>NC_059076.1:29881854-32855188 GCF_020497125.1 Mauremys mutica | reverse complement strand
GAGTCATTTTAAAGGATTCTTATCCATTACGACAAACAGATGATATTCTGGATGTCCCAGCAGGTTCAGTCTGATTTTCCACACTGTATCTTAAAGGTGGGTATTGGCAGTGGATTCAAAGAACAGGGGGAAAGATTGATTTCACAGCAGGACAAAGCCTGTGACAATTTAAAGTGATGGCTTTTGGCCTCTTGATGCACCAGCCACATCTGAGAAGTAATGGAGAAGGTATTGCATGGCCTGCTCCTCTTGGACTGTTTGTTATACGTAGATGATATTTTGGTGCATGCTAAAACATTTGAACATGAATTGAAACATGTGCAAGTAGTCTGTGACAAGCAGAAGGCTGCCAATCTGAAACTGAACCCAAATAAATTGGGGTTTAGTTATTTAAAAAAGACGTAATTTACCTTGGGCACATGATCAGAGAGGGGGGAATTTCCACTGACCATTTAAAAAAAAACAAAACAAAAAAAACTGATGCTGTGTAGAACTGTCCCAGACACCCAGACATAGAGTTTTGTGCAGAGTTTTATAGGGGTCTGCTCCTATTACAGAAGGTTTAATTGTGGATTTGCAATATTGTAAAACCTTTGTATAGGTCAGGTGAGAAAGGGAACCATTTCAGTGGTTAAGAAAATGTGGTATTACTTTTTCAGAACTGAAAAAGGCTCTTATGACTATTGCCCTACCTGTGTTTCAAAACCCCATTCATACTGGAAACAGATCTGGTGTAAATGGTTTGGGAGTAGTCTTGAGAGGGTGGTGGCTTATTACAGCAACAGTCTAAAGTCTCCAGAGAGAAATTATTTCACCACCCAAAAGGAATGTCTGGCAATTAAATCTGCAGAACTTTTTCATCACTAAGTGTATGGGAGAAAATCTGTGGTCAGGACAGACCATGTATCCTTGCAATGGATTATTAGATTCAGGAATCCTGAGGGGCAGTTTGCTAGGTGATTGGAAAAACTGCAATGTTACAATTTCACAATCACACTGGCCTGGCCACAAGCATGGTAATTCTGATGCCTTAACCTCTCAACAAGGCAATCTGGATAATTGCAAACACTGCCTTAAACAGTAGAGCAAGCTTGCTCAATTGTGACCAGGAGGAGAGATGGTTGTCTCCTCTCTTCCCATAATTTGCCAAAGTACAAATGTTTCTGGTTCATCCACTGGAACAGTAGATGTGGGGTTGCAAGAATGGACTCCAGAGTTGTTAAAAGCTTCCCCAAAAGAGAATCCTGGCATCAGGATAGTGTGAATGAAAAATCATTTGACAAATGCAGCCACCCTAGAATATAATAACCCTTCATAACATAAGAATGGCCATCCTGGATCAGACCAAAGATCCAGCTAGCCCAGTATCCTGTCTTCTGACAGTGGCCAATGCCAGATGCTTCAGAGGGAATGAACAGAACAGGTAATCATCTAGTGATCCATCCCCTGTCGCCCATTCCCAGCTTCTGGCCAACAGAGGCTAGGGACACCATCCCTGCCCATCCTGGCTAATAGCCATTGATGAACCTATCCTCCACAAACATATCTAGTTTTTTTTTGAACCCTGTTATAGTCTTGGCCTTCACAACATCCTCTGGCAAGGAGTTCCACAGATTGACTGTGCATTGTCTAAAGAAATACTTCCTTTTGTTTGTTTTAAACCTGCTGCCTATTAATTTCATTTGGTGACCCCGAGTTCTTGTGTTATGAGAAGAAGTAAATAACAGTTCCTTATGTACTTTCTCCTCAGCAGTCATGATTTTATAGACCTCTCTCCTATCACCCCTTAGTTGTCTCTTTTCCAAGCTAAAAAGTCCCAGTCTTATTAGTCGCTCCTCTTACGGAAGCACTTCCATACCCCTAATCATGTTTGTTGCCCTTTTCTGAACCTTTTCTAATTCCAATATATCTTTTTTGAGATGGGGCCACCACATCTGCACACAGTATTCAAGATGTGGGCGTATCATGGATTTATATAGCGGCAACATGATATTTTCCATCTTATCAATTTTTTTTAATGATTCCCAACATTTTGTTCGGCTTTTTTGACTGCCGCTACACACTGAGTGGTTTTTTTCAGAGAACTATCCACAATGACTCCAAGATCTATTTTTAGAGTGGTAACAGCTAATTTATACCCCATCATTTTATATTCACCACTGTAACTGCTTTCTGGTCACAGTGGGAAAGCTTGGAGTTCAAACATTAAATACTGTATAGAAGATGGGAGAAACCAGCAGGTGATTGGTGCAGGTATTGGCTGGTTAAACCAGAGACATTGAAAAAGAAGGTTCTGAGATTGTCTTGATCTTAAAACTGCTGGGTATTTTGGAGTTACAAAAACTGTAGACAAGCTACAGGAAAATTTATTTTGGGCAAAATGCGGTCAGGATGTTGAAAATTGGAGCAGGAAATGTGATAGGGAGAGCCCCTATTCAACAGTATGTCATGAGAGCACCGAGGGGACACATTGCTGTTGGTCTGCTTGGGCTTCTGCCTGAGATGGAGCCTGGCAACTAATGTTTGCTGGTAGCTATGGACTATTTCACAAAATGTCTTGAAAATTTCCCAATAGGGAACCAAGAGGCAGTGCAAGTAGCAGAAGTTCTAGTGAATGAATTCTTCATCAGATATATGACTTTGGGTAAGTTACATACAGATCAAGGGAAACATTTTGAGTCTAAAGTGCTTCAGCAGGTTTATGAGATTATAGAGATCCAGGAAACTTGCATTGTTATCCTGGCACCCCCCACAATCTGATAGAATGGCAGAAAGGTTCAGTCGGACTCTAGGGGTTCAACTGATTACTTTTGTAGAACATAATCTTCTATCCCAGTCTTCTTGATGGCTTATAAAATACATGAGTTGAGGAGCCAGAAAACCTCCCCGTATAGACTTCCTAAAGAGGAACAAATGAATCTGAACTATGCAGAAACTCTACAATCCAAAAGTGAAAAAGCTCACACTTTTGCTAGGGAACATTTGAGAATAGCCTCTGAGAAAATGAAGAGACTCTGTGATGTAAGGTCATACGGGGAAACTTAAAAAAAGTGGCCTGATTTGGTTCCACAATTCTCAGAGAAGGAAGGGTAGGAGCCCTAAGCTGGATAAACTGGCACTAGATGGAGATGGTAGGTTGACAGTAGGTTGCTGACCACAGTGGAATAGTGACACTAAGGAATTTTGGGTTCCATTCCAGGTTCTGGAGGATAACGTGTCCTAGTGGATACAGACTTTTCTGTTTCTATCAAGTCTTCTGCCTTGTCCTCTCCAACCTGTCCTGGTCTCAAAATTATCTCATCTACACCTCTGGCTCTGTGTTTGTCTCATTCTCCTCGCCTACCCTTTCCCAATCTTCCTGTCCAGGCATTCATAGTCAATCACTGTGGTCTCACTGACCATGTCTCAATCTCCTCCCCTTGTCCCCCTTACTCCCAGGCTCTCACCCCTGACTCACACTCAGTCCTAGTCTCCTTGCCAGCCATTCCTCGTTCTTTCATTGTGTGCCATCTTGTCAGATCTGTCTCTCTTCCCAGCTGCCCCTGGTCTCCTCCACCAGTGGTTCCTAGAGAGAGTTTCTTTGTCTAGCCAATTCCAGGGTGCCACCCGCTCCTCATCTAATCTCATTGTCCCCAGCCCCAGTCAGCTGGCTCCTAGTCTCTTTGACCCCATTTCCCGCACAAACCTCCAGTCTCCCCAGGCTCCAAGTTCCAGCATCTCTGCCTAGCCAATCCCAGTCTTTGCCTGATCCTGGTCCCAATCTCCTTGCCCATCCAGTCCCAGTCTCCCCCTCAAAATCCTAGTCAGAGTTTCTTCCCCACCAGATTCCAGTCCCAATCTCACCAGATTCCTTGTCCCAGTGTAATCCTTTCCCTCACCCATGGTTTGGCTTTTGTTCCTGTTGCATTCAAGTCAGGTGGCTTCCTCCTCAATGCTGCCTTGCTGCCACTGAGAGCAGAGGAGAGACAGTCTCTCTGTTCTCTGTTCTGTTGTCTGGCCCGGAGCAGCTATTACCGAGAAAGTCCTTCTCAGGCCCTGTAGCCCTGGGCTGGAGCATTCTTCGTCATTCTGTCAGGATGGTGCATGCACAGTCTGGTGCAGTGAGGGGATGGATCATGGTAGGGTGACCAGATAGCAAGTATGAAAAATCAGGACCCTTTTTTTGGGTGGGGAGGGGGGGTCGTTGTCTTTATAGGACAAAGCCCCTAATATTGAGACAGGCCCAATAATATTGGGATATCTGGTCACCCTAGACATGCTCAGTACAGATGGAATCTTCAGAGGTTTAAGCATCTCTCTACTGAGTATGTGAAAACTGTGCTTTTTTCTTTCCCAAAGGCTTTTTTCAGCCAAATTTGGACAAAATTTCATGAGGATGGCAAAAGGCACATCCCTGACACAAAAGCTCCACCACCTCTCTCCCTGTCCAAGCATGGGGGTGCTAGAGCATTTCAAAGAAAAGGTCTCAAGAATTTTTTAACATGGGCAAAACAACATATTTTTACCTCGCCTTGCTCTCAAAAATGGCTGGACTCCTCCTGGCTGCCATTTTCCAAAGAAATTCAGCCTGAGACAAACACCTAGTATGGAAAATTTTCAGGTCCTAACCGTTCAAGCTTCACAAACAGTGTTTTATAATGGGAAGTGTCAAGGAACCTTAATGATAATGGTACCAGCCTATGGTTCCACAGCAGGGAACTCTCCAAGCATTCGGGTGTTGATGTGTGCCTATCGCTACCTGTACAGAGTGAGATATACCAGAAGCCAGTGGTTTCAGGGAGCTGATCCACAGCAGGCACAGATAAGACTACTCTGTGCTAAGGGCAGGTGATGATGAGGTGCCTCATGACCCGGGGTCCCACGGGAGTGTCACACACATGTAAATCCATATAACTAAAAAAATGTAAAGTCAGCCCGATGTTGTTGGGTTTTTTTGCAACACCAAAAAAATTTCAGCATTGGAGTTTTGAAAGAACATTTAAATTATTCTTTATTTTACATGAAACAATTCACCAGTTCTCCCATCACGGTTAGGCTGAAATGCAGCAAAGCACATGCCAGACTTTAAATATAATGAACGTTAATTGGAAAATGCTGTTGTCACCTTTACGTACGTCTGCATTTCCTGCTTATGACTAGAATCTGATGGAGAAATCCTGCAAGAAAGGCAGTTTTCACTTTATTTTCAACCCACCTGAAAGCAGGAAGTAATGAAAATCCCACAAGGAAGGTTTTACTCAGGATATATCTTGTAAAGAAAAGGTACAGATAGTTGGGATATGTTTCGGATTAATATTCAAACAATTTAGGGACTGATACAGGATGACACTAAGTAGCCTCAACACCCAGAACAGTAAGAGCTGACCATACTCAGTACCTTGCAGAAAAGTACCCTACGGCAGGGCTGGCCAGCCTGTGGCTCCGGAGCCACATGCGGCTCTTCAGAAGTTAATATGTGGCTCCTTGTACAGGCACCGACTCCGGGTCTGGAGCTACAGGCGCCAACTTTCCAATGTGCTCACTGCTCAACCCCTGGCTCTGCCACAGGCCCTGCCCTCACTCCACCCCTTCTCATGCCCTCCCCTGAGCCTGCCGTGCCCTCGCTCCGCCCCGCTCCCACCCAGAGCCTCCTGCACACCATGAAACAGCTGATCGTGGGGTGGGGGAGGGAGAGGGAGGTGCTGATCGGTGGGGCTGCTGGCAGGCGGGAGGCGCTGGGAAAGGGGGGGTGGAGCTTATGGGGGGCTGCTGACTACTCCCCATTCTTTTTGCTGATACAGACTAACATGGCTACCACTCTGAAACCTGACGTATTACTGTGGCTCTTTGGCAATGTACATTGGTAAATTCTGGCTCCTTCTCAGGCTCAGGTTGGCCACCCCTGCACTAAGGACTTGATCCAGGTTTTGATTCACTTAGGCCCAATCCAGCTCCTGCTGCATTTAATCAGTCGTTCTATTAACTCCAGCTGGGGCCCTTAAAGCAATGAGGGCCTCTTAGGAGGTGCTGTGTGCCCTCAGCTCCCCACCCACAGCTCCGCAGTAAAGTTCATGGGAGTTGAGGGTTCTCAGCTTCCTAACAGGTGGTGGTCAGCACTTTTCAGGATGATGCCCTGAGTGCCTATTTGAAAATAACAGCCAAACTGAATGGAAGCTAAGAATAGTGATTTAAGACAAAAATTCTAACTTATTCCTTTGTTGTAGCTTTGGTGTTGAGCACTGCTCTAATAATGTTTGATTTTTATTTATTTATTTAAGCATGATGTTTGGACTGGGTAGCAAGCTGTGCATAGTAATTAATAGCGGGTTTCCATGACACCATGGGTTATTTTAAACTGTGCTGTCTCCAGAAAAAAAGGAAAAAGAGAGCAGAATTTTGCTTGGCTATTTTGCACGAGGACATTTGCATTTGCATGGGTTGGCTGTGTTTTGTGGTTTTCCTTGTTAGTTGCTTTGTACACAAAAAATGCAGTTAAAATTGTTTTAATCCTTTGTAGTTACATCAAAATGATGTGGCTGTCCAGCAGATAAACTGATTCCATTGTATCTGTTCTAGATTTATACCGAAAGCAAAGTTCTGCACGGTCACAAATGATTTATCTTTTGTATATGGAGTGGAGCTGTAATCATTCACTCTTTTTCAAGTCTAGTTTGGCAACTTTATCTCACTTGCAGTTTGCATTTTTGAAAGTGAAAATATATTCTGCAGCTTTTGATGTGTTGATTGGTAAGAAGGTAAAGACAGCTGCACACACGTCTCCAGAGACTCAGCTCAATGGCTAAATGAAGACCTCTAGTGCTTTCTTGTTAGCCAAGATAAATCTACATCCAGATGAACCACAATTAGTCAATAGTGAAGGCTATAGGTGCGTGTGATCATAAGCCACAAATCAGTTTTCCCTGGGACTTAGTTATTGGCAGATTGTGCCTTAGGCTATGCCCTGCTGCTGCTTGCCTGACTGTAATTTTTCCCCTAGTGAAGTTTTTAAAGTCACACTCTGAGACTATAACAGTGATCTCTTGACAACAAGGCTGTCACTAGCCTGTCAGATTTCAATCAGTTATCAAACAAAATGTCTGCTACTTTAATGTACCTGGCCCCTCACTATTAACAGGGCTTAATGCTGGCATGTTTTTGCACTGCCTTTCTTCTTCCATAGATATACTTTTTGTCTATCTAAACTATTAATGTCTACCTGCTTATCCAGATATCTACCTATTTATATGTGGGCCAAATCTTTCCCTTCAATGAAATCAGTGGTGATGCACCAGAATGATTTTGTTCCCATGTGTCTGTGTATTATCACGGATCAGTGACATTGTATAATAATAATAATAATTACATAAGAGAAAAAACAGACCCAAATTTTTGCTTAAAACTCAGATCTTATTCAAAGTCTTAAAATTTATATTACTTTGCACTTCTTGATGTTGGTTGAGATCAGAAGCAGAAATACATTGGTTCCTTTTATAATTGTTCTTTGTAAGTAATCAGTGTTACCATTATGTTACTTATACCATCTTATTTATTTATCAAGTAGTAATTAGCATGGTATTGAGAACAGGGCGGCACTGAATGGTCAGTCTGATGGGTACATACAGCCTGGGAACCAAAAAAAACAGAGACTTTTGTGGTTGCATTGGTCATGTAGATCTGAAGCTCCCATTGCTTTTGCATTATATTGTAAAGCAATTTTCATTTGAGGATCTCAAAGCACTTAACAAAAATTAACAAATTAAACCTCACAGCACTCCTGGAAGGTAGATAAGTAATATTATCCCCATTTCACAGGTGGTCAAAATGAGTTACAAGGAAGTTAAGTGACTTGTTTATGCAACAACTGAGTTGCAGAGTCATGTGGAGAACCCAGGAGTCTTGGCTCCTTGACTCCTTTTGAAACCACCAACCAACCTGTCTCCCCCTGTACTCACAGAAATGCCAAAATGGTGGCTTATTTTTTTGCTCCTGGGCAGCACATTAGTTGAGTCAAGTCACACCTTTCTCAGTGCTGCTCTGCAAATAAAGGAGAAATCAAGACCAGTGGAAGCAAAAGTAAATCTTTGATGGATTGAGCATATATAAAATGTGCTGTATAATTTCCAGCACCCTGCAGTGATGGTGATTAGTTGAAGAAACACTATGGTCCTGCTCTATTACATCTTGAAAACCCCCTTAAATTACACAAAGATAGTCTAAGAAATTAATTAAAATGTTGGACAATAACATAATCAGGGATATCTATATTTGCAGTCTTTTCTCCATGCTTGCATACATCTTCTGCCTGTCAAGTACAGCAAATAACTAATTAGCCCTCTTTTAAGTGCTTCACTGCTTGTGGATGGGGTTATAGTCATGCCTCTATGAGAGCTCATACCTTAGTGGGATGGTTTCCAGAAAACCTGATGTACATTCAACACTGAATGTGCATATACCTTTTTCCTTGGCTATAAAGAAACCAGTAGAGATTAGACAGCTCCTTCCTCCAAAATTGATTTATTTACATTTCTCAGAATGTATCTGATCCAGTGAAATTTTAGAAATACATTAGACAAAATCCTGAAGTCCTACTCAGTCCTTACTCAGCAAAATTGTAATTGAGATCAATAAGACCTTTACTAAGTATGGACTTCAAGATTTCACCTAATGTGTTTCTAAAATGTCAATGTTGATAATACTAATGAGCAATAATCTCAGACCTTTATACTCATTTTCACTCATTCCTGACTCAGGCAAACCTCCCCCTGATGTTGGAATTGAACTAATATGCACTTTACATTGTCAAAGTGCTTTAAAACATTATCCAATTAATCCTCACAACACTTTCGTGAGTTAGTATTAAAATGCTAAGTGTTGATAATCCTGATTTGGTTACTAGTTACTTGTTTCAGCTGACCATTAATATAAAGCAATGGTGGGACCTCTATTATTATTATTATTATTATTATTTTATTTTAACAATTTTAACTGCATTTCATTAAAATCTTCAAGGTAGACAGTAGGCACTTTAGTGTATGATGTCACGTCATTTCATGCTGACCACAACAATAACTTAGGGCAACACTATGCTGTAATTAACAACTGTACAATTATGATGTTTTTACACGGATGAGGCAAAAACCCTTGAGCACAAAACAAGATGAAGCTATGAGTTACAAAGCCATTTCCTCATAGAATGGCACCCATTGCTTGCCACCTTGTCTCACCTATTGCTTGTGATATTTTTAATTCACAAATAGGACCTAATTCTCCTCTCACACACATGAAAATCCCATAATTTGAATTTGCACTGGCCTGAGTGAGAGGAAAATTTGACCTCCATTATCTAACATTTTCTTTTAGTCTTTGTATGCTAAGATAACGTTTGTGCCCACAGTAACCAGTGTTCTGCCTGACAGAAAGGTACCAATTATGGTGCAAGGCAATTAGATATAAACCTTTACTTATGTGTCGCTACACAGTCTATATTTTGTAGTTATGGGCATGATTCTGACTCACTCCCTAAGTATTCATGCTGAGATATATGAGTATTTAAGGAATAAAATATTATCAACTTGAAAAAAATCTAAAGGCAGCCAAATGTTCCAGCATTCTAGTGAAAAAGAGAGGCCTTGT
This sequence comes from Mauremys mutica, assembly GCF_020497125.1. Lineage (NCBI taxonomy): Eukaryota > Metazoa > Chordata > Testudines > Geoemydidae > Mauremys > Mauremys mutica. Next base: position 32,845,576 of record NC_059076.1, on the reverse strand, counting down.
CAGGGATTTCAAGCAAGTCTCTTCCGTGATATATTTTAAATATGTAATTAGTAAATAGACCAGCTAATATTACAGAGGTTTATAGTGTAATTAATAAACAGACCATTACATTGGACAATTGTCACAAAATGTTGTAGATAAAAGGGTTTACTCGTCTGTGGACACCTATTTTTCCTGTCATAGCATCTATCCTAGTTATGTTAAATTACTTAAATGTTATAGAATATTTATTTGTTGTAAAAAAACAAAACAAAATAAAAAAACAACCCCATCTCTGGAACATGCAGATATTGTACAAAAACTTGCTGTAAATAGGCTAGATTAGTTACTTCTGCAATAAAATGGCCTCATATTCTTTTAGGAACACTTCCATGCCATTTAAAAACAAATTTCATTCTTGTTTGGTTTTGGGTGTAACTTTTAACACAGTGTTTACCACCTGCCAAGCTGTGTAGCAACAAGAATAACTATGTTAGAAGAGTGTATGTGTTGTATAATATAGGTTATGTAGAATGGTCTTGCAGTTAGGACATTGCACAGGGATTCCTTGTTTTAATTCCTGGCTTTGCCACAAACTTCCTGGGTGACTCTGGGGCAAATGTTTGTCTCTCTTTCTGTGTCTCAGTTCTCGATCAGTAAAATGTTAATATTACTGCCCCACCTAACACTTATGAGGGTAAATTAATTAGTGTGTGTGAGGCACTCAGAAGGATGATTAGGGTCGCACTCTGGAACTCAGGAGAATGGGTTTAATTATTTGCTAGAGACTAGACTCCCTGTGTAACTTTGGTCAGGTTATTTAGGCTCTGTGTGCCTTTGTTCCCCATTTATAAAATAGAGATAATAATACTTTCCAACCTCTTAATGACTGTGAGGTATTTGGATACTGTGGTAATGGGGGACTATATAAATACAATAGATAGATCAGATCCGGTGGTGATCTGGGCCATGTAAATACCTAGATAGGTCAAAGCCAGTACCAGATTTGGTCTTACTGAATTCTCAGAACAGATCTTTTTCCCCAGAAGAGGTTGTAGAGTGCTGCATTACATAGACAGAAAGGAATAACATATGTGTGTGTAAGAGAAAGGTGAAGTGTACATAAAACTAGAAAATATCACCTGCTAGTCCCAATCATGCAACTCAAGAAATCTAAAGGAATTTACAATGTACAAATGTTCTGCTTTGTAACTGCTGAATTTCATGGTTGCATATTTGCCACTTGTGAATTTGTAACTGGATATTGGCAATTTCCAGATGCTTGAGATATTTGTGCATATATAATAATCAGAAAGTAAATACACACTGTAGCCTGTATATTTACTTCATGGCTCAATGATATGTACTAATTTTTGTGGTACAAATGAAAACCAAAGGCCTCAGAGTTGCCATTCTAAAAGCTATCAAAATAGCAAAATTGTGTTAAACGTATAGACATGAACTGATTTGCGTTCCAAAACACATTTGCACAGACATGGTGGATATAGTGGCTTGTCAAGGCAGGAGAATAAAGTACAAAGAGTTATGGACAGGATAGTCTGAAGATAACCAATTGAGCTAGCTGAAATTATAGACAGGCCAAACCAGAACTTTTTACACAACATACATCCACCTCTAAACTTAGAAGTTCAGACAAGATGGTACCCAGATCCAAACTACCCGTTATTAGTTTTGCATGCCAATACCTGAGAGAAGTTTTGTAAAACCAAAACCACTCCAGTTTTGTTAATTCTTTTCTGAAATTTAAAATAGAGAGGGGACAAACTATAACCATTTCTTCAAAGTCCCAAACACTGGGGGATTCAGATAAATTGGAACCCAGATGTTTAAAGCCCATATTTTCGCTTTTACAAAACCAAAACCAAATCAATCCTTTGTTCTGTCCATCTATCGGGTAGGTAACATAGAAGGGCAGACAAGGGGAAAGAAGAAAGAGATTAAATATTATTTGTAAGAAAGAACCTATCTCCATAGACTACCTAAGCCAATTAATATGTGAAACTATTGTGGTAAGAAAGGTTCTTTCTTACAAATAATATTTAATCTCTATCTCCCTAGACTGCCTAAGCCAATTAATATGTGAAACTATTGTGGTAAGATAGTTTTTGGTTGGCCAAAGTGCTGAACCTAAACCCTAAAATAAGCCATTCAGTAATCAGGTCTTAACATGCAACATGTTGTTCTGTACTAATTCAAAATAATAATGTAATCACATAAAAACTTTCTTTTGCATCAGTGATTTTAGGTCCTGGTCTAGCAATGAGCTCCACATAGGGGAGACTTCTGCTCATGCCAAGATCATTGCAGGATTGGGACCTAAATTTCTAGAAGACTTTGCTTGGGACCATTATAGACCTTCACACACAATCTAAAACCAAAATCCAAAGAGGCAGCATACTTTTAATAATAATAATTAATAAGAAAATAAAAACATCTAATCCAAGAACCAAAGAACAGAAAACACCCTTGCAGTGATATGTGGTAAATAAGAAACACAGGAGCCAAAAGCAAAATTCAAAAGGCCACACACAAATCTTTAGCTCAAAGTATAGCGCAGTGTACTCTGGTGTACATGGGGAATAGCATTTCTGAGTTATGACCCCTTCATCGAAAAGGTCCATTAAATATGTGCGTAATCTGAGTTTTGTGAATGTTGGTAAAAAACGTCAATGATTAGTGGAGAGAGCTATTGACTTCCCCCTTCTTTTGATTTTGCAAACTATTCTTTTATATATATTTGGCTAAGGAAGTTTGTCCCCTTTTCACTAAGCTCCTTTGTTTGTGACCTGCTGCTGCCAAATTCATCTGTATGCATCATCTCCAGTAATATTGAGAGTTGTACCTTCCACGATTCTTTGCCATTGCATGATGAAGCGCTCTATTTATATTAAAATGAAGAAGCTCCTAAGGGAGACATAGAACGTAATGAAACAACAAACAGAGCTTTAGAGACTGAATATGTGAAGTGACAGTGACAGCAAAATGGTAGCTATTGTTACAGAATGGCCCAACGGACAGCAGAAAGACTTATAGCATGAGTCATTCTTGAATTTGGCAGCTCTCACAAGCTTAAGTACTTGCCAAAAGGAGATGTTTTACAATACACAGGCTAATCAAATAATTTTTCAATACTTGCACGTCTTGATTTGGCATGTCATTCTCATAATATAGTGTTCGAGGATTTTTTATAAACTAATGAAAGGAATTATTTGAACAGCGAACCATATTTCTTAATTAAAATCAACACACAACTATATTGTTAAAGTTTACTTAACCTAGATAATAGGAGAGAAAAAACATAAAAGTCATATTATATAATAGCTAATGCCACACTGCTTTCAACTCCAGGGAAAGGAGAAAGTGAATCAAGCTGCTATAGAAGAGTGCCATGCAGGGCAGTTTGAATCGGACAGAGAGCTGTAAAGAGGGTTATTGCAAGTGGGAGGATGGAGGAGGGAGGATATTGTGAAATAGTTTGGAGAAATGATACAATGCGATTCTGATGAAGGAAGGCGTGGCAATTCGGTGCTCCTACTTTCTTTAGCAGAAGCAATCCATATGGATAGTAGAAAGGGGAAAATGTGTATCATTAAAGGCGACCTACAAAAATGATTTTTTTTTATTGAAACCATTAAAAAAAAATCTTTATAATGTATAAAGGAGGCCTGAAAAAGTTTATTAAAGAAAAGGTTTCTTTTCCTCTGGTTGGTTCTTACGCTAGAAATACAAGCCTTGTCTAGGCTGGAAGACTCTTTTACAAGTGGAAGGGTAGTAAATCAGTAACATCAGAAGAAGCAAAAGTTAAAGTTGAACAACTAAGTGAGGAAGGGGGTTTTAGATGGTGTATAAAACATTTTAATTTTTGTTTTTGTTAACACCTATTGGTACTTAACTTCATAGTGTCTAATTCACATTTTGGATAAAGGAAGCCTTCTTTAAAAATTCAGCACCCCCCCATAGCCTTTCAATTCCACTGTTAAAAGCTCACAACAAAACTGATAGAGGTATCTGGTACCTCTGACTGGTCCGCATCAAAAGGATGTATTCCCAAATACATTCCCAATTCAATAGAGAGTATGTTCAGGAACCTGTCTTCAATGGCATAATCTGCCATCAGGACATCTATCCATTCAAAATAAATAAAATGATAAGAAAATAAGCCAAGAAGTGAGTCAGGCAAAGTTAATTCCTCCACTGTGGTATAAATACCTATAGATATTGTGTAAATAGTAAGGCAGCTGGAAGGGAAAAAAATCACCTTTTAGAGCTGAAAACATATGATGAAAGATTTAGACTGAATTATCCTGTTCCTAACCTGCAGAAAGTTAAGCTCAAGGTAAATCATCTAATTTTTTTTTGAATGAATGAATAAGTTTAAAAACTGTGAAAGCATTTTCTTGTTTAAATGGACGTAAGGGTTTTTTAACACAATTGTATGTGTGTGCATATGTATGTAAGAAAGGAGCTAACAAAGTGTAACAGGTGAAGCTCTCATAAACAAAGGGTGGGCCTTGTATTTCAGATTTTGGTCCAAGATCATGTCTATGTTAAGCCCTGATGTCTGATCTATTTAACATTGTACTTCAGAAATCCTGCACTTAATAAGGATTCCCTGTCAGCAAGCATGTATTCACCAAAGACAGCAGTTTTCCTCAGCATCCAAGTCACTTATCAGCTTTGCAGAACCATTCAGATGTCTGTCAGGAATAGTTCTTCTATTTGCCAACATCTTCCCAGTGCTTTAGAAGGAGGAAAAAAAGGTGTTGAGAGGAGGGGCCATGCCAGTGGGGTGGAGAATGCCTCCCCTCCTATTGCAGCCAAGCAGGGGAATCTTGTGAAGAATTTGTTTCAAGATTATGAAACTGCAAGCAGATCTAGCTCCACAATTGGCAACATATGACATAGACAGTTTGAGAAGAATCTTCCTACAGGGCTATAGGCTATTGCATTTTGCTACTGCATTGTGTCCATGTCATGTGGGTAGCAATGCAGAGTACTTCAGGTTCCAGCATAACTTCCAGAATGTTATGGCTAGATCGATCATTCTGTCTTGGTTGCCCCAAGTTTAGTCAGGTCTGTTATTACAGTGCTGTTGTCTAACAGAACCTGTGTATGAGGGACCTCAGTTATCTTTTGATATATTCAGCATTCCAAAGTGTGACCAGCTCTAATTTGTTTGTGCTCCGTGAGGCCTCTGACAAGTCTCCAACATATTTGGAGAGGGAAGGTCCAAAGATGTGTAGGCGTATAATAACATTCAGTTTTTCTCCTCCACAGTGTGTTCTAGCACAGGCAGACCATTGCTTCCCAAGTGTTTATGTTCTTCTTGCATCCAAATTTGTCTTTTCTGGTTACTTTTCTGGAATGTACCTCTGTCATCTCATAATGCCCCCACTGCAGTTCAACTTTAATTTCTATCCTATCCTTTTCTGGTCATAACTGACCTTTCTAGCACTTAAACAGAAAGATAATTAAAATACTAACCAGGCCAAATATAAAATGAGTCTTCCCAAAGAGATTAGAGAATGTAACAAATGTCTTGGGCCACTGCCTATTAGAGTTAGACATAGGAATTAAAAAAAAACATTTTTCCCTTAGAGTTTTCCAGCTAGATTGGATTGTTTATTATAAAAATGCAATTTTAAAAAAGCTGAAAATAGATTCTCCTGTGTTGGATTAATTTTATGTTTCAGCCAATCAGAGACAGAGGAGAAATACCATGCGACTTACTATGACGGTGAACTCACCTCACCCTGGATGGGGAAGGGTTAACTCCTCACTGCCCCACGGCCTTACCGGGCATGCTCCAGATATAGCAGCAATATAAGAAGAAGCAGCCCGGCTCAGTCTGAGCTGACCACCAGAGAGTAAGGACACTTCTTGCTGGCTCCTGCCCAGGAACCACTGGAGCCCCGTGGAAACCAGAGACATCGAGACCCACACAGACACCCAGCTACCTGTGGACACTCCAGGAAGGTTGGAGCTACAGGGGGTTGCACTGGCTGAAAAACCCAGAGACCTTGAAGACACACAGATTGTTGACTGGAGTGACAAGGTAGGAAGTAGCCTAGGGGCAGAGGTGGGGGGGGACACAAGTCATTGTTCTGAGGCCAGTCAGTGTGTTGTGGACGGATCCCCAGGGATCCAGGGGTGGACATACTCACCACTGCAAGGCCCTGGGCTGGTACCCAGTGGAGCAAGGAGGGCCCGGGTTCCCCTACCTGGCTGCCAGCCCCACAAGTGGCTGCTTGACCATACAGCCCCACTCAGAGGGGAACTTTAGTGACTCCGGCTGCTAGGCAATACAACTGCACCCAGAAGGCTACCCTATTGACTCCGGCCACTAGGCCATACAGCCGTGCCCAGCAAGTGACCCTGTTGGCTCTGGCCACTAGGCCATACAGCCCTGGCCAGAGGGCTACCATATTGACTCTGGCCGTTAGGCCATACAGCCCCTCCTCGAGGGTGACTTTATTGACTCTGGCCACTAGGCCATACAGCTGTGCCCAGAGTGCTACCATATTGACTCCAGCTGTGAGGCCACACAGCCTCACCCAGAGGGCTACTCTATTGACTCTACAACAATTGACATACAGCCGTGCCCAGCAAGTGACCCTATTGGCTCTGGACACTAGGCCGTACAGCCCTGCCCAGAGGGCTACCATATTGACTCCAGCCACTTGGCCATATGGCCCTGCCCAGAGGGCTACCCAGTTGGCTCTGGCCTCTAGGCCATACAGCCGAGCCCAGAATGTGAGCCTATTGGATCTGGCTGCTAGGCCATACTGCCCCACCCAAAGGGTGACTTTATGGACTCTGATCGCTAGGACCTTACTGCTCTGTAGACTTGGGGTATCTCTGTTGACTTTGGCCATTGGACCTTACTGCCTTGAAAACCCTGGGTTACCCTTGTGGACTTTGGCTGCTAGGCCTTACTGCCCGGCAGAGAAGGGCTACCCTCAGACGTGAGTCATGTGACCCTGTTGCCCTCTGGAGCGAGGCAATTCCATAGACTCCGGCCATTGGGCCTTAAAGCCCTGCGGATCAGGGCATCTCTATGGACTCTTGCGCTTAGATCTCACGGTCTGGTGACAGAGGGCAGCTTGAAGGGCGGGGTGAACTCACCCCATCGCACTTACCCCATATCACCTATCCCAATGAATCAGGCTTCAAATTGAAATGCAACACACACAGCAGACTGTTGAAGTTCATGGCTATCCATGGTGAGAGAAAAAAAGAAAAAAAAAACACTTTCAAAAAGTTTCTACAAACTCTTCATAGACATAAAAAAATGTGATCTAACCATTCCTGTTTTATGATCACAGTTGCAACTGTAATTGTCTTAGTATTTTTGTGGTTTCAATCAAATAGCCAACACAACACTACTGGAAACAACATATGCATTGGAGCTATTACAATCTATAGAGTAACATTATGTGAAAATGAAAATATGTAATAGTGGATATATATTATGGGCTAGAACCTGAGATAGTATAAATTTGCACAACTCTATTTTAGGCCATGTTTCTCCAAGTCACTTTAGATGTCAAATAAAGGAGATCAATTTTAATTAAGGGCATGGCTATAGAGATTCTATACAAGTGGAGAGAAAATAATCATATCATTTTTGTCACTAGGTAGCTATTGAATGTATATTTAGAAAGATGAGAATTCTGCTTTTGTTAATTAGTCTTTTTAAACATGTTATGGAACTTGGCGTTAGTGAAGATCAAGAGGAACTAATTTTAACTTAGAAAAACTGAATGAATGGAAAAATCAGATATCTTTATATAAAATTCACAAAATAATGCCATAATAAAGCTGAAGCCCCTAGAATGATAACTCCTACAGCAAATACATTTCTATGGGGGAATGAATCTTCATAATACAATATTCAGTGAAATGCAAGAAAAGAATATTTCTACTCTAAACTTGATAGTGTAAAATAATACAACTAAACTCTGCTTGAATGGCTAATAAAAACATACAGCTGCTAAAATAATAGGTTTTCCAGACCTCAGAGTTATGTGTTTAGCAATTTAGTCTGGCTGTAAGTTTTACAGTCCATCAGTTATTATCTCCTATAGTTAGTCCATCACATTAATTTATTCTTCCTTTCCTAACCATGATACAATATGTAGAAATAAGCCATCTTGAAAAACATGAAATTCCATCATGTGAACTGTATAGCAATGAAATTTTATGGGCCACATTCTTAAAAATTGGATACCTAAACTGCATCCTCACATACTATGCATGCACGTACAAAGCAATTACCTACGTTACATGTGTAGATGCATCTTTGCGTTCTCAATCATCTGTATGGCATGTGCAAATCCCTGTATATTAGGCATTTAAGGCACCTTTTTAACCCCTTGGTATCTTAGCACTGGCTAAAGGGGCTTTGCACTGGGGAAGGCCTGTAGGGGCGGCGGAGAGAGAGAGAATCAATGGTGGCATGGAGGCGTTCTCCTAAGTGGAAGCAGAACCATTCTGCAGCAGATATTGCAGCCTCAGAGATGCAGCAGTTCCTACACCTGCAGCATCTCCTCCACAGAGGGATTTGGACACTGGAACTATGGATCCACTGTCCCAGGCCTTCCTTGGTGTGCCCTTCCTCCATCACCCAAAACTTCATGTCTGTTGAGGCACATGGATCACCTGAAAGGCACAGTCTGAGGTAGATGGAGCTATTAGCTTCCTGCACCTTGCTGTGCCCCAATTTGAACCACATCTGTCCTGCTGTGTTCAGTGCCTTCTATGGTCCTTCTATGGAGCCACAGAATTGGTCCTTATTATGTAACTATATAAATTTGGACCCATGTTTGGTTGATTGGATTTTTAAATGAAAGCCCTAATTATTAGACATTACTGATCTAGCCAGATGAATAGCTTTGTCACTAAAGGTCACTTGATTAATAAAAGTTTCTGTATACATGTTATGAGGACTGGAAGAGATTGCTTTCTCTTGTCATTGTTTGTTGATTCCAACCTTATTGATAATTTTTTGCTTTAATTTGAACATTTAAATCTATTTTATCTTGAAAAGCAAAAATACTGTACATGATAACAAGCCAAATTTGTCTCTGCAGTATAAATAATTACTGTAAAAAATTAAGGTGCAAAAACATGCCTGCTGTAATTGTTGCATACTTATTAGAAGCTTTGCCTTTCCAGATTCTCTTGGTATTTGTTGCCCATGATAATGTGAATACTTAAGGGGAATGTGTAATTAGCGACTGTGTAGTTCATTCAGTAAACATTTCTTAGCTGTTTGATGTGACTGAACTGAGCGTCACATACAATTTTACACTTTTATCCTACCAGGCAACTGACAGGTCTCTAATCTCTGTCTCAGAGCTTTCACTCTGCTTGAACTTTGCTTCATAGAGGTCATTTTCCAACCACTTGGGAACAGGAGCCACGTCCGTTAAATCGCACAGAGTCGATAGATGCGATAATAGCTTTAGGCATATTTTCTTAGAACTCAGGGGAAAAGACAATTTCAATAAATGTAAAGCTATACTATCTGCAGTCCGCAGAATATGTAAGCAAATCTCATAGGAGAAAATCTTCCTTCTGCCTCCAGGCAAGAATCTCTTTAATAATAACATGCGTTTGTTTATTTTCACTATCAACATTTGTTAAGGGCAAGAGGAGATACTAACTATGTTCCCCCCCCACACACACACCCCAAAAAAGACAGAGTGAGAACGTGTGAAAGGAAATTACCAGGAAAATATTCTTCTAGCATTGGATCATGTGATTATTCTTTAAAATTGACAAATATATTACTTTTTTTTGTTACATATTCCTGGTTTTAGTGGCAGGCAGATGATAGAACTAGTACGCGCACACACTGTGGACTTAACAGCATATTCTGAATACTCCGAGTGTTAGATCTGCATATGAACTATTAACAGGGACTGGTATGTATAAGGGAATGTTAATAGAAACTATCTATAGGAACATGAAATATGTTGATAATATGTTACATAAGTTTTTGTACACAATGTTTTGACGACATTATTTTAGATCCTACAGATCACAGCTCATCAAAATGAGCTCATAGGTTATGTCTGTCAGGATAATTAACAGACACCTCTTCTGTAGCAGCTGTATGAGATAAGCAGTAAAGGGCATTCTCTTCCCTTGACATGGCATCAAAGGGGAAACAATGAATATTAAAATAAAAAATGAGTTTTCCTATTTATCAAAGATGCCTAGCATCAACATTAAACAAACAAACCTTGCTAGAGTATCAAACTCTCCTGTTAAGACTAAACAAAAATTTTCCACATCTTTCAACAGTTTTTGTATTTTCTTTGAATTTTTCCCCCTGATATATTTGTGATGCAAAGAAATAAATCTTGAAAGTAAAGTATCCCCTCCAGCAAAATATTTTATTCCATTTGACTTGGAGAATTCTGATGTGGGTTGGGGCTGGGTGGAGGAGGGGAGAGGCTATTTGAAACAGCTTCACATTCAATAGGCTCTGAGATTTTTCATCAAATGATCTTCTAAATATGATCTTTTAATAGGTCAGTGGTCAATATAAATGTTATCTGCAAGCTGGAAATATGAATTTCTGTAACACTGTTTCAAATGCTGGATGTTACCCTAACATTTTATTTGCCACTTTTTTTTACATATATATTTAAATGACCTATGCACAACAACAACAAGTGGCATTGGCTCTCCCATGGTTGTGTTTTAATTTTTTTTAAGATATTGCTTCACAACAAAGCTTGCCTTTTAACTTTAAAAGGTCCTCTGAGTACAAATCAGTGTGGGTGGAAAATGTTTCTAAAGGTGAGGCAGGGATTTTTATAGGCACTTGACAAAATGAGACAGAGAGAGCAGCAACAAAGGAGATAATGTTCTGGAATAATTTGCCAGGTATAAGACATGACAAATGTACAGAAGCATGTGTTTGTCAGCAAAAGGTCGAGGGCTTACAATGGAGAAATTTTGAAAATGGAAAGTATATCGGTCCCTGTGAGGAGACCATGACTCAGGAGCTGGCATTGGTTGTTGGTGCTTTACCAGAGGCTTGATTAGTTTCAGTACTGGGAGGAACATTCTTCTGACCCATGCTTTCAGAGTTACAAGCATTTTTGGAGTTATGCCAGAGGCCACTAATGCTGAACCCCATTAGTTCCATAGGAAGCCCTGATACCTCTCATGGTGGGAGATCAGAATAAATGGAAACAAATTTCTCCCAGCTATGATATATGTACAGCACAGGCAGGGATACAGAGAAACTCATGTGAAAGGATATAAGGAGCATGTCCATTGATTTATACCTATTTATTTTGGAAAGTAGGAGCCTGCCTGTGTCTGTAAATGACATGGATTCCAGATCTAACCCCTTCCCTCCATCCAGATTTGCTACACTTGATGTTAAGGCTGTTGACTATGGCACTGCCAGCTCCAGAATGAAGTCTTAAATTTTAAACTCTTCTGCCTCCCCTAGTTACTGGACACACTGTAGTCATCATCCTTTTTTTCAAAGACGTCTACTCTGAGTACTTTTTCTGTAAACAACTCTCTCCCTAGACAGAAAGGTAAGATGATAGTCTTCAGTTAAGTTACTTGTTGGCTGTTCGCAGTGCTGTTGTCCCAGAATATTAGAGAGACAAAGTGGATGAGGTAATATTTTTTATTGGATGAACTTCTGTTGGTGAAAGAGACAAGCTTTCAAGTTACACAGATCTCTTCCTCAGGTCTGGATAAAGGTCACTTCTTCGGGTCTGTTGGCTTTTGGCAGGTTTATCTGCTGCCCTGCAGTAAAAGAGACCATTTTTATCATATCAAACATGTTTATGGGAGGGTACATATGGAAAGTCTAAGCATGGTAGGTAGCTCACATGTGTGGAGAGATTATTTTGCATCTTCAGATTGAGGAGCAAGGTCATGTGGGATTGCAGATCAGTGAATGCACAGTTCTTATGGGCAAGGCTCTAATTCCTTCTGCTGGCTCAAGGCAGAGAAAGCCAATCAACTAGCATGGATAATCCATTATGTTACAGTCTATTTAGGTCAAGGAGCCAATCTGTTGTGCTATGCTTGAGACTAATGTCGTAACCAGGTTGAGCAAGTTAGTTATAAACTACATAAATGCTATGTATTTATTTATTTTATTGATGTTGCAAGAACACAGAGGAAGTTTGTGGAAAGATAAGGCACTTGGGTAGTTAAACAGAATTATGTGCAGTCAAAGGGAATAAGAACAGAGAAATACAGTTGAAGGAAGTAGTAAGAGGGAACACAAGACCTGTTGAGAGACAGAAAGGAACATACCTTTTTGGTTCTACTTGTATTCAAGACAATGGGGAAAGTGCCACTGACTTCAATAGTTCAGAATCAGGCATCAAATGTACCTAATATTCTGATGGTAGAGAATCAGAAGTAGGTTTGAACAGGTCTTCAACATGATTTCAACAGACTTTGAATCCAGTCTAAAGCACGTACTTTGTATTATGAGGTGAAAGTTGAGCACATGTGGACGGAAAAGGTTTCATTATGTATGATCATTGTCTGGGAAGGCAATTTTGAATGTAATTGATGTTTCAGTTAAGTAATCAACTACATTTCTAACTTTAGAATTATTTTTGGATGAACTGTCTCTGACAGAATAGCATTTGACTTCTTTATAATTCCACACCAAAAAAATTGAAAGAACATTATGAATTAAGTGAACTCCATCCATTCTGTGCACTGAATGAGGCAAGAGTCCCGTGGAAAAAAGTAATATGTGATCATTTAATTAAAGATTGTTTCAGAATACATATGCAGAATTAAGGATGCACAGACAACCTTAAATTTTGACACTAACTTTTGAGTGATTGACTTTGCAACCTTAAAATTCTTTTAATGTAGTTTTTTACAATGTAATTTCCTAGTTTTTAAAAAAAGCAAACTGAAAATCAGAAATCCAATCGTATTGACACCTACATCAATCAGCAAGTTTGCAAGCTTTAAATTCACACAAAGACCTCTGCCAATGGAGCTAGCGGAGTAACTGACAGCAGTAGCATGTTATCATCTTCTATGAGGCTCAGTGCTACAGTGGGATGAGGCCACACACTTTGAGAGTGAGTTTCACACGTATTTGCTGACAGCAGAGGAATGGTGAGACTCATGAATCTTGGGTTGTCTTCCAGGCTCTGGAGGGAGCATCCTTTAGTGCAGTGTTCCCCAACCTTTTCGTCTGGCGGGCGCCAGACGAAGGACCATGGCGGCGGTTGAGCATCCACCGAAATGCCGCCAAAATTTGGCGGCATTTCGGCGGTGATGCCTCTTGATGATGATGCTTGTCGGTGGCAAGCGGCGTCATTGAGAGTGTCGCCACCGAAATGCCACCGAATTTCTGTGGCATTTTGGCGGATGCTTGACCGCTGGCCAGGACGCAGGTGCATTTAGATGCATACATACTTTATACATACCTTTGTTTTGCTTTCTGCAATTTTTATGTAACTGTGCTTTCTATTTTGATTATTAAAACCTTCATTTACTGTACTTTATATAAACAACAAATTCAAGAGAAACATGGTATGTGTGATTGGCAATTAAAATTATTAACCGAGATGTGTTTTATAGTTTAACTACTCTAATGTTCTCACTACATACCAAGTATACACTTTTTCATTATACTTTAATGAGAAATATGTGAACACATTGGAAAAGGCGTTGCCAGGGATTTGTTTTGTTTTTTATTTGAGCCCTATTTAATCTTAATCCACCCATGTAGAGCAGAATATAGTTTAACCAGAGAAGTCTTTTCCCAGAGCAGAAAATGTCATTTTGAGACCAAAGGCCAAATTTTGTCCTCATGCATGCAGAACCGCACTACCTGCAATGGAGTTATTTACACAAGTATTAGTGAGATTAGACTCAGGCCCCTGAAATTCAGATATCCAGAGGTTCAAAGACTGGTGTAACGTTAACAGTTTCCTTTAAACTGACAGAGGATATTATTTATTAAACTTACAGTCTTATGTCATTTTCATGCACCCCCGAATCTAGGCCTGTCTAGTCAGTGGCCCAGTCCCTTTCACAAAACTGTTTATTTAATGTACGGTTAACAATAGGTATCATTCTTAAAACCAAACTGTGTTACATTTTTAGTGGAGCAGATAATTTATCAAATACATTAAATATATTTATATATGTTTTTACCTAAGACCCTAGAATGACCTCACTGAAAGATAATTTATTTCCCTTTAAAATAGTCTAAAGAGACAAATGTTAAAAGTAGGTTTATCTAACATAAAACTGAGACACAAATCTACAAATGGGATCAGTCTGCTTCTCTCTTGCTACCTTAATCCAGCACCTTGAGAATCAATGTTTCAAGTCAATCCTTCCAGATGAGGGGCTGATTGAGTTTCCAGTGGTTTCCAGCACCAGGAGAAGAGATTTCAAAAACAAATGGCCCCAAATTCATTAAAGGAAGAACTATCTCTTGTAAAATGCTGACAAATGAAAGGAATTAATTTCTGCCTCCTGATATAGATCCTGCGAAGTGCTGAGTGTCCTTAACTCCTGCTGAAGTAGAAGCTCAGCAGCCAGCACCCTTGTGGTCAGATCCCATTCACCTTACTCATGTGAAACTCTTGTTGACTTCAATGGGAGTTTTGCATGAGTAAAGTGAAGATTTTTGTCCTTTGTACATCTACATTTTAATTTAAATTAAATGTTAGTGTTAATTTCGGCTTAAGTGCCTTAGTACCGGGGATATTTATGAAAACGAGTAATCAGTTAAAATTCTAACAGTGCTACTTGCTATCCCTTTTATGAACCCAATTCTAAAAATCCCATATCAGTGATTTCAGAGGTGCAAATACCACATCTCTACTGAGTAAACTTCTCTCTGTCAGCCCCATTATTATTTGTTTAAATTCAAAAATCAGATTGCTGGTTAGATAATCTAAGCAGCCCTTTGGAAGCTATGTGATCATCCTCCCTCTTCTCTTTCCTAAAGCTTGTACAGTTGCATCTTGTTGTAGTGTGTACAGCTGGGTGTGTACTGCAAAAGTCACCTGGGAAATAGGCATATCCACAGAAAAAACACAAACATCAGTTGCAAAAACTCTTAGCTTCTGTCTTTGGTAGCCAAAGAGATTTTTGTATACAGTGGTGTTGTCACCATGTTAGTCCTAGGACATTAGAGAGACACAGTGGATGAGGTAATATCTTTTATTGCGACAAGAGTCCCATTTATGCATCATTCCTTAGAAGACATGGATTTTAGGGTACCACTTTTCATAATCTTTGCAAATGTAATTGAAGACAGAGATAGTGTAGGTCTTTTGTCATCCCTCCAGAGTAGGACATGATAGCCAAGGAAATTCAGTCAGTGGAAGGTTACTTACCTGGGAAATAGGTGTCAGTAAAGATCTATGAGATGCAGAAAAGATCCTGTGGGATTTTCAATGAAGCTATGCTGATTTTCACCTGACCATCTGGTCCACTATGTCACGGCAGATAGGAGGTATCTGTGTAGAGAATTACATAATGTCGTGTGGTTTACATCTTTTATCAGCAACAGTTTGAGCTGAAGTCATTCCCCCTGAGTAAGTTATGCAGGTCTTCCCAAATTAACACCCATAAAACCTTTATGCCATATGAACCTGTGTTTTGCACATGTCAAATGTGCTACAGAAAAACGATTTTAGAAATGTTTGAGATAATTATGTTTAGGGACTTTTTTTACATGTGTAGGTGATATCCATGTGATACATTGCATTAACTGCACACCTCTGACCATCTCAGTTGCATTTGCCTAATATTCCATCTCTAATGGGGATTCCTTTAAATGTTCCAAACTTTAAATTATTATTACAGTCAGAGCTGATAGAGCCACCTATCATTGCCTATGCATCCTTAATACAGCTCCCTTTAAGTGTATGCATTAGGATACAATCTTTATTTACATGTACATGTACTATTTGATCTACTAATGAAAAGTACTATATGAGAGTTAGGTGTCTGTATTATTTTTAATATTTATTATTATGATTTCCACAGAACCGCTGCCTCATTCAGTGCACAGGATGGAACATGATATGGGGATGAATTAGTGTTATATATTGAAGAAAACTTATCTTAGGACCCTTGCTTCATTTGTTGCAGACGTTGGAAGGTGTTTTGTGAATAAGGCAAGGGATTGCAGGAGCAGAAAGGAGGGTCTCAGGGTTAAGGCACTTAATGTCACCCTAGAGAACTGGATTCTGTACCTGCCTCTGCTGCAGAGTTCCTATGTGATACTACACAAATCTCTTAACCTAAACTTTTCACAGGTGGCCACTAATGACATGCTCCTTATTTTCTGGGTGCCTGACTAGAGACCTTCAAGTCTGATTTCCACAAGTGTTGAACACTCAAGCGGCAATTGAAGCCAATGGGATCTGTGCTTTGAATATATGAAGTTCTTTATTATGCTACATAGTCTGAAAAATCAGGTTCTAGGTGTCTCAACTTGGGTATTCTGACTGAATGGATACTTTCAATATTAATGTGTCTGTGCTTCAGTTCCCCATATGTAAAACAAGAATAATACCACTTCCTCACCTCCCAGGGTTATTGTGAAGATAAATTCATCAATATTTGTGAAGCCTTTAGATGCTACAGTGATGAGCACCATAAAATAGCCCATGAGAAAATTAATAATTCTGGTTTTAGAGCAGGGTTTGTGGTCAATAAGTAAAAAACGAGGCCACACATTGAACTATGAGGATAAAGCAAAATATTGAATAGCTGCCCATTCCAGGAATACTATCCATCCTGTGCAGTGAATGAAGCAGAGGTTCTGTGAAAAAATCCTGTGATAATAGGATGTCTAAATAAGACAGTATATGCATATCTACAAGGGAGCTGAGTTAAGGTGGCTAAAGCAACCTTAATTCTAGAGTTTCTGAATTTTTGGGTAATTGACAATGACTTTGCTACCTTAAGAATATTTTAATGTAGTTTTTTTGTGCATATAATAGCTATATAGAATGTTTTTATTTCCTATTGCATAAAAGGAATGCCGAGTAGGGGAAAAAAATACAAAGCCCCATCAGCTGAGATAGAAGTTGGTCTGGAAAGTTGGTAGGATATTTGGTTGTCATTTCATAGTATGCAATTCAATTTACAACCTTTTTTGGGCAGGGAAGTGAAATTGTGCCAATTTGTGTTAGTTGCAAGGTTTAAACCGAGACACTGGTCCTTAAATAATTAGTAGATTCTAACATTTTTGACACTTTCTGCCAAAATGTTCTAATTTTGAGTCAGTGGTTAGTATAATATATGTTAGTTGGTAGCTTAGTTCAGAAAATACTTTGAGCAGAAAATTTCATAGAATCATGGAGCAATGGAAATGTAAAGCTGGAAGGGACGTCAAGAAATCAAGTCAAGCCCCACTGTGCTGAAACAGGACCAAGTAAACCTAGACCATCCCTGACAAGTGTTTGTCCAATCTGTTTTAAACACCTCCAATGAGGGGGATTCTACAACCTCCCTTGGAAGCCTATTCCAGAATTTAACTACCCTTATAATTAGAAAGATTTTCCTATTATCTAAATCTCTCTTGCTGTAGATTAAGCCCATTACTACTTCTGCTATCTTCAGTGGACATGGAGAACAATTGACAAAGTCCTCTTTATAACAACCCTTATTTGAAGACTATTATTAACTCTCCCCTCCGTCTTCTTTTCTCAAGGCAAACATGCCCAATTTTTTAATCCTTTCCTCAAAGGTCAGGTTTTCTAAAGCTAAACAATAAAGCATTGTTTTCCATACCTGCTTTATAAATCTTTCTTATTGCATGTCCTAATTATCAGTTTTCATAGGCGTAAGAGGTGATTTGTTTTCTAATTAGTAAAGAATATACTAATGGCACAACCAATGCACACATTATACAGTGGCAGCATGAATTATTTTTTTATACTGGGAGTATGATTTGGTGCAATTTCCTCATGATCTCTTGTATAATATGTCAGTAATACAATCTTATAGTTTCCACTGGCATGAAGTCTCACCCATTTGGTGAGCTATGCATGTCACAAGGTCCCAGGAGAATAATCTTATCTGGGTATATTAAATTGGATACACCATCGTATTATAAACCCTTTGCCTAGTTCTTGGCCTTGGTGATTGAGAGATAATATCAGAATGTCCTATTCTCTCAATTAAATCCATTTTTAAAAGTAGTAATATATCTCAAATTGAAAAATGTTAAAAAGGGGGAGGGGATGTTCAATTTAATAGGATGCTTTAGCAGGGATATTGGGATCTAACATTGTGAGCTTACCGTGCTAAGGTTTTAACTAAACATTCAACTCTAGAAAGAAGTATTGCTGATTTTCTTATGGGTTAGCATTAGCACCATGAAATTGGCTTATTGAGCTAACTGAGCCTCAAATCACAATTTTACAATACTTCTACCCTAAGCATTCCAGGGTAGGATGCAGTGCCAAGAGGAGGAGGATCTTCCCATTTTTCTATTACAGTTTTTCACTCTCTATATTATTTTGCATGAAATGTTGCATCGGGTGTTGCTTTAGTACAACAGCCTTAAAAGGAAACAACAGGTTCAAACCCCCATATATTTATTACAACAACAAGAAGCCTTTATTTATATTATAAATAACACCTAAGCTGGGAAGCAGACTAGTCAGTTTCACTTTTGTTGATTTTAGATCAATTTCACTGGCACCTTACAATCTTAGGCCCATATCTTACAAACACTAAAACACGTTGAGTAACATTGCACATGTGAGTAGTCCCAATAAATTAAGTAGGAGCATTTGTGTGAAAAATGTTATATTCAACTCCGTAGGACTGAGTAGCATGTGAAGTGTTTATAGGATCAAGGTCTTTCGTTGCCAAACAATCAGCCTGATTCAAAGCCCATTGAAGTCTACAGAAGGATTCCCAATGAATCAAGACTATTGCAGGGGAATATATATTTAGTTTTCTCTCTCTTTTTTTTTTGTTCTTTTAATTAATTTTATTTCATGGAAACCATTATATTAACCTTATTTTTTAATAAAATCTTAAAAAAGGGCTAAATTTGACCTGGCTGTCAATGCTATAGAGTAGTGTAGTAAGAGGCAGCATCAGAAGAAAAAAAAATCTAGTTTAAATAAATGGTCTTTCTCTTTGATGAAAGTTTCAGTTTTTGTAAATGTAAAAATATGCATCTAATTACAGATAAAGCCAATCAGTTTATGTCTTGTAAGGCTAAAGGCCATCAGGGCTAGCATAAGCAATTAGCTCAGTTGCTACTGTGGTGTTATACCTGCATACTCCCGGACTGTAGCCCTATTCCCTGGGCTGATTGCCCTCTGTCCTATTGCTTCAAGTAATGTAAATTGTATCTTGTCCCTAGGTAATCGAGATCAGTGTTGTCTTGTCTGTCCACTCACTGCTGATGCCCTCTCTATGCTGTGATAATGGTTTTGGTGGGCAATCAGGGAAGATGCCTTCTTGACTCATATCTCATAATAGATTGTCCTCCTCAGGCAAAATTGAATAACCCCCAACATGGCCTGGAGGCAAGCAATACGAATTCAATAAGTCTGCAGGGTCAATGTCCTGTCATTTTTGGCAAGCAAGTAATTATTCTACACTAACATTCAGTAATAGGAGCAGGAAACTGCTGGAGACACCTTCATCCTTATACCCAGAATAGGATATTCTTCTAATAAGAAGTAATTCTGTCTTCTTCCAGTGCCCTTTGCCATCGGTTCCACTTTTTCATACACATTTTATGTATGTATTTTGTAGAGGCTTTTACCAGCAGCCTCTGTGGGAAAGTTTAACAACTTCACTGCCTGTTGTTTGATATTTTCCACTTTTATGGGTTACAGTTGTGCTGTCTGTTTGTTTTTACTGATTTGTGAAAGATTTATTATAAACCAAATACAGCTGTTCTCCCCTTTCGTACACTGAAACTATTTTGGCAAACCTATTTTCCACTATGAAAATAAATTTTAAATTGCTTCCTTCACCCAGCTTTCCAAGTGTGATCATCCAGTTGTTATTTAGTGGTGCGGAATAGGTGCCAGGGTGGTTGTAGGCTCACTTAGGGAAAAGAAAATGCATATACTTCAAAAATAAACAGCATAGGGAAGAAGAAATGGGATCCCTCCCCCCTTTTTGGTGGCATTTAATATTATTATGTGCAGATCACAAGATGAATGAATTAGAATATCTAAATCTTATCTGTAAATTCAAACCAGTTGTGTGTCTGCTTTTGCATTTACATTTATGAATCATATACATTTAATTTAGTTGCCTAACCTTTACCTTAGACTAATATTATTATTAACCTTTTAATATACTTAAACATTTTTTCCACAGAACTTAAAATAGCCCTGTGCTTATTTTGAAAGGGCACATATTTCACTACATCAGTTTCCACTGTCAAAATTTGGACCAGTGCAGTGTTTTCTGTCATTTTTGAAAGAAATATTAACTTATAAATTCTTCAAGCAAATATACTTTGCTGCAAATTAAAGTAATCCTTTCCCCAATTTTAGGCTGGAAAAGATTATTATTTTTATTATTTAAAAGAAACAAGAACAAAAAAAACCAACCGTCATAAATCATAGAATACAGTTGCTTCAATCTAAGTTGTTTGGTGTTTTTTCTGCCTTTGTAGAATTAAATGTTTTCTACTGCATGGAAATTATTGCTTTATTCATTGAAAGAAACCTTTATCTCCTCCCTCTTGAGATCAGTGCACAGAGAGTAATGAAGAGCCTCATATAAGAGCAGAATAAGCACTTTCTGTGACTGATTGACGATTGATTATTGTTGGGATGTCTCCCCACGGTCTCTCATCACTATGCTTTTTTGACAACCAGTCTCCCTTCTCAACATGAAAAAGGTGTTTTGATCTGCATCAATTTTGTTTGTTAACTGTGACAAAACTTATACCAATACTGCTTGTGTTCAGCTGTCGATGTTGATTTAGGTCCTGAGTATTAGAAAATCCCATGTTAATAATATACCCAGTTCTTTGTGAAATATATTCCATTATTGGAGATGCTTAACAGCTTGTGTTTAAATGATTTCCACCCCCCCTTTCTTCTGTGCATTTAAAATGCCATTTATAATACAGCCTCAGCATAATTTAATTTAACCAATGGAACTTTCTCCTCATTACTGTGTTGACAGCTCACTGTAAAATTAATCTCCACTTGTGCTTTAGCCAGCTAAATTGCCTAACATATACTGCTTCAGCATTTGGCTTTTTTTTAATAGTACAAAGTTACCTTTACTAGTACTACTGCCAAACTCACACAATTTTTGGTACTTGTACTGAAAATTTCCAAACTCTTCAGATTTTAGCTGGGGAAATGTTGTGAGTTTTGTTTTCTTTTTTGTTACTTCATTGCAAAAGAGGAATTATTTTCCATACAACATCTGAACTATTAGGACACCTAACAAAACTGATGGAAACCAAACAAAGGAATCATTCAAAACTTGTACGAGGGCTCCTTTACATGCAGCTCCTTGTGTGTATCTTGGACCTTGCAACAGTAAGTACGTAAGAGCTATCGATTTTTAGGAAGAACTTCTCATTGATTTCAACTTCTGCTCAAAAACTATTGGCTCTAAAAGTCCCCAAGAAAGGAAAAAAAAGAAAGAAACCTTACTGAAAGTATACATGTGCAAAGCTGCTATAAGCCTGATATCCATCCTCGTCTACAGATAGAAAAACTGATCACTCTTTGAATTTACACTAGGTCTCATAAAGTGTGTTTGAAGTACTTTAGTGCTACCAAATAATGATATAAATAATGAACCAGATCTTCATCTGGTGACTTCAGTGGGGGTATACTAACTGAGGAGCTGGCCCAGTGTCCCTGTCTCCAAATTGAGATGTTCCTCATCTTATGTATATGTATGACTATATGTATTGTGTATATGTACGTATCTCCACACTGCTTTTTTCTCCATAATCTTTAATTCTATCTTTTTTTAATTTAAAAATACATGTTTGTTAGAGTGAAAACTGAGGCTGATTTGAATGTTGTAAAATATATGGATATGGTATCCACCATTTATAAATTGGTATTTAGCTTATTTTTCCTAGACTCATGGGTTTGCATTCTGTTTTCTCTCAGGTGTTTCGAATACATACATATAGGTATCATATTTTCACTAGTCCTCTAAAAATATTGAGTCCAATCTTGTTTAGAAAAATGATAGACAAAAAGTTAAGAGCCTGATCCTGAAAATCTCTTGTCATGGGGTGCACCACTCACTGCTGGTATGGTGGCATCTCCTGGTCACTCTGGGGATTAGCTCTTGAGGTCAACACCCCTTCCCGCAGTTTGCACACCATCACCCTCTCAGATCTGCAGCTCCTTTCTCATCCCAGGAACCACCGCGTTCTCTTTGTGGCTCAGCCCTCTGGCTAGGTCACTCAGTGTTTCCCCCTCTTCTGGGGTACAGTCCTTCAATTCACTGTCACTCCCACAATGACCCAGACAGTCTTCCTATTCATTGTCCCACTGGTCTCTGCCATGCTCTTGGTGGCTGGTAAGGGAACCCAGGCCTATCAGCTATTCTAGGTTCCAGTCCAGGGACCCTCAACCCAGCAGTTCTGGGCTTTCCTCTACTAGCTTGCATTGCTCCTTCCCCGGACTGCTTACTATAACTCCTGGTTTCCTGCTTTGCTCTGGGTGTACCAGTTCCAAACCGGCCTTCCTCTTCCCAGGGAGTGACTGCCCTCCCTGGAGCAACCCCTGGCTGTTGCTAGCTTCCTGGCTTTATAGGCCCCACCTGTTCCTGCACAGATCAATTCCTGCTTGCAATCAATTCCCTGCTCCCTGGCTCTTCCTCCAGGTTCAGCCTCTGGAGTTAATAGGCCTACCTGGCCACCTTAACTCCTTCCAGTGCTGTGTAGGGTGATCATGCTTTCACATCCTTATTCACAAGTATAGCCTTTACCCATGTGAGTTGTCCCATTGATTAATTAGTTTATTCCTGTACCATGGTTTGAAAGTGTACAGGGCTAAATATTGTTCATTTATTTATTATTAATTTTCCCAAAGTGATTACTCATGTAAAGAAAGATTCGCAAGGTCCTACATTTCTACAAAAAAAAATCCCCAATGATTTTAGGACAAAGAGTAATATATTTAGAGAAATAGATTTATTTTTCTTGTTAAAAAAATAGGTGGATGGGTTGTACAAAGTACTAAATGTCACATGAGATATTGGCAAGTGTGTTTCTAACTTAAGTCATTGCATAAATGTCATTGGCCAACAGGAAAATCTTTTTTATTGAATGGGAGAGTAGAGAAAGTAGACTTATAAAAACTACACTTTATCATTTGTTGGCACAGATGTTCAAGGTCCCCTTCCACTCTCCCAGCTGCCTTTATTTATTACAGCTTTTATTTTGTCCAAACTTTCTGGTGTTTCTTAAATGTATATTTGTACATCAACTGTTAAAGCCCATTGAATTGTTTGGGTTTCCTTTTATTTGTCATGTTAAAGCTACTGTGAAACATTACTGTTTTAAGAACAAGACCACTACATTTCTGGAAGTCTGGTGTCATGTGTTGTGTTGTTAAAGCCTGCCAATTTTTGTCTTTGTCTTTTTTTCTTTTACCTTGTAAAATGACAAATTATGCATCAAACTCACCAACAGAATAAAACACCTTTAAAATAATTCACACATTTGAAAATAATAGTATTGTAAGAGTGAATTCAACAGACAAAAGAACCTCTCAGTTTAAGGTCTGATCCTGTAAGATGGGAGATCCTGTGAGAGGGAGAAAATACAAAGGAGCTACTTAGATACTATGGTGATATGATCCAATCCAAGAACTTTGAGATGCTGAGTATCTTTAATTCCTAGTCTCTTGAACTGGGGTTGAGGTTCTTTAGAACCTTGAAGTATGAGCTCACAAGGGGCACTGAGCACCTTATAGAATAATTCCTTAAAGCCAAAATATCATCTGCAACCCATGCTTTGTGTGGGCACAGAGGACATATACAGTCATTAACTATTCAGAGAACCCTGCAATATCCATGTACAGCTCTGAATTTCCTTGCTTAAGGGAATATAGTTCATCACAGACCTTGAGCTGACTATAGGAAATTTACATCACAAAGGGATGAAAAGTATTAGCCATTCAGAAGAAACTCACCAGAGTTCTAAATGCGTAGTGGTTAAAGGGTAGTTGGGAGGTTAAGGTGGGGATGGTGTCTGGTAATGGTCGTACTGCAGCAAGGATAGGATGCTTGTCTATCTCCAGTACCTTTGAGCTCTGTGGCAATTGCTGCTACTGCTGCCCAGTGGGAATATAGTAAGGAAGTAGTCCTGACTGGACAAAATGTTCTTATTTTTCATAGACACCTGATTTAAATTGAAGTGAGTTTCAGTAAAATGTCTTAGACAGTCATTTGATACATTATCAGAGGTCAACCAAACAATTTTTATTCCCAAACCAAACATTTTTGTGTGTGTGGAACAAACATACCTTCAGTGAAATTTATTGTTTAGAAATGTTAGCCAACAGGATTTTGGAGCAAGAATTGACAACCCATGAACTATATTGCAAATCATGTAGATAGTTTTATTTTTTAAAACCACACTCAATGACATATATTAACTGTCCCCTGACAGATATGCCTGTTAATTTCTTAGTAAATAGCTCAAAATATATATTTTAGAAGCTGAGTAAATGCTTGATTCCGCTTTAGAAACAAAGAAGTAGCAACCTCAACAGGGAAAAAAAACGATTTGGCCAACATTCCTGCTACATGTCTAGGATATGAGGCCCCCATGCAAATTCACAGTAATTACAGGTTAACTATGTGGCAAAAGTGAATGGTTACTATGTGCAACATTGTGATTAAAGCATCTGTTACTAGTCTGTTAAATTGTTTTTTAAAATGTAAGTGTGGTGCACAATATCTGTGTGACTTTTACTTGTTTCCCATTCTCAGGGGAGGTAAGGTGGATATAGCATCTCCTATATCTCAGCATGGAATGAAGACACAGCCTAGTGGAAGCTGAAAGGGAAACAGAAGGTATTTAACAATGATGTTGGAAAATGCCTGATACTTAAATTTAATGACCAGAGTGATTACATTAAGACACATACAAGTCATCTCTTCAGCTGGTGTAATTTGGTGGATTGCTATTGACTTCAGGCTTGTGAGAGTTGGTCACAAGCTGATGATCTGTTCCAAGATGATATCCTGACAGTACAAAAATCTTTGGCATATTGAAAACTGAAAATGAGTCCAGTATAACACTAACTGAGTTTAATGTCAAATAAATAAGACAGGGACCACTGTACTGGTTGTATTATTTATTTCCATATTTAATTCCATATACATCTTAATTCTCTAGTTAGAATGAAGTAGCTACAGAATTTACAATCCTCTGCCCCACAATGAGGCTGAATTAATTTAATTCACTTCATTGGAAGTTTAGGGTTCACAGTAACTCACCACAGGCAAATAGTGGATATTTACCACCTGCTGCAAAGTAGCTATAGAGTATTCTAAGAAAGATACTAGCTCTGCTTGCTGTAATAGGTTCTTCATGGGTCTGACCCAGAAATAGACACTCAAGGGTCCTTCAGAGACAGGAAAGTATTGCCTCTAATCTTTAGCTCCCTCTTTCTCCCTTCTTTGAGTTTGTGCATCTTTACATTTGCCCACTCCCTTCCATGAGTTCAAGACTGATGGCTTGTCCCTTCCACTATGGGGTCTGATTGGGTAGATGGATGCCGAGCAGAAGGAGAGGGTTTCAATTAACCACTTCCTCTTTCTCTCACCCACTTGCAAGAGGATGTGTTTGCTGTCCTGACTTTTATATGCATTATTCAGATGCTGTCCATCTCTGATCTCCTATCTGATTGGCTGGTGTGATTTTAATGGGGCTTGTGTATATGACGACTTATTCATTGGGTTGAATTTGTGCAATGTGCTTTATGCAGTTGCCTGCAGGAGTCTGTAAAACATTTACCATAGTGGTAGATTAGCTGGTCAGTCTGGATTTATCAGATTCCTCATACCAAGCTTCACCATTGCTATTAAATGTTAGTGATTAATTGTAACCTTCTGGCAGGTATCAAATGGCAGTAACCAGGGCTAGGTTCAATAATATGTCTAGGGGATCCTTTCTAAAATAAATAAAATATGGCACAAGCCCTCACCTAAAATCTTTTTAAATCTCCTAGTCCCCTTTAGGGGTATTTCTTCCCCACTTACACTCAGGAGACCTTGGGAATAGAATATCACAAATACCTTTTATCTGGGAAAAACACAATAGCCAAATGTTTTTGTATAAATTAGCAAACCCCAAACAGTGTATTAGGGGTATGGCCAATCCCTCAGTCCCAGAAATACTCAGTGATGGTCAACAGGCATCAGAGGGTGGTTCTCCTCTGCTGGTCTGTCCTAGTCCAGTGAAGCCCACCAGTGAAATCTCGTCCTGCTCCGACCTGCAGCTACCACCTTCAGTTTCAAGAAGTCAGTTCCACCTGCTCAGCTGCTATCTGGTCTGATTCCACAAAGTCAGTCAGCAGCTGTTGCTGCTCCATCATCACCAGCATCAGCAGGAGTAGTAGCTCAATCCAGTCCTGTCTTATTCCATAAAGTCAGTTCTCAGGGCTCAGAATCTAATCCAGAGCACAGCAGGCCATCTAGACAGAGCTCTTATTGAATTTGAGTTACCTACATAGAAAGAGTTCCCACTAACTGTCAGCTCAGGGAGACCAACCTTCTACAGGGTACATTTTGCAAAATGGTACACCCTATAATGAATGCTGTTACTTTAACAAATTATTACTTGTTAGACACATAAACACAAAAAGCTATATCAAAAGAACATTAAGGTTGCTAAGTCAAGCACTCAAAAGTTAGAAAGTGCCAAAATAAAGTTTGCTTTGTGCATATGCTTTATGATAGTCTTTAATTACATGGTCACATACTACTTTTTCCACAGGACCTCTGCAATATTCGGTGCATAGAATCTACTAGTTATTAATTATCTAATAGTTGTTTATAGTGAGTGTCTGTGGCTAAATGTTTTTCCGTTGCTGCTGAAGGTCCCACAAACATTTTGTATTTCAAGGACTCTGGAACACAGTTTGCAGCTCAATGAATATAATTAAAAGGAGCTTTTGACAGAGAATCAAACTTCATATTGAAGGTCTATTGATTGCTGTTGCTATTGTCTTACATTTTCAAAGGAAAAACATCCATAGAGAAGTCACTTAAAATTTACAAACTGAGCAATTAATAGTATAATTATCAGGACAGCTGTGAGTGACTGATTAAAGGAGTGGAATAGCTGCTGTTTAGAATTGTCTGAACCCTGCATTCCAACCGAACCAACCTTCTATGCACATACGCAAATGATTGTATTACAGGAATATAGAAAGCATCGCCATCTGTCACATTTTCACTCCATCCCCCCCAGATTGTGCCTTCTTGATATATGTCCAATTTCTAAACTGAAATGAAGCTTTAATAACTTTTAGTCTCCCATTATAAATACAATGGCTTATCTTTTATCTTGCTGCACTGACATATAAATATATTATCATTGACATAAAGGCAAATACTTCCCTGGATTGTAATATGTTACATTTGGACCAACACAGATACAACACTGAAAATGTTTAACTCATTTGTAGATTGCACGAACCATAAGAAATAGGCTAAAGCCTGAATTTGACTGCAGTATTTGTAAATTAATTGGAAAATATGTCTACAGTGATAGTTATTGAAAACTTATCAGTTGCATCACATAACTAAATAAGTATCTGCAGTATTTAAGATATTTCCTATAGTGAGTAGAGTAATGAACATGGGAATACTAAAGATACGGAGGTACTAAAGATACTAGTTCTTTCTTAGGTAAAATTCGCAAGTATTTAAGAATAGAACATTATAACACTTTCTTTTGAAGTACAACAGTACCTCACTAGTCACACTGTTAAAATGTACATTCAGGCAAAAAGTGGCAGTCTCTTCCCATCTCTTAGGAAAAAAAATATTATACCACTGTTCTGTAATGAGGTCTCATGTTGCTTATGGCTTAATTATTTCTTTCCCCAAAATATACAATAGTACAGAATATTTTGTAATATATTAAGCATTTTAATAAATAAGTAAAGCAAACTACAGTTGTCAAAATAGAGGAAATACTATTTTGTGATGCTTTATCATTATGTCTTTAAATTGTATGTGTTCACTAACGAGCTTTAATTCTCAAAATTCAGTCATTTGCAATGGGTTTCCCTGTCCTTTGCTGAAGTAAGTATGTACAAACTTATTTGTATGTGATGGCAACATCATAAATTGCTTTAGCCATTGAAAAACAATAAACTGAACATGTTACAAGAGGAACCAGTGCCTTTCATTGGTATTACCTCTTTCAAGATGACAGGAGACTCAAGAGGCCTGAGAATTCTTAGTTGTGCGAGTTTGTGACTAATAGGTGGTTTGATGTGACAAGAGCAAGCTGTCAAGGGAAATTGAAGCATCTTTAAGCTCAATAGCCTGTGTGTCTCATTCTTTTGTAGGTTATTGTTGCGAGGCCTGTGGGGACCCCTTTTACAGTTTGCATTCACAGACAATATGCGATCAGCAAAAACTGTGTAGTTTTACTGTTGTTATTGATCTGCTGCCATTCCATACTACAGCTAATTTGCTTGTTAGCAGTAATTTTAAAAGCTAGTTATAGTTTTATGGTGTATCCAACTCAAATAGTTATTTTCTGTCTAATTAAAACAACTTTGGCCACCAAAATCTCTTCTACTTTTTAGTAAAGGAGGGACAGTACATGCTCTCATTTCTTCTTATTTTCTTAATCTGAAGACTACTGTGAGGAAAGGTAAGGGTACGCCTCAGAAACTGTTGAACTGTTATTAAAGCATTCAAATTTAGAAACTCCCATCATGCAAGGGATAAGCAATAGGTACTTTACCTGCGATCCATAAGAAATGCACTAAGCATGCTAAAAATGTAATATAAGAAAATTCATAGTAAGATAACCATTTTTTGTTGAGCAACTCCACGAGATCTTTACTTAACATATGAGTCATATGAGCGTAAGAAAGAAAGGGAAGATCTTGTCACCGTTCCTCAGTGGGTCACAGCTGAGAATGCCAAATTCAGGACAGACTGCTGAGAAATAGGGTGGACTCACCTCAAACTGGTGATTACTCTCTATTAGATTATACCAAGCCAGTAACAAAAGTAAACTTCTGTCTCGCCGCATTGGTTAACAAGAAGCCAACAATACAGTCTCGTTAGGCATTCCAGCCCTTGGCTCACCATCCAGACACTGAACTCTATGATGGTTACTGAAAACCAATTGAACCAAATAAAGGGTCCTTCTAATCCCAAAAGATCAGATACTTATCCAGGGCAATATATAACTCACATTTTACCCAATAACCACACTGATACAAATCCTTTAGTCACTAAAAACTGAAGGTTTAATAATAAAAGAAAAGAAGACAAGGATTAATAGATCATATATACACAAATAATTGCAAAGTCCTTATATCAGGTTTGTAGCAGTGATAGAATAAACAAGCTGGCTTATAAAGTCCTTCTGGTAACTTCCAAAAGATTGGAAGGTCCTCAGTTCATAGCTGAAAATGCTCCTTTTAGTTGTAAATCCACAGTCCAGAGAATCAGGGCAGGAAAGAAGCAAAATGGAGATATCTCAGGGGTCTTTTATATCCTTTGCCATTGTAACCCACACACCTTCTGGGTGTGGTGTTCTGTCCCATCTAGTGGCACCAAGACCACTTAGAGAGAGAGATTAATGCATTTGCTCTACAGCCTGGGCTGTTAGCTAGGGCTGTAGAGCAGACTCATTAATCTCTCTCTCTAAGTGGTCTTGGTGCCACTAGATGGGACAGAACACCACACCCAAAAGGTGTGTGGGTTACATACTTCCCCTTGCTGAGGAAGCATGGCTTAAGCTTTAGAGACTTCCCAGTTGAAATCCCGGATGAGTCCCCACTTGTAACACTGACAGACCCCGGTCGTTAGTGGGCGGGATTGAACCTGGGCTCTTTGGAGCTTAGTGCATGAGCCTTTGCTGCATGAACTAAAAGCCATAGGGCTCTTAGCTAATGCTGTAGAGCAGACTCATTAATTCTCACTCGCTTGCCTGGTCTACAGTTGGGGGCAGGGGGGAGATTGATCTGAGTTACACAACTTCAGCTCTTGAAGCTGGAGAGAAGCCACGGCCCCGCACCTGCCAGGGACAGAGAGCACTGGCACCCGCAGCCTCGGAGTTCTCTGTCCCCGGCAGGTGCGGAGTCGCGGCTTCTCTCCCCTGCTGGGCACTAGGCGCTAGGGGCACTAGGCGGCGCACATCAATGCACCAGGTTGGGGACCACTGACTTAAACTGACAGGCTTGAAACCCCGTTATACCGTGACCCCGCATTTAGCGCAATGGAATTTTTTGGACCCCAAACATCGCATTATAGTGTGGTTTCACTGTATGTAGGATGCCCGTACATAGCCAGTATTCATAACTTCAGATACAAAAATGATACATGCATTTAAACAGGATAATCATACTTAGCAAATCATAACTTTTCCATCGACACCTCACATGACCTATTTTTGTACAAGATTTGTTGCAATTGTATAACAGTGGCAATATCAATGATATAAATGGTCATATTCAATCATACAGCATCACAGATCCATAATGGGTTAACTTCGAAACGGTTGGATTTTAGATTTGGATAAACATCCCTAAATTTAGATACTTATATGAATGTAGCCAAACTCCTTTAATTTGAAAATTGGGCTAAAAATCTCATGGAATTAGTCTTTATTGTGGAATTCAAGAATTCTCTGGTTTTGCATGACGGGAAATATACGGTAATGAAATAGCTTTCTTGCAGTATTGCAGATCTTCCACTTCCAGCACTAACCAACACTGGGAACATGAACATTTTTTATTTTTTAAAGTTGACTTTTTCCCCCCAAAATTTGAGTTCAGTTCAGTTTGAGCTGTGGTTGGCGATTTGGGTTATGCAATATAATACAATCAATTCACCAGTCCTTGAAGCCAATACTATGCTCTTGCACACACTCAAAGAAATATTAATGTCTTGTGGCTACAACAGGCCTTAGTGAAAACAAAATTAGATGCCTGTAAAGAACACAGCTGTACAGCAAATTGGCACATGTGCTTCATTAGTGTGATAAAATGTGGCTACTGTTCTTCTGTTATTGTTTTCACTCCTGGACCAGAAAACTTCCTCTCCTGCTCCTCAGAAAAATGATTCAAGAAAACATCTGTGACCACAAGAATTGAACATGGTTGAAAGCTACAGGCTCCAGATAAAAAGCTCTGGAATTTGTCATCTGCTGCAAGCTAGCTATGTATCTGTCTTAGACCCTCTGGTTAAAAGCTTGTTGAATTGCCATGGTTTCCCTAGATGCCATGCTCCACAGATTTACCTTGGATTGATGAAATTCTACTTGCTGGGTATTCTACCACAAATGTTGTACTTGATAGAATTACTTATTGTCAAAGCCTAAAATGGAAACAAATGATACTCTGAATAACCGGCATAAATGATGGAATTTGTAATAATCATCAGCAGATAACAGGAAATCACTCCACTCTATTGTAATACTAGCAAGACTTGAATTACCAATACAAATGTCGTATTCACTCCAAGTATTATGTAATGGATTTACAACTTTCTCTTAACAAGCCTTTCAGAATGATTAACTGTCAGAAGATTTCCCATAAGAAAAGTTGAAAGCTTTCAAAAGGAGTGTTTCAACTTCTTCCATTTGGAGAAGCAATTCTCAATGTCTGTCTGATATTCTTTTGTAAGTAGCTAGCAGTTTGGCAATACAATCAGGATTGGAGGCCATTGCTGTGGCTTTCCTGAAATTTCAGAGGAACTGCTAGTTATAGTAGAGGTAAATAGCACATTAGGAGTAATTGTAAACCCTTCTGAGAATGCCTGGAGCTAAATAAATCTGAATTAATCCTATAGGGCTGTATCGTGACATTGCAATCTGCCCAATGCAAGATTCAGTGCCTTGTTGCACTAGCCCTAGAGCAACCCAGGAGAGCGATTGTTACTTGGAGGGTTTATAGAGCCTGTTTTCATCCCACACAACTATCTGTGATGTGTCATTAAGTCCCTCCTCTGCTGTGCTACCTGGAACAGAATTCAGACCTTAATTTGTGTCCTTTATTCATACTCACTTCCTGAGAAACAGTTGCCTTTTGCGCTGGGTTTTCATTAACAATAAGCTTTGGAATTATGTAAAAGAAAAAAAGTAGCCCCCAAACTCACCCACCACAAAGAAGGTCCATTTGGCTAGATGTACTCTTGACAGATATGCCTTGCTAGATCTCCTGGCTTTTAAAATATTTGTATTTTTAGATTGTCTTGTTTAAAAAAAATGTACAATGTTTAAAAATACATCAAAACCTAAACTAAACAAGATAGACAAAAATGCTCAGATTCACATTTAACATTTCTTTCACTACCAAGTGATGGACTTTTGTAGTTTCTTTAAAATCAGCAGCAGCTGCTTTGGCTTGTTTGTGCTTAAGTCAGCAACTTCAGGAAGAAACTGCCAAGTAGAAGAGAGGGATCCAGATGCTTTCTTTGCTTTTACTAAAATGGGGAGGAAGAGATACTGCTGAAAGCTCTGCAGTCTTTTTCCCAATTCCAGCCATTGTAAAACTCTCCAGGAGACAGTAATCTCCTCACAAGGTTGTTGGGTTATGCCCACTTTCCTGACATAAGCGTCTTCATTGGTTCCTAAATCCACAAGCTTTATGAAAACTAGTGACATTCTATCCAGGTCTAAATATTAATAGTACTCAGAATATTTAAACGATTCAGTTAGGGTGCAGATATTATGGAAATCATTAGGTTTAGGTGAGCTCTTGATGTGCTGACTTCTACTTTTTTAGAATGTGAAAATCTCAGATTTTATGGATTTTTATAGGTATCTTTGGTACCTAGATCATTCATTCCAGCAGCCATTTATTAAATACATTGATACTTTAATTGTTTCTAAGAGTGGTTGCTTTAGTTGTAAGTTGTACTGTAGATTGTCTAGCAATGATGTAAAGGTGCCTATGTTTTTTGCCACTATAATTTTTAACAATCTTGGTGAATAAGTGCTAATATGACAATTAAAATATTTGGTTATGATAATTTTTGGTTCAATTTTGGCCATGCATTTCCCATTGCCCTAAATTTTGAAGCAGTACACAAAGATTTAGCAACTTAGCTCCTATTAAAGTCAAGGAGTCCAAGGGCTCATAATTTATATAATTATTTGGCTGTCTTATGCCCAATAGTTCTAAGGGAGATTTTATACATACAGGCTTCTCAGATGTCCCTAAGGGCAGGGTAACCTTCATATTTCCATTCTGTGCTTCATATCTAGTTTAATGAGTTGCAGTATGGCTGATTTCATTGCATATGTGACAAATAATTGACTCCTCAACATAGAAGCCCCTCCCACCCTAGTAACTGTTAGAATGAATTGTCACTGCCTTATCCCTGACCTGCATCCCAAACAACCTGTGACTTCTAATTGGAAGAATGGGGGGCTGTTGGGTGAAGACACTGTAGAAGATGTGGGGTCAATAAGACAGCCTCTGAAGTTTGGAAACCAGGGGAGCAGAAAAGAGACTCAGAGGAAGCTGAAAGGGGTGTAAACCTACAGTTGTGGAAGTGAGAGGCTTAGTCCTACCCCAGAGAAGTTAGTGGTATTTTGCCTGGAAGAATAATAGCCCCTGCAAAGGTTATGCTGATCAGGGAGCCATTACTCGGAAACAGAGTCAAAGGGGTCATTTGTGCTAATTCATTAAAACTTCAGCGTCAATGAGCATTAAAGTGATGAAGTTTTCTAGTACAACTACCATTTACAAGGCCCAGTGACATCAGTGGAGTAATATGGCTCTAACTAGGGAAAAAAATCAGTTTAAATCTTTGTAACTATTCTATACATTAAGAAATATCATTGTGGGATACAGTTTGTGTGAAAAATGCTATACAAGATAAAGTTGTATAAACTGAAAAAAAAAAAAGCTTACATTACCGAATGATAATCTTCAGACCATATCTAAAACAACCAAAGTTCAAAGAGGTTTGGATCCACTGTTCTGGTTAGGGCCCACCTGCTCTTAATCTATGCTGTTTTTTATTCTTATCAGAGTCTTGACCACAGAGGGAGAAAAATAGACCAGAGAACAGTTGCTCTCATTGCGTCTATACTGAACTTGCTTACACGTCTGTGTAATTTTTGTCCATTGTTCCTGAAAACACGAACTATACTCTTCCTCACCGACTTAAAGAGTTTTTTTCTTTATACATTTGCTTGGTGTTTTATAAACCCTAAATCCTGCACTGAAGTTCAGCAAAGAACTTGTTCAACATAAGCTACAGATCAAGTCCTCGAAGGTCAGATCTAGCTTACAACACTCTAAAAGTTTGGACATGAATTCTGGTTTTGTGCATTCTTATGGAGATGAACCAAAGCCAAAACTTGAGACCGTATCTAATGCCCCCAAAGTTCAAAGAGGTTCAGATCCACTGTTCGGGTTAGGACCCATCTGCTCTTAATCTATGCTGTTTTTTATTCTTATCAGACTCCATAAATCCAAGTTGCAGTGGCAATTTCCAAGAGCTAAATTATAACGAATTAGTTCTTCAGGTTGCTTACAAGCATATTAAATTTAGATTTACAAACTTGCTTACATGCAGTACTATTTACTATTTTCCCTCAAGGGGCTGCCATGAGTCTACTTTGTTTTCTTTTCCATACAGCTAATAAAGAGAAACCATTTTTAAGGGTCCTATTCATTAAACTGTCGGGAAATCAATAAGGATCTATGTCTTTTTGTTGATCAGATTTAAGAAGAATTAAAACTGAAACCTTCATAATGACTTTTTAAATCTCCCAGCATGAGTACATAACAACAACAAACAAACAAAAACACCCAGGGAAGGAGTATTTTCAGCATCAGTATGAAGACTCATAAAATGTTTTCCTTATTGCTGTGTATTGTATTGTAGGTACCACAGTGATTGAAGTAGTGTGCAATATTAAAATTGCTAGCAAAACTTAGCTGAAGTAATGTTTTACATGTTTTGTAAAAGATACATTAATCTCATCTCATAGGAGCCATCACTGTTACAACTAACCCCAGAGCTCCAAAATGAGCTGTAAAATGGATTTGATGTTAGAATATTATAAGTTCTGTCATTATGGGTAAGATTAACTATATAGCCTGATAAAGGTCTATTGCTCTTCGTGATGCAGTGATGTCTAAGACAAGAAACCGCTTAGTAATTATAGCTGACTTAGTGGAAATAAAAGGGCAGAAAAGAGGCACATTGGAATAATTATGAGTAATGGAGAGACAAATGCTTTGAGCAAGGTAATAGGGAGATAATTTCATGGGGACAGAAAACAGAAAGGGTTAAGTCCCAAATAAGTTAGAGGCATTAATTCTGGAATAAAGTTATAATTTATTTCTGTCCAACAGAGTGGTAAATGAGGACTTCGTCTGATCTGTGAGATTTCTCTTCAGAGCTCTTTGCAAGATAGTTGTACTGCTCTTATTGACTTTCATGGTTGTTGTGTGCAGGTATCTAAAAGCAGAGGTTGTCACACAAGGCCAGATTTTCAGATGCTTGGGATCCACAAAAGGGCCAG
Organism: Mauremys mutica; assembly: GCF_020497125.1. Taxonomy (NCBI): domain Eukaryota; kingdom Metazoa; phylum Chordata; order Testudines; family Geoemydidae; genus Mauremys; species Mauremys mutica. The sequence goes on along the minus strand of NC_059076.1, from coordinate 32,809,857 downwards.
ACATTCAAAAGAACTCAACTCTCATTTAGGCACCAAAATCTTATTTTAGTGCCTAAATGGGAGCTAATCTTTGAAACTCAAATTTTCAGTGTCAAATCCAGCACAGCCCATGTAAATATTCATGTTTTCAGAAGGAAGAACATACCCATTAATATAGACCAGGTTCAGAAATTATTACAAAGCCATCTGCCCAGTCCTAAAGTATGTTAACACTACATTCATTTCAAAACAAGTAGACCAAGGGATCTGATGACAATGACATTAATACACCATACATGAAACCTGGAAGGAATATGCTAATGTGCTCAGATACTCTAATGATGATTGCAGCATGTATAACTCAATAGATAAATAGGGATAAAAGGGTATAGGCCTATACAGGTGAGAGAAGGCCATGTTTAAACAACATCATGGCTGCATGAATGGCTTGTATTGAACACAAGGAGGACTAGCACAAACCAGTTCTGGTGGCTGCAATTTGCAATATTATTAGGTGTTAGAAATCACATGATAGCTTTTCGTTTTTACCTTTTTATAATCTACATTTTAAGAAATCTCATAAATATTAGTTAATAAAATATTGACTTGTGGAAGCTGAAATTTCTAGGACTCCTCCATTTTAAACTGGAAATCACCTATTATATTCCGTATACTATACCGCTGTTTACCACAATTTTAAGCTAATTATATCAGACTACCTGTCCCTAACAAATAATGGCCTTATCTGCTCTGCTCGTTCTCTTCACAGCTGCCAGATGTAATGGGGCCGATTAACCTGCAACATTCAATGTGAGATTTATGCATAAGAGGAGAAAGTGAGTATTTATTCATTGCATTTGGTTCCCCAGTGATCCCTACACGTTTGCCACATCTAATCGCAACATAATGTGAAGTCCACTGATCAATGATTTCCCTTTTCTAAATCACAGAGTTGCTTCCAGAAATCCTGTTACAGTCTTTTATATTTTTCTTTTATGCATCCAGGGCCAGATTTTCAAATAATGGCATTAAAAATTGTGTTTGCAAAATTTATGTCTTGGTGCAATCAAATAATTTTGTGTGGAAAAATATGCAACTATGAGCACAAAATGATTAATTCCTTAGGTAAGACTTTGTGGTGGTATTTTATAGAGCTGATCAACAAACAAGAAATATTTTTGTGAAAGATTTTAAACATTTTTTTCTTGATAAGTCTCCCAACAGATGTTGGTTTCTTCCAGCTGTTGTGTGGAGTCTGGTCCGACAGTGGATATATGATGGGTGGTGTCAAAGACTGGGACAAGGGGATTGCTCTTTTTTTGGTGATGGAAGGTTTGTGTGACTGTGAGAATGAGTGATGCCCCAGACTCTTTCTTTAAATTCTCACTCTTCAAATTCTGTCTGCCTGCCTAAAATTGGTTTGGGGATTGTGATGGGTGTACCTGGCCTTTGCAGCTCTCTACAGAATACCCCACAGTCCTACTACACCCTGCCTCAAGAAAGGAGCAGCTAAGGTGGGTCCTCCAGGCCTGTCTAGAGAGGCCTCACAAAGCAGCCAATCAGAGCCTAGCAGGCTCAGATAAAAAGAGCTGCTGGGGCTTAGCAGCTCAGTTCCTGTCTGGGATTAGAAGGGTGTTCCTCTCTGGCCAAAGGACCTGGAGGGATAACCAGGGTTGTTTCTGGCTGTATTTTCTTAAGCAGGGTTTGCAGAGAGAGAGAGAGAGGGAATGTAAGAACCTTAACCCTGAGATGAGGTAGGAAGAGGCCCAGGGAAGTAGCAGTAATAGATTGAAATTGAGCAGTGCGTAGCTGCTGTTTATAGTATCTCTGTGTTGTAACTCAGAATAGTGGGTGAGCCCAGGCTCCCCAATTGGCCACAATGGCATAAACCCCAAGAAGGTGACAGGGCTTATTTGAGAGCCTGGACAAAGAGCTGAATTTAAAGGGCCCAGAGCCACGTGTGAAGACCCTATTGATGGCAATGGAACTATTCATTTACTGAACTCTTTACTACACAAGAAGGGGTTTATTTGAACGTTGTGACTTGGCCGGAGGCCCAAGTGATGGAAGACCCAGGAATGTTGGTCAGCAGCCTGCAGAGGTGTTCAAGAGGTGAGTGCCCCTGTTACATGGATAATTACGGCATCCCTGTGATGTCTCTTTACCCTTTTGTTACTGATATGTACTTTCAACCTCAACTTCATGTTAATAGTTTCTTTTTTTTTTCTTTTCTTGGTCTTGGAATGTCCTTTGTTTTAAAGTAACTTCATATTTAAATACTAAACAAGAAACACACAGTGGATGCGACCAAACATTATTTCTATGGATTTGAAGCTATGTAAAGCATTTAAAAAAAAACCTTTCAAGGGACTATTCAAAGTGCAAAGATGCAAAGTGTCCAGTGTATACAGGGTACTAGGCAGTTAATCTGGGTTTTCAGATGCTTTGTGTTGCTTGAACAGTGCAAAACTGCCAAAGTGTTCTGGTGAACTTGGTTCTTAATTTGCAACTGACTTTATGGGTGTAGAAGGCTGTATTAGTGAAGAAGGGTGGGGGAAGCCCTGTCCCAGAGTCTCTACATTTGATGGGCTTCCCTTGTACTTCTGCTGCTGTGCCTAGAGGCACAGTGGAGCTGAAGCAGTAGAAGCATAAGGAACCTTTCAAGCTCAAGCTAGAACACAGCCATTGAACCGCTAAAGAACAGTGACAATTAGGACAACTGATCTACCACTGAGAAGTCTTGAAACATGTGATTGATTCATAAAGCTTCAGCCCAGAAGTGACCATTAGATCATCTAGTCTGATCTCCTCTGTATCACAGGCTTTTAACTTGTGTTTGGCTAAATCATCTATTCCAGAAAAGGCATCCATTCCTGATTTGAAGACTCCGAGATGGAGAAACTCTCTCTTCCCTGAGTAGTTTGTTCCAATGGTTAATCACTGTCACTGTTAAATTCAAAATGGAAATATGGCACAGATTTTTATCTGATTTCAGTTTCCAGCCATTGATTCTTGTTGTGCCTTTCTCCATCAGATGAGATTCCTTTAGTACCTTGCATTTTCTCCCCAAGAAGGTATTTAGACACCATAATCAAGTCACCTCTTGATTGCTTTTTTGATAAGCTGAATAGATAGAGCTCTTTAAACCTTCCACTGTAAGGCATTTTCTCCAGCTCTTAAATCATTTTTTGTGGCTCTTTTCTGTCCCCTCTCTAATTTGTCAACATCTTTTTAAAAATGTGTAAACCTGAACTGTACACCGTATTCATTTTATCAATGCTGTATACGAAGGTAAAATCATATCCCTTCTGCTATTCATTACTCCCCCATTTATACACCCAAGAATCATATTAGCCCTTTTGCCACAGAATTGCACTGGGGGTTCATGTTAAGTTGCTTGTCCACTATGGTCCCTAAATCCTTTTCAGAGTCACTGCTTCCAAGGATGCAGCACCTGCATTCCTTGTTCCTAAATGTATAACTTGGTAGAAGTAAAATGCCTTTTCTTTGAATTGTCCTAGCTGACCAGGAAATCCAGATCACTCTGTATGACTGCCCTGTTCTTCTCATTATTTACCATTCGTCCAGTCTTTGTCATCCATAACTTTTATCAGCAATTATTTTATATTGACCTCTAGACAGTTGCTGAAAGTGTTCAGTGGCATCAAGCTTAGTAGTGATCCCCGCAGAACACCACCTGAAACCCTCCTATTTGATGATGATCTGCCACTGATGATTTTTTGAGATCTGTCAGTTAGCCAGTTCTTGATCCATTTAATGTGTGCTCTGTTGATATTGTATAGTGCAAATTTTTTAATCAAAATGTCATGAGGTACTAAATCAAACACCTTACAAAAACTTAGTATACTACATCCAGGGTGGGTGCAAGGATGTTTCACGCCCGAGGTGAAACTTCCACCTTGCACCCCCCGCCCTGAGCCCTGTGGCAGCCCTCCATCCTGAGGCCCCCCCCTCACAGCAGCTCCCCCCAGCCCAGGGAGCTGTGCGGCAGCTCCCCACCCCAGCTCACCTCTGCTCCGCCTTCTCCTCGAGCACGCCGTCGCCGCTCCACTTCTCCCGCCTCCCAGGCTTGCGGCACCAATCAGCTGTTTGGCGCTGCAAGCCTGGGAGGGAGAGAAGCAGAGTGGGGCAGCATGCTCAGGGGAGGAGGTGGAGCAGAGGTGAGCTGGGACAGGGAGCGGTTCCCCTGCGTGTCGCACTCCCCCCTTACTTGCTGCAGGCGGCCCTCCCAGCACACCCCTGCCCCAGGTCCCCTCACCTAAATGCAGGTGACGACCGGGGCAGCTGAAGATCCGGCCGCTGCGGTCGCCGCCGAAGGACCTGAAATGCCGCCCCACAAATGCTAGCGCCCTAGGCAACCGCCTAGGTCGCCTAATGGGTTGCACCGGCCCTGACTACATCTATATGCAGTTACTTTTAACAGCAAAACTTGTAATCTCCTCAAAGAATGAAATCAGGTTCATTTGACAAGCCGTTTTCCAAAAAAACATGTTGATGGGCATTAATTATATTATTGTCCTATTAAGTGAATCCTATATTAGCATTTCCATTATTTTGGAATTATTTTTCATTATTCTGGAAAAGCTGGAAAGTGATCAGTTGACTTACCTCTGATGTCACAGTGGCTTCACTGACTTTAATTATAAGCAGCAGATACATCTGCTGCCCCTCTTTACAGTGGACTCTGAAGGCCTCAGATTCCTTTAATGTAGTTATCCTCACAACATCCCTGTGAGTTAGGAAGGAGCTGTTATACCCATTTTATAGGTGGGTAACTGAGACACAGAGAAACTATCTTGCAAAAGATCACACAGGAAGTCTGTAGCAGAGCAGGAACTTTAGTCTGGATTTCCTAAGTCCCAGATGACTGCCCTAACTACTGAATCATCCTTCCCATCAACAGATCTGGGAAGAGCAGCAGATCATCAGAATACTCCAGGAACCAGGGTCTGAACTGAGACTGGCGGTGACTCCCTGTAGCGAGAAAGTAAGGTGACCAGAGGTCCCGATTGTATAGGGACAGTCCCGATATTCAAGGCTTTTTCTTATATAGGCGCCTATTACCCCCCACCTGTCTCGATTTTTCATACTTGCAATCTGGTCACTCTATGAGAGAGGCATGTGAAAAGGCTGGGAGGTTTTGCTGTGGAAGTGCTGGAAAGAAGGCCGAGAAATGGGCAGAGACTGGGCATGGTAAAAGATGGCCCTGGAAAGCAGAGCAGTTTAATGTTTGAGGGGCAGACACCTATGGTAAAGGGTTGGGGGCTAGAGTCTGTAGTGAAAGAAGGCCAGGGCCAAGGGTATATATAGCTCGCCAATGGGCGCACAATACTAAACTGCCAAGGGGACACCAACCAGACACAGCAGCACCTTCCATCCCACCACCACAACCCTAATCCCAGCCTAATGCAGAGGGAAGGCACAAGGTGGGGGAAATGGAGAGCTTGCCTGCCCCACACTCACCCTGCAATGGCAGCTCCTATCCCAGGGGACTGGGCCCAGTTCCTCCCGCAGGACAGAAAGGTGGCTGGCCAAACCTGAGTGGTGCTATATGACCCTGTGCACCAGGATGCAATGCCCAAAGTGGGAAGCTGGGCCCAGCCTTGTGGGACAGGAACTGGCCTATTGGAGTAGTGCAGGGCTGGCTCATTCGTTGTCCAGCCCCATTCCCTGGGGCCTCTCCTCCCCACAGGCCCGGGAGAATTATGTCTGCCTGATTTTATATCCTTGGTTTCATGAATTCTGTGGGTACAATTGCACCCATGAACCCATATTAAAGCTGCCCTTGGCCACAACTTCCCTATGTGTTAACTAGTGACAGTGAGGGGGAAAAAACCTGCAACCAAAGAGAAGGACTTGGAAAGGAAGCCATGTCCCGGGGGAAAGTGGTGCTACACCCTGGAGAGGGGAGAAGATGCATAGGATCACAATTGAGAGCTTTTATCCAATACAGAGTCTGGGTGGAAGCACATTTAGTTCATTTCATTTTGAATTTGTTTGAGACTTTGGCTTACCCTGGAAGGGGGGAGGACTTTTACTCGATCAGAGGGTCAAAGCACTTAAATCACATCAGATTACCCAAATACTCAAGAATAAGGGGAAACTGAGGCACTGATGTTGGGAAATCTGAGATACAGCCCCAAAACAAAAAGATAAGTATAAGTGATCTCTGATAATATGCAAGTGGGTTTCAAATTACTAACTTGTTGACTGAAGTCCTGCTTTGTTTATAAATTATATATAATTTTGGTGTATTTAAAAAATGTTAGTGGAACGACATATGCTGGATATAGTGCTCTACCCAATAAAATATGTAAAGTTGCAAAACAGGTTCACGTGAATCCAAGAAAATTGGGTTAAGTATTTACCTGATCCTGCAGCTCCTGTCTAAAACTGGTATCCAGTTAGCTTTATTAACTATTCTTGGTCATTAACCAGTGCGGCAGTCTCTACTTAGGATTCCTTACAGTTCCCTGTGAGCATTTGCCTAGAGCAAATGTGACATGATGGACAGCAGCAGGTCACTTCTTTTTATCTCGTACGTCCGTCAGCACAGTTAGGGCCATACTCCCATCTTGTCTATACATTGCGCATAAAGTATTGTTATCTAAGCTAGTAGGTGTAGCATTTAATACTAGAAATACTATCACGTTCTAACCTTCGTAGTGCTAATAGCAACCCTGTAAATACGTTTCAGGTTTTCCCAATGCTGTGGGAAAAAAATCTGCACCGTCAGGACAGGATTTGGACACATTCTCTGATCTGAAATGAAACCTGCTAAAATGTAGTGCTACAGGCCATCATATGCACACACTTTCTGTAGCATGCCTTGTGATAACAATGCAGATATGTTCTCACTGCATTACTTCTACAGACTTACTTTGCTGTTACTCCTGGTAGGGAGACTTATTAAGAACCTCTTAAGATGAAAGAGCAGAGGACTAGGCAGTTTGCAACTTTAGTAATAATTAACAAGCTGTACAACTTCATGAGGCTGTGGATAATTTGTCACCAAAGTTTCAGTTTCACATTTGGTTTAGTGCTGTGTGCAGGGGATTAAATGCAGAACAGTGTGTTATCTCTGCTTAACCATATAAATGACATTCATATGTTAGGCCTCTGCTCTTAATTGAATTTTTGCTTCTTTATTTAGAAACAAAGATCTCTTGAAAAGATTAAATTGGTCCTTAAGCAACAACATATTCTCATACTCATTCCTCTTATTCTCTCTGCTTGCTGGCTGTGTTTATTAGGGGATATGTCACAGTGGTTGGCGTGATAATGTGATACATTCATCTTCATATGGTAGGTACATGCACATAACTTATGAGTGGGGAAACCACAAATGTGTGGTGCGGATGGAAAAATTAGCCCAAACAAATTCTGCCATGATAGAGTCCAATAATGCAATTAGCCATTGCTGTTGAAGAAAAGGATTGGTTTGAGAATATGAACAGATTCCAAAAATGTAGCATCCTATAAACCATGACAGAACTATGAAGATTGTTTCTTAATCATCGAGACACTTTACCAATCTCTCATAATTATTTTGCAGCATCTAATTATTTTCAAACAAGTTTTTTGTAAAGCAGCCTCTTGTGGTATCAAATATTTTAATGACATACATTTTGCTGAAGGAGTGCTAAAGGAGCACTCAGGGAAGAAAAAGCTATTGCAGAGAAGCAAATTGAATTCTTTGCTTTAGTCTTCATTGCAGAGGATGTGAGGCAGATTCTCACACCTGAACCATTCTCTTTAGTTGACAAATCTGAGGAACTGTCTCTGATTGAGGTGTCAATAGAGGATTTTTTGGAACAAATTGATAAATTAGACAGTAATAGGTCACCAAGACCAGATGGTATGCACCCAAGAGTCCGAAGGAACTCAAATGTGAAATTGCAGAGCTACTAATTGAAGTATGTCACCTATCGCTTAAATTAGTCTCTGAACCAGCTGACTGGAATATAGATAATATAACACAATTTTTAAAAAAATAAATAAAAAGGCTCCAGGTGCGATCCCGGCAATTACAGGCCGGTAAACCTAATTCGGTACCAGGCAAATTGGTTGAAACTATAGTAAAGTATAGAATTATCAGACACAGATGAACATAATACGTTGCGGAAGAGTCAACATGGCTTTTGTGAAAGGAAATCATACTTCATCAATTTATTAAAATTCTTTGAGTTGCCGTGTGACGTTGGCAGACCCAGTGCCAGCTCATTTAAGTAATGTAAAATGCTGGCTTCCTACAGAAGGTGTTAGGTCCTACCCCCTTGAAATCAAACGAGCCATTGAGAAACATCAAAGAACAAAGGCTTTATTAATTGCTCCCCCTATACCTAAGAAGAGGAGAGACATGCATGAGGATTTTTCCCATCAGAATAAACTCGGGGAGGGGGCAGAAGAGGAAATAAAAATCCCTGACAGGAAAAAACTGGATCTTTTATGCTGCTTTGGTGGGAGAGGGACGGCAAGAATTACTATGCATGAGCGCAAGATCCCCAGTGCTTGGCCTGGGTTAGCCCTAAAGGACATATAGAGCTTGCTTATTGTAGAAGCTTCTACCATCTTATGGAACCTAAGAGTGTAACTCATTTGTGTGTGTATGTTTACCTGCGCTAACCTTTTAAATATCTCTTATTTGTTTTTCTTGTTAACACAACTTTATTTCATTCATTATAGAATTAGCTACAAGTGTTGCCTTTGGTGTAGGATCTAACATGCAATTGACCTAGGGTAAGTGACTGGTCTTTTGGGACCAGGACTAACTGGAATATTATTGGGATTTATTTTGTTTGCTTTTTGGTGTATGGGACCATCTATCAGAAAGGCAAGCTTACTTGGGTGGCAAGATAGAGTGGAGTGCCCGAGGGGACTCTCAGTGGCTCTCTGTGAAATCTAAGTATAGAACTCACAACCAGTTTGGGGTTTGTGCCCTGCTTCTTAATAGTCTGTCCTGAGGTTGGTACTCATGGTGCAGAGCCATTCCAGATATTGTTGAGCCTGTCAAGCTCATGTGGACAGAGTGATCCAGTTGATATAGCACACTTGGACTTTCAGAAAGTCTTCTTGACAAGGAGCCACACCAAATCAAAGTAAGCAGTCATGGGATAAGAGGGAAGGTCTTCTCATGGATCAGTAACTGGTTAAAAGATAGGACAGGAAAGTGGGCTAGATGGGTGATTGATCTGACCCAATATAGCCGTTCTTATGTTTCTATTAATCTATACAATTGGGAAAAAAAACAGGAGCATAAAATAAAAATATATAACTAACTACCAATGACCAAAAACTTGGAGTGGTCATTATTCTTCATGAAGTCTTGATTGCAAGGTTTTGTTAATGGACTCTGCTGTATAAAGCTATTTGGAACTTGGGTTTTATTTTAAACCATGTTATAATCCCCCTCATTACCGTACACCTTTAAAATTTTAGAGAGATTATATTCCCATTTCAATACTACTAGTTCCCATTAGTGTTAAACCTGAACTTGTATAAAATAACTTGGTTCCTTCATTCTTATATATATATATAATGTACAGCTGCAATTTCCTCTCACTTAGCCTGGTGTAAATCAGGAATAACTTCACTTCAGTCATTTATATTACACCAGAATAAGATGAGCGTATGAGTATAGTAAGACCGGGAATGACCATCACTTTACTGTTCATTGCTAGGTCGCTCAGCCATGTTGGTAGCTCTGGCAAATATTAGTATGCACCCAGATTTTTTCAGATATAGTGAAAATACTGAAGGTGCCCTGTTAGGGTATTTTACACACAGTTTATGGTGTAATGGACTTTGAGTATGTATACTTCTAATTCCCTCTCTGTAATGGACTGTCATCTGATCTACATGCGTAATCTTTTTGTAATGCAGTGTATGGTTGTTAAAGGTTAATTGAGAGCAATTGACTAATACATTATTTTGCTATTGAAAACAGGTGGCACTCATCTGAGTAAATGCAATACAGAAGAAACTGGAGACAGGAAAGTAAATATGAGGTTTATATTTGGAGCTAGTGATTTAAGCTGTATGCTCTGATTTAAACCTTTATATTAAGAGGTGATGGATAAAGCTGGTTGGGAATGTTTGAGGAAACTTTTTTTGTTAGTAAATACCAATTTCTTGAAAACAAAAAGTTTTGTGGAAACATACTGGTTTTGACAAAAAATTTACTTGGAAGGTTTATCAGGTCCAGGATGGAATTTCTTGGGAGAGAGACAGAGAGAGAGATTGCCCTCCCTGAATAGCCTGGTGGTTAGGGCACCCACCTGAGATGTGGAAGTTGGTGTGTGTGTGTGTGTGTGTGTGTCTCTCTCTCTCTCTTTGACTCAATGAATATCTAATAATTTATACCAAGCGAAATGGCTTCAACAGGAGAGACTGAGATTTTATATCCTAGTGGAATCAGGCCGAGCAGGGACTTGAACAGGGGTCTCAAACTCAAATGACCCCGAGGGCCGCATGAGGACTAGTGCATTGGCCCGAGGGCCGCATCACTGACACGCCCCCTTGCTGCCCCTGGCCCCACCCCCAATCCACCCCTTCCATGAGGCCCCGCCCCTGCCCTGTCTCTTCTCCACCTCCTCCCCTAAGCGCGCGCAGTTTTAATAAATATATACACTCAGTAATGCACCTCACTCAAAGGACAAAACACGCACTTAGATTTACTGCCTAAGGCTCTGGGAGGGAGTTTGGGTGGGGGAGGGGGTCTGGATGCAGGCTCTGTGCTCGATGCAGGCTCCAGGCTGCGGCAGGGGGTGGGGGTGCAGACTTTGGGACGGAGTTTGGGGATAGGAGGGAGTGCAGGGGTGAGGGCTGTGTGAGGTCATGATGCGAGGGCTCAGGGCTAGGGAAGAGGGTTGGGCTGTGGGGTGAGGGCTGTGGATGAGGTTCATGATGTGCTGGCAGAGGATTAGGGTGCGGGGGGATGAGGGCTCTGGCTGGGGCTGAGGATTAGGGTGCAGGGGGATGAGGGGTTCATGATGTGGGGGTGCTCAGGGCTGGGGCTGAGGATTAGGGTGCGGGGGGAATGAGGGCTCTGGCTGGGGCTGAGGGTTTGGGGTTGGAGAGGCTCAGGGTAAGGGCAGCCTGCCTTGCCAGTACTGGCGGAGGGCAGGCACTAGGACCCTGCGGCAGCAGACAGCAAATCTGCTGGGAGCCCTCCGGGCAGCAGGCAGGGGAGAGGCGCGCTGCGTTCTGTCAGGCAGGGACGCAACACAACGCGGCGGAGGGGGGGGAACACGCGGAGGGGGGGTGGCAGGCGGGGGGAGACCTGCGGTGGCCAGGGCCGATCCAGGCAGGACCGGGGGGGGGGGGGGGCGGGAAGAGACCCAGCTCCAACTATTGCTGGAGCAGGGCGCCCAGCCCTGAATATGGCTGGGGCCCGGGCCCCACACAAGTATATAACCTGCCGCCCATGCCCCCCGGCCCGGCCCAGGCGGGTCCCGCTTCCCTCCCCCACCCCCCGGCCCGGCAGGTCTCGCTTCCCTTCCCCCCCCCCCCACGGCCCGGGTCCGGCCCCGGCCCGGCGGGTCTCGCTTCCCTTCCCCCCCGGCCCCGCCCCGGCGGGTCCCGCTTCCCTCCCCGGCCCCGGCGGGTCCCGCTTTCCCCCCCCCTTACCCGAGCGCGTCTCTGGCGAGGCCTGAGCTCCGTCCCGCTCAGAGCCGCGTGGTGAGGGGGCGGGGCTGTGAGCTCCACGCCGAGCGCAGCGCTCAGCCCAGAGCTCCCAGCCCCGCCCCCTCCCCACGCGGATCGGATCGGGGCGGGGCTCAGGCGCTCGGACGGAGACTCGGCGCTCTATGCGCCGAGGCTCCAGGAGAGGAGCGGAGGCGGGAGCCTCCGCTCTTCTCTTCGGGGCCCCTGCGGAGCTCCCCTGGGGAGCTCCGCGGGCCACAGGGAAGAGCTCCGCAGGCCGCATGTTTGAGACCCCTGGACTTGAATCTGGCTCACGCACATCCAAAGTGAGTGCTGTAATGACCAGTTATTGACTATTCTGAAGTGCCTCCCTTGCTATTGTGTGTATCCTATGCCCCCTGCCCCACTCCCCCTCCAAAAAATTCAAGTCATCTCACTTTTGTTTCACTGAAGAATGAAAATATATGTCAAAACCTCTTTTTTATTAAATAGAATTCTTGGTTTTCCAGCCAGCCCTAGTAATGGGTCATATCAAAAAGTCTAGGTAGCTAGCTTTGTTGCAGATTTTTTTCAAGGCAAAAAATGTTCAAAGGAGAATATTATTTTAGAATGACTCTGTCACTAATGATCTGGCATATAAGGAAAGTTAACAGGGATGATTTAAAAATAATTGAAACTTGACCCGACATACATAGGCCACAATGCTTTATTGTTCAGAAAAGGGATCTTATTTTCATAAGTCTCTACAGAGCACCTATTGCACTGTGACTGTATAAATACTAATTGCTCATACAGTGGATTTCATTAAGTCTTGGATTCAAAACCAAAATCAACATCAAAGCCTAGAGTGGTTTTAGCTTTGCGTTTGTCAACCCGGATTACTGAGATTTTGTCAAAAATCTAAACAGATCATCTGTTCATCTTTAGTATTGATCCATGGGCTAATATTGGCCAATGTCCTAGGCAACAGCAGCTCTCCAAGTGACCTCTGTGCATACTCACTATTAGGTAAACCTGTGGTTCAGCTCTGAGTTGGAACCTTCTAGAAGCTATGCCTGTTGAGGCACCTGCATACTGTCCCACTAAGTCTCCTTGTGTTTATGAATGCTCTGGAGGTGAGTATAATGGGTGTGTGACCCTACTTCCTTCCAATTGCAGTTGTGTGAGGCCAGTCCTTTACCAGACTTAGCTCTGAATTTACTCTAATTTAGTTTTAGTGAAGAAATACCTTTTTCAGAAGAGAGAAAGAAAAGGAATATAAAATTACTTTTCATAGACTGCTCTCGTTTGTTTGTTGGTTTTGATTTGATTTTTTTCTGTCTTGTCTGACTTGGCTCACTGGTAGGTTTCTCCAATTGAATTGGCTGGTGAACAAACATTCCTAATTTTTTTCTGAAGTTTTCTGTTTGCTGTATTTCAGTATCCCATGCAGCTTACAGGAGTGGAAGAGATAAAACCTTTATCTTCCTGTCCTTAGGTACATTGTAATAGAGGCAACAACATTAGTATTTCCTCAAGTTCAGTACATTGCTGGAAAAGAGCTACTGTACCCAGTTACATGGGACAAATTTTATATCATAGAGACTTGTTAATTATGATTTGGAAATAATATGAAAACTTAAAACAATTGAAACTTCATTATCCAATCCATTTGGGGGACCATGAGGTGGAAACCAAAGGAACTAGTGTATGATATGTTGTGGCTAAACAGCTGAGTTCTTAAAAACCATGATCAGAGTGAGTACACTGGGTCCCAGTCAAAGGACCTATGATGGATCCTGGAAAAGGGACCAAGCACAGAGAGGCAGTCCTGAGGTGTTGGTGTTCCAGAAGAAAAAGAAGGGAAGAAGACAGAGGTTTGAGAAACAGAGGAGAGGTTATGTTAAGTGCAGGCTGAAAGGAAGCAGTAAAGGGGCTCAGAGGTAGGAAGAGGCCCTGGAAACAGCTGTGCATCTGAAAGAAGAGAGCTACAGCAGAGGGTAAGACTTGGTTCTGCTTCCTGCACAAAGGAAGGGGCGAACAAGCCTTACATAAGGTCTATTGAGCCCAGGGTGAGGCTGAAAATGAAGCCTGGAGGACAGGCCAGAGAATAACACAAGAAGGGGCAGAAGGATCTTTTGTGTTGGGACATTTTGGACTTTGATTTGTACTTTTGTTAACTCAGAAAGGGTAGGTCAAAAACATGACCTCACCAGAGGGCTGAGTTGTCAGAAGAGAGACCACTACAGGACTGGAGTGACTGTTAACAGGGGGGCACTAGACAGGAAAGAGCAGTTATGTGATGCATGTCCAACCACGAGGGAGCATACCAGTGGTAAGCGCACTCTTCCACAGGACCCCTACACTGGAATGGTACTCATATATTGTACCATCCAATAACTCCCTTAGTCACAGAGTTTTAGTTGGCATGGGATTAGGAGTCAAGGATTTAGGAGTCACCTTCCCTCTTTGTGAGTAGGAATGGTTCTCCATGAGAATTTGTTGGGGGTGGTGACTGGGTGGCATTTGGTTAGGTACAGAAACAGGAAAGCATGGTTATTGGCCTGTCTGCCCTGGTCAAACTAGTTGACCCAGGTACGTCCAAAAAGGGAGTTGGGAAGTAGCCTGGGGGCAGCTGACCCGAGTCTGGCTGCAGCACTGCCAGAGCCCATATCAGTGTGTTACGGCCAGGATCCCCACTGACACAGCAGCGGGTCTTCTGCCACTGCTAGGGCCCCGGGCTGGGACGCAGTGGAGTGGGAGGACCTGCGTCCCCCCTGCTACCCAGCTCGTGGGTGGCAGTCTCCCCTTCTCCCAGGCCACTCAGACCCTGAAGCCTGGGTGTGCTATTTACCTGTGTTTGCTCAGCCCCTGCCTGACGGCCTGAGCCTTGGACTCTTTACTGCCCTGCCCTGACCCAGGATCTGGGCCTGCTGACTATATAAACTCCTGATAAGCCCCTGCCTGAGAGCCTGAACCTTGGACTCTTTACTGCCCGACCTTGACCCAGGGCCTGGGCGAGTTATCTGTTAATTGTTACCTGTGTGTGGTCCGCCCCCTGCCCGAAGGCTTGAGCCAGGACTCCTGAGGCCTGACTGATTCCCCAAGGGGTCGTGCCAGGACTAAGGGAGGCAGTGTGGTTCCCCGCCGTTCTGGAGAGGGATGAACCCCAACGAACCCTCTCTACAGAGCCCCAAAATCCTCTGGGATCCAACCAGGAGAGGAGGATTCATAACACAAATTGAACAGCTTTATACTTGAACTGTACAATCTTTAGGGTGGGGCCATCTTTTTGTTATGTATGTGTCTACTACAAGGGGGCCCAGATCACTGACTGGGGCTTCTGGATTTTACCCCAGAAAAATAAGAACGAACCGTGCTTTACATAACTACTGAGGGTTTTTTTTTCTATGACTAAAATAAAGCCTGAGGGAAACCCCAATGCAGAAATGTCAGCATCTTCCAGTTACTCCTTTTCAAGGGAAATAATTGGAAGCATTATATATATGGGCATAATTCTTGATCTGCGCTCAGGGTTAACATTTGCAATACAGTTTGTGCATATTGCCATCCAGTTGAAGGAGAGGATGTACTGCTGCACATGGGTGGTTAGGATGTTTTTTAATGAGTGTGGAGCTAAGCCCCAACAGGAAGACTTGGGAGATGGTGACAAGACTAAAGATAGAAGCTGAAGAGTTTTTACAGTGCTGAAGCACAAATGGGATCCGACTCCTGCAATTCAGGAAATCAAGATAGCGTGCCACATCTATCAAAGCTATGGTGAACAAATAATTGTATCTTTCTTATTGCATTCAATGGCAGTGTCTTAACTTTTTAGTCTCTATTTAATGTTACAAACTGAGGTTTGTTTCAGAATCAGGTGCGCAATTAGTCTGAATGAATAATTATTTTATCAAAGTGAATTGTGTGTTGGTCAAATTACTTTAAAGCCATCAGTGTTTTTTTGTTCACAGGATCAAGGTTTGTTGTTGAATAATTATTTGGGTACACTTCATTTTCTCTGTTATGGACTTAGTTCTTCAAAACTTTTGCATGTGCGTGCAATGATACATAAAAATATCTTTGAATATATTTAGTGCATTCTTTCAAACCTAATAAGAATTCTAGATATAATTTAGATCTGTCATAATTCCTTATAGACTGTAGAGATTGAGACTGAACTCCAGCATACAGTATTGGTGGGTGAAAGGTTTAATGTATATTTTCTGGCTAATAAACAGCTGTTTAATTTTATTTTAGAAATGTCCAAGAAGCTATGCACTTGGAAACTTCACAAATAATCCCACATTAATTTAGAAGAAAAGCTTCCAATTATAATGCTTTTTAAATGAAACCATTCTAATTAATATAAAACTAAGAGGAAATCTCCTTATAATGCTACAGATACAAAGTAAGGAAGCAAAACAAATGAAATATTATTTACATATGTGATCTCAGAAATATGGTATTTCTATCACAAGAGATGAGATTGTATATTTGAAGTTGCTTTTTTATTTTCTGCGTAGTGGTGTTTTCATATATAATTCACCTGATTTGCAGTTTTCTATAACTCCCTTTTAAGACATCACAGAATTGCTCTCTCAAGATTTCCTTTTGTAAAACACTTGGAACTTTAGCCTCAGTCTTTGTGTACTACACACAAGGGCTGACTTTGCTATGCCAACTACCAGCTTCTTTGCAGCTGTGGTATGAAGCTGGAAGTTTGTGATGGAAAACCAGCTCAGGGCACAGATGTTGGGAAATTGTAGTTAGAATTCTTCAGGGACACCCATGCATTTATATGCACATAACCCAGACCGAGTTAAGGGTCTTCAGAGACACCCCTTTCCCCAAGAGAGATGGTAATCTAAGTTTGAAAGATCACTGCATTGTTTACTGCTATCTCTTCCCTTTCTACTGGCTCATGATTTAAAAAAGCTGCAGAGTCTAGCTAGTAACTATATGGTCGTTATCTGAGAATAGAGCCACTGGAAAGACTTTTTCAAAGTGAGCCCACAGAACAAATACAGTAGTGTCACAAACAAAACTCTCTCTCCAAATTATGTTCTCCTTGAACCAATTAAACTGTGACCAGCCCCTTAGCATGCAGAGGGCTATCATGTATTTCATTTATAGCCACTCCTTGCTACTATTTATTTTGCATCCGTAATATACAAATACAGTACCATGTGAATCCTAGTAAGTCACATCATGTTTAGAGCAAGTGTTTTTCAAGGTTTTATTGGTAGGGCAATTTTAAAAATGCTTGCCCCAGAGGCTGGATTGTGGAATATATGTAGTGGCCTACATTGTGGAGCCACACTTCTCAGCCTGAACACCGGGAAGCAATATGATTCCTGCTGTTCCCTGGTGCACTAGGAGGGAGAGTAGGGCAGTTGTTAAACCCCTTACAGCAGGAACTGAATCTGGAGAGTGATAGGCCATTTGGATTTATTGTGGGGACAGCAAGGCCAGTCTACTCACAGAGAGGATGTTGTGGGGAGCTGTGCCTCATCAGCTTCTATCTGCAGAGAATAGCCAGAGACAAGGAACCTGCTCCTTTAAGTGACTGACTGTGTTGGGAAAGTTGCCCAGGGAAACTACTTCCTCCATTGGACTAACATTTTGGGAAGGGGAAGATAACATAATTTCCTCTGTCCCTATGTTGCTTTTCATGTACGTGCATACGGAGAGCTAACAAATATTTATGGATATCTGTGAGCACAATGCTTTTATTTTAAAAATCTGACAAATACTGGTAAATGGGGAGTATTATTTTACTGAAGCCTGGGCCCACAAACACTGACTGTCCCTTCAAGTAACCAAACTCCTAAGCACTCCAAAGAAAGTTAAGAAGTACTAAGCAATACTAGAGCTAAATATCCATGTCTCCTAAATTGATATGCAAACTTTGGTGGTGCCAACAACAGCTGCCTTATTAAAGCTATTTTGATGATCTATTAAGGGCTCAGTATCTTAACCCCTTTTCTGGATCATCTTTCCATGGGCAATCTCACTGAAGAGATCAGTGCTAGCTAGTAATGAGAGTTTTTTTCCAAAAGGTTCTGGGATGCAACTTGTTTTGAATTCTTATCTGTACTTTCCAGACTTTTTGAGTTTGCAAAATTGGACAAAAACATTTAAAGAACTTTTTCCCCCCCAATAGATTTCCAGTATTTCCAGCTTCTGGTTGGGACAGACATACTGAGAGTGTAGTACTTTGAAGTGATTGATCATTTCTAGTCTTGGCCAAACCCAAGAATTGTAGCCTTGTTCAATAGAGTTTATTTTTGTACAATTTTTCAACTTTTTTTTGGAAACTCAGAAAAGTTAATTTTGTGTTTTGAATAACAGTTCAGATCTCTCTCTCTCTCTCCCCCCCCCCCTTTTTTTTTTAACCTGTATCTTTTTGCCTATTAGCCTTGGGGCACTAAAGCCTGGCATTTGACAAAAAGATCTAACAAAATGGTCAGTGATTGGGTACTAACTCATTTTCTTTTTACCTTTTATCCTGCAATATCTGCCCTCTGGTGCATTGTTGCTTAAATGCCTTAATTGTCTTGTATCACCCTCGGTTCTCTAGGCAAGTCTATGACTGTTTAATTAAGTCTATTTCTAATTGTTTACAACCCATTGTGAATAAAAACGGACTTTGTGTTCACTTTTGGAGCTAAGTGCTTGTTTACATCAAGATTATATCTGACTGGAACATAACTAATTTGGGAAAGCATTGTTAACCCTTTTTGATCTAAGCAGCTAGCCAAAAATTTGGGATCTAATCGGTTGTCCTGATTAGGAGGAGAAATTGATGACAGTCAGGTATTTCTTCTATGCAGTTTTTTTATTTACAAAATTGGACAAAGTGCTGTATCTGCGAACACAGAAATAATCAAATAACAGAAAACTCCTTTTGCTCACAGTGCCAAGAACACTTTTTTCAACCTGCACCCCTGACTCAAAAACCTCTTCCCCAGGTTTCCATGGTCAGCCATTGTGCTTTCAGCTGCTCCTTCAGGTTGTCTATTTCTCTATCTGGTTGGGTGTGTTCTGCCTTTTTTTATACAGACACACACTCTTACCCAAAACAATACCCAGTGAAGTTCCTCCGTCCACTCAGTCCAAAACTCCTGTGTAGGTTCACAAGGCCTTTTGTCTTAACAATGTGGGTGGGTGGGGTGGGGTTGGGTTTTTTTTATTAACTTATTCTGACAGTCATGTGAATTGAAGGGTGCATCCATGCCAACTAAAACACCATTGTGTCCAACACCTGGTAGCCAGAAGTCTCTCCTTGCATATGAATACCTCTCTGCATAACAATGTCTTTTGCTTTGGGCACTGCAGTAAAAAATCCCTGAACATGTGAATGATTTGATTTTCATGTGGCACAATTTATTCAAGGTCTTCATTAGGATTTCATTATCAGAATGTATCAGGACAGACATCTAACCTGTAACTGCAGTAAGTAATCGTAAGTGGGTAGGTGGAGAAGGGGAGAGATGGGAGAAAATTCTAGGGAATACTTTGAGCAAAGTGCATAGGGGTTTAAATGTAGGACCAGCATAAATTGGAATTATATAGCTAAATCCCTGCACTGAAAATCGCATGAACTTGTAGATACTTAACAGCAGACTCCTCCTAATTTGGCTGGATAACTCTGTTGGTAATAGTCCTATAAATGAGCACCAAACAATTGAAGATACTGGGCCCAATTCACTACTATGTTACACCACGGTGACTCCACTGACTTCCCAACTGGCACAAAATTGGTGTAAGTGAGTTGGGAATCAGGCCTGGGTGCCTGCCATGTTGACACCATATTATAATATTGAAGGTCTTGTTGGCCTTCATATCCTCCTTCAGTTTGCTTGACAGCCTGATGAATTGGTGGGTTTGTTTGTTTTTCTGTTTAGCACAGTGCTTTTCCTAGTGAGGTAAATAACAGGAGGCCTAATATAAATTTCACATGTCTTTAGTGTGATTGTTTAGGGCTATGGTGAATTCTCCACATTAAGGGTATTTATTGACACTTATTCTTGGGTAAACCAGATTCCACTCTCCAGCATCACCGTTTCTCCTTCCCCTCCCACCCCCACAAAAAAAACAATTAATAAAAAAAACCAGCCTTACTGTCAGTCCTCCTTTATTCTAGTTTATTGGAACCTCAAATTCCCATGCAGTTTCTTTAAAACTTGTAATGGTTCTCCATAACTTCTAATCTGAGTTGGTCTTTTTTAGAGTAGTTTCTATGTTCCACATAGTTCTGCATTGACCACTGCAAGAATGTCAGAATGGCTTCCAAAGAGCTGTATATTGAATACAATGTTCAAAGGGCATTGCTTTAACCAATTAAAATTGGTTATTTTGTAAGAAACATAGAAATCAAGAGTTTTCCCTCTGAATTATTTTCAGGAGTCTTGTAGTGTAAGGCTGAGGAAATGATGCTGATCATGCTGATGATAGAAATATGATAATGGTCAAGCCATTATATATATGCCTGAATCCTCTTAGCTGTTAATAGGAAATTCTTGCTCTTATATATATTTTTTTTTCCTCTGAATATTTTCTTGTCCATTGAATATCCACCTTATGTAGTTTTGAAATTATGGGGTTTTGTGTGTGTGCACACATCATTATGGAGTTTCCCCATATTAGCATGGCTAACCTAGAATGTCTTTTCTTGCAACACACAAATAATTTGCGACAAGGAGTCCTGTGGCACCTTAGACTACCAGATGTATTGGAGCATAAGCTTTCATGGGTGAATACCCACTTCGTCAGATGCATGTGGTCTGATGAAGTGGGTATTCACCCACGAAAGCTTATGCTCCAATACGTCTTTTAGTCTATAAGGCGCCATGGGACTCTTTGTCGTTTTTTACAGAACCAGACTAACATGGCTACCCCTCTGATACTTGGCAAATATTTTGGTCATTACAGAAGATAATTTTTCTCTTACAGTGACTTCTGAATCTTTAGTGCATTAGGAATCTTATTTGTCCCCCTACCCCACCTTCTTTGTTCCTCTTGATTAAGAATGTTGGTATAACGTGTTCCATACATCCTTCAGCATGTGGGTAGAAAAACTCCTTTCTTAGAACTCCAACTAAGACACCATTGTGTCCAACACCTGGTAGCCAGAAGTCTCTCCTTTTCATTGCAACTCTGCATATGCCTCACTTACTCTGGCCTGAAAACCCACTTGCCCCAAGCCACTGGCATTCAGATACTAATGCTTGTGCCCTACCAAGTATCCTTTGCGATATGGCTGGGGATGCAAAGTCAGTGTGACTCAGAGCTGTTACAACTGTTTCAATAGCCAGAGAGGAGGAATGATGATGTGGACAAGTCATTGTACTGAGACTGAAGAGATTGAGGTTCAGTTCTCAACTTTTGCCACAGACTTCCTCAAGGCCAGACCACAACATTTTGGCACCTGAGGCGGGGAGCTCAAATGACGCTCCCTCGCTTGGGCCAAAACTTTGAAAGGTCTCAATTCTGCCTTATTCCTGTTCTACCCCTCTCATGGTACTGCTCTGCTCCCTACCCCAATAAAGGAGAACTAACAACTTAAAATGCCTTGTTCAAAAATGTTAAGTAACACTTAACTTTCAAATGCTTGAACAGCAAATGTAACTTTTCTTATCTGTATAGTAAACACTGGCATTTTTATCTGCTTGAATAATCAAAGTGGTGCTTTCCGTGCCTTCTTGGTTGCAAAGATTTGAACTGCTTCCTGAAGGTCCACGGTCTGGGCCAGCTCATGCTCTGTTGAGATGGTTGCAAGGCTTACCAGCCTCTCCTGTGCCATTGTGGAGTGTAGATGTGTTTTTATTAACTTCAGCTTGGATAAGCTGCGTTCTCCACTGGCAACTGTTCCAGGAAGTGTTAGAAGTATGCGCAAAGCAACAAAAGTATTTGGAAAGAGGGTGGTCATCTTATTTGTGTACATATATTCCAAAACAGCCTTTGGAGTTGATCCTGCTGAAATGTATCTTGAAAGGGCTTTCAGTTCATCACCTAAATCACTTGCATCAATATCGCGCATGTCATCATGTGTCAACACTGTCTCTAGTGCCCTGCATTGCTGGTGTAGGTCTTCTTCAGGTATAGTGAGGAGTTTTGGAATATCATACAACATCCCAAATATATTGCTGAGTTCCTTGAGTTGCATGAAACCTACTTCAACTGACTGTTTTGCACAATCTAGCACCGGTTAAAGAATTCAACTTTGAATTGTTGTTTGGGGTCTCTTGTGGGATTATCTCGTGCCTCGTAATCAAAATGTCGTCTTCTTTTCTGACTCATATATTCTTGAATGGGAAGGAAAATAACTGCACTGTGAAGTTCCTCTGCAGAATGTTTTGAAATCCCTCACCTGACTGGTAAGACTGTAGGTATGC
Organism: Mauremys mutica; assembly: GCF_020497125.1. Classification (NCBI taxonomy): domain Eukaryota; kingdom Metazoa; phylum Chordata; order Testudines; family Geoemydidae; genus Mauremys; species Mauremys mutica. The sequence continues at coordinate 32,787,835 of NC_059076.1, read as the reverse complement.
GTTTGCTTTGTCCAGTAGTTCCATTGCTCCAGATATATCAAGGTCAACACCTTGGAGTCTCTTGCTTACAACATTTATTTCAAACAGTATGTCATGCCACAACACTAAGCCACACAGAAATTTGAAGTTATGTATGTTTCTGGTGATTCCATTTCCATCTGCCACTGTTCTCCCCCGAACAGTTCCTGTCATAGCATTATCCGCCATAATGGCAACTATGGCATCATCTATCTTCCGAATTTGGTGTTTGATAGGCTTTATTGCCTCCACTCGACAGTAGCAGAATATGTATGTAGTATTAATTTTGAATACAACTTAAACAGATACTGTCAAACTACAATCTGTGATGGGCTATCTTTTTCCTTACAAAACCCACAGTATCCTTAGAATGACTTTTAATACCAGTCTGGTTGGTTGCTGATTAATTGGACCTAACATGGACAAAAGTAAGTCTCTATCATGGTAGTAATGTTTTACCTAGCCTAGAAACATTTGCATTGTAACCACTATGTAAATCCCTTCATACTGCTTTAATATATCTTATATCCACACAAATTTGCACCCAAGGGTGCTCAGATTTTCCAATACCATTTGGATTAGACTTGCTGTGAGCATGTGGACTTCCAGTTTCCACTGGTGTAGATGGGGAATGCTGCTGTAGTAGCCCTAACAGTGCAAATTTCCCTTCATCTCACAGTGGTCTGGTCACTCCAGTCTACACAGAGGTCAGGCTAGCCAGAAGCCACCTATCTGTGCTGATAGCACTGCACACACAGTGGAGTATAATAGTGCATTATTTTCATAGTTACCAACTTCTTATTCTAATAATATCTAGCTCTTCTACTACCAGCATGTCCGAAAGGAGATCCTACACAGGTTCTGGGAGGTGGCCTGAGGATTGATGTGTAGGCTCTGGTATTCACATGGGTAAAGAGGCTAACGGACATATGCAATAATTGGTATACAGCTAGGTAGTAAAGTGACTGTCAGAGAAAAGTAGCACCCAGAGTGGATAAAAGTGAAAGTCTAGTGTAATAAGGCCTCAGACAACCATAAGTCCAGCTTGGACTGGAAACTTGCCCTATGATGAGCTGGACCAAATTCATGACACTCCTTCCCCCAATGTGCTACTAAAGGGGCAGAATAGGATTTTGGCTTAATTATGGGGTTCTCACAGGAGGAACGCAGGAGTTCTGAGAACCAGGCACATCAGTGGGATGAAGAGTGGAACACGTTATCAACAATTCAGGATTTCCTTAGGGGATAACAGCTGTGATAACAGACGTTTAGCTAATTTGGCAGGAGGAGGAATTGGGGAATGTTTTATGGTATGGAGCGTTTTAAATATAAAATGTACCAATGTGGGGGCTGATTTCCTCAGTTCAGGAGTTAGAGAAAGACTCTTCTGGGTTCCTGTAAATGCTGCCATTAGCATTTATGGAGTGATCTGCAGGTTTACTCTGTGTTTCTGCTTAGTTAACCTTTTGGGAAAATATAGATACACCACTAAATCTATCTGTGGTGATGCTTTCAATAATATAAGAGGATTTGTAAAGAATGTAATTTTTTTTTCAACAGAAACATTTTTAACCTTTTTAAGTGTAGTTTGAGAAGCAATCTGTGATGTTGTGGTTTGTTTGGTCTCATTTGGTTCTGCCTTTATTTTTGGAAGCCAATCACAGACCAGGATGAAGCTCTGCAGACAATTCTTCCTGCGACTGTATTTGGCTTCTCTATGAGCAATGGAGATGTTGACTTTGAATTTGTCTCTGGGCTGCTGAACTGTTTCAGCTGCTTATACATCATTTCAGTTTTCTGATCTTCCAAGGAACCTTTGTTTTCCTTCTTCCTTCCACATAATGCCTTCTGATTCATGAGAACTGCAGTGTTATACGTTGGAGAATATACTGTCCATACCAAACATTTTACAATGTTCCTTTACATTTCTCTCCAGTTCAATTTCTTAAGAATAGCATGATCTGGCCCTGAAGCCACCCCATTTTCATACACGCTGTACATATCGGGGCTCTATTGTGAAGCAAGAATCAAATCCACATCCTTTGCCACATACTGAAATTCAATTTTTTCTTAGCCAGCATGCATGTTTGCTATATTTTGGTGAATTGTCAGCCCTTAGATGTTACTTAGATTTTGCTATTCTTTAAAAGAGTTTATTTGAAAAATATGTTAACTGAAAATGAACATGCTAAACTAATCAGGCAATGCAAATGTGGTTCAGCAAGACTGCTTTTTAAATGAATCATGCTTACTCAAATGTACAAATAAAAAAATTTGTTTCAGTAACAATCTAGAAGCTATCTTGTGTGAAACAAATAAGGTCTGCAATTACCAGAATTCACAGAATCTGCTATACAATTCACCTTCTACTGAAGAAATTATAAATTAACTCAAGGTCTCTGTTGGAGTCCTGTGTGGCTGAGATGAGCCTCTGAAATCCATTCAGGTTTTTCTGCCTTATCCCAAGTGATCATAGAACTGTTTGCTTGTGCAGACATTAGACATAAAGGTTTTCTTATAAGGGATGCTAATAAGCAAATCCCATATAGATTTCTGCACTTTTTCTCTCTGGCGGCTTCTTCTTATTATTTATTTTATTATTTATTTTATTAGTTAAGAAGTACATGTATTGTAGTAGTTAAGATTAATGTAAACTAACTGAGCTTCTTTGGTGGAGAATATCATGTCCCAGACAATAAGCTGATATTGAATATTTGTACATATTCTTTATTTTTCCTCTTCTCTACTTATGATGCTTCATCACCCTATTAATAAACAGTGAGGATAAAAATAGGGCCAAATTTTGTTACAGCTGTACAACCCATTCATGTCAATTTAAAATCGAACTGCATAAGCCTAACTAAGAGCAGAATTTGTCCCATAGATAGTATCCAGCTACCTGCCATTTTGTGCATTCTGCTTTTACCAGTGCAGTGGGTAATAAGGATTTGGTATGTTGCTATTTGTCTTGGATTGTAAATAGGACCAGATTAAGGCACAGGCATGATAAGCCTATGACTATGGCCCCAGCTCTAAAGTCATGTGATGACATCAAAAATTCCACTTTCACTTAAAACCCCCCAAACTTACCAGTCCTGCTTGGTTACAAAGAAAAGCTTGAAAATGTGGCCTGAGTGTAAACTATGCAGTGATGTGTGCTTGAGTAGAGGCAGGATGAAATGTAGCTCTGAGAGGTATGAACTGCCCTACACATCTCTCTGCGGTGTTAACTCCAAGAACCCACTGATCTGGGGAGCCTGACCAACACCATCGCAACAGAAGATTTGGAGTATGATGGGAGGAGGCCTAGCCCATTCAAGCAAACATACCCTGGCTTCTGGGGATGGGGTTAGTACTGGGGGGGCTTTCTTGCTACCTCCCTTCCAGGAAGCAGAGGGGACCTCTACTGCCATCTTTGCAACTGCCAAGGGTCCGGGAATCCCATCTTGTGGTGGTCATAGTACCCTGGATTGATTTAATCTAGCCCTAACTGTAACCACTTTTAGGAAAGATCCATGTTGCATAATTGCACTCCTATCCTGACTGGGCTTCTGAATGCTTGTCCTGCAGTATAAAAGCAATTTGTGATATTATTTTCCCCAATACTATGTGTGAGAAAAAAATGTTATTTCTATGTGGTCTGAGATGCAAGATATTTCAGTAATTCAAGAGCAATCATTTCATATGTGTGAAAACAAAAAGGCATGCTTCTATCTGGCAGATTTTTGCCAATACTTCAAACTCCCACTGAATAGCTAATTCACATGTGAAGTTCTTAGTCAGACTCCACTTATCCGGAAAACCAGACAATACAGTAACATTTGAAAATACTGAGTAATGTATGGTTTCTAGATACATAATTCATTAGTCCACTCCTAATTAATTGAATAACCTCATGAAACTCAGCAACCTCGATGGGAGTTTTGCCTGATGAAAGTCTAAGAAACTACTGCGGGGTAGTGCTCAGAGTTCGTGGCTTGCTCAAGACCACATGGCAAGTTAGTGTCCAGAATGGAATTAGAACCTAGGAATCCTAATTTACAAGTCCTGATCCTTTGCTCTAGTAATAGTATATGCAAGACTGATTCCAACCTCCCTTGTACCAGTTTTACCACTGTGTAACTCCACTGAATTCAGTGGAGCTGTTCTAGATTTGCAGTAGTGTAATGAAGAGTAGAATCTAACCCCATATGTGCGGACTTACAGTTCCAAGCATTTTAAGTGAAACAATCTGTTGGACTTTCATATCCACTGCCATTAACAGTATTATATAATAGCTGATGAAGTCACTGGGACAAAATGCCCATGAACTATATTTCTAAGTTATGGATGATAAACAGGCTGAGATGTCATCTTTTTCTCTATCCATATCAATTGTTTCAGGCCAATTCATGGGCATATACTCTTCAATAATGCTTCTGTCATCATGCTGTGGATTTGGCCAAAAGATAATTATATAGTGCCAGACTCTGATCTCAGTTACAATGAAGTAAATCAGGAGAAACTACACTGAAATAAATGGAATTATTTTGGATTATTTATGATGGTATAAATGAGATCAGAATCTAACCCTTTGTCTTTGTGGGTTGGCAAAGAGATAACACTGTTAGCAAAAGATGTGTAACTGAATAACTTTTCAAGAGATTGCACCTTTTTTCCATTTTGAAATATTGCCATTTCCTATCATTTATTAATTTGACTAACTTTGTCAGTTCTGAGGAAGATGTTACACTTTATAAAATGTTGGAGGCAGCAAATTTTTGAACTTGAGCATTTGTCAGTTGTAATGGGGGAATTTAATTTTTGTGCCATAATGCCATAAATATTTTACATTACACACAGACTTCCAATGTTGGCTTGATATTGTCTAATAAAGGAATCTTCATGATCTGTTATCAAGAAGACTTTTATAAGGAAAACAAACAAAGATGAAGGTCAAAAAATGCAGAATGCAGCATATAAACTTCAGTGTTAAACTGATACCTTTTAAAAAAAAATGTACATAAATGCACATTTTATTCTTGGAACAGGACTGATTTCTGCTTTATTCCTGGCCAATAGATGAGCTCAAGTTCTATACAAATGTGGTGGACTCAAGGGATTTACACAGCAGCATAAAAGCATTTTATTGTGCACTCCAGGGTTGTCATCCACAGCTAGCTAACAAATATGATAGATTTTTAATATAATCCACCATGTCCTTGCCAGTGCTCCTTGTATGTTACGTCATCTTGCTTTGGGCCAAGAGTTTGTTTTCCCCAGATGGCCATCAAAAAGCTGCTGACAGGCCTTCTGACTGAGAAACTGTAGAACAGCAATCTCCCAATTCATTTACTACTACCGACAAAGAGAGAGCTGTTGATATCCTGATGCGAAAGCACTCTATCAGGCATTACATAGTGTCTGTGCTCTCAGCATGTTTTGGGCGTGATAAGTCATAGCACATGCTTTTTCACATCTTTCTGCCTTTCACTGCAAGGTTAGAGTTTCTTGGAGTTGAAATTGGGGTAACAGAAAAGATGTAAAAAGCCAAGTGTGACATCATCAGCAACTGGTAACAGTCATAAAACCATAAATAATATTTTGTAGACTTCTGCTTTAAAAAAAAAAGTCTTCAGATTCTAAACCATAATTCTTCTGGTCTAAACTTTAGCTCTGTTATGCAATCTAAGGTATCTGTACTTCTGAAATTGATATCCAACAATTCTATTGATATTTAGGAAGAATGTTTTTTCCCCAGCTATAGACGAAGGTAGGACAATCTGCTGATACGTAAATAAAATATCCCCCAGCCAATAAATATTATCTCAGTCTAACCTGGCTTGATTCTCAAGCAAGTAGCCCTCATCCATGCCCCAATCTCTCTTAGATACTGGGTAAATCACTCCACTATCCAGTGGGGTCGGAAGAGAAAGAGGTACATACTGCTTTACGTAAGTGTAATCAATGAAACTTTAGGACACAGTATGTGAATTGCGCCACCATGAATTGAGCATAATAGTTGGATCAAGATGAATTGTCACACACAGGGATACTCTTTGTGTGCCTCACCTTCAGATTAGAGAGCAGCTGAAGCAATCTGGTCCATTTTATGAAAATTAAATGCAGCTGTCAGGCTCCTGGCAACTTGTTAATGCAATCTTCAGTTAGAGAAAGTTTGGATGTCCCTGCTTTATAATATCACTGCCAACATTTATTTATTTATTTTTGTTTATTTATAACAAACCTACATAAGTGACTTTTTGTATCTTTGTTAACTTTTTTTAAAAGGTGAACTGTATGGTGCATTTTTCCTCATTTTATCCAATCTACTAATAGATTAAAAGTAATCACAAGAAATTAAAATAATGGATGACTGATTCAGCAGAAAATATTAATGGCCACTCTAACATGCAGCAAGAAGTCGGATAGTCACTCTGGCACAAGTAATGAGTAGTCCTCCCTCTGGGAAACTGACCACTTTATTCATTAGGAAGTTCGAAGTGTGATCACAGGCTACACACTTCAGTTTTCAGCAAGCACAAGTAATTCAACTGTGAACTCCAAGCCAGAGGCAAATCCTAATGCCTGCATCCAAGCTGGATTTAAACTCTAAAAACAAACTAACAAAAACACTCAAACATAGTTTGTCTCATGTCCAGGAAATGCTTCTCAAAATCTGTCAATAAATAACAATAATACTTTCATATGAGGATCTCAAAGCACTTTACAAAGTGAATTAATTAAACCTCACAACAATCTTGTGAGGAAGGTGGCATAGCCAGTATCTGGTATTCCTGTAAAATACACAGGCTAGTAGAGTTGTGATATTGGCAGTAGTTCCATGTCTTTCCTCTTAATGTCCTTTCTCCCCTCCTCTTTCAGTGGAATTTTGATATCAGAAAAAAGCCGTTCTGGATAGAATAATTATGATAATGGAAGTAAGACATAGGTGACGGAGATAAAGGAGAATGCCACACACAAACAAGGCCATCATACTGTGATGGATCCATGGAGGCTGACTAACCCACTGTCACACCTGGGCCAGTGACAGAGCAACCCAGGAGTCCTGACTCTTACTCTTGTCTCTGACTACTAAACAACACTTCCTTTTTGCCATCAATTTTGTCTGTTAACCTTGGCTCTGTCAGCCGTTTTGTGCTTCAAATTCTGGTTCAGTTTACAACCAAAGCTTAGTGTAGTTATTAAAGGAATGTCAAAGGGACTTTCAGAGCACGAACAAGTAATCTTCTTTCCTCCTGCCCTCTGTTACATCTTCAAAGTGCCACAAGTGATTTTCGTCATTCAAACTCATCTTAAATTTAACTGGTGCAGTAGGGATTAAAAACGTAAAGTAATACATTGGAAATGTATTCTCTATTGTCTTCAGATGCCCCATGTCTTTTGTGGGACAATCAATATGAGAATGGTGATATATGATGTAATCTTCCAAAGTAATTGACTCAAGGATGTCCTCAGAGTTTTTGCAGACTGGCCACCACAGATCCAAATCTTAAATTGGGATATCTAAATTAAATAGTCCAGATGGAAATAAAATATAAGTTTTTCCTTTTGCTCCAAGGCTGATAGTTTGTTGTATGGAAATACATTTGAAAAATATTAATACAAAAAACTATTCTTTCATATTGGAGTAATTATATTTTGAAAAAAATCCTTCTCAAATTTCCCAAATTCTTATGTTTGTAAATCAGCCAACAATTAATGTTCACAAAGATAACATGAAAATGTAGCCTGTTTCTTTACAACTGTAGCATAACGCCAGGCAGGGAAGTGGCTGGGGAAGCTGTACAGTGAATTAGAGAGATTTTTGTTTTCCTTATTCTAATAAAGTTTCTTGTTCAAGGTTAGAATAGGGACAGTTCCATTGATTCTTAATTACCACATGACAAATAATGTGATGCCTCTAACTACAGACATATCTTAGATAAAAAGTGTTGGCTTGAAGATTTGCTGTGCAAGAGTTGTGTGTAATTGAAGATTGAAAACTTATTTGTGTGCTGTGTTCCTTATTGAAAATGGGATTGTTTTGGAAGTGCAGTTCATGGTAGACCAAAACATACACTGTCATGCCAGGACTTTTTTTTCCTCTACCTTACTTATTTCAGCTGCTCTCTGTAACGATAAACACTGTACTGAGTTTGTAAGATTGGCAAACAACACATTACATTCACAGCGTTATATGGACAACATCTTTTGCTCCTTGAAAAGAAGTCTATTATTCCTGGGTGGTCACTGTAGAGATAGCTTCAAGCATACAAAATATAAAAAGTATGCATGAAATATGCCAGTATATTAAATTAACATCCTGTAAAAGCTCCCTTTTTAAAATCCAGATGCTTATATTGCTTTTGACAGACTCTAGGCGGTAAAGTTTTAACTTTAAAGAAGGGGCTTTCTGTTTCTGTTTTCAAGTTAAAAATAATGAAAGGAAAACACACTGAAATTCCCACATTATTAAATAAAACATTTAAGTGGCCAGGGGCCAATCATTGTCACGCCATGAACAAATGCCTTACGGTAATATGTTCCATAACTGTTTGCTAAAAACTACCAATTTTAACACATTTGCACATGATTAGACACAATAAAAAGTTACTTATTGAAGCCAGTGTCACACTAATATTACTCCCGCCCAGGGGGAGGGAAACTTCATTTTAAACCTGAACGAGAGAGGTAGTGTGAAATAAGCTCCATGCTGTGAAAACAAATCATAAATACAGCCACCAAATGGTTGATTCTGTTCTTATGGTCAGGAGTTCACTGCCACTGTCTGACCACATCACTGGGGAAGAGGAGTAAAAGAATGGTCAACAATGGGGACTTGGCTGAGTGAGTGACCAATTCAAACAGAAGCTATCTAAGATCAATACTTAAAATATCATCTTAAAATACCCGTTTTGTCAAAATACCAAATTTTACCAAAACAATGCATTTGTGAAGGATTAGGTTTTAATTTTATTCTTATGTTTTCCTCTGGAAAACATCCCTTTCTTAACAATGTTAGGGAAAGCGAGGGACTTGTGTGTGTGTGAGTGCATATAGATAGATATAGATATATAGTTATCATGTGTTTGTTTCATTGTATTTTGAATTGCTACAGTGTAATCAAGACAAAATCTATCTACTTATTGTAAGAGAAAATTTTAGCTCCACCCCCACACACTTTGCTGACTGAGGGAAACAAAATCTGAATCACTTATTCAAAGTGTAATTCATTTGGATTAAGGGTAAGTATTCATTTGATTACAAAACTTTTCTACTTAAATCTTCAAAGTTGAGTGTATAGTAGTATTATATGGCCCTAAATATATATGCTATGGATCTCCACAATTTTGTTTTACTTATTATTTGAGAGACTTCTGATTAATAATCTACCAGTATGTTTCATTCTCCAAAGCAGGGGTGGCTCTCCACATGCACACGTACTCCATGTTCATGTGAGAAGAACTATCAAAACAGGTCTTATTTAATCAAAAGTATAGGTATAATCATCACAAACACGAAGGATCACATTAGGAAATGGTGAATATGGAGGGAAAGTATTGATCATAAGTTAATGGTAACTTTAGCAGATCTCATTTGCACTCTTTGGCATCCACACATATATATATTCACAAAAGAGTTTCTGGATACTTGTGATGTTACATGTCTCTCAGCTATAGTAAACCTGAGAAGTGCATGGAAACATTATATGGCTTTGAGAAACACCCTGGGGGGTTTGGACCCATAAAGTATTTCATGCATTATTATTAGGGATGAAGACTTTGCTTTGAAAAAAGAACCCCTGGAACCTTTCCCTATCCAAGGAACTAAACCAAACTCGGAACATTTTTGAGGTTTGAAAATACTTAGTTCAGGATCATCCTTGACCTTCCTCTCTCTCCTAGGGGGCTACGGAATATTCAGACCAAACTCCCAGCCCACCTACCTACTCACTCACTAACCCTTAATGTTACTGTACCCTGACACATGTCTATTGTGGCAGGATTTCTTTTGGCAGAACACCAGTGGTCCAGTCCAGAGTTTCTCCCTCCATACTCTTCTGGAGTAGCCAAGAGGCAGGGGTTTATTTGATGTCCACTGCCATTACATGTAAAACAAATATTAAATGTGTGTGCCTGCTTCTTATAATTTGTTGGGAAATAAACCATCTGCATCATTTTGCCACTGCCCCATCCACAACATCCTACAAATGTCGTCCATCTAGCCCAGTATTCTGTCTTCTGACAATGGGTTGTACCAGATGCTTCAGAGGGAGTGAACAGAACAGGGCAATTTTATTGAGTGCTCCAGGCCTTGTCTTTCAGTCCCAGCTTCTGGCAGTCAGAGATTTAGGGACACCAAGAGCATGGGGTTGCATCCCTACTCAATTTGGCTAATAGCCATTGATGGACCTATCATCCATGAACTTCTAATTCTTTGTGAACCCACTTATACTTTTGGCCTTCAGAACATCCCCTGGCCACGAGTTCCACAGGTTGATGGTGTTTTTGTGAAGATGTACTTCCTTTTGTTTGTTTTAAACCTGCTGCCTATTAATTTAATTGGGTGACTCTGGGTTCTTGTGTTATATGAAGGCTAAATAACACTTCCCTATTCACCTTCTCCATACTATTCATGATTTTATAGATCTCTATCACGTCATAAAAGATCAGGGTTGGAAGGGGCCTTGAGAGGTCATCTAGTCCAACCCCTTCCTCAAAGCAGGACCAATCCTGAGACAGATTTTTGCCACAGATCCCTAAATGGCCCCCTCAAGGATTGAACTCACAACCTCTGGGTTTAGTAGGCCAATGTTCAAACCACTGAGCTATCCCTCCTTTGTCATCTCTAGTCTAAGATGAACAGTCCAAGTCTTTTAAATCTCTCCTTATATGGAAGCTGTTCCATACCACTAATCATTTTTGTTGCTCTTTTCTGTGCTCTTTCCCATTCTAATATATCTTTTTTTGAGATGGGGCAACCAGAACTGCACACAGTATTCAAGGTGTGGTTGTACCCTGGATTATATAGTGGCATTATGATATTTTCTGCCTTATCCATCCCTTTCCTAATGGTTAGTTACATTCTGTTATCTATTCTGACTGCCGCTGCACATTAAGTGGATGTTTTCAGACAACTATCCACAGAGACTCCAAGATCTCTTTCTTGAGTGGCAACAACTAATTTAGACCCCATCACTCTGTATGTATAGTTGGGATTATGTTTTCCAATATGCATTATTTTGCATTTATCAACACTGAATTTCATCTGCCATTTTGTTGACCAGTCACTCAGTTTAGTGAGATCCCTTTGTAGTTCTTCTCACTCAGTTTGGATTTAACCAACTTAATGTTTACCCCCTTTTCCATTTATGAATATACTAAATGGCACTGATCCCAGCACAGATTGTTGGAGTACCCTGCTATTTAATTCCACTGTGAAAACTGACCTTTTGTTCCTACCCTTTGTTTCCTATCTTTTAATCTGTTATTGATCCATGAGAGTACTTTCCCTCTTATTCCATGACTGCTTACTTTGCTTAAGAGCCTTTGGTGAGGGACCTTGCCAAAGGCTTTTTGAATGTCCAAGTGCAATATATATCCACTGGATTACCCTTCATGATTGTTGACTTCCTCAGAGAATTATAATAGATTGGTGAGGCATGATTTCCCTTTACAAAAGCTGTGTTAACTCTTCCCCAACATATCATGTTCATCTATGTGTCTGATAATTCTGTTCTTTAATATAGTTTCAAGCAATCTGATTAGTGCTGAAGTTAGGCTTACTAGCCTATAATTGTCAGGATTTCCTCTGGAGTTTTTAAAAATTGGAGTTACGTTAGCTATCCACCAGTCATCTGGCACTGAAGCTCATTTAAGCAATAGATTACATACCACAGTTAGTAGTTCTGCAATTTCATAATTGAATACCTACAGAACTCTTCTATGAATACTATCTGGTCCTGATTACTTATTACTGTTTAATTTATTAATTTGTTCCAAAACCACCTCTATTGAAACCTCAGTCTGGGACAGTTCCTCTGATTTGTCACCTAAAAAGGAATGGCATAAGTGGGGGACTCTCCCTCACATCTGCTGCTGTGAAGACCAATGCAAAGATTTTATTTAGCTTCTCCAGTACAGCTTTGTCTTCCTTGGAAGCTCCTTTAGCACCCCGATCATCTGATGGTCCCATTGATTGTTTGGCAGACTTCCTGATTCTGAAGTACTTAAAACAATTTTTTTTGCTGTTAGTTTTTGTGTCTTTTGCTAGTTGCTTTTCAAATTCTTTTTTTGCCTTCTTAATTATAGTTTTACACCTGACTTGCCAGAGTTTGTTCCTTTCTTTTTTCCTCAGAAGGATTTCACTTCCAATTTTATCTCTAACTGCCTTTTTTACTCTGTTAACCCCAGTAGCATTTTTTGGTCCTGTTAGTTTGAGTCTCTATTGTGGTGTTTTTAAAAAATTTCCATGCACCTTGCAGGCATTTCACTCTTGTTACTGTTCCTTTTAATTTCCATTTAACTAGCCTCCTCATTATTGTGTAGTTTCTCTTTTTGAAGCTAAATACTATTGCGGTGGGCTTCTTTGGTATTTCCCCCCCCCCCACAAACTAATGTTTAAATTTAATGTAATTTCTTTCCATTTACTATTTTGTCATTATTTTATTATACTGCAAGAGAATTTTTTGATTATTCTATGCTTTTAGGTGGTAGAGGGATTGGGAAATCAATGTTTGGTGTCAGTCATATGAATGGCAGGTGTTTGCTTTCATTTAATGGGAGTTAGCCTCGCACAATAACACTTCCTACAAAGCATCTGACTGCTAGTGCTTGACATTGAAAGGCTGAAGATCTTACAATAGAACCATGCCTTTGATTTTCACAGGTCACTTTGTGTAGAATGACCTGTGGGAGGGGTTATCAAACCCATACTTCTATAGTGCTTGAATCTGAAGAGTAATGGAAGGCTTCCTCAAAGTAAGAGTGTGCCAACACTTTCTTAGCCTCAATCTTTCCTTTTTTTCTCTTTTTTTTTCATTTGGCAGCAGTGAAAAGTGGGGGAAGACATAACAAATCCCACTCCCTCCCCTTCAAAATTCCAGCAGAGCAGTTATTTCAAACAGTATTTCATTTAAAACTAGACCCTGCACAGTTTCCCCCTCCCACTGGAATGTGCCTTGTTTTTACTTTCTAGGAACAAAATGAGAACCCTGTTCTTTCTTTGGTGTTCATGTTGCTGCCTTCACTATTCCAACTCCTATTGTGTATTTGTTGTAATAATAATATCTTGCTTTCATTGTCTATTTACATCAGATCTCAAATGAAGGAAGTGTTGTTATCCCTATTTTATAGATGGGAAATCACAGGCATTTGAGAAGTGAAGTGTCCACAGTCACCAGCTGGCCAGTGGAAGATCTGGGAATAGAACAAAGTTCTGCGTCTCAGTGCTCTATCCCCCAGCCCAAACGGGCTCTTGTGTGCGGTGTCTGTCATCAAAGGATTGCAAAGACAAAGATCTGAAATTGCCATTACACTATCAGAAGTTCATCTCTATTTATTATGCTACATGCACCTACTGAGTACAATCATTACAATGATTTGGTGAAGGTGTAGGATATGTTCTCTGCTTAAAACTAGAAAACCTCCCAACAGCATAACAAAATGGAACCATACATGACATTAAAGGATAAAGGGTATTTTTTTTTAAAGAACTGAGTGTCATCAAAAGCTATTAGCTAATGTAAGTAGGGAAGGATCCCATGTATTTTCTAGTGGTGCCAGAGAGTGAGGAAAGCTGAATGTGTATGTATACTCCCATTCATACATTTACCACTTAGGACATGTTAAAGGTCAGGGATTTGTGAAATTATTGCATTCAACTCCTTACTGGTTACACATCTAAATAGGCTTACAGTGGAGCCACCCATTCATTCATGATGGATATTCAGAATTTACATGAATGTCAGTTATGATCGTTCAGTGAGAGGAGAATATAGCACACTGTACTGTTAAAGTATTTATTAGTAAGCTTTTCAGTGCAGCGGCTGTGTCTTAGTAAGTGTTTGTATGGAGTCCAGGACAAATTCTTCTTATTGTTTGTATTGAAGTAGTGCCTAGAGGCCCTAAGTTGGGATTATTGTGTTAGTCGGTGTTATATATTTTACTCAAGTAAAAAATGAGACAACAGATGAATTCACCATTGAAGAGTGGTCAGTGGGATCTTTTTTTCCCGATTGGTGCTTCAGTTTGCTGCTGATGATGAATAAGAAAGGGGTCTAGAATATTATTTATTATACTAATTTAATTAAACATATTTGACCAAGAATTCCAAGAACACTATACACATATATGGAATTCAATTTACAGAATCATTATGTAGCAACAGTTATTTTCCTCTCTAGCACACTTTAAGCAGAGATCACTTAATAGAATTCATGCAGTTGTTGGTTATTTAACATGTATATTATGGTAGTGCTTATGGTCATTGATCAGGTCCATAGACTATTGTGTTAACATGCTGTACAAACACAGAGGTAGACATAGTCCTTGCCTCAAAGAGCTTAGCATCTGATAGTTCACATATTTTAGGAAAAGCTTTTTTTAAAAGGATCAACATGGTGGTGATGATGTCTCATTTTAATGTTTCCGTTCATAACAATTAATTTTGATACAGAAATTCTTGGACAAGTCTGGTGGATTAATAGCATCATACCGGAGTTCAAGAGGCTAGCTCTGCAAGGACCAGATCCACTTTAGAGCCTTCATTCCTGAATCGTGGAATGGAGAGAACTCTTGATGTTACCCGCCATACAGTGATGGCTCCTGTCTGGCTGAAGAAATAGCTTTGGGCTATGGAGGGGAGTGGTTGTAGAAAGTAATATAACGTTATATGGGACCTCTGATTGCAGAGGAGAATGGAAGGGGGAACTCCTTCTCCAACTCACACTCCATTCAGTTATAGGCAGCCAGTATGAAAGCTATATTGTGATATCAATGGCTACTACATTGAAATGTTTTATTTCTTGTAAAGTCAGGCAGTTAAGAAAAAAATGTTATCAATTTAGGTATCATTTCTTATTTTAGCAATTTTCGTTTTTGTGGTCAATATTATTTTAAACATGTTCATTTGCTAGCGAATTAACAGCAGTAGAGAACCACTCTGACAAAGTTAAAAACAGGTGCATCTGAAGAGAGGATTTCTGTAGAGTGCCAGTAGTTCCTCCAGGATAATAAGCACTTAGTGTCACAGAGACTGCTTACATGCTTAAAGTTTGGCAAATGCTTGGGTGTTTTACTGTAGCAAAGCCAGAGTGCTCAGCACCTTGTAGGATCAAGCTTGATTTTCACAAAAATGGTTTTAAAAAATCTTAGTATCTGCCACCAGACAAAGTCTGCAGTGCTATTAAAACAAATAACAAACAAGCATAGCCTGGCATAGGTACTGGACACTTTTATATTCAGCTACCCTTAGCCCAATTTATGCGACAGAAGATGCAGAATAGTCCAAACATAAAAGAAGCATAAGAAACTTTGATAGAGAACATTAGGAAACTCTCCTATGTCTATCATGGCATCTAAGGTTCAGACTCTTCCTAGCCCTGCATTGATTCAACTGAGAGACAGGGCAAGACGCATTCCACACACCCTCGTCTTTGCAATCCCTGTGCAATAGTCAGGCACCTTCCCAGTTCTTGTGCTTCCTTAGAACCCCTAAGGGCCCCGAAAGGGTGGGAAGGAGCCGGGCAGCATCTTGCTTTTCCTCCCCACTGGCTAGCAGAGCTGCCTTAGATATATATATAGGTGTGCAGGCTTTCAGAGGGTGTAGCAGAAGGCACTCTTGGGTTGGTAACTCCTATGCGGGATAGGAGGAGGGGCAGGGCGCTGTTGCTGGCAGGCTGTGGCTAAACACCACAATATAACTACGGTAGCAACAGTGAATGTGATATGTCTAGTTAAAGATGGATAATGCTTTCTATTCTTAACTCATCTCTTCAGTTATTCTTAAATTTTTGAAAGTTTACATCACAGGCTGAATTTGGTTCCTGCTCAAAAGCTTTTAAGTTTGAACAACTGTGTTTCTGCCATTATTGAGTTTAAAGAGGGTCAGGAGGTGGTAAGGCAGGAACTTTTCCCATTATAAAAACTTCTTGTGAAATTTCTTGAGCAGCTCTACATCCTTGACAGCTGGGGACGAAAACCTGAAATGTGGCATAGAAGCACCCCTGAGTGAGCAGTGCCTTTTCTGGCTCTGGAGAGAGCTGGTTTTGGCTTGACTGAGTTATGAGCCTTTGAAAAATCTCATAGTGAGAATTTTTTTCACTATCATGTAAAGCATGCAGTTAAGAAAGATTTACTGTGTGAGGGGGGGCTTGTTTAGTGATGGAGTGAAAGATGGTGTGAAATATGTTGCTGCAAATTAGTAGGCACAGCTGGAGCTGGAGGAAGGGCTCTATCTGTCTAAATAGCAGTCTAGATTTGTATGCCTTGCCCATCAATGTGATATCTGATTACCTGTTGACAGCCAGGCCTTGTAAGATGTGCAGGAGGAAGCCCTGTTCTGATGCACTGCAGGAGGTGCACATCTGGGAAAGGCTGTTTGTAGTGTAGTTACTGTAGCTGGAGAGTGGCTGCCCTGCAGTCTTTCCACCCTGCATCCAGTGAGGGACTTCTGCTTGAGTGCCTTAACCTGTGTGCCGCCTGGCTTAGTAGTACCTTTGCCCCTACTAAGTTTGAAGCACCCACAGCAGCTTTTGAGCTGCTCAGACTGCTTTACTTCTCTCTCCATAAATATCTAGTTTCCTCAATAACCTATTATGATTGATTTTATTGAAGTCCAAGTAAACAGAACCACCTTCTTGTTGACTCACTCAAAAAATTCTAATTAGTGTACCAATTTTCTGTACAGAATGTCTATCAATCTATCTCAGTCAAATCATATTTCTCTATATGATTCATAACTCTGCTTCAATTATTGTTTCAATTATTTTTTCTGTTACTAAAGTATGGGTCACTAGTCTGTAATGCCCAGAACTACACTAACAACTGTAATAGGAACACCTTGGGCTACCATCTAGGCTTCTGTATTAGCTCATTATAATGATATGGTAATTACTTAGTTCTACTTGCAGCTCGTCCACTTTATTCGTAAGGGCTTTCAGAATGTGTGAAAGAATATCACCCAGTCCTAGATAACTTTTAAATTTAAGGATCTGATTCTGTCTCCCTTTTTCATGCTGAGGAGTACCTTATTCTGGAAATAGTCCCATTGTTTCCATTAGGGTTGCAGAATTGGACCCTAAATGAACAATATGGTTCACCATTTCCTGTGTTGACACTCTAGTCTCTCACTGTGCTTCACCTTCATTACCTGGAAATAAGAGGTTTCCCTGTCTTTTTCTGTGGTGAAGACTGATGCAGAGATGTCATCAGGACCATTAATTTCAGAAGGGTCACTGATTTTTGATGCCTCCATTTTTGGTTGTTGGGCCCAATTTTCACTGTTGCTGAATGCTCCCATTTTCCAGTGAAGGTATGGAGGTGTGAGTAGTTAGCATTGGGTTCAAGGTATCTGAAGCTGAACACACAAAAATTGAGCAATAGACTTTTTTTCCCTCTCTCTCTCTACTTTGCAGGAACAATTATAGACTAAATACAGTCCTTAGCAATCATGCTCTAAGCCTTTTAGGAGTGCTGTTGGACCGCACTGCTTAGCATGAGTGATGGCACTACTGGAGATGGCGAATGGTTTCTTTTTTTAGTTCCCCTCTCTTGTGTTGTGTGTGAAGAACACAGACTGTTTCCCCTCTTTTCTCCCCACTCTGCCCAGCATAAAGTCCACAATAGGTCTGGGTACAGAAATGGTCACCAACCCCCACTCCAAGAAGACTAGTAAATATGGTACTACTTGATTTGGGAGGAGATTCTTTGAAGGTAAAATGTTTGTGTGTTTGCTTTGAAAGTTTGAATTCCAAACTAACAGAGATTGACACAGGTTCAACCCCCACTGGAAACTGTTCAGGCGAGGTCCCATATGTGTGACCTGCAAGGTCCATGCAATCCTAATTTCTAGCACAATAAGGCCTGCTGTCTATCAGGCTGTGAAATAGTCTGAGAATGCCCTTTGTTGTAGTAATCTGCCACTTGTGCTTTCAGATGCTGCTAGAACCAGGCAGCAAGTAGTGAGGGATGAAGAAAAGAATGCAGTTTAGTTTCTTTTATGTTTAAATTTACATTTCTTGACACTTAATTGGAAATATCACTTCTCAGCCCATACTCCTAATCTGTCCATCTGAATCTGAAGTTTAGTGAACTTCTCTTGTGTTGATTCCACCATCTCTCAAATTCCAGGAAAATTAAGTCCACAACATATCTTGTCAAGTTTAGTTTCTTCTTGGAGGGGAGGAGGATGAAATTTACTAGGAACAATTATTTCTTTTTTGAGAATACAAACATTCAAATTTCTTGATCACCTGTTTCTGACATATTGATTTCGTATAGTATTTCTTCCTCCTTGGGGAAATAAATCTGTTTCTGGCATCTATCATCCATCCTTGTGATACAAAGAATTCATTTAATTCTTAAGTGATGTCTAAATCGTCAGTCAATAAATTAGTCTTGTTGTCAATCTGTTAGGGGCCTCACAACGTCCTTGGCGACCTCTTGCTCCTCACATACTTGAAAAAATCTTGTGCATCTTAATCTCTTGGGCGTCTTTCATGTCTAAACTTTTTTTGTTATTTTTTTTTCATTCTTAGAGTAAAATCCTGACTCCACTGAAGTCAATGAGAGTTTTGCTGTTGAGTTCAATAGGCCAGGATTTCACCCTTAATATTTTAGGCTCCAGTTTTGCAAGTTGCTCTTTTCAGGTGGAGGGGTCTGATTATATGGAGCAGGTTGCAAAACTAGGGTCTTAGTCAATCAACTTGCCACTCTGCTGCTTTATACATTACACACATGCCCTCTTTTTTTAGCATTAATTATATTTTGCATTTCGTTGTTCATTTGCATTGGTCTCTGTACTAATTGTATATATTACAGCTACTGTAGATGGCATTCAAAGCTCTTAAACATGAGTATATTAATTTTTCTTATAGCATTTTCTATTTCCTTCATTTTCCACAGACACTTTCTGCATATATTAAAAAATGTTTAAAATCACTAATATTGGCTCCTAATACACTTCTAGTGGGATTGTTATTAAGATTTAGGTGCTCTCCGGATCTGAATCTGCTCATGTACAAGCTTTACACTATTGTAACCACTGATTTGAGGTGAGTTATTTCAGATTTACAACAGTGAACAGTAGAGAATCAGGCTTCTTTGTTTCCTGGCATGTACATTTGAAACTTAAAACTCAGTCAAAAATGACTCCCTTTTCACATATTATGCAGGGAAGCACAGTGCTGCACCATAGGTATAAAGCTATTGTTTAATTTATTTCTTCTACTTAATATACCCCAGATTGTATCTAATACTTGAATACTCCTGTTTCTGCTAGTTTTCTTCTCTCTTCCAAAACCATCTTGGTTCATCATCAAACCATGTTAAATTCCATCTGCCATCTTATTTCCCTTACATTCTCTTTTGATTCTTGATGATTGTACCCAGCCGGTAATTTTTCCTAGGATTTATATCTAAGTAAATTCCAAATCCTTTTATTACCTAGCCAAATTCTCATTTCTGACCTCTTTTTGAATAATGGATTTTGGGTAATCAATTTGAGTCACCGTAGAGGGGCCTGATTTTCAGAAACTGCTAAGCAGCCTCTTCCTGATAAGACAGGTTACTTAAAGAGCCTAATGATGGGCACTCAATTTGCTAGTCACTTTTGAAAAATATTAGCCTAACTTAATGGTGTTGAACAACTACAGCTTCTGCTTATTTCATCACTTATAAAAATCCAAGCTAGGCCTTGCCTTGCAAATATTTGTTATTCCTGGTCTTTATTTCACATGAAGTCCTCTATTTGTGATGCATTGGTGTCACTGGACAGGTTTTTGTATCAATTTTAGTGAACCAACCATATTGGTAGTTGTAAAATATGCCTTCTTTCTTCTTGTGTTTCTTTGGCCATAGGTAAGAAATACCTGGATACGTATTTCTGTTTCTCCTCCAAGTCACCAAATCAGCAAAGTCAATTTTCTTAAATTGCTATGCATTTGATTTTTAACAGTCTCTTCCATTTTGGTTTAAATTGTGTGTAGTTAAATATTCAGTAGTCTAGGCTTATACAAGAGTATAAATGCTTTCATTAAATGTGTGTGTTTATGGATGTATATTTCTCACAGGATTTCTGCCTGAAAATATTCAATCAGTAAATCATGAATCCATGAGTTACAATACACTCTTGCAGACATGTTTAAATGTTTAATTTTGGTAAAGCTATAGATGTAATGTATTAATCCTGTCCAATAGTTAGGCAAAACAGGAAAACTTTCACCTTAAACACAGCTTCCTGAAAACCAAGCTATGATTCCTGGGTATGATGTCATAAGAGTGAATTATGAGCTGGATATAGCCATAGTTATATCAGGGATTGAAATTATAAGAAGAAAATTTTGTCCTGTTGTACCTATTTCTCTTCTCCAGCATGGTATGTCCACTGATCACTGCACCGACAGCAAGAATAGTCAACCACAGGAAGCTGGTGACAAGGGGCCTGCCCACATGTCAAAGCTCCAGAAAGTCTTTCAAAATTCAAGATTACTTACAAACAGAAAAGGAAAGTTTCAGAAAGTGCAGCATTTGAAAAAGGAACAAAAACTTTACAGCTGCAAGAGACTCATGGGTACTCAGGTAGGAACCTGCCTTCTTCCTCGCTCTGAAGCACCTCAACATGTAAACAAACCAAAAAGCACACAGCATGAGTCTATATCTTAGGATGTATTGGCATAGAGGAGAGAAATTGTCCAGTAGAAAAAAAAGTCTTTCTCCAATGAGGGTATGTTCAAGTATTCCTCTGGCACAGTGGAACTCTCTATGTTAAGAATAAGACTCATCTGTGCAAGAGACAAAACTTTGTGTGGGGACAGTCCAAGACTGTGGAATGAATTCCCCCAGAAATTAAGGACTATACAAACCATACTATTTTCCGCACCAAGTGCAAGGCATATTTCTTTAATCTTGCCTTCTTTAATAGAAACACATAGCAACAGGTATATTTATTTTAAAAACAACCCACCAAACCAAACTACCAAAAAACCAAGACACTCCATTGCACATGCTTCTCATTTTGGGGAGAGCATGAGAGCAAACAACATGTGACAGAGGAATGCAACAAGAAATCTGGGATGCAACAAGAAATCTGTTTGCAAGGAAAGGAGTAAGAGAGAGGCTATGCTGGAAATGGAACGTGAGAGAATTAGGAAGGAACTCTTTCTATCATGGAGGAATGTCTAGATGTGCTGGTGTACGCGAGATGGTGCAGCTTGTGTCTGGTGAATGTCTTGTGGGTGTGTGAATAAGATAAACTGATTTTCTGAAAATTTCATTCTTTATATATTTAACTCTTGAAATCAAGCTTAGTACTTTCCTTCTCATGTTTGGGATGTAACAAGGAGAGGAGCACTACATTCTGTCTTTTGTGAAAGAATAAATTGAACTTTGGGATGAAATCAGTGAGAGGTCTAGGAGATAATTTTATCTTTCAGTCACATCAGTACTGGAGTGTGATAAAAGAGTTGACATTTCCAGTACTCTTCTCATGAAAACCAACACCAGCAAGAACATCACTTTGAGTTCTAAAATGTAGACTGATTCTGAAAGTATCTCAAAGGGTTCCTGCCTGATGGTTGGAGGACTAGATTTAGATTCACCATAAGGGAAATGTATATAATGGAAGTAGATTGATGTTTTTAGAAGCTTTGAGGAAGCTGTTCATCAAAAGGTAAATCGTAAAGAGAACACGCTTCATATATTAATACTTGTATTATCAGTGTGCAGGATGAAAAGCTTTGACAGATGCCATTTCAGTCATAGTCATCCTAGAATTGTCAGAATGTAGGTTGTGGACCCTGAGCTTAGACCCTCTTTCTTTGTACCAGTGGCAAAAGCTTGCTCAGGTTCTGAAATGGGCCCTTCATATGGATTTTTTTTTATTTAGACAATTATGTGGCAAGATGATCCACACCCTAATTTCCCATTCAGGCATTGAGGCTCAGATTGGCTGGGTCATTCTGGATGACTGGGTCTCCACTAAGCAGATCATCCTCCTTGCATTGATTTCCCTGATTTTTCTGAATTACTTTTGGAAAGAGAGGCATATAGAAGGAAATGTATAGAAGATGTATAGAAGAGTTGGTATTTTAACCAATATTGAAAAGGTGTCTGTCTATTGCTGATGATTTTAATTTCTTTTCCTGATAGAAGGCATGGGGAGGGGAGTTTTTCTCTAAGGATGTAAATAAGTCTACCTGAGAGAATTTGAGCAGTGACATTATCCTTTGGGAATTCTCTGGAGTTCGGAGACCATTTCTCCCAGTGAACAGTTTTGCTGCTTACCAAGTCTGGTTTTACAGTTTTGAGTTCCTTGAAGTACATTGCCCACAGGAACAGTATGGATTTTTCAACTGCTTGAATAATGTAAGGACCTCTTGGTTTTAAAAACAAAACCAAAAAACCCCGGCTGTTCTTATACTACCTTCCAATGGTATCGAACAATATTGTAATGTCTTTAATGAAGAGTATATTTCTTGTAGGGCCAAGTGTACATCTCTTAATGAAAGGAAATGTATGCTACTTTGACTTTCTCTGTCAGAACATGTGCCCTGTCTTGAATGTGGGCTCAGGTGTTGCTCCTTATCCCATCCTGCAGGCAACTGATGTCAGTACCTCCCAGTCTGTGAAGCAATCTTCCCATTGTCTGTCAAATATCAAAGGGACAACAATATCTTCCTTGGTTTATGGATGAAGGTTTCCATGTATGGGTCATGATTTGGGCCACATAGACATGAAAAAAATATGCTAAATCCCTAATGTACCATCTTGCTTAGTGGAGAAACTCTATGTGGAAGACCAGTATTTTTAGCAAACTTAGGACCTGATCCAGCATTCGTTGAAGTCAGCAGGATTCTTCCAAGGGTTCTTATCCCAGTTGTCTTGCCTGAGCATTCTAATGGATTATGTGAAGGATCTTGGAAAATCTGGTTATTGAGAGGTTAGATATCTCTCTAGATCATGTCACTCATTACTCCAAGATACTGTATTAGAATTAGATTGCTTTTCTCAATATTAGCCCCCATGAGTTTCACTCTCACTCTGGAGTCTTATATGGTCAGAATGGTTGCAGCAAGTGATTCGCCCTGGAATAAATCCCAAATTCAGATGTCACTGAGGAAGATTAAATGTCGTCGTGTCCAGATATAGGTACTAAGAAGAAAGTAACCTTGGTGGACAGTCATGATCTGGTAAAGTGACTGTATGGAAGAGTTTGGTCCTGGAATTGTTTCAGGAATAGGAAAACCTGAAGATTTATTAACTATTTAACAGCCTTTACATTCTGTACTGTTGTCCGATTCACACAGAGTAACTGTTTGTGGTGCTGATGTATATAAGTACCCCATCTTTTTGTACAACAATAGTATGTTTAGCTGCCAAGTGCATTGACTGAAATCATTGATCCCCGTTTCCTTTCATGATCTCACCTATTCTCCACAGTCAAGTCATTGCATACAAACAATCCAATGTGTTTGCAGGGCCTTCATTGCGTCTTTATTTTATCTCATCTGCTAAATTGCCTCTGTGTCAGTCCTCAGGCCTGAGGGGTTTGTGCAAGGGCTGTTAAGGGTTTATATGCTATCTACAACCATGTTAATTTCTGTGACAAACTTTCATTAGAAAAAAATCCAATCTTATGAATATTCACAAGAAGAGTGAGCAAAAGACATTTCAAATACCGTCAATGTGAATTTGCGAGTCTTTTGCTGTTATTGTTTGAAAGACCATTTCTGAATATTTTTGCAGTACTTGTCTAGCTCTAACCATGTTTTAATATATTGGTGGAGGAAAAGAGCTCTCTCTAATGCAGTAATACAATAGTCAAGTGTTCTGTATATAACATAAATTAAAATCCACTTTTTATAAGGAAAAATATATTTTGGCAATTTAAAGTGGGAAATATCATGGGGGAAAATGGCTCTCTTTAAGGAAGATAAGCAAAGTAGGTACAGGCAGTGACTTTAAATTGGACATTAAACTAATCCAGGGCTATACCTTAATAAAGGCTAGTGCTGGGAATTCTTATGGATTTTCTAGCTCATTGCGGGGATGAGAGAGAAATGCAATAAATGTTCTATTACTTACACAAGCTGCTAGTTTTCAGAAAATTAGTCACCAGTGACCTTTTACCCTTTGTCTTGCTCGTCTTCTCGGTAAAAGTACCTGATCTGAATCAAATGTAGCACTGGTCTATAGTGGAGTTTCCCCAGGCTGCACAGTGCCATTCACAATTTTTGTGTAAGATTCTAAGTATAAAATAAAATTTTCTTCTTTCTTTACTATTTATTTGTTTAGCTTAGTAGTTTTTCTATTTATATGGGTGGGTTTTTTAAATGTGAAAACCCATAATTTTGCACCTCTTGCCTTGGAGTTAAGTATTATTAAGCCAAGAACTTCTGACATAACCAGATAAATTGTTCCTAAGTAAAGTTAAAAATATAGAACCATGCTATAACTTAATGACTTCACCTAGCCTTACAAGACACGAACCACTCAGGGTTCTTTTTACTTTTGCCTGAATGCTGAAATCTGACATTTATATTCACCACAATGAAGCATAGACTTTATTGGGGGGAGGGGGGAGGACTACATTATTTGGTGTGCATCAGCTCTGTGGTGGAATTATATTGATTAGTTTTCCAGTTAGCAGTGAGACCTCCTTCTGACCCTATTTTCAGGGTCACTAGATCATAATGCAGTAGCACTTAGAGACTGGTATCCCTCCCCATATTGCTTTCTGAGGAAAGTATGGACCTGAAAATCACACATCTTTCTTTCTTTCTATATAGCTATCTATATAGATATATTAAAATACATACACACACACACACACACACATTTGTGAAGGAATAAGGTTGGACTCTATCCAACAAATGCAGATATAAATTACGTATAGAATGTAATAACATGTGGCTGTGGACAGATAGGATAGAAAAATGAATTCAACCTTTAGCAAAGAGACTGCTTTAAAAACGAATCTTGGCAAACACTGTTCTCTTTGAATCAGAAAAAAAACCCAAGAAAAATAGCTAGCAATCAAGTAGAACTAGGATAAGTACAACTTTGTGATAGAAACATGCATCTGTATTTTAAATTTGTTTCTTTTCATAGGATCTTTTATTTGAGAAATTGGCAGACATAAACACACAAAACAGGAGATTTGCAAATTCTATCCCAAGATAATCATTCTCAAGATGGCACATGAGCAATCTGTTGGCTTCCATCTTGTATTGTATGTCAACCATAGATACCACTTATTAAACAAGAAATCATTTGTCAAACTTGCTGTACTTTTCATAACAAACATTTTCCATGGCAGGTGTATAGCAGACAAAGAACAGGGACAAAAAATACTTAAAGAATGCAGTTGGATGCTATTTTTAATTGCCATTTGAGGCTTACATTTGCAATCCTGGGTCCTGTAAAAGGATAAGGACTGGAGTCAAGGACTCAAATATCCTCACCCTAACACCAGAACTTTTCAGAATGCTTTTGAACTCTGTGTTCTTTGAATGTGTTGTAACTGTAGGAGAGTGCTCCGCTGGTCCTTTAAGGAAAGGAAAACTTTTTTAATACTTAAAAAAAATAAGGGTTGGCTTTTAGCAGCTGCTGCCTTTTTCTTTGAATTTTCTTAATTGAAATACAGGCAGGCAGAAGCTAATGAATACCATATTACTGGTAAAATTTACATTTGGAAAATAAAAGCCCAGGAATCCCTCCACAGAAATGTTGTGAAGCAAAACTTTATAATTCACACTGTTCTACATATAATTATCTCTAGAAAGAAGGGAGAAGGCTTTGCTTGTTTGGAAACATCCACATGTAGAAAGCTTCACCTATAGTATTCTATACATCTCGAATTTGCAGTGCTAGGTCCTCTGGAGCATCAAGTAAATATAGCACCAATTGTCAGAACAAATGGGATTTGCAGAGAGAGAGAGAGCACCTGTAAAAGTAACAGATCTATTCATATTATACTTCTCTCTATAGCTTGCACCAAAACTATTAAAAAATAGAATTGATTTTGGAAGTGCAGCTTAATACATTTAAGCTGGTTAGTGCACAGACGCTGCTGTGCATCCCAGCGATATAGTTGCAGGCAGATGTTGCCATTATAAGGCGAAACCAGACAGAATAGCTATCCATGCACCATTTGTTTTCATCCTTTATGTGTTGTCCTCTTACAGTCTGACAGATGTAAATGGTCTCAGCTTCTAATGTTCACATCTTGGAGCATTGTGTCAGATTTACTAATCACAGTGATAGGATAAAAGTATAAGCCTGTCTGTTTTGTGGCATGTAGTTGGGCTTTTTTATCATAAAATATACGTTACCACACACCCAATGGCTAGGCTTTCACTATTGTGATCTCTTTTGTACCTGCACAGTAACAAGATTAAATGACTTTCTGACGAAGAGCCAAATTTGTTACCATACTATCTGTGTTCAGACGTTCTTGTGGGCTGTGAGCAAACAGCTGGTCCTTCTCCAAATAGGATACGACACAGGTATCACAGAGCAGGCTGTCATTACACCCAGCATGTGTGCCTTCAGTGATGAAAACAGACAAACAGCTGTTAGATGGATAGAATGAACATACTCTGTGTACAAACTTCCTCAACTCTTCATCACACAATACTTAAAGGATCTTACCCTTTCATAATGGTCCGTAGCCACTAGTTTGGCACAAGACATGATTATATGACTGTGGTCATTTGGAAAAATGCATAATTTTATCTATAGGCTTTTCTATGGTGCTCCTCTGTAGAATCTGAGCACCTCACAAACATTAATAAATTTATACTGTGGTGGGGACGTATTATTATTCTTATTTCACATAAGAGGAACTAAGGCACAGTGCTGAAGTAACTTGCCCAAGATCATATGGGAAGTCAGTGGCAGCTTGGAACTGAACCCAAATCTCCTGAATCCTAGTCCAGTCCAAGAGAATATGATCATTATTCTAGGTTCATTCAGGAAAAGGTCAGGATTTGGGGACAGCCCCACACCCTTTTTCAGCTTCCTTCCAGCTGATATCTGAGCAATGTTTTAATCAATTGGCACCTGTCCTGAGCATGCCCATTGAATTCACACTTCAATTTTTTTGTTTGGTTTCCCTTGTACATTAGAATTTATTTTTTCTGCTTCTTCTTGCATACCCCCCCACCCCTTTTCCCCTCTCCAATGACTTGCCAGTGCATTTGACACTTGTTTTTATCAATATGGTCTACTAATGGACCCTTCTGTGGGAGGCTGACCTGCATAGAAACCTGCTACCTATATGTGCTGATCTGTCTTCTAACACTGTCTCAAGAGTATTTTGAAACATATAGTTCTCATTGAAGCCCCTCCACTCCTCTTACCTCTTTGGATGACATCTGAAGGGCACCAGCGGGTTCAGTACCTTATTTCTGTGCCAGTGTGCCCCCCACATTTCATATATTCTTCAAATATTCAAATATCCATTTCAAACATTCTTAAACTGAGTACCGGTAAGTATATTCTTGTGTGCAGATCTTTAGAGCATATGAAATTAGAACTGCCAGTTTTGTTTGAGGATCACATAGCAAAGGGGACAGGCAAATTAGCCAGGTAGAGGGAGGAATCGCTAACCACGCTGAGTGGTGTTTCTTAACCTATTTCTGGATGGATGCATATCCAGATTAGCAGACTTCACTGTGGGTCATTTTTTCTTTTTATGTTAATATGCATACTCAGTGTGTCAGTTTAAAATTACCTTTATTCTAAAACCAACTGGTTTTTCAAAACTCGCAAAGATCACATTCCTGATTAAAGACAACTTGTGTGCTCTTTCCTTGAAAAAGAGGACGTGTTTGAGATAACCAGTTACAAAAAACAGTCAAACAACTTTTGTTTTTTAAAGTGGAAGACATATTTTTGTTTGTCTTCCGTGATCACCCCTTCAAAAATGGCTGATCAGATTATATTCAAACTTCTGAAAATAAACACACAGGGGAGCTGGAACAATTTGTATAGTGTGTGTGTGTGGGGGGGGGTGCTGAGAGCCATTGAACCAAACTCTAAATCCTGTATATGATGGAAACCACTTCAAGCCAGGGGGTGCTGCAGCACCCCCGCACCCCTAGTTCCAGCACCTATGTACCCATACCTTTGGACTGTGTAACTATGAGAAACTTGAGAGAGAACTAAGATGAAATGAGCCAATCATAATAGGAAGGTATAATTGAAAATAGGTTTCTATTGGAATAGCTACTTCAACCTTAACGATAAACTTTTTTACTGTCAGCTATATAATGACTAATCCAATAGGCTCCCTTATCTAGATAATGTCATAGGAAGAGCCTAACACTAGTCTTCCTACATGTTTAACTTGTATAATTATAATTATCTCCAGAATACACACCTGTGTTTTGGCATACACTCGAGTCATTAAAATAGCACAGTGTAGCAATAATCACAGTTTTCAGAACATAATTACATTGTGTTAAACGACGTTCTGGACTGCTACAATTTATGCTGCAGCTTTTTATTGCTATTGTTCAATTATTGGAATTCAATCATAGTTATTTGAAAGACCAAATATAATATTATATTTTTGTTTGTGTTTGTTTACATTTTAAATGTAAATTCCCTACTACCACAGTTTTAGAGTAAAACTTTCTCTACTTTCCAACCCTATGGAAAGTTCCCTCAGGTGATATAGCTGTGGTTCTTTGGGGGCAACTTTCCAAGCCTTTAATCAAATGGAGAGTCATTATTCCCATTGCACTCCTATTTCTCTGACTTTTTAAAAATTTTCTGGTAGGATCAAGTGATTGTTTAATGGTTATTAATTTGTTTTACAAAATGGTTTGGAAAAATGATGCACAAAAAATTGATACTCTCAGCAACATGGATGATCCTCTTCACCCCCTGCCCTTCACCCGAGCAAGACAATGTATTAGTCAGTATTTAGGACTAACACCTTCAAAACTTGAAATTAGCATGTTTCTACTCAAAATTGCTTCCTTTGCTTACTTACGCCAGTGTTTTGGTTCAGTGCTTTGCTCAGGAGTGCTGGGCTGGGCTGAAAATGTTGCTTCTGATCCTACAGTGGATAGCACATGTGCAAAGATGGTAGGAACTTGAAGGAAGAAGCACGGCTTGAAAGAGGGAAGAGTTTGGAGGAGGAAGAAAGAAGTGAATCTGTATGCACACAACGTCAATGCTAGCAGTAAGCTGTTGCATCTTTGTAAATAGTTCTCTTAATAAGGAACCAGTTTAGTTTTAGAAACATGGAGGCCTTTCATGTTATTATCCAGCATATGGTGCATAAAACATGATGGCAGTGGTCAGCCTAGGAAGAGACAACAAACCTTGCACAGGCATGGAAGCTGGGGAAGCAAGAATTGAGTCTATAAACAGAGCTGATCATTGGGAATAACAATGGAAAAATTATGCTTTGTACTAGATCATTGGTGGGAAGAGAGTAAAACATTGTTGCCAGGATTAATGCCCAAAACACTAGAAGAGCTGATAAGTGTTTGAGGACTTGAACCCTAGACAATGAAACTGGGTTTTTACCCGAAACCGAAAAGCAGAAGAGGGAATTGATATTTATATGACAGAGTTGAGATTTCTGGCATCCATATGTAACTGAAGCTGTGAAAGGAGCTAATTACTAACAGGATGGTTTGATTCCATCTTACAGGAGAGATTCTTTAGAGAACGATCTGTAACACATTTCACACCTGGGGCATGGTTAAGGTGAGCCAGGGAGTATATCTACTGCCCAGGCGTGAATGTCCAGTTGAGAGCATACACAGAAAAATGCAAGATGTGCAAAGAGCATAGTGATCAATGGACGGAGCCTTTATAGCCTCAGGAAATCCCAATTTGACTGTGGGAAAAGGTCAGAACAGACCAGTTCTCTTTTATTGACAGGAACTGGATGATCACAGTAGATTACCACTTCAGTTTCTGAGCAGTGAACTATATTGAGGACCCACAGACAAGAACTGTGATCAGGAAACTAAGGCACATTTTTCAATGTATGGCATATATGACACACTGTGTTCAGACAATGGCCACAATACACTGTGGCAGAAGTCAAAAAATTCAGTAACAAATGGCAATTTGAGTGCAAGACGCCTTCCCCTGAACCCACAAAACATCAAAAAGGCAGAGTTGGCAGTAAAGAGGCAAAGGTAAAACAGATAGGAAGGACTCCCTACCTGGCGATGTTAGACCATCATAATACATCCTTTCAGGGAGTAGTGGGACTGATGGGCCAGAGAACGAAGACTCTGCTTCTCAGGTAGGGTAGCGTTCTGTAGCTTAGTGGTGCAATGATGGATAATACACAGAAACAGTTAAGAGAATGTCATGCTAGATAGGCAGTCTACCACAACAAAAGAGCCGAGGACTCAAGACCATTATGCACAGATGAGCAGGTCTGGGTGGTACCATCAAACAACCACACAAAGCAATGGCCAAAGGCAGCAAAGAGTTTTCTTTCCCCAGCAGTCCCAGGCAATGCTTTGTCATAGAATCATAGAATATCAGGATTGGAAGGGACCTCAGGAGGTCATCTAGTCCAACCCCCTGCTCAAAGCAGGACCAATCCCTAGACAGATTTTTGCCCCAGATCCCTAAACAGTGCTCTCAAGGATTGAACTCACAACCCCTGGTTTAGCAAGCCAATTCTCAAACCACTGAGCTATCCCTCTCCCATCTGTTTGCTTCCCCAAGAGACGCTTCATCATGTCTGTTTGCTCCCCCATTAGCCTCAGCATTGCATCCTGCCTCCGCTCTTCGCGCTCACTTAATTCTTTCCTGGCCTCTGCCACTGAATGCCTCAATGCATTAAGCTGTGCCTATCACTGCGGGAGGACTGCATGAGTTCGGAAAACATGTCATTGCGAGTGCGGTTTTTTTGCCTTCTAGTCTGCAATAACCTCATGGACAGAGATGATAGGGGGAGCGTAGAAACATTCTACGCTCTATGATTCGGGGGGCGGGGGATGGACGGACGGACTGCATGGTCACCTGTGCTGCTGAGTTCACCATGCTGACCAAACAGGAAATTAAATGAAAAAATTCCCAGGGCTTTTCCTGTGTACCTGGCTAGTGCATCGGAGTTCCAAGTGCTGTCCAGCACACTCACAATGGAATGCTGCCAGTTCTCTGAGACTGAGGCTAGGGGGACGTGCTCCTGCATGGCCTCTACTGACACTTGCTCTGGAGTGCGACAACCCAGCGTACACTGCTATGCATTGTGCATGGACTTGCAGGAACAAGGTCTGAATCATAAAAGTTTAACAAAGTGCAATTAAGCAACCAAAGAACAGAGCCATGCAAACCAAACAAAATTAGAGAGAGGCTCAGGCCAGAAAGTGCAGATCCGAACCTAAGTCATGATCTGAATTTTTCTAAAAGGAATGTTTAGATTCATGATTATTTCTTCAAATAAATAATGAATGAATAATTTCCCATATATATTTCTAAGTATGTCACCGCATCTTTATTAACATTATAATTTTTTTAAACACTGAGGAGTTTTAAGAATTACATGCACATTTCATTAATAGGGAATTTATGACTACAAGATTGCAGTTATGGTTTGTGCTAATGCTTTATTCACCCTTTTGACCCAATCCCTTTACTATACTCTGCCCCAATATTATTTTTCATAAGTCAGGAAACATTTTCCATATGCTTTGCAGTGTTCTCCAAAGGGAGTTTGCAGCTGTACTATTCATACTTTATCATGTTCATACTGACTGAAGGGCAGACTCCTCCTAGTGACAGTACCCATCTGAAAGATCATAACAATGCATTTTTGGCACATTATTGTTCTACTTTTGTGTCAGGCCTCCCCCACAGAACAAAATTGTTTCACAGGTTTTATTAAAATTTACTATAAATGAACAGCTGAAAAAATAAACAGAAAAGCCTGTGTGTATCTTATTTACTGTCATCACAAAAAGAAGATCTGTCTGGAACATTATAACACAACCTAACGGCCAAAACTAACTTACAGAAATAAGCAGAGACATTAGAAAGGTTGAAGGCCACAGAAGTTCATTATTTGCAGTAAGCTTAAAAGGCAACATTGTGGGTGGGGGAGTAAAAAAGAAAGTGGTTATGAAGCTAGATGGGGGCAGGAGGGACTGCAAAGGGAGGAATAAAATAGGAATAGAAACTTCATAGGGCAGAAAGGGAAAAAAATTATAGTTGTCGCAGCTGAAATTCTTTGCATAGAAATAATATTGTTGTGCAAAACAAGATCTTGTATCAAAATATACTAAAATAAATGGACCCAAATCTGTTAAGAGATTATTTTAGCAGGTTGTGGCTTTATGCTACTTAATTTTAACAATATCTAAGCCCTGATTTGCAAGTCATTTTGCATGAAGGGAAGTCTCTGTTCATGCAGTGTAACCTGCACGATCAAGGCCTATGTTTGGATTAAAAAAATATTAACAATTTTTTTTCTGCTCTACAGGGAGCCAAATTCAGACCTGATGAAAGTAGATACATCTCCACTGCCTTACACAAATTTCTGCATGCTTATACCAGGTCTGAGCACGACCTATTATTTTGTATTTTTCGAGGGAAGGCATTTCTAAGAGTAAATGGATGTAGATATATCCAAGTTGTTCAATTGTTTCAGTAAATCCCACTGAACTCTATAGCTGCACAAACAGTATAAACTCTCTGAGTCTGCTAATGAAATGCCTGGCAGAGCCAAAAAAGGCAAAGAAAAAAATAGAAATCACAGCTGCAATATCAACTTGAATAGTAGAGCTAGGAACCAGAGTGTTATAAAAGATGAGCAACAGGTCAGAAATAACACATTATGAAGGCAAAAGCAAGGAGAGCAACACTTGCCAAAGCAATGAGGAAGAACAGGAAAGAAATTACCTGGGGCAATACAGTGAAACATTGAGATGACTGAGTTAAAGCAACAAAATTAGGGTGACCAGATGTCCTGATTTTATAGGGACAATCCCGATTTTGGGGTCTTTTTCTTATATGGGCTCCTATTACCTCCCACCCCGTCCTGATTTTTCACGCTTGCTGTCTGGTCATCCTAAATAAAATTAAAATGATGAGGAGGAAAATGTGTGGAATTTGCACACAGTCTATAACTTTTAAATCCTCTGAGCTTCAAACTGAGAATATTTTCCTTAAAATCTCACATTAAAGGTCATATTTGCTAGAACAAGCTACTCAAATGTGTTTGCAAAATTACAGACATAAATACAGACCTAAAATTGCACATGCAAATGAGTCCTTTTTTGAATGTGCAAGAGCAATTTGCTTCTCAGTTACCCAATTTGGAATGTAAATACCAATGTATTCATGCATTGATTGATTTTCTTTGCCTGGGACTACTGTGTAAACTGAATTTAGGGGTGGATGGGCAGCACAAAACACAACTCCACACATTGAGGCTGAGCAAGGAGACTGTGGGTGAAGCAAAAGCACAAGACCTGTGAATACCTTGTGCATTCTGGAAAGGAACTCTATGCTGGCCTAACACAGGGATAGATGGCTGCAATGGGATGGGCCAAAGGCAGCCCGAGTGAAAGAGCATGGGAAGAGCAGCCCCCAAATTGTGAGGAAGGGGTAGCACTGCAGTCCTGGACTCAGGTCACAGCTTGGGGAGTGACTTCACTTCCATAATGCTCCCCACATTCCATTTGTATAGAGCCCAATTACTCAGGCTTTATATGAGCAGATTGTATTTCATGCAAGTCAGTGGGGTCTGGGCAGGAGAAGATGGGTAATATTGGTACATAGCCTACATTGGTACTTACTAAATTTAAGCAAGCAGGTTTTCCATGTCTCCTGGCTTCCTGGTTTTGACTATGGGGCCTTGGTGAAGGAATACTCTATAATAGTGGTTCTCAACAGGCATATACATATGGGGGTACACAATGGTCTTCCAGGGGGTATATCAACTCCATCTAGATATTTGCCTAGTTTTACAACAGGCTACATAAAAGCCACTAGTGCAGTCGATACAAACAAAAATTTCATACAATGACTTGTTTATACTGTTCTATATACTATACACTGAAATGCAAGAACAATAGTTTATACTCCAATGGATTTATTTTAGAGTTATATGGTAAAAATGGGAAAGTCAGTACTTTTTCAATAATAGTGTGCTGTGACACTTTTGTATTTTGTCTGATTTTGTAAGCATGTAGTTTTAAAGTGAGGTAAAACTCGGGGTACACAGGACAAATGAGACACCTGAAAGGGATACAATCCTCTGGAAAGGTTGAGAATCACTTCCCTACAACATATGTATTGGGTGTTGGGGAACGCAACAAAGGGCAATGATAATGGTGGATAGTGCTCAGTACAGCTTTTCTGCTCCCTGAACATTTCTTCTTGTCCCTCCAGATGGATTGGGTCAACTACTGGAAAAGAAACTCTTTATCCTTTTGCATTACAAGTCCATGTTCTGCCTTCTTTTAAAGAGTTTGTATGTTGAGTGAGTCATAGGGTTGACTCTCTGGCGCACTGAATCATAGAATCATAGAATATCAGGGTTGGAAGGGACCTCAGGATGTTATCTAGTCCAACCCCCTGCACAAAGGAGGACCAATTCCCAACTAAATCATTCCCAGCCAGGGCTTTGTCAAGCCTGATCTTAAAAACCTCTAAAGATGGAGATTCCACCTCCTCCCTAGGTAACCCATTCCAGTGCTTCACCACCCTCCCAGTGAAAAAGTTTTTCCTAATATCCAACCTAAATCTCCCCCATTGCAACTTGAGACCATTACTGCTTGTTCTGTCAATTATTTAGACATCATTAGTATCTTAAAATATGAAATTAGATCATTAACAACGGTAACACAAGATTGCTCACAGGAATCTCATTGGTCAGATTGGGGACTGGAAAACTTATTTTCCTTTAGGAAACAGTTGGGACCTTTGAGTGCAGTCACCATCTTTACTTCAATGAGTCGGTAATATCCCAGGTAATCAATATTCTGTGACTATGTGGGATCCCTGGGAATTGGTAGATTTTGGTCCTTCTCGTCCTCTATGCTTCTAAGTACTAAATCTAGTGTCAGATGCTTAAATACAGTATTTGCATAAAGAGTTGCAATAGTCTCCTATAAACACATATGCCAGACCAAGTAAAATGAGAACACTTTCTTTAATTTACATAATTTGCAACCACAGTGGAAATAATTTCTATGTAGACAGCAGATTTTTTATTTTTCCTCCAAAATAGATGAAAAGAGCAAATATAAAATTTGCATCTCCCAAGACACGTTTGTTGGGAGCAAAAACGACTTCTGAATGGGTTCAGCTTTGGAACATCATCATGTCATTGTGTAAGGAAGATAAAGGAATCCTGGTGGCTTGCCCAGGCATCCAGTTAAGAACATACATCAGGTATGATCTCTGCACCCTCTCTTCAACTTTGCAGTATTTATGGAGGAAGGTGGTACCAGCTTTTCCAGTAAAGAATTGGGATGGTAGTATCAGCCAGATTCTGCAGGATCAATTACATTGATAGAAAGATCATTTCAAGACGGTCCTAATTGTCCATCCTTTGCAGTCCCTATTCCATTTGAAGAGTTCTGGATTGGATTCCATAAACCAAGAAGAGTTCTGGATTGCATTCCATAAATTGAAGTTTGGGAATGCACCCGGGTTTGTAACATTACCCCTGAGTTGCTGAAGACAGATGAGAGTATTGTTGTACAGCAGCTGTATAGGCGCTTCGAGACCATCTGGCGTACTAATATCATTCCCTATGTCTGGAAGAAGGGGATTATTCTGCCTCTGTTCAAAAAGGGGCAGTAAGACTGAATGTAGCAACTACAGAAGTATTACACTACTTCTGGTCCCAGGAGAAGGCTTCACTTCCCTGTTAATGTCTCAAATCAATGATGCACTTCATGGAAAAAAACAAGATATTCAGTGCAGTTTTATGGCTTGTCTAGAGGGGGACAAAAAATACAATTACTCTGAATTGACTAAAGGTCTTAATTTAAAGTGGATTTGTTAAATTGCATTAAACCCCTATGTGAACATTCTTATTCAGAATTCAAGTGGCCTTAATTTGGTTTATTTTAATTCATTTCCAAAATGAACTAAGCTAAACTGAATTAAGGCTACTTTCCTCCATAGTTAGTTAAACCACATTAAATCCCTGACTTTAAATTCATACCTTTAATCAACCCTGTAGAAAAGTTCTTAGACCTTGGCCTGGTCTATACTAAAAATTTAGGTCAATCCAACTATGTTGCTCAGGGGTATAAAAATCCACCCCCTGAGTGAAGTAGTTGAGACAACCTGACCCCTGATATAGACAATGCTAGGTCAACATAAGAATGTTTACATTGACCTAACTACTGCTCTCAGGGTGGTGGATTACCTACACTGGCAGAAGAACCCCTCCCATCTGTGTAGGTAGCATCTTTATTGTCGCACTACATCCACCATAGAGTTTCAAATGTAGACAAGATTCAACTGTTGACCAGATCTTTGCCCTGACACATCTTTTTGAGAAGAAGGGTGAATTTTAGTAAGCTGTGTACAATACTTTCTATAGACTTCCATTAGACGTTTGACTCAGTGCATCAAGCAAGTTTGTGGGATCTAATAAGACGGTTTGGATTCCCTGGGAAGATAATGTCATTGATAGAAAAGCTCTATAATGGAATGGAATGGAAGGCTGCATTCGAGTTAATGGCAGATGCCATGGCATGGTTTCCCATCTTCACAGGAGTTTGGCAAGTCTGTTATCAGGGCTGGGAAGTGGACAGCTACAGCTAGTGGTTGGAGCTAGAATCCACGGTCAGGAGTCAGCCGGGTCAGGATACCAGGCGGTCAGAATCTGAAGACAGACTGGAGATCAGAACCACAAGTCAGAGGTCCAGAGCCAAGCCAGGTCAGGATCCTGGGAATTCAAGCTGGGGGAGTGGGAAGCACCAGGCACACAGTCCAGAGTTGGATCCTAGTTGTTCAGACAGCTTGCCATTCCTGTTGCTGGCTTAAGAAGGGCCAGCAAGCCAATCAGCTGCTCTAGGCCTCTGCCAATAATGCATTGGGGCAGAGCCTCAAACTGGGACTAGGCTTCATGGGTCGGCAGTTGTCAGCAGACAGTCAAATGGGTGATTGCAACATGGCTGCTCCTGTAACCCCCTGTGGACTCAGGTTTGAGGACCATTGGTCATGACAACTGTGGTCCATCAAAATCAAGCAGCATTGGTTGATGGATAGGCTGAGGAGCAACTGTCAGTGGTGCTGAGTTTCAAGATCTTGAGTATGCCAATGACATTGGCACAGTTTGGTGAATCACTGCAGCTGATGACTGGTCTGGTTGGGCAAGAAGCAACACACATTGGTCTGGTTATTAATCTAGATCAATGTTTCCCAAACTTGGGACGCTGCTTGTTTAGGGAAAGCCCCTGGTGGGCCAGACTGGCTTGTTTACCTGCCCCGTCCGCAGGTCCAGCTGATCTCAGCTCCCACTGGCCGCGGTTTGCTGCTCCGTGCCAATGGGAGCTGCTGGAAGGGGGACGTACTGGCTGCCGCTTCCAGCAGCTCCCATTGTCCTGAGGCAGCAAACCGTGGCCAGTGGGAGCCGCGATCAGCCAAACCTGCAGACGCAGCAGGTAAACAAACTAGCCCGGCCCACCAGAGGCTTTCCCTAAACAAGCAGCGTCCCAAGTTTGGGAAACACTGATCTAGATAAAACAAAGTCCCTGACTGTTATCATCAAACAGCTTCCAGCTACAGATTACAGCCAGCTCAGTATTAGCCTGTCTGGATGGGACAGTGAGCAGGTGGCAGCTGTCCAGTATTTGGACAGCATCATAGATAGTGCTGGAGAATGCTCGAAAGATGCAGATGCCTGTATAGCAACAGCTGCTCCCATGTTTTGGGCCTTTCAGTGGCCTCTGTGGGAACGTTATGATATCAAGCTTGCTATGAAGCTGTAGATCAACAGAACCACAGTGCTATCAGCTCAGCTGTATGGCAGTGAACCAAAGGCACTTGGGAAGCCTGAAGAACCCTGGATTGACCTTTTCATTCTCGTCATCTCCATGTGGCACAGCAAGATCAGAAATGAGGATATTCTAACCGCTTCCATCCACACTGGTTCAGTTTTGGCTGTTTTCTTGGTATGGACATATTATAAGAATAGAGGACCAATGAATTCTGAAGCATATGTACTATGAAATGCTGCTACATGGCTGACGATCACATGGGCACCAAAAGCTTTGGTGGTACAACAAGATTGCTAGTAATGGACAAAAACTGAATATACAATCAGACCACTTTAAGCAGCATGCCAGAGATCAAACTGGGTAGCATGTGCCTTTGGGATTTGCCATGATGAAGGTTATGAAGATTATTGCAAACTTTAAAGACTTTAAAAAACAGCATCCAACAGTATCTTCTCCCTAACCATGGGAAAACAAGTGGGGAGGGAAAATTATGTTAAAAAAAGACTGTCCCAGTAAGGTAGGGATTAATGGGGACAGTTAAGAAGCAGGGAGCACTGCTTAATTGTGTGGAATCCAGCGTTCGAAGGTAATTTTGGAACTCATGGCCTCTATGTGGTGTCTCTATCCCTTCACTTCTTTCAGAACTGCACTCCTGGAAGCACAGCTGGCTAGGCACTGTTGTAATCATTGGTCTGCTGCAGAACAACACAGTACTTTTCCCACATACAGCAATGAGGGAGGCAAAAGCTGTGAATGGGCAGCTAAAGCTACTTAGAGCTGCATTGACTTTCACTAGTTCTTCAACATATTCAACCCCAGTTTTCTAAGGGAACCTATGGGAATTGGTCCCTTACTCTACACCACTTTATCCAGACATATACTCAAAACTCTGTGTAGCTTTAAATATGTAGCCTTATTCAGTGGAGCAGCAGATAGTACTTCTTTTAGGGAAGGTAGCAGTGTTGGTCTTTTCTGTACACTCTATATTTATTCTCTGTCCCATTTTCATGCAGCTAGTGCCAATTGCTCCCCTCTGCCCCATACAACTGAGACTATCATTTGGTCCTCTTATGTATGATATACTGTACAGTGTTGCCGATTGATTTTTCCAGTCTACAGTCCTCTACTGCTGGTTTTTGTGAACTGTTTCTTTCCCTGTCTCCATTATTTTCAGTAATAAGGATCTAATTTTGAAAAGCATTCATTGTTTTTGTATGGTTAAGTCCCCAAGACTTGTAGTTGCTTAACCAGATCCCCACACATTCTGAGGTCTTTTGCCATTCTTTATCACAACCTTTCAAATATTTTTGCTCTGTCTTTCTCTTATGATGTGTTTGTATATGATTAGGCTCAGAAGAATTAGGTTTTTATCGGTAAACATCAGTTTCACCATACACGCACGAAAAGATTTAAAAATATTTCCATCGATGATAATCAACATTTATAGATACATAAAGTAAGAAAAATACTCCTTGAGAACTTACTAGAGATCGATTGTAAGAATATTTACTTTGTATATTTTGACATATGAAGCTGACAATTTGTGTTTTGATGGGTATAACTTTTTGAATCTCAGTGTCTAGTGTCATTAAATAATGGCCTAACCGCCCTATAGTCAGATGTCCCCATAATTTCCCCAAACTGTGAAAATTTGAATCACTAAACATTTTTAAGAAATGCTTAAAACTCATGATTTTGCACAGCTGTGGAATCTTAAATGGATAAAAATTGAAAAAAAAAGCTTAAAAATAAAAATATCTGTTGGAATTATTAAAAATAAGAATTCTACCAACCCTATACATGATATTGTGGTGGGATGGCTGCCCCACCCCAGTAAAGAGGGGTTAAAAGCCGCCCAGCAGAGGGCTGCAACTGGAAAAGCTGGGCTGATTAAGGAAGCAGCCACAGCAGTGGCAAGCTCAATCATGGCCCAGCTGGCCCTTATAAGAGGTCTGGGGCCAGAAGCTGAAAACAGACACTTTCTCTAGTTTCTCAGAGAGAGAAGGGCCTGGCTGCCTGGGAAGCGGAGGCGGGTACCTTGGGTGGAGCAGTGCTGGGGAAGGGTAGAGGGAGCTGGGGAGCTCCAGCTTAGCAAAGCCCCAGGCTGCAGGCCTTCTTAGAGGCCTACTAAAGGTACTGGGGCTGCAGAGGGGCAGCCCAGAGATAGGCAGAGGCAGCTGGTCCAACCCCCCTTTCTGATGATGAGTGGTTTATAGACTGTGGGGGCTAGATGGTGACTGGCAGTAGCCACTGAGGCAAGGTGGGGACAGGGGGTTGGGGTTTCCCCTGGGAGGGGAGACCTAGAGTGAGGGGGTACTGTGGTGGGTAGAACCCCTGGGCAAAGGGCACTGGTATCTGGGAGGGACATGGGGGGCCAGCGGCAGGCAAGACATTAGCCAGCAGAGGGCGCTTCGCAGCTGGAAAAGAGATAATTCCCTGGACAACCAGCAGGAGGCACCATGCCGGTGAGTCATTGCCCTGCCACAGATATATATACTGTCCCTATGATATAGCTACCACCTCTCCCCGAGGTGGAGTTATTAAGCACCTGAGGTGGTGTTACAGTTATGCAGCTGCACCAATGTAAATGTGTTCTATAGCCCTGCCCCAACTATCATTAGGACCCTCCTAGGAAGTGCAGAGATAGTGTACTGACCCACCTGGGCAGCCAGACTGGGTAAATCTCTTTAAATATAAAAGGTTGAGAGACTGTATGATTAGGTGAGCACTATAGGAAGGAACAGAGGTGAGAACTAAAAGAAGAAACAGGTTATCTCCCTAAACCCATTTCTGCCTTACATCTTTGTTGCTCTATTTAAATTAAAGTCAAGTGCCAGCCAAGAACAGTGAGTGTTTGGACTGTGTGTGTGCAGTGGGGTTGGGTGGGAAGGGGGTAAAATGTGAAGGAGGAGCATGGGGATTTTGTCCCTTCACAGTATGCGCTACCATAAAAGACCCTGTTTTTCAGGGGTGGTGATTTAACAAGATATTGAAAAAGCCTTTTCTCTTCATCTGAATCCCAGACAGTGCAATTTTCCAAGTCTGCAGGTCTTTTAGATTCTGCTTTCAAAAAAGCTGAGCTTCGTCATATTCATAAAACACTTTTTTCCCCCATCAGTAATAAGATGAGGCTTAGTGGGGATCAGAACAGTAGTAGTAATTCCCAGTGAAACAAACTCAGATTTCAATGTGTGTTTTTTTCTTTTTTCCCTGAGACTTGGTTGCTCAGACTATATCAGAAAAAATGTGTATACTTCCCCTCCAGAAAGACGTCATGGTGTTTGCAAACCGTGGGCATACTGTAATATGGTCTTTTTCTTTAACCGAGTGACATATGAACATTTATTTCATGATCTCAGTTAAGTTACTGAATTCAAACAGAACTGCTTGCGCTAAATTTCTTTAATATCTTGCAATACTATGATTAAATGTGATTCTTTGCCATTGTACTGGTTAAAAAGGTATCTGCTTTGGGTTTGTTTGAGCCCGTAACAATGAGAATTTTTTTGTCTCTTTGAAAGGGCATATATATTATTATTATACAACTTTACACTGTCAGAGAAAACTGTGTATTTACTTAGTTACTTATTCTCTGTCACCGGTGAGGCACAGGGTAAAAAGGCTGGCGGAACTTGAGTGGTTTCTGTCCACAAGTCAGCTTCATGTACACACAGCTTAAAAATCTGAAGAATCCCTGTGCTCAGTCAACAAATGAATTATTCCAGCCCTAAAATGGAATGAGTAAGCAATGAGCTAGTTCTGCCTGTTTCTCTGCCTTGTGTTCTCATCCAAAAGAGATGGGGGTAAAGGATGAGTGGCCTTGAAAGTACACTGAGGACTGGACTGTGTGGAAGACAACTGTGAGAGAATTAGTAGGACATGAGCAGGACTGGCTGGGAAGATCAGGACAATCTGCTTTGTTACTGTACTAAGCCCTCTACTTCAGAAGCCCTAATTCCTCTGCAACAAATATTTGGTGTTCTTGCCCTAGCTTCACTGAGTTTACATAGTCTTGTCCACTAGTGGTAGATTCTGAGAATACGGGTACGTTGTTATACCTACGAACCTAGTGAAAGAGTCCACTGATGCTTCATTTACAGCATATGTGTTTTTGAAAAATTCCAGTAAGAAACGGGGCACTGAGAAATTAGGCTGATGCTGAGATATCCTTGAGAATGATTCTTTGAGGCACAGCACTTTGGAGAATGATGTAATTTGAGACAACAACCACCATGATTTCTAAAGCTACATTCATGTTCTGTAAGCTCACCAAAAAGTGCTCATCTGTTTTATCAAAAGTTTTCCAAACCCTTTCACATGCATTTTAAAATTACCAAGAACTACAGATATTAATTCATATACTCAAATTACAGGTGCTTAGCAGAGGTATCTAAACAATTTAAGATTTTTTTGACATGGTTGGTAAAAAAAAATTTTATGTATGATTTCTTTTTTTTTTTTTTGGTAGAAGCTTTTATTTTAAGGGCATTCTGCTTTATAGCAATGTAAGTCATTATCTTCTGTACACAATGTGTTCCTTTGTAATTAGAGGCTTCACTTGTGCTATAAGGACATATGCCATTGAGTTGCTGTGCCACCCCAGAAGCAACCCACATAAAATCTCTGTAGATGAAAGAATTTCCTGCCTGTTAGCCCACCTGCTCAAAGGAAAGTGGTGATTGGCCATGGGGCTGTATCAGCGGCTGTATTACTACAAAAAGTGAAAGATTTCCACATAGCATCATAGATGTAGGTTGGGCTGCAGGGATAATCACATTATTATATAAGAGCTCTTCCTACATCATAACGTAGTGATTTCTTTAAGAACATAAAACATTTTACAGTACCATGACTGTGCCATAGAAGGGGGGTATTTATTGCTATTCAAGTTCAGCCCCTAAAAATGCAGCTCTGGGATTGTCTTCTGAATGTTTTAAAATGGGTGATGGGTCATACAAACTGGTTTTGGTTACAAAGTCTGATTTTAGTACACCTCTACCCCGATATAACGCTGTCCTTGGGAGCCAAAAATCTTACCGCATTATAGGTGAA
This sequence comes from Mauremys mutica, assembly GCF_020497125.1. NCBI lineage: Eukaryota > Metazoa > Chordata > Testudines > Geoemydidae > Mauremys > Mauremys mutica. Next base: position 32,744,613 of record NC_059076.1, on the reverse strand, counting down.
ACCGCGTTATATCTAACTTTCTTTGATCCACCGGAGTGTGCAGCCCCACCCCCTGGAGCAGTGCTTTACCGCATTATATCCGAATTCATGTTATATCAGGTCGTGTTATATCGGGGTAGAGGTGTATTAAAATTACTATTTGTTTGACAGGGTCTTTGAGGAAGTCAGAGGGTATGCTCCTCGAAGGGGCTAAGGGCTGTTTTGCTGCTTTGAATTTTTGGCTGGCTGAGTTAATCTAATATTTGTAATAATGTAATATTTTTTCTGAGTGGTCATTATTTGAGAGTGTTTAATTGTTAGGTCCTCTAGAGCTTTCTGTATGAGGGTTTTTATTCTTTATATCTTAAAAAAATAAATAGAATTTTTACAAGGAACTGCTGTATGTAACTGAACTTATTTTTGTTGATTTCTGCTGAAGAAGCACTTTTGTAAAACTATAGCTATCTCTGTCACAAATTTAAATATTAAAAAAAAAGTTCTCAACTGCTTACCCACCAACAGCCCCACAAAATACTCCTCACCCACAAACATCAGCCTGCCAACGCCTTCCTACCGATCTCTTTAAAATATAAATTCTGCTTTGTTTGTGACCAGCTACTGGAAAATATATGGGCTGAGTTCTGTGCCACTATCATATTGGCTTCACTGGGAGTTTTCCTTACACAGGAGGTATGTAATTGGGCCCTATGTAAGATATTGGGTTTGACCTAAACTCACAAAAATAAGTAATGATTGGTTTCATATGACTAATTGTCCATTCTAACATACTGGCCTTATATAACTTACATTATGTAAGGGGGGTTTAGCATGACAGCATGAGTACTTAAGATTAGCGGGTCAGCCTGGATTTCCAGACTTAACTGAATTTTTTTGTTTCTGATGTGTAAGTCAAGCCTTCATTAACTAAACACTGTCTAAGAAGCTGAGTACTAATAAAAAGAAACTTTGTATTTCTCCAGCAAGTCAAAAATATAGCCAGTAATATTTAAGGCCACATCAAATAAATAACGAAAAGGACTTGTCTTAAGCCCACAAAAGCAAGGAAATTCAGTAAAAGCTGAAAATCTGGACTGACAAACTAGCCTTAGCTCATGCACTCTGTTGTGCCAAAAAAGCTTCTTAATACAAAGGCAGGAGTTGTAGAAGGCCTGTCTGTAGTAGCATGAATATTTAGTCTTTCTTAGCCTTGTGATTCCTTGGTTGAATGCCTCTCAGGGAGGACCTTTCATTACTTCCACACATTTTGAGTGGCTGAATATAATTTATGTTTATGACTGGAAGGATAAAGAGATGCTTTCCTTGATCAAGGTTTAATGATTTGGTATTTATTTACAAGGAATTCACTGAAATGGTCCTAGAGATTTTTAGAAAATATCAGCAATTCCCTCTCCTGTTCTTAAACTACAGGCTAATAAACGGACACTATTTGAACCGCACACATCAGAAGGCTACTGTATCAAACTTAAAACCATAGGACTAAGAAAAGCTTCTTACTCTGCCAAAATACACCCCCCCACCCCAAAGAAAAAAAGGCCAAGAGGAGAACTATGTAAAATACAAAAATCCATGTGGTCAGACACTTGCGACTGTGAAGAGTCTCATTGACTTCAATGGGACTCTCTTGGCACAGGGATCTGCACATACAAGTCTGACTTAGGGATCAAGAACCAAGTTTTCAGAATCAAGAAGTTTGAATAAGGTTCAGATAGAAACCCAAAGGATTTAAAGCTTATCTGAACTGGACCCAAACCTTCTGAGATTTTCCCATCTCTGTCTCCTGTCCCAGTATGACAGGAGGAAAGGTACTGTTATTTCTCCAGAAATTCAGCTTTGCAGTTGAAAAATGAACATACCATACAGTTACTCATATGATGATTTCCAGAAAATTACAGAGCATAATGGATAAAAGTTACCAATGATCGTGTGAAATGATAAATATTTCCACTGAACGGCAGAAAGCCTTTGGCATTTCCTTAATAGTTAAAAGTTGTAAACTAATTATCTGTTATTGGGCGGGGACAGTATGGTTGACTTTAAAAGCTAGTGTGAGTATTTGCCCAGTAAAATCCTTTACTTTTTTTCTCCGATAAATGGCCTTAAGAAAACTTTTTTCTTTTAACTTGGGCCTCAATGTTACTTTTAGATGGATTAAAGAGCAGAGAAATTGCAATGAAAAGGACAATTTAGCCCAGACAGTCAATCAGTAGTAGTCTGACCATTGACAGATGTATGGAAGTCAATCCAAAGAAACCAACACAATTGGCTGGAGTGTCTGCCAAGCATCCAGATGCTGTTGTTGAAGAAATATCTCTCAAAAACTTGGCATCCAGGTTCTGTGCCAATTTGGAGAGCAATGAGGAAGAGCAGGAGTGGTAGAGTATTTAAAGATAAATTGCTGCTTCACACACCAACTTAAGATGTTTTATTTTACTTTGGTTTTATTGGTCACATCTGTCCATATTTCTCAGTGTTACCAAGAGACCCTACATACACATCCCTGCACTTGTAAACATACAACACAGCCAAATTTTCCAAAAGTACTCAGCATCTAGCAGCGCTCATTGTGACAGTTTTGGCCAGATTTTCAAATCAACTCATCGCACTGGGTGTTGAGATCTCTTGAAAATCTAGCTATTTATTCAGGTACCTAAATCGAAGACAAGCTGTTTTGAAAATCCAGACCTAATTGTGGGTGCTAAGCCCTTCTACAAATTCTAGCCAAATTGTGCAGCAGTCTTGCAATGTTGACATGAGAACTTACCAGCACATGCACAAAATATACTCTCCAAACTCTTTGACATGGCTGACAACGTGAAAACGAATGATATTTCATGTACTTGTCCAGTAATATTGCTTAACTGTGAGTTGAGTGGAGAAGCAGAGTTTTTACAAGGCTGTTACGTCATAATGTGGGTTTGGTACTGATATTATACTAGTTTTCTAACTGATTAACACAGCAATAACTCATACTTGCTTAGAGTGAGAGCTATGCTTGGAGGAATGGTGAGATAATAGTACAGATTTTATTCCGGGCTTCAAGGCTATTAAAGTTCACACTTTTAGAAAATAGTTTCCTTTTTCCCGCCTGCACAGAGCCCACTAAAACCTAAGCAAGCCTCCGTCTTAGACAAACTTGATCTGCAGCTTTATGATCTCTGGAGGCCTGTGTTGGATAGTTTTTTATACAGTGATTTTCAGGAATTTATGACTAGAAAATAACTTTTTTCTTGTTTTAGTGTCCCATGTATAAATAGTGTAGAAATTCCAATTTTTGGAAAAAAATAGATAAAATACGGCACGTTTCAAATGTATACAGTATATTCTCTCTCACTTGCTCTGTCTCTCTAATAGAGAGAGGGTTCAGATCCATGACTTCAGCAGAGGAGTATTCCATGCAGCTTGGGGGATGTGAGAAAGTAGGTTTAAGCCTATGGAAAAGGAGAAATGGACACAAATCAGATATTAGGAATGGCAATATACAAAAACCTGTAGGAGAACACTTCAATCTCCCTGGACACACAATAGCAGATTTAAAGATAGCCATCCTGCAGCAAAAAGACTTCAGGACCAGACTTCAAAGAGAAACTGTTGAGCTTCAGTTCATCTGCAAATTTGACACCATCAGCTCAGGATTAAACAAAGACTGTGAATGGCTTGCCAACTACAAAAGCAGTTTCTCCTCCCTTGTTTTTCACACCTCAACTGCTAGAAGAGGGTCTCATCCTCTGATTGAACTAACCTCGTTATCTCTAGCCTGCTTCTTCCTTGCGCATATATATATATATATATATATATATATACACACACACCAGCCCCTGGAAATTTCCACTACATGCATCCGATGACGTGGGTATTCACCCACGAAAGCTTATGTTCCAATACGTCTGTTAGTCTATAAGGTGCCACAGGACTCTTTGCTGCTTTTACAGATCCAGACTAACACGGCTACCCCTCTGATACTAGGTTTAAGCCAACACTGCGTTTTCCCAAACCAGGGCCAGTGATTGTGCAAGTTACAGTTGCTATCGGTCCCAAAGGGTCAGTGCATCAACCAAAGATCACTCTGTCACTTGAGAATCCTCCCCTACATTGGGGTGATCTAATGACTGAGCTCAAGCTTCTTTGTACCAGTGGTGGTTAGGGATGGGGAAGGGATGCAATGCAGCCATTACACAGCCCAAGATCGGAGGCCCAGGACTTTTAAAATTTTAGTTTTTTAATGATTGATTATTGTAAAGTAAATGCTATTTATTATTTCCTTTGTTAATACCTAAACACACACAGACAAGAGAGGCCTGATTTCACATTCCCTGCACAGCCAGAATTCCAGTTTGACTCCCTGGGAGTTTTGGCTGTGCAAGGAATATAAGAATGGATCAAAGTCCTGACAATATTGCCTGCATCTACAATATTGTATATTCAGGCCACAATTCAGCAAAGTGCTTCTGTATGTGCTTAAGTCCTAATGATATGCTTAAGAGCTTTGCAGAATTGAGACCTCATTTCCTTAAGTCTCTGTCAATGTAAAAACTGAAAGGGAAGAAAAATATTATTTGGGAAATTAAGAACACATAAGGAAAACTCTGCCTCCGTTAACTGTCATTTCTTGATCCATTCAGGAATTGTGAACCAAATGTGTTCTTGCTGCAGTTCATCTGAATTTACTTGGTCAAACTGCCTCTGGGGGTATGTCTACACTAGAAATGTAAAGCGATCTATATTAGGTGACTTACAGCCACCACAGTAATTAGCGTGGTGGTGCATGGCGACACTACCCTCCTTGGGTCGGCGGTGTGCATCCTCACCAGGAGCACGTCCACCAACCTAAGGGGGCAGTGTTGGGAGCTGAGAGACCAGCTAAGAGACCTGGGAGGTAGCTGGGCTCCAGCCAGGGAGCTCCTTGGCAGGAGCCTGGCTGCCCCATAGGCTCCCAGGCTCTTGGTGGGCTGCCCCTTCCCCTTCCCCCACTCCAGTCATGCTGGGAGTGGGGGAAGTTGCCCAGGACTTCTAACCGGGAGCGGGGTCCAGCAACCCAGAGTTCTTGCCTCAGCTCCCAGTGAGATCTGCAGGTGTGAGCATTGTGTATATTCATCTGACAACATTTGATTGATGTGTGGCCTTTATTTGAGTGTATTATTGTGCCTAGAGTAATAGTTAATGAATATGAAATTGATAAACACCCAGTACAATATAGGCAACAACAATATTGCATACTACCACTTAAAATGTTTGTTTTGTAAACAAGCACTAAAGCTTCAAACAGTAGCTTGTTGTGATATTATTTAAAACAAGCAAAATGCATTGTGTTTAACCATATTAAAGGCCCTTTTTCTGTTTACATAATTATATCCTATGTTTATCTTACAAACACTGTAAAATATTAGTTAGCAGTCATAAATATAGCCTGATAAAATGATACTACTGTTCAGAACTGCTAATCTATGTTAATGCCATTTTGGTAAGGGTCCTGTACCAGCTGTTAGAATTTTTTCCCCTGTAGGTCAGAAGAGAAGATGGGAAAATCCTTAATAAAATGTTGTTAGAAGCTACAGGTGGGAAATAAAGAAGCTATTGTGACCTGTAATCTTATTCTCTCATAAAGTCACGGAGTTCACAGCAGCTTCTGTGGTTGAAATTAGACAACACGCTAGTGGCTTTTCAATCTCAACTTTTGCAGTTTGGTTATATCATTTTCGGTGAAGAACAAATGAAGGATACAGCAAGCACTGCCCGTGACCTTCCTTGCTGTTTTTAATAAGCACATTCAACAGCATGAGCTACTCTGTCTTAAATGAATTATTATATATCCATGTATTGGAAAGAAAATACAGTAATGTTTATCTTCTGTATACATTGTACTGTCAGATTTTAATTAACTCTCAGTGCCAGGTAAAGAAAATATGCTAATTCTAATAGTCTTATAATTACTGTGGGCCAGATTCTACTCATATTGATTAGTACCTTTCTCTGTGAGGAGTCCCACTGTTTTCAGTGGGACCAGTCATGGAGTAAGTTACTACTCAGCATGAGTAAGGGTGGCAGAACTTGGCCCTGTATATGTTCAATATATTATTGCACTTGTTTGCTATATTAAATTTCACTTTTATACTGTGGGGTTGAAGGATGAAAAACGAAGGTTTGATGATGTTAGAACAGCCAGAAAGAAAGAAAAGGACATATTAGTAAATTAATAAATTGGTTATCTATTAGCAAAAGTAGGTTATAATATATGCTTTTACCCCATTTGAGAAAAATATTATCTGAATATACACTGCATTAGCCTGCTATGGCTGTAAAACTACTTTTTTTAAGTGCTGGCTACATTCCATACATTTTTCTTTATAAAAGCTATAAATATTCTTTGGACATTAAGACTCTTCCAGGCATCAGCCTTATGTCTTTTTTTTTCTTTTGGCTTCTCATTTTTCTTTCTTGGTATTACAGCAGTATAGAGTATGAACATGAACTATATATTACCCTAAATTGTTATTTCCGGTTTAACAAATACAATGGAAATAATATTATTCAACACATCTCACATTTCTATAGTAATTTTTTATTAATTCAGCTGAACCAAAAATTTCCTCGTGTGTGTGTAATGTCATAATGTGTATCTATATGAAAATTACCCAGTTACTATCTTTCATTATGTTTTCCCTTTATTGTATAAAACAACTTATTTAAAAATACTCAGCAGAGTAAATTATTTTATACAATCAAACATTTGCAGTTTTGAAATGATAAATATCAGATTAAGTATAATTATATGATTTCTCATTAGTACAGTGACAGAGGATTGCTGAAATATTATATAGAATGGCATCGTTAATTGCCTCTAGATACAATGAGTTGTCATTTCTGAAAATTTAATGTCATCAAAGCTCTCTTTCCAATAGTGCAAGGAGCACTATTGCTAATAGACTTCAGAGCTTGAAATAAATAAATCTTTGGAATCCTGTTGCATCTCTTGGGGTGTGACATTTGACAGTCTTTTATAGTGCAGAACGAAACAAGTTTGTGAGCTGGAATTCAATTGTGGCATATTGATTCCTTGCATCAGTCATTATTCCCTCCTGATTGACAGCTGAAAATTGGTTACGTTAAGTATTTCATATGTTATATTGGCTGACATTTGCTTGCCTGCTCCTGTGTCAATATTGTTGTAAAGATCTCCAGCTCTATGAGATAGCAATATACACTGACTGTGGCTTTTGTGTGATGTTCCAGTGTTTTTCCTGACATAATTTAAGACATATTAAAAACCAGCAGCATCTTCCCTCTTGAGAAGCTTAATGCCAATATTATTGTCTTCCAAGGGAAGATCATGTATGCTCATAATCGGGTGCTAATTTCCACCCATACGCTCATGTTTAGGCATTAGGCACTATAACTGTAAAATTGAGCCTGCTTGATTGATTCATGTCAAGCCTCATCTCAGCTCCTGCAGTGGAAGTCATCCAGCTGACCCTTTTTACACTAAAAGAAGAGATTTGTGTTCCTTTCTTTCACCTGGAACCATCAAATTGACTGAATAATCTGTAATACATTAGTGCTGACATTTGTTAGGCGAGAATTAAACAAGACACAGTAATCATTCCCTTGAATAAAAATTGTGTTTGGTTTCCAGCAGAGTTCTATTAAAGGAACAGTGTAGTCTGTCTCCTCAAAGTGAAGAAGGGTGAATATTTTCCATGTTAATGACTTGAATTAACACTTTAACGACAGGCAATCATTGGTTTCCCACAAATTCCTGATAGAAGATCTGAATTTACGCTAAAGAATTGTAAACTGGGATGAAGTTCCAAAATCCATCAATACTGAAATGAATGTTAAAATGAGCTGCCGTCTTTGTTTTACAGGATCCCTCACATCAAAGATTTAAGGCTGCATGTATTAAGGCTTGATCGTATTTAAAAAAAAAGTGGAAAAGTGATGATGCCTCCCACAGCAACTAGCTGCTGTCCACATCAGTGCTGGTACCCAAAAAAATGCAATGCACAAATCCCCAGGTACTGTATTTAATTCTTTATAAATGTTACACTTTGAAATGTTTGAAGGCAATGGGCCTGATTCTGTTCTGACTTCTCACTCTTTAAAACAAGGACAATGAAGTTACACCAGTTACACCAGTGCAAAACTGGTGTGAGTAGGATGGGGTTTCATACCTTTTATGCTGTAAAATACTGCCCATTATGTTTAGAAATCTTAAGCAACACAACTACATTAATGTATGATACCTGCTCAATCTCATTTGCTTCTGCCCTCCATTTTTTTTATACAGCTCAGTCTATCAGGACTATCAGCTGGGATACAATTGTGTTCCTCATGTGTCTGTATGCCTGCACTTTCAGTAAGAATGCTTTAAGTAGACACAATGCTTTTGATAAATGTGATTTTGTTATGTAACATGCCTGCTGTGTACATAGGTGATCAATCAGATCAGTTTGCATGCCATGAGCATGCTGCCTAGAAAGTTTACTTGAAAACAGAACATTTGACTTCATATGGTACTTAGGCAGCAACTGGCAAGTTTGCTAACTGGGTTCATGTGGTAGGTAGACAGCGCTATAATCTGATCACATGTAGCATCTGAAACACTTTTAAATGTGAGCTGAAATACTTATAAAGGGCATATTCATGAACTGGCTTATGTGCCTATGCAGGAATACCAGTGGACATTAGACTCCACCTAACTCCCCTTTGTGGGCTTTCCACACCAGATGCTTCAACACTGGGTGCAGGCAGAGTGTGGGCAGCAGTCAGCAAGGCATGGATGAGCAGCAGTAGGAAGTGGATGGAGCTTTGGCTGGCCAGCACTGCTGAGCTGGCATGAAGATAGGAGTGAGTTGTCCCAGGAAAATAGCTAAAGCAGCTTACTGCTCTTCTGAAACAAGGACCAAACGGTGACTCTCTGAGTCACGATTTCATCCCTGCCCTGCTCCTGAGGTAGCACAGCTGCACCTTTCCCTTATTTGGGTCAGATTGCAAGGTGCCAGCCCAGTCGTAAATAATTAAAGCTGCTTTGGGTTCCAGATAGTTACGGATGAAACTCTTATTAACACCTAACCCCAAGCATAGGAGGCCTGTACAAGACCCCCCCTCCACCACATAAGCTCTGCATCTGCCACATTTCTTCTGTCTGATAAATGGTAAGCGAAGGGCACCAGTTTCAGCATCTGTCCCTGAATCAGCTGTCAGGGATGAATAGTGCAGGAATTCTTTTTTTTTACAGACTAGTCCCCTCATGTTTGTAGGAGTGGATCCCATACAATAGAGGATAATTCCAGAATAGCTGCCTGAGCTGTGCCAATTCCTACTATATTCATTTTCTCCTATGTTGTACCCACATCTCCGTTGCTTCATTTGTTTGTGCCTTTAGATTGAAAGGGTACAGGAACTGGAAGGTGTAATTTCCAGCTCAGGTAAACATACACACACTAGCTTTGATTGAGCTAGAATGCTACAAATAGAAGTGTAGCTGCAGTGACATGGGCAGCAGAAGAGGCTAGCTACCTGGGTAAGTACATAGGGTTCTGGGCAGGTTTGTACTCAGGGTGGCTAGGCCCTCCTGTTGCTTGTGTCGTAGCTACGTTTCCATTTTTAGCAAGTTAGCGTGATGAAAGCTAGCACGTTTCTCTACCCAAGCTGGAAATCAAACCTCCAGCTTGAGTGCAGGCATCCCCTAAATATTTCTGGGCATGGTTTGTTTCTTTTTTAATGTTTGTACAGGGCCCAGCACTGACTGGGCCTCAGAGCTATCGTCATATACATATTTACTACTAATAGGCTACTACAGCCGGTTGTGTGGTCACTACAATGTCACTAGGCAAGCCCACTACATCCATTTGATTTTTGCTCAACATGTACAATCAATAGAGTACAATCCTATAGCACAAATACAGGAAAAGTATTTGTACTGGCTGCTCTTCATAAAGACTTGTAGGATGCGGCCTTTAAATTAGGGACATTTCAATCCAAAAAATCACTGCTAAATGTTGCTGATTTATTTTTGGATACAACTGTTTGAATACAAAAAGATTCTACCCTTTGTTTAGTAGTGCGGTGTCCAACCCTCCCACCCCCACCTCCCAAATCAGTGTTGTGATTTATTAATTTACAGTACATCTCTATGTAGGTAATTGACTGCCTCTTTTATTGTCTCATTCTAAACAGACAAAAAAGGAAAAGAATGCTGCCATGCTTGAGTACACTCGACACATCCTGCATGTGACTTCATAAAACCCAAAGACTTGCAACACACAAAAGTAAGCTTAACCCTTAAAATTCTCAAGATAAAGGACCAAGTCCAGGAGTGCTGTTGACATGCACTCAGCACAGTTTAGGGGATCTGCATGTCGAAGTGGCTTAAAACTCCCCATTGCACAAAACTGCTGCTGTATCTGTGCAGGACCATAATCTTGCAGTGAGTTATTGCAGCACGAAGTCTGCTCTAACTCTCACCTGCTGCAAGTATACCTAAGGGGCTGGAACTGCAGCTGAGGACTGATGTGATGCAGTGGTGCCTTAGCCACACTCCTTTCTATCCACCACTGGAAGATCATCTTTGCACTGGAGTAATCCTTGGGCTTTTTACACCAGCTTTACTGTCACATTCTGCTAGCGAGGCAGTGCAAAAATGCCATACCACACCTGTGCGGAACACTTAAGTCTCTTAATCTTTCTTTGGGGAGGTGGGGCTCTAGACTGCAGGGGCAGAACAGTCTGTGTCTGGATGAAGCTATCATTGCTGTGCCATATGGCATATAAATAAAAATAATATAGTTGTAAAATATAAGGTCTCGGTGCTTTAATAAAAACACCAGGCGATCTGGTCTGAAAGAGCTAAGCTGAGAAATTGTTTCTTGTTCTCTCCCTGTTCAGTCCAGCACAAGTTGCATCTCATCCACTACCACTCTATCCATCTTCCTCGCCTCTCTGAGACCCCCTCTTGCTGTACTTGCCTAGCCCTCCTCTTCCTATGCACTGCCAGAACCAGTGCCCCTGCTCCCACTATAGCATCAGCAACATGCTGTTGGCTCACTTCCTTACTGCCACCAGCTGACCTTATTTAGCCTGATTGCCTGGTAAATGTCACTTCCCCTACACATTTCTGGATTGATGGAGCAGTTGGAAATGAGCAGAGGAGAGAAGGAAGAGAAAAAGGTGGCCGGGGGCGGGGCAGGCAGGCCAGGAGAGCAGGGGGGTGTTCCAGCAGGGGAAGGCTAGACCAGATATGATTCACTCAAGGTAAGATTCCTAATCCAGTCCTGCCTTTTAGTGACCACACCTCTCCTCTACACATGGCACCCCTTAGCAACTCTTCTAAATCCGTTAGGAAGTGGCAAGCCCCTAAACAGCATTGTTGTACTAAAGGTTAGTGGTCTGGTTCAGCAAAGACTACTGCACACAAATCTTTACTCCTGTACAGATTCCCATTAAAATTGCTTGTGAAATCCATGTGACTCCAGGGAGTGTAAGTGTTCACTCTTGTAGGTCTGATCGTGCAACTCTACCTTCTGTAACGTTGCTACAGTTATACTGAATAGCTCCCATAGCAATCAAATTGTCCCCAAAGGTGCACATACAGGTTGCAACCCAGTGGTGCATTTCCTAGTAACCTTCCTGAATATTAGAACATCTCAGAGCCACGCTATACAGTATAGCTTGCTGAACAAAGAAAATAGATTCACATATAAAAAGGCTACTCCTCTGTGGTTCCTGGGGGCATAATATTAGCTTTCTGATTGAGGGATATGTTCTGTTTGGAAAATTTGTACAAATGCATTCTCTCTAGCTAATTTATTTACTAGGTACTTACCTGGTCCTCAATACTGTAAAATCTGAGTACACTATTCATTGTTCTCTATTTGTAATTCATTAGTCCCCTGTTTAACTTGCAATCAATTAGAAAATGGAAACAATCACATGTGACTTAGGTGACCAACTGTACATCATGAACAGAGAATAGTCAAAGTAAACAGTTTGTGAACGTCTCATAGAGTGAAAACTTTTCCTGGCAACTGTTCTGTGAACATTTATGAATAACAAAAACATTCACAAAACTCTACATTGTCTTGTGAGTGATTAGCAAATAGGAAGAAGTGTTACACTTATAACAAATGTTATTAGCCACAAATAATTTGACCAGATCTACCCAGAGGCAATATAAAGCAAAGAAATGTATTTATGGTGTGGGGGGGAATTTCAGCATTAACACTTACACCCAGCATTTTAGAGATGATAAAAGGTCACATAGGCATGGATGTGAGGACTTGCACTGTAGCGGCACAACTGCTGTTAATAGTAATGAATGTTCCAGAGTCAAAGTACCACAGTAAAAATAGTTATTGAAGACCTTCACTAGCAGTCTTGGCAGCATTTAAAAAGGTTTACTACCAGATTGGCAGCTGTTCTGATGGAGAAGATATCTGTTGGGGTTCTTGCAATTTTCCTTCATGACCCTTTCATTTGTATGTGCCATGAAAGGTACATTAGATATGGGGCAATAATGACTAGAAATTCCTTGAGAAATAGAAGGCTTAACAAATGAAAGTGTTCTGGCTTCTTAAACTGTCAGGAGGTGAAGCTCGGGTCCTCAAAGGTTTTTAGGCACCTACCTCTAATGGGAGCTAGGTGCCTACAAGCCTTCGAGGATCTAAGTATCGCTAGACAAAACTTTCTAAACTGCTCAAGTAGTTGAACTGCAAATTTACTTAAATAGCAGGTTATGTGGCACGATATGCAAAACAAGCGCCTGTATCTAAAAAAGCAATAATAAAATCAGCTCTTGATAAGTTCTGCACTCCGAGTTTGAGCAGTTAGGATACACGAATCACTGGCGGGATGAGCAAAGGATATATAGTTGAAAGGGAGCTGAGTGTTCTCATTGGAAAGTATTAACCAGTTCACATATTTCTAGGTTGCTCGGATTGCTTATAATTAGGCAGCTGTGGATTAATAAAGAGATCTTAGGTTTGGACCTGAGAAAATGCCTTAGGGTATGTCTACACTACAAGAGTAGTTCGAGTCAACTTAATTTGAATTTGTGGAATCGACCATACGAAGTCGAATTTGTGTATCCACACTAAGGACACTAATTCGACTTTGTGAATCCACACTAACGGGGCCAGTGTTGACTTTGGAAGCGGTGCACTGTGGGAAGCTATCCCACAGTTCCCGCAGTCCCCGCTGCCCATTGGAATGCTGGGTAGAGCCCCCAATGCCTGCTGGGGGAAAAGATGTGTCGAGGGTGGTTTTGGGTAACTGTCATCATTGAACCGTCAATCACGCCCTCCCTCCCTGAAAGCGCCTGCGGGCAATCTGTTCGTGCACTTTTCTGGTCAGTGACAGCGCGGACGCCACAGCACTGCGAGCATGGAGCCCGCTGCAGTTATGGCCGTTTTCAACTCCTCGCACCTTATCGTCCACCTCTTCCACAGTCAGATGCTGAGAAATCGGGCTACTTTTCAATGGTGCTGCAAGCACTGGTGGACCATAGGGGACGTTTTACCAACATCAAAGTTTGGGTGGCCGGGCAAGGTTCATGACGCGCGTGTTTTCAGGAACTGTGGTCTGTTTACACGCCTGCAGGAAGGTAGTCTCTTCCCGGACCACAAAATAACTGTTGGGGATGTGGAGATACCTATAGTGATCCTCAGGGACCCAGCCTACCCGCTAATGCCCTGGCTCATGAAGCCCTATACAGGCGCCTTGGACAGCGACAAGGAACTCTTCAAGTAGCAGCGAGCAGCGTGACCTGTGACTGTTCAGTTTCTTTACAGAGAAGCTGAACCTGCCCCTGTTTCTTTACCCAGTTACTGTTGACTATCCTCTGCAGTTGCATACCCCGTCCACCCCGCTTCCCCCACTTCCAACACACGTGTAAAAATAAAATACATGTTCCCTTGTAACTTTACAAAGGTTTCTTTACTAATGACTTTGCGTTAAAGGGTTGAAACTGGGACACAGACTGTGCTGGGTAGGGTGTGCGGTGATGTAAAGACCACTTCTAAACTCGAGGAATGACAGGCTCCTGCTCCTAGAGTGGTCCGCAGTGCCGGACTGGTTGTTTCAACGGAGCCTGCCATCCCTCCTTTTTGGGACTCTGTGTGCAGGGGCTATGTGACCTTGCGGCGGGGGAGGACGGTTACAGATTCCCCTGCTGCGTGGCCCTGTGGTCCAGGACAAGGACCGCTGCATAAGATCTGTAACCACCCTCCCCCGCTACAAAGTCACATACCCCCCCAGCCACACAGAACCTGGAAACTACCTCCCATACCGACCAGAGTGCCTACTGACTGCACTGTGTGTGTGACCTGCTGCTGATCCTGCCCCCGTGTCTGTACCCTGGTAAAGGTGACTGCCCTATACAATTACCAACCCCCTTCCCCACCCCACCCCCCTTCAAACACAGTCTTCTGTAAAAAACATGACGGAAACAGTAATTAACAGCAAAGTATTTTTAATAATTAACTAGACAGTTAGGGGATGAAACTGGGATTGGGGCTTGGGTGAGTCAGGAAGGGAAGGACTTCTCAAAATTGAGGGTATGAAAGCTTTTGGGTAATTGAGCACTCTGCTGGGGTGCAGTGACAGTTTTCACGGCCCCTGGCGCCCCTCCTTCTGGTTATTTTGGGTGAGGGGGGTATGGGACTTCGTGGCGGGGGAGGGCGGTTGCAGATACAGTGCAGGGGGGCTCTGTCCTCCTGCCTGCGGTCCTGCAGAACATCCACAAGGCGCCGGAGCGTGTCCGTTTGCTCCCTCATTAGTCCAAGCAGCGTTTGAGTCGCCTGCTGGTCCTCTTGACGCCACCTCTCCTCCCGTTCGCTGTGTGAGCGCTGGTGCTGAAAGAGGTTCTCCCTCCCAGGGCATTTCCTGTGTGGCTGGTAAGAGCATCCAAGCTCGGACTGCTGTCCAGAGCGTCAACAGAGTGGTGCACTGTGGGATAGCTCCCGGAGCTACTAAGGTCGATTTCCGTCCACACCTAGCCTAATTCGACATGGCCATGTCGAATTTAGCGCTACTCCCCTCGTCGGGGAGGAGTACAGAAGTCAAACTAAAGAGCCCTCTATGTCGAATTAAATAGCTTCGTGGTGTGGACGGGTGCATGGTTAATTCGAATTAACACTGCTAAATTCGAATTAAAGTCCTAGTGTGGACCAGGCCTTAGTCTTCACCTCCGGCTACTATAGTAGAGATCTGAAATTACCATCTCTAAGCATAGGGAAAAGGCCTCCCCCTATTCTCTATCAACGGCCCATGAATCTGGGCAAGTGATTCTTTCAGCATGGATCTAATATGTGGCCCTCAGCTCCTAAGGCACTGTAGGCCTTCATTACACTAGGGAAACATATTGGCACATACCCCTCAAATGTACCTTATTTTAATGAGTATCACTTATTTTAGGTGTCTATATTCCAGACAGATATGCTATCACTTCACAACAAACATAAAAAACCCTGAAACTGAGATTATAGGGAGCTACTTTATACTAAAGAAATCAATCCCCTTTCATTTTAAGCTTTCTGTGAGTAATTTTGTGTCTCTCCTCCCTCATTTATAGTCTGTTACATATTATGTTCCATGTTTGGGCCTTGGCAGGTTGAGGGATGACAGAGTAGGCTCTAAGCAGGGGAATCTTAGCTAGGGTACCAGAGAAAGATGAACGATACTGGTAAAATGTGTTATATTATCCACATGTCTGCGTGCACTTAACAGTATCATGTTCAGAAGGCTGTAAAGTTTATTTTTTTCTTATTGCTGAAGTTTTCAATCACATAATCCGATATATAATTAAAAGAAAAATAACCACTGCAAAGAAACAAAATTAATAAAACCACATTGAAAAGTAAAAGACAAAGATCAACTAAACAAATATGTAACACATTACTTCTGGATGGGTTGTCGGCAATGGGGATCGAATCTCGAACCTCTGGATCATAATGCATGAGCCTGTACTGTCTGAACTTAAAAAAATCTCCTTGCTTAGTCCTGGCAGTAGCACACTCATCAGTCTCTAATTGGCCTAACCATCATTAGAGGGGGACAGAGTGCTACACTGAGTAGGCATAGCTTACACATAACAGGCCTTATTCCACCCCAGTTAAGATATGTTGTGTTTACCTTAGTAGCTTAGATTCAACATATCATTTTTTGTGGAAGTCTTGATTTACACCTAATTTTCCATCTAACGTGTACTGATTCAAAAAGTGATCAAGTGATTTGCTCATATTGCCACAGTAGGTCACAATTTTAGTCTGGATTAGAAGAACTCAGGATCTTCCTGGTTTTTAGTCCTTTACTAGCCTAACTACTAGATAAATAGGTTTCCTTCTATGGAACAAGATTAGGAGAATCCAATCATAAGAGAAACTGTCTAGCAAAGGAATTCAAAGCCACATCAACCTGGATGATGAACTCCTTTACAACCAATACTTTTATCTAGAACCAAATGATGTAAGAAACCCCGGCAAAAAAAACCTTAGTGAGAAAATGACAGATGTAATTTAGGAAACAGAAGAATTACTAGCATAAAAAATAAAGAACAAAAAAAATGTGGATTAAAATATACAAAGGACATTTACAATATAACAATATAAATAATGGAAACAGTTATGTTAGTCATTGGTCTTTATAACCTAAATAAACCCTACATTATCTTGTATTATTTGTATTCTGGTAGCATCCACAATGTGTTAATCACTGTGTGCACATACAGGAAGACACTGTCCTTCTCCTGAAGAGCTTACAATTCATTGTCTAGCCCTTGTGACAAATATGAGTTGACAATGAGAGTTGCAAACACTGCAGAAATCTATTTATCAATCTTAATTTAAATAAAATCCATTAATTCACTCGGTACAATTTGTGATACTTTTTAATAATATTCTCCAAACATTCATATGGATGCTTTTGTTTGCAAAAGTGTTTGTGTAAGTGAAAGGTTCCAAGACACTGGTGCAAATATATTCTTGTGCGAAGGTTCTTGCAGGAAACATTTGCAAGACCATATTGAAATCTCTTTGATTTCTGTACTCTTGTTTATAAAAGATTCACTCATCCAGACAGGGAGCAGAAGCAATATTGTGTGAATAATTACTCACCACAATTAACAGAAAGTAATAAAGACAGAGTGCAAGTGCAAAGTTAGCCAAAAACTGTAAACTGAAATGTTTGCATAAACTTATGGTTCAACAATTTGAGTTTTACAGATTTATTCATTATTACAAAGACTGTCTGTGGATAATTCATGAATAGAAAAGCAAAACTGGTCAAACAAATTATTCATTATAAGAACTTAGGCCAGCTCTAGTTATGGTGTTCTTGTCAACTCAATGGAAAGATCCAAATGAAAGATCGAACTATAAGCATTTTGCAAAATACTGATGAAATGAATAGTCGACAGAGATGTAGCCTTCATTGCAAATGTGTGTTTTGAGGGGGGATGAGTGAAGTTGCAGAACATTTTTTTTCAAAACCCCAGATATGATGATATTAATGACAGTTTTAGGGCCAGATTAAACTCCAGGTCCATGCCTCTTTCTGCTCATACAATCCCATGTGCAGGGCCCTCTCTTGGAGAGATTATTTATGGCATGAGAGAGATCATAATCTCCCCTCCATTGAAAGGGCCATAATGGACTAATGATGACCCCAAAGTTTGCAGAACAGCCAGAAAGGGGGCTTGCTCAGGGAAGCTTGGTAGTGCACTTATTTATTCAGTGCATCCCCTGAGCAACCTCAGCTAATGAGGTTTTTATGGATCTCTGGCTATAAACCATAGCTGATCCCACAGTTAGTGGCATTGGTAGCCTGCCCCTTCTCGTGTGAGCCTGTAATTTACAACTCTCAGACACAATTTTACTGTATCAGGATGGCAAAGACAAGTCCATCATATATGTGTAGATCACCATGCAACACTCCCAATGACTGGGTATAAGAGCTAATGTGTCACCTTCTTAGGAAACTATCAACCTTTTGTAATATACTGATTTGTGGGTAAGTGGGCCATGGCCCTCTGCCAAATGGAAAGTCGTGTGTGTGTGTGTGTGTGTGTGTGTGTGTGTGTGTGTGTGTGTGTGTGTGTGTGTGTGTGTGTGTGTGTGTGTGTGTGTGTGTGTGTGTGTGTGTGTGAGGGATATTCATCCTGTTTGGTCCTTAAGGGATCAGAAACATAACACATTGCCACAGCAAACATTCAGGTTTTTTTATTCAAGTGTTAGCTGTCTGAGTGTAGGAGGTTTGTTTGGCTTTTTAGCGGAAGGTCCAGAATTCTATCCCCAGTGAAGGTTGTGAAGTTCTGTGAGACAATATGTGGAAGAGTTGATGACCATGAATCCTGTGTGGCTACAAAATAGGTACATTCTGATAGTCCTGCTCTTGAATACATTGAAGTAATTGACGGATTATAAAGTAGACCTGTTAGGCTGTAGCAATTATTTATTTATTTTATTATTAATTATTTATCATAAAAATCTTATCAAGTTGGTACTTAAGAATTAAGATAATTCCTTTTCTTCTTTTGAGAATTTGATTGCGAGGAGGTTGACCCTGTGCAATCCTTGCTGACAATCCTTACTGACTCAATTCTGGGTCTCCAGGTGCTTTTCTATGGGAGTTGGGGGAGGGGGGGTTAGGCCCTGAAGAAGGGCAGTGAAGTAAACTCTAGCCCTTCCATAGGTTAAGCAAAGCCAAGTTTTTTTTTTAAATAATTGTTTTTCTCTAGTTTCAATAGCATATTTTAATCTTGGTTGTATCTCTCAGGGTAACACATTTACTGTTAAGAGTTTATACCATATAAAGGCTTCAGCTCATTAAGACTTTAACTATTAATTACAAATTAGTTAATATGCATGAATCATGTATTCCGTGTACAAAATCTTTAGTACACAAGGGCTCAGATCCTGGCTAACCCTGGGGCCACTACAGCACCACCAGCTTCATGATCCCTAGTCAGCCACAGGAGATTTGCCCAGTGCAATGGTCTAAAGTTGTCACAGTGTTTTATACAAGCCCCAGGCTGCAACCAGCATAAGGGCATAGCCAAAGTGTCCTATGTCCCAGAGATCCTATTGGCCCCTTGGGGCTGTTGGCACAAGTTAGAGCAGCCTCAAATCTACTCTAATTTATGCCCGGGGAGTGGCATGACACAAGGTCCTCTCAGAATCACCACCCTTTGTGCACACACCCCCTCTCTCAACTTCATTGTGTTCTTTGTGCCAGAGGCAGCTCAGTATTTGAACCAAAGTCTTCAAGGATTGAAGAAGTACAATGTCTAAGGAATATCCTGTGAAGTGTCTGCAATCAGGAAGGTTGCTGTTGTAGAAGGGAGCAAGGAGCAAGGGGAGGTTGTCTAGAGAAAATGAGTGTGGTCGGGGAGGCAGCTTGATTGAGTTGACTATACTTAAAATGACCCACCACCACCAAGTGGTAATCGTTATAAGTGTCTGAAATTCTGTTTGGAGGTTGGGTGGAGTTCAGGAGCAGAATCATAAAAAATGATTAACAGAATCATATATACTTCCTAGGATCTTTAAATATAACCACTTCTGTGTGTAACATTTTGATTTGGTATCAGGAGAGGTATTTAACAGATATGCAAATACTTATAACAATCACTGTGTTTTAGGGAAATATCTACTTTTTCAATATGTAAGGTACATGCTCGAATACAGTTTTTGAGGGGTAAGTTGTGGGGAGGAAGATATTTACTGAGTGCTGTTCAGTTTTGTTTTGGTCTATATTCTGTTAACATTTTTGTTTTATTCATACATTTTATGACATTGTTTTTCTTCTGAATATGTCAGTAAACTTTAGTCACTTGCTCTCTTGATTTTCATGTCAAGGTTACACATATAAAAGTATATGTTAATATCCAGCATTCAGCCCATTCTTCTTTCATGTTTTAGGTGCCAAAGCAAACAGATACCATCCCTACAGAAACTGATTAATTGTCTTGGGATAAAACTAATTCTTGTATGAAAGCTTATCTTGTCATCAGCTGAAAAGACTATTCCAACAAGTGCCATTCACACCTGCCATATACGCTGCTGAAGGATAGGCCAGACCTTTGACAGTACATTGTCTTATAACTAGTGCCATTCACTGAAAATATAGCAGATCCTTCAATTATAGTTGACAAAAGACCCTTGAAGCATCACCTCTGCCCATCCCAAATTATTTAATGTATGTACTTGAGTTACTGAAAACAGGATCGGGATTTCTTCTGCTGTAACAGACCGCTGTATTGTAACATGTGTCCTTGGCCCCAAGGTGAGGCTATTGTAATTCCCTCTTATAGGCCTTCCAGCAGGTCTTCTCTACTGCTTGCAACTACTACACCTGCTCGGGATTGAGCAGCCATGATCAGATTACACCTGCACTGAGCTCTTTTCACTGGCTATTTTTATAGTGGCAGATTGATTTTTTTTAAACTGGCAGTGCTCAGGTTTTCAAAGCCTTTAGTAAGGAGCATCCTGGCTATGTTCCACACCTCCTCTTGAGCAAAGTCAATATCTGTGCTGTGTTATCACCTGTGGGGGTTCCACCATTGTGACTAAGGCTGGTGGGTAAGGGAACTCTTGCTCTGGTGGTCTCAGGGACATCTGCCTCAGTGTAGCCCACCACGCATGCACCTTTAAAAACAATTGTACAGTTTTTTTGGTCATAGTTTGTTTATCTTGAAACATTGTCCATGCTATGCCACTTTGTTTGGCCTTTAAATATTCTTCTTCTGTTCTGATATTTTAATGGTATTATAGCTGTTTGTTCAGTGCCCAAAATGCTTTAGCTGAGGCGAGAGTATGCGGCTTTATAAATAGCCTTTAGTTATTTGTTATTGATTTTAAACATAACTACATTAATGCTAAGTGCCACTCACGAGCCCTTAATTGTCCATAAATGTTTTTACTCTCTAGTTTGTAAATTCGTTTTGTATCCAGTGGCTCTCTTACAGGGAACTTTATTATCAATGGAAACTGCAGAAATGAAGTCAAAACAACAGCATGGAAACAGGTGGCTTGGCCCGTCACCATAACTTTTAAGTAAAGCTCTGGAAAACTGGGACAACTGCAGGGTGCAAATCACGCTTTGTTCTTACAAGGATAGACTTTGCTTTTTGTTTTGCATTTCCAAATTGCCTTGAGAGTAAACTTGCCTCCAGCAATGAGCTGGCTAAGTCTT
The DNA here is from genome assembly GCF_020497125.1 of Mauremys mutica. Classification (NCBI taxonomy): domain Eukaryota; kingdom Metazoa; phylum Chordata; order Testudines; family Geoemydidae; genus Mauremys; species Mauremys mutica. The sequence goes on along the minus strand of NC_059076.1, from coordinate 32,723,433 downwards.
CCACGTCCATCTTCTGGGTGTCACCTGCTAAGGTGAGGAGTCTGGAAAAGCCTGGATACATTATGTATGGGTGGCCTTTTGTTTATGGCAGACAAAGGGAAAATCCTCTGGATTACTTGAAGATATCATATAACACACAAGATGGAGTTACTATTATTCTCTTCTAAGACATATTGTGTTTCCCTTGGGCACAGAAAAGAAAGTGCAGCCAATCCTAGGAGGGTAGCTCCTATTAAAGATTTATGCAAGCCTGAATTATTTGGCTTTAAATGTCTTTTTTTTTTTTAAATAAGAGGGATGCTTTCTTTAGGCACTGCAAACTGAAGTAGATGGTATCACTGGTAATCCTTGGCTTAGGCACAGAGCTTCTAAATGGCTTGAATTAGATGGAAGATGTGGCTGTTTGATTTTCTTTCCTTTTTTGTTTTTGCTTTTAAGGCTTCGTCACAAAATTTCCAACTAAAACAGCAGTTAGGTGGGTTTCTCGCCTGTGTGTGTAAGTTTTTCCTCTTAGGCATATTCATTCATTGAAACAACTTTGAAGCTGTTGAACTATGTAAATACTATAGTAACATTTTCTCTTGCAATTATAGACATTTACATGGTCTTGTTGAAATAGCACTTTTGGGGTGGGGGGGAAGCAAGAATTGAAGGTACACAAAGAAAAGAAAAAGAAGCAGTATGATCAATTTATTTAGCTTCTGAAATAAACCATTTCAACTTTTCATTGACATTTTCCTAAGATGGTAGCTAAGAATAGACAAAGAATACTGCAATAAATCATTTCATTTTGTTCCTTTGTTACGTTAAGTCATTTAATTTTCACATTTTTGGTTTGCATATGGAGATTTGAATCTGCTAACAGATATCAAGGAAGATTCCAGGAGGTTCATTCTGATTGGTCTTCAATTTACAAATTATGTAAAGGAAAGCAGTTGCTCAATTTTGAGAAGAAAAATAAAGAATGTAAATTAGCCATTAATCCAAAGTATTAGTCCAAACTCCTGTACCTTGATTAAACTGGAACTTTAGGGTGTGTTTGGCAACTAATCCTTTATTGAAAAAAAATCTGTAAAATTGAATAGAAAAAGATCACCTTTCTATAGGGTCTTTGAGCCATCCTATATCATCTAATAGAGAAACTATCTCTGCTATAGCATTCTACTGTATGGTTAAAAAAACTATAAAAAGATCATCATTCTCTACTACATTCTGCAGACATTCTGAGTAATTTTTATGTAAACCTGTTGGATTAATCCCTATTAAATTCTGTAAGACTTTTCCATAAAGAATTTTATTTCTAGTTTTCAGTACTAACTATAATATATATTCTTCATACGTACTTCATCATAATTGAAAAAAGATGGTAGGACTATAGTGTAACTTCTACTGAAAAGTTCAACTAATATCTTAGTGTTAACTCTGTTCATGTGCCATGGCTTCATATATTTTTTCCAATCAATGGTTATCATTTCAACAGAAAATAAAAAGATTTTTTTTCTTTTGCCAAGTCAATGCAAGGAGCATATTTGTGTTGTTACTGTTGCTCAGCAACTGTGATCTCTTCACTAGGTCTGACAGTTGCTTTCTCTTCAGGAGAGCAGAGATGCAAGAAGGACAGATGCATTGATCCTCAAAGCATTATCAGATCGTGTCTCACACACTTTCAGAAGCTGATAACATCTAATAATCTTACTCAAGGCTCATTTTACACATTGTTGAACTTTTAAAGTTAAACTTAGAAAAATGCATTGTCTGGTTAGGCATGTGTGGTGAGGGAGGGTTCTCAGTAGTTTCAATAATTAGGCTATGGCATTCAAAAATGTGTGTGTTTTTAAAGAGGCTTGGTTAATTTGTATGTATTTTAACTCCATCACATACAAGGAGTTTCTGTATTCCATTTAAAGGCCATAGACTCATTCATTTCTAGACCAACATTACTTCTCAAATACTCCTTACTGGTAATTCCATAGATGCCTATGTGCTGCCACTTTTGTTCAACAATATACTATCAGACAGGGGCGGCTCTAGACATTTCGCCGCCCCAAACAGGGCGGCATGCCGCGGAGGGTGCTCTGCCGGTCTCCAGGAGGGTGGCAGGCGGCTCCGGTGGACCTCCCGCAGTGGACCTCCTGCAGGCGTGCCTGTGGAGGGTCCACTGGTCCCGCGGCTTTGGTGGACCACCGGAGCCACGGGACCAGCAGACCCTCTGCAGGCACGCCTGCGGGAGGTCCACCGGAGCCACCCTCCTGGCGACCGGCAGAGCGCCCCCCCAGCATGCTGCCCCAAGCACGCGCTTAGCGTGCTGAGGCCTGGAGCCGCCCCTGCTATCAGAACATTAACTACTGAGGATTAAAATGTAGGGATATCATCAGGGATAACATATGAAACACCAAAGACTAAATTATCTTACCCTTACTCACATTAAGTAATGGTTACTCACATAATTTGAATGTTGAACTTAATGAACACTGCTTAACAAGAGTAAAGATGGAAGAATCAGGCCTTAATTTAAAATATAAATGATAGGCAATTTTTCATATAAAATGTTTGTCTAACTTTCCTCCACACAAAGACCTTTCATCTCCCCTTGTGCAGGCTTATCCTCCCTGGCATACCTAACACAAGGTAAGATTAATGAATCTCATATATGAGCCACACTCTTTTAGTTCCGGCTATACACTGAGGCCCTGTCCATGGCTTCTAAAATGGTGCCTCCTTCCTTCTCTGCAGCCTACATTTATTAAGACATTTTGGACTGCATTTTTAAAGGGCCCTCTGTCCAGCCTCAAAAAACACATCTGCAATTATTCATGTCTAAGTATTGGTGTGTAGTTTTTCTACACTTATTATTTTGCTAATATGATGAGCTGCAAGTTTCTGGCCTCAGCATGAGTGACATTTATATGCAAATATCCCATAAACACAAATGAAAGGTTTCATGCATAGATGTACTATTCTCATAGAGTGAAAATCAGCTGCAGTGAGGAGAGCCAATACAAGACTCCCTGCACTTTTCAAGCCCCAAATAGAGGCTGTGCTAGGCCCAGAGGTCCGTAGGCAGGAGTGGCTGCCCATCACACATCCCCTGAGCACCGCAGAAAGGGTCTGTGTGCTGTCCCGGATAATATGTGGTGGGTCAGGACGGAGGAGCCAATGGCTCCAGTACCCTGCACAACTGGTATGAAGAGACTGCAGCTGTTTTTTACAGCCCATAAACTTTAATAGCAGCCCTTCAACCTGGCACTAAGATGGGGTGGTGGGTTCCACTTCCCCTATCACTTTGCACTCCACCTATGAAGAAGCTGAAATACTCAGGCTTCATGCAAGTAGAGACAATAGACCTTAGTGTGTTCAGTGTTTTACCCTCACCCAATTTTTTTTTTTTTTACTCTCAGATGTTTTTATGGGTCTTCTTGAAATGCATGTGATTTTGTTGATACAAAGAATGTCTCTGATTATTGCACCTCACCTCACAGGGCTGTAGTCTTGGATAGGACAGTATCTTAAATATTTTACATTCAAGCAAAAGGTAGAATGAAAGGGTAAAGCTTTTGATGTATCAAAATTGGATAAATGCTTTAAAAATAGGTTACAAATGAAGTGTGAAAAGTAAACAAAGCCACAAAATGGTTCTCCCTGCTAGCAGGGGTCGGGCTTTGGTGGGGTAGTAACAGTGAAGACACCTCTAGTGGGAGAAAGGGGAGACCTTGGCCAGAAGCAGCCGAGGTAGTGCTCTACGTGCTCCCTCATCCCTGTCACACTTAACCTATGATGGGACGGGCAGCTGCTTCACCATTCCTTTTCCCCCTCCCACTTCTCATTCTGCAATGCATGAGGGGTAGGGGATCACATGCTGCACCTGGATCCAGGTCACTGCTGCCACCACTGTGTGGTGAGGGTGATGCAGGCATGAGTGATTGGCTCCCTTCTGGTGGTTTGGGAGGGGGATGATGCAGGCTCCCTGTTTCAGCCCTTCCCTTCCCACCGTTTCTCTAGTTGCTGGATCTCTGGTGACGTCTGAGGCTAGGGTGATCACCAGTTTTGGGATCTGGAAGGATTTTTTTCCCACTTAGCATCAGGTATTCTGCTGGTTACATTACAATTGTCACACCTTTGACAGGGTCCACTGTAGTTGGTGGGGTAGAAAGGGTCCAAAAACCTAGTGGGCTGCTTGGACACTGGCCCTAGACCCTCACATTGCATGGTGAGGGGTATGCCTCTATGTCTCGTATAGCTTGTTGCTCCCCTCATCACACCTGCGTCTGCAGTTGGGGAGGCGAGAGGGTAAGCACTCTGGTGACCAACTATGGACCTTTGGCAAGCCTGAGGGTGGAGTGGAGAAGTGGCCTTCATACCACATGTGTAGTACATCAGAGACCTCTGATTCCACCTGAGACCCACACTGGAACGTGCTTGCTGAGTAGTTTGGGGAGGCAACCCCAGATAGGTATTAATTATAATAAAGTTGCTGCCTCTGCATATAACTACATTATGGTGTCTGTCTCCCATTGTTTCCACATCCATATCAAATACTCTTTTATAGTTTTTCTTGCTTCGCCATAAGCCCAATTCTGTGAGGTACGAAGCACTTCCTCTCCCACTGAATTCAGTGGGCGCTGAAGGTGTTTATCACCTCACTGGAGGTACTCAGTACCTCTCTGCATTGAACTGCAGTGTGCAAATTATTTGTGACAAAATGTAAAGGTACTTGACATTCGAACAAAATGGGCCCATTTTTAATCAGATTTTTTTACATCAAAATGTGAAATTTTGCATGTTCACAACTATTGATACAAAATTAACCCTGTTGAATTTGTGAATAATTTTGTGAATATTTTTCCTTGGTGTTGTTTATAATAACGTGTCAATGCTCACAACATTTTTTCCAAAAATATAGATATATTTTCTTTTCAAAGTGCACATGTGCACACTTATTATGGCTCAGATGCTTTTGGTGTTGGGATGCCTTCTTTGAGGCAGTGATGCCTGTTGCCAGAATTACCCCTTGGGGCAGTGGGTAGAAAAGCTGAGAATGGCCTCAGGATTGGTATGCTGAAAAAGTGGCTGAGAGCCACCTTTGCGCCTCCTCAGCTGTGTTAAGTGTGTCTATGCCATAGCTAAGGTTCTTGCCTATTCCATTCTAATACTGAAGGAAAGGCAGGAGGACTGCAATTACCCTTGGACAGAGCTTTGCCTCCCTCTGCTCCATTTATGCAAGCTAGTGATGAGAGCAGCACTGGAAGGCCTTCCAGTAGTCCCATAATCCCTGAATTTCATAGGTTCCAAAACCAGAAGGGACCACTGTGATTATCTAGTCTGACCTCCTGTATAACACAGGCCATAGAACGTCCCCAAAATAATTACTATAGCATATCTGTAAGAGAAACATCCAATCTTGATTTTAAAATTGCCAGGGATGTAGAATCCACCAGAACCCTTGGTATATGGTTCCATTGATTATTACTCTCACATAATTGGTTAAACAACCGCAAACAAAGAGTAACTATTAATGGAATGATGTCAGATTGGAGGGAGGTCTCAAGTGGGGTTCCATAGGGATCTGTTCTGGGTCCGGTGTTATTTAATGGGTCCTGTGTCATTATTAATGACCTGGATATAGCAATAGAAAGCAAACTGATCAAATTTGAAGATGGTACAAAGGTGGGGGTGTTGCCAGCACTTTGGAGGAAGAGCTAAATTCAAAGGGATATTGATAAATTGGAGAATTGGGCTATAGACAACAAAATCTAACTCAACAAAGACAAATGTAAGGTTCTACACTTAGGGGAGAAAACCCAAATACAGAATTGGGGATAACTGCCTTGGCAGCAGCACTGCTGAGAAGGATGTGGGAGTTGTGGAGGATCACAGCCTTGATGTGAGTCAATAATGTGATGCTGTTGCAAAAAAAAGCAAATGCAATTTTGGGTTGCATTAACAGAGGCATAGCATGCAAATCACAGGAGGTGATAGTACCACTCTGCTAGGGCTGGTTAGGCCTTTGCTGGAGCACTGTGTCCAATTTTAGTTGCCAATGTAGAGAAAGGGTGTAGAGAAACTGGAAAGGATCCAGAGGCAAGCGACAAAGATGATCAAAGGGATGAAATGCAAGCCATATGAGCAAAGACTGAAGGAATTGGGTATGTTTAGTTTGGAAAAGAGGAGATTAATAGGGGGATATGATAGCAGTCTTCAAATACTTGAAAGGCTGCCATAAAAAAGGAGAAAATTGTTCTCTCTTGCCAAAGAGGGCAGGGCAAGAGGCAATGGGTTCAAACTTCAGCATGGTAGATTTAGATTAAATCTCAGGAAAAACTTTGAGACTGTAAGAACAGTAGAACAAATGGAACAGACTGCCTAGGGAGGTTGTGGCAGCTCCCTCACTGTCTTGGATAGGTTAGACATAACAAATCCTGTGGGGGATGGGGGTTAGACTAGAGGACCCTTGTAGTCCCTTCTAACTCTATGGTTTCTATGATTCCATTAAAAATGTATGCCTTATTTCCGGTCTTAATTTGTCTAGATTCAATTTACAGCCATTGAAGCATGGTATACCTTTCTCTGCTAGATGGAAGAGTCCAATATTAAATAGCTATTCCCAGAGTAGGTACTTATAGATGGCAATCAAGTCTTAACTTTCTCTTTGTTAAGCTAAATAGATTGGGCTCCTTTGGTCTATCACTATACGGCAGATTTGCCAATCCTTTAATCATTCTCGTGGCTCTTCTCTGCGCTCTCTTCAGGTTTTCAATAATCTTCTTGAATTGTGGACACCAGAACTGGACACAGTATTCCAGCACAAGTTGCACCAGTGCCAAGTACAGATGTTAAAAAACCTTTCTACTCCTACTCCAGATTCCCATGTTTATGCATCCAAGGATTGCATTAACTGTTTTGACCATAGCATCACACTGGGAACTTATGTTCAGCTGATTATCCACCACCACCACCGTCTAAATCTTTTTCAGAGTCACTACTTCCTAGTATAGCATCCCCCGTTCTGTAAGTATGGCCTACTTTCTTTGTTCCTCAATATAAACATTTATCAATATTAAAATACATATTGTTTGCTTGCACCCAGTTTACCAAGCAATCCAGATTGCTCTGTATTAGTGATCTGATCTCTTCGTTATCCCCCAATTTTTATGTCATCCTCAAATTTTATTCAGTATTGATTTTATGTTTTCTTTCAGCCCACTGATAAAAATATTAAATCGCATAGGGCTAAACTCATTGCTGCAGCACACTACTAGAAACACATCTGTTATATGATGATTCCCCATTTACAATTACATTTACATTCCATTAGCCAGTTTTTAATCCATTTCATGTGTACCATGTTAACTTAAATCTTTCTAGTGTTTTGATGAAAATGTCATGTGCCACTAAATCAAATGCCTTACAGAAGACTAATCATCAATACTATTACCTTTATCAACCAAATTTGTAATCTCAGAAAAAATATCAAGTTAGTTCGACAGGATTTATTTTCCATAAACCCATGCTGATTGGTATTAATTATATTACCCTCCTTTAATTCTTTATTAATAGAGTCCCATATCACCTGCTTCATTACCTTGTCTGGGATCATTGTCAGCTGGCAGCCCTATAATTACCCAGGTAATCCCATTTACCCTTCTGAAGTATTTGTGCAACATTAGCTTTCTTCCAATCTTCTGGAACTTCCCCAGTGTTCCAAGATTTATTGAAAATCAACATTAATGGTGCAGTGAGCACCTAAGCCAGCTTTTTTAAAACTCTAGGATACAAGTTATCTAGACTTGCTCATTTAAAAATGTTTAACTTGGATTGCTGCTATTAATATCCTCCTGAGATACTAGTGGAATAGAATGAGCGTTATCGTCATATGATGAGACTACATCCTCTGTTCTTTTCCAGTAATACAGAAAGAAATATTTGTTGAACATTTCTGCCTTTTCTGCATTTTTCCTGTTAATTTTACCATTTGGTAAATGGTAGTGGACTAATAACACTGTCAGGATTCTTTTTGTTCCTAATAAACTTAAAAAACGTATTGTCATTCACTGTGCTGGCTGTAGATTTCTCCTTCCTTCTCAATTCCTAGCTTCTGATTTATATTCATTACTAGCAACATTCCTCTTTCTTCCATTTGTTATATATTATTTTTTATTATTATTATAGCCGCCTTCACTTCCCCTGTGAACCAGGGTTGGTTTGTTAACCAATTCTTTCTTGACTGTGGGATTGTGGCTTTGGGGGCATCTAGCAAAGCATTCTTAAATAATTCCAAAGTATCGTTCACATTTTTCTGATTAAATTCTTCCGCCCAGCTGATTTGGCTCCTAATTGTTTTCAGCTTTGTGAAACTGGTCCTTTTAAAGCCACATCTATCTATCTATCTATATTACCGGTTTGTACTTAATTCTGTTTGCACATTATAAATGTGATCAAGGCATAATCACTTGTACCTAAGCTACCTTTATTTATTTTTTTAATCAGAATCTTTGGACCTGATTCACCCCAATATTATTCCAATTTATGCCAGTGTAGTTTCATAGAGTTATACCAGCATAAAACTAGAGTAACAGAGAGAATAAGGCCTCTTGTGTTTGTTCCCTACAGGGAAATGCAACAGGAGACAAGAAGCTCTTCATGGGCTTTTCCCCTGTTGCACACCTACCCGGGGCAAAATACAAGCTGAGCCAATATCATCCATTTCACTCCAGTTTTATAAAACATACATTTGTTTGCTCAAAAGGAAAGAACAATATAAAAACTGTGAAATCAAATACTTGGGGAAAGGTAGCTACCTAAACACATTCTTGTTTTATTTTTTATGTTTACATTTTCAGAAGAAAATTTGGCATTTCCTCTGTTTGCTTGAAAGCAACCTGTTCTATGTATGTTCTTGTGGTGAGAAAGAGGCACTCTTCTTTTGTGTCTCAGGGCAATCTAAATATGAGTGTTTTTGTTGCTAGCAAAATAATCAAGGTACATGCTCACTGGTCCCTGGTCAAACCGTTGGCAAACTGCCTAAAACATATTGTTCTGTCACTTCTAGGGAAAGGTTTCCCTATTATCATTTCTATTTTAGTCTGTGCATCATCCAGAGAATGTCATCCCTATTTAAGTGTATGAGTGTAGAGCTCAGTTAACCCTTTTTTTATGCACTATCATTTCCCACAAAGACTGGGAAATGTTTGGGTTAAGTTTTAATTATGGGGTACTGGGCAGCCACCTCGTTGTTAAGGTAGCAACAGGACTTCCATTTAAAGCTGAGTTTTCAAACTTCTCTAAAATCCACATTCTATTCTAGTCATGCTCTTATATCATCCTCTTCACTGTAGTATCTGAGCATGGTCCAGTAGTGCATTAAGCAGTGTGATGAACATCTGTCATATGTGGTTTGTTGTTTACATACTCAGTCAGCCTGAAAATTAAGTTCAAGGTTTGGAGTGGTAGACCTTGTGGTGCAAATCTGGGGCCATTTAGTAAAGCTGTTATTGAGATACACCCCTCCCCCATACATACACATCCTTCCAATGAGCTGTTCAAAACATTTTTAACTATGTTATAATGTTTTTCTGTGTAGAGATAAGAGCAAACCTATGGGCAGTATCACATTAGGTAACTGAGAGTTGCATAAGTTCACATCTAGAAGAGTTAGGAAAAGAATTCAGGTCTCTAATATGGGAGACACAATTCACATCAGCTCAGGGACACGTTCTTTTAAAATGATTTTTCCCAAGCTGATTTGCCCTAGGCAGTGGTTGTACACAATGGACTCTGATTGTAGTAATGGTGTTTAATGAATGAGACAGAAGCTGTAGGAAGAAAAAGGTGGTCCTGTGGTTAAGGCAATGGCCTGGAATCCAGGAGCGCTAGATATTGTTCTGTGTTTTATCTCAGATCTTTGATGTGGTGCTTATCAAATCACATAAGCCATATTTTTGTGAGAGGCAGCCACCATTCGGAAGTCTGTGTAGAAAATCTTCCTACCTCTGTGAGACTCAAAAATTGGTCTTCTGGTTAAGGCATTTGACTGGGACTCAGAAAACCAGTATTCATTTCCTGTTTCAGCCATAGATTTCCTGAGTGACTTTAGCCAAGTCACTTACTGTCTCAGTCTGTAGCCTATTTTGGCTCTTTGGGGGCATGGCTAGTCTATTTTGCCCTGTTTAGAATTCAGGAGTCAATGTTGGCTGGTTTGGAGGTAAGAAGTCTTCTAGGGATCCAGGTGGCTTTATAATCACCCCCTGGTGGTCCTCCAGATACACACCTCAGTAGGTTCCTGATTGTGGAGGGTGAGTGGGTTGTGGTGCCCCCATTTCCCCACCCCCTCCTGGAGTAAGAGGAGTTCCGGAAGTTTGGGTAAATAGGCATTTCTCCAACCACTTTACCCCAGTCTGGAGAAGCACCTCTAGGATTCCCCTTCCCCCACAGTGAGTTATGATAGTATTTATTTTATATTATGGAATGGGGATATGAAACCCAGAGAAATTAAGTTAACCAAAGGCATGCAGCAAGTCAGTGGCACTGTTATAATAGAACCCAGGTATGCATGCACAGCACTCAAATTCAAAGATGGTTTTTACACAGTACCTACCTCCATAGTATCTGCATGCCTAGAGCAATGTCTCCACTTCAGGAAAACTAAGAAGCTTCTGGTTCTCCTATTTCCCTGAAGTTTTGCCTATTTCTAGAAGCACATTTCAAAATATTTTCCAAAGGTTCTGAAAGCTCTGGGGTTATTTCCATAAGGATTTAGCAGCAGAGAAAAGTGCCAGAATCCTACTCAACAGGCAGTTTTCTGATTATTCTGCTGTGAACCAAAGTTGAAGTATCATACATTTTGCAAGACAGTTATATTGTGAGGTTTTGGGGTCAGTTTTGCAGATTCAAGAGGTTCTGAGAGCTTGATTAAATTGTTGGGGAAACACTGAAACTTATGGACGTTTATCTGAACCAAATCCTCTGAGGTTCACTTAGCGTCATGCAGAAAAATAATTTTCTGAGCCAATTCACAACGTTTGAAAGAATTCTTTCCCCAGCTGCCTATCTGTATTGTATCTTTAAATCTTTCACATTAATATGGAGGCTGATAAATGGGGGTAAACATACCATAGGTGTTATTCAAAGTAGACAAAAAATAACTCCATTTAGTCAAATCCTGCCCAAACCTCTCTGCGAGTTCCCAGAGTTCAGACAATAGCCCTGAAATGAAATAGTTGTTAGCTGGAAAATCATGCCTTTTCCTATTTTTCACCTGTATGAGTTTGGGTTCTATTGTCTAACCTACATGTTCATGTTTGCACATTCCAGATAGAATCCTTTTTAGTTGAATGTACACATTTACAGAAACAAAAGCTCTAACCGGTTCCTTCCTGTCCTTTCTCCGACCCCATTCAGGGATACCCCCTACTTACCTTTGTTGTCTTACAGAAGAACTTTTCTTCTCATCTGGAGTATTGCCTGCTGCTCCATTTTGTGACCCAGTGACCTCTTACCTGGGAGTCCTTCAAGGATGCTGGGTGCCATTTTTCCCAGAGTTGTCATAGGGGGGTTGCAAAGTAAGAATCATTGTCTCAGCCCATAGGGCATCAAGAGAGAGAATACACTCCCTCTTTTCCTGAGCCCTCTCTAGATAGTAAAGATAATTTTTTTCCCTGTGGGAAATGTTAATGAAAACAAACAAACAAAACCATCAACAAAGCTGAACATCAAAAAATTTCAGCTGGAAAATGTTTGGGTTTGGGTCTTTTCAATTAAAACTTCATATTTTTCACAGAAAGCAGAAACTTTCCACATATACACAAATAGTTTGGTTGGCTATCCAATTTTCCATCAACACAGTGTTGATGGAAAATTTTAACCAGCCTTCTACATAGTCTCAATAATCTCTAGTATGGTTAAAGAGGAAACCCTCATGTCACATGTTCACAGACTTAATGGATCATGGAGGCTATTACTCTCTCCCTCAGCCACGAGGTGGACTTTCCCAATCAGGTTGAGACATATTGGTGAGGAAACTTTGTACTGCCACTACCCATGCTCTACCTGCTAAATGGTTAGATAGGAGCCTTGAATCTCCACGGCTTAAAATATGTAAAGGGTAAAGAAAAGGTATTGCCTTAAAAAGATGCTATTATTCTTAATTCACTCAGCCATTATATGCCAGCATGGGATGAGACCCACTAAGTAAAACAGTGCAATCGTTATTTGCGGAAACATCTGAAATGTGGATGAAATCTTTATTGAAAGCGTAATGTCTCACCCCATGCAATGCATATTTTGTATATTACAGTTTATGAAATGATAGAGCAGCACATGCTTCAGTTTTGTTGTTTATTAATCTGTGTTATAATTTATTGTGGCATGATGTGGCTAGACTTAAAGACTACACTTAATTTATGTTTATTCATTTTACATCTTGACATTGCACCCAATAGTTCAGTGTATTATTAACTAATCTTTGTGGAGCTTTTTTTTTTATTGCTTGATTTCTTTTTCTTGTTTCAAGTGGTTTGTGTGTGTATCAGACAGAGCCTCTACTGCACCAAATAAGCTGCTTTTAATTTATTAAAAGCACATGTCAGTGTGGAAAACTATATACAGTATTACTTGAAATATTTATATAATATGTAGCACAGTGTTTACAATTTTAGATACAGCCCTGTAAAAAGGCCATGTCATTTTATTAAAAGAAAAGTTTAGGGTACAGATTAGAAATAGGTGAACCAATTAATCAAAATGAGAATCTTTGTGAAATCTGAGCCAGTTTTCAAACTGAAATTTAAACTGAACTTTTCTAAGTTGTGGCGTCTATGTCGCTTATTAGCTTCTGCTGCATCTCCAAAACGCCTTGCAAATCATAATAAGATTAATTAAAAGGGTGTCATTTGTGATTCATAATTATGTGCTTCCCTATTTCAACCTTGTTTTTAATGTTGCCTGTCTGATGTCATCCTTCAACCTCCGCCCTTCCCCCCCACATCTGATCCAGTCTGTGAAGTATAATGTTTTTGTAAGATAATTCTTTGCAAGGAAACAAAAATCTCTGAGCAGCTGAGCATGCTTATTTGCAATGAATAATAGGAGAAAAGTTTTCACCAGCTGTTTAAATCAAACACATATGATGTTTGGGGAGAGGGGAAAAATAAAAGAAATAAAATTAGCTTGAACGAGTTTCCACCATCTGCAAATCACTAGCAATGAACAGTAATTTTTCATCAGTCATTATAGGCCAGATCTCATTGATTAAAAACCACAAGAGCACCTCAAGAGTATTGTTTCCTCATTTTCCACCTGCATGTTTCCCCATGGACCTCATCACCTTTGACTTTGACAGAACCTGGGAAATCCTAGCTAAGTATGGGTTAGAATAGATGCATCTTGGTGGAGGTAGGAGACATAACATATAATACCAGGTTGTATTATATAAGGCTGTGTCATTCACTCAGGCAAATGTGTGTTCTCTATTGCAGTGCAAATGATAGTATCAGCAAAATATGCTCCCACCATTTTTTCCCCTTGGATATGAAATAGCTTGAAAACATTTACCAAATTATCTGGAGAAGGAAAAGTAACAAGAATAAATATGTTGTCAGTAGTCTTGAGGAATTCTTGGGCTGTACACTACTCCAAGTGAGCCAAAATAATATAATAACCAGCATATATTGTATAACTGTTTTCTCTCTAGTGGTGTTTGAATTCTACAGAGATGTCTCTATAATTACAAACAGGTCACTGTAGTTGTGTTGAGATTAAACAGACTTTTATGATTAAGGAACCATAAAACAATGGATAGATATGTTCCTCAGAGTCTTCTTTCCTCTTTAATCAGAGGTGTTAACACTACAAATAACTGAAAATCACTGTACAGTCACGTTAAAGGTTTTTTTTAAAATGTTTGCAAGTGTGTCATGAAGCTCCAATTTCTAAGAAAACATGAACAAAAGGAACCACAAAGAGGGCTGACTTGCTTGTATTCTGGTTTCCTTTAAGAGTTTCAGGATCACGTTTTCAAAGTTAGCTGCAGGGAATCCCATACATCCATGTACATTGTTAATATGTCAAATGTATACACGCAATTCATGTATTTGTGTGCACCCATGGCCAGCTGGAGTATATTGCAATTATATGGCATTGGAGATTTGCAAATGTAGATTAGGCACATGTAAATATATGGTGCACCTGACTTTGAAAATTGGGTCTTACTTGTGTGTATCATAGCTAATTCATGATGATTTTCACAACTGGAATATAGTGCACTTAGTGTGGGACTGAGCAGAGAATAATATTTTGTTCCTTCTATCCTTTGTCTTGTCTATTTAGGCTGTTAGGCTCAGATTCTCAAAGGGATTTAGGTGCCTAATTCCCACTGATTTCAATAGGAATTAGGTGCCTTAAATACCTTTTATAAGGATCGGGGTGTTAGCTCTTCTGCAGCAGAGACTGACTCTCACTACATGTATACAGTACCTAGCACAGTTGGTCCTGATTTCCACTGAGGCCTCTAGGTGCTAATAATACAAATAATAATAGTCTCTTCTATACCTACAAATCATACACCTGATATATTTGCATAGTTTTCCTCAGTATTTCATTTTTAGCTTCGTTCCCGTTTCAAGTTAGAGAGTTATAATTTGTGGTGATAGAAGCAATTGAATGCACAATATCCTTTGAGTGCTTTGAGTTACAGGTACTTTTTAATAGTCTGCATAGGCTGCAGCTTGGCTTTCTTTTGACTGCCAAACATAGCTATGTAAAGGAAAATATGATGGTGATGGAACTTAATAAATCTACATAAAAATATTCCACTTGTTATGGATTGTATGTATATAGTGTCTGTGGATATGTATTACATTGTTAATCTAGTAAGATAAATTTACTTCATAATTCCTATATTTTGAAAATCCTATAATACAAGCCCAGTGGTTACTGCAAGGAACAAAATTTTGGAGATATCAGCCTTTCATACTGTAAAAACCAAGCGGTTAGAAATTCTGCTAGAAGCAAGGGGAAAAATATAAGATTGACATACTGTCTTTTCTCACAAGACCTTTTATTTGTTTCAGTTCATCTGCTGTTTGATTTGAAGTTTGTTGTATTAGTGTGGTTGTGTTTTGTAGTGTTTTCTCTGTCCCTGAGACTCCTGTGAAAATGAAATTTGGCATCTTGTTCATACAATCCTGAGCAAAATATGTTTAGTGAAATTCTTTTCATATGATTAGAACAGCATTGTTGTTATCTCAGTACATAAATGATGTCTTGTGTCTTCTTCAGCGGAGCTGTATGGACCTTTGTGTGCATATGTGACTGAGAAGTTTCTCCACTAATGAATCCTTCTTTTTTCTGAATAGTGATTGTATTGTTTCATCTCTAATGGCCTGATCCCACAAACACGTATGTATGCACTGCCTTAACTTTAAAGTCCCCTTGACTTTAGTGGTGCTACTCATATGAGTAAACTTACACAAATGTGTAAGTGCCTGCAGGATCAGGGGTTAAAGCTGTATTTAGGAGAAGACAATATTCTGTTTTATGAGAAAAGAAGGAACAAAATTAGATAACTAAAATTAGACTGTCCTGTGTCACCATCTGAATTTAGTGTGTGAGGGTGGGGAGAAGGAGAATCAGAAAAAGAAAAAGGGTCTGAATCCTTCTGAGCAGAGACCAGAACCACTGAGTTCAGATTATGAAGAGATGTGTGGTTTTAGGCTATATTAACTACAATGACTGAAGTCCAAATACATGACTGAAGTCAGCAAACTTCAAGCAAGTATTGTGATTCTGGAGTTTTCCATGGAGTTAGGAGCACACATTAATAACATTTGATAACAAAGGGCAGAATTGAGAAGGGGATATAGGTTAGCGTTAAACAAATTTACTGGGCTAAATTCAGCTCTCAGTTATGCAGGAGTAAATCTGGATTAACTATGTGAAGTTCCTGTACTTGTATTACACATTTCTCTTTCATGTGAGCAAAATCCACAGAAAAGTCAAATACCCATGTGGATTTTATTTTACGTTGCTTTCTCCTTTTTTCTGTGAAGCAGAGAATATGGATGAAATAGAAGAGAAGCTAACGTAGACAATGGGGAAATAAAGGAGGGTAAACTAGGGAAGAGCAATGTGATGGGGTCTGTAGGGTGCAACCTGGACTGTGGGACCACCAAGCCCGCCTTGCCCACCAACCTGGGTTTCCTCTCACACTGTGATGCTGTTGCTAAGCCACCACCTCTGGCAGCTACTGCACTTACACAGACATCCAAAGGCAGGGACATATGGAATAGAGTTACATGAATGATCTCTCAGCCACTCATGAACTATCAATAGAAAGGCTCCAGCCAATTCCCCCCAGCTCCCCAGCCTTGCACTCCAGAACTGTTCCGTCATGCCCTGGTCAGAAGCCTGACCAGTGTAAGTTCAGTACTCAGTCCGCCCTCCCTTGATCTGGAGGGGACATACACTAGCCTTTGTAAACTGAGCTGAGATTTCCCAAGCATTTCAACCAAAACACACTGTTATAGTTAAATATAAAACAGATTTATTAACTACAGAAAGATAGATTTTAAGTGATTATAAGGAGCAGGCATAGAAGTCAGAGTTGATTACTTAAGAAATAATATAAATTCGCAGTCTGAGTTCTACAAACTAAACGGGATTTAAATCAAGCAGTGTCTCACTCTGACAGATAGTACCAGCAGTACACAGGCTGGAACTGCCTTCCTGCCCACGACCACCCTCTCCCAGTTCAAAGTCTTTGTCCTCCAGACTTGTTTCCAGGTGTTGAGTTGGGGGGTGGGGGAGAGAGGCCAAGTGATGATGTCACTTTTCCTCTTTTATAGTTTCTTCTAGCTGCTGGAAAGATCTCTTGCTGTGACATAGGGATCCTCCTCCTTTGGTCAAGCAGTCTCCATTGTCTACGTCCTTGCTCTGAGAAGTTTTCTGGGAAAGTGGATTCTCTTTAATGGGCCATCAGCATGTCTGGCTACTCCATTGTTGAACATGAAAGGCTGGTTGTGGATGTTCCCAAACTCAAAGCCTATTTCAGGAACATTTACAGCAATACATTCTAACCTCCCATATAATGATAGCACATGCAATCCAACAGACTATTAATGTTCAACAGATGAAGACTTTTAAAATGATACCTCACAAGGCATACATAGTACAAAACATATCATAATTATATTACAGATGAACATGGGGGTTTCAAGGTGCAGCTCTGAGGTAGAGTGTCACAGCGAGATAATTGGAAATGCTGGTATCACTGACGAAGAATTCACTGATGAATCACAAGTTCTGAGGAAGCTTTGAATTGAGCAGCCAGGCCCAGGAAGCAGGAGCATGACAGAAACACTCAAAAGTTGAATAGTCAACTAAAAACCAAAGTGAAATCACAAACACATCCATAGACCCTGAAGAAATCAAATGAGATTCAAACCATAACCTCAAAGCTCCTCTCAGTTTGGGCCAGAGATTTTCATAACAGTATTTCAATTCTTTTAAAAAATATATACAAATACAGCCTGGCTAAATGGACTAAAAACGTCTCTTTCATAATCATATAAAATATGTTAATGGTTAACTGGTTTTGGTAGAGAGAAAGGGCCTGCATCTTATCTTCCTGATATGCCAAAATTGAGTAAAGCAGGAAAAAAGTCTTGAAAAACTGAAAGCAGCTTCTGCTGATGGTTGGAAAGCACACAAAGGAAACATTATCAGGTATGACTGCTACACCCCTAAACACTATTTTTTATTGTAGCATTAGCAATTTATGGTTTACCAGTGGGATATCCAAGCCCTGCTTCTGTTTACACAGTAGATATGTTTTGTAAGGCAAAATACCTCAGGTTACGTTTATTAATTCCAATAGAGTTAACTCTCATATATCATTTTGTAAAACCAGGCATGCAAAATATTATTGACTCCCACAATGTATTTGGAAATTACAGGGAAAAAAAATCAAACTGAATCATTGTCCTCTATAGCTGTTAATATTTGAAATAATTACATTGAAGTGCTATCCCCTTCACTGTTAACTTGTGTTACACACTTTAGTTAACTTTCAGTACCAACTTTAGGAATTTATTTAAATCAACACAATAAACTAACTTAATCTTTGGTGTAATGTCATTAAAGTAAGTGTAATTACACCAGAGTCAAATTTGGTGTGGTGTATTTAGGTTCTCTTTCCAACCTTGCAGATGGAGATGTACTTAGCTTGCTAAAGTTATCCATAAAACTTTGGTCATATTCCACAAAATATTTTAAAAGAAATATCTGAAACCACAAGCAAATCTGGGACTGCTAATGCAGTGTTTGCTTTTTGTAACATAGACATGGCTTGGATAGTCCTGTACTTTAACAGGATGAAATGAAGAAATAAGGCAGTGTTGATTAACAGTAAAGCCAAATGATTAACTGCACTTGTGGTTCATTATGAAAAAAAATTGAGACCAAATAACCAAGCAGACAATTTATTGATAAAAATCATTAATGGTACAATACAGAGTTAATACAGTACCAATCCTTCCGGGAAGCAGTTTCTTGCAGTGCAGTTCAGTTCACCATATTCAAAAGGTGTGCTCCCAAAAATCCCCAAGCCGCTTATATTTAGAGCATGGTTAAGAACATAAGAATGGCTGTACTGGGTCACACCAAAGGTCCATCCAGCCCAGTATCCTGTCTACTGACAGTGGCCAATGCCAGGTGCCCCAGAGGGAGTGAACCTAACAGGTAATGATCAAGTGATCTCTCTCCTGTCGTCCATCACAACTCTCTGACAAACAGAGGTGGGGACACCATTCCTTACCCATCCTGGCTAATAGCCATTAATGGACTTGCTTAATGGTTGCTTAAAAGTTAGAAAGAACTTTATATATCACCTAAGATCCAACACCCTAGTTTGTACCAGTTCCTTAATTTGTTGTTCTGTACCTTTCCTTATCTCTGTTTTGGATGCTATGTTTCAAACTGGTTGCCCAGGAAGGTACCTGTACTAGATCAGTGGTTTGAGCATTGGCCTGCTAAACCCATTATTATGAGTTCAATCCTTCAGGGGGCCATTTGGGGCAAAAATCTGTCTGGAAATTGGTCCTGCTTTGAGCAGGGAGTTGGACTAGATGACCTCCTGAGGTCCCTTCCAACCCTGAGATTCTATATAGAACAAATGTATCTTGCCTTTGACAGGCTTTATATTTGCTAATGCCAACTGGCTTTGTAGAGCATTGTGGGATATAGCTCTCTTGACATAAGTTAGCAAAGTGGACAGAATTGTGGGAAAGAAATAATATAACTCAGTTAACATAACTGCCCATGTGGTAGGTATAGTAGAACATTAATATGATATGCCCTACACCTAACATATATGTATTAGCTACCAGTAGTTAATTGCACTGGAATTCAACGTCATTGGAAGCGAAGTAATATTTTTAGGACAATATTTGCATGTTTCTACCTTTTCGTTTTCCATTAGATTTCCCAGTGCTACTTTTAAATACTTTTTAAAAAACTACTTATCTTGTAAATGTTTTTCTTGTTATCGCGTATGGTTCATTATTTAGATAGCACAAAACTGTGTTAGACACTCGAAGAACAACTAAACAGACAAAATCCCTGCAATGATGCAACAAAACCAAGTTATTGAGTGGACTGAGGTGTTCAGCACTCACTTTGTTAGTTCCGGGAGGAGGGTTATTACTTAAGTTTATTCCTTAATTCATGTGGGTGCACTCTCTCTCTTTCACACACACACAAATGGCTGGATTTGAAAGAGAGGGAGGAGGCATTGCAAACTAAGTCAGGAAATGGGTTCTATATAAGATGCCCACGGACGGCTCTAGCATTTTTGCTGCCCCACGCAGCAAAAAAAAATAAAAAAAAAAATAACCAAAAGCCACATTCACGATCAGCAGCAGCTCTACTGCCGCTGTTTCTACGGCGGCAATTCAGTGGCAGGTCCTTCGCTCTGAGAGGAAGTGACGGCCCATCACCAAATTGCCGCCGAACGGCCGCACGTGCCACCCCTCTCTTCATTGGCCGCCCCAGGCACCTGCTTGCTACGCTAGTGCCTGGATCCGACCCTGAAGATGCCACACAGCCAAGACTGGGAGGTGGAAAGGTCAGTAAAGCGTGCATTTCGGATGGCAATAGGATACATGAAAAGAGACAAGGACAGAGAGGCAGGCAAGAGTCAGCTAGTGCAGAGCTTTGAAGCCAAGAAACAGGAGTTTAAATTTGATGTAGAGAAGGTGAAGGGAGGGGAGCGAAGAGATTTGAATAGAGACTGGACATGGTCTCACCCCTACTTCCTTGTTCCTCCACTTCTGCTCACTCTGTGGCAATATTAGTTCAGGCCTTTTCTCCAGATACTCGTTTTTAGCTCTAACTATACCAGTTAGTTTTGCCAATTAGTTAAGAATGGGAATGCCTGAAGGACTAGATGCCTCTGGGGATTAGTAACAGGATATATGGAGCCTTTCAACTCCTGCTGTAGGTTACAGCATCAGACCCTTCCCAGTTCATTAGTGTCTGAAAGATTTTACTGTCTGATAGTTGTTTGGGTGGTCTAGGCCAGTTTGGTGGCCTCAGTTCACATCACAAAAAACACCAACAAATCTTCCACTGAATAGCAACTTTGCTGCAGTCTCAGCAGCGATGCAAAGTAAAGTCTTGGCCCCAGTGAGATCAGTGGCAGTACTCCGACTGACTTCAGTGGGGCAGGATTGTACCCCAATGACTGAATGGGAGAGAGAGATGGAAATAGCCTTTCATCCCTAGAAGCAGTCCTTCTAAGACAAGTTCAAGGCACATTGGCAGGGCAGTAAGGGGAAGCTTGTTCTGCTGCTACCTTTGCTGTTGATAAATGGGGTCTGTTAATCCAGCAACTTTCATGAGAATTGAATTCAGACAAAAAATATACAAGGATAAAAATCTTGTCCTTTTCTTGGATCCTGTCGCCCAGTGAAGAGAGCACACTGATTGATTTAAAATTAAAAAAGAGGCAAGTGAAACTTGAAAGCTTAGCCAATTTTACATTCATTATGCATATGGAGGTGCCATATGCAAAAAGGAACTACAATTCTGATTAGTTAACAGGAATGCTAAAAGCTTCAAGAGGTCTATGATAGTGTGGACATAACCCTCAGTGCTAATAGTCAGAGCATCTCTATGACCTTATTGATGTGAAAGACACTAAAACATTGGTTGTTTAAAAATGGAATGAAACTAATTGAAGAAACAGAAGGCCACTGTCCCATAACTCTCTATCATCAATGGATATTGGACACATACAAACTATGCAATGTCCTAACCTCACAAGAAGAAATAGATATTTTACCCAGGAGCTAAAAAAAAATATTAAGAATTAAAGCAAATATTTGAAAGAGAGTTGAAAATACGATTAATCTAAATAATAAAACCCACAATGTTTTCCTTTAATTTTATGATGACAGTGTAGCTGCTGATGGTTGACAATGGACAAAATTCTCCTTCGATCTGCATTGAGAATTTTGACCCCACCATTCTGCTAGGAGAGCAGAATATTAGAGTCAAGACATCCTGTAAGACTCTCAAAGGAGAACTTTGCCCATTGTGCCACAAATAAATACATAGGCCACCCAAGAGCTAATAAAAGAATGACACTGTTTAATCACCAGCTCTTTCTTTGGTTTAGAAGATATGAAGTGTTCAAAAAAGGCAACCAAATGATACAAGGGATTTGTAAGATAAAATGTTAAAGAAGTTAAATATATGTAGCCTAAGGAACAAATAATGCAGTAGAACATGATGGGATAAATATTGAATCTCTTACTTGGTTTTTACTCAGTCCTTACTCAGGTGGACTCCCGGGACTTCAGTGAGAGTTTGTCCAAGAACTGATTAAAAGCCAAGGGATTTGGAACCAAAACCAACTATAAATAAAGGCTAATGATAAGAACTGGCCGGAAAACAGCCCCCCCCCAAATACATTTAATTAAAATGTGTTTTGTTTTTCATCAAAAGTTTGAACTTTAGAGAAAAAAAATTCTGACTAGTCTAGTAATGATGTAGGAGAGGAAAAAAGACTTCACACTATATAGTGATAGTAAAACAAGGAACAATTGGGCATAAGTACAAAAGAGAGACATTTAGGGACCGATTCACCAGTAAACTCTAACTGCTTTTCTCTGGTGATGCAAAATGGCCATAAACCCAGTTTTAATGGCCCAGGTATAAACCAAGTTTACACTATTTTGTATTGCAGAGCAATGCAAAGCAGTTGGCGCATACCAGTGAATATGGCTCTTTATGTGGGTAATAGGGGAACACTTTCTTTTGGTAAGGACAACCACACTACAAACATATGTGAATGACACAACGATGAATAAGCACAACTGTATTTTCTTTTCTTTTATAAAAATAAAATTGTGTAAATTTCAGTTCTGTTAAAGTGATGGGGTCAATAAAACTGTCAAGAATGTATGTAGTTCAGTCAGGTCCTGTGCAATCTTCCCCACACAGCTCTGTTAGTGCAGATCATTCTATTTCAGTACCACTCTCCTGAATAAAGACTGCTTGGCATGCAAACCTTTGCTAAGATGTATTCAAACATTTGAGATAGACAAATGTCCAAAAGGACTGGACTGAGACCACCAACCCATTTATTTTCATTTGTGACTTCAGACAAAGCTGAATCCAGATCTCCACATGTGAAAGTCTTATGCATCAAAACACTGCAACCCACTACCAAGTCTTTAATGCTCATTTATATTTTTAAAGCTTAATTTAATTATGTCCCTTGCTTTCCATAACTTCTTAAATATCTGTCAGCTTCCTTTAACCCTTTAATAAAACTTATCTCCTTTTCTTGAATGGTTAAAATATATTCTAAATCTTTACTTTCATTAGTTACTACAGATTACAAATCTGTTACAATCACAGATTTACAAATAATTTCCATTAAACTTCCAATAGCTATATTATTTATGCTTTTAGATTTTTTATCCACTGATATTTGTCCTATAGTACAGACAAGTGTGGTCAGTACTATGCAAAACACCCACAATATCATTTCAATTTCCTGTAAGAAATAAAATTTAATACCATCTTGTTGTTTGTTAAGGGCCAGATTCTGCTACTCTTACTTAATATTGATTAGTAATTTACATGGTTAGTTGCGCCATTGAAATGAGGGTGGCAGAATCTGGGTTTGAGCAATTTGGGGTACTGTATTGTCTGTTCAGTACATGTTTCTTAGTTCACCCCACAAAGCTGTAGAAACTACAGTCACTGATACCGGTGACTTATGCAACAGTGAGAGAATTGGTGAACACTTGGTACACCAGACATCTAGGTGTGTAATATGCAATACCAAAAACTATTGAAAACCTTTTATACCGTGGGCTTTTAAACAACAGTTACTATTATTTTGTGATCCCTATAGGTAAAAACAAACTACAAATTGTGCACTTATATTCTGAATATGTATTTAGCTTCTGTCCACCATCCATTTCCATACCTTTAAATGCTTAAGTTTTTAAACATTAGCTTTCCTCAGTATACATACAGTACATAGTGGGACCCCTTAATGTTGGTATAAATTTAAATTTAAAAAATGGGGGCAGATTCTCAGCCTCGGTGTGGTGCAAAGGGAAGGGAAACTTCTACTGTGTCTATTGCCAAGCTTCCCCCCAGCATGGCAAAAGACCCCAGCAGACAGAGCCAACAGAGCTGGCTCTTCTGCTTCCCTCCTCACAGGCCATGTTGTAGGGACATGTCAGGAGACGTGTCAGGGCAGGAAGAGGGAGTGGTTGGAGCAGGATGTGCTCTGGCTGTCCTCAGCAAGTAGCTGGTCCCTAGGGAACAATACCCAGCTTCATCTCTAACATGCAATGGGACTGAGACTGGCTCCTGACACCTCTCATGTACACACATTTCACTATACCCAATGTAAGATGAGTGCGATAGAGAATCTGGCTCTGCAAAGCTAAAATATCAATTAATTCAGGTTAGCTAGTGTGAATTGTCAAAACTATCAGTAAATAAAAACATGCCAGTTTTTTGTCCAAAAATACAGCTTTTGCATTGGGGGGAAAATCATGGAAACACTTAAGGTCATCATTAATTTTCCCGTGATGTTTGACTAAGCATGTGATCTTTTGGCCAAGAAAATTCTTGAAGTTCTGTAGTTAGTAACACTTCTCCAAGAGACTGTCATAATCTTACTTTAGACACTGAGTCACAGATGTTTACTAAATCATCATCACACACTCTGGTTTCTAAGAATTACACAGGAATGGGTTCACTTAGACTCATTTTTTGAATGGCCTTTTCTGATAGCAGACACCCCGTATATAAATCCCCCCATACATTTTCCTTCAGTGTGTTCAAATTATAATGCTTGATTAATTGATTCCACTGAAGAGAATGCACCAAGTGAAGTTCATATGGAAAGAATAAGCAGCTGGACACATGTTCACTTTCTCTCACAGCCTTGTTAGTTAATTTTGCATATGATTTCACACAAACTTCAGTACCAAAGTATATTCACAACCTTATCTTGCTGAATACAGATAATACTCTCATAGTTGATGCAGGTGTGAAATAAATGTAATTTAGGGCCAAATTCTTGTCCCAGTGAAGTATGTAAGAGCTTTTCCTTTGAATTCAGTTGCAGCAGGATTTAGCCATAGTGATGCCCTCTTTAAAAGTACAGACTTTTCTTGCTTTGTTCCAATGGAACCAAGCAGGGTGGTTTTCATAATGCACATCAGATCTGTATTTTTATTCCTGACAATTTAAAAAAAATAAACAGATTAAAATTGAGGAAAGTTTGTTGGCTGATGTTCTGAATCACTCATATTGAATATAATTTTAATGAAAACTGTGGTCTGTGCTTTTTAAAGGAAATTATGTCACTAAGATTCAAGAGGCTAGTTGTATACTGCCAACAAATTTTCTTTTTTTTTTAAGTCCCAGATTGAAAGAAGGCAAAGCCCATAGTACTTTCATACTAGTTTCCTGTTTTGCATTTCTTCTGTGTGCTATAAGTAAGCCCTCCTTCCCTCTCTTTTTTTCAGTTTTCTCAAAAGACTGGTAATGGTATATCATATTCTCTATATCGCAAGTTAGAGTTAAATCCATGCCATTAGTCACTGAAAATCATTTGCCTCTGCTTCAGAAAAGGATTAGACATTGATATGAATAATATCTTCATTTATGGTAGCTGGGAGAAGAATGTATATGTGATATCAACCGACATTCTTCAGGACATAAGCTAACCCTTAGGTACATGGGCAAAGGAGACTTTTCCATATTATTGCATATCTACTATGGGGTTTTAACCATTCTTCTGAAGCACATGATACTGCTACTCTGAGACAGAATACTGGGCTAGATGGACAATTGGTCTATTCCAGGATGGACATTCCTATGAAGACAGGTTGGTGACTTGAGGGAAGTGCAGGTCTAATTCCTAATGGACAGGGAACAACCTTATTTAAATCAGAATCACAGCAGCAATTAGCAAATGCATCTGAGAAGCTAAAAAGAGCATAAAACTCAATGTACCCTCACACTCCTTACAAGTGATTCTTGCAGGGCAGCACAGAGAAGTGGGCACTGCTTCTACCCTGCTGGAACTCTACTATCTAGAACTCTTTCACTCTCTAAAGCTGTCAGTCACCTTTCAGGAGCACTAACACCCATTTTTTCCTCAAATCTCAATACCTGCTTTCTATACATTGTGTGTTTTCCTCACTGTTAGAGAGCCTATTCTGTACTGAATAAGTACTGTTGACTGTTTCTCCCTGTGTATGTGGCATTTAAGAGTCAAGACTCATGTTCAGAAATTAAATGTGGGGAGTAAATTTTGCTGGATCATATTTTGTAAGGACTATATTAGCTGGAATTTACCTTGATCTTGACTGAAGGAGAAGACATTTATTTCTGTATTTTTCTGACACCACCCCCCAAAAATAAGGAAAACATTTTAATCACATTATTTATAACATGATTTTGTATGTCAAGGAAAGTTCTATTAAAAAAAGAGTTTCTCTTAAATGAACCCACAAAAATATTACAAAATGCTTCAACTCAAGCTAGATCTCTATTACTGGAGTAAAGAGTCGCATTACAGATTGAATGGGATCTATTTGAAAGAGAACACCCCTTTCTATTTTGTGTTCACAATTTACTACATTATTTTGAAAGAGGCAAAACTCTGATTTTGGAATAATGGGAATATGAAGGGTTTCACTTAACAAGTTTTCCCTGTTAGTGTTTGACTCTCAAATGGAAAAAAAAATCTCCCTTTCCCCTTTAAATAATTCTTTCTGTGCTTGTAAAATGGCAAGGAAAATACAGTAAAACCAAGGGAGAACTAACATTAACAATGTGCATCTATGTTACACACACACACACACGTGTATATATGCAAAAGCCCATCTTCAATGTCATCATGGTCAACATTACAAAAACACAGGTCAGAGCTACATCAACGCCACAACAATTCATTGACACAGATTGTGTCCTTAACAATTCAGCCTGAATTTGGGTTAGTGGGGAGGCATATTGGATAATTCCAGCTCTTTCAGGTACAGCAGAAGTGTGTAAGCTGCACTGTCACTTAGGATGGTGCGGACCACTCCCATCAATGCACCTGACCAGCTCTGCAAGTTGATATGGAAGAAAAGCAAGGTCCTAGTCCACCATCTCCTTGCCCTGTTTGTGGTGTTTTACACCCCAGGGAGAAGAATTTTTCACTGCTTTATGCATAGCTAGTGCAAAGGAGCCACAAAACATAAGCCCCACTCCTAAAAAAGAGCCCTGGTGGATCCTGTTTGTGAGTGGCTTGGGGCGTAAAAGGCATTGTCAGGATGGTCCTACACTGCTATTATTCCATTGCTGCCACAATGCTCATAGAGACCATTGAAGCCTGAGTACAAGTTAGATCAGCCCTCAGGGCTGCTTTAACCCAAAGCCAGACTGTATTATAAATAAAGTTAAAGACATTAGGAATCCAGTGATTGATGTAGTATTTTGGTGTATTATGTTCAATTTCATTCATAAATTAAATTCCCAAATTCATCTGAATTGTTTTCTTTAAAGCACATGAGCATTTAAGATCAACCTATTAGAAGTTTGCACTGGGTTTAGGTTGTCAGTTGCATTTAGCATGAAATGGAATGTTGTACGAGATCTGGCAACCAAATAATGAAAGTATTGCCAACCTGGTAAGTTTGATACAAGATATCTGATCTTTTTATTAAGTGTTAGAAAAGAGACACCGAACTTCAAACAGAGCATATTGCTAGTCCTTGTGTGCGTCAGATCAAAAATACAGAAAGTTATATGTCTAAGTATATAAATAACATCTTTTAAAATTATTTAACAAAAAAAGAAGGATGGCTAAAATAATTTGTGTGAATTGCTTGACAGTATATTTTCTTTTAGGAAAATCTGGGAATAAAAGCAACATTTACGTAAACTAAACAGATGTTTATGATTAGTTCTTAGTTAACATCACCCAGCTGGCTAAGGACGATTTTATGGAGGGGAGAGCATTGCAGAATGCCACATGTTTATATAAATCATGAATATGGCAGTCATGATACTGGGGCAAAAGTGCTACATTTCCCATTGTAGGTAACCTCTTCAAATCACACCATATAACACTAGAATAGACTTTACTCCCCAACACAGTATCTGTTTCCAGTTTCCTGTAATGAGTTGATGTGTATCATTATGCATAAACCAGTATTCTTTGGCTTAAATGTTGCAATGTAATATATACTACTATTTATAATGCAAATGTCCATTATGGCACTTTGTGTTAGAATCAGTAAGTACTGAAATATTATATGCATGTCTTTGTAATTGTATTTGATAAAAATATATTCCTTTGAAAGCTATAGATTTGTTGCTATGCTGATTTAAATATAATTTGCTACAGGTAATCAGTAATTTTAGTAATACCTGTATAATATTTCTTCTAAATTCAGCCATTAATTCAGCAGTTGCATTCTGAGTGTGTCATTTTATAATTATATTCTTCATTTCTGAATTAACATATTGAAACATACCTTTGCAACTAGAATATTTTGCATCTGATTTTATGAGCTTGTTCCTAACCTCAGGTAGTGTACCTAGCGTGAAAAATCACCTTCCATGCTTGTACTCACGTGTTCAGTGATGTGGTTTTTAAGACACCTAGCCCTCTTGTTGCAGGTTACAAATTGAGGGCAAAATTTTCTCCCCTGGTCTGCACTGCAGGATCTCAGTTGCATATTACACACTTGGGCACTCACTTTGCAAACATTTATGCACATGCTTAACTTGACTCACATGAGTAGTCACACTATACAATAGAACATATATGCACAAGCATGGAAAATGTTTGCAGGATAAGGGCTTTGTTCCTTGCACAGAAGTCCCCTAGACATCAATTAGAGATCGGTGAATATAAGGAATGCAGAATACACAATACAGGTCTGCCTTATATAGGAAAAAATACACCCTGTATTCTTAGAAGATTGTAAGTTCACTGCCTATAGTGCTATGAAACAAAAACAATATTTTAAATACTAAGGCTGAGGGTTGGAAGACTAGGTAACAATGTTTTTAAAACATGTGGGACACAATGCAAAATGTATCTTCCCCCTTGTGCTCATTTGTGTCCTTAAAATAGGTATTTTCATGTTTATTGGTCAGTTGCATGTACAATTAACTGATATGCACATGCAAACAACCATTTTTGTATACATTATATCTGCCTTTCAGAATTCTAGCCATAAGGATTTGAAGTTATGAAACAGGACATTTTGAAGGTTTTTATATAAAATATGTTTTTTTGTAGTGTATAGTAAATCTTAAATCCAAAAATGGTGCAGTGCCTTGTGGACACTGCATGTTCATGTGTCTTTGTGGTATGCTTGTTTGTTTGTGGGGTTTTTTTACATTTAATTGTTACTTTTTAAAATAATTAAAAATCAATGGCCTTTGCATCTAAATATATGGGAATAAAACCCAATCCAATACCCGCTGAACTCTTACAATTGATTTCAGTTGGTACCGGATCTGGTCCATAGTATATTGGTTCTGTTCCTAGCTCAGCCCCTGACTCACAATTTTACTTTGGGCAAGTCACTAGCCTTTCCATCCCTCAGTTTGCACATCTGTAAAATGATGATAATAATATTTCTTTACAAAGCTGTTTGAGATACTATGATGAAAGTAACTGGAAACATGCAAAGTATTGTTAGGGGTATGCAGAATGAAAAGAGGAAGAGGGGGATCTTTATCTTGTTGTCTGAAGTGAAGGTTTTTACAATTCCTAGTGTTTTTTCTATATTTGTCTTAAGATTTGCATTGGTCTCTTTCAAGTAAAGCTGAGGAAAATCTTCATCAGCTAATTTAAACCAAGGCTGTCCAATTTTTCCCATGACAAATATGGTTGTGACTATCACTTTTGTAATACATTCGTTTGGGTTGTGAGATATCTTTCCAAGGACTTAGTATGAGACACATTTATGTAGGAGATATTAAAGGTGGAGGTTTATTGGATTACAATTTAAATAAAATACTTCAAGCAGATTTTGGGGGGATTGTTAAATAGCAAAAAGCAAGAAGAAAGAAAAAACACTCACTTTTCCTTTATCAAAAGCTGAGATAGTAGTTTATTATTCATTCCCCAAATTTCATGCACACAGAAGTACTCCAAAATGTTTTGCTTTATAAACTTGGACACCAGATGTGCTGCAAAATAGTTTAAAAAATTAAGACAATTCCAGAGAAATGAAGACACCACGCACCTCTTTCTGCTTCTCAAAATCTCACAGTATGCAATACACGAGTGAGCAGCTTTGTACATAGCAGAGTATGAACAAACCAGGTAGGGAACCATGGACAAAGAAATCACCCTGTTAGAGCTCAGCACTGTGTCCATAGCTACACCCATAGTCTGAGTAAACTACTCCAGTTTAAAAAGCTATTGCTACTTTCTGAATTACTACTAGGCACCGTATAATATTTCGTTAGTGTGATCATTGTCTAAAAAGCTGTTCCTGTCCAAAGGTATTTCACAGTACCTCTGCCACCAGAGAAAGGTCTAATCTAAAACGGGGGATTTAGAGCCAATAGCAGGTTTGAGCACTGGCCTGCTAAACCCAGGGTTATGAGTTCAATCCTTGAGGGAGCTATTTGGGGATTTAGTTGGGGATTGGTCCTGTGTTGAGCAGGGGGTTGGACTAGATGACCCCCTTCCAACCCTGATAGTCTATGATCTGAGTTTCTGAAATGGACACAGACTTCTTGATATTTTGCCAATCATGTTTTCTCTAAGCCTTAGTTTTCCCATATATAAAATGGGAATGATACTTACCTACCTCATGTTTTCGTAGCAAGGATTAACTAGCCGTTGTAAAGGGTAAATCAAAGCTGAGAAACAGACATGCTGGATTTTATGTGTATGAAGTTAGGAAAAAGAATAACAGATATGGAACAAAATGTCCAACTTTCTGTAAAGAAGAATAAGTGTGTGGTTTTTGTTTGTTTGTTGTTCTTTCTTCTTTGCCTTTTTGTTTTAGCAATTCAAAAAAATTGCTTGAAGTGTTTTATTTAACTCAAAAACCACTAACATCCACAATTAATATTTTGTATATAAATGTGCCTCACATTAAGGCACTGGAAAGATGTGATCATTGCATGTCATCTAGCATCCAGGGCCTCTCTCCTGTAGTCAGGCCACAAGCGACACTCCCATTGAAACCAAAAGTATTTTTCCAGCTCTGCAATTCTGTAGTGATGGTGTCTGGACTCTGGAAATAGAATAAGACATGTTGGTGTGTTTCTGTTAAAAAGAGTTTTCTTTGAGAGCGTGTGTGGAAATGAGACATGTGAAAGGCATTTTGACCTTTTACTCTCCCTATCTTTAGCCAGTGTGTGTCAAAAACGTCCTATAAAAATTATCTTTTAAAAGAGTTGATATGAATAACTCCAGATACTGTCTGTTTTGGGGTGGCGAGGAGGGAAGGGTGAATGTACAGTACTATGATTTTACTCTGCACCTCTGAAGCAAGAGTTGAACATCAGAACTCCCATATCTGATCAAAACAGTGGTCCTTCATGCCAAATAATATAGTGCAAAGAAACCGTATTATGAAAATATAAAAACATACAAGTGGTAGAGAATAAAAAGAATGAGACTTATCTATATTCTTATCAAATGAAGTGCATAATATTATGACACTCAATACTGAAGTTCTACTGGCCTAGAACTTGTCTAGCAGGTAACAATAAGTGAACTCCAGCCCTTCCCAGTGTGCATTCACAGAAGATGCTAAGTTTGCTGCTCTGCTAAAGAGTCAGTACATCACAGTTTATTAATTTAACTAGGGTAAATACACCCTTTCCTTCAAACACAGCACTGCATTGGCTTATAGTAAGAGTTAAACAAGTTTATTAACAAAAGAGCAGTGTTTAAGTGATACCATGTAAAAGAGATAAAGATGGAGGTGGGTACAAGCAA
The DNA here is from genome assembly GCF_020497125.1 of Mauremys mutica. Taxonomy (NCBI): domain Eukaryota; kingdom Metazoa; phylum Chordata; order Testudines; family Geoemydidae; genus Mauremys; species Mauremys mutica. Next base: position 32,691,935 of record NC_059076.1, on the reverse strand, counting down.
ATAGAAGTGAAAACACATCTTAAAGTCTAAAACTTAATCTAGCAAGATAGAGGGCTTGGCTACACTTGCAAGTTAGAGGGCATTAAATCAGTCCCGGGTGCCCTAACTCCTGAGGTGTCTATGCAGGCAAGACATGTATAGCACCTGGACTCTGCGGCTGGAATGCCCCTGGTAATCCACTTCCACGAGAAGCATAAAGCTTGCTGCACCCCAGCTGGAGCGCCACCATGCCAGTGTGGATGCCCTGGTCTATTAATGAGCTCTGATTGGCCTACAGGAAGTGTCCCACAATCAGGGGTGGCTGTAGGATTTGCGCTGCCCCAAGCACGGCGGCACGCCACAGGGGGGCGCTCTGGCGGTCGCTGGTCCCGTGGCTCCGGTGGACCTCTTGCAGACGTGCCTGCAGAGGGTCCGCTGGGCCCACGGCTCCGGTGGACCTCCCGCAGGCACGCCTGCGGATGCTCCACCAGAGCCGCGGGACCAGCGGACCCTCCACAGGCACGTCTGCGGGAGGTCCACCGGAGCCGCCTGCCGCCCTCCCGCGGGACGCTGCCCCAAGCGCGCGCTTGGTGCGCTGGGGTCTAGAGCTGGCCCTGCCCACCATGCCTGTCATCACCTTGAAGTCTACTGCCCTGCCACCAGGTGAACCACCATTAGACCCGCCCTTTAAATTCTCTGGGAATTTTGAAAGTCCCCTTCCTGTTTGCTCAGCTAGGTTTGGAGTGCTTTCAGCGAATCTTTCCAGGTGACCATGGCTCCATGCACCAGGCGATCCCCAGTATGGAGCAATGGCGAAGTGCTGGACCTCATCAGTGATTGGGAGGAGGAAGCTGTGCAGTCCCAGCTGTGCTTCAGCCGTAAGAATTACAATACCTATGGACAGATATCAAGGACCATGATAGAAAGGGATCCATGACCGGGATGCAGTGCAGTGCAGGGTTAAAGTGAAGGCGCTGCAGAACACCTACCACAAGGTGCGGGAGGCAAACTGCCGCTCTGGTGCTGCCCCCATGACCTGCCAGTTTTACAAAGAGCTGGACTAAATCCTTGGGGGAGACCCCACCTCCACTCCGAAGAGCACCATGGACACTTCAGAGTCTGTGGCAGCCCAGCGTACAACAAGGCAGAAGGAGGAAAGTGGGAGCGAGGATGCTGAGGAGGAGGGGGACCCAGAGCCAGAGGACGACCTGGCATCCCTAGATGCATGCAGTCAGGAGCTGTTTTCAAGCCAGGAGGAAGGTAGCCAGTCACAGCGGACAGTGCTTGGGGAAGAACAAACAGCAGAGGAGGTGCTTGGAAGTAAATGGCTTTTATTTTGGGAAGGTAGTTGTTCAATGCGGACTCTTGGGGCGAGGAGGGTTGCAGAAAGAAGGGTTAGAGCTGTGTGCATGCCTAGATGAGGAATAGGGCATTGATGTGCTCTCTCACATCGCAGTAATCGGCCTCAGTGATCTCATCGAAGGTCTCATGCAGAAGCTGGGCAATCCACTTCTGCAGGTTCCTTGGCAGAGCTACTGTGCTCCTTGTCCCAGTAAGGCTAACATCCGTGCAACTGTACCATGAGGGGCAGGGGGAACCATTGCTTCACACAGGCAAGCCGCATAAGGGCCAAGTTGGAAGCCGCATTGTAGTAGAAGACCCTCCCTTGCTTACCAGGTCACCCTCAGCAGCGAGATATCTTCCAGGACAAACCCATCCTGTGGAAAATGTGGGGACAGTGTTGAGTATAAGGGCCCACTGCAGCTGTTGGCTCTCCCCAAGGCACAGGACCCTAGAGGACAGTATGGCCTTGAAACAATCAGTTCCCCTTGCCCCTGTGGTTACTCACCATTTTGGGGCTCCTGTGGGTTATGTGTGCTTGCCTTGGGACAGGCAGTGTGTGCTATTGTGTGCACTGTGCTTGTCTATAAGTTCGGCCGAATCATTGCTCTGTCTACTGTTAACAATGCTGCTTCTGTTAAATGTTGCATTTTGGCTTTACAGATGCAACCTTGAGATCCCAGCCGTCCTTGTTATCAATGGCCGAAAGGCTGCAAAGACTCAGGAAGCGGCCGCAAAGAAGCAAGGAGGAACTTCTGCGTGAAGTCATGCAGCAGTCCCTTACTGAAAATAAAAAAGTACAGGAGTGGTGGGAGACTGAAAGGAGGGTCAGCCAGGAGACTGCAGATCACCAGTAACAAACTATGGAGTGGCTCCTAAGCATTATGGAGCACCAAGTGGACTTGATGCAGGTGCTCATAGCACTGCATATGGAGCAGATCCACCCCCCCACACCCACAGCCCTTTTCCCAAAACTCTTTCCCTTGTGCCCCCCATGTCACCGCCAACCCACTTTCCACAACATCTGGTTTCTTATCACCACCAGCTGCCTCCAACACCTTTAGCTTCACTGCCCAGCCCTGCAAACTATGACCCTTACCCACTGCACTCAACCCCCATCACCATGTATTTTAGCCAGCCTGAAGTGCAGCACTCATTGCACAGCACTCCAGACAGGAAGGCTGAGTATGATAACTGGACATACGCAAATCTGTGATTGTTCCGTTCCCCACCCCACCTTCTTTCCTCCTCCCACATAGCACAGCTGTGTCATGCCATGTGTGTTTCTCCAGCAGTTGTGTTTCTTTTCAATAAATGAATTTTCTGGTTTTGGAAACATTCTTTATTTCATTAAGTAAAAGATAGCATAACCCAGGAAGGCAACAGGCACTGGTAGTTGATGCCTACTAGCACTGGAACCACTGCACTTCACTCCCATGCAGGGCACCAAACATTACTGGTGGCTTTCAGCATCAAATTGCTCCCTCAAGGCATTCAACCTCTGCAGCCCATGCCTGAGTGAAGCTTTCACCCTTCCCTTCACAAATGTTATGGAGGGTACAGCATGCAGCTATAACCGTGGGGATGTTGTCATCGGCCGGGTCCAGCTTCCCATACAGACAGTGCCAGCAGCCCTTTAAATGGCCAAAAGCACACTCAACTGTAATTCTGGACCAACTCAGCCTGTTATTGAACCGCTCCTTGCTGCTCTCAAGGCTCCCTGTATATGGTTTCATGAGCCATGGCATTAAAGGGTATGCGGGGTCTCCAAGGATCACAATGGACATTTTGACTTCTCCTACAGTGATCTTCTGGTCCGCGAAGAAAGTCCCGGCTTGAACAGGCCTATGTTCTGAAAGATGCATGCCAGACGAGCCTGCATTAATGTCCATGAAATGCCCACTGTGATCCACAAGTGCCTGGATAACCATCGAGAAATACCCCTTCCGATTTATGTACTCGGAGGCTAGGTGGTCTGGTGCCAGAATTGGAATATGCGTCCCATCTATCACCCCTGCGCAGTTAGGGAAACCCATTTATGCAAAGCCATCCACAATGTCATGCACGTTGCACAGAGTCATGGTTTTTCTGAGCAGGATGCGATTAATGGCCCTCCACACTTGCATCAACACAATTCCAATGGTCGACTTTCCCACTCCGAACTGGTTAGCGACTGATCGGTAGCTGTCTGGCGTTGCCAGCTTCCAGATTGCAATAGCCACCTGCTTCTCCACTGGCAAGGCAACTCTCAATCTCAAGTCCTTGCGCCACAGGGTAGGGGTGAGCTCAGCACACAGTCCCATAAATGTGGCTTTCCTCATCCAAAAGTTCTACAGCCACTGCTCATCATCCCAGACTTGCATGACAATGTGAGCCCACCACTCAGTACTTGTTTCCTGAGCCCAAAAGTGTATTCCACGGTGGTGAGCATGTCCGTGAATGCCACAAGCAATCTTGTGTTGTATGCATTATGCATGTCATCATCATCGTCAGACTCCTCACTGTCACTTTGTAGCTTAAGGAGTAACTCGACTGCAATTTGTGACATTCTGGTGAGACCCATCTGCATATTCCTCAGTAGTTCGGGATCCATTCCCATAGACCAAAAGGGAAGACAGAGTGTACAGTACAAAAAACACTGAAAGATGGCACCAAATGTGGACGGAAGCACAGGTATTGCAGGGATGTGAAGCGATGCATCACGGGGCATTAGACAGGACCCAGAATACCCATGCCCCCCCCTTCCCACAAGCCTCAGCACCAGAATGGGAAGTGGTGCTCTGTTGGATAGCTGCCCATAATGCACTGCTACAAATACCACTGCAAGTGCCGCAAATGTGGCCACAACACTGCGCTTGCAGCTGACAGTGTGAACATACGGCAGCGCTTTCCCTGCTGCAGTCTCCGAGGGCTAGTTTAACTCCTGGCACTCTACATCTGCAACTGTAGCCAGAGTCTTTGTCAAGATGGTTTCTTTTACCCAGTCTCCTTTCCAGCTTTTTACTGGCCAGGACCCACCACACTGATCGAATCACTTGGTTTCATTGTCTCCTGAGATGAAGGATAAAGATGAAGTCTCTCACTGTTCTTTCCCAAAGGGATAGTCTTTGTCCTGTAAGTCAGGAAGGCCGCATGGGAATTCAGTCTCCTATGTCTCTCTGGAATGCAGAAGCCAAGTTAATTTTCTGTCTCTTGAGTTCAATATCTAGCTAGCCCCCACCGTTTAGCTTGATGGATTTGTTACGGCTAATATATAAATACAGGTAAATGCACATTCCTTTGTCTAGGACAAGCCTGTTTATTATCTTTACTTAGGTTACTTGTTTGGTCTTAAACATGTTCTAGTAACATCATAGAGAGGGAATTCATAACTTCATATATAACATTAACATATGCATATTACACTGGTTAATATAATTATATTATTAGTTTTCATATACCTCACAAAGCATATTTTGAGAACAGAAATAGCCATGTGGTCGGCCTCCGAAGAGGTGAGATGATTTCCTAACAAGGAGATAAGGACAAGCATGGCAAAGGATGGCCAGAGCGAGAGAAGATTGGAAGACATGTTGTGATTGGGTCAGTCTCAAATGATGAAGGACCAACAGTCTATGCAGTGCAGTATATTGTAGGGTGTAAATACAGGGATGCCTACAGGATGCCTATTGTACTCTGTGAGCAACTGCAGTGACTTCAGTGAGACTACTTTTGAAGCAAGCTCCTTGAGAAAATTTTACAGTTAAACCACAAACAGAAATTAATAGTAGCCAAGTATGAATCAACATCTCAGTATATTGTGTAAGTGTCACATCTTTGTATGACAGCTCTAAATATCAGGTAATGAAGTAATGGATTTATTGTCTGGTCTAAAGAAACATATAATTTATTGGTATGTTCTTTTTTTCTGAACTGAGTAAAAACTGATAGCACATTACATCTGCCAAGTTGCTCAGTTTTATAGAAGAACTGTAGTAAATTAAACTAGCTATTATAAAACACTCAAAACATCTGGATGAAAAATAACTTTTGGTAAGTGCATAGTTATGAGATTAAAGAATTAATATGCTGTGGTAGAAAAACTGGTTGAACTATAGGGAGGACTACATTTGCCTCTGAAACTTTTCAGAATTTTCCAATCAGAAATCAAGGTCAGAAAGAAAACTCTAATATGATTAAACCACATAATCAACAAACAAATCAAGAATAAAATCCATGACCGAGCCATAGTGATGAAAAAGCTTAACCTTAGCAAAAGAAGCTCTGTCTTAGGCTTTAATACCAGCTGCCGAACCCTCTGTCTCATCTGCCAAGCACAACATCAGAAGTCCACGATGCACTTGTTACCTAGGTTATTGTCTCTCCCTCCTCCTCTGCTCCCCTTTTTTGGAACTTTGATGTGATATTTGGAAAACAAATTTGTGAAGATAGCTCCAATAGAGAGAAAAGATGGAATGCCAAAGATCTGAGGTGATGGTCTTGATTATTGCAGGCATTGTGGATTCACAGTCTTCTGATCTGCTTTGCATTGGTCTATAAGCTCATTCCTACCTGGTTCCTCACTGCAGAATCAATATCACTCCCACTGGGTGTTTAGGCTTATACCATATCTTCTTCCTGAAGTAGGAACCACCAATATGTTTTGGCAATTTCGTCCCAGCTAAGACACTGCTCAACAGCGAAAGAGAGGAATATTTTCCCAAATCTGCCCCCAATGCACTCCCATGCTCAGCAGGCCATTTACTTTGTCAGTGTGCAGAGAACAGGATTTGGCCACTTATGAACAAATATTCTTAGTGGAAGCAGTTAAAAAAACCTATGAGGACCTCTCTTCATTCCACAAATGAATTTTGTACAAATGCATTTGCTTTAAATACTACCGAGCCTAAGAACTTAGGCAGTGAACAATATGTATCCAGCTATCAGAGTTAAAAAAGTGCAGTTTAAAGGCATTTTTATGACTTTTTTGTGTATTCCTGGAAAAAAGCAAAATATTTCCCAAAGTTCAAAAGTTCACGTACTTAAAATTTTGTGTGTTAATTTCCCTTATAAAAAGGGATAAGGACAAAGTGACCTTTTTTGTCTATTGGGTAAAAGGATCATTAGATTCAGTCTGATTTCTACCAGATGTTATTTGTTGTTGTTTTTCTGCTTACCCAGATAGCCTGATGCATCTTCCCTGAAAATCCAGGAACATTTTGCTCTTGACTCAGTGGAAGCAGGATTGGGCACTTTGTTATCAATGCAATCTTAATGCAGTCAGAAAAAAATGTATGAAATGCTTAGTTTCTGGTGGAAATGGAACCTTTTAAAAATGTTTAAGAACTGAACATAATTTTTTATCACAGACAGTGTTTGGTCTATGATGTTCTACAGATAGAATTTAAACTGTTGAGATGAATCAGCAGCTATGTGTTTTGAACACTTAATTGTTTTCTAAATTTGGACATTCACTTAGTTTAATTAGCTTTTAGCACTTCTGCCCAGAGGGACCCGAGGAGCTGGCCAAATCAGAAAAATAATAAAAACTAAAGTAAAATAAATGTACTGTCATCCCAATTCTACCACATCGGAAACCACTATTTCCAGCTGCTATTGCCAGCTGCTATTTTAGCAGCATCTTTGAATGAAGGTTCCATGCAGGAGGCACTTGCTTCGCTGTCCCAATCTACTTAGATCACAATCCACTAGGGGAATTGATGTTCTGCTAACAAATTAACAAGGAGTTCCCACCAAATTTTTACCACTTAGCCTCTGATGCTTTGCATTTTTGCTGCAGGAAACGGTGAGAAACTTGGGGAACCTAGTCTACTAATTTCCCATCGAAACACAAACATTATCTCTTAACCATAAACAAGAAGGGAGACAGCCTTTCACTGGGCAAACAGACTTTGACGAAGAGCACTTGCTAGAACATCTAAATATTTCTCAAAATATACTGCGTATATAACAATATAGCTCAGAGTTAAATCTGTGTCATTTGAAACAATGTGGCTGAGGAGGGGAGGTGAAGATTTTTAAGGAGACATCTCAAAGGTACGCCTTTTTCTGCTGAATTATTTTAGGGATTCCCTCCAGAATACTACATCTAAGGAGAGTTTTGATGGCCCCACCTACAATTTTTACTAAAATCTGGCATAGATTAGAAAATTACTCTATTTTTTTTCAAGAATATTTGACTGTTCATTCCAATCTGATTGATCGATTGATCTTCTATCTCTGCCTTTGCTATACAGATCGGAGCTGGAGGAGGAGGAGTGCCTATTAGCTCCCTCTCACCGATAGAGTCCTCAAAGTTGAGTTACTAGGTCCTTTTTCCCAACCTCAGAACAAGGGGAGGTAATAGAAGAAAGATCAGTCTGCTTTCTCTTCTACTCCTGAGACAGATGTTCCCAGCCTTTGTGCAAAACCACCTAGCACCTTTCTTTTTTCCTCTTCTCAGACAAGAGCCTGGCCCCTCTCCTAACTTATCTGAAGCAATTTTCTGAAGGAGTAGGTTCTGGTTGCCTTTTAGCCTCATCTCTCTGCTCTTGGATCTTCAGAGGCAGCTGCCTGGCTGTATTGCACCACCTCTAGTCTTTGCAGGAGGTCCCTCAAGCCCTTGGTATCTTTAGATGACAATGAACTATACAGCTTGAGACCCAGACCTTGTCCTGCATCAGTGGATTTGGAAATGATGCTTTACCCATTATATGGAGCTAGTGAAAAACCTCAGACTGTTTTGCCAGAGAGATCCTCTTCTCACATACGACTGGAAAATTTTCCTAGGTTGGTAACTTCTGGAGCATCTTTCAAGCCTCAGAGTGTTTAAAAGTCCAGCACATCATCTTCAACATGATTTCCACTGCTGGTACTGCAGGACTGGGGGGAATCTATTCTTCTGGTTTTGGGGTTTATTTTTAAATAAATAGGCAAAGGGAATATCTTTGAAAGGTGAGGCAAGGGAATTAAATATCAAGAAACCAAGGGTTTGCAAAATCAGGGTTTCCTTTTTAAAACAGATGAAAATCTCTCTTCAAAAGAGTCCTGGGAAGATTTTTTAACATTAAAGAGGATGGAAGATTAACTCACATTGTGCTTGCTTCTAACCTTGTCTGTTCCTAAGCAAAATACTGGAGTACTTCGGTTACAGTGACAGCAGTGCATAGTGCAAACAAAGGCAATGGGAATGATTCAGCAGCTAATTCAGCATGGTTATTTCCAAGCAAGGAACTCCTTGCAAAATTCAAGAATGTCTCTCTAAACCAGGAAATTGTATAACTCTAGACTGCCGGTTAGGAGTTTTCCAAATGTAGGGTTATGTTCTAAACATATCTAGGCAATGAAAACAAAATTTTAATACTGTTAAATATGAGGAACATGCAATTGTACAGTAAGAGAGTTATACAGGGGAATTACCGTATATGCTCATTCATTAGCCCCTTCATTTATAAGCCGATCCCCCAAAATGGATAGGTAAAAATAGCAAAAACTGTATGACCCTTTCATAAGCTGATTCTATATTTCAGGGGTTGGAAAACTTTGGCTCCCAGCCCATCAGGGTAAGCCACTGGCGGGTCGGGACATTTTGTTTACTTGGAGCATCTGCAGGCAAGGAGCCCCTCAGCTCCCTGTGGCCGCAGTTCACCATTCCCAGCCAATGGCCAGCACAGCTCCACCTACTGCTGCCCTGCCTAGGAATCAGTACTTAAAGGGCACCAAAGAAAGCTCATTCAGGTCACTATTTTCCCTAAGGCTGGCCCTGCCAGGGCCAGTGTTGAAATTTTGGAGAGAGTCACTAAAATGGTTCTTTGAGGGACCCCCATATTTATCTCTGTAGTTATATATAATACAACAAGGGGAATCTTTGTCACCACTCTGCACCTCCCGATGAAGACCTGGATTCCAGCTGCTGTGCTGGGCTCCATGGATATTTGCTAATATTTTAGGGGACAATTCTTGAAAAATGTCAGAGTGGAATAGAGGCTATCTGAGGGCTTTATGTACATTCTGGTCAGTATAACTATTTAATTCCCACAATACCTTTGCAATGTGGGCAGGTATTGTTATCTCCATTTTACAGATGAGTGATTAGGCCGTTGAGACAGAAAGAAAGAAAGAGGTGTATTTTAGAGCTGTTGTAGAGAAAGTAGCATCAGGACATGGCCATAGTTTATCTGTGGGGAAGAAGGAGAGGGAGGAGAAGTCAAAGATGACTTCAGTGGAGCAAGAAGAATGGTGAATCTGTGAACCACAATAGAGAATGGCAGTGCTGGAGAGGGCTTGCAAGGAAAGTGCTGAGCTTGGTTTTGGCCATGTTGCGCTAACTGTCAGCCTCTCATTAATGAACTTGTACCACTTCTAACCAGAAGCCGTGCTGTCTGCTAGTCAAAGGAGTTAGCTCAGATGCAAGCAGCGAGGTGGGAGACAGCATTGTCTTCGCACTATCATTGGCAGCTTAGGCAGTGTGAATTACCCATAATTGATAGGGGGGGGAAATGGTGACAGAAATGAACCGTACTAACCAGCTAACATTTTATAGACTATCAAGCCAAATAGGGCTAAAAACTTCACTTGTATGTACCATGAAAGATGAACATAAGAATGGCCCTATGGGGTCAGACCATCTAGCCCAGTATCCTGTCTTCCAACAGTGGCCAGTGCCCAGTGCCCCAGAGGGAATGAACAGAACAGGTAATCATCAAGTGATCCATTCCCTGTCGCTCATTCCCAGCTTCTGGCAAACAGAGGCTAGGGACACCATCCCTGCCCATCCTGGCTAATAGCCATTGATGGACCTGGCCTCCCTCATCATATCCCTTATAGATATAAGAACCCCAAATCAGAAGCATAACCTGTAGGCTAGAGCTATACTGGCCTCTATAGGCTTAGTTTGTCAATTGCATGGGCTTGGGAGAGTAACTGATGTGCATTAAAAGGGATTTCGCTGATCTAATGGAATCCCTAAATTCCATAATTTAGGGATTCCATTAGATTTATTGGAATCCCTAATTTTTTTTTCCTTGGTAGCAAGTTATTGCTAAATCCCTAAATTTATTTTTCTTGGTAGCAAGTTATGAGCTTTAGTGATATGTTAAATTTTCTGCTTCTGGACAAGGGATTCCAGTTTCGGCTAGGAGAACAAAAAGAAGAACTTGCCCATAAAACAAGCCACATACCCTACTTTTCCCCATCTAATTGTCCCAATCCAGTGCTTAATATGTGAGCACAAATACCATCCCCAGGGCCGGCTCCAGCTTTTTGCCGCCCCAAGCGGCGAACTGGAGAAAAAAAAAAAAAGATAAAGCCGCGATCAGTGGCACTCCAGCAGCAGCTCTACCGCGCCGCTTCATTCTTCGGCTGCAATCCAGCGGCGGGTCCTTCGCTCCGAGAGGGACTGAAGGACCCACCACCAAATTGCCACTGAAGACCCGGACGTGCCGCCCCTTTCCATTGGCGGCCCCAAGTACCTGCTTCCTTTGCTGGTGCCGGGAGCCGGCCCTGACCATCCCCCACCCCACATACCCTTAATTACCTAACCACTTTTGTGTCCTAAATCCTACCTTATCCACCATCCATCCTCACCTTTTCCAACCCTTTCTGCATTACATAGATGCCATTCATTCCTCTGGGCATTACACAACTCACTTCCTCCTCTCGGCAAGAAAATCACAGACAGTAAACGTCACTCGTATGCTAGAAATAAACCACAAACACAGATCAGAGCAAGAGTCTTTATAATCTTTTTTTTTTCCATTTGGAGGGTTAGGTGAGTGACTAAGAGGCACTTCATCCAAAGTGCTCATTTTCCTTTTGGAATGCAGTAAGTCAGAGTCCCCTTCCCCCTGGGTGACAAATTTAAAAACTAATTTAAAAATAAATAGATTTATAATGAGCATTAAAAACCTTTCCAGCTACTGTGCCAATAATTTTATGTTTATTATAGTATGCTTCTCTGTATTTGACATCGGTAGGAATGCTTCAGTCATACCATAAATTAGATACGTAGGGAATGGGCCAGACTCACTGAAGCTGGCATGGGAAGATGTAAACTACACCTCGCTAAAACTAGTGAGCAAAACAGCAGTGGAGTGGTATTTACCCCAAGGGAGGACAAACCGTTTACATTACCACTTTCCCTCAGATCATGTGCTGTGGGGGGGTGCAATCTCTTTAACTCCTGGTCCAGATTCAGCTCCATATGAGATGCTGCAAGAAGATGCTGAATCAGCACCCTCCTCAGCTACCCAACCTATACCTCCTTCCTCTATATTTTGGGCAATATTGACCCTATACTATACCGTGTCGCACAAGAGATGAGGTGGCTGCTTTGTATGACCACAGCTTCCCCCGTGACCACTCCAGCCAACTTTTCACCAGTGACTGGGATCCCTTTGCTGGTGTCTATTGCAGTGTGGAAACTAGTTCCGTATAATAAGGAAGGGCCTGGGAGTCAGGACTCCTGGCTCCTATTCTCACCTCTACTATGGATTCATTGTGTTCTCTTGTATAAGGCAGTTTATCTGTGCAAAGTGTGCGTGATCATTTGGGTGATCTGAGGCTTAATTCAAATCACTTGGAGATCCTAAATAGTGCTATATAAATGGAAAGTATAATTATTATCATGTTGGTTTTGCAAAAGAATAATCTTACAAATACTCAAATATGTTATTTATATCAGTGGATGAATTATTTTAAGTGCATCTAACCTACTAACTCAAAGGCCACATTGATCCTTGGAGAGACTCTCATAAATAGGAATTCTGCATGTAGATCCAGGGCAGCAGTATATGAGTTTAAGAGCATTCCCAATCATACCAAAGATCTAACAAATGTACAGTCATACCGATGTATTCTGTGTGATAATCTGGATACCTATACCTTCTCCAATAACCAAAAAATGTAATAAGGCAAAGGACTGTGGTGTTCAAATCTGGATACTTCATTTCCTGAAAGACGATGGCAAATTGTATGGATTTTGAGCTGAGGAGCAAAAGGCTGGAAGGGTGAGTATATGATGTAGATTATAAGCAATAAACATGTATGAAAAAGCCAAACCACCACCAAACAGAACTGTAACTTCCTTCATGAAGCTGCAAGTTGTGAATACCAACAAGAGAGAGGAATTTTTTAGCGTGGTTCAAGGAGGTGTAGCTCAGAGAAATGGTATGAACTTAAGCAGAGTTAAATATTAGGTTGACTAGCAGGAGAAATGTCCTATTTGTGAGAGCTACTGATTAATCTGATTAACCAAAGTCCAGGTTAATGTATTATGCCTCTGGGGCTCCAGGCCTGCAGAACTCCTGTGCAGTTCCTCTTCGGTAAAGCTGAGGAGCTATACAAGCTGGAAGCTCCTGATTATGTGAGTCTTCTGATTCTTCAGATATTTCTAATGTCCCCTGAGGTGTCTGGATAATTGAGGTTAATTTGTGTTAGGCTTTGGAACATTCACCCAAGAGAAGTGGTAGAAGCCCCATTTCTTGAATCATTTACACCTAGACTGGACAAAATACTATGAGAATCAATCTTACACTGGCATGAAGATGTGCTAGTTGGCCTAGTATGCCTTTTTCCACCGATAGTTTCTATAGTTTGTTTTCCCCAGTAAAACTGATTTGTGTTTCCAGGTTACCCAAGTTATTGGTTGTGAAAGGGAAATCAATATACCAATGAACGTGAGCAGGGAGTTGAGAGTTTAATTCACTAGAATCAGAAGGGTGAGTACCATTCTCGGTGGGGCTTCAAGTCAAACTTTTTATCTATCATAAAAAGACTGAATGGGCATCATCTTGAACCTGGCTTTTATTACAGCTATTGACACCTGACAGAGGTGTTACAGAAGGACTGATTCATGTAAGCATCCATCAAGTAACTGTTTATGTCAAGGCCTTTGGCATATTGTGGTTGAAGAACCTACATTAATGAAATCCTTTTATAACTAGCAAAAATGTCTCCAAGAAAGGTGCCATCTCACTGTCAGATTAAATAGCCAGATACTTACTTGTAAGTATGCATGTGGGGGGAAAACAGTTCTCCGTCATGTGCATTACTAGACACTGTAGTAAACAAAATGCTTGGATTATCTTGGCTTTGGTGTAAAGAGAAAATTTCTATAGTAGCAAAAGTGAATAGGCATATACATATATATTATTACATCTTGCATTTATAATAATTCCTTTAAACTTTAAGGTTCCCAAAGCAGCTTACAAAACCAAGATCAAATTTAGAAGAGAGCAAATTTTGGTCCTTCAGACAGCGGGATCACTTCGCACCATGCTAGCCTTATCCTCACTCCCAAACTGGGAGGAAATGAATAATCTGGGGCAATGCATGTATGTAATGTCAATAAGAGGTCAATATGTGTCCTTATTTTTATTTAAAATTATAAAAATGCACTTAATTCTAGATCTTCCATGAGAGATCTGTACCAAAATTGCACTGAATGATCACCAAGCAAAAGCACATTTTCACTGATGCAGATCCTCAGTCTTTGATGGATTGATGTCATGATGTACTTAAATATAAAAGTTCTTGAATGTTTTTTAATGTTCTCTAGAGGTTATTTCAAGCTTTAGAGCTAGATATATGACACTCACTATTTTCTGAGCTTTATCTACTGCAGTTTTAGACAAATTAGGGTATTAATGTTAAGTTTGTTTTAAGGTCCTTGATCAAATATCCCAAAGTAATAAAAGCATGTAATGTTTTTCTGCTTTGTGCTCAGTATAATAATAAATCTTTTAAAACTCTAGTAGGTGTCCACATTTAAATTTTGGGAGGGAAGGAGAGGGGAATGAATTTTCATGTGCACTATTTTAGTTAGCTCCGAAGTGGCAGAATGAAGAGCTGAACGGATTGTCTAAAGCCAGGCAGAGCATTAAATGCTACAGCGCAAACTTCTCCTCATAGCACCGTTAGAGCACCTCCATTTTCATTAATGCAACAACCTCCCTGCTATCCAGCCCCAGAGCAGGCACTGCCATGCCCCATTCACCAAATTGGGCCAGATAATTTGGTGGCTTAATATGATGTGGACAAACATCCACAGGGGACTTGACTGACACACCACAATCATTTCAATTGTGACCTAAGCCATTAAAGCCACACTTGAACCTGGCCCCATTGAAGTGAATGAGAGTTTAGCCATTGACTTCAATAGGACCAGGATTTCACCCCAGGTCTTCAGATGTGAAAGGTTAATGCATTAACCCACTATAGCATTTAGCTCCCCAGTCTAGGTACCTATTTCAATATACTTTAGTGCTAGTCTGTAAATATGACATTCAGAGGTAGTTCCCAAGAGAACTGGGCACATCAGAAATTGTGCTGTCCTGAATAATGCATAGCACAAGGATTTGAGAGACTGACAAAGGGAGATCTTGTTTATCCAGAACTTCTGCTTCATGTAATAGTCTAGGAATTGTAAACCTATAGAGCCTTTAGGAATTTCTGTATGTGTATCTTATTATTATTTGTATTACAATTGCATCTAGAGTCCCCAGCTGATACTGTGGTCCTACTGTGCTCTACAAACATATAGAGTCCCTTCCCCCAAAGAACGTACAATCTAAGTAGATAAGACTTTTATAAAAGGTTAGAGAAAGGGAGTATTATTCCTATTTTACAGGTGAGGAAACTGAGGAACTGATGGAGGGAAAACAGATTAAGTTATTTGTCGAAGAATACACAGTAAGTCTGTAGCAGAACCAGGAACTGAATCCAGATTACCAACATTTCATTTCAATGCCTTAACAACCATGTCAACCTTATGTGTAGATGACAAAGTAATACATAGTCAAAAAGCATCCCTGACCCAAACCCTAGACTACTGACAACTGAATAAAACCCTCATAACCTGCAGTAATTTCAACAGGATACAGTTGCCTCCTAGGGGAAAAAAATGGCTGCAGTAGACATCTGAGAAGCAGCAGTGATAACCTTAGGCTATGTGTACCCTACTGACTGTACAGAAGCACAGCTGTATCATTGCAGCTGCACCGCTTAGGGTCTCCTGTGTAGCTGCTCTGTGCCGACAGGAGAGAGCTCTCCTGCCTGCATAATTAAACCACCCCCAACAAGTGGCGGTAGCTATGTCAGCAGGACAGTGTCTCCTGCCGACATAACTCTGTCCACACCAGCACTTTTGTCAGTGAAACTTGTGTCAGTCAGGGGTGTGTTTTTTCACACCCCTGACAAGTTTTAATGCTAAAAGTGCTAGTGTAAATAAAGCCTTACTCTTACACGTGTGTGACAGCTTCAGTTCCTTCCAGAAAAATTTGTTTTTTTTAAAACCACTTTTTAATTGACTGAAGCTTATAACACGATCTGTTTCACTAACTGTAGATGTCTCATTCATCCCCACAGTTAATATATGATACCTACAGCTATGTTCATAGATTCCAAGGCCAGAAGGGACCATTGTGATCACCTAGTCTGATCTCCTGTATAACACATAGAGCTTCCCCCAAATAATTCCTTTTAGGAAAACATCCAATCTTGATTTAAAAATTGACAGTGATGGAGAAGCCACCAAAGCCCCAAGTAAGTTGTTGATGATTAATTACTCTCCCTGTGAAAAATGTACACCTTATTTTCAATGTGAATTTGTCTAGCTTCAACTGCTAGCCATTGGATCATGTCATACCTTTCTCTGCTAGATTGAAGATCCCATTATTAAATATTTGCTCCCCATATAGGTATTTGTTAATGCCACAGAAAAATGAAAAGCAAGATCAACTGAAAACCTTATTTAGCTCAGTGTCCCTTGAATGTGCATTGAGGTAAGGTGAAACTCCAGCTCACTATGATCTCATTCACTTGTTAAATCTACAGTTATTTTTGGGAAGGTTTCTGCAAAAAAGAAATGTATTTAAACTGTCAGGCGGTGTCTTCCCCACAAATATGTCATCATCATGGGTCTGTCAGCCTGGCTCAGGAAGCAGGAGTTCTTACGCCTCCCCAGGGTGTGGTAAGTTACAGACCTTTAGGCTGAAACTTTTTTAAAAACCTACATTAAATCCAGGGATCTATTTTATAATCTCACTAGATACCCACTGCTTCCCTGCTTTCTAAGGAAAAGAGAAGAAAGAAGACATTAACTCTTCCATTGCTTTTTATCCCTGTAAATTATGGAAACAATTGCAATACTCAGTCTGATTGATCATAAATGAACATCATCAACTAAAAAGTTACACTTCTCTTTTATTGCTGTTTGCAGTGTTCTTGTAGCCATGTTGGTTCCAGGATACTAGAAAGACAAGTATCAGAGGGGTAGCCGTGTTAGTCTGGATCTGTAAAAGCAGCAAAGAATCCTGTGGCACCTTATAGACTAACAGACATTTTGGAGCATGAGCTTTCGTGGGTGAAAGTGGGCATCCGACGAAGTGGGTATTCACCCACGAAAGCTCATGCTCCAAAACATCTGTTAGTCTATAAGGTGCCACAGGACTCTTTGCTGGTTTTAGAAAGACAAGATGGGTGAGGTAACATCTTTTCTTGGACAAGCTTCTGTTGGTGATAGAGACAAGCTTTCAAGTTTACACAGAGCTATTCTTTTGGTCTGAAAAAAGGTACTCACAGTGTCACAGCTAAATACAAGGTGGAACAGATTGTTTAGCAAAAGATGTTATCACATATTGTAAGAGACCATTCAAGGTGAAAGGGGCAGTTAACACTTCTGGGGTCATAGGACAAAAAAAGGTGGGGCACTAGTAGATTACAGATAATTGTAATAAGCCATAAATTCAGAATCTTTATTAAGACCATGAATTTTAGTGTCTAGCATAGTTCTGAATGTAGGCTCCTAGGCTCATCTTTTGAAAGTCTTGTCCAGGTTTCCTTTGAGGATGAGGACTGAGAGGTCAGATGTGGAGTATTTGCACCCATAAGTGACATGGTGTTTTTGTCTTTTATCATTTTTCTGTGTGAGTTCATTGGAGACCATAGCGATTGTCTGGTTTCACCCACATAGTTGTTTTAGGGGCAGTTAGTGCACTGGATGAGGTACGCCACATGTTGTGATAGGAATGTGTAGGAACCATAGATCATTAAAGGTGCGTTGTGGAGGTACTGATCATCATAGCAGTGGAACTATATTTATAGGGTTTGCATCTGTTGTTCTGGCACAGCTGTAGCTGTGTCCTATTGTAGCAGAGGTGTTAACCAGCCACTTCATCTTGAATGGTATCTTACAATATGTGTTAACATCTTGTGCTAAACAATCTGTTTCACAGCTGTGACACTGTGAGACCTGGTCTACTCTAGGAAATTAGGTCAGTATACAGTTGCTCAGGGGTACAAAAAAACCTACGTCCCTGAGTGACGCAGTTTAACCGACCTAATCTCTGATGTAGATAGTACTATGTAGATGGGAGAATTCTCCTGTCAGCCTAGCTACCACCTCTCAGGGAGGTAGATTACTTGTGCTGACAGGAGAACCCTTCCTATCGATGTAGGTAGCATCTTTACTGAAGCGATACAGAGACGCAGCTGCAGTGGTGCCACTGTAGAGGTTTGTGTGTAGACAAGCCCTGAGTATCTTTCCCAGACCTGAAGAAGGGCTCTGTGTAGCTCAAAAGCTTGTCTCTTCCACCAACAGAAGTTGGTCCAATAAAAGATATTCCCTCACCCACCATGTCTCTCTTACTTTATTTGAAACTTTAACCTATTATTGTTTCAAGAATCACCTTAGTTGTTTTTTTTATAACTGAAAGAGACTAGATTAAAAAATAAACATTTTGCCTAATTTTCAAATAGTTTAATTTGCTCATTGACAGCACTTTATTCTTGGTCACTTTCCCCCATTTTCCCCAGCACAGCAAAAGGGGAGCGAGAAACTCTTTTAAAATAGGGAAATGTTGATGGGAAAACCACAAAAATTACCCAGGAGAGGGGTAGAGTTTGAAACTACTTTTAATATTTTTGTTAAGGTGTCTAGATTACAAATTGACAGCATTGCTCTAATGAAAATCACAAGAATGTATTTTGTTGTTCTGCTCTGAAAAATTAGAATTTCTTCTCAGCTGTTTCGCTTCTGTTTTGTTTTTCATCGGTACAGTTGTAGGTCTGTTCCCCCAGCCTTCTCACTTCACTCTAAATCTAGTAGGGAATCTTATAAACATGAAACACAGCAGCACATGCAAAAATAGTTTAAGTAGCTGAAATGTGTAATGGGAAGCCAGTCACTTGGATTCTGAATGAGCACATGTTGGTGATTCCACAGGCAGGTATTCATGGCAAGGCTTATCCAGTTATGAGTAAAGGCTTCACTATTGACTTTCTGTTTGGAAGATGTTTGGCTTTATGGTCTACTTCTTAATTGTCATGATGGGGGGGAAAAGATGAAAAAAAGAAAAGAAAAAGTGTATTTGAGAAGTGAGTGGTGCTCTTTAGATGTTGAATAAATTATCTATATTAGCTGTAACAATGCCCAAAATCAGGGCCAAGTCCTGCAAACCCTTACGCATGTGCTTAACCTTCCATCAGCAAATTTAAAGTCCTGGGTAACTTTTTTACACAATATATGCCTGACTGTAAAAGCAAGTAATATATATATATATATATATATATATATAAATAAAATAAACCCCACACCAAATATTTTTACTAGCAGGAAATTGATGAGTTTCTTCAGTACATCCAGATGGTAACAATAAAACATATTTGCACTACTATGAAGAATAGTTAGACTATTTGTTTAAATGCCTTCAACACCACCATTTGATGAATGATGGGACTGATGAAATTAAGAAAAAATCTCAATCATCAGCCCCTTCATTATAGACTATCTTATAGCCTGTAATTACATGAAATAAAGTGTATGTTCACACTGTCAGAACCATAGGGTCACAGGATTAAAAGGAACCACTGAGATGGTGAATATTTAAAGTGTGATAAGGTGTTATTCCATTACAGAAGTCAGACTAAGTACTGAAAAGGTGTATATAATGGCCTTAAACCAAGTTGTTTAAATAAATAAAGACCTATTAATAATTCCTTGTAGAAGTGTCAGGTAATACTGTGATGGTACTTGGAACTTCTATAGCTTTTTCCATCTTGGTGAAATTCGTCTCTATGCCAAGGCCTCTGCACCAAGTGGGAATGAAGTGTTGAATAAATCTTGTGCTGGCCCTTTGCAGAGGGATGAATTTCACCATCTGAAACTATCAAACTACTATACAAACATTCATGAATTAAACTTCTCAGCATGCACCTATGAGGTGTTATCTCTGTTTGAAACATACAGAAAGAAAGAAGAGCCTGAAGAGCGAAGTCACTGCACATGATGGTTTATTACTCCACAAATCTGATCCCTGCATATATAGCCATATTCGATGACTTCAGTGACAAAATAGTTTTTTCTACCTTTTCATCCTGTTCACCTTGCAGACCCAACCCAACTATTTGACAGGGAGTTGGGGGGTTCTTGTGCATCATGAATGCAATTGTTTATTCAGTTCCCATTATTCAGACCTATGCAAACCTATTCATGGCAATAATGTTGCACGGGTGTCACTGATGGCATAGTTTTATCTGCAGAACAGTGATTATTGGTAGCAGTACAAGAAGAGGATGGATCCCAGGGGAAATCTGCAGGGCTGACAGTTAAGGGGAAAAACAACATCCTTCTACTCTACAATTCATATGGAAATAATAGAGAAAATAAACCTGTAACCCACAACATCATATTTGCAGCATAAGAGCAGAACTATGTTTTGTGTGAGTTACCCAAGGTGACCCAGGAATTCTGTGGTAGGTCTAGGATTAGAAACCCAATTTCCTGACTCCTATTACTGTAATTATTGGTTCATCTTCTCTCTTTCACACCTAACAGTGTCTGGGAGCGGGGGGACCCTTGCTCTGTAAAGATTGCTTTGACATGGTATTTCTTTGTAAGGGTCATTCTAGTTCTTGAATACAATATATCAGGCAGCAATATCTTCCCAGTGCCTGACTATGAAAATGTTGTTAGATTTTTTTTAATTTCAAGATATGCATTGTATTTAAAAGAAATCATCAGCAGAGATTTTCTCAATGAAAATGTTTGTTATTGAGTTTAGATAGGAATGTGCAATATTTTGAGAAACTTGCCTAGATGTGTTTCAAAATCCCGGTACATAATTCAGACTGAAATATCTTTTTCTTCAAAAACAGTGAATCATATCTCTGAAAACCTGACACCATTCCAAAATAGATCTAAGTCCTTTAACTAACTAGAATTGTGTCATGAAGAGTCTTTAACTTACTGTTTGCAACATGTGACTGTGCTTCTTGTTTTAATGGAGAATTAATATTCGATGATTAGTAAGTTCAGCAGATATCAACACAATTAGAAAACAAAGTTTATAGCGCATTTACCATTTAGCTGCCAAAAATTTTCAGCAAATGCATGGCTTTCTTTTCTCAGATGAAAAGAAAATGGCTAGGGTTACTAGCGGTATGCAGCACATGGAACACTGTAGTTTTACTGTGCGATAATCATTGTTTCAAAACCTGTTTCCAATTATCAGCAAGTCCCACGTCTGCTGCTGAATATGTCCCAGCTGTACAGTGCATAGTATAGAAATGGAATATTGCATAATCTAAAATGGAAACTAAACACAACTGGGTGTGAAAAGACAGATAATTGTCTAGATATTTCAGCTCCCTAACTCTGGAATTGAGCACACAATAAAAGGATCTCTCATTCTAAAACTTTCAGTGTCAAGCTAATCTCTGACATGAAGTCACTGGGGTCTTGTTCATAAATTCTGCCTTGATAATGTGCCTCACTTTCGTTATTTTATATATTTGTTTTAAAGTAATGCCTTTAGGCCCTATCCAAAATGAAGGTCCCATTGCGCCGGGCACTGTACAAACATATAGTAAAAGCTAGTTCCCCTTCCCCATAAATCTTACAGTCTAAATAGACTAGACAGACAAAGGGTAGGAGGAAGCAGTCTTACCTCCATTTTACAGATGGGAAACTGAGACACAAATAAATAAAATAACTTGACAATGTAATTCAAGAAGTCTGTGGCAGAGCACAAGAACCCAGATTTTCTGAGCATTATTGTGTGCGGTACAGGGCCACCCAGAGGATTCAGGGGGTTTGGGGTCTTCAGCAGCAGGGGACCCCCCACCGCCGAATTGCTGCTGAAGACCTGGCACTTTGGTGGCAGGTCCCGGAGAGGAAGGACCCCCTGCCGCCGAATTGCCACCAAAGACCCAGAGCGGAAGAAGCTCCAGGGCCCCGGGCCCCGCGAGAGCTTTCCAGGGCCCCCGGAGCGAGTAAAGGACCCCACTCCAGGGGCCCCAAAAAACTCTCGTGGGGGCCCCTGCAGGGCCTGGGGCCTGGGGCAAATTGCCCCACTTGTCCCCCCCCCCCGCCCCCGGGCAGCCCTGGTGCAGTAATCGTAACATAAGAATGAAAAGACTGTAAAGAGTTTCAAAAATATTGGAGGCAGAGTGATAAGGGTTAAGTTTAAAGGTGAAAATTAAATGAGCCTAGAACATATGAACACAGGAAACAAAGAGTTAGGGTTGAGTAAAAATACAGGCAAGAGGCCTTAAAAATGGTGGTGTGTATCTTTCTTCCCCTCTTCCTAAATGTGTTGTTTATTTAGAATGTAAGCTCATTAGTGCAGGAACCTTCTATGGGCCCAGATCCTGCAAACACTTACATGCCTGAATAGCTTTCTACATGTGAACAGTCCCATTAGGGCCTAATTTTCTGTATGTGAAGCACCTAACACACTGTTCTGAATCTGAATCCTTCCTGCACCATCACATGTTGGTGAGGTGGCAAAGTTTGCAGATGATACTAAACTACTCAAGATAGTTAAGACCAAAGCAGATTGTGAAGAACTTCAAAAAGATCTCACAAAATTAAGTGATTGGGCAACAAAATGGCAAATGAAATTTAATGTGGATATATGTAAAGTAATGCACATTGGAAAAAATAACCCCAACTATACATACAATATGATGGGGGCTAATTTAGCTACAACGAGTCAGGAAAAAGATCTTGGCGTCGTTGTGGATAGTTCTCTGAAGACGTCCACACAGTGTGCAGAGGCGGTCAAAAAAGCAAACAGGATGTTAGGAATCATTAAAAAGGGGATAGAGAATAAGACTGAGAATATATTATTGCCCTTATATAAATCCATGGTACGCCCACATCTCGAATACTGTGTACAGATGTGGTCTCCTCACCTCAAAAAAGATATTCTAGCACTAGAAAAGGTTCAGAAAAGGGCAACTAAAATGATTAGGGGTTTGGAGAGGGTCCCATATGAGGAAAGATTAAAGAGGCTAGGACTCTTCAGCTTGGAAAAGAGGAGACTAAGGGGGGATATGATAGAGGTATATAAAATCATGAGTGATGTTGAGAAAGTGGATAAGGAAAAGTTTTTTACTTATTCCCATAATACAAGAACTAGGGGTCACCAAATGAAATTAATAGGCAGCAGGTTTAAAACAAATAAAAGGAAGTTCTTCTTCACACAGCGCACAGTCAACTTGTGCTTACAACTTACCTGAGGAGGTTGTGAAGGCTAGGACTATAACAACGTTCAAAAGAGAACTGGATAAATTCATGGTGGTTAAGTCCATAAATGGCTATTAGCTAGGCTGGGTAAAGAATGGTGTCCCTAGCCTCTGTTTGTCAGAGGATGGAGATGGATGGCAGGAAAGAGATCACTTGATCATTGCCTGTTAGGTTCATTCCCTCTGGCATTGGCCACTGTCGGTAGACAGATACTGGGCTAGATGGACCTTTGTTCTGACCCGGTACGGCCGTTCTTATGTTCTTATGTTGCTTAGGACACAAACAAAGCTCCTGAGCTGCTCTTTGCATGTTCTTTATGTTGTTAAGTCCCATAAGTTTTTCCTATCTAAATGACATTCAATGGAGATATTTTCAATCAGTTCCGTTTTACATATCCCTCCAGTTGCCCAATGGCACACCTTAACATTCTGAACACATGCCCCAGATATTACCATCTTTTGTTCTGCATAACTTTAGAGATAAAGGATTGTTGAAATCTCTGACACATCTAAGCATTTGTTATAAATTCAGTCAATTCAATACTTTTTAATTTTTCTGAGGCATTTCCTTTTGAAGCATTTAGATGTCTGTCTGTACCTTTGGTGAATTTCCAGCTTTCACATTCATATGTTAAGGTGAAAATAATACTGTTTGGGTCTATAGAAATAGTAAGTAATAATAACATGTCAGAGGGAACGTTGCTTATTTTAGGACTGTAAGATCACTCCATGTAAAACACAGTCACAGCAAAATGAGCCAGACAGAGCAAACAAGTTAAGGCAGACCAAGGATATTGTCCATTTCAGATCTAATCATTTATAACAGGGCATGGTCCACCTCTACCTGAACAAGCTAAACTGAAAAATAACACAGGAATATGAACATAATTAGCCAAATCCTGCATTACCTTACTCCTGTGTAATTTCCCTGAGGATAAGAGAAAAATTTGGCTTTGTGGATATAGTCATCATTCCTTAGTATTTGCTGAAGAGAACTTTTATAGTATGACTCAAAACCAGCTCTTCCAGGCTACATTTACGCTTGTGGGGACATTAAAATATTTACCATTTTCAATATAACTCTAAGCCAGGCTGCTGCTGGTAATAAGTGATTATTAAGTATCATAATAGTGGCAGATGGCAATCTCTAAATCTTCTTTGAGCCAATAGGTTTGCCTTTGTAATTATCAGCAGGAGCACAGGTAAAAAAAAAGTTTCAGCACCCTCCCTTTTTAGGGATTATAAGAGTTATTTATGAATTAATAGTGTATTAGGCGTGTATGAACACACTATAATTGATTCAAGTATTTCCAATTGACTCTGTTGGCAATTATTAAAATTAAAGTATATCCATAAAATCACTGTTAAGGAAGCAATACAGTTTAATCATAAATGAGACATCAATTTTTCTTTTACTTGACAGAAACAACCGGTAGAAGACACTTTTCCCAACATCTGAAACAATCTGATCGATGCTTTCCATTTACAAAAGAAAAGGGAAATCACCACTAACGTCTATTTTATTAAAACAAAATTAATGTATCCTATTGCAGTTAGTGTATATCTATACACAGTTAATACCATCATTGAGAATTCTTCGGGTTTCAGATAATGAAACAAATTTAAAAAAAATAAATGCAATGGAGTAAATAGGTTGACTAATTAGATTTTTTTTTTCACAAGCTAACCTGGCAGCTATAGTCATTATTAGACTTGTGAAGTAAATAAGAACTCTTTATGTGCAGTATTTGGTGTTTACCTTATTTAAGTTAGCTCACCTCTTACTGAAGTTCTAGGCAAAAGAATGTATCTATGTGAAAACATTCATTTTGAAACGATGGCCCTGCACCTCCTCTCTTTACCCCCAGTCAATTTTTGGTAGGACTTAAATAGAAACGTGGTCATTAATAATCTCTCATGTTTGATTTACATTAAATTACCACCTTCCAATCTTGAGGCTAATTCTCCTCACAACCTCCCCCCTCACCAGTTACAAGTAACTCCCATTGCAGCCAAAGGTGAGTTATTCATATCCTGCACCAGCATTTTGGGACCAGTGATGTGTTGTCAAATTTATAGCAGGAAGGGTTTTCAGTGATTATCCTCATGAGCTGGTGATACACGTCCACTTTGCTGGTAAGCCAGGTGACTGGTTGGAAAATTGTTTGGTTCTTGAGGTCTCTCCTAGCTGCTGTGAGGGAGTAGGCATCCCTGGCAGGTGTGAGTTATTTGGAGGTTAATGGGGCTCCTGGCTCCTTCCAAATACTAACTCTTTAATGTCCAAGCTGGGGCTGGGCAAAGCAGGGTACCACCAAGGAGAGAGGCAACAGCAGCTTGACTTTGCATCCTCTTGGTGCACTGCTGGAGCTGTGGGTGTGTACATATTGGGAACAGGAGGTGGGAGAATGTTGTGGTGTGTGCCTCATGCTCCTAGCAGCTTTGGGGGAGAGGCAATGCAGGAAAGGAGTTCCTCTTGCAGCAGCTGTCACAGCATCTACTGTGGTGGGTGACGCTGAATTGGGGCACCTATCTGCGTGAGCAGCAGCTGGCTCAGTCCCATCCTGTAAACATGAAGAGCTGGCTTTAGAATTCTGGGATGGGCTGGTGAAGCAAATGTTTTGCAAGCATAGCCATGTCTAGTCCACTGCGACCACACCACTGTATGCAGGTCTGGCCTTAGGATTTAGGGGAGGGTTAGTGAAATGATTCTTTGGGGTACACCCAGATGTAACTGCCTTAATTTACATAAGAAATGTGTGACCATAGGGAGAGAGCTTAGAACATTATACCTTTTCCCTCAGCCTTCTGCTGCAGAAGTGAAATTCAGCTGCATATTCCTCTGTTCCTTGTTTATGTTGGTTTACATCAGTTAACATTTTCGAGGTTCTTCATAAGGAAGAAGGCTAGCAGCTTGCATTTAAAACAAAAACCAAAAACAAACAGAAAACAGATTGGATGTCATGGGACCCAACAGCTGGCTCCGTAACAACAGTCTCATCCAAGTTCATAAGTGATCAGACCCTGGAGTTATTACTGTGCAATGGGACATTCTTCTGACACATTGTCAAGATGTTTGCTGGTTGAAGAGAGAGAGAGAGAGAGAGAGAGAGACCAGAGGAAGATAGCTGCCATAAATGAGCAAGTTAGGTCAGTTCTTCAATGCATAATTTCTACGACCAGTAATCCAAATGCCCTGTAGCCTGGCACCATTACCATAATACCAGAAAGTAAAATGTATTTTCTCTTGAACTAGATTTTCCCAGCATACTAGCTATGAACTGGTTTCCTTCATGTTTTTTGTTCCAGTGTTTTCTTCCTTAAAAACATATTTTGTGTCAAATTCAGATGAAATTCCACTCTTCGTTTATGTATGAGCTCCCTTATATAGTTCCCTGTACTCCCTAGTTGCTCCCAGATCATGGATACACACCAGATACCCCCCTGGAACTCTTGTTATAGTGTGTGGAGGAGGTCCCACTTCAAGGCTCTGGTGCCACTAAACAGCTTTTAATGTTTAATTACTTTTTGCGGCACTTGTTCTATCTTTGGAGCACTGAGAGCACAGAGCCTTAGGAACAAGATCCAGAATGTGCCCCAAAAAACATCAGCAAATGGCAACTGCAGCGGCACATCTCTCTTTTATTCTCTCTGTTTCTTGCCTCTTTGCTGCTAAGTCACCTCTGTAAACTGCCTCTCTACTTCTGACTGTAAAGCATACAATCACCACAAAGCCCCAGGATAGACAAACCAATAACTTCTTGTAAAATTCAAGTCAAATCTGAACAAATCCTTTTCTGAGGGTTGAATGTTTTTGAGAGCTTTTCTCCCCTGTTTTTCAGTTTTGCGAGTCTCTTCCACATTCAGGCTGGCAGCTGAAGTGACAAAATATTGTGAAACCAATGGGAATTTAGGCCAAAGTGCTTGAAATCGCCCAGGAAAGCCTGTTCCAGTATGATTTCTAGCTCAAATACTCAGATCAATGAGGTCTGAGTAAGAGTTTTTATCCAAACTGAATCTCCCAGCCTTCTGAAGTTCAGCTTTCACTAATTGAGATACACAGTATGCTGCTAGCTCACTTTTGGTCAAAAACAAGAATAAACTCTTCCTTCTTCTCCTATCTGGAGTCTGTCCTCAGAGTGAACCACATCTCACTGATAGGTCACAAGGTTCACCCACAAATTGAGAATCTTCTGCATCAATGTACCCATTCTGCAAAGCGAGACAACCATTGAAGGAAGTTTAGGACAAAAATTAAATGTGAATATATTCTGAAGAATGCCTCTGTGACAGAGTGCTGGGTAACAACAGCTGAGCCTACACTCTGGTCACTGCAGCTCCAATTAAACACTGCAGAACAGACCTTGTTAAGAAGAGTTGTGCCTAACTGGTGGGTGGAGGAGAGCTGGGAGGCTAATTAAGCCATTAGGCAGAGGATACAAAAAGGCACGGGAAGTAGGTAGGGGGAAGTAGACAGAGAGAGGAAGAGAGAAAAATTGTTCTTTCCTGCTTGCCTCAGGAGCTGAGGGCTCCCCAAGACTGTAGGAGTAAGACTGTATATTGTACAAGGATCGTGGGGACCAACATTGTAAATAAGCTGCACTGGGTGTTTTAGCAGCATTAATGTCTCTTAGCTGTTGGTAGACTTGAGCAGAGGCAGGAGCCAGTGGGCTCTGCCACAGCATCATAGAAATGATTTAGTACTGAGGCTGCTAAGAGCCAACTGCTCTCATCATTTTCAGAAGCATTGAATCAAGGACTATCTGTTACATCATTATTCAAGTAAGCAAAGCCTGAAATGATTGTCACTTTTAAAAAAAAGAGCAAGGTTCTAAGATGTCAAATATAAAAGGAAGCACTGAGCAGAAAAACATGAAATGGATATGCAAATTTACTTTTTGGTCCTTTAATATGGGAAACCAAAAAACTTGATTACAATAAGCACTTTTCTCATTCACTCATTTCTCTGGTGAAACTTGATGCCAGAGAATTTTCTGTTGCTGTATTTTTAGCTTTTTTCCTTCGTTGTGTTAATTTTGCCTTCATTTGATTGAGTCCATGATCTTTTGATACGGCTTATTAAAATCACAAGGGCCTTGTTCATAAAAAATGTTATTCAAGCAACTTTCTGGCAAATGCTATTATCTTTACAAGTGTGGACTATGTTTGTATATGATGGTTTGTAGTTCCTTTAATCACATTTCCATTAAGTAGAAGTGGGAACCTCTTGGTTACCCAGAGGATGCATAATTCCAGTGGGGAATTGAATGAAAAGGAGAAACTAAAGTATAAGATATGCATATTCAGTAAACAAAAAATAACCCACAATATTTTCAAACAGAAGACCCCATACCACAGACCCAGACTGGGATTAAATTGCACACTGCTAATAATGGCAAAGAGTTCTGTGGCTAGACTAACAAACGTATTGGAGCATGAGCTTTTGTGGGTGAATATCCACTTCGTTGGATGCTAATAATATGATTTATGAATTAATTTACTTACCTACTGAAAATAAGATATTACATTTGTTCAACCTCCAGCTATAAACTATAACTGATGTTCTGAAGGAAGGTGAAACCCCACATGATTCAGCTGGCCAATTATATAATGTGCTATGTGGTGGATTCCTCTCTGACCCCAACAGCAAACAGCAGAGGCCATGAGGTATAAGATTTGATTATTCCTATTTTATCAGTTATGTGTATCATCTTAACAGAGAACAAATACCAATAAGTAATGTAAAAATTCTTTTGTATGGAATAACCAATGGAGTTACACCAACATAAGACCAATGAGAATGAGAGAACATGCCTAGAATGCATTGTGTGAAAATAAACAACTGGATTTACAAACAAAAGTGTATTCATTTATGAATATGGCACTGCACCCAGATACCTGAGCATGGGATCTTCCTAACTTGCAAATAATGAAGTTTCAGTCGTTTCATTCAGTTCAGTTATGGTCGGCATCCAAAAATACTGATACTCAGCAAAACTTCTCAGGTCTGATTCTGATTTCAATTCTGATTTGAGCTGACTGAAGAATGATATTTTATTTTAAAAGTTAATTAAATTTATTTTAATTGGTTAAAAAAACCAGCAAATATGTTTCACCAAAAACTTGAAAATTCAAAAAAATTCTACCAGATATGTTTCCTACATTCACTCATGTTGTTCTTGATTTCCAACAGTGTAAAAATGAGATCAAGCCCCTGAGTTCACAAAATTGGAATGTATACTCTCTCCGTTGGAATTTGGAAAGATAATTCTGACTCCTGACAGAACCAGGAAGTGCAGTAGTGAAATTTAAAAATAATATTAAATAAACTTCTTCAAATCTCACAAAAATTTGATTCAAAGCTGTTTTTTCAGATACGTTTTGGGCGATTCCTGTTGTATCTGATAGTTTGCCCATCTTCTTTACGTACAATAAAATGTCATTTATCCATATGCCAGTTAAATTGAATTCTCAATCAAAAGAAGAGTGGTTATGTGCTCTATTGTCACTGTTGCAGTGGATCATCCTTTCCATCTTCAAAAATGCATTGCCTGAAAACATCACATGTCCATTTTGCCCCCCTATGATACGCTACCTAGATTTAGATTGTGAGCTCTTCAGAGCAGAGTCCGTGTCTTTATTTTCTATAAAGAGCCTAGCACACTTTAGGTTTTGTACAACTAAATAATACTGAAATACTATGTCCAGTTCTGATCCCATTTTTTAAAAGATGTTGAAAAATTGGAGCACGTGCACAGAAGAGCTACAAAAATGATTTGAGGGCTAGAAAATGTTCTTACAGTGATAGACTTAAGGTGCTCTGTTTAGCTTATCAAAAAGTAGCCTGCGGTGTGACTTAATTATGGTGTATAAGTATCTTCATGAGGAGAAAATACCAGGTACTTATATTAATAATCAACATAATTTCCAATTATTCATTATAAGACCATTCATTGTAAAAACCAAAATAAATGTTTCTCGTATCTTATAGTCTATTTGGGAGTAAAATCATGTCTACTTCTCCCCTTCTCATACACTAGTATATTCCCAAATCAAAGCTAATCCAGAATCACATGACTGGACATAACTACCTGCAGAAGTATGAGTACTTGCCATGTAATCATTGTTTTCAGCATCTTAGAGGTTAAAATTATTTCTCTGTATTTGTTCTCATGCAATAATTTCAGTAAGAAGAAAGTTATGGTTCAATGTAGACTTTTTTTATAGAAATAAACAGATTTCTAACAATAGGGGCTCAATTCCAACCTTAGCGGTAAAGCCGCAGATGGACATGCACAGGAATCGCCCTTAAAATTTTTCAATTTTTTGTTAGATAATTAGATAATATTCAGTATTTGTACAGGAATAACTAGTAAGCACTGCAGATATTGAGGTAATGTTTAATTATCTAAAGCTATTGAATATGTTTAAGGGCAACCACTACATCTTGTAAAATCAGCCCCAAGTAAATATGATGTACCATGGCTGATTTTACAGTACATTCATACCCACATATGCGAGGTAGGTAGAGAGCTGATATTCATTATTTCTGTAGCACTTGAATTTGGAGAGGCTGGTGTGGTGGTGGTTTAGTTCAGGCACACGTCACTTGATCTGTGTTGATACCCTGTACATTAATGAAAATGAGTTGTTGTATGGTAACATCCATATTTCCATGTATCCATTTCATAAAACCATCTAGTGATTGGGCATGATAGTTATGATCTGCTCAAGAAGGGTCCCAGGCTGGAACAGCAGAGGTGTGGCAGATCATTATGTACTTGGGGTGAAATTAGGCGAGGGTCAGCAAGAAGCTTAAATTCCATTTAAGATTTATTTGTAGGTATTATGTTGAATTTAAGTGATGCATAGGCCTTGTGTTATCCCTCTGCACTGGGGTGAATTTCACCCTCATAGATCTATGCAGGAAAACTTTGCTCACAGCTGACCCATGCGGTGCCTACTTCAAAATAGTGCTATTAGTCCCTTTCTTTCACAGGCACTAAACTGACTTTCAAATTCAGAAAAAAATAGAACTTTTCCCCCTTTAGCTAACTATCTTCTGTTCCAGCTGTTACGGTTTGTATTCTATTTCTAGATATCAAAAACACTGAATTCAAAAATCTACAACTGCTGTTAGAAAATTTGACAGTAGTTCAACAATATCCCCGCGTTTAGAACCCACTACAGCCATATCAAATAAACGTGGTAGGAAATTCAAATAAATATTTATCCACTGCATTAAACATTAACCACTTTTCAAAGCACATTGCAATGCAACCCATATTGTCATATAACCACAGTACTGTGATTTGACTGTGAAGCTGTTACCATCTGGACTGCTGTGTGCGTGTGAGAGAGAGAGAGCGAGGTGGGGGAATTACAATGCATCATCTGCTCAGGTCACTCGGTGTCTTGAAAGTTTAATCAGACTTTCTTCATCCTCCATTACACTCATTAGATCCTGTTAGGTTAGTGCTCAGTGTTGATCTGTATCTTGGTCAAGACAATTGTTGCTGATTAACTATAATTACCAGTAATGGTCCCAACCTGCTTTCAGCAGGCTGATGCCATCATTTTGTCCAGGCGTCTGTTCTGCGGTGAACAGTCCCAATCTGCTAGCCATTTACTTGCTTACTGTTTGAGCCAACAAGTTGCTTCTTGTGTGGGCCCATCTCCTCACCCATGCGTGTCCCGGGCATAAACATCCTGCTTTACCTCAGGCAGATAAAAGAAAAAGAAAATGAGAACGATTGGCATGAAAAATTAGAAAGAAATTAAACAGCAGCAGCAGCAAAAAAACAAACAAAGGTGGGTCAGAATAACAGAGCAGCTTGACTTCTATTCAAATGAATGCTAACAAAGGAATCTGCTCTTTGCTTCTAATGCCTATACAAAAGTGCACTTCTACAATTCATAGTAAGGAATTGTGAAAAATGTAGTGTATGGAGGGCCCAATCCTGAATTGCTTATTCATGGGAATAGTCCTTATTCAAACCAACAGTCTATTGATTTCAGTCAGATTACTCCCATGAGCAGAGCTTCTCATATGAGTAGGAGTTTGTAGGATTAGGATCATGATCCGCTTTTTGCCCTCTGACCATTCCATGAAATATTTTATATACAAATGTTATTTTAAAAGATTTTACAGCTGATTTTCAGCTCAGCCTTAACAAGACCTTCATATTCGTACTCTTAAATTATGGACACAAATAATTACAAGTGTAAGTTTGTTTCTGCAATTATTTGTGTGAAAACGTAAATTCATTTAAAGGTTTAAGTTCCTAATTTGCTGCCACTACTAATTAGGATTCGAGGTGACATTAATTGTAACTACAAATAATTATGGTATGAAATTGAACCACAGCCATTTACACCTACAAGCTGGAGACACCAAAACAGTGGTCACCTTTTAAAAATCTAGCTCTTTTGGTACAAGGCCTATTGACATAATGTGCCAAACTTTCAAAATGGCTAGCACATAGCTCTATGCATAAAAATGAGAGAACTGTACATCTATTTTTGCTATTGATTTTCTTCTGTTGTGGTAGTACAATCACACCCAGGGGATTCACTCACAGTCAGGATCCCATTGTGCTTGGTGCTGTATATGCACATATGGAGACATAGTCCAGTAATGAACTGTCACTTTAAGGCAAGCAACTGTATTGCGGTAACCTGAGAGCCTCAGCACTGCTTGAAGTCAGTGTAGTGCTGGAATTCTTAGAGACTGGAGCAGACTGCTGCAGCTTCACTAATAGAGCATTAATCCTCTTCCTGTATGTGTGCCTGGATTTACTTCCACAAGACACTACAGGCCTTGACCCTGAAGAGCGAATAATTTAAGACAGGAAGGACTATATTAAGAATGGAGGACAGGTATACAATTAAATATGCACAATTGTTATGTTTGCTGAATACATATTAAACAAAACAACAAACAAACAAAAACTAAGATAAAAGACTATTTAGATTGCAACGTCAAGCACTTGTAAGTTGGGAAATGCCAAATGTACACTTTCTGGCACTACCTTAATTCTGCCCTCAGGTGTGGCCATCATGTGCATTGAAAAATAGTATGTGACTACATAATTAAAGACTATATCATAACGCATACACTCAAGGTAGCAGAATTAATGTTTCACAAGCAGCCATAAATCTGGCATGTCCTAATTTATGAGTGCTTGACTTTGCAACTTAAATAACTTTCTCTCTTTTAAGATAATGCATTTTCTGATTTTTTTTTTAAATACAAAGTTTTATATATGTGTGTGTGCACGCAACTGTAACAACCCCTCAAGACATAACCTTCTATCTAGCACTAGGTCACACAAAGACATTCTAGGGCGTAATTTGGCTCTTAGTTTCCAAGTTCCCTAATTGTACTGATACAGCCTTATTTTCCTAAAAGAACAGTGGCAAATATATGTAGAAAAGTTGCTCTTTTCAAAGATTTTACTGCATTTTTACCCTGACCAAGCTTTTGTATTTGGCTTTCACCATTATGAGACAAGGCCCTGAAACATAAAACAGTCACACACAAAGAGCTAGATTCACGAGTACATTTCAGCTTCTTTACACTCATCTGACAACACTAAAGAGCCATAAACCTGTTTAACCACTCATTTAAGCCTGTTTTACAGCTATTTTGTGTTGCCAGAATGGTGCAAATCAGGTGGAGGATATTGGTGTGGACCTTGCTCAAGATTTACAGACCATGTGGTAAACTGCATGCACGTTTATTTGCCTCACCTGCACTCTGCCCACTAATCTATCTCCTGAGACTTATTTTAACATTTCAAACTCCTTAACAGCTTTGAACAGCTGCTATTTTTTTAAAAATCCACCTGCCAGAGAAATCTTTCTTTGTTCTCACACCAAATGTGGAATCTTTCCTAACAAATTACTCTTGCCTAAGGACTGGATGAGCAAAATTCAGTCTTTCACCAGTAACAGCTTTTATATACGCCTAACTACTAAGGTTTAAAAGTTAATTGATCCTCCTTCCAGCAGAGCTACAACTGGAGGATTGTAACATCAGCAAGTTGTTTCTAGCTGTAGATGGGCTCCAGATAATGGACTTCAATTTTTTTCAGGTATCGGAAAAGTATTTTGCATCATTTTTAGAGATTTTTATGGGCCTTCTGAGGCCTGTCTAGTTGCATTCATATTTAATAAGATACCTGCATTAAAAGGTAGAGAGAAGAAAAATAGTTCTAATAGTTTTTCCCCAAAATCTCTCTAAATATTCCTAAAATATATTTTTTTCTGTAACAGATCAGGCATATACAAAATATATGATAGTGTAGGATGGTGCAAATGTTTTATCAGCATAAATTTTGTCTTGGATGACCTGGGTAACTCATGCTTGGTTTTGTCACTATGAATAATGCAGCCATCCAAAATTCATGGTGAAAAAGCATCTTATACCGCACTATACCATCATATCTGTATTTATATCTATTACCCCATCTTGAAAACAGTTAAGCACTGTATTTTCCACTTCATGCATCCGATGAAGTGGGTTTTAGCTCACAAAAGCTTATGCTTAAATACATTTGTTAGTCTCTAAGGTGCCACAAGGACTCCTGTTCTTTTTGCACACTTGAATAGTCACACTGAAGGCAATGGGAGTATTCGCATGCATAAAGTTACACATGTGCTTAAATATTTGCAGGATCATATGTATGCATGATGTATGTGTATGTGTTAATACCTGCATATAAACATTCCATCTTGCATAGAATATTGTTATATAGTTTTACTTGTATATCAAGTGCTCTAATTCTTTGTTGAATTGACCATTTGACCTATAAAGCACTGCAATCTATAAGCCAAAAATAATAAATAGAATTTTTAAAATAAAATTATGTTAAGGATCGATTAAATAGTAAATGTGTTCAGACTACTGTGATCGCAGCACAATCATCCATGATTTGCCCATGTTTAAAATATTTTGGCAACAATTTTAAAAAGGATTTTTATTAACTCTCATACTCACTAAGCTCGTTTTACAGGTTGTGGAAGGAAATGGAGATTGCTGGCCAGGAAATCATGTCTCAGAAATATCACGTCCTTGTCACAATTTGTCTCTAGGTAATCCATCTTTCATATGAAAAGTAAAACTGAGGTCCTGACCACTTGTGGTCAATAAAAATACCATTTTGGTGTCTCTTTGCAAGGATAGGGTTATTAGCCCCCCAAGTCTTGGTTAAATTCCAGCCTGGGTTATTACATTTTGTCTATCAAAATGTAATAATGTAGTTTCAGTTGGATTCTGTATTCTTTACTTCCTGTCCTAAACTGTTATATAGTGGTGGTGTTCTCTGTTAAAAAGCTGCCATATTCCACCGCCAAAGCTCCATACCTACTCCTCCCCAAGCCTCTTTTATTTAATCTTGTCTTCTTTTTGCTGAGTTTGTACCGATATTTCAAGCTACAGTATAAATAAGGTACCAACTCATGGGAAAGAATACAAGGATTTAGTTTCATCTCTCTTCTCCAGGGCCTATATTATTCTTAAGAGTTGCTTCTTTTATATCCATGTGACTTTCCATACACTGCCAAGCAAAGATTTACAGAGAGTAGAAGCAAGCAGTATGGATTTCAGTGACCCAGCTCCCCATCGGAATCACAGCCTTTAGTGAAAATGGGGATTCAAGTATACGAATTTAAACAGCAAAAAAATACATCCTAGATAGACTATTTGTAAATACTCTCTATAGCATTCTTCTAGGATGTGCAGAATATAATTCTTTTGGTTTATTTTTTCTGGCAAAAAAGTTGTTTGTTGGGATTTTGAGCGAAAGATATTTAGGCATTTCATTCTTTTTTCATCAGTTCAGAAAAATAACTTATTGAAAGAAAAGATGTTCATTATTTATGCTTTTTCTCCAATAACGTATTACTTGACTGACCTACTGAACACCTTTTGCTATCCATTTCGGCTGACCTTCCTAGTTATTATTTGCTCTTCGTTGTGTTTAATAGCCACAGCAGTGTCTTTTTCTATCTAGCGTTGATTGACAGTGGAATACTCTGGCTAGTAGCTACAGAGTCAAACCACAGACCTAGACACTGTACAGACTGTACATCCTTAGAGTCTGCCAGCAGACTGTTCTTTGTGAAATACTACCAAGTAACTATGAATTCTGGAATAACACTTTCTTGGCTATTTCTCACGTCAATGTGGAGTACATTTATTACGTCTTCTCTTGTCATTAGAAATGGATAATCTTATGCTTACGTTGATACATGAATTATGAAAGCAATTTTTACTATTATTTTACATGCAGTACTATTCATATAAAAATAAGCGCTTTCGTTTATTAACCTGTTGTATGCCTTGCATGAATATAGGGCCCCATGACTCCCTATGTGGGAATAACCTAATTAAAGGAGTGGAAACTCCATGAGGTTGCAATTCTTCTATCACAGGTTGGGGTTTGCTCTCTAGTTCTATGGCAGTAAGATTTCCTCT
This sequence comes from Mauremys mutica, assembly GCF_020497125.1. NCBI lineage: Eukaryota > Metazoa > Chordata > Testudines > Geoemydidae > Mauremys > Mauremys mutica. Next base: position 32,655,634 of record NC_059076.1, on the reverse strand, counting down.
GTATGGAGAGACACTGCTCTCTTCTCTCTAGAAAGCCCCCTTTCCCCCAGCTCCTCTGCCTTCCTTTGACAGTATAGCTCCTGCAGAAGCCTTGGTGCCAAGTATCCTGCAACCATCATTGTCCTCAGAACCCTACATGATTCAGAAGGGATAAAACTTGGTGTAGACTCTGTCTGTAGTAACTTGTGAGGCTTTAAATCCCAAGAGTTTGTTTGGAAGACAGAACCTGGCAAAGCCCGGGTTGTCCCACAGAAATCCATGGAGGCACTTAGCAAAATTGTTGGGGTAAGGAAAGGGGATGGGGGTAGGAAATCATATTGTAGTAGTGGCCTTTTCACACACATTCCACCATGATACCCACCACGAGCATACTGGGAAGCGCACAGGCATACACACCCCATATCTGTTGACTTAGTAGAAAATCATGGTAATGGCAAGGCTTGATTGATTTACACACATGATAGGAATACTTGACATTTTTGCCATGAACCAATTTGCTGTGCATATTGTTTTATATTTATTAGCTAACGTCTGTAAAGCATTGTGAAGATGGAAAGCACTATAGAAGTGCTAAGTAACTTTAATAGTAGTAGTGTTACATCTAATTTTAAAAAAATAGGATAGAAAATGGATGGAAACTCCAATATGAATTAAAACAAAGAAATTACTTTCATGAACTGAGCAAATTACGTGCCTAAAAAAACTCCCCTTTTTCTCAGAAAAAAACACCCCAATTTACTTGTTTGCAGTTGTAATTCTTCTGACTGCTTCCTACATATTTTACTGTTGTTGCAATGTTATACAGAAAAAATACACAGCGTGATTTTCAAAACAAATAAGATGATGAGACTAGAATCTGAAAAACATACTGCTCCTTTCCATTGAAATGAATCCTCTCCCATTTGAAGTCAATGGAAGAAATCTTGTCCCTTAAATAGTAATCATTAGCCCTATAATTATTCATTTTGCTCCAAGAATTCTTATTTTGGTCCCAGTTTGATGCCGACTTTATATGTGCAGTGCTGCTTTAGTTTTAAATTTTTCATTGTGTATTTTAATGTATTTGTGGAAATTATTAACGAAGTTATATATTGTAGAAAACATTCAGACTACTCTTGAACATTAGGGAACATTAAGATAGGAGAAATTAATTTAAAATGTACTGTGACAATTACAATGTTAAATATGGCTAATTTTTACAAGTCAGTGAAGAAAAAAAAATCTCCCCCATTCAGGTGACCTCCTTATACTCTTCCTGGATGCCCCTCTTCTACCAGGCCTGGGTCTATCACTCATCTGACAATCAAATAGCAGTAGCTGGAGCAATAGGAGGTCATAAAAGAATACAAAGCAGATAGTCATTCATCAAGCGCGTGCTGCCATCTAGTGTCTCAAACGAATTTTGTATCCAATTCTTTGACACATACATACTACATCCTTATTCACATAAATCATACTAAAGCAAAAATCCAGCAGGTTTAGGGGCTGGCGATACCTCATTTTCACACACACACACACACACGTATATACAAAAGATAGGTGGGAAAACACAACAAAAATATTTTGGATGGGATTCACAAAGGTAGCTAGGCACCTAACTTCCATCTATTTGTGAATGTTATATTAGAATTTGTTTTGACCATGAAGGCGCTTCATAGCCCTTTATGTTCACCTTCTGTGAACAGTTATACACTGAAATGAAATGTTATTGGTACAAATGTTTGCAGAAAATATAATTTAAATCTATATGCTCAAGTAGTTACAGAAACTGAATTTTAAATTCTGTCATGTGAATATTCATAGTAGAAATGTTTGCTTGCTCATCCATTCAAGGAACAGATACAGTTCTACTTGACTGCTATAACCACTCACAGCTAACAAAGAGATCTTAGACAGTGATTATCAAACATGCACAGAGAAGTGTCTGTGACCAGTCCTTATAGATTGTTTTAAAACTGCCAAAAATGCATCAAGTAATTTTGAATAATGAACATACTTAAGGAAGTTACAGTCCACACAATGATAAGCCTTTAGCAAACAAGATGAACTGGTTATGTGAAAGATTTGTTCTGAATTATTTTCTAAGTTCTAATGTAAAATATATATGACTGAAAATATATGTGTCCAAAACACACATAAATTACGTGCAGTAGAAACGGTGTATAGAAACAACCGTGTCTAAAATTCTTGATCTTAGGGTCTGCTCAGTATTGTAAAAGGTTTGCTTCATTAGCAATAGGAATCCTTCAGAAAAAAATAGGAATACTGAATGTAATTTTGTTAATGTGATTTGGCTTGCTTTATTTATTGCATTTTTATTGTGTATAATATACTTTTTAAAAAACAGATGCATTATCCAGTACAGCAGAGCCACCGTTCAGACTGTTTAAAAAAAAGAGGGTTTATAAAACTTAATATTAATAGAAATGTTTTAATGATTTTCTTTTAATTCAGTTAAAAGAATATTTTAGTTGGATTGAAACATTTACTGTAGTGTTTCCGATTCAAAACCCTGAACCATTGTGTTCATACTTGAGAACCATAAAATCAATAGAAACAAACTATAATGGATCAGTGTATTTTCCTTATCCAAGCTGAATGAAAAACAAAAAGTAAACCAACAGCATAAATGGTGGAATATAAATTCTTTCAGGTATAATAAGCTGTTATTAGTGACACAGATGATAACATCTGGTTTTATTTTTTTAAAATATATGATTTGTAACACAACCCGGTGTCTAGAGGAAGGTGTATGTGCAACAGGCACAAATATGCCTAACTTTGAGATGACATATCTTACGCCGGTACTAATAATGAAAATTGGCTAAGGCTTTCTGGTTACCACAGACAGATTTATATCAAAATTCTTTCAGATCTACAGAGTATATCTCATCTCTAATATCCTGCTCTCCCCATCTCCAATGACAGTGAAGAAAAGAGTTTATTTGCCCTTGATAGTTAAATAAAAAAACTCTCTTCCTGTTGTAAACAATGAGCTAAAATCATATTTTGGAACAGGGGGATACATGAAACCTTGAGCATGTTGTAACCTAGCAATTTAGAATTAGGAACCAGTTTCAAGAGGATCTGTTTACTCATTCATTATTTATTTTTACTTTAGTTTGCAGTCGCGGTGTGGTGTTTAGCTTTGCGAACTTTCTGGAATAGTGATGTGATCTCATTTTGACCTCTTCTCTCTTCTTTCCAGCAATATGTGCTACGAAGCATGCAGACCAGTAACCAGTGGAAGGTCAAAGAGGAAGGTATCAAACAGAGATGGGGTAAATGAGGGGGCAGCAAAGGGAGAGGATGGAATGAGTCAGCATGACACAGATGTCCAGCTGGAAACCACAGCGAGGTCTTCCACTACACTGTGTGAGCTTCTTAAAAGCAAAATCCAGACAAAGTCTGTCTCTCTATAAATCTTTTTCCTCTTTCCATTACTAGTTGGGTATTGTTGGCTCTAAGCCACCTGATTTTACTATGATTTATTAACTGCTATGCATTATATATGAGATTCAGGTTTACTGAAGAGTTACCCTTATGGTCAATGTTGCATACAAATCAGCTACTGTTAGAGAGGTTTATTGCATCATTTTATGTTGCTAGGAGTTTTGTTAGGTAGTGTTAGAATTTGTGACTTGTAAAACAAACACACACACACACACACAATCCTCTTATGTGTTTCACATGGTCTGTAGCAGCACATGGAGCCCATCTTTTTTAACAGTAGTGATAGCCCTGGTTGGGCTAGAAACAAAAGAATAATCAAAAGAAGTCATAAAAACCTGGGCACATCTGCAGCTGAAGAAATTGGGGGCTTTGCAGATATTTGGGTAAGGAGCTTAAAAAGTCACAGAAGCAACCATCTCCTCCAAAGAGGAAAAATGTGTCAAAGAAGGAAACAAACATATAGGACAACATGTCCCTTTGCATGGAGGCAGTCTGGAATAATATTTCATCCCATCTGAGACAAGCTGGTGCCAAAGAAAGTTTAATATGTGCCAAGTTCTACTGTCTTTCCTCAGGCCAATCTCCCATTGACTTCAGCGGGAGTTTTTCCTTAGTACAGGCTTCGGAATTTGGCTCTAGGTCACATTATTGTTTGTGATTACCCCAATGACTACTAATATTTCTGTTTCAACAGTCAGCACTGCTTCATGACAGCTTGCCGTCACCTTCTTACATGCAGATACAATTGTGCTTTAAGGCCAAATGAATCCCCACAAAAAGGACATGCTTAGAAACTCACCTTAAGCACAAAGTACTTCTACTGAAAAAAAAAATAGCAAGTAAATACAGTAAATTGCAAAGGTATGAATGACCATTAGGATGCTAAGAGAGGGTTCTCCATATCTGCAATGTTGCCATGCTTTTAAACCACAAACATTGCAGTGTGTTTCAGAGTGGCATATGTTATGAAGTGTTTCTGAAGAAAGGAGTTATTGTTAGGTAAAAGCATTATGTCCTACCAGGAATTAGTTAAATATTCCTGATTTTGATTCCCTGCCAAAAGGACTGTAGACCTAGTCAAATAAAATAATATCCAACACAACCACAGCCATGTTTGTTTATAGACATCTGAATGTATAGATATCACAATTTATATAAGTTTTTCTTGAAGTTAATCTTAATCTTTATATTTTTATTTTATATTTTATTTATTGGTTTGAGACCTAACAAAATCAGAAAGAATTACATACCTGAATTCACTTTTTACCCCCTTGCATTGTAAATGTGGGTACTGTTCCTGGACGGCAGTTTGTAGACAGCCTGCTCTGAGTATGAAGAAACTGGGAAAATGACTCTCGTTTCTCGGGATATGGATTTAACTTTGCCTTAGATGTCTCAAGCATAATTAACTTGATAGTCTAAGATTAGCTATGACAGAATTTTATCATCACTGTTCACTCACAATTTTGTTCCACAACTCCCACTATTTTTTCACAAAAAATATCTTGGCACAGTAAATCTAAAAATGAAGCACAGTGAGTGGAAGGAGAAAGACATTGGGCCAGAGTCTCGACTGATGTAAATCAGCTTAGCTCCTGTAAAGATATTTTCATGGAAATACACACTATAGAAAAGATTCCACATTGCCTTTCAGACCTTTTAGGAGTAGCTTTATTTCCAAGTGTTGTTAAATCTGTGCTTCTCAGGCACCATGGAAGTAATACAAAATCCTAAAGGCATTTTGAATATATAATGTCAATACTGTGTTCAATAATATAGTCTCCATGATGATTTTACAGATAGGTGACATGAAATGAAGGTATTTGAAAAAAGGAAAGAACTAATGACTGCCTTACATGAAGGGCTACTCTTGTTTATAATCTTTGCATCAGTCTCTTTTTCTTCCATTTACACTGTGGAGCCTGACAAAAGCATTATGTCCTTGGCAAACCAGACACTCTAGTCTGTGGATACAACCTAATTAAACTAAGTGCTACCTGTGGCAAGGACATTAGGTAATTCAGAGTATTAAAGTAACCAAAACAAAGCATCATTTTTCAGCTTTCAGATCCATTCTCAATAATTCACAGTGTCGATTATATTTTAAAGGGCAAAGTGCTTTCTGATAAGCTAAAAATGAGACAATATTGCCCCTAATGTTTAGGTACAGTAAATATCCATACCATGCTTCATCGTCCTTGTTTCTTTTTCATGTGTGCTCCAATTAACACTGTCTCATGATTAATCAGAGAATTAGCAAAGATTAATAGGAATATGCAATAAAATAAATATGAATAATTTAGTAGTGAAATGGAACAACATTATTAATTCCTGGAATGAACAGCCAGATGAAATTAGTGTTTCTCACTCTCTGAGTTTCTTATTCTGCTGTGTGCGTGACGCAGTAGAATTTTTACAGAAATTCATGTTAGCATTTTAAATGTTCCCTTTCAAAGGCAGTGAAGAATGCAACATTCTCTGGCACCCATGCAACTGAATGAAAAAAGGCAGCCCAGCTCTTGGTTCATCTGAAATCTGCTTGAAATTCTGATCAGCTGACTTCTGTATTTGAATGATCTTTGGGTCAGAGAGTAGGAACGGATCCTATCTGCAAAATATATTTCAAAGGCCGTTCTCAATTCTTCTTAAAGTTACCAGCTCGGTTTTATTGATTTGCATTTCAAATTATATAATTATTCATATATTACTGACTTGGTAGATAGATATTACAGAGCTGGTAGACTAAAATGCATTAAAGGGTAAACTGTCTGCTATTCCAACATACCTCGTTATATATAGATTGCATATATATTCATTCTGTGCTGGAAATAATTTTAATGTGTTCTAAAATAAGCAGCAGACATATTGCTTTTTTAAATGTGGTTATATTAGTATCTGATATTATGGTGATCTTGGCCCATATTGACATGAGACAGGTCACAATGCAGCAACTGTTCAATATCATCCTTTGGACTTCTCTGATAGACCACTTAACTATCTCAGCTTTTCCAGTGATCATCTCATTTATCTAGGATTATTGCACCGAATTTACTGTTTGGTTTTCTTCCAGGACTGAAATGTCAAGTCCAGTGTCATGCATGCAGTAGCTTTGTGCTATGAGAGCTCAACAGATCCACCAAAAGCTGCTAGCAGTTGATCTTTGGATAGAGCTAGAAATAAATAAATCCTCTTTAGCAGATCAATATTCATCCCATTTAATGCTTGATGTGAAACTTGTGGATTTGAGGCAGTAATGCTGATGTACAGCTAATCGTTGAAAATGGGCATTAGGGCTTTTATAGCATAGCAACATATTGTCAAACAGGAAGAGAGAAAAGTGTTCAGTGAATCCTCCGGAAAAAAAAAATCCTCCTCTGCAACAATATGTAATTTAATGCATATTTGTAATCTACAGTCTTACACTGTAGTGATTTTGTCCTTTATATGCAAAATTGATTCCAGTAATTCAGTTTATAAAACAGATTACTCCCATTTCAAAGGGTCCTCCAAAATATTCTAAAAAGTAAATTTGGTCTATAAAGTATTCCCCCCTCATGTATTTATCCACACTATGTGCAAATGTATGAAATATGCACTCTGTACTGTATACTATATGTCTATGCATGTGATGTTGAATGTCTGCGTATGTATGCCTGTTATGTATGTTCATATGTATGCATCCCTGTTAAGGATCTGTAATGCAGAGTATACAGTTTTTTACATAAGCAGAATTAAAAATCCTAAAGAAAAGTGATAATATCAATTAAAAGTGTTAGGCAATAGAAAAGATAAAAGTTGAAAAAGAGGATTTGTAAAAGATCAGACTGGAAGAGAATGTTTTTTCTCTAGTTATAATTTCAAACATTATAATGCTTTCTTTTTTTTAAAAAATCTTACCAGACAAATTAATTAGATCAGGGAAGGATTTATTGTGGAAGGTCTATAATGATCTACAGAAACTCAAGGGTTAAAAACATCACCTTTCAATTTAACTTTCTTACGTTGTGATAAAACTATATGATGAGCTAAAACACAGAAATTTGCGGTGGCTAAATGAGGAAATGCTTGAAACTTGTATTTCTAGATTATTAATTTAATATGAAGTAAGCAAAATGAGCCTCAGCATGAAAACTGAAGGTATCCTTTTTGACTTTCATCAGACAAGAAACTTCCTAAGTTGAGACGTATAGTTGGTATGGACTTCCCTTATGTGTAAGTTATCCATATGTATTTTTGTAAAATATAATATGAATGTGTATGAATCATCTATGCACTTAATGGAAGTACTGGTATTGGATGGACCGTATGGATTTGTATTACATTGTGACATTGCGTACTATCTCTATTGCCTTCATACTTTAATTTGTTTTGTAGAGAAAGGAATGCTATTATGTTGAAAATGCAAGAGAGAGATTTAAACAACAAACACCCAAAAACATCTGCTGACTCCAGGTGTCCAATGCACATCTTTCACCTGGACGGCAAGGTGATAGCTTCCTTCATAGTGCTATGAATATCAACCCTTTACTCCTCTTAAAGGATATTTCCAGCAGGATTTCAATTTGTAGTGAGCCCAAGTTTTGCAGGAAAGGATGTGGGAGACAGTGAGGGAGATTAAGTTTATCTACAAAACAATAAATCTCTGAGAAGGAAAGAAATGTTTAGTTATGTTTCATGCCATATTCTGGAGGTAGTGAAAGTGTGGGAATTCTGCATGTTGTTGAAGTATCTCTCAATGGAACTTGGATAAAAGAAGACTGTTAACCAGATTTAAAAGGCTACCGAAGGGCTATTTAAAGTGACGTGGAGGTGTTTCCAGAGGACGGTGGTAAGAGGGAGTGAGGGTCTGTGTTTCCTGTTAATTAATATTGTCTTTATCCTTTCTTCTCCTATCTTCTTTTAATTCCAGAAATAGCATATCAGAATGAAGTTTTGTACAGAATCTGATTGGTATTAAAACCATTCTGTTTATAAACATTTTTATCTGCTAGAATATTTCAGGAGAGGATTGGGAAGAATAACATTATTTTTTTCCTCTCATGAAAAACAAAGGGATCAAGGAAACATGTCTGGCTTTTCTAAATGATAAAGGAACAAGAATCATCCTGAGATATTAGCTAAACCCAAGCTTACAAACAGGGAACCAGTGGAATTCAAACACCTTATTTAAGAATTTGCCATTAGAAACTACTGCATTTTGGATTCCTATCTGAAAAGTCTTTCTCTATTAAGTAGTTATGTGCTGCTCTAAATATATGCTTTAAATGTATAAATTATTCCAACTTTATAAAAGTGCACTACCTCGCCATTCACGCACTATGGACTAAGAGCTTTACTCAGGAGAAAACTCCCAATGACAAAAGCATCTCCCAGTCTTCAGTACAATCCCTTGCTTAGTCCAGGGATAACCCAGTGGATGTGCCACTGAGAGTCAGTGCTGCTTCAGACAACACTAACTGCCTAAATTCTCTCCATGGGGGCCCAGCCGCTGGCAGTATAGTTCTTGCAAGAGCCGTGGTGCCAGGTGAGTTGGAAACAATAGAGTACATAGAGGGACAGCCATCACTTTCCTGATCATCCTTAGGATCCAGGAGGGTTCACACCATGGGGAGGATGCTTTCCAGGATATTCCATGAAGTGAGCCTCACAGAGTTTGGTTTCCTCTCTGGTCCCCTTAAGGTAGTTGTTGGTGCCATAGTGGAGTTAAATAAGGATTTAACAATAACAAATACTACAAAATGTAGGCTGAATCCTGAAACTTTTGGTGACTAATCCTTACTTGTAAGTAATTCCATAGAAATCACTATTTGTTTGTATAACTAAGGGTTGTAGGATCTGGCCTCATAGAGATAACTAGGCCTGATAAACAGTTTTGTTTGTAGTCTTCATGTACCTCAGCTGTAGGAAGTTAAAATAATGAAAGACAGACAGACAGGCAATATACCCAACTAGACAGGCAGTCCTTCCTCACTCTGCTGGTCACTTACGCCCAGATTTTTTAAATTGCTGTGTTCATTGTTGCAACACCTAAGTGATTTAAGAGCCAAAATCTCATATTCAAAAGGGATTTAGGTACTTGGGAGTCTAAACCCCATCAACAGTCCAACTCTTTTGATCAAGCCCACATAAACTGTATTTTGTAGCACTGAAGTCTATCTATTTCTCCTGTCTTTAAAAATACAATGTAGGAGGCATAAAAGATGCACTTTCATAAATAATTTGGGGATAATTTACTGTAGGCTGCAGACTGTAAAATAAAGCAAAAAATCCTTCCAGTTAAATATGTTGATTCTGAAGTCAACTCTTCTTTAAAGGAAGAAAAAAAATCCTTTTGCTTTGCTTCAGTAAAGTTGTTTTAGCACGTATTATACCAACTCTTCAGTTCCTTCCCATCACTGAAGAGAGCTAGGGTTCCCCACTATTAATGGATCAACTCTGGTCCTAGAAAAGACCTCTACACTGTGTGACGATGCCAAAGAATGACTAAGATTCTGCACTGATTTTTTTAAAAGAGTCTTTGAAGTTCAACCTGCATAGCAAATGTTTTGGCATTCTCCAAAAAAAATGGCTCTTTGCCGGATTTTTGTTTTGTTTTTGTTCTGCCTTCGGAGCTCATAGGCGGGTTCAGACAGGAAGTGCAGCCTGAAAGGCTACACCAAATCCGGGGGGGGATTAGTCACGGGAAAAGGCTACAGTGTGATCCTGAGCCACTCTCTTAGTAGTATGGCATAGAAAGAAAACACACATAGTCGTATAAGTGTCCACATCCTTATGCAAAGCAAATCTAGCAGACAGTTGGAAAGTGAAGTCACTCTGCTGCTACAGCATTTAGCTTTTTTTCTCAGTACACATGCTGAATGCTTAAAAGGAAAAAAAAAAGAGGACGAAGGATTTTTTTAAAACAAGTCAAGCAAAATTCTGTATTGACCATAATCTGCCATGACATGAACAATGCAAGACAACTTTTGTATAGACTCTGTCATAAAAGCTGTATGCTTTTTAGAGTTGACATAATACAGCTGAACAACAGTGGAAAATAGAAATTAAGATGTTATATGCAAGGTAGAATGGGCTAAGACTTTAAACAATATACAAAATGGGGGAAATATTCTCTTTTTCTCCTTTTTTCAGCTATTTTCTGTCTCCTGACTTCAGTAGAAAGTGGGAAGATGTTAAGTCCTTGACCTCTCCAATGAGACACTGATTAAAAAAAAATGGATGGTCTGATTCTCATTTACATTGATGCTGTTTTACATTCACTTTAAAGCCATTTTGTACAGACAAAACAGTCTAACGTGGCCTTTGTGTAAATGAAACTCAGACCTGGAGACTTCATTACATGGAAAAAATATTTATAGACAATACAATTTTTTTTTCATACAAATGTATACCTTCTAATTTATTCCAGAATTTTATGATTAGCCAAAAAATACAAATGTTGTGGGTGTTTGGCTTAGATCAATATCCAAAAGCTTGAATTAGATATTGAGAAAGCTTTAAAAGTTTCATTTGCATCAAAGACACAGAGTAAGGCCTGCTCCTGCTCTTATGAAATCATTTGGAGTTGAGGGTGCTCAGAACAGCTGAAAATTAAACGTAGTTGTCTCAAGATGAAAACCCAAGAAAGAGGAATTCAAAATTAGATTAGATATATAGATTTTTAAAATTTTAAGTTTCATCCATTATAATTGTTGATCCAACTAAAGGCTAAAGGAGAAAAAAGACACTGCTTGAAATCAACTGTGGAGAATCCAAAATACCATCTAATGATTCTGTTTCAACTAAAGATATCTCTTATAACTCTTTTAATACAGCCATTTTAGTGCATTTCTTTTTTCACAGTCCGAAGAGGGCATCTGCTGCTTGAATACTTATTAATATATTTACAGAGAGCTATATCTTAAGGTTGATAACAGCTTTAGCTGGCAGAGAAGAGCACAAAACAGAATTTTCATGCAATAAATGTGGCAACATTATCCCGCCTCCCAAAAAAACCCGAACACTCTTTGTCCAGCTGCCAAAAGGTAAATGGACAAAGCTCACATTTTCTTCCTTTTAAAATTATGGGAACAAAATGAACAGCAGAGGGAGCCCAAGCATGGCTTAAGCTCAACAAAATAGAAAAAATAGAATAAATACTTTTAAAGGGTGACAAATCGTGTGCTGCCCTCTTTTGGCACCATTGATGTAAAACAGCATTTTCTAAAGGGAATCCCTCAACTTCCCCCCAAGTTCCTCTCCTCCCTGTAATGCATATGTAGAAATTTCAAAGCAAAGAGACTCTGCAAATGTCATTCTTCCTGTAGCACCTAAAAGAATGACCACATAATTGGACTCAGTTTAACTTGTAAAAAGCTCTTTCAGACAATTAGAGCATTTGTATAATTAGTCTTCTAATTAGATTTGATTGTCTGGTATGCTAAGTAAACATCTGTTTAGATAGATAGATTAGATAATCCTCTCCTACAGGCATCTCCCCCATGTCAGTGTTATTTGGAGCTTTGTTGTATGTTCTTCAGCAAAGACGTGGTGTTTGCATTGGCTTCACACACAAGCAGTTTGAACCCAACAGTTTCATAGTCACTTTAGCTCTTTTTTTGGTACAAATCTGATCAAACACAGACAGAATTGAGCCGCAGAGTACAGATCTGGATATGAACTGTCCCAAAGCCCAAGACTTTCTCAATCGAGGCCTGAACATCCCTGAACTTTCAAGTCCATCTGCTGTCAGGATAGAAACAGCACACAATGCATTGTTCAACAGGCTGTGACAACCACTCCATTTTATATGTGGCTACAACACAAACTGACCAGGTAACCAAACATCCAGTCATCCTTGTGATCCTGATTAATCAAAGATAAGTACTGAAGGCCATTGCAGGGCTGTGATCTCGGTGGGATGCAGCTCTCCCATTCTCTGTTTTGTGTGCTGGGTGTTGAACGATAACATGAAAGGACTCCATGCTTGAAAAACTAATCTGTCTCTTTATTAAGAGAACTATTAAGAGAAATGCTTCAACTGTAGCTAGCATTCTAACTGTGTGTACATGAACTGTCTTCCAGGCAAACTCCTGCCTCCTGCAATCTGTGCTCCTCCCTCCAAGCTTCATGTCAGTTGCTAATCTTTCCTTTGAACAGTTGTTGTTGTTGTGTCTTTCGTGCAAGCATTTTTTAACTTGCTAAGGTCAGAGGTTTCTAGCAGGCAGCTTACCCAACCCACTGCAGGTTCTTAGGCCTCATATTTTATCACAGTTGATGGGGGACTTGTTTCCATCCTATTGCTGTCTTCATTCTGTTTTGGTGGTGTCTCCTTGTTTTTTTATGTTGCTCATATACCTTGTTTATTCTGACTCTTCTACATCAGACCAACTGATGGCCAAGGCTCTTTCTGTGTCCTCCTGTTTCTGGCCTTGACCTCCCCTATCAGGGTAAGCCAGCTGTCCGCCGCTACTCTGCAGTTGTCTGCAGTTTTGTCTCTAAGCTCTGTGTAGCTCAAAATTTTCACTCCCTCACCAACAGAAGTTGATCCAATAAAAGATATAACCTCATCCACCTTGTCTCTCTAATATCCTGGGACTGGTATGGGTACAACAACTCTGCATACATCATATGACCTGTGTCCAACTGCAGCTTAGACTGTAATCTTTTGCCATTGCTTTGTGCGGCTATTTGATGGCTGGACTCAGACCTCCTTACCTGTGAGCAGAGGCCTCAAGTCCTTAGCTCCTTTGTTGGAGCAGGCTGCCTGCTTATCTTGGTGTTCGCTTAATTGTGTCTGTATGCTGTCCATTGTTCCTCTGCAGGACTGCAGCAGACTATCCCACCTGGAAAGCAGTGTTGGTTCCTCAGCCCATCAGTCCCTATGCTGGGCTACAATCTAGTCCCTGGGAGGGTATATCATGATGGTCAAACACTGCCAGGTAGGAATCCTTTCCTATCTGTTTTGCCTTTGCCATCAGTCTCTTGGCTGTCTTTACTGCTGACACTGCCTTCCCATTGATTTGTGGGAAGGGGAAGATGTCTTGTGCTTAAATTCCCATTTTCTGAATGCTGGTGTTGAATCATCTGAATTCTGTGCCATATACTGTGGCCGTTATCTGAGCATGGATCATCAGGTATGCCATACTTTGTGAAATGTACCTTCAATTTCCTCATCACATTTTTTGCCCAAGTGTCCTCCAGATAATACTCTGCTCCGAAATTGGTGTAGTGATCTACTGTGACCATGCAGTTCCTGTCATTAAAAACAAACTGGTTTATTCTGACCTTATCCCAGCATCGGCCTGAGATTTCATTAGGTTCTAGAGCCTCCTTCTTTTGTTGATCATCATTATGCTTTTTGCACACCCCAAACTGTTCCATGGATACTCTCTGAATTGGACATTCATGCCTGGGCTGTAGATACACATGCTCATCTCAGGCATGCCTCGATCCTGTGGTGTGAAGCATGTATCTATGTCCTGATGTCAGCTCTTTAAAATATAAATGCTGTCTTGCACACACAGCTTATCCCTCACCCGGTCAACCAGGAGTACGAACAGTTTTATTCCTTTTAGCACCCCATCTTGTTTGGTGCTTTGGATTGCTAGGAGCATCCGTCAGAAATGCAAAGGTACTGCAGCATGTTTACAGACTCCACAGAGTCATCTGTGCTGTATGGTGGGAGATATGCCCTACTCAGTGTATCTGCCACCAGTAGTGACTTTCCTACATAGTACCTGGCAGTCTGTGTTCACATGGGTGGACTATTGGCTGCAGTTGCAGCATCTCTGTAAATCATCTTCTTAATAAGGAGCCAGCTTGGTTTTGCAAGTTTTATAGATTAGTTTTACAGAGTCCTTTCATGTTATTACCCAGCACCTTGTACATAAAACATGGTGCCAGCAATCTAGTGAGACCCACAGCAGGACGAGAGTGTAACAAGCAAACAAAGCGGAATTTAGAAACAGAGCACACAGGCAGCAGGAGGGACTCAGACCACTAGAAATGCAGTATTTACAGACAAAAATCTAGTACAACCATGGAAGCAGTGGAAGCAAGAACTGAGTCTGTATACAGAAATGGCCATGAGTGGAAATGATGAAAAATGAAGATAAAGAGCTTTTTTAAACTCTCTTATTGGGAAAATGGACTAGTAGTGAGTGAACACTGTTGCCAGGAATTATACTCAAAACAGTGGGATTGCTGATAAAGGTATATGATAAATTCTGTGACCGCAGACAGAATGAGATTGTAAAGAGATACTGGATTATTTTTTACCCTAAGCTAAGCATCAGAAGAGGGAATAGAGACTTACATAGAGCTGAGAACTCTGGCATCCACATGTTAATTTGGAGACATTAAAGATTCCCTAATTAGAGACAGGATGGTTTGTGAGGCACGTGGTTCCAGTTTACAGGAAAGTTTGTTGAGAGAAAGAGATCTAACCCTCATGAAATGCCTAAAAATAAAAAAGGCAGCTCAACTGTCTAGAAAACGGATCAAAACAGTAACAGCCACTAGTGCAGAACAAGTACACAGGCTCAAGCTAAAGGAACCCAGCAAGCAGGACGGAGACAGACTGAATAAGAATGTAGGTGCCATGGTCCAATGTATATTCTGTGGAAAGCAACATAACAGGCAAAAAAGAAAAATGCCCAGCCTATAGGCAATGGTGCAAGAGGTATGGGAAACAGACCCAGTTTATATCCCAGTGCCTCAGCCACCCCAGGAAGTAAAAAGTAGCAGCAGATGCATTCACTAAGGATGTAGAAACTTCCAATGAAAAGGAGGATATCTGCAGTGTGATTTTAGAGCATCCAAAGTCTTTCAATATACACGCACTGCAGAAGAAGGCTCCAGCCATTCAACATCCATATTTGTAAAGATGTTATTAGATCAACAACCAATTTGATTCCAGCTGGATTGTGGAACCAGCTGCGATGTAATCCCAGCAACGCTGATAAGCAGCGATATTAGACTCTGTGAATGTGACTAAGTGGTGGTGATGTACAATAAAATCATTCCGAGGCCAGTGGGCAAATGCAGGCTGGCAATAAAAACTCAGCAAAACAAGAGATGTTATAGCTTGGAGTTTACAGTAGTTGACACACAGGAGTACCATCCACTGCTGGACAGCAAGGACGTACGAGCCATGGATTTGATTACAATACACCAGAATATCCTCAATTTGAGAGAGGAAGGAGTACATTCACCTTTGGCCCTGTCCAGCATTCTAACAGACTATAAGGACATTTAAATCAAGGAGTTGGATATCTAGAGGGCAAGCAGAATTTAGAAATAGACCCCCATTTGCAGCCTATGAGACTACTGAAATGCAGAAAGCCATTAGCCCTGGTAGAGCAACTGAAGAAGGAACTGGCAAGTCTGCAAAGAAGAAACATCATTATACCGATTAAAATTAGCACAGAGCGGATCAGCAGCTTAGCAGTACTGAGAAAACCTGCAGGTAAACAGAGACTCTCCACTGTCCCAAAACCACTGAAGAGAATATTAAGATGTCACTTCCCATTACCAAGGATTGAAGACACACAACTCAATTCATTCAGGGTAAAAGTGTTCACTGTTTATCATGTGAAGAATGGGTTCTGACACATTGAGCTAGATGAGCCAACCAGCTACCTGACTGGTACCTGCCAAAAGATGTGGCAAAGGCATTGGATACAAATACCTATGGGCATCAGCCCAACCCCAGAAGCATTCCAGTGAAAAATGAACCAGAAACTAGAGGAACTCTCATGCATCAAGACTGTAGCTGTCATCAATTAATGTCATCATTCTTATTGCAGGAGAAGAAGAGGTCAAGGAAGAAGCAATCCAGGACCATGATACCAAGTTGTGACAATTCCTAAACAGGTTCTGGGTGCAGAATATTAGGCTGAATGTGGATAAGCTGAAGCTGAGAAAAACTGAGGGACTCTGGACATTGAACATCTGTTGACTTCTGAGGGACTCCATCTAGACCCTAAGAAAATTAGATCAATTAAAGTGGCATGGCCTAGTTGGTAAAGCACTGCCCTGGGACTCAGGAGACCCTTCAGACAGATAATACACAATGATGCAATGTGAGAATAGTCAGAGATCTAAGAAAAGGCATTTGAAAGTAAAGAAAATCATAAATGAGACACCAGACCTAAAGTACTACAATCCTGCAGAACCTCTAGGGCTGCAGTATGATGCTGCAGAAGCTGGCCTAGGAGCTGCACTGACACAAAGCCAGTAGCATTTTCAAGTAGAGCTCTGACAGACACCGAAAGGAGATGTGCTCAGATAGACAAGTAGCTACTGGCAGTTTGGAATGGAACAATTCCATCCGTTCATGTCTGGGTACAAGGTGGATATGCAGCCTGATCATGAGCCATTAGAAAACATCATGAACCATTTGAGCATATGTGGCTGTCCACATGAGCAGCAGTGGCACATTCACTCACATGTGGCAAGCTGTGACTTAGTAATATTTATTATTTTGATCAACGAAAGCATCCTGTGATCAATAAAGGGACACTTTCATTTTAGTCACTGATCTATTATTCATACATATGCAGTTTTCCAGCCTCCTAGTAACGCTGCTTTAAGAGTTTCTGATGTATACTAAAAATGGAATGAAGTAAATTCACCATAATCTAAAATACTGCAGAAGTATTGGACAGGTTATATTAGGGTGGTAACACAAGAACATATTTTTCTTCAGGCTCCCTTAAAACATGTGAAAATACTAGATTCACAATGCACAGGATGAAGTCACTTTTCTTCTACCAGTGTTTTGTCATTAATATTCTTTTGATCGTCTGTGATTGAACAGTTTGATTGAACATACTATAATGAAACGTACAACTGGCCGGGAGCAATTACAGCAGTATGTAACATTGAAATTAACAATATTTTCTAATCTAGTACTGAATAAACATACTTATGGAAATTTTCTTGACTTAAGCCTAATAAATAGAACTGGTGAGCTAAAGTGACCTTCATTTCCCCAAACGACATTTCATATCCATCACAACTGCCTCAGCTGACCATAATGAATAAGTGTACCAAACTTTAACATCCTACTTCAATGGGAACATGGACATTAATTGTTTCAGCCAGTGACATGTTACAAGCATCTGTATTTCATGTCATGTCTTGCCATCTTTATATTAATATGTTTATAAATTATGTATAATATATATGCATTAAAACTCACCCCAGGAGGATAACTGAACAATAATCTGAGTTGATGGATCTGACCTACATGCACTGAGAATGCGGAAAATATTTTTGCTTTATCTTGCACGATATGATTTTGCTCAGTATCTTTCCACTCTGAAGACTGTACATATAAAAATGACATTATGGAGTTTCAGGTTTGTCTCAGAGTACCTTCTATAACAAAAATACTAATGATGATTGTTGTAACTGCCAACCCTGAGAATTCAGCTAGGAATTTGACATGCAGACTTGGATTCTCCTCATGCAATGTCACTAATAATAAAGATTCAGCAGGTCAGAATGTGTCCTCATTTACACACATCTGATCTCAGTCGCTTCCAGTTATGCCTTAATTGGGCCTGATTCTTTGGCACAGTAGGGGCTGGAATCAGCAAGGGATTTAGGTATCGCAATGCTCAGCATTGCAGCACCCAACTTTAAGTGCTTTGCCACCCAGTGGAATTCCGAGTCCTGACACAATCCACAGAGAGAGTTAGGCACCTAAAAGTGGGATCCACAAAAGACAGCATGCTGAGCTGCCTAAGTTAGCCAGTAGAAAATTCTGAGGAGAGGGGTTTTTCCTAAGCGCTGCCCTTCAGAGCGACTAAGGTTACATCTACACTGGAATAAAAGACCCGTGGCTGGCCATCTGACTTCAGGCTCACAGGGCTAAACATTGCTGAATGGACACCACAGCTTGTGTTGGAGGAAATTCAGAGACTGCTATATCTTAAAGCAGTAGCTGGCCAGGCTCCCATATGGCCCTGGAATATTTGGGAGCATAATGTTGACCTAAAGTCACATTTGCCTCCAGTCTCCCTTCCTTCCCCCTAGCCCTGCCCCAAGTGTAAGAACAGAAAAACTGAGGAGCAGACTAACTGCCTCAGGTGTAATTGATTGATCATGCAACTGAACTCAGTAAACAACTCTGTTGGTGATTCTCAGGAATGAACAGAACCCCCTGCTCCCTCTGACATATCTGTGTTGGCTCCCAAGGCTAAAGAAAAGAAAAATGTGTAAGGTTCTAACGTGTTGTTTTGTGTTTTAGCGTGGCAAGTACAAATTGCTCAATAGTCCAATACAAAATCCTAGCCATTATTTTAAAGAGGTCCAAAATACTGCTGTCTGAATTTGGCATGTTTCATGGGCTCTGCAGTAAACTACATATTTCCCAGGAAACCCACCGAGAGTCAATTTGCATTATTTTACTAGATTAGCTCTGCACTGACAGAACTTCAGATTAATTAAAAGATAATTACAATTTACTGAGGTCAATTTGCTGAGGCAAAATTACTCTTTTATTAGAAATATTTGTTCTTAATCAATTCAGCTGAAACCCCTGCAGCACTGCACTCAGGGCTGTTTGAAAGTATCTCTCACTGGCTGCAGTTGATGAAGGACTGAGAGACAATTTGGATTCCCAAGTCTCATATCTGCTGCATCAGGAAATGAACTAGATTGAATCTTAACTGTGAAAAGATGAGGCTTTAAAAGTGAGTGCAAGTGTGGGGGCAGGGGGAAAGGTTCCTTTGCAATATACCCATTTCTATCCTGTTTGGATTTTTCATTAGGAGTAAATTCTATTCACATGCTCCCTGGGAATATTGTAAAACATGTACACAGAATTTGTGACCTCTTTGTGCATTTTCTACATGTCTCTAGGTACTGCTTAAAACTTTCCCCATCTTTTACAAATGACTCCCTGTGCCAAAGTGTCAATGAGTAGATTAGCAGACAGAGGCCAATAAGCTCCAAGCAGTTCTGAAAGGCTCCCTGCTTGATTCCTTCAGTGAAAGAATTGATGCCAGTTCCAATGCACACTGGGGTAAGTAGATGTTCTGCTGCTGGTGAGATAGCGCTCATGTAAACTAACAGAGCTTCGTCTTTCCAAATGGATTTTAGAGCGAGAGAAAATTAGCTCCATTGCAAATAGTTAGATGTGGTGATAAAGCACATGATTTTCAACCCTCGGGGTTAGAATAAGTTCTATTAAGCCTTATGTGTGTGTGAAGCTCTTATTGAAGTCACTGGGAGTTTTGCTTATGGACATAGCGTAGGATTAGGTAAGAGAGTTTACAAGTTCCCATGAATTTCTTTGATTTAGCTCAGAATTTCAATAAAAGCAATGTCGAGAAGAAAATAAGAATTAGGGATGCATGCACATTTCTAAAACATCTTAGAATCCCTTCCCTTTCCTAAGAGACACAACGGCAGTCTCATCTCTTGAGACATTGGCAAACACAAGTACAATACTGCACAGGCAGAAAGATAGACTAGGTAATCTAATGGGTCTTTTTTGACTCTGACTTTTGTAATTCAATTAATCTCTCATTCTAGCTTGCCTGTATTATGTAGTTTTGGTGGGGTTTTTTGTTTTTTCTTTAGATCTTCTGATTATTTTTAGGGATGTTTTTCATGTATAGATTGGTGTCAGTTCCTTATTATGTAGCCCATATGCCGATGAATCAACAAAGCTGAATGCCAGCCCCAAATTCTGCTTAGGCAACACAGATGTTAGGTTCCTGTATCATCTCCTCACTAGCTGAGTCTCCTGTTCATTCTAACTGCATGCAGGTCTGGCGGATCAATGCCTTTCTCTGCCTGAAATAAAATAATGTGAAGACTGCTTAATCACTTAGAACCTGATTCTGAAAAGTACTTGAGCCACTGCAGAATCATTTCCTTAGATAAGAGCAGGTATAGCAGCAGCAGCAAGAATAATGTAAATTTCTGGATGTATTCCCTCAAGGCATCTGATTGGGTAGATTGTGCGATATACTTTATCAAGTCAGCTTTGAAACTTGGTTCTTTTACAAACATTAACGTTAGCAATGCGATGAGTTGTGGCAGCGTTCTGAAATCAACCCTATATCTCTGTTTGCCAGTCACTTAATTACAAAGACAAACTGGATGCTAGTATCCAAATTTGTTTTGTCTTTTCCTTAAGACATCCTGGCCATGAGCTGGCCCTCTCTGAGTTGGGATTATTTCCATGAACAAACATGCAACACACACTGCTCCTTTGAGGTTTTCTTTTCATTAAAGTTTGATTATGGCAGTAATCCCCCAGGGTGGAAGGAAATGCTCTCACTTGAGTCCTCTTAGATTTTAAAGTTTCCAAGCTGTGTCCGCAAACTTGCAGTCTCATAATTTTACAAGAAAACAAGGTGGGAGAAGGAGAGCAATTTTTAGCAGCAATTAAAATATGAGGGCAAGGAAAAGGGATTCTTCCCACCCAGCAGAGACCAATGCTGAACACAGCATTTTTGCATTCTGTACTGATACCTACTGAGTGTCTGTCTTTAAAGATGACAGATTGCCCTTTCCCAGGAAAAATTAGGTAAACCCCATTCTGATTTAATTCAATGGGGGGACTGATTCACAGGAACTATTACTGTCCAAAAGGTCAGTACACGAAACAGGATTGTGGTGCTGGTTTTTAGCGCCTCAGACTAGTGGTATGGGTTTTTTTTCTCATTTTACTAGTTTTATTTAATGTTATTACCACCTCATTTGTATCCCTGTGAAGAGTGATGTTTATTTCTCCTGTCTGCCTCAGCCATGCAATGAAAAAAATCTGTTTTAAATCAAACACTTGTTTATATGATCTAATAGAAAACATCAGGGTGTATATCAAATTTAAGTTCAAAACACATGTATTAAATTGACACTAAGAATAAATTTGTCAAACCATAAGTGCTTGTTGAGACAGAAATTTTTGTAACCCTTTAGTGGACATGCCAGAATTAAAAGGGTGTTAATTCTATGCTGAGGGTTCATACAATATGTCTTCTACACATTTAAGAGAGGGCGAACCTGCATGTACTGTGAATCAAAGGAACACATTATTGTGACATCAAATTCAAAATGATCCATTATGAATATTGAATGGATGGAGGCTAGAACCACAAATGTACAGTATAAAATGACAAATATGTACTCAGTGTTTTTTTGGGGGGTACAGACAGAGGAAGGACTAAGGACTCATCTCCATTTTTTAAAAAAAAAAAAAGTTGCTCAGGCCCTCCCAGGGTGCTCTGTAAGAACGAGGCCCACACACACTGTGAGTTATTGGCTTTAATGAAGGTAAAGTGACACATCCGCAACGGGGACTCCAAGCGTTGCTGTCACGGAGGTGGGGAACCCAGCACCCCGGAGCTCGGCCTGGTACGGAGTCCAAAAGCAAACACAAAGCATGCTCATATTTATACAAACAGCAGCAAACCAGCTCATACATAATGCAATAGGAACTCTCCACCCTCCGGGGCCACCCCCTTGGCCAGCAGCCTAGGGGCTTGCCATGCAGCAATTCCAGCCGGTTACGGCAGGTTAAAACTAGCATGCTGTGTCCTACAATAACCAGAGGCTGAGAAAGTGGAACTGCCTAAGCTAGGCCGTAACAAAATCTTCCGTGGTTCCCTGTTCTTCTACACTCTCAGGTTTAACTCAAGTTGTGATTAAAATTGATTTAGTTAAAAAGGTGCAAAAGGCTGTGTAGAAACTCAGTTTGTTGATTTAACTTAAATCGGTTAGGAACGGGTTTAATTTAAAACTGAAATGAACTGCTCTTAATCCAAACTGGGAATGTCTATACAGGGGTTTTGCACCAGGTTAATTAAATTGGTTCAAAAAATGATTAAGTTAAACTGGTGCAATTTCTGTGTGTAGACAAAACTTACTTTGTCCTGTTCCTTGTGAGATCAATATGGGATTTGCCACTGATTTCAGTGATGACAGAACCAGGTCCTCGATGTGTGTGGTGTATACAAATGAAGGGCATGGTGTTCGAGGTGCTGGGACCTCCTGAAAACAGGTTCCAAATGTTTTGTGCTAATGTATTTATTTAAAAGTAATTGTCAGATCTGGGTCATCAGAACAGAAGAATGGCCATACTGGGTCAGACCAATGGTCTGGCTGTCCTGGCTTCCAACAATAGCTGGTGCCAGGTGCTTCAAAGGAAATGAATAGAACAGGGCAATTTATTGAGTGATCCATCCATCATCCAGTCCCAGCTTCTTGCAGTTGGTGGTTTAGGGACACCTAGAGTGTGGGGTCGCATCGCTGACCATTGTGGCTAATAGGTTAATAATGGCTATCTTCATTGAACTTATCAAATTCTTTTCTGAACCCAGCTATGCTTTTGCCCTTTACAACATCCCCAGCAATGAATTACAAAGGTTGATTGTGCGGTGTGCGAAGAAGTACTTTTTTGTTTGGTTTAGACTTGCTGCCTATTAATTTCATTGGATGACCCCTGGTTCTTGTGTTATGTGAAGGGGTAAATATCACTTCTCTATTCACTTTCTCGTCACCATTCATGATTTTATAGACCTATATCCTATCCCCCCTAAATTTTCCAAGCTGAACAGTCCCAGTCTCTTTAATCTCTCCTCATATGGAAGCTGTTCCATACCCCTAATCAGTTTTGTTGCCCTTCTCTGTACTTTCCAATTCTATTAAATTTTTTTTTGAAATGGGGTGACCAAAACTGCACATAATATTCAAGGTGTGAGCCTACCATGGATTTATATAGTGGCATTATGGTATTTTCTGTTTTGTTGTCTATCCCTTTCCTAGTGGTTTCTAACATTGTTAGCTATTTTGATTGCCTCTGCACATTGAGCAGACGATTTCAGAAAACTATCCACAATGACTCCAAGATCTCTTGAGTGGTTACAGCTAATTTAGACCCCATCATTTTGTATACATCATTGTGATTATATTTTCTAATGAGCATTACTTTGCACTTATTAGCACTGAATTCCATCTGCCATTTTATTTCCCAGTCATCGAGTTGTGTGAGATCCCTTCGTAACTGTTTGCATTCATCTTTGGATTTAATTATCTGGAGTAATTTTGTATTGTCTGCAAACTTTGCAACCTCCGACCTATCTTGAACCCCAGATCCATCCACTATCGAACTACCGAATTTAAGAATTCAGATTCAATTCAAACTCTGCAGGTTGGGCCAGGTGTTAGTTACTGTATAGTTTTTATTTTTATGTGTATGGTGCAAGAAATATAATTTGACAAAAATACTTTGATCATTACTTTTTTATATATTTTGTATCTTTTAGAGCTTGCCATTTATCCATTTAGAGCATTTACCAATCATTCCCAAACCCAAATGGCAAAATTCAGTGATTTTGATTGCAGGATTTTAATGAAACAGCTGTATGAGCAAGCTCCTTTACTTAGCTGACAGAAGGTGGAATGTGGTGGTAATTTTAGGGACCTTCATAACGCAGACCAGCAGAAGTCTGAGTTCTAAGGATTTGTCTATACTGCAAGTAGACACTTGCAGCAGTGTCCTGCTAGCTGACTCAGGCCTGGGCAAAGGGGTGGTTGAACTGTGGTGTAGACAGATGTTCTGGCTCAGCCTGGAGCACAGGCTCTAGCACCCTGTGAGGTGGGAGAATCCCAGAGCTCAGGCTGCAGTCCTAGCCTGATTGTGAGCCCCTTAGCCCAAGTCAGCTGCCATGGGCCAGCTTTGGGTTTCTGATTGCAGTGTTTACATTCCCTAAGAATGATTTGAGCCCCTTTAAGTCTGCACTGTACTTGAATACCCTTTGTGGTAACATTTCAGTGTCTAAGAAGAGGTTCCAGGATGAGGTTATTAGAAAGGGGAGAAATCTTAAAATGAAGATGGGAGGGAAAACTCTGTGATCTCACTCTGATCACTTTAGCATCCTAAGTCATTTGCCATCCATCCACAGTGTGGTCTGGAAACTCTTGCTTTTAACTTTTAAAGAGTTGGCGCAATAGGGGAGTTACTGGATTTTTGCTGCACTAGAATGGAGGGAATGGACTAGACAGTTCCTTCTGTTTGCAACAGGCTCTGGATGCCTGACCCAGTAGCCAGTACTTAAATATGGCATAAATTTGACTGGCTGAATAGCAATAATATCCATGACATTCATCAAAGTTATGTGATTTGCTATATCCGCAGTTAATATCCACTATATTTTAGAGAAGAACTGGGACAGATTTCAGAAAAGCAATATATTTGAACAGATGGAAAAGGGGTGGGACAAATAATTTTATCCAATATAAAATTGATTGTTAAAGGTATTCTGTTAGTATCATAGATCTTTACTGAGATTTATCATGAAGGCTAATGAGTCTTCAGCTATTGTTTAATAGTAGTATATCAATTCTATATGCAGAGTAGCATACAAAGGGTTAAATATTGTCCTTAGTGGCAGTTAGTTTGTGTGAGTGCACGCTATATTTATATTAAGACAGAGATATATAAAAATAGTGAGGACTTCAGGCAATTAGGGTGAGTAAATCTTAAAAAGTTAAGAGATTCAGATAAACATTCAAATGTAGCTTATCCAAATTAGTGTGAACTTATTTGATTTGGAAATAGCCTGAAATGTGACCCTGGCTTTCTTTTGCATTTTCTAGTATTTCTTAGTTTCACCTGGCTACAAGTACTTTTTAGAACCAACTTTTTGTTGCTTTTGGAATGTAGCAATAATCCACCACAGGGTGTGCCTTACGTGAAAGCTATTGGTGCAGGCATTTAAGCCACCAGAGAAATGCAATAATAGACTTCTAATGCAATAAGCCATCCCAGGGTGTGCATTAGCAGACTATTGGTTTACACCTTCAACCACCCAAGTAGAGCAACAATGGTTCACTCTAAAGCAAACCCTGTCCATCATGGATATGCCTCCATACAGGCAGCCTTAAGAGTGTATTTTCATGCTTTATGTTTTGTCATTCCAGTTTCATCTGGGGCACAATGAGCTTTTTTTGAGGAGCCCCTGCAATACTACCTATCATGATGTTAGTTTTAGTTGTGCTTCACCTTTGTGTTTTTCCTTTCCTTAAGACTTTGTCTTTCTTTTTGACACATGATCTAACGGATGTTAACATTTGAGAACTAATTCTCTCTCTGTCTCTGGTGTCTAGGTAGAGACAATTAGAGGTAATCAGAATATATATACTATCTAGATGATCAAGTCAAGTGTGTAAGTCTAAGTGTCTTAACCATGCAAGAGCTGAGATTATGGCTCTGTGCCTTAAACACATCTTTAAACAGGGGTAGATGTGGCATGTCTTGCATCTTCAGGAGCAAATTCTGCAAGGTAATTTGTCACCTGATGTCAGGAGGGACAGTGTTGGCCAGGCCAGGTTAGTTGGTCTCATAGTATAGTTTAATTCAGCTGTCTGCTAGCCCTGTGTTGAAAGATCTGAGCCAATAGTGTGGCCTATTCTCTTTTTGGCCAGCACTACTTCTAAGTGACTAAAATCCTAGTCCTATTCTGCCAGACAGATGTAGTCTGTGTAAATAAATGCCTGGCAGTAGTGTTGGGAAGGTCAGTTATGAAGAGGTTGAAAAAGTGTTAGTGCTACAACTAATCCCTGAGGTAGACCACTGTTTTGGGACCTCCAGGAGCTGATCGTTTGCCAGCAATAGTTCCACAGCCATAACACACTTCAGTAGGACCAATGTACACTAGGCCTGTATGGCAAATTGTGTCATGTGCGGTAGTAGGATCCAGGAACACTGCACATGTCTTTTGCCTAGTCTGGAAGCCATTCTTCGTGTAGGTGATAAGTGCTAGGAGCTGATCACAAGTGCTGCTGTTTGATCTGAAGCCTGTTTGGACTACACTCAGGCTCTCCTCAACAGTGGGGCAATTCTTTGAAGGATAAGCCTTTCAAGCAATTTGTGCAGGTAGCTTAGAAAAGAGATGTCAGTGGTTTTTCTCAGGTTTTGGCAGGGCTATTTGTGCTCTGCACCAGGTCTTAGGTATGGTATTCTCCTGGATTATTCTAGATAGCCATTGTCTGCTAGTTTTTGCCAGGTTCTTCGGAAATTTGGGGGTGAGGTTATCAAGCCCCTAGGCTTTACCTATTTTCAGTGTTTTGATTGCCCTTTCTGCTTCGTCTGCGGTGATAGGTAGGATTTCAGGTAGGAAAATGTTTGTATTGCCCTCATTTTGTCTTCACCTCTCCTTCAGACTTTTTGTCCTTATCTGCCTTTGCAACATTTATTAAGTGGGTAGCAATATCATGTGGAGAGAGTGGGTAGTGGTGCTGTGCTGGAGGCATCTGAGATAACATGTAATGAACCATACTGTGTGAGAACTGGCTTTGAAAAAGTATATTGCAGGAGAGATTTCTCTTGCTTGTTTGTGCCAGCTTATCAATTTACAACCCACAGCTATCTGACATTTATCTTGTATTTATCCTCTAGTGACATGATATGAAAACGATGTAAACATGGACTGTGCAAGTACCATGACTGCTATGTACATCCAGTGTAAAACTGGCTGAAATTTTTCAAAATTTCATTTGTCCAAAGATGGGACTCCTAGCTAGAGAGAGTCATGTTTTCAGGTGTCTATCCTGAGTTTATGCAGCTGTGATTAAGGGGAAAGAACTGAAGTAACTGCAGGACAAAAAGTATGTGTTTCACCAATAAGGAGAACCCTGGACTCCTTTGAAAAGTGAAGGTTAGGATAGGTCTCATAGCTGAGTAATGTTGTATTCCCCTTTTGCATATATACAAAATTAGGGGGAAACAATATGCCAGAGCAAGCTGATTTGGCTCCAGCTATTCTTGCAGGCCATCTGATGTAGAATTGTTTTATCAGTTTTTGGTGAGTTTATGTACATGGGTAGAGTTCTGCCACCTGATGCATATACACAGCTTGCGTTGAGGTCAATAGGGACCTAGAGTACACATTTAGTAGTGGGCATTGGTGCTTTTAGAAACATTCTTTCGTTGTCACAAGGAGAGAGTGATGTATTATTATTATTGTTATATGTGTTTATCAAATAGATAAACAGAGGCATAAAGATGTTAAGTGACTTGCCCAAGGACACAGATGAAGTAATAAGTCAGGAAGGGACCCCAGGCCCCTGACTCCTGTGCCCTATTCTTTATCTGCTAGACATAAAAGCAGGCAACCAGTCACAAGTGCATCACCATTATCAGCTAACAGCAAAATGTGATGCCTTTTCATATGGATATAGTAAAGATCAACCCATATTTTCTTTTCCATTGCTTTGATTGTTACTCCATTGGTTCCGCACTGGTTTTATTATTATCTGTGAGACTCTACTTTGGATCGCCTCTGTCAATATCTCTGACATGGTCTCCTCTCATCTTCATCTGTCCCCCTTTTAGCTCCACCAGTGATACTAGCTTTGATGTCCCTTCATCTCCTCATTTCACAGCCTGTCTACCTTTTTCCATGATGGCACACTACAGTTGAAATGATCTCTGCAAACTTGGTCATCAACACACTTCCCTCGCCACAGTCAAATCCTTCTTAAAAGCTCACTTCTGCCTTCTCACCAGTGAAAGGAGAGGAGAAAGTAAGGTAAGGAGGGAAAAGTACCAGAACCATGGCAATGTGACATTTCTTTCTTTATCTTGACCTTCCTCCATCCGTCTGCCTGTTTATGATCCTCCCTTAAGACATCTTGAATGTAGATTGTCCTTCCATGTCTGCACTAGTTTTTTGAGGCCCCTCGCACATTTCAAAGTGCTTCATAAATAATAAATCTACTAATTAATAATATTGAAGATGGAGTTGTATGTGTGTGGAAGCACTGCACAGGTCGAGAACACAGAATATTTCTGTACCCTTCTATCACATTGAGTTGTTACCTGGCTCAAGCAGATGTACACTTCATAGCGTAAACCCAGATGCCTACAAGCAGGGAATGGTCAGTGGTAATACGTACACAAAGCATGTACGTTTCCCATTAAGGGCAAGCAGCAGCAGGGGCATTGTTACTGTTTCCTGTTGGCCACAATAGAGCTCTTTGGAGTATGTTTTGCAATGAGCAAGCATACTTGAAGAAAACACTACATACAGAAGGGCAAACTAAAAATACATGAAGAAAGGTGAGCAAGTGAGAGATCGCTTCCTATATATGAACAAGGGTTGAGGAAAAGGGCCCTGACCTATTCCTTGATTGGATTTTTTTAGCAGAAGCCCAGGGTCTAGGTTTAATAGGAGAAGGGCTGAGAACTCTTCTATTCTCTGAATCAGTCCTGGCCTCTCCAGTAGTTGAATCAAGAAATTTCATGAATTGTGGCCAGTAAACAAAGAGAAAAATTCCATCTGGGTATAGCCCTTAAACATTGTTCCTATGGACACAGTTAGCACTGATAAACATTGAACTGACATTAGCCAAAACTCGTGGAAGTAGATAAGATCAATTAAAATGAGACATTTATAATAACCAGGTTGAATAACATTTTCTCATGTTATGAATCTGCATGCTACTATGTCAGTGGTATGAAAAAATATGTGCACGGTTCCTATTAATATTCATGGTGAGAGCATGTATAAGTCACCACCTTACCCCAACCTTTTCATAAATCCCCCCCTGTATTCTTATTAACAGTATTCTCACAAGAGTAGTTGAACTGTACCAGTGACACTATTTACAGTAGCTGTTTTAATATCTATTACTTATTTATCCATTAGTTTAGAAGTCATAAACACGGTGCTAGCCAGAAGGAGCGCCACTGTACATTTAATATAAGTGTACTGATACAATGACACAACACCTAGCAGACGTGCAGGACACCAAAATTACTCCTTCTCTTTCTCAGCATGCCATAATATTTTTCAAAAAACTATAACTTTAAGTCAAGTTTTGAAAAGTTAACTCACGATTGCTCCAGAGCTGACACAATCCCTTAGGCATAAATGGCATAAAATATGCTGTATTCTAAACTTCCTGAAAACTATAGAACATAAGTGAGAGAGCCCCCCCTCACCCACAAAATCCACAGTCCTAAAATATTCAGAAGGGGAGCAGTGACTTACTTTGGCTCACTCCCATAGACTCTGCCAAGGCACTTAGGCATATTTCCAGTATTGTTATCTACTGTCCCAGAAACACTTCCAAAATAATCCCCCCAGTGCCTGAAGAGGTATTGCTAGTAGTAGGAGACAGTCGTTGATGACTTTTGGCTCTGTATAAATAAAGAAGCCTTGAAATGTTATTAGATCAGGCTTATTTATTTTCTATAGTGGAAGTAAATGCACAATGGGTGGGAAAGTTGTGCTGGAAATGAAACAAATATTATGTACACATTGTCATAATGCATGTTATGCACACTTAGAAAATGAATGATGTATTTCTTAAATGAACTCTGTATATTGAATTGTATCTGTTTTTATTGTATTCTAGTAGGTATTTCTATGGTATGTATAAGTTTGAATAGGTTTATTATTCTCCAAGTCACAGGTCAGATAGATGAATATTTATAAATTAACTCTCTTAAACTGATATTTCTGGCTTTTACTTTACAGTCTTAGTTATCTTTAAATACGTCTGTAAACTTTGCTATATGAACCTTCAGTAAAACATGGTAGTCATAAAAGAGGAGTGAGAGTGTGTGTTCCACATAGTGTAAGTTTTAGGGAATGTATTTCTTGTAAAGATTAGAGATATGGAGAGAAGGATTCTTGTTCTACTCCTAAAAGGCAATTTGAATGAGAGAGAGATGAAGATTAATCATAGTGTTTCCATTGTTAAACCTCTCTTTCCAGATTATACTAATTTAGCACTAGAGCACTTAGCAGTGTGTATTTCATATCCAAAAATCACATTAATGTATGATTTAGGAAATAAACTGGAGTTAAAAACAAAATCCTCCAGGATCTTCTGTTTTAAAATTTAAAGGGCTCTCTAATCCTTTAAACCTGTAAACACTAGCAAAGAGACCATTGTCACTAAATCAAATTGATCTGTGCAGAAACAGCATGCAGCAGAGTTCCTCTCTGATGATAATTGCTCCTTAATGGGTCAACTTCACTTCTGGTGTAACTTAGTGGCCTTACACTGACCAGAGATGAATTTTGGCTAATATCTTTAAAATGATTAAATGTTTGTGAAACAAACAATGAGATGGACACCTCATGGTTACAGGTATTTATGAACGGCATATTTATCATTTCTGAAGACAGCACTTTGTTTAACATTTAGGGTTACATTAGGTCGGTTCTTAATGCAATAGTGTATTTAACAACAGTGGATGTGGATTAATTAGTTAATGTTTGTATAAGACTTTTTGAAAATGTGAAGTGCTACAATAGCATGCAGCAGTACATCAGTGTGTACCCGCTTTCCCCTGTTCTCATAATAGGAGATATCTGTGGTAACAGCACACTAATGCTTGGAAAAATGTTAACTTACAATGGCTTTTACTGTATGTTGGTGTTAGTGAATTTAGAGCTTCAGTCTTCAAGGGCGTCAGTTTATCCATAGAACAGGTACTGTAGCGCTCAAAAGTTTTCCCCAAACTATCTCACTAACATGTCCCTTCACTGGTGCAGAGACTCCGTACTTAGATATAATTTCTTTCCTCTGTGCTGAGACTGTGACCAGGATGCTATTTGTGAGGGGTGGTTTTGAGACATGAGTACACAGACTGAACTGACATTCTCATAGGTCACCGACCAGCCTTCAGAGCATGGCAACTGTGAGTCAATAGTTGGCTAAGGCTACATCTATACTACCCGCCCAGGTCGGCGGGTAGTGTTTGACTTCTTGGAGTTCGATATATTGCATCTCATCTAGACCATATCGAACTCTGAACGCGCTCCCGTCGACTCCGGAACTCCACCACCGCAAACGGCGGTGGCGGAGACGACGGGGGAGCCGCGGACTTCGATCCCGTGGCGTCTGGACGGGTGAGTAGTTCGAACTAAGGTAGTTTGAGTTCAGCTACGCTATTCATGTAGCTGAACTGGCGTACCTTAGTTCGACCCCCTCCCCCACTTAGTGTAGACCAGGCCTAAGACTAGCTTTAACCAGCAGTAGAGAAATGGAAGGCTCTTTTGCCCAGCACTCTTCCCTCGACCCATTTAACATCTTCCTTTTGTTCATTTCTTCTCAGGTTTAGAACATAGTTGGATGTTTTCAGCAGCTCTCCCATTTATAGGCCAGTAAGTCCTCACATCTAAACATTTCTAAAGCAGACAAATGATGGATTGTACAATGGACATTTTCCCATCTTCCTTTGAGGCCAGCTTTAGCAATTCTAATAGCTTATAATTCTTGGAGAAGAGATATAAGGCTATTTAACTGATGACAGCAACAGACAAGAATTTAGAGACAGCAAGATTCCTTCAGACAGACATTTCCCAGACAGACTGATAGCACTTCAACTTTTAAGTGACACCTCTTCTTAAAAATCCCTCAAACTAAAAAAAAAAAATGGCAAAGTATCATACAGTGTCAGGTGTGAAGTTAAACATGGTTCATCTTTAGGATTTGGTTATTCTTCATCTAGAGTCTGTATCCTAACAAATGGTGTATGCTCAGACCACTTTTTCTCCGCAAAAAATATTAGACCAGGAAGCCGTTTGTCTCCTCCCCTGCACCCCTTTTGTTTGCTGCATAACGAGTGATTGTCAAAAATAGTTATTTTTTCTTGTTTCTGTTAGAATTCTTTATTATTCTTTGCATTAGAGATAGACACAGTCTAATCCCTGCATACAAATACCCCCTAACTTTGGGATTGTTCAGATTCTATCTTTGTAGTTCAGACCAATCTCTAGTTTTACTTATGCTCTGACCGTAGGGTAGTGGGGGAAACCGCCTCATTAATAAGAGTAAAA
Organism: Mauremys mutica; assembly: GCF_020497125.1. Taxonomy (NCBI): domain Eukaryota; kingdom Metazoa; phylum Chordata; order Testudines; family Geoemydidae; genus Mauremys; species Mauremys mutica. Next base: position 32,623,382 of record NC_059076.1, on the reverse strand, counting down.
AATTAAAACAGTACATCTGTCCTTGGGTCATCTTTCTCACCCAGTGTTTTATACAATTTCCTTTTGTACAAAGAGCCAAACTAGAAGAGAGCAAATTCAAACCAGCTATAGATTTGATGGGGCAAGAACTTTGATCCATCCTGTATATCCAATGTTTTACTGTGCTTAGCAAAAGTGGTTGGGGTTGGGTTTGGTTTGGTTTGGTTTTGTTTGGGTGGTTTTTTTTTGTTGCTTTTTAAGTATCATGAAGATTGCCAGAAACTCTCTTGAGGTTTGGTTTCCATCCCTCCTTTCTCATACAAATAATTTAAAACCAGAGTGTACAGTACTATATTATCTAGAATGGTTTCTAACCCATCACTGATCCAAACTGTCTTTCTGACCCACCCGCCCCAATCAAGCCAAACAGTGGAAGTTTTAGCATACGTAGGGACCAGTCAAATGATAAGTATTTAATGAGAGGACTTTCCTCCTAGTCTGTCTTCTTTCCAGAGATTTTAAGCAAACTGAAGTCTTTCTACAATGGGATGGTTCCAAAGGTTCTGCTACCATAGATAAACCAAGAAACAGTCACCTCTTCTTAGCATGCTGTGAGTCACACATTTACTTTGGTTTGCTACCCCTGATACTTTTTTGTGCTAGATGACTGCCCGCTCTGTCTGGGAAATTGCAAGTGAACACTTTGTCTCCTTTGACTTCATCCTTAATTTATGCAGTAGCTAACTAAAACTGCTGCAACATCATGATCAGCCGGCCATGGTGAATAGGACTGCGCTTAACATTTGGATTTGAATATTGCATCCCCACTCCCCAAATATTCTCTCCAAATATTAGAGAATTTCCAGGCCTCTTCACTCTCAAAGAGGACTCTATCTGAAACTAAAGGGAGGGAAACAGTTTTTAGCCAGAAAAATTACCTTTTTCCTTTAGTCAATAATTCCTCAAAACCTGTACCCAGAAGCTCCTGCAGGCCGGAGTAGAGAAATTAACAAAGGAAAACTAAAATTTGCATTGATGGTTTCATGCTCCCACTGAACAGCTCATGACAACTCTAGGTCTCACCTGAAATGTAGAGGTTTCCCAAAGTTCCTTGGTGCCCCTAACATGCCTCCTTTGCTCAGACAATGGCTACTAACATCTTTCAGAAAAGCCAATGTACTAGCATAATGATCACTAATCGCATTTTTTTCCAGGAGGGCTATAAAAAAAATAAAAAATCTAATCTCTGGCTCTATAGTCTAAACTTGTATGGCTTGAAGGTGGGACATCTACGGTCTTTGGGTTTTTTTCAATTTGCTTCACACATCCATGTTTCCCACACAAAATGTGTTATTTCATCACTGCACTAACACTGACTTTTATTTTCTAGGTGCTATAATCTGTAAGGGGTTTTTGTTTGTTTGTTTTTAACCGGAATGTTTTTTCTGACTTGGAGGAAAACTCCGGTTTGAAGGTCTTTTTCAAGCTTCACCAGAAAGTTGATACCACTCCAATATATGTTATGTTTTTGTTATGCCAAGAATATCCTAAAAGACCAGACAGTAAAGACCATACTGGAATGAAAATTTGAACTCTGGCACAAGTGTATGTCCATCTGCATAACACAACAAAAACCTTAGTAATAATTTCTTATTATTGATGCTCTTTTAAACCCACAACTCACTCCAAAAGTTCCAGATAAATTTCCTTTGACACTCATTGATAGCTTGCCTGTAATAGTTCAAGGTTTATATATAGACGTTTTACCTAAACATGTTTTCTGCACTTAGTGTCAGAGGACATCATTTTTAGGAATATGTTTCTATATTTAATAAAATATCTTAGCAAATTCTCCAAACCTCAAATCATGGTGTACACATTTTTATTAAACTAAGCACAACTGGATTTCATTTAGTAGGTACAATATATGCTGTTTGTGATGGTTTGTAATTACACTAAGGATAGATCAAGTAAATAATAAAATTGACAGTATGTGTGATTATTAGATCTGTTTGGTGAGCTGAATATTTCCCAATACCAGCTTCTCTGTCTTTCCTGCAGTGTGTATGTATGTTAGTAGAAGGGTGAAAGCAGCAAAGCAAGTGGTAGGAAGACATCAACGGCTGTTAGTATCTCTCTTCACTTCTCTCTACAAATTGTAATGCAGCTTCTGCTGCTGTTCTCAACTCTCTGTCCATCACCATTCTTAATTTATTTTCATTAGGTCGTTTTTTTTAAATCCAAATATCCCTGAGTATTTTCTGCATGACAGGGCCACCAACTATCCAGCCTAATCGTCAAGTCGTATACAATGCTGTTTTCCATTTACCAGTGCATTTGTGCCTGTATTTCTTTTAGATTTTATATAGTGATGTGTTAAAGCTGAATTTGACCAAGACTGATCAATCCCACTCATAGGAAACAGTTTAGATCTCAACTTCTGTCTCTTTGGAATATGGACCCCGATCAACTAATCTGGTGTTAATATGTCACTTATTCTGTAGAATCCTTCCAGTTTCGCTGTGGTGCCAATAGTATCCTTCTGCTTATTCATGGGAGATGGACCTCCTGTGATCATTTGTCTGTTACTAGTTAAAGCAAACTTTTTGTCCAACTACAGCAAGTCTCTTGTCAAGTTTAAGAGGGGTTGGCTGATCAGAAAGTGTCTATAGACAGTTTTCTCCTTATCTCTGGTTCTTCTCTGTCAGTTAGGAGAATGAGTGTTTAGATTATTTCCAGAGAGGGGACAGCCCTTTCTGCAATGACTGGAAAATGTCAAGGGGTCATCTGAGCGTGAATCCACTAGTGGAGCCTAACAGGAATGTGCTTTTCCCCCCTTAATCAGGCTCCAGTCACACCCTGTGAAAAATTAAGGTGTCATAAAACAGCTCTTTTGACAGTGTATTAAGTATCAGTAGGGCTCATGGTCTTATGCTCACTAAACAATATTTCAGCCAAGCATTAAAATACTTTTAGGGCCTATGGGAGGCTTGTCCCAAATATCTGGTCTAATTGCAAAACTGTGTCCTGAAAAAGACCAGAGAGAGAGAAATTCACACAAATTGGGTACTCCTTTTTCAACCTTCAGGTTTACCGTTATCTTTGTATGGGAGTTGGACATGCAGAGCCAATGCATGTCCAACTGAAGGAAGCTTAAAATTTGTTTTGGTTTGTTGCAGTAACCGTGGCAGAGCCAATACATTTTAAAGGAGAATTCAATCCCTTTTGCTGTAGTTACTACAGCAAAGTAACTCTTAAGCAGCCATGGCTGTATAATGAGCCGGTAGTGCACTGGTTTGCCTGCTTGTATCCTTACCCTCTTGATTTCACATACACTTATAAAAATGGAAGTAGAATGTTCTCTTTCATGCTGAACTTTGCTGAATAGCATAAACAAGAACTAAAGAGGAACTGTGAGACCAATTGTTATGGAGCCAGGAATGACTTATTTAGAGTCGACACACGTACCTTGCACTCATAGAATCAGAACCCCAGCCAGGGGTGGTGGAAGCTTCTTAACATGGGATTGCCACCGGCACCCAAACTGTGGTCCCACCCGCTGTACTGCCTCTTCTCCCTGAGACCCCACTCCCCTGTCACTTATCCATACTGCCGGTAAAAAGACAAGGGGCATCCTCCCCCACCCCGTGTTTCAGCACCCCTGACCCTAGCTGGTAGTTCCACTAATTTTTTTTCAATGGAGTTATGCTGATATACACCAGCTGAGGATCTGGCCCTACTGTTTTCATTAGATCACTGTAGGGAATGCCCTCTGGGACTAGTAAAGGTAAGAAACTCTGAGACTAGTCCATATCTCAGCTAGTCAATATCTGAGGGAGCCTCCACTGAGTCTCATTGCCTGTTTTAAAGATTAACTAGTGCAGATGTTTGCCTGAGTTTGCAGACAGCCTGAAATAATAGCCTTGAGGTGTGAACTGCTCCTGTCATTTCAGAGTGAGCTATCTCAGATACCAAATATGATACTTTAAATGTCAACATTGTTAACTATTGCACTTCATAGTTCTTACATCAATGCATGTAAAAAACTGGAAAAAACAGCATATGCAGATGTACAGGATCTATTCGGCGATCTTGGGTAAATTTGAATAAAGTTAAAACATTAGCTGATTCACTTTGATTACTCCACCCTGAAGTGAATGGACAGAGGAAGAAAGAAAGGAGTCTTAGCACTATCCTCACTTACTAGCTGGCCAGAGTAGATGATGGGGAAGTAAGCTTCATCTTATCAAGGATTGCAGTAATTTGCTTCACCCTGAGAGCAAGAGGAGAGCAGGGATACAGCTGTGACACGAGCTGGTCCTGGTGTGGAGCACTTGTGTTACTGCTCTTTATTCAGGGCTGAGCCTGAAGGCTCACTAGAGCCCTAAGTCTCTGAGGAAGGCAAATATTATTATACCCATTTTACAGATGAGTAAAGTGAGGCTTGAAAAAGCCATAGGACTGTCAAGGATACAGACTGAGTCAGTGGCAGAACTAGAAATGGAACTTACGTCTTGACTCCCATTTCCCTGCTGTAATTGCTAGATCCCCTCCCCTCCCAATTAAATTATCTTGTAGCGATTAAAACTCAAAACCTGACTGAAGAAATAGGCAGCTTTTTACGAAAGCTATTAACACAAATGGAGGCTGAGGCTGACCCACTAAGGTTTACAAACACGTAATAGCAGGCATGGGCCTGATTTCCAGCTGTTGTAAATTGGCATAACTCCATTAATTTTTTTTAAATCATATTGATTATAGACCCCATTTAGAGCATGTGTAAGGGGACAAACTCTATCCTAAAATACACCCATGCAGCCCCATTGACCTTAATGAAATAGGAGTATTAAAAAAGTGCAGGGGACTAAAGGTCATACAAAAAAGCTACCAGAGAAAACCTCCCTCCCATTTCATCTTTCCTTTATTCTCTCCAGCCAGGAGTGATTTGTCTAAATTAAAAGCAATACTGGAGATTCCAGGAACCAAATTGCATGTCCCTGTTGGACGTCATGGTCAAAACTACTAACTGTTAATAATATGACTTGTATCTCAGTGGGATGCCCCAGAAAGGGGATTAGCAGTGCTCTAAACATCACCGGGGATAAACAACAGGAAACTGACCCAAGAAGAGACTGCCAGTAGCTTAGCTTAGACCCCCATAAAGAGCTTCAGGCAAGATTTGCTCTTAATAAATATCCCAATATTGAATCTGAGGGGCTCTACATTCACTTTGCAAGATTGCCAGCACATGTAGTGATGCTTCCCGGGGCCTGGCACTGCTGCAGTTTCCCTCCAAAGAAAGCAAACAGTAGTGGGCTAGAGAAGAGCTTTAAACCTGGATTTAATTTCTCACAAATGAAAGAAATGTGTCCTTTTGAAAGTCCTCCTCTCTTATACAGCCAGACAAAGAAGTAAATCTGATTGTTTCTCCATTAGCTTGGAGATTTACATGGACAGAATGAAGGGAACACAATGCCCTTTGTTAAGGAGCCACTTAAAAGTGAGGATTAAAAATAATACCTCAGGGAGATCATTCCTTGACAAAACAGTCACAGTGAAAAAAAGAATATTTGACTGGTCGTCATTAATTTTCTATGTGGTACAAGAGCACCGAACAATTGTATCTAACTGTGTCATTTCCCTGGTACTCAATTTCATTTACCTGTCTCTGCATTTCTAGTGCACCCAACATTGTGGAGCTAGGCTGCAATATCAAAGCTATTAAGTTGCCCACAAAGGAGAAGCCAGGATTTCGAGCTATGCATGAGGGTAGACTTGAATATGGAATGCATATTGATGTAGTGTGATATAAAGGCTTTATTCAATGTAAATTTGAAACTGTGGCATCAGTCAGCAATGAAGCCACAAGAGAGTTATGCAGGGCATCCACAATGCATGCTGATAAAACCTTTACACCAGACCAGACAAGCATGTATTTTGTATATGCCACATATATTACAGAAAAACGACTGTAGGGATATTTTAGAGAGTTTTGTTTTTAAAAGTGTTTAGTGACTATTTTTCATATTCCACCTTTTGAAAACAAGATGCTCTAGTTACCACAACTCCAACTGGCCAGGGCTCAGAGGGAGAGAAAGATAAAACTAACAAACATCTCTCAAAATCATCTAAAATAACTTCTGTACCTAAAAAGGTCATAATGAGGAAGTCCATAATCTTGGGTCTTTCCAGGATTACAAGTGAGTGTTGTGCACCCCATAAGGAAACTCCCCCCATTCCCAATGCTTTGATGGTTTTTGCACTGGTGTAGCTGACTGCACATGCTTCAGAGCAATACAAAATTTAGCCTGAAGTGTCTTGTAATAAGACTTGTTATCATTTGATGGAAAGGCATTTTAAATAACAGCTAAACTCTTTGCTGCTCATCACCAACCATACCTGTCAATGTAGAATGGCAACCTATTCCCCTGACAGAAATGTTATGAAATGATATATCTCCTGTGTAACAATGTCATATGGAAGGATTACGGATGTAATGGAGTTGAGCTTTGTTCTTGCCAAAGCAGATGCATCTGTCAATCAGGCTAAAAAAAGAACCATGTTCTATGGCAATCCTTTTCATTTTGAAATTTCCATGCAAATGCAGCAATAAAACAAAATCTGTAAATGTAAGAACATAAGAATGGCCATACTGGATCAGACCAATGGTCCGTCTAGCTCAATATCCTGTCTTCTGACAGTGCTTCAAAGGGAAAGAACAGAACAGGGCAATTTATTGAGTGATCCATCCTCTGTTATCCAATCCAAGCTTCTGGCAGTTGGAGCTTTGGGGATACACAGAGCATGGGGTTGCATGGGGGGAGGGATAGCTCAGTGGTTTGAGCATTGGCCTGCTAAACCTAGGGTTGTGAGTTCAGTCCTTGAGGGGGCCACCTAGGGATCTGGGGCAAAAATCAGTACTTGGTCCTGCTAGTGAAGGCAGGGGGCTGGACTCAATGACCTTTCAAGGTCCCTTCCAGTTCTAGGAGATTGGCACATCACTGACCATCTTGGCTCAAAGCCATTGATGACCCTATCCTTCATGAAGTTAAAATTATTTTTTGAACCCAGTTATACTTTTGGCCTTCACAACATCCCCTGGCAACGAGTTCCACAGGTTGACTGTGCACAGTGTGAAGTATTTCCTTTTAAAAAAAAAATCTTCTGCCTATTAATTTCATTGGTTCTTCTGTTAAGCGAAGAAGTAAATAACACTTCCCTATTCAGTTTCTCCACACCATTCATGATTTTATAGCCCTCTATCATATCCCCCCTTAGTCATCTCTTTTCTAAGGCGAACAGTCCTAGTCTCTTTAATCTCTCCTCATATGGAAGCTGTTCCATGCCCCTAATCAGTTTTGTTGACCTTTTCTGTGCTCTTCTACCTCAGTATGGGACAATTGCTCAGATTTGTCACCTGCAGTGAAGACCAAAGCAAAAAATTAATTTCTCCGCAATGACCTTGTCTGTTTTGAGTGCTTCTTTAGCACCTCAGTCATCCAATGGTCCCATGATTATTTGGCAGGCTTCCTGCTTCTGATGTACATAAAAATAATTTGCTGTTTGTTTTTGTGTCTTTTACTAGTTGCTCTTCAAATTCTTTTTTGGCCTACCTCATTACACTTGACTGTCCACGATTTGTTGTTTTTCTATTTTCTTCGGTAGCATTTGACTTCCAGTTTTTAAAAGATGTCTGTTTGGTCATAATGGTGTGTTTTTCTTTTATTTTGGTCCTTACTTTATTATTATTATTATTTTATTATTAGTTAGCTCTTTATTTTTTATTTTGGGGGTATATATTTAGTTTGAGCCTCTATTATGATGCTTTTAAAAAGTTTCCGTGCAGCTTGCAGGCATTTCACTTTTATGATTGTTCCTTTTAATTGACATTTAACTAGCTTCCTCATTTTCATGTAGTTCCCCTTTTGGAAGTTAAATGTTACTGTGGGGGAGGGGTTGTATTCCCCTCAAAACACTTTCTGCCAAATGTAAAAGATTCCTGCAGCTGCTGGAAAAACAGTAACCACACCAGATACATTATACATATGATATTAACCAAGAATGACAGTGAGTGGCTGGCGAATCAGACCTAATCTTATGAGTTGGCTGTAGCTTGGACAGCTTCTAGGCACAACTTGAGAAACAGTTTTTAAAAGATTACTTGCCAAAATGGCATCCCCCCCTTTTCTTTAAGATGCTGTTTCCAATTTGTTCATTCACCCCTCCCCCACACTACAGTGGCTTTCCTCTTTCAGTCGTTTGTAAAATAATAAGGCCCGTCTGGAAGATTGCCACTAATGAATTGTGTGTGATTTTTATCCGTTTTTTAGAGTCTCATCATTTATGCTAATTATTTTCAATCCAGTGACTGAGGGGTATGGGTAGGTGTGTGTGTGTGTGTGTGTAGGGCTGTGTGATATAAAATCCTGTGTGTGTTTGTCTTTGGCAAAAGTTTGGCTGGTAGCCAGGGCTTTCTTATGTCAATTTACCAACAGCCAAAATATCAAGGAACTGGATCTTTGGAAACATTCCTATAAACATGGTGATAGTGGAAAACAGATGCTTCAGCATCTTTTGCGGCTGAGACTTTTCTTACTTTTTCATCCAAAATCAAAGAAAGTTTCCATGGCTTTAAGATAGGCATTTTTTTGCTAGACTGTATCATAGTTTGCTTCTACTAATCTGTAGCTGTTATTTATATCAACAAAGGAGAACTATAAATTCAGTCCTGACATGGTTTCAATAGTGTGAACCTCCAGATCTGCTGTAATCCCAAGATTAGATACTGAAGTGCTGCTTCAATTGTGCAGTATTATCACGTACTATCACTTGGCCCCATTTCAAACTGTAGCATTTATTGACAATACTTTCAAAGCTGTTGCTAAGTTGTGAGCACTCTGCTTTATCTGCTGCTGCTTTTACAGCTTCAGCTAGGTATACTTTCTTGCAGGAAGAACTACGCTAACAATAATCACCAGAGAAAATTATGTGTTTGACCTTTTTTCAAACAAGAGTCTTTGTTTTAAATTAAGCAGCAAAGAATCCTGTGGCATCTTATAGACTAACAGACGTTTTGCAGTATGAGCTTTCGAAGAAGTGGGTATTCACCCACGAAAGCTCATGCTGCAAAACGTCTGTTAGTCTATAAGGTGCCACAGGATTCTTTGCTGCTTCTACAGAACCAGACTAACACGGCTACCCCTCTGATACTTGTTTTAAATTAATGTTCTCTCACCCTTCCATCTCTCACCACTTCCACCTGGCTTGCTTAACAAAGCAATTCTGATAAATCCTGTATTCATAGTATTTTACGACATTATTTAATTTTGTGCATTGTGGTCAACATCTTGTGACTTGTTGCCATCTTCTGTACAGTCAAGGTTTATTTCCAGAAAGTGCTGCTTAATTGGGTTGTTTGAGTTCCAATGTCTTTGTAAGGATTTCATATAAAATGCAGACAAGTAATATAGTGACTGAAATAGATACATCTCTGTCAGGCAGACACAGGAATCAGGCTCGGGATTTAGTTGTGGCTACCTGCCACAGATGAAAGAACTGTCTGATAAATTCTGTTCTTGTGTCAGCTGTGTAGAGGATGCCTTCAAGTTACTGAACCACTTGGGATAAGAAAGACCTACACTGGATTTCAGGGCCCACCTGAAAGAGACTCTAATGCAGCAGCTGCTCATCCCTAATGTCCAGCATTGAGTTTCACCAGAAAACTTCTTTCCAGAGCATTTATTTTGGGAAAGTGTATTAATAGTTTTGCTGCTGTCTAGCACACCAGGTAGGTGTCAGGCAAAACACACCTTCAGTGCTGACCAGTGTACCAGACATGATGCATGTTCTATGATGATTTCAGAATGGCTCTGTGGCTGCCCAACTGCTCCTTAAGAGGTTTAGCAGCAGTTCTATTCCTGGCTTTGCCACTGACCTACTATGTGAGCTTGTTTTCCCCCTCCACCCCATGGTCTGCCTTGTCATCTTTAGATTGTAAGAGCTTCAGGGCAGGGACTAGCTATTACTTTGTAGTTGTATAATGCCTAGCACAGTTGGCGCTCTAGGTTCTACTGAAATACAAATAGTAAATAGTGATCTCAAACAGATAGATGAAAATTAACTTGAGGAGAACTTTGACCATAACGTCTCATATGAGCTGTATTCTCACACAATATTCACCAGAAGACCACCTTGGTCCGTTATTGCAACACCTTGCAGGCTCAAGCCTTGACTCGATTGGAAAGAAGGAGAAGTTTGAAGTACTCAGTGGGGAGGATTGTCGATTACCAGGCTACCTCTGTAACAAACAGGTTGTGCCACGAACTACTAACAAAATACCAACAAAGAAACGAGGGAGAGGACAGATCTTCAAAAATGCTCAGTACCAGCACCTCTGGCCTTGTGTTGTGTGGGACTTCAGAGGTAAAGACAGATTGAAAACCTTTTTGCTTCTTTGACACTGCTGCCTCCACACTAAAGCAGTATAGGGTACGCTCTTGGCATTTTCCTAAGCACTACAAGGAAAGCTCATACAGGCATTCCATGCCTCAAGAGATATTTTCCAGCCGTCTGGGGTGTGATCAGGACTTCAGTCTTCTGAGCAAATGCTGAGGTAAACAGCAGGCACTAATGGAGGGCACAGATTGCTTGACTGGGATTAGGAAAAAGGAGGGCTCTGGAGCATGTTGTAGGCACACCTGAGTAACCCAGCTTTAGGTAGTAGGATAGGCTGGTTACTGAATCCTCCACTTTGTCCTTACCGCCTTGCCTGTACCTGCCTCTCCCCACCCCACTCTTGACTCTCAAGCGCCTTTGATGAGTCAAGGTGGGATTTTGCTCTTAGACGATCTACCAAGGAAAAGGTGAAATAGTTGCTGATGCTATAAAGTATGCACAGGCAGATGCTTTATCAAATGAACAGCAAAATGATTTTGTAGTACTGAAATAAAGAACTTTGATATTGCACCTTTCCTTTGTCACATTTCCTAAGACACTGTTTCTGTAACTTTGGAAATTTAAGCCCACTTCCAAAAAAAACAAACAAAAAAACCCCAAATAACAATGGTACTACCCAACTGCACCTCTGAGATGTATTTAAAAGCCTACACACCTTACTGTATAAATCTTCAGCACTTCCTCTCAGCTAGTCCTTTTTTAACTCTCTTCCCTTTCCTACTCTGTGAAACACTGATGTGCATCTTCACAATGTAATACACCCTCTCTTTTCTCATATGCTTTCATGAGCAGGAAAATAGTTAATAGTGTTGACATTTAAGTATCATGATTTGCATCTGAGTTAGCACCCATTGAAATGGTCGCAGCTGTTGTTTCAGGCTCTTTGCAAACTCAAGCAGAGTTAGTCAGTTACAGTTGCTACATGTTTTGGAGGTTTTCAATACATTTAGAGGCTTTTTAAATGAAAACTGAGATTCCAGAGAGCAACTGAGAAATGTTTCATGTCCCACAGCTAGCCCTTTGTTCCTCCCAAACTTCGGGAAATACTTCCCCAAGGCATGACCCCATGTTATACATACGGCAAGCTCAATGTACACAAAGAAAACAGTCTGATTTTCCTGCTGTTATAACTAATTTAGTGTCTTAGATAGTGATCTCTGTGGGTCTTTAAGTATCTATCTGGAAATTACTTTGCTATTGTGTAACATTATAAAGTAATTTAGTTATATTGAACTATCTTATAGAAAAATTTCGAAACTCTCTGTTCTATCCAAACAGAGCCTGCTCTGTGTTTTTCTTTAAGTTGTAGTAAAACCACGTAACCCAAAAGAGGGGCTATAAAATTGAATTTGGTTACTATTGAATCAGTGAAAGAGATCCTCCTGCATTTTGAATACAAATAGCATAAATTCTGTGAGCAGTTGTTTATACCTTCAAACTAAAGTGTATGAAGAAAAATCTTCATCTAAAGTTTTAAACAACCTGGTTCTGATATATATATCACTGAAATGCTGTTTACAACATGGGGAAACTCATGGATTTCAGCCAATGGCAAAGGTCCACTTTAGTGACTCATGGTAAGAGAATGCAGCTCTACAGCCCTCAATGTGAATGGAGATAATTTATAATTCATTCTTTCATTTAAACGAGAACTTGTCTAAATATCTCTCTTGCCTTTGAAAATGCACCGTGCATTTTGTAAATCAGCTGTGCCTACGGAGGTTCATTGTGGCCTTGCATGCACTGATTAGAGACGTGGCCATTTGGGAAATGTCTGTGTATATTTAGAATCATGAAGAATATAAGCTTTTTTTAATACAGTGTTTTAATATATGCATTTAGTGATATTCTTCTCAGTGGACCAAATTCTGCTCTCCGTTACACTTGTTTAAATCCAGAGTAACTATGCTGAATTCAATAGAGTTACTTCTAATTTACCCCACAGTAAATAAGTTCAGAATCTGGCTCAATAACTTTACTTAATGTGACAGCATCAGTGAGAGAAATTGTCTTCATTTAAATGAAGAGAGAACTAACAAGATGCTGACCCTGTTTCTGAATGGTGGAGGTAAGAGGCCAAGACTGTTTTTAAGCCATTTTTGAGCCTACCAGATTCTGGGCTCTCTCCTGCCCCCAAAACCAATTAAAACCTCCAGGCCTGTCCTAATTTATGGCAGCTTCCTACAGCCATGTATGAACTTCTTCACTGGCCCAGAATAGGGGCTTGTTGAAAATTTTCCACCAGAATTAGTTTTTAAGGGAAAGTTGCCCCCCACCCCCATGAAGTTTTTGATTTATAAGTGCTTTCTATGGAAAAATGTTGGGGTTTTGTGGAAAAAACACAATGTCCACAACTGAAATATTTTGGTTGGGAGCCAAAATTTTGGTATTCAAATTTCCACCACGCTCAAAAATAAAAATGTAGGTGAAAATGTGTGTGTTGGGGGGGAGAGGAGGGGTTGGGGGTGCCAATTTTTTCTATAGGAGAGAAATCCCTATCTTTTGATCAGCTCAACCCACACACACACACACACACCCTCCCTCTCTTTACCTTCAGCATATTCCCTACTGCTCTGCCAGCCCAGTGTCCGTGAGGAGGACCTTTACAAAGGATGTATTTGTTATACAGTTGCTTCAATCTCCTTTGTAGCTGTCTAGCTACTTGTATGGCCCTCATTGCACCTGAGCACCTTGCATTCATTAATTAATCACAGTGCCTATGTGAGGTAGGGCAGTACCATCCCCATTTTACAGTTGGGGAAACTGTTACACAGGTTAAATGACTTGCCCTTGGTCACACAGGATGCTTGTGGCTACGTTGGAAATTGACCATAGGTCTACTGAGTCTAAACCCAGTCCCCTACCTACCAGACCATTCTTTCTCCATCCTTACACTACAAAAGTGGCATAAAGGAGACAGAGCAGAGTTGAGAACTGAAACCTCTGATCTTAGTTATACCAATGTAAACCTGGTAGTTTAACTGGACTGAATGAAGTTACTCTGGATTTACTTTCATGTGACTGTGGTCATTATCTTTCTGCTTTCTGTGTGTTGTTACAAAGTAAAGATATGTAAACCCTTCAGAGTTCAGTTCAAAAAATACTTTGTATACTGAGAACTGAAGTTTGCTCCATAATGGTTGGAAGTGAGCCAGCCTCTGCCATCTGACATGAGGGTTTAAGTTCACAGAACTTGATCTTCCAAGGAGAACATTCTACGGGAGAGGAGTCCTTGGGCTTAGTTAGCTGTTGAAGGCAGGACTAATTGGAAAGTAGCTGCATGAATAATCTCATTGTCTCATGAACTTCTCCAGAATATTGGCTAAGGTTTATGAACACATACTTGTCACTTATACTGTGGCTGTTCAAGTTTCAATGAAGATATTTCACACAGATCTGATCTTCAACATTCAGAAGTACCATTTGTTAGGAAGGCTTTCCTCAATATTTTGCTTACTTCCTAACCTTTTTATTTTGATCTGTCAAACTTGCAAACAAAAAAAAGATCGCTCCAGATTTTTCATATAAAATGGAATAAGGGCCTATAACCCAGGAAATTCTTACTTTACTAGATGAGATCAGTGCACCATTTTAATGGCATACTCAATAAACAATTTTGTGGACACTGAAAGTTACACCAGAAAAAATGGTAACTTCCTTAGTAAGTATACTTTAGTGTGACTTTATTGTCCACAGCATTACACTTTAATGATTCTATTCAAGTTATACTGTAAGGAGATGGAGTTGCCACACATCTTCTAACATATACATGAGTCATTGTCCCTAAGGTCTAAAAGACAGGTATTGAAAAGATGATGTGCTAGAGAATCTTGAAAGAATGAGGGAGGCAGTGGATGTTTGAAAAGGTGTGAGTGAGGTGCTCACAGTAGAGCTCGTAAAAAGATAGGGGAAATATTTAACTCTGCTGCAGCTTCAATGACTTCAGTGGAGTTACACCAGAAATGCATTTGGTCCAAGATATGCAACCAAAACCATGAATGATTTACATTAATCCCTATTACCTCTTGGAGAAAAACTGGAAATTTTTTCTACCAGACAATTATCTCATGTCTACTCTGAAGCAACCATGCTTCATAAAGTAAAGACCCAGTCCTGTGAATGCCTGCTTCCAAGGGTTAGTGGTTACTTTGGCTTCAGTGCCATGAGAATAAGCAGTACACTTAGTAATGCTGGTCCTAAAATGTACAGAGAAATAAAACCCCACAGTTTGACCCATACTCCATCGAGACTTCAGAAGCAAACTTCTTAATGGAACAGCAGAGAGATTCTTTGCAGATACACAACTGGCAAAGCACTGAAATTGTAGATACAATAAGAGAGTGAATAGCTGGACAGCAATGTGTTTTGTAAATGTTTTCCATCTGTGTTGCAAAATGATCATTGAAATATGTAAATTCAGTCTCAAAAATCTGTAAACCTTGAAAAGGAATATCTGTCCTTAAACATTTCACTAACTTAAAAATAGCATGTGGAAGGATAGGCTCTCAGCAGTGTGCAACAAGAACTTCTATATGTAGCATATGAGACTGCGGGGAGGAAAAAAGCAACACAGAAAAGTAAACTGACAAGCAATCAGATTTTTTTTTTAAAGGTCGGGCACATAAAAGTGACTAGATGCACATGAGGTAGTGAGTACTACCAGCCTCTGATTTAAGAAATGTTTGAAGGAAGGCTCCTTGATTGGCTTATGAAAGACACCCTAGTTGTCACCCTCTTGAGACATACATCCACTTACATAATTCCCCTTCTGAAAGGTCTGCATCTGACCTATGCCCTCTCTTCTCTTCAGAATGCACCCTGCCTCTGACATCTCACAAACCACTCCAGTACAGTAGCACTTTACAGCTGAATGGCACAGGTATAATTGATTACACAAGGTACAAGGCAGTGGGGAATCAGGCCCCATGCATTTTGTAGGTCACTTCTATGGTTTGTTCAGGGTTTTTGGTTTTGGGGTGGGGATTCTTGTGGGGGGGGGGGTTTCCCTGCCTCCTTAAATTTATTAGCAGCAGAATAAAGTGTATCAAATCAAAGTATAATAATGGCTGAAATGAGATAACTAATTTAAATCTCTCAAACACCACTGACATGGGATATCTTTTGCCAAATCCCCCTATCCAAGTCCTCAAGTAGTCGGATCCCCTCTTCTCCCCATCCTGTTTCATTGTAGAGGACAAGCAAGAGGATAGAGTGGAGGGGGGTTAGACTTTCCCAGCACACCTCTCTCCGCTTTCTTCTCCTCCTCCTCTCCCACCCCCCGAGGAGAAGAAAGGGGCTGACTTTTCACAGGCTCTTCTTCCCAAACTGGAAACACTCAAAGGAGCTGGGAGTCTGGGAACTTCAGCTGGCCTTGGTAAAATGTTAAGCAAGCAGAACAGCACCTACATGAGAGAGTGCAGAGTGTCCAACAAGTAGTATGATATAGTGGGGGAAACAATAGATTGTTCCACTTAAAACAACACTGTTCTAACCTTTCACTCACAATGAAAAGAGAGTAAATAGTCAATGATTAAAATTTAAACAAGAATGTTGAAACCTCCTTCCCATCTCTTGTTGGCTTGTTTCCTCCTTATGGCCCAAAGCAGTGAGATGTCAATGTGCACAAGAGAACCTCATGCAATAGGGTTGGATCACCACAGTCCATTTCTCCTCACCCTATTTACACAAAATTGAAATAAAAAGGATTACTCATGTCAATAAGGCACACAAAATTTGGCCTATAAATTGGAAGCTCTTTTGTGCAGGGACCAGTCTTCATACATGAATAAAAAGAATATAATGGAAAAAATGAGATGGCAAAAATGATACCTAAAGCTTTCTGCTTATAGTTTAAATCTCTGATAAATAATTTTCATGGACTAACTTCAAAGTTGGTTAAGAGAGAAAACATGTTTAACAATTTAGGAGCTGGCTTTTGGATGTCGCCTTCATGCAACTCCTTCTGAGTCAGTATATACCTGGTGACTGAGTTCATTATAAAAGTCCAGTCCCAAAATGTCTGAGCCCTAGGCTACACTTTTAGCTTTGGCACCATGTTGCAATGTTTTGCAGCATTTCATCTTTCCAAGTATAATTCTGTAATAATACCAAATGCCTCTGTTTTACTTAAAGTGGCTTCAAAGTCTTATTCGAAAGACTGCATTGCTTTCTGGCTTATGTGTATAACTTCAGCTCTGAAATTACAAATTGATTTTAAAGATTCCAAAGTCCATCTGTGCATTTTTAAGTGTTGTACAAGCTGAAGTCTGAGTGCTGTAAAGTGATAAGTAACCTACTTACCCTTTAACTTTATTACTTTTTAAAAAATGGCTAGTGCTTCAGTTTGTGGGATGTTACATAACATGAGACTCCCCTGTATGATTTATAACTTTGACATCACAGAGTGTGCTGGTTAAACTCAGCCTTTCCCTGCTGGTTTATATCAATAGCTATCAAGCCTATTTATTATCAATAAATAAGAAATGCCGAGCATTTTCATTTAGCCTTTCTGAAAAAAAAATTGCTGTTTATTTCCAACCATCATTACTAATGTAATGATCCAACAAGGGCTCATGGAGGAGAAATAGAGGAAATAACTGGGTTTTGGTGTATGTGTAGCCTTACTGGTGGACTCTCTCCTCCCCCACCCACAAACAATGTCCCCCCTCAAAATGCTGAAGATTGAATTCATTCCTGCACCAGTGTAGGGATGGAATGATGATGGCTTCTGCCGTCCCAATCCTCCGGCTGCCAGGGACCAGCTTGTAGAACAGCTAGTGCAAAGGACCGACTGTCCCTGATGTGCACCTGGGAAATACTCTGGGCCCAGAATATTCCCTCAATGCAAGAAGAGCAATTGGGGATGCTGGTTTGTAGCCACTGTGCTGGTGTAGCTGACCATACACTGATCTTCAAGTTTCGCTCTTTACTCAGCTGAAGTAGTACCTGCAGAATGACACATGGTGTCAGGGGCCTGGGTCTGCAAACATTTACTTATGAGTAGCCCTTAGTCATGCAAGTAATTCCTTTGACTTCAACAGGACTGGATCCCAGGGCCACCCAGAGGATTCAGGGGGCCTGGGGTCTTGGGCGGCGGGGGGCCCCCGCTTTGGCAGTAATTCGGCGGCAGGGGGTCCTTCCGCACCCGGAGCGGAAGAAGCTCCGGGGGCCCGGGCCCCGTGAGAGTTTTCCGGGGCTCCCAGAGCAAGTGAAGGACCCCGCTCCAGGGGACAAATTGCCCCTCTTGCCCCCCCTCTGGGCAGCCCTGCTGGATCCTTGGTGTTCCTTCCTAGGCCTTGCCAGCCCAGGAAATGAGTCCTAAACGGGACCTGAAGCCAAGTTGAACAAAGGGTAATGGTGTGTATGCAGGGGGGGTGTATTTTAATGGCTTGTAAAAATAACGTTACTGCTTTTTTATAAAAACTGGGGGAAATATACTTAAGTATATACTAAGTAAATGCAGATCTGCTCACCATTTACCAAATAGCTAGTGGGACTGACTCCATGGATTTTCAGTCCACTGCATTTTATTTAAGAGAATAATGAAATGGTATTTACAATGATATATTTGTTATGCCTTTAATATGGTTGAGAGCTATTATGTTGATGCAAAAATCAGTGCCAGACTTACAGCAGACTTGCAATATTGGAACAGCCCAATGATGAAGTAAGTGATCGAGAAGTATGGTCGTATTAGGTATAGAACAATCTGCTGGTATTTGAGGTTTCACAGAACATGTAGACCTAATTTTTTACTACATGTGAGGGTTCATTAAACATTTTTCTCCATTTAAACTTCCTTTGTGGGGCAGGGGAGGTTTAATTTCAGGGGGAAAAACAGAAGCTCCAAACCAAACTACTTTTCTTCTTTGGCAGGGTTACTGGCCTAGTGAATGGCAGAAGCAGTAGACATGATATATCTTGATTTTTAGTAAGGCTTTTCACACGGTACCACACTAGAGAGACAAGGTGGGTGAGGTAATATCTTTTATTGAACTAACTTCTGTTGGTGAAAGAGTCAAGTGTTTGAGGCAGAAAGTGCTATTCTTGTCCCACATGACATTCTCATAAGCAAGCTAGAGAAGTACACCTCTACCCTGATATAACATGACCGGATATAACATGAATTCAGCTATAATGTGGTAAAGCAGTGCTCCGGGGGGGCAGGGCTGCACACTCCGGTGGATCAAAGCAAGTTCGATATAATGTGGTTTCACCTATAACGCAGTACGATTTTTTGGCTCCTGAGGACAGCGTTATATCGGGGTAGAGGTGTATGTTCTAAATGAATTTACTATAAGGTGGGTGCACAACTTGTTGAATGACTGTACTCCAGGAATAGTTATCAATAGTTCTCTGTCCAAATGGTAGGGCATATCTAGTAGTGTCCCACAGGGGACAGTTGTGGGTCCAGTACTACTCAATATTTTTCTTTAATTACTTGGGTAAAGCAGTTGAGAGTGTGTTTATAAAATTTGCAGAGGGAACCAAGCTGGGACGGGTTGCAAATACTTTGGAGGTCAAGATTAGCATTCCAAAGGACCATGACAAGTTGGAGAATTGGTCTGAATTCTACGAGATAAAATTCAGTAAAAACAAGTGCAAAGGACTTCACTTAGTAAGGAAAAAGCAAAAGCACCACTACAAAATGGGGAGTAACTGGCTAGGTGGTAGTACTGCTGAAAGAGATCCAGGGGTTATAGTGGATCACAAATTGAATGAGTCATCAATGCTAAGGCAGTTGTGAAAAGGGCTAATATAATTTTGTGGTGTATTAGCAGGAGTGTTATATATATAATATATGGGAAGCAATTTTCCTGCTCTACTCGGCACTGGTGAGACCTCCACTACAATATTATGTCCAGTTCTGGGTGCCACACTTTAGGAAAGTTGTGGACAAACTGGAGAGAGTCCAGAGAAGAGCAACAAAAGTGCTAAATGGTTTAGAAAATCTGATCTATGAGGAAAGGTTAAAAAAACGGGACATATTTAGTATTGAGAAAAGAAGACTGAGGGGGGAACCTGATAAGTCTTCAAATATGTTAAGGGCTGTCATAAAAAAAAGGATGGTGATCAATTGTTCTCCATGTCCACTGAAATTAGGACAAGAATTAATAGGCTTAATCTGCAGTAAGAAAGTTTTTACTAACTTAAATCTCTCTAGCTATAAGGTAGTTAAGTTCTGAAATAGGCTTCCAAGGGAAATTGTAGAATCCCCATAATTGGAGATCCTGTCAAGGATGGTCCAGTTTTACTTGGTCCTGCCTCAGTACAGGGGGCTGGACTTGATGACCTCTCCAGGTCTCTCTGTGTCCTATGTGATCGATGTGAAAAACTAAAATATCGAAACAAAAAGCCTAAACCCCATGTACATTCACTGAAAATTGTAAATAGATTTAAATAATAAGAATTTGACCCCTCCTATGTTCACTTTACATAAAAATTCTAATGACAAAGTTTCCATACAGATATGTTAATCGAAGCAGTAGCAATTTTATTGACTAGTACTGGAGAATATTCATAGAAAGCAAATTTCGTTTTCTGGGGTGAATACGTGCAAATGTGAAGATGAATTCTAAGAGTAATACTCATCCAGTCAGGGAAAAGAAATGTACCATCTGACCTATATGTCCAATCAAAATGTCTCAAATTTTGAATACTGAATATTTGCAACAGGCTATTCATGACTGAGCTATAGAGCAAAAATCAATCTCAGGAATTATTCAAATTATATACATTTGGGAAAAATCATAATCTAGTCTCAGACTGCAGAGAAATGTGGGAGATGAATATGAGCGAGTGCAGCAGTTCAAGGAAGTGGAGAGTCCAGGGTAGGGCAGTGAAAAAGGAAGATTAGTTTCTTGGATGTAGTTTGAATCAACAGAGGCAACAGATGAGTTGAGGCAGGTCAGCAAAGAGAAATATGCAATAATCAAGATATTACAAGAATGTGGATGATATTTTGGTGATCTGAGTATATATGATGGGGTGAATTTTGAAGATGCAGCCCTAGCTGGTGTAACTGCTGATGCTAGTCTTATATGTACAGGAAGGAAGGATTGTCCAGTGAACTGAACTCAGAGAAGCAAGACAAACTTCTGAGTTTTATTGCCAGCTCTGCTGAAATTTTGTGTGCTGTTAAATGGAGAAAACAATATTTACCTCCCTCCTAGTGGTGTAATGTTTGAACAATACTTTGAAAAATCAGTGCTGCCTACTCTCATGATTTTTATAGCTTCTGTAATATTTAAGTTTTTTACATTAAGTCCTAGCAAGTGATTGCATGAGAGTCTCCACCTTCTTTGTTTTTAAAGTAAGTTTCTAGCCCTCATGGTTGCAGAAAATATGACCCAAGTGTAACCAAAAGGCATATAAAAATAATGTTTTTTAAAAAAAAAATTGGAGAGTGCTGACACTATTTAGTCCTTTGGGTTGGCAATATTGAAAATATAAAGAGTTCCTGTGTATAAGTTTTAAGTAAGCCTGGTTGAATTGTTTACTGTGATTTTAGTTCGTTCTTTCTGTTTGCAAAACAGTCACAAATTAGTCCTGATTTCCATGAAAGTATTCACTAAAGAGTTTGGACAACAGTACATGACATGCATCCGACGAAGTGGGTATTCACCCACGAAAGCTTATGCTCCAAAACGTCTGTTAGTCTATAAGGTGCCACAGGATTCTTTGCTGCTAGTACATGACTGATCACTCAAGTCACATGATATTTCTTCTGGTACTTGAAATTGTTTAGCAAACAATAAATAGTGAATAGTGCACTACCAGTGTGGATATAAATAATCATTTTATACTGACATCTGTGAAACTTTCGGGATTCCCTGGGCATTTCCATGAATGCCCAGTAGAAATTCAGATATTCACAAAATAACAAATATCATCCAGGAATAAGAACAGAATGAGACTGGGCCATCTATTCAAAACTGTATTTGTAAATCTGTTTTTCATCATTCAACAAGCATCAGTGTTAAGTATTTTCATTACATACCATAAAAGGGCCAGATGATGGAAACATATATGCACACAAGTAATTTTATGTATGTGAATCCATGGGTCTATTCATGTGCAAGTAACCTATGCTTTTGCAAGATTATGCCCTTATATGTTATATAATAAATATTTTACAGGACGAGGCCACATGGATCTAATATTTTTAAGTTAATAGAGAAGGGTTAAAATTTTAAATAATTTAATAAAAATGGAGTAACAAAAAGTGGGAAGTAGGCATGGGATCAAATAAAAAAAACCACCCCACCTTATATCCTTTGTCTCCCTTCCCTTTTTCTGTTAATTGTCTTACTTTGATTGTAAGCTCTTTGGGGTACAAACCTGTCTTTCTATACAGTATGTAAATCACCTTTCTCAATTTTGGAAGCCATTAACAAATAATACTTTTTTCTCCCACGAAAGCTCATGCTGCAAAACGTCTGTTAGTCTATAAGGTGCCACAGGATTCTTTGCTGCTTCTACAGAACCAGACTAACACGGCTACCCCTCTGATACTTTTTTCATTCTAACTAAGTTATATACCTCAATACATTTCTGTGATGCCTACTGTATAATTTTTACAAATACAGCTACAGACCACAGTATAATGTTCTTTCATTCAGAGCCCTCTCACAGTATAAGATTGCTTGAGTTGACTGTGAGATTAGAGCATAGAGATGTCTGTTTTACCACTACTGTTAGTAGTAAGCAATCATAGCTTAAAACTGGAAGCAAACATGCAGAAATCATTCAACTGATACAGACTAGAACCTCTTACTCAAGTTGTTCTTCATTTGCCAGTATCAAGATAAGTAGCGTTAACATTTTCATTTTCCATCAATAAAATAGGAAGGATAAAAAATATGACCTGAGTATGAAAAGTGCCAAACAAAATGTTCATTGAAATAGAAAATAGCAGTCAGGTTCAAAAGAACATATATCACTGGGTTACATTCCATAGTGTAGCCTGAATCTCCACTGCCTTTCACTTCATGCAGTCATTTACAACAGTGGGAGCAGATATAAAATAAAATTATTCCAATTTGGTAGCATTTTATATCTGATTTGCACTCATTTTTTACAGGTATAAATGACTGTACAATGTGCAAAGTGGTGAAGAATTGGGCCCTTGGAATGTGCATTTGTTAAGCAATTCTATGATCCTTGATGTGCACATTTTTATCCTGGCACTCGGCCATCCCAGGTAATTTAAACAGGTAGTGCCTTGTCATATAAAATCACTCTGTAATTGTAAACCTACTTTCTTGACTAGTCTGCTCTCTGGTGAGCATGAAGTGCTGTTCTCTGGTGAGCATGAAGTGCTTGGTTTACAGGGTGGTCATATCTGCTTGATTCATAGAGATCTGTGACCTGTTAGTACACAATGTTTGACTAAAGCTATCACTCATTCAAGGGTCCATGCAGGTTTTATTTAGAAATGTTGCATTTTGAAAGGAATTAAGAGAAGCAGAGCCATCTTAAATCATTTATAAAGTACCATCTGATGCCTTTTTTCCCCCCAAACAACCAGAAAAATCCTGACTCTTTTGACACGTTGATGTGACTTGTTCCAGAAAAAGGCTTTCTCTACTGCAGGCTTCCGCCCTTACACAGATGCACAAACTGGGTTGAATAATATAAGAACCGACTAAAACTTTCAGCCCAACACTGCATTTTATAGTTCTTTCTTTCTTTTATGTATTTTAAATTTTTCTGGAATTCTGGGTTCTGGACAAACCTAGAGACAGCAGTACCAAAACTCTGATGCCTGGCTCTGTTTCTCTGAGACTTCCAGCACAAATTTCCAGTAACAAGCAACTCGGGCAAACATCCTTATCTGAATGCTTTGTATGAGTAGCCAAACTTTCAGGGCATATCCAACATGAACCAAACATTTTAAGGTGTGTCCATTTATATTGATATCACTCACACAGCTGTATTTTAAATAAATATATGTTCCTCTCCTTCTCCTAGTCAAAAGTGCAAGGGAACAAACTAAGGTCATGGTCCTAAAAAGTAAAACTCATGTGAGTAGTTCCAGTAAATGTGGAAATCAAAGGCATAATAGTTACCTAGCTAAATACGCCACAAAATGAAAGAGAGAGATTGTGTATATTGCAATAACAAGAACTACATATCACCCTATTACAAGTGATATTACTCATTTGGCTAAAATTGTGTTTGAATTATGAGTCTCTGTTGCCAGAAAGCTAAGTAAAAGATAAGATATGATATAATGAAATGACATATATGAATCAATTAATCTAACATAAAAAAAGCTTTCACAACAGACTCAACTCAATATGAGAGTATTTCCCAACAGCACAAAAAGGTTTATATGCGAGTAATGGGGTGAGGGGAAAATGATCCTTTTTATCTGTGCTGTCGAAAGCTTGTAAATTTTATTTTTAGAAAGATTCACAAAGAAAAATGGTACAAATGCTGCCTGGGTGCCAGGATGTGGGTGGTTTTAAGGCAGCAAGAAGAATTTTAATAAAAGAAATACTGTGTGAAATGCGAAACACCCTTACAATCCAAAGGAAAAAAAGTGAGATACAGAGAAGTGCCTACCACTCCTAAACATTCACAAAGGAGCCGTTGAAATTGAACAGGAATGGGCAAGATCTGCATTCCTTTTGCAGTGTGTTATATAGTTTTCCATGCTTCTCTATGCCCTTAGTGAGCAGTTCCATTATCCAGCATGTATTAGAAAGCTAAACTCTGGTATGGAGAAAATGGCATAGTGGTCTAAGAATCTGATTCAAAATACCTAGGCTCTGTGGAAGCACAGTTTTGAAACCTGACATAACAGACCCATCTCATGCTTTCAAAACAGAGAAAATGAGTTCTGTGTAGTATATTATGGG
The DNA here is from genome assembly GCF_020497125.1 of Mauremys mutica. Classification (NCBI taxonomy): domain Eukaryota; kingdom Metazoa; phylum Chordata; order Testudines; family Geoemydidae; genus Mauremys; species Mauremys mutica. Next base: position 32,599,083 of record NC_059076.1, on the reverse strand, counting down.
AGGGTTTCACGGTTGGGCCTTAAATAGAGGTCCTGGGAATGAGGTCCTATCTCTCCACATCAAAAGCTTGATTGGAGGAAAAAAATTAAACTAGCTAAGATAAGAGTTGATAAGGCTCTTCATAACTATAGGTGTTTATCTTGGTGTCTTTGGCCAACATTTCTCTTTTCTCCAATCCCTCACCCTCTTCCTCCCCCACTCCACCCTAGCCAGCGATGTGCACACTGTTGTGTGCTGTCTGCTGCCCTGTACCTCAGAGGTGGCTGCGCTTCAGTGGTGCTGAATGTATGCATTGTAAAAATGGCTCTCAGATGAAAGGTGTTATCCCAATGTAAATTGTATGTGTTAATATTAAATAAGCCCTGGAAGTTCCTAGCACAGCAATAGGCACCTTATAAATGTGTGCACTGAATAAATCGCAGAAGCACAAAAAGAATGGGGAAAAAGCAACTTTATTACTCTCTCTGCCTCTCTCATTCCAATCCACCATGTCTCTGAGCTGAGTTTGAGTGCATCAAACAGGTATTGTGATTTTTATCTATCTAGTGCACCATGTGCACTAGAGACTTACAAAGATACACAAGACAAGGTTCCTGCTCCTGTCCATAACTTGATGGTATGGGAGGAAGGTGTGAATGAGGGGAGAAGTGAAAGGATGATGAGGTTAACATCAATGAAAGATGTATACTTAAGTTTGATATGCACACATCTTGGTTTCAATATTTCTCTTAGTTTTGTATATATTTGTATACAATTTGTTTTCTCTAACAGGCACACAGATGGCTGGTGTCACACAGGGCCCCATCCTGTGATTGATATATTTAGCACCCTCACCTCCCTTTTGAATCAATCCAGGCCCGATTCACCCACCCTTTCTCATGTTGAGTATTATCTCACTTCACAAGTGCTGTAGACTCATTGCATGTGTATAGTAAGAGCCAATCCAATATGAGTAAAGGTGGCAGGAACAGGCCCTAGGAGTCGAAGATGCACAGAATTTCAGAGAGGGCAATCGCTATCTCAGAGGATCAGGTGCTGAGTAGTCTAGCCCCACTCTGAAGTAATCTGGTCAAATTATTTGCTCTGAAATATACTTTCTGATACATTTACTTCTGGGGTTTTGGTTCACTTCATATCTACCTGTATTTAAAATGGAAATAAACATGGGAACCTGAGGCTAGTAAGAGGTCCATGAAAGATTAGGCATTTTATTTTAAAATATACAATACCGTATGAGCCAAATTCTGCCCTCACATTCACTCATGTAGTTCCATTGTAGGCAGTGGGATTTCAGAGGTGTAACTGAAGGAAGAATTGGCTCTACATTTTTGAGGCCAAAAGTCTGGATTAGATATCAAATTCTGCAACTGAGCTGAAGAGTGGGGGAAAGGAGAATATATTTTTAGACCTTTCACTTTAAAGTAGGGTCACATGAAAAAATATTTCACAAGATGATATAGTTTTACCAAACAAGGGCACAATTCTGCAAATGATTACTATCAGGCATAGTGCATATGATCATGCAAAAGTCCCCCTGGAGTCAATATGGTATTGAGTGTTTGTAGGATTGGACCTAAATTAGAAATGTTCCAGATTTTAAAATAAACACATCTGGTAGGCAGAAGCGTAAGCCTGAGTACATATTTACCCAAGAGGACATGAACTGGGCTTAAGACATTAATAAACCAGTGATGAAGTGGAGTGCTTTGGTCACATGAGGGTCTTGCTCTTCTAAATTCATGGGGGTGCGGAGGTGAAAGGGTTCTGAGTGGAATGCCCCTTGGAGCTAATGAAATATATACATTAAAATCCCCCATGTTCCAAGTGGAGAGTGAGGTCCCTGCATTGTGGTGGAAAGGAATTCAGCTGACCTACTCGCTGAACAATGTGACCTTAGCTGCACTTGCTGGGACACCCCTCTTCCCCCCAACTGGGGATGCAAACAGAATTGAAACATGTCCATCACTGCTCAGAACACATGGAAACAGTACAAGAGAGAGATTTCTTACATGCTTTCTTAGTGAACATTAAGCCTCTCTGAAGCTATCTGAAGCTAATTTGGAAGCATCTCTGATCCTTCAGAACTCTCAGATTTTGGATTCTACTGGAATCTTGTCTGGTAGAGATTTAAACTTGATAACAAGCCAGAGCACAGTCTTTGTTTTCCTCTTTCTCCTAACTGGGGTAGAGAGACATGAATTTGTTAGGTACCAGTCATTTTTATACTATGTACAGGCACTCCTCCAGGACTCTATATTGCCCATTCTGGGCATTTGGTCCATGTAATTTTCCACATTTGGGGGAAATCCCACAATGTGGGGAAACAGAAGAAAACATTTCTCTGGGGCAGGCTAGTTTTGTTGATTTTTCTCTCCCACTAATAGTGGTAGTAGGTAGCAATTTGGGATATTAGACTAGAAAAATAGATTAGATTTGTGGACAGAACACAGGTGAGGCAGTCAAAAGTGCATGAAAAATGCAATTTATCACGTGGATGCTATCACATGTTAATATACAATCTATTTGTATGTGTGAATATATTATATAAATTCATATAGAGGCTGCCATTAAAAAAGCCAAAATGTATCTATAGTTTTCATATAGCGTTTGAGATACTACCATTATTTTTTCTTAGAACAAGGAATAGCTACAGTATTTCAGATAATGCTGTGCTGTATCTCTGGGGAAGGTTTAGCTTTAATGGCTACCACTCTCTGGGGGAGGGCATATTGCATTATATATGATGAATAGATCAAATTGCCCAGGTCTTCGTCGTCTTCCACCTTGACGGCTGTAAGCTCACCCTCTCCAGTTGCTTCGCAGCTTGATAGAAGCAACATAGATTTTGAAGATGCTAATAAAACTTACATGGCCTGTATCCCACCCCTCCTCAAATCACTCCACTGAATTCTTGTCTGTAGCATATCAAATCCAAGTGTATTGTCCTCAACTTCAAGGCCCCTTGTTACTTAACTGCTCTTGTCTGTTACCACTGGATCCTCCATTCTATCAATTATGCTGGCCCCTCCTGCCTGTTTGTAGTCTTGTCCTATAACCATATTTTCACTTTCTTCCATACTGGCCCTTACACATTGAATGCCACTGCTGTAAGCCCACTACCCTTTCTCTTTCAAATCCCCATTCAAGATCATTTTTATTAAGTTGCCTACAGGAAATAAGCCAGATGATGATGATTAGGTCATGCATATCACTAGCCTCTGTAAACAGTCTGCAGAAGAGAAGAATGAGGGGGGATTTGATAGCTGTTTTCAACTACCTGAAAGGGGGTTCCAAAGAGGATGGATCTAGACTGTTCTCAGTGGTACCTGATGACAGAACAAGAAGCAATGGTCTCAAGTTGCAGTGGGGGAGGTCTAGGTTGGATATTAGAAAAAACTTTTTCACTAGTAGGGTGGTGAAGCACTGGAATGGGTTACCTAGGGAGGTGGTGGAATCTCCTTCCTTAAAGGTTTTTAAGGTCAGGCTTGACAAAGCCCTGGCTGGGATGATTTAGTTGGAATTGGTCCTGCTTTGAGCAGGGGGTTGGACTAGATGACCTCCTCAGCTCCCTTCCATCCCTGATATTCTATGAACCGCATGCACATATTGTAACTTCCTCCTGTTCTCCTATTGCTTATTGCTAGTAACGGACTAGCCACTGGGCCAACAGGGCCCTGGCCAATTGGGGGCCCCTGGATAAATGGACGCCCCCATGCCCCAACCTGTTCCGCCTGCCCAGCGGTCCTGCCGGGGAGCAGGGTCAGGGTACTGGGGCTTGCCCTGCTCCACCCCGCTACCCAGTGCTCATGCAGGAGAGTGGGGCAATCCCCTGCACCCCAACACCATTCCCAGGCTGGAGTGCCAGGCAAGCAGCGGACGCTCACACTCCCCAGTAGGAGCACTGGGTGGGTGGGTGGAGCAGGGCAAGCCACTGCGCCCTGACCCCATTTCCCCAACATGAGCGTGGTGGGGGGGAGCAGGGGGACTGCAGGTAGAAGAAGTAGGGAGGGCCCCCCATTTGCTCTGGCCTAGAATCCTACAAAACAGTAATCCACCTCTGCTTATTGCATTCCTGTGTTGCTGCTTGTTTTAAATTAGATTCAAAACTCTTTGGGACAGGAGGGTATCTTAGGTTTTTGTACAGCGTAAAGGGCCATGAAGCCTTTGTGTTCTGCCACGATATAAATAATATGTGTTTGGTGTAATGACAAAGAACTCAGGGTAAATTTTAAAAACCCTGTATTTATTACGACAGTTTATTTCAGCTGTGGGAGCAGGAGAGGTAATTAGAATGATGTCTGGACAGAACTGTGCCCCCACATTAGAACAAACTCATATTGGTAGTGGCACCTATTAGCAGGACAGTGTTGTTTAACAACTTCCCTGAGCTATGGTGTGTGGGCTTTTTTGTTGTTTTTTTACAAATGTACCTTTTGGGATTCCCAGGTATATCTCATTTGCAACACATTTAGGGATCCATTTGAATAGAAGGCGGCGGTATACAAATAAAAGCTCCTTATCAGAACATCTCCTGAGGCTGTGGATTACATTTTGTAGGCTAGTGGCTTCCAAGTTTCACTGTGAAAGGTGAGTGGTATAGCCCTCCAACATACTACCGAAAGACCAATTCTGCTTTCAGTTACTCATGTGTAAGTCTGAAATAAATCCATCAACTTCAGTGGATTCACTCAGATTTTACACCAATGTAAGATACTAGCTACATTATTTCAATAAAGTCATTTTTGGTATCTTTCAATTCTGGCTTTGCATCATAGTATGTCTATTTTAATCAAAAGAAATATGTAGAGCCAAACATTATTTAATCCTAAAGTGAAATACTTCCAATTTCTGCAGGACTAACAGACAGATTTTGGATAGGAGCAGTGAGCTCTCTCACTAAGATTGGTGATTACTGTTCTTACCCCTACATACACTGGCATTTTGAGACAACTTGGAGCTGATCAGTGAAAACACACATTGTGCTACATAGGAGATTTACACAAAATTCTCTAGTTTCCATTTCATTTCAACAAAAGTTTTTTCTTCATTTAAGATGAAAGATACGAATTGAGTACTTCAAAATCTAGAAAGGTAAACTGTATCTCTTTCAGATTGAGTGACTGACAGCTGTTTTTATTTCATATAATTGTATACAAAGAGAAGATCAAGAACCTCCCATTTTTATATGCCTTCTATCCATCAGCACTGACTGAGGAACTGGGCCCCCCATAATCTTAGCTTTTACTTTGTCTAGTACCATTTTATCAGAGAGTCATACTGCTAAAAATCACGTACTTCCATTAAAGGCAATCATTAGCATTTTTAAAAAAAACTATTTCTCTACAGCTATGTAATTATGGCCGTTAACTGCAGTCTCACAGAACAGGCCTCAACACTGAGCGTGCATCCCCAAGTACTTTGAGGAAAAGTTGAGTAGTAGACAGGACCCAAAATTATGCTAGAAATAGGTCTGTTATAGATAGATAATCCATGTTTTACTGTAGTGCTTTTTATTGCAGAAAAAATATACCATAAATTAACATTTATTACATTTCTATAACACACAAAGCTATCTCGTGCATTATATTACACAAATCATTAATAAAAATATTAATTAGCACCAACAGTACTTCTCATTTTAAAAGTGCTTTTATAAACATGGTTAGATTCTGCCATCCTTATTCACAATGAATAGTACCTTTCTCTCTGAGTAACTGCAATGATTTCAGTGGGACTGCTTAATTGAAGTAAAGGTGAACCAGTTTGGTCCTAATTGGTCCTCTCAGCAGCCCTGTGAGCAAGTGAATCACAGGGAACACATGTCCAATACATAAAGGGCTTCATCCGGCCATCCTTACTCTCACTGAATAGGACCTTTTTCCACAAGTAATCATGGGAGTATTTGTGGCATAAAGTACTATTGCTACCAGTGTGAAATTCAGGCCCTATTTAAGTTAATTGGAATTTTCCCGTTAACTTCAGTGGAGCCAGAATGTCACCGGTATAAGAGATGAAGAACTGGACTCTGAATAACTGGCATGTCCAATTCTCATGTTTTGATTGAAATGTGCTAGTATGTTGTGCCACCCACCCCATGGTCAGTTTGAAGACTTAAGGCTTTCCTTTGAGCTAAACCTCAGGACTGCTATTGGCCCAAAGACTGCACCTGGACTTAAAGTAGATTCCCCACTTTCAGCCAGGGAAATAAAAAAAAGGTAGGGAAAAGATTAAAATTCTGACCTTTTAGTTTTTCCCTTTTTCTTTCCTTTCCCTTATTTCTTTTTCTCATTCTTTCCTTCCATCTTGATATCACTGTTTGCTTTCTGTCAGCTTTACTCCATTATTAGTGTGTATCCCCTTTCTCTTGTCTTACCCAATATCCCCTTACCTCTTCTCTAATGCTTTGTTCGGGTCCTCCCATCTTTCTGTCCTTATTCCCCATTTTATGGCTTCCCCAGTCCCCGTTTCTTTTGATTTCTCTCTTTGCCTCCTCACATTATTACTACCTTATGTTGCCATGCTCCCACTTGCAGGAAGGAAAGGGGTCTCCCAGCAAACTTCATCCTTTGTCTTTTTCCACCATCCCATGAAGAGCTGCACATTTTTCTTTGCAACTCTTCCACTATGGGCTTTCTGTGAGAGAAATAGGTAGCTCATGGCACTGCACACTGGGGCTAGAGAGGAAGCAATGAGGCAAAATGTTAGCAAAAAGTGTGCTTTCCTTCCTACTTCCTACCTAGACAGTGGTTGTTCCAGGACAGTGGCTTCTCCTGTGTGTGGGTGTTTTTTGTTTTTGTTTGTTTTGTTTTGTTAAGGAGGTTGGCAAAGGTATCCTTTTTGCTCCCACTAAGAAATATTTCTCAGGGATGGTTAAAACCAGTGTGCTATGTTAGCATTATGGAATAACAAGCATTATGGAATAACAGGCTATGGCTGCTCAGTCAAGCAATGAACATATCTTAGAGACTGAGTAAAATCCAGAACTACAGTAAAACTGTCTGCAACCTTTTAAGGAGATCATCATCAGCCCTGGTCCGTGATTAGGGCTCCTAGGTGCTATTGCTGTACAAATAAATAATAACTGAAGGTGATAATGGCTACATATTGCTCTATAATTCTGAGAAATCTACCTACACCTCTACCTCGATATAACGCTGTCCTTGGGAGCCAAAATATCTTACTGCGTTATAGATGAAACCGCGTTATATTGAACTTGCTTTGATCCCCTGGAGTGCGCAGCCACGCCCCTCTGGAGCACTGCTTTACCACATTATATCCGAATTCATGTTATATTGGGTGGCGTTATATCGAGGTAGCGGTGTAATTAGAAAAATAAGAAATTAAGAATATTTGTATGCAGCGCCGGTTGGAAATTTTTTCACAATGCGGTTTTTTGGTCAGAAAACGCCAATGTGTCCATGCCAAAAATTTTTTGCAGAAATGTATCTGTTTACAGAATGGAATATCTGGTCCAAACAAACAAACAAAAAGACCGCACCCCAGAATAGTCAATAGCGGGGTACTTCGAGCACTCCTTGGGATGTAGGAATGTCACAATCTCCACTTTATAGAGTTGATCTCTTGCTTTCTGGTCCAATAAATAGTTAATTATTTCTGCTGTGGTGGATCAGCTCCAACATGACACACTGAGTGAAAGACAGGCTGACTCTTTCGCCTGGTATTTACAGTATTCACCTAAGAGGGATGTAGGAGACTCAGGCTCCACTCCCTGCTCTGAGTCAGGCTGAGGAGAGATTTAAATGTGGGTATCTCACATCTTAGGTGAGTGTCCTTACTACTGGGCTACTGACTATTTTGAGGTGTCTTGCTCTCTTGCTGTCTCTCTCTCCCCTCCTCCCTGCCCCCACCCCCCAAAAAAACTTATTCAATCCATATCGAACTAAAACTAATGTCAAAACCTCAAAAATGTTTGCGTCTTGGAATTTTGTTTTCTGGCCATTCCTATTAGTATGTTCTTTCTATTTGACATAGATTGAAGTGTCTGTTCTTCCATTTGTATTAATGAGACTAATGTGAGTAAACTCAAAATGCGCTGCCCATCTATGGGAGCTTCAGGGCTGCCCAGAGGGGGGGCAAGTGGGGCACTTTGCCCCAGGCCCCGGACCCCACAGGGGCCCCCACAAGAATACAGCATTCTATAGTATTGCAACTTTTTTTTATGGAAGGGGCCCCCAAAATTGCTTTGCCCCAGGCCCCCTGAATCCTCTGGGCAGCCCTGGGGAGCTCTGCGTAGTTATATAGTAACAGTGTTTATTCACCAATCTCTTTACCAGGAGCATTGCTTAATGAACTATTCTGTTATCTAATTGTGTCCCTGTATTGGTGTTTTGAATTTCCTCTTTCAATGTGTTTTGCGAACATGTTCTTTATCATTTTATGATGATTGTCACTGAAACTACCATACTGTAGTTCCAAAATCCTTCATGAAAGCTAATATGCATTTAAAATATAAACACGCAATGCTAGAGGAAAACATTGAGAAATGGATAAATAGAGCAATGGTACAAATTTAATTAATAAACACAAACAGGAACATAAACTTTCAGCAATTAGCTAATGCCTAATTTAATTAAGAACAAATATTGTGTTTAGTTATTGCCAGGAAATTATATACTATATCATTTTTATTTAGAGAGAAATGGTTTGTATAAAACCTTACAGCTTATTCTATGAAGAATCTGTCACGGTTTGAATTGTAGTTCTGTGGTATCTTGCTACTTGCAGGGAACTTTGCAAGAGACTGAGTAGTTCCAGCTACTTACAGAAATTAGTAATTAGTCTAAAACTCTTTTTGACAGGGGGATTGAGAGTATTACTGGCAAAGAAATTCCAAGCCAACAATAGGGAAGGCCCATTACTAATATTAACAAGGGAAAATCTGTAAGTATCCTCTATATACTATAGGGTGCTGAAAAAATTCTGTTAAACTACATTTTCAACAGAATTTTTTTTTCCAGAATGAAAACTGGCATGAAAAATGTATGTTTTTTGTTGAAAGCATTGGTTTTGATGAATAATTTTGAAATAATTTGCTGCGGAAACTAAAGTTTCAAAATTTACCTTGTATTGGTAGGTGGTTCATGTGAATTTCCCCCCCAATTTTTCCCTGGCTTATCTGTGTTTTTCTGCTTCTAACAGCTATAATACCAGTTTTCCTATTTGTTTTTAAATATAAATAAAAGAAGCAATATATATTGATTAGAAATGGGCAAAATATTTAGTCCTGGAATGTTTTTGTCTAGTCAAAAATTTCTTGTTTTCAGGTTCATTAAATATTTATCAAAATAGGAAGAATTACCTGAGATTTTGAAAGTGTTTAAAACATTTTTCATGTTTGTGTTTTGGTTTTGGTTGGTTTTGGTTTTTTCCCAGCTACTAGGATAATTGTTTGTGACAAGTTTAGTTGTGACCGCTCTTCTTTTATTTACCTCTCCACCATAGTGTATGGGCCATAAGAGCCATTAGAGCTTTGGACACACTGAGGGATACTGCTGAGAAACAGACGGGCTTATCTGGTGCTTCCCTATACTAACAATCAACAATTATCATTATGTTGTCAGCCTTAAACTTTCTTTAAATTTTCTGGCTGTCCAAAATTCTGATTTTTAAAGTTGGACACCTAGACTACTCACCCTCAGGGGGACACAGTCAGCTACTGGGGATGCTAAATTGAGACTGGGAAGAAGAGCTTGCAAAGGGGAAGCCCATTCATAGTGACACAGCAGAGAGGGCATCTACATCCCCAACATCTGATCTCAGGTCATTGGCATCACCAGCTGCAGGACATCAGCCTTAGCTTGTGCCGTGGCAGCGTGGGCCGGTGTCGCCCACTGAGCAGCCAGAGCTCCTGATCATCCAGGTCCTGCTCACAGTTTTTTCAAACATTTATTTATGTTGAGTGAGAGCAGCCCCTACGTGACAAGGGTACTCTTATCTGTGTGCTGCCTGCTTCTATTCAGTGGAAAGATCTGGCAGTTGCTGCTCTCCTTCAGTTTGCCAGTGTCTCAACACCTCAGGTTACTCTTGCTTCCTGCAACAGATCCTCAGCTCCTCTGGCACTTCTGGAGGTAGATCTAGAGTGCATCTTTCCAAGCCACTCCTGACCTCACTTGTGCATCCATGTATATAATGTGAGTCAGAGTCTCTCTGGCAGGCAGTCTCTCCATCCCTATATTTAGCTATTTTGCATTGGAGTGGTGATTTGCAGATGAGGATGTCTAAAAATAGCATTGATCAATTAAAAAAAATCAGAGACATTTTGTTACATTCGTTTCTTTAAGTAATGATGACAATATGCATTCCAATTCTGAAACCCATGAAGTCAACAGACTACTCAAGTATTATTCAGCATAGAGGTAGCAAAATGGGGCCCTTAATGCAACAATGTAATTTTTATTCAAAGCATATGGCAATTGCTTTCGCTCCCAAATAGTAAAATACTACCCACCTATGGCGTAGAATGCAGCAGCTGTTTAACAGTACACACTACATAATTTAGGCAGGAAATGAAGAGAACTATTTCCAAATACAATTACACAGGGATATAGCTAATAAGAATGTAATTACACAAGCAGGAATTTTATCTATATCACTGGGGCTAGCATGCACCTATTGAGCATTTTTAATTGCCACATATGGAGAGAACTCCACTTGTACAGTTTGAGTCCCATCCTGCTTCCACTGAAATCAATAATAACAGCAGTCGCACTGGCTTCATTTGGATTGGTTAAGTCTCCAGGTTTCATCAAAACAACAGTCAAGTGGCACACTGTAGGCATTTCGAAAGTTGCACTGAGTTTGCTAATGTATAGACTGATTTTTACTTAATTCTGTCAAAGTCCATTTAGCTTTTCCTCTTATTTGCTGGTGGTAAGAATAGTAGTAGAGTATTTTTCCTACTTTCTTTCCCATCTCATTTCTCTTTTTGTTTGTCTTTATTTTAGGTTCATATTTTAATGAGTTTATTTCTTTAATTCCATTGCTTTAAGTGTAAATATATTTCCAGTTCTACCAAGTTATTTCATTGCCTAGTTACTAAAAATATTGCCTGTGGATTTGATTCATACCGGATAAGAATAGTATCAACATCTCTCTTCCCCCCCACCCCCCCAACTGTTATGAAAATAATTCATTCTTGAGGAAATCCTCTCTTGGGTCTCTTGCTGGTTTATGTTTGGATTTTATGTCTGTTGTTATAAATTTCTGATTATTACCCTCCATGGAGTAATTTTAAGGAGATAGATTTGTTTTTCCAGCTGAGTATTAATTTCCTTGATACATAAAATATCATTTTTTATTGAAGAAAAACATAAACATTTAAGAAAAAGGGAACTAAATTATAAGTTAAAGTTATTTGGAAGCATCTGGAATAAATGTCAAAGTTAAACCAGAAAAAGTTTTGAAATTACTTATTCTGATATTAAATAACTATTTTCCCTGTATCATGTAGTACTGAACTATTCTACCTATAAGATGAATATAGTATAATAGCATGCTCACTTCTCTAAATGTCTTAGAGACTATAGATATTCGTGATCCTGACGTGCTTTCCTCCACAAGAGTTAATGTTTATTTAACAATCACCATAGTGTAAGCCTTTCACAAGAAGACCATCGCATTCCAGTCTGTAGCAATTATGGCCTTTTAAAAAATTGTCTTGCTGTCAGCCTGCTTTAGGCTTTTAATGGGTGCTTAAAATCCTAAAGACTTGTAAATCCGTTAAAGCACTTGCATGAATAACATAGAAGTTAAAATTTGCTTTGGCGAGAAGTTTCACAGATAAGTGGCCAGCTAGTATGAAAGCATGGGGGTGCCTTGTGAATGCAACTGAAGTTGTAAACATTATCAGGTAGAAGTGAGGTTTCCTGGGGCTGCAGTAAGTAAAGCCTGTTACGTCTTCTGGAATTAATCATAATAAGTGTTTTATCTTAGGCTGTCATGTTTAGTTTCTGCATGCAATTTACCTCTCAGGCGAGCTGTTCACAATATCAGCCAGGCTTATCTCTGAACTTATAGTCAAGTACCTAAATGTATTTCCACCAGAGTTCCCACAGTTAATGTGACAAAAGCTAACATAAGTGCTATTTTAAGGCTGCAGTCCGTCCCCTTACAAAAAACAGTGTTGCTTATATACTGACCACTCCTATCAACTGAGGAAAAGCTTAACGACCTCTACCAATTCTCCATTTGCTGCAATTTTATTGTGCCTGCTGGTATCTTGGATACTTTCCTATATATAGACACACTCACGCAAATTGCTTTTTAAAAATGTATCGTGACTCTAAATGTCTTTCACAAAGGCCATCTCCTATCCCTTACAGTGCTACAATTGCCACAATGCTTCCACACAGAAAGGAGATTTGTTACAGCCAAAAAAACTGTGTTTTGTACTATGCAGACACAAAAGGAAACATGATGCCTGCCCCAAGAAGTCTACGATTTAACCAGTATGACAATACAAACAGCACCAGAAGACCCAGTGAGACTCCTTTTAGATTGGGGGGTGAAGTGGTAGGAAAAGAGTGGGTCTCTTGAACAGATTTGTCAGTGGTTCTTCTTGTGCAAAGATTCCAAAATAATATGAAGAAAGCGGTCAAAGATTAGACAGCTCATAATATTTCATTCTGTGTGACCCTATCTCACTGCAATACTCTTATGATCTGCTAATAATCCTTTATAATTAAGCTTCCAGGATAATATTAAAATGTAATCCACATGAACACCAATCAGAGTATATAGCAAAGACTCAACTGGTTACCACTTCCAGCCATGCATAACAACCACTATGCAGTTTTAATTTCAAACCCTTAAATGGTTTGGCCCTAGATTTAAAGACAAATTATATTTCACTTCTGATATGCACAAATACAACACAACAGGTCTAGTTCAGACCAAAACTGTTATATTGTCAGCCTGCACAACATGCACAGTACATCTTGTAATTTTTTTAAACCCCCACAAAGGACTATTTGAAATGTCACCACAGTGAAAATGGAGATTTCACTGGAGAACTAACTTAATATTTAAACAAAATATGACTGACAAGTAGGCCCTGTAGCTGCACATAAAAGGATCCAACTTTAGACATATGGTGTACTGTTCTTTAAAAGGAACTTTTTGGCCTCCTAGATTCTTCACTGTCACATATATAGTTTAATCAATTTATATGAATGCATCATAGTAATCTATTTGGGTCAATTGTTCTCTCATTGCATCAGTGTAATTGTGAAGTAACTCCACTGTGAAGTAATGGAGTTACTGCAGTTTTACACTGATGTAACAGAACAGAATTTGACTTTGTATTTCCATATGCTGCTTAAGTTCCCATTTATTATCTGTGCTCCACTCTAAGAAATTGTATTTTCATACAATTCTTTGATTTTTGTTAGGCTAATCATGTAACTGGATTATTCTGCAGATTACAGTAAACAGTGGCTTATTCTAAAATAACAAAAGTCTACTAATCTGAAACTTCCCATGTAAATATTCTTTTTTACTTATTTTTGCTCTCAAAAGTACCAAAGCATAAACAGGCTTATTCTGCACTAAAGAGGTGAAAACAAATTAGTTTAAAAAAAATCTGAGTTGACATGACTGTTTGTTTGTTGAACACAGCCAAAAATATACTGCAAGAGATTCTTACATTGCTATTCCCATGTGAGTCTGAAATACCGAAGGGGAACTTGAGATGCAGCTGTATGACCCATCAAGAGCCCTAGGAAAAGGGAAGGGAGGCAATAGGAGTATTAGTATCTTGTAATCTTTTGATTGGTTCTTTCAGAAAGAGAAGGGCAATTTTAGCTTTTATGGGTTAAGGTAGAGTAAGCCTAGAAAGTAACATTTAACATACAGATTTACCACTTAGAAGAAAACTCCTTTATCTGGTCCTGACAATAATTTCTTGTTTCTTCAGTGGAGCTTTGAAAACCCTGCTAAGAATGTGTTCCACTGATGGTACACAGATAATGGAATTCTGAACATCTAATTAGTGCATACAGATCTGACTTACTAGAAATTGCCAGTGATATTAATATCGAATATATTGCTTTAATTAGCCAAATCCATGGGTCAAAATTATCACCAATTTTTCCACTGCTGGAAAACTTCATTCCAGAGCTTGACACTTGCATTCCTGCAGCTGCCAAGCTTCCTGCATGAATGGCCAGACTCTGCTGGAGCAAATTGGTGGAAGAGGGCAAAGGAGATGGGAATGAGTATTGCATTCAGCCAAAAAATGATTTGCCAAGTAAGTGCCGTTCATGTCATTGCACTTTGGAATTGTGTTGCTATTTTGGAAAGTACAAGTTGTGACAAGAGAAGCCTTATCTCAGCATCTACGCAATGGTAGGTTTACCAGTAGAAATGCATAGAATGTGTCAGAATAAATGATAGCAGCAGAGAGCATTTACAGCATCTATCTGTTACCCGTCTGTTCCCTCCCCTTAAAATGAACATGACTCCAGTGGCAGCATATCATATATTCTGCTCTCCTTCACCTTAGAGATGGATTGCTGAGATGATGTTTGCTTGTTATTTTTTGAGCAAACATAGGTGCACTAGGTGCCTTACCAGTATAAGCGCAGTTGCATATACAACCCTTTCTCCACAGAGGTGCAGTGTGACATCAAAGTAAGATTTGGATACAGACAGCAGGGGAAAGAGAGGGAAAAGGTAACTAACAATATTAAGAACATGGGTTATTTTTCAGCCAGGCATGTTCGGTGTTCACATCTTTTATTTTGTTGCCTGTTCTGGACCAGGACCCTACTCTGATAGATGCTGTACAAACGCAGAACAAAAAGACAGTCCCTGCCCCAAGGGGCTCTCAATCAAAGTCGGCTTCGCAATGTAAGCCGTTGTTTTAGGAGGCATTTGAATGAAGCAAGAAAGGTAACTTGGTGAGCGCGTTTTTGGAGTGCCCTCCAAGAAGATACAATGATTATTGGGAGATAGCTACTGTTTCCTACTGGCAGCTTAAATATGTTCACCTTTCTTAATATATAATTTAGACTTACATATAATTAAATATACTATATATTTTAAATGCGTGAGGTGGTTTTTAATAGGATATGTAGTTAGAATGAAATTGCTTGAAAAGATAGGGAGATATTTTTCTGGGTAGATGAGATTGGGGAATAGCCGCATCATAGTTCTGGAAACTGAAAAACAAAGTGATATCTTTTTAAGATTAAGCACATCAAATAATATAACCTGCCCTAACAATGGGATTTTTGGTTAAGCAAAAAAATAAGCAAATGTTCATATAAATAAATAATAATGGCTTGATACTATACTTTTTATTCAGGCTAAACTGCCACCAAAGTCAAAGGGAATTTGGCCCAAACAAGACTGCAGGATCATGACCTAAAAACAGGGAAAAAATCTATATAATTGATTATGGTACAGTAAAATAAAAAGTCATTTGATAGGCCAATAAAAAACAGTTAGATTCCATCAGATTCCCCTTTTTATTATGACATGTTTGCACTGGTAATTCTTAATACTTGCTTTCTGTAAAATATGATGTCACAAAGACAGCTGTAGTCAGCTGTTCTCCATGGATTTGGAGTTTGATGAATGAGAAACTTTTTACACTTGAACTATTAGATTCTGTTCACTTGCTATGCTTCCAACGAGGAATGACCTTGAAAAATCTATCCTAAATAATGCCAAGACCACTGCAAAATTCAAAAAGGGAGACAAGAAAATGGGGGTGCATGAAAGGAAGGAGGCACAAGGGGGAGTATTATGATAGTAAGATAAGCAGGGGGATGTCATTTTAGGACCTCCAGATGCTCTAGAAACAGTAAGACATGGATTTTGGATGCACAAGGGAGTGAATAGTTCAACCCTCTCCCACATTTTAATGTCCCAGCGCAGGATCCCTCTAAATGCGACTGGAGAGAGCAGGCCCTCCCAATTCCTAAAATCTTCTTGGTTACTAGCTGCCTGAAACAGGATGGAAAACCATGAGGGCATATCCCAACCTCTTCTCTACACTGGACAGTGAAACTAGCTAGACATAATGCTAACGTATGCTGCACCCTCTCTCTGAGTGATGAAGCTACCTCTCAAGTGTGAGGCTTGGGAAAAAATCTGGATGAAATCATTGGGATCTTGCTTGAGAGAGGACTGGGTTAAAACTGTGTAAGGACCTGCTTATTTGACATGATACCTCTTACAAGCCAGAGTCACTAATTTATTATGTCTGCAAGTTCTGCCAATTATAGGTAGAGCTGGTGATACCACCTATAGTTGAGGTTATGTGATGTTTAGAACTGGTTGGACAATGTTTTCTTTTCCCCCAATTAGAAATTTTGAATTATTGGTGAAAAAATAAAAATGAAAACTTTCAGCCACACCCCAGAATTTCAGTTTGGAAATGCTGCACAGGTCCAAATGGAAGCTGTAGTTCAGGTGGCACATATTCTTGTTCTCCTCAGTGTGCCAGGCTTCCTGGTTGAATTACATCTTCATGCACCACGATCTCCCCATCTTGCTGAGGTGCCACAGATGGTCATGGGAATCCCTGACTTTTGTGCATAATGGGAGATGTAGTCCAGTTGGGGAGCGTGGCTCTTAGAGGGGAATGGGGGCACAGGGCACCCAAACTACAACTCCCATGAGTGACTGCAGCAGTATTTACAAATCACAATATTTCAGTTTTTGGCTAAAACTTCAGTTTTCAGGTATTTTTGATGAAAAATGGAAAATGTCCATGAAAAGCAGATATTTTTTTCAGACAGACATTGTTTAGTTGAAAACATAATTTTTTCATTAAAAAAACAAGACAATTTCTGGAGAATCCAGAGAGGATGACTGGAACTGGCTGGACAAAGAGACTAGGACTGGGGTGAGATACCTGATTGACTGGAGATTGGGAGTGGCAGGAGTCCTGTAGTAACTTCCTGTTTTATCATTAAGTACATCTCAGTCCTGTAATAATAAGCAAAGTGTGAATTCTTAAGTGAATCAAACAAGGTATTGTGTACGCTGTCTCTTTGGAAATAGTGAATTTGGTAATTGCAGTGAGTGACCAGTGATGGGGGCTGGATACTCCAGGGGAATGATCTTCCAAGGGGCTTGGGAACTGGGGTGCACCTAGTGTTAGCTACAAGGCAAATGAAAGGCTGGCAGATCTTTGAGGGAGATTGTTTGGGTGTGTATTCTGACTGTACGTATCAGGGAACTGACACACAGTTTAGCACCAGCAAGTCTCTCTTTTGCTAGGGCAGAGGGGTAACAAGGTGACTCATAGTTCTGGGACCACTATTAAAGACTATATAATAATGCATACACTGAAGGGGGGAAAGCATAATATGTTTTGTGTTTTGAGTGTTTGACTTTGCAATCATAACATTCTTTTATCATATTTGTGTGTATGCAAATATAAATAGGTCTGCGTCAAACTTAGAAATTCACATGAGCGTTTTCTCACATTTCAGGTCTGGGCACTCCAGCCCAAATTTCACTTTCAGTTTTGGGTTCAATAAATTATACTATGAGTAAACTGTAGATGAGTCTATGATTTTTCCATTATTTCAATTTGAAATCATTAATTAGCCCATATTGACTCTAAACTGAACTCAAGTTTACTCAGAAGGTTCATGAACCTTTTGATCAACCAGTGCTCTGAGTTTTATCCTGTAACAAAACCTATAATCTTACCATTTTTGTGCAGTTTCAAGTTATGTTGCTAACATCTCATAGACTCCTAGATCTGAACCTTCAAGCCAAACTACATTTAGAAATATGCAACAGTGTTTTCTGCTCCTTTGCTGAATAGCATCAGAGATTGGTTACCATTACATTATATGAATTTTATTTGTTTTTCTACTTTTGAACACCCACTTTAATCTTTGCTCGAAGAGGGCCTGATCCAAAGCCCATTAAAGTCAATGGAAAGAAGAGGCTCAGTGTGGTATTTCATGTGCTACAAAAGTTGATATATTTACCCCCTTTAGAATGTCTTGGTCAAAATCAAAACCTCAATAACTAAGATGACTTTGAGTGCTTCTCTTCTTCATTCTGAACTCTCCCTGTTGCCAACCCTCCAAAAGGTTAATGAACCAGGTCCACATTGTTTAGATTTTGTACCAACTACAAAGAAATATGTTGTGAATAGCTGATAAGTGGCAAGATGAATAATAGGAAAACATCTCCCAGCTGGTGTTATATGAAGGAAAAATGATCAACAAATGACCTGGCATTGTCAACATAGGTTTGTAATATATTGATTAGTTACACATTAATCATCATATCTTAAACAACTGTAATGTAGACATCTGAGCCTGTATATTTGGATTATCATGCATCTTAAAACTAAATTTCTGAGTGCATGCCTAAGTTAGGCCTAAAGTGTTGCTCCACTGAATCACCTTAGTAGCATTCTTAGAGCCCTTCTGCAAATACTGTTTGCTCATTACTGACCTAGTACAAAAGCAAAGAAGTTCAGCTTAAACCCAGGCATTTGCTAGGTAACTGCAGTGTGTGGTTATTTTTAAATTAATTTGTTCAGCATCCCTAAAGACTGACTAACTTTTGGCAACCGCGAGTAAGATTTTTCTTCAGCAATTCTCAAAGTTCCAGTTCAATTCTGGTACGTCTTTATATTTTGATTAGCAAAATAGCCATCTGTTGTTCTTCTCTAAAGAATTCTTGTGCTGTGTGAATTTAATCGAGGCTAAGGCACATTTGCACAGTGCACATTTATTAAAAGATAACTTGGAAAAGAGTTCTCTCTTAGGAATTTTCTTTAATATCTTGTTTAGACTGATTCCTCTAAATATAACATTTAATTTTTTTATTAAACTGCACTCACATCTAAGCGAGTTCCTCATTTTGGCATCAATATTTTACATACAATATTGAGCTTTGTTACTGTGCAGAACTTAAATTTAAAACATTTTGTTCTGTATTAATTAATGTTAATCAGTAGAACTGAGTCTACTAGTGCCTTCAATAGTTTGAGTGTGAAATCTTTGCCCCATTGAAGTCAATGGGAGTTTTGCCATTGAGTCTTTATTTCATTTTACCTTTCCAACTTTGTAATCTGTTTACATTTGTTATTTAATTTGTTTGTATAAATAATTTAACAAATGCCATTTAAAAAAAAATCAAACAAAATAAAATAGCAACCCTGATTTAAAACAGCATTATCTCATACAGGGATACATTTAATCAGCTCTTGCCTTTTCCCCAGCAAACTATTGTCTGACACTCCATTGAACTTTTCTGTCAACAAAATAATGATCATTTTGAGATGAGAGAAAGAGTGCAGATTAAGAGAACACATTCACTGTTGTTTTTCATAAAATGCTATTTTAAAGAAGCAGTAATTTATGTAAAAATGTATATTGCAAAATATGCATGTTGATATTGCTAGGAAGTATAAGACATTGTAAAGATCTAAAAATAGTACAGTAGGTGAACTTAAAAAGATACGGTTTCAGATCTGTTTGCTATAGCGAAAACTGAGAATAGTTATAGAACCAGTAATTTCTTGAAAGCCAGAACGGACTTTTAAGTGTGTACTCTTTAGTTAAAAGGGAAAGGATTATTTTAAATATCTCTTGAATTTGTATGAGGTGAAGGTCTATTAGCTCCACAAGTTTACATAAGAATAGTGCTACTAAGAATTTATAACCCAATTTAAATGTTTCGAAGGACTCCTGAGGCTGTGGGATGTGTGCTTTGTGTGTGTATATGTATTATTTTGAAGGGTGGGGGCAGAGGAACAGTCTCTCTTTCTCTCAGGAGACTGCCTGAAATTTAATTGAAGTAAAATAAATGTTCTTATCAGAAGTCACAATAGACCTTCCCAGTTTTGTTTGTGGCAGAGTTCAGGAACCCTCCCATGGCTCTCTACCTTCCCCCACTTCAGATATTAACCGGGACATCATGCCTTCCAAACATTAAATGAGCTGAGCGATGTTTTATTACATTTCTCATGTGGCTAAGCTTAGTGTGGCTTTTAAGTGTTCCTTGGTATGCCGTGCTTACCCAAGTTATTTTCTGCTGTGGATTGTTGATGCTGCAGCAGCAGATGTGCCTTGAATTCCAATGAGGAGAAAGAATTGGGGGGAAGAAAAAAAAAAGAGTGAGTATTTTTAAAAGACTTGTAAATTCACATAGTTCTCTGTATTTCAGGTTTGATTTATTTGGAATTAACTGTTTTCAGTAATAGTGCAAAATTATATTTTTACATATCAAAATAGTTTAAAAATCTTAATTGTAAATTTTGCAGTGTATTAAATCTGTTATATTTAGTCAGCTGTACTACGTACAATTTTAGTCTACATAAAAAATTGAAGCATAGAAAATTTAATTTTAATAATGACTGGCAAAAACAATGTGGGGAAAAGAAGCGGATGTGAGTCTAAATTATAACTAAATTAGGTTCTCTTTTATGGCACTATCTTACTTTGTTCTGACAATTAGGGAGAATTTATAAGCAGTGAGGTGGCCCAGTGAAGTGATGTGTATATTTTCACAAACTGTTTTAGGGGATTAAAATCTTTCAGTGTGTTCTATCCATCTGCTTAGAGCTTGTGTTATTGGAAACAGTGCCTTTCCTCTTCCAGCAGTGATACTCAGATCCCTAGTTCTTAAGGGCTGTGTATGAAACAGATTTTAAGGGATCCAGCCCTGATTAGAACAGTTAGCCTGTTAACATCCTATGTATTTACAGTGGATTATTTGAAGGGAAGCAGGGGTTAAGTCAGCAGGTCTCTCAGCTTCCCCAGGGGTTAACCTGGCAGCCTGTTTGGCACACACAGGAGGGCTGACAGGTAGCAGGATTTGTCTAAGCAGAGTGCATGAGAGCCAACAAGGAAAACTGAATGCTCTGGATTAGTTTTGGATTATGTTGTCAGAGTGAAGCCTGACGGACAAACTGCAGAGGAATAAAATGCAATCTGTTTGGGGAGAGAGACAGCGTGCATAGCTTTCATTTTTCAAGAAATGACAAGAAAAATCATTAATAATTTGTAAATCCATGTCCATTAACTTTTCTCTTTGTTATCCCAAGACAGTATTTTTAATGTGAATTTGCCACTGTTCTATATCTGTTCTTTCTTGTGACAGATGGCAAGACAGATATGAAATTGCATTCATAAAATATAAAAGAGAGGGAAAATATCTAGAAAACTGAACTTCACACCTGGACTTTTCTATGGTGGGGTGGGGCTTGGGAAAGATGTCTCTCTCTCTCTTGTGTATTTTGGGTCATAAATGGTGAAGTTCAATATAATTTTCAGACTTTTTCTATTTTGTAGCTCCACATCACATAGATAATTATTTCTGTTTCAAAACTTGATGAGCAATACATTGTAATCATTCAGTAAAAAGAATTAGATGCTACTGATAAAAATGAATTTCCTATTTTTCTGTAACTGGCTATTTCATTACGATACAACAGGTTTAGAGCATTCAGAGTTCGACAAGTTCCAGTGGGGGTGGGGAGACATACAATGCAACTTACATGCCCTTTTCAAGAAAGACCTGCACCATTTTTCATTATAATAGTGTTTGTCCTTGTCAGTGTCATGCAGTTCTGTGTTAGTTCCTGGCAAAATGGTCATCCTTGCTATTAGTTAGCAGTGACTTCTTTGGCCACAGACAAAGCCAGTGAATAATGGTCTCTAGCAAATATTCGTGAACTTCGGTCAGGTCTGATTTTTCATGAGGTGACTAATGCAGTTATTATTTTATAATGGGAATAATACATCTAACAAATAAATTAAATATAATTTGCCAAAGAGGGTGCATTTAAATTGCAATCAAATGGACTTAGCCTTTTTCAATTACTTCCTTAACAAACTTGCTCAGTTCACAACTCAAACGTTTGATATCTTCCCCCCACACATCCTGTCAATACTAAATGGCAAACTCAACTATTTGAAAATGAAGCAGTATGTTTTCTGCTTCTTACAATACTTCATCACTAATGACAGTCATTCTGAAAATTGGAACCAAGTGGACTATTTTGTTCCTGTTGCATGTGACAGAATAAAATACAGCTCATTCTTCCATAAGTATATTGACTCTGCAAGAGTAACATAGGTGAACCAATAACATGCAGCAAAGAATTTATTCAGTGAAATGCATCCCTTTTGCTGTTTGTGAATTATCCACGTGTAGATTGTGATTTTTCTCAAACTTATTCACCATTTTAAATAGTTTGGCAAATATTTAGCAATAATAATTCTTGCTTAGTATTCCATCCACAAGCAGTTTGTTGCAGACATTGAATATATAAAATCTGAGATGCATTGATTAGTGTTGACTGGCCAAACAAATCACATGATATGTTTCTATTCCCTGATCAGTTAATGTACCTCTTGCAAACAGGTTTCTGATGCAAATGTTCGCATTTTATAATTTATGCATTTTGAATATTCTCTATTCACCTCAAGGTTGCTGTTTCTGTGAACATTCCTGCTAGTAATTTTGTTTGCTCAATTATTTATGGAAAGTGGCCACAAAAGTGACATGAACATAGCTGCACCCAACTTCTATTGGAGCAAATATCTCAGAGAATATTTTGGGGGTATTAGCTCAGCTTTAACTAAAAGAAGTAAAACATTGTTTTTCTCAGTAAAACAAGTAGATCAGAGTAAAAGAGGCAGGGGAAGCAGATATATTAAGTAACAAGGTTATCAATTTTATATATAATTGTCATGTATCTGATTATGCTTTGTAAAATGGTTGTTACTTAAACTAATTTCCTCCTAACCCCAATAATTAAAATATTAAAAAAGAATTTCTGGGTTGTTAAAATAGAGATTTGTGCCTCACTCTTTGTGGGAAAGATTGCTAAATGCATTTACAAACAACTTCCAGTTTTACTGTGGGTATAGATGATATTGTATCATAAAAGGCTTACACACACACTCACACACAGACCAACAAATAAGCCTTCAGTCTATGTTAAGACTACTTCTAAATACAGCATGAGAACAGTAATAGAGTAGTCATGTAATTTCATTCTAATAACAATCAAATAAAATGGCAGAACGGGAATCCAGCCAGCCAACCAACCAATATATCCAGTTAATAGTTTGGGAAGGATCATAGAAGATTAGGGTTGGAAGAGACCTCAGGAGGTCACCTAGTCCAACCCCCTGCTCAAAGCAGGACCAACACCAACTAAATCATTCCAGCCAGGGCTTTGTCAAGCCAGGCCTTAAAAACCTCTAAGGATGGAGATTCCCCCACCTCCCTAGCTAACCCATTCCAGTGCTTCACCACCCTCCTAGTGAACTAGTGTTTCCTAATATCCAACCTAGACCTCCGCCACTGCAACTTGAAACCATTGTTCTTTGTTCTGTCATCAGCCACCACTGAGAACAGCCGAGCTGCATCCTCTTTGGAACCCCCCTTCAGGTAGTTGAAGGCTGCTCTCAAATCCCCCTTCACTCTTCTCTTCTACAGACTAAACAAAACCAGTTCCCTCAGCCTCTCCTCATATAGAGGGGAATAATCACTTCCCTCCATCTGCTGGAAATGCTCCTACTAATGCAGCCCAATATGCCTTTAGCCTTCTTGGCAACAAGGGCGCACTGCTGACTCATATCTAGCTTTTCATCCACTGTAATCCCCAGGTCCTTTTCTGCAGAACTGCTGCTTAGCCAGTCAGTCCCCAGCCTGTAGCGGTGCATGGGATTCTTCTGTCCTAAGTGCAGAACTCTGCACTTGTCCTTGTTGAACCTCATCAGATTTCTTTTGGCCCAATCCTCCAATTTGTCTAAATCACTCTGGATTCTATCCCTACCCTGCATGTCTACACTGCAAAACAAGGTGCGTTCTTAATTCAGGTTAGCTAACACATCTTAAAATAACCATGAAGACACAACAACTAGACTTTTAAGTCAGGTTATCAGTTCAAGTTCAACTCCAGGCTCTCCTAGGGTATGCCTACACTGCAGCTGAGTAGACAGAGTCATGCTAGCTGGGCTTGAGCTAGCACGCGAAAAATAACATGCATGTTGCAGCTCTGGCAGAGACTCTGGCTAGCACCCAAGCTCAGACCCAGGATGTTAGGTGGGCCTAAGAGCCCTCTAGGCATTAACTTGAGCTGCTAAACTGAATTAAAAGCCTAATTGCCATGGCTTCACTGCTTTTTTCACTCGAGTTAGCTAACGTGGGATAGTTAACGTGTGTTAAGAATACCCTTTTTGCAGTGTAGACATAGCCTTACTTTAAAATCAGGAATAATGAAAAGCATCAGCCTCATCAACTCATTTACACATAAGAATTTTGATACAATTTTGGGTTGTCAATCGTTGTGTAAAGGTAGTTTTAAAAACCAAATAGATGATCATCAAAATCTCAAAGATGATTCCTATAAAACTACTGTGGCTTTCTCACCCAGCCTTTTTATTTCACTTCTTTATATTGCTGGCTAAAGCAAGTAGTATATGCTGTTTGACATGCAAAGCTGTTGATCACCCAAAACCTTTTAGGAGCACAGGTAATGGTAACACAACACACACCTTTTTTTTTTTAAATCGAGAGAGAGAGATTATAAATAAGTAGAACATGCACAGCATTTAAACTGCAGGTTTTGAGAACAAAAGGCCAGGTCAGATCCTGGGCAGTTATTCCCACACAGAGAGGGAAAACTGAGTTGAACACTCAGAGAATTTCTCTGAAAGTTTACCATTCTTAAACATCATTTCGTCCTCCCTGTCCCCATGGAACTGGCTCAGTGGCTGGAGATGGCGAGAGATTCCCTCACCTAAAACCAGTGTCTCGCACAGAAATGGTAGGATCACAAGAATTTGTGGAGATTTAGGGCCATCCACATGGATGTTCCTGTTCCACTGGTTCCTGACAGTGCAGGTTCTGGAATCACCTTGTGCCCACTGATGCTGGAATTGCCTCCTAAGATAGCACTCTAAAATACACAGAGGATATCCATCTAAAGTTCATGATGACTATTTAACAAACTCATGGATTCATGGTGGAGCTGGGTTTGATGCTGCATAAAGTGGCTATCCCCCAGCCATACCCCTTCCCTTTTCCACGTGTGGACTTGAGACTCCTTGGAGCTGCCATGGAGAAACTTTCTTAAGGACAGGAGAAGGAGAAACAATTCAGCCCGCTTCTGCTGTCTCATGCCAGCCACCACGTCTCTTTTCCCTCAGTTTGTGAAAATGGAAGGTCTGATATGGCCTCAGATCACTATTTTAAAATTATAAAATATTTCTTTATTTCTGAGTTCACCATGAGATCACAAATGAATAAAGTTAATCTTCTCTGTACCTTCCCAGAAAATATATGTTGACTAGCTCAAGAGGAGATGTGGTTTAGTGATAGAGCAACCAATTCAGCAAAACACTTAGCTTAATTTTGAAGTCAAGGGGACTACTCATAAATTTAAACTTTAAACATGTGCTTAAGTGCTTGTCTGTATTTAAGCCTTTGGATTGATATTGCTGAATTCTACTCCTGCTTCTAACACTAACTAGCTGTCCAACCTTGAACAAACTATTTAAGTTCCATGCCTCAATTTCCCCATTTGTAATGTGAGAATATTATTCTTTTGCAGGGGTATTGAGAGGCCAAATTAACGTTTCTGAAGCTCTCTGAGGTCCTTGGATGAAAATGAAGCAGGTTTAATTATTTATTGGCTATTGTGTTCAATTAACAGCAGGTAAATAATGGGGGGAGAGGAAGAATTCACAAAAATGTCATTGACCTATTTCCCTCTGATTTCATCTAAAATTTTGACAAATTTTACACAAGCCGTAATGGTTGGTTCAACTGTGAATATAATTAGTGATACTGTAATTGTGTCTATCTAGTCATATCAATGATTGTCACCAGCGTTTTTCAAACTATTTTTGTTAGTAAATGTGACCGACAGTGTGGGTAGTGAAGCTTATTCCATTCCCATTTTACTTCAATGGAAAAAAATCCCTTTGATATCCGTGGAAGCAGGTTCAGATCTAGAATAAAGGAACACTTTTGAAAAGTTAAACCTTTACAATGGTTTGCCACCAAAAGATTTTTTTTCAGTTTTGTAATAGAGTATGAAAACTTTCACAATAAATCCAAGTAAGTAGAAAGCTAATAACTCAACATGTACTCAAAGTAACTTCAGCACTGAACACTGACTGAAAGCTAGCCACTTAATGGCAGAGGGAGGGGAATTAATGTAATACCCTGGCAGAATGCAGTCGGAATGAAAAGGTGAGCTGTAGCTTTTATTTTCCTGTTAACAACAAAAATGAAACCATTTTGAACTGTCTTAATTCTCCTCACAGGAATAAATGTCTTTCATTTAAGAGTCTGTAAATAGCAGGGGGGAAAAACACTTAATAGTGAAAAGATCTAAAACAATAGAGAAACTAGGTAGAATTTATTTATTTAAATACAGAATTAACCATATCTGCTGTTGAATTGTTCTATGGTCCCACAGGGCTCTGTGGTTACCTACAACCCTCAGTACAATGTACACTGGGGCATCACAATTGGCTGTAAAGTGGGATTGGGGCACAAAGGAGCTAGAGCATGCCAATAAATTTAGTCCTCTCTGCTTAGTTCATTTGTCTACAGTAAACATCTTAAACTAATTTTCTTAAATTTCAGTAAACTTGTTTTCTTCCCTGAGATAGGTCCAAAATCTTAAACAATGTGTGTGCATTACCACCATTATTATACATGCTTTCATGGTGACTGTACAACAGTCAGGTAATTTGCTTGCATAATTACCACTATTGCTTGTACATTCATTGTATTTGTGTGCGCAGTCATGGCAGCCACATCCACAAATTTGAGTATTTGGACACTGAGTCCTCAGATATAAAATATATTCCCACCTGAGTGCTTCAAAAGCAATTTACAAACAGCCATGAAAACTCTGTATAGGGATTGCTTCATTTATCACTAAAATAGTCACATGGAGTGAAAATACAGCAAATTTACATGACCGTGTAGAAAATCCATCCTAATTGAAATTGCAGAGATATTTAGGTACAGACAGAATAACTAGAGAATTAGAATTTTGTCAGGACACCATATTTAACAGCTTTACTGTTACAGAGTGACTAATGACTAAGGCTACAATTTTGTCACCGAAATTTTTCCTAAACTTCACAGCAGAGGTGTGTGTGCTGGGGAAACAATAATTCACGGAACTGGTTGCGGAGTTGGAGAGCAAGCTTACTCCACACTTATCCACAGCAGCAGCTCCTGTCCCACAGGGTTAGGTCCGGCTACCTACTCCAGGCATTGCAACATGCTGCAAAGGGTTGCAGCGCCACTCTGGTTTGTCCCGTTCACCCCTCGGTAGATGGAGACTGAGAGATGGATAGGCCAAATCTAGGTGGCATTGCAACTCTGTGCACTAGGTTGCAATGGCACCTGGTGTGGGAGCTTAATCAAATGTATTTTTACAGACATTTCCAAGCTTTTTCAGAATTAATTTAAATTCATGATTTCCATTACCACTGTGACTACTGTAAGAATTTCATAGCCTTACTAATGACCAGTGATGGTCAAGACTTTAGTTTTACTTCTAACTGAAAATACAGCACATCCAGCAATATAGTTCTCTCTTACTATGCAAATTGGTTTTTGTAAGGCCTCCCATCTAGTGAAAAACCAACAACACCTGAGTGTTCCTGCATGTTGTCCCATCCACATACTGACCTAGCATCCACCCTGCGTAGCTCTTAAGAACTGATGAGAATCGCAGCACAGCTTGGTTTGGCTGCAATCTGTTAGTCTAGAAGAATAAAAGCAAGAGAACTGCTGTTAATTCTGTTACTCGGCTTTCAAAACCTCTCTAGATTGTGCCAAGTTGACTGACCAAACTGGGATTAATAATTGATTTCTTTTTCATGAGTTTATGGTAAGTGACAGAGTATAATAAAATACATCAAAATACTCTGTTTTGGGACATTAGTAATAGTAGCTTTAGGAAACTTCAATATCCTGTTCGTTTTTTAATATAGGAAAAAATGTCATAATGCATAGATATAACTACAGCAATGAATTATCACAGGGTGCAGGGTTTTAATGGAAATAAATGCAAAAATTCCTCCATTTATCCTCCTGGTTGAGTTATTTTTGGGGGGGGGGGTGGGAAGAGGAGAGACAGAGTGCAAGTCATATGATTTATATTAAGCTTTTGTAAGGTATGCATAGTAATAAAAAGCCCTCCCAAATTAGTAAAAGGATAATACTACAATATTGCAAAAATTGTTTAAAAAAGAATAACTGACAAAGTGAAAGAGACTATTTTTTTCTGTGTTTTGCTTTGGTCTTTCTCTAATTTATCTGTGTTCAGCCTTTAATTTTTATTTAAAGTTAATTTTAGTGATGTTCTATTACACCATCGAGTGTTTGGCTCTGACGGCTACAGTCTTAAATTCAGCAGAGTTATCCCTGCTCATTTTAGATCTAGAGCTCATAGGAACACAGGAAACCATAGGCAAGTAACACATACAATCACAAGAACAAGGTCCACTATCGTTTATCAATTTTAAAGTTACCAACAAAGTTATGAATGTCACAGTATATACAACTCCTAAATATATCCAGGCACCAATTATAACTACAGACATACCCACATCCTTCTAGATAGTGTTGGGGTCTGATGACTCTCATGGATTGATCATCAGAAAAGGGATGGTTCCTGCTGAAGTTCTCCCATAGGAAGCTCAATTTTTCTGCTCTGGGCACACTGTTTTTATAATGTGATTCTGTCTATACCTACATTCTGCACATGTACATGAAAGTGTCAGCCCTCTTTTTCCTTGTTGGTCTGATGTCCCCTAGAAACAGAAGGGACCCCAATTTCTATAGGTTGTGTAGGTTCTCTTTATTCTCATTAGCACTGACGCACAACCTTTATTCTGTGGTTAAGACAATGTTGGAGACATAAAAATGCTACAGAGGCACATCTGTTTTAAAATTAATCTTCCAGCTAATTTTTCACAATATTACCACTTGGTATCTCTTTTCTCATAATCTTAGGGCATCAGGTTATTCTTCACTTATTTATGTCAGCATTTCTTATCTCCAAGGCCTAAAATAACTAAGCTAAAATCTTGCAGGCTTCAGGTCTTACATTTCAGCCTTCCTTACTTAGATATCTAATATGATTTCCTCTAGATACTGACCAGTCTTATACTTCTATAATCCTACAATTTAACTCTATTTAACATACGATGATTATATATAATCTGACATCAATTAATCATAACATCACACAATAAATGGATGATAAACTAAAATTATTGGCTACATGTGTTTATAATATTTTGTATCTTCCTTTCACAAGCTTGACTCACTTAAGGCTAGTCTGCGGTGGTCCCCGTCCAACTGTCAATCCAGGGGGGCGGTCTCTTAGGTCCCCCGTAACCAGTCTACATGATCCATAGCTCCATCTCCTCCCTGCTCCTTATCAGCCCCTTTGGGGCAATTTTCATCCTCTAGTGTGCATAGATGGAGTATTTTCTGCATTCTCTCAAGAACAAGGACTTGCCCTGTATAGGATATGAAGGGTCTTTGCACCTTCAACCCCATCACCTGTACATAATCATATAAGGGCCTGAGACAGTCTGGCCCTAAGTAGTCGTCATTTCCTGTGAATATTTACTATTCAAGACTTGGGGAACAATAAATAAATTAAGCAAGTGACTAGAAGAATCATGGATAAAGAAGCAGATCTACTCTGAAAAGTTAGTATTAAATATGCCACCACTTTACTCGATAGATCTGCTCCCTATGTGTATTCACTAGTCTTTCTACTTACTTTACTGACTCAAATAAGAGATGACCACGTTTTTACTCCTGTTAGCACAGCATAGCCAACACATATATGAAGACTAGCTAGACACCAATTTTGAGATAACTTTTACTCATCCATTGATGAGCAAGTCAGAGCGTCTCCTTTTTTTTTTCAGTGAAATAAAGTATATGCTTTTTGTCCTTTAATGATCTATCCCCAAATGAAATATTTCCAAAACGATGTATTTTTTCATGCTTTCCTGTTGTGACCAGTCGTGGGAAGTTCCACCCCAAAGGAACATCTCTGAGTGCGTGAATGAAGGATTTATATTCTAGCTGCATTCTAAATTGTAGTGTCTGCTATAATGAGTGGTGCAAGTCTTATCTGGGGAGCTTTGAAATGGATAATGTGAGATGTGTTGGGTATTTTGATATTTGGAAGCACAGTTTGTCTCACTCTGTGCTGTAATCTATTGTCTGATTTTTTTTTTATTATTATTATTATTATTATTCCCCATTGAACAGGCTTTTTTGATGCTATTGTAGCATGAGCTTTCGTGGGTGAATACCCACTTCTTCGGATTCACCCACGAAAGCTCATGCTCCAAAACGTCTGTTAGTCTATAAGGTGCCACAGGATTCTTTGCTGCTTTTACAGATCCAGACTAACACGGCTACCCCTCTGATACTTGATGCTATTGACATCCCTGAGTAAAATCCAAGATGGCGATGCTGTATTGAGGCAGAAGCAAACATCACCATTATTTCCTTTACTTTATTAGTAAAAGTCAAAGCACTTCCATCCAATTTATTTTATTACTAGAGCCAAACAGGTATTTGACTGTAGAATTCACTTGGTGTGTAGCAGCCAACACATTTTCAGAGTCGCATGTTGTATGTTCGATCATTTTCCCTTTTGACTTTATGGCCTGCCTTAGTATGTGTCTGACCTATGTGGGTCCACTCAGCTAGCTGTGAATGTTTCAGTATTAGCCCTTTTTGTATGGCAGTCATTAACAGGCCATCTAAACCCTGCTCAAGTAGCAGCATCTAATGCACTGATTCAAGAGGGCTTGCAGGGTTAATTCTGTCATTACTGTGTTGACATGAGGCATGTGACATCTTTCAGCTCAAAATGTTACTTGTAATCTTTTAATCCTAAATTAGGTCAATGTTTTATCAAGTTAATCTAACATGAAGATTAATTAGGCTAGTTAACACAGAGGGAGGTTATTTGTTTTGAGGCTACATTTAATCAAGGAGTTAGTCCTTAATATAATAGGTAACTTTTTACTCCTTTCTTGACTCCAGCTCACCTGACGTGTGTGATTATTTCTTGGCAGTATGCACTACGTAGGACATAACATTAGAAAAGGGCTAAACTTGAACCTTTCATTCAATCCACTGTTCCCGTCTCACCCCCCAGCCACCAACCCCATCAAAATAAAACAACATAGTGCATAAAATGGGACCTGTTTCCAAAACAGACTCTGGTTTTCATTTTGCAAACCCGACCAACAAGATTATGTAAAATTAAACCCATCCCACTGTTTATTGATTGTAACTGTGAAGGCTCATTCAGAAGAAAAAAATCTGACCTTAATATTGAAGGGTTTAATATTTCACTTTGAAATAATTCTATAATATTTCAGGACCCAGTGCTTCTGGTGAGAATTATTGCCACTTGAAATATGAAAAGTAAATGATTATACCTGAAGAAAGATGATAGTGACATACCTTGTGTTCTGTGTCTTGTGAAGGGCAGTAGAAGACAGGGTAACATGTTCGGGATGAAATGGCTGTTCTTGATAGTAATGAGGTAGTGTCTGTATTTTTCTAGGTCAGGCTGTCTATTTAATATACATTTTTAATTTAATCCTGTTGAGCGGCTTGACGTTTTTGTATCTGATATAACTATTATTTCTTTTCTCCTCAAGGTTATATCTCTGTGCTGTATTTTTAATAACTGAGCAATAATAATGGCAATAACAAAATAGAAAATGGGCTTCACTGGTTGTTTCCTTGACCAGTTTAATTCAATATCCTTTTCCTAAATATAAACTTTCTGAAATTGAGTAAATCCTCAAATTAAACATCAGTAGAGTGGGGAGGGAAGAAAGAGTGGGAGGGAGGTGGCATAAATCTGCTAACAGGGGTCATTAGACTGGACAAATGCCTTTCTCCCCTGAGTTTCCTAGATAAGGAGAGCCTATCTAGTAGTTAAAAATTCCAAGAGTCATTCTGGATAGCATTACAGACCCCCCTGGGTGTTGCTGCAGAGTTCATGCCCTGTTTCATCAAATACCCAGTGACATTCACCAGGGGCTATGCTAATTATAGGGATTTAGCAGACAATGTCTAAGAACATTTCATCACAAAATAGCATGTCTTTGTTTTCAAGTATTGGTGTGTTAAGTTAGCAAAAATTTGGAAGTATAATGATTCTGCAGCTTAATGTATCTTTACAAGTGCATTCATCAACATATTGAAATTTTAAGATCCAATCTTTACTGCATTAGCATGAAGAATATTGTGTTCTTTTCGAATTACATGGAGGAGGCACAAGGTAACTTAAAAAATCATGGATTCTGTGTTAGGTCAAAATGTTTTAATCCAATTGCTTTAGTGAGGTGCAGAGTTCATTCACTATGAAATGCTTTTCATTGGGCAGGACTTACAGGCCTGATTCTCCTTTCACTTACACCAGAGTTAATCAGGAATAATTCCACTGAAGTCAGTGAAGTTACACTGGTGTGAGTAGAGTCAGGACCCTGGTGTGTTTATATGTTTCAGTACCATATAAAATTACTGCTTGATTCCCAACGAGGAAGGATGGTCTAGTGGTTAGGGTGCTAGCCTGGGACTTAACAGACCCGGGTTCATTCTGCCACAGACTTCCTGCGTAACCCTGGGGAAGTCACTTAGCCTCTTTGTGACTCAATTGCCATCTGTAAAATGAAAACAATGGTACTTGCCTACTTCACAGGGTTGTTGGGAGGATAAATATACTAAAGATTGTGAGGCACTCAGATACACTAGTAAGGGGGGGCATATAAGTACCTCAGATAGATGGTCCATAGTGTGGCAATGGTTTGAGTGCTGGGGAAGTAATTCAAAGGCTAATAGGGTGAACTACATATAATTCTAAAACTCAGAATTCTAAGGAGCCCTATCCAGTTTTCCCAGATGGAGGATTCTCCATTTTGCATGGGAATCTGTAAATGGAAAAGAACATGAATAAGCTAAAAAAAAAATAAGAAATCTTTAACCTCTAGGCAAACTCAGTTTTATCCAACAATATTTGTAGTGATCAAATTAAATGATTTATTTTATTAAACTTTTATATTGAAGTAACCCCTATGGACCACGCTACCATTGTACTGAGAATTGTACAAACATATAATAAATGATAGTGTCTGTGCCAAAGAATTTACAATCTGAAAGATTTAGCTGGCTAATCAAGTCTAAATAGTTTTTATTTCATATTTACTTCAATGGATTTCAGCACTTTTGAAAGTTAGCCCACTTAATTAGGCATGTAAATACTGAGTTATGAGTATAACTTTAAGCATCTGGCTTTATGAAAATCTGGCAAATGTATTTAATGATAAAGCTAACACTGTGAAAAACAAGTACAAGTGAAGGGGAAAGATAGCTAATTGGGCCTTTGGCAGAAGTCTCATTCATCTAAGCAGAACATTCACAGAATTGATATACCACTGAATTTCAGGAATATTAGACATTGCTTTTGGCACTTCCATGCCCCTTGGGAGGCTATTACTGTACCTTCATACTTTCTTGGACAATTTTTACTGATATTTCAGCCCCAGAAATGGTGGCTCTGAAATGAAAAATAGTATAGCTCTAACAGCATTTTCAGGTCTATGAGTAAGATGTTATATGTTTAAAGACAAGTTAACGATGGGTAGCATTTCTCATGCATCTGAAATGACTATTAGCTCTAAAGCTATTTGGTGCTCATTCTGCCAGCATGTCTTTACATTTCTTCTGAAAACAATTTCTAAGGGCTATATTCTAAGGGCACCATTCCAGGGGGATTGTGCCCAATTTCACCAGCGCAGTAGTGAGATGTGCAGGCAGCAACATCCTTTAGAATGATGCCGTGTACTCCCCTGGTGTGCCTGGAACACTCTGCAGGCGGATGTAGAGGGACCACATCCCCACCACCCTCACACCATTTTGGGGCAATGTTCACCCTCCCCAGTGGCTCATGGAGAGAACACTCCCTAAAACCATAGGGACTGTGGTTATCCTGCTCCTTCTGTAAGATGCACAAGTAAGGGAAAGGGGTAGGTGGGTGAGTAAGAGCACAAAGTTCCTTGCACCTTCCCCATTCCCTGATCACCACTATATAGGAAATGATGCATCAATGGAATTTGTCATCTTAATGAGACAAGTTTTATGGTGCTTGAGACATGCAGACCTAAATAATAGAAAAACATTTTCTAGATTAGCCCTTGAGCTTTTGGTCTCTTCATTGAATTATTTGAAAGGTAAAATACTCAGCTTTGTAATATTTGCACCTTTTTCACTTCCTTTGTCTTTTTTAAAAGCCTTAAGTTTCTGCCTTGAATACTTTTTGCAATATCTGGCTGTCATGCTGTTTGTTATTTCTGTGAGAAAAGGGCTGCAGAGCATTTCCAATGAGTTCACTGCAAGCTGTCAAATAAATGCACTGGCAGATACCCGCATGCTTAATGGCTCCAGGAAGTGTTAGTGCCAATTCTAATCATATAATTTTTTGCAGATACGCTCAGTCCCAGACTTTGCTAGGTCAGTTCACACAAGGTGCACTTTTCACTTTTTTTTTCACCCCACTGCATACAATAAACCCATTTGCAGATAAAAAAAAACCTTCTTACAAGTGAATATAACTTTTTAAAATTGATACAAGTGTAAAAGGAGATGCATCAGTAAAGATAAATGCAGCAAGTGAGCGCTAAAGTTGTATAGCTTAAGCCTGCTAACGTGTCATGCATTAGTTAATATTCAAACTGCAATTTGAAGATGTAAAGTGCTATACAAGTGCTATACTATTTGCATCTCTTCCCAGAACACTCCAATGTGGTTGCCTAGGGAATAGGAGAGGTTTGGGGCAATGTGTACAGTATGATCTTGTTGACCTTTTAGGTGAAGAATAAACCAATTTTTATCTCCTGATCAGATGCACAGCTCATTGCCGTAAGAGCCCAGGCTGAGCACAATCAGTATTACTTCTGCCTATTCCAGCATAACACAAATAATCTGGTACAAGACACTCCAAATAAAAGTAGTTAGAGATGTCATTATGTAACAGATTTTCATGGATTATAGGCCTGATCCAAAGCTCATTAAAGTCAGTTGGAATCATTAAGTCGACTCTAATGGGGAGTGGATCAGGCTATATACCTCCAGTCTCTTTATTCCTTCATAGGCTTTCACCTTTTGTTATTGCACATAGTTTTGAATGTCCTGTCTATAGCTATATCTATATTTTAAAAAGATAGACCCAGCATTAATCAGAGGCCTGGGGTATAATCATTTCTGCTGTGTGCATTTGTAAGGGATAATCTTGTAAAATGCTTATTATTGCATTCACCTTTAGGATGTACATTTATTTCTTCCAAACAGATTTAGTGCCTCTGTACATGTTTGGTTAATAGGCCTTGGTGACATGTAAGTGCTACAGGGTCTCCTCATTGTCTTCATCTCTTCCTGCTGTCCTCTATGTCAATATTAGTTTACAGAGAAGTGCCACACTGCAATTAATTCGTCTTTCCGAGAATTCAGATTCGTAAATCAGCCTCTTTCTCCTCTCTCTCTCACACTTTTTCATGATGTAAACATTAGTGATGGCAAAACCTCTAAAGATTCAAAGATCTAGTTCAGAAGTGCCCCCCAAAACTGGATACGTATCTTAAACATACAAATTCATCCAAACCTTTTTGAGGTTTCCCTTCATCCATCTGCCATTATTTTCCTACCTGCCTACTCAAATCCTTCTCTTTGCCATTCTTTGTACTTTTCTTTTAAATGGAGTCCCTTGTTGGATATGGATGAATAAGTTAGAAAAAGAGCCACTCCTATCCTCATCTCAGATCTGAATAGAATAGATTTATAAAAGATAGAATACATGCCTTTGTCCCTTTCTGTGACTCCCAACAGTCCTCTGCTAAACCTCTTTCTTGCTGAAATCCTTCTCCAGATGCCAGAAAGCTTGTCAATGTCCTTTGGGCTGGCTACTTCAGATCTTGCTAGTACCCAGTCACCTCAGGAAACCCCAGAATGTTAGAGATGTTAATAACATAGCCTAGCAGAGAATCTGACAGATCTGAGACTTGCACCTCATAAGTCATGTAACACCTAAACTCAGGGCATACATCAGGTCAGGTCAAGATAAAAAAACTGGAATATTTTCTTGGGGTTCAGAGAAGTAGGGATGAGAATAATGGAAGGATGGAGGCAGAAGGAGGGTTGGGAAAGCAGGGAGAGGATGAAACAGGAAGGAAGAGGAGAAAGATATATTTTTGTTAACTTCAGATAACGATACAAACTTTTCAGAACTTATCCAAACCAAACCTCTGAATCTTTCGGCCATCACTAACTTCATCTGTGTCTACTTGATTCCCAGCAGGCTCCCCGACCTTACAACCCAAAGACACTTCTGAATGCATATCTACCTCTACCAGCATCCTGTTTTAGTGAGGGCATTCAAAGGTACTGTTTGGTTCTCTCTCTGTGGCAATGGAGACTAGGAATGAAGGCCCAATGGGGCTAACCCTCACTTATTAAATCTCCTATAATTTCTTTCTTTGAAACAAACAAAAAGTGATTTTTGTTTGATCTGATGCCTTTCATTTCCCTCCCCCTCTCTCCAAGAGTAAAATGGAGACAGCTGTAGCATGTGGTGGCAGTGAATGACCTATATAGTTCTCTTCAGTTGCTGGGGCTTTTGGGGGCAGGAACCCTATCTCCTCATATTTGACTTCAGCTCCTCCTTTCTCCAAAGGGACTCTTCAAGTATTAGCCTTCCATTCTTGAAACTTTTGAAAGTTTTTGATTTTTACAAGGAGACTTCTCTGTCACAAGAGGAAGGATCACGTTTCAGCAAGTGCCTGCAAAACATGGAACATGAACAAAAAAAGAAAGAAAGCCACAAGCCAGGCTTCCAAATTAATCAGTTTCCTGCAGAACAGTATACAGGAAACTGAAATTTGGCTCTGCACAGCGTGCTTTGAGATTCTGACCACAAAAGCTAATATTCAAGCACGCCAGCACCCCATTCATTGTCTTAAGTAAACAATTTAACATCCATTATTCATTTATCCCAAGTTCAGACACTACATTCTTGAACACAACCCTGCTAGAAAGTGCTCAGCTTGTAGACTCATGTTCCTCACATCATCAAGGAAACTAGCAGAACAGAAAGATTACAAATGAGAGGAGACCATTATGCTCCTAAACATTAGTAAGTGAACTTGAAAGTCTCATGTGTGTGGCTGTGGAGGAAGACAAAAGTCAAATGACTGTGACTGAAAAACATCAAATCTGGGATATGCCAGAGGGTTCTCTCTCCATTTCTTAGGTATTCTTCATAAAAATTTAATAACTAAAAAAAGGGTTAAAAGTTCATGTATTTACAAACAAGAAATGATACTCTTTGCAGATATACAAAAATTCACTAGCCTTAAAACCCAGGTTTTTCAGAAGGCCTGGGGCCTGATTTTTTCCAGAGATGTTATGTACTGAATTCTAACTTAAGCCAACAGGAGAAGCAGGTGCTCAGAGCTTCTGAAAATCAGGCCCCTGTTTCTTACTTATATATTTAAGCCAGCTTCAACACAGAAGCTTCAACTGTTAGTGTTCATAACCAGAAATTAAAATACATTAACATCCCCACCCTTGTGGCATAACGCAGTTTTCTGACCCATTGGTGTGGAAACTTACCTTCCCAATGGCATTCCCCTATCAGTCTGTTACCCACACAGACTCTCACATCA
Organism: Mauremys mutica; assembly: GCF_020497125.1. NCBI lineage: Eukaryota > Metazoa > Chordata > Testudines > Geoemydidae > Mauremys > Mauremys mutica. Next base: position 32,561,320 of record NC_059076.1, on the reverse strand, counting down.
TCTCTCCCTTGAGCACCTGTGCAAAGGAACAGGGATGCTGAGCTGAAGTTAACCTCTTGTCTGCCAAGAATCAGTTAGTGCCCCTGCACTTATGTGACAGTGTGATGTAATTTCCTCAGAAGGTCTACTGGGTGTTAAATATTTCTCAACTCATTTTTTAAGGGAGGAAAAAAATGTGGTAAGGGAAGAAAGAGGTGGACCCAAATAAGAAAAATATAGAAGATGATAAGGAAGAATTGGGGGAGGCGGAAGGGAGGAACAACTTCAGTATGAATATAAAGTGAGTTTAGCCTGAGTAGAAACTTCAGGATTGGGCCTTTAGCATAAGGAATAGGAAGTAACATGATTATTAACGATCATAAAAAATTACGATTTACATTCCACAGGAAATGCCAATTTCAACATTTTTGTCTGTCCCAAATCTGGAAGAATAGTCAAGATATATAAATTTTGTGTAGAATTAAAAGTTCACAAAAATTTCAATGTGGAAATGTCAAAACATTTCATTTTGGGTCAGGTCAACATTAAACTAAAGCTGCCTGAGTTGTGGTGCCTCATTTGAGTGGTAGATTGGATGCCTCAGACACCTATTCTCCCCTATGGGCTCCCTGATTGGACTTTGTCTCCTGTGGTGCATTATGGTAATGAAAGTTGCATGATGCACCCTGGCAGCTCAGCCAAAGGGGAGACCCTGGTGCATCACGGAAGGTGTAGGCCGGCCAAGAAGCCTGGCCATTTAGCAAACAATGGAGATATTCAGATTCAGATACATCTGAAGTACAACTTCTATAAGTCAATCTGAAAGCACCTGGAGAACACCGATTAATGTCAAACTGGCCTGAAATTAAATATTTTGATTTATTTTCATTTAAATCTTTCAACAAAATTGACATTTTCTTACAGAAAGTGTCATTTTTTGCAGAAACCACATTTTCCATCAGAAAACATCTTGACAGAAAATCCCCTGCCAGCATTAATTACTATATACTCTCATTGCCAAGTGTCTTCCTCGCTATGGAGAGCAACAATTTTTTTAAAATGTTTTAAATGAAATTTAAGAAAAATTGTGCTACTCTCATGCAGTTGTCAGTAATTTTTATGAACTAAAAGCATGCAGCTTCTAAGGGAACCCACTCTAATATCACTGTTCATCATCATATTGTAAGTTAATGTTGCAGTATCAGGCCCTATATTCAGAAGCAATCAAGTGGACAGATTTCCCCCTTCATTAAGCCAGTTTCAATCCTACTCACTTCTTCATGCTTGTGTAACTGAGATCAGAGTGGGGAAAGTTATTGGTAAGGTTATTGATGTGATCTATAGTACCATAGCTCAAAGAAAAGCAGAAAAGGCTCTTTCTTAACTAACTGAATATTTTGTGTTATTTTGAGAAGGGTAGTTTTTTGCAAAGGAATTTCTGAAACTGAATGAGCAATTTGCAACACAATTCAACCTTCAGCTCCTTAGCACTCGCACTGTTTCTGCTGAGTTCTCAGATGGAGGTATTTTCCAGAAATTCTACTGGAAGATTTTGGTGGCAATTTAATCTTCCGTTGTTTTCTTGTGATACTATTTTCATTGTCTTCTCGTACAAGTTGTGCTTTTTGTGGTTTTATTCCTTGTGCTATGCATATTGTATGGCCAGTCTTGCATACCTTTGTTCCTCCATCTGTACAAATTATAGTATGTTATTAGTTATGTGTCTGGAAGAAGGTTTAAATTGAGGCTTTAAAAATGCTGTTGGTCGTTAGTTTGAATTGGCTATATGTTAATTAGGGAGAAAGCACTGCACCCAATTCTATAGTTTCTGCATAGTCGGGTCTAATAGCAAAAGCAAATGGCTTTTTTTCCCTATAAAAACCATTCAATATAAGAGTCCAAAAGACAGATACAAATTGTTCTTCTCTTACAAGTAATTTTTTTTAACAGAACTCTACCCTGTGGCAAACTCATCCTTAATATAGTTGAATGCCCTCCCATCAGATTTCAGTGCCTTTACCTTATAAATATCACATACATAGGACTGAATTTGGTCTTCGGTTTCTACTCTCACTAGCTGATGGGCATATGGAGGGCTAGACTCACTGGAATACTCTGGCTGCTTTGCACAGCTCTGGTAATGCAAAGCAGCTGTAAACCCTGCTTAATTGGCTGGTTAAACTGAGTTTACAGTTAGTTTGCACCAGTGGAAGGAAACAATCGGACTGGATAAAATTTCTGTTTTCCCTTGAATGATTAAACATGCTTTTTTAATAGTGGACAGTAACTTGGCAAAGTGATCACATTAGGCAGGTGGCACAGGCTGCTATTTCGCACCCTACCACATCAAAGCCCTGGTCCCTTCCCCTCTACTGGTATAAAGAACTGATAGGAACTGGCGTATGATACAGTCTTCTTAATTCAGGCCTTTGAATGTTAGATAAATGCAGTCTCATACTATTAATAAAACCAGAATATTGTGGCCATATGTCTCATCTGTCCCATGTTTAGCTTCAAAATCATTCTCTTTCTTGCACATTCACTCGCACATGCACACATATACATATCTTGGAGTTGATGGTTGTCATTAAAAAAATTATTAAAGGTAATGTTAAAAATATATATATAATGCATAGGTTGAGAAAAGAGTGTCTGTACATCTGGGTATAGTGCTTATATTATCCACAAATACAAAGTTTGTTTTTAAGGTCAGGAGGTCAGACTAGATGATCATAATGGTCCCTTCTGACCTTTAAAGTCTATGATTCTATATAGTGTATAATCAGCAATAACCCAAATTTAGGTGAATGAATTTAAGAATACAGTTTAGCTATTTAACATCCATGTATTTGGGTACATTACTCATGAAAAAAAGTTATACAGAGAGTTGATGGCAGAAAGCAAACTATAACAATGAGTGAAGAAGTAATTGAGAATTTACGATAGGTTGTCCATTTAGAGAAAAAACCAGTCCACCAGGAAAGTATTAGAGTTACTTTCCTGGCTGTGCTTCTCATCGGCACTCCAGTTCATCCCTCCTGGTATTGCCAATGTCCAGTGATGTGTAACAACCCACATTTACCTGTTTACTCATGTTTACCTGCTATGAGTCTAAATTGGTTACTAGTTCTGGATGAGATGCTCTGCTTTTTAGTTCTTTCCCAACACTTTTTTTTTGAGGGGGAGACTACATCTTTATCTGTGTGTTTTGCTACAATGTTATCCAACAGCGTTACTGAAACATTTTCTTCAGATTCATTTCTAATAGTAAAAAACGCTCTATCAAGCTCTTATACCAAAAGAAATAAATATCTGCTAATTTAGGGTGACTGTAAAAAATAGCTTATAAATATGTAATGTCTTGCTCATCATTTCTGCTCTGGATGTATCTTTAAGTCACACTCTGTGACTGCTCACTTTAATGACATGGGGAAGACTTTCAGATGTACAAATGACAGGCTAACTCCCACTGGCTTAATATTTACTACTTTTAGCACAAAAGAGTAGATCTGGACACATTTTGCATGGTTTGATTAATACAGGTCCACAAACCAAACCCTGCCTTTCCACAGCGGTCAGCATCAGAACAAACCCTGTGGGCTCAGGGCCTTACACAAGTATTCCTAGTAATTCCTAACTAGCAGGAATTTTGATACTGCCTCGCCAGGGGAAAGATTTAATGTGCTATTTTGTTGTTTTTGTTTTTAATTTGGGACACGTTAGAGTCCTTTACAGTTCATACCCCTGTAGACTGGACTGTGGCACCATGTTAGGATGAAGTAAGAAAAATGATAAAATAATATTAAAAATACACACATTGTGGGGTGTGTGTGTGTGTGTGTGAGAGAGAGAGAGAGAGAGAGAGAAGTAAGAAAGAAATGGCTTTCTCAAACATTTTTATAGGCAGCATTAGGACCCATTTTGTTGGTGAGGGGCTGCCAGTGGCTGTTTTTTTCTGCATCTCAGATGTGGTGACCCTAGTCACCATGCCCCACAATTTCTAACACATAGTTGTTTCTAGAAACCCAGTTGTTTTTCCCCCTTTGCCTATGCTAAGGATTGGGAGTATCTTTCTGCCAGAGGTGGAAAGAGTAGGATTGAATCTTCACTTCTGCCACCCCATGGAGAATTGTCCGTCTAGGCCTCAAGAAGGTCAGTGGTCTGTACTTAGCAGGCCCTTAAAGACCCTTGTTATGGGGAGCAGCTGCATGGTGTCCCCACAAAGACCACACACAGCTCTGGAGGTGAGAGGACATAGGCCAGCATTTCCCAAACTTGGAACGCCACTTGTGTAGGGAAAGCCCCTGGCGGGCCGGGCCGGTTTGTGTACCTGCCGCGTCCGCAGGTCTGGCTGATCGTAGCTCCCAGTGGCCGCAGTTCGCTGCTCCAGGCCAATGGGAGCTGCTGGAAGTGACGGCCAGTAAGTCCCTTGGCCCACACTGCTTCCAGCAGCTCCCATTGGCCTGGAGCAGCGAACTGCGGCCACTGGGAGCTACGATCAGCCAGACCTGCGGACGCGGCAGGTACACAAACCGGCCCGGCCCGCCAGGGGCTTTCCCTACACAAGTGGCGTTCCAAGTTTGGGGCCCGCCAGGGGCTTAGTTCTGTCAGGCTCCTGAACATGCAAATAGAACCAAATAGAGTCTTCTGCACAGCGTAACCTTGCACATACTATGCAGGTAAGGTCACACCACATGGAGGACACCATTTTGTAGGTCATAACTTTTTTCCATGTAAGGTGTTTCATGCCTTACTGAAAATGTCACAGCACTCTACTACCTGTACTCTAAATTAAGCAACTTCAAATTTGCTGTTACTAACGGTCGGTGATTAATTTAATGATTGAAAGGTTTTAAAATGCAGTTGATTACATTTACTTTCCCAAGGATTGGGGTCAGGGAGTGGGGGTGGGAAATGGGTCTGTAAAGGAGAAAAACTGCCATTAGCAGCAAACAGAATCTCTCCTTCTTTCCTTTATTTGCAGCAGTGCTTGTTGGAAAATACCTTTTTTCATTCTGCTCAAAATGCTGACATTTTTCAAAATTTGCTTTTGTTTTAAATCGGAATGAAAAGTCATAATGCTGACATTTTCTGTGAAATGGAAATTCTGAAACATTTTATTGCAATGATATTGTTTTGTTTTGATAATGTCAAAACATCATAATATAAGATAAAATATTAAATATATTTAAATAATTAAATATAATAAAATCAATATTGAAATATAATATAAAATCAAAACAAAATAAGGCAAAATGGTAATAAGATACTTTTTACCATAAGATACTTTTACAATATCAAAATGAAATGTTTCTACTTTCTCCTGTCAAATTTTGTTGAAATCAACATGTTCCTGCAAATCATTTAAATGTCATGAGACCGCATATTCTGACAGAAAACTGCTCCACTGAAAAAATAGTTCTAATTTGCGGTCCAAAACCTACTAGTACCTGCAATTTTGTTCACTACAAAAGATCTGAACATTCCTTTCATTGAGGAAAGTCACATGGGCTCCTGTCTTTGTTATTCAGACTTAACATATTTGCTTTGGGCTGGGAGGGAGTGATTTCTTTCAGTAGTTTTTCCTCCTCATTTCCCTAGAGTCACTATTTGCACGTTCCTTCCCTGATAGATTTTAACTAACATGTCACATTTGGTGTCCTCGCTGTTAAGTATTAATTTAACCAGCTTGGAGTTGTTCAAGCAAAATGGAAAATGGCATTTGTCACCCAACTTCAGAAGAGACAACTCAGACTTTATTTCTTTATTACCAATACTTTCAGTAAATAATAGTAATAATAATAATACTTTCAACCAATTCAGAGACAATTGATCAACAGTTATATAGGGACTGATTTTTTTGGTTTTTTTTTAGAAGTGTTGAGCACCTACAATTCTAATGAAAGTCAGGGAGAGCAGTGAGTGCTCAGGACTTCTAAAAACCAATCTGATACACTCCATTTCTCTCTTTAAGATAATATTTTCCATACTATTCACAATCACTTTCTGACAGACTTAGATTTTTTTTTTCAATTCCTTGGAGAGAATGACTTGTTTTCCAAGCAACGTTGCATTTTAAAATGATCATGTTGATTGTAAGATTTCCTAGTCCCATCTTTTCTATTGCAATTCAAAATGGTTTTCATAAACTTAGTCTTTCCTATGCTGTTCTTTTTGACATCTTCCTCGGTTATATTTAAAAACGCAATATACACGGGGAGGACAGAGAATAGAGACTGCAAAGCAAGCAAGCTGCTAACCTATTTTAACTTTATAACTAAGATGGAGTAATTCGACCATTTTAGAAACACAGGACATAAGCCTGGAAGGGATCTCCTAGATCACAAGTCCAGCCCCTTCTTATCGCAAGCAACCCATCATATAATCCTGTTCACAAATTTATGAAGTTCCATCTTAAACTAGTTAGGTTGTTTGCCCCCACTACTCCTATTGGAACAAATTTTAGCTAAAAGGAGAAATAGCGAGTAGCTATAGAAGAGTTCATAACTGCAACAGATACTCTCAGCAAAAACAAATAGCAAGATAAGATAATATCTGTGGTAAAGTCAGAATAGAACACACAACACATGGTGCCTAGAGGTCTGTTTTACCCACAAGATCATCCTTCATCTCCATATATCCATGTCTGATTAAACACACCACACGTGTGTACAGGAGCATGTATAAATATATGTGTAATGAACATATTATAAAAATATTTACAATTACATGTTATGTTTCAACAACAACAAAAATCTATTTTTCTATCACAAAATGAGTCATTTTAAGAAAGAAAAAAATGCATTAGTAAAACAGCCATCCATTATGTCATTGTAATTTAGTGTTGTAAGATGTATGCCAAGAACACAGACCATTTCCACAAAGGTCTAGATAAGTAGAGAAATGATTGTACATTCATTCAATTCCCAATACACAGCAACTACATTACAGAGCTTGGAGTTAATACAAAATTGGTTTTATGTTTATTGGTCCTTTGAATCCTTAGAGACTGTAAAACTAAAAATTCAAAGACTGATTTTTTTTTTTTAGTTTATTTGAGCTACTTGAAATTGATTTGATTTAGATACCCATCAGGGGAACTATAGTCAAGTGCATCTTGGGATTTGAAAGTAAAAATATTTTCATTAACTGATCTAGTCTTAGTGGAAATGTTACATGATTTTTGGCACTCCTGTTATAGATAGATAGATGATATAGATATATGAGAGACACACAATATGAATGGATTATTATTTTTGTCCAGCTTCATTTTGTACTTGTAGTACATAACAAATAAATTGCTTAATGTGACCTACTACCTAGTGTCATTATGTTTATGGCAGTATAATGGAGATCTAAGACCTCTGCCTGTTTAATGGAAGCCCTATCCTGCAATCATACAGTTAGAGGTTAGATTGCCATCTTTTATTCCCACAATTACTTGTGGGCACAAAATTGCAGACTCAAAATGTGAATCAATTACAAAAATTAGGCATTAAATCAGTAGTGATTGAGGGTAGAATCTCTGGTCTAGTACGGAACAGAAATAGAGCATTTACAGGGGAACTTGTAAAGACCAAAGCTATATTTAATTGTAGATCCTTTAACAATGGAAAATGACATCTGGATGGAGATGAGAGATCTGTCAAATATTTGTTGTCTGTGTCCATATATGCCAGCAAAACAATTATCCTATCGACAGGCACCCTTGTAAAGACTATCTCCAAAAGACAGTGATTTCTAGAATGATAAACGAGCGTTTACAAATTGAGTATTTAAAATGCTGTTACCCTTTCTAGAGGCATATGTGAATAAGGAGCAAACAGCAATATTCCTCCTTACTAGGGAATGCGATGAATGGCCAGTATGCCTAAAATGCTCTAAACTAGCCTGATTCATCGCTAACGCTGCAGAACAGTGGAGGATTGTTAGACAGACATATAGCCACGAGACACTGCAGCATTTAGCATGTGCCCATTGTGATCTTCATGGAAACTTTCAAAATGTGGCAAATCCTCTCTCTCTCCCCCTCCCCCTTTTCCCATGTTCTCCTACTGTACAATTAATGTCCATTTCAAAATAGCGATGACTTATTCCAGACATTTCTGTGGGATTATTGCACTTCTTGGGCAGTGACACATTCAAGGCATGTAATAATCCCCAGAAATGCTCTGCCTGGAGCATCTTATTGCTAAATTAGGGCTGGCACTATGCCACTTTTCCTTCTCAGCAATGAACCAGCATGGAAATATTTAAAAGAAATCGGGGGGGGGGGAGGGTATCTGAAGTGGTATGCAAAAGCAGTAAACTGGTGCCATTTTACACTTAATACTGAAGAACCAGAAAATTCACACTATTCCTCAAAAAATGAATCTGATTTTATTGCACCTACCAGCTAACTACTGCTTTGCTTATGGCCAAATTTAAGAACTTGATCCTATAATGTGCTGATCATTCTCATTTCCTATTGACTTCAGTGTGAGATGTGGGTGCTCAGCGCTTCTTCTCAAGGAGTGCTAAGCACTGGCATAATTAGGTTCTAACTCAGTGTCTGTTGTATGCTGTTGGTTCTAAAGGCAACTCTTATTCAGTGTTCACACAAGTGCAGATCTCCACCTGTTCCCAACATCACTGCTGAAAAACCCCAAAGAAGCCAAAGTCTGAAGATACCAACTTCAATAATCTAAAAATGATTTATCAGCAACCCAATCTGGTGGGCGGGAGCCACACTGAGTACACGCATGTACCTGGCTCTTTCTCAGTGTCTTTCAGGAGATCTTAGAAATAGTTGGGATACCCTTCTGGGTTAACTCCTTCAGTGACTCCCCTTAGCTCTTCTCTTCCTTAGTTGGCTTCTTCCATCTAACATAATATATGATGCAATTTCATACATAGATCCTTATCTGATACCTAGTGTTGATTTTTTGGTGATTATATCTAAAATGTTGCTTGTTTGCCGTACCTGTAAAACACAAAGGGCCAAATTCTATTCTGTTCCCCCTCAGCAATCTAATGATGGGATTATAAATGAGAGCCTACATCAGAAGTCTTTATATTGTAAGCCCTTCAGGACAGGGATTTTCTCTTTTCTGTGTTTGTACAGCACCCAGTACAATTGGGTGCCAATATTCTTTGAACCCTACCATCATATAAATATTTAATCATAATACAAGATAAAAAGAAGGCTTCACAAACTTTCCATGACAGCAGTAAGGTGCAAGAAAATGACTTTGGGCCTTGACCATACACACCTGTGCTTTGAAAAAAATAAAACTCTCTGGGAACATTCAGTCACCCAGGAGATCCTATTTTGCCCTTTTAAATGTGTTCAACTCCCTGATAAATTAGTAGCATAACCCACAGTAGCTTTCAGATGGCTAACATCTGGGATATTGCATTCTGATGAACCGCTCGTCTTTTTATATCTAAATTTCTTCCATCTCCCAAGACAGTCACTCTGCCAATTTATGTTGTAATTCTCTTGCCTGAATACGTACTCTTTCTCAAAAAAAAAAGTCTATTCCAGAACATCAGTGTTGTCTTTGGCATATCTGACGAGCCTCATAAAAACTGCAGCTGCTGCATAACGGACCAACCAAACTTCTCCATGCTGAAGTCTCCATACAGATGGAGAAGGAGCAAATATTTTACTCTTTGGCATGGATGTGAAAAGTATGGACCAGGTTTTAACCTCACACAGCCCCCCCCCCCCAACACATTTTTGAGGTTATAAAGTGGCCATTCTCTCTTACAGTGGTTCTCCTTTTATATCTAAAATTCATAAGAACGGCCATACTAGGTCAGTCCAAAGGTCTGTCTAGCCCAGTGTTCTGTCTTCCGACAGTGGCCAGTGCCAGGTGCCCAAGAGGGAATGAACAGAACAGGTAATCATCAAGTGATCCCTCCCCTGTCGCCCATTCCCAGCTTCTGGCAAACAGAGGCTAGGGACACCATCCCTGCCCATCCTGGCTAATAGCCATTGATGGACCTATCCTCCATGAATTTATCTAGTTCTTTTTTGAACCCTGTTATAGACTTGGCCTTCACAACATCCTCTGGCAAGGAGTTCCACAGGTTGACTGTGCATTGTGTGAAAAAATACTTCCTTTTCTTTGAAACCCGCTGCCTATTAATTTCATTTGGTGGACCCTAGTACTTGCGTTATAAGAAGGAGTAAATAACACTTCCTTATTTATTTTCTCCATACCAGTCCTGATTTTATAGACCTCTATCCTATCCCCCCTTAGTTGTCTCTTTTCCAAGCTGAAAAGTCCCGGTCTTATTAATGTCTCCTCATATGGCAGCTGTTCCATACCCCTAATCATTTTTGTTGCCCTTTTCTGAACCTTTTCCAATTCCAATATATCTTTTTTGAGATGGAGCGACCACATCCACATGCAATATTCAAGACGTGGGCCTACCGTGGATTCATATAGCGGCAATATGATATGATTTTTTAAAATCCCAAAATGTTGGCACAAAGCTTTCCTCCCTTATGTTGTCTGAGGGAAAACTTTAGATACTACAAAACCATCCACACCATTTATGTTCCGTCTCCAGTTCTGGATTTGACCCAGTCTTTGACTAGTAATATATGTGTAGCTTTCCACCCATTTGGGTGATTGATGAGAGGGTATATTTTGCCCTGGTGAGGAGGAACACTCAACAGAGCTCAATGACTAGGTAAAGTCCAGTGTGTGAGTACTCTAGAGAGACAGAGCCCGCCCCTGCCAGTACACAAAGGAATTTTTACTGAAGGTGGAGCAACCTGTCCTACTGGTCTGCAGGTCTTCCCTTCCCTTTCCCTCCAGCACATATTACAGTGGTTTATAGAGGATGGAAGGGTGAGCAAGACCAACCAGAAAGGGGTAAGAATAATAGAAGGAGGACCCGTCCAAGAAAGCAAGAGGGGAAGAACTCAGAGAGAGCTTCCATAGGTCCTCTGTTGCATTAGCTGGTGCTCCAGTTAAATTCACTCCTATCTTCTGTTCAATTAGGCTGAATTATAGCCCTCTGCCAGCATCTTTTCATAGAGGGAGAAGAACTGCTCAATTTGTCCTTCCCTCTTAAGGAATGATTGTTGTCCACTGCTGTGGATAGTTAAAGTGAATGTAAATTGATCAGAGTTTTGGCTTTCAAGAAACCTTGTTCCCATGGCTTCCATGTGCTCCACATCTGCACTGTGTGCTCTCTTCGTGGTATCCCAGGTGATGTTCTTTCAACAGCATTTGAATGTCATTAGTTTCAGAGAATCTTATAGGCTGGGACCACCCCAGCACTGGGTAGAACTAATTCATATTCCAGTGACCACCTTAAGACTTCAAGATGGGAACTCAGTTTAGTGGTTTGTGCGTTGTTTAAGAAATTAACAGCTTGCTGTTATCTTCTTTTATACATTTCTGCTATTATACAAGGCCATCCCCATCCATTGACTACGTATCTGCTACGCCCAGCATGGAAAACTATTAGTTGTGCATGCATTTCCCAGCAAAAGCCCTATGGTCACATTCTGAAGCCTGGGAAATAGCCAGCCAAGGATGTCGCGGGGGCTGGACAATTTGCCTTAATCTTTGTTGGGCAAAATGACTGGTGCTCAGCTTTCCTTAGAGAGTGTTAGACTTTACCCGTGTCTCCCAAGAAGCTTCACCCCTTAGTACATTGGACTAGGAATTCAAGGTATACATTCTGACTGTTTCATTGACTGCTTTAGCTACTGCATAAACTATGTTATACATTGAAAATACCTCATCTCAGTGTAAACATGTTTGTATGAAAGCCAGAGGCCTCATCAAATGCTATTGCCACTAAAGAGGGGACACCAGGGACAATGATCACACTGCACCTAAAGCTGGGGGTGGGAACATTGTCCAGGCTTGCCAGAGGAAGGCAGTAGTGCTTTATGGTGGGGGAGGGAGGAAACAAGGTCAGAAACTGCTGCAAAAAGGTGGGTGGTGGCCAGCTTTGCAGCGCTGACTCATGCCCTGGGAATGTAAGGGCAGAAGGCTTTAAAGGTGGAAACCCCTTTCTCCACACAGCAACAACATGGCAGGGGTGTATGTTATCAGTTGCCAAACTTCCACGTCATGCAGGATTATGAAGTTAGTGAGGGTATTTGTGCCCCAATGTTTAAGCCTTAATAGCTCTTTTCCTTCCAAGCACTTGCCTGGGGTGGATAATGGCATAGGGGAAGTCCTATCTAGTTTTCAGTTCAACAGCATGCTGGGGCTTGCACCAGAAGCTAGCAACAAATTCAAGTAGATGGTGCTGGGGCTATGAAGCTGTGACATATGAGGTAGCTCTGGAATGCAGATCCTGGGCTCCGGGCACATGGCTCACCTATGAAGAAAGCTGTAAAGAGTTCTTCCAATTTCAGGATGTGTAATGCTGGTCACCTATATGGCCTTCAGGAGTCCTTGACAATGCTTGCATAGTGCAAGGGTCAACTGAGTTCATTTGGGAGGATGGGGGTTCACCTATCAAACTTTGGAGGTGACATGTTTTTGGGCTGCTATACAAAAGGCCATTGGAAGATGTCTGGGAACCCAACTGGGTTTGGGGAGGGAGCAAGCCAAGCTAATTGCTGGTGCATCCTTGTGGCAGGTGTCCAGTGCGGGTACTCCACAAGGGAAGGCATCCAGTGACCAGATAAATGTCCTGATAAATGACTTAAAAAGGAGGGGCTGGTTAAAGGAGGGTTTGGGGCTCCTATGGTTGGAACAGCAGAAACCCACCCCCCTTTCGTGTAGCCCACCTTAAAGGTCCCAGCAATGGATGTGCTGGAGGGTTAAGGTCCTAGCAATGGATGTGCTGGAAGGACTTGGATGGAAAAGAGGGGGAGCTGGTAAAAGCCCCCTGGGTAATTATGGAATAAACATGGGTTACTGCACTGTACATTTTTATCTTCTGGATAGTCCCAGACATCCAATAATAAAGTTGCAGCCTGATTAGATCCATATCAAGTGTCTCCTGTCCTTCTTTTGGAATAGCTGGACAAGGCCAGTATCATTCCACCCCAGCAATCCAGGATTCTCCTTCACATGAGTTAAAGTGCCACCTAGTGGATTAGGACTACATAATTGACAAAGCAGTTTTCTTGGTATCCCTTTTTTTTAAAGCTCCAGAAAGAGTTGAATTATTTCTGGCATCGGCTATTAATGGATAAAAGGCATGTGAACTTTAGTGATCAGACTGCTGCATAATATCACAGTGCAAAGAAGAGCAAGGAGCATTTTTTTTTAAATGACATACCTAGCCAAGTAGGGTCTGTACTTTGTTCCTATATTTCTGCTGGCAGAACTGCTGCTATAACATTTAAGAAAGCCGCAGAGTATTCAATTTACTGTGAATTAGGTCTGGATCAAGCTATCATTATGCTTTTAAAAAAAAACAAGATTCAGGAGAAGGAAAACATTATAGCACATGCTATGCAATCCTAAGATTTGTTTGTAAAACATCAGAGTCTTGGGAGCCATCATCTTATGTTTTCCAATGAATAATTGTACTCTATAATTAAGTCTCTGTGAACCATATAGAATATTACTTTAGAGTATACCGCTCTCATTCCTTCTCCTGTTTCTCTGATTTCAGTACCTCTTGATCACTATGGTTATTCTTGGGATCATATGTTCAATTTTTAGTCATACTGAGTACATAATATTCTGAATATTTTCTCAAAGGAGACGGTAGAGGGCTATTAAATGGCAAGTACTTTTGCTCTGCAGAAATTATGCTTGACACAATTTTATTTTACATTCTTCACTAAATAAAAGTTAAGAAAGTAAATTCTGAGCTAAAAGAGCACTAGGTTCTCCATTACCATGGTGATAAGCATGATATAAATGCCTGGAGATGTATAAGATTTTAGAGCTATTTGCCAGTGGTCAAGATTAAGATATCTTCTGGGTAAGTGCAACCCTGCTAAAGTCCAGCAGATTTTTTTTCCATTTTTAAAAGTTCCAGCTATTTTGTTGTGGTAAAGGGAATTCATCAAGTTGCAGAGTTCCTGAGAAATTCAGTGACTGAACAATACACAATTTGAAATGCTCATGCTGAAATAAATTTGTTAGTCTCTAAGGTGCCACAAGTACTCCTGTTCTTTTTGCAGATACAGACTAACACGGCTGCTACTCTGAAACCTATATATATTTAGTTTATCACAGACTGTGGATCCAGGGCCAGAGCACAATCTCACTTGTGCCAATGTAAATAGCTCCATTTAAGTCAATGGAGTTACACTGGTGTCAGATCAGTACCTGAATATTCAAGACCAGCCACCTAAATAGTATGTAAAAATCCCATAATTACAATGAAAGATGAGCCCTTAATTGCTAGTGGAGGCTGGTGACATCTGAAAGTGGTAAGCAAAACTGACGCATGACGATGCATGGTCAGAGCCAGTTCAAAGAGCATCTGGTAAAGATCATAGTGTCAAATTCACATATGGGCAGTCATTGCCTATGATAAGGAGCCTCCACTTTTAACTATGATCCTATGTGCCAATTTGCACAAACAAATGCAGGTTTTACACATACACGTTAGATGGCAAATTGGGCTGCCATGCTGTGTCGGGCATGTTCATAGAACTTCTGGCTATTTTTGAGACAATTTTATATATAATATATAAATGTGAAAATGTTATTCAGGTTTAGTCCACATAGATGAATACGATGTCCAACTGCATGCAAAGCACAACTATGTTCTGGGGTGTTAAAATAAAGGGGCACTACTATACACATCAGAACATTTATAAAGAGAGAGAGCAAAAGACAAAAGGAAGGATTTGCAACATCAGTTGAAAACATGCAAATTTTGCCATTTTTTCTTTTTTACTAACTGAAAATTCAATAATGCAGGAAAATTGATTCTAATGAGTTTTTACACAATTTTTTTTCAAGTGTGAAGTGTAGTAAGAAATTCACAGGACCACAATAAAATAACTTACATTGTTTACTTTGGTCAATTTGGCTAATTGCATTCCTTTGTTGAGAAATCACATTTCATGTTGCTTTTTACCCTTTAGTTAATAGTACCATACTATTCAAAGATGTAAAAATCCATTAGCTCATAGTCTGTCACCCAGGAAGTGCAAAATTTAGCTTCCTCTCAGAGGACACACCAGATACTATATGCAGTGTAGTTGTTGCCATGTTGATCCCAGGGTATTAGAGAGACAAGGTGGGGTGAGGTAATAGCTTTTATTGGATCAACTTCCTCTGGTGAGAGAGACAAGCTTTCAAGCCATACAGGGCCACCCAGGGTGGGGGCAAGTGGGGCAATTTGCCCCGGGCCCCACGAGCCCTGGCCCGGCAGCAGTCCAGGTCTTAGGCAGCATTTCGGCGGCGGGGGGCCCTTCAGTCGCTCCTGGTCTTAGGCGGCATTTCGGCCCTTCAGTGCTGCTGAAGACGCGGAGCGACTGAAGGGCCCCCCACCGCTGAAATGCCGCCGAAGAGCCAGGCCGCCGCTGGGTGAGTACAAGCGCTGCAGCTCCTCTGCTTTGCCCCAGGCCCCCATAATCCTCTGGGTGGCCCTGAAGCCATATTTCCTTTCCCAGATCTGAAGAAGAACTCGGTGAGAGAGAAGCTTTTGAGCCACACAAACAAAATATGGTCCAATAGAAAATATTACCTCACCTACCTTGTCAAACCAGCTGTTAAACTGATACTATTACACTGGGACCTCATCAAAAGGCCCAAAAGTTGATGTACTAACTACATTTATATTTACC
This sequence comes from Mauremys mutica, assembly GCF_020497125.1. Taxonomy (NCBI): domain Eukaryota; kingdom Metazoa; phylum Chordata; order Testudines; family Geoemydidae; genus Mauremys; species Mauremys mutica. The sequence goes on along the minus strand of NC_059076.1, from coordinate 32,545,617 downwards.
ACTATATATTATTAATGCAATTCACACAACATTTAAGCTTTCTCCTTAGTAGGTGTAATATGAGCAAATATCTCATGAGGCAGCATAATTTCAATGATCCACAAGTCCATCATCAGTGCCTCCCAAAGGCTATCCTGTGTTCAGAGGTCTACCCTTTATGCCCACTAACAAGAATATTTTTAAAGCAATTGACAGTCTGTAGAGAGAGCCCTAGGTTTTGTGTTGCTTCTTGTATGTAGTTCCATCTTCCAACGCATCTGCGACAGAGAAGAAAAGGGAGCATACAAGAAAATTCAGTGTCCTTCTCACCTCAGATCAAGTATTCTCAGATGCAAAGGCTGACCAGCTCTGCAGACAAGAGCTGGAAGAGCCAAATCCTGCAGATCAGGACAGCCATTAGTCAATTATTTGCCAAGAGAGAAATGCAAAAAATGCATGGGTGCTGGAACTGCAGGCACTGCCATACCCCATGGCTTGAAGTAGATTCCATTATACACAGTTTGGTTCAATGGCTCTCAGCATCCTCACTATACAAATTGTTCCGGGGGGGGGAAGATGACTCCCCCCTTCTCCTCCCCTCCAACCCGCACTGAGAGAAGATGGTTAAACAGGGACAAAATCTGACAACTGTGATATGCCACAGGCTTCAGTCTGACTAACTTCCTTTCTGATATGAACTTACCAAATTAATTCAGCTTGTCCATACTGTTCCTTTACCTGGACACAGCATTGCAGACTGCTGCTGTCTGCTGTTGTATCAATCCTCATTGTCTGACTGTTCAAATTACTTAGTCACATTTACATTAAATCATGAGGGTCATCTGCACTGGACTGGGGATGGAGGACAAGGACTAAGCAGTGAATTGGGGATGGAGCTCTGGCTAGTGAAAATGTGTCATACAGGGTCCTGTGCAGTTGTAAAGGTCAAACCACATAAGGACATTCTGGGGCATCTAAATGGCAAATTAAATAGAGAGTTGTCTGTGTAAACAATTTCTATTCAGCTGAAGCTATATGAGCTCTTGATTTTTAATACAGATAGTTGAATATTCAAACATACTGTAGCTACTTGCTGAAAGGCCCTGCCTAGCAACTTCTCTTGTCTAATCCTTTCACTCTCCATCAGCTTGAACTAGGAAAAGAATTGTTTTATGTGTTATATGGACATCAGTTTTAACAGCGTTCGGTTAGAGTGGGTCTCAGGACAGATAGCAGCAAAGGCAAAAATGTTTCATAGGAAAAGTTACCTCATAACAGAGATCTACACAGCGAGGTTTGTAGTTAGATTTATGTACTGAGAAATCGAGTAATCACTGATGTTTCATGCAAGTGTCTCCAAAGCTTGGATTTAACTGGATCATATCAACTGAGGGAGAAGAAACAGATGTATCTCCAGAACTGGAAAAAACAGGGCAGGACAGGAGTGCAGTACAGGAAGAAATGATGTGTGATGCACATGGCATCTGATTTCAATATGAATCCCCCCCATCCCCGCTTTGAAAATGTATCTGGAGTATGCCGTTTGTTTTAATGTCCATGGATTACTTGATTATTAAATTAAACATGACCTCTGTGTTCCTATTGACTTGGAAAAGAATTGCTGCTTTTGTAACTTTATAAATGGAGTAGTTGAGTAGATTTACAACCCATTATTCAAATAATTCTTATTATCTTCAAATGTTATGCCAATAGGTCTGGCACCTCACAATAGCCTCGTGCCTCTATCGTGAGTTAGCTGAAGAATTTTGAGATTTTTTTTTCTTTCTGTCACTCTGGGACACAACCTCTTTACCCTGGCCCCCATCTATTTCTCATTTGGTATTTTGGACGCTAGTTGTAATTCCTTGGACAGCACTGCAGTCTTTGAAGTCAGAAAAAGAACATATCCTTCCACATGATCAATAGGCATTTGGCCATCAACTCATCACAGCACTATTTTTAAAAATAATTACAAAAGTTTCCCAAGAGAGAGAGAGAAATGAATTCCTAAATGGTCAGGGATTCATCAGAGGACAGTGGGATGAGCAGATTAATTGGAATAAGACCTGTATCAGACTGTTACACAGTAAAATGCTTACATTCTCATGGTTCTGTGTTATAAAGCTTAGAATTTTCTGCAGTGACATTTCAGGGGCCAGTGACAGGGATCCCATTTGTACGTTACCATTGGGCAATATATTTGCCTTTCTTTTAGCTTACTTTTTCTTTTTACCAGTGGTAATCCAAGATAGTGATACCCCCACATCCTTATCCATATCCAGTCTTGTAATGCCAGACTTTAAGAGACTCATTCCAATTCTGAATTGCATGCAAAGTCTAAGTGAACAGGTCGAATACAAGGGATCTCCACTGAGACTGGGGAAGACGTCATCCTCTCTAGATGGGCGCAAAGTACATAGCCCAGATTCTAATAATCAAAGGGAATATAGAAAATAAAAATTTAAATGTGGAATAAGAAAAAGAAATGGAGAGAATGAAGATGAGAATCCTATTAAAAAAAATCTCAGCCTTTGATGGGGTTAGAGAACAGGGACTCAACACGGAACCTTTTTTGAACCTCGAATCCTTCTCTTTCACTAATCCTAGTACTGCATTCAGATGTGCACATTAATTCAGTGGAGCTCCACAGGCGTATAGGGGTCCTTCCTTGCATAGGGGATTGCAAGATCAGGGCCTTACTAAGTGGCAGACCCCAAAAGGTTCAAAGATCTTGTTCAGATAACCAACTAGAAATTTCAGTGTTCTTTCCTTCTTTTTGAGTCTAGAAATCAGTCTGGAAATCTCATGACAATGGGCGTTATGGTCGTTCCTGATTCAGTTCAGGGAAAAAATTAATGCAAGAATAGTGTTTCCTACCCTATTTATGTACATCAAATTCTGGTCCAAGCTAAGTGCTGGAAGCCTAGAGGTGCTCACAGATGGAAAGATAATTCAGTGTTTTCAAATTTTGTAAATGATTTGGGTACAGTTTGAGATTTGTCGGAAGGATATAATTGGTTTATTTTTAATCAGGCCAGTTTACCCACTTGTGAATTAGGGAGCTCCTTTATTTTATTTATTGAACTCAAATTGAACCTACCAGGAATTCTTTGGTTAGATGGATAGCTAGATTGGGTCTTTAGATGTTCATTGGTAATTCTTAGACTACAGCAGCAGTTATTAGCTTGAAGAATTGTGTGCCAAAGAAAAAATGAAAATGAAAAGAAACAAAACAATCACAGCAAATCATTTCAATTCGAGTCAATACTAATAGCTTCATTCTTTGTTTTTACTTCTGTGTGTGAAATTTGTATCCAAAGGACAGTCCATAAGGTAAATGCTGCCATCTAGAGAAACGTAGAGAGATGCTGTAAAATTCGCTTAGTGATATTTTTGTTTTTCAAGGAGCCTCAGGAGCAGCTGATCAAGTCTCCTTAAAATTAACTGCAGTGTCAGGGATGCAATCCTTTGGAATGCCTCTCTGCTATCTGTTTACACTGAACAGCTGAGCAATTACAATAGAATTTCAGAAAAGCAGGGAGAGAAAAAACTGATAAAAGGATGTGTGTGTGACTTTTTCTTGGGCTCTTAAAATTATTTCATGACCCCAGGGCTATGGGGTTTTGTGTTTGTTTTGTTTTTTTAAGAAAAGGTTTTACTTTAATTTATCATGTTTAAAAGAAGAAATGCAAAAGGGCTTTACAATATTTTCTATGTATTGTTCGTCTTCCTCTTTTTCATGGTACAAAGCCTCTCTGTTTACTCTCCAAGAGGTTTTGAAAGAAGTGGGATTGCAAAACTCAAACATAAAAGCCAAGCACAAAGAAACCACTGAAAATACCTGAAAAACCAGAAAGAAGAGTGGGGATTTACCTTGTCTCAGTATATTATATGTGCAGATATATCAATATCCCAGTGTGTTCAAAGAATGAGCCATGCATGCTAAGCCTGTATGGCAAAATGAACTCTCATGGATACCTTCAAAATGCTGTTTGCCATTGCAATTGTTTTAACACAACTAGGATTACTCATTATGAATTACTGAACTTGATGAAGTTTAATCATTTGGGCCCCAACCCTAGAAACAGTTCTGAAGATGATTAACTTTTCTCATATGACGCATCCCACTGATTTCACTAAAACTACTCACATGCTTACAGTCAAGCACACAAATAAGATTTTGCATGTTTTACGTTTTTTGAATGTTATTGAGTAAATGGTTCTTTTTAGTTTTCCCTGCAGATTGTAAAGGGTTTAGATGATCAAGGTTCAGCTATGAGCTCATAATAAGTAATTAAGTAATTTTCCAAAATAAATGTGTTTTATTCTTAAATACTAGTAGACTTGAAAATAGCTTAGATGCTTAAATAAAGACTGCAGTGCGTATTGGCATATGGGCTATTTCCCACCTAGAAACACTCTGAACCTAGTATTTTGTATGTAAAACCCTTTCTGCATTGTGTGTTTGTTGTAAACTGATTGTAAACAGTCAAGCGAGAGAAAGAACAGTTCTACCAGACACAGTAAAATATTCTGGAATGGGGGAATAGCTTCTTTTTTCCCCCATACCATTTCCCTGCCCCCCACAGCTGTATCATGATCTAAAAACCCAGATAGATTGACTTGCTGTTCTTTTAGAAGTAGTGTCAGGCTTTTAAATCCCAGGCACAGTGTCATAAATCAGAAAGCGGGAGTGTTTGTTAGTCATTTTTGTTTTAGTGACTAGGAAGCACCAAGTCTGAAGTTATGATACAGGAAGCTCAAGTCTCTCTCTTTACAACACAACAAAGACAATATGTTGTTTAATGTATTTTCCCTCTGGCTGACACAGAGAATTGGAGATGTAAAATGTAGATTTCACAGTGCGGCAAAGTTCTGTATATTATAAAAAAAAATCACAGATGCTTGAAAGTGATTGAGAGCTTGAGAGTTTCCACAAACACCCGCAAACTTTCCAAGAGGAGAATTACGAATTCCCCACAAATACTAAAAAAATTTCCCCCAAGTCCATGCTACTGTCTAGCATATGGTGTTGTGCGTAAGAGCTTTTACCCCATTAGAATGCCATGATGATGCAGATAAAACCCTGTTTTCCACACAGGGAATATTTTTGCTCTCCTTTTGATGTACTTATTTGCTTTGCCAGATCCTGTTCTCTTCTCATATGTCTTCTACTCTGAATGATTCATTTGTTTATTATGACAAGGGACAAAGGCATCTCAGGACAAACAAGAGATGAACAAATCAGTTCAGATAAAATAAGAACTGACTTGAACCAAACCCAAAGCAAACTTTTTATGGGGTTTGGAGAAGTTAGTTTGCAATTTCCCCCATTCTTTATTTTCAATGTTGTGTGCTTCTAAACATTTTGTTTCCTCCCAGGACTGAAAGTGCACAGCAGTAGTTGTTCTTGTGGCAGCAAACTCTAAAAATTCTTTGCTTTGAAAGATGGTTTAAAAAGGAGTGGTGATGGTATCATTAGTAAATAACTTCTTAAATATTGATTATTATAATGTGCCCTAATATAATCTTACGATGTAACTTGTAAACTAGTCAGATTGAGATTTATGATTGTACATTGAGGATTTTTGTTGCTGTTTGTGTTTATTTTTAAAGGGGGCCTGAAATTAGGCTCCTAAATTATTGACTTAATTTGGGAGCTGATGGGCACTCATTAAATTTGACAATCAGGCCACTTGCATGGGTGCCAGAATATGGCCTTAGGCATTCATTTTTTTTAAATCTTGGCCCTACTATATTGGGAGAATGGTAATGATGGTAGCCAAGTTAAACAATTCATACTGGAATCAAATGTCAATAAATTCAGTCCCCTCCACCCATTTTAGACTGAGCTTGCTGATTGTTAGGTTGAACTGCAAGGCCCATCTCATCTCTTATTTTAGGCAGGGAGAGATTTTTAATGGGCTAATAGTGGTGTCAACTTGGTGGAGGAGCTTAAGGTTTTGGGTTTTTTTTCTGCCTGAGATACCATGCATTGTGAGAAATTAGGGGAACCTGTTTACTTTGTTTATTTTGTGTAATTGTATATTTCAAGTAACTTGGGACAGGCATCTTTATTCTATAGCTAGCATAAATTGAAGGAAAGCATATCTTTCTATTGTTAATCATTGGATTCTGATAGTGTAGCATGAAAGTAGCCATACCTAATGAAAGAATCTGAGTAAGCTAGTAAATACTTTTGCTGGTCTTCATGTCAGAGATTCTAGGTTCAAATTCTGTTGGAGTTGTATTTTCATTCAATAATGTATAACTTTGGTAATGTTTTTTCCTTTAAAAAAATAAAATGAATGATGGCAGTGTTTTTACCCATATCCCACAAAATGGTAGCGTTCAAAAATATTAAATATTTACAAAAACAGACGAGTTAGAAAAAAGTCAGATTTGTTTACCAGTGACATACCAAGAGCCACTTTACAGAAGGCTTTACTATTTAAATGGCCAGCTTAATAACAGTGTGTTATATATTTAATACCTTTCATCCAAAATGATCTCCAAGCACTATGCAAACTATATATGCTGGAAAGATATCATTCCCCAACTAACATGCTGCCACTGCTGGGGTGCAACATAGGACATAGCAACACTGGACAACAATGTAGGTAGGACATGAAGAAGGGTATGGTTTCCAATTCAACTGCAGAGAGAACTGAAGTACTGCAACAGAACATGCAGGCAGTCCTCGACTTTATGATGTTTGACTTAAGACGAACGGCACTTACGACATTTCTGAATTCACACCCTGATTCAACATACGACCATTAGTTTCAACTTTACGATGCTCAGTCCTGCAGTGGAGTGTACTGTGGTTCCGATTTACAATGTTTCGACTCACGATGCAATTTTCAGGAACCAATTGTGTCGTAAGTCCGATGACTGCCTGTAGTTGGAATTTGCTGACAACGTGAGGTGAACACTCTTATTTTTGCAACAAATGCCAGACGATCATATGTGGTCAGGACCTTGGTTTTACATTGTCTAAAAGATGATGCTTGCAGCAGCACGTTGCCCCTTAACACTGTTCAAAAGCATTGGGTTCAGTACTGAATCAAAAGTAAGTGTTCCAAGAGATCGAGGCCAAGGGCTGATTTCCAATTTAGCCTTAATCATAACTTGCTTAATAACTACTCTGATGAAAACTTGTATCTAACTTGGCTCTTCTCCTATGGCTATCTTGCTCTTTTTGCATATTGAGACTTTCTGCCTGTGCTAGGGTCCTTGGTAAAATATAACCTACACCGTTTAACAAGATTATTTTATCACATCAGATGCTGTATAGCACAGAATGACACAATAGGGTCCTTCCACCCATCTAGCACATGTGAGAGGGGAGTGAATTATAGATAGTCTTCAAAGAGTCTTCAGTTCTACCTTTATAAAAAAAATCAATAGTAAATTTCAAAAGAATATGCATCTCCTTTGCAAACAAAGCATTTTCTCCTATATCTTGAGCTGTGCCCCCCCAGTCACCCCTAGTCTTCATTGTCTGCTTTGATTGTCTAGTGACCTGCATTTTCCTTGTGTTTGGACTGTCCGTGTTTAATATTTGGTTTTCATCTATCATGATTTTACCCTTCTCTTAAATGATAAACTCTGCATTCTGCTAATAGAAAGAGCTATAAAAATTAACCAAGCTAACTTTTATTAGCTTGTTTTCTTCAACTACAAACATGGTGAGACAAGATGCACCCCTGACCTGACCTCCTCCTCATTGACTCATGTCATGTGATAGGTCAGACAAATGCCAATAGATATGTATTGCTGATGTCCAAATGCCATTTTTAAAACATGAGGCAATATCTTTCACCTTTCATGGGTGTGGATGGTCCCAAGGACAATGCAACTGGGCAGGATTTCAGAAACCCACACAGGAGGAGTATCTGCTCCCTCCCATTGTGCTCCAACGAGCCCTGCTTTGTTATAGCATCCTGCCCCACCTGGCAAAGTGATTCTTTGGGGATGGGGTGGATGGATACTTTGCAGCATACATCCATTGGCCATTGTACCCTAGGAAGCAAAAGCACTAGGTATACAACACCTACTTCAGCCCTGTTGATAGGGTAGCAGCTGCAAAGTAGGTCTACTGCTGCTTGGTGGGTCTCAAATTACTTGCAGAGATTCCCAGCACCCAGTTCCTTTTGTCAAGTTGGCAATAGACACTGGGAATAAAATTTGCCTCTTAAAGTAAGGATATGTAATAATATTTTCTTACTTGGTAAGCACTTCCTCCTAATTATTGTCATATTTTAAATAGTATAAACTAGAGGAGTCTTCAGACTGCTCTAACAGAGCAGAGGAGGACTGGCCTGCACAGATCAGCCCCAGGATCGGGAGAGAGCAAAGACAAGCATTAAGCCACATACAAACTCTGACTTATGCTCTATGAAGTTTAGCCTCAGCCCAGAATCTGGCCCATAATGTTCTTATTGAAATTGTGTAGCATCATGATGTAAGTAATTTCTCCGGCTCCTCTTTCAGAGCATAAAAGGAAAAGATCTTCTTTCTTCTTACAGAGTAAATCTTTCTTATATAAATTTGCAGAAAATGAAGACTAATACACGAAGATTAATGCAGGCAGGAAACCTGCTTCACCAAAATGCAGACCAGCTGCCAAATCCTGGAGTCCTTATACATTCCATCCTCCAGCAGAATTCCATGATGCAAAGGGGAATTTTGCCGGAGTAAGGACTTCAGGATTTGACCCCATATTCTTTTCCAAAATTTACACGTGTAAATTTAGAAATATCAACCATTTTTTACTCTGAAAGATGAAAAATAAAAGCACAATTAAGATTAGCAAGTCCAGAAATTATCACCCCTAATTAACAGCAAATTCAAAGACACTCCCCGAAGTATAGACTGCTACTCATTCCCAGAGAGGCAGACAAAAGCAGCTAAGTTCTTGCATGTAGGCAAATATTAAGAGAAATCCATTTCAAATCAATAAGAGACCGTGCTTATTCAGATATAAGCAAAAACAGATAGGAGAGTATTTTCCCTAGATGTGTGTGAACTCCAGTGGGAGAAATGTAATGTGCCATGTTTTTACACAGATGAAAACAATCTGCTGTTTCTCTCTTCTTTGGAAACTCTATAAATCAGGAGGAAGAAAAATAGTTTCAGAATATGATTTTTGCATTATCTCGGTCAAGGTTAATTGATATGGGGTAAATCTGCATATCGGTGTTCATAAAGTAAACCAATGATAACTTATTACACATGATCTATGGTGAGTTTACAAACTGGTCTGCAGTGTACGCATGTGCTACCCTGCACGTGTAGCTTGCCTAGCAAAATCTTGGAATGAACATGGTAAACAATGATCATTTTAACCTGTCTCGGAAATTCAAACTGCATCCCAAAGATGCCCAATTTTTTTGCCCCCTCTACTAAACTGGCAAATGCATGTATCTGATAGGATTTATATAAAGATGGTTTCAATTACATGAGTTTATATAAATGCAAAATTGGCATAGTGGTTTAAAGGCTTTGGCCAAAAGATCTAAAGATACAATACTTCCGTTACCAAATGGCCCTCTTCCCCAATTCCCCCTCCCACCCCCCATTGGTCCCCCCAGTGTTGCCAAATGTATCTGTACTTTGATGGCATCTTTCCAGAGAGCAATGAACAGGTCAGATCAGCAACCAACTTTTTATCCACTGACATACAGACTGACTGATGGAAACTTCTAACAGCCTTAAGACTTTAAGCCTTGGTACAAGAGTTTACATCAGACCCTTCACGGAAGGGGAAAGCCATTTAATCCTAGAAACAGTTAAAACTTCCCACAAGACAAAATAAACTACCGTGGTGTAGGGTTTGTCTATTCTATTTATTACTTCTAAACAATTCAGTATGAAAGATAATAAACTTGGATGTCTGCGTGTTTTCTCTATTTAATCTGGCATCATCAGTGAGTAATGGTAGTTAAGTGATCTGCTTCAGCTGGCAAGAGTTTTATTCTCTGCCAACCTTTGCTTGTCCTGTAAGTGTCATTTTGGTTGTGGACTTTAGAATCATTGTGATCTCATTCCATTGTACAGGAAAGATGAATGAAGGGCATGGTGGTGAGTGGGGCGAGGAGGGGGAAATGAAGTCAAATTTTCATTTTGTTAATCTGTTTTTAAAACAAAATAAATTCTTGCCTAATTTAGGTTGTGGGTGATTGCAGGTCAGGGCCCTAAACAAGTGTTTTAAAAATTGAGTGATTGAAATTTGTTTTCTTTTCTCTTTTTTTTACTTCAGTATCTTGTATGCTTTTTAAAATTAATACATTGAAGAAGTATTCCAAATGCTCCCATACTTTAGCTCACCGCCTACATTTTCAAAAGTTGATCTAATTCTATTTGTGCCATTTAATTTTAAAGTAAACTGTGAGCTTGTTGCCCAGAATACACTCATGCTACCAAACAACTCATGTGATCTTAAATCTCAATGTACACAGTGAAGCCTTTTTATGTTGCTCTTCAACTGAGAAGTCGGCCTAATGGTGAGCCTATCCCTTGGGTACTTGAGCTCACTGCCAACATTTCTGTTCATGCATGCAAAAATCTCTTGCACTCTGCTGGTTACTGAGCAACCACAACAACACTGTTGCACTTCTGTATTAAGCCTTTAGTCCTGTTGTACCCAACTGGGTTTTCTTTTTCACTTTGCTTATAAAAAAAAGAAAACATCCATAAGTCAAGCTCAAAGTTTTGCTTTCCAGTTAGGGATTTGCAGTGCATTTTATAGTCCATAGATCAAGAAACTCGGTAAACGCATACCATTTCCTATAAGGTACAAAGATGTACAACCATTACCATGAAATCATACCTTGTGCTAAATGCTAATTAGAAGCAGAAGGCTCACTAGATGTGGATCTGATCAATAACTGTGCAGTCATTTTTCAAGGTCAACAAATATACACAGATTAATGAAACTTTTTTAAAATCCTTAAGTGCTATATTTTTAGTCATCTACATTCAAGAATGACAAAGCCCCAAAACCGCTTACAAAATTCACCATTTACTTTAGTGTATAATTTAAAATATAGCTCTGTATCATGACTTGAAGACCAATTTAACAGAACTGTCCAATATCTGACATCTTAATTCTCACCCAAAAGAAATAAAAATATGTCTTAGATAAAGAAATCACTGTCCATTTTTTAGAGCTTTTTGTTTGTTCATTTTCACTCAGTCTAGGCCTCATTTACCACAGGATTTGTGTGGGATCCTTCTGGAGTGCCTCGGAGTTGTTAAGTGACAATCTAAAAGCCGATTTAGGATTAGCTAGCTTAACCAGGTGAACTGAGGGTTTCACTTTGATTGGGGAGAAAAGCTATAGCTGTGCTTGGAAGTCCATATTGTGATACTGAAGGGCTTTATCAACATCCTGAGAGGAGTGCATTCAGAATAGGTGATGATGAGAATCTCACTAATCAGTGAAGGATTATCTGAGGCTCAAAGCTATACTGCTTCTAATTCCTTCTTCATGACGCTGTTCATGCACTGCAAAATGATCTAGTGCAACACCAGAAGTATAAATATTAGATGAGACTCTTCAGTATCTTAATTAGCACTTTCTGAGGGAACTGGTTGATGAGCAATCTGAGATAATCAGCTGTAAAAACATGCAGAATCAGTGCAAAAATAACAAGAATTAAGACAATTTCAGATTTACAGTACCTGATATTATGTCACACAGCATACATATCATTTATCATTTTTAAAAGCAGTGCCAGCATCAGCTGTGAAGCTATATCATTGCCTGGGTTTACCACTTGTGGTCACATTATTGGCAGCTAATTGGCTGAAGACAGTGATATTGCATAATTCTTTATTATTAAAGTGTATGGAGCTATGCATTTACACACCTCCTCCACTGGGAGAATTGCACTCATCCCTGGATGGTCATTTAAAAATAGTATTCATAGTACTTGGTGTGCAGCAGAAGAAAGAGAGAAGAAATATTATGATTTGTTAACATCTGTTGGGTTTTTTAAATGTATTTAACTCAGAGTAACATGTCCCTAAAACATATTCACAACAAAGCAAAATTACCATTTCCTGCTGCAAATGTGAAAGACTCCCAGACCCGGCCTCTCAGTTAATGGCAATTTTCCCACACCATAAGCAGATATTTTAATGTTCCCCACTACAAGTTCTTTTATATTGTTAAATGAAGAGCTTCCCTAGTGCATTTCACTGGACACATTGTCAAAATGACAGAACAAGATATCTTTAATTCCCTAACATCCAATTAGGTCCAGTATCTCCAAGACCACCAGCAGAGCAGAGTATCACCTCCTGTTACTCCTTATGTTGTTTCACATCTTCAAGCCTCCACAGGTTCTTACCTTCCTCGCCTTTTATAGACAATGCTGTCCAACTATTGAAAATGCTTCCAATTGTTTACCAAAAAATATACATTTCTTAGAATTCTTTCTTAGACCCCCTTTCTTACTAGTAAGTAATGTATAGAGTAAAGATGGATCCAAAATAACCTCTCGGACTTGATTGCCCCAAAATGTGAAGGAAGTTCGGATGCAGATTCAAACTTTGCAGCACAAGACCGTTTATTGAAAGCTTTCATATAATTTCTGCAAATGTGCAATGGTTATTCTGTTTTTATTTTTTATTTAAATGATGCTACTTTAAAAAGTTACTCAGAAAATTTCATCATCTTGTTATCAGATATGTTCAAATTAACAATCCAAAGGAATACAATGTCAAAATAATCCCATGAATGAAGTTTTAATTTAAGATTAATGCTGTAATATTGTACTTTTGCTGTCCATATAAAGCACATACTCCTTCAAGTGGGCTTACAATATTTTCGTGAAAAAGAAATGAACATTTTAGAAGCTTGACATTTTTAACACAAGTAACGTATTTCATTTTAATACTGTTTTCAAAATCAGATAGCAAAATTTTATCTCCCTCTTTCCACAGTACCAAGAAAGCATGCATCCAGGTAGACTTCAGATACAGTGTCGGAGGGCTTCCATTTCTATCACTCCTTCATGATGAATGAGCTTCTTCTTCTAAACAAATAAGCACTTCAGAGGGTTACCCTTGACAGGGCTGTTAATCCCAGGAGTCTGCCTTATCACTGTAGAATTCAAGGGTTGAAATTGTACAGTATCCCTGTACTGCCTGGCTCTTACACTGCTCTGGCTCAAAGTTGGAACATAACTATTTTACATCTTACATGTAAAACCATGCTTAGTGCTTCTGTTTTGGTGCACTCACAGATGGAGAAGCTAATTATCCTAGTAATCTATGCCCCTTTTAACATTTGGCTTTATTTCTAATGCAGACTGATGTTTAATCATCAGTATCCCTCTAATATGTTGTGTTTCCTTTTGTCCCTGGGTGAAATCTCTCTAGCTTGACTGAGTCCACTGAATTCTAGACTGCGGGTTAGAATTAATTTTGTTCATCACTAAGCAGCAGGGCTAGAGCTGGGTGAATTTTTTTTAACTGAAACTTTTTTTTCAGCAAAAAATGCAGATTTGATGACAGAGAAACGTTTCATGAACTCATAGATTCTGCCATATTGTTTCAGTTTGGGAAAAAAAGGTTTTTTAAAAAATTCCAAACAAATCAAAACATTTTTGAAATTAAACCTTTCAACTACTTTTCAATTTGAAATTTCCTTTAATTTTTAAATCATTATAAAATGTTAGAAATTGAAACAAAAGGTGTGGGGTTTTTTTCATTTTTATTTTTTGATTCACCAAGAATGTGGAAAAGTTTTTCAATTTGCCCCAAAATTATTAATTGTGTTTACATTTTTCTGACTTGCCAGTGGTCCGAAGAATCCATTATTTGCCCAGCTCTAATTGGCACAAGTTCTGATCTCATTCCCTTGGTGCAAATGAGATCAAGATTTGCCCCATTAGGCATAATAGGTCTCAAAAATGGAAATTTTCTATCTGCTCCCTTCTCAAAGAAGTGCCCCCATCAGATTATCTTGCACAGTGATCATTGTGCTTGGTATTTCTACTAAAACTATATACCATCATCCCTGGTGAAACGCTAATGATTTTAATGGACTTCTACTGGGAAGGACTTTGCCCCTTTGTGTATCACTGAAAGCTATTATTCAGCATCCTTTCCAATGACCTCCCTCCCTCAACCCCTACCCCTCCACAAAACTGTGGCATACTACAAGGGTACTTTGAAAATAATGAGTGCATGTTTTTTCATCCCAATCCAAATCCTTGTCCCTTAGAAAGTTTAGAACAGGCAAGTGACATCAGCTGTTGTTTGACAATCAAAGTGTTCAGTTTATAAATTATAAAATATTCAAAAGCACAGGCTAATTCTAAGGTGTTGGTTAACCTAGTGGCTATCAGGAGCTGTTTGTTCCTTCTATCTCTGTTGCTCTCTTCCCTTCTCATCCTCTTCTTAAAAATATAATGCAAAGAAAATGTAAATTCCGATGCCTGGGGCTTTGGAAAGATTGGAAGGAAAAGGATAATGCCAAAAAATAAATAAGAAAGTTGGTGGTAGTGGCAGAGGGGAAATAAGTCTCTTTTGATATGATCCTGATAGTTCCATTCATTAGTTTCAGTGCTTGCCCATCGAAAGGATCCCTAATGCAGTGTGTTAGCTTTGTTAAGGTCTCCCTAAATCTTAATAATTTTGTGCATTTACACTGGAGCAACTTTCATTCAAGGCTTTCAAAGCTCCTCAGAAATATTAATTAAACCTCACGGCAACTGTGTGAAAGAGACATTTTAACATCTTCTTTGCAGATAGGATTCTGTGTGGCACAAGTAGTTAAAGAGCCCCAGGACACAGAGTGAGTCAATGGAAGACAACCCAGGAGTCCTGACTCCTGCCACTTCCCTGCTCTAACCACTAGCTAAACACTTCCCCCGTTACTTTTCAGAACTTGAAAGACTGAGTATTAAATAATAGTGTACAGCTGAACAGAAAATGAACATTTTGGGCCTGAGCTTCAGGAGCTGTTTTCCATATATGTGTCTACATGTTTGTATATGTCAAACCTGTATACACAGCTGATAGAATTTACACGTGCAATTCTCAACTGTTAGCAGCCCTACTAGATGCAAGGGGTGAAATCCAGTGAAGCCAATGACAAAACTCCCATTAACTTCATTGGGGCCAAGATGTTTGTCTGCCCCAATATCCAGTATGATAGTGTAGAATGGCACTCTTATTTTAACAGAAGACTGAAAATCAACTGTGTATTCTATCAACTAGGTCATATAACTTCAGTCAGAGCATTACAACACACAACTACTTGTGTGTTTGTACAACACCTAACACAATGAGGGCCCAATCTTGATTGGAATTGGAACCTTTACATCAAGACCCCTTTTAAATACAGAAATGGAACTGAACTAATGGCAGAGAGATATAACACTCTTAGAATTCACTGCAACAAGATGTAATTGATTAAATGTGTGTGAAAGAGACTCCCTCTCCCCAACTCTTTGTACAATGCTGGACACATTTCTTCTTTATGGTCTTGAAGGAAGGTGACTTGCAACTTTGAGTGCACTATTCTAGTTTTTGTTTGCTGTGTCATATCTCAGCTGACTTTATAGTCCCTTATCTTTCAGCTAAGCAAATGCCTGTATATTTACTATATCCCAAACATGATGTTTTCAAAACCTATTAATCAAAAAGAACCGCAAACTAGACTCAAAGTGGCTTTTGCTGATGAGACTCCTGTTTGCTTTCAATAGATACGTACCAATATGGGAGGCAAATACACTTTTGTTAGTTACTCTTGTTTTGTCTTTATGTATCTATTGATTAGGACATTTATCTAAAGAATAAACAATGGCATCTTGGATCGTGCTATCAAGTATGAGGTAATCACAGCACACAGAGATTTAGCACTATGTTTTCCTACCTTTGTTATCTAGCAAGCCACATCATTTTCTGTTTAACTGTAGTCTTAACTCAGCAATAATTAACATTTTTTATTATATAATAGGATAGATGTTGCTTATTTTGATTTATTTAGCTTTCGTACGGAATTGATTGGGACAAATGAAACTACTTAACCACTGTCATTTAATGGTTTGGGGTTTTGTTGGAAAACATTACATTTATTGAGTTTTGTCATGGGATGAGTATATAAAATTGATTTTATTGATATCAGATTCACCCTGTTCATGCATTATCATCTGTGCTGGTCTACTTTTTTTTTTTTCCACAACAGATTACAAAATGTGTTTATTTTTTCCTTCTCCTTTCCCAAAACCAGAGATGCACCTTTTTAGTTAGAGAAGCCAGAATACTGAGTATTCCCTGCCCAGTCTTTACAATATATAGAATCTGTTCCTTCTCCCATTGAAGTCATTGGGAGTTTTGCCATTTACTTCAGCAGGAATAGGATTGGGAGTAAAGCCTGTGTTTACCATTAACTTAGATACACTACAGCTCTGTTCATAGTGAATTAGAATGAAAGGGCTGAAAGGTTCGCTGTGTGCAGACTGCAGTTCCAGGGAACCTCTGTTTATAGTGGAAAGTCCTGCATTCCTTTATTGAGGCAAAAATTTCCATTGAAGTAAATGAAACCTTTGCTTGAGAAAGGACAAACAATCGCAGCATTTTTCCACTGGCTGTTTCTGTTTTTGAATATCTTTAGGAAAGATGAGAGAACTTGTAAATTTCTAGGCTCAGGATCGGGGCCTGGGAGTGGGCTGTGGGCTTGACAGCCCAAACTCCAGCCCGAGCCATAATGTCAGAGCAACCTCTACACAACTATTTTTAGCACACTAGCATGAGCCTCGTTTACACACATCTGTGGACCCGGGCTGGGAGACTCACTCCGAGATGTAGTATGGTCGTACCTACTGTGCCCCCTCCCCTGGCACGTTCATGCAGAGCCAGCCACAATCTGTTCCTAAGCAGTTTTGCATGTAAGCAGACTGGATCCCTGATACCTGAAAGGTGCATTGTCAGGTAGTGACTTTGCATAGGCTTTTACAAGCTAAATGCACTATACTATGTCACTTGTGCCATGACCTAGAAAGTCGAGGCACAGTTAAGTTTGTCTAATTATTGATGTTCTATGCCTGCTGCTGTACACAAAATCCAAATGTAACAATTTCATTTTATTTTTCAAACAGATTCTAAATAGAAAGTGTTCTAAGAAATAATATCTAGTTTCTAGTTCAGAGTGGAATCTGAAGTCAGTCAAATCCTAAATCTGAGAAGGAGGGAGGAAATATGTGTCGTCTTTTATCTGATGTATAACAGGGAGTTCTAAGCAATGTCCTGGTCAAATTGCCTTATCGGAGATCAGCCCTTGCTGGATTCACCTTTTAATGTGAGCCAATCAAGTGTGGGAGTGGAGGGAGTGCAATAGGAATCTCCTTGGGGCATTAGGGGTGGGGACATTACTCCCATGTGAATTAAACTGCTTCCCAAACTTACTGACCTAATGTAAGAGAGGAATGACTGCCCTGAGACACATGTGAACCCAGGTCTTGAAAGAAAAAGCAAGTGCTTAAAATCATGAGAGGCACATTTTAAAAAAAAAAATCCAAATTGGAAATGATATACTGCAACAGAGAATAAGAAACACTAAGAAAACAAAAGGCTTAATTTGAAAAAAATTAACTTTTCCACAGTCTATAATATTCTCTGTCAAATATGCTGGAAGCAAAATTCTGCATCTGCATTGATTGGATGAATTTCAAAGACCTTTTACCTGCTCTCTGTTTGTGTTGCCTCATATCTTTATGACATGGAATGAACTGCTTGGCGCCACGTTGCTGTTATCCATTAACCATTCCTGTTTTCCTAATCATCTTAGACTCCATCTTTCTCTGTCCTATCTGTTATTGTCTTCTGCAAAGAGATGTGATGTTCCTTTAGCCTGTTCTGGTTTGCATGACATGATTTGTGTATCTGCCTACAAGGGTTTCTCTACTGAACCCTGTACATTATCTTCCCCCAGCCCCCCTCCTCTGTAACCAGGAGAAGAGGGTCATACATCTGTAAAATGACAGCACTTATGAAAAATGGGAGTTTGGTACACATGGCTCTCATCAGACACAGACTCATCTTCCATGCCACAGACACTACTTGTTTCCTTGCAATGCAGACTGAGTTAAAAAACACAGGAAACACCTAATAAATTGCTTGGCCTATCAAATTAACAAGTCATCAAGAAAGTATTTTGGTAATCAATGAGCAAACCAGAATTTTAGTTTGCTTTCTTGCATGGAGATGTGACGGACAGAGATGTGGCAACTTACTTACTCCCTCTCTGCTCTATAAGCAGCATTTAACAGAATTGGAAGTTTGCTGTGATACTGGGGAAAGTGGGAGAGGTCTATTTTTAGAATTAAAAGAACACCTAGAGCCAGAGGGGAATATTGGCCTTAACTCAGCATCACACAAGGGCTCTGTGAAATTCAGAATCATAAGCATTTGACAGCATATTTATGGCAGCAGGCTTTCAGATGAAGACATTTTTAGTGCAGAATATGTTAAATATGGAACAGGAGTGAAATTTTCCATTGTTGAAAGTAGCCTGAACTGAAGAGCCTCCGTGCAGTTCCTGCTCTGGTGAACTCATTTATAGTCTTAAAGGAAAACTACAATGTAATGTTAAATATCACATGTAATTCTAAATAAGCTATACTTTGTTTAAAACTTTGTGCATATAACAAAAAATTAATAATTAATCAGGAAGCAGCCATCTTGTCTGTCTAGAGTGTGAGGTGTAGAAATAGGCCTGGCTCGTACATATAGTCAAGAAAGACAGATGCCGGGGGCAACAAAAAAAAAATTAAGGCTTAGTGACTGTTTGTTGTAGAGACAATTGCCAGCTCTGGATGGGGTGTGTTTCCAGTTTGCCTAGGGCAATGAAAAGCCTGGGGCTGCTCCTGTGAAGCAAGTGAAACGCAGCATATTAAAGCATGAGAGAGGCAGGAAACTTGAAGTTGTACGTTTTGTTGCAGTTTATATAAAAAACATAAGTATTACACACATTCAGCAAATGCAAATTTAAGCAAATTCCACTGCCTGAATTTACACATTTCAGTAGCCTCGGGGATGTCATGAGCTTAAAGTTACGAACCTGCTTAAGGATCTTGTTGAATAAAGGTCTAAATCATCATCATTTTAACTGGAGAATTAAAATAACACAAATTACCTTGCAACTGCTTTGGCATTCTCCTGTTTTTCTCAAGCATTTCAGTGGATTTGGGCTTCCTGTCATAAAATATGTCTCTCGACTAGACATCCTACTGGGAAGTCTCAGTAAAATGGCAGAGCCTACTGAGATATATCAGCACCATTCACGGTTAATGAAGATACTGAAACAGTGACACGTGTTTCTCAAATAATTGTTCTGAAAATTCACCGTACCTGTACATAAGGTATTTTATATTTTTTAGTAAATATATAGCACTACAGTGAAATTCTGGCAAAGCTTCCATTGACTTCAATAAGGCCAGGGTTTCACCCAGAGTACCTAAGGTATTAGAAGTAATCACCATTTTGCTGCACGGAGGCTCTCTTCAGTTCAGGCTACTCTCAACAATGGAAAACTTCACTCCTGTTCCATATTTAACATAGTCTCCACTAAAAATGTCTTCATCTGAAAGCCTGCTGCCATAAATATGCTGTCTAATGCCCATGATTCTGAATTTCACAGAGCCCTTGTGTGACGCTGAGTTAAAGCTAATATTCCCCTCTGGCTCTAGGTATTCTTTTAATTCTAAAAATAGACCTCTCCCACTTTTCCCAGTATCACAGCAAACTTCCAGGTCTGTTACATGCTGCTTATAGAACAGAGCAACAAAGTTTATAGTTTCTACTGTACTTTGCTGTGCATTTAGCTATAAAACCAAAAATAAGCAGCTAAGTCCAGGATATCACCTGGTTTCCTTGTCAGAGAAACAAATCATAATCATACACTGTCACCAATCTACTGGCCACACAAGACTTAATTGTTGCCATTAGGCTACACATCATGACCACTCAGAACTTCACAGTAGCAGGAGTGATATAAGTCAAATATTGCTGCTTCAAAAGTCCAGCTTCCTACCAATTGTGCTAGAGAAGAATCTCCACAGTTTTAGCAAAATAGAGCTGATGACACACAACTGAGCATTTCTGATTCCACCTTGCAGAAGGTGGTGCTGCACATATACATTAGCCAGTTCTTTACAATACTGCTTTCCTGGATGATTTGCAGGGCCAGCTCCAAGTTTTTTGCCACCCCAAGCAAAAAAATGTTCCCATGCCCACCCCGGCCCCACCCCAACTCGCCCCTTTCCCGCCCCATTCCAACCCCTTCCCCAAATCCCCGGCCCCGTCTCCTCCCCCAGGGGTGCCGCATTTCCCCTCCTACCCTCCCTCCCTCCCAGGCTTGCCTGGGAGGGAGGGGGGAGAAGCAGAGCAGATGGCGCGCTTGGGGAGCAGGCAGCAGTGGAGCGGAGGTGAGCTGGCGGGGGAGCAGTTCCTCCCCCCCAGGTTACTTCCTGCAGCCCTACACACACACACACACACACACACACACACCGCAGCTCACCTCCGCTCAGGGCCGGCTCCCGGCTTTTTGTGCCCCAAGCAAAAAAAAAAAAAAAAAAAAGGAGCCGAAGTGCCGCCCCTTGGAAAGTGCCGCCCTGAGCACATGCTTGGAGCGCTGGTGCCTAGAGCTGGCCCTGATTTGAGTCCGTGAAGTGACTAGAATGGGAGTCTCTGCTCTGAATTGTTCTTTATATTTTTTTACAGAAGTATTCTCCACAACTTTTCTATTCCACTTAGAAAGGGGGAACTTGATGTATAGTTTTTGAGTGACCTCCTGTGACAACGCCTGGATGTACTTTGGAAGGAGCGATATTCGTTCCTTCTAGTGTGGAGGAAGATAGCCACAACATCGGGTCTTTGAGCATGGGGAGTGGGGAGAGATGGTAACAAAAGAGGAAAGGGGATAGTGGAAGAACCCCCCCAATTAATTATGTTGACATACATATAGAAGTTCATGAAAAGCTACCTCTGCTCATTTATAGTTCACTGCAGACACATCCCTGGCTGCCTTGCATTAATTTCATCCCTTTCCAGACTAAATTCAACTTCCTCTCTACAGCCCCGATTCAGCAAGGTATTTAAACATGCATCTAATCTCAAGGACATGATTTGAATAGGACTGCTCACATTTTTAAAGCTACACATATGCTTAATTTCCTTGATGAATCAAGGCGAAATGCAGGAGATGATTCAGCCTGTGTGGGCCCAGTCTTTCAGTCCTTATATAAGTTGAGGACAAGAATCCATAGTTGGTATTTCATTTATTGCAGTTAGAATTGAGCCAAGAGGATGCTTGTCAAACTCAGCACTCAACCATAACTGGGAAACAATTAGAAGCAAAGGGCCAAAACTGGGTCTCATTTACCCCGGTGTAAATCTGAAGTAAATCAAACTTTAGTGGATTTAGGGCTTGGTCCTGCCAGGTGCTGAGCACTCTGACCCCAATCCAGCAAAGGATTCCCACTGAAGTGAGTGGCCGTATCCAGGTGCTTAAAGTTAAGCAGACATGTATGCGCTCTGTTGTCTCAAGACCAGAGTGCTCAGCACCTGGCAGAACTGAGCCTTTAGTCTAGAGTGATGCTGGGATAAATTGGAGCAAAATTCAACTCAAATTTAAAAAAACAGATTTTGTCCTCAAAATAAAATTTCCATTGCATCAGAAAGGGCCCTAGCATCCTTAATGTTGCTAAAATACAATTTATTAAAGGAAAACTACATGATTAGTTATAATCCCTTAGCACCAGTATACCGTGCATAATACGTAATAACAATGCACAGTACGGGAAATGTAACAACAATGCACAGTATGGGAAACAGTGAATAGGGCATAAAACTGGCAGTGATACAGCATATAATCAAATTGTTTTAGACTAAACAGTTGTTAGAAATAAACTGTCAGTGTTTTCATAGTTTCATAGCTCTGCATGATGCTCATTAACAGTTTCCACATTCCTAAATTTCCCCAGCTAGAAATCACATCTTATGATGTAGTTCAAGACACAGGAAATGCCGCTCATTAATGGAATGCATGAAGAAGGCAGAAAACTTTGAACAGAGGCAAATTTATATATATATAGATAGATAGATAGATATATATATATATATATATATATATATATATATATATATCTAGGTTCAGAACTTGCAATACAATAACTTTAAAAGTCTTTTCCCACCATTCAAATAGGGAACTGTATTTCCTGTGTCCTCTAATCCTTACTCATACATGTAATCTACATATGATATGAGTAAGGCTTGCAGGATCAGAGCCTTTGCCATAAGATTAGCAAGATGAGAGTTTCCTCATTGAATTACTATATTTCATTATATTCAAGACACATTTTTCTTTCTCTTTTTTAATTTCATGTAGGGATTGGGATACATTTGGAGTTTTCCTTTTCAAAAAGAATCCAATCCCTCTGTTCACTCTCACTATCCTCTCTAAGTTTAAAAGTATTCCTACTAGATTCTGTAACAAATGGTATTCAGTTGCCATCAATTTATTAACATTTTACGTTTCATAAAGACAAATAGCTGTGGTTCCAGACCAGCTGCTCTCTTCAGTTTCCTCAGCACACCACTCATAGGTCAAGCCATTCAGCAGAAAGCATAAGCACCACTGGGGAAGCAAAAAAAAACCCCAAAAAACAAAAAAAAAACAGGTTAACTATGTAAACAGCTGTTAAGACAGCAAAAATAATGTTATTTTACATTGATTTTACTTAATAGGAACTGTAATAGCCAGTTGTTTTGTTATTTACATTGTCATCAGTTCTCTAGCTTTAATATTTTTTGGTATGTGACTGTTCGGTTTCAGGCATTTCTCAAGTTGACTGCATTTAACAGATGTTCGTTTTAGAAGAGTTCCTTAGTGGTATAAATTATAGTAGATTAAATTGCTCATTTAAGAGTTTGACAAAGTGACTCTCTGAGAATGTGCTGGTATGTGCAGCAGAGAACGCGAGTGCAAAAAGAAGTGCATGGGGTTCTCAGAAAAAAGTCCTCTTCCCGTGTGTTTAGAAAGTGACTCTGTCATATAAAAGTTATGCCTGCTGTTAAAGTGGTTAAACCAGCTGCATCCCATGTGCTGTAAATGCTCTTGTCTCTTATTTCTCCTGTTCAATTATTGTGTCTATAAATTGCAGGAGGCCACCTGTGCAATGCACTCATCCAGAATAGCCCCAGAGGAAGCATTAACATATCAAGCCTCATAAAGCACAAATCCTTAAATGTAAAAACTGACACTTTCATCCTACTTCAGACTACGTCTATATAGACATTAAACCAGAAAGGAATGGAGAACATTTTACTATATAATTTAAGGGCCCGATCCTTCTTCTATTGACGTCAATGGCAAAGCTCTCATTGATTTTATTGGGAAAATGATCAAGCCATAAAAGCATAATCTCAGTTTAAATATTTTAGAATTATATTCTGATTTCACTTATTCCCCCTATATATAAGGTTCTGGTGCAATTTGAAAAGTGGTGGGAGACTGCTCTTCCATTTATATTAACCATGCTGGTATGCTGTCTTTAGAAATGTTTTCCCAATCTAAGGAAACTTAATAAAATACCTCTAGAAAAAAGTGAAGGGATAGGAGCGATATGGCCAGCACTGGCTGAAGGTTGGTGCCCAGATTAACAAAGCAACTGATTGTGTTTCTTTCTTGCTGTTTCCAACTCTAGCAGTCCCATTTTGAGGGCATTTTGAGAATGGTTATCCTTGTCTTGATATGCAATTATCTTCAAGAACTCATGAAGGATGGGTGAGGTCCAGAAGACTAGACAAGGGCAAAAATATACCTCTCTTTAAAAAGAGGAACAAAGAGGACCCAGGGAATTATAGACCATTTAACCTGACTTTGATACCTGGAAAGATACTGGAACAAATTGTTAAACAATCAGTTTGAAGCACCTAGAGGATAATAAGGTAATAAATAACAGCCAACATGAATTTGACAAGATCAAACCATGCCAAACCAAACTAATTTCCTTCTTTGAAGGGTTTTCAGTCTAGCGGATGTTCTACAGCAATCAACATGATATATCTTGATTTTAGGTTTATGACACAGACCCACATGATATTCTCATAAGCAAATGTGGGTTAGATGAAATTACTATAAGAAGGCTACATAACTGATTGTTAGACCATACCTAAAGAGTGGTTATCAATAGTTTGTGGGCAAACTGGGAGGAAGTATCTAAGATAGTCCAGCATGAGTCTGCCCTGGGTCTGGTACTATTCAACATTTTCATTAATAACTGGATAATGGAGTTCAGAGTATGCTTATAAAGTTTGTAGATGACACCAAGTTGGGAGTGGTTGCAAGCGCTTTGGCAGACAGGATTAGAATTCAAAAGGGCCTTGAAAAAATGGAGAATTGGCCTGAAATCAACTTGATGAAATTCAGTAAAGATGAGTACAAAATACTTCACTTGGGAAGGAAAAATCAAATGCACAAATACAAAAAATGGGGAACAACTAGCTAGGCAGTAGTACTGTTGAAAAGGTTCTGGGGATTATAGTGGATCACAAATTCAATATGAGCCAACAATGTAATGTAGCTATGAAAAAGTCTAATATCATTCGGGAATGTATTAACAGAAGTGTCATACGTAAGATATGGAAAGTAATTGTCCCACTCTATTCGGCATTGGTGATACCTCAGCTGGAGTACTGTGTCCAGTTTTAGATACCATGCTTTAAGAGAAATGTGGACAAATTGGAGAGTGTCTCGAGGATAGCAACAAAAATGGCAAAAGGCTTAGTGAATCCGTCCAATAAGGAAAGGTTAAAAATATTGGGTATGTTTAGTCTTGAGAAAAAAGATTGAGGGAGGGACCTGATAACAGTCTTCAAATATGTTAAGGGCTGTTTTAGAGAGGACAGTCATTCCCCATAACCACTCAAGGTAGAACAAGAAGTAATTGACTTAATATGCAGCAAGGGAGATTTAGGTTAGATATTAGGAAAAACTTTGTAACTATAAAGCTAAGTAAGTACTGGAATAAGTTACCTAGAGAGATTGCGTAATCCTCTTCATTAGAGGGTTTTAAGAACAGGTTAGACAAATACCTGTCAGGGATGGTGTAGGTATACCTGGTCTAGGCTCAGTGCAGGGGGATGGACACAATGACTTCTCAGGATCCCTTCCAGCACTACATGTCTATGATTTCTATGCCAAAAAAGACGTTTCCCACTTCTATGCTGAGCCACTTGCCACAGTAAGTGCAAAGTTATGAGCTTCCCTGGTGTTAGAATCTGCAGTGCTGGGCTGAATAGGAACAGCCTAGGTTGAGACTATACATTTCCAATCGATACAACCAATTCTTGAGCCCTTAGACTGTGAGCTCCTTGGAGAAGGTCTCATCCTCTTTGAGTGTTTGGAAAACACCTAGCATAGAGTAGACACTACTGTAAATAAATAATAGCTATGTAATGTGGACTGCATCTTAGTGTTCTTGGCAAAGGTTGTGTATAGCTTTCCCCTGTTCCCCAACACTCCCTGATGTAAAATCAATATTTAAATACACTTTCAGCCAAGTCCTGCATGCATGCCAAGTACTCTGATCAGAAGAATACTACTACATGCAGCAATACTAACATTTGCAAATGTTTAGGTCTAAATACAAAATCTGAGTTTCAGGCCCATCTTTATAGAAAATAGAAGGTTAGAAAGGAAATGCTTTGGACTATAATAGCAAAGGCAACCTTGAAAAATTATACTACCATTAAAATGAAGCACATTCTTCTAGATACAAAATGTTCTCTGGTTGGTTTTTTTTCTTATTTCTTGTTTGATACTGCCATTTAAAGATAAAAGAATGAATTTGCACATTATATACTTTCAATTTAGTAAGAATGCTAACTGCTTTCGCTTTTCTTTTTGTAGTGGAACCTGCTTTGTATTGTTGCTGTGCTGGGTCCATGTAGAAACTGTGAACTTCAACCAAGAAACTTGCAGCGGTTGTCAGGGGTGGGGCTTCCAGTATAAGGAGATTCAGGTCTGTGTACTCAGCATTAGGGATTATGTTGCTCTACCCATCTCTAGTCAGTTACTGAGCAGTTGTAGTGCTGTTTTACAGCTCTCACTGCTCTGATTGTGAGGGCAGATACCTCTTGCCTTCTGAGAGCTTAGAGGTACAGTTGTCATTTCTGGTGATTCCCAAAGATCTTCAGAAATAGGGGAAAAGTCTCCTCTACCACTGAAGATGTCTACTGTTAACAAATAGGGCTTCTGGCAGCTGATTATGTAATTACCATCAGCCCTGGTCTGCAAAACTAAGAACATGAACCCATCTTGGTTTCAGGTGAGTCGGGTGTCTATCCAAATCATTTGCACAGCTCTGACCTCAGCATCAAAAATTATCCTTCTAGGGTGACCATATGTCCCAATTTTATAGGGACAGTCCCGATTTTGAGGTCTTTTTCTTATTTAGGTTCCTAGTACCCCCCCACTCACTGTCCCGATTTTTCACATTTGCTATCTGGTCACCCTATGTCCATCTGCCATCTTTCACTAGCACTGTATTCGCTTTTTTTTAAAAGTACCTTTACAGATATCTCCGAAAGTTTGGCAGTTTGCCTCAGACCTTCACAAACAATATCCTGCTTCATTTCTCTATTGTTTAACTGTTTGATTTTTTTTTAAATTCCCTAGCTCTATTTGTAAGACAGTTCCAAATACATCCACACACTGCAAATGTTTTCCTTTCCCTCACTGCAGCACAATTAGACCCTGTGACCTTCTATTCCCAGATGAGAAAGCAATGCCAAATTGCTGCCAACGCTTCATTACGATTATATATTGGTCTTATGGGGCTTGATTTTTCTTTGGCTTTCCCCATCCCTCCTTTATTTCTAGTTTACTAGCAACATACAACTTTCTATAACATGCCAGTACCCTCTGAAGAAAGTATTTTTTCACCAACTAAGATAACTTTTGGTTAATGCTAAAAGTTTTCTTTTTCATTGAAAAGTATGTATTGTACATTCGTTACTAGGAGCACAAAGTTAAGGTCAAAGCAGTAAAGGCTGGTCTAGGAACAACAGTCAAATGGAAATTACAAGAATGTAAAAATCCAAATAGCTTTTGAAAACTATATCAGAAGATTGCATGGTCTTAGGTTCTGATCCTTCAAACACTTACATGTGCTTAATTCTATTCACATTAGTAGTCCCATTGACTTCAGAGCCTTATCTTGTAATCTTTTTGGGACAGAAACAGCATATTTATATGTGTTTGTATAGCATTTAGCACAGTGGAGCTCTGATCCTAATTGGGGCCTCTGGGCATTATAGTGATAAAATATTGGAGGAGGAGGTTGAGGAGAATTTTATTAAACTTGCATGTTTGTAGCTATAGTGAGTAAAAATGTGACTCTCTAGCTATCAGTTCTGTGTATGCTGATTCAGACACTAAGGCCAAAAAATAAGCTTTTGGTAGCTTTGGAAACCTTCTTTGAGCATTGTGCTTTTCTCAATTCTTACTTGATACTTGGACATTACTTATTCTTCAACTTCCTACTGTCAGATGGGCAAAATCTCCCTAACTGGGCTAGAAAACCATCCCCAAAATAGCAGATATCGATTAGCTGTAGTCAATAAGAGTCCTGGGGAATAAGGCCCTGATTCAGCAAGGCACATAAGCATGTGCTTGAGTTCCATTGACTTCAATGCACGTGCATAAGTATTTTTCTGAATCAGGCCCTATGTGAGTACAAGTGCCTGTAGGTTGGATACATCTCTGCTTATACCCTAAGTCACCCCTCCAGCACTATGATTTTTCACCCTGATTTCTTCCCAGACTGCTATAATCCTCATTCCTATCTGTCTAATTTATCATTCCTTATGCTTCAGAGTGTAAACAAATTACCATCTGTGGTAAGAAAGTAATTATCCTAGGATTTAGTATTGCAGTTAGCTAGTTGCTTAGGGCCTGACTTCCATCACTGACATCAGTGGGAACTTTGTCACTGATTCAATGAGCAGAGAATCCAGCCCAAAATTTTAAGCCTATAGTATTATTTTGGCTTCCTCTGATTCATCTAGTTTAGGCAACTGTTAAAGAACTGTCCTTTTTTAGTTTGTTAGTTCCTATGGCTCTGTACTTGTCCATTTTCATTTTATTGGTCCCCTCAGAATTCACCCTCCATATTCTCACAACACACATGGCCTCATCAGCTGCTTGGTCGGTTCAGCTACTGTTTCACCTTTTCTTCTATTTAAAAATGTATACGACAAATTACATTTCTAAAAATATGCTTTAGTTCAAACACAACTTATTGGACACTCTGGTGGAATCACTGGATGAAATCCTATGATCTGTATTGTGCAGGAGGTTAGAGTAAGATGATCACAATGGTCTCTTCTGGCCTTAAAATCAATTATTGTTGTTTTTATCTCCATGAGATCAAAAATGTGTGACTAGACGTTGCAGTCTAAGAATAGCAACTTGCTGTTAACTTGCTGCTGTAAGCATCCTGGGTTAGTACACACCTCCACTATGGCCTCAATGATTATCTAGCCCAGGAGAGAGTTAGCATTGCATAAATGGAAAGTATCCTTAAATTATCCTCTAAATCACCTGGATCGATTGGTCTTCAGCTGTCGTTAAGACTGCGCTGATCACAACACGTCCACCATTCTTCTCGCATCCTTGCCTTTCTTCTCCACATTCATCCGAAACATTTAACAATGTCATCTTCCCATCTTCTTGGAGGCTGACCAGGTGGTCTTTTCTGTTCTCACGGGTACCACTTCGTAATGATTGCAGTCCACCTATTGTCCGTGAACTGTGCTATGTGGCCCACCCATCGTATCTTATTATATCTGCTTTCCACGACAATATCTTTCATGCTGCTGCATTCTCTAATCATTTCATTTGGGATATGATACAGAAGGGAAATTCCCAGCATAGCTCATTCCATTGCCCTTTCAGCTACCGACAGCCAGTGTTCTTCTATCTTCATCAGTGCCCACATTTCACTGCCATACAGCATGGCTGGCAGCACTGTTGAATTGAAGATATTTGTATGTGTGGTCTTGTCAATTTTTCCTTTGAGGATGTCCTTGATGGAATTAAACGCACACCATCCTGCCCGAATCCTTTGCAAGAGTTCTCCATTCATGTCTTGGCACATATTAACTTCTTGGCCCAAATATATGTACTGTTCCGCTTCTTAAATTTCTTCTCCTGTTACCATTATTCAGGCTTTTCTTAAGAAATCTGATCACATGTATTTAGTTTTGCAATGGTTCATTTTCAGACTGACCTGACTGCTTTTCTTGTCAAGTCTTCGTAGCATGCTCTGCAGTTGGTTGGTGCTTTTGGCAATTAGTACGATGTTGTCCGCAAATCTGAGATGAGATAATTGTTCTCCATTTATATTAACATAATAATATAAAAAAATCCTCTAAATATTGAAACAAAATTTCAGTGAATTTTTTTTATGCTCTATATTGACAGTGTCATAAAAGATGTCACAATTTCAGAATGGAAGTGAGAGACTTGAAGACTGGAGTGAGAGAAATGAGATGAAATTCAATAGTACAAAGTACAAGGTCATGCGCTTAGGGTCTAATAACAAGAATTTCCTCTACAAACTGGGGGTTCATCAGTTGGAAGTGACAAAGAAGGGGAGAGACGTGGGTATGTGGGTCAATTACAAGATAACTATTAGCCACAATGTGATATAGCTGTGAAAAAGGCAAATGAACTCTAGGATATATTATGTTAATGACATTGTACAAGGTACAAGATCTCATATGGAATATCATCAATGGTCACCCACGTTCAAGAAAGAAGAATTTAAACTGGTACAGATGCAGAGAAGAGCTAATGGGATGATCAGGGGAATAGAGGGCCTATCTTCTGAGGGGAGACTGGAAGAGCTTGGCTTGTTTAGTCTTGCAAAAAGAAGGTTGAGAGAAGATACGATTGTGCTATAAATATATTGTGGGGGGGGCCATAAAACACCAGGGAGTTTGAAGACTGTTTAAGCTAAAGGACAATGTTGGCACACAAATAAATGGATATAAACTGGCCGTGACAAATTTAGGCTAGAAATTAGAGGAAGGTTTCTAACCATCAGATGGGTGAGGTTCTGTAATAGGCTCCCAATAGTAGTTGGGATGGCAAACATCTTAATTAGTTTTAAAAGAAAGCTGGACAAATGTATGAGTGAGATTCTAAAATGGGGTTGCTTGTGATTGTAGGAGGCAGGGCTCAGCAGCTCTGGGATTCACTTCAGGTTTATGTCTTATGTTCCTAAAAGCTCATGCTTTGCGGTTTCAGCCAGCTACCTGAAAGGGTCAGGAAGGGAATTCCCACACACACACACACACACATAGAGTGTATTCTGGGATTTTTTTTAAATCTCCTTTCTCTGAAGCATCAGGGATGGCCATGGCTGGAAATAGTACATTAGATGGGAAGGGCCAGATCTCCGAGGTGGCACCAAGCATTCTCTCTCTATTGCTTGGCTGTCTGGTTCTTGTTTACATGCTCATGGCTTAATTTGATTGCCTCCCCCCACCCCAGGCAGTTATCTTAGGGGAGGGTTCACCTTTGTCAGCAGTGTGTGGGTCACTTGCCAGGATTATCTGGGTGTATCTCAGTTAATCATTTCCCTGCCATTGCTACTGTTCGTGGCCTGTGATAGACAGGAAATCAGTCTAGATGATCTGGTGGTCCTTTCCGGCCTTAAGCTCTGTTATGCTAAATTGTGATGTTAAGATTTTAATTCAGGCCACATTTCATAGATGCAACCGCAGTCACTGGAGTCAGCGGTTACTGACCTCGGCAATATGGCAGGGTAGAAGTTGAGCTGTTTGAAAATGGCCAAGAATTTCTGTAAAACATTTTGTCATTTTCTCCCCAGTTTTTTTGGTTGAAATTTTGTACATTCAGAATATTTTTATTGGCACTAGGGCTAACCTTTGTTACCCTGATTCATGCCCTGTGACTGGAGCTCAAGAATAAAGATTGGTCTTTTTCTCGCACTCTCGTGTGCCACACCTTTATTACAATGGTGGAAAATAGCTTGTACCTCATGAACTTTTTATGTTGCCAGAATAAGCAAAAGAAAGGAAGATTCTTCTCTCACCCCAACCCTCCACTCAAAAACCATTCTGCAATTGCCAATATGAATAACATCATCATCGGCAATCCCTCGATTTGAGTATGATCTCTACCAAAGATTTACATATGGGTCCTGACAAGACTGAGAAGTCCAATCCTGGAACCACAGATCCGCCCATAATAGGTACAGACGTTTCCTGGAGGGTCAGCTGCCTGCTGGGAGAAAGTTCTTTCTTTCATTGCAGTGGATAACAAATGCTCAGATGGAGTGTAAAATAATTCTCTAGAACTCAAATCCATAAGCATCCATAAATCTCTCACTGACTTTGCATTACATACAATACAGCACATTCTGATAAATGCTCATATTCACCTTTTTTGAATGGTGGCTTTGGTTACAACATAGTGAGAGGAGAATGGGTCTGGCACAGTAGATAGAGCCCTGGACTGTCATTCAAAAGACCTACGTTCCATGCCTTACTCTGCCATTGATGATCGTCATTTCAAGATTTCTGTGCCTCTTTTTCACTTCCCTTTGAATCTCTTGTCTAGAATCTCTTTGTGGCTGGGACTGACTCTTACAATGTGTTTGCAGAGTGCAATCGGCTCCTGATATTGGTTGGGGCCTGTAGACACTACTGTCAGACAAGAAGTAATAACTCATTTTGTTTCAGAGCCTAGTCAGAACATTCTCATTGGTGCAATTCCCTAAGATTAGATTTGGTTGGAAAAGAACTCTTCCTTATTACCCCTGGATAGAAAATCACTTGAATTAACCCCTCTGTTCACCTGATATTCAGACTTTCATACCTAGTTCAAAATATGCTGATCCTTTGTATTGTCTGCAAAACAGAGGTTTTATTATCAAGTCCAAATTCACCATGAATGCCCTCTTATTCTACACATTCTGTCACTTTCCACCAAGATTTAGATCTCAAATCAGACAAAAAAAATCCACATACTAAACATATTTCCTGGAAACTGCTTTGTAAGCTATTAACAGTAAAAATGCTTGAATTTGATATTGTAATGTTAGTAGTACAGTTGCATTGCATTCTTTTTAAGCAGCTGCTGTTGAAAATCAAACATTTAACATATGATAGAAAGATGTGTAGTACAAATACATATATTCTGTGGAGGGAATGTGTAAAGAATGTTTGGCCCCCATTTAAATAGCCTAAAGAAAGGGGGCATTGTGTTCTTGTTCATCATTCATGGAAAGAACAAATGTGATAAACTTGTTTTCCTCAAAAGATTTTCCTTTTCTGAGGGGGGGGGGCTGAGGGAAAATAAGAAAAGGAGAGGGGAAATGTCCAGATGACTTGGCTGTTATATTTAATAGCATGTGCTGCCTCCTATACATACAATAGCAGTATTCTTTGGATCGGTTCTGTTCTGCTAGTTTGATTAAAAGATATAGCAAGACATCAGGCTTCTCACGCTTTGCTTGTACCCATTGAACCGCTGTTGTACTACAAACTTTCATCTTTTGTTGGTGATTGCTAAGGCATCGTACACATGAATGAAAGCTGCTTTCCTTCCATTTCCCAAGCCCACAGAAATGGGAAACCAGATAATGTGATATTAAAAACACACCCAGTCCAGTGGCTCAACTTGCAAGAGTGCTAATCAGATTTACAGCTTGGCGTCTCTAAGGCGATGGCTTTATTCCCAACATTGCCAGTCATGTTAGGAATCACAACTATGCTGAGATGCACGTTTCCATGGTCTCAGCAGGAGACAAAAAGAAGGGGGTAGGCAATAATTCTTCAGGGTAATTAGCCACTGAAGGAGAATCATGAAGTCGCCTTGCTCACTTAAGCCAGTTAAGTGGCTAGCTCATGCTCACCATCATAATGCTGTGCTATGAGATCTGGAAAGTGTAGCATGGATACCTACCTTCATCAGCAAATGTAATTTTGGACTTTGCTGCCAAAGGAGCTACAGTATGAACGCATTTATTGGGAAAGAGTTTCATGAAATAAATTATGGCCTATTGCACCAGATTGAAATAATGGTATGGCTGTGGCAGCAAGAGAAAACCAAATATGTTTGCCAGGCACCTCAAAGCAAAACATGAGGTACCTGCTTAAGGCATGTACACACTGCAGGCAGCCATTTCTCTGCAGCTGCACCAGCGGTTGTTTAGAAAGAGCAGTGAGCAGACAGACAGAAAGCGATTCAAACAAACCTGAACGGTCTTATTCTTTTGGTAATGGACCACTGCATAGATACCAAATCTGTAGCTTGTATATTAAATTAGAGTGGATAATAATATAGATAACTTTCAATTAAAATGTGAAATGAAAAGCCAAAGGTATGAGTCTGGTCCTATTACAGGAGTAACTCCACTGAAATCAGTGAAATCACACTAGTGTAAAACAGGGTGTGAGAAAAGAGTCGAGCCCTAGGTTTTCACAGTTTAAATATCTCTCTGCCTTTGTCCTTTGGTGCATTCTTGTAATAAATCCACAGAAGGTATTTTACCTTTCTTATCTCTTCTGGAGCAATAACTTGTTAATATACATGAAAGGATTCCATTGTTTATTTCAGAATTGTGGAGGATCTCAGTCGTGTTGCTAAAGATTGCTAATATTGTGCATTTATTTGCAAGTCCAACCATCCTGGTCTGCACACCTCCAAACTTCAAGGGTCAGGATCCAGTTCCAAATTTTAAATTAACCTGAATGAGCTAATTCATGGCTTCACATTGAAATCATGCAGAATTCTGATTGTTTTCATTATTTTGGCACTAAATAAGGTGAAACTTAAAAGACTCAACTGAGGCTTCAATCTTGCAAAGACTTACACTCATTCTTAACTATATGCTATGAGACCAGTCCCTTTCATAGCAGAGGACCTAAGAGCTTGGTTTCAAAGTCAAACACATGCCCAAGTTTTTACAGGATCAGATCCTGAGTTTTTTGGTTTGGTCATCCTGAAACTGAGTGAAACTCTGTCACAAGCCTCTCAGAGCAAAACCAAAAATAATTTCAGAAAAACCCCTCTGATGTATAGTTGTTGAATTTTGACCAGCTTTATTCATGAGATGTGGTAACTAATGTGCACCTCAATGTTAAGAAGCACTTTCAATTAACATTATTTAGTGATGGCCTCTAGCCACAAAATTAAAATCCAAACCCAGGTTCAAATTTCCAATATCTTCAGTGTCTGGGGTCATATGGATCTAGGATTTGTCTTGGACCTGATTTGGTAACCGTATCATATTTTTCAACTGTTGAATAGCATTAGTCCTCTTTGATTTTCCTGTAACTTGCTTTAAAATGTTTATATTCACATTTTCATTAGGTGTTAGCAGGAGTTTTTTTAATAAGCAATATATGTATATAATACTATTTTTTGCAGTAATCTATTCTCTCTCTCTCTCTTTCAGTGCCTGTTACCTGGTATTGAATTGGTCAGTTTGCTATGTCCCCCACATTGCAATAGAACTACAGGTTAGTGAGACGTGCCTCTTGTTGTGAGGAAGATTAGAGAAAATAACAGCATTTCTTAATAAGTCATTGTAAACACAGAGCTGTCCCTCCATGACCTCTAGCTGCTCTCAGTTACACATGTGCATGGAATAGATGTTTGAGACAGAAATCCTTGTAGCCGACTACACCTGCCATTTCCATCATACAGCAGCAGCTCCACGGCAAGCAGTAAATCTGTCAGTGGGTCCTAGCACTGAATGGCACCAGTGGTTTCATATCCAACCATTCTGAGGCGAGCGTCAGAGCTATTTCTTCCCCCCTGAATTGACATCAATGCTCTACAGAGAAAACTGATTCCAACTGCCTTTTTTTAGTTCCCCCCGATCTAGCCAGCTTATGTAGTGAACAAATAATGCTTTTACTTTCTTTTTCACTCTGGATGACCAATTTTTTATTAAATTTAAAAAAAATGGCTACAGCTTCTGTGCTATGCTCAATATATAGATACATATTATATTTTCAATCGTCTTCTTGGTCATTGTTCATGCTCTGAAGAGTGGCCCAGAAACCAGTGAGTAAATTAGATGATCTCTTAAAAGTCATGTACAATGATTGTTTTTTAGGATCTAAAAAACCAATGTCTGAAGGCTGATTGGTTCACATCCTGTCAGGAGTGCTACAAATGAAAGACTCATTATGTCTTCACTAGGCTATTCCCCTCCAGCTGAAAAATGCCCAACTATAGCACCAGTCATGAAGATTGCAACATTTGCCATCAATGTTTTAACAAAAAAAAAGTGGGGGGGTGAGGGGGGAATTTATCTGGTTATTTAGCAAGAATGCACGACAGGATGTGTGCCCTGTGCAGATGTCACCATTCCATAAAGCCAAACACTGAATGCCAGCACTACACAAAAATTACCAACATTCCTGCATCCTGGGGTACCCTATTATGATACAGTCACCCAACAGTTCAATGTGGTGGCAATCCTGCCCAATGGCTACAGTTCAAATGTGGCTACAGTCTCTGTGACAGCAATCTCACCTAGGGGATTCGGTTCAATTGACGGCAGTTCTGCTCAATGTCTAGAGTTCAAAAATGGCAGCAGTCCCACCCAATGGCAGCACTGCAAACTTCCCCATAATACCACAGGAACGGGCTCCGTATTGATTGGAGGAACCATCTCTGGAGGTATGTTTTCACTATATGGTTAACCCAGGTCTGAGTACTCAGGTTAGCCTAACCTGGGTGCAGGCATTCCCACAGCAAAGCCCTTACAGAGTACTCTGTCCTCACTGTTTCTACACTCACCTGTGCATATCAGTGGGATAAACAAATGGCAACAGTTCGAATGTGGCAGTAGTCCCACCTAGTGGTCAATGGTTGAGCAGAAGTAGGGGAACCCAGGCCCACCCTCATCCACCAGGTTCCGAACCTGGGTCCTGTGAGGCTGACTTGGCTGCTCACTTGGCTCTGTATGATGTTTGGCCTCCCTTCAGCTTCACTGGGCCACTTCCTACTCCACTCTCCATCTGGCTGCTGCCCAACTCTTGGGAACGTCGTCTTTGGGGCTTCCAGCCTTTGTCCCTGC
The DNA here is from genome assembly GCF_020497125.1 of Mauremys mutica. Classification (NCBI taxonomy): domain Eukaryota; kingdom Metazoa; phylum Chordata; order Testudines; family Geoemydidae; genus Mauremys; species Mauremys mutica. The sequence continues at coordinate 32,509,486 of NC_059076.1, read as the reverse complement.
TGTGAGTGCTGGGTCTCTCCTGCTCACTGGCCCAATGCAGGCCTGACTCTGGTCTTCCTCGGGCGCTCTCTGGGCATGTCCTCCTCCCTGGCTGGTCAGCCCCAGACTGGGTTGCCTGGCTGGCTTTTAAACCCCGCCTCCAGTCCAAACATGCTTGGCAAGGGTGTAGGGGCGAGGCCTCCTTATCCCATTACTGGGCATAGGAGCGGGGCCTCCTTATCCCATTACTGTTCCTTAACCCCCTCCTGGCCAGTGAGGGGTCTATACATCTTGTCACATCAGGGAATTGGAGTTTCTATTCCCTGACCCAGCTCTGAGCTCCCTAGTAGTGGAGGCTGTTAATGAATGAGGCAGGCAACAAAGTCCACCCCATACAGTAAGGACCATAAGAAGTTTGATCTTTTTGGCCCAAAATCCTATGCTTCAGCCATACTTCTGTTCACAATAGCAAGCCATCAGGCGCTCATGGCCAAAGATGAATACTTAAATGATAACAAATGTAATTCCTTTATTGAGCATCTGCCAGAGGAAAATTGTGACCAGTTTAAAGCCACTATTCCAGAGACTCAGCTTCTAGCAAAGACATCACTTCATGTCTCCTTAGATGTGGCAGATACTGTCTATATATCCACTACAGTGGTCATGTGAAGAGCATCTTGGCTGCAGATGTCAGGCTCTCCAAGAGAGGTTCAGAGTACCATTGAAGATCTCTCCTTTGATGGTCCCAAGCTCTTTGTAGACTCTATGGCTAGCTCTCTACACACTTTGTAGGACTCAAGAGCCATGCTGAGATCCCTTGGAATTTTTATTCCTGTAAATAAGAGGAGACTTAGTAGGTCTCAGACAGCATAAAGAGCAAGCCCAACCCCATATTCAGCTTCTGAACCTCTGGCCAAGAGACCAAGATACTCAAGAAAGAAACCTCCATCTGCTACAACTACATTTTCCCAGCCATCCGTGTCCTCCAAATAACAATTCTGATGACTTGACTGACAGTCTCCACCATCCAGTTGAGAAGATTGTACAGCTGTAACATCTTACCCCTCTCCCATTTTCAGGGTGTATAGGAGCATATAACATCAGATGAGTTTTGGAAGCTAAGACATCTAATTGCACTAGCCATTTAAAAGCTATCCTTCCTACATTCCCCCTTCCAGTCCATCTTAAGGTACCTCTCTCACAATCCATTACTACAACATGAAGTGACCTCAGTTCTGCATTTAGGAGCAGTAGAACCAGTTCCTGTGCAACACAGGGGAAGTGGATTATATTCAAAGTACTTCCTGATCCACAAAAAGAATGGAGGTTAGAGACCAATTTTAGATCTCAGGTCCCTAAACAGATATGTAAACCATCAAAAATTCAAGGTGGTGACCCTGGCAGCGATAATTCCTTAATTCTAATGAAGAGATTGGTTCGCGACTCTCAACCTACAAGATGCATATTTTGCTATTCACCCATCAGGTTTCTTCATGTCTGAATCAATAAAGAATACTACAAATACAAGTTGCTTACTTTCAGACTATCTTTGGCACCAGCTGTGTTCTCAAAGATTCTGGCAGTAGTTGCCACCCACTTACATTATTCGGGTATAATTATTTTCCCATGCCTATACGTAGCTAGTGGATCTCTGGTTATATTATGATTGTTATGACAGAGCTCGTGTCCAACCCCCTTTAAGGGTGATAGCACATTCTACAAGAACATTGTCTATGTCTATAGCCTTAATTAAGGATGTATCAATTGCAGACATCTGTAGAAGGACAACTTGGTACTCTGCTCATACCTTTTCTAATCATTGTGCCCTGGTGCCTGTAGCAAGATCAGATGCTGCTGTAGGCAACACAGTTCTCTCTTCTGTATTGGACTCTGCTCTGAACCCTCCAACTCTTTAAGGGGATATTGCTCAGGAGTCACCTGAAGTGGAGCACCCACAGCGACACTACTCAAAGAAGAAGGAGCGGTTACCCATCTTTTGCAGTAACTAGAGTTCTTCAAGATGTGACCCCCGTGGGTTCTCCACTACCTGTCCTCCTTCCTCTCTGCTGTAGAGTTGCCTTTGTGGGACTTTGTGATGAAGAAGGAACTGAGGGCAGTTCACTTGTGGAGCCACATATAGCCCTATAAGGATGTGTAGGGCACATGCACAAGCTGAATGGGCACCGCTACCAAAAATGTGCAAGCAAAGGTGCATGGCACGGGCACACCTGAAGTGGCACACTCACAGGGACACACACCTTGAAGAACTTCAGTTACTGCACAAGGTGAGTAACCTCTCCATTCTTTCCAAGTCAATTTTACCAATTGAGGAGCAATTTCTCTGTCCTTTTGGGGAGAATTGTGGAAAGGAATTGGAAGTTTATCAGCACTCAAATGATTTTGCCTTCATCCTGACTGCTAAGTGGGTGGGTTCCAGCCTGAGTTAAACTGGAGCAACTTGTCTGATCCACACCCCAACCAGGTAAACTACATGGGATTAAAGCACTTCCAAACCTTGGTCAGAGAGTTTTCTGTGCGCATAGTTGGGGGTGTTAAGAGCCTTAGTTAACTGTGCAGTGAAGATATACCCTAGCTGTGAAAGGATAATTCTCTATCTGTGACCTAATCAATTCTTAGCTAAACCGAGTTCCAGATGCAACCACTGTAGTGATTCTTTTTGGAAGTGGATACCTGTCCACTCGGAACTGGATTCATGTTTTTATAAATTGGAAATGGTCCCACTGTGAGTGCAGAAATACCAAGAAATTTTCATAAAATAAAAAAAATAGAGTCTGGATCAATAATTCCTTGGGCATCTGTGGTAGTGATTATCTTCGAAAAGTAATTAAAGACGGGAGAGATCCCAGAAGACTGGAAAAGAGCACATATAGTGCCAATCTATAAAAAGAGGAATAAGGACAACCCGGGGAATTACAGACCAGTCAGCTTAACTTCACTACTGGGAAAGATAATGGAGTAAATAATGAAGCAATCATTTTGCAAACACTTACAAGATAATAAAGTGATAAGTAACAGCATGGATTTGTCAGGAACAAATCATGTCAAACCAAACTAATAGCTTTCTTTGACAGGGTAACAAGCCTTGTGGATAGGGGGAAGTGGTAGACGTGGTATATCTTGACTTTAGTAAGGCTTTTGATACTATCTCACATGACCTTCTCTTAAACAAATTAGGAAAATCCAACCTGTAAGGTGGGTGCATAATTGGTTAACCATTCTCAGAGAGTAGTTATCAGTGGTTCACAGTCAAGCTGGAAGGGCATATTAAGAGGGGGTCCCACAGGGATTAGTTCTGGGTCTGTGTCTCTTCAATATCTTCATCAATTATTTAGATAATGGCATAGAGAGTACACTTATAAAGTTTGCAGACAATATCAAGTCGGAAGGGGTTGCAACTGTTTTGGAGGATAGGATTAAAATTCAAAATATCTGGACAAACTGAAGAAATTGTCTGAAGTAAATAGGATGAAATTCAATAAGGATAAATGCAAAGTACTCCACTTAGGAAGGAACAATCAATTGCACACATACAAAATGGGAAATGACTACCTTGGAAGGAGTATTGCGGAAAGGGATCTGGGGACCATAGCGGATCACAAGCTAAATCTGAGCCAACAGTGTAATACTGTTGAGAGGAGGAGGAAAAAAATAAAATAAAATACCTCATTCTGAGATTTATTAGCAGGAGTGGAGGGGTAGGACACGAGAAGTAATTCTTCCACTCTACTTCATGCTGATTAGGCCTCAACTGGAGTATTGTGTCCAGTTCTGGGTGCCACATTTCAGGAAAGATGTGGACAAATTGGAGAAGGTCCAGAGCAGAGCTACAAAAACGATTAAAGGTCTAGAAAACATGACCTGTGAGGGAAGATTGAAAAAATTGCATTTGTTTGTTCTGGAGAAGAGAAGACTGAGGGTGGACATAACAGTTTTCAAGTATATAAAAGGTTTTTACAAGGAGGAGGGAGAAAAATTGTTCTCTTTAGCATCTGGGGATAGGACAAGAAGTAATGGGCTTAACTTGCATGGTTTAGGTTGGATATAGGAAAAACTTCTCGCTAAGGTATTTAAGCACTAGAATAAATTGCCTAGGGATGTTGTGGAATCTCCATCACTGGAGATTTTTAAGAGCAGGTTAGACAAGCACCTGTTGGGTTGGTCTAGATAATACTTACTCCTGCCTTGAGTGCAGGGGACTGGACTAGAAGACCTCTTGAGGTCCCTTCCAGTCCTACACTTCTATGATTCTATAATAGTGAACAATTAGTCTATGAAACTCCTTGCCTCAGTATATAATTAAGGAGAAGAGCTAATCAGGATTCAAAAACAGAATGAATATTTACATGGATAACAACAATGTGTAGAGCTTCAGTAGTAAAGATTTTAAAAAGACAAATAAGAAAAACCCCAAGAGCTTTGGAAAGGAGAGAACCCTCAAGGCATAAGCCAAGCTCCATCAGAAGTTATGAGTAAATTTTTCATGGGAGCTGGTAACTGCCTACTGCTCCTTCCTCAGAAGCATCTGGGATTGGCCACTGTTGGAGGCAGGATACTGGACAAGGACTACTCTGATCCAGCATGGCAATTCCTGTGTTCTCCTGTACACTCAAACATATGGTAATTTTTATAGAAAAGGCATTTTAAAAAAATGTAATAAATCACTATGGATCTCTGCGAGTCACTTAAGGATTAAAGATGGGATTTTCAAAACTGCTCAGCATTGGGCTAACTCTGCTCCCACTGAATTCAATGGATATTTGACTTCAGTGAAGACAGAATTAGGCCAATGCGGAACTTTTTTGAAAATCCCATCCTAAACTTTTAATTCTTTAATAATGAAAGTTTCTAAGCAACTGGCACTTAAAGTTGTAATGGTTGATTCTTGTTCTGCGCTGGGGTTTTTGGGAGGGCTTCCAAGAAGGCCCACCCACAAATAAAGAAAGGTAGGTGTCCTAACATCCTAAGTAGTACAGGACTACATGCAGCCACTATCATTGGCACTGTACTCTAGGGGTGAGAACAGCACCAGAATCCTTTTCAGCCACTTGCTAGGAAGTAGCTCAGTGCAGCTGGCAGCTACTACAACAGAGAGCAACCCATGCTGGCCCGCAGGGAAGAGTTTGGGCCACATACTATACACCCTGGAAAACCTTTTTAGAATGCTGGGGTAAAGGGGATTATTCTTCTTGGCAGCTCTCCACAGAACTTAAAAAGGAGAAGGTGGATGAAAGCTAGCCATTCTCTCTTATAAAGACACCTAATGTAAGAGAGAGGGGTGTAGATGGCATGGGGCCATGTAGAAGGTGTCATGACTGGGGAAAAGCATGAGGAGATGTGTGTGGTGGGTGAGGAAGGGGATGGTGATTCTCTAGGGGGAAGCAAGATCCAGCAAGAGTGGGAGGGCAGTGGACCATCAGCAAGAAATGGGAAGGAAGAAATGTGTAAATGCTGCTCTAGTGGTATTTCTTCCCATGTCCCTCATATGAGGGAAAAGCCTTTTACATAACTTGTACCCAAAACCAAGAGGGTGAGATTATATTTGGACCCCTTCCTCCCCTCACACACACACACACAAAAATAAAAAAATTCAGAGTGGAAGTTCACATTTAGGGTACCAAGCTGGGCCCACCACTAATAAGAACGAATGAGAGATAAAAAAGTAAACTTTTTTTATGAAACCCGTCATCACGCAAATAATTACATGCACATTTCATTCAGGAAGCTACATCTTAATCAAATAATAGTGTGTATCCCCTTTGAAATGGTGCCTCTTCATTTTGCTTTGAAGTGTCAGACTGGAACCAGAAGAGGCCTTCTGTGTTTCTCACTTGACATGATCCCATCTGCTACCATCCAAAACTGACAGACTGAGTCAATTTCCCTCTCTATCTTTCTCTCTTTGCATCTTCCCCCCACCCCCCCCCAGTATTTTTAAGATGAATGTTTGACCAAATCTCGTGCTCCCTGACAGGACAAAGACATGTCAACTACATCAACTTTTCCATGTAAGCAACGATACCCCAAGACATCTGAAAAATAACCAGAAAGATAATCTTCCCTTTATTGGCTTTATTCATATTGAAATGGATGATCAGAGTCAAAGTATTAATCTTCACCAATGAAGCTCACTTCACAGCTGCTGGACTAAACTTAGAGTGTATCCCAGCCCTCTGTGAGAAAGTAAAACTCCTCTGATTGGATTAAAGGGCAAAGAAAGGGGATGTCATGTTACTCCTTTAGGCAGCAGCAATTCTCACAAGGAAGCTCAAATAACAAAAGGCAAGGAATCTGACCCAGCAAAAGCACGGCAGGCTCCGGCAGATTTTTTCACTGGCTGTAGCAGCTACAATGAGGTCACTCTTGCCACACTGTATGGGGTGACTTCTCAATTTGTACTTAATCCCCTTTTACTTCAACAGAAGGCAGAAGGAGGTAGGCGCTACAATGTGATGTTCACATCCTCCTGCTGAGACAAACCAATCAGTAGCACAGAAAGACAACCCGAAGCATTGAGTCTTCACTGTAAAGCTCCCTGTTAACAATAATCGTCTTCTAAAATGCTAAAGAAAAGTCCTGAGGCCAGTTGGCAACATTTATTTTTATCTTTGTGGCATAAAATGTACAAAGAAACCTCCTTTTCTCAACGTCTGTAACTTCAGAGACCCCCAGTGAAATAGCATGTGGCCTGACCATTAACTTTGGCATAATATGTCATTATATGTAAAAGAAAGGGTAGAATCAAATGAGTTTCACATGTCAAAAGAAGATTTCTTTGTCATCACTTCCATCTTGGTCCTGTCTCTCATAACTGAGGAGTGTTCTTCCTGCTTCAGACATTATCATCAAGCACAGAAGGGTCAGAACTCCAAGTTTCAGATCCAGATCCAACCTTTTCCAAGTGCAGGAGTGTTTGAATCTGAGGTTCATGTCTATCATAGCTATGAAGAGCTTGGGATCAGGATTTTATTAGCATTGTTGCTGATGATGCAAGACAAAAAAGAATCCGCAGTCCATTTCTACAGTAGTATTGACCCTACAGGACAAACAATAGTAAAAGTGTGTCTTTGATAGTTAATTAAGCAAACAGAAATCAAAGACACATTAAGGTGCAGTATTACCAGTAACCGTGCCATTTTTACAAAGTTAATATTCTAATTATAAACATAGCTTTATAAAACTTTCTGCAAGTAAAGTAAGGAGTTACTGAAATATTATGAGTCGTGAAAATAGTGCTCAAATTAGAGATGGTCATAAACAATGTGGGTTTCAAAATCCAACTCCTTTGTAGTTTGAGCCCATCTTATAGTTCAAATTGCATAAGGTAACTTCAAACACAAAGCATCAGTTATTAGCAAACCCTGGATCCAAACACCACTAAACTATTGGAAAAGGCCCAGAACCAAACTTTACACTTAGAACCATCTCTTCAAAATGGCATATAAAGGACAATGTTCTGTTTACTGAATAATGTGAATCAAAAAAAGTGTTAGGGCCAGATCCTCGGCCCCAGTCCAGTAGCTAACGCCATCTTGACCAACCAGTTGGGGATTTCCCCTTCATAGTCCTTCAAGTGATTTAGAGTCACCATCGTAATTTTTAACCCTGCTCCTCCTGATCTTTAGCACTGAGGTAAAGGAACATGGCCAGTGTGCCCTGGAAATCCCTTGCTGCCAGAATAACCCTTTGGAGGACTCTGGACAACTGCTGTAAGTTAGAGCCACATTCAGGCATCTGTATCTTGTGCCAGGGACTGGGCTGTCAGGGATTTGGTTTCAGGCTCTGGAGGCCACAAAAATTGTTTAAAACCAACTTGCTCCTCCACGGTTTGTGCCAAATAGAGATCAGCTGGACAGGAGGATTTGCTGCTCAGCTTTTAAAGCCTTTCCCTTTAAAGTCGGCACAATTTAACTATCAATATTTGAACTTTTTTCAATATTTTGTATTACTGAACCAGAATCAAATGGCTTCATCTGCTGCCTTCCATATCCAGTTTGGAAGCAGACAAAATACCTTGGCCCAGCAGCCCAACCTCAGGAGGCTGCCGCTGTCGCTGCAGAGATGGAGACGTATTCAGTCATATGTCTATAAGCTCCTTGGTGCTCTTCTGACGAAAGAGACACAGACCCAATGTTTATTTTCAAATAACAGTTTTGCTAAAGGCTCGAGGAAGATGGATGAACTGAAACCGACTTTGATTTGGAGCTAATGGCCCAAATCAATCACTGCAAGAGGCCACTGCATTACCTCAGGTAGGGGCATGAGCTGATGGTGTTTGGGCAATATATAAGCTGACAGCCTTATATTTGCTGATATGTTTATTTCTCCCATAAACAAACCTTTAACAAATTGCTCTGTTGATGGCTGGATTGTCACTTTATGTTTATTAGTACAATATATGAGCCTTTTCTTTCAAAGAATAACTGAGAAAATGCTTCAGCCCTGAGTAATTATAAGACAATGTAAAGACATTGACATTCAAAGTTTTTTGTCTGGTGAACATAAATTTGCATCTGTTGCCTTGTTCTGAGCAGCTATATTGGATTGTATATAAGAATGAATGATATCTATATTCAGACCACAATGGCTTGCCCTAATATGCTGCAATTTGATTTAAGGCCATGAATTCAAGGTACTGATATAGTGAGATTACTGAAATTGTCCAAAAAGAGCATGTTCACAGCTCTGCATGCAAAGATCCTCCACTGTCTCCTTCAGAACAAGGAAAGCAGGTCAAGAGAAGCTTAATTAATATGGAATTAGCACAAGTCAATTTTGGTTTTATATCTCGTCTTGCCCTTTGTGGCCTTAGGGCAGGTGGAGGAGATCATGCTTATAAAGTGTATTGATCAAACGGATTATTGGTTAAAGCCAGTCTGTGTACTATCTTTACAGAATTCCTATTCTGCTAGGCTATAGCTCATGGTCTTTTCTCCCGAGTAGAGTCCTAACAAGTTGCTGCATTTTGACCAGGGCCAGATATGGGTCTTGTATGTAGCTGAACTCTTCAACAAGAAAGATCCAGTGAAACAAGATTATGGATTAAGTCGGCAGCTAGCTTCTTAGCCTCAAGTAGTGGGCTTCTTGCCTTTTTAGCTCTACACCCTAGCAAAATCACTCTCCTTTCTAAATGTACATGCCAGTGGAAGATCATTAAATAACTCCCAATCAGCTGCCAGGTACCCAATACTGGTTTTTCAAAAATAATTAGTTTCTTTAGTGTCATTTGTTCTGAAATTTACTCAATAAAGACATTTCATCTAATTGACTGAATAGTGCATTCTTGAATATCATTTTTCCATTATATTTAAGCTCTCAGCAGCCAAATTAGGCATTTGCTGAAAACTCTCTTCTCATTATTCTTTGCATCACAGTGTTGGGATTCAGAAAGGATCCTTCTGCTTTCTGTACTATTTATTTATCTTCAGAATTGTACCAAACCCATACTAGGCACCTGAATTACTACTCTGACTTTCATAGGTGATGTCATCCCCCTTCCTTCACCCCCATTGACTTCAGTATATTCCTCCTTTGCTGCTACTGTACAGTGAGAGGAAGCTAGCCAGTAGCAACATAGCTCTCACAGGAGCCATGCTACCTGGGAGTAGAGAGCCAGCACAGCCGGAAGCCATCCTTTTAGGTGGTGGAGAAAATGGACCTATGTTAATTAACTTTGTTACTATGTACTGAAGTCCACTCATGTTTGTTGAATGTGTGCACTAATTTGCAATGGACACAAATAGTGTGATCCTACAAGTTACTGACTACCCTCAGTGGGGCCAAAGACAGTGGGACTTGACAGCCCCTCAGAGGATTGTCTCCTATGTTTGTAAACATGCTGATTATGCATCTTTAATTCAGCTTTGTGGAAAACATTTTCTTTAAGTCAACGAGGTTTTGATTGAGCAGAGAGGTTCAATTGTCTCCCTTTTTCTCTGCTCTTTACATCAGTGGCATTAGCATTATAAGCAATAAATGAATTCATTTTACTGTAAGCCTAAGCTTAACAATGAACTTCACATCTAAATCATCTCCATGTTTCTCTGCTGTGTGTATATAAAGTGCATAAGCAGTAGCTGAGAGCTTCCAATAGTGAAAACCTGCATTTGAAAATTAAAAATCCACCACCCAATAGACAATTCCTCCTCATTCTTCCTACTCTTGCTGTATACTTGTTCTAGTTTTGTAAACTGGGAATCTGCTCATCTTGTATTACAGTGAATAGCCAGAAATAGTATTTTAAAAAAAAAGCCTGTGAGGCCTCAGTGAAGAATAATGAAGCTCCAGATGAAGATAACATCTAATAATAATCCATCTTTGGTATAAACTCAGGCAGAGCCAACTCCCAGACATGCACGGTTGTGTTTTGCAAAGTCCTGTAGTGTTTTACTAGCACTTGCTTCATAAAGTGTGTGATGATGACATCCTCATAAATACGTTGCATTGCAATGATCACTCCCCCTTAATTAATATTAGTCATTTTCTCAGGGTTGTAACAAGCTGTATTTTCCCACTTACACATCTTTATTATTATAAACTTTTGTTGTCGCTCATGACGTTTTGTGCGGGTGATGGTTTGATTTATTTTATACTATAGCTGTTAGGCCAGGAAAAAAAAGTTCCAAACTAATTTTCAAATAAACAACTTTGTACTCAAAGCAAAACTGGCCATTTAAAAAATCTTTTAATAAAACTAAAGCACAGCAATTCTTAGCGTGAAACTAGTTATGCTTAGCATAAGATATGAATGGAATTATAATTATCAGTTTGGTTCATCATTAGGATACTGTTTTATATCATGATATGTTCTCATTTATTTCCAGAAAACATGGCTTGGTTATACATTAATGCTCTTTCTTTTCTCCAAAGGGATTCTATGAATTATATCAAATAGATTAATGTGCTGACCCTTAACCTCTGGAAACCTGAGGCTGAATTACAGCTGTGCCTTGAGAAGCTTGAATTTTAACTCTCAGTTAAGATCTGTGCTGCAAAGATTAGGTGCCTGAACTTGACCTTCTAAAGAAACGGCAAAATTAGCACAAGATTCTCCAGTGCTACTTCTACAGTCTTTAGCAATCAGGTAGGGGAATGCTGATTATACTACTTTTGGAAAGTACACACAGCAAGAGGTCAAATCTAGTGACATTAGAGGGTCAAATCCTACAATCTTTATTCAAGCTTCATAAAATCAGAATGCTCATTGAACTGATTTGATCCAGAATTAATTTTGAAAAGACTCTAGATGCAGTTGCAAGACATATCTTTGAAAATATCACACACACACACACACAAAGATAAAGTAGCTTCTTAGGTCTCTATGCAGCAAGCTGTTGCATGTGGGTGGACTGCTCAATCCATGCTGTGCCCCAATGTTGGTAAAAAGATTTGAAGACATAACAGGCTAAATTGTAACTACTATGTGCCTGCACAAAGGCATAAAAACTCCCTTTATGCCCATATATGGTCTACGTTGATGTTGGGTGTGGGTACATAGGTAGATTTCTAGATTATAAGGCCAAAAGGGAGTGCACTGATCATTTAGTCTGACCTCCTGCAAAATTAAGGCCGCAGTTCCATACATTAATTCCTGTTTTCCCTAGCTCTACCTTTTAGAAAAACATCCAATCTTGAACTAAAAATTGCTAGTGACAGAGACTCCACCGCAGTCCTTGGTAAATTGCTCCAATGGTTAATTACCCTCTGTTAAAAATTGGCATCATAGTTTCACTCTGAATTTGTCTAGCTTCATCTTCCAGTCATTAGATCTTGTTATGCCTTTCTCTGCTAGATTGAAGAGCTCATTATCAAAGTTTTGTTCCCCATGTAGATATTCATAAACTGTGATCAGGTCATGCATTAACCTTCTCTGTGTAAACTAAATAGATTGAGTCTACCACTATAAGCCATTTTTAACCCTTTAAACATTCGCATGGCTCTTCTCTGAACCCTCTCTAATTTATCAACATCCTTCTTAAATAGTGGACACCACAACTTGACACAGTAGCAGTCACATTAGTGGCAAAAACATAATCTCCGTACTCCTACTCAATTTTCCACTATTTATACATCTAAGGATCACATTGGCCCTTTTGGCCACAGCATCTCGCTAGGAGATTATGTTCTGCTAATTATCCACCACAACCCAAAATCTTTTTCAGTGTCACTGATACACAGGATAGACTCCCCCATTGTAGAAGTCTGGCCTATGGTTTTTTTTTTCTAGATGTATGCATTTAAATTTAGCCATATTAAAATGACTATTTGATTGCTTGCACCCAGTTTATTGTTCTGTGTCAATGAGCCGTTCCCTTCATTATTTACTGCTCCTGCAATCTTTGTGTCATCTCTAAACTGTATCAGTAATGATTTTATATTTTCTTTCAGCTCATTGACAAAAATGTTAACTAGCACAGGGCTCAGGACAGATGCCTGTGGGATCCCACTAGAAATACAACCACGCAGTGATTCAAGGTTTACAGTTACATTTTGAGAAGAATCAGCTAGCCAGTTTTTTATCCAGTTGATGTGTGCCATGTTATTTTTTATTCTAGATTTTTAATCAAAATGTTGTGCAGTAAGTCAAATGCTTTATGGAAAACTAAACAAATTAATATTATACTTTTGTGTAACATCAAAATCTAACCCAAAGAACTATATATTTTTATGTATTATTACTATGAAAGTTACGATTATCTCTTATATATATTTCCATTTTTTTTCTTTCAGATAGTGATTAAAAGGAAATGAAGAAATTATTTGAAACTGTGGCTCTACAGTATTGTACAAAGGCAAAGGAAAGACAACATAGTATATTTGGTATCAGATATGTAGAACAAACCTTCAAATAAGGCATTTTTACTGATTTATACTTCATACTTTTTCAATAACTGAGAGTGCAGTTATTCAGAAAGGTGATTGTAAAAGCATTTTCTGAAACTCCATACTTATTCTCTATAGGTATCAGACTTTCTCTGTTTAGAAATTAAAATATAACTATTTTAACTGCTAGTCTTGCAAACGCAAATGAGATTTGACAATCAGTTTATTTCTGCTACTTACATCAATAGCACTAGAGATTTGGCTATTGAAATTTAGTTAACAAATCATTTGGTGATGCATGAGTCAGAAGAATCCAGTTCACTTTTGCCTCTAGTCAACAAGGCAGGTTACCAGCATCAGAAGATACTAATGGTTGATGGATCTGATTAGATCCATTGACTAATCTTTGTATAGCTCAGAACACTAATTCTGAATAAAACAATTCTCTGTTTAATTTTAAAAGTTCAAAAGTGCTCTATGATATCAGAATGTGTATATCTGTGAAGTTTATAGAGATTGTGGTCATTTAGGAAACCCAAGGAAATGTGGGGAATTTTTTAAAAAATTGAGCTCTTTTAAATATTTTCTATTGCAAAATTAATAAACATTTCACAATAAATTCATAGGGAATTCAATTACCCTCTGAAGACCTGTTGAATCAAATTTGGAGGCTAAGTTCAATCATTAAAGTGGAAAGCAGAGGGATTTAGTCTTGTTTGAAATGCAAATCTCAATGGAAACTTAACTATAGAGTCATTACTGATGTCTATATTATATAAACAAACAGGTCAAGATTTTCAAAATTTTTCAGTAGTGTCATTGGGAGACTCTTTTTGGGTGCCCGGTTTAAATGAGCCTGTTTGAAGAGGATTGATGTTTGGCAATTTCTGACAATCTGACCTCATGCTGGACACCCAAACACGGAGATACCCAAAATTGTTAATATAGTTTGGAAAACTACCAGAGAGAGAGAGATGATAGTGTGATGTGAAAGTTTTATCAGCATAAATGTGGGATTGAGTTTCATGGGTCATGCCAAAAAGGGCCCAGAAAATCTTTTCAGTTTCAGTCAAAGTTTTGCAAAGCAAACTGGGATGAGCACAACATGGGCACAATATGGCGAACTGTTACATGTTGATAGATTAACCATTTCTAATAAAAATTAAAACTGAACTGAACTTCCATCCAAAATTTGAAGGCAACTCTTTTGAACCCTTTGTTGTTATTTCATATGTTTCTTCCATTTCTGTTTTTCTCAAGACTCTTTCAGCTGGGACCCGAAATAAATTTACCAAGATACTGCAAAAAAAGGAGGTTGTTCTCTTGGCATTTTTGACTCATCTGAAACCAGGACGAATCAGAAATATTACAAGATAACCTGTTCTCAGGAGATTTGATTTACAGTCTCAAAGAAAGTGGGTTATTTTCATATAATTATTTCAATTTTTGGACATTGATCAAAATAAGATGTTCAAACATTTTGAGGTTCAACCGGTGCTCAGGGTCTGGATGATTACCATTCCTGTCATATGCACTATATCATGATTATTCTTCAGCTGTCCTGTTTCATACAAAGAGCTCATGTGACACATGGGGAGTCTCCCATCCTCAGTAAACTGAATGTTCATGCATTTAATTTTACAGTGCTAAATGTTGCTCAAGCATTGATGATGTTTCACAGGACAAATTACTTATAGAAGTATTACTTAAGAGAAGTTCGAATCTCACAGTCACTGAAAATTCCAAACGCCCATATCAGAATCCAGTGAAAAGCACTTCCCAGTATAAATGTGTGCAGTAGTGTGCTAGGTGGAATCATTAATTAAATTATAAATAAATAAATAAATAATCTGGCCTTAGTAAGTGACACTGCCTTTAGTTCACCAGTAACTTCACAGCAGGAATTGTCTGTTGCATTTGTGATTTTTAGTGAGTTGTGGGCAGGGGCAGCTCCAGGCCTCAGCACGCCAAGCGTGTGCTTGGGGTGGCATGCCGCGGGGGCCGGGGGCGCGAGGGCGGTAGGCAGGCTGCCTCCGGCGGCTTGCCTGCGGAGGCTCCGCTGGTCCCGTAGCTTCGGTGGCACACCTGGGGAGGTCCATCGAAGCCGCGGGACCAGCGGACCCTCTGCAGGCAAATTACCAGAGGTAGCCTGCCTGCTGTGCTTGGGGTGGCAAAATCCCTAGAGCCGCCCCTGGTTGTGGGCTTGATGAAGAAACTGCTGGGTGAGGTTCTTTGCTTTGTGTCATGCAGGGGGTCAGACTGATGATCCCTTCTGGCCTTAAAAAGTTACTACCGTCTGCTGACTGGAGATCTCAGTCCAGTGCTTAGTGAACAAGTGCCTACAACACAAATGCTACCATAACAATTGGCAGACTAGTTGGCAGTCTCAATGGAGAGGATCAGGGATGAATGGCTGAATGGCCCAGCAAGGTGCAACTATCCTCTTACTCTTAAAAATAGTTTCTCTAAGTTAGGGCTGTGGTACATTGGTGCACACGCTGTAAGGTTCAGTGAATAAATAGAGGCCCTCAGCTTCCATTGCTGTTACCCTGGCATCTTTCACAAATACTATAAAAATAAAAGCTGATCACTTGATGTTTCTGGAAATCAGAATGAAGAAAAACAATTTTAACATGTTCATATAGATATATAAATAGAATACAGTACTTAACAGAACCACCGTTGGATGGTAATGTTTTGAGATCAATTCAAAATCTTAATTATTAAACATTATGGGTCAGATTTGCAGTTAGGATCTGGACCATGTGCACCATGCAGGTGGCCTAAAGGGAAAGAATTGGGACATAATTGGTCAGCTGAGAGTTTTGTGGTGGGGAAAATTCCTAATTGCCATAAAGCCTCTGAAGCCTTCTCCTGCCCCAGGCATCCCTCTCTTCTCTTGGTGCAAGGGTCATGTAAGGGCAGAAGACTGGAATCCTGCTAGGTTACACAAGTCCTCAGCTGCTCGAAATCATGCCAGGACCGGCACAGCCCACCCCTCAGAATCAGCGAGAAATGATTGGCTGCTTGGCAGCCCCTCCCTAATATTGGGCTCAGAACTCAGCTATATAGCAGAGAATTTGTCCCATGTATATTAGAATTCAAATCTGAGCATTTTGTATTTGTGTAATAAGCCTTTCATTTGCTTTGGATCAGTGAAATATTTAAATCATACACAACTCTGACCTAAGTGTCTTTTTATTTTTTGAATCAATTGTAACCTCTGAAATGCATTTGGGAGATGGACACTTTTTGCTTGCTTGTTTCTTTGTTTGTAAAAGATAATTTTATCAAGATCAGAAAGGAACAACCAGCCCTCCTGTTTTAACAAGTCCTTTAAAATGCAGCTATAAAATACTTAAATTGTAGTCTAGATAGCTAGAGTGACCTCTAGTGTTCTTCACTGGAAGTAATTTTAAGAAAATACCTTGGATTTCTATACATCTGTTTTAACATATACAAATCAAGTGAATTTGGTGCTCAAGAAAATAAGAGAACAGTAGCAATGACCCAAGCCAGAATGTGCAGGTCAGTGGAAAAGCTTCTGACATACAGTTCTGCCAATCCACTTGCATTCATTCCCCTTCTGAACAGCAAATTGGTATTTTTAAAATAATTTCCTCCCTCTAGCATCTATATTCGACTCTCGGATGCTAAGAGAAGGAAACACTTTTCAGCTATAGCATACTGGTCCAGGATCGCCAAGGGCAATCTACGATTAGTGCTCTTATATTTTTAAAACAGATGACTAATGAAACTGCAGAATCCTAAAATAAATAAATAAATTGTTGACTCTGTTCTTTCTAAGCTCCAAGAAATGGGTATGAAAAACCTCCTCTTTAAAGAAACAGCAGTGGCATAAATATATGAAATATCTACAACAGATGCCTGTGATACCTTTCACTGGCATCTTGCTTTTTTTTTCTCATTTCTGTGAGTCAGATTCAAACTGGTTCTGGCTAATGCTAAGAAATCTGTATCAATTTTTTTCTTGCCTGCATATTTGTCATAATAGCCTCGTACCTTTCTGCTAATGTGATTGAAAGCAAATATGTGGGTAATAAAAGTGAAATACCTTTTACTGAAATTAGATCCACTAATTAATCATAACTAATAATCATAATTAAACATTTTTTGACAGGCTTATGTCATAAACTTCCCAGGTCTGTAGTGGGGGAATGTTTGTAAATTCTACATTACATTTCTCCAGGGGGAAATCTATTACATCTATGCCATCATTCTTCACCCCACTACATGCTTCTGATTTTAAAAATTCAGGCATACAGTTTATTGACTTTAGCTGCTATATACTCTTATGTGTTATGATAGCTATTGGATATGGGCCTCAGCAGAAGTCCCTGATACAAGCCATCCACTCACTCCCAAACACTCAAAAGGGAGGTCAGAATCTGAACCCAGATCCAATTTTCATATTTAGCCCGTACATCTCTGTATTGGATTGAATAGGAAAATCCTGAATTCAAACAAAGCTGAAATGCTGGGTGTCTGAAATCCAGATTATGATCTTAACTTGGCAGCTCAGGCCTGTCTCTAGTAATTATAGCTTTTCTTATATGACAGAGAAGAAGAAAAAATTTCTAGGGCAATAACAGATTTCCCAGCTTTTTAGTGACAGAGGAAAAGAAAAACAATTAACAGCACTCTCTAGAGACACAAATAGTGTGTATTGAATGGCTGTTGGATTCATTCTCACTACCATCTGTTCTTTCAATCTTCCATGTGAGTATCTCAAAGTGATTCAGCACTAATGCAATTCTATAAGCTCTTTTTAATTGTCTTTTTCCCTTACCTTTTTATGATTTTAATGCTCTTCAACTGTGATTTTTCACATGCATTTTTTTCTTTTCATAAAAATGTATTTTACGCAATAGTGTTTAATCTGTTGTATACCAACTCACCTTTCTTTGACATTATCTTCAGCACCTGACCAGTGGAATGATGAATGAATGAATAGATAGATAGTATAAATGCAAATAGTGTTCTATAATTTCATGTATAGCTCTGAGATCTATCAGATTGTTTTCTAAACCTCAGTCACATTTGGGATACATCAGAAAAGGTCAGTTATTTTCTTCCATTTCCATCTCTTATGTTTTCCCAACACTGCAGTAGTAGCTCTTCGGCTATGAGTTCAGGCATGTCAAATCTTGTTTTAGTGAACAGGCTCTCCAATTCCAAGTTTGAACTTAAAAAATACCACTGCCAAAGCACATCTGAGTACTTGAGAACACAAAAACTTAGGTGGCAAAGAATGAAGACCACAAAAGCTAAAATATGCTATTTTAGGTGACCAATTTTGAAGGCTGCTCCTGAAACTTTGACTCGTTCAGCCAAATCTTGCTTTCATGTTCACCCCCTGCATCCCAACTAGGAAAAAAATCCTGCCCTAACTTGCACGCTGTGCAACTACAATGGGAAAATTTTCCTTGACTGACACCTAACGCATCTCCATTGACATATGTGGTTAGATAGGGTGTAAATCAAGGCTGAATATTCTCACCGACTTCAGAGGAGTTGCTCACAGCAACGTAGGACTTTTTGTACAGTGCCAAAGTATGTAATTTCCCAGAGCCCTTTGTGGTTCTACATGAGAGTTTGCATAGCTGTACTGCTGAGCTACCAGTGTCTGGAGTCTGAAGAGAGAACTGAAAAGAATGTCCACTGGAAGACAATTTTCTTGAATATTGCTTCAGTCATTTCTGGTTCCCTAAGGAGATTTTCTTATCTGAAGCCTCATTTCAGCAAAGCACATAAGCATGTACTTAACTCCAGTTGACTTCAATGGGACCTTGGCACATGCTTCAGTGCTTTGTTGAATCCGGGCCTTACAACACAGAAAATTCCTAATATTATCTCACACATCAAACTCATTTATGTAAAGTGACAGTAGTGGGTTACTAAGACTGCATTGGTACCCAATACTTGAAGGCCTCGGGCACTTAAAAAGAAAATAACTAAAAGGATACTATACTGATATATCACAAAAAAAAAAACCCAAAAAACACCAAGTCCCAAATAAAGCAGAGAATCTCAGAATGGCGAGAAAACACCAGAATGACACTAGGGTATTAGTAATCATATATTAAAAGGAAACCTGTGGCATATATGAAGGAGGCAGAGCTGCAGGCAGTTGAACGAAAAGGTGCTGCCAGCTGTCCTCTCTAGACTGTTTTTCAGGACATCCAGCAGCTTCAGTCCCAACTACCTCAACTGCAGCTGGGGCCAGAGACAGTCTCCTGTGTACACATATCCTAAAAATTTAAGGCCTTAAGTATGGTACTAATAATTAAGCCTCGATGCACCATTGCTATATAACACCCAGTACAGATCAGAGGTGAACAATTATGAATCAGGAGAGAGAGAGACACACACTGCAGCTTACATTGGGGAGGGTGGGGGTGATTATTCCTGCAAATATATATTTACTGTTTTGTCCTTATCTACCTGATGAACTATTCTCATTTCCATGTGTATTTTAGGGGATTAGCTTGGATGCATTTGTGGTGTTTAATTTTAGAGTGGATAGAAACATATGAGCATTTTTCTAATTTAAAATTACATTTCAAATGGTTGGCATATAGAAGAAAGAAGATATTTGAGATTCATTGTTAAGGTGGCCTTGCTAGTACAAGTCTCTCATTTCATGTTATCGCTTTATTTCCATTTTTCTCTTTTCTTCTCTCCACTGCTTCCATTATCTATAATATGGCTGAGTGGCCATATAATAAGGCATGTACAGAAGGAAACAAGCTAACTCTGACTTCTGTCATAGCCAGGAGGAAGATGAGAAAGCTGACTGAGAACTGACATTAGCTTTATTGGGTTTTTCATAGGGGATGAATAGGGCAAGAGTGCATTTTTGGTGAGTGTCCTCAGTATGTCCCAGTTGGAGGGAGAAAAGGGTCTCAGGCTGCTTCTCAGAGGGGAGAGAGAGAGAGACACAAAAGTTTCTCCAACTATCTAAGCATCTGGGGGCCAGAGATTTATTCTGTTACAAGCACGGTTTGGTATAGTTGAGATGAAAAGAAATTGCCCAAAATATAATTTTTTAAAAATCAACAGTGAGGAACACTACAGCAAAAAAGATACTGAGCTTGGGTAAAAGTAATCCCCAGTACAATTTCTTCCCTTAGGTACTATTTTACTGCCATTGCCCTGAAAGCCAGTCACAATCCCTAATTTTTGCTTGGATCACACCATGTACCTACATGCAGCTAAATAATTAATGTAAATTAATTTTCATTGTTTAAAGTAGCATTATAGTGACTTAATTTAATTGAATTAGTTCAAGTTTTACACTGTGTATGTAAGAAAAATGTGTAGCAATGGCTCTAGTTAAGGTTGCCTATGTATTTGCACTCTCAAGGGCCTTTTTCATTTCTGATTACTGTGTCAAACTTTCACCTTTCAAACTGAAAGTTATCAGGGTGGATCTATCCCCCCAGGGTGAAATTTACTTAGAAGTTTGAACCAAAAAATGACCTGGCCATTTCTGAGTACAGAGAGAGAGGCAGAGCAGCCTAGTGGATAGAGCAATGAACTGGGACTCAAGAGACTGCATGCTAGTCCCAGCTCTGCCATTGGCCTGCTGAGTGACCTAGGGCTCGTCACGTCTCTTCTCTGTGCCTCAGTCGGTCCCCATATGTAAAATGGCAGCAATGATACTGACCTCCTTTATAAAGCACTTTGAGACCTGTTGATGAAAAGCACTAATAAGAGAGAGGTGTGTTTATTTTAGATAGTGAAAAATACACTTTTGCTACTATAAAAAAAAGAGTTGCAATTTTTTTTTAATAGCTCTGGTATCTCAGAGGTCTTGAGGGGGGACAGATAGCTCAGTGGTTTGAGCATTGGCCTGCTCACCCCAGGGTTGTGAGTTCAATCTTTAAGGAGGCCACTTAGGGATCTGGGGCAAAAATTGGTCTTGCTAATGAAGGCAGGAGGCTGGACTCAATGACTTTTCAAGGTCCCTTCCAGTTCTAAGAGATTGGTATATCTCCAATTATTATCTTTTTATCAGAAACTTAAAATTTGGCAGGGATGTAAATTTCAGATGTTTTATGGGTGGTTTGGTGAAAGTCCATTTGGCTTTGGCCAAGCTATAGGGATTTAAAAATGTATTGTGTATATGTGCAGTAAATTATAAATGACAATAAAGGATTTTAATAGCTATCTCCCACTACTCTGTTGTCACTGCATGTGTATTCATGATGAAGCTGAGTGCAATTTTACCTCTTGGAGGGTCCATGTGGAATGAGCAGGGCTCCAAAGACAATTGAATTCAATGGGAAGACTTCTGTTAACTTCAATGGACTTTGTATCAGGCCCTGAATGTGCATCCTTGCAAGGCAGAGCATTCCAATGCTGTCTAGCTAATCATATTTTGGATTTTTAAAAATATTTCTATTATTAAAGAAAAGTTGTATAAAATCTATATTTTAGAAATTTTCTGTCATTTTTCTTTTTAAAAACCTAGGAAATGAAAGAAAATGAACTATGTCAAAAGACAATTTAAGCTACAAAATTGAAGACTGAAAAGTTAGGGAATGCCAAAATTAAGGCGAAAACCTTAATTCCATCCCCTTGTGGGCCTTGTGCATTATGGTACAGTCTTTAATTACACACTTGAGTTCTGCTTTTCATCAGGACTCTGCCTCATTCATCATCCAGGTTCAATGGTATACTGAATGAGGCAGGGATATATAGCAAAAGAGATAGGGCTCCTCAGGAACTAAGTCTGATTTTGGGGGCCAAATTCTATTTGCAGTTACCAGCCTGCAAATCTAGAGATTTGCCGGGGATAATTGTACCCCCACCTCATCCCATCCTCAAAGTCTCCTCAAAATACAGCTCTAGCAGACTACCAGACTGCAAGACTCAACCAGCTCTAACCTTCATCCTCTCCTCCTGAAAAGAGTCCTTTGCTAAATTAAGATCAAAACGTCCCATTAATGAGTGGGATTGCTCATTATAACAATCTGAAATATGCACAAACATTTTACATTAAAAATGCATAAAGTACAATCTAGGAAGTCTAGAAAGAATTATCGATCTAGTAAAATTCAAAACTGCATAAAAACAGAACAAGATCAAGCTGAGCTGTCCTTTTTTTCCCCCTCCTCTCCCCACCCCATGCTGTTAGTTTCTTTTATTTTTTAAGATAGAAAAAAGAATAAGCAGCTGGATGGACAGATAGACACTTGCTTAAAGCCAAAGTTACTTAACTAGATTAAGTGGTAATCTTTTAAGTGTATTGCCAAACATACCACAATAAGAGCTGAAATAGCTATTGACTGCAAAAAGCTGAGGAGATGTAGTAACAGCACACCTCAAAATGTTTCTCTGAGATCCTAAGACTTCAAAATGTTACTTTCATCTTATTAAAGAGTGCATGAAATCTAGAAAGGTTTAAAGCTTTTCTCTTATTAAATGTTTGCTCTTTTCTTTCAACCTGCAGCTTTTAATACTAGAATTTTTATTATAATGAAAAAAATATTGCCTCCACAAAGCAAACTCTGCCCTTATTTACGTGAACTAAACTGAAACAGTTTGGGGACTGAATCTTTCATGGCTTTAGAGTATAGAATGTAGTTGTAAAGTGCTGGTCACTATCAATAGTTTTTTCAGGGCATGGAACACAGCAGCATTAAATGAACAATAAGTTGTGCTTTCAGGTGGAGTCACAAAAATGAGCATATTCACCTCACTGCATTAAAACAACAAATCCATGTGTTTGTGTGGAATCCTGAAATACCATGAGATTTCATAACTGGCTGTGCTGTGCAGTGAAGCTTGATGTATAGACATTTGTCTACAGGGGGCAGAAAAATGTGGACATTATCAAACTACTGGTGTTTAGATGCCAATTAGATGCGATTAAGGCCTTTCTTTGTTAGTTGTGCTATACCTTCAAACAAATGGCCTCACTCAGAAGTAAAAAAAAAATAAGGGTCACATTCAGAGAGTCTATTGATGTAATTTATCTTTTCATCTGTAAATTCTACTCGTTTATTCTCTGTTCATTCCCAAAGTCAGTCAATCGGGCTCTGCTCTATTCTTTTGTGTTAATTCTTACAACCGCTTACTGATGTATAATTTGTATAAAAGTGTCAATGTTAGTGTAACTTACATGCTGTGTAGGCTAGAAGAAGGCCTAAGCCACATCAGTTTACAGTTCCTTAGGGACAAATTGAGGGATGATTCTAAAGCTCGGGTGCTTGTCCCTATATTAGCACTATGGCTGTCTTACTTCCATTTCTTTTCCCCTCTATTTGTTTATCTCTGTCTCCTTCTCGCTCTCCCACACTGAATGATTGCAAAGTCTTAGGCCAAATGTAAAAAGTCCACAAAGTCTACCATCAAGATAAGTATCTTAATACTCTTGGCTAACACAGGTAGGAGAAAACTGAGAGATGTACAGTGTCCTGTGATGTATTTTCCCCTTCACACCCTAAAAAAAAGTTATAACTGAGAAACAGGTTCCACAGCATCCAGGAGCAGAACACATTCTCACTCCCTCTCAGTAGCGTTTGTTTGTCTTGAAAGCTACAAGTTTGTACTTTACTGCAAGGCACAGACTATAACATGGATAACTATGAAAGATTGAAGTTCTGCCAGCAATCCATAGTATATAAACTTTCATTATATTTAGTAACTTTACAGCTGAGAGGCATGTCACTTAACGCCACAGTGGTGTCAATAATATTATGTGAGAAACACAGTGCAGTGTCTCCTATAAAAGTTCATACAGTTATCTGATTTCAGTCTATTCTATCCTCAGGTATTTGTAAACATCAGCTTCATAGCATTCAGCTTGTTAAGCAAGATGCAGCAGGAGAACTGGTTTTGGACAAGAAAAAGTTATTGAACAAAGCAAGATTTAGTGCCACTTTCAAATTAACTGCTGGTGAGTTTTCTACATATTATCACACCAATTACATTGATAGGCTGCAACTGACTGACAGCAGGAAACATGTACCTGATTAATATATTCAGTAGCTCATTTGGCTGAAGTCCTTGAACAATTTCACATGGATTAGTAGCTCAGTTTGAACTTCTGGTTTGATGATTTCTAGATAACTAGAATTATTGGCTATTGGTTTGAACACAGAACTAGGCATAGTCTACAGTGTGGGGAATGTAATTTCGTCGTTAGAGCATTAGAACACAGCTAAGGAAATATGAGTTCTATTCCTAGGCCTGCCACTGACTTGCTGTGTGAGCTTGGGTAAGCCAGTTAACCTCTCTGTGCTGCTGTTTCACTGTCTCTACAATGAGAATAATACTTCCCTACCTCAAAGAGCTATGAGGCTAAATTAATGTTTGTAAATCACTTTGAGAGCCTCTGGTGGAAAGCACCATGAAAAAGACTATGTAGGTACAAAGTAGAAATGGGATCAAATCACAAATTTCATATCTGGATCTAAAGATATGGAAGCATTCAGTCCCATCAGTAGTATTACAGGCCAAATCCTGATCCCACTGAAGCTTGTGGTAAAAGTCCCATTGATTTCAATCTGTCCTGAATTATTGAAGTATATTATTCATTTACTTCTGCTCCTTTCCCCTTACTTACATAACAGAGTTTATTAAGCACAGTTTAAGTGGGTTAGATTATTAGCCAGCTTTATAAATTAGTGAGACAAACTCATTCTGGCAATGACCAAGACCATATCTTTCAAGCTTGTGTACTTTATCAATGATATGTGACCTAGAAGGGAGTTATTTGATGACTAGTTACCATTTGGGAGTCTTCTTTTTGAGAGAACTGTCACATTATTCTAGCTTGAAAGTGTTGTCAGGTTAAAATAACTCAAAAATACCACTACTTTAACCAGGCCAAACCAGCGCTGCTTCTTATCTAGGAATGTGTTATGGTTATGTCTAATAAGCCAATTAAATAAGCACAGGACAAATTTAGGTTGTCAGTTTAATAGAGTAATGGCTTTTTGTTTTTTTCAAATAATTATAGATATGTTTAGATATAACAGAAGAAAAATCTATTTTCTACTGTAAATGGTAAAATAAATGGGTTACTACACACACACAAAACAACGGGGCAGTGAAATTCAAAAAATACACATTTGCAAAACTTTTTACATTAAACTGTGAATAAGACAAGGAAAATCCTGGGTTCGATGTGGGTGGAGGGGGTGTGGTGATATGTTTTTATATTTCTTAAGTGACTTGAGCTGAAGAGTTTTTCTTTCATTAGAGGGAAATCAGAGAGTTAAAAAAAAGAAAAAACGAAGATGGTGTTCATCTTCTCTTCCCCCTCATCATTACACAAGTAGGCACACTGTTACAGTGCAGGACTTTGTTTTGCGTGCTTCAATTTCAATAAAGTTTAAGGTGTAAGAATAACTTTAAGTAAAATATTTCATTTCTATCTTTGTATGTTTAATGGAATCCAGTCAAAGTGTAGCTCATTTAATGAACTCTGTCAGAAGTAAGAGCAAAATATCTTGTTGTAAGACTTGGTATTTGCTTCAGTTTACATCCTTTTCCCATTTACCTTTTTTGTTTTATACATGACACTGAAATGAAACTTTCTCATTTTGATCTGAAAGGGTTTCAAGCATTTCACCAATAGAATCATTGCTTTAAGTTTGGAGATTCTTCCGGGTCAACACGGAGAAGATGAAGCACAAACACAAGTGGTGAGTTTTATTTCATTGCTTTTGGGGGCTGGGATGTGTACCTTTGACGCAGAAGACCTGCCATTATTATTTACGTAATAGCAACCATGTGCTATGTGCTTCAAAGTAAAGTAAGAACACAAGGTTCCTGCTGACCCAGAGAGCTCACAATTTAGACATACCATGTCAACACACTTCCACAAGTTTTACTGTGGGCTCATATTGCAAAACATTTTCTGGAAAGAAGTGCTTGAATTTAAAAATGCTTTATAAAACTTCGGTCATGTTTGCACCCTTTTTGTGTTCACTCCCTTTCAACACACAATGGACTCAGACTCAGTTTTAGTGCTTTGGAAGCTTGTGAAAAGCCAATTTTAACTCTGAAACTACAAGAGCCCTGATCAGAGTCAGTTAAATAACGTAGATAAAGAATCAATCACAGATTTAGCAACAGCGTTGCCACGCATGCACATTAAAGCTCTGCACCTATAACCCCTTGGTGCACAGGAGGGGCCCAATTGAAATAGGCGGGGAAGTGCTTAAAATTAAGCACATGTGCTAACTGTTTGCAGGATCAGGGCCTAATAGTTACTTTGTGGGAATGTCTGAGAAAATATAATTTAAATTGTTTTCTGAGCTAATAAGTCTTATGATATGCAAATGTTTATAAGGATAATACACTGGGCAAGGCCTGTGTTACCCAGAAAACGGAAAAGCTTACAATGTCCTAATCCTCTTTACAGTACCTCATCCCACTCCATGAAAGATTCAAAGGCCCTGATACTCAACCCTCCTCCTCCTCCTAATTTCTACATAAGAGATATGATTATCCAGTCAGGGAAAAGAAACAATGTCATACTGCTGATAATCACAACTAGTCATTTCTGGGGCCATTCACAACCTACAAATGATCAATCTATAGCAGTGATACTCAGACTGAGGCTTGAGAGCCACTAGTGGCACTTTAATGTGTCTCCTGCAGCATTTTGCAACACATGATATTAAAACAGTGCGTGATTTAATTATTAACCAATCTAAGTTATTAACCAATCAGGATGCTTTTACTATGTTATTAACCAATTGTAGTTGATAAAATAATAATACTTAATCATTTTTCTGTGAGAATTATATATATCTAAACTAAATATTTAAATATGAATTTATAGTCATACTGTCATACTATTTAAATATGAATATATAGTACTATATTAAATGAAACAATGAATTCACACCACCATGACTTTTTTGGGTAATGTTGATCACTAATTTGGCTCCAGAACCACTGAGGTCTGAGTATCAGTAATCTATAGCATCAAAACTCACCAGAAGTAATGAAGGAAATTTGAGAAAATTGTAGGCTGTTCATGGACATTTTTGTACACCGAGGATAAATCTATCAAGTAAATGATTTGCTTTGGCACACCCTCTCATGAGAAATTTATAAACAATGTTTTGAACAATTTGTTCCTGTCCAGAGAGAGCTAAAAGTTCTGCTTTGAATTATCATGAATGTTTCACAAAGGCAAATGAATTTGCAGCAAATTTTTAGTTTGTCCTGAAACTAACAACGTCTTGTATGTTTTGCTTTTTTTCATTACTAGAACAGTATTGCCAACCTCAAGAGTTGAAAAATCATAAATCAGGCCCCAGAAAAGTCAAGAGATTAGCTTAAAATTATAATGTTTTTAAAAATAATACATTTGCCACTCTTATAATTTGCCTTATCGTGTTTGAGCAGTTAGGGTTTGCTTTTCTCCATAACTATGAGGATAGAAGACATGGTCAGATTTTTAAACTATGCTTTGTTAACACTTGATTGAGTAGCGCAAAGTCCTCTGGAGTTCAGAGGAGTTTATGATTCTCCCTGGTAAGAGAAATAGATCCAGAGAAATAGATCTCCTTGTAGTTTTCACTTGAAGGTGAACAGAGACGGAAGAAAATAATTCACTGTAGTAGAAGGAAGTAGAATCCTCCACCTAGCATGCCTGAGTCATTGCCAATGGCAAGTATACCTTCAGGGTTAAGCAAGTACCCTTAATAACAAAGATTTAATTCCATACTTCCCCAATATTAATATAATAGTTACTTTTTCCACATAGTAAAATTAACAGCCATTTATTAATAACCAAATTTCTTTCAGGTAGTGGAAACACAATATAACGATTAGTGTTTTTGCAGCAGCAGAGTCATCCACTAATGTCAATTAGCCTAATTAGTGGTTAGCAGTTCACATTGCCCTTCAATCACTTGTAAATGTCTCTCCACACAAATGTCAGTTACTCATACACAGATTTTTCTCACGTCTCAATACATGATTTGGCTGCTGGAGACAGGAGCTGGGAAATATGCTGTTTGATTTGCCACAAGGCTTATCCACCCACTGTCAGAAAATAGAGCTTTCATTTGCCACCCACTAATTCTATGCTTTTCTGTCAGCCACAGAAGCCAAGGTACAATTTGTTGGCCACTGATACAACTGAACATCCTATTATCTCTTCATTTCAGCAGGTAGGTGGTCCGGGGTGTGCATCCCCTCAGGGGACATGTACCTGTTAAGACAATATTTCTTTTGGCTCCTGTTCTAAGCCATAGGCAAGGGGATTAGAGATTCAGCTTTAAATTGTGCTTGCCTTTTTCTTTTGCAAATGGAAGTCATTCCACAGCACCTTTTGTGATATGAAAATGAAAACTGAATTAAAGCATATTTTTGGTTCCTGAACAACCATTCCAGTCAGGAAGGCACCTTATTTAAGCCAGTGGGTGTGCTCAGCAGACAGCACAGGATTTGGCAATACTGTAATGTAGGCAAACAGTGAGTAATTTCAAAGCAAACCAGTCTTCACCTCCATGGAGAAAAGCACTAACGCTTGGTTTTTATAGATGACACACAGAATTATTTAGCATTGTTCATTTATTTATCAGCTTCAAATCTTTAAAGTTTTGACAGATTAATAACTTCCTTCAGGAGCTTTAAATAAACATGGTGGATTAACAAACAGACTAAGAGCCTACTTAAATTGTACAAACATATAAAGCCGTCTGACTTGTCTAATGAAAACCTGATAAGCAAAATATCATTTAAAAAACTAAGATTGTGTCTCAATTTCCAAGATAGTAATTTATCTTTTTTATATCCACTAGAGCAACAAATGAATGAGTCTCAGTTTAAATATCTCCCCCATTATGCCCTGTCTTGATCATTTGATTTTATCAAGAGTTGATTCTGTATTTATTTACATATTGCTTTAAATATTTTATTGTAAATATGATGTGCTTTTACAAACTGTGGTTTGTTTTGTCCTTTTTAAATTGCGGTAGATCAATATAATGCATAGGAAAAAATCCTGGAACAGGGATTTAAAATGATAGCCTCAGCAAACCCTGTAAGTACTGCAGCCCTATTAGAACATCAACATCCTATGAGGTTCAGATGTATCTGTATAAAATACGTCTTTTTTAAGGACTAGGCCACATTCTGTCCTGCCTACCACTCGGTGCAGTAATCTAGCACAGGGTGTACAGTAAATCTGGCACAGGGGCTAGATCCTCCAATACAGTGCAGCCATTTGGGGCTGAACTACCAACAGAACATGGTGATGGAGCCAATCTTTTCTGTCTATTATAAAGTTGGTCCCCCAGTGGCATAGAGCCAATGTAGGAGCTCTTATGTCACTTCCCTTCCCTACTTCCAGCATAGCAGGAAAAATGGGGTGTGGTCAGCAGAAATGTGGTTTGGATGGAGTTGCCCTTGGGTTACACCTTCCCTCAGCTACAGTTGTTTTCTTCCTGGTGGAAGTTAGAGCCATACTAGGGCTACTCTGGCATAGCACAAAGGAGCCAGCCCTAAGCAGCACCAGGATCAAAGAAGTACAAATGGCCTTCTTGGAACTACTTTTCCACCCTCCAGACTTACGCTCCATGTACTTGGGCTGCAGCTGACAAAATGGCTCGATACACAGAATAAACAATAGCCTCAAGATTATGTCTTCAAATAATGAAGTTTCCTCCCCCAAAAATTCTATTGCTCCAGGGTTCAGAATTGTTGTATTAGTTACTGCAAGTGAAATTCACAACCCCGGGACAGGGGTCCTAGGCTGAGAGAGAGAATCCTCTCCCCATGTTGGGTGCAGGATACAATTCCATGGTTGCTGCTGGATCCCCACAACTTGCAAAATCTACCCACAACCCTCACCACCACTATGAGCTCCCATTGAATCGGCCACAATAGAGTTCATCTCCACATCGGGCAGGTAACTGCATTGGCCCTCGGCACATCCTCCCCATTTCCATAGAGCCAAACTGCAGCAATTATTTGTTTTGACCCCTCTATGCCCTTGAAAGAATTGGCCTTAAGTCATTATGGCTTTTTAAATTTATTTAGTGCTGTTTACAGCAGGCATCTTAAAGTAAAAGACAGCAAAGATTTTTAAACATTTGGTAAAGAACATTGTTGGACTTTAAAATAACTATCAAATCTTTGGGAGGAGAATTCCACAAGAGGGGGTGAAGAAGGTGCACAGGAAAGGGCTGTGGTAGCCAGCAACAAATCAAAACCCAAATGCAAAAAAAAAAAAAAAAGGAGGAGGATGCACACGGACTGGCTTGTGCAAGTAGGAAGATACAGTACCATAGCCTTGAGGACCTCAAGAGCCCAGTAACAGGGGTCAGAACTTATGTCTCAACTTAGTGGCAGGCAGTTTAGCTGAATAACTATTTCGGTGGTATGTGAATGGCAAGAATACAGGCAAATTGAATGATCAGAGTGTTCCTCTGGTAAGCAGTCACTTGGCGTGTGAGTAATTTCTCACCCATGGGAAGTAAGAGTTCACAATCAGGCACCAAGGAAATAGAATGACTTTGTGAGTAGCCACTCTCGCTTGTTTACGTTGGTCTGTCAATACAATTCAGATTTTTTTAAAAGTTATATTAAAGGGGTTTTTTTGGTAAATACTCATAAAGAGCAGGATTCCCCATCTCCCCGAATTCATGTAACACTTTAGTAGCAGAAAACACCAGTCCGATTAGAGAGGAAGTTTCACAGTGAGGAAGGCTCAGGAATATAACAGAGCAAAACTACAGACATTTTCCTGAAAGTTATATTTGTTAATGCAAATGCTTTCTCCTCCCATCT
Organism: Mauremys mutica; assembly: GCF_020497125.1. Taxonomy (NCBI): domain Eukaryota; kingdom Metazoa; phylum Chordata; order Testudines; family Geoemydidae; genus Mauremys; species Mauremys mutica. Next base: position 32,478,877 of record NC_059076.1, on the reverse strand, counting down.
CACCTCATCTTGCATGGATGTTTTTATGTTGTTATACACTCTTACAGTGAACATTCTCGTGCAGTCACATAAGTGAACCCCAGATTTGTTGTTAATTGTTTTAATTAGGAATATTGCTTACTGACCTTCAGGAAGGTGCTCAGATATCACATTGATGGGCTTAACATAACAACCTAAGTGGAATAAAATGTACCATACATAATTTGTTTGATTAGCAATATTTGATCTAAATCTGATATTTGTGCTTTAACTAGGGCTTTTTCTTACTCAGCTCCAACTGCTTCTGCTTGTTTAGACACACAGAGCAGGATTCCCCATCTCCCCGAATTCATGTAACACTTTAGTAGCAGAAAACACCAGTCCGATTAGAGAGGAAGTTTCACAGTGAGGAAGGCTCAGGAATATAACAGAGCAAAACTACAGACATTTTCCTGAAAGTTATATTTGTTAATGCAAATGCTTTCTCCTCCCATCTCACCTCATCTTGCATGGATGTTTTTATGTTGTTATACACTCTTACAGTGAACATTCTCGTGCAGTCACATAAGTGAACCCCAGATTTGTTGTTAATTGTTTTAATTAGGAATATTGCTTACTGCCCTTCAGGAAGGTGCTCAGATATCACATTGATGGGCTTAACATAACAACCTAAGTGGAATAAAATGTACCATACATAATTTGTTTGATTAGCAATATTTGATCTAAATCTGATATTTGTGCTTTAACTAGGGCTTTTTCTTACTCAGCTCCAACTGCTTCTGCTTGTTTAGACACACTATCTCATATGGGTGGTATCGTGCAGTACTACCAAAAGGAAACTGAAAATTATTGGCAAAGTAAATTGTTTTTGCAAAAGATTTTTTTTCAAATCTGCCTTACAGTGGAAATCTTTTAGCACCTAATTCTTCCTTCCTAATAACATGCCCCCAAATATTGTATGTGTTATCTTTCAACTCACTGGGGTTTTTTTAATGTGAGGTCTTTGTTTTATTGTCCATGTACCATTCTGGAACTGTAATCCATCTTTTCTGGGGAAATGAATTCAGAAATAGGAATGTGAAGTTGCTTGACACACTGCACCAAAAGTTAGTCATGGCACCATAGAAGAAACACACACACGTCCATCGTATACAAACGTTAATAAATGAGCAGTGATCATTCAGATATGAGAAGTTTCACAGCTGTGTAAGAAATCCAATTACACAGAAGGTTTTTTAACACTGTACTTGCATTTCAGTGCCTCTGTGGCTTGTTTTGTCTTCTGCTGTTTCTATTAGATTTGTCATTTCAAGTTTGCTCCAAATGGAATTTCATGAAATCCCAGAAGACCACAAGATTGGTAAACCTGTCTTAACTGCTCTGACAATATCATGAGACAGAGCTTGAATTACCAATACACATGGGAATTCTAATGCAATTATGAGTGTTTACTTACACCATGTGTTTCTCACTGAGCCTCGGTGTATCAGGATAAACCAAAGGGAGCTAATGTTTTATAGATGGTAAGACTCTGTTTGTTTTCAGTAGGGCTAAGTCTCCCAAAGCACTCAGACACACTAATTAAAGTAAACTGCAGAGGCCCATAATAAAATATATGTGTTTGGAGACTGTGAGATGAACTCCGCAGGCTTATTAAAAGTCAAAAGAAAAATATACATTATTTATGACTTCAAAGGGACACATTGTGAGCTCCAGTTTATTTAAAGGATTAACTAAGCATTGGTTATTGGTGACCATCTGAACAGCTTTCCTTTCACAGTTCATTAGTTATGTCATATATGTGGGAAGTCGTAATTTGGGTTTAGATCAAATATTATTAATCAAATAAATTATGGAGGCCATATCAACCTTATTAAGTGTAATCTTTATGAAAATAACACCTAACAAATTTAGGGCTCATTTTTCTCCAGTTGCCCAATAACATTTCAATACATAAACAAAAATCTAACAGATGGGCTGCTGGGTCTAAAAAATTACTTGTTGTATATATGTGTATATATAGCTCTGTCTCAAAACATCTAGTGGAAGTGAGAAAGAAGTGAGTGACAATTAGAAGGCTCAGAGAAGCACCAAAAGTTTGGCTACTTGTGTGAATTTTCCTAAACTGCTTTGGGCTAGAAACCTGCCTTGGAAATGCTGTGAGAACAGAAGGAGAGAGAGTGTGTTCCAGTAGACAGGGATTTAATTGGGAGATAAGCTTCCAGTCCCAACTCTCCCAGTGACTCATTCTGTGACCTTGAGCAAGTTGCATTTTTGTGCCTCAGTTTCCCCATCTTTATAATAGGAATATTTTTACTTACAAGATCTATGAATGAAAAATTCACTATAAATGCAAAATGTTATTAAAATGTTAATAATTAATTGTTACTCAGAAGGATTTTAGTTTTGTTTTTTATTTGGCAAAGATTTCAGTGTTAATTTCTGCATGAAATGATGATGACTGCCTTTAGGTCCTGGCCAGATCAAGGAAAGCAGAAAGACTCAAAAAACAAATAAAATATATTTGATGTTAAAGTGTTAGTGTTGGGGGGAGGGATAGCTCAGTGGTTTGAGCATTAGCCTGCTAAATCTAGAGTTGGGAGTTCAATCCTTGAGGGGGCCATTTGGGGATTTAGTTGGGGAGGTCCTGCTTTGAGCAAGGGGTTGGACTAGATGATCTCCTGAGGTCCCTCCAACTCTAATAATCTATGATTCTATAATATTATGAGCCTGCAAAAGTGTCCATTTTGGTTCAATTTGCCCATTCTTGCAACATCCTTTCATGTATTGTTTCATGAAACCCAACTTTTAAAGAAGGTGAAAACAAAATGAGCCAGAGCGTTAGTGTTAAAGATACTTTCTCTTTTGGTAGTTTTTATACATTTTCCTTTTTGGCTCACAAAGAGTAATCTAAGTACATTTTTCATGAGCTGTATCAGCTCTACGGAGTTTACCTATTAAATTAATTATATTTTGTTTCAAAGCTCACTGTAGTTTCATTTTTTAAGTGGCTATTTTAAAAAATGTATATTAAAGCTATGTAAATCAGGACACACTTAATCTAAAGATGTTTGGTAGGGATTTTTTTTAGGGATATTTGCAATCTCAGTGGTATAGTTTACAAGGTGAAGATCTTGGTCCTCTACTTATCTTGTCTTTATTTGAGAGATATAGAGGACTACTCCTCAGCATAGTGGCTGTCCCAATTTTTTTTTTTTAATTTCAACAATTTTTTGTGCAAAAATCATTACTGCATTTTTCTACCGGCCCAACTCAGCATCATTGCTGGCTCACATTTAATCTAGGAACATAATACAATCCTAAAATCACAGGACAGTTTAGATATAATTCTGATTTTCCATGGCATGAATCAGAGAAGCCACTTTGTTCTGTAAATAACAGCCCTTATAAATTAACAATGAAATATTCAGATGTGGCATTTGTTGTTCTATTCAGTCAGTTCTTGTACTCTGGCTACCTAAAGGCAGTAGCAATCACTGAATTCAGAAATAAACATTAAATAGCAAAGCTTTGCCAAATAATAAACAAAACTAAAATCCTTCTGAGTAACAAAATTCACAAATGAAGGAAAACAAAAACTATTCTTAGGGCCAAATTGTCCCATTAATTACACAAAACATTCCAGAAATAAAGGCAAAAAAGTCCCCTATACCAGTGATCCTCAACCTTTTCCATTCCAAGACCCTCTTTCCCATACTACAACCCCCTCTCCCCAGGATCCTGCCTCCCATTTAGCTGATATTTAGCCGAGACCCCCATCCTATTTAGCAATATGGAAAGTGCAGGGTCATCATAACTCCCTGACAACAGCATGAGCGCTCGTGGCCTTAGATTCATATTTTTAACAGAAATCTCCCTGTCTAGTGTGGAGATATATCTGCTGCCTCAGTTTCCCTTGGAAGATGTTCTTTCCCAGATTTGTAGAGTGTTTTGAAGCAAAGAAAAATCTAAACAAAACAAACAAGCCCTTCCTGGGCTTAATACTTGTCCTAGGGTCTGCCCTAGTCTTCCCTTGATACAGGAAACGAAGGGGGCTTCCAATCGTGATACCATCTGGAAGTCCTGGCCTGGGGCCTCTAAACAATAACTGATGTCAACAATTAGCCTCAAACCCACACCAATTTTGCCTTCGTTTGGTATACCCCTTCCCATGACAGAGCCTTCTTTCTTACAAACCTTTTCCATATCCCCTCTGGGGCTGAGTGCTTCCCCTACCCTTGGTGGATAGCCCCCACTAGGCCTCTTACTGGCCTCTTCTCCCCTCTGTATCCCCCCATCATCTTCACTAAGAATGAAAAGTTTATCAGTCCCTTTGGCTTCACCTCCTACGGTTTGCCTGGCTCCCAGAACAGAGCTCATTCTCCTGCCTAGGGCATCAAAAATAGTTTGGTTAATGGATGTTATAATTACCTAATTCGTTATTTCCACATTCCCTGCCTCCTAACTCCTACCAACTCCACAGTCTTTGCTGCTTCATAATGGGCAGCTGGCTAGCAGTAGGGACAGCAGTGTTGTCCACTGCAGCTTCTAGCACTACCTGGCCCTGGTAAGGGGATACTGAATAGCTCTGATCTTTATGTACCTTTCATCATTGGCATGGGCGCCAACTTATATGGGCTCTTGGAGCTAAAGCCCCAGGAATATTCATAATCAGGGGCTCTGCTCCACCAATATTTGGAAATAATAGATTTTTCCCCATCCCCGGAGCTTCCCTGCTTGAATGTAAAGAGAGCACACAGCATGTCTCTCTCTCTCTCTCCTTTGCTGCTGCTGCCGGTAGCCTAAGGGCTGCAGCATTAACATAAGAGGAATGTGCTAAGCATTAACATAAGAGGAATGTGCTAACCATTGCTGAAGCACTCAGGATGGGGAGGGGAGTGGAGGGGGCCTCCCCTCCCCTCCCGCCCTTACCTGGAGGAGACACAAACGGGCCAGGAGACAGACATCATTCACCTTAGCAGCAGTTGGGACTTTCGTGAGTGTTTGACCCTATGATTTTTTATTATGTTTGAGTGTTTGACCCTATGATTCCCCCCCGTCCCAGCCCCAGTCCCAGCCCCCCAGTGAGGCACAGCAGGCTGCACAGGGGAGGCAGGAAGCCACATGTGAAGGCAATGCCCCCTCCCCCAGCACCCACCAACCCACCCGCCACAGGAGGGATGGGAGAGGGAGGCTTCCTAGACCTGAGCAGCTGGGGCTTGGGTGAATTTTATGACACCCTGCTCCCCCACCCCATAGCCAGCCACCACCCTGCCTACCCCACTTCTGCCCCATGCTGGGCAAGGGGCAGCCCCATCCCCCATCCACAGTGAAGTTATGGTGAGGGGCAACATGGAAGGCCACCTGTGCCCCCCCCCCCAGTACCCATCATAGGGGAGGGGAGTGAGCTTTCTGGACCTGAGAGGGGCTCTAGGAGCATGTGCAGAGTGTGTGTGCCATGGGGGGGCAGGAGGGGACCCTCCCCTGGAGCTTGCTGCTGCCAGTGGTGGTGATGGGGAGTCCTCTCTGGCCCTAGCCCTGGGGCAGCCTGTCTGCACCCCAAATTCCTCATCCTCAGCCCTGCCTCACTCCAAAGCCTGCACCCCCAGCACCGAGCACGCTCCTGCACTGTGAACCCCTCATCCCCAGCCCCACCCCAGAACCCTCACCTGAGGGGAAAAACATGCAACTTAAATTTGGTGGTCAGTTTGGAGTATCATTGTATTTAGCACAATATTTGATTATTTTACACCCTTCAAAGTATGTAACTGGTCGTATACAGGTGTTTTCTCTGAATACTGTCTGTGTGCCTCAGTTTCCCCAATGCATTTCTTAAGGCTCTAGATGGTGGGATAAGGGGGTGTGATTGTTGTAAAGCCCTAGAGGGCCAGTGTGATGCTGTCTGCACAGAGAATGGCTGACACCCTGTCTCCAGGCAACTGATGGCCTGGGCCACTCTCCTGCAAGGTGCCAACTGAAGGTGTTGGAGAACAAAGAGATCAGGTGGCCTCCTAATGCTTGGAAAAGAGACAAAGGCCAGAGGAGGGAGTGTCAGTGCCTGTGCAGACTTCCGGGAAGCGCATGGTGTGGAAGGGGATGCTGGGATGCTTTGGAACAACTCCATACAAAGCCAGTCAGTACTCTGGGGGAGCCTCCTTTCTGAGCATACTGTCTCCAGGGCAAGAAGCTTACACCTTCCTGGGTCTGACCTCAGAGCATTCAGCATGCCCTTCCACACTGTGCACTTTCCGCAGCGAGTCTGCCCAGGCAGGTCCTGGGGCAACCAGAGGTCCCTGCACCCCAACTCCGCAGTCAGATGTGACTCTCAGCCAGACAGTAAAACAGAAGGTTTATTAGATGACAGGGATACAGTCTAAAACAGAGCTTGTAAGTACAGAAAACAGGACCCCTCAGTCAGGTCCATCTTGGGGGGTGGGGAGCTCAGACCCAAGTTCTGGGCCTCTCCCGATTTCCCCAGCCAGCTCCAAACTGACACTCCCTCATCTGGCCTTTGTGTCTCTTCCGGACAAGGAGGCCACCTGATCTCTTTGTCCCCAACACCGTCAGTTGGCACTTTGCAGGGGAAACTGAGGCACCCACACAGTATTCAGAGAAAACATTAAGAACATTCCCACTTTGTCACAACAGGTGCAACAAAATTTAATACCGTATATTAGGTATTAATAGGCAAGTGCTGCTTCTGACTTTCCACTTTTAATTGACCCTTGTAATCTTGTGGTGCTGACGCATTGTAGCTTCATTTTATATCAGCTTACAGGGTGAGAGCGGGGGGGGGGGGGGGGACACCACCATTTTGGGCCCCACCAAAAATTATATGAACCTGCCGCCTATGATCATTGGTATTCTGCAGATTCTGTGTCCACTGCCCATGTCTCCTACAAGTGAAGCAGGCTATCAGTACTTCCCTCCAATGCCTAGGAGGGACCTTTTTGAGTTGTGAGGAGGTTGAGAGTGGCCCATTGGAATTCCACATCTAGGGTAGGTCCCGATGCTATTCTTGGGGTATCTTTGTGAGCTGTCACAGGAGATACACTCAAGAACCGCTGGTTGCATTCCTGGATCTCTTGTAATGCTTCCTACTGGGCCACTGCTGCCTCTACAGAATTTGAAGGATGGAAGCTTGGTTGATGCTCCTAATCTTATAGTTGCTGTTGTCACCTACACAGGATGCCTTCCACAATGCTCTTTCCTTGATGGGTGGGAGTCAACCCTGCCAACAGTACTGGTTGTAACAATCATCTTACTTCTCCAGTGTGTAGAGGCATCTGCTGTTTCAGTTTCCTCTTAAGGATAGTTTTCTCTGTGCTGGTAGGGTAACGAGGTCCTCCAACCAAATAAAAAGTTCCTCATAACCCTTTCTCAGTCTTTTTCACAGGCTTGGTTCCTGGAATCCTTCCTCAGATCCCAGTCACTGGCCAGCCAGTGAAATCATGGGGTGAGTGTTCACCAAGAATATTCTGCCATCTCTCTATGTGGAAAACTTCCATTGATCTGACTTGTAAAGAGATGGAATAGAGATCTGGCCTCTGGATCAGACAGTCTGATTTTGCCTTTAGTTTAAACCGTTTTCTTTTCTAATCTATACTTCTATATATGACATCATAATTTTCGGATATGACAGCTGGCACAACTTCAAACAGTGGGAATTATTTAAAACTTTGAGAACTTGGCAGCTGTTGTAAAATACTTTGTGTTCTGAGTACCATATAATGTCACACTTTGTTTCCTGAAGATTTCATTTTAGAATTAGATGCCCCATTATCCTCTTGCACAGGAAGAACCTGCTCTCAGTGAAATTTGAAATGAAATAATTTTACTTTATTTAGAAAACAGATTTTTTTTCCTGTTTCCTTCCTTGGGTTCACTAAAAACAGGCTCATATTGCATTCTTTTCTGCTGTTGCTTTTTCAACACAGTTGTATATAATCTCAGTAGGTTGAAGCTGCAGGAGATTTTGTGTCCTTCTGCAGAGTCACTGAAATGGATGATTCAGAGCATCCTGAGCTTCTTTCTGGCTGACAACAAAAGTAAAATGCCAGCTCCTTTCTTGTTCCTGATATTTTTTACTATCAGAATCTCCCTTTGGAAAGTGAAGCAAGAGCCCTTTTGCAGAATATATGTAAATTTACTTTTGAATACAGTTCAAGGATTCATAACTCACTGGAAGCACTAGGTGTCTAAAACTGCAGGTTGGCATTCTGTAGTCATCTGAAAGGACTTCTCTTGGACGTGTACAAATTCTTACTAACCTAGAGTAAAACCTAATCTTGCCAAAAGCAAGGAAAGCCTAATGACATAAACCTTGATTAAAATGTCCATCACAATTATTTAGTGTAACTACTTTGACAATAGTTTTTTGGTTTTTGGTTTTTGTTTAATATCAGGGTTGGAAGGGACATCAGGAGGTCATCTAGTCCAACCCCCTGCTCAAAGCAGGACCAATCCTCAAACAGATTTTTGCCCCAGATCCCTAAATGGCACTAACGTGGGTACTACACACTATCAAACCCAAGTGGTTGCAATTTACACCTGCTTTGCACAGAGGTAAATGATGACAAAAGGTGCAGGATACAGTGAACCAGGTGTGGTGTGTTTGTGAACTAATCAATTTACACCCAAGTAAGTTCTCACAAGAAATTCAGCTTTGTGAACACCTTTATGGAAATGTTTCTCTCAAATTACTTTTAAAACTCCAGGAGATCCAAGTTGATGGGGGTTTTTTAAACAAAAGAAACTGACTTTTTCTAGTAGTTACACTATAGAAGAACTGAATCCCGATTGAAATCCCTTATTGCTTAAATAGTGTATTAATTAGAAAGATGTATTGTAAAGTTATGAACTATTCATCTTGAAATGGTCATTGATCTTAAAAACAACTGAATGTTTCAGACAATGGCCTTCAATTAGATTAATGATTGCTGCTGGCCGTTTCTATCGCTGTAGCCTAATTTGTCTCAGTAAGGATTGCCTTTGAAGTCAGGATTAATTTACTAGCTATTAGTCTTTTAGAGGGTGTCTACAGAGTAGATATGCTTGATTTTACATGGAACAGGTTCCCAGCTAACAGATAGAAAGAAGGCATAATATATCATTTCTTTATCATGAAACTGATAACTGCAGTGGTTTGCTGCTATGGCTTTCTTAATAATAGGAAGAGACAAAAGATCAAGGTCAACAACTAATATCATTTCTTAAACTGTTAATTGATAATTAAATCACAATAAGAGTAATGCAAGCAGCCAGATGTCCTCATGAATTTTTCTCTGTGTATCATCTTGCATCCAGCAGCATAAGCATAGCAAATTAGGGTTATGGTCTGTATTTTATTTTGTGAATAGATCACATATTTGCTTGCATTTTGGTACATAGCTAAACAGCAAGCAGATAAGTAGACTGTTCATATGAGGTATGGTGTTTATGGATAGCTAATTTATTCATTTATGAGTTGTGGACTACATCATCATTAACTGCCTCTCCACAGCACAGGTACAATCAGACCATACTTAGCATCTCTGAGTTGCCAAATGAATGCAATGTTCATTTATATTTAAGCAACTATAAAATGCTTAAATGGGAAAAAGGCACTTTTGTGTCCAGCATCTAGAATGATATAAATAAAAGTCTCCTACACAAAGTGTAAGCCTCGTGGCCAGAAAACTTAAAAGGGGTGAAAGTTTCAGTTCCCTCTGTTGAGGAGAAGGGGAAAAGCCAACTCTGGTCAGCTTCCTTTGCATACTGTTTACCCATAATTTCACCATCTAAGCTTTGTTGTTTTGATTACAATTTGTTTAAATTTTAATGTGCATATGCAGTAATAACTAATTATTCTTACTGCTTAATGAAAAGTCAGAGAAACTCTGCTCCTAAATACTGTATGCTCTGGGTGAGGGGTCTCCATCAGGGACAATAGATGAACTAAGGTTGGGAAATAAAGTTTGGTTCCAGCAAAGAAAGGGGGGAAATGCTCTATCCTAGAAGCAGGAACTCTGTCCAAAGGTCCTGTTTTTCTGGATTATTCCATCTGGAACTTCTGACCCTGTGTGGAGGAATCTGTGGGATGAGACTGGACTGATGGTGGTGTAGATGAGGTGACTCTAAAGAGAGGCCTGACTGAGCCAGTAGCAGAGCATAACTGAGCTGCCTACTGAAAGAGGCCTGACCGGATCCGCAGGGCAGAGCTGACTTCACAACACCCTGGCTCCCCTGGCCTGGTGAAGATGAGCTGAATCACTGACCTGCACCTGGTAGCTGCTCATTGGCAGAGCAGTGCCATTGAGACTGGAGGAGAACCAGCCCTAGATGCCCCTAGGCCACCTTGAGACTGACTCGTCCTGTGACTGGCATTTTTGGAGGGTAAGATTTGAGTAAGAGAGGGTTCTGGTCCTTCAGTAGCCAGACATATTATCAGAGGCCGGGAAAGGCTGACTGCTATATGCATTTTGAGTTGCTATTTCTTATATGAGTAGATATTTACACATGGAGGGCTTTTTATATTTCTTTCTTGTGTTTCCCTCTTTTCCCATCTAAAAGATTTCTGTGCCCCATGTTACCAAAGGTCTCGGAGTGCTTGTGAGTGGGGGGAAAAAACACTCGCAAAGGTGACCAGAGAAGTTTTGTTTTATTTCCCAGAGTCAGAAATGAGACTATGACTCTGGATGGCGGCTGGAACTATTGTTGTAGTTCTTAGAAGGAACCCTAGTGATTTGCACCTGACCCTTGTTGCTGCCATCAGCACCTGGCAGAAGGGTGGGAAAAGCATCTTGCCAGATACTCTATTTTGCTTCAACACGTCCTTGTAACCAGGGCCAGCTCCAGGCACCAGAGCAGCAAGCAGGTGCTTGAGGCGGCCAACGGAGAGGGGTGGCACATCCAGCTCTTCGGCAGCAATTCAGTGGCGGTTTCCTCAGTCCCTCTCAAACAGAAGGACCTGCCACCAAATTGCCGCCAAAGAATGAAGCGGCAGCGGTAGAGCTGCCGTCTATCACGGCTTCTTTTTCTTTTTTTTTTCTTTTTTTTTTCCGCTGTTTGGGGTGGCAAAATTGCTGAGTCAGTCCTGCTTGTAGCTCCCATTAAAGTTAGGGTCTTTACTCAAGTAATGCTACAGTGAGAGTTTTGTTTGAGTAAGGACTGGGCGTAGTGGGATGTATACATGTTTAGAGGGTAGACTATATGCTACAGAAATGGTTGCCAATTTGCCAGGTTATGTTAAACACAGGATGGAAGATTTTTATTTTTGTAAAATGTGTGAATATATTATAGTTAGGGTGACCAGATAGAAAGTGTGAAATCTGGATGGGGGTGGGAGGTAATAGGCGCCTATATAAGGAAAAGCCCTGAATATTGGGACTGTCCCTATAAAATCGGAGCATCTGGCCACCCTATTTATAGTTAACTTCAACATTTCTTTTATCAGATCAATATTTATAAAATATGCACCTCAAACCTTCCCCATGCCAAAAAGCTCCCCAACATCTAGTTCACGGGTGGGCAAAGTTTATGGCCTGAGGGCCACATCAGGTTTTGTAAATTGTATGGAGGCCGGTTAGGGGAGGGGGTCGTGACCCGGCCCCCACCTCCTATCTGCTCCCCCCGGGACTCCTGCCCCATCCAACCTCCCCATTCCCTGACCGCCTCCGGACCCCCGCCACCCCATCCAAACCCTCCTCTCATTCCTGACAGCTCCCCGGGACCCCTGCCCCATCCAACTCCTCCTCCTTCCTGACTGCCCCCCTGGGACCTCTGCCCCCTTTCAACCCCCTGTTCCCCCCCAACCGCCCCGACCCCTATCCACACACCTGCCCTCTGACCACCCACCGAACTGCCCTGCCCTCTATCCAACCCCCCGTCCCCTGCTCCGTGCCCCCTTACCATGCTGCCTGGAGCACCGGTGGCTGACGGCACTACAGCCGGCCCACTCGGCTGGAGCCAGGCCATGCCGCCGCAGCCACCACCACGCAGCACAGAGCACCGGGTCAGGCCAAGCTCTGCAGCTGTGCTGCCCCAGGAGCTCACAGCTCCACCGCCCAGAGCATTGCGCCGGCAGCGGAGCAAGCGAGCTGAGGCTGCAGGGGAGGGAGGACAGCCAGGGGAGCCTCCTGGGCCAGGAGCTCAGGGGCTGGGCAGGACAGTCCGGCGGGCCGGATGTGCCCCGCAGGCCATAGTTTGCCCACCTCTGATCTACTTTTTCATCAAGTTCCAGAAAAACAATGATACCTGGTATTTTAATCTGTGGAATAAGAAATTCTAGGTTTCTGGGAATATACAAAAATTCAGTTTAGGTAGGAAAATCTTTGAACTCCTGCAGAATAGCATGTTGTGTAATTTCTAGAAGTGCCACTTCAAGAAGTAATGCAGGGCAACTTCTAAGTTCTGAATCTGAATCCTTCCTATACCATCAACCATTGCTTAGGACACAAACAAGCCTCCATCATCCCTGTCTATCATGAGCGTCTCTTTGCATGTCTTCTTGTTAAGTCCCATAAGTTTTCCCTCTCTAAGTACTGTTTGATGGAGGGATTTTTTTTCAGTCAGACACTGTTACAGGTTCCTCCAACTGTCCAATGGCAGGCCTGCCATGGCAGACGCTCTGGCTTTCTTCTGAACTCATATCCCAGATATTTCCATCTACTCTGGATAACCTTGGAGATAAGGGGATCTTGAACTCTGACAGACCTCAGCATTAGTTATAAATTCATTCCATTTAATATCTAGTATATTTCCAAAGAATTTCCTTTCAAAGCCATTTAGATGTATGTCTGTACCTTTGGTGGATTCCAGGTTTCATCCATCTATTAAGATGGAAATAACATTTAAAGATTCATGATTTGGTCTATATATGTTAGATTTTCAATGACAAATCTTGTTTAAACTGGTTAATGCAGCTGCTGTCCTGCCAATTCATAACATTTTTTCCTTCAGGATATCCCATCGGCTTGCATGTTACTGCCAAGGTTTGTGAACAGTCTCATTTCTTGTGTTCCATTGTCTTCCAACATAATGCCTAAGTTGGGATTTACTGGCATTCTCTTTAGAACTGATTTTTCATAACTAATTATTAACCTCATCTTTTTTGTAATTCTGGACAGTCTTTCGGCCTTTGCTTGCATGTTAGTTAAGCTGTTCCTTAGAAGAGCTAAGTTGTCAGGAAAATCTAATGCCTGTGTTGTATCCATCTATACTTTTCTCATAATGAAGTCAATAAGAACACCAAACAGTAAAGGAAAGTGAATGCATCCTAATGAATTTACAATTTAGCATTCCATAATCATTGTCTTCCAGTAGAGCTGGGTGAATCATTCATAATAAAAAATTAACTACATTTACCTGTTTTCCTGAATTGTCCATTAGCCGATTTAACAAAATCACACATTTAATCAAAACAGATATTCACCGAATATTTCCTCTGAATAATTTTTGATCTCTAGTTGATTCACAAGCTATTAATTGAGAGTATTCATTATTTGAGATAAAAGCTCTTTTAACTGGACATATGCCAAAGATTACATACAATATTCTGCTCCCTGACTGAATGGGTGTGAATCTTAGAATCAAGTTTCTAGTAACTACACATTTTCTTTCTGTGAACATTTTCCATTATTTGTCAAAAATTCACAAATTTGGGGGAATATCCCAACCAGGAAACTTTTTTGCTAGCCTATTCATATGAAACAAAGACAAAATGGTATAAACTACCAGCATGAATTTGTTTTAAAATGTCAACTGTATATTCTTGGGGGAGGGAATGTCCATGTGGGCTCATTTCTGCCTTCCAAAATGGCTTGCAGGTGCAGCTGTTTGTTTCTCTTCATCCTGTACTGATTTCTGCTAGAAAAAGTAAGTAAAAAAATGATAATTTGGAATTATTTTTTTTAAAACTTTACCTTAATGAGGGCGAAGAGGTTTGTATTCTAAAAAGTGGACTTTTGCTCCTCTCTCCTCAGTAAAGGGATTCTCCCTATCTTCCTCAAGGTCCAGTATTATGGCGACCTTCCTTGACCTAGGAAGGCTGGCAGGGCTGGCTCCAGGGGTTTTGCCGCTCCAAGCAGCTGGGGAAAAAACAAAAAAACAAAAAAAAAAGGTTGCAATCTGCGGCAATTCAGCAGGAGGTCCTTCACTCCAAGCGGGAGTAAGGGACCCTGCGCAGAATTGCTGCCGAATCCCTGAAAGTGCCACCCCACTCCTGAGTTGCCACCCCAAGCACCTGCTTGATAAGCTGGTGCCTGGAGCCGGCCCTGAAGGCTGGGCAGTACTCATTGCTGCTTCTAGTTCAGCCTCAGGGGTCACTGCAAAATAATGGAAGGTGCTTTCTTTCCATAGGTCTAATGTGGTACCTCCACAGTATTCAGTCTTCACCGGACAGCCCAGGGAGTGAGGAACTGAGATTAGAATGGGAGCTGGTTCCTGGGCATGAGAGAACAGAATGCTCATCCCATAGGACCAAAACTGGACAACCTAATGGTTGAAAAATGTAACAGGCCATCAATAATATCTTCTCCATCTCCCTGAAATGTTTGACGCTAAATAACTTGGGGAAATAATGGAAAAAACATTATATGAACTAGTTAAAGCTGTATCATAGTAGACAATGGCAGTTCATATTAATGGGAGCTCATGTAAAGATCACCACAAAGCTGCCCACCCTGCTTGTAAGCACTTTAGCAGATTGCTATGCAGAGATGTCCTCCCTTGGGTTCTTGCTTCCCCTCCCCCCCATTACTTCTTGTGCTACAAATCTTAGCTAAGTGGCATGACGAAAAAGGTTCCAGGGTAGAGCTGGTAAAAATTTGAGAGGGAATGAGAAAAAAAGATGAGTCAATAGAAGAGAAGGAGGAGGAGGAGGAGATAGACCGGAAATAAGTGAATGAAGAAGTAGGAAGGAATTAGTGAAGGGAGAGTGAAAGCAGGGACATATAGAAACTGGGCTCATAGGTTTTATTCAGTTGCTTTGCCAGTGATTTGTTTAGCATGACAGTATGTACAATATTAAAAGGAACAATGGTTCCATGGTTCCAAACCATCCATAAACTTATTTCACATGGATGCACATTTTAATTTTTTCTTTGACTTGAGTTTTGGTTTGAGTTGCTAGTTCAAACAAAATAAAATAAACATAAAAATCTTTGAACTGAACACACCAAGTTTTATGTAAATCATTCATGCTTTATTCAAAACTGGGAAGGTTCACAAACACTGCCAGAGTAGTTGAATTTAACCTAAAGTTTGGGTTTATAATGAAACCATGGACCTGAAATAAACCCAAGATCTGAAACCCCCAACTTTGGAATAACTCAGTTCTGGATCCAAACCTTACAACTTGGGCCCATCTCTAAATTAAATCTGCCAGTAAATGCATTTCACTTTGTTTTCAGGGTTTGTTATGAGTGGTTAACATACTGCTACTATCAGTGTGATTCAAACAAAGAGCCTAAATCCTATGAATGAACTATGCCATGCTTCTATTCTGTGTTGTGGAAATGATCCTTTCCGCCATGTGTACTGGATATTTTCTCAGAATAGCAAACAAATTTAGTAATGTTACCACTAACCTTTGTATAGTTCTTTCAGCTGTGAATATCAAAGTATTTAATAAAAGTGGGTAAGCATCACTGTGCTCATTTCACCAGTGGGGACACTGAGGCATAGAGACGCTACATGACTTGACCAAGCTGTTCTGCCTGACACCCAATTCTGTTGTCAAGCCTTTGGATCATGTTGCCTAACTCTATATAGCAGCATATTTGTTCGCATTTTCTGATACGCATGGGCTCTGCTCCAGAAACAGCATTCTAAAATTAATAGTGGAGTACACTCTGGTTTATATTCAAGGAAGACTCTATGTTTAATCCGAAAAATCTCCATTAAAATAACCTGCTGTTTAGGAGCTATTTTGATTTCTTTGAAGACATGGAAAACAAATAAATGGTCTTTAGCCTGTTTTCTCTACCCCGGTTCCCGAAACACACATTTTCCCCAACCATGTATTAGACCGTTTCTGATGTAATACACATAATTCTGTGACAAATCCACTTCAGCCTCAGTAATGCCCTTCGATTTGACTTCAAAACATTGAGTGACTTTCATGGATTTGTACTATTTAACACCCAGATAAAGTTGAACTGTCTTTTTTAATAACGATGGATTACATTTTCTCGTTACATGCTCTCATGCAATTTGATTTTTCACTGAGCACATGTATTCCAGAGAAAACAGTAATGCCAGTGTGAGAATAATTGTAGTTATTAGAAAAATAAACAAGATGAGACAAAAACTAACATAAACCGATATTAGCTGATTAAATTACTGCTACAAAGGACTATTTGTTTTCTTTCACCTAGCAGAAAGGCGCTATACTTTCCATGCTTTTTCCTTGATAAGTATATCTTTAGAAACTTAACAGCCAGATTGTGTCCAACCTCCTTGTACTAGGGTTGGGGGAAGGCAAAGAGTCTCCCAATACATTGCCTTCCAATGCAGGAGACAGCTACAGTTGCTGTCTTTGCTCTCCTGAATAAGGTTGTTCCTTTAAAGGAGGCAGGGGCGTGTCCCCCACCCTCCTCTGAAGTTGACCAGCAGCAAGTAAAAGTGTATGTGGCACCTTCTATAGGTGCTGCACTGTGCATATTTCTGGAGATACAGGAGATACAATGCCTTTCTGCTGCTCACACAGGATCAATGCAGCATACAAAGATCCAGAGTTATCTGTTATCCCATCTCATGCTTGCATTGGCACTAGCACAACAGGATGGGGACATTCAGAACAGGCTGTGATATGATGGATAGATGCGCTGAAGTGTTGTTGATTTGTACCCTTTCCAATAGAGACAATTTCAAATCAAAACCCTGGAATGTACATCCCACAACTTTTGGGACAGTTTTCATCTAGGTCTGAAATTCATGGCTTTGACATCTCTCTGAAAGGAAACAGAATCCACTAGTAGAAGCTAATTCATCATGGCAGAAGGGTACCAAGTTTTGTGTCAAGTATCAGAGGGGTAGCCGTGTTAGTCTGTATCCATAAAAACAACGAGGAGGCCGGTGCCACTTTAAAGACTAACAGACTTATTTGGGCTTAAGTTTTGTGTGTATTACACAGTGAGGCCTCATGTCTGCAAAGCATTTAAGCACATGCTTACCCACAAGCATGTAGTCAGTCCATCCCTGTTCAGTAAAGCACTTACATTTAAAGCATATGCTTAAATTCTAATGAAATCAATGGGGCTTGAACATGTCCTTAAAGTTGACCAGGAGCTTAAATGCTTTGCTGAATTGGGACGTGAAGCCTATATTGCATCTTTATATGGTCAGAATTGGTCAGTCTGATGCCAATACTTGAAACTTGTATTTTAAATGCCCCCTCAGTCAAAATCCATCCAAGAAACAGTACAGATTGATATATACATTGAGAGATTCCTTTGGGCAGAATACCATGAAGTCAGCACACCTGTCCTGCTGAGCCGATGATCTACCAGGGTTGAGAAAGAGCCAGAAAAGATCTGTGTATTTGTTTAGCCACCCTGTGTCAGCCATATGGAATGACACAACCTTGTTTTGATAAGCTTACTTTTCTAAAATATGAATATCATATTTTTCTTCTTTAAAACATATTACAATATAATGTTGCCCCGAGAGCACAAAACGGGAAGACGTGCAGCCTCTTCTGTTTCATTTCCTGCTTTCATGGATTGTTGTGTTACTAAAATATTTTTATTATAATAGAACTTGAAGCAATATACAGTGTTTGTCAGAGGATTATTTATAGTCCCTTTAAGCTGAATTTCTGTAATGAAATCCATTTACAGACATTCCACTGTGCCCTGTGGTTACTTGCTTATGCAAATGAAATGTGACCCTCAGAATAAGCCTTTTGCCCCTGCTGTCACCTTCCCTGGCTTTAAAGGTCTCCAGGAGATCACTTTTTAAGTGATTTTTTTATATATATGTGGTTAAAAAAGAAAAGAAGAAAACTCCATTGCAATGGCACTTTACACAGATTCATAGAAACTGACAACTTAAGGGTCATTCTCCATCTATTTAAGAACAAGCAGCCCTTTGCTTAGAATTGTTCTAATTCCACAGGGATTAGTTTAGATTCTTTTTTTAAAAGACTTTGACTAAATTTTTCAAAAGCTCTCAAGTAATTTAGGAGCCTAAGAGGCATTTTTCTAAAGGGGCTTAGGCCCATAAGTCACTTAACACTAGCTTCACAAATGGATTGAGGTGCCTAACTGCCAGTTTAGGTGCCTAAATCCCAGATTTAGGTGCCACTCGTATTCACAGAGCCGCCACTCAGATGCCACCAAAGCCTGTGGGCACCTAAACTCACTTGGTGCCCATGTTTTTTCAGTAAAAGTTCCCCAAGTGCCAATGTTTCCATAGGTGCCAACTTCGTGGCTGCTCCAGGGCTGGAGCACCCACGGGAAAAAATGGTGGGGGCTGAGCACCCACTGGCAACCCCTGTATTAGTGCCTCCCCCTCCCACCAGTGCCACCCGCCTGCCAGCGGCCCCACTGATCAGCGCCTCTCCTTCCTTCCCAGTGCCTCCCACCAGATGCAGATCAGCTGTTCTGTGGCATGCAAGAGGTGCGGTGAGCAGAGGAGGAGTGAGGCGGGGAACGCTCGGGGGACGGGGTGGAGCAGGAAGAGGTGTAGGGGCTTGGAGGAAAGAGTGGAGTGGGGGCAGAGCCAGGGGGAGCACCGCCGGCACATTAGAAAGTCAGGACCTAGGTATATTTCTGCCTCTGAGCATGCACCCCGCTGCTCTGCCCTAGAGATCTAGATGCCTAAGCTCCAATATGATTCATGAACCAGAGGAAGATAGGCATTCCTCTGCCTAAGTCACCTGTGGGACCCAATGTGTGGTAGTCATATTCTGAGCATGACTGACTACACATAAAACCAGGATGGGGGGAGGGGGAGGACAACCTCTCTCATAACTTTTAGTCTAGTGATGGGGTACTCACCTGGGATGTGGGAGACCCCTGGGTCAAGTTCCCTCTTTGCTTAGTTAGGAGAAGGGATTTAAACAGAGATCTGCCACCTCTCAGGTAAGTGCCCTCATGTGGTCTCCCTCAATCTTTCTTGAAGCTGTTCTGCTTTGGATAAATAAATAGAGTCACTGGAGCAGGGGGACTGGATCTTAGGTTTCTCACATCCTGCATGAGTACTCTAACTAAAAATTAATGGTAACTTAGATACAAGTGATCCTCACTTGATCACATTTATAATGTGCAAATAGAATAAAGTACAGAACAGCTATATATAAATGTTATATTTAAAAGGCCCAGTTTCACAAAGCTAAAAAAAATTATAGGCCAAATCAACTGGGAGAAACAATGTGAATGATAATCAGGAATTGTTTAAAAACACTTCACTGGGTGCCCCAAAATTCACAACTCCATAACTGAGGAAGGTGGCCATATTGGTTTAAAAAAAAACACCTTGTTTAGAGGGGAAATGAAGCCAGCTATAACAAACCTGGAAAGTATCAATCTGGGTTATGCAACTGTGCAGTATGCCACCCAGCTAGCTACAAGTGCTTGTAGGAAAGTTGAAGGTGCTAGGTTCTTGAATGGTTAGGCCTTACAAATGATATGTTCTTAAGTCATAGGAAAGAATGTGTGTTTTACAGTGCATTAATTTTTGCAACGAATAGAATAGAAAAGTTACAGCCAGAAGTTGGCAGATCAGTTCTTGGAATATAAAGGAAAAGAAGCTGAGAATAAAAACGGTTAGGCTTTAGTCTTTCCACATGTATTTGTAGAAAGCAGCTAGATTTCAGATTTCAGCCTCTTCCATTTTAATGGTGGTTTTCTCTTCTTGTGTTTTGCTTCTTATTCATGCATCTGTTCTATCGTAGGCCACTTGGCTTTACATTAAGATAGCTTTATAAACTGATGCATGGCAAAAAATTTCCTCCCACATTTACAAGATCAGATGACCAAAAAGGAATATGCATGAAAACATTTAGAAAGGGGCTTTCTGAAAATAAACAAATCATTTCTAATACTGACATTGATGTATTCAAATGCAGTATCGACGTATACAAGCACCATGACTCTCATTTCTCCATTGCTTCCAGTGGGATCAGTCATAATAATTTCTGCTTAGCTGCTAATATGTGAAGACTTGTTGCCTCCAAAACTCTCTCTCTCTCTGTCTCCTTTTTAACATTAGTGTAGTTTACAGATTGATATAACTGAGTAGGGCCCTTTTAAGGGCCCAGTGGAAGTATGAGAAAAGCAACACAAACCTGAACACAGAGTTGGACATTGTGCTCTTCTGCACACTCTTATGATGAACAGAGGGGCTTTTAGGGCCCCAGCTGATCTAGGAATGCAGACAATACTACCTCTGTGTGGCATCATTCCACCTCTATACACCAATAGTTCACGGGTTTTCTGAAGGATTCAGGCGCTGGAGATTTGGGAGGAGTAGGCCAGGAGCTGAGCAGAGGGGAAGGCCACTTTCCACAGCACTGTTCCAAGCATCCCAGTGGAAATTTAGGGCCAGATTGTGATACATGTGCCACACATGTTCCCATTGATTTCAGGCTCATAATCTGGTCATTAATGAATGAGAGTCAGATTCTGATACCCTTACTCATGCTGAATATTACCTTACTCCATCCCTGCTCCCACTGATACCAATATATATATAGACATGATCACGCAATCACTTAAACTTAGCAATGGGTTAAGCCACACAGTTGATCCAAACCTTAGCCCAAAATGCACATCAGACCAAAATGGAAACTCCAGAGTTTCATAGAGGCTTAACTGTTTTTAAAATTGTTTCATTATCCGTCCTCTCCAAGTTTTGTCTGCAGATGGGCAGGACGTGCGGCGAGCCTTGACTGAGCATGAGCTGAAGGCTGTGCACTGAGTTTTGTTAAACATATAAGGAACCTGTCTGATGCTCCCAACTGTGATTTTAAGAAACATTTTTCTTTTAAAAATATAATTGTAAATTGGAACTCCCTGGTTCCATCTGGCACTACAAAAAGAAGCAAGGATAAGCTATTTGCAAGTGTAGTTGTTGCAGCATTACCAATCCCCTGGATGCAGGGAAGAGCAAAAGAATTATGAGAGCCTGATAGCTCTGGGTGAGATTTCCAGTCCAGGTTCTGATCCTCTGAGGTCCAGAGTACTTTCAACTCAGTTATTTTTGAGGGTGCTCAGAAGAATAGAGATCCAGTTTTGCAGATCCAAGAAATTTGGCTAAGATTCAGATAGGCATCAGAACATGTGATTTCTTATCTGAACTGAGCATTTGAAGGTTCATTTTAAATGCAGTGGTGAGACCACTGGAGTTTGGTTTTCAAAACTCTCAATCTACTTTCTAGGTCTTTAAGTGTGTCTGAGTTCACAAATGGGGGCATGGATCAGCATTCATGTTGCATTCCCCATCAGTGCCCAGGCCCAGGCTAATGATCCAACCAGCGGACCAAATTCGGTGAGAATCCTGGTCACCTGCCACCTGAGGCACATTGCAGAAGCCTAAGTTCCAGATGTATTTTTCAATTTTTTGTTTTTAATAAAATTTACTTTAAGAACCTGATTGGTTTTGTGTCTTATAAGGTCTGTGCATGTGTTTTTCAATTAGCTGGTGGCAACAGCTCGGTTTCCCTTTTGTTGTTTTCTTTCTCTGCTTCCCCAAGGGAGGGGTGGAAATGCTGAGGGGCCTCAGAGAAAACTTCCCAAGTGAGTTTTTCCAGCATTTGCAAGAGGCAGTTTTTCACTTGGGTGGTGGCAGCATTTACCAAGCCAAGGTCAGAGAAAAGCTGTAACCTCAAGGGTTTAATACAAGCCTAGAGTGGCAAGTATTAATTTTTTAAAATCTTTGCGGGTCCCCACCTTCTGCACTCAAAGTGCCAGAGTGGGGAATCAGCCATGATACCCCTATATGTTGCATCTGAGTTAGTGGTGTTCCCCTGCCAGCTAGCAGCATGCACCTCTATGCTGCTACATGGTATCCCCCAGAGGCAGAAACTTAATCACTGTGTGAGTTTACATGCTGATGGGAACAGGCAACAACCAAGTGGAGGTTTTATGGATTGCAGTGGCATCTACATCTAGGGTTTAGGCACCTAAGCACCTTTGTGGAGCTGTGCTGAAGTATTTGCTCTACAGAAATTTTATAGGTCAAGAAAGTTGAAGCCCAGTCCTGTGCACCATTTCCCTATGGCTGGCCCTGCCTCTGGGTATGTGCACTGCTGCCTCTCTAGGGGCCAAGATGCCGATCTTATACCTAAGCTTCAGCATGATCCACAAACCAGTAGGCGATAGATAGAGGAATGCTCATGTTGCCCCTTGGGACAGATCCAGTTGGCATGGTCTGAGAAGGCCTACCATATCAGGACCCATTCAAAATCTAGCTATAAAAATAAGAGAACATCTATTCCAAGTGGTTAGAGCCTAAGATGTGGGAGACCCAAGTTCAGTTCCCCTCTCTACTGATGGGGAGAGAGGATTTGAACACTGGGTCTCCCCTGGAAAGAGTGACCTCACTGTTGGGCTAATCTGATGTGGGTCTCCTTCAATTTGCCCTGTTGAAGGTGTTCTACTTTGGATCCATAATTAATCATTGGAGAAAGGGGATTGGACACTGGGTCTCTCTCTTGCCAGGTGTACACCCTAACCACAGGGTTATAGTCACACATTCTTGCTTTCTCTTTCCCAAATACTGTTTACCTATCCAAACTGGAATGGCTTCAACAAGAGTGATTGAGGGAGACCTCCCTCCTCCCCAATCAGCCTGGACCTATATACTTACAGTAACTCCTCCCTTAACATTGTAGTTATGTTCCTGAAAAAGTGACTTTAAGTAAAACGATGTTAAGCTAATCCAATTGCCACATAAAAATTAATGTAAATGGGGGGGGGAGGTATCATCTATCTATACACACACACACACAAACACACAGAGTATAAGTTTTAAACAAACAATATAATACTGTACATAGCAATGAGTGTGAAGCTTGGCTGAGGTGGTGAAGTCAGAGGGTGGGATATTTCCCAGGGAATGCCTTTCTGCTAAATGATGAACTAGTACTCAGCTGAGCCCTCAAGGGTTAACCCATTGTTGTTAATGTAGCCTCACACTCTACAAGGCAGCACGAATGAAGGGAGGAGAGACAGCATGTTAGACAAAGACACATACTCTGTGTGTGTGTGTGTGTGAGAGAGAGAGAGAGAGAGAGAGAGACACATGTGCCCCACTCTCTCACATTGCCTTTTTAAATAGATCAGCAAGTTGAGTCAGCAGCTGCTGCCAGCAAGCTCCATCCATCTTGAGCCCTGTTGTGTCCCCTGCCGCTCTATAGAGATGGGGTAAGTGGGGGGGGGGAGTGCAGGAGTAGGGGGGAGGGGGAACACCCTGACATTAGCACCCCTCTTCCCCACCCCCACCCCCTACACAGCAAGCTCCCAGGAGCAGCTCCAAGGCAGAGGGCAGGAGCAGCACATGGCAGTGTGGGGAGGGACAGATGAACTGCCGGCAATTGATAGCCTGCTGGGTGGCTGCCGCACAGGGAACTTAGGGGAGTGGGGAGCTGATGGGGGGAGGGCTGGTCCACCTTGGTTCCAAGCCCCCACCAGCTAGCTCCAACAGGCTGCTCTTTCTGCAAGCAGTAGACAAAGCAGGCGGCTGCCAAACAACATTATAATGGAGCATTGCGCAACTTTAAATGAGCCTGTTCTCTAATTGATCAACAACATAACAACGTTAATGGGGATGACTAAGTGAGGAGTTACTGTACCTCCTTGAGAGGGCTAGGGCTGAGGAAACATCCCTCTCCCCATAGAATCTGCTGGCTTTTGTGGGTCCCATACTTAAGTGCCTATTAAGAGACAAATCCTAAAGTCCTCATTCAGTCCTTGCTCCCTATCACAGGACCTGGAACTGAGCCCTTTAAGAGAACAAGTCCAATCTAGCAGTGCCTCATTAAGAGCCTCTCAGTGGGGCCTGATATAGGGCAGCTGAGCTCTATAAAGAGCCAGAGAGGAACAGGAAACTGAAGAAGACTGGGTAGAAAGGCCTTCGAGTTCCTGTAGAGATAAAAAAGCAGGGAAAGACTCCAGGTAGAAAAATCTGGAAGTAGCTCCTCAAAAGAGAGCAGGGAGTGACCCAAAGGAGCCCAGGGTGAGCTGAGGAGAGGCTGAGCAGATCCAAGCCTGGGAAGGGCTGAAAAGCTGAGTCCAGCTTGGAAACTTACAGACCTCAGGGAGGAAGGGCATGCCCGATGTGAGACTGAGGTAGGAGACTGTGTTTGTTTTCAGTTTTATGTAAATAAAAAAAAATCAAGACACTTTTTAACCAAGAAATGCTGTTCAGCCTACCAGAGATCCTCTTTGTTTTGGGGGAGTGTATTGATATATTTCACAGCAATAAAGTAACTCCAGGTGAAGGAAAAATAGGTGAACACAAAAGCACTCTACGGCTTTTCCCTTTAGAGAGCCAGTGAGAAGATGTCAGTGCAAATTCTCTGGGGGAACCTTCTGGCCATTCGTTATCTGCCAGACACATGATTAAGATTCAAGTCCCCTAGCCCTCACTCCTGTCTACATCTGAAAAAACCTCACCTCAGTTTGGTGGTGCTTTCTACCTGGCTAGCTGGCCTTGCTGGAGCTATATGCTAGAGGGTGGCTGCTGTGTGGGTTCATAGCCTCTCTCCTCACTGTAAAGTGGATAGGTTAAAGCGCACATGTGTTGAAAGTTCTCCAATGCCTTCCCACAATTACCCCTGTGCCCAGAAAGACAAAAGTTTACTCACAATGCACTGGGAAGGAATTATAAAGCAGCTCATGTTTTTCAGCAGGACAAAGAGCTGGGATACGCCTCTAGAAGTTTTAATGATCCACACAAGTGAGCACAGCACCAGTGAGGACACAGTAACTTGGGCACAGCTCTGCAGTGTCACTGCTTGGGGGCCAATCATTCAAGTTAACTATTAAGCAAAAACTTACCCAAGAACCTATCATATCCATCGTCCACTGAGTAGTTCCTGCTCCAGAGCACAATTTATACAGAATAATTAGCCACCCCAGTATTTTTTTTTATTTGTTTCGAATCTCCAGTGAGCAGTGGAGCAATCTGCAATAATTATCTTCATTTTTTTTTTCTGATCACTGAATGCTTACTTCAACATGTTGCATATTTCAGTAGCCACAACACTTTCCTCCTTTCTTCAGCTCTTTGGCTACTTCAATTCCCATTTCACCACAAAACCATGCCCATAGCCTTTTATTGTTTTAAGAGCAAAATATTTTTCATTGCAAGTGCTGCCCACTGGACACTGAAACAGATATCCCACCACTATACATTTGCTTCTGATAACCCCCAGTTAAACAGACTACTGCATTACTGTTGTTGTATGCTGTGTTGATCCCAGGATATTAGAGAGACAAGGTGGGCAAGGTAATATATTTTACTGGACCAACAGATGGACAAACAATAAGTTCTTGTAAATATTACTTAGGTTTTTGAAAGAAAAAAAGGAACATTCAGTGGGGAGGAGAGAGGGAAAAAATGGTGAAAGTTGGAATGGAGATGGGATTAACAAAAATCTGCAAGGCACCTAAGGTGTGGTGGGTTGATTTTTCATTGTTTTGTTTTTGTGTTTGGTTTTTGGTCCTTATTCTTCTGATTTTCGGACCTCCCTTGATTCAAGTATCTAGCCAGAGTATAAAACCAGTTGTGATTAGTTCAGAATGCTCATCTCTGCAAAGTTTGGGGAACTCTGAATTCCTTTCCTTGACTTTTATTCATTTTTAAGAACACATCACCCACTGATAAAAATGTCTCCTCCTGGCATACCCTTACTCATGTGCAATCAGTGGGGATATGACCATGAGTGATGACTATCTAAGTGTTTGTAGCATAGGTCCAATGGAGCTACGTGTGTAAGTAGGGACAACACAAAAGTAAAGGTTTGCCAGACTAAGCATATAGCTACAATGTGATCAGGAATACCAGTGTTGTGCCATCTGTTAAAAGTAGGGTGTTTGTTTTACATGTAGACTCTGTTACAGGCCTTAAATTGTCTTTTATGACCACACAAAGCAGTAAAGGTTCAGGCGTTCCTCTCTCAGAGATTGCTAGAATCTGACATTTTTAATCATGAAAAGCTATTTATCTTATTTTCAATAATGTAAGGATGATCTAAACAACTCCCTAAAATGAATGGTGGTTAATTACATGATTTGAGGAGCAGGCGAGAAAGATATTTTTATTACAGTTAATTGGGTCATTAAAATTATTGTACAGCTATACCCATTCCATTCCTGTTACCCTTTAACTAATTTAGTGTTAAGGTGTGGCAAAAGTTGAAGGATGACATAACAGTGACAAGAGATGATCCTATGAAATGCACAATGGATGGACCCTTTCTCAGCTTTAAGTAGGTATCTCTCTGTTCTGCCCCATCTTTTGCCTGAAGGCTCATGATATCAGTTAATTACAATTTTAGGGAAATGTGAAATTAAACAGTAATGTTATAATCCCTAAATCTTCATTTGTAAGAATGACTTTTACAATATGATATAGAACAAATCTTGCTCTCCTATTTTATTGACATTTTGGAGTTGCATTTTTTTAAAAAGTAGATATTTCCAGCTCTCCTAATGTTTTCTGGAATGGAAAATGTGGCTAGGACATTAAACAACATTACATACATAATCTGTATGTTGTTGACGTAATGTATCCCATAAATACTTTGACAGTTTAAGAAAAAACATTAGTTTTCCAAGTGTTTGTATTACTGTAGGTTAATGAAATGAAGTGTGCAGTGGCATGCTGTGCTGACTCATATCTGGGTATTAAAATAGCTAATTCCTCTACAAAATAAAACTGGATGTTACCATGAAATCTATTCACATGTATTTATTTTAAACTGTGTCAGAAAGCAAACAGTAGCTGAAAAAGTGGAAAACTTGTACAGAAATGCCAAGAAACTATGTAGTAGTTTCTATGCAGTCTACTGATATATAGATAAGTGTTTTACTATGCAAACTGTAAAGAATATTGCCAGATGTTAGGCAAGATCCTCACCTGGTGTAAATCAGCATAACTCCATTGTAATCAAGCTTAAATCATATGAATATCTGGCTCATTAATTATGGACTTCACACGGAGGGCTAGATCCTCAGTTGGTATATATTGGCATAGCTCAATTGACTTCAGCAGAGCTATGCTGATTTACACCATCTGAAGATCTGAATATGAGACACTATATTCATAATAGGTTGTCAAGAGTAGATGAAAATAAGCTGTTAACTATTACAATAGGATTATTCATTAAAATAAGAATTTTTATTACAGGAAATAGATGGCTTGCCTACCTGACAATAAGCAAATAAGACCCTGATTTAGAAAAGTACTTAAGCACACATTTACTTCAGTGACACTGTTGCAAAGTATTGACTTGACTGGCAGCATTCATGTTGTGCATATGTATAAGTGCCATGTTGTTAATTTCCTTGTGATATAAAATCTATATAACATGGGTAGGAATGAAATAGAATGGGGACCCCTATCAACCCCAAAGCTAACCATGAGATCCCAGCCTATCCCAACCATCATCCTAGCCTGGGACCCCCTGCCTGTCATGACCCTAACTGGGGGCTCCCTGCCCACTCCAACCCTAACTCTAGACCAGTGACCCATATGTGGAGAATATGCAATATTTTTATGAACAATGTGTAACTCATTGTGTAACTATATTGTAGTGGGAAGGCCCCAGGCTAGGGCTGGATCGAGAGGAGGGTCCCAGCCTAGAGTTGGGGTTGCCAAGAGTAAGAGGACCTAGGGTACTATTGGGTGGGGCAGGAGTCTCCAGGCTAAGGTTAGGGGTGTAGTGATCTCCAAGTTACAGTTAGGTCTGGGACCAGCAAGTGGCTCCAAGGTAGGTTTAGGGTTATGATACTCAGGAGGCCCAAGGCTGGGGGGCTGAGGGAGGACTCACTGGGCTTGTGTTAGGGTTGAGGTAGGCAAGGGTTCCTGGGTTAGGGGCCTCAGCCTAAGATTAGGGTTGGCAGCTATGATTAGGATTGAACCGTAGCCTGAGGAATACTATCCTTTACCCTACCCCTACCTTGGGGAACCCTACCATTTGGATTCCTAAAACTAGCCTGGGGAGCCCTGCTCTCTGGAACCCTAATGTTACCTTGTGGATTTCTACCATCTGGAACACTAACCTGTAGCCTTTGAAACCTTAATCCTAGCTCCGAAACATCTAACATCTGGCACATTATCCACCATCTTTGGGGGGATGCAGGCGGCAGCCCAGTGCCTTCTACATTTTGGAACCCTACCACAAACCCAAGCAGCCCTTCCCATTAGAACTCTAACTCAGGGAGCTGTATCCACTGGAACACTAATGTTAGCAGAGGGAGCCCTACCTTTTGGAACCTTTCACAGTTCAGAGAGCCCTACCATTTGAAACAATAATTTTTATCCAGAGAAGTTCTATTTTTGAAGCCCTAGCTCAGGGAGTCCTGGTCTTTGAAACCCCAACACCAGCCTGGGAAGCCCCACTCTCTGGAACACTAGCCAAAGCCCAGAGAGTCATACCATTTGGAACGCTAACAGTAGACCTATGGACTATATTATCTGAAACTCTAACCCAGCCCTTTCAAACCATAACTGTTGTCTGAAGAGTCCTTGCCTTTAGAATCAAAACCGTAGCCAAGGGAACCCTACTCTTTAAAACCCTAACCCAAGGTGCATGGAACATACCTTCTGGAATCCAAACCCTAGCATAGTGACAACTATCCTTTGGAACCCTTACCATTGCCTGAGGAGACCCATCCTTTAGAGCTCTAAACCTAGAACAGGCAGCCGTACATGTTGGAGCCCTAACTCTAACTTGGGCAACAATACCCAACCTTAACTCAGAGCACTACTATTTCCGACACTAACTTCAGCCTGGGAAGCCTGAACATTTAGAACTATAAAAATAGCTCAGGGAGCCCTACCCTCTTGAATCCCAGCTGTAGCCAGGGTAGCTCTACCCTCTAGAACCCCAATCCTACCCTCAGGAGCCCTCATCCTACCCCAGACAGCCCTACTACTTGAACTTTAACATTCCCCTGGGAGCCCTACCTGTTAGAACCCTAACCCCAGCCCTCAGGAACCCTAACCCTAGCCAGGGGATCCCTGCCCTCTGGAATCCTGCCGTGATCCCAAGGAGACCTACCCGTTAGAACACAAACCCTAGCCTTGGAGCCTATCCCTTTGGAACTCTAATCATAGCTCAGGGAACTCATGGCTATGCAACCCTAACCCTAGCAGCCCTACCCATTGGAACTGTAATCCTAGCGTGGGGAGCCCTACCTCTTGGAACCCAAGCAGCCCTATTCATTGGCACTTTAACACTAGCAGGGAAGCCGTAACTGTTGGAACCCTAACCCTGCAAGCCCATCCCTCTGAAACCCTAATTACAGCATAGGGAACCCATCAGTATGCAATCCTAACTCTAACCTTGGTAACCCAACCCTCAGGAACCTGAACCCTACCCTAAGAAACCTTAACCCTAGGCCAGGAAGCACTCCTCTCTGGAGCCTTGACCCTAGCTCAGGGAGCCAAACCTGCTGGAACCCAAACACTAACCCAGTTAGCCATACCCATCGGAACCCTGATCCTATCCTGGGGAGTCCTATCCATTGAAACCCTAACTCAGACAATCCTGCCCTCTGGAACTCTAACCCTAGCCTAGGCAGCCCTGCCTCTTGGAACCCTATCCCTACCCCAGAGAGCCCTACATGTTGGAATCATAAGTCTAGCCTGGGAACACCTACCTGTTTGAACCCTAGCCCAGTGGTTCTTAAAGCCAGTCCACCACGTGTTCAGGGAAAGCCCCTGGCGGGCCGGGCCAGTTTGTTTACCTGCCACATCCACAGGTTCAGCTGATTGTGGCTCCCACTGGCCGCAGTTCACCGCGCCAGGCCAATGGGGGCTGCGGGAAGGGCGGCCAGCACATCCCTCAGCTTGCGCTGTAGAAAATGATAGGACCCCCACCTCCCTTCTTCCAACCATTTGAAGCTCTGTACAGCACAACTGTCCTTTCCCAGTGTCTCTCCTGGCCCTTTGTCAGAGCTTCCCTCTAATGCCTCTTAGTTACCCATATCCTCCCCCAGCCAGGCCTAATGCTGACGTGAGCCTGGCCCACCTTACAGGTGCAATCAGGTGCACTAATTGCTCTCTCTTCCAATTCACCCTATCACTGCCAGTGTGGGGTACCCATCTAGGGTTACCATCTTTGAAATGCAAAAAAAAAAAGGCACACACCCCTACAAGGCTTACCCATCACAACCCCAAATACAAGGCTACTCCACAAACCATCCCCCTTCAATGGCCACATATAGTATCTAGAGAGATACCACTTATAGATAAGATTGATAACATAGCACATCTCCTCACTCACACGTGACTCAAACCCTCTCTCACACATGCATGGTGTGCTTGCATGTGGGTGGGCAGACAGCTGCTGTATTTTCAACAGGTTTGATCTATTATCGTTTAAACTGTGGAATTGGGAACACTGCAGCATCTTTAGCTGGACACACAAACTTTTAACATTAGATATCTCCGTGTATTGTGATGATAATACAAATTTTTAGACCCACATAAAAAAACCCTGGCAGATTAAATTATTTTTCTGGCAACTGGCAATTTATTTTTTCTTTAAAACAGCCAGGGCAGTCAAATACTAGCCAGGTGGCAAACTATACATACCATATCACAATACTGTAACTGGTTCCAATGCAAATGGTTGTAAGTTACATACACCTGAACAGATGCTGGGCATAATCTGGCACAAAGTATTTTTCTAAATTAACAAGAAGTTCACTCAAAATAGGAAAGTTATCCTACTCCTTGATAAAAATCTGAGGTGAAATGAGCAAGAAGAATGTCTTT
Organism: Mauremys mutica; assembly: GCF_020497125.1. Classification (NCBI taxonomy): domain Eukaryota; kingdom Metazoa; phylum Chordata; order Testudines; family Geoemydidae; genus Mauremys; species Mauremys mutica. The sequence continues at coordinate 32,447,965 of NC_059076.1, read as the reverse complement.
ATGGAAACATTTAGCAAGGTAACTTTAGGAAATTCCTTTAGACCGTACCCACCCTCTTTTCAACAACAGTTATCTTGAGCCTTAGGAGCCTGATTCTGCTCCCATTAATGTCAAAGGATAAACTGCCATTGACTTCACTAGGAGAAGCATCAGGGCCTAGTTTAACAAGAGGAAGGCGGATACCACTGAACATAAAAAGTATCACCTAATAGAGGGAGGCAAAGCTATAAAACTAAGTCCAGATGTCCAATTTGGGTAATTAGGTATTTAGTGTTCCTAAATTAAAGCATCAGGGACCAGAATAAAAGCTTATATTTGAACATTTTACAGTAATTCATACACAAATAGTAAAGTCAGTGATATAGCTATCTGAAGTCACACAGAAACAAGACAAATATTTGTATTGTGTGCCACCTTAAGGGGTTAAAATAGCATAACATAGCATACATATATTAACACCAAAGGTCACAGGGGTAATATGCTCATTCCTTAATCATCACTACATTTTATGGGACTTCTGTCGTCTTTTGCTTGTGTGACACTCTGCAGTCAGAAAGGCCAAAATAAATAAAGGTCAAGATAGATGTCAGCCCAAGCAATTACCATAGAGAGAACGTGGACATGACCCTGAGATTAGAAATGGTGACCTATCACAGTAACAGGGGAAAACCTGCTGTGCTGCCTTTCTATCAAATACAAACTAGAGTTGTAGCCTTAAAATGTACTATCATTTATTTGCATTTTAATCTTTTCCACCCCTATTTTGGGGGCTTGCTTTCTTATCTCCCCTCTTAGACCATAAATAAATGGCTCAGAGGAGAGAAAATAGGCATTGGGTTTAAAGGATCCACATATCCTGAAAAGAAAGATCTTAGAGAATTAGAGTAATATCACATTTTTTTTTGGCTATAGGGACTGAAAATAACACAGTAAAAAAAATTTTAATGAATTCATTATTCTACAGTCAATGGGCTACATCTGCCCTTTGGTGAGTTCTTAGATCCCCCACCGAAGTCAATAAGAGTATCACATCAGGTACCATAAAGGTGCTCAGGTGCCATGAGGCTGAGCATGGTATAAGAACTTAAATAGAATAGAATCTGAGGGTTAAATTTGGCCCATATATTTAATACCTTTCACATTGGATGGTCTAGTGTGAAAGGTGTCTGCTGGCAGAATCTCTCAGGAAACAGGTAGGAAAGCTACAGGAGGAGGTGGGTAGGCTGAGAAGCATCCTCATATGAGCTTATATTTGAACATGAGAAATTCATTGTGAGTATTCACATGGAAATGTCCAAGGCTGAGGAAGCTATTCATCTAGAGAGGACTGCTGTCACACCCCCAGGGGAGGACGATATGGCTCTGTCACAGGAAGGACATTGGCGGCTTGTTACTTCTGGCACCAGGCAATGGTCCACCCCTACTCCCAACCCACCCACCATAGTGATGAAGAACCATCATGCTGACCTGGTAATGAGCGATGATAAATCACCCCCAAAGGTTGAGGAAGAGAAACAATGTACACCCAAGGCTGGGAGGATCACAGACATCACCCCCAAGAGGAAATGTTGGGTAGTGGTGGTTGGTTATTCTCTTCCAAGGGGGACAGAGGCACCCATGTGTCAGCCTGACATGGCACCCTAGGAGGTATGCTACCTGCCAGGGTACCTTATTCAAGACATTATGGAGGGACTGTCGAGGATCATCCAGCCCTCTCACTACTACCCCATGCTATTCATCCATGTGGGCACTAATGACCCTGCAAGGTATGACCCTGAGCAGATCAGACTACAGGGCTCTGGGAGTAAGGGTGAAGAAGCGGCTTCAATCCTTCTGGTCAAAGGTAGGGGCCCAGGCAGAGAAAGATTCATCCTGGAGGTGAATGCCTAGCTGTGAGGATGATGTCACCAGGAGGACTTTGGCTTCCTTGACCATGAGATGTTGTTTCAGCAAGAAGAACTGCTAAGCAGAGATGGGATCCACCAATCAAGGAAGGGCAAACTGGAGAAATGATCTGAAGTAAATAGGATGAAATTCAATAAGGACAAATGCAAAGCACTCCACTTAAGAAGAAACAAGCAGTTGCACACAAACAAAATTGGGAAATGACTACCTAAGAAGGAGTACTGCAGAAAGGGATCTGGGGCTCATAGTGGATCACAAGCTAAATATGAGTCATCAATGTAACAATGTTGCAAAAAAAGCAAACATCATTCTGGGATGTATTAGCAGGAGTATTGTAAGACACAAGAAGTAATTCTTCCACTCTACTCCACACTGACTAGCCCTCAACTGGAGTATTGTGTCCGGTTTTGGGGGCCACATTTCAAGAAAGATGTAGACAAATTGGAGAAAGTCCAGAGAAGAGCAATAAAAATGATTAAAGGTCTAGAAAATATGACCTATGAGGGAAGATTGGAAAAAAATGGTTTGTTTAGTCTGGAGAAGCGAAGACTGAGAGGGGACATAACAGCTTTCAAGGAGGGAGAAAAAATGTCCTCTTTAGCCTCTGAGGATGGGACTAGAAGCAATGGGCTTAAATTGCAGCAAGCGGAGTTTAGGATGGACATTAGGAAAACCTTCCTAACTATCAGGGTAGTTAAGCACTGGAATAAATGGCCTAGGGAAGTTGTGGAATCTCCATCAATGGAGATTTTTAAGATCAGGTTAGACAAACACCTATCAGGGATGGTCTAGATAATACTTAGTTTTGCTCTGAATGTAGGGGAGGGACAGGACTAAAAGACCTCTCAAGGTCCCTTCCAGGCCTATACTTCTATGAATCTCTAACTGCACCCATCCCAGATTAATTAATGTCTGTACAGTCTTAGAACATAGAAAATGTTAAGTATTTATGTTAATTGTGAGAAATGAAAAGGGAAATATAAAACATGCTTAATATTTTTGTTCACAATTTGTTTCAATTTCAGCACAATTAATTTTTTTTAAAGTGTCTGAAATGAGTTAACTACATCAGTCTTTGGACTAAATTATTTTCATAGATGAATATTCTTTAATACCTCCCCACTGTGAGTGATCATATTTGAATTGCTATGGATGAGAAAAATAAGCCACTCCACAAAGGAATCTGTCCATTCTTTCAGCTGAAAGGATGGTGGTAGTGATGTTGAGACTCAGAAGTGGGGTGTTAAAATTGGGTGGAACAGTGGCTAATCAAAACTCTAGGAGGGATGCAGTGAACCCTTAGGAAAGAGAGAGAATTTTTTATTTCATTCATTGATTTCATTTAGCAATAGAAAGGGGCATATTCTCAAAGGGACATCAACAAGGCCTCTAAATTTCTGGGATCAACCTTTGTGTGTCCAAAAACAAAGATTTGAAAATTTTGATATGAAAAATTTATTCATAATTTTAAAGCTGTTTTTAAATATAACCCAGAACATATGTAGAGTAAAACCAAAACGGTGATTTCAAATGAGAGTTGTTGTTCTTAACTAAGACAAAAGTTTTCATTTCTTCTCCATTTGGCAAATTAAAAAATTATGAATATGGCTGCTTTTTCCATTCAATGTGGCACAGAAATGTATGGCTTTTTAAATATATTTTATAATAATGACACATAAAGAGCTTCTCCATTGCCTCCACTTAATGCTACAGCACTGCTTTCTTTTCTCTTAACACCTAAGAAAGTTCCTTTGTCTTCCTTATGCACCTTTCAGTAAAATCAGAGACTGTGTTCTCAGGATGACACATTTTATTCACAGAATTCCCAGACCTTAGTACATTTTTTTCAATGTTCACTGGATTGATAAATCTGATTTCCTAACTGCTGATAAACGTATGAATGAATAAGATTAGATCTGCTACCTGCTTGGGCATGACAAGTTTGTGGTCTTTCTGAAAGGTGTGGTCCAATTAAAGAAATCATATTTGCTGAAAAACAAATGTCTGGAATTCAGATAGCTGGGAGTGGTATTATTAATAAATTTAATCTGTGGCTGTCTAATCTGATTCACAGAGAGTTTATAACTACTTGTGGTGAACATTCATTCATCTGCTCTATTCATGAATGTCTATGTGCTAAGGCTGAGCAAACACAAGGAAAACCCAACTACTGTAATTAAAATGCATTTTTCCAAACCTCAGATTTGGGAGTATAAATTTTAAAAGGGACAAAGAGCTCTTAGGTCAAATTATTGTAGATTGTGTTCTTTTGGCCCAGTCCTCCTCACCCTTACACTGTGGCAAACCTGGAGTAACTCTATTAAAGCCAATGCAGTTATACTGGTGTAAAACAAGTGTATGTGAGAAGAGAATTAGGTCCTTTGTCTTTTGCCTGTCAAATTTCATCCATGAATATATGATGCTATATGACTAACGGGGCAAATCCTGATGTCCTTCCTCGGCAAAGTGCCTATAGAATGCAAGAGAAAAGGCACATAACTCTCCTTAATTATGTCCTGGAGTTCTCTAGCATCTGTTTAATGTCCTGAGTAGATCTCCTTTTCATGTATCCGACCAGGACTTAGGAACAACTAATGTAGAGACAGCCCTCTGTCCCTATATCTTAATACTGCCCACTTGTCCATATGTTTTATAAATATTCTCTTGAATTGCATAATCACCTGCTGTTTAGCCAGACGACCCCTGCACTCATTCAATATTCCCCTTGGATGGTGGATAGCAAATGTGTGCCTGTGCTGTATTTTTTGGCCAAATTCTCTTCACAGTTACCATACCATGTAAATCAGTGTAATGCAGAACACATCCGAGTCTTCATTGGATGAGATGGATAGTTTGGAGAGAATGAAATAGGGTTTCAGAAGGCATGTTGCAAAGGTCATCTTTTTCCCAGGCATGTGAAAATGGGGGATTTGTGGTGGGTTATTTTGGATTGCTGCACTTACAGTGTATTGTTAAGTTTGGTCAAGGGCACCTAGAGCTTATGGCTAGGAACCTTTTAAGTATTTTTATAAATGTGAATAAATATTCAGAACATTCCATATGATGTTTGGACAATTTGCAGTGAATGGAGCAAATTGAACAGTGAAGGCAAAAATATTTATTACACACTGCCTCACTCACTGCTCAACACCCAGCCTGTGCTGTGAATGAAACAATAGTCCTGTAGAAAAATAAGTATGAGACCATGTAAGTAAGACTGCATCAAAACACACGACAAGGCTGCAGTTAGGGCACAGGAAACCTTAGTTTGGACATTTCTAACTTTTGAGTGTTTCACTCTGAAACCTTAATGTTCTTGTAAAGCATGGGGAGCAGGAGTGGTTATGGACTTGTATATGCAAGTGATAGTACTTAGAAGTTTTCTGTAAGATTCTACTAGTTTGCGAGAGATTCCTTATACTAACTGTTTTTTCCAGTGATTTTCCATATATGTTATGTCATCAGGTAATTAAAGACTGTATCATGCATACACAGCAGGGGGCCAAATTAAAGGGGCATGGGCAACCTGCATTCTGGCATTTCCTAGTTTTTGAGTGCTTGTGTTTGTATGATGCAGTACAAAATAAAAGGATAAATTCCTCCTATGAACTTTTAAACTATTAAGAGCCTGGCTTCAAGTCCACATTTCAGCCTTTTCCACAGATAAACCTGCTCAAATCCTCCACAGTCTGTGGGTTTAGTGCCAGTTCTGGGATAGTAACTCACCCAACTGTCTACAATAGGTGCTGATATAATCAACAGAGGAAGAGAGAGAGAGAGAAAATTGAGCACACTAATCTTGTATTCAATTGTTCTTAGGATGATTTATAACAACTGATCCCTTGCAAACAATGCTGCTTTTCAAATTAAATCTGTAAAGCAACACAAACTAAGGTGCAGTGACAATTATCAGGAGGAAAGAAATGGGAGAGTAATAAATATTCATATACCTTTAACAGGCAAGGCATGCTGTGATAACATACTAGAATCCTTTGTTTCTTAACACAAACACATTATTAGTTTAAGGAGGCATACCTGAAAAGACAGTCATCAGTGTGATGAGTCAGCTCTCAAACGTGGCTTCCAGAAAATCCCTGCTGTTAGGTTTTGATAACCAGTGCCATTCTATGTGTTTGTATTACGGTCTGTAGCACAGTGGCCCTTCAGTCCCTGCTTGGAACCACTAGATGCTAATATAAATTAGATTTATGGAATCATAACTAGATGCAAATTATAGTAAATCCATGCAATAAAAATTGTTTTAAAATAAAATCTCTGGATGTACGGAGTATCAGGTGTGACATTGCCTTCTGATTTAGTATCTATAACACACACACCCCATGTTTAAGGTTGTGCAAAATCTGCTTCTTTATTTGTTGCCTTTTATTTAGTGTCTTTTAATTATACACATTACATTCAGAAAAAAAACAAATCTATACATACAGCTGAAAAAAGGCTGGCCCTGGCCCAAAGTGGCTGTGGTCAGTCTGACTATACACTTTATTCTTAAGCATGATGCTCCAATCCTTTTATATGCTCTGTGATTGGTGTTTTCTCTGAACTATTTGCTTGTCTTTGAAAAGGAAAGGAAATACAAAAAATCAAATCCTAGTTAATGTGAAAATCTGCTTTTTTTTGTGAGTTTTTTTACCCTCATTTAATTAAGAGTAACTTTCTTTTTTTAATCCACCCACCTGAGCACTCCACCGTCATGGTGTGTGCATATATACTATATTGGTATGTTGAGCCATATTATATAATGCTATATTTCCAGGACTCTATTTCCTTTTGACTGATGTGAGTCCATCTGTATAGGCCTGATTTCTCTCTCTATCATCTTTTCTCTCTCTGTCTCACTGAACTTCTCTATTAACCAAATATCGGTGTATATTTCAGCCTTGTTATTGCAAGCTTGAACAGCTCTACCTAAAACATGACTAAGACAAATTTCTGTGTAGCATAGCTCATCCTCTGGTAGATTTCTCAATGAAACTGCTTTGCAATCATTAGTTTAGAAGCGCTACAGTTGATGGAAAGAGCACTAGGAAAGATAAGCCTCTGTAGTACATACAGGAATGGGGCTTTCCTCCAATTTCTTGTAAAAGGACAAGACCATGTGGGTTGTGCAATTTGAGGGATACTATGCCCCTTTTTCTTGGGCTAGGCAAGGATGTGCTATTGCAGGGGTAGGCAACCTGTGGCACGCGTGCCGAAGGCAGCACATGAGCTGATTTTCAGTGGCACTCACACTGCCCTGGTCCTGGCCACTGATCCAGGGCCTCTGCATTTTAATTTAATTTTAAATGAAGCTTCTTAAACATTTTTTAAAACCTTATTTACTTTACATACAACAATAGTTTAGTTATATATTATAGACTTATAGAAAGAGACCTTCTAAAAACGTTAAAATGTATTACTGGCACACGAAACCTTAAATTAGAGTGACTAAATGAAGGCTCGGCACACCACTTCTGAAAGGTTGCTGACCCCTGTGCTATTGCTTCATCATTAGATATGGTGCCCCACAGGGAACTGATTGATTTAGTTACCCTGTGAGTTTAGTTTGAAACAGAAGTATGTCAATGTGCACTGCAGAACTTTTAGTGCGCAGCAGCAGGATCCACATGTTCAATTAGTGAGAGGCAGGTTAGTGTGCTGTATATTCACACCCCAGCTTGCTGCACACTATCTAGTGTGTAGACAACCGCTTAGATAAAATGGGGATAGCACTTAACAATAGGGGCAGTATTACCTCAGAGCTATTGTAAAGATGAATTAGTTAATGAATTTTAATTCTTTGTTAGCAGAGCCCAGGCTGCAACCCTGGTCCAGAAAGTAAACTTGCAACCCCAGGCTCCACAGAGGCCTCAGAATCATCTGGCACAAAGTGGGAGAAGTTAGACACAGACTCAGCCCATCTTTTTGGCAGTCGATGTTTTCCCAGTGTGACAAAGTTCCTCCTCTACCTTGGTGGGTCCTGCGCTTATTTGGCAGATTTGCTCAACTCAGTGATCTTCCCTACAGTCTGGGTCAACTCCTCCTGTGTCGGATCAGGAGTTGGGAGGTTTGGGGGGAACCCGGGCCCACCCTCTACTCCGGGTTCCAGCCCAGGGCCCTGTGGATTGCAGCTGTCTAGAGTGCCTCTTGTAACAGCTGCATGACAGCTACAACTCCCTGGGCTACTTCCCCATGGCCTCCTCCAAACACCTTCTTTATCCTCACCACAGGACCTTCCTCCTGGTGTCTGATAACGCTTGTACTCCTTAGTCCTCCAGCAGCACAGCCTCTCACTCTCTGCTCCTTGTGCCTGTTGCTACCCAGCTCCTCACACACACTTCCTCTCCTCTGGCTCCCCATTCCCTGACTGAAGTGAGCTCCTTTTTAAACCCAGGTGCCCTGATTAGCCTGCCTTGATTGGCTGCAGGTGATCTAATTAGCCTGTCTGCCTTAATTGGTTCTAGCAGGTTCCTGATTACTCTAGTGCAGCCCCTGCTCTGGTCACTCAGGGAACAGAAAACTACTCATCCAGTGATCAGTATATTTGCCCTCTACCAGACTCCTGTACCCCACTGGCCTGGGTCTGTCACACCAGGCAAAGTCAACTAATTGTTCTGCCATCACATAGCAGGGCCTCCTATGGTTTTTCCATACAATCATCAGGAAATCATGTAGTGTGTGTAACTAATTTATTGCCATTCTGCTTACGTTACCAAACTGTTATATGGATACTTTTCCCCAAAAAAATCTATGCAGATAATTTTACAAAACTACCTTTAAATGCAGGGGAGATGCAGAAATGCAACAGTGCTTACCAGATGCACGAGTGTCCCTTGGTAGCCCTGAATAAAATGACATGATCTTGGAAAGTTGGCTATTTTCTCTGTAAGTTTCCTGTCTGTCATTGTGAGCAGCCTGGTTGCTGAACTAGTGAAATGTGTTTGCAGTTTTTGAAGAAGTTTGAAGTTATTTGGTCCAGTTTCACCAGTAATCAAACTGAAGGGTCAAGTCTGGTTCTACACCAATTAGAAAACAATGTTGTCTTAAGGCTTGGCTACACTTACAAATTTGCAGCGCTGCAGCAGGGTGTGAAAACACACCCTCTGCAGCGCTGCAAATTGCGGCGCTACAAAGCGCCAGTGTAGTCAAAGCCCCAGCGCTGGGAGCCGCGCTCCCAGCGCTGTCCGTTATTCCCCACAGGGAAGTGGAGTACGGACAGCGCTGGGAGAGTTTTCTCCCAGCGCTGGCGCTTTGATTACACTTAGCGCTTCAATGAAATACACTTGAAATGCAAGTGTAGCCAAAATATATATATAAATACTTGCCGTTGGGGTGAGAGTTCTAAACAAGCAAGCTGAAAAAGCCAAAACCCCAACAGCTAAGGAATACAATTAGAAGAATTCAAGATGAAGGCAGAAATCATTGTAGTGGAGCAATACCACTCCCTTCCAACTTGTCATAAAGATTCCAGAACCGTTGGTGTCTTTGGCATTCACATTCATCCATGTGAAAAATCATTTAGCACATTCAATATTAGAACTTAGTTCTCCTTTCTAACTTTCTCTCATTTTCAGAGCCATGTGGCCTGACTTAATCTCAAACCTATGTAAATCAGGATAAATCTGTCAACGTCACCTGAGTTACAATGTAAAACTGTAAGTTTAATGAGAGCGAGAAGGTGGATCAACTTTTATTGGATCAACTTCTGTTGGTAAAAGACACAAGCTTTCATCAGCGTACGAAGTCTGAGTTCTCCAACAGAAGTTCATCCAATAAAAGATATTACCACACCCACCTTGTCTCTCTAATACCGTGGGACTGACATGGTTACACCAACACTGCATATCATTTAAATAAAAATCAGGCCAATAGAGTTAACAGCAATTTCTAAACATTTTTAATGGAACTTTATCTAAAAACACAATTTGCCTGCAGAACTTATAAAATGAGGTCAGGTTGCAAGAGATGCTCATTGGGAATGATTGAGCAAAATCTTGCCCTTGCCCTATGCAACCCTAATTAACTCCCTGTGGCAGTATGGGTGTGAAGGGGGAATTTAGCATTACCATGTATAAGACCTATTCCCAAATAATACTCCATTTAATTAGCATTTTTGAACACATTAAAGTTACTATTTATCTTACTTCATTGGCCTCCTAGTGCTCAGACTCTCTAAACAAATATAGCCAGTTTGCCAGATTCCCTATTCTGTGGCTGGACTTTCACTTAATGCACATACAGTGTGCTCACAGCCACCGTATGGTTAGCATGCACCATGTCAGTATGTGAGTTAAAGGTAAACCTTCTTCTAGCCAAGAGAATTACTGGCCTTTTCCCAACTGGAAATCATTCAGTGCTCCCACACCAGTAAAACTGATTTACCATGAAATGAGGAGTTCAGTTATGCCCAGATTTTAGCAAATATTTCAAGAGAAATCATTTACTCAGCAAATTCAGCCTCTTTTACTGAATGTAGAATGTCTCTATGCAGAATACAATTTTTCCAGATTAATTACTCAGAACTACTCTGCAATGAAAAAAATTGGCGTGTGTGTCTTTTGGGTGGGTGGGGATCGTTTACTGTTCAGAATTTTTTTGCTACAAGAATCTGATATTAGGTATTCAGAATCCACGCTTGTCAGTTTTGTTCCTATAAATTACATGGTATTGTTTCAGTTCCCAGATTGGACAGATGTGATCCATAATGAACAGGAGGAATTGAAGAAGTCACTGGGGCTCTGAATATCACAAAGAGAAGTGGCAGATCAACAAGGTTAGTGTATCTTGGAAAATGTTCTTTTCTGAGCCCACAGCATTCCCCTTCAGTATAGTCCTAGGACATCCCATAAAGTCTATCATATCTCCATTTATTTACTCACACCATTCACAACCAAATGACCCACATTAACCAGATTTTAGTTCAGTTACTACTAATTATTCTTTTAGACAAGAATTTGTCTTTACAGATTTTTTAAAGTTACCATTCATAATGAAATGCATAGCAGCCATGGAATCTGCACCGCAGATAATTCCATCTGCACTTTGGAGCAGGAGGAAGGCATGAGGTTTTGTTTCTCTCTTAATGATGACTGTCAGATAAAATAAAATAGCTGTATTAAAGGATGTTCTTACAATGGCTGGGGTGGGTGAAATCTGTCAGAGTAAACTGCCCAGATTGTAATGAAATTCTGATTAAATAAAAAACTTTTAATAAACTAATTATTCCAAAATTAGCATGAGACTAATTTCACTCTTTCCTTCTTGCTTTCTCATGCAGCTGAAACCTGAATATTTTTACTCATGAGCAAAAGTGCTTTTACTTGAAAATTGGTGAGTGTGGCATAAAATTGTATGGACCATTTTTAAATACAATTCTCTGAGTTATTGTAGACTAGACTTGAAATAGTCTGCTTCCCAAATGGCAGAAAGCTAACTGAGGGCTAATAGCAGATATAAATCAGCACACCTCAGATAAAGAGGCAATTTAGCAAGCTTGGAAGCTGTTTTTCTTAAGATGAAATCCAACAGTAGCAACTACAGTTGTTGTGTTCCAAATAGCATAGTTTTGTCTAAATGCAAAAACCATCTGCTGATTAAGATGGCTTCCTTGATCCTCAGGGTGTCAGTGTACAGTAAGTATCAGAGGGATAGCCGTGTTAGTCTGGATCTGTAAAAGCAGCAAAGAATCCTGTGACACCTTATAGACTAACAGACGTTTTGCAGCATGAGCTTTCGTGAGTGAATACCCACTTCGTCGGATGCAAACAACGTCGGGTTTGCATCCGACGAAGTGGGTATTCACCCACGAAAGCTCATGCTGCAAAACGTCTGTTAGTCTATAAGGTGCCACAGGATTCTTTGCTGAGTGTACAGTAAATAAACATATAGCATAATAGCTTCAGCAATTCAAGATCCATATTGGCTTAGGCTTCTGCTGCTAATAGTATCAAATTGTGCCCAATTGCGTGGTGGTTTTGTAATGCAGATCAGAATACTTTTGAATTTCAGTTTTCTGGCTTCTGGCTAGGTGGGAACTGTGACACAAAGATGACAGGAGGGCCCTTCATGCAGTATGCCATCAATTAGAACACTACTGGTGAAATTCACAAATAACATTTTAGTTTCAGTGGATTCTGAAGCATGTTATGCAACTTGTTGAACTATTCAGTGTTAACTCATGTGTGTGTTAGAGAAAGATTGAGAGAGAGAGCCAGAGAGAGGGGGTTTCTTTTTTATCCCATCAGACAATAGAACACTGTTAAAAGAGATTTAGTAAATTGAGATTTTAAAAATCACTAAGGGCTATTTAACTGCCCTGAATCTGAAGACAGGACTATAGCTGATGTCAAATGTCAATGGAAGTTCCATACTGAGATTTATGGTAGTATATGGCCTTAAATATTTTTAATGGCTCATTCTACTAACTAACAATCCTCTTTATTGGAAGCTCTACAATAATACCATTGACCTTGGCACCCTTATCAGCCCTCATAACGCACGGCTCAACTTGCAGTCAATTATATCCCAGTACAATCTTCAATAGCAGAGAATGTTGCAAAAATAGTTCCTGTTAATGACTGTCTGATAAATATTTAAAAAGAAAAGATAGGGAAATTCACATGAACGGTCAAGATGAGCACACGCTGCTAGTCAGATATCCTAGGCACAATGGCATTTATTTTCTCTACAATTACCAGATAAATCTGGTTGATTCTACTCAACATTTTACAGCCAAGAAAATCTATGGAGAGATGTTTGCCTTATCCCAATTTCTAATATGTCTATGAATAGTCTTTTTCCCCATTAATCGGATAATGGCTAACCAAACCTCATGAAACCAATGACTGAAATAGATCTGTTAGAGAATCAAAGTTTCATTCTGAAACACAAAAGCTTTTTTTAAAAGTACTGCAGTAGATTCTTCCTATAATCTCTTCAATAAATGTAAATGAGCAACTGAGCAAAACAGAAGAAACTATCTTAGGGCAGGTCTACACTACAGCTGGGACCGACGCTCTGAGATCAATCCAACAAGCGGTCGATTTAGCGGAGTTAGTAAAGACCCGCCAAATCGACTGCAGATCACTTTCCAGTCGACACCTTACTCTTCTCATCGGGGGTAGAGTACAGGTAAGTAGACCCTGCAGTAATTTGACCTAAGGTACATTGACTCCAGCTATGTTATTCACGTAGCTGGAGTTGCGTAGCGTAGGTGGACTTATCACAGTAGTGCAGACATAGCCTTAGAGATGGAAGACAACATCTAAAGTTTACGGGATGTGTTAAAAACATGCAGAGAAATGATTTCATTGTCTCCACACAAAGGAAAAGTTAAATCCAACAGGCAAATCTGAGAATGTTAAAGGTGAATGAGGAATGAGGAAAAGATGGATTTTGACATTCAGAAATGGACCTTGCTACCATCATCTATGACTTTTTTTACCTTGAGACCTGCAATGTGCTCTACATAGGGTACACCTTAAATCTATACAGAAACTCACGCTGGTGCAGTCTGCTTGTTAAGCAGCACCTCTCAGTGGCATATGCTACCATTGTCTGAGATCTGTGCTGTCTGCCTATTAATTTCTGGATTTCTGTGTGGAGCTTAAACTGTTGGTTTTGAGCTCTAAGTGACTTGGGACCTGCCTATTCGAGTGACCATGTCTCTCTGTGTGTCATACTGATGCTGTTGCAATCCGCATTGATCCCTGAGCTTGATTCCATCCTTGTTATAAAGGCTGCTGGGAGTTTTAAAAAGTACATTGGCCCAGTTTGTGCAGTGAAGCTGTGCAAATGTCTGGGATCATAGTTCACAGGGGCTCACATAAACCTTTATCCTGTTTTTTGCTTTGTGTCTGTTGGAACCTTTTAGATCAAACAGAATCTTTACATTTGTGACTCAGTTCAAATTAGCCCATAATCTCAGTGAAACTCACTCATAGACACTGAGGTTTCTTGATTTGGCATCCAAAACCATAGAGTTTGATATGGGTTCCAGCCCAAAACATAAACAGGCATGAGCTCACTTGATCCTTCGTCAAAGTTAACTTGAAACTTGGCCTAGGTTGACAAAACTGTATGAATAGTTTAGATAACCTGGCCTGAGGTTTGGTTTCATTATGTTTGTTTCACACTGCGCTAATGTGCAGTAACCAATTTGAAACCATGTAGCTGCACAAGGGTGACCATATTTCTCAAAGGGAAAACAAAAGTGGGCATGTGTCCCATTTGCTCTTGCCAAGAAAGTCAGGACAGCCAGGACCGGGCTTAAAAAAGGGACTGTCCCAGACAAATCAGGACATATGGTCACCCTAAGCTGCACACATATCTGGGCTATGTAAATGCATGTTTTCCAGGTCCTCCCTGTTCCACACCTTCCACCTATGCGTTACACCCATTTGTTTAATCTTGTCAGTTTGCTCTTTACATGGCAGAGATGATCTTTTACTCGGTGTTTGCAAAGCATTTAGCACAACAGGGCCCTAATCTCAGTTGGAAGCTTGTCTACATGCTGCTGCACCGTAAATAAGTCATTTTTTAAAAAAATAATTTTGAAAAGTGGCTGGTATGTGCAGAGTAGCAGCTTTTCACAGGTAGATATCTTCTGACACTTTTTAAACTAAAATAGTTTATTAAGAATTAATGATGTTCCAGGCTGCAGTGATTTTGAGTTTTATTAGCCCAAAAAAGTATCTTAAGACAGCAACATTCTGGGAATTTTACTCTTATACACCTTACCCACAAGCTAATGCAGGGGTTCTCAAGCTGGGAGTTGTGACCCCTCAGGGGGTCGCGAGCTGTCAGCCTCCACCCGCAAACCCTGCTTCCCCTGCAGCATTTATAATAGTTTAAATATAAAAAATGTGGTTTTAATTTATAAGGGGGCCACATTCAGAGGCTTGCTGTGTGAAAGGGGTCACCAGTACAAAAGTTTGAGAACCACTGATCTAATATTTTTTGTGTTTTAGGACCTGAGCTGTCAGTGCTACATACTTGGAATTTGCATTGAAATCAGCGGTACTGATTCTTGAATGTAAATGGAAATTCCATGAATAGAGGGACTTTTATGATCAGGCTCTTAATGCTGAATATAAAATATGCTTCCAGGCTGAGATTTTCTTGCTATTTTTAAGGCCCGGGTAAATGTTTGTCAAGTTACAGCCCATGGAAAAAAACTAACTAAAACAGTGCTAGTTATCTTATAAGCAATATATACCCTGGGGTCTGTTTGTGTGTTTGGTTTTTTTTTATTTTGAGACTATGTAAAGCTTCAGGATTTAAGTCTGGTAATTAGACAAGGTGTAGATGATATTCTGCATTATTTATGCATGCTCTTTAAAAAGTTTAAATGAAAAAAATAGCAGACAGCTTGCTCATTTTCAGATATGTTGGCAAGATTAATTCTTACTATACCTGCACAGGAGTTTGATTAAAATGTCTTAATTAAACTGACCGATAAGGAAAGAAAAAAACTGGTGTGTGATTGTTCATGTGTGTTTGAGAGTATTATGGTTTATTACAAATCCAAAATTTATTCTTTTCCAAGCAACACTGAAAAAGAGTAATAATGCATCAGCTAGGTAGATAATCCATCCTAAATAAGTAATGGACTGAGTACCTTCAGGCTATGCTTATGTTGTGATTCCTGTAGGAAGGAAGGTAAGAGCCACATTAAAAGCCAGCATTATAATAATTGTACTTAATTAACCAAACACAGTGTTTTCCTCCTTGCAAGACTTGGACAAAAATCCCTTTCAAGTTTCTGGAAAGATACCTATTCTTTTATAGTTATTCTAAATCCCAGCTTTGTGTGTGTGCATGCGCATGCATGTGTGGGACATGCATATAAATGTGCTTGTGTGTAATAGGACTGACTCTATTATGTTAGGCCCTGATCCTTCAATGATTTATGCACATGCTTAATTTTATGCTTATGAAAATCCACATGTGGGTGGTTTGACAAGATCAGATCCTTAGTGTCCACTGAAGGTGAGGGAGGGCAGGCGGTAAATTAGTGCCAACCTGCACCACAAAAACACTTACAAATAAGAGAAACTCAAGAACGTTTTTGTTGCTAATTACATGCATTTTTAAAATTCACTGTATTTTGATTACATTAATCCATCTTTGAAAGATAGTCCTGTGTGAGGGTAAGCTTATATTTGCAAAACACTGGAAAGAATGACAACTTCAGCTATAGCTGACAGCTTTACTGCTGTGATTACTGAAAAGATGTCAACTATGAGTGTAACATGATGAAATCGAATCACTATACACACATACATACATAACATGTATGTATATAATATAAATAAAAAAGTAATGTGGAGGGAACACAAAATAAGGGGGAGATAGTATAAATTGGTGTTTTCTTTTTGTGTTTAGTAAGAATGTTACCGTAAAACACACATGTGATCATTTCCATGTTCCTCTTGATTAATTCTATTAATAGACTTCTTCCCTTCGGGAATGAGGCATTCTGTGTATGTTATGCACGATTTTGCATATCCTGGAGAATATATCTATCTCCACCTGTCTCTTATTTATATAGCTATAATTCATGATGGTGTACATGATGTGTATCAGATTTGTTTATATATAATATAAAAGAGATTACATCAACTGCTGCTATGAAGTTTGTGTTGTAAATGTTTATACACTGATACACCTTTTTGTTCTCCAAAACTTAGTCAACAGCTCCATCTTCAGACATCACTCAATATGCTAAAAAATCCCACTATACAATCTGTCAGGAGCTTTCAAAGAGCTGTTTGGGGTTGGCCATTCCACAGTCCCATTTTTTACTATCTTCAACCATGTCCTACAGGTACTAACTTAAACAATCCCAAATAAAACCTGTTAAAATGGAGTTAAGATGATAGCATATATCAATCATTTACAGTTAAATACATGTGGCAGAGCTCTGACCTTGCTCCCGGGGGTCCTGCGCTTCTAGGCAGTTTATGCTAGCCTCAGTGGCTCACTGTCACCCTCCACATAGCCCTTCTCTCTCTAGGGCCAGGGTTACAGTCTACTGAGCCCTTTTCATCATAGGCCTGCAAGGAGGTTGGTGAGAGAACTCCCACAGTCTCTGTTCAGCCTCCTGTCCTGACAGGGACCTGACTTCCCCTCCCAGGAGCTGTTCCTGTAGTGGTGGGTTGGGGGGAACCCGGGCCCGCTCTCTACTCCAGGTTCCGGCCCAGGGACCCTAATGGTAGCAGTTGTTGGCAGCCAACCTTTCACTGCCAGAGTTGCTACATTTCCCTGGGCCACTTCCCCACAGCTCTCCTGCTTCTCCCTTCTTCACCCTTACCTTAGGGCTCCTTTAACGATGGTTTGAGGGTGTCTTCAGTAACCAGCCCTTCAGCCGCACTTCCTCTCCTCTGGCTCCCTGGCTCTCTCCTGTCTGACTGGAGTGAGCCCTTTTTATAGTATCAGCAGGGCCTTAATTAGAGTCAGGTGGTCACATTAACTGAATGGCCTCACCTGACTCTTTGCAGGTTAATTAGAGTCAGGTGTTTCTCATTAGCCTGGAGCAGCCCCTGCTCTGGTCAGTCAGGGAACAGAAAACTGTTAATCCAGTGGCCAGTATATCTGCCTTCTGCTATTCTGCTGTACCCAACTGGCCTGGGTCTATCACATAAAATAAAGGGAATTCAGAGTTAAGATTAACCTTTAAAGAAATCCTGATATGTCAAGGTTCAGAAATGCACACTGAATATACTTAAACAACTTTTCTCCACTCTTTAGAGATGCTGTGAAATAATTAGACAATTTTGACTGGTGTTTGTGGCCCCATATTAGACCAAATTGAATTTTAGAAACACATTAGATTTTTTTCTTTGTTTTCCCTCATGGTGGCGCTACATGATAGAGTTAAGGTGCCTGGTCCTGCAAAGGCAGTGAGACTACTCACAAGTTTAAAATTAACGTGTTTGCAGGATCAGAGTCCAAGTCCGCCTACTGTCTTCAGCATTAGTGCAGATATACAGAGGGCCCGATCCTGCAAACATTTCCTCACATGAGTAGTTCTTGCACATGGAAGGAGTCACATTGGAGCCTGATGGCGAAATTTGGACCTCTCTGACTTCAGTGGAGCCAGGATTTCATCCTGAGAGGGCCAGATCCTATAGACAATGTAAGGTCCTGTAGGTAATACATTGTATAAGAAGGAAAAAAAATCACACTGGTATTGGAGTATGCTTGGTTTATGGATTTAGTCAGGGGATACTGGAAGAGAAGATATAAGATGAGGTTACCCTTGCTATCAAAATCAGACTGAAACTACATTACAACCATTATAATGAACTTGTGTCAGCATGCATGCAGACCCCCAATGCTCAAATCAATCAAGTTATAAAATCCAAGTAAAAAAGAAAGGAGGGGCATGAGAAAAAGAAAAAAGTCAAAGCTCACACAGTATATGTAAGATTAAAATATTTGACTCAGGAGAGTGTATAAAATGCTAGTTGCCATCTGAGTGTGTCTGGCCCAAGTAACTATGCCAGCAATGATCTTCTGAATGACTATACTGTGGGCATAAAGGGCACGGTGTTACATGTGGGCAGCAGTGTAAATGTTGGATGTTTTTCTAAAAGATACGCTGTAGGAATTATATTGGGGACATTCAGCCCTTGGTCCAGATTGGTGAAAAGAATGTCTCTTCAAGAGAGATTTGCATGTGCTAGATCACTGACGGCTTGATCCTGCTTCCATTGGCAGGGGCAGGATCCATCCCCTAGCCATTTTGTAACGTTGGATCCAGATTATAATTTTGCCATTTTAGAAGTGAAAAATATTTTAACCAATTAAAGCCATGGGTGATCATAAATAATCTCCTGCCTTCTCAGAGTTAGATTCTCACTTCAGCAGCTTGTGATTCCAAACATTTCCGGTATTTAGTCTCAAAACAGCAATATAATATTAAACTAAAATGCTGTACCATGGCCCTCCCAGGATTCCTGGACTGCTTAAGTGGAAACTCATAATCAGAAGAAAGTGTCACCTAGATTAACATTTTATAAATTAACTGGCCTTTTTAAATAATGGATTTTATTTTTAACTTTTAAATATAATTGTAAAATGAACAACAAATCAGTGATTCAGACACAAGGATACACAAGTTGAATGAATTCACACAGAAAAATGATAAAAGACAAAAACACCATATTACTCATAGGTGAACACTTCACAAAAGGATCACTCCATATCTGATAGGTTTCAGAGCAGCAGCCATGTTAGTCTGTATTCGCAAAAAGAACAGGAGTACTTGTAGAAGCAGCAAAGAATCCTGTGGCACCTTATAGACTAACAGACGTTTTGCAGCATGAGCTTTCGTGGGTGAATACCCACTTCTTCAGATGCAAGCATCCGAAGAAGTGGGTATTCACCCACGAAAGCTCATGCTGCAAAACGTCTGTTAGTCTATAAGGTGCCACAGGATTCTTTGCTGCTTCTACAGAACCAGACTAACACGGCTACCCCTCTGATACAGGAGTACTTGTGGCACCTTAGAGACTAACGAATTTATTTGATCATAAGCTTTTGTGGGCTACAGCCCACTTCATCGGATGCATGCAGTGGAAAATACAGTAGGAAGATATATACGCAGAGAACATGAAACAATGGGTGTTACCATACACACTCTAACAAGAGTGATCAGTTAAGGTGAGCTGTTACCAGCAGGAGAGAAGAAAACCTGTCCCACATGAGGGGATCACCCACAGCTAAAAGGATCTCGTTAAGCCAGGGGCTCGAATGCCAGAGCCCTGTGAAAGTAAGGAGGGTGGGGACAGATCCTATCCAGGAGGTGTGGACCCTCCCCCAAGGGTCCTCCCTGGACTGGTTTAACCTGCCCCCTCCCCACCACTGTTAAAAGAAAAAGCTAAATAGGCTTCATTGGGAGCCTCTTTGTTATTTTAAATGCTTAATTAGAGCTGAAATCAGTAGGACTGTGTTTCTGCCCTGCCTGCTAAGAGCTAAAAATCACTCAGAGCTGAAATCACTTGAGATGGGGCAGTGTTTCTGCCCAACCTGAAAAGAGCTGAAACTTACTAAGAGACTGATGTGCAGAGATCACAGCAGAGAGGCAGGTGGCAGTAGAAGGTGACTGACAGTCGGCTGGTGAACAAGTGACTGGTGAGGCAGAGAGGCATAGAGAGCAGCCAGCCAGGTGGCTAGCGGAGAGGCGTGGTGGGCGGCTGGCGAAGATGGCCAGAGCAGAGCCTTGCAGAGAGGAGCGGTGAGAGAGTGCCCAAGCAGCGGAGCAAGTAAGGTGCCTCTTTACCCCCCCCCCTCAGGGTAAGAGGTGAGCTCTGCAAATGCACCTCTAAACTCTGGATCTGCATTGACCAAGGACAGCAACTATGAGTGGGGTGCAGAGAAAGGTTGGGCACGTGAAAGGGACCTTTGAGTTGTTGGACTTATGAACCTGAAGGGAAAAGGGCACTGCCCAACTTACTTGGGTGAGTCTTTTGCTCATGGTTTATGTTTATGAACCCTGTTTGCGGTGTTTTCTCAAATTAACACTGAGTTATTTCCTTCCTTTTTATTTAAAGTTTCTTTTCTACATTCAGACTCTGTGCTTGTGAGTGGGGAAGTATTGCCTCTCAGAGGTGCCCAAGAGTGGTGTGTAACTTTCCCAGGTTACTGGGTGGAGGATCGAGCCGGTTCTGTGTTGTATTGATGGAAAGGAACCCCTAGATACTGAACCCGGCCCTGACTGCTGCTGGCTTCACCGGGCAGAAGGGTTACATTTAGAAGTGACTCTAAAAACTTATAGTGAAAACCCTGCCCCATAGAAATAAATGGCAAAACTCCCTTTGACTTCAGTGGGGCCAGGATTGCCACGACAGAATTTAATAGACAATGTTTTCTTTCTACGGACATTTTAAACCAACCTATAGAATTCTATAGAAAGAATATAATTCTCTAATAAAATCTGTAGGGTGATTCAAAACTTCTTTAGAAAGATTCTTCTCTATCAATTGTCCAGAAGGGGCTCTTTAAAAAGTATTAATTTATACTATATTCAAACAAATATGGGAACTTTATGTCAAGTTTAATACCAACTAGAAAAGGGAGTGGAGTGATTAGAAAAGTCAGAATTCCTGATTTGTATTTCTAACTCCACCACTGACTTGCTCTATGAAAATGGGGAGTCACTTAATCTCTCTCTGACTCAGCTAATCCACCTGTGTGGACAAATTAATATCTATTTTATAGGGCTATTGCGTGGACTAATTAATTATCTGTACTGTGGTTTGGATATTGCTACAAATTATAGACATGCATAGTAATATTATTATGCTCAAAAGACAGAACAGACTTTCCATGAAACCAAATACTAGGTACCAGAACCCTTCTTGCAGGGCCATGGTGATACTGTGGCCTAACAATACCTCAGGATCCCAAGCTTCTCATAGGAAACGGAAAGGTAACTAATGCACCTGATTGTTAATTTTTCACACAGAGTTTTATAGCTGAAACATTTTAAAATTAAAAAACTTTGTCAGAAATTGCAACATTATAGATATTTTCTGCATTTTAGTCAAGATTTTAATTGAAATTGTCTTCTGAATTTTTAATTTCCTAACCCTAAGCAAAAGATTTTTAAATGCATATTTTTATACAAATTTTAATTTAAAAAATCACAGAAAATGAGATAAAAATAGGAAATAAATCCATTTTGATCCTTGCAAAACAGAAGCAACTTCAAAAGTTTTCAAATCATCTTCTCACTTTTGGACCAACTCTAGTAAGTAAAAATCCAGTTGCTGCTCCTAAATCCATTTCACTTTGGTAACAATAGAAGAGCTTTGGTTCAACTCATTATAAAGCTTGGATTCATGCAAAATTCTGATACAACTTTTGAATTCCAAATGCTCCAAATTCACGATTGTTTGGAACTGATATTTTGGTTTGAACTGAGCTCTGCTATTAGTTATTGTTAAATGCTTCTCAGGGTTTAGTAGAGTTTTAGCAGAGATAATTTGGCCCAATATCTGTAAAGATAATATTAGCCTTAATAGCTCTGATTTACCCTATGTTTTAGTAAATTTATCTGTGGCAAAACAACTTACCTCAGGTAAGAACAAAAAGTTAAAACTCTCATAGAATGTAAGTTACAATCTGGTCATCCATTTCCCATGTTATACCTTTCTAGCTTTTTTTCTATCATTTTTTAAAAAGTCATAAATGGAAACTCCCTCAGAAATTCTCTCCACAGAGTTGTGCATAATTGACTGTCTCTCTCATTCCCTTGTGTCACCTTCATTTTCAGCACCAGAAAGGGAGTTTCCAACAAGATCAGTGGCACATATGGTGCACTGCCAAACAATAATGGAAAAGAACCCACTAAACGATGCTTCTATTCCCATGATAATCTGCCAACCCATCTGCACAGTTGCAGCAAACCTGTGCTTATTGCAACATCTGCCCATCAGTTATTATATGATCAATTTAACATATTCCAGAGGATCCATAAGTACCACTGTGCCTGGATGTGATACCAACAAAGCCTAGGCGGACATGCCACAACAGCATCATCAGGGGATTTCACTGGATCCAGATTCACCATAGTCAGCTAAGTACACATTCCTTTGGTACATGTGTGGCTAATCTACTTTTAATTGAGCTCCATTGTTTTCATCTGTTTGGTAAGCGAATGTGCAGAGGTGCAAAAGCTGCTGCTTGTTTACAACACAAACAGTATGCAGCTTGCTGGAGCTTTGGAAAGAGGCATGGTTGGCAGTGGCAGGGACTGAGGGTGTTTAATGCACAGGCATATTTCTTTCTTTGCACTTTTCTGATTTTTTTAACTTTTCCTAGACATTTCAGTCCCAGCTGGTTATTCTGTGTGATTACAACAGCTGAGTGTAGGTGCATGCGGAGGTCTTGCTCCAAACACAGAAATAAATGTGCCAGAATTTTTTTTTACTTCTCATTAAATATCAGGCTTTTTGGACTGGGCTGAAAGAGGTGGATTTTTTGGCATTATGAGGACTCATGTATTGCCTCACTGGCATATGTCTATCTCGTCCCATTCTCCTTCCACCTGATTTTAAAAGAAGGAGATAACTATATTTCACTTACCCCTTCAAGACCTAAAAACGTCACTTAAGGAAACCATGATTGCTTATGTTATGCTGTGTTCTGTTTTATTTGGTGTTTTAAAAGACTGAACAGTCATCTACCAGAAAGGAAACCCCTCCAGGTAGGCTCAGAGACTCTCTGCTCCAACCACACCTCTCTTTGAAGGGGCAAGAATGTCACGCAGTGCCCATGTGAGGGTCATATGTCCCCTGCATGACGAAAAGGGCTGTTTTGCAACTGGTCCAAATAAAAAGATGCAAAAGGGGTGGATGAGGACGAGAAGGCTGCTGGATCAGCACTTAAATGGATCCAGTACAAGAATGCCATATAGAGAGGCCTGAAGCACCATCGCCTCCTTGTGAGTTGTAGAGGTGAATTTTATCCCCTCTTGCCCAACTCCCATTGCATCTAAAGGTTGTAGACTCCGTTTATATGATCTCTTTACAGCAATTTAGAAAGTTAACCTCAGTTAAATGATCTATGTTAGTAGACAGTGCTTTTAAACATTTCTGGATTGCAACTCTGTTCCTGGCAGATTGTTGTACTCCAGAAAATCAGCCTCAGTATGTTTAATTTACCCTGGTACCATATCCCTGACTGATTGGTACTTCTGTGGCAAGAGAAAATAGAACCAGCCTTCAGCCTATTAGTTTTCACAATGGGGGATACTGCATCTTTTAATCAGATTGCTGTCCTTCATCTTAGCAAGGTCTCAGAGTGACACCTAGTGGAATACTTAGTCTCTGTGGGAAAATTTAATTAAACCACAGTCCTTTTATACCAGTACAAATATTGTGAAGGAAAACAACTCAACTCCTTTGACATTTTTGCAAATAGGTTTAGTAGAATCTGCTGTGTTTACTTTAACTGGCATTTGTTTTTCAGCCAATTATTCCTAAACCTTTTTTCTTCCATAATTTATTACAAGCATCTTGGCCATAATAATAAATACAAAGTTGTTTCCCTTCATTATTGTTGTCTTGTATACTGTGCTATGAACAAATAAGGAAAAACAGCCTACCTAAACTTTCCTGTTTCTGTAGTAGCCTTGGATTGTTTATGGGTCTTAATTACGGACTGCAGCAGTCTCAAATTGGCCAGAATTTAATCCGAAATACAAGCAGAAAATTACTTTGCTGCTTTAAAAGTAAAGTTTTGTGGTGTTTTTTTTCCTGCACACCTAAGGCCTGATCTAAAGTTCATTGAAGTCACTGAGAATCTTTTCATTGTCTTCAGTGGTCTGTGGATCAAGCATCTAACACTGAAACTTGTGGCAACAACATTACTGAATATCATTTTTGTCCAGACCATGACATCCTGACATCATGGCCCCCTCTGACCTTAAAGATCAAGATGTTGCTTCTATACAGTACTGCAAACCCTTGTTTCAACTCTTCATTCAATAATTTTCAGGAAACATTCACACCTTTTCCAAATAAAAGCTATGTAAAGTTACACCAAAATTCTCACTTTCACACAAGGCCCATGACAGTGGAGATAAAAATTAAAGGCTGAAATCCTGGCTCCATCAAAGTCAATGGGAGTTTTGCCATTGACTTCACTGGGACCAGGATTATACCTAAAGTTTCAAAGATGACAAAATATTTTTCTAGCTAATCAACCAAAGTTTCCAAAATATAGGAAAAACACAATTTTGTAATTAACATTTTCATTATAAAATGGCATGTTTGCAAAAGAAGAGCTATATCAAAGCTAACTCAGGAATAGTCTACGTGTGCTGCAATCACATCTCCAGATTGCAGTGTAGATGTAACCTAAGGAAAGTGGGTCCTGATTATTTGTGACACTGCCTCTATCCCCATGTTATAGAGATGGATGAGATCAGCTGCAGCACTCAAGCAAAGAATCCTCTGATTTAAACATCTGGGGATAGTGAAAGTGTGCTCTCAGAGGAGGGTCCTCAACTCTCAAGCTAGTCCAAGAAGGCCCAGATTTGCTGACCATCAGGTTGTTGACTGTTCCAGATCATTCTGTTCTCTCAGCCTTTTGCCTGGGGTAGGGGAATGTAATTCTACTGTAGGAATACGGAGGAGATTTTTGTTTTACTTTTGTTTTTAACCATTCAACTGTGATATTACATTATGTACATTTGCCCTGACACTTTTATAATTAGGTGCATTTTATAAACCAAATAAGATATTCTTTTCATGTGAAATGAATGACAATTTGCTGAAGGAGCTCATAGCAGCCAGCAGGATCTCAAGGCAACCTTTTGTACACTTAAAATTAAGCATATAGTGTTTCGTACATTGATATATGGATCATTCATGCTGGCCTATTAGTTACTAACCACATTATGCAAATTTATTGTGACATAGCTTGAAGTTAGACCCAGGCAGGAAATTTGAATTTTTGTGACAGAAGCAACTGTCTTGTATACCAGAGACATAATCCCATTAAACTGAGAGCTGTGGGCACTTTGCATGACAGAGGCTTCGGTTGCACATAAAAAGTGGAGCAATCAGTACAATTGAGGGCCTGGCAGCAGTCAGTATCCTGGCAGAGCAGCAATTTTGAGCACTATCATCCTCCAAATATTGTGTCAGGTCAGATACAGATCTCTTAAGTGCCTGTGCTGGAAGAGGATGAAAATGGGGCATGTTTGAACAAAAGTAGGAAGTCTGTGCCCTACAAGATAGTTATTTGCATATTCCTGTCAAATCTGGCCACTTTGTGCAGCCAAAACTCCCATTAAGTTTAAAAATACAAAGAAAAAATACATGGTCAGATCATGCCTTCCAATGAATTTAAAAGGAGTTTGGGGTACACGAGAAATGTAGGTTTAGGTCACTGAGTGCAGTATTTTCATATACCCTTGCTAGACTAAGCATACAAGATGCATAGAACCCTACTTTGCACCATTCCACATCTGAGTAGCACATATTCATGTGAGTGGTCAACTGAAGCCAGTGGTCCTGGGGTGAGTAAAAGCTAGGGGATCAAGACCAGAAAAGAGGTTTTTCTTAGTTGAAAACAATAATCAACACAATCGCTTCCCCCCAAAAATCACTCTTTATTACTCAAATTTCATTTCTTAAGCTCTGAAACCTATTCTGTCAGTATCACATAACTCAGTTCTTGACTATGTGTCAGCAGATGCCCAGAGGATGATATTTCACAGTTTTCCAGTAGCTAGACTGGCCTTCTGCAGGACTCTTAACCTTGAGCTAACAATAATTGTTTTTCAAGGGGTAAACCATTTAGCTGCAGCTGTTTACTATTTACACAAAGAAATGACATGCAGTTTTGTCACGTAAACTTTGGGGTTGTTTTTTTTTTTAAAGTCTTTAGATTTTATTACTTTTTGCAACTTCCAGTAGGCAGGCTGTCTTCAGCTGTCACTAGCCAATTCTCTTTCAGCCTTGCTTATTGTCAGATGCAATATTAATTATTCCAGTCATTTTCCTCTCAATTTATTGCTGAACACTGAACCATGAAAAATGAGCACTGAGGTAATGATTAATCATGAAGCTGAGGTTGAAAGTGAAGGCTACGGTTTGCAGGGCTGTATATGAAACACTTTTTTATGATGATCATATATTCTTTGTGAATGGGTTATTTATTGGAGACATCTGTAGTACTCTAAGGTTTGTAACCATGATTACTAAAGTGTATCCATATGTGGAATGTGTATTCATATTTGTAAACTTGGCAATTTTGTCCAAAAAACATTTTTATCACTTAAAAATGTATTTGAAAATCCCTTTTTAATATTGTTCAGTATATTTTCAAAACCACCAGGTTAAGTCCTGCTCTCAACTAGTCCAGTCTAAATCCAGAATAACTCTCCTGATTTAGATGCAGGTACTCTGGAGTTACACTGGAGTGGCTGAGAACAGAATTTGTTCCCTCATATATTCCAGTGTCCTACAAAATTTAATATTTTTTCTTTAGCCAAAAATCTACCTTTAAAATAAAAATATACTAAGTCAAAAACTATTGTCAGAAAAAAGAGTCTGAAATTTTGTATGATTCCAAAATTCAAGATTTTGATTTTTTGTCAATCTTTCCATAGTCCTTATTTCAAATCTCACAAGTTTAACTGTCCACAATATTCGTAGCATTCATAAAGAGCCTGATCCAGCTCCCATGGATGGGGTCAATGGTAGTAGTTTCCATTCAGACTAATTGGAGGTGGATCAGGCCCATAGTGCTTTACAGCAATGAAGGAGTGCACAAACATTGACATCCCCACAATGGGCCTCTGAGGCAGATAAGTAATTGTTACCTTCATTTTACAAATGAGGAAACTGAGGCAGGAGGGTGAAGTGACTTGCTCCAGGCCACACAACAAGGCAGCACAAACATAATGGATGTATGAATTGTTAATGGGGGTGTGGAACGACTCATTTTAAAAAATTGATAAAAGTCTGAGTGGGGGTGGGGGAAATATAAATGACTAGCTTGTACAACTGAGGTCAGGTCCGGGGCTTGGTCACTGACTTGCCAGTCTGGGGACACTGAGGAGATAAGCTCCAACCACATCACCATCCAATGAACCCTTCCAACTGTTTTTCAGAGTAGCACTGACATGTTCTGAGCCCTTCTCAAGATCTAAAAAATATCTGCACACTAATGGGAGGATCGTTCTGTTTATTCGATGTGTTGCAGTTTTTGTGGTTATTAGCTATTATTCTTGGACTACTTACTATTACTACTTAGTCCAAGAATAATGGCTAATAACCACAAAAATTGCAATACAGCAACTAAACAGAATGAGCAACAAAGAAGCCACTTCAGCAAAGTATTCAAGTATATGCATAAATCCCATGGGATTTTAAGCATATACTTAAGTGTTTTGTGCATAGGGATGGATCTGAGCATGTGCTTAAAGTCAAACACATGCTTAAGTGTTTTGCTGAATCAGCAATTAAATAATTATTTCTAACATGTATGTATAGATGAAGGCAGGAAGAATTTTAATTCATTTTCAAGATGATAAATGCCTCGATGGTTTGGATTGGAATTAACAAAGGCGCCTGCAAAGATTAGAAGATCGTATCCCAAACAGAGAAAATATATAAAAAGACAGTTATTTTCTGGGACTTCCAGAAGACTGGTTTAACAGAGAAAAAGCTATGGTAAACAGAGAAATCTGAGTCTCAATGAGGAACTTAAAGGGGATTTGGGAAGTCAAACACTAGAAGCTATGATTTGCCTCTAATGTTAAAAATAACACCTCCCCTACATCTTTGTATCATCAGGCTTATTTCAAACAAATCTAGTTTATAGAGGCTACAACATTTTATGTATGTACAACTATTTAATATATGAATTGTCCTTTAGACAGACAGTACAGCTGCAATAACAAGTCATATCTGAATTTTATGACCCTATTAATTTTCTATCAAACCTGGGAGCTATGTTTTGTGCTCATAGATGGGTTTCTGTTATAACTCGGTATGGAAAATTATTTTGAAATAGTGAATCATTAAATTTCCAAAATATGCAATAAATGGCATTCAAGAAATTATATTGCGTCTTGACAGTGATGCCATTGATCCATTTAAGATCACTGTTGTAGGTAGAGGTCATTTGAATGTATAAAATTAATAACAATGGTGGGTATATATGTATATAGACATATGTATATATTTTTAATTATAGTATCAAATATCTGAATTATTTTTATGACAACATATAGGGTCTGATTTTTCTGATTTTCAGGTTGGTCTTGACTACCCTCTGCTTTTGTCCCAACAGTTTAGAGGGTGCAAATTTGTGTTTACAGTATTTGTAAACACAATTGATGCCTTTTAAAAGCCTTTTGATGTTGGCTTAACTCTGCTCCCATTCAAATCAATGGTCAACAATGGTTAGAGTAGAGTTAAGCCAGTCTTGAGCATTTTGGAAAACCACACTCCAGATGTGTATTTGATTGTGCCATAATTGCACCTACAAATCACGTGTCCAAATGACATCAATGATTTGTGTCCACAATGTTAGAGGCACAAAAATGAAAAGCAGATCATCTGCGTCTTTGTCTGGATCCTTGGTAAATCCCAATGTTAACTTTTTGCTGAGCTGAAAGTCGTCATCTTCTTCTCCACCTTCAACATTTAGCCAGACAGTTGGCCATAGCGATCATTCACCATTTGGTCCATTCCTGCACAACCACAAAGGCTTGATGGCCTGAGAGTCCAACATCGGAACAGACTTGATGAACTCATGTAATAGGGGGTTTGCCTCTGGGCCGCCTCCACCCCTTGGTTGGTGGAATTTTATCCTTGATGTTACAAGCCACCCAGAGAATGGCATTTGCTGGAATGTCTTGTGGCATCCTTGTGACATGTTCAAAAAGCATAAGGCACTGCCTGCGGACAATGGCCCCAGTAGTCTGTAGACCCGAGCGACCATAAACATCTGCATTACAGATGAAGTCATTCCACTTTATTCCCAGTATATGACATTGACATTTTGTGTGGAAAGCCTCCAGCTTTGTCCAGTCTGAGCGGTGTAGTGTCCATGTTTCGCAGTCGTACAACAGTATGGGAAGGATACAGTTCGAATAAATCCTGAACTTAGTTGTCATACTAAGATGATGTTGATTCTATATCCATTGTAAACATCCCATGGCAGATGCTGCAATGCCAGTCCAGAACCTCCGTGTGAGAATTGGAGGAGCTGGTAAGTATAGAACCCAGATAGCAAAAGCTGGAAACTGATTCGACGGTTTTGTTGTTCAAAGAAATTGGAGTCACAGGTGGACCTGGTCCTAGATTTGGCAGTTTTGTCTTTGACCATCAGGGGCGGCTCTAGGAATCCCGCCGCCCCAAGCAGGGCGGCGTGCCGCAGGGCGCGCTCTGGCGGTTGCCGGTCCCGCGTCTCCGGGGGACCTCTTGCAGACGTGCCTGCGGCTCCAAGAGGCTGGTCCCACGGCTCCGGTGGAGCATCCGCTGGCACGCCTGCAGGAGGTCCACCCAAGCCGCGGGACCAGCGAACCCTCCGCAGTCATGCCTGCGGGAGGTCCACTGGTCCCGCGGCTCCGGTGGACCTCCCGCAGGCATGACTGCGGAAGGTCTGCCGGAGCCGCCTGCCGCCCTGCCGGCAAAATGCCGCCCCAAACGCGCGCTTCGCGCACTGGGGTCTGGAGCCAGCCCTGTTGACCGTGAAACATGGAGACCAATCTTAGCTGACTCCTCCTGCATATGCTAGAGTGTGTCACAAAACCTGTTCTTTTAGTACAAAGCCCCAACAATGTCATCAGCGTAGTCAAGGTCTGTGAGCGAGAGATCACCGATCTCAATGCCTATGGACCTGATGGAATGCTGCATTATCAAATCCATTGCCCAACAAAAGAGTGCAGGGGCCAGAACGCAACCCTGCCTAACACCAGATACAATTTAAAAGGCTCTGACATCTGGTTCCCCAGACGAACACCATCAGTGGTTCCATTATGCAGCTCTCTAATCAAGTCCAGCACAGTGGTAGAGACACCTATGCCCTTTCAGGCCTTTCATAATGTGACACAGGCTACTGAATCAAATGCAGCCTTAAGATCAACATACGTTATGTGCAGGGGCTTCCTGAACTCACGATGTGTCTCTGACAACAAGCAAAGAGCCAAAATTGCGTCTAGTGTGGACCTGTTCCTCGTAAAGCCTGACTGTTGAGGACGACACTTCCAACGTAGCAAAGGCTCCAGGCATGCCAGCAAGACATACGCACACACCTTCTCTGGAATGGAAAAGCAAGGTGATCAGCCTGTAGCTCTTACATTCACTGTGCGGTCCCTTGGCCGTATAGAGCGAGATCACAATACCGTCCTTCCAGGCAGTTGGCAGGGTTCCAGTTCTCCACACCAGACGAAAGATGGCCAAAAGTGATTCTTCTACAGGATCAATAGCACATTTTAGCAGCTCTGAGGGGATGCCATCAGCACCGGCTGCGTGTCCCTTTTTCAGTTTAGAGATGGCACACTTCACTTCATCCAATGTTGATGCATCAGTACAAATGTCTGGATTTGGAACCACAGTGATTGCCAGATCATCCAGCTCTGAACAAGCAGCAGCTGGAGGATGGTTCAGGACACTGATAATTTTCGACCCAGCGTGAGAGAACATCATCATCCAATTTACGTGGATGGCCTTGGCTATCATTCAGGATGCCATTTGTAGTGACTACCTCTTGACCACTGAGGTTGTGAATGACATGGAATGCTGGCTTCAAGTCACCCCTGGCTAAGCCAAATTTGACGATATCCGCCACTTGGTTATAATATGCCTCACTATCAGAGTGCCAGGGTGTTAAATTTTTGCTTCAGCTGATTACGAATGTGCTTATCACCATGCTGGTGGGCTGTGGCCTTCAATTTAATTATCTAAAAGGTCTCCTCCAATAGCCACAGTCAGCGTGCTGGATGACTATACCCAATCGTCTGCTCAGCAGATTGGTGGAGGGTAGAAGTGAACAGGGACCAGGCAACCTCCACGTCATCTGACAGGTTAGCTAGAGCCAAGAATCTGTTGCTGACGTCAATACAAAACCTGTTGGCTAAACCTGGCACACCGAGTGCATCATAGTCAAACTTCTTCATCATTGCTGAGGGCTTACTTGCTTGCTGGAGCATCAACACCATATGGGCGATCACTAGATGGTGATCTATGTTCGCTGCCCGTTCCACACCACACTATACTCTACAGGAGGTGAAGAGACGCCTATTGCGTGTAATGATGTGGTCCAATTCCATCTGAGTGACACCATCGTGCAAAATCCATGACTTCTGGTGTATGTGTTGCCACTTGAACCATGACCCAAGAATGGAAAGATTCTGGGAGGCACAGAATGTAAGCAATTGGGGAGAGTTAATCATTGGGTGTTCCTGAACCATAATGACCTGTTGAAACCCAGTTCACAGGGAGCCAGTAACTGCATTTATGTCACCCAGGATCACAAGATTATCATGTGGAGGGACTGTGCATACTAGATGTTCCAGTTGATCATAGAAATGATCTTTAACCGAGGCCTGGTCTACACTACGACTTTAGGTCGAATTTAGCAGTGTTACCTCGATTTATGCCTGGACCTGTCCACATGACGAAGCCTTTTTTTTTTCGACTTAAAGGGCTCTTTAAATGGATTTCTTTACTCCACCTCGGACAAGGGGATTAGCGCTGATGTGCACATTGCCGGAGCACATTGCCTGGCCCGTACTTTGTGAGAAGTCTATGACCATGTCTCTCTCATCACCTTCTCACCTGGTTTTGCGCGAAACAATTGTCTGCCGTTGCTCTGAAGGAGGGAGGGGCAACTGACAACATGGCTTACAAGGAATTAAAATCAACAAAAGGGGTGGCTTTGCATCAAGGAGAAACACAAACAACTGTCACAAAGAATGGCCCCCTCAAGGATTGAACTCAAAACCCTGGGTTTAGCAGGCCATTGATTTCACAAAACAAATCGGTTAATTTCTTGTTTTGATCCATCTTTCTTTTACATCTTAGGCTGGCAGCAGACAGTGCAGTACGACTGCAAGCCATCGTCATCTCCTGGGTGCTCGGCAGAAGATGGGAATGACCTGGCTGGGTCACTCCCAGGTCTGCCCAGGAGCCCCTGATCGATTACACCGAGGTCGGCTAAAAGAGCACCCAGGAATATGATGACGATGGCTACCAATCGTAATGCACCCTCTGCTGCTAAAAGGCAATGAGCTGCTGCTGTGTAGCAATGCAGTCCCACGTCTGCCAGCACCCAGGAGACATACGGTGACGGTTAGCTGAGCGGACTGCATGCTTCCCATGGTATGGCTCAGGTAACCCAGGAAAAAAGGCACGAAACGATTGTCTGCCGTTGCTTTCATGAAGGGAGGGAGAGAGAGGGGGGCCTGATGACATGTACCCAAAACCACCTGCGACACCATTTTTGCCCCATCAGGCATTGGGATCTCAACCCGGGATCCCAATGGGCAGCGGAGACTGCGGGAACTGTGGGATAGCTACTCACAGCTACCCATAGTGCAACGCTCCGGAAGTCGATGCTAGCCTTGTTACTGTGGACGCAGTCTGCCGACTTAATGCACTTAGAGCATTTTGTGTGGGGACACACACAATCGACTGTATAAAAACGATTTCTAAAAAACCAACTTCTATAAATTCGACCTAACTTTGTAGTGTAGACATACCCTGAGTCAACAGATTCCTCTATTGGCACACAGACCACTATGACAGTGAGGTAACTGTGCCAATGTTTAAGACGAGCAGTAAATAAACGAGGAGACACGGGCACACAGGTTGTCAGCGAGGACTTAGCCTCGCCTCGCAGTAGTAGTGCTACCCCATATAAATGGTTGGGGCCTCCAGAATACAGAAGTAAAGAATCTTCTACATCATGATGTCCATGATCTATCAGCCTTGCTTTTGATAGTCCTGTGATTGATATACCAAGACGGTCCATTTCGTGTGAGACAGCAACCTGATGACCATGCCTGCAAAGAGTTGCAACATTCCAAGTTGCAATTTTAGTGGGACTGTCGAAGATCCCAGATACAATTGGATGCATTGTCACAATGTACTGCAGACACACCTGCCGACATCAGAGGATACACGTCCTCGGGGGGCTTTCGCACAAACCCGTCATGTTTGCACTGACAGGAGACAGCACCGACAAGGCATCGACTGCAGAAAGTAAGGCAGAGGCCTTAACGCTTGTGCTGAGTACTAGGTTTATTCATTGTCAAAAACACAAGAGCGAACGATTATCCCAGGAAATACCTCATCACACTGGGATGAGACGGAGGTGTAAGGCGACCCTTTTCTTGGTCTACCAATACTGGCTTCACTCTGTGCGACCTGAGCCACTGAGTCTTTATCAGTGACTTCCTTCACCTTGGGTAACTAGGTGCAGCTGCTGCCCTCCATCTTTGCCGCCTGTGTTAGCCATCATTTTCAGGGTTCACATGGGATCTGTCCACCTCGCGTAATGCCCAAGGCAATATTTTGGACAAGCCTTCAGCGCTGATGACATAGCTTCAACGAGCAATCCCTTACCATTCATTTATTTTTCCAATTTATTTTCCTGTCTCTTACCCATTTTCTTATCCGTGACAATACTTTACCTCTCACTGTGTGATTGCTTATAGAATCATAGAATATCAGGGTTGGAAGGGACCTCAGGAGGTCATCTATCCCAATCCCCTGCTCAAAGCAGGACCAATCCCCAACTAAATCATCCCAGCCAGGGCTTCGTCAAGCCTGACCTTAAAAACCTCTAAGGAAGGAGATTCCACCACCTTCCACCACCATCCGCAGGTAACCCATTCCAGTGCTTCACCACTCTGAGTGAAAAAGTTTTTCCTAATATCCAACCGAAACCTCCCCCACTGCAACTTGAGACCATTACTCCTTTTTCTGTCATCTGCTACCACTGAGAACAGTCTAGATCCATCCTCTTTGGAACCCCCTTTCAAGTAGTTGAAAGCAGCTATCAAATCCCCCCTCATTCTTCTCTTCTGCAGACTAAACAATCCCAGTTCCCTCAGCCTCTCCTCATAAGTCATGTGCTCCAGCCCCCTAATCATTTTTGTTGCCTTCCACTGGACTCTTTCCAATTTTTCCACATCCTTCTTGTAGTGTGCGGCCCAAAACTGGACACAGTACTCCAGATGAGGCCTCACCAATGTCGAATAGAGGGGGAATGATCATGTCCCTCGATCTGCTGGCAATGCCCCTACTTATACAGCCCAAAATGCCGTTAGCCTTCTTGGCAACAAGGGCACACTGTTGACTCATATCCAGCTTTTCGTCCACTGTAACCCCTAGGTCCTTTTCTGCAGAACTGCTTCCTAGCCATTCGGTCCCTAGTGTGTAGCAGTGCATGGGATTCTTCCGTCCTAAGTGCAGGACTCTGATTTGTCCTTTTGAACCTTATCAGGTTTCTTTTGGCCCAGTCCTCTAATTTGTCTAGGTCTCTCTGTATCCTATCCCTATCCTCCAGCGTATCTACCACTCCTCCAAGTTTAGTGTCAACTGCAAACTTGCTGACAGTGCAGTCCACGCCATCCTCCAGATCATTAATGAAGATATTGAACAAAACCAACCCCAGGACCGACCCTTGGGGCACTCTGCTTGAAACCAGCTGCCAACTAGACATGGAGCCGTTGATCACTACCTGTTGAGCCCAACGATCTAGCCAGCTTTCTATCCACCTTATAGTCCATTCATCCAGCCCATACTTCTTTAACTTGCTGGCAAGAATACTGTGGGAGACTGTATCAAAAGCTTTGCTAAAGTCAAGGAATAACACATCCACTGCTTTCCCCTCATCCCCAGACCCAGTTATCTCCTCATAGAAGGCAATTAGGTTAGTCAGGCATGACTTGCCCTTGGTGAATCCATGCTGACTGTTCTTGATCACTTTCCTCTCCTCTAAGTGCTTCAGAATTAATTTCTTGAGGACCTGCTCCATGATTTTTCCAGGGACTGAGGTGAGGCTGACTGGCCTGTAGTTCCCTGGATCCTCCTCCTTCCCTTTTTTAAAGATGGGCACTACATTAGCCTTTTTCCAGTCATCCAGGACCTCCCCCGTTAGCCATGAGTTTTCAAAGATAATGGCCAATGGCTCTGCAATCACATCCGCCAACTCCTTTAGCACCCTCAGATGCAGCGCATCCGGCCCCATTGACTTGTGTTCATCCAGTTTTTCTAAATAGTCCCGAACCACTTCTTTCTCCACAGAGAGCTGGTCATCTTCTCCCCATACTGTGCTGCCCAGTGCAGCAGTCTGGGAGCTGACCTTGTTTATGAAGACAGAGGCAAAAAAAGCATTGCGTACATTAGCTTTTTCCACATCCTCTGTCACTAGGTTGCCTCCCTCATTCAGTAAGGGGCCCACACTTTCCTTGACTTTCTTCTTGTTGCTAACATACCTGAAGAAACCCTTCTTGTTACTCTTAACATCTCTTGCTAGCTGCAACACCAAGTGTGATTTGGCCTTCCTGATTTCACTCCTGCATGCCTGAGCAATATTTTTATACTCCTCCCTGGTCATTTGTCCAATCTTCCACTTCTTGTAAGCTTCTTTTTTGCGTTTAAGATCAGCAAGGATTTCACTGTTAAGCCAAGCTGGTCACCTGCCATATTGCTATTCTTTCTGCTCCCTTTCTGCATGAAACAATGCACTTCTGTCCTCACAGGGTGCTCTGATTCGGATAGATCAGATCTAGTGAGCACTGCATTTCCTTCTAAAGCGGGTGGGCAAACTTTTTGGCCCTAGGGCCACATCAGATACAGAAATTGTATGGCGGGCTGGGTAGGGAAGGCTGGGGGAGGCTATGCCTCCCCAAACAGTGAGGCATGTCCTGGCCCCCTATCCAGCGTCCCGGAACCCCCACCTCCATCAACCCCCTGTGCTCCTCACCCCTCGGGACTTCCACATCCTATCCAAACACCCTACTCTCTGCCCCCTGACCACCCCCAGGACCCCCGGCCCTATCCAATCTCCCAATCCACTGACCCTCCCACCCCCAGAGCCGCCTATCCAACCCTCCCTGCTCTCCCCGCCCCACATTCCTCAGTCCTTTCCCTGTGCATTTTCCCTGCTCATTTGGCAGCTGGGCAGGGTTCGCTCCCTGTCTGGGCTTGGCTGCTGGGGACAGGGGCCAAGCATGCTGGAGGTGGAGGGGGGCCCTGGCTTGCCTACTGATGCTTGTCAAAAGTACTCACTTCTGCATTACACTCCACTCTCTGCAACAATTATGTATAGTTCAATTTGTTTTGCTCACAATCAAAGGCTTTTGGCATCACATTGTATTAAACAAGTAAGTGCTGGCAGCCATAGAGCGGATAACTCCATGTATGGATAGTTCTTTTCCTGTGGATATCAGAGGTAGAGTTGACAGGGAAAAAATATAGCTTTGGGTAGATCCTAAATGGATTTTTTTTCCTCACTGAAATAAAAAGCTAAAAAAAAATTCATTTTGGGTCAAAGAAAATGTTTTGTTTGACCCAAAACAAATTATTTTCATTTTTTTGTTCTATTTCATGTCAGGTGTTTGTTACTGTTTTGTTTTGTTTTTTAAATAAATGTAGCTAAATTATGAAGCCACACATTGTGTCAAAACAAAAAGTCAAAATATTTCATTTGGAAACTGTTGAATCAAAACATTTGACTGTTTTGAACTTTTTCTTTTTTTTCATCCAAAACTATTCAAGAATTCAAGTCAATGTAGTTGAATAGTTTTGGTCAGCCCAGAGCTGCATTTTCAGACAAAGTAATCAGAGGCCAGTTATTCTGCACGGTGTTCACTAGCTGAAGAAGGTAATGCTCCCAGCGTATGTGGATTATGCATATAGGTACAGAAAGCCGTAATAGGCAGGTTCCTGCTCCTTCCCTTAACAAATTGGACCCTGGGATAGGTTTATGCCCTATCCCCTAGAGTATTTATTGTCGAGGGCAGGCTACCAGAAATTTCTGGCCGAGAAGCGTATCATTCACTGAAGGTTGTTCCAGAATGGAAGCAATGTTGGAAACTGCTCCAAACTTGCAGTGGCAACAAAAGCCAGTTATAGGGGCCTAAGCCTGCAGCATCTGATATTCCAAACAGGCAGTTTTTCAGTGGCTGCTGCTGTATTGCTGTTAGGTCACCTCTCCTCCCACTGTGCTGAAGTGACATTTCCTGGAACAGCAACTTTTTTAGGAAACTGCAGCATCTGCAGAGCGGTGACTAGCAGCAACAGCAATGAAATCCTTATGAAACCTTTGAATGATGGAATCCGAAGGCCCACCGTCTAGTCAAAGAGTTCTACTCTGTGCCTTAGTGCCAAGCAGAAGTCGTAGATTAAATTCACAGGCTCAGCCTCTCCCATTCTGGGCTGACAAGGGTTGAGAGCATTGCAGAAGCAGCAGCTGGAGGGAACATCTCATGACAGTGGCTGCTCTGAGGGGAGGGGTTTGGTAAAAATAGTGAAGGAAGGAAAGTTCCTGACTCGCTTCATCACTGCTGGTTCCTGGGATCCCACTGATGATTTGAAAAATAGTGTATTTCCCATCTTCAGAGGTTTTACTTTAACATTCCTTTGTTGCCTGCCACAGAACCACTGGACCATGTTAACTGGTGGCAGCGTGAGCAATGAAAGTGGACATTGTGATCCCAGAATTCATTTGGTGGAACTGGCCCTTACTTTCAGGATAAATATTCATACGGGCCAGTTGGGTTGAACATACAGCTTACAAAAAAAATTACTAGCTAGGCACAGTACATTATTGATGAAGATGTGTGGTCTAATTTCATTTAGTAGCTCAATATTAGCTACCACTGATAGACTGATGGTCTTACCAGGCATGCTCTCCAACACAGAGATTTGACCAGTGCCTAACACTAATATCGGTTTTGCTCCATAACACAGGCTTCCTTTTACTTTGTTAATATTTAGGTGCTTTCTTGGGTTACAATGTGCTATAACTTTATTATCTCTTTAATAACACACAACATTACAATAGCTTACCTCCCTTCACACAAACCTACCTACCCCACTTCACATGATAAACAGACCAGGTCTCATTCTCTTCTCATATGCACCAGTTTTATTTTGGAATAACTCCATTCACATCAGTGGCGCTACTCCTGATTTCCAATGCTGTGAGAGAAGAATCAGGCCCTATGACTGGCTGTAACAGTGTGCAATGTCCTCAATGAACCTCAGACCACATGAAATTCACAAATCTAAGGGGAATTTAACCTGCTGTCACCTGATTTCCATTTAAGTTCAGTTCTCATCCGTGGGTGTTTCCCAAGCTTCTGTAAGCCTGCAGTCTTGAATGCAACATGCCTTGAGCTTAGGGTGACCAGATGTCCCAATTTTATCAGGACCATCCTGATATTAGGGCTTTGTCTTATATAGGCATCTATACCACCCTCCCCCACCCCGAAGAATAAGTGTCCCAATTTTTTACATTTGCTATGTAGTCACCTTACTTGAGTTAGAGGATCTCTTAATTGCGCCAACTCTGAGATTTAGTCATTTGAAACAAAACAAGGGTAAAGAATCACTCTCAAGGAGGAAGAAGAAATGAATGAGAGAAACAGCTTCAATCTATGAATAATCTGCTGTTGCCATCTGTGCCACCGCTAGGATTAGTTCTGACATGCCCCTGTGTCTGCATGGCAGTACTAGCTTTCTCCAGCTATTCTATGATGCTCACCCACACACACTATCACAGATTGAAGTCAAATCCATTGTGTCACTGCAAAATATAGAACCAGCTTTTCCCATAACAAATAGATACAGTGAATGTGATCTGTCACTTTAACGAGCAAAAATTATTTCCGCTCCACCCACGCCTATTTTTGTTCATATATTGTCACTCAAAACACTAGTACAAAGTGCTCTTCTCCTAGACTTCCATGGCAATAATTCAGTGGGGCGGGGATGTATCAGGCCCAAGCATAGTTCATCTGGCATGTACAAATGCTGGAGGGAAAACTGAACACCTGCATAACAATTTTATTACTGAACAGGGCTCTTTGCCTAACCTGTCAACCACCCTGCTGGAAATCTCTCACTTTGACAATAACAAGAGAACCAGTTTTACAAATGAATGTTCTGATGCTGGAAAAAGCAAGCCCCAACCCATATGCGCGCTCTCTCTCTGTGACTATTTCATTCAATGAGGCATAATTTTGATGCTAATATTCAGTGGAGACTTCACTCCTCAAATTCTAACTCCTAGTTAAATAAGCAGGCAAGGCTGGGATTTACATACCTTGCTTCTGAGGGTGGTCTTCACTGACAACACTGCAGAAAAGCAAACATACTACACCTCTACCCTGATATAACACGAATTCGGATATAACACGGTAAAGCAGCGCTCCAGGGGGGCAGGGCTGCACGCTCTGGCCGATCAAAGCAAGTTCAATATAACACGGTTTCACCTATAACGCGGTAAGATTTTTTTTGGCTCCCAAGGACCGCGTTATGTCTGGGTAGAGGCGTATATTGTAATTCCAATGTTTTCTTTTACAGCTCTTGCTTAGTTATGGTTGAATTACTCTGTGATGTATGCTCCTCACTAAATATGGGGTGCCAGAGTGTCAGTTGGTGTAAATCTGGAGCTTGTTACTTCAATGGAGCTACACCAGGGTATGACAGCCAGGGAACTGGCCTTTGTTTTTTCAAAAAGTCAGGCACTAAAGTGTACACACCCATACACGCCTTATTTTTAGGCCCCGTTAGCACGGTAATGTGTAAATTGGGTGTGAGCCAGTACAAATAGACAGTTAGATGTATGAGCAGCCATTTGCTCCTGCAAATGAAGTATGGGTGTATGTGCAATCACAGTCATTGTAACTAAAATAGGAAGCCTGTTGGACATGTGCCTGGCTTTTGGAAAATCCGACCTTAAAAATAATGATGTGTGGTTACAACAGAGCTGAAGGCGTGCTGGCTGCACAGCT
The DNA here is from genome assembly GCF_020497125.1 of Mauremys mutica. NCBI lineage: Eukaryota > Metazoa > Chordata > Testudines > Geoemydidae > Mauremys > Mauremys mutica. The sequence goes on along the minus strand of NC_059076.1, from coordinate 32,407,560 downwards.
CAGAGGCTGCGAACCATGGGCCAGGTTGAGGTCAGCTCCTACACACGGTGCACAAGAAGGAGAAGGATGTGTCACAGAATCGCTCCAAACAGAACAAGTGAGCTCATTTTATAGAGTAAGAACACAAATCTTACAGATTAAACTGGAGCAGCTTGTTCTAAAGTGAAGGCTCCAGCCAGTCAAAGTTTCCATTCCTGCTGAGCTGAAAGCACCTAGCGTGTTCTACAAGAGCTGGCCTTCAGAGATTTAGGCTGTCCTCTTCAGTACAGTCCAATGGGGCATGTATACAAGACTCCAGCTGAACCGGTGAAAGGATCAAAATGGTCAAAATGAGAATTTTCAGCCATGAAAAGATGGAGGAAAGAGCGTTGGCAGGTGGATGAGAGCAAAAACCACTTCTCTGTACACGTAATGAACACTTTGTAATTATACTGTCTTTTCATTAATTAAGCCTTACCACAACCCTGTGAGGTAGCTGGACAGTATTGCCATATTTTTACAGACGGGAAGTGAGACATGAGCAGTAAATCAGTAACAGAGATGGCCATAGAAACCCATGCCTTTCTCCACAGGGACTGCCCAACCAACTTCTGCATCCAAGGCTGCCATATGGAAAGAGAATGTGATCACAATCGTGAATTTTACCCTCCAATGAGTTTCTGCAGCCCAGCATTGCAGCATCTTCTCTTTCTGGTTTTTCAAAGGTGGCTGTTTTCTATTAAAGAGGCAGTGTGACCTGGTGGCTAGGACACTGGTCTGGGACTTAGGAGATACAAGTTCTATTCTTGGCTCTGCTACTGATCTGCTGGATGACCTTGGGCAAGTCATTTCACTTCTGTCCCTCAATTTCCCTATCTGCAATATAGGGATAATGACATTTACATTATCTGTAAAGTGCTTTGAAGTCTACATATAAAAAGCTCTATATAAGAGCTAAATATTAATATACTAAGACTAATTCACTGTCATATCACCTTTGTTGCACAGGTGGCAGACAAGCAACATAAGGATTAAATCCTAGTGTGTTAAATACATTCTAGTATAAAGCACCCATGAACATTGTCTGTCCATCCAAGTCAAATAAGATGCAGCTAAAGCTAACTTAGTCCAATTGTAGACTGAAGCCCCTCATTGGAGCTCTGAAGTGAGATGTGAACAAAGTTAGCACTAATTATGTCCTGTTTATCTTGACTACTTAAAAATCTAACCCTTTTGTAATGCATTTCCAATCCAAATCTATTTTTACGGGTGTTGCATCTTTATGTGACTGCAACTATGAACTGTACTCCTTCTAACTTGTTTTTTTTTAAGGCAGAATGTTTTGGATTAGATCCACAGAGTACACAAACATTTATGGTTTGATTTCGGAGATGCTGAGCATCTGTAGCTTCCACTGATGTCTGTAGCAGCTACAGTTGCCGAGCACTTGTGAAAATCAGATTGCTTATTAGGATTTAGGTGTCTAATTTCGGACAGCCAAGACTGGGAATTTTGCCCTTTGTACATTGAAAATCTCAGACTCAAAGGCTCCAACTCAAATGTCTTTAAAGGACATTTTTCTCACACACATGGATTCTCTCTTAGGTTTTATCTTTTTTTGCACAATATCTGATGTTCAGATGAAATCCTCTCCAAAAGTCTTGCAATGCTGTGGCACACAATGGGAAATTATGTTGATAGTGATTGATTACAAAAATGGAAGCTGTACTGTATAATCATGTGCCAGAAGAGGGAGCAGACGACATAGCTCAGTTTCCATTTCAAACAAACAGACAGCGGAACAATCAAGAAACTGCCAAAGAAAATTAATTCAACATGGATGGGACACCAACAAAACAACACAGCTTCAGAAAAGGCTCCGGTCATATGTTGCTGCGTCAATAGTGAAAGATATAGATCTTCTGCTTTGTTTTTCACTTACTGAGACACACACTGCTGTGTTACACAGGACTAAATCTGCAGTAATTCCAGTGGCTTCAAAGCACTTAGCCTGTGTCCTGGATCCACAGGGCATTCTAGGCCTCTGACCTTTACACAGTCCCTCCGGGATGGTACCCTTTTAGTGCTAGACCCCAGGGCTCTAACGTCTGCAAGGTAGCCCGTGGCTCCCCTACTCTGAGAGGGAGACCCTGGCTTCAGCACTTTGGTTTTTCATCCTGGCTTCTTCAGCTGGGTCCAAAAGACACATGTATCCCCTGTTGGAGACTTGCCACTCTTGGGACCCATATAGACGGCAGATGTTTTGCAGTGTCACAGAACCACCTTATCAAAACAAGCCATCACTTACTAGTAAACTAGAATACAGAATGTTAGGGTCCCTGGGTTAGAACGGAAAAGCAAAGTTTACATGCAAAGCAATGCTGGCAGCATCACTTACCTCTCTCGCACAAAGCCAGGATTCCATCTCCCATCGTTCTGGGTAACAGCCTACTTAACACAGGTTATGTCTACACAGCAGCTGGGAGGTGTAAGTCCCAGCTCGAGTAGACGTATATGCGCTAGCTTTGCTCAAGGTAGTGCCTAAAAGTAGCAGGGTAGCCACTCTTACATAGGAAATGGCATGAGCTAGCTACCCAAGTGCAATCCTACCCAACCCCCATGAGTATGTTCTTGGGTGATTAGCCCTAGCCACCACCAGTGCCACTGCAGCTTTTAGGCACTAACTCAGCTTGCGCTAGTGCATGAACATCTTCCCAAGATGGGAATTACACCTCCCAGCTGCTATGTAGATATACCCACAGCCTGCTCCCACCTCCCACTTTTGTTTCAATGTGCTGATTCCATATGTTCTGCCTTCCCATCTGCCAGTCATTAAAAGTTGAAGTCCAGTTGTTGGTCTTCCATTGTATTGCCACGGCAACTCCATTCACATGTTGGCAATTCTTGATAATTCATTCATATCAACACAGACATGCCTATGCCTGTGTGACTCCTCTCCAGTCCCCTATCCCAGGGAAGAAATTAACTCCTTAGTACCGAGTGAGTAATGATACAACAGGAGTGGAGAAACCAAGCCATGGATATTTTTCCATACAAATAATACATACATTTCCCACATTTTCCACGGTCTGGCTTTCCTTTGTTGTAAGAGAGAGATCAGATTCTAGTCTTCTGTACATGAAGCCATGAGATATGCAAAATACGCAATAGACTATGTCTTGCTGGGGATTTACAATTTGATTTGACTGGTCCTAACAGTTTCCTGACAACATTACAAGCTATAAGAAAGATGGGGGAAATTATCTCCTTAGCCAAGAAAAGTGACAGAAAACTCTAAAGTAAGTTATTGTCCATGAAAATTGTAACAGGTTATATCAGGTTGCATTAGTTAAATCCTTTTAATTGTCATCTGCAATGTTAGCTATGTACAGCTGATCACTCTAGGAACCTTTCTTCCAACATTTCAGTGTCTGCACTGGCTCTTGTGCTTTGACACGTTAAATCAGAGTTCACACTTCTCCTTTACTTGGAAATCTGTCACAGGGCTTCTTGTAAAAGGTCTTACATTTTGTATGAAAAGCTGTAATGTGCACGCTCTGGCCTGCAATCCAGTACACTGCTGTGTATCATTCGGACTACAAAAATCAGTGATGGTGCACCTGTGTACAAGCAGAGATTTTTTCCAAGGAACACTGCAGTGCACAGCTTGCACAATAAACTGCATATTGAAATATGCTCGCACAAAAAGGACTTGTGAAGATTCTGTTTCTGTTCTAAGCTTTTAGTTTCTACTGAGTACAAGATGGGTTTGAAAAATCTCTAAAAATCTATGCAGTAAGGGCCAAATTCTGCCCTCTACGGTGCTTCCGAGGGACCCACCAGTGCACAAAATAAAGGACAGAATCTGATCCAAACTGTTCACTCTACTTTTGAAATATACTATATACCTTTGTATTTAAAATTGTGACTGCATTTCAATTTACTGTTCTCCAAATATTTGACAAGTACAGATTTCTCTTCCACTATTTGTAGGTCTTAGGTTATAACACCACATAGCACTTTTAATCTTCAATGTGCTTTACTAAATCTAATTAAGTTTCAGTGGTACATATGAATTACATATGGGTGTGTCCTCTTTTGCAGAGAGGGAAACTGAGGCACAGACTTCACTAAATGCACAAATCGGGGAGGACAGAGGCCATTGCTATAAAAGCAGAATTAGAGTTCAGTTCCAGGACCCTACTCCTTTGCTCAGACCACTAATCCACATTCATTATCCAGGGAACAATGCAATTTTCACCCAAACAAGAAAAACCTGAATAATCAGCAACCTAAGCAAAGTAGTAAATCATGCTAAAGGCATGTTTAAGTTATATAATTATCATTAAGTATATTATCATAATTGTTGGTACAAAGCAAAATATATAAAGAGCTCAATAGTATTACATTTTGCAAAATTAGTATAACTCCAAACGTATGGGCTTTTTTCTCTTGCCAACTCTCCTCTTTCTCCAAGGAAAATCATGTTGCACATCACCTGCTTTCTGAGTGCTTTAAAGAATGCTCATTCTACCATGTATTTGAATGTATCATTCATTCATCTCATGCAGATGTTGCATGCCACTGTATTTATTAAGCTGAAAGTAGCAACATCTGTAGTTACCTTTTCAAAGGTAGGCAGAGAGGGAGGGAAATCCAGAAATGATTAATCCTGTTTTGACTCTCTTTTTAGTAGGTTTTAATAATAAACATGTACATCAAAATATGGAAATATTGGCTATTTCAGAGTACATTCACTAACAGTCATGTGACACTTACTTCAGCTAAGGTATAGCTACCTTAATTCTAAACATTTGACTGTATTAGGCAACCACGTCTTCAAAAAGAAAAGAAAAAAGTCTGGTATCTCCTCTGTTAGTTGAAGGGGGCTGGAGCACTTACCAACCTTAGGTATGTATAGACTCTACAAAGCCTGACTACAGAGGTAATCTGCACTAGTAGCCCCATTAATGTCAACATGACTGATTGTGATACTGTTGTACTAAGTGTTTTCATGCTCATATTCCTGCCCCACTCCTTACTCAGGCAAAATTCCCATGGAAGTTTGTCTTAAATATGAATGCAGGTTAGAGCCCCATCATAGAGTGGATTGGGCCCTTTAAGAGGGAACTGGTCCAACCCACCTGTGCCTCATTACCAGCCTTGGATGGCACCTGCGAGAGGGCAGCTGGTCTCTATAAAGAAGCAGGAACAGAAAGCTGTAGTACAGTGTTGTTACAGAGAGCAGAACATTGCAGGAAAGTTTGAAACACCAGCAGGAAATATTCCAGCCAGGTAGGGTGGGGTATGACCTGCTCAGAGCAGAGATGAACCAGATTGGGGAGAAGCCTTAGCACTGAGTTTGTTTCTAATTCTATGAATAAATAAATTAGTCAGAAGGTGAATGTTTTGAGGGCTGTGCACTGGTGGAGTTTATCGAGCCCTGAAGAGGGAAAACTGAGGCAGTATGCTCCAGAACTGCCCCTGGCTGTGAGAGATGTGAAAAATGGACAGTCCTCTTACAGGTCCATGTAACCTCTTTAACACAAAAAGGAGTTTCCATGAACTACAGAATAGAGATAACTGCTAAGCTGCAGCTTGCTCCTTCCTACTGCTTTTTAAGGTCCTGATCCAGCAAAACACTTAATCATGTGATTAACTACAAACATATGAGTAATCCCATTGTTTCAGTGTGTCTGTTTAAAGTTAAGTGCATGCTTCAAATGCTTTATGGAACAGAGTCTAATGGTATGTCTACACTGCAATTAAAAGCCTGCAGCTGCCCTGGGCCAGCTGACTCTGGCTCTGGCTAAAGGGCTGTTTAACTGCAGTGTAGACACTGCCTGAGCCCAAACATCTACACTACAATTAAACAGCCCCATAGCCTGAGCTCCATGAACCCAAGTCAGCTGGCACTGGTGCCTGTGGGTTTTTTGTTTGTTTGGGGGGTGGGTTTCGTTTTGGGGTGTTTTTTGGTAGTGTAGACCTACCCTAAGACTTTGGCTTTGTTGCAGAGTTAAGCTGTCTGATTGGCACTGGCATTTCAGCACCTCAGGTAGTCTAGTCTAGGTGTGCACATCCCCATGATAAAGGCCGGTCCATTTTACTTGATCCTCGTGTTTCTACACTTCCCTGTGTGTGTCTGGGAGTGTACTTCTTGCATCTTTGTGCTGAGATGCTCTAGGGTTCTTTCCCAGTCAACTGAGGGAGAGCTTACCTCTGTCTTGGGGAGAATTGTAAGAGGGCTATCACCACTCAAGTGATTTTTGCCTACATGCACACTGCAAAGTGGGCAGGTTCCAGCCTGAATTAAACTGAAGCCTGGGTTCTAATCTACACACCCAACTGGATAAACTAACCTAAGTTTAAAGCACATCCAATGCTAGGTCAGAGGTTTTTTTCTGTATGACTGGTACAGTGACTTGGCTAAAACAGCCTGGGTTGATTCTGCAGTGAAGCCTTGACCTAAGTGTGCTAGAGAGAAAAAGAGTCTCCATTTTCTACTGCTATGACCTCCTTGGTGTACAGGCATGCAGAAATCCCTTGCCACCTCATAAACGTTATCTATCTTCTATATATTGATTTTATGCTTTCAAAGTACTGTGTAAGCATCAACTTTCAGAAAAGCACAAAGCATATAGGTCTGCTAGATTAACCCAATTGCTGCAATTTAAGTTCTCTTCTGAGGTAAAGAACAAATAGAACAATTTGTGGTGTTGCCAAGCCAGAATCATGCTAAGAAAGGTCACCCTGAGTAAAAATTAACACTGTGCATAAGGTGAAATAGTTCAATATAGTCTGTATCAAATGCATTTCTCCAAGCAGAACATACTCCTATAATATAATGTATTCTTCCTTCTATTTTAAAATAGAGATCTCTATTAGAGTAGCTTTTCTTGCTAAGCTAAGGTTGCTTTTGATAAATTGAAAACAGTGAAAAATGGTGGTAGGAAAAGTTGAGGTTCCCCACCCCATGAAAAAAAGTTAGGATTTCATTTAAAACAATGGAAGAGCTTCTCTTGTATTGAATAAATAATCCCAATTCTTTATGCTGAAGAATTCCAGAGATGATTCTTCTGCTTTTTAACATGCTGCCCTTAAAATGTATGTGTTGTATACTCTGTCTGATTTTTAAGTGCAGATCCTATTGATAGCCATCACTGCCATGGTCTTTAAAAAGCTGTGTAGACATACCCTTAGAAAGTACCTGTCACTAGTGCAGCATATACTTTAGCAATGTTAGTTTACAGATAGACGGGCTAGCGCCCTTCATTTAGCACAGGCTTGTGAACTGTCTATGCATTCCCAAGCACTACCCTGTAATAGAGGTGATGCAGAGCTGCACCACTCCAGAGAATGTTCAGGGATTGATTCTGCCTCTAGCGTTGCAATCTCTCTCCAAGTTCCCTGATTCCCACAATGTGGCTGACCTGCTGTATGGGCCTATGCAGGTGGTCTCTATAAAGAAGCAGGAACAGAAAGGTGCAGAGATGGAGCAGTCCCTATGCTCCCCTAAATCCTGGGACTCCAGAAGTGGTTAGTGGTTAGTCCTTAAGCAGATAGTGTGACAGGAGTGGGGCATTCACATAAGGGCCAGATACAATCTGGTCCTATGTCACTTAATGTTCTCACGGGAGTAAGGATTAGGATTAAACCCAATAAATCCTGGTTTCCATCTTGAATGTAAATCTTCTAGGGCTGGTTTCTGATGCTCTTATGTGTCCTGAGTAGTGCCTTCCTCCCTGGCTATGAAGACTTTTGGGGAGTAAAATTCCACTTAGCACAAGAAAGGAGGTTAGTCTAATTCTGCTGGAATTTGCCATTGTCAGTTTTGTCATTGACATCAGTGGGAGCAGGATTGGACCCTTAGGATGAAGTTGGATTTCTACATCTCTGGCATGCTGCCCAAAGAGCTTTTCAGTTTCCTGCCACTTCCACAAGCAGTACAGATGTGGAGTGTTCCTACTGCCTTCTGTCATGTTAAACCTCATCACGAGCAAAGCAGCATGTCAGATATACACAGATGGAGCAACCAACAATTCCCATCATTGTGGCGGGATGATGATCAGGTAAGAGTCAACTGACTTTTTCCCCTTGTTGATTTAACCCTGAAATATCTGAAATTCAAAAAATATCAGTCTGTTATTTTCCACGGGGATCACCATCATCCTACTCTTGCATTGGATTAAAATGTGCCTGAATCCAATTTTTTAAAAAATCAATCCTACAAAATACCATCCTTAATATTATCTCAGATGGAATAGTGAGCCTGAAAGGTGAATGTAGCGGTGCAGTCAACAAGGCCACTCAAGCTGGATCTCCTTCTTATAAAAGACAGGGCAGCTGGCCATAGTTTCTAGGACAGCTTCAGGACTCTGGAACTTGCTTTCCCTTTGGTCAGACATAGTCCAGATTGGGTGACCTTCTAGCTGTGTTGCAAAAGACAGATGTTTGAGAGTGCCTTTGGAGAGGACTGAAGGTATATTCCCACAATGATAAAGAGGTGGGAAAGAGTCTCTGTAGGTAGCTGGCTGTGTTCCTGTTGAATTGATCATTTTAATGCTGCTGGAATTTTATTGTATTATTAATGATGTTTTAGGGCCTTGGATTGACATTTATATTTTTAAATCTAAATAACTAACACAAGGGCTGGATCCTGTGAAGTTGTGAGAGCCCTCTCTGCAAACGGAGTACCCAAACTCCAAATCAAATCTGTGGGCACTGAAGGAGCTGACACCTTGCAGGATCAGACCCTAATTCTTTAAAGATGTCCAGGGCTCACTAAATGAAACTACGTGTGCTGTAATGGTAATACACATGCATATTTGTTTCCTTAGCTGGTAACAGTGACAAGAGCTTGGTGCTTAGCACTTCTTTGGCATTAATGAGCAACTGGCCAGAGTTGGTGGTCAAAGCCACAGCTTTTGGGCCACTAACCTTCAACTCTCAATAAGTCCCAGGAAATGTGTTGCACTTTTGTAATTCACAATGAGCCGACAGGACGATGTGAACCTGCTTTCTCATAATTGTTACTTAATCAATACAATTTTCAAAAACTTCCATGTTTTCTTTAATCTTTCATCATCCCATTCATCTTCCTGCTGCCATGCAACAGATGGACTTGACTCAGGCATGAATGATGTCAAGTATCCATCTAGCAGTAGCTCCAGCCAATATCCCTCCTCTTGCCTCTGGTATGTGAATATTGGGTTTCATATAGAAATGAGAAAAATGCCTTTATCCTCATTAATGTGTGAAATACAATATATTTGCAAGATAAGCCAGACCTTGGTATTAATCATAAATCAGTTATGTTTATCCTTAACCTAGAAAGCACTAAAACTCTTTCCTCATTTTGAAATCCAATATGATATTCACAGTAATTATACTGCTTTGAATATGAATCACAAGCTCATATTGTAATCATTAGTACTATGGCTGATTTGTTTTCTGCCTTGCAGTATTTGAAATGTCCATTTCACTTGAAGTAGAGGGTTGGGGGGTTTTTTAGTTACTGAAGTAAATCCTTTTATTAACCAGATTTCCTCTTTTTATCTCCGCTATAGTCTTTTTAGTTTATTCAGAATTTGCTCCAGAGAAATCTCATGTTTGAGGCGAGTAGAAAGAGAGAACGAGGGGATCAAGCCTGTAACGTGCTCTCAGCATCCTCTCCTCCTGGGGACTACACTGGCAGCTGAGCACCTTGCAGGATTGTGTGTTATGTAAATATGCTGTCCTAGCTCTTCCTGTTTGCTGCTATTAACTATTGTATCACAGAAGCAGCTAAAATCCCCAAATGAGACTTGGGGTCCCACTGTGCTAATATGTACAGACTCAGAAGAGACAGTCCCTGTCCCCAGGAACTGACAATCTAAATAGGCAGGACCAAAAAAAAAGTGGGCTGAAGAAAACAGTATCTCTATATTGCAGATGGAGAACTGGGATACAGAAAGATTAAGAACAGGAGTACTTGTGGCACCTTAGCGAATAACAAATTTATTTGAGCATAAGCTTTCATGGGCTACAGCCCACTTCATCGAACTCATCATTAAGATTAAGGGCTTGACTTTTTCCTTTGCATCCGAGCTCTCATTTTTATGGTATTTTGGTTTTTCTATTCATTTCTGAAAATAGGCCCAGGTTTGGCAGGGCTCTTAATTTATTTCTAAACCAGTTCACCCCATCACAGTACTAGGGTTCCATTTCTGATTCCCAATATGACTAGCAGTGCCAGAAAAATAAATGCACTGCACCTCACCTCAGCTTCTTGGTCAAAATATGAACTAAGCACTATGATTTCTCTGCAAAAACATATTTAATTGTCAAAGTTTAGAACTCGGCCCCCTGAAATATCACATTGTTCCATGTGCATTATGAAACAGGTGTCATGGAATCATCTCCTCTGTTTGGCTCAGACTCTCAGGAATGTAGAGTATGATCTTATGATCATGCCCTGCTGCCCCTTTCACATTAAATCCAGAACTGTCAGAATGAGTGGAAACAGGTGTATGTGGCAAAAAGGATGTCTATATCTTAAATGATTTCATTCTGAGTGCTGAAACCTGGATGAAATTTAATCTGGCTGTGAAAGGCAACCAAACTAGTTAAGGCTTAATTGCAAACCACAATGGATATAGAGACGTTTACCAGTTGAGTGTTAATAAGAGGCCTCCCCAGTGAGAGATACCTATCTCATGCCAGTCCCATTTATAAGCAAATAATTTCATTTCAAAATATCACTTTGTGAAATCCTTCTGTATCATTCTCAGTTTAGGGTTTTATTCTCTCTGATTTGAGATCTGCTTGTCCTTAATGTGTACTTCTCCCTGCTATCAAAGCCCCTTTTTAAGCTGGAAAACACTTGGATTAGGCCTTGGGAATCTTATTTTTCACACTAGTGAAAGGATGAAGTAGGAATAACATCCTTTATTATGTTTTTTTGCACTCAGGCGTGTAACAAATATGAAACCATGTCTGTGTGAGGACAAATGACACAACTGGGAATAAAAACATCAGGAACAAATGCTTCAGAAATTCAGAGCATCTAATTCTGCTGGTGAGTTTTAATTATTCTTCATTTAACTTGACTTTTAACATTTTACATTTTCACATTTAAATAGTTTTATTCAACTTCTTTTCTTGAGGGTCTGCAACTTTATTCACTAAGACATAGCAAAAAAAACCCTGAAAATTTAAGATTAATAGAGTATCATGCTGGCTCAAAGAGTTGCATGAACTTTGATGGCTAGAATTTTCTTTTCTTTTTCAGCTCTGTCAATTATATAGAATTAAATGTGTAACTAGCTAAAACCATTCTAGTTAATATGGGGTGCAGTTGTACTTCTTGGGGTGATGTGAACATTGCCACATAGCTTACTTATAAAATCAGCTGATGTGTATGTGAAAGAGTAAGTGCAGTAGCTCACTTTACAAGATTTGCAGTAATATGAACCCATATATAAAGGAGAGCTGAAGTACTGCTAAGGAGCTTGAACTGCCAGTCAAATGGTCCATCATCATCATTTTTGTGGAATAAGATTGACATCTGGTGGCCATTTGTATGAATTTCAGGACATTATTTCTTGCATTTAACCAAAATTACGTGCCATTGTGGAATTAGAGCTCCAGCTGTCCATTAAGTTTCTTGTTTGTTTTTCTGACCATTGTTCATAAATTAAACTTGTACCAGAATGACAAGACTTATTTTGAAATATAGTGCTGCAGAATGTTAACGTTCTTGTTACTGTGGTTCCACTCCTATCAATTTCACAGCAAAATGCAGGCTATGAAACACAATCAGATGTACATGCAATTTTACATATTAAACAACCCCAGATCAATGTCATTTACATAAATGATCTCCTGATAGATCTTTGAAAAGGGCTGGGAGATGGGGTTGAGGAGAGGAATTGAGCAAGAAATAGCAGTGCCTTTTAGTGCAGGATATAGCAATGGTACAATTAAAGACCTTAAAAACAAATAAAAAACTAGGTGTTACATTATTTATTTAAGCCTAAAGTGAGCATGTTCTCAAGAATCAAACCCCCTTCATCAGGCCATAGAAATTCAGTGAGGCAGGGCAAAAGGCAGGGTAACAATTTGGACACAACACTTAAATTTTAAGGTGCAGACGATTACAAGGAGACTATCCAAAAATATCACATGGGGCATAAGCACCTTAGTGCCCAGAAGGGTATTTAGAAATAGAAAGCAATAATAAAATTAATTGTGGGTTTCTTTCACTTCCTATTTAATTCTTAAACGTTGCCAGCCTCCCTCTTCAAACGTTTTCAGCAACAGCAAAATTGGGACATGCTGCTCTGGTCTCTTGCTGCCATTTAGATATCCCTCCCTCCCCTTCTGAGGCTGATGCACCCTAGATATACTGCACCTGTAAGGAACCCTCTGGACACAACAGTCCCAGAATGAGAAAATGGGTCTCTAAATGGCAGCAGGCTTAAGAGTGAAATACTTCCACATCCAAGTGTTGCTGAATATGGGTTTGGGGGAGCAGACCACCTACTAGAGCTGTGGAGTGTCATGCTTCTCGTGTGATACTCATATATTTGGCATCCCTGTCATGTATTCTTGCATCTCAGTTGGATTTTCACACGTCCAGCTGAGCTGCAAGTAAGACCTGGACTACACTTAAATTGAGAGAGCTACAGCAGTCAGGTGTGAAAAATCCACACCTCTCAGTGTCGTAATCATGCCAACTTAACCCCTGTGTGGATGCAGCTAGGTCAATGGATGAATGCTTCCATCAACCTAGCTACCATCACTCAGGGAATTGGCATTCCTGCAGCGATAGGAAAGCCCCTTCCATCACTAGTCTGCATCTACGCTACAGAGCTATAGCAAAATAGCTGTGGTGCTGTAGCTATGCTACTAAAGCACACATGGTGTAGACATGACCTAACTACAGGCAGTGGCAGCTTGTGGCTACATGGGCCACTGAATGCATGCTGGGCATTCCCCACCCCCACACACAGCCTCCACAACACTTGCAGGATCACAGCCAGGGAGGTGGTAGCAATGGCACCAAATGAGAAGCCAGATACTGGTCCTATTCAGCTGCCCCAACATCCCCCAGCTCAGCCCCTCAGCAGCCCTAGAAGATTAATGGGAAGTAAGCAATGACTTTTTTTTTTCCAAGTACTTGAAGAGATTAGTTAAGTAGACAGTAAAATTCTCAGGAGCTTTCCAAGAGAGGAGGAAGCTCATTTAATGGACAAGCAGAGGGAAATCCTCTCCCCTCCCAATAAATAAATAAATAAATCTTGGCTTTGCTCTTTGGACCAGACACAGGCCATAAGAATATTTATTTTTGGGTGGAAGAAATAAAAACTTGTAAAGAAAATCAGAATCGTACTAGAACAAATAATAACAGTGACATGTTTACAGCCTGACAAAGCTCCAGGGAGGATGGAATCCATCTTGAGATTCTGCAGGAAGCGAGACCTTGTTTTTAAGGTATTAAAGAATTTTTGGAAGGAACAGTGCCAGTCAACTGGAAACAAAAACTGGGGGTAACTATTTGAGAAGTAATTTATGGAAACTATGGTCCTGTAAGCTTTCACATATCGGGGGAGAGGGAGAAGACCTAAAAATAATTTAAAACTGATTTATCATTTAATGAAAATTGGTTTCCATTGATCTACAAAAATGGCAATCATTCCTCACATGTCTGACACCAAATTAGGGCCAGAGCTAGCAACATCACGTCAGCAGTTGAGTAGGACAATATTTACTTGGACTTTTGAAAGTGGACGGTGCAAAAATCTAATCTGCAAGGTCAGTAGACTAAAATGACAGAGTTTCCTCAATTAAAAAAAAAAGGGGACACTAAGGGTATTTTCAGCTCACTGCACAAGGAGTTACCTCTCTTTTTTTAATCTCCCATTATTCAGAATAGCAATATGCCTTCCCATTAGAAGGAATCTTGCTGTATGATCGACTCTGAATGGAACAGTGTTGATAAATGCTCTTTGAACTGGTGCACAGACAGGGAGGGGTCCCATGTAAATGCCTATATACGAAGAGGTCACTCGCCCCTAATTTAGATTTTAAACAAATGCTAACCCCAAAGGTTGGTAAAACAGTAATGTTTGTGCTTTCATGATGCCTTTCATATAATTCAATAATGTTGATGAGGCATTTTATGTCTCAACAGCCCTTTAAGAGAGATTAGTAAAAGAGCTAGGGGAAAAAATTTGGATGAGTAGCGTCTTGACCAAAAAATGCAATTTCGGGTCAACTACTGAAACTATTTGACATGAGTTTGCTGAATTTGCTGCCGGTCCTGGGTCTGGTACTACTCAGTATTTCATCATGATTGGATAAAGGAGTGGAGAGTCTGCTTATATAACTTGAGAATGACTCCAAACTGGGGGGGATTGCTAGTTCTTCGGAGGACAGAATTAGAATTCAAAATTGCCTTGCCAAACTGCACAACAGGTCTGAAATCAATAAGATTAAATTAAATTAAATAAAGACAAGTGCAAAGTACTACACTTAAAGAAAAAATCAAAAATGCAACTAAAAAATGGAGAGTAGGTCATAGTACTGCTAAAAAAAAATCTGGGGATTATAGTGGATCACAGACTCACTGAGCCAATAATGTGATACAGTTGTAAGAAAGGCTAATCCCTTTCTGGGGTGTAGTAACAGGAGTGTTTTATGTCAGACATGGGAGGTAATTGTCCTGCTCTAGTTGGCACTGGTGAGGCCTCATCTGGAGTACCGCATCCAATTCTGAGTGCCACGCTTTAAGAAAGATGTGGCTAAGTTGGAGAGGGTCCAGAGGAGATCAACAAAAATTATAAAAGATTTAGAAAACCTGACCAACGAGGAAAGGTTAAAATAAAGGGCTTATTTAGTCTTGAAAAAAAGAAGACTAAGGGAGACCTGATATGTCGTCTTCTGTTATAAAGAGAACTGTGATCGTTTGTCATGACCAGTGAATGTTAGACAAGAAGTAATGGGGTTAATCTGCAGCAAACGAGATTTAGGTTAGATACTAGGAAAAGTTTTCTAACTGTAAGGGTAGTTAAGCATTGGAATAGGTTCCAAGGAATATTCTAGAATCCCCATTGCTGGAGGTTTTTAAGAACAGGTTGGGCAAACCCTTGTCAGGGATGGGCTAGGTTTACTTGGTCCTGCATCAGCAGAGGGGACTGGACTAGATGACTTCTTGAAGTCCCTTCCAGCCCTAATTTCTAAGATTCTATAATGTATTTCTATCCCATCATGAGTACAACTGTAAAATGATTTTTATATAAATTCTCAGTCTTACTAAAACATTCTCTGAAAACATTCCAGATTTATCTCTAATCTTTAACAGTAAAAGAATATTGGGGGGCAGATAGCTTAAATTTGCAATTGTATTTACATTATCATTAGCATGGATTCTTAAATCATCAGTTTGCTTTTGCAAACCTAAAGCAGAACTTCTTAAGATAAACCATAGCACTACAATTCAAGAAATTATTTCCATATAAAGTCTGTTTATTATATGTGCAGAACTGTTATATGGTTCCTTAAAATTTATTAAAGGCAAAGAAACTGCCTGGCAGGAATACCTGAAATACATGATGAAAGCCTTTCCTACTATATAAAGTAGAGCATGCACAAATAACTGGAAAAAAATTCAACATATTCACTTAGGTAGTGAGTCTAACATAAGCCAAGTTGACCTCATTTATGTGAAACCATCCTGAAGTCAAATATATTCCTAAGCTTAGTTTTATCTGTTATGCTATCACTTTTGGCCAAATCTAAAATGAGACCATTCAGACTTCTGAAATGTCTGATAGTGAGGAATTTAACGATGGAACAAGGTTCAGAACCCACTGTTTTGATGGCTACATAATTTATTTTAAAACTTATGCTTGTAAATTAGTGAATATAAGTAAGGTTTAATGTTCCTCTCCTATTTGGAATATACACTTTAGTTGTCTGAACCTTTACTGCTAGCACAGTTGCAACTCACTCTTAAAAGGTGAATAATCTCAGAGTTGTTAATTTTGGCGATTGCTGTCTGGTTAGTTTAATTCTGTAACATGTTACAACTGGTGCTAGGCCATTAGGAACAGTATTAGAGCCAAGTGGCCTGTGACAGTCAAACAATGAAGAATAAAATTTCTTCCACTAAATTATCAACTCCCATTGGTTCCTTAAAATAAGTTGTATATTAATAGTCAAAGCCTTTCTCTAAAGCTAACTCTCATAGCTGATTGTGGATACTGAAGCAGCACTGTGCTCTACAAGGCACTAGCATCTTTAAATGATGACTTAAGGATGTTGCTATCTGCTTGATTAACCCTTTTATTTAGAGAGGCCCAAACCAAACCAAATCTCTGGATTTGAACACCTAGAACTTTAGGCAGAGTATGGAGGGTTGGACTCCAAACAGAGAGATTTGCATCAGGCAGTTGATGTGTGACAAAAGGAAAGAATCAGTCACTTTCTAACACTGAACAAGCAACTATTACAATAAGGAAAATTGATTATCCCTAAATCTACTCTGCCCCCACCCTCTCTCTGCTTCACTGTAGAGCTTCTGTCTAGAGTCTATCCTAGTCCACTCCTGCCTGTCTTCCTGATACAAATGTAAAGAAACAGGGACTGAGAGTATGTGTACTATCTTTATTACAGGTCAAACCAAAGACCTGGATCCAAATACCCTCATGCTTTGGAGTGTCCAAAATCCAGTTCTGAATTTTGTTGCTTGAACCTACCCCTACTTTTATTATTGTTTGTGCAGAAGTGCAGTGCTGGGATAGTCATTCTCTTCATTCCACTATCTCTTCCATAGGTGATAGAACATCTGGTGTAATCAGTCTGTGAAATGCATTTCCACAAGAGATCCTAGATTAAGTGGTATAGTTAAATTTAAGACAGGAGTCACTGGTTTAGTGACCAGTAACACAGGCATACTGAGTTGGGTAATCAAGGCCTTGTCTACACTGGCAAGTTTCTGCACAGTAAAGCAGCTTTCTGCGATGTAACTCCCGAGGTGTACACACTGCCAAGCCACTTAGTGCACGGAAACTGTGCTGTTTAAAAAAAAAACCCACAAAAGGTGTACAGCTTTCTGCACCAGGGTTACAGTGCCACGGTGCCAGTGTAGATACCCTGGTCGATTACAGCACTGCAATGTGTCCCACAATGCCTGTTCTTGCCTCTCTGGTCATCGGTTTGAACTCTACTGCCCTGCCCTCAGGTGACCAACAGCCATCTCCACCCCGTAAATTCCTTGGGAATTTTGAAAGTCCCCTTCCAGTTTGATCGGTGACGCACGCAATGGTCTCAGCGCATCTGCCCAGGTGGCCATGCCTGCTCCACACACCAGGCAATCCCCTGCTTAGAGTAATGCCGAGCTGCTGGACCTCATCAGCATTTGGGGAGAGGAGGCTGTCCAGTCCCAGCTGTGCTCCAGCCATAGGAAATATGATACCTACAGACAGATTTCACGATGCATGACAGAAAGGGGCCATAACTGGGACACACTGCAGTACAGGGTCAAAGTGAAGGAGCTGTGCAATGCCTACCACAAGGCGCAGGAGGCAAACCGCTACTACGGTGCTGCACCCACAAGCTGCTGGTTCTACAAAGAGCTGGACATGATACTCGGTGGCGACCTCATCTCCACTGTGGATACTTCGGTGGCTCATGTGCCAGTAGAGAGTGGACCAAGCCAGGAGGAGGAAATCTTGGATGAGGATGTGTAGGAGGAGGGGGACCCAGAGGCAGAGGACAACTCAGAGGCCAGAGATGCATGCAGCCAGGAGCTCTTCTCTACCCTAGAGGAGGCTAGTCAGTCACAGCAGTTGGATCTTGGCGAAGTGCAAACAAGAGAGGAGGCCCCTGGTAAGTGGCTTTGATTTTGGGAATCACTGAAGCGAGTTGTTGGGGGCAGGAGGACTGCAGGAGGCAGGCTTGTGTCTGTATGATGTGCTTACCACCACAAGCCTAGTCTGAGCAGCAGAACAGGCTGTTGGTAGACTCCCTCGCTTCACGGGAATCTGCCTCAGAGAGCTCCAGGAAACTCTCATGGAGATACTGGGCAATCTGCTGCTGCCAGTGCTTTGGCAGAGCTGCTTTGTTTCTTGCCCCATTAAGGGTAATTTTCTTGCGCCACTGCCCCATCGCTTAGGGGGGGACCATTGCTGCACACAGGCAAGCCACATGAGGGCCAGGGCAGAAACCGCAGTCTTGGAGAAGACCCTCCCTTGATTCCCTGCTCTCCCTCGGCAGCGAGATATCTTCCATAATGAACACAGCCTGTGGAAATGTGGGGACAGGAATGATGATAAAACCACCCCACCCCACAGTGCTGGCTCTACCCAAGAGCCCTGTGCCCAGTGTACAGTATCGTCCCAGAACACTGATTTTCCCTATCCCTGTGGTTACTCACCATTTTGGGAGTCTTGTGGCTCATGTATGCTTAACTGGCTGACCCCCGTTAGTGACAGGTATGTGAATAGTGGCTGTGCTTTAAATCACTGAATCAGTGGTCTGTGTGTCTCAAACAATGCTGCTTCTGTAAAATGTTGCATTTTGGCTTCACAGAGATGACCTTGGGAGCCCAGCCTCCCTCTTTATCGCCAGCTGAACGGCTGCACGTAATTAGAAAGCTGATACGAAGAACTTAAGAGGACTTTCTGCATGATGTCATGATGCGCGTTCCGTGGCCGAAAAACAAGAATTGAAAGAGTGGCGGGACAGCAAAAAGAGGGACCAAAAAGAGAACGCGGCACGCCAGAATGAAGCCACGAACTGGCTCTTAAACGTTATGGCGTGCCAAGTGGACGTGCTCCAGGCACTAATAGCACTGCAAGCAGAGCAGCTCCATGCCTGCCCTCCCCTGCAGCCGCTGTTGCAAAACTCTTTCCCATGTGCCTCCCCGCCCTGCAGACACTTATCAACTGCCTGGCTCCAGTCTGTACTCTCTGCATTCCACTCCTCCCCCATGAAAGTCCAGTACTGCAGACTCCCAGTACCTACTGCACTCAACACCCATCCCTCTGCAGTTTAGCCCTACTGAGGCACAGTACCCACTGCACTGTACTCCAAAGGAGAATGTTGGATATGATCCCTGGACATACACAAACCTTTAACTGTCCCAGGACTCCACCTCCTCCTGAGACCTTCCCAACCCCCTCAGTGCTGATGTGGTTTTTTTTGTTGTCTATCTCCTTCAGTTGTTGTTTTTTAATAAAAGAATTGTGTTGGTTTGAAAGCAATCTTTATTCTATTAATTGAAAGCAAACAGAGCCCTGCAAAGCAACAGGCAATTTTCTTAAACCATCATAGTGCATCATCTGAACCAATCACAATCCCCTCCTAGAATTAAAAGCACTGCACTCCCAAGCATAGCAACAAATATTAGGGGCTTTCAGCTTCAAATTGCTGCCTCAAGGCATCCCTGAGCCTTATGGCCCTGTGCTATGCCCCTCTAATAGCCCTAGTCGCTGGCTGTTCAAACTCAGCCTCCAGGCACTGAGCCTCAGCGGTCCAGCCCTGAGTGAAGCTTTCACCCTTCCCTTCACAAATATTATGGAGCATACAGCATGCGGCGAAAAGCATAGGAATATTGTCATTGGCCAGATCCAGCTTCCCATATAGGCAGCGCCAGCGGGCCTTTAAACAGCCAAAAGCACACTCACGTCATTCTGCACTTGCTCAGCCTGGTGGTGAACCACTCCTTGCTGCTGTCAAGGTGCCCCATGTCTGGCTTCATAAGCCAAGGCATTAAGTGGTAGGCAGGGTCTCCCAGGATCACATGGGTATTTCAACTTCCCCTATGGTGATCTTCTGGTCCGGGAAGAAAGTCCTTGCTTGCAGCTTCCTGAACAGGCCAGTGTTCCGAAAGATGCATGCATCATGCACCTTTATGGACCAACCTGCGTTAGTGTCAATGAAATGCTCACGATGATCCACAAGCGCCTGGAGAACCATAGAGAAATACCGCTTCTGATTAATGTGCTCGGTGTCTAGGTGGTCTGGTGCCAGAATTGGAATATGCTCCCCATCTATCGCCCCTCCACATTTAGGGAAGCCCATTTGTGCAAAGTCATCCACGATGTCACACATATTGCCCAGAGTCACCGTCCTTCAGAGCAGGATGCGATTAATAGCCCTGCATACTTCCATCAACACGAGTGCAACCGTTGACTTTCCCACTCCAAACTGGTTAGTGACCAATCAGGAGCAGTCTGGAGTAACTTGCTTCCACAATGCAATCGCCACGTGCTTCTCCAACAGCAAGGCAGCTCTCATTCTCGTGTCCTTGAGCCACAGGCCTGGGGCAAGCTCATCACACAGTCCCATGAAAGTGATTTTCCTCATCTGAAAGTTCTGCAGCCACTGCTTGTTATCCCAGATGTGCATGACTATGTGATCCCACCCTCAGTGCTTGTTTCCCAAGTCCAAAAGCGGCATTCCACTGTGGTCAGCTCCTCTATGAATGCCACAAGCAATCTCATGTCATAGATACTATGTGTGGCAAGATCAATGTTGCACTCCTCTTGCCTTTGTATTTTAAGGAATAACTCCACTGCCACTCATGACATGTGAGAGTGAGCAGCATACTGGTCAACAGTGTTGGATCCATTCCTTCAGATTGAAGAGGCAGAGTGCAAAGTACACAAACCGTTGAAAGATGGCGCTAAATGCAGACAGAAGCACAGGGGTTGCTGGGATGCGAAGCAATGCATCACAGGGCACTGGGACAGGACCAAGATGCCCTGCGACCCCCCTCTGCCTTCCCACAAATCTTAGCAGCAGAAAAGGAAGAGATGCTCTGTGAAATAGCTGCCCAGAGTACACCGCTCCGAATACCGATGAAAGTGCCACAAGTGTGAACACATTATTGTGCAGGCAGCTGACAGCATGAAGACACAACAGCAGTTTCCCTTCAGTGCTCTTTGAGCAGTGATGTAACTCTGCCAGTGTAGACATACCCCAAATCTCATGCTACAGCCTGATTTCACACTCACACCCTTCAGTGCATAGCACTGCACAGTTGTCATATTATGGCTGCTTTTACAGTAGGGTCAGCTCTCTGACATCCCAGCCCCAGGCAACACAAGCACTTCCATCTCAGCCTACAGGTTAGTGAACTGCAGACTCCAAACCCTAAGTCCTCCGAGCATCCTCCTACACTGTCCAGCCCCTGTTCCACTGGACATGCAGAATTCACAAATTTACTATTCCCAAAGAATAGTACACACCAGCGTATCAGTTTCACCTATGTAACGCTACTCTGCTTAACACACAGCACTTAGATATGTTTATGCTGAAAACAAGGATTAGTTTATTTAACAAAGAGTAGGTCTTAGATAAGAAGCAAGTACAATTAGGATGACATAAAATAAAATCATAACACATTCTAAAGTTTAAACTTAACAAGACGCCCTCTTGTCTAACAAGAAATGCTTACCCAAAGTCCTTTTTATTCAACCAGGATGGCTGAGCGCCTCCTTTCATGAGACCAAGCCCTCTGGCAGCATATCTCCCCAGACGGATGCTAGGGTGTCTTTCTGCACCCCTAGCTATATTAGACCACTCTCTTGTTCTTTACCTGTAAACAGGTTTCCCTCTTCTGCTGTTCAACTTTTCCTGTTAATTTCCTCACTTGAAGTTCCAGCAATCTCTTCATTAGCATTTGACTTGGTATGCAAAAAGACTCCCATTGTAAAGCACACAGTATACAATGGCCAACCAGAGAGAGAAATGTCTCCCACCTCTTCTCTGGTGGAACCTGTCTTAAGTCATATTACTGCTGGGTGACCCACCTTTAACTTCAAGGCTTTAAAAACATAATTTTCAGTATATGCCATAACTCCTTACATATTATCTGTGCATATACTTTGCAAAGATTATGAGGGCCATTGTGACACAGGCATTCAGCAGAAACCTTACATGACACTCTTTGGTGAATTAGAATGTAAATACCAGACACGGGGATCCCCATACCCTTACGCACCCTTGTGCCCTCTGCCAGTTGGCAGTCAGAGGTCGTTGA
Organism: Mauremys mutica; assembly: GCF_020497125.1. Lineage (NCBI taxonomy): Eukaryota > Metazoa > Chordata > Testudines > Geoemydidae > Mauremys > Mauremys mutica. Next base: position 32,385,551 of record NC_059076.1, on the reverse strand, counting down.
GTCACAGACACATGTCTAGATCTCCAACACAAATTAAAAATAGACAGATGCTTGTTTATAATAGAGATCATTGACATAACCCAAAAGATTTCTATGCAATCCCCTCGCCACTGAAGGGGAGGAGATAAAGAATGGGTATCTTTAAAAACTGTTTTAAGTTGTGTCAGCAAATACAATATAGAATCAGATGAATTTTCCATGGCTTCAGGTTCCTTGTGAACATTTCACACAATTGGTGATGTACAGTGAGCTAGATCAGCCAGGGAGGGGGCTGGTATAAATCACTATAGCTCCTTGTCAGACAGTTAACATCAGCTGAGGATCTGGCCAAATCGGTGTGTCTACAGGTATATAACATACATATTCACACAGATACTGTTTACTACGAACTCTGCAAGAAAATATTTTAAGGGTTCTATATTCCTGGCAGATTAACACTTTTTTATTTTCCGGCTCAGGAGAGGAAGAAAACCCTGTGGGAGAAGCTCTGAAAAGCCAGCATTCTCTTAAATTGAACAGACAGGAAAAGACATGACATTTATAGTGCAGCAGTTTATTTCAAAGGGATTAGTGGATGAGATTTTAGGAATAATTACAATGTACATTAGGTTTAAAAAAAGCTTTTCCCCAGAGTACTGGAAGTGCCATTGATTTCTGACACTAGGTTTGTAAACTTAAAATGTAATGCTGAGTCAATAAGAATAGCCTGTGCCTCAGGTGCACCAACTGCTTCAGCTACAAGTGTTTTACTGCAGTAGCAAGAGGCGTAGCCACAGAGGTGAAAGTGGGCCGGTACGGAGAACCGGTAAGAAAAGGTGCAGTAGCTACCTGCAAGAAAATGGAGCAGTCTCTCCCTCTCTCACTCCACCTCCTGGCTCCAGCAAATTTGAGGGTCCGGGAGCCCAGCTCCACGAATGTTCGGGGCCGGGTCTCCCCTCTTGCCCCACCTGCTGCCCCTCCGTGCCTCCCCTGAGTTTGCCCCGGCCCCCCTTTGCTGCCCCCATGCACCTCCCTGGGTCCCGGAGCAGAGCGTTTGTCTCCCCTCATCCTCTGCAGCTCCATGCTGCCTGCCTGCATTAACTGCAGCCACAGAGTCCTAGTGCCCCCGTCCACTACAGACAGGGCAGGCTGCCCTTCCCCCTCAGACCCTTTCATTTTCCAGTGGGACCCTCCACCAGTACAGCCGCCCCCTGCCCGCAGTCACTGCTCTTGCCCCACATTGGGCAAGGGGCAGCCCCAGTGAGGCTACAGTGAGGGGCAGCAGCGGGGAGGAAGCGCACATGTGATGGCAGCCGCCCCCCCCCCCAGCATGGCACCCACCACAGGGGAGGCGAGGGGGATTCCTGGACCTGAGAGGGGACCTAGGAGCACGTGCAGTGACAGTGGGGGGGTGAGTGTGCTGCCAGGGGGGAGAAGGGGGTCCCTACCCCAGAGCTCACTGCTGCCAGCAGGGAGCGGGCTGGGGAGAGTCCTTCTCTCTGGCTCCAGTCCCAGGGCAACCTGCCTGCACCCCAAACTCATCCCCAGCCCTGCCTCACCCCAGAGCCCACACCCCCAGCCAAAGCCTTCATCACCCCGCACTCCAACCCTCTTTCCTAGCCCTGAGCCTCTCCAACACCCCAAACCCCTCATCCCCAACCACACCCCAAATCCACCCCCAGCCTCACCCCACAGCCCTCACCCCTGCTCCCCCTCCCTCCACACCCCTTCTTATCCCCAAACTCCCTCCCAGAACCTGCACCCCTCCCTCCACGCTCCCTCCCATCCCCAAGCTCCCTCCCAGAGCCTGCACCCCCCTGCACCCCAGTCCCCTGCCCCAGCCCAGGGCCTGCACCCTAGATCTCCTTCCCCACCCAAACTCCCTCCCAGAGTCTTGGGCAGGTGGGGGGGTGGAGTTGGGAGGGGGCAGAGTTTGGGCAAGGGCAGGTTCTGGGCACCACCAAAATTTCTACAAACCTCCCACCCCTGCCGGCAAGAGCTGGTGCGCCATACCGGGGTGGACCGCCTTCCTGAGGCAGCAATTGAAAGGGCTGGAGACCAGGGTCCTTTAAATTGCTGCCAGAGCTCTGCTGCCAGAGCCCTGGGGTAGCGGCTGTGGGGCTCGGGTGGTGATTTAAAGGGCCCAGGGCTCCTGCCGCCGCTACCGCCCTGGGCCCTTTAAATAGCCCCCGGAGCCCTGGGGTAGCAGCGGTAGGGCTCTGGTGGCTATTGAAAGGGTTCGGGGCTCCTGCTGCCTCTACCACCCCGGGCCCTTTAAATAGCCACTGGAGCCCTGCCGCTACCCCAGGGCTCCAGCAGCAGGGCTCTGGAGATGATTTAAAGGGCCCTGGAGGGTAGCAGCAGCTAGAGCCTCAGGCCCTTTAAATCACCCCATTTAAATTGCCCTCAAACCCCAGGGCTCCCAGCCACCTTTGCAGCTGGGAGCTCAGGGGGTGATTTAAAGGGCTTGGGGCTCCCAGCTGCTGCTACCACAGCCCTAGCCCTGGGCCCTTTAGAATCCTGATTTAAAGGGCCTGGGGATTTAAAGGCTCCACCTCTTCCGGTGGAGGCCACGCCCCTCCTCAGGATTCCAGAGTACGGGCAAGTCCTTTAAGTTACTTTCACCCCTGCCTAGCCATGAGTTCAGCTTTGACGTCTAATTATGCCCATAACATCAGTGGGCCAAATTAATCCCTGATGCAATTCCTTTGCAATTAATTAAGTTAATTGGTTCAATTATCAATTTAAAGTTTGGTGTTTCCTTTTATTATTTTCTGTGACCATTGAGTTTTAGCTAAATAGCTGCCAAATTCACAAGGCTAAAACAATGGGATTGTGCTCTATGGGCCTCCATCCAAAGCCCACTGAAGTCAATGAGAGTATTTCCAATTATTTCAGTGGGTTTTGGTCAGGCCTTAAATTGGCTGTTCAGTTTTAAGTGTGTGCTGTTTGTATCCAGAGCTCCTTATTGGCCTAATCCTGCCTCCAGTGAAGTCAATGGGTGTTATACTCTAGACTTAACAGAAGCACAGTTAAATCAATGCTATGAGCTTTTGCAAAATCCCACTCAACATCTCCAGGATGCTCAAAGTACAATGTGATTTGCCTGTTACTCTGAGTACCAGCAAAAGTTTTTTAAAACAGTGGAGAAACGGTAAGGGCTAGCGCTCAGCTCCTATCTTATACTGCCTCAGAGCTCTAGCTAATACATAGCTGCTTTTTATTTTTTATGGTATGTACATCTAGCCCATAAATAGCCAGACAGCATGTAATTTTTCTCATTTTGGATAATTTGAAATCCTCTTTGAATGGAGAGCTTCAGTAGTATGAAAATAAAAGATTGATGTAGCACAGGAACTAATAAATGATGTGGAAAGAGCACATTCTGCACTTATTTCACATAATTCTTCAAAATTATTCTGATGTAGTAGTTTTTTCATGAAGGGGACTTTTGGCAAGTACTTGCCCACTGACCACATCCTAACATTTAAGCTTACCCCCAGATGCATTTTTTTCATTGTCAGAAAAAAAGTTTACTGGGAGCAGGTATGCAGACAGAAGAAAGCATATCTGATCACTCCATCTGCCCCTCTTTTGAGCTCAGCCCTGCAGTCTTTACTCAGCTAACACTCCCAGTTACCACTGCTGTAGATCATTCAGCTAAGCCATTTGGTATCTTCTAAACACTGAGTTCTTGATTCCATTATCACTTACACTGGTATTAATTCCACCAAAGTCAATGAAGTTACACTGGAACACAACTGATGAGGGTCCAGAATCAGGCCTCAAAGTTACTGGAGTTTTAATATTTTTTAAGTCATGGCAATTAAATTAAAGAAATTATATCAAACAACTATGGGCAGACATTACTACCTTAAGAGAATAACAGTAGAAAGTAAAGATGACTTTGTTCAGTTGTGTCTATGGCTCTGAGCCTGTAAACACTTATACACATGCTTAACTTTAGTCACAAATAGTCCCATTGACTTCAGGAGAATGACTCATATGCTTAAAGATAAGAATGTGTATAAATATTTCCAGGACTGGGGCCTATATTGTCTCTGCCTAAAGAAGCTTCAAAAATGAAATGTGATGAATATTGACTACAAAAGCACTGTACACTCACAGGCATGCACACAAGTCCACCCACTTGCAGAACTCCAGACACAAGGTTTATGTTGAATTAGCAGTGGAAATATTTCAGGCCCTTCCAGAAGCACCATCTGTTTCCGTGGCTGGTCTCTGTTTTGGTTATTTATGAACTTTCAGATTTATCAGGTTCACCTTTGGATAGCCTCCTACAACAACTACTGACAATTTAGCTTTTAGAGATGCAAGGGATTCATGTTACCATTGTACTGACAGTACCTCAAGCCTTGTCACATTATATATGAATGCAGGCACGAATAGGAAAACAGCTCTATTTTCATATGGCAAAGGGAATTCTAGCCTCTCCCATCTGTAATCTACATGATGACACTATGTTAATTAGTTTCTTTAAGAGACAAACAGAAAATCAAATTTCAAAAGGACTATTATTGGAAAAGAATTTCCCCATTGCAGTTATCACACACAATCTCTCTTTTCTGTATGTCATAATGCAGCAGAGTGGGAGGAGAAAGAGGGGGGAGAGGTCACAAAAAGGAAAAACAGGATTGGGGGGTGGAGAACAGTCAGCTGGCTCTTCATGTGGCTTCACTTTTGTGTCAGGCTGTAAAATGGGATGTAAAAGGTCCTTATTTTGCAAACTAAGCATATAGTGTCTCATTCTGTACCACTGAGGTGAATGGCAAAACTCCCATTCATTTCAATAGGCCAGGATCAGGTCTATAACTAGCAAGACTACAATAAAATCAAATTGTACTAAACTTTGATTGGTTTTGTCAACTGTTGTCAAGTCCCAAACCAAGGCTAGCTCAGATCTAGGTCACAAGTAAAATTTATTACAACATTGTGAATGAATAGGGGGCAAAGAGTCTGTCAGGCCTGGTGTGAGTTACAGCATGGGGGACCCTCTGCCACTTGGCACTGAGGGGCTTCTGGGGTCATAAAAACAAAGCAAAATTCAGTGTTGGATACATAAATTTTTTTACAAATATAGTACTGTAGGAAATAAGTACTGAACCAATAAAATTGATATTCTATACAAACACAAGGTTATTATGTAACTCCATTGTTCTTGTTTTCGTGCTCATGAACAATATTGCCTATTTCATCTCCCATAGGCAGAGAGAGGCCCCCAAAAGCCCTCTCCCTACGGTGACCAGATGTCCTGATTTTATAGGGATAGTCCCGATTTTGGGTGCTTTTTCTTATATAGGCACCTATTACCCCCGCCCCCTGTCCTGATTTTTTACACTTGCTATCTGGTCACCCTACTTCTCCCATATAGATATTAATCCAGCCCCATAAGAAGGGAGGAGCCAAAAAGGAATAGGGGGTCAATTAATCACTAGGCACAGGAAAATAATTCAAGAATGAAAGTGAGGTCAGCATTTCAATATGAGTGTGTCTAAGTTATCTTTGCCCAGTGGTGTACAAACTATCAGAAGACTTGTACAGTCAGATCTCCCTAATGGTAGAATTTATTCCATAGCCCTCCAGGCTTTTTGGAATGCTTTCATTAGAAGGTGCACATATAAATCATTCCACTGTGCTATTAGAACTCTGTATAGGAGAGAGCTCACATTGAGTTACACATTTATCTGCTTCAAAAAAAAATTTTGTAAATTAAAATATTTTGAAATGTTTTCAAGTTGAACTAACAGTCTAACACTTATGGTGCCTGGCTCCCCTCTGAAAGATGTTAATAGTAAGTGGGACTATACATCACATGGAGAAAGATCTATAACTCTGTACAGAAATGAAAAAAGGAGCAAAACAAAATACTTTGCCTGTCATTCTTTTTATGCTACATAGATTTCCATCCCTAGTAACCCTCCTTACAATTCAGCTGAGGGGCTCGTGGTGTAAAATATAATCGAAGTTTCTATTGCATCTAATAAAGTCTTATCAGTAAGCTCGTACATGTATTTTGGTGCAGTACTAGGAATACATTGCTGCCAGGTGATCTGATCTGCTCAATCTCAGGGGCCAAAAGAAAGATGTAAAATCATGTTGGCCTCATTCTTATATTTTTTTACTCTGAGACTTTCAGTGGTATAACTGCTTTGACTTCAGTGGAGAAACTCCTGGTTTTTGTTTTTATGGCAGTGTAAATGAAAACAATCAACCCTGTATCCCTTTCCATTAGCACAACTTCAGCTAGAATGCAGAAGATGTGTGGGAAGTGGAACAAAGCTGACTTCACTTACTTAGTTTCACTAAGATAGATAGGCAGGGAGCTATACAAAATTCACCCAGAACTATACATGAGCTGATATTAACACTTGTGCTGTAAATTTCTTCCTTTTTAGGCTTCTAACTCTGTAAAAATGATTAGGCATATTAGACCAAAACCTGAGATTCCTGCATTCAAGCTAAATTCCTGCTAGCAGAACTGAGAATTTTCCTGAACAAAATTCCTCAGGATATAACCTTTTATTTAACAGCTGGAGCTTTCCTCCATCCAGACCAAATACATATCACATAAGTCTGTTTTATTATGTATGTTAAATGTCTTTCCTTCATTTTAAAGGACAATCTTAAATTATCCACAACACACACACATCAATTTGGCTCTGGATGATGCAGGGAATTGATAATGGGATATAGAATCATCCACTTCCTTGGTTGCTAGTTCAAATCCAGCCCTGGTCTGCAACATAATTGAAAGTTGATGTTATCTGATGGTCTATGTTAAACTAGCTTGGTGATCTCAGTCCAGTAAGTTCCTACTGGAAAAATGTCCACCCGGCCACCATTTGCCACTTACTGGTATTCTTACTGGCAATCTCTGAAAAAACTGAAAGACAGTGGAAACAGAACTGCTCATCCTAGAAATGTTTCCTCCAGGTCAGGCCTGAAGTAAGGTTGGTTCAGCAGTGTGGAGAAGTTGATACTGCCGCAGCATATACTGTAGCTGCCCTGTGGATAAATTGAGCGGGGTTTTAAGATGGCACCCTTTACAAGCACATTAGTCACAAGAAAACCTTTTGTTTGCATTTCCTAATGTTATAAAAATGCACAAAAGTTTTTCACAAGGCTGTTAAAAGCAAGGCTATTAATTTTATGATAGACATGAAACCTGCTACACCACTAGAGAATAACACACTACTGATTATTTTCAGATGACCCATTCCAACACCAGTGCCTAGTGGCTGAAAACTAAGTCTGTTGTTATGTAGATGCACCTGCATTTTTCAGGAGAATATTTCCTATCCAAATTTGCACATTATGAATTATTTTCATTACTTTTTAGAAATAGTGTGTAGGTTGCATACAGAATACAATAAACCTCTTCTGAAGGCAAAAGCCTTCTCCTCCCAGGTGACTCCATGACTGTGATGGTGAGGAACTAATAGGCATGGGCTGGGATCCAGTCTAAAAATAAAGTTAAAAAGTAAAATAAATTACTTGAGTCTCATCTCCTGAAAGAGGCCTCCTCAGCCCTGTTTCCAGCTGGAGTGGGAAGCCTCTCCAAATCCCCACTCAGAAAGGCCATTTCCTCCACTAAGAAAATGCAAGTTAAAAATATTATTAAGAAAATGCAAGTTAAAGTGCAAGTATTAAAATCCTGATGGGAAACCTGATTAAAGAAGTAATAGATCAGAAACAAGTGTGGAATTTTAATTTGTGAAGGGGGTGTCCAAACAAACAAAGCAATGATTTGACCACTAGAGGGCACTTTGGCATCGGGTTTGATTATAGAACTTGCTCTATTTTATGCTTTCCTTACAAAGTAATTATTTGGCAGTTATCTGTCTAATTCAGAAGACACTAGCTTTCCCTGTCTGAAAAACTAAACTCCACTTTTGTTAGAAAGATTTTATAGTATTAATAGGATTGTGGGTATTACAGCATTATTAGGATGGGGCATAGAACATTAACTCTGTAGGTTGAGGATAAGCAGGATGCTTGTAAATCATAATCTAAAGCAGTGGTTCTCAACCAGAGGTTCGGGGCCCCCTGTAGGGCTGCGAACTGGTTTGAGGGGATCCGCCAGCATGGCTGGCATTAGACTCGCTAGAGCCCAGGGCAGAAAGCTGAAGCCCCACCATGGAGGACTGCAGTCCAGGGCCCTGAGCTTCAGCACCTGGGGCTGAAGCTGAAGCCTGAGCAACTTATTTTCCCCTTCTGGCATGGGCCACCAGGCAATTGCCCTGCTTCCTACCCCGTAATGCCAGCTGTAGATTTTATATGGAGAAAACCTAGTGTCATTCATTGAGGTGAATGGGATTTTTGTCATAGACTTCAAAAGGACCAGGATTTGGCCCTACATGAGTGAATGATTTTTAATCCCTTTATTTGGAAGAGCTGAGTTCCTATTTCTCATTATTTTTATATAAATTGATAGATGCAACCTAACTGTGGTGGGCGAAATGGGACACTACTTTGTTGTACAATTTGTTAAAGGACTTCCCTGCGTTTTGTGGCGATACACTGTAACTACCTGTAAATATTCCTATGAAACAAACAGTTAAAAGAAGTTTCACTGAATTTTCAGAGGCTAAAGAAAATATATGTGGTTTTCCCAGCCTGTGAGATCTTGAGATTTCAAATCCCCCTCCTCTCCTCGCCCCCTCCCGCCCCAACCCCACATCAGGATGAAAAGTAGAGATCTTGAACATTTGTGAAAGTAGAAAAATTTGAAAAAAACATGAGATTGGGTTGAGCAAAGTGTTTTTGTTTTGATAAAGCCTCATTTCTTATTCTGGACTTATTTTACATCAAAAACAGCTCTTTCCCAGGAACGCTTTCAGTTTGATGAATCTGCATTTTCTGATGAAAAATATTTCATTAAAAAATTCCTACCAGACCTCAGACAAATTTGAAAAGATTGGGTTCAATTTTCTAGAAATCTTTGATTAATTCTTACTGGATGGAAACCAAGATGTTGCTCTCCTTTCTCCTCCCTGCCCCTCTTCTCTCCTTTCCTTTCCCTACCTTCCCATTCCTCTCCTTTTTTGTTCTTTTGTCCTTTATTTTTTCTCTCCCCTTATTTTTTGGGAGGAAATCTTCAGTAATTGTGTGTGTATATATATATCCTGATCTGCTCTATATAGAGGTACCACCCACCAAGGAGTCCTATTCCAGAGATGTCCTGCATGGGAGCCCCTGCATAAAGCCTGAAAAAAAAGAGTTTATATCTTGGATATCAGAATACTCTATAAACACACTACAGAATATTTCACTTATTGGCAAGGACATGTACACTTTTCTAGTAGTACCATTTTATATACCATTTTCATTACAGGGAGTCCAGAGCCACAAAATTCAGAGCTGGATCTGAATTTTGAACACTTAAGTTTGAAGCTGATAGGGTTTTGGTTTAATTCATGATACAGGCACAAAATTCAGATCCAGGTTCATATTTTGGGGATGTTTGGCCTCTGAGGTTTTGATTTAGGCCAATTTATAATTTTTATTAACAAGCTCTAAAAACTGAAAACCCATTAAAACCTACAAATTGTCTGTGTGGCTTTTGTATTAATCTAGATAAATTGAAATGTGAAACAAACAATGGATATTATCAATACGTTCATGTCCTATTCCAGTGTGAGAAAAAATATACTCTAACATTTTTATCTCATCATTGGCCCCTGATCATTTATTTTCCCTTCTTTTTGCTAATGAGGCTATTGGGGTTGATTGCAGAAAGTTGAATTTTGACCATATGAACAAGAACCCCTGAAACTTAGCCAAGCATGTTTCCTTATAAGTTGAAAGCTCAGACCAGGTTTAAACAAACTGTAATCGAGTTTTGAGTGTCTGAAAGCCATTTATAGTCTCCAGTGGGAAGAATGAGCCTGATCCTCCCAACCACTTATGTGTGGGAGTACCTTGGCTCAACATGAGTAGTCCCACTAAAGTCAATAGGACTGCTCATGTGCAAATGGTTGCAGGTCCTGGTGTCATGTGATAGTAGTTTTGCATGTCTTGAAACCTGAAGCCAGGAAAAAGTTGATATTTTGTTGAGTTTTGTTTTGAAACGGAGTGCTTTTGAACCCGGAACTTTAAGAGAAACGTAGATGGCCCAAATCCTGCAAGGTTTTAAGGAAAGATCTGAAGGAGGATAATATAGTGACTTGCAGTTTTTTTACTTGGAGCTCTTCCCAGACAAAAAGGGGTGAGATGGGAGAAAGCACAAAGGATGTTGAGGGAACGTTGAACTAATGGACAATAAAGGCTGGCATCACTGTGAGAGTGGAGGCAGGTGTCAACAGCTGAGTCATGTTTAAGATATGAGCAGTAAGGTAGGGTTAGGGAAGAAGAACGTTAAAAGCTAAAGCAATTGAAATATTTGCATTGGAAGAAGGGGAAGTAAAACTTATTTACAAATTCTTAGATGATGCATGAGCCAGAAAGGAATACCACTCACTCTCCCAGAGCTTGTGGTTCTATGTTGCTAAGCAGACCAGCATAAAAATAGTAAATATTTGTTTGTTCTTGAAGTGGCCTGGGTGACACTAGATATGCACATGGTTTACCTTCCTCTTCCTTAGAACAGTTTAAATTGGGAGATTGACATCAGCGGAGTGTAAAGCTGAAGTAAGTGAGCAGAGAAATAGGCCTGGTGGCAGCTGGTCTGTTTGAGTTAAGAAGCTGCCATTTTAACAGTCACTTTTCCTGTGTAGAACTGGGATTTTAAACTACTTTTAAAATGCTTAATTTTACATGTTGTGCATAGTTTTGTCTGATGTTAAAGTGAATGTTAATGCTTGTAGAGGCTGTGACATGTCTTGTGCTGCTGGAAACTAAAGTTCTGTTTCACCATTGAACAGGTCCAGCACAGGCATCAGCAGAAAGAGCTACCCTGACCATATGCCTCAGACCTATTCAAAAGCATTCTCCAAAATTGAGGAAGAAGTTTAATTCCATGTTCGGTGCCTTTTTTGCGGTTACCTCCAACAGGGGTGTCAATGGTAGCGACTGTAGATGGGGATGCCTGTCCATACGAAACTGCACTGAGATCACCCAGCACATTTCACACAGACCATCACACAGCCTTCATGTAATTCTGTGTTGGATAAGTTCTTATACCATGCTTAACATCATAGCAGCTTTTAGTAATTTTAGTAATTACCCTACCTGGGACTGATTTACACTCATGAAAAAAAGGTTCTAGGTTTCATTTCAGAGCCATCCTGTCCCCATTTTTGCCTTATTTCTGTTGACTTGCATCAGCGATATGGCACCAAACAGCAGTGAAAAGGTTGATATAGCACAGAATAAACCATTTAAACTCCCAACACTTGACCTTCTGAAATGTGCTAAAAGGGTCATGGTTTTCATTCTTCCTTTTTAACAATACTAAAACTGTCATTTCCTAGATGCAATACATTTAGCAGTAGAGCGCTTACTGAACCCAGGCAAACGTTTTTTGCTGAAAATTGCAGTGTTAACTGCCAATAACTTGTTAGTGGAATGAATCATAAGGCCGACCTTTGCACAAGGGAATATTGATTTTGAGTCTTGTAGGAGGACTATGCACACAAGAAAAGAAAGTCTAAGAAATGTAATTCTCTTTCTATAGAATGGATGAATGTGCACTGTGAAGTTAAGTCTTTAAATGTGTATAACTGGCATAAAAAGCCCCATTACACCACCCAATTTTTTACTATTAAGAACTATTGCTGAGTCTCTTTTAATTCAAATTGGTACCCTTTAGTTTGAGCCAGCAGTATCCACATGGGACAGTTAGAGCACAACATTTCGGTGCTCTCTGCAGTTCGCACCCTGATAGTCTGCATTGTGGTGCAGTGTAGACATAGCCTCAGTTTGTGACAGAAAATGTAATAAAATCAGCCTTCCAACACAAGAGTACAACTGTGTGGTAATCTGCACTAAGCACTAGAATCTACCAGTCTACGTACTGAAAACAGAGACACTGGGCTGGAGATGATTAATCCAGTTGGTCAGACTGGGTAATTTCTAAAAATATGACACCATATTGTTAACTGTGCCATTCACCTTTCTGTTATGAAGGTCCTGTGATTGCTTTATGGATTTTTACTGGGTAGTAAAATTTTGTTTTGAGTACATAGGGCAAAGAGAGACAATTAGGCAGTACTGCTTCTAAAAGAGCTAATCCCAGCTGAATAACTAAGGACTGACTGAATAACTTGGAAAAATCTAAAAATGAAGGAAAAACAGGAAAGGAACTGAAGTGTGCATATACTACTACATTTAAGGGCCTGTCTACACTTAAAATGGTGCAACTGCAGCACTTCAGTGAAGATGCTACCTACACTGACAGAAGGTAATCCACCTTCCCGAGAGGCAGTAGCTAGGGTTGATGGGTTCATTCTCATGTTGACCTAGTGCTGTCTACACCAGGGTTTAGGTTGGTTTAACTGCATCACTCAGGAGTGTAGATTTTTCACATCCCTGAGCAATGTAGTTATACTGACCTAATTTCCTAGTGTACACTAGGCCTTAAATGGGCTTCAGCTTCAGTATGACTGCTCTAGCTTTTCCAGATGTAAAGAACATCTGGGCCCTACTCCAAAATATATTTAGAAACAATTCTGCATAGCAATGACTTAGATATTATGGATTGTTCTTCCATTAAGAAAAAACTGATTTTTTGTTTTACATTTTGTCTGGTTTTGCTGCTGTTTGCCTAAGGTAGGTGCTAGTCCTCTATTTGTAACATCAGCCCCGGTATAGCGAAGGGCCTGATTCTGCACCGAGTCATTCAGAGCAGCATCAGGACCCAAATGCAATGTCACACTTTAGGAATAAGTAGTAGAAGATGAATTTAAGAGGCACTATTTTTTCATGCTAGAGTCCTACTGGATATTGTCATCCCCAAGTTTCAGAAATCATTAGTCAGGCACCAAAAATCATGAGACTTTTAAAAATAAGTGTTCTTTTTATCTGCCTTCTGGTTTCTGAACCATTTGGATGCAGTCCAGTCATGTTTTCAAGCTTTTTCCATAGCCCAGATGACTAGAAACTTTTTTTGTTTTTGTTTGTTTTACGCGAAATCTCAGCTTTCATTTAATGACTGGATTCTATGTACTGAGGATGTGAGAAATATATCAAACGTCACCAGACTCTCAATTTAAAAAAATCACAAGAATTGACAACACAGAGACCAGACATTGCCCTGAGTCATAAAGTTTGGATACAGACCCAGACTTTCCCAAAGTTTGGAAGTATTCAGGGGTAGGGCTTTGATTTGAACTTATCTGTAATGAAGAACAGGAAATGAAAAAGAAAGAAAATTCAATACCAGACAGTGTAAGGGCAGAACTGGTTCACTGTAGCAGTGGAACTCAAATTTTCCAGGTTCTGTATCTAAATCAAATGGGAACATGTGCTGTATTCCAAAAAGAATAAGGCAAAACAAACTGTTATCCGCCATCTACTCTACTCCTCCCCCAAGTCAGACTTCTACCCTTCAGCAATACAATCATTCACCCAGTTCCCCTCTCACCTTCCTTTTCAGAAGTCCCAAAACAGATTGCAGTTCAGTTCCTCTTCTCCCAGTCATAGCTCACTAAATGGCAGATCTAGGCAGCAGCTCCAGCTCTAGCAGCAAACATCAGAGCCAGATAAGCACTGTGACCTGAAGGGGAGTGGGAAACGTTGTTGTGCTAAATGAGGAGTTTTTGCCTCCACTGAATTCTTCAGGCTATTTGGTGAAGCCTCTGGGGGTCTGGCAGAGAAACAGATTTGCAAGCCTGCCTCCTCCTAGTGCAGTTTTGCAAAGCTACTCTAGGAGCTTGTGTATATGAAGAAATTGACAGGAGGAGGTATTGCAGATTAAGCTACCCAGCAATAGCTATTCTGGAATAGCTCTCTCTGTGCACACTACTCCGGAATAAAAGGGATTTTATTTCAGAATAATTACTCTGCTTTGGAAGTGCCCTAATTATTCTTATTTTTATTCTAGAATAGGGTGTCCATGCAGGAAGCTATTCTGAAAAGCTATTCCACAAAAGCTATTTTGATCAATTTCCCCATGTAGACCAGCCCTAATCTAGTGTAATCCAGGCCAGGTTTTGAGAAAGGAGGATGTGCACCACATACCATACATTATTTATTTGAAGAGGAAGTATGGTCTATTGGTTAGAAAACAGAACAGTCTCTCACATAGCCTGGCTTCTAGTCTTGGCTCTTGTATTTATTTGCTGTGTGTAGCCTAATCTCTGTTTGAAATAAATGTAATATTTACCTGACAGTGGTGTTTTGAGGCTTAATTACTGCTGATAAAATACCTTGCAATTCTCAGATAAAAGCACTAATATTTAAGGTTTGGAAAAGAGGGGTATGGAATAGGAATATAAAGCTTGGTTATTGGTGACTTCAATTTTCACTTGTTTATGTTTCCCTCTGGAGCTGTTAGACAAAGTGAAAAGGAAGAAGATTCTTGCTCTCCTTTTTATTTTAATAACAAAACAGGTTTGTCTTTATAAAATTTCTTTCATGGTTGTAGATTTGAGACATTCTACCGGGGTGTCTCTCCTGAACTTGAACTAAGATGCTAGGTAAACCAACAAATCCCAGAGCATTTTATTAGCTAAAAGAGCTCTACTTGTGTTAAATTCTGAAAAGATTATATACTTGTGTTTTCAATCTCCCTTTCCCTATCCAAAAAACAGAGGAGTTAATCATATAGTGGGCTTTAGTTTACTCTGAACCCAAGCTGTTACAGTGGTCATTAAGTCTTGCTATTTAGTTAAAATACAGCCTGTCATCAAAACAGGTTTCTGTTGCATTGTTTTGTATTTGCCTTTCAATCCAATAGAGAGCTCTGTGATTTTAGAATTCTCTTCTGTTTCTATTATTACAGATTCACTCTTTATTAAACTCTTCACATAGGTGCAGGAAAATAATTTGGCAGCATTAGAATTTGGCCTCAAGGAAGCATCTGGTTCCATCCTCAGGAAATACAAGTATCTAGACATTGAGAGTGAGGGAGTTTTGCATAATAACTTTTTATAATATGAAATGCCACTCAGGTTCTGTTCGATGTTAACCTGCCTGACTGCCAGGAGTTAAATCAAAGGAGGCTGCTAAGGGAGAAACCAACAGGAAAGGAAAAAAAATAACAAAGATAAAACTCCTTGGAGAAGCTAATTGGGGATACCCCATGCCTGGTTCCAGCTAGCCTGGCAGGGTGCATTCCTCCCAGACCAAAATCTAAAGATCCTAAATCTTAAAGATGGTGGCCTCTGGAAGGAGGGGAGGGCTGACTGAGTTGCCAGCCAACTCTGTTGTGTTAACCTATTTTCCTAAATGATATGTTCCTTCTGGCAATTCAGTGCTACTTTAAGATGCCAAAGAGCCTGGTGGGCCGAACAGAAATGTGAGATGGGCTGGATTTTTCTCACCCCTGACCTCGAGTGATGTGCCAGAAGCCAGGCCTGGCATCGGAGGCCAACATACTCAAGAGGGACTAAAAGGGGTCTAATGCATGGCTCACTCAGAAACCGTGACACTAGGGGTATGTCTACACTACAAGCACTGCAGCTGCATTACTGTAGTTTAGGCACTTACTACAGCAATGGAAGGGTTTTTTCCATTGCTGTAGTAACTCCATCTTCTCGAGAGGTGGTAGTGGAATTCTTCCATTGTCCTAGCTGCATCTACCGCGGGGATTATATTGAGCATTACTATGTCACACAGAGCATGAAATTTTTCACAGCCCTCAGCAACATAGCTAGGTCAATCTAAGTTTAGTTGAAGCCCAGGCTTAGAAGGTGAACACAGCAATAAGATTGAACTAGATATTTATTTATTTCCCATGAACTGTGTGCCTTTTGTATTTGCTTTCCACAGATATTCTAGCAGATGTTTATTGAAAAGAATGCCTGTGAAAATAGCACATTTTAAGTAGATATTGAATATTCACATAAAGTAAATACACACAAAGTAAATTTTGAATTTGCAATTGTGAGTATTCACATCAGAAACCTGATTCCAAGAGTAACTCAGCAAGTAAGGGATCAGAAACATACCATAAAACCAACCAACCACTCAAATAACCCTCTTTGCTCCTGCACTGCCTGCTTATTCCCCTTTCCTTCGATGTCCCTTCCCTTTTCTTTCCATTTAGTTTATCCATCTTAAGTAACTCTGATCCCACCCTACCCCCCAAAAAAATTGTGGAACTAACATGATGTTTGCCGCCATCACATTGTTCATTCTGCTTGTGTGATTTATCCTTCCCCCATCTTCTGTCTGTCTTTTCTCTAGATTTCAAGCTCTTACTTCTATATCTGGCACTGGTATGACTGCTGCCAGAATACTGTGAAGAAGAAGCGAGAGACAAAAAGGCATCCTTTAAAAAGTGGAAGTTAAATCCTAGTGAGGAAAATAGAAAAAAGCGTAAACTCTGGCAAATGAAGTGTAAAAATATAATAAAGAAGGCCAAAAAATAATTTGAAGAACAGCTAGCCAAAGACTCAAAAAGTAATAGCAATTTTTTTTAAGTACATCAGAAGCAGGAAGCCTCCTAAACAACCAGTGGGCCCACTGGACAATCAAGATGCTAAAGGAGCACTCAAGGACAAGAAGGCCATTGTGGAGAAACTAAATCAATTCTTTGCATCAGTGTTCATGGCTGAGGATGTGAGGGAAATTCCCAAACCTGAACCATTCTATTTAGATGACAAATCTGAGGAACTGTCCCAGATTGAGGTGTCATTAGAGGAGGTTTTGGAACAAATTGATAAACTAAACAGTAATCAGGACGATGATATTCACCCAAGAGTTCTGAAGGAACTCAAAATGTCAAATTGCAGAACTACCAGCTGTAATTTGTAACCTATCATTTAAATCAGTTTATGTACCAAATGACTGGAGGATAGCTAATGTGATGGCAATTTTTAAAAAGGGTTCCAGAAGTGATCCTAGCAATTACAGGCCGATAAGCCTGACTTCAGTACCGGGCAAACTGGTTGAAACTACAGTAAAGAACAAAACTGTCAGACACATAGATTAACATAATTTATTGGGAAAGAGTCAAAATGTTTTTTGTAAAGGGAAATCATGCCTCACTAGAATTCTTTGAGGGCGGTCAACAAATATGGGGACATGGAGCATACAGGGAATATAGTGTACTTAGATTTTCAGAAAGTCTTTGACAAGGTCCCTCACCAAAATCTCTTAAGCAAAGGAAGCTGTCATGGAATAAGAGGGAAGGTCTGCTCATGGATTGGTAACTGGTTAAAAGTTAGGAAACAAAGGATAGGAATAAATGGTCAGTTTTCAGAATGGAGAGAGGTAAATAGCGGTGTCCCCCAAGGGTCTGTACTGGGACCAGTCCTATTCAACATATTCATAAATGATCTGGAAAAGGGGTAAAAAGTGAGGTGGCAAAATTTGCAGATGATACAAAACTATTCAAGATAGCTAAGTCCCAGGCAGACTGCGAAGAGCTACAAAAAGGATCTCTCAAAACTGGGTGACTGGGCAACAAAATGGCAGAGGAAATTTAATGTTTACAAATGCAAAGTAATGCACATTGGAAAGCATAATCCCAACTACACGTATAAAATGATGGGGTCTAAATTACTAGTGCCACTCAAGAAAGAGATCTTGAATTCACTGTGGATAGTTCTCTGAAAACATCCACTGAATGTGCAGCAGCAGCTAAAAAAGTGAACAGAATGTTGGGAATCATTAAGAAAGGGACAGATAATAAGACAGAAAATATCATTTTGCCTCTCTATATATCCATGGTACGCCCTCATCTTGAATGCTGAGTGTAGATGTGGTCATCCCATCTTAAAAAAGATATACTGGAATTGAAAAAAGTTCAGAAAAGGGCAACAAAAATGATTAGAGGTATGGAACGGCTGCCATATGAGGAGAGATTAATAAGACTGGGACTGTTCAGCTTGGAAAAGAGATGACTAAGAGGGGATATAATAGAGGTCTGTAAAATCATGATTGGTGTGGAGAAAATAAATAAGGAAGTGTTATTTACTCCTTCTCATAACACAAGAAAAAGGGGTCACCAAATGAAATTAATAGGCAAACAAACAAACAAAAGGATGTATTTTTTCACAGAATGCACAGTCAACCTCTGGAACTCCTTGCCAGAGGATGTTGTGAAGGCCAAGACTATAACAGGGTTCAAAAAAGAACTAGATAAGTTCATGAAGGATAGGTCCATCAATGGCTATTAGCCATGATGGGCAGGGATGGTATCCCTAGCCTCTGTTTGCCTGAAGCTGGGAATGGGCGACTGGGGAGGGATCACCTGATGATTACCTGTTCTGTTCATTCCCCTGGGGCACCTGGCATTGGCCACTGTAAGAAGACAGGATACTGGGCTAGATGGACCTTTGGCCTGACCCAGTATGGATTAATCCAAACTAGATGATCATAGTGGTCCCTTCTGGCCTTGGAAACCACTAATCTATTAACCAAATTTATTTTTTAAATGATTATGATTTGACAAAAACAACTCTTCCATGTAAACAAGACCTCAGTTTACGTCTAAGGTGTTAAAACCATATGCAGTAATACCTGCTATTTATAATATACAACACAATATGTTACACACAGTATGTACCTGTTCTATGTTATCTATAAATTTATGTGCAACAAAAGTAATGCACTAATAAATTTCTATTACCATGACATATGTGATCCATACTGTGTGAACTATGGCCAGCTATGGTTCCTTAAACTTCCTGAGTTTTATAATCTATTGTGTTTGAAGTTAAACTTTCTTTGTATTCATTGTATTAAAACAAATAACAGAATTCACTTTGTATCAATTACATAAAAAGTTATGTTTATGGCACTGGGAAAAGAAATCAACAGTGAACAGTCATGGCATATGACAAATAACTCTACATGCTGCTCAGCTGAGTTCCTTGCAATAGAGCACAGATCACATTTTAACTCAGAAATTGTTTCATGAATCACCTATTCTCCTGGTCAGAACTGTGCAGAGGCCTGTGACCCTAAATATAGGTCCCAGTTAACAGAAGTCCAACTCAGCCTGTTATATAAAATTGTTCATAAAAGTCAGCAAAAGTCGGAACCAAACAGACTGGCACAAACTGGATTTATTACATGATTAAAAGAACTATGATAAGTGGTCTGCAAGACTCCTGGGAAAGTTATGGGCTGGCATGAAAATGAGCTGAAAGACTGTAGAAATTGGAGGAAGGTGACTGGTGGACTGAAGGAAGCAAGATTCACCATAACAGGGCCGCCCAGAGGATTCTGGGGGCCTGGGGTCTTCGGCAGCGGGGGGCCCTTCCGTTCCGGGACCCGCCGCCGAAGTGCCCCGAAGACCCGCGGCGGGGGCCCCCAGTGCAGCCCGGTCTTCGGCAGTAATTCTGCGGCGGGGGGCCCCCGCCGCGGGTCTTCGGGGCACTTCGGCGGCGGGTCCCGGAACGGAAGGGCCCCCCGCTGCCGAATTACCGCTGAAGACCGGGCTGCACTTCGGCGGTGGGTCCCGCTCCGTCTTCGGCGGTAATTCGCCAGCGGGGGGTCCATCCGCCCCGGAGAGGAAGGACCCCCCCCGCGCCGGCGAAGACCGGGAGCAAAGAAGCTCCTGCGCCCGGCCCCGCAAGAGTTTTCTGGGGCCCCCCGGAGCGAGTGAAGGACCCCGCTCCAGGGGCCCCGAAAAACTCTGGTTGGGGCCCCTGTGGGGCTCGGGGCTTGGGGCAAATTGCCCCTCTTGCCCCCCCCTCTGGGCGGCCCTGCACCATAATGGCTGGCTGCCCCACTGTCTGCTGGGATCCTCAATGACACTGTTGGGCCTTCATCATACTGATCCTGAAAGATGTCCTGAACAGACAGGGACAGAAACAGGGCCGGCTCCAGGGTTTTGCCGCCCCAAGCGGCAGGGGGGGCGGAAAAAAAGCGCCGTGATCGCGATCGGCGGCACTTCGATGGCAGCTCCACCGCGCCGCTTTCTTCTTCGGCAGCACTTTGGCGGCAGGTCCTTCCCTCCGAGAGGGACCGAGGCACCCGCCGCCGAAGAGCCAGATGTGCCACCCTTTCCCCTTGGCCGCCCCAAGCAGCTGCTTGCTGAACTGGTGCTGGGCCTGGACAGAAAGAAGGAACCAGATGGCATCACCATTTTCATTTGTTTCTCCTTTTTCTTGTCACTCTCCTTTTATCATGTGTCTTAGGGTATGTCCACATTTTGAGTTGGAAGTGTAATTCCCATCTTGAGGAGACATACTTGTGCTAGCTCTGGGAGGGGGCTAGCCACCCCAAAAAATCCAAAAAACTGAATACATCCCTGGGTGCACCCTCTGCTGCTATGCTATATTTTTACAGTGCTAGGTCCATCAGAGCTAGTGCAGATATGCCTCCTCAGATGAGAAATTACACCCCCAACTCCAAGTGTAATGTACCTTGAGTCAGGCTTAGCCATCAAAACAACTCCACCTTTTCAAACAATGCTGAGAGCCTGTGACCAGAAAGACAGCTAAAAGCAGAAGCTGCATTTTCTCTTGGGCGGGGGTGGGGAGGTGTGAGAGAAAGAGAGAGAGAAAACAGGACTGGACTCCAACAACAGTTTCAGACCATCTAAATTAACATTAAAAAAGCATCCAATAGGTAATACCATTTAAAAGACTGTCAGAGTTTTCTCTGTATAAAAGACTATATGCATCTAAAAGGAAAGGGAATAAGGGACATTGTTAAAAATGAAAGCTTTATTTAATACTTTACGTTTCAAATGCTTTTTCCATCTAGAGATTTTTCTATCTCTAATAAAAAGTTTAAAATATTGATGGTGCTTGTTACAATGGAAGTTGCCATCAATACCTTGACACAA
The DNA here is from genome assembly GCF_020497125.1 of Mauremys mutica. Classification (NCBI taxonomy): domain Eukaryota; kingdom Metazoa; phylum Chordata; order Testudines; family Geoemydidae; genus Mauremys; species Mauremys mutica. The sequence goes on along the minus strand of NC_059076.1, from coordinate 32,364,706 downwards.
AAGCCTGGATCATACATAACTGCTTAAGGTTGTAATAGTGAGGAAGGGTTTAATTAAAATGTTATCTTTTACTGGTCCCTAGACACCAACACCCCCTTGTCAAAACAACAGACCATCTCCCTTCTCATTCACGATCATGCAGGACCACTGTTGCAGCTCCCTACATCCAAGGCCAGATTTCCAGTTAGGCACAATAGGCACATGCCTGGAGCACTGGCGTCCTATGGGTGCCTAAAAGTTAAAAGTGGGTTAGAAGTTTCATTTTTTACCAAATACGGGAAGGTCAATTGTGGACGGGGGATGCTGAAGATGCTATGCCTAGGATGTGTAAACTGTAAATCCAGCCCTGCCTACAGCCATTGCTTAGATTATAAAAGGTGACAGGAACATTTTTAATATGGGTTTTGTCTTTTATTGGGATTTAGATGCTAGAAATAAGGAGTAGCAAGTTGCACCATATAACCATTCAGCTCTCCAGCATATGGTCTGGTGGCTGCCACCAGCAGCAGTGTGTGGACTACAGTTTGGGAAATCTAGGGTAGAGTATTACAACTGTGACAAGAAAAATAAAATAGTCTCAGTGTCCGGTGGGGCATTCAGATTACACTCTATTAAATTCTGACTGTCAGGGCCTGATTTTCCCCTAGAGTAGGATGTGAATAGCTTCCCCTGAGGTCAGCAGGAGTTAGCTCGATCCTGCAGGGAAGGGCTCTGGCGCTTTGCCCTACTGGCAGTGCTGGAATATAAAAATTACACACACACACACACACCAGCTCCCCCTTCTCCGCCAGACGCACGCCCAGGCTGGGTCCTCCCAGGCACACGTGCTGCCTCACGCAGGCAGCCAGCCAGCCCCACGGTCCCGGCCCCACGCCCTTCCCCAGCCCGTGCTGGCGCTGGCCGCCTCCCCCAGACCCCGTGACCGCCCAGACCCGCCCTGCCAGGCAGCGGCCGCGGCGGGCGTTGTGCGGCTGGGCGGCGCGCTGGGGCTCGCCCCCCGCCCGGGCAGAGGAGGCGGCGGCGGCGCTGCTGAGGGCCAGGCTGCCCCCGGAGGGGAATGGGCTCCATGGCGGGGCTGCTGCCGCCCGGAGACTGCGGGTGCGATGGGGACGCGGAAGCTGCCGGAGCCCGGCACAGACACCGGCAGCCAGAGGAGCGGGTCAGTTTCACCTTCCCCGCCTCGGGGGCAGGGCAGGGCAGCCGCGCCCCAGAGCAACAGGCACCGGCTGCTAACAGAGACAGCAGCCGCTAGCCCCCCCCCCCAAGCGCCGGGCGGGGGGGCGGTGTACCCGGGGCGGGCGGCAGAGCCCCCCCCCAGCGCTGTGGGGGGGCAGTGTATTGGGAGGGCGGCAGCGCTATTGGGGGGGGGCTGTACCCGGGGCGGGCGGCAGAGCGCCCCAAGCGCCATGGGGGGCTATACCCGGGGCGGGGGGAGGGGCAGCACCATGGGGGGGGCTGTACCGGTGGTAAGGGGCAGCGCCTTGTGGGGGGGGCTGTACCCGGGGCTGGGGGAGCGGGCAGCGCCGTGGGGGGGGGGCTGTACCCGGGGCTGGGGGAGTTGGCAGCGCCATGGGGGGGGGCTGTACCCGGGGCTGGGGGAGTTGGCAGCGCCGTGGGGGGGGGCTGTACCCGGGGCTGGGGGAGCGGGCAGCGCCGTGGGGGGGGGCTGTACCCGGGGCTGGGGGAGCGGGCAGCGCCTTGTGGGGGGGGCTGTACCCGGGGCTGGGGGAGCGGGCAGCGCCATGGGGGGGGGCTGTACCCGGGGCTGGGGGAGCGGGCAGCGCCATGGGGGGGGGGCTTAACCCGGGGCTGGGGGCGTTGGCAGCGCCGTGGGGGGGGGCTGTACCCGGGGATGGGGGAGCGGGCAGCGCCCTGGGGGAGGGCTGTACCCGGGGCTGGGGGAGCGGGCAGCGCCTTGTGGGGGGGGCTGTACCCGGGGCTGGGGGAGCGGGCAGCGCCATGGGGGGGGTCTGTACCCGGGGCTGGGGGAGTTGGCAGCGCCGTGGGGGGGGGCTGTACCCGGGGCAGGGGGAGTTGGCAGCGCCGTGGAGGGGGGCTGTACCCGGGGCTGGGGGAGTTGGCAGCGACGTGGGGGGGGGCTGTACCCGGGGCTGGGGGAGTTGGCAGCGCCATGGGGGAGGGCTGTACCCGGGCCTGGGGAGCAGGCAGCGCCATGGGGGGGGGGGGCTGTACCCGGGCCTGGGGAGCAGGCAGCGCCATGGGGGGGGCTGTACCGGGGGCTGGGGGAGTTGGCAGCGCCATGGGGGGGGCTGTACCCGGGGCTGGGGGAGTTGGCAGCGCCATGGGGGGGGCTGTACCCGGGCCTGGGGAGCGGGCAGCGCCATGGGGGGGGCTGTACCGGGGGCTAACCCTGGTGCTGGTTGGTGTGTCTCTCCACTCCCCCCCAGCAACAAGTGCAGCACCAGGCACAGGCAGACCCAGCAGGGTCACCCCGTGCACGGCTGTAGCAGGGAGGGGGCGCGGTCCCGCCCAGGAGCATGGGGTTATGCAGCCCGAGTGCCTGGCCACCGGGGTATATGGCCTCCACGCCGCCTCTTCCCAAGTGAAGGGGGTGGGTACAGCAGGGAGCACCTAGAGGCAGAGCGGTGGGCTCCATGGCGAAGCGGGAGCAGCTGTGCTCGAGACCTTTGGCTAGGGGTGGCTGTGCGGTGCAGGGCTGACGAACTGGTGGGTGTGTTGAGTGCTACGGTCTCTGGACTGCACGCCAGGGGAATGGCCGGCCATGTGAACCAGCTCTGTCCAGGAGCAGGCAGGTTGCGATGTCCAACCCCAAGGAGATACCTGCTGTCCGGGTTTTCAAGTGGAGAGGATGTGGGACCTTTCTGATGAGCTGGGGCTAGTTATTTAAGGGGTGTCAAGATTTTGGTATCTCCCCTGAAGATGTATAAATTATATCAGATTCATCACTTTTTATCTCCCTATCTCAAAAAGATCTTCAGTCACTCCATCTTAAGCAGGAAAACTGCAAATGAGATTTAATAGTATCCAGCTTTAGAGTATGGAACATTAAAAAATAGTATAGTTTTTGAATTGTGTAAGCCATCAAAATCAATTTTCTGCAGTTCCTGCAGCCTTGCACACAACTTCCTCAGTTAGCAATTTCAGTTTGGGACCGGTCTGAACTGCAAGAGACAGTTGAGGAGCAACCAAATACATTAAAGACTAAGAAAGACATTACAGTAATACAAAGTGCATGAGAGGCAGTAAGTGTATATTGATAAACTACTATTTAAAAACAAATTAGGTGATCTACTTGAAATTCATTCTTCATATTGAGGTAAAAGATGATTATGCACCCGCTTATTATAATGAACTTATAACAAAACAACTCAAATTGTATTTTATAGGACTGCAGATTTTTAACCCATTGTTAATCATGGTCAACAACATCCCTTCATAAAATGCAGTTACATAGTACAGTAACATTTGTTATGCCCTCTAATAGTTATAATCACTTCTGTGGTGAGGTGGCATTGTTTCCCCCACCCCCTTAATAAGAGAAATCAGATTTGGTGAGGAGGAATGTTTAGAATAATAATTATCTTCACAATGGTTCCAGTCCTGCATCAGGCTCTACTATTGCATACCCACCTGAATGCAGAGTTCTGTGCTAATGGAATGGAGGCTTTAGACTTAGGTCTGCTGCTGACTTTAGATGTAGGTCCTACCAACAAAACCCTTTAAAACAAAGTGGTGCACTTCAGAAAACAGTCTCTCATCAATATTTGGTTGAGTTGCCCCAGTTAATTAAAAGGACTTTTTAAAATGTCCTTTCATCTGTTAATAGCAATGTAGTATGCAGTATTGTAGCCATGTTGTCTCAGGATATTAGAGAAACAAGGTAGGTGAGGTAATATCTTTTATCAGAGCAGCTTTTGTTGGTAAGAGAGACACTTCCAATCTTGCACAGAACTCTTCAGGTCTGGGAAACCTATTTAGAGCGTCACTACTAACACAAGGTAGAACAGATTGTTTATCATAAATGGTAACTACTCACCCACCTTGTCTCTAATAACTATGGGGTTTATGAAAACTGAATAATTATAAGAATTTAACTAGTTAGTTTGTTTACACAGGTTATGCATTTAGTATCACTTAGGGAAATTATATATTTCAGTCAACTAGCCAATGAAAACAGACTGGCTATTTTCATTTTTGTTTAAAGTTACTTTCACAGTGGGTGATCACTAGTGCCCTACCAAATTCAAAGTACACTATATCCACTGGATCCCCTTAGTCCACGTGCTTGTTGACCCCCTCAAAGAATTCTAGTAGATTGTTGAGGCATGATTTCCCTTTACCAAAACCATGTTGACTCTTCCTCGACAAATTATGTTCCTCTAAATGTCTGACAATATCGTTCTTTATTATAGTTTCAACCAGTTTGCCCAGTACAGAAGTCAGGTTTATGTGCCTGTAATTGCCGGGATCACCTCTGGAGCCCTTTTTAAAATTTGACATCACATTAGCTATCCTCCAGTCATCTTGTACAGAAGCTGATTTAAACGATAAGTTACAGACTACAGTTATCAGAGTAGCAGCCGGGTTAGTCTGTATCCGCAAAAAGAACAGGAGTACTTGTGGCACCTTAGAGACTAACAAATTTATTTCAGCTTGAGCTTTCGTGAGCTACAGCTCACTTCTTCGGATGCATAGAATGGAACACACAGATAGGAGATCTTTATACATACAGAGAACATGAAAAGGTGGAAGTATGCATACCAACAGGAAGAGTCTAATCAATTGAGATGAGCTATCAGCAGGAGAAAGGGGAAAAAAAAAACCTATTAAAGTGATAATTGAGATGACCCATAGAAGGTGTGAGGAGAACTTAACATAGGGAAATAGATTCAATTAGTGTAATGACCCAACCATTCCCAGTCTCTGTTTAAACCTAAGTTAATTGTATCTAATTTGCATATTAATTCGAGTTCAGCAGTCTCTCTTTGGAGTCTGTTTTTGAAGTTTTTTTGTTGCAAAATTGCCACCTTCAAGTCTGTCACTGAATGGTTAGAGAGGTTGAAGTGTTCTCCCACTGGTTTTTGAATGTTATGATTCCTGATGTCAGATTTGTGTCCATTTATACTTTTGCGTAGAGACTGTCCGGTTTGGCCAATGTACATGGCAGTTAGTAGTTCTGCAATTTCACACTTGAGTTCCTTCAGAACTCTTGGGTGAATAGCATCTGGTCCTGGTGACTTATTGCTGTTTAATTTATCAATTTGTTCCAAAACCTCCTCTCATACCTCAATCTGGGACAGTTCCTCAGATCTGTCACCTAAAAAGAATGGCTCATGTTTGGGAATCTCCCTCACATCTTCAGCGATGACGACCTATGCAAATAATTCATTTAAGTTTCTCCGCAGTGGCCTTATCATCCTTGAGTGCTCCTTTAGCTCCTCGATCGTCCAGTGGCCCCACTGGTTGTTTAGCAGGCTTCCTGGTTCTGATGTACTTTAAAAAAAAAAAAAAAATTGCTATTACTTTTTGAGTCTTTGGCTAACTGTTTCTCAAATTATTTTTTGGCCTTCCTAATTGTATTTTTACACTTAATTTGCCAGTGTTTATGCTCCTTTCTATTTTCCTTGCTAGGATTTAACTTCCACTTTTTAAAGGATGCCTTTTTGCCTCTCACTGCTTATTTTACTGTGTTGTTTAGCCATGGTGGCTCTTTTTTTGTTTTCTTACTATGTTTTTTAATTTGGGGTATACATTTAAGCTGAGCCTCTATTATGGTGTCTTTAAAAAGTTTCCACGCAGCTTACAGCGATTTCACTTTTGGCTCTGTTTAACCACCTCATTTTTGTGTAGTTCCCCTTTCTGAATTGGTGGTCCCTGGCCAATGGGAGCTGTGGGGCAGCGTGTGAAGCAGACCCTGGCTGCCCATATGCGTAGGAGCCAGAGGGGGGACATGCCACTGCTTTCGGGAGCTGCGCAGAACGGCCTCCGACCCTGCTTCCCATCTGGAGCGCCGTACTTTGCCCACCCCTGTTCTAAAAAGATCGAACTGAAGCATCGCTAGCTGCCTAATTATGTTGTCCTGTTTATTCTCTCAGCCTAGTTCATCAAATGACCATGAAGTCCTATGTAGTTCAGGAACAAGCTGTTGACATAATGTGTTTTCCTATGTTCCATTTTCCTGTTTTAAAAGCAAATCTTGCTGTGCTATTTAAAGAAGAGGGGAGGCTCCATGGTGCAAAAGGAGAAATAAGGGGCCAGATTCTGCTCATTTACACTGGTGTAAATCCACTGACTTCAGTAGAGTTACACTGGACTAAAACCAGTTGTATATCAGAGCAAATTTTGGCCCAAGGCCTTCATGAAAGCTTTTAGTTGGCCCAGGCTCTGAACCTCATCACCTCACCATGTTTTTCCACATCCACTTGGAACAGCCCCAACTTGTGTGGGGTCATATCTAATGGGTTTGTGCTAAAATAATACACTTTCTCTTTAGTAATTATTATTACTAAAACCTCCTCTAATTGTTTCAGTCATAAGCTCCTTTAATATTTATCTTCCCATTGAGTAATGGTACTCTTTTCATTGGGATATCAGTCTGTTTAAGAAATCCCAAACTCTTAGACTTCAAAATTCTATTTAAGCCTGTTAATAAGATGATACCAATAAGGGCTCACTTAGTGAAATTAATGACAGGTAAACTTAAAAAGAATAAAACAAAATGCCATTTCGAGTAATGTATAGTCACGCTGCAAAATTCATTGTTGCAGGAGATCATAGATCATTACTGCTGTGACTGGATTTAAAAAGGGGATGGGATAATTTTATGACTAATATCCTTTGTAATTATGTATGCTAAAATAAGGGTAATCTACTCTTGTGTTCCAGGGAGTAAAATAAGCATGGCAGGGTTACAGAAAGCACTCTTTCCCATCCACATATTGTATTTCATAATTGGCATATGCATTACGTGTATGGGGGTGATGGAGGATTTACCTCCCTCAGAAATACTGGAGATAGGTAATTTTCATACTTGAAAACCAATGATCTTACATGTTAATTTCCTTGCATACTAAATACTGATTGTTATTAAAATGCATAGTTCCATAGTATTAATAGACCCATAGAACCAAACGAAACTGAAACTCGTTTTATTTCCCTATCCCATTCCATAAAATAGGTTATCAGAGTATTGGTAAGGATGTCAAGCGATTAAAAAAATTAATCGTGAATAATCGTGCAATTAAAAAAATGAATCATGATTAATAGATCTTCATTTATTTAAATGTTTTTTGATGTTTTCTACATTTTCAAATATATTGATTTCAATTACAACACAATATAAAGTGTACCGTGCTCACTTTATAATTATTTTTATTACAAGTATTTGTAAAAAACAAAAGAAATAGTATTTTTCAATTCACCTAATACAAGTACTGTAGTGCAATCTCTTTATCATGAAAGTTGAACTGACAAATGTAGATATATGTACAAAAAAATGCATTGAAAAATAAAACAATGTAAAATTTTAGATCATGCAAGTCCACTTATTCCTACTTCTTATTCAGCTCAAACAAATTTGTTTACATTTCCAGGCGATAATGCTGCCCACTTTTTGTTTACAGTGTCACCTGAAAGTGAGAACAGGCGTCCTCGTGGCACTGTTGTAGCCGGCGTCGCAAGATATTTATGCGCCAGATGTGCTAAAGATTCATATGTCCCTTCATGCTTCAACCACCATTCCAAGGGACATGCGTCCATGCTGATGATGGGTTCTGCTCGATAACAATACAAAGCAGTGCAGACCAACACATGTTCATTTTCATTATCTGAATCAGATGCCACCAGCAAAAAGTTGATTTTCTTTTTTGGTGGTTCGTGTTCTGTAGTTTCCGCATCCGAGTGTTGCTCTTTTAAGACTCCTGAAAGCATCCTCCACACTTCATCCCTCTCAGATTTTGGAAGGCATGTCAGATTCTTAAACCTTGGGTTGAGTGCTGTAGCTATCTAGAAATCTCACAGTGGTACCTTCTTTGCGTTTTGTCAAATATGCCTCAAAAGTGTTGCTAAAATGAATAACGTTCTGTGTCATCATCCGAGACTGCTATAACATGAAATATATGGCAGAATGCGGGTAAAATAGAGCAGGGATCATACAGTTCTCCCCTGAGGAGTTCAGTCACAAGTTTAATTAAAGCATTATTTTTTTAATGAGCATCATCAGCATGGAAGCATGTCCTTTGGAATGGTGGCCAAAGCATGAAGGGGCATACGAATGTTTAGCATATCTGGCAGCTACAAAAGTGCCATGCAAATGCCTGTTCTCACTTTCTGGTGACATTGTAAATAAGAAGAGGGCAGCATTATCTCCTATAAATGTAAAAAAACTTGTTTCTCTTAGCGATTGGTTGAACAAGAAATAGGACTTGTAGCACTTAGCAGTGTTCCTGCTGCTGCCTGATAGCAGTTCAAAAATGGTGCTGGGTCGCAAAAACAGATGAATTATGGGGTGCTAGGAGAGGAATTATGGGAGTTATTTAGTTTGAGCAAGTGCAAAATTCAAGTAGGTTTTGGTAGACACTCCACAATGCACTCTGAGGGTACGTCTACACTACCTGCCGGATCAGGTTTAATCGGCGGGTAGTGATCAATCTATCGGGGTCGATTTATTGCGTCTAGTGTAGACACGATAAAATCGATTCCTGATTGCTCTGCTGTCGACTGTAAAACTCCACTGCGGCGAGAGGTGGAAGTGGAGTCGACAGGGGAGCAGCAGCAGTCGACTCGCCACCGTCCTCACGGCCAGGTAAATCAAACTAAGATACGCCAACTTCAGCTACGCTGTTCGCGTAACTGAAGTTGCGTATCTTAGGTCAACACCCCTACCCCACCCCCCAGTGTAGACCTAGCCTAAGAAAGACCAGAGTGTTTAGCCTCTAGCGCCTAGTGGTGGAACATTGCATCAGGGGATATCTGCCCATTGTGTGGACACAATAACTCAAGGGAAGTAGCTTAACCTAGAATAAACAAGGCAGGGTGAACCCACTCTTTTACTATAGCTATCTGCTTGTTATAGTGAAGAAACATATGAAAAATCTTTCCCATGATGTTATGTTATGTATGTATTGTATAAGAGAAAAGATGAGGATAGCAAACCAACTTAGCATTGTTAACTAGCATAGAACTATAAATGCCTGTTACTGCTAAAAGTGTTACAGATTGGCAGGCATCATGTTGGCTTACTAAAACCTACGTTAAGAGCTGTAGATTCTACAAGTCTTTTATCATCAAACCAGAAAAATACTGCTTTGTAAAAGGGGGAAAAAAGTATGTCATGCAGATTGTGCCAAAAACTTTGTCTCTGCTCAGAGTAGTCCAGGTTTAAAGTCTTCCCTCACTAACATACCTGGGATAAAATTCTGATCCCATTGAAATCAATGGCAAAATTCCCATTGACCTCACTGAGACCAGGATTTTCAACCTTGGTTAAGTGTAATGAGGTGTAGGTAGGTGGTTTCTCCTTTAGCTCAGCCACATGATCACAAGCCTGAGTTTCCTCAGCCATCCAGACAGCTAAGCGAAAAATCTGACTTCCTCCCAAACATGGTATGTGGTGTAGATGCAAGAATTAATGTGTGGAATTTATGCACATAAAGTGGTTAACTGGTCCAGGCAGACAACTGTACCAAATTTAGCATGTCATTTTTAACAGTATTTTATTCCCGAAAGCATGTTTCTTCTTGGTGTTTTCCTTGGAGAATTTTTTTTTAGAGGCAGAGATATTTCAGGTTATAAACGCAGCGATTATTTGGTCAGCCTGTTTAGGTTTTGAAGCTCTGAAATTTTTAAAGAAGATTTCAACAAGCTATGCTACAAGTATTTTTCCAATATGGAAAGAACAGAAGCTAAGTCAAAGAGGATAATTTCAGTAACTACAGATGTGGCCTCTACATTTTGCCTTTGCATGATACCAGCACTGGCAACTTCTGGCTTCCAGGCTATTTTATAGGTATCTGATGTTTTAAGTTCACTCTTATCTTGCTGTCTCCAACTCACGTCAACTTGACAGAGGCCAGTGTTGTGTCAGCCACTCTTAGACATTTCATCATTCACAAAACTGTAGGATCAATGGACACTGATAGTTTTCCTCTCTCTACCAGAGGCAATGACCACATCATTTAAATCATAAACTACTGGAGGATCAGTGTGTTTTCAAACGCAAACTTCTACCCTTAAGTATAGAAATTCTGTTGCCTCAAGTACTATTTTCTGGTTTATTCCAGACCCAGTTAAATATAAAACCTAACAGTCTCTCTCGTCTGCAGTGTATGGGTTTATCTCTCTGCCCAATTAATACTATATCTAGTCAGACAACTTTTAAAAGTTTTGACTGGAACATTTCCAATAAACATTTTAAAGTTGTTTTTGGTTAAAGGGTCGAAGGCTAAAATCCTTCAAAGGGGTCTTTCAGTCAACAGAGGACCTTGATTTCTTGGCAATTATGCACATAGACAGAATTATGGCACTGGAAAATTGGTGAAAATGATATATCCTCATACATATTTTCCACTAATTGAATGCTACTTAATTTTACAGAATTCGTACCAAAATTCTAGTGTCTTGATTACTTATTCTTAAAATGGGATTCAGCAGTGGCAGGGAAAAGGGGGAATTCACCTCACCCATTCACTAGAACTTATACAGCATTACATATTGGAAATTACGGACAGTAGGTTCCAGCCCAGTTTTGCTCTAAATTACATCAGTGTAACTATAATAGTAGACAGTTGTACTTCAAGTATATCTGAGGGCAGAACTGGGCCTTTATATATTAAACAGTTTTCCAGACAGTAGTCCAGTATAGTTTCTCCCTTCTCTGAAATGTGTTTTTTTAAATAACACTTTTTTTTTTTTGGTCTCAAGTGCTTAAAGGGTATTTTAAATCTGGAGCGTTGTTTTGGACATATTTCAATTTACTACAGAAAAAAATGGTTAGCAATAAGTTTTTTAAAATATATGAACTCCTAAGTATGGGGTATGTACATTTCAGTAGATTCGGAGGCATACAGAGGGACAGCTGCAACGGAGTGGAGGCTTCATCTGTGACTGTAGTGGTCTCAAATAAGTTTGCTGTATCTCTATGAATGTCTTGGCTCCCTACTGAAGAGACTAACATGTATACAGTAATGCAGTGCTCTGTAGCCTCCTCAACAAGGTTTCAGTGATTGTAGCCACATGATGTTTGCTGCAGTGAGATTTTTCCTTCACAACTGAATAGCGTGCCAAGTATTAACATGTTCTGTTCACTTTTGTAGTAAACTTCTGCATATTATAGCTTTTTCCATACACCTAAGGTGAAGTTGTCCATTATTTCTTTATAATTTGAATTTGAGAATAGATCAGTGCCAGGATAGATATGTGCTTAATTGTAATTCTTTCCTTTAGCTTAGAGTGCTGCTGTGTAAAGTTGACTTGATTTTTCAAAGGGGACATCGCTAAAAGAAAAAGAAAATCCTGAGGTGATTAAATGCCTCAAGCATATTTGGAGATGTTTAAATACAAGAAAAGGCTTCATAAAGAAAGGACAGGCACAAAAGGGACTGAAGTCAAATACTGTATATACAAAATAATATGGATGGGATAAATTTCTAATAGCAATAGAGGCATCTTAGTATAGTTTGAAAGAGAAGGAAGATGCATCTAAAAGAGAAATATAGAGCGCAACTTCTAAAATGGTTTTCCTTCTTGCTGTCTTAAAATTTCCTGTGTTTTGTTTTTGCCTTATTTTAATGTTATATGTGATGCAACATGATGATAAATCATAGGGTGGGCTGGGCAGGTCTAGCTTTGTGTTTTCATAAAATATTATTTTGATCTAAGTTCATTATAGTATACTATATCACAAAGATCTGAATGCGCAGGAAATAAAACTTGTGGATAGAGTTCACTTGGTTGCTGTGCTGAGATTTCAGTTGCCATAACAACTTGAGGCAGTACTCTTAGATTTTTTTTCCTATGGTTTGCATCATCATTTTTGAATTTTAGTTGCCATAACAGCTGAATACAACTTTTGCATAGCAGTTGCTTTTCTTTTCATTGTTTGCTAGCTTATTCCTTATCTCTTTGGTCAGCCTTACACGCTTATTCTTGTTTGCTCTTGTTTCTCCTTCTATAAAAACAAGTCACTTATTTCTACTCAGATTTTATTTCTGGTTGTTCAGGCCCTTATATCTTATTTCTTTTGAATTACATGTAAATTAAAAGCCCAAATACTAAACTTTTGGTTCCTTAACAAATTTTAAAGCAAAATCTATACAAAAACAATCAGCAAACTTTTCAGCTAATCCAGCATAGCAAAACAAGGCTAACAAAAAGGATATTTTAAAACATAAAATAGCTCACACCAAATATTACCAACTAGATTCATTTCCCCTTAGCTAAAAGGCAGAGGAAATAGATGAAATTTGCAGCATTCTCTAACATCAGCAAATTCTGGTTATTTCATACCAAGGGAAGTGAATTCCAAAGCTGAGAGTCAGTAGAGTTAAGAGACCATGATCATGCTATGTGCAGAGGCAAATTATTAGATATTTGAGGACAACATAGGTCTCTGTCCTGAAAACAGATCCACACACAGAGAGGCCAAGAAAGTGAATCAACATGGAAAATGAACTATATTCTTGCTCTTAAAGTGTTCTTTCCAGGTTAGGGCTGAAGCACATTTGTGGCTGATATATGGAAGGTTACACTACTCTTGTCAGGGTTGTACCTGTTATATGGGTAGAGAACTTCAGTATCCAAGGCAGGAAACACATTAATACAAAATGTATTTAAAACTTCTGGCATTTTGAAGCTTATTGCTGATGATGATGATCTTGTTGGCATTTGTTATCAAATGTGGCATCAACAGGGAGGTAGTATGACTAAGATATGATGGTTTTCATAGTGAGCTCAAGTAAGTCTCTCATTTTTTAAAAAACATACTCATTTTCAAAATATGAAAGATGTTTATGTATTTTTGCTGTCATGTATACTAGATCCAGATACCATTCTGTGCTAATACCACAACATGTGCTTTGTTGAAATTCCCTGTTTAAATTTAGAAAATAAATCTTTAATGGATACTATTTCCAGAAATACTGGTGGTCTTGGCAGTTTTCCTATACAGGACATTTTTGTTTCTCATATTTCTCATTGTTTGTTCTATCATCTGCAAGCATTGTTTAACTGTTCCTCATTTGCTTTCCATCTATTAGCCTTTTAATTTATATGCAGAAAAATAAACATTGTTCTAGGGAAGTGAACCTGGTCATTTTGCCCAAAGCAGTTGAGATGTTTACTGTTTTTCTGTCCAGTATTCTATTGTCTGAATTTCAAAATCTATATTGTCACTTAGAACTGCAAGGTCAAAGGCACTAATCATCAGTTTTTGAGGCTGCGGGCTGCATTCTGCCATCAATCTGCATGTTAAATAAACTTCAGTGAAAGTCAATGGGAGTTGTGCATGTGAATTCATTATAGGGTATGTTCCTGTGGTTGGTGAACAGCAAGATTGGTTTTGTAAAGTATTTTGGGTAAATATGATGCCAAACTTTCATAAAACCCAGCATTTGATGAAAGGTTACCACATTTCCTGTATGATGCTCCGTTCTAACTTAACAATAGAAGAGGGAGGAAAATAAGAAAAGCAAAAATATCCTTTCTGGTTAACTCTGAGCCAAATCCTGTTGTGTTTAACCAAGTAAAATAATAATAATAATAATAATAAGTAATAATATTTTATTATTTTGTTGTTGTTATTCAAAGTTATGTTTGGAAACAGGTTGAAATCCTGACCCTCCCCAGGGCAGTGGAAAGCTTAAGAAACAGCAGAACTGCTCTGGTTTGAGAACATACAGCATTAGGAAGCAGAGTGCCTATGCATGGCACAGAGCAGATCTCAGTGGAGGTAGTCTGCAGGAATGCAGACAGAGGCTATATGTAGGTAGCCCAAGCGATTGTCAGAGGGGTATCTGTGGCAAATGGGAATCACAATCTAGCCAAACCACCATCTTGATCTATCTAGCAGATTACTCTGAGTGCATGGAGAGTTGGGTATTCCACTCCTCCATGTGTTGTATTAGCGGCTGCATATCCAGCAAACATCCGTTACATGTTTGTGCTTAGGATTCTGTTTCCCAGTCTTGATTGTTGTGTTACTCTGAATACGAAGCCTGGTTACATACTTTGGGTCCTTCCGTGGGAGGTGAAGGTGCTCATGATTGATTCCTTCATGAATATCTCTGACATCTGCTTTCGTAATCTGTTTTCTGGTAATTTTGGTCAGAGTTAGACTTAAGAACTTCATTTTACCTTGTATTTTCTAGAGACCCTGCTTTGTCACATCTTTAGAACTTCCTGTGTTTAATGTTGAGTATTTTTCAGCAAATAAATATAAAGCTGAAAGGTCAAGTTTCATAGGCATTTTTTGACATTTAAGTATGCATGCCATACACACTGCTTCTTGACGCGAAAATAACCCTTAGTGAGATAAAATTAGTAGCTGGGTTATGTGAATGCTAGAAACTGCAGGAAAAATTTGTGGTCTTGCTTCCCTCCTCCCCGCCATTTAATGGTACCAACCTTTTTTTTCTTTGTGCCTTTTAGACATTTATTATTAAATATCAATTCAGATTTAAATCCAAAGCTTCCCCCACACACACACACACACATTTAAGGTGAATGTGGTGATAATCTTAAGTATGCTATTCTTTCCATTCTTTCTTTCTTTTGGTAACTTTGTGCATGTGACTTGTCCTTATTTATGGCTTATGCATGTCTTGATAGTTGAATCAGCTATTCTGGAGATAGTGCTTCTTGTCTGTAACCTGACGAGAGCTGTTGTTTCTGGTGGAAATATTTTTTTTCCCATTACTCAGTGGCAGTCCCCCCCCCTTTTTTTTTTTTTTAACTCCCTCTATCTTTTCTCTTCCTTCCTCCACAACCCCTAGTTCTAAGTTTTGCATTTTCTCCCTAACCTTAAAAATACAGTGGTTTTAAATTGGCAAAAGTTTATGGGAATCTCACATTTTCTCACACCACTATATGTTTAGACATTCCCCCACTAAGGGAATTCACACTTCTTCTACTGCTCCTTCAGATGATGCTGATGTTGTACTAACAAGAAGAGAAGAGTGAAACTGATAGAATTCTAGTCAGTTCAACTCTTCTGCTGTTGTGGGACACTCACTCTGTGATGAGATTTTTTTAAAATAACCCATCTATTTGAAATCTGAGCACACAAAAGTGCAGTTAAAATCTCTTAAAGCATGAAAAATCGTGATTTATTTTTGTTTTGATTTGTTTTGAAATACTCCGGTAACTTAAAAATGGCTGAATCAAGTTTTATTTCGTAGACTTTAAGGCCATAATCACCTAGTCTGACTTGCACAACACAGTCCATTGAATTTCACCCAGTAATTCCTGCACCAAGCTCAATAACTTATGGTTTTTCCCCATACAAAAAGTAATTTTTAAACTAAGAACAGATGTGGTAGAGGTTGGACCAGATCGTGTTTCTTCAGAAACTTAAATGTCTGTAAACAGGGACTTATACTAAAACTGTAATATCAACCATAGTCATTGCTGCAATGCTCCGATGAAGTTAGTTATCTTAATTCATCTGCTTTCTCTTCTGTTCATTGTTGACGCCCTTTAGCAAACTTGTTTTGTAGATAACAGAAAGTGAAAAATGAAAGCCCCTCTATATTAACATACTCCACCCTGCAATGTGCAATAGAAAGAACTAACTTCCTGAGCTTGAAAAGTTAGTTTCCTATATGTCCAATTCTTCCATCCTTACTTATAAGTAGTGCGTTACTCTGCAAGTAGTATCACTGGAACTCCCTGTGACATAACCCTGCACCCATAATAACTTCAGTAGGAACAGAGGTCATGCAGCACCTTACAGAATTGGGCCTTGGAAAAGAGATATTTGCAAATAATGTTGTTAGCCTTACATTTATACAGTAATTTCTTTTAAATTATTTAGAAGTAAAAATTCAAAGCTAAGTTTCCTCGATCTTGTTTTAATGTTGCTTGAATCATACTATTTCACGGTGGGATTTTTATACATAAATTTTATTTGGGAGTTTATCATGTTTTAATGTGCTATAATGTGATCTAATGTATAATATTGACTTTTTAAGTGGCTAAAATGATTATCATCATTGGGTCCCTATTCAGGACGAGATGGTGGGGAGAGAGACCATTTTAGTTAGAAACAATGTGTTGCCTACTAACCGTATGTAAACCACAAAGTTGTCATGTGCTTTCTTGAAAATAGACCACAGGCAGTTTTGCAAGTCTGTGAATGGCATGTCAAACTTGCCCCAAGTAAAATGTAGTGAGACTTCAAATTATATTTTGTACTGAGCAGCTACAAAGATGTATGGACATTCTAGCTTGAAAAGCAAGCACATTTGTGACAGCAATGTTAAATGTTCTGATTTAATCATTGTATGATCTTCACCTACCTGTATTAGTCTTTATGTAAAGCAATTTCAGAATAGCTAATTAGATAAGGGCGAGATTTTCAAAAGTAACTTAGTGATTTAGCAGCACGCGACCTATTGTAAATCAGTGGGATTTGTGCTAAACCCCTCCCACTTCAAAGCAGGTTACATTAAAGCACACTAGGAAACTTTTAGTATTTGGTAGCAGGGTCTACATGGACACTTAGTGCATGGCAAGCTCATGTGGGGTAAATTTACACCTCAGCCTACCATGAATTAATTGTTCGTTTAGACAAGCCCATAGCCTCTTAAGTGCCTAAATCACTTTTGAAAGTGGGACTTATGCTCCTAAACCATATAGGTGCTTTTGAACAATTTATGCAGGCTGTTTTTATACAGTTGATCACTGCCACCAGGTTAGATTAGTATCTGTAGAGAGCACAAAGCAAAAAGTTATGCTAATTCTTCAAAAGCGTTTGACAGACCTTAACTCGATTACTGGGTGTGCCAATATAAGAAAATGTCCTAAAATATTTTAACAGCATGTTTTTATAGTAGTGTTCTGTTCCCTAGAGACAAGCAACTGCAAAAATAAATCAGACTGAGCTGATAGTTATGTCTATAGTTAAGATCCTGTTTTAAAACTTGACACAGAAATATACAGGTTTTAGGAAAGATAGTGTTATCGACTGGTGAAAATGTAATTGTGAAGCTCAGTTACTAGCAATAAACAGGTTTTTTAGGTGATTAAATGCTGAAGCAAGGTGAGATGTTGGATAACCACAGCAGCCTTTGTGAGTATATTCTACCACTGTGAATATTGTTTCTACAATAAAAGACAAAAGATGGTTCAATAAACTACAATGTACAAATTGGTTTTTTAGGAGGTTTGGCCGTTCTTTGTTGGTTCTTTCTCTGACTTTCCACTGACATTACTTTGAGGATTAGATTCAAGTCAGTAAAGCTCTAATCCTCAAAAGGCTCACGCATATTCTTAACTTTATGTACTCTGAATAGTTCCACTGAAGTTGAGCACATGCTTAAATCTTTCAGGATTGGGGCCTATATGCTCAAAATGATAGTGCTGTATAGTGAATAGTTATTCAGTGGAGTGGATTAAATATTTAGGAAATTTTTTCTCTAAGTATTTGGCAACAGTTCTTATAGTTAAAATGGAGAAGGATTGCTATAAAGTCATAAGGGAAACAGCAATGGAATTATTTGTCATGGCAGAAAATGGTGGAAGCGGTTAAAATAATAATGCCAGTTAATAGATTAATGTTGCTGCCCTTTACTATTCCTGGAAGATTTTCCTTTTTTAACATTGAATAAAATTATTGGCATTCTTTGGGCAAATAAAAGTCTGTGTTTAAAAAAAATCCAGTGTACTAAGGAAGCAAGAGTATTGAAGATCCTGGAATTTTATGTTTGTTTGTTTGTTTTTAAAATATCATGTCATCTCTGCAATGTGCTGAACATGAATGTATATTTACAAGCAACCTTCCTAGGTAGAAACTGAGAATTGATTTTTTGGGAAATGGTCAGTCAGATACTGGTAATTCCTTTACTTATTTAAATGTTTTGGGGATGAGCTCTTAAGTTGCTTTAGTTTAGGATTTTGAAATATAGAATATACATATATACACACACACTTGCCACAGGTTAATAGAAATAACTACATTAGTTTTAATTTGTTGTTTTGGTGCAAGACTGTGTGTGTTGGCACTCTCATTTTGGAATCGAAGTGGGGTTTTTCAGTTAAGCACATTTAAATAAGAGTGTCCATATACAGACTCACTTAAATGACAAAAGGTGTGAATTAAAACTGATGTAGTTATTTAGGTGCAAGTTTGTGTGTAATTCAGCCCTAAGAAACATGTAATAATAACTGGTTAAAAAAATCTCTTTATTTGCATAAAGATAATATAGTATTAGCCTGAGATTGTTATTTTGGTCACAATTTTAGAGATGTTTGAGCGCTTCTAAAATAACTGGCAGAATAGATCATTATATGCATTTATCCACAAGAGGCTTAATTATTGAGGAACTCCAGCTGAGAAAGAGCATGGTTAATTAATTTTTATCTGAATGTACTGTCCGAAGGATTAATATTGGGGTAACGGGGAGGACACTTAATATCTGAAGATGGAAGGGAGTGGGATAATTTATTTGGAAGAATGAAATAATCAAGCCTTGTAGGTTCACCCTTTAAACCTCTCATCAGTTCAGAAAAATGTATTCCTCGGTCTTGTCTTATCGCTACTGAACATCCTTGCCTAACTTGAGGTGGGGGAGTTTTAGCAGTGTGCAAATGTGTTTGATTCTCTCTTGTAATATTGATAGTCAAGAGTTAAGAGTGGTGTCATTTAAAAATATGAAGGCAGAAGTGTTTCCATAGACAAAAAAACTAAATAGGAACACGATGAAGATGCAAAGAGAGGTTAACAGGAGCCTCTCTGGTTGATACAATAAACATGTGAAGGCAATCTTACCTTTCAGTATATGTACACAAACTTGGCAATAAATGTTCAAATGACAGGCTAATTAGCTCATTATAACGAACAAAAGGAAATTTCCATTGGCAAAGCCCAAGATTTTTGAAGAGCTAAACAAAATTTGAAATATTAATAAATTGAGAAACAGAATAAAACTGAAACTGAGTGATGAAGTTATCAATTGGTAGGTATTAAGGAGCACAGGGCAAGGAGGCAAAGAGGAAAATAAGGCAACAGATTGCTATAATAGATATGATACAATATCAACATGATAGACATGATATAATATTTTGTTCCATAGAGAGGAAACACTGTACACCAAGTAATATGTCCGTGTAATACACAGTAAAATAAATGTTAATTGTTACATTTAGTTATGTAGATTTACTACAAATCATTTTAAAAGGTTATTTGTAAATACAGTAAAGGGTATCATCCATCCATGTTGACAGTTCGGTGAACAATACTACAGAAGCCAGCTTCCCCATTGGAAAATATGGGTGATCAAAAATCTAACCTGTTGTATGTTTAGAAAAAAATTGGAGGGTCCCATTCTCCCTTATGTAGGAACAGCCCTGTATGTGTGTAAACTTGGCAAGTTTCAACTCACAGAGTTTCATTTTCCTGTCAGTGAAAAGGGAAGAGAGGAAAGGGTTCCATCTCTCTCCCCACAACAGGGTCCTACAGCAATTGTTGAGGTGGGTTGCCCAGGGCCTGGGCTTCAGGCGGAGAAGGTAGTGGAGGATGCAGATCCAATGGTGGATATCCTCACTCCTTCTGGACCGGCATATATTGCCCTACCCCTCATAAAGACCATTGCTGACACCACAAAAACCTCATGGCAGACCCCGGCTTCATTGCCCCCTATGCCTAAGCACCATGAAAGATGTTATTTTGTGCCATCCCGGGGCTTACTAGCACTTGTATACCCATCCTCCACCAGATTCCTTGGTCATGGACGCTGCTAACCAACGCGAGTGCCAAGGCTACCAACCCCCCTCTCCCCTCCCCCAAAAAGAATCGGGAGGCAAAACGACTCGACCTTTTTGGTAGAAAGATCTACTCCACTGGCAGCTTGCAGCCCTGTATTTCTAATCAGCAGGCCATTATCAGCAGGTACTGCTACAATACATGCAGGGCAACGTCAGTTTGCAGAGCTGCTGCCACAGGACTCCCATGCTGAAATCTCGGCCCTGGTGGAGGAGGGCAAGCTCATTTCCCGAGCTTCACTGCAGGCCGCTCTGGACAGGGCTGATGCGGCCACTCGGCCACCCACGTCTACTGGGATTGCCATGAGAAGGAGCTCCTGGCTCCAAGTATCAGGTCTACCAAACAAGGTCCAGCAGACCAGGATCTCCCCTTTGAGGGTGTGACTCCATTTTCCAAAAAGATGGATAAAGGGCTACATAGCCAAAAAGACTCAAGTGCCACCTTCAAATCGCTGGGCCTCCACAACCCTGCCATGCAGTGGAGGCATTTTAGGCTGCAGCCTCCTCCACGGTTCTGCCAACCGCAGAACCGGCAAGATGGCTCAAGAAGGAGAAACAGGAGCAGCAGGAAGAGGCTGCACCCATCCTCGGGCCAGGGCTCTGGCCCGTCTGAACCTTCATCTGGCCAGAAGCAGGCCTTTTGAAGGTGCGAATGAGGACGGCACACCAGAACTTGGACTGGATCCAACCCGCCTAAACGTCTCGTCCCTACTATCCCCTTTCTACCCTGTGTGGGCCTGTATCACATCGGACTGCTGGGTGCTCCGCACGGTAGAAAGGAGATTCTCCCTCCAGTTCTCTGCCCTTCCACCCATCTTCCCCGTCTCTCTTCAGGGACCCTTCTCACGAGCATCTCTTCATACAGGAGGTGCACTCACTCCTATCACTAGGAGCAGTTGAAGAGGTTGCTCAGGAGCTGAAAGGCAAGGGCTTCTGTTCCCGGTATTTCCTAATACCATAAGCCAAAGGTGGGCTCAGGCCCATCCTAGACCTGTGAGAGCTCAACAAGTTCATGAGGAAACTGAAGTTCCACATGGTCTCTTTGGCCTCCATCATCCCTTCCTTGCATCCAGGGAACTAGTATGCTGCCCTCGACTTGAAGGATGCATACTTTCATATAGCAATTACACTTTCCCATAGAAGGTATCTCAGGTGTGTGGTGAGCAACAAACACTACCAGGTCACAGTCCTCCGGTTCGGCCTGTCAGTGGTCCCGTGTGTGTTTACCAAGTGTATAGCAATCGTGGCCACCTTCCTATGCATATGCCAGGTACAGGTGTTCCCGTTCCTCAACCACTGGCTGATCAAGGGCCACTCCAGGGTCAAGTGGAGGCACAAGTCTACTTCATAAGAACAACGTTTAATGAACTGGGCCTTAACCTGAACATAGGGAAATTGACTCTGTCCCCTGTTCAGTGGATAGAGTTCATGGGGGCAGTGCTGGCCTCAACACACGCCAGGGCATACCTCCCGGAAGCAAAATTTCAGGCCCTAGGCAACATCATTCGAAGTCTCAGGCAGTTTCCCCCACCACAGCAAGGAATTGCCTGAAACTTCTAGGACATGTTGCCTCTTGTACCTATGTGGTGCAACATACCAGGCTCAGACTCCAGCCTCTCCAATTGTGGCTAGCCTCGGTGTATTGGCCAGCTAAGGACAGTTTGGACAGGGTCGTGATTCTGCCTCGCCTGGTCCTCGACTCCCTTCAGTGGTGGCTTGACCCGCAGGTAGTGTATGCATGGGTCCCTTCACCGGTCCTCAGCTGTCCCTCTCACTAGTGACAGACGCTTCAGCCTTGGGCTGGGGAGCACATCTGAGACACCTCAGGACACGAGGTCTCAGGTGGAACTCGCTCTCCACATCAATATCAGAGAGCTAAGAGCTGTGCGCCTGGCATGCCAGACTTTCTGAGTCCACTTGTCAAGCATTACCAGCAGATCGAGAGAAGTGATTATTCCCCTCTATTCAGCACTGGTGAGGCCACACCTGGAGTATTATGTCCAGTTTTGGTCCCTCCACTACAGAAGGATTGTGGACAAATTGGAGAGAGTCCAGTGGAGGGCAATGAAAACAATTAGGGGGCTGGGCCACATGACTTACGAGGAGAGGCTGAGGGAACTTGGGTTCTGTAGTCTGCAGAAGAGAAGAGTGAGGGGGGATTTGATAGCAGCCTTCAACTACCTGAAGGGGGGTTCTAAACAGAATGGAGCTAGGCTGTTCTCAGTGGTGGCAAATGACAGAACAAGAAGCAATGGTCTCAAGTAACAGTGGAGAGGTCTAGGTTGGAAATTAGGAAACAATATTTCACTAAGAGAGTGGTGAAGCACTGGAATAGGTTACCTAGGGAGGTGGTGGAATCTCCATCCTTAGAGGTTTTTAAGGCCCAGCTTGACAAAGCCCTGGCTGGAATGATTTAGTTGCTGGTTTGAGCAGGGGATTGGACTAGATGACCTCCTGAGGTCTCTTCCAACCTTAACATTCTATGTGTATCAGTCATGATAGACAACACCACGGCAGTGTTCTATATCAACAAATGGGTGCACACTCCTTTCCCCTGTGCCAGGAAGCCCTCATGCTGTGGGACCTTTGTGTAGCTCATTCGATACTCCTGCAAGTGTTGTACCTCCCAGGAGTATAGAATGAGTTGACGGACTGTCTCAACAGATCTTTTCACGGCCACGAGTGATCCCTATGCCCAGACATCGCGAACTCCATCTTCCAACGGTGGGGCTTTCCCCAGATGGGCCTGTTCGTCACACAACAAAACTGGAAGTGCTAGTAGTTTTGCTCCTTCCTGAATCACAGTCCGGGCTCCATCGCAAACGCGTTCCTCCTTCCATGGGGAGGCCGTTTCCTATATGTGTTTCCGTCCATCCCTCTCATTCACAAGGTGCTCCTCAAGATACGGAGGGAAGAGGCTTCAATGATATTGATAGCTCCAGCCTAGCCCCGTCAACACTAGTACACATCTCTCCTGGAAATGTCCGTGGAAGCCCCAGTTACCTTGCCACTCCTCCCGGACTTAATAACTCAGGATCACAGCCATCTCCAGCACCTGAACCTCGAGTTGTTGCACCTCACAGCGTGGAAACTTCATCTCTGAACCCCACAGAGCTCTCCTGGTCGGACCCAGTTAGACAAGTCCTCCTTGGCAATAGGAAACCCTCCACCAGGGCTACCTACCTTGCCAAGTGGAAGAGATTCTCAGTCTGGTTGGCGCAGCATCACTTGTCCCCGATGCTCACCTCTATACCACTCATACTGGACTACTTTCTCCATCTCAAGCACATCTTTGTCCATGTCGTCAATAAGGGTTCACTTGGCTGCCCTCTCTGCCTTCCATCCAGGTTGAGAGGGCCGGTCGGTGTTTGCTAACTCCTATGGTCAGCCGTTTCCTGAAAGGTCTCATCTGGAAACTGACTCCAACCTGGGACCTCAATCTGGTCCTTTCCAAATTGATGGGTCTGCCCTTTGAACCGCTGGTGACGTGTTCCCTGCTCTACCTGTCATACAAGGTGGCACTTCTGGTAGCGATAACCTCAGCCAGGAGGGTATATGAGCTCAAGGCCCTAACATCAGAGCCCCCTTACACCGTGTTCTATAAGGATAGGGTTCAACTCAGGCCACATCCAGCTTTTCTCCCGAAGGTTGTCTCCCAGTTTCACATCAACCAGGACAACTTCCTCCCTATGTTCTATCCTAAGCTGCACTTGAGCGGCAGAGAGCAGAGGCTTTGCTCATTGGAGGTCCGCAGAGCGCTAACCTTTTACACTGAAAGAACTAAACTGTTTAAGAAGTCCATTCAACTGTTTGTGGTTGTGGTAGACAGGATGATGGGTCTTCCAGTCTCCTCCCAACAAATTTCCTCGTTGATTACGTCCTGCATCTGTGAATACTATAACCTGGCAAAGGTGCCTGCCCCTCCGATCACAGTGCACTCCACTAGGGCACAAGCTTCTTTAGCTGCATTTCTGACGCAAGTCCCGATCCAGGAAATATGCAGAGCAGCAACGTGTTCCTCCATACATACTTTCACCATGTATTATGCGATTACCCAACAGGCCAGAGACAATGCGGCCTTCAGTAAAGCAGTGCTCCAGTTAGTGGACAGCTCTGACTTTCTCGTAACTGTTGTTCTTCCAGATGTGGTGTTCATGTCATTCCAATACCCACCCACCCACCCACCCCCTCTGTCGGAGTAGCCAGCAAGATGGAACTGAGAGGGTGGCAGGTTGGTAGGGCCTGGACCGACCTGACGGATACTGCTAGGGGGGAAATCTTCTGACTGCCACTCTCACACACCTGATTGGAATGGACATGAACAACACCTCTCGAAGAACAAGAGTTACGAGAACGTGAGTAACCATTTTTTTTTCTCTTTTGAAAACATTGTTATAGTATGGCAGCACTCACAAAGGCCTGGCCTGATTCAGCAAGGTACTTAAAGACACGCCTAACTTTAACCGTGTGAATAGTCTCGTGGCACTCAATCATGAATAAGGGTCTAAAACAGTGACAGATAATCTAAGTGTTTGAAAGTTCATTTTTGAACAAAGATAATATACACTCACTAACTCTGCAGTCCTACAAACATTGACAATTTACATAACTTTATGCTGCTTAGTATTCTAGTTAAATTCAACGGGATTACTTGGGAATAAATTTAAGCTTTATTTAGTAATATTTCTTTAGCAGTCTGAAGTATCGTAACCAATTGTTGGAGTTTTATGTTAACAGTAGTCCAACTGTAGCTCCACTGGTAAAGGAAGTACTTGGCAAGAACGTGAAATGATTATGCAGCATTAGTGAAGAAAAATGTGCCATCTATGTTTTATGGCTGGTAATCTGTTTTCAGTTTTACTTGTTTTTTGATACCCTGCTGAAGCAGAATTGCTCATCTCAGAAGTCTTTGAAGCACATTTTCAAATTTTAATTTTAACTCCGATCAGTACAGAGACTAGTTTAGAAATATGTTGAATTATTGAGGAGAGTCCTATATTATTTCTCTTTATTCGATTTTTTTCAGTCTAACGAAAAGATTACTAACATACTAACTGCTTTAGCAGCTTTCCTCTAGATTAAGAATCTCATTTTGAAAGTTACTGTAATATCTGTGGCAGATTATAAAGTATCAGAAAAATGGGTGACATTTATTCTGCCATACTAAACATACCATACAATGAAGGCCTTTGTTCTAGTTTTAATGTGCTTCAGTATCTATTTTACCATAGAGATTCAGGAATAAAAAATTGTTTGTATCAGTGCTTAAGAAGTGGGGAATGAAGTAAATGCCTCTCTTTTTTTTTTTAAATGTTCTAGAAGAGACTTTTTAAATTTTGTAATATGGACTATTACAGATTAATAGACTATTGTATTTATTCATTGTTCTGATGTAATAAAACGTATGTGATTTTGCTGGCTTCAACTTTTCAGAGTAAAATAATATGAGAAAGGCAAGGACTCCAGGCTTTCCCAGCAATGGCCTGGGACTAATTCATGTGATAACAAAAATGTATAAGACATGTAAGACAAAAGTAAAACTCCAGGCAGTCCTCAACTAAGTTTGATATGTGCCTCTCCACCAAAAATCTGACAGTACTCGATAGTGTTAATCTATGTTATGGGGAAGAAGTCACGTCAGTAAATTCAGGGATGAACTATTTAGTGTTTTCAGTTGTTTCCTCCGAGCTATCAAAATTTGTTCTGTCCTCCTTGTGGAGACTGAAGATAGTTCAGAACTGTTGGCCTGATCAGGTGATGGCTCATTTAGGGAACTTGCTAAAGATTTTGCCTTTGTCCAAGAGGCCAACTGAGCATGGTGTAGCCTGGATCTTGGCTGCTATCCTCCCGTATCAGGGAGTGCAAGTATCAGGGAAGTCATTGCATTGGTATTGGACAAACCTCATGGGATGTGGCCCTACCCCATTCTGCTCTGGGCAGCTGTCCAAGACCTGTGTTGGGATAGAGGATGCTGTTTTCCTGGAAGGTGTAGGAGTTACTCCTACAGGCACTTCCAGAAGTATTCTGTCTGTATCAGCATTGCACATGGAAAGTATCTCCAGCCACATGTGTGGTATCGTTCCATGCAGGCTCACTGTGGTCCCTGGAGCTGCAATATAGACCTTACCTGCAAGCCTCTGCGTGTGAATGACAGAGTGAGATCAGTTTTTTGCACTTTTTCCCCCTACATATCCTTCCCTCAATAAATATACTAGCTGGCATATTAGTGTGACATCTGTCTTTTAGGCAACTCCCTCTGTTACACAAGAGGACAGAAGGGGACAAGAACAGACTCTCAATGTGGCAAGCATCCTTCCTATGGAAGCTTAAGGGTTGTACACAAAAGAGATTCAGGCTTAAACATTCTGCAATCTGATCCTGCACTCCTGAAGTTACTGGGAGATTTAATATTGATTTCATTGGGAGCAGGATTGGACCCAAAGTGCCACCAGGTGTGGTTTTTGTGCCCCTTGAAAAGCAGACCTAGGTATGAGAAATTAGGTGAGGAGAAAAAAGGAGGGTGGCTTTTAATAAGTTTGTCCAGTTAGCGGAGTTCCAATCTTAGGCAACAATCTGCCTACTGTGTGAGCCTGCGTAGTAACTACACAAAATATTTAACCACTGGGTATGTTTTCCCTGCCTGTCTCTTTCTGAGATAAAGTCTAGAAGCTCAAAACAAATAATTTTGTGATCTGGCAAGTAGGAAAAATGAATTTTACACACACGAACCTGTAGAACTGCAATGGACTGTTACAAATGTTTGGTCTCTCTTCATTACTGTTCCTACTTTTGCTACAGCACTCCTACAACCAAGCTTTCATTCCATATGAAGGTTCTCCATGTGACCTAATATCTAGTTTGGGAAAAGCTTAGACTGTTGGATTATCTTTTGTTGTTTGTTGTTGTCATGAGTACAGTGCTTTATACTAATGGGAATTCAGCATTTTAAAATGATAGGTTATCAGATTCTGTAATGGGGACCAGATCCCACTATCAGTTACCCAGGTAGTCTCTGTCAGGAAGCCCATTACTATCTGCTGTAACCACCGGAAATAGAAGGATTTCTACCCTTAGATATAATTGAAGCTGCAGTTAGAAATCAGCTTTGGAATATAAATCCAGACTTGACACAGTACTCCCTGTTCCAGAAACTTTGCTTTATGATGAACACTTAGTAACTATAATTAGGGTTTACAACCAGCCTGTTGTTGGAAATATTGATTTGTTGACTAAAATATTGATGAGTAGCTTCTTCTATGCTGTGATTGCTTTTTCTGATGCTTCCATTAGTATCATGTGCCTGAGCTACTTTATCATCTTGAAAGTGTGCTCATTGAACATGAAATTCACCCCTCTTCACTCAAATCCCAAGTATTTAGGTTTTGCACAAGTAATTTCATGGAGCTGTCCCAGCTCTGCAGCTGCTGTTCTAACCCATGTGATAGAATGGTGACTTCTGGCCCTCTATGGCTCTTGTACAATGGTGTTTGTACCACTGGGTCTGCATAAGTGAAGATCCAGTTGCCCCCCTCTAATCTGTCCCATTTGGAGTTAGTGTGGAGCCCCCTTTAACGGTGCAAAGGTTCCCTGGTGGTACTGCTCCACCTGTGATTTTCCTAAACCCCTTTTGCTGCCTACTCCTACCTCCAGAAATACTGGGAGGTTTCCACAACTTCTTGTACCATGTCTTCACACTAGGATGAATTTCAGCTTTCCCTGTTGCTAGCCTCGCCCATTGTCTTCCCTGGCCATCTTTCAATAATACAAATCCCTTCAGTTTCTTTGTCTTTTGCAAAATACGTAATGGGTTGTAGTCTGCTCGTAGAGGTTATTCATGGAGGTTCAGTGGTTCTAAAGTCTTACTGGCAATGACTTTTCAATGAATCCACTGTATTCATTATTGACTATGTTAAAATATGTAACTCATATCAGGTACTGAATTTAATGAGTTCCTTTTTACATATACTTTTGACTTTTTTTTTCTAATTCTTGAAAGTAGAAACAGACGAGATGTTTGTAAATTGCAAGAGACAGTAATAATAGTATCATATATATCTATATTATATATGTCCAAACTATTTCCTGATTTTATTTTCTATCTGCAGGTCCAGCAAGAACAAAGAAATCACACTGTAGAGCCTGTTATAGATGACTGTAAAAAGATGGGGACTCTCTTTGGTGAACTAAACAAAAGGCTTATCAGCATAGGCTTCACGAGGATGTATTTTGGAGAACGGATTGTGGAACCTGTAATAATCATATTCTTCTGGGTTATGCTTTGGTTCCTTGGCTTACAAGCTCTTGGACTCGTTGCTGTTCTGTGCCTTGTCATTATTTACGTGCAACAGTAGAGTATGGTGAATGGCCTGTTGGATAACATATTACAACCATATCACCTTTCAATGGATTTGTGTGTTTAAGCAAAGAACACCGGCATATTAAAAGCTGCAGTTTTCCAAATCATGCTACACATTACATTTGTGAGGTTTCTACATTCAGACTAAAATTACATACGCATTTTTAAGGAAGTCAACAGTCCTAGCACATCTCCAAAGGGAATGAAAAGGATATACTCCTAATAATGGTACTGTCCAAAGTAACTTACTCTTTTGAAGGGCTTGTCAACACAGTAAGTTAGTACACGGCAAGCCAGGGTGTGAATCTACTGCACACTAGCAAGTCAAATGCTAACTCAGTGTGGACAAGCCCTGAGTGAGGGTATGTGAGCCATTGCAACCTTGAGGGCTCAGTCCTAGGTTGTCTTTTTATTAAATGTGGTATAAAAACACCTCCATCTGAATGGGGTCAGCCTCTCTTCTGTGGTGTGGCTGATATTTTGAAATGACGCTTGTGTAGTGGAAATGCCTCTTTGTTTTGAAGAGTACACATAACCATGAGATATATGTTCTGTTATCTTTACATTGTTCTCCTGTAAGCTTTTTGAAAGCTGGACTCATAAATCTGTTAACTAAATAAAAATGTGTTCCTCCACTGGCTTGCATGTGTGTGCGCACACATTCGTTTGTTACTGTAATGCCAGGCCTACATTAGAAAAGGGTTGTCAGTCTAGCTATACCGACATAACTGTACCAGCAAATCCTCCTCCGGTAGGCTTAGCTTATACTGGCAAAAAAGTACTGTTGCCAGTATTATTGTATCTACCCTAAGGCTTTTGCCAATATATAATTGTCAGGGAAAAAAAATCACACCCCTAACTGACTTTGCTGTGCTGGCAACGTTTCTAGTGTAGACCAGGCCTAGGTCTACTTACATGTGCTTGGCTGTGGCCATTAATGCCTTTTTTTAAATATCAAAACAGTTCTCTTCGAGGAAATAATTTGGGGACTTTGCAAATAAATATAAATCCCCACCCCTGCAACTACTATTCCAGCTAATGTGCTTGAATACTGACCACAGCCCCTCTACACATCATATGCAGGAGGGTTGTATTACTAGTATTAAATGTGGATCTATCAACTTTGATGATGATTCTGATTTACTGCAGTTTGGGCCCAATCCTAACTTAGATGCAAGCTTTGCTTGTGCAAGCACAGCAGACGCAGGCCCTAATGTAAGATATGAGCAATTACGCAAGTAAGATAAGTATAGATAGATTTCAACTGCAGTCTTACTCAGGAATTTTTGGTGTTTGATTTGGAAATATACCATCTTAGAGATTCATGTTGTAAGCTGAAATATCAGAGAATAAGATATAATATTGTATAGAGTTTTAAAATAAATCTGTAAAATCCACTTTGATAATGTAGGATCCAATCCTGAGAAGTGCTGAGCAGAGGAAAGGCCAGAGAAAATCTTCACTAAATAGGCTAACAATTTAGCACTGCTCAAAACTGTATTTATTTTAAATACAGAATTGACCCTATCGTATGCATTTTTTCATTTCCATTTGTTTAAATAAAGCAGTTTACAGTTTAAGATGTAAGCATTTGAAATGCTACTTTCCATTAGTTTTTTGCAAATATTTTTGGATGGACAAACCTTAACCTTGTGTAGTTTTTAGTTGTTTACAAACTGTAGGCTTAATCCAAAGACCATTGAACTCAATGAAAACAATCCCTATTGCCCCAATCCTTAAGTTAACTAGGTCCTTAGGAAGATTCTTATGTCCACATGGAGTCCTGTTGGATTCCATGGCCTGCACACATTGATCCAGTTGCAGGGCCGATGGAGCCATTCCTTGTAAACTTTTCCAGCCATTGAAATCAATTACTATTTGTGGTTTTAAGCACTAAGGCCCCAATCCTACAACACTTTATGCATATGTTTACCTCTATAAGTAGCCCCACTGCATTAATGAGACTGTTTGCATGTGGGAACTTAAGCTCAGCTGTAAGTGTGTGTCGACTGGGCCCAGGTTAAAAAACTTATCAGTCTGTACATGAGTAAAATAAGTATACTGATGACATGGGAATACTGTACATCGTAAAATATTCATAGATGTGCTTTACTCAAACATTGCTGGAAATCTGGATTTCCAAAAGCTAAGCATAAATACAATTTGAATTTAATGGCAGGAGCTCTCGACCCACAAGTGCCTAAGGATAAATATTTAAAAATTCTTTTAAAAATAATGTAATATACATAGTATGTTTGTGTATTGTTTGTGTATAGTTGTGGTTTTGTCTGTGTATCTATATATGTATATATGGGCTGTATTACAAAATGTGCTTATTTTTTACACGTCATGCCTTTTTCCTCCCATACAAGTTATTATTCAGGACATTTCATCCACACTCTTTTGCTTCGTAGGGAAAAGGTCAGTGTCTTGTAGGATAGTCCCTGTTGCTGAGACTCTGTGCACACAGACTGTGTTGTGATGCAGAATACACTGATTTCCTGAAATGAAAGGAAACCTTCCATTGTTTTGGAACTTAAGGAATAGCTGGCCAAAGGTGAGGCTGCTTGGTCATAGGTACAGAAATGAAGTAGGGAAGACAATGTAGTTACCTGCATATAATTTGTTGTCTGTGCATGTTAATGATCACAAAGAACATGCATATAATCATCCCAGCAGCTCTCCTTCCCACACATCATGTACCACACATTCGTGAAAGGTGGTTCTTTACACTTGATTTTAGTTCAAAAGGAGTGTCACCTGTGTCTGTCCTCTTTTTTGAAGAAGACTATATCCTGCCCTACAAGTCTTTCATATCTGCATTTTTATGACCCTAAAAAAACCAAACAAGCCCCCACATAAAAAGTATTTTATACAGGATTGTCTGCCTTTAATATCTATATGTTACAGCATTTCCCTGCCCTGTTTTGGGTTTTTTTTTGTTTTTTTTATTTTTGAGAGTGAACTGGGGAAGACGTTCCACTATATTGAAAATGGTTTTAAATGAGCAACATAACGGAACAAAGATGTGTATCAAAAGAAAATGTATTGTCAAATTGTGAGAAAATGTATGAGCAGCCTTTGCATTGCTTCTCCCCCCCACCCCACCCCCAAACTACAGTTTGAAGTCACTGGGAGTTTTGGACTTGCAAAGAATGCAGAAGAGAGTCCCTACTCCAGAAATAAAGGGTGAATGTAAATTTTGTTTGGATACAAGGGGTATAGTCTCATGCTGAAAATCATTAACATGAATACAGACGACTGTCAGTCTCTCTCTCTCTCTAGTTCTAATTACGTGTGTCTATGTATGTTTGTATACAATGATTGTATAAAAGAATTACATCATCCAAATTGACATTAAATAATGAAATATGTAATCCTTATTGGTCTTTGGGGCAGATGATAAGATTTCTGTAGAACTATTACTGTGTCTCCAAAAGAGCCTTCAGATGCATAAATGTTTGAATTACTATGTACAGTAAGGAAACTGCACATACAGCAAAGCTGGTAGAACCTCATTTGTACTGAAAATTGACACATTGAAACTGTCCATAAGGGGGAAAATGTTGTTTCCTGGAGATATTTGTGTGAAATAAGTCTTATTGAAAGCACTTTGTTACTCTTTCTAATAAAATGTATTCTGTCCTCACATGAATTTGTTTTTCCCCTCTGTGTTGTTCTCTCTTACATTTGGAAGCAGCAAACTGATTAATAAAATGTATCTGATATGTCTTGATAATCCACTGATTTCAACTGAATTTAATATTATTGTAAATCAGCTATGGAAGAGTACACAAGTGCTCATCAGTGGACTGTAGCAGCTGTTGGTAACTGCATACAGCATCACATAACTATATGTCAAAGAATATAAACTGTCTCATTCCAAAAACCTGTGTAGTCTCGTTACAGCATCAGTGTCTGGAGGGTTTTCTGGTTAAGAGTGCAACCTGTGGAGGAACTAGATTTGGTCAGTAGCATGAGAGATACTTAATAAGCCCATAATTTGTAGACCTCTAAATAGACATTTTTGTTTAACGCTCGTGAATGATACACAGCCCAAGACATACTGAAGTGGATCCACTTCAAACAGTTCGTTCTCTCTCATTCCTCAACCCAGAAGTTGTTTCATTTCAGGCCATTCCAAAAAATGCACGTCTCTACCAGTGGTTCTCAACCAGGGGGTATGCATAGTCGATAGGTAGGCAGAGATTTTACAAGGGGTACAGCAACTCACCCTAGATATTTACCTAGTTTACAAAAGGCTACATAAAAAGCACTAGTGAAGACAATACAAACTAAAATTTCATATACACAATGCCTTGTTTATACTACTCTATATACTATACATTGAAATGTAAGTGCAATATTTGAATAGTTTCAAAAGGGAGGGTCTTAGAAATACTCTAATCGGTATGGTTATTTCTAATGCACTTATATACTTGGTGTCTATTGTAAGGTAATAAAGGTGGAAGAGGTTCATGTTTCACCACAATACTCTGAAAATCCAACCCTTCCTTTCTGTCTCAATGATGAAAATACTTGTTCACACCCTACTAATTTCCCATCTTGATTATTGCAACTTCTCTCTTATCTGGCCTCCTTGACTCCTCCTTGACCCTCTCCAGAGCTTATGTTCCTCACTCTTCTATCAGGCCATATCATAGTGCCCTCTTGCTTACCACACCAGTTGTAAACTTCCTATTTCCCTACACGTCTGTCTCAGCCTACCTCTTGGATCTCATTTGTTAGCTCCTTTGCTCCATCAACGACAGCCTCATCACCACCTTCTTTCCTTCACCTGTTCCCAGCTTTGTGCCTTCTCCATGCTACTTCATATACATAGAACAACCTGATGCAAGTTCCACAGACGCTAATTTTACTGTTTCCATTGTCTTCTCTGCTCTAGCTTTATACCAGAGAGGCATATGGAAGAGAAGCCTTCTTACAAAAAGAACTGAAGGCCTCATTTCTTAGCGTGTTTATCTTGTCTGTGTCTGCCTTCTAGGGTGCAAACTCCATGGGGCAGGAACTGTATTCATTTGTGTCTTGGACAACCCTGATTACATTTTTGGTGCTTAGCAAATTAATGCTGTCAGCTGCAGTGTTTAAAAATGTTTTATGAAGTGCTTGCAAAATATTTCCTCAGAGTGAAGAAAGTGAAGAAAGTGAAAGAATAGAATCATCTGTCCAAGGGAAAGTTGTTTTAGAAGGTTAAAATATTTTGGGTCAATGGGAGAGAATACCTTTCTGGTGAGGCAGTTGCTGACCTATGTCCAGCTGCAGATGAATTAGCTGCTTTCCAATCCACCACCAGCTACCAAAGCTAATGGGGAGAAAGGACGATCTCACCCTACAAGACCCAAGGAATCAATGAGGTCTGTTTTAGCAAGATGCTGATGGCAGCTTGAGGTGGAGGGGCATGGAAGAGGGAGGATTGCCTCTCCGCTGTCCAGGAATTGGTCCAACGACATTAAAGGGAGATATAGGGAGAATTAATACAGGATTGAATGCAGGATCTAGGATTTGTTAATCCTAGATTATGCTAATCCTGTTTCATTAATCTTGTATTTTGCTTTCTATCCTGGGTGTGAGAACAACCAGGTGGTGTTATTGCTGGTCTTTGCTTCCCAGTTTGTGCCCAAAACAATCATTATTTGCAAGAAATTTGTGTGTCTGCCTTTCTAACCTGTCTTTCTGTGTCCTCTGTCAAGGTACTTTAAATATACCCATTACTGTGCATCTATTTTAAAGCATTAACAATGATTGAGCTATTCTCCCAAACCTCATTTTTAGGAGCTGAAGTATCATTTGTGCAAGGAGCCAATTCATCACTGGGAAACTGCTGTTGGCTTCCCAGCAAGGGAAAGAACTGATTATTTCAATATGACTGTAGCAGTTTGGGCTTCATAGAGGACTTCTGAGAGTACTATGGAGAAGAGCCTGTTGGAGCCAGGGCCAGCTCCAGAGCCCAGCGGGGCAAGCTCCTGCCTGGGGCGGCCCTTTCCCGGGGGGGCGGCAGGCTGGGCCGGCGGACCTGCCGCAGTCATGCCTGCGGGAGGTCCACCGGAGCCCCGGGAGCAGCGGACCTGCCGCAGGCATGACTGCGGAGGGGACGCTCGGCCGGCGGCTCCAGTGGACCTCCCGCAGGCATGACTGCGGACGGTTCGCTGGTCCCGCGGCTCGGCTGGACCTCCCGCAGGCACGCCTGCGGCAGCTCAACCGGAGCCGCCGGACCTGCGAACCGCCCGCAGCTGCGGGAGGTCCAGCCGAGCCGCGCGACCAGTGGACCCTCTGCAGTCATGCCCGCGGGAGGTCCGCTGCTCCCGCGGCTCGGGGGCGCCTCCCGGGCATGACTGCTTGGGGCGGCCAAAAACCTAGAGCCGCCCCTGGTTGGAGCCATACGAATATTCCAGGACAGGAGGTGGACATCAGCCTTCCTAAATTCATTTACAAAGACTACCTGCTTGGGATAATTATTTCTGCTTTTTAGTAAATCTGTATTCTTTTTCTCACAAAAAAAAACCCCAGCTTGTCTCAAAACAACACAGCCCTGCCTCCCTCATGTACTTGCAACAAAGGAAAATATAATGGGTAACAGTTTCAAAAAAAATGTTAGGAGCCAAAGTCCCATTTTCAAAAGAGACAAGCACTCAGGAATCTTGGGGCTCAGCTACACGAACATTTAGTCTGGGGCGAGCGGAGGTGTGGATCTAACCTACACTAGCCTGCCATGGTCTAACTGTCCATCCTGCTGCCTCACACTGATAGCTTGTTAATGCATGAACTGTTAACATGTGCCAGCAAGGTCCACACAGACAGACTGGGAGAAGCTAATGTGAGGAAGATTCATGCCTCAGTTTGCCACAAACTAAATGTTTATGTAGATAAGCCCTTTGTCTTGCTGACTTTCTGTGAGACTCGAGCTCCCACTGGCCCAAGTTACTTTTGAAAATGGAATTTTAAGCTCCTAAATCACTTACATTTTTGAAAATTTTATCCAAGTGAAGCTAAATCAACAGTTTCATATCTCTTTAAAAATCTATAGAATCTTGATCCTAAAAGAACACTACTTCCCCCTCCAAATTACTAATTCTCAAAGAGTGGGAAAATATAGGCAGTGTTTAAGGAGCACTGGTGCAGGTTACAGTAAAGCATTCTGGCATAGCTATCTTAATGCTATCTTATGTCACACACTAAAACGAGTTCTCCAACATGTCCTTTACAGTCACTTTGTGTATCTATGCATCTTGTAAAAGACCTCGCTAGAGCTGACATCAGCCAAGTACTTGCTTTCCTCAGGCATTTCAGCCCTTTAAGCTCAGGACTCTATGTACCTCCTCCCCAGCTGATCTTATTTTGTCTGTAGGCAGCTGAACTCCACAAAATGGGCCTGCTTTTCCCTAAAGAGAGTGGAAATATAGTTCTAGCAAACTGCATTCTTTTCCTGGTCTTAATAGGATTAGTAAAAGCATATGATGATGATAACATTTTTCAATAAGAATAAAGCTTTCTCTGCCCTAAAGCTTGAACTTATTTCAATAAATATCTTCTACAATTACACTGTTGCTGGAAAAAAGATTTAACAGCCTTGATTCTATTACCTATCTCTGATTTCTAGCCCTCTATTTACTTATGCTAAGTGGTGCTGTTCAGTGTCACCCAACATAATTAAATATTATTCTAAGTTGTTTGTTAATCATGATTCAGAAATTTCAACAATCAGAAAGGTAAAAAGGAAACTATTTGGCTCTGTTGCATTTTCAGTGAAGCGTTACCTAATGCCTCATGCTTGGTTGATTCTTATTCCATCTATTCAAAAACCAAACACAAGTTACTGCTAACTGACCCCTTTGTTATCTTAACGTTTAAATTGCTCCCTTATTTTTCCTATCTTGTGCAGTAGCCATCACCATTCGGTCCACTCTACACTTGTAACAGCTACTGTCTTGGGGAATTCAATTCCCATATAGGGGCTGGATTTGTCATGGTTATAGCACAGTTGAATAAGGCAGCGGAGGCAGGATTGTATCATAATTTAAGTGTTCCTAAACTGTGCTTCAGCATTGGACTTTATCATTTTTCTGTCCTGTCTACAATGCAAGTCTTAGGCAGGTTTTACCTGTCTTGCATGAATTCTGTGTTATAAGCATGTGATGGTTAGTGTAAACAGGACCTTAAAACAATAAGAACTTCTTTGTGTATTGATTGCCATCTGCAGTTTCCCGTAAGACTGAGCAATGTATCATAATGGCTTTTTTTTTTTTTTTTTTTTGCAGGAATCAGCAGCAAATAAGCTACAAAATACTTTCAGGTGAAAGTAATCCTTCACTAATCATTACACTCTGCTGC
The DNA here is from genome assembly GCF_020497125.1 of Mauremys mutica. Lineage (NCBI taxonomy): Eukaryota > Metazoa > Chordata > Testudines > Geoemydidae > Mauremys > Mauremys mutica. The sequence continues at coordinate 32,328,045 of NC_059076.1, read as the reverse complement.
TCTATTCTTAAATTTCTTTCAGGAAACTTAATTCTCTGTTATTAGAACCTTCATTTAGATGTCAAAGTTGGTAATATTGTATCTTTAGTGTTAAATAAGGTTGCTCTTGTCTCACACACAGGCAGGATGATACTTTCTCTGAAAGCTGCTTTAATGCCTCCTTATCGCCTTTCCCACTATTCTCTGGGAATACAGACTGTGGAGGAAAATTACTTCAGCTCTCCTTCAATAGAAGTCAGTCACTTTCACCACCAGCTTCTGGTAGTGCTCATTATGTTCTCCTCTGTAAAAGCCCCAGATTTCTCAGGGGGAAACTCAGAAAGCATTCCACTTAGAATCAGGTCTGTGTATGTACAGATATATACTCTGTGTATTTTATGTGCTTTATTACTGCTATTTAAAAACTAATTTTTGAAAACATTAGTATTTGTTTGAGTTCATCCCCTGCTGTTTATTTCCCATATACAGTCACAGGACCACATTCATCCCTGGTGGAACTCCTCAGAGGCCTATAGCATTTTCTGCTGAGAATGAATTTGGCCCATAGCTGTAGATGCTACTCAGGCAAAACTCCCAGGGTCAAATTCAACCCTTAGTAGAAACAGCATAATTCTATCTATTGCCTTTATTGGAGCTGCTGATAGTTAAACCTAACAGAATCTGGCCTTGTCCTTGAGTAAGAATTTATCCTGATTAAGTTAGGTCCAGACACTGTTTGTTACATTTATGACCCTCTCTGCAGCAACCAGTTGTGCAGTCACAAACACAGCCGTATGACTTTAGACTGCCACAGGAGCTGATAAGAAACCAGGGTCCTAATGACTAATGCTTTACAAATTTTTCCATTAAGTATTGGCATTCAGTGTCGGAAATTTCCACTCTCGCCTCACTTGACACAGCTTGTGCTTTCATTACCATATTCCTGGCATTTTGTATACACAGGGGACAGGTTTGAGAAGGGCTGACGTTTGCTCTCTGAGTAATGTGCACCTGGCTCCAAAGCAGCTCTGGATGCATGGGCATTCTAGGGTGGGCAGAGTAGAAGCCAGGCAAGGGTGGACCAGAGGAAGGAAGGGGTGTGGCTGGGACAGGTTTACATCCTGGCTATTCTGTACCCCTGCAAAGACCCACGGGGCGTGCCGTGATTGGGTCCGGGGAGCGAGTTATTGCTGCTCTCAGGGTTGCCTTAGTCTGTGCCAAAGGCCACACCAGCCTGCAGCCTCCGTGACCTTGAATAGGAGACACAAACTGAACTCCTGTCCCTCTGCTGGTGCCTACATGGAAATGATTGTGGCTTTATATTGGATGTTACTGGGACTATAAAACGTCTGGCTGGTGGTTTAGGATAAATCTTTTGCCAAGTGCATATTTTCATGGATTAAAATAGAATGACCTTTAACTCGAAGCAAGGAGAGGTTATGTAAAAACTTTTTCCTTTAAGGCTTTTTAAAGGACTTTTGAAGGCTTTTAAATCATTTTAGTTTCTCAGCTAAAGGAGTTGCATTTAAAGTTTAAATTTTAAACCATTCGTTTAAAACAAAACACAGAGAATCCTAAAATAATCCTACACCCCCAATAAAATCCTGTAGTGTCCATACATCTGAAATTTGTCTGCAGAGCCTCTAAAGCTACACAGCTACAGGCTTCTACCTCTTACAAAATGACAAGATAAGGGCAAATAATTGCATTTATGGGGTTCCCAAGTCTGTATCCATCCCAGGTGTAGAAGCATAGACTCTGTACCCAGTTGATGGCAAACAGGCTCATGGGATTGATGCTGCACCTGCCTTGACAATTTTTAAATGGCCCTTGTGGCACAATCTTAATATTTCATTGCTGGACTCTGAAAAGCATCTCAACTCAGAGAGAAAGATGGGGTACGTTGGACTGAAGAGGTACATGAATACACACAAAGTGTATGGAAGGAAGATGGTGTCTCCCTATTCTGGGAGCCCCACCCCACCTTCGCTCAACAATTTTACACCCCACGTTGAGCTCTGCAGATTCCTGCAGAGGCCTGTTATTAGTATTAGTCATGTAGAGCATGGGATAATTCAGCTCACTGCACAGGAGGCATGTCCAGCCTTCTGAGGCCTGAGTGCCCCAGAGGGTCACGTAGAATTTATTCTGGATAGATTTCAGTATTGAAATCCCCCTCAAAAATTGTTTTTTTTAATTGCTGAGCTCTAAGGTAATTTGAAGTGTCATATTTAATCTCTTCTGTCATTAGATTTGTTTTAATGCATCTATTCATATATACTTTTGAGTGTCTTTTATATTAATTTTTAGTACTTATACAGTGTCTTCTATTTAAAATATATGATCTTGGAATATGTGTGAATTAACTACTTGAATACCAAATTGTCTCCCAAAACATTTGAAATATCAGATGAAATGGAAATTCTGATTTTCACTTATCTTTATTTAGCAATTACTTTCCTAGCTTGACTCAACATCCATGTCACCTCAGTTGGAGACTGTGTGAGGTGCAGCTCAGGTTTCATTGTCCTGTGATGTCATGTTTTTTGTCCTTTAAAGACTGCCAAAGTCAACCTGCAAGAAGAGGAAAGCCAAGACCTGATATTCCTAAAGTAAAAAAAGAAAAAAATCTTGAATAGTAAAAAACTAAACTTGAAGGTTCTCTGTTGTCATAAAGAAGCAGTAAGCACAACTCTGTTTTTTTCATTTTGACTATGCTATTCATCTTGAATATACTGTGTAAAGATCTGGATGAAGTTTTAGTAATAACTTCACTGACTCAGATGTAGAATGTCAGATAGCTAAGTGGAGGATTCATGGCTTACTATTTTAAAGAGTGCAAAAACCACTTCACTGCTGTGGCTGTAATCTTAACCTGAGGAAGGACACGAGCAGTGGAAATGTCTTTGATTTTTTGCCCTCTCTGACTTCTGTAAAAAGTCTTCATCTGTGTTTTTTTTTTGTCTTTTCCATTCTGATATTGTTGTGTATATGCATAAGTGCTCTGGGGCTTATTGTATCCTCGTAAAACAAAAATCAAGTTGCCGTATGTTCCGTTTCTTCAGGAAGCAAAATGTAAATCAAAAACTTTATAGCTCATCTGGCTGCTAAAAATGACTGCAATGGTACCTTGGATGCACTGGGCTCACTGATGGTATGGAACAGTCGTGAGGCATGGCATGGAAACTATATAACAGTCAAAGATTGTTTCATAAACCCCATGACTTTCCGGCCAAACACAGGTATTCACATAGGTTGTGTTCAGCTCCCAGCTTTTCACTGACAGCATTGCGGGCTCCAGTCCCATGATGACGTTGGTTCCACTAATAATAAAGGTACCTACATAACTCCTCCAGTAGGGTTCACATGGCACATAGGTCTGATCAGAGAAGAATTAACTCATGTTTTTAATCCTGTAACATATGCTGGAATTTGAAGCCAACATGTCCCACAAAGCTGCTGTTCCCGCACTGCTCTCACCATCCACACCTCTTGTAGTTCACATACTACCCAAGATAATGTACCGTTGCCATAGCAGACCTGTTGGTGCTTCCCGGTGGGGATATAATCACATTTGCCCTCTGTGTGCTCTGCTTCCTTTCCCGAGGTGATTTTAGCCCCATTGTCCTATGTTCATTGCATAAGCATAAGGGTTGACAGTGTAAGTACAAATAACTAGGCTTAAATAGCAAAATAAAACTGACATAGCAGGAAATTGAAATGTTCTGGCTAATACTCTGGTGTCTGGTCTCCACTGTGCACATTAAGGACTGGAATTGGAGCCATAGTTCAGTTTCCTGATGATGTCACGTTGTGGTTTTGAACATAGCTGTATGTATTTAGTCCCTTGAAACCATCAGATCAAGAGTTCCTGCCATTAGCACGACTGTAAACTGCATTAGAGCATCCCACTGGAAAAATCAAAACTCCTGCTGGCTAATGGTTAATAATGTTTCAAGGGTAGTCTGCTCTCTGCCATGCATCCTGATCATTATCTTTGTATACTTATTCCTGCTTCAATATCTTTATCAGCTGAGGTGTGCAAAATTCTACCTCTACAATTTACAGATTTATAATATAGTTATTACTGCTGTGACTAGAAAATGAATTGTAATACTTTTATCATGGACACAAACTATGGTTAAAGCTTAGTAGTGCCCCCCCTAAGAAGGCTCACTTGCTGATTTTTGTTTCCATGGACTCACAAACTGACTTAAAGAAATCAAGGCCACTGTGTTATTGGAAATGTTGACACCTTAGCTCTCAATTCTGAATGTCTCCTATTTGCCCATCAAGGCTTAAAATGTAAAACCATTTGTGTGAAATATCTTGTAAAGTTCATGTAGGATCTTACTTCTTGCCTCATATGTGTTCCATTTCACAGAACTGAAAATAATACGTCTACTTTTGCATCTGTGCACCACATTTCCTAGTTTTTCATTCAAAATTCTTAGCCCCAGTTGTAAATTTGGGCCTGCACACACCTCCTTTAATACATCTTCTCATCCCAAAGCATCTTTACAGACACAGGGAGAGGTACAGCACCACCATTCATTCCTGTCCATGGCTTATTCCTCCCTGATCATGTCCGGCCTGATCATGTCCCTACATAAGATGGCCTGATAACTAGTCAGTAGTCAGCCTGTAGGTCTGACTGACCTTGGTTGCATTTGCATTACTGTCTTTAGCATCCTATCATCTATTTGTCTTCTACAGTGTCCCCACCATCATAATATTTTCCATTGCAGTCAATCCCATACCCTGACTTCACATCATACTCTTTCTAACTTTTTTTTTAAAAATCATTCCACTTTACACCTGCTATCATCCAAAGAACTCTCCTCTCTACTGCTGCCAGCCTTCTGATGTTTCATTTAATATATCTGCTTCCAAACCATAGAGCAGGAATCGGCAACCTATGGCACGCTGCCTGTCAGGGAAATCCGCTGGTGGGCCAGGTCAGTTTGTTTACCTTCAGCGTCCGCAGGTTCAGCTGATTGCAGCTCCTTCTGGCCACAGTTCGCCATTCCAGGCCATTGGGGGCTGCGGGAAGCGGCGGCCAGCACATCCCTTGGTCAATCAAAAACCAGACTGACCATATTATTAGCAGTAAGAGGCATAGAAGGTCACTGTTGGATGTTAGAGTCTATAGGAGTGCCGAGTGTGGCAGCGATCATGAGCTACTAATGGGAAAGATTAACTAAAAAGTCAAAGAAAAAGACAGGTGCAACTGGAGCCAGATTTGATTGTCATAAGTTAAAGGCTAGCTCTCTGAGGGAGGTATACAAGAATGATGCTTCGAGGGTGTTTCGGTCCATTAATCTGCAATGAAAAAGAAATCTCACTACAGACTGGATTGGTACTGTTCAAGGAAGCAATACAAAATATGGTGGAGGAAGTTATTAGAAGGCATAAGCAAACAAGGAAAAGCTAGACAAGTAATTAAACAAGAACATTACAGGAAAAGTGTAAACAATCCAAGACTGCTGGAAAGATCGAAGAAATGAAAGTGTTGCAGAAAGCAGTGAAGAAATCACAAAGATTGCACAAGCAAAAGATCTGGAAAGATGAAGTTCAAGAGCTAGAGGAAGGGTCAAGAAAAAAAAAAAACCAATGTACCCAAAGGTTAAGTTATATGGAAACACAGTCAGACCAGCAATACAAGCAGCAAGAGAGACTACCAGAGAACTGACAACAAATACCAAAGAGGTGCTGGAAGTATGGAAGCAGCATTTTGACCAAGTGTTGAACCCTGCCATTCAGCCAGATGCAAGCAGTCTAGACATGCTAGATGAACAGTGCAAGGCAAAATGGTTATCAGCACTGAACCACCATCAGAAAAAGAAATAGAAAGAGCAGTGTGGCACTTAAAAATGGGAAAGCTACAGGAATAAACAATATAATAGTTGAGCTGCTAAAATGTGGTGGGACAAGTGCTGTCAAGTATTAAAGAAAAATATATAAGGTATGAGAGCAAGAGGAGGTACCAGATGAGTAGCTAAAGGCAAGAGTTGTACGAATCCCAAAGAGAGGAGATCCTGTCAATCCAAATAATTGTAGCAGTATAAGCTTATTATCAGTACTGGGAAAAATCATTGTGAAAGGAATTGTCAACAGATTAAGGCAAGTTTTAGAGGAAATGGTAGACAAGGAGTAGTATGGCTTCAGACAAGGACAAAGTTGCATTGATCAGATATTTGCTCTTTGAAAAGTGATAGGGAGAAAAGTCAGAATCATAGGACTCGAAGGGACCCTAAGGGGTCATCTAGTTCAGTCCTCGGCACTCATGGCAGGACTAAGTATTATCTAGACCATGTCTGACAGGTATTTGTCTAACCTCCTTAAAAATCTCCAATGGTGGAGATCCCACAACCTTCCTAGGCAATTTATTCCAGTGCTTAACTACCTGTCTTCCCCATCTTCCTTGACTTTTTGAAGATAATCACTAATGGCCCAGATATGTCCTCACTTAGCTCCTTAAGTATTCTAGGATGTATTTCATCTGGCCCTGGTAACTTGAAGACATCTAACTTGTCTAAGTAATTTTTAACTTGTTCTTTCCCTATTTTGGTTTCTGATCCTACTTCATTTTCACTGGCATTCACTATGTTCAACATCCAATCCCTACTTTCGGTAGAAACTTTGTTCTTTGGTGAAAACTGAAACAAAAAAAGTCATTTAGCACTTCTGCCATTTCCACATTTTCTATTATTGTTCCACACACACACATACATTGAGTGAAGGACCTACCCTGTCCTTAGTCTTCCTCTTGCTTCTCACGTATTTGTAGAATGTTTTCTTGTTACATCTCTGGCTAGTTTAATCTCATTTTGTGCCTCAGCCTTTCCAATTTTGTCCCTACAGACTAGTATTATTGTTTTATATTCATCCTGTGTAATTTGACCTTGTTTCCACTTCTTATAGGGCTCTTTTTTGAGTTTCAGATCATTGAAGATCTCCTGGTTAAGCCAAGGTGGTCTCTTGCCATATTTCCTATCTTTCCAAAGCAGTGGGATAGTTTGCTCTTGTGCCCTTAATAATGTCTCTTTGAAAAACTGCCAACTCTCTTGAACTGTTTTTCCACTTAGACTTGCTTCCCATGGGATCTTTCCTACCAACTCCATGAGTTTGCTAAAGTCTGCCGTCTTGAAATCCATTATCTTTAAGAATAATAGGAGATATACCAATCTCCTAGAACTGGAAGGGACCTTGAAAGGTCAAGTCCAGCCCCCTGCCTTCACTAGCAGGACCAAGTACTGATTTTTGCCCCAGATCTCTAAGTGGCCCCCTCAAGGATTGAACTCACAACCCTGGGTTTAGCAGGCCAATGCTCAAACCACTGAGCTTTCCCTCCCTCCTTTATTGTGTTGTTTCCCTCCTTCCATTTCTTAGAATCATGAACTCTACCATTTCATGAACATTTTCATCCAAGCTGCTTGCCACTTTCAAATTCTCAACCATTTCCTCCCTATTTGTCAAAATCAAATCTATTTTCCCAACAGATGTCCAGGTAGCTGAAGTCCCCCATAAGTCCCAAGTCCTGTGCTTTGGATGATTTTGTTAGTTCTTTCATTTCTGGTTAGGTGGTCTGTAGTAGAAACCTACCATGATATCACCCTTGTTTTTTACCCCTTTATCCTTACCCAGGGACTTTCAACAAGTCTGTCTTCCATTTCCATCTCAAGCTGAGTCTAAGTGTATACATTTTTATATATATGGCAATACCTCTTCCCCTTTTCCTCCTGCCTGTCCTTCCTGAGCAACCTATACCACTCTATACCAATATTCCAGTCATGTATATTATCCCACTAAGTCTCTCTGATGCTAACTATGTTGTAGTTGTGTTTATTAACTAGCACTTCTAATTCTTCCTGTTTATTCCCCATACTTCTTGCATTAGCATACAGATATCTAAAATACTGATTTGATGTCCCGTTATGTTCTTTCTTATCTCTCCCTTATCCCTACTGTAATGGCCCATGTTCCCCCCAGATTCTGATTGGAATTAAATGATGGGAATTAAATATATTTGCTGTTCTCACTGACTTCACAAGGGCATCTGATTCAGCCTGGAAGGAAGCATTATGGAAAGTAGTAAAATTATATGGCGTCTGTACCTATTGGGTTCTGGGAAGTGGGCACCCACTCCTGCCTTAAAAGGCTTAAATGAGTCCTGGGAGAGGGCTGAGGCTGTGAGAGGGCTGCTGCTAGGAAAAGCAGCAAGTCTCGGCTGATTGGGGAACCAGCCACAGATGTGGCCACGCCCCAATCAGGGCCCAGCTGGCCCTTATAAGAGGGCAGTGGGCCAGGAGCACACAGACACTCTCTCTCTAGATGTGGAGAGGGATGGGCCTGGCTGCTTGGAGCTAAGCAGGGTACCGAGACTGGAGCAGGGAAGGGGGAAGATCGGAGGAGTTGGGGAGCTCTGGCCTAGAAACCCCCAAGGCTGCAGGCCTTCTTAAAGGCCAAAGAAAGGTAATGGGATTGCAGAGGGTAGCCCAAGTGCAGGCAGAGGCAGCAGGTCCAAACCCTCCTTGCTGATGATGAATGGCATTTACACTGCAGTCTGCCCCAGTGAATGGGGGCTAGATTGAGACTGGCAGTAGCCATAGTCTGAGGTGAGGGTGGGACAGAGGGTGGGGGTTTCCTGGGGAGGGGAGACCCAGATCTGTGGGGGTACTGCCAGGGGGCAGCACCCTGGCCTGAAAGGGGCACCGGGATCCAGGAGGGACTCAGGCCCAGTGGCAAGTGGGACACCAGCCTGCAGAGGGCTCTCTGGGGGCTGGAAATGCTAATTCCCTGGCTGACCAGCAGGAGGCACCGCACCGGTGAGTCATCACCCTGTGACAGAGTCCCAGATAGGGCAACTGTAATTATAAAAGTTGTGTCCAAAGACTTCTTTAATACATGAGCAATGCAAATTCTTTCTTGGAAGATGACTTGCAAATTTAAAACTAAAACACATACCAAGATTACTATTATGTGTTGAATGGTACTAATGATCAGGAGGAGAGGGGCATTCTGCAATGACGGCTGATGACCGCTGAAAGCAAGTAAGCAAAACTGACCTTGAAACTGTGCTTAGAGCCAGTTTAGAGCATGAGAGGAAAATCAACACTGTGTGACCTAAAATAGGATTGACAAGGCCTGCTAGGTCTATCCTACCTGCCTGAAGAGCCTTCACTGCCATTCAGCATGTGATTTAAACTTAATATTTATTTTGTGTTTGTTTAAATCCTGTTAAGCCCAGTCTTACAACATAGTCCCAGCTCTTTATTTTGAGCTGTGCCCCAATAGATGCTATGTTGGGGATATATTGGCCAACCACATCATTCTTCTGGAGTCTCTGTACATTAGGTAAATCCATGCTTTCTCTAAAAATTTACATTTTTGCAAAATGTTTTTAATACTGTGTGCACTGTACTATGCAAAAATATGGCTATACCTGACCTATAGAAGTCAACTGTATACCTCAGAGAGAGGTGCCAGGGTTGGGTGGTATGAAGTCACCAGTATAGTCAGTATTGGGACACTCCTTAGAATGAGAAGGAATAATATGCAACAGGACTGAGCATTGCAGGATGTTGAAACCTCCAAAAACTCTAGGTACGGTTTAAATTAATTATGTGATGAGGCCCACTTTTGAATATAGAGGGCCAGATCTGCTGCTGGTGTACGTCCACTGAATTCCAAGCCTACTGTTAACAATAGGCTTTTGATATTCCTATTGAGAAGTCCCCTTTTGTCATTTTGTTTTGTTTTTTAAACTGTTTCCCACAATTTTCACTCCAAGATCCTCCCTTCAGCACTACCTGGAAGTTTCAGTTATTTATATTTCTCCCTTAAGGTTCATATTTAACCTCTTGAACTGAGTTAGAATTAAGTGACATAAGTCCAGACTTTTATCTTGGGATTTAATAGGAGGTTTTTGCCCTAATGTCACTTTTATGACAATCACATGTTTGAGACTTCCCAGGTGTGCTTCATAAGTAGTTATTCTAGTTTCATATTGCAAAACATGTCCACCCAGGGCCAAATTCTGTGCTGACCTCCAGCCTGTACATAATACATTGAACTCATTGGAATTTGCAGTGTAAATTAATGCAGACTTTGGCCCTCAGTGTCTGCTAGTCTACTGTCCTAATTGTACTTGGTGTCCTGTTCTAATTGTTAAATCATTGCTACACTCTCTGCTCTGCTAAGAGGTTGGCCAACCTCATTCTGCACTCTCATTTTGGCTGGTTTAACTAGCAGATTCATTGCCTGGCTAATATTGTTTGTAATTCTCTTGTAATACTGTTCTCGAGCTATTTCCCAATACCTGACTTCTCCAGATTGGAGGCAAATAAAGAAAGAGCTATAATACTTCCTACTGAGCAATCTAATTGATTTGATCTGTAAGAGTGTGATTCAAGTATAAGGAGGATTAGAGTCATAAGCATTAGGTACTTCAATCAAGTTCTTGCTAAATTCTGTTTGCCTGCTTCAGTTTCCTCAGTCAATTGTATATTACAATCATGTACTTCAAGTATCCTGGATTTCAGATATTTCAAATATTTGTGAACATAAAAACTAATAAACATTTGGACAATAACGCAAATAAGTTACCCTTTTAGTTTAACAAAGCAATTGCTTAATATCTACTGATTCTCCTTTTTTGGGGGGGTGGGGTATAAACTTCAGCGATTGATAAGTGTTAGCGGAATCTTATACAATTCAGCGCCTTTCACTTCTAGTTTACCAGTTCAACTTTGGTCCAAGTCATTTCAGAACCAGAAATGTTACCATCTGATGTCTTATTGCAGGACTATAGTCTATATGAATGAACTGGATGGCCCAAGTCCAGCTTTTAATGAGCAGACATATAATTAACAAAATAACCGTCACAACTGGCGCTATTTGACATGCTTGTCAGCAGTGTGAGCAAAGAAGAGCAGGATTAGAAGGACAGGGAGCCTGAACTATACATCCTTCCTCTTCCTTATTAATAATTACTTATATTACAGTAGTGCTTAGCAGCCCCAGGGTTGGGACCCCATCATGTTAGATAGACACTGTAAAAACACAGTAAGAAATAGTCCCTGCCATGAAGAGCTCACAATCTAAGAAGATGAGAGAGACAAAAGGTAGAAGAAAAGGAGGAGGAGTATTATTCTCTTGTTCTAGCAGCAGCTAAGCCACAGAGTGATTAAGTAACTTGCCCAGTATCACACAGGGAGTCTGTGGAAGAGGTGAGCATTGAACCCCAGTTGCCTGCATCCCAATCCAGGGCCTTAAACTAAATGACCATTTTCCCGTTGAATAATAGTGCTCCATACTTATGTTTTTCTGGAGGTTCACACTTCAGGAGTAGGTTTTAGGAGTTGGAAAAATCTATATAAAAAGAGTGAATTCTGAACAGTATTGAATTATTAGGCTCAGTTCTTATAATACTAAGTAACGTTACCACTGAATGTGATGGGGCATAAATGTTCCGGGGAATATTCAGCTAGAAAGCACCTGTGAAGCAGCTGCTGAATGTGCCAGAGAAATCCTAAATATTCCATTGTTTTCAACAGAATATTGATGAGGTTGTAGGAGCACAGCAGGAAGGAGGATGTTAGTAAGTTACACTTCATTAGCTCAGTGTAATTATGTACAAAGGAGTGGGGCTTGCATTCCATCAGTTTCAGTTTTAAAGAGGCAGTTCAGTTCTTTAAGTGGAACCTCAGTGCACTTCAGCAGATTCCTGTTTCTGCTGAAGTGGTGCATCAAAAAAAGTAGGGATATTTTGAAATGACATTTGAAGAGCTTCACCTTGTATATGGTGATATTCCCTTGATCTACCTTTATATGAATAGGCAGAGATTTGAAATGTATATCCACCCTGCTCTCTGATTTAGGTCAAATCCACTGTATTTTACAATGTTCATACTTTCTCATTATATTCATTTTAAACTCTCTTGCTAATCAGCTCTTCATCTCATCTTAAATTCAGCTGAAAATGTATCTTTGCCTGTACCTTTTTAATTCCTCTCTCCCTCAACTGGCATACATCTCTGTAATGATATTTTATGCCATAAAACATTCATTTGTATTGAATTGGCTCTATTTATATCACTGCCCTACTGGATGGAATTGGATCTGTTTGGTTGTATGTGTCAGGTCCCATACTGCTAATGCCTTATTATTTGGTGCAAATGGCGGGAAGTTCTAATCCCCCTTTTTTGACTTCTAATCCTGATGTTACTGTCAAGTTCTGAATGGCCAAGATGTCAGGACAATGATAGTGTTGGAGTCATCACAGGCCATGGAGTTGTCACAGTATGACTGTTGCTGACATACTGCAAGAGATTAGCTCTCCAGTTTTCTTAGCACCAGTTACAATTTACAAATGCCTGTCAGTTTTGAGTTACTACTAAAATTCTCTCTAGAGGCTTAGACTATGCTATGGTAAAGTGCTAATTCCATAGAAAATATCATCATGAAGGTAAATTCCAACAATCTCTTCTGAAATCTACCACACAATTCTCTTGAGTCATGCTGATGTTTCATCTTTTCTAATTCATTTATGGTTTATTTTTATTTCTCAATCTCCTCTTCTCTTTCCTGCTTCTCATTTTTAAAAAAAATACAATCACTGTAATATACCTTCAAGGCTGACTTGTATCTAGGAAAAAGGCATCAGGGCCCAGTTGTCATTATTTATTATATTCCTCCCACCTTCTACTGCTCATCATTATGGTAGAAAGTTCTTTGCTGAGCAAAGACAGAACTCTAGGAAGTGTTGACAGAGCTAACTTGGCAACCAGTTAATTCTTCTTAAGAAACACTTGCTTCTTAAGAGAACAACTATTCAAATGAATGAAATGCTAGAGCATATGTTAACTGGCAGACCATATACCCAGCCGGATTTGAAAAGCTCATTTTGTGGATGTACTTGGCATGTCCTGCAGCACTGGAAAGGTTAATTCCTGGCAGAAAATATCAGGTGCTGTTTTTGGAGTTGGGTAGGTACTGACAGGTACTGTCCTTATCTGTGACTGTATGCTCACAGGCACTCTGTGGATCTTCCAAACAGTTGCTCTCAGCTCTAAGAGGGTACTTCCCACACGGTAGCAGCCATGTCATGACCAATTAGATTACTTCCTGTAAACCCTCCTTCCTTGGTGCTGAGTCACTCTGCCCTGCTTTACTGCCATACAGAATGGCAAAGTGGCTCAGGGTAATGATACTGGGAGAGAGACTGGGGATTGTGTGCACTTTGAATGCTAATATGGGGCTGTGTAACTGAGTGATTATTGGTCAATGGAGCAGTGAGGCTCTGAGACCTCCAAAATGTGAGTCACGATGAGATGTTGACTTTTTGAAACAGATATTTTATTTTCTCCACTTTCTCTGTTTCAGTATCCCATCAACACTATATCCCTATAAGCAGGGCCCTATTAATGCAGGGGCTTTAGGGGCTGCAGTCCAGGGCATCAGGCTAAGGGGAGCCCCGCAGGCTGGATTCGGCCTGCTGCTTCTTTTCATCTGGCCAGCGGCATGTCTGTGTGCCACAGGCCATACACCAGTCCCTGAGCCTCACGCCCCCTTTTCCCCCCCCCCCCCGGCCCCAGGGCTGGAGCCACAAGCGCTGGCTTGCTTATGTGCCCCTGCGGCTCCTAGGCGAGGGGTGTTCAGGGAATCTCTGTGCGCTGCCCCCAGTGCCGGCTCTGCAGCTCCCATTGGCCAGGTACCGCAGCCAATGGGAGCTGCAGGGGTGGCGCCTATGGGCAGCATGCAGCATGCACCATGCAATGCAGCCTGACTCCTCTGCCTAGGGGACGGACATGCTGGCCACCTCAGGGAGCAAAGCAGTGCAGAGCCAGGGCATGGAGGGATCCTGCCTTAGCCCTGCTGCGCCGCCAATTCTTGAATTACTAAACATCACACCATCCACTTCTGACCTATCCTCCTTGGTATCCTCACATGCCCCCTCATGCTTTTTTGTTTTCTGTCACTTCTTCTTTCTCTCCCCTCAGACATAGTAGGAAAGCATGATTATGGAACTCTCCTACAGCCAGGGTCACACCACTCTCTCTGAGCAGTGTTCTATTCTTACACCTACAATAGGTGGGCAGAGCGGGAAGTGGAATGGACCCAAATGCCAATGTTTCCAACTTCTGCTATTTTCAGTGAGTCTCATGATACTTAGTGTTTTTCTTAAAACCCTGGTTGCTAGAATCTTGGATTTCATTTTAAAAATGTTTCCAATCTTTGTAATTGCAGAGAAAAGCTTAAAAATATGAAGCAAGTGCACCCTAAATGTTCAGAAACCAGATGGACCCATACCGAGTTCAAATTGCAGAAGACAGGAATTTCTTCTTATGGATGGAGCGCTTGGAAGTGGAGGCGGAGCGCTTGGAGCTGGAAAGGGCTGAACTGAGTCAACCAGGAAGCCCTAACAGTCCTCCTTCAGGTACTGTTCCCCATTCCAAGAAATTCCCCACCTACAAGGTAAGCGATGATAGAGGCCTTCTTAGAACATTTTTGAAAGGGCCTGCCTTGGATACAACATCCCTACAGAGCAGTATATGATGGAGCTGAGGCCACAACTCAGTGAACCCCTAGCAGAGATGGCAGCTGAAATGCCTAAAAAATACATGAACGAGTACAAACTTTTTAACAAAAGTCCAGAATTAGGATGGGGCTAACACCCGAGCATGTCCGTCAGTGGTTCAGAGCCCTAAGGTGGAAACCAGACGTGGCATTTTCCCAACATGCCTACCACACTGTAAAAAATTGGGATGCCTGGATATCAAGAGCAAATGTTAAATCTTTGGGAGATCTATCTCTCCTAATCCAAATGGAGCAGGTCTTAGAGTGTTTTTGAGGCAATAGAAAGGTACTGTGATGTTGCACTCTATATGATTTTATGAAAATATGCTAATGAGTGTGAATATAATGTAACTGGAATATGCTTCATGCAGAAGGTCTCTTGTAAGGTATCATTACAAAACTTATAATATACTGAGTGTGGTCATGCTATTTGTATGTATATCATTCTTGTGTCTGAAACTAGAAATAGGAAATATAGCTCCGAGGTCCTATTGTACTTATGCAAAGTGTGGGTCATTAATGGTGGTTTGGAATCTTGATGGCTCCCATGAGAACAACGGGCCAGATCTTCAGCTCATGGAATGCAGCATGGGACCATTGGCTGGCCCAATATCATTAGAAGAATCCAGATAACCCAGAGTAGAAGTCAGTTACAGTGACTGGTGTAAGAGGGTCAGAGCCAAAGCCTGACAATAAAATTCTTATCTATCTATATCTGTATCTATGTATATTTATATCTAATCTATATGTATATATCTATCTATAGATATAGATAGATATGGAGAGAAAGAGAGAGATCAACTCTCAGAGCTCATCCAGATCTCTGAGATAATAATAGAGAGCCCCTGAGGAAGCCAGCCCTGATTACAGAATGGGCCCCACCTGAGAGAAATTAGGTGATTTCAGGTTTAACTACTGAATGGGCCCAGCTGGGGAAGGGCTGGAGGAAAGAGAATACAGGGAGTCAAAAGGTGCCTGCAGGGTCTTCAGTGAGCACCCAGGGGACAGATTGGGAGACCTAGAAGGGAAGGAAGGAGGTGAGGAAGGAAATGGTGCAGGGAAAACTGCAATATGGGTAGAGGATTTGACTTAGCTGTGCAGTACAGGGCCCTGGGCTGTAACCCAGAATTGAGGTTCGGACCAGATTCTCCGCAAGGCCATCCGCGGGGGGGCCTGTCTTTCAAAGATAGAGATAGGCAGGGTAGCAGCTATGCCTGCGCTCTGGGTGGCAGGGCTGCAAGAGCCACCAGGTGTAGTCTATTAAATTTCTCCCCATAGGAATATGCTACTTACAGAGCAACAGGACTGGCATCTGTAAGTCATACCCCACGCGGGGAGAAATTTAATACAATACATCGGCAGTTCTGCTGTCCCTCCTCCCAGTGCCATGTGTTGCTCCTGCCTCTGGCTGAGAGCTACTCCTGGGAGCCTCCTGCTTGCTGTGCAGGGGAGGGGGATTAATATCAGGGTATCCCACTCCCCCTTACTCCTGCCCCCCACTTACCCCTTCTCCATATAGAGCAGGGGGATACACAGTAGGAGGGCTCAGGACAGAGAGCTGGCCGCATCTGCTGTCTCAACTTCCTGATCTTTTTAAAAGCAATGTACTTAGAACAGGGGTAGGCAACCTATGGCACGCATGCCGAAGTCGGCACGCAAGCTGATTTTCAGTGGCACTCACGCTGCCCAGGTCCTGGCCACTGGTCTGGGGAACTCTGCATTTTAATTTAATTTTTAAATGAAGCTTCTTAAACATTTTAAAAACCTTATTTACTTTACATACAACAATAGTTTAGTTATATATTATAGACTTGTAGAAAGACACCTTCTAAAAACGTTAAAATGTATTCCTGGCACGCCAAACCTTAAATTAGAGTGAATAAATGAAGACTCGGCACACCACTTCTGAAAGGTTGCTGACCCCTGATTTAGAATATGGTGTCAGTGTACTTAAAGGGGCAATGCACATCTTTCTCTCCCACACACAGGGTGTGTGTCTCTGTCTGCCATGCTGTCTCTCTTCCCTCCATTCACTTCCTTTTGATTGTCTCATTTGTGGCTTCTCTGCACCCTATGTTGGATTCTCTTCCAGGTTTGGATCAGGTCCTAGGCAGTGGTCCTGATCTGAGAAGCATTCAATAGGTAAGGCCCGTGCTACCAGAGAGACCCTTTCTCCTTCATTTGCCCTCCCCACTCCACCCCACACATGTTCATCTGCAATTGACTGGCACAGTATAGCTGAGGCTTCATCTTGAAACCCAGGTACTCTTGGGTGAACCCTTTAGACTAGGATTACCAACCACTGGTGATTAGGATGATCCCAATGTTGTGACCACCCCTTATGTAAGAAACATTCCCTATTTGATGGCTGCTGTCCTATGACCTTTATTCAATGTGGAGTTGCAGCAATGGAACAACATAAAAGTTCATTCACTATGTGTGATTTTGTACTTTGAATAAAGCATCCAGGGTATGGTCTCTTAAAGATGTGTTTTTCATAGTGGATCTTTATTTCCTTGAAACCTAGGAAGGTCACCTTAGCATTGTTGTCAATTCTCGAAGTTTTAGTGCATCTCTCACAATGTGGCATTTGAGAATCTCCTCTTTTTTTCATTTCAAAAGGGTTCTTGTTCTTAGCCTCAGAGAGAAAAAGCTTGAAACCATGAGCTCAGCGCAGGGCCACCGGGCTGGGGGGAGGTGCAATTTGCCCCAGGCCCCTCAGGGGCCCCCATGAGTTTTCGGTGGGTCTTCAGCAGCAGGTCCTTCCGTGCCACCAAACACACCCAGAGTGAGTGAAGGACCCGCTGCCGAAGACCCGGAGCTTCTTCTGCTCCAGGTCTTTGGTGCCAATTCAGCAGTGGGGGCTCCTTCTGCTCCAGGTCATAGAATCATAGATTATTAGGGTTGGAAGGGACCTCAGGAGATCATCTAGTCCAACCCCCTGCTCAAAGCAGGACCAATCGCCAAATCCCTAAATGGCCCCCTCAAGGATTGAACTCACAACCCTGGGCCTAAGATTAATTGGCCTCTCTTGCCACTCTAACCCTATCAGTGTTGGTGTGTTAGTGTGTTAATATCACAGAGATGTTAATGTGCGTGTTGCAGAAGGTGAGGCTGTGTACTCCATACATGTCCTGGCTAGCCTGTACCAGGTAACGGGGATGGATGGATGCATGGATCTGTGCGGCTTGGAGTGAATAACCCATGGTGGATGGTGAGCCACGGAGGGACCGTGGGGCTGGCACCCGGGTCGGGGGGAAGAGAGCCTGGTGGAGCACTGATTTAAGGCCCTCATGGCTCATGCTCTTTCTGTGACACCTGACCTTTGGTCATGGCCTAGCCACCATAATGTCCACTCCTAGCTACACCATGGCTGTAAGTACCTACATGGGAACAGAAATTTCATAATAAAGGGCTCTTCACTCTGGCAGACAAAGGTATAAAAAAAATCTAGTGGTGGCTACAAGTCAAACTAGAACCAAGGTGAAGATTTTTAACAGTGAGGGTGATTAACCATTGGAACAATATACTAAGTGTTGTGGTAGATTCTTCATTACTGGAAAATTTTAAATCAAAATTGGATATTTTCCTAAATATATGCCCTATTTCAAACAGGAATTAATTCAGGGAAGTCTTCTGGCCCTTGTTATACAGCATGTAGTACACCCCGGCAGCGCCTCCTGCTGGGCGTCCTCGAGAATGACCATCCCTTGGACCCCGGAGCGCCCTGTGCAGGCCGGTGAGCCGCTTGCCATTGGCCTCCGTGTCCCTCCCAGGACCCCAGTGCCCTTTTCTCAGGGCTCTGCCTCCTGCCGTACCCCCCCCCCCCGTCTCTGGGTTTCCCCACCCCTGGGGAACCCCCCACCTCTGGCAGCAGTTCAGCAGCGGGTCCTTCTCTCGCTCTGGGACCGCCCCCCCAAAGTGCCCCGGAGCGGAAGGCCTCCCGCTGCTGAAGACCCCAGGCCCCATGAATGCTCTGGGCAGCCCTGACTCAGCAAACCTGAAGGAAGGGGCCAAACATTTAATTTAGTTATTTAAAGTCTGACGGTGTCTTTAAGCCTCTCCCGTGCCTGGTGGGGCCCTGACGCGTGGTTTGCTGCAGGCTGGGGACAGGGCTGCCCGCTTTGGGTGGGTGTGTTCCCGGAGGGCTCATTACGTGACCCGATCGCTCATTAAAGACTGAGCTTTAATTCCTGGCGAGTCCAGGCCCCCCCTGGAGCGTCACCACGGCGCGCGCGCGGGGGGGGCCGCCCCGCCCCGCCCGGGGCAGGGAGCTGGGGACGGAGCCCGCGAGGCTGTAAGGGACAGGCGGCGGGCGGGGGGGGCCCTGGGCACGGCTCCCGGCAGGAGGCGCGGGGGGACAGCCCGGCACAGGAGGCGGCGAGGGGCGGAGCGGGTGGGGGCGGAGGGAAGAGGCTCGCCCTACTGCGCATGCTCGCACCTGCCAGCTCCTCGCGCCGTGGGCCGCAGGCGGCACTCGGCGGCCGGGCGCACCAGGCAGCTGCGCGCCGGGGGAGCGGGAGCGGGAGCGGCGGGGCCATGAGGCTGGCGGCGGGGCGCTTCGGCCGGGCGCTCCTTCCCCCTGCTCCGCGGCGAGCGTAGCCGAGCCGGCCCTTCCCCCCTCCGCGGCCGTTGATGCCGCGGCCGTTGGGCCGTTGGATTCCGGGCCGAGGCCTGGGGCTGCCCCCAGTATGCGATGGGGAACTGCTGGGCGCAGGGGTGCTGCGGCCTCTTCTTGCGGCGAGAAGCGGGGCGCATCCAGCGCGGCGGAGGGTAAGGCGGAAGGAGCGGCCCCCTGGGGCGGGGAGGCGCCGCCCTGCGCCCGGTGGGGTGGGGGCGGACTCGGCCGGGTCCCGCGCTGGGCGAGCTGGGCTGTTCCCTCCCTGCGAGGGGGCCGACCCCGGGGTAGATGTACCGCTGGCAGGGCAGGAAGCGGGGCCGGGCACGGGCGGGAGCGGGCGTTGGTCGGGGCTGGCTCGGGATCGGGCCCGGCGGGGTGTACCTGGGAAGGGTAGATGGAGGCGGCCGGGGGTTGGCGAGGTGCCAGGTGGCGCTGTGGCCTGGAGGAAGCTCTGGGAGGTGACTCCCCCCCACCCCCCTCCCATGGCTCGGGCCTCCAGCCTGGACAGAATCGGTGTAGGTGATCTACCCGCCCAAGAGGCGATAGGTTGCTAGAAGAATTCTTCCATCAGCCTAGCGCAGTCTACACAGGGACTTAGATCAGCTTAACTGTGCCACTCAGGGGTGTGTATTCTTCAGGCCCTTGAGCAATGTAGGTTGGTTGGTCTTATTTTCTAATGTAAATTAGCCCTAGGACTCTAATGCTACTTAGGAAATTATATTGAAAACTTGCTGCTGGGAGTTGGTGCCTCCTGGTACCTTCACAAGGTAAATCCTTTGTTCTCCAACAGCAATTATGACCCCCAGGGATAAAAGTAATCTCTGGTAAAGGTAATTTAGCAGTGTCCAGAGAGGGTGTAAACTTAAAATTCTGATGTATAGTTTCCGTGAGCCCCTTTGACTGCACAACTATTAGTTTTCAGTAAATTCTTGGACTGCATTGGGGACAGTTTTTTTTGTTTCAGAAAGTGGAGGAAGTAACTAGGGGAGACAGCCATTTTAGACATGTTTCTGACCAGCATGATTCTGACCGGAACTGGTGAATCTGAAGGTGGAAGATGGTTTGGGTAAAAGTGATCATGAATTGATAGATTTCACGATTCAAAGGAAGTTAAGGCAAGAGCAGCAAAATAAGGACAATGGACTTCAAAAAGGCAGACTTTAACAGGCTCAAAGACTTGCTAGGTAAGATCCCATGGGAAGAAGATCCCAGGTGATAAAGGAGTTTAGGAGGGCTGTGAGTTCCCCAGGAAACAGTATTAAAGGCACAACTGCAAACTATCCCAGTGTGAATGACAGATCCATATTGGCTTTTTACTATTTTTCATATCAGGAGCTCTTTAATGGACTGCAAAATCAAAAAGGAATCTTATAAGAAGTAGAACTATGCATGAATTGTGAAGGAGATGTATAAAAGAATAGCACAAGCATCTAGGAACAAAAAAAAAAAGACCAAGACACAATAAGGCCTTGTCTACACTGGAAAGTTTCTGTGCAGTAAAGCAGCTTTCTGCAGTGTTAACTCCTGAGGTGTACACACTGCCAAGCCACTTGGTGCACAGAAACTCCTCAGTTGCAGCGTTGCAAAAAACCACCCCGATGAGAATCGTAAGCCTTAAAGTGCAGAGACTCCAGCTAGGGTGATAAGATGTCCCAAAGTTTGGGTCTTTTTCTTATATAGGCTCCTATTACTCCCCACCCCCATCCTGATTTTTTCTCACTTGCTGTCTGGTCACCCTAGCTCCAGTGCTGTATTGGCAGCATAAACACATTACAGTGCAGAAAGCAATCAATTGGTCTCCAGAAGTGTCCCATAATCCCTTGAGTGGCTGCTCTGCTCCTTGTTTGAACTTCGCTGCACCAAGCTCCCTTTCTGACAGCCATTGCATGCTGTGCTGATCTACTCTGGGACACAAAGCAAACCATTAATGTGGAATGCTCCTCCTGTTGAACACAGAGAGAGGTAGGTGTGTGTGTGTGTGAGAAAGAAAGAGATTGCTGTGCAGCGAACTGGAGAGGGAGGCAGGGGACTGATGTCAGGGTTTTCTCCCTGCCTCAGGACTGGTTGCTTCCTGCCGCTGGCTGAACTTACAAGACAGCATGCTGACACACTCTCTATCCCCCAAAACACACCCTCCCCCCCCATACATATACACACACACTTCCTGGCTATGGCTACATTAGCGCTTCAAAGCGCTGCCGCGGCAGCGCTCCCGCGGCAGCGCTTTGAAGCGCTAAGTGTAGTCAAAGACCCAGCGCTGGGAGAAAGCTCTCCCAGCGCTGTCCGTACTCCAGCTCCTTGTGGGGAATAACGGACAGCGCTGGGAGCCGCGCTCCCAGCGCTGGGGCTTTGACTACACTGGCGCTTTGTAGCGCCGCAATTTGCAGCGCTGCAGAGGGTGTTTTTTCACACCCTGCTGCAGCGCTGCAAATTTGCAAGTGTAGCCATACCTCTCGTCACACACACTCTTCCCTCCCACCCCCCAGTTGAAAAGCAGCTGGAACAATGGGATTGGGAAACCTGCATCATGTGGTGCTGTGCCTGCCCCATGAGGCATTGAAAACCCTTCCCAAAGCACCCTAAGGCTAGTTGCACAGTGGGATAGCTACCACAATGCACTGCTCTCTTTGCAGTTGCAAGAGCTGCTAATGTGGATGCACTCCACCATCACAAGGACACCCAACAGCAGTTTAATTCCAGTGCTTTAATAAAAGTGCTATAACTTGTTGCGCAGAAACTTGCCAGTGTCGACATACCCTAAGTTATACCTAGCAGGGGACATAAAAGGCAATAAGGAGCTTCTTTCAATACATTAGGAGCAAGAGAAAGACAAGGGAAAGTGTAGGGCCTCCACTTAGGGCCGGAAAGAGACCTAATACAAGATGACATCAAGAATGCTGAGGCGCTTAATGCCTGTTTTGCTTCAGTTTTTATGAAAAAGGTTGATGGGCAGATGCATAAATATTGTGTTTAGCAAGCCAATATAGTTAAAAACAGGCTAAAGAATATCTAGGTAAGTTAAATGCACTCAAGTTGGTGAGGCCTGATGAAATTCATATTAGGGTACTTACAGAACTAACTGAAGCAATCTCAGAACCATTAGCAATTATCTTTGAGAACTCATTGAGGACAGGTGAGTTTCCAGAGGACTGGAAAAGGGCTAACCTAACTTTTAAAAGGGGAATAATGAGGACCTGAGTAATTATAGATCAGTCAGGCTAATTTTGGTACCTGGAAAGATACTGGAACAAATTATTAAACACTCACTTTGTAAGCGCCTAGAGGCTAATAGGGTTATGAGGAATAGCCAGTCATGAAGAACAAATCATGCCAAACCAACCTAATCTCCTTCTTCAACGGGGTTACTGGCCTAGTGGACAGGGGAAAGAGTAATTGTGATATATGTTGATTTTTTAGTAAGGCTTTCGACACAGTTCCCACATGATGTTCTTATAAGCAAACTAGGGAAAAGAAGTCTAAATGAAATTACTATAAAGTGGGTGCACAACTGGTTGAAAGACCATACATAGTCATAGAGTAGTTGTCAATGTTTCGCTGTCAAAGTGGGAGGATGTATCTAGTGGGGCTCCCTAGGGGTTAGTCCTGGGTTCAGTACTGGTCAATATTTTCATCAATGACTTGAATAATGGAGTGGAGAGCATGCTTATAAAATTTGCAGATGACACCATGTTTGGAGGTGTTACAAGAACTTCAGAGGACAGGATTAGGATTCAAAATGACCTTGACAAATTGGAGACTTGATATGAATTAAACCAGGTGAAATTTAGTAAAGACAAGTGCAAAGTGGTATACTTAGGAAGGAAAAATAAAATGCATAACTACGAAATGAATAACTGGCTAGGTGATAGTACTGCCAAAAAGGATCCAGAGGGATTGTAGTGGATCACAAATTGAATGAGTCAGCAGTGTGATGCAGTTGTGGAAAAGGCTAATATCACTTTGGGGCATGTTAACAAGTGTTGTATGTTACCCATGAAAGTAATTGTCCCACTACACTTTGCACTGGTGAGGCCTCAACTGGAGTACTGTGTCCAATTCTGGGTGCCACACTTTAAGAAAGATACGAATAAATTGGAGAGAGTTCAAAGAAGAGTAACAAAAGTGCTAAAGGTTTAGAAAACCTGACCTATGAGGAAAGGTTTAAAAAAACCAAACTAGACATTTAGTCTTGAGAAAAGAAAACCTGAAGGGGGACCTGATAAGTCTTCAGATATGTTAAGGGCTGTTATAAAGAACACAGTAATCATTTGTTTTCCATGGCCAGTGGAAATAATGGGTTTAATCTGCAGTCAGGGAGATTTAGATTAGATATTAAGAAAAATGTTCTAACTATAAGAATAGTTAAGAATTGGAATAGGCTTCCAAGGGAGGTTGTGGAATCTCCATCCTTGGATTTTTTTTAAGAACAGGTTGGACATGCATACCTGTGCCTGCGCACGCGCACACTCCCCCAAATTCAGTAGCTTTAAACTGACTTGGAGTTTAGCTTGATGAAAAGTTAAAACATTTCATATTTTTATCAACATTCTGAACTGTGGCTTTTGGTTGACCAAAAAACCCCCAAATTCTGCTATGCTTGTATTTAGAAAAAAGATCATAAATTAATAAACTGTTCAAATTTGTGTTCTTTTGGGGGTCTTGATATCTGTGATGTAAGCCAAATATGAATCAATTAGCATCTGTAAAAATCTAAGTGTAGTCTTTGGGGAAGGTCTTTAATATATTTCTATAGATAGTTAATAAATATTTGACTTAGGTATATACTGAACAAATATTTTGCCCAAAGATTAAAAATAATCACCTCTGCTGATAGCCAACATGAATGCTTTCAGTCTAGAAAGATTTATTTTTTTCCAATAAGTTATGAGCGACTGAGAAAGGGAAAGTTGGACTTAACAAAGTTGTGAATCTTGTAGATGTTTCATAGAACTGTGGGAGGGGAGAGAGAATATTATGGTATTAGTTGAGAGAGTTTAGAAATTCTGAAGACCTCTGTAGTAAATGCTATGTAAAGTGAATTTTACTGATAAAATTGGCAGAAATCCCCGGTTCCAAACCATATTGTTCATGTACACAGATCCATACTTATGGGATCTGATGCTGCTCCCATTGAAGGTAATGGTAATCACTTATGGGAGAAGGTTCAGCTTCTCTGAGGAAATTAGTGCTTCACCTTCATTGTTGTATGTAGTGAAGTCTCAGACTATAAAATTGGAGAGATCTCTTGTAAATGCTCAGGCTAAGAATTCTTTGCTATTTACTTTGCACTTTAGTGCATTTATATATGAGGCTTGCAAAGCACTTCACAAACACTAATCTAAATTGAATTTATCTTTGTATGAAATTGCGGAGATTATTTTAAAATTGCTTTGTAGCAAAGTGTCTGCTATATGAATTACTGTAGTAATTGAGATCTCAGTGGGAACAACAAGAAAGGTGCCTAAGCTGCCTGTTAAGCTACAGAATTTGGTCAGTTTTAAAATGATCATTTTTAATTGTGTCCTGAAACAAATTTATGTTAATATTGCTCTTCAAATAAAACTTAATGTCTCTGGCCTCCAGCCATATTAAAAAGTAGGTCGGGTCTAGTTTTGTCCCTGTTCTCAATCATAAGCTTTTTCTCTTTGCTCCTAGAGAGATCACATCATTCATAAAAGGCAGCTGTGGGGAATAAATATAATTGGAGCTCCTGGCATTCTTTTGCTATCATTTCCCTAATAAGATTAAAGCATAAACATTTTTATCGCTTAAGTAAAAAACAAAATCAGTTTAATTTTTTAATAACTTTCCATATGTCCATGTTCTTGCATATCTAATTTTATTAACAAGATTGTAATATAACCTCTCCTCCCCCCGTGACTACTTAAACAGGGTTGTATTTAGCTTATTTACTCCTTCCATGGAGGTGTAAATGTGAACCCCGTATGTCTTTTTCCCATACAATATTTTGTCATTCTTCTCTAGATATATCAACTTTAAAAGTTTAATTGGCTAACCTGTAATGTCAAAAAGGTCATGGTTTTGTATGAGCCGCAAGAGATGGAGACGTGAAGCAATATTGTAGCCTTCTCCCTTTAAAGTTCCTTCAAGAAAATAATCAAATGTATCAGTATTTCAATATAGAATATTGAATATAGAATATTCAATATAGAATATCGGATCATAATATACATATGCACATTAATGATGTACTAATGAGACAAATGGTAAGGGGCGATGAAAGCAACATTTTCCCCTCTCCTTCCTTGTTCACTCTAGGCCCTACCCTAAGAGGTGCCCAGTGTCCTCATGTCGTCCATAACCTTAGTGGGATTTCAGGGCACTGAGTTCCTGAAAGGCCCACGCTTATCATTTCTGTACATAAGAGGGAACAACAGAGCCAAATGACACAAGATGCCTCTTCTGTTGCTTTTTAATCCATCCCTTTAGACAGTTATTCAGTTTAAAACAGGAGGTATGCATTCTGGAGACCATTTTTAAACATGATGCTACTGTGAGCTGAAAACGAAAGCAACATGGGGAAGCAATGTAAATGGCTTGGGGGTTTTTTGTTTTCTTTTTCTGTTTTTTTGGTAAAAACAATCATCAATTTAAATCTGAGGCTTTTTAAAACTGATTTGGAAATTTGTGCTATTGCAACTTTAGATTAAAACTTAACAAACTAAATAATAATGAATGGAATCATAAATGCAATTTTTAAAATGCCACTGCAGGTAGAGTATATTTATTGAATTTTGCAACATTGGTATTGACAGAAATCAAAATTGAAAATTAAGGCCCTGATTCTGGAAACACTTCAGTTACATAACTATGCTTATGAATAGTCCCACTGACATAAGTCGGCCAGCTTGTGTTTAGTGTTAAGCTTGTGCCTGAGTTTTTTTAGCATTAGGGCAAAAAAATTATTTTTATTTATTTAAAAAAACAAAAGCAAAAAACTTTTAATGGCATAAAATCTTTTACTTCAAAACAAAATTGCTTCCATATTAACTATGAAAAGTTATTTAGACTTTAATGTTAAACTTAATGTGAACTTTTTTAAAAACAGGCTGAAAATTTCAAAACAGAAGGCTAAAGTTAGACATATAAGGATTTTCATAGTCACTGAAGTAACTTTGGGCCCATTGATTTCTAACTGCAAACCCTGATGAAGGCATGTAGCCTAATTAATTTGTTTTTCTGCAATATTTTGCCTTCAGTGTAGTCAACATGACAGTTACGTTGCTGATACTTGGCTGAGGAATCTGCCTCTCAAGAGTGGAGCTACATGGTTATGTGGAGTTCTGGGCTTCGGCATATTGTCTGTTCTTTCCAACCCAGTTACATCAGTCAAGGAACTGGGCTTTATTTGAGGCCTCCTAGACTTGTTACAGTCCATTGGGCTTGCTGTAACATAGCTGTTTTTTTAAAACTCTGGGAGACCATTCCATAGCCTAGTACATCTCACCAGTCTGGAAGTTTTCCTAGTGTCAACCTAAATTTTTCTTTTCTTAATTTAACTCTTTCTTTTTTAAATGGGTGGTGTGTGCGCTCATGTGCTCTTTCTCTGTGCTGCAAAACATTTTGGGAGCTGAACGTCTAGAAAAGCTCCTCTAACAGTGAGTAAGAGCAGTCACGATTGGGTTACCCTGGAAGTTATTTCTGGACAGAACAGTAGTTTTTATTTACGCTTGTGCTAGAATTTATAATGTATAAATACAACCATACCTAAAGCAACAGTGATCTGCTATTTGAGAGCCAATATTCTAAGGGGTGATAGCCTGAAAATAAAAAAGTCTTGGTTGAAAGTCTTGGATAAACTCCTTATTATGCTCGCCTGACTCCTTAAGATATACTTATGTCAGTCAGTGGCTCAAAGAAAGGCTTGGATCTCTGTAGTTGCTAAGCGCAACCACCCTCTGCCAAAAATGTCATTTGATTCCCAAATTGTGATCCATGGAGAACTGGCAAGTCAAATGGTGCTGGTTTACGACCTTGTTTCTTGATGCTTTTTTGGATACATCAGAAATCTTTCTGAAGAAACAAGGGATATAAAAGGTTAGCCCCCTAGCTACATCAGTAAACAGTCAAAGAATGACACTCTACAAGTTGGCATTTGTTACATAGAACACTGCTAGCAGGCATAATGAGTCATACCATGAGCTATGAGTTTTTCAGAGGCTGGCCAGAATGATGTCTTGAGGGAAATAGGTAAAATGTACTAAAACTGGTTAACACAGTTTAAAAATAGAAATGCTCAATGGCAGCAAATGCAAAGCGATCATCATCCTGATACATTACTCCTTCACTGGGAAAAGAGTTTATTCTTTACACCTTCCTTCCAATTTGAAAAAACATTTTTACATCCTCAGACAGGTATTTTTCACACTCCAGTTTGTCTCCCCTGTAATATAATGCATCAGTTAATATAACTCTATTAATAGTTGACAATAATAAATTAGCATAAGCCTAAACATTAAAATGAATTCACAATGGCTTTTGAAGTATTTTGCTCCTGACCTGCTTCTAATTTTGCAATTAAAATGGTAGTCGTGTAACTATCAGACCTGACTTAATTCTGTCATAAATAACTTTTTAAAAATATTTTGAGAAGCTATTTGAACTCTAGAACTACTAACCTGCCATGAAATTATGGGTTTATTTTCTAGATCAAAGTATTTTAGAACATGTTCAACGGGAGAACACTTCACTATTGAGGTAAGTACTTTTTTCCCCTAAGCCTTGAAACCTTTTTTTAAAAGTTGCACCCCCACCAGACTTTCTGGCATTTGTCATTGTTTGCATAAAATGGAACCTCTTAACAGTATATCAGACTAAAGCACTAAGTGAATCATGAAATAGTAATTGTCTTGCCACTTCTCTTGATCAAGTAAAAAGACTTAGGCATGTCAGTATTCTAAACTGTAATGCATATAGGAATCAAAGTATTAGTTTTCTGTGTCCTATCCAGCAGCAGATGAGACAGAAGCAAAAATTCTCAAGTCCTGTCTATACTACAGCTTCCACTACTTCTGTACCTTATAGGAACTTGTGTGGGCCCACCGATGCTTGTAGATTGACTCTACTATAGACATAGGAAGCATCATTCAATGGCTTCTGTTGGTTTTATTTTGATCTTTGAGATAGGGCAACCTACTGCAGTAGCTTGTGCAACTTATAAGGCTGCAAATATTTTGGATTCAGCCTTCTGTGCTTAGATGCCTTTATAAAGCATCCTAATGTTTTCATTGGCTTTTACTCCCTGATATGCAAAGTTGTCATCTTGCTTAGAATCCTGGTTTCTGTTTCAAGTAACTAATTATTCCACCTGAATTTGTTACTGTATATCTCCAAAGTGGAAAGGGATAAATTGAGGTCTATCTGTGGAAGAGGTATATCTATGCTGCAGCTTTCCAGGAGGCAGATTCGGGGATGGGAGACTGGGACCGTTTTAGGAGGTTAGGATCCATAGCTGGAAGAGAGGGTTTTCCATCTTTTGCTTAGGAAAGCTTGTATTTATTTCTTCAGAGATGTCAGTGGTGCCTAGAGCTTTTGTATAGGCAATTTATTTGTTTGTTATAAGTTAATTATTTTTGCCCTATGAATACTTTTCAGAAAACATGTCATGAATTTTATTTATTTTCATATTTTAGTGTTAGAGAGAGCTTGCAATACAGCTTTTGGCTTTGGTGCACTTTTACACTAATATACAGTACTTCTGTGTCTCTAGTGCCTATAACTGGTAGTTTTACGGCTCTTATTCATATCAGAATACATGAGCTTGAGAGAATTCATCAGTCGTTAACTAATAAAACCATAAATTACCCTCCCACCGGAGTTGCTCGGGGCACTGTATAATACCAAATGCAATGAAATGCAACAAAACTCTTAATTCTAACTCTTACCCTCTTAATTATTACATTCTGTGTAGAAGAAAACAACTTACAAGCTATGTTTGTAGGGAAGCTGGTCACACTCCAAAAGCAATAGCTCTTCAAAAAGTAGAAGATTTGATAATTGAATATTCTTGTCTTCAGCTTTAATTGGAGCAGCGTTTCCACAAAATATGCCTAATAGGTAAACATGTTGTAATTATGCTGATTTTTATTTGTGTTCATTGAAGTGTGGTGTTTGTATCGCAATGACTGCTTGTCAGTAACCTTGTATACTCTGTGTTGTTTTTCTTTGCAGTTTGAGAATCTAGTGGAAAGTGATGAGGTAAGTACTTGGGTTTCACAGTACAGCACTCTGTAATTCAACACACTTGTAAAAAAGTTTATTTGTAGTCCCAAGATCCACATCTTGCTAACCCTTCTGGCTGCAGCTAACTTCTGCATTGGTCTCTTCATAGAGGAGTTGCTGGTATTTCTCTGGGTAGATCTATACTTACCTGTCGGGTCGACGCGTAGCGTTCAACTTCTTGGAGTTCGAACTATCGCGTCTAATCTAGACGCGATAGTTCGAACTCCGAACGCGCTTCCATCGACTCCGGAACTCCACCACCGCGAACAGCGGTGGCGGAGTCGACGGGGGAGCCGCGGACTTCGATCCTGCGGCGTCTGGACAGGTAAGAAGTTCGAACTAAGGTAGTTCGACTTCAGCTACGCTATGCACGTAGCTGAAATCAAGTACCTTAGTTCGACCCCCCCCACCCTAGTGTAGACCAGGCCTCTGACACTATCAGGGCTTGATTTTCTTCCTCTAGGATAGTAGTAAATAATATTTCTCTGGTTACGGGGGATGGAGAGAATGGGGACTGCAAAGGGAAGTGCAGGATTATTATAATGGGACTTGTGGGGAAAAAAAATTATACCTGATAATGATTCAGTCTATAGAGGTATCCTACATAAGAGTAGGAATACTTGGGTAACTGTAATCTTTTGGTAAAACACAAACATTCCCCATATCAGTTGAGTAGTGGCAGTACAGCATGCTTTTATACAGAGAATCTGAGTTTGGCACCTGAACTATTATAAGCGCTAACTTGAACTGGTAGAAGCACTGGAGTCAGTGTCTTTAGCTCCATCTAAGAATGTGTGCGTTGGGGTTACTCTTTGGTAATGCCCCACTTCATTTCTGAAGCCTAACACAAGGAAGTAGTTCACTCATGCTACAGGGAGTTGCTTTCAGTCCATCCTTCACTGCAACTTAAAGTTTTTAAAGGAAAGTAGTAAAGAGGGGATTTCTGTGTCAACAAGCCTCTTTTCCCAACTCCCTGGCAACTCCAAAAAAAAAAAAAAAAAAAAAAAAAGACACAACAAATACCATTCAGGAGGTACAGTTAGAACTTCTCAGGGACCTGGAGGCAGTTGGACTCTGTCCACGTGACCCATAATGCATTCAAAGACATGCTGTCACCTGGCACAAGAGTGAAATTACTGCACATAGGGTATACATACTAGACTTGCTCTGCCAGTTTTTGCTGTCTAAGAATGAACTTTTTAAAATGTTGGTACTGCAAAATTTAAACAGTGACCCTTACTGGTCTCTTTTGCACCTTCAGTAAACAGGATTGGCATCCTTGTGGTTCCAATGTCTGTACATAAGCAGTAATCTACAAGGTGTGGGTTTATAATGGATACCAGCACAGTTCAAGTATGCTGAGGCACTAGGTCAAAAGTGGCATTTTCAACCATCTGTGAAGTGCAAATAGTTCTGTGACTGCTGCTTAGGAGTGTCCTTGCACAACAGCTTTAAAAAACTTTCTTAAAAATAAATAAAAAATAAATGGTGGCACGGGTCAGTCACTGGTTTCTCCTGAACAGTTCATCAGTTTTCTCAAATGGAAAATGGACTGCTTCTGGCATAGCTTAGTGATTTTCTTGTCAAGTTATTTTAGAAAAAATTATAGACCTTTCTAAAGTTAATCTAATAGGTTCTTAATGGCCTCTTGAAGGCTAGTAGCCCTAGAACTTGGCAAAATTGGACACCATTTTGTCTGGAGCAAATCTCTCTCCTGGGATACTATAGTGGTTTGTTTCACTGCCCAGCCTCAGTAAAGGGGTTATGGTGGACAAACAGCAAAGGAAAAAGCCAAAAAAAGAAAATTTGCTTCTGATGTAATTCTTCCCTAGTGAAATTCCTAGGCAGAAATCGGTGCCTTTCAGTGACTGAAGGCAAGTCTACACTTAAAAAGTTTCAGCTGCGCTGCTGCATTGCTTTAGCAAAGAGCTTCTCCCGTCAACATAGTTAATCCACCTCTGTGAAAGGCAGTAGCTATATTGATGTAAGAAGCTCTCCCGTTGACATAGCACTGTCTACGCTGGAGGTTAAGTCAATATAACTGCGTCACTCAGGGGTGTGGATTTTTCACCCCCTGAACAACATAGTTTATACCAAGTTAAGTTTATAGTGTAGACCAGTGGTTCCCAAACTCTAACAACCTATGAACCCCTTTCACTAAAATGTCAAGTCTCGTGAACCCCCCCTAAAAGTGAATATTTCCAGAGATTTTCTCCTTTACCTGAGTATAATTTATATAAGCAGTGATCTTGGAAATATAAAAATTTGTTTTTATGACATGTTTATTGCACACTTATTTATTATTTATAATTACAGTGTTATTACATTATGAAAATGGCAACATTCTTCCAAGATCTCACTTTCATAGCTTATATCACTTTGAATAAACCTGTCATAAGACAAGGCTCCTATGTTTCATCAAGGAGTATCAGATGTGAAACAGCATGAAGTTATTTAAGACGCCAACTCGAAGAGTTCCTCTTACACAAGCATTCAGGTCTTGAGCAGTCCAGGCAAACAATGCACGTTACAACAAAGCTTAAACTTGTTCTTCATAATAATTTAAAAAACAATACTAGCTGCCTATTTAATTTTTAAAAAAAGCAAAAAATGTCCACCTCCCTTTCTATTTCTTATAAGGAGTCTTGAAGTTAAAATCTCCTCGGTTGATAGATATGCTTGCTTTGATCTGCTTAGCTCTTGGAAGTCCAGGGGCTCTGGACTGCTGGACCTGTGCTGCCCAGAGTCCCTAGGGACAGCTCTGTCTGCCATTAGGGATTTTTTTCCCTGAGAACCCCCTGTAACATTTCACGAACCCCAGTTTGGGAACCACTGGTGTAAACTGACCTGAAACAAAGACCCAAGTTGCATAGGTCGCCTCCTCCCAGGCTAACATAGAATGAGGTAAACATATCACTGATCTGGTTGGTAGAGAGTAGAAGATTCACCCAGTGGTACTGTATCCGAGCCAGACCAGAATATGAAAACATGAAAGTTGCCTGTCTGGGCAGCACACTGGGGGAATGCCAATTCAGGTTTTATGCAGTTCTCTCACTCTGCTTGTGCATAAATTGGATCAAGCGACAAGCCATTCAAAAGGATCAAAATAGGCCTCACAACTTCACTTCCAAACAAGCACATGCTGATAATGATGGGCAATATGTTGGCAAGTCATGTCAAGAAACACGGAGGTCCCTAGGTCCAAAACGCTTCAGAGGAAACCTAATATATTTTTCACATGGGCGGAAAAACACCTTTTTCCAGCAAGAGTGCTTCACATCTGGGAGAAGGGTGATGTAAGGGGAGACTAGCTAAGTGGACAGACTAGGAAGAGTGGAATCTTCACCATGAGATCTTCAGGAATCTGAAGTTTTTCAGCAGCAGCCATGGAGCTCTCTTCATCCATGGACAGTACCAAAGTTGCCCAGGTTCTACTCCTGGATAAAGAGCAAAGGGTGGTGATAAGTTGTGCTATTTAACAAATGGCCCATCAGCCTGCTCTGTATGTTCCATGTGGTTCCAGCATGTTGCTGGCTATCATGTGCAAGGGAGAAGAGGGTTGGGGGGAGAAGCCTGATCCCACAGGCTCTTTAATGGCCAAAACAAGCTGGAGACCATAAGAGAGGACCTGCCTTGTGGTCTACCTATACAAGAAAGACCCTCCTTTCTCAGGGTGCCAGCATTCTATCACATTCTATCTAGCTGCCTGTTACTTAGAAAAGTGAAGATGGAAAAAGAGGATGCTTGTAGCTCATTCTGTTGGATCTCTAATTACATATGGGTGTTGCTTCTGATCTTAAAACTTGTGTCTGTGAAAGTTTGGTGGGTTTTTTTAATAAATGTAGATTGGTTAGTTTGTACATTTAGATGTAGATAATGGATTATCTTAATTACATTGATTGTATTTATAATTTAACAGGGAGAAAGCCCAGGAAGCAGTCATAGGTAAGACATTGTTTCAAGAGCTTTTTTTTTTTACTAGCTTATGTCCTCTTCCATCATGTCAGTCAAGTTACATATGACCAGCAAAATTCATGCTGACTTTTCACTTAACTGCTGCCTGAAAATTCTAATGCCAGTTACCCAACTTCAGGGGATAACTGTGCACTTACAAGATATTAATATTTGTAGTGGTAATTTATTTTAATATAGTTTAAAATACTTTTTAATGGAGTTTAGTCAACAGTAAATCCATAATCTTTTGTAACCCACCTGATTTTTATATTTATTTCTGAAATGATGAATCCACATCTTAAATCTTCTAGTTTTGCAAAGCTTACATTTATGTGGCATTCACAACCACTTGGATCTGACTAACACAGCAAATAGCATCACAACCACAGGGGGATGTTCTTCTCCACAGCCTTTGGGGCACATGCATAGACTGTGTGGTGAGAATGATAGGAAACAAGACGCAGTGATCCTGAAGGGGCAAGGATGGAGGGTCCTAGACCTGGGGCTCCGGTCCCAGCCCAAACATCTACACAGCAATTTTTTTTTAGACCCGCAAGCCCAAATCAACTGACCTGGGTCAGCCATAGCTGTGCCATGGGTCTTTTATCCCTGAGTAGTGTACCTTTAGAGTGCTCTGTGCAGTTATGGCAGCCTGTGGCTTCAGTATTGAATCTAGCACCCCAGACTCTGCAGTCAGTCACCGGAGTTTGCCTGCTATCAGACCCTCACTGCACAGCCTGCCGGGGAGGAAAAGCCAGAGAGGGGATGCAATGGAGGAAGATCATCCCCGGAAGGAGGTCCAGGCCCAGGTCTGACCAAGGTAATTAAGGACCTTAGGTAGCTTTCCCAAGACTGATCCTCCCCTTAAGAGTGGGGGCCAGGAATACAATAAGGAGGGTGGTAGAGAGGTCCTGGTTTCATGTAGGTGGGGAGGCAGGGATAGAGGTCGTGGACTGGTTCTGGAGGTGGGGAGAGGGAAAGGTCCCAGTTTCTGGGTGGGGTGGGGGGTCCCTATTGCTCTAACATACACTTCTGTGAATCTAAAATTCACCACAAGCATTCACAGTGCTAGGCTCGACACCCCCTCCCCGTAACTGTATTTAGCTTTACACCTTTGGCACTAGTGGCTGATTCAAGCAACATCCTTAATTTTTTTCATAAACACCCCTAAAAATCTCACAGCAGGTTGGCATCTGAATCAATAGAAGGACTTCAAATAAATCAGTATAAAGCAACAATTTTTTTTCAGTAGTCTAGAACAGAAAAATCTTAAATATCTTGAAGTATCCTTCTAAATTTTAAAGGTTTCAGCTTCTTTAAAAGGCTATGGCACTTGGCTTTTTGTTTTCCTCACAGGTATTCAACTTTGTTCACATTGTAGATATTTTCTAAAAGTATATTTCAGTGATTATGCATAAAAATATTTTTAAACTTAATTGCATGTTATTAAATTAATTGAAGGTAGATCTGTATAATATACAGGAAGATTGCTGATGTTTGAGTTTATTAAACATTTACTATATTTAAACTACTGGTGCAAAGTTAAAAACAAGTAGCCTTTATTTAGGCATACAAAGATAAAACAATGCAGAAGCTTTGTCTGCATTTCCTTTACCTGACTTTCTTTTTAAGCCTGTGGCTTTGGTTTTTGTACTGTAGGTCAGTTTAAAAAAAAAATTAAAAATCCCCCTCTTAACATCCCGCAAAACATAGTTTGACAAACATTCCGCTAGTAGTGGGGGGAAATCTGGACACGAAAAAGGTTCCAGTGAATTCTCCACTGCTCTGTAATACTACAGGCTTATACCACTCACTCAATCTTAACTTTGTCCCCTAATATTTGCAAAAGTATATACAAATGTTACAATAACATTACTAAAACTATAAAATCTTTCTATTCCATGAATTCATATCCAACATGCTATAACATTTAATGTATCCTGCAACGTTATCACTTGATTCTGCAACTTCAACGGGCACCGTGTTGGCACAACAACTTGTCTTCAAGAGTGGGGCCTTGCTCCCTGTGAAACACTGTGTGTTCGTTGCTTAGTTGTTACATAATACAAAGTGCACATATGGTTACATAATTTTAGGACACTGTATAATCAACATGAAACAGATCCTCCATTCCAGTTCTTTTAATAAACACATTGTTCTGCTCCTCCTACACTTTGATCTGAGAGAATATTTTGAGCTCTGATATAACTTCAGTTACCCTGGGACTACTTTCCTTTTGAAATCTTTACTACATATTATTTAATATGTAGTAATCAAAAATATGTCCAAAATTTATTTCTATTAGAGATTAGAAAAAGGAGACACAATTGAATAGGATGGGACAGCCGTGAGTAAAAGGTCATACAGCACTGAGAAATTATTTGGAATCTTTCAATCTTAATTTCGAGGCTTTTATCCTTCTCTTAAAAAGGGCATAATTTTTGTAAAGGGTGAATTCCTTTTTGGGGGAATGCGATTTCATTTAAATAGACTTTAATATCACATTGCCTTTTAATAACGTGTTTTCATGGGGAATATACCTGCGTATGTAGAGATAAATAGTAATGCACAACAAGCTAGGGTGTAAATCTACCTTGCTGTACATTAACTGTCTGTGTGGACCACTCTAAAAGTTCCCTAGAGTGTACTTTGATCTACTTCCATTTCACTAGGGAAGATTTAATGCACAGTAACAGGGTCCACATGACAGTTAGTGCATGGCATACTAGTATTAGGTAGATTTACACCCCAATTTGTTGTGCATTAACTGTTCGTTTAGGTAAGCCCTGTAACTTTAAACTTTGTTTTAGATATGAACTGTACTTTCAGCCTGCTCCTATGTTTGGATTAAGGGGCCAATCAAGTTAGAACTTCAGATCAGAAGGCTGGCTGAACAATTCAGAATTATAGATTAACTGCTTCCTTCTTTCCCTCATTAGTGTGCTTCCATTTATTAGGCTTGTCTTATTAGTTCTAAGTCTAACTAATCATTTACTAGAGTGCCACTGTTTTTTCTCCCTCTTCAGACCTCTGACGGAGGAAGAAATTGCTGATCTGAGAGAGAGACATTATGATTCCATTGCTGAAAAACAGAGAGCATTTGATATGAAACTTCAGTCAGAGGTAGATAATTGTGGTGATTGTACGACTTGGATAATTTTATGATTACAAATAATGGCCTAAACAAGCAAAACAAGTTTTAATTTATGGCAAATCATTGTTCTTGCATTTATCGGTTAACAGCATTTTTAGTTGGCCAGGTACTGTAGCTGTGCAATTAAATTTGTATGAAAGATGATCACTTAATTCATTTATTGCTTAATTAAATGGAAAATATAATAAATAAGATAGATAGTCCTCTATAGAGAGCTGTTTAAATTGAAAATATGCCAGCCTTTTTCCTTTGGAAAGGAAAAAATTGCTATGTATTTTATTTAGTGGGGAGGGGCGAAAAAAATTTTTAAATGAAAGAACCTAATTCATCATGTCTGCTTTTAACATCATATCCCATTAATTGTTAATGGGATATGATATGGAAATTAGTGATCACTTCCAGATGAACACCTCTTCAAATGCAATACAAATTCATCTCATATTTAAAACTAGTTTTATAATATATATGGTCCTCTGTAATACGTCCTTATGTATTTAAAACAGCTCACTATTTTCCCAGTAGGTGTCTTTGTTTTAACAGGGTAATATATATCTGACTCAATTTCATTAGTTATTTGAAAGAAGAAACTAGCAGACTTGCAATACTTTGCATATAATGATGATCAAGAAAATGGTTTCTGACTATACATTCTGGTAGTTTGCTTTTTGTTTGTCTTTTTATGGGTGACTTTTTCTTTTAATTTAGTAAACTTATGTTTTTATTCATAGGAAGATAGATAGGTTCTGCTTTTGTTAACCCTTATTATTTTGTTCATATACAGTTAGCCTTACAAGAGGAGAAGTTAAGAATAGAAGAAGAGGCTTTATATGCTGCACAACGTGAAGCAGCCAGGGCAGCAAAGCAGAAAAAGCTCTTGGAGGTGAGGGGAAAAAGACCCCAATACATATCAGAGCTTCTGTTCTATATTTTTGTGTACACAGACTATCATAGCTTCATTTATTTTCTCAGAAGTAATTTCTGAGATGCAGCTTCGTTTGTAGTAGTGTCTATTTTCATGCATAGTCCCTGAAGTCTAGTATCAAGTATTTTTATAGCAGAGTAGCGCATGTGTTGCATAAAACATCTGTGCCTATGAATAGTAGTAGTGTTAAATGCCTAGTGCCTGTTGCTATTGAGATTGGAGTCAGCTGATAACACTTAGCCTGGATGTCTTTTAAAAAAAAAAAAAAAGGGTTTTTTGTTTTTCTGTTTATCCAGTAGACAGTTGCTGGTCTGTCTTCTGTGATACTTTGACTTCTTCATGCAAGTGTGGTTATATGAATAATAAAAATCCTACTGTATTTTAGCCCATAATTGTTAGTATATACATTTTTCATCTCAATTCATTAACTAAAAGATAATGAGTATAAATTGTCTAATTATATGAAGTGTCTGCAAATTTAAAAGAACACTTAGAACTGTACATCTGACTTTTTTCAACATCCATTTAAATGCTGTTTGTGACAGTTGTTACAGTATGCCCAAGAGAACAAAACTTCCCAAACACAGTTTACATGTTAATTACAGACAGTTTTAAAAGCCGGTGGGTAGATGGCTGAAGAAAGTTAAACTCGTGAGAAATGAATCCCTGTAGTCAACAAGACATTAGGTGAGAGCCCATTTTAGGACTAACTACCATTCAGCCTTTTCTTATTGAAAAGTTAATGCAGTAGTTCACTAAATGAACAGTGCTACCAGCAAGAGTCTGACATGATGATCATGGCCAGCTCACAGTTCATGGGACACTGTAGGGCAAAGATGAGATCTAGTTTTCTTCCGATATCAAATGTTCCCAGATAGTTTCAAGATGCCTTTCCATTCTGCATTTTTTTTTTGTTGTTGTTGCTATTACTGTGTTCTCTATTCTTTCTCAATGGGTTTTTCTCACCTTCTGCTTTTTTTTATTCTTCTGTCCTTGGTCTCTTTAAGGTCATCATCAGTAATTTGTTTTATGCATATGACTGTAAAAGTTCTTCGGGAGAAACCCTACCAAATGCCCTGTTCTGAAAACTGGTCTTTCTTACCCAGATCCTAAGACATCTATAATGCACCGTTTTTGTTTTTAAACAGACTACCTTGTTGAAAAAGGTTGAATGACATTAATCAACAGGGAGTGGAGATGGGGAGGAAATTAGTTACTCTTCACAAAGTCTCTAAATCTTATTTTTGTTTTTTAGTTAAAAATATAGTCGTGGCTACAATTAAAAGAAAACAGTAGAGTTCTAATCTTGTTTTAACCATCTTAAAAGCACATTTCAGGGATATGAGCATAAGTTCTGACATGGTCCAAATAAACTAGAATTCAGTAATAGAAAATTCACAATCCAGCTCTTATGTCTGCCTGAAACTCCATGCTTGGCTCAGGCATCAATCTGTTAATTCAACGAACAGGTGAATCATTGGAAATATGACAACGTATGAACCTGATTTGACCACTGTTGTTTGTTAAATACATCTTGTTTAGTTCATTTGTTTCCAATAGAAATGCAGGTTAAGGTACTAAATGTGAGTACAGGTGACATAATCAAGTTCTGCAAAGCAAAACAATAGTTTTGAAATACTTGCGTACCCTGGGACTTACCTTCTAATTTATAGAACAAGTTTAAAGATGGATCTACTTCATACAGTAGAAACCAAACATCCAACTTTGCTTAATATATGTGATCTTTCCTTCCTCCTATCCACCTTCTTTCATTCACCAAGTATCAATAAGAAATGCACTTTCTCCATAACTTCCCAGTTCCTCATTACATTCAGAATCTAGTTGTGCTAATACATTACCTGCCACATACTCCACAGTGGGGAAAATGCTTTTGTGCTAAGAAAAGGCATTGTCATATTGGAGTTTTGTATTAAATAAAAATTTTCACTTGACCCGTTCAGCCCTTCAGAAAGAGCTCTACTACAGCCATGTTAAAGTGCTTGAATTAATCTTTTGTTTTACTACTCACACTTTTGTCCTTTTTCTCTCCTTTATGTGCCTGAGAAAATATATTTGCTACACACCTGGGCTCTTGCTACTAAAAATTAAACTTGCTCATTTCATTTCAGCTTTCTATATAATCAAAGTGAGGTCACACTGATTAATTTAATTAAATCAGTTATGAAACTGACCAGCAGGTACCTGACTGGCCTTACATTTTTATCCCCAAATTTTTCTCTCTGGGATTGTGGGGGTGGAGATGTTAGTCATCTTAAAACCAAAAACTGTTAAATGAGTGAAACCTTTTGCCCATAACATATACATCTTGAGGCCATAAAAGGAATCCTATTACTAGGTTGTATCTCATATTTTTAATCTGTTTACACATAAGGATACAAAGAAGGCTTTAAACTGCAGAATTTAAAGGAACCAACAAATAGTAAAGTTTTTGTTCATGCAAATCAAATACTTTATTATGATATATAAAAATAGAAATATATGTGGCAATATTCCTTGTGCTGAGGTAATGTAAGGAAATAAAATTGCTTCTTTAAAAGTAGATTTTCTTTGTCAGATTAAAGATGTTTTCTATTGAACATGTACTACGGACAGAACAAAACATCCAAATCGTCATATCTCAACTGCTTTTAGAAAGTACTATGCTGAGATAAGAATAACTGAGATGGAAAGATGCTATGGTGAATAACCACTCTTATTTTCATGCTTGCAAGTAGGATGGTACCTCATGATCACATTTCTTGTGTGCAAAATGGGTTAAAATGAAGAAGACTCTTGCCTTTCAAGTTAGAAGGGACTGGTACTGCCGTGGAGAGAATATACTCATCCTCTGAGATTAAGAAAAAAAAATTATTTTTATCTGACAAATACTTCACCTACTTAAGAATCTGTATTAATATAATCAAAGTTCTGTCTCTTTCCCAGTTGAATTGGGGGAACTGGGATAATATTTTTAGGCCATGTCACAGGGAGGTAGTCGATCCCAGGAGGTTGAAACTTGTTTTAATATTTTTAACTATGATTTGAAGGG
The DNA here is from genome assembly GCF_020497125.1 of Mauremys mutica. Taxonomy (NCBI): domain Eukaryota; kingdom Metazoa; phylum Chordata; order Testudines; family Geoemydidae; genus Mauremys; species Mauremys mutica. Next base: position 32,287,544 of record NC_059076.1, on the reverse strand, counting down.
TATTAAGTCTGTTTCTTCAGAGTGATTTTTTAAAACTATCTGATATATGACAATTTACACTTTGTTTGGTAGCCACATAGACTACAGAGGATTATGCAGCGAGCACCAGCATCTAATAATGGAGAATATCAAAGGTAAGATGTGTGTGACAGTGTACTCCATAAGGCTCTATGGGGTGGGGGTGCCCATAAATGTATGTATGATATAACTAGAATAGGGTTTTGCTGCATATGCCATGTAACATATCTATGTAAAGGTTATGTTCATCCTAGTTGTATGTAGACACCATTTGTGTGCTCAAAGTTATGAACATTGGCTGTATAATTGCTTGATTTCTAAGTAGCCTTAGGGCTTGGCTACACTTGCAAGTTGCAGCGCTGGTAGAGGCTTTCCAGCGCTGCAATTAGTAACCGTCCACACCTGCAAGGCACATCCAGCGCTGCAACTCCCTGGCTGCAGCGCTGGCTGTACACCTGGTCGGGTTGGGGTGTAGCGATTGCAGCGCTGGTGATCCAGCGCTGCTCATCAAGTGTGGACACACACCAGCGCTTTTATTGGCCTCCAGGGAATAAGAGATATCCCAGAATGCTTTTAACTAAATTACTCTCTTTGTTTTGTTATGCAGCCTGTCTTTGTTTTGTTGTGAACTCCGGATCGGAGCTCCCTTGAACTGCTTATCTAAAAAACAAACACTGATCACAGCAAACAGGAGCTATCTGTACCTGGCTGTGAACGATCAAATGAGAGGCAAGCAGTTTGCTTGACAGAGAAACAGCGTTGGATGCAGGCTGTTTGCAATTAAGACTAAGGGCTCGCGAACATTTTGTGATTTTTAAATCCAGGAAGCTAACACACAGTGTTGGCTCCAAAAATCCACTCTCTCTATCTTCCTCGCTCCCTGTCACAGTACACCACCCTCCACCCCCCTCTTTTGAAAAGCACGTTGTTGCCACTTGAATGCTGGGATAGCTGCCCATAATACAGCACTCCCAACAGCGCTGTAAATGCTGCAAATGTGGCCACACACCAGCGCTGGTAGCTGTGAGTGTGGCCGCACACCAGCGCTGGCCCTGCACAGCTGCACGACCAGCGCTGTAACTCCCAGCGCTGCAACTTTCAAGTGTAGCCAAGCCCTCTGTTAAAACATTTGGTCACTCCTTGGGAAAGAAATGTGCTCAATCAGGAAGCATTTAATAGACAAAAGAGCTTGGAAGACTCCAATCCACATAAGAAGTCTACCTGAGGACATTCAAGGTAGCATGTGGGTAATGGCTGCTCCCTGCAAGTCCTGAGTCATGCATGGGCAGGTGACTTGCCCATGTGATTCCAAATCTCCATTTTGTGACTGGATTCTACACAGGGTGAGGAGGGGGGTGGTCTCCACCCACAAGAGAGAGTCTATTTAAATACCTGAGAGACCCTTCCATGTGGTCTTCAGCTGGCTAAAGAAGGAGCCTCTCCACCCCCCCACCCAGGATACTTAAAGGAAACTGGAACAAAGGACAGTAACTACAAGGGGTGTGAGTGATTGCTGGACCCAGGCTAAAAGGAGATTAGCCTGTAAAAGGGAGCATTCTGGAACTGGTGAGGATCCTATCTGTATCTAGTTTGATTAGACATAGATTTGTGCATTTTATTTTATTTTGCTTGGTAACTTACTTTGTTCTGTCTGTTACTACTTGGAACCACTTAAATCCTACTTTCTGTATTTAATAAAATCACTTTTTACTTATTAGTTAACTCAGAGTATGTATTAATACCTGGAGGAGCAAACAGCTGTGCATCTCTCTCTATCAGTGCTATAGAGGGTGAACAATTTATGAGTTTACCCTGCATAAGCTTTATACAGGGTAAAACGGATTTATTTGGGTTTAGACCCCATTGGGAGTTGGGCATCTGGGTGCTAAAGACAAGCATACTTCTGTGTGCTGTTTTCAGGTAAACCTGCTGCTTTGGGGCAGGTAATTCAGACTCTGGGTCTTTGTTGAGGTAGACAAGAGTGTCTGGCTCAGCAAGACAGGGTGCTGAAGTCCTAAGCTGGCAGAGGAAACAGGGATAGAAGTAGTCTTGGCACATCGGTTGGCAGCTCCCAAGGGGGTTCCTGTGATCCAACCCGTCACAATGTGAAACAAAATACTATTTTTTTTTATTAATGACTAGTAGTGGGGGAGTTTTCAATAACTGAGGATGTGTTCTTTCCCATCTTCCCCATCTGGCTGTTTCAAATAAGGGATATTTTTATTCTGAATATGCTGTTTTCCCCTCGTCACTAAAAAGTAGCCATTCTTGCATGTCATCATCATACTTACACACCATATTGCATTCCTACTGCCATCCTCTGGAGTTACTGGAATAATACATGCAAAATGCTATTCCAGTCTAGAGTTACCCGAGTTATCCCTTTATCTTATGTCTTTCATGATTCAAATCTGCATTATAACTGTAAGTTAATCAAACCTGTAATAGAATGGTGTCAGAGCTTTGTGCTCTCTGCTGTCACAAAACATTTTGTTAGTGAAAATAAACTCATGATTTTTATTAGCACTAGTATGGGGAGAGGTGGCAGTGGAGGGAATCAAAGAAACAATATTGGGAGCCAAATGGGCAAAGAAAGTGAGGCAAGCAGCCACATTTTGAATGGATCAGAGAGGAATTATATATTTGTTAAGGAGACCAGAGAGAAGATGGTTGTGGTAATCACAGTGAGAGATGAAGGTCTGAACTAGTTTTAGCTCTGTGCATGGGGTGCAAGAGGGGGGATTTTTGAAATACCATGGAGGAAGAAAATGAGGATGAGGATTTGGATACTGGATGCATAGGGTAAATGAGAGAGGGAGGAGTCAAAGATAAACTGCCAGGTCATGGGTCTGAGATGACCAGAGATGAAGTTGGTGTTAGTGGTGACAGAGAATGAGGGAAGAGGAGTGGATTTGGGAGGAAGGTTCAGGGAGTCCAGTTTTAGCCATGTTAAGTTACCTGCAAGTTATCAAAGGAGATGTTAGAGAGCAGGGATGTAGGATTGGAAGGAAGGAGACAAATATGGAGTGGAATGTAATTTTGCAAGTCATCTGCATAAAGATGATAGCTGAAACCTTGTGAGCAGACATAATTTCCTAAGGTTAACATGAGGATGCCATGTACAATGCTCTGTGAGATCCTCATGAAAAGTGAGAGATGAGAACCTATTTAAAGATGCTAATTCATATGGACTTTTTTTAAATGGTGAACCTATAAATATGCTAGAAAACCGTAAATGCTAGGCTTGATCACTGATACCTCTGGATGTAATAAGCAAAATGTTGTTTTTACAGCTCAGTGGCAGAGGAGGAGTTTGATTGTTCTTTGAGAAATATAAAGCTCCACTATGAAGCTTTTCGAAGTAGCAGTAAGTGATTTTCAACATACATTTTGAAATCAGATGTTCTTTAAATAACTGTGGAGCAAATTGTGTTTGAATATCCTCCTCCGAAGAAAAATCTCCTTGTTTTCCCACTTTTGGGTCTATACTTCTGTATAAGACAAGATAGGAACTTCTGTTCTCTTGGATTTTTGAGCTGTGGAGGCATCTGGAGATGTACTTCATATACCCTTTAGACAGCTACCTTTATTGTATCCAGCACTCAAAGTTGTTTGTTCTAATAAAACGAGTTTTGAACTAGCACCCAAACTGAGCTCCTCAGGCTGACTTCTACTAGCTATACAGGGTTTTCCAGCACTGAAGTGGCAGTATCCCAAAAGACATCCAGAGAAGACCTTAGGAGTTGCAGGAGAAGGTCCTGTATATCAGTGGTTTTCAACCTGCAGTCCGTAGATTCCTGAGGGTCCGCAGACTATCTAAGATTTCCACTCCAAATGTTTTAGGGTTCCGCAAATGAGAAAAGGTTGAAAGCCATTGCTGTATATGGTACTCTCACCCTTGAATCAGTTCTGACCCAGTACCCCATTATCTTATTAATGGGCTTTGTATTGTTGGAAGCGCAATCTCTGAAGTGTAAAAAGAGTATCTGGCTGCTTGTAATTAAGGATCCTGTAGAACTCTAGAAATCCTTGTTAACCCTGGCCAGATTCCAACTTGGATAATTGCATTCTATGTCTAAATCCCGTGTAATTTTAATTGGATACAGTTTTCTTCACTATCCTACCTTAATTGTTTAATGTGAACTGTTAAAAAGCTGCTATATGCTCTCCCAAAGGAGGATACATTTAATTAAATTGGTGGATGGAAGTGATTCATTAAATAGTGATGCTAATTTTAGTTGGTTTGCAAGGTGCTTAGATTCTAAGTAAAAGTTGCTGTGGATATGTGATAGTTTTGGCTATTAAATCTTGAACCCAAATATGTATGTGAATTAAAAACACCTTCTTGATGTAGGACTTTCATCTGATGCTACCATTCTGACACCAAACACGGAGAGCAGCTGTGACTTAATGACCAAAACAAAATCAACAAGTGGAAATGAGGACAGCACTTCACTAGATCTAGAGTGGGAAGATGAAGAAGGTACTTACTCTGTCATACAGTACTGTTTGTCATACAAACCTTGTATAGGTCAAAAACATTCACCATTTCAATGACTGTTTGTAGTTTGACAACACCAAAAAAATGCAGTTTCTTCTAAAGAAGAAAATGGCTTAAAACATTTTGAGCCTGCTTTTTTTAAATGTGTGTGTTATTTTCTTTTAAGATCACACTGTTGGTGACGATGATGATTTTGTCATAGGAATATTAGATTAAATAAGTTTATTAGAATAACTCTAATATTTTCACCTGTCTGAGCAATGAAAACTAAGTTCCTTAGAATTTTTAGCAAATTTGCTTCAGGTTTCAACATTGCATGGTAACCTCACTAGTAGTAAACCTGCAACAAAATATAACAGTAAAGAAATACTGCCCCCTTGTGAGCAAGTAGCGTCAGGAATTGATTACTACTGCTTGCTTTTATTGTTTCACTACCTAGGATGTAAAAATTAATTAATTTAATGGATATGCACAAACTGTTTAAAGGTAAATATATTCCTTACAATTTAAGTGGGGTTTCCATTCTTCCCACGCAACCCAAAAATGTAGTGATCTGGAGAAAACCTACAACTTGGTCTTAAATTCACTTTTGAAAGGCAGAATTTTCTTTTAGTTCTGTAAAAATATCCAGGCTCATATTTGAGCATATTTCTATATTGGGTGAATTTCTGCTGAAGTAACCTGAGCCTAGACAGTGATTTTTTTATATATATAGATATAGCTATATAGTGTTAAGTACCTTGAACTTTATCCATTAGTGGATTGGCAGCCAGTGCAGAGAGTGGTGTTATATGCTCTCCTTGGCCTGGCCCTGCCCCACACAGAAGGCAGGGGAAAATGGCATTTTGGACTTCCTCAAGCTTCTGGGTTCCTTTCACAGTCTGTGGTGGGGTTCACTGCTGTATCCACCAAGTTATTACAAAAGCATAGATGAACATGGTGGGTTACATCGAAAGGGGAGGTGCAATTTTCACCAGCCATAGTTGAGGGGGAAAATGCTGTTGCGGTGACTGAAATAATTTTGGCAATCTCAGAGCAATAAATTTAACTAGACCACAAACTTGTGGATTGCAATGGTTGGCAGTCTTCCACTGATAAAGCAGTTACAGATTAAGTTGGCATATCATTGCGACCCTTGCCAGAAACATCACTTCCATTTTGATTGTGTTGCTCTCTAGCCAGCTGGCTAAATAATGGAAAATTTATTCACATATAATTTGATGAAATTGCTAAAATTCAAAACTAAGTATTCAAGCAGTTATAACTGAGATCCCACTTTGTGCCAGTCATTGAGTGATTCTACTAATGGTGGTATCTTGAACATATGAAAAGGGAGCGTATAGTTAAAGTTGAATGTCATGGCTGATCACACAGCAACCCATATTATCACATGGGATCCCGAGTCACGTTAAATCTTGAATAGAAAAAATGGCAAGGTGGATCCTTGAGAAAGCCCTGCAGGGGAGAAGGCATAGTCTTCACTGCTCTGAAAACAATTCACTGCTCTGAATGAATTCCATCCACCCCTTCCAGGTCTCTCAGTTGTCAGCACCACTGATGCAGTGTGGAACACTCATGAATGTCTGAGAAGTATCAACAAAGACATCTGTCCATTTGCCCCGCATAGACTGTTTAGGTACTAAGTTGATCGGTGCTATCAAAATACATATGTAAGGGAGAGGCTAGATCTCATACCACAAAAAGCCAGAAAGGTTAGAAGGGTATGGGGAAAGCTTTGCGTGCTCAAGTTCATATATATGATCTGGTTATACTTTTTTGCTGTTAATGAACAGGGGATTGTTTGATTGTAGACCAAAAGTATACCAATTTATAAAATGGGTCTCTGCCTAATGGCAACCTAACTAGAATAAACTATGAGAGGGAATTACACTTTGCGTGACCGAAAGACTTTTCCAAGTTAGGGAGCTCTGAACTAAGGCTTCTGGAAATGTCTAAGTTTGTCTGTATACCTTTTACTTCATCTTCAAATTAGATGACTAGTAGTGGTAGTAAATATTTATATTATGATAGTGCCCAAAGACCCCCATTGGGATTGGGGCAGTTTTGTGCTGGGTGCTCTATGAACACAAAAGAGAGAATCCCTGCCCTAAAGACCAAGAGTAGACCAAGGGAAGGCGATGAGGGTACATCATAAATCATATGAGCATTATGAAGAATAGGCAATAATAGTAATGTTGTGGTATCGTATATATTTGCAGCATATTTAATCCTGTTTGGTATAGTAATTTGGTAAAGTGTTGCAGCCAAGGCAGGGGAATTCTAGATTAGTCCTTGTCCTAACAGATAAAGAGAAGCTGATCTCAGAAGTAAAAGTTGATAGCTTAGGTACAAGTTATCATGACTTGACCACATTTATAAAGTGCATACAGAAGAAAGTCCAGACTAGTAAAAAAAAAAAATAATAAGAAACACGTGTGCGTGCGTGCGCACACACACACACACACATACTTTAATAGGGCCAATTTCACAAAGCTGAAAACAATTGTGAGCCAAATCTGCTGGGAGGAAGAATTTAATTAGAAAAATTTGAATGATGATCAGGAGTAATTGAAGAACCTTATTAGATGCTCAGAAATCCACAATCGAGGAAGAAGGCTGTGATGGTTAAAAAACCAGCATGGTTTAATGCAGAAGTGAAGGCAGCTATACAAAAATATTTAAAACAAATGGGAAAAAGGGGTGTTTCAAAGTAATGGATATAAATTAGGAATTGTAGAAAATTGATAAGGAAAGGTAAGAGATTTCTCCTTGTATCCATGGCCAGCAGAGTTAAGGACAATAAGGAGTTTTTTAAATATATAAAGAATCCTGACAAAGGTATTAGTCCATTACTAGAGGGAAATGGTAGCATTATCAGTAATAATGCAAAAAAGCAGAGTGGTCAAGAAATATTTCTGTTCTGCATTTGGAGGGGGAAACTGATGATGCAGTCTCATCTTAAAGTTACTCCTGGGGGAATTCTGTGCCAAAAAAATAAGATGTCTGTGCACAATATTTTAAAATTCTGCATATTTTATTTGTCAGGATAACACAATATAATCATACTAGTTTCAATTATTTTGGTAATTTATTTCAAAATACCTGTCAGCAAGTATGTCTAACAATATAGACAACAAAAAAGATTCAGGAAATGTTTTTGGACAAATAGATTTACTGGGCATATTAATACAGAACTTTGAGTAATTCATTTAAACTACAATACAGACACTTATTTCCTGGACCCCTCAGAAGCAGTGTAAAGGCTTAGGGGGAGTCGGGTAACGGAGGAGCTGAGGGAGATGAAAGTAATTTCTGGGAAGGAACCTGGAGTGAACCTGGAATGTTGTTGGACGTGGGTGGGAGAAGTATGGTACAGGGTTTTTTTGGGGAGAGAGGTGGGGGGGATTGTTAGGGAGTGGGGGATCCTTTTCTGTGCAGACCCTGGCTGACCCCTAGTCTCTCCCATTCAGTCAAGCACATCTGCTCCATCCCCATGTGTCCCTGCACCCCCACTCCCATTTAGGTCCCGCCCTACTCTGTTTCCCTCACCCCCCTATATTCCATGCCTCCTCACCTGGCCCCACAGGCAGGGCACTGTGAGGAATGCAGCCTCTCCACCTTCCTATCCACTGCTGCCTGCTACATCGGGTGAGCTGGCTGCCCTTTGTTCTGGTGCCACAGCAGCCCTGGTAGTCAAAAGGTGTAACTGCAGTGTGTCTCTGGCAGAATGTATTTTCTGCCGGGGGAATCTGCAGGGGACATGAATTCTGCGTGTATACAGTGTTGCAGAATTTTCCCAGGTGTATACAGTGATGGTAACACATTTTCCATTTCACTAGTATCCCTGTAAGTTGTTAAACAGAAGCTACTAAAGTTGGACATTTTTAAATCAGCAGGTCTAGATAACTTGCATCCAAGAGTTTTAAAAGAGCATGCTGAAGAGCTCATTAAACTGTTAATGTTGATTTTCAATGGGTCTTTGAATACCGGGGAAGTTCCGGGAGACCGGAAGAAAGCTAATTTTTTTTAAAAGGGTAAATGGGATGACCTAGGTATTCATAGGCCCATCAGCCTGACATCAATCCCAGGCAAAACAGAGTAGCTGATATGGGACTCAATTAATAAAGAACTAAAGGAGGGTAATGTAATTTAATGTGAATCAGTATAAGTTTATGAAAAATAGATCCTATCAAACTAACTTGATATCTTTTTTTTGATGAGATTACAAAGTTTGGTTGATTAAAAGTAATAGTGTTCGTGTAATATACTTAGACTTCTCTAAGGCATTTTACTTGGTACCGCACAACATTTTGATTAAAAAAACTAGAATGATATAAAATTAACATGGCACATATTAAATGGCTTATAAACTGGCTAAATGATAGGTCTCAAAATGTAAGTGTAAAAGGGGGGGTCATTGAGTGTGTATGTCGCCAGTGGGATCCTGTGGGAATTGGTTCTTGGCCCTATGCTGTTTAACATCTTTATCAATGACCTGGGAGAAAATATAAAATCATCACTGATAAAGTTTGCAGATGACACAGATTGGGGAAGTGGTAAATAACGAAGAGGACAGGTCACTGATTAGGAGTGATCTAGATTGCTGGAGGCCAGTTTACCTAGCAAACAATAACATATAGCCCTATTAAAATACATGTGAGAACAAAGATTTGGGGGTTATGGTGAGTAATCAGCTGAACATGAACTCCCAATGTGATGCTGTTGCCAAAAGAGCCAACGCAATCCTGGGTTGCCTAAACGGGAATCTCAAGTAGGGGTATAGATATAAAATAACTTCTGTATTTGGCACTGGTACAACCACTCCTGAAATACTGTGTCCAGTTCTGGTGTCCATAATTCAAGGAGAATATTGATAAATTGGAGAGGGTTCAGAGAAGAGCCATGATAATGATTAAAGGATTGGAAAACATGCCTTATAGTGATAGACTCAAGAAGCTCAATATATTTAGCTTAACAAAGAGAAGGTTAAGAGGTGACTTGATTACAGTCTGTAAGTACCTACATGAGGAATACACATTTCATAACGGGGTCTTCAATCTAGCAGGGAAAGGTATAACATGAGTCAGTGGCTAGAAGTTAAAGCTAGACAAATTCAGACTGTAAACAAGGTGTAAACTTTTAACAGTGAGAGTAATTAACCATTGGAACAATTTACCGTCACTGATATTTTTTTAAATCAAAATTTGATGTTTTTCTAAAAGATTTGCAGTAGGAATTATTTTGGGGAAGTTCTATGGCCTGTGTTATACAGGAGGACTGGCTAAATTATCACAGTGGTCCCTTCTGGCCTTGGAATCTATAAAATTACTGATATTTTCCATTCTTGCTCTGAATATCTTTATGATAAATAAGTTGTCACATACAGTTAACATGGAACTGCAATAAAGTTACACTGTCATTTCACCCTGTTAACAGTATAACTTGTTAAAGGGTACTGTATATCTTTATTGATGAGACCTTCAGTGAAGTGTCAGTAGCAAAGGAACAAAGCGATTGAAATATTGCTAAACTTCTCAAGTACCCAGTGAGTGGATGTAAACTTTTTCCTGGAATCTCAAGTGATAAAGGATGTTTATTTGATAAATAGCATACTACAAGTGAAGCAGAATCACTGCAGTAATCCAAGTTTAAAATTAGAGGGATTTAATTAGGAGGGTGGGGTAAACCTGACCATAATGAGAACAGAGGCACAGTAAATCTTTTATTGCCTCTGCAAGCTTTCACTTCTTTCCATTGGCAGAGGAGACAGTTTATACACCTCTGGAGATAACACAGCATTCTCTGCATTGCTAACCTCTCTCTCTTTTGGAAAATCTCTAACCTGTTATGCACATTTCTGATCAACTTGGCTTACTTTGTGTATGTATCTTGAATTTGTCCTCTTTGTATAAAGCAAAATGGTATCGGTGTCTAGGGGGAAACAATTTCTGAACTTCAGAATCCGTTTCACTCAGTGAAGATTTCTTCTGATATCACTGTCAGGAAGCTACAAGCAGATACATTACTACAGATCATATGATTTAACAGGAGCTAGTAGCTTTCATAGAAATTTCATGGAACCAGAAGGTTTTTAATATGTCTGTATGTGTTCAGAATACATACATACCAATCAAGTAGAAAGGGCAGCAGATTGGTTAGTGGGAAAGACTGTCAACAAACCTGATCCTATTTAGCCATACTTCTTGCCTTCTTTAAAAAAAAAAAAAAGATAGAAACTAGTTTCGTTCTCAAACAGGTAATCAGTTTCCTTGTGGCCAGTTAACGACTAAAGAAGGTATTGATGCCCTTACTTGCGTTGACATGAACAAGACTGCTTGCAGACTGAGGTACTAGTCAGTAAGAGCAACAGTATCAGAATCTGGCTCTAAATGTGTTCTTGTTAGCATTTAATATTTTAGCAAAAATGTGATGACACATTCTCTTCCCGTGGTGTCTGTCCCATCCCCCCCATTCTTGGCGCCCTCCCCCCCCCCCCCCAAAAAAAAAAACTTTTTAAAAGCCACAACTTTTTTTTTTTATCTTAAATTGCAGGTATGAACAGAATGATTCCAATAAGAGAGCGCTCTAAAACAGAAGAAGATATACTCCGAGCAGCACTAAAATTTAGCAGCAAGAAGACAGGAAGTAATCCAACCTCAGCTTCTGATGATTCAAATGGTTTGGAGTGGGAGAATGATTTTGTTAGTGCTGAGATGGATGATAATGGCAATTCAGAGTATGCTGGATTTGTGAATCCTGTAATAGAACTGTCTGTGTCAGACATAAATAAACTCGATGCTGATCAACAAGACAGGTAGTGAAATTGTGTGGCTGTTATTAATGGCAAAATGTTTAAAGTTAAATGGAGTGTACAGAACTGTGAGGCTTGTGTAAGAAAAGGAAGGAAACCATATTGTAATGCTCATTAGCAAGGAATGGGAATGATTTGTTATCTGAGTTACTTCAGAATTAAGTGCAATTTTATCATCTACCTTATAAATGTTTATGAAAATACTGGGGTGATTCTATCTTGTATATTTCTGGAAATTTGGGATTCGTATAAAATTATCTGCATTAATTTAAGATTCACAGCTTGACATACCTATATTTTAACTAGCCACTTGGTTTCAGTGTATTTCTCCTGATTTGTTTTACATGTCATTGGCCTAATATTTATCTTGAAAATAAATATCCTACATAACTTATCTTAATACTTGAATGTATTAAGTGATGGGTAAGGATCTGTGGCCTGCAATGTGCAGGAGCTCAGATTAGATTATCATGATGGTCCCTTCTGACCTTAAAGTCTGAGAATGTGAAAGCGGTGAGAGATTACTTTTATAAATTGCCTTTTTCCATTATCTGTTTGATTTGTTCTTTAACATACAGAGGCCAAGTCAATAGTTTATCACATGTGAAATTGTCTATTTGCAATTGTATCAGAGGGGTAGCCGTGTTAGTCTGGTTCTGTAGAAGCAGCAAAGAATCCTGTGGCACCTTATAGACTAACAGACATTTTGCAGCATGAGCTTTCGTGGGTGAATACCCACTTCTTCGGATGCAAGTCACTTCTTGCATCCGAAGAAGTGGGTATTCACCCATGAAAGCTCATGCTGCAAAATGTCTGTTAGTCTATAAGGTGCCACAGGATTCTTTGCTGCTTCTATTTGCAATTGGTTTATTACCTCAACGTATTTCTTACCTTTTTTAAATATGAATTTTCTTGCACCAAGCATAATGATTCCAATGGCATAGAAACAAAATTAGACCAGATTTGTCATGTAAAATGATGTATTATGTTTAGTGAAAGTATGCTACCTGAAGATTTTTTTTATAGCTGCTTTTCTGTACTTCAGCAGGAAATTTTGAAAGTTAGTTAAAGGAAAATTTAGAGGACTAAAGGTTCTTTTTTTTTTTTTTTTCCCACTTACAACTCATCAAATGCTGCTAGTACAAAAGTGTTTAGAGAGACTTGTGGAATACTTATAATTTCTTCACCTTGTATGAATCATTCTTAAAGGCAGCATTATATGAACAGACTTGCAGAATATGGAAAAAAATTACTTCTCTGCTACGTTTGGAAGAAAGAGATCCTAAAACAGAGTTTCTGTGGCTATATTAACACAAAACAGTACATTGAACTTTTCAAGCTTTCCTGTGCTTTGTAACTGGATAGTTACCATTGCTGATATGGGCTGAAACATAAGCAGGCCTTCAGTTACCGCTGACCATGTGGAATCTGATGCATATTCTCCCCTTACGTTTTGATTATGAATTATGTAAAACAAAACTGGAGAGACTGTGTAAAACACAACTGTAAATGTGTTTTTTCTCAAGCTTGCAGTAAAGCTTTACTCTCCTAATGTAAATTGTGTTCTTCTAGAGCATCTTTCTGAATAAGGATTTTCATGTGTGGCTCTTTATTTTTAGAATAAAGGCAATGCACTTCCTCAAAGTTACAAAAAGCTAAATCATCAGAAATAACTTTAGATAATACAAAGTGTGTAACCCATTTAGCTATCTGAGCCCCTATAATGTGGTAGGGTCATGGTAGTTTGATCTTCTTCATGCCTTTTATCTAAAATTAAAACACCAGATACTTTGACTAAATATGTACATACGGTGACACTTTAGGAAACAGCTCAATCTTTTAATGTACTTAACATTCCATTTCTTAATTTAAGTTACAGCTATGTTGGAAATATTTTAATGTAATATCTACATTTGCAATGCCTGTAATATGTTTTTTAAAAATTTGTACACATCGAATGTATATTTTTGTTTTGGTGTAAGCAACTACTGTGTAATTTTTTTCTTGACATATTCATATTCTAAGGAAAGGCAACTTCCTCAAGCTGTAAATAAACTTTTTTTACTTGAAAACTAACCCACACAACCTTTGTCCCTTTTTTCTGTTTAAAAAAACATGTTCTGCAAACCATGGTCACAAGTGAACTACTGTTGATGACAAAGGGTCTTGATTGTTGAGCAATAGGGAGGAAGATATAACTTGAACTGCAGATTATTTTATTATAGTGACACACATGGCGGTTAGTAGTATTCCACTTTCACAGTTAAGAGTCGCAATCATTTTGACTTAAAAATGACAATGGGGTCAGTATTTTTCTTAAAATAACTTAAGAAAAATGGCTGAATGAGACAAACTGCTTTTAAACAGCCATTGAAACAGTTCTGCAGTATATATGCTCACACCCTTGAAACTGTATAAATGTACACAAGTATAATTAAAATGATTTTTGAAGGATGAAAATATCTTTACTTCATCGTGCTCAGTTACCATCTTCCTCTTTTTGTCTCTGTTTTAAGAGAGAAGCTGAACAAGTGTTGATGTATTTCTGCTTTTTTCGAGAAGTTCTCTTTTTGTTTGAGTAAGTTAACAGAGTGACCTTTATATATGGGCTTTGGGTAAAAAATGGGGGAGGAGGTTTCCGCTCAATTTGGAAAATTAAGATAGCTTTTCACTTTTTTCTTTATACATTATTTCAAGTCAACTTGCACTGTTTACTGTACAGCTGAAAGACTAGTCAATATTGTAAACTTAAGGTTGCAACTAATTGTTTGTTTTGTTTGTTTTTTAAAAGTGTCCAAGGATTTTTATTGTAATGGGAACATTTCTAATAAAAGTCCTGAACTTGGAGTCAAATTTGAACTAGTATATATGTCTTCAAGATTCACCCTTCTTCCCGCAGGAAGCATTGTAGGTAAATTAGCCACAACAGATTAGGAAAGCAGAGGGATTTTAGTATGTCGTCCAAAATAGCACAGCGGTAGAGCGGCGATGATACACAATCACCTTGACTTGCAGTAACTATTGGGCAATACTGCCCTTCATAGTGAGAGAGCTGTTTCTGAAAGGAAAGTCTAACAAGATGCAGTAGTAGAGCAATAAGAGGGAACATGCACAGTCTTAGATTGCAGTGTTCCTTTGTTCTAGTCACTGTTAATACAGGTCTCATAATTGCTAAAATTCACTGTTGACCCCTTCCCATTTGTCTGATCTACTAAGTTCTGCCAAAAGCGGTCATCTCTGCTGTTACAGGGGAATAGAAGTAGACTCATAGACTTTAAGGTCAGAAGGGACCATTATGATCATCTAGTCTGACCTCCTGCACAACGCAAGCCACAGAATCTCACCCATCCATTCCTGTAACAAACCCCTAACCTATATCTGAGTTATTGAAGTCCTCAAATTGTGGTTTGAAGACCTCAAGCTTCAGAGAATCCTCCAGCAAGTGACCCATGCCCCATGCTGCAGATGAAGGTGAAAAACTTCCAGGGCCTCTGCCAATCTGCCCTGGAGGAAAATTCCTTCCCGACCCCAAATATGGTGATCAGTTAAACCCTGAGCATGTGGGCAAGACTCATGAGCCAGACACCCAGGAAAGAATTCTCTGTAGTAACTCAGATCCCACCCACCCCATCTAACATCCCATCACAGACCACTGGGCATACTTACCTGCTGATAATCAAAAATCAATTGCCAAATTGCCAAAATTAGGCTATCCCATCATACCATCCCCTCCATAAACTTATCAAGCTTAGTCTTAAAGCCAGATATGTCTTTTGCCCCCACTACTCCCCTTGGAAGGCTGTTCCAGAATTTCACTCCTCTAATGGTTAGAAATCCTTTGTCTAATTTCAAGTCTAAACTTCCTAGTGTCCAGTTTATATCCATTTGTTCTTCTGTCCACATTGGTACTGAGCTTAAATAATTCCTCTCTCTCCCTAATATTTATCCCTCTGATATATTTATAAAGAGCAATCATATCCCCCCTCAACCTTCTTTTGGTTAGGCTAAACAAGCCAAGCTCTTTGAGTCTCCTTTCATAAGACAGGTTTTCCATTCCTTGGATCATCCTAGTAGCCCTTCTCTGTACCTGTTCCAGTTTGAATTCATCCTTCTTAAACATGGGAGACCAGAACTGCACACAGTATTCCAGATGAGTCTCATCAGTGCCTTGTATAACGGTACTAACACCTTATCTTTACTGGAAATACCTCGCCTGATGCATCCTAAAACCGCATTCGCTTTTTTAATGGCCATATCACATTGGCGGCTAATAGTCTTCCTGTGATCAACCAATACTACGAGGTCCTTCTCCTCCTCTGTTACTTCCAACTGATGTGTTCCCAATTTATAACTAAAATTCTTGTTGTTAATCCCTAAATGCATGATCTTGCACTTTTCACTATTAAATTTCATCCTATTACTATTACTCCAGTTTACAAGGTCATCCAGATCTTCCTGTATGATATCCCGGTCCTTCTCTGTGTTAGCAATACCTCCCAGCTTTGTGTCATCCACAAATTTTATTAGCACATTCCCACTTTTTGTGCCAAGGTCAGTAATAAAAAAAATTAAATAAGATTGGTCCCAAAACCAGTCCCTGAGGACTCCACTGGTAACCTCCTTCCAGCCTGACAGTTCACCTTTCAGTATGACCCATTGTAGTATCCCCTTTAACCAGTTCCTTATCCACCTTTCAGTTTTCATATTGATCCCCATCTTTTCCAATTTAACTAATAAGTAGCCAAATTGTGTGGATAATCCTGATCTCATGATGCAAATGTTACATTGTCCTTATGTTTTTCCTCTGTAGGATATCGGGTTCACTGACGTGGGTGACTGCCTGAGAGAATTTATGTTGGAGATTAGTGTTTTAGTTGGAGGAGTTTTGTTTTCAATAAGTTATATGGGGAGAAGTGATTGCAAATGATCACCACCCCAATTTTTGAAGATAATTTTTAGTTGGTGGTTCAAAGGTGGCAGCTTTTTACTGTAGAACCACCCAGGCAGCCTCATCAGGACAGAGGATCAGTTGTCACTTTGTGGTCAAGTTGCTGCAAAGAGTGATGCAAGCAATTCCACCAGTAAACCACACAGTTTCCGTTCAAAAGGTTTGTGCTATGTGCTTTAATAAAATCCCACAGATACCATTAAACCACTTGTCATGCGGGTGGGACGTATTCAGCACTGTCAACTAAACTTCATGTGAGCAAAGTTGTTTGAAGTGATTTTTAAAAGGCTGCTAAGCACTCGAAAGTGTTCAGTATTGGTGGTATTAATGTTGCAATCACCAGTGTAGCCAAACCAAGACAAGACTGAAGAAACTGTCTTCTGGGCCCCCTATGTTTGTGCATAACTAAGCCAAAAGTGTAGGGCAAAGCTTTCTTTCAAGGGGTTTATGGCAGCCTTTAGGGACAAGGAGAGGGAGGTTCCATTAGTCTTTCAGATCTCTAACAAAGCTTTTGTAATGTCCATTGTTACTGTTTTGCTTTAGCTATTTTGCTCTGTGGGGAAAAAAAACGTAGTATATTTCTAAAATAATATAAGAGTATCTTTAAAACAGCCACACATACTCCTCCAGGACAGATGATTGCAAAGATCCTTGGGAACAAAGAAAGGACTGAACTTCTTGTTAACTGTATGCTTTCTTGGTCCCTTAGCCTCGATATCTTTTCTTGCTTTAAGCCCTGTTTTTGCTATAAATAAGTTCTTAACCATAGTTAAGGTACTTTTATGGGCCCTGTGACAATCTTTAAAGTATTTATCTTCACAAGACCCTTATGAGGTAAATGAAGGTAGCGATGCTCTCTTTACAGATGGGGACCATGAATTTAAACTGGAACAGGTGCAGAGAAGAACTACTAGGATGACCAGCAGAATGGAGGGCCTATCTTATGAGAGGAGACAGGAAGAGCTTAGCTCAGGAGTAGCCAACCTATGGCATGTGTGCTGAAGGCGGCATGAGAGCTGATTTTCAGTGGCACTCACACTGCCCAGGTCCTGGCCACCAGTCCGGGGGGCTCTGCATTTTAATTTAATTTTAAATGAAGCTTCTTAAACTTTTTAAAAATCTTATTTACTTTACATATACCAATAGTTTAGTTACATTCTCTTTCTATAAGTATAATATATATTACTGGCACACACAACCTTAAATGAGAGTGAATAAATGAAGACTCGGCACAGCACTTCTGAAAGGTTGCCGACCCCGGCTTAGCTTGTTTAGTCTAGCAAAAAGAAGGCTGACGGGAGAGACAATTGCTCTTTAGAAAAACTTGGGGGTGGGGGGGGAGAGTAAATACTGGGCAGAGTGAAGAGCAATTTAAGCTCAGACAATGTTGGCACAAGAACAAAGGGATATTAACTGGCCATGAACAAATTCAGGCTGGAAATTAGAAGACTGTTTCTAACCATCAGAGGGATGAGTCTTAGCGTATGCGCAACGTTCCTCAGGTGGCACATGACCAGGATTCCTCACCGAATTTGATCCACTTGTTGGATCATTAGCTGCCTGGGCTAGGTACTGACAGGGAGCGCAACATCTTCCGAGGATGAGTAAAGTTCCAGAACAGCCTCCCAATAGGAATTGTGGGGATAAACAATTAGTTTTAAGTAGAAGCTGGACACGTTTTTGAGTGCTGGTATATGACTGGGTTGTTTGTGATGGTAGGGGGCAGAGCACAATACCCCTGGGGCTGATACCTAGTTTATGCCCTGTTCTGAAAGCTTGTGCTTCAGGGTTTCAGCCAGCCACTGGCAGGAGTCAGGAAGGAATTCCTCCCCTCCCCCCAGTGTGATCTGGGAGTATTTTGACATTTTGTTTTGTTTTGTTTTTAATCTGAAGCATCAGGAGATGGTCATGGCTGGAGGTGGGATGACAAGAGGAACATTGTGGAGGTGGGCCAGGGCTCTGAGGTGGCACTGAGCGTTCTCTCTCAGGTGCTTGGCTGACTGGTTCTTGCTCACATGCTCAAGAGCTAACTGATTATATGTGGGATCAGGAAGGAATTTTCCTCTGACTCAGATTGCCAGTGACCAGAGAGGTTTTTTGCCTTCCTCTGTAACATGTGGGTGCAAAGTCGCTTGTCAGGATTAACTGGGTATATCCCACTTAATCATTTCCCTGCTCTTGTTGGGGCCTCAGGCACTGATGCACCCTGATCCTCCTATTCTTTGAGTGATTGCATGTGTCCGTTCCACTGTAGGGGCATGTAGGCCTCATGCACATTTGCTGGAGAACTTTTTCCCCTCAGCAGTATCTGTTGGCAGCTCAAGCATCTTCTGTTGCCATGCATAATTGTGTGCTGGTTTTAGAGGGTGGACCCATTCTTGCCCTCCCCACCACCCCTGTTAGTTGTTCTTACCACCAGTGACAGTTGTTGGAGCGCTTTCAGTCTTGCTGTCACAAGTTTATTTCCCTCACTCTTTGTGTATAGTCTGTTTCTCATTTAGTTGTTAGATACAGTGTATAATTAGTGTTACGTTTTAAGTCCCATTTGGGCCATATTTGATTCTTTGGACTGGGACCAGAGCCATGCTTTTCTCTCTGGGGTTCAAATCCTGCCAGTTGTGTGCCAGACTGATGCCAATCAGTGATCCACACTCCAGCTGCCCAAAATGTTTGTGGGAGTTCCACATCAGAGACATGTCACATTTGTAGAGGGTTTAAGCCTTGCCCTAAAATGGATAGAGCAGCGAGACTTCAGTGTTTCCTTGTGGAAGTGGCACATCAACTTCCATCAGAGCTGTCAGGTTCAGAGTTTACTCCGAGTGTGGCATCATTGGTACAGGGTACATTTCCCAAGATTGTCTTTGGCTCCAATTTCTGTATCTCTGATACCAAAGAGGAGACGCAACTCTACCAAGGACACGGTACGTCATCCAGCAAGATCTTTAGTATCCAGGCCTGCTAAAAGCAAGATCTCTGAGGGGAAGCATTCTCCAGAGTGCTCTCTTGTTACAAAGGGCGGGGGAGGGGGAGACGTCATCAACTCCAGAACCTGTGGTAGGTGTGTTGAGGCTGACCCCTGAAGTTCCTATACCCAAGACTCAATTCTGGTACCGACACCACCAGGCGCGTACCCTGATGCCAGAGAATTGCTTAACCTCTTGATACTGGTGTCCCTGGTGATGCAGGAAGGGTCACAACCGGTGCTGGCGACTGTGGTCCCTATTGCAGATCCACAAGAGCATGCAGTACCAATGCAGCTTGCGGTACATAGGAGGCCAGTATGTTCCAGGTGCAAGCCACCATGAATATCCCAGGTACTACTATCTCTGGGTTCGCCTTACCTATCTCCATTCACTTGGATTCTGCTCCACCACTATCGCAGGACTCTGTCATCTACAGGGATTTTAAAGTGTGGTCTTTGTGACCTATACCAGATGGGAAGCTTACCCTCCATCAGAGCTGTGCGGTCCATGGGTGTCACAGCAGTGGGCACATTGGAAAGGGCAATGGGCCCATCACCACACCAGTGGCTTTTCTGGTCAGTGTGGGGTGTCCCTCCCCCCGCCAGGATACCTCAAATGCCTGAGTTGACCTCCTCAAGGGTATACTGAGATCATTGGCACTGCACACAATGTTCTTCGGTGATCAGGACTAAGCAACTGGAAGTTGTCCAGAGAGCTTCAGTGTCCTAATGCATCTTCCTCATCACCAGATGATGCTGTAGAGATGGTGAGTGATTCTCCACCACCGGAGGATTACAAGACTCACCAAGAACTGGCTGAAAGGGTGGCCTTGGTTTTAGACATTCAAGCAGAAGAGATCTGCAAGAAATCCCACAAGCTAGTGGACATTTTAGCATCTGCTGGTCCCTCGAGAGTGACACTTCCAATTAACAAATCAATTCTGGAGCCAACTTAAAACACTATGGTAGACTCCTTCTTCCCTCCTGCCTACAGTTAAATGGGCAGAGGCACGATACTATGTCTCTTCTAAGACCTCCAGGGTCTTTGGTGTTGGCAACAGCTAATGAGCAAAAAAGGTAGGAACATTAAACATTGATGCCAAAGAGTAAAGAGCCGAAGAGGTTCAACTTCTTTGGCTGTAAATTTGACCGGTGGCCTACAGCTAAGAATTGCTACCCAGCAAGCTCTCCTAAATTGCTACGTCTTCATCCTCTGGGAAAACATTATGACGTTTAAAGACAGGCTACTAGAGGACTCCAGACAGGAGTTTGCTCGCATGGTAGCGGAAGGCAAGCTGGTGGCAAGGACAGCTCTTCAGGGCAGCGTGGATGCGGCAGACTCAGAAGCTTGAGCCATGGCGTCTGCTGTGTCTCTGAGGGAGGAATTCATGGCTGCATCTTCCTCCTCAAGTACAGCAGACTCTTCAGGATTTGCCATTTGAGGGTCCCGTTCTTCTTTTTGGAAAAGACATGATAGGCTGCATAGCCTGAAAGATTCCAGGGCAACAGTGAAGTCAGGACAACTAGTTGGTGAGAGGCCAGTCCCAAGTGCTGTCCAGCATGGCTGTCATTCAATCCATCTTCAGTGCACTGGGGCTTTTGTCAATCTGGACAAATCAATTCTAAAACCTGTGCAAAGAATAGAGTTTATCAGAGCACTCTGTGATGCCATAAAAATCAGATTCAGAGCCCGCCTCCATGTTACTCTGCTTGTGAGTCACCCTCAGTGGATTGGACACGTGCAATCACAGTTACCTACCTTTCTGTAACTGTTGTTTGAGAGATGTTGCATGTGTCCATTCCATGATCTTCCCTCTTTCCCCTCTCCATCAGAGTCTATCTGGTAAGAAGGAACTGAGAGGGTTTGGGAGTGGCTCTGCCCTCTTGCACTGGCACACAATGGTGTATGGCAGTGTGCCAGTGCTCAAGCTGCCCTGATGGGTACCGCTGAAGAAAAAAAGTTCTCTGACAACTGTGCATGAGGCATGCTCACACCTACAGTGGAATGGATGTATGCAACACATCTCAAAGAACAACAGTTATGAAAATATATGTAACCTTTTTTTCTTTGCCTGTGGCACATAAGTCTAGTCTCCTGTGGGTTGTAGTACTTTGGTCTCATTTCAGATGTTGGATTAGTGTGCGGGTGCTGGGTGGTGTTGGTGGCCTGTGCCCTACAGGAGGTCAGACTAGATCTAGTGGTCTCTTCTGGCCTTAAACTCTGTGGAACAGAGGGGCACAGAGAGACGAAGTGACTTGCCTAAGGTCAGGCTGTAGACCTGTTGTAGAACAGGGAATTGAACACAATTATTCAGTGCTTCAAGCTAGTGGTCTAACTGCTGGATGATCCTTCTTTGAGTTAAGATTCTAGTGAATTTGACTTAGCTAACTCAAATTAAGAACAAACCATTTTTTGAGTGATGTAGAAACATTTGTGCAGGTGTTTTGACCATGGCTCTGGTTTTCCTTACTTAAATTGGTGAAACTCAGAAGTAACTCTATTGAAGTCAATAGTTCTATCGAATAGAGTTACGCTAGTGTAAAACCAGTGTCCAAGAAGAATCAGAGCCCTGGTCTCTACAGGGTTTTGCTGTGACACCCAATAAGAAAATTACTTTCAGCTAATTCTTGTTCTTTAATATCCTGATCCAAGAACAAATGAAGTCAAAGGAAAGACTCAGAGTCCCTGGATCCAACCCTATGGGAAAGTCTCCACTTCAGTTGGGAGTGAGCCTCCCAACTCAGTGAGAGAGACTCAGCTCAAGCTAGCACACTAAAAATAGCAGTGTGGAAGTTGTGGGGTAGCTTGGGGTACCCCAGCTTAGGGTAGCTTTCGCAGATGCAGGGAGATGAGTGGGCATGAGAGCCTGAGATGCAGCCCAAGCAGCAACATCTACTCTGTTGTAGTTAGAGCATTAGCTCAAGTCAAGCTAGCATGAGTTTTTCTACCCAGGCTGAGAGGCTCACTCCCAGCTGAAATGTAGACATACCCTAAGACAGAGTACTTGGTAAACATCCACACTCTGCTGGGCACCCATCTTACCTATAAAGATGGAGAATATCGATTTTTCCTTATTACACTTACGTTTTACATCTTTAGCTATTAGAAAACTAGTAACGATATTAAAGATCACTAGGGCATCTAGCAGGCAGAGGAACATGCCAGAGGTGATCCCAGATTTCACTATGAGACTTTCTGCAACTACATACCCAAGAATGTGGATACTGCTGTGAACCTTGAAGAATTACAGGTAAATAACTTTTTCTTATTCATTTGGCAGTGCAAAAATAAACGATCGGCTACTTTCTAAGTATGTGCCTTATTGTTGAAGCTAAATCATGTTCTAAAACCTGCTCACTTTCAAAATGGTTCCATGTTACACATACCATTTTGTATTCTGCTAATGAATAGACAAGTTTGTTTATGATATTTCATGATTTAATACCAGTATCTCCAGGCTATGGCTAAACTATCAAAGTGCAGCCATTTGTTTTCTTGCTGGCATTTTTCATCCAATTTGTTCATGCAGTCTCTTCTTGCAGTAAGTTTCATGAAAAATGTGCTAGGGTGATTTACAATCTTTCTCATGCACCACAGAAAACTTTTATTGAACTGGATAAGTTATGTAAAACAAATGTCATAAACCTAGACTTAAAATAAAAATCATGTCTTTTCTCAGATCTTGCACAGTAATTCAAACTAGCTCAAACATTTCCCAGACCACATAAATGAATCTTCTCCACTGAATATTTATTTTATCTGAAGTGGTTTGCTTACCTTTAATGTGGGCGGACTTTGAAAATTCACAGAAACAGCATGCGAATATTATGCACTGAGGAAAGGACACCAGAACCTAAGACAAAGAAGGAAAGACATTTTCCCTGATTGAAGAACTCCCTCTCTTTCACTCTTCTATATCTCTCAAAATCTGTTCACATCATATCTTTCGCTTTTTCCACATAGCTCATAATGAAGTCTATGAGCCTTGAGGATTGTTGATGAAAAGTGCCTGGCTCTAGTTAGGGTATGCCACAGATCTTGTGTGTATTAGCTGACAACTGTCAACTAGTAATCTGTAGATGTAACTGTCAGTGTTGGTTGCCTGAGCTACACTTCCTCCCGTTTGAAATTTTTTTGGCTAAAATCTGTTAGATAGAACTGTTGATCTTCGATTACTGCAATTTCTCTACATTGGGGCCTTCATGTCCACCAGGTTTGCCTCACAGAAGAAGTGCATATAATTCTTAGATTCTTTGGTGGCCCATAATAGAAATAGAAAATGTCATTTTCCCCTATGATCTGCAGTCCCATTATGACCAAGTATGCTAGCTTTCAACAGAGTAGCTCACAGGGGCACCCCAACAGTTGAAAGTAGATAAGAAAGAATGATGACTTTTGTGACCTCTAATGTTTTTTAATTTGAATGTCCCTTTAGATTCTACAGTTAGATAACTACTGAACCAAATTCTGCTCACACTGATGCTGACATGAAGCCAGAATGACTCTGATGAAGTCCACTGCAGACATACACCAGTGGATGTAAGAGAAGGATTTGAACCCCTGGTTCTTATTTTCCTATATTTTCATTAAAGGCCTGATCCAAAGGCAGTCTATGGGAGTCTTTCCATTGACCTAGGATCAAGCTCCAAGACATTTTATCCCTGCTCTTCAGCAGTGGTGCAGCAGCCAGGGCAAAGCAGGGTAGCCAACCACAAATGGATCATCCTGGTATAGAAAGATTCTTCAGTAGCAGAGCCACAATGGCAACCAGTGTAAATTAGCGTAAACCTCAGGCTGTTCTCTAATTTATGCCAGAGCACTGGACCGGTACAGAACTGGCATATGATCGAAGGAGCAAAAAGATGGCTTTAAGCAATCTTTGCACAGCGCCCTGGGTTTCGCTGTGCACTCCTTGGCATGGAAGCTTTTAAATTGAATTGTCATAAGTAAATATAACTTTGGAATGTTTGTGCTTCAATATTTACACAGCACTTGTATTTTTAAATGTATTGACATCCCCTTTGAAAGGAGTCTTCACTGGCCACAAAGTGATCTTTAAATGGAACGTTTTTCTAGTGAAAAAATCAATTGGTATTTAGGACATATTTCCATTTTGGCACAGGGAGGGTGGTTAGAGGCAGGGAGTCCCAGGAGGGGGCAGTCAGGGGACAAGGAGTGGGGGGAGGGTTGGATGGGTCAGCGGTTCTGAGGGGGGGCAGTTAGGAGGTGGGAAGTGGAAGGAGGCGGATGGGGGCGGGGGCCAAGCTGTTTGGGGAGGCACAGCCTTCCCTACCCAGCCCTCCATACAGTTTCAGAACCCTGATGTGGCCCGCAGGCCAAAAAGTTTGCCCACCTCTGTACTAGTCCATAGAGCTGGATCTCTATTGAATATTTTGCCTCTATTCCACAGAAATCAATGGGACTTCCATTGCAGAATGAGTGTAGAATATCCAATGAAGCTCTGTGCTGTGGGTCTGCTGTGTGGATTGGAAAGGAGAATTTTTATTGAATCAGCAGGTTTTTTGTGGAGGAGGGGCCACTCTTTTCTCCTTATATACAGGGGCGGCTCTAGACATTTCACTGCCCCAAGCACAGCGGCATGCCGCGGGGGGCGCTCTGCCGGTCGCCGATCCCGCAGCTCCGGTGGACCACCCGCAGGCATGCCTGCAGAGGGTCCGCTGGTCCCGTGGCTTCGGTGGACCTCCTGCAGGCATGCCTGCGGAGGGTCTGCTGGTCCCACGGCTCCACCGAAGCCGGGAGACCAGCGGACCCTCCACAGGCACGCCTGCGGGAGGTCCACCGGAGCTGCGGGACCAGCTGACCTTCCGCAGGCATGTCGCCGAAGGCGGCCTGCCCGCCACCCTCCCGGCGACCAGCAGAGTGCCCCCCGTGGCATGCCGGGGCCTGGAGCCGCCCCTGCTTATATAATCTGTTTGAATGGTAGAGACCAGAATAGAGCTGCCATTTTGTTGAGAATATTAACTTGGGAAATGTAATAAATGGTCAGGAACAACGCAACGGAGTTGTAGCTTTCTATGTGACAGGACCAGTAAATAGTGAAGAAAGTAATATTGTACAATGCAAATTTTGGCAACCTGTTTTGAAGTTAAGTCTAAGATAGCACCAAACAAGTGTCAATATTATAAATTAGAGCTGTAATAAATTTGTAGAAAAAACTAATAGGAATACAATTACTTTATGTGGGTAAGTACAAAACAACACTTTCAGGCAGCAAGCCAGCAAAGAAACATAGTAAATCATGTGTATTTTATGACTAGATCTAAGGGCCTGATTTTGAACAGGAGCTTCACTACCCTCCCTTTTTGCACCCAAGTACAAATACCTGTGTAGTTATTTGCAAGTGCATTTGGATGTCTGTGTTGCATGACTGTTCCCATATATAAAATACTTAGATGCTTAAACTGATAGCAGTTGTTCCTACAAGATAAGGACAAATAAAGCAAGGCTTGTGCCATAATTTTCAAAGATGAGATCCTGTAGTTAGGCTCAGAAATCCATATTTATGGAAGTTGCTAGGTGCTCAGTACAGATGAAAATCAGGTGACTTGTTTAGATGGCTGTAGATGGTTTTAGGAGCCGAACTGTTGGCACCCATTTTTTTAAATCAGGGTTCAGGTTTTAAAATTCTGCCCCTTAATGTGCCTCTAAAGCTACATCCCACTCTTCTCCTGATATGAAGAGTAAATTTCCTCTAGTACTGTAGATAGTATCTGTACAATAGCTGTATAGTATCTATCCAGGTAGATTATACACCTCTACATCGATATAATGCTGTCCTTGGGAGCCAACAAATCTTACCGTGTTATAGGTGAAACTGTGTTATAGTGAACTTGCTTTGATCCACCAGAGTGCGCAGCCCCACCCCCCGAGAGCACTGCTTTACCGTGTTATATCCAAATTTGTGTTATATGGGGTGGTGTTATAGCGAGGTAGCGGTGTATATACAATTCTCAAAACCAAATGTTTATGGTTTAAAAAGTCCCTCTACTAAATTACAATGCCCTTGTGTGTCACACAGAGACTTAAAAAACTGAAACAAAGCTGTTAAGTGTATCTTCAGCTTAGTGTTGAGTGATACTCTCCACCCACCCACTCCAGTGTAATCCTAAAAGCATCTCTGAGCTTTTCTTGTAACATAGTTAGCATTGCTATGATTTCTAGCATCCTCTCTACCTAAATCCTTTTAGATGGTTCATTTAATCCCTTTAAAATTTAGGAATGTATTTCAATGTTATCCATAATTGAGTAAAAATGGAATCAGGATGGTGGTCGAGGCTCAGTTCTAACAAAAATGGAGCAGTCTGACCCTCTCCACCTTAGCAGACACAACCATAGTTGATGGGAAATCCTGGAGGAGCCATGTTAGATACTGAGGTCTAAATGAGATTCTGTGAGGTGGAAGTATAGAGATTGGCCCCAAGTTTCAAACCTGGCTCAATTTCTAGCCTAGACATTGCATGCTCTGTGGTTCCGTTGTGTAGGCAAAAGAGCAGGTTTGAAATCAACATGTACCTGCTTAGAAATCACAGCTAGAAACTCTTTGCCACAATGATCTATAGTGCAAATTTGTAATTGTTTAAGCATTTCCTTTGCTGTTTCCCCATTCTTTTACCTGAAATTTCCATCTGAAGTGAGAGCATGCAGTCATTATAGATAAACCCACTCCGCATTTTATTCAGTGCTCAACTATCTGGGCCCTATTCAACATTACCCTGCAGTCCCCTTGTGCCAGCTAAACTGGTATAGAAGGGGGACAGGATAGGCATGAAAGCCACCCAATGCAGGGATTTCTATATGCCCTCCAGAGGATTCCCAGGCACAGAGGATATGCTGGGGATACAGAGGGAGGGGACTGGGATGTGGCTGGGAGAGGCCTGTGCTTTGGCAGTTCTGTGCTCCTAAGGAGACCCAGAGTTTGTGACAGCAGGGGAGCAACTTAAGGCAGCCCTCAGGGCCAGAACTGAATTGAAATAAGTAGAGCCAGAGCCCTGAAGTTTGTGGGATAAGCGGCTGTTGTGCAGGGGATTACACACTCTGGGTGAATTAAAATTTTAAAATGCATATCTATGTGACTAATGTTGTTGTAGGTCTCCAGATGGAATTATTGCAGGTACTCTTTCTCTGATAGCATGATCTTGAAGCAATGCTCATCACCAACTGTGAAACAGTTCTTTTGATGCTGAACGATTGGCAGTAAAGCTTGATCTCAGAATAATTTTCCCTCATATAGTTGTGCTTACAAGCTATAACCACACAAGAGGACAAAAGGCATGCAAGCATTTTTAATAAAACCTCAACTGGACATTCACATTGTTTTATTTACACTCACATTTTTGAAGATAACAGCATTTTTATTATAGCACATTCTGCTCACTTTAGGATTAGAAGAAATTGTTTGTGAGGTTAAATATACCAACTAAATAGCTCCATTTTCACAAAATATGAATAAAAAAAGTTTGAGTTTCATTTTCAACCCTAACATCAAAGTTAGTGTTGAAAATGGATCTCAGTCTGAATACAGATTGCACTTCAGTATCAAAGTTAATAATGCAATATAACAAATTTGTATATTAATCCTGGCCACTTGTGGTTTATTTATAAAGCCAGGATTTTGCACCATGTTTGACAGAGAAAATTAAACATATACATACATACGAGAGAGAGAGAGAGAGACTGACCCACCCTGTGTTTCTGGGGCTGGCCCTTTCAGGAGAGTCAGAGACCAGCCTACCCGGGATAAGCTCCTGAAAGGGAGAACAAGCCAACTCAGCCACCTGGAGGTAATGAAATCCCTATGCACCTAGTTGACAACTGATTAGCTAATGACCCTGCCAAAGGGACACCAGTCCTCAGCTGAGGTGGTTTCTAGAGCCAGGAAGTTCACCAGAGCAACAAGTCCAGGAAGGGGTTCCTGGAGACAGGAAGCCCCCTAAGTAGACCTTACCAGAGCCAGGAGCCTAGAAGATGCACTCTTAGCCTGGCCATTCCCTGTATCTGTCAGAAACTACATGCTGCTACAGAGAAGAGCTACAGGTGACAGATCTGAGTCTGGGGAAAGAATTCTTACCAGATGGTTCAGGCTTCTTGCCACTGAGAGAGCTGCTGGAGTGGACTGGTGGACTCAGGTGGGATGGATAAATTAAGATTGACTGTCTCCCAGCTAAGACGCTGGAGTGAAGTTTTGGATGCATTCTCATTGAGGCTCTGGTTAATAAACTAGACCCCTCAGAGGGATGCTATTCCCTAAATAAAGCCTCATTTAACTTACTGATAGCCCACTTGGGGAAAGTGAGGCAGGGAGCACTGACAGGACACCTGGCCAAATAGCAGCACTATAGGGCAGGTAGACCCTTACTGAAAGAGCTTATACTCTATGGCCCCAGTCCTACAGTTGGGGGAAAGTGAGGCAGGGAGCACTGACAGGACACCTGGCCAAATAGCAGCACTATAGGGCAGGTAGACCCTGTCTGAAAGAGCTTATGCTCTATGGCCCCAGTCCTACAGTTGGATCTGCTACCATGAGCCTTTAGGCCCATGCAAAGATCCACTAACTCTGATTGGGGTTTACCACAGACAAACATAGAAGGTGATAAGACAATGGAGGGGAGGAGACAGGATGGACACTAAGTAAAGATGATGCAGGTCTAATGACATTTGTAAATGAATAAGTTCTGATATGTTTAAACAGAGTGTGCAAGAGGAAGAATACATAACACAGCAGTGGCAACTATGGAAAGCAAAATAAATGCAGTGCACTGAGGAGATAAGATTTGGTCCCCTGAAGTTATACTGAATTAGGTATTGCACACTGTTGAAAGCAACCTTCTCCCTTCTATCACAAATCATTTTCATCCATCTCTACTGGTCTTACTCCTTGGGAATAGACCAAAGAAGGAGAAATGCCACACTCGGGTATGGGCTGCAGTGAAGGCAGGTGTCTCTCTTGCAAAAGTGAAGCTTGGGCCAACTCAAAGCAAGTCTCAAAATAATCCACGGATTCCCCATCTTGTCTTTGCATTAAGAGTTGGTAGTCTCCAAAGCGAATGATGCATTTCCATGGCAGGTCAATTTTGTTTAGGTAGTCCAGTTCCACATTGTCCACAATTAGCTTGGTCTTTTTGCTCACGTTCTTTATCTCAAAACCAAGTTCTGAGCTGTTGAGTTGCCTGAAAAACTGCAGGGTAAACTGAACCCGGGAAACACGGGTATCCATTAAATTATAATGGCAGATGTTAGAATCTCGGCCAAACTTTGCCACTTCATCTACCCTGCACCGTTCTCGCTTGCGGAATTTTAAGCTGCGAAACACCTGCTTTTCTTCTTGGCAAGGATGGTACAAAGTTATATGGAGACAAGTTACTGTCTCTTCAGTTTCCACTTCTTCCATGGAGCTCATGATGATGATCCTTCTCAGAACTACAAGAATGAAAGAAACATGGAATTATTGCAATGCCAAAAAAATCCACTTGGAACTGGCATCATTTAAAGAACTTTACATACTATTGATTAATTAATGTGTACTTGTTTTATAGAGAACCATGGGTAGTAAACATAGTCTAGCATCTTGAGCACCGGATTGAAGTGAAGAACTCCAGCTTGATCACAATAGTTCTATTTCCAGTTTTGCCATTGACTTGTGGCTCTGCTCAGGTCCAAAGCCTCTCTGTGCTTTGGTCTCCCATCTGTAAAATGAGGATAAATACAGAGACAAGGTGAGTGAGGTAATATCTTTTATCGGACCAAGTTCTGTGTAAGAGCAAAAGTTTGTCTCTCTCACGAACAGAAGTTGGTCCGATAAAAGATATTACCTCAGCCACCTTGTCTCGCTAACATCCTGGGACTGTCATGTCTACAACAACACAGCATACAACCATAAGTACAGGCTGTTATGAAACTTCCTTAATATTTTTAAATGTTTTGAGATCTTTGCATGAAACTATGCAAATATATTAACTAGTTCTGCCCCTATTATAAGTATCTTACTAAATGAGTTCACCTTTGAAGAAACATTTTGGTGATACACCATTGGAAGCCTAAACACTTGTTTTGTAGACCTCAAAGACCCATATTGGAACTATTGCATAGTATTTGTTAATAACTCTGGATATTATATATCACTATATTATATTCCTTTGACAATACGAAATGCGACAAGTACCCTTTACAAGTACAGTTTGCTTGGGATGTGGGAAATTCAGGTTCAATTCCCCTTTTCCAGAGGGTGGGGAGAGGATTTGAACAGAGGTCTCAGAGCTCTCTAATCACTATGCTGTGGGACATTCTGCTGTAGGGTTTCCTTGGTCTCCTGTTTTGAAGCAGTGGCACACCAGCTAAATAATGAAAGTGTAATTGGACAGGTCCCTCAGTCTTGCACTTCCCAGATGGGTTCCCTAACCCCTGGACTATAGAGTCATTCTCTCTCTCTCTGGCCTAATGACTACTTCAGTATTTATCCATGGTAGAACAGTCAAGTAGGAGCTCAGAAGAACATTAGCGTTTTCAGAACTACCCACTGACACAAACTTTACCTTTTGAAATCTCATTAAGGAATAGCTGCTGTATGTAATATGTTACAAATATAAAAATGAATTTAAAGTGGGGGTGAAAATTCCCCTGCTTTTCTCCAACAAAAATGCAGTACAGGATTTGCCATACTGAATCAGACCTGTGGTTCATCTAGCCCAGTATCCTGTCTCTAACAGTGGCCAACACTAGTTTCATTAGAGGAAGATGCAAGAAAAACTGCAGTTATGGAAGTCTGTCCAGAGAGAAAGTTTCTTTCTAAAGCACATTAATTAGTAGGTGGCTCATGCCTGGAAATACGGGGTTGGGTATATCCCTTTCAAAACTCCTTGTTCTAGTTTTTAATGTGCTACTGTAATTCTGGATGTTCTTGTCCACATAAATATCATATTTAACTCTTGGCCACATATTTTGTGGCAAAAAGTACCACAAGTTAATTGTGCACTGTGTGAAATATTTCCTTCTACATCCAAATAAGTTCATCACTTAACTGATATGTACATTTCACTATGAGGTGCATAATCAGTGTTATTCATTGCATTTGAGTCGTCACTACTAAAAGCAGTTTACAGTTCAGTCTATTGTATTTTATTGCTACGTGAAGCACCATTGTGATATGGACTCTGACATATGATTACCTTTCCAAGAATAAAATTGCACAACTTTAATCTCTAAACACATAAAGAATGGATTACTGGTACTATGACACCTTTCTGTGATGCCAGTATTTAGAGGATACCATATAAATATCTTAAGACCTCTGGAATTTTCTTCCTTATTTTCCTTCCTTAATTGATATTCAAAACAAGGCACAATGCTTTTTCTTACAAAGCAACAGCTCAGGCACAAAACATCTCCCATTTCAGTGCTGGATAAATCTGGCCAGGGAAATCACATTAGTGAACTCTACTTAAGCATTACTTGCTAGAGTGGTGCTAATATGGCTGTCCTGGTCATTGTAAGCAAAGCCTAAATGTTAAGAAAAATTAATTTCAAGTTGATTCTGATTGCTAGGCTGTTTATAACTCCTGTAAATAATTATGCTTTCCCCCCAACCCATCTTGAAAACAATATTGGGTAAAATTATAAAACTGCAATATGCAATTATAATTCTTTCTAAGGTGATTTTGGTGCTTATGAAAAGCAACTTTCAGTCGTGCCTGACTTTGGAACAGATCTGAACCTGTAACTTACAAGTGGAAAACTCTACATTCCATCAGTCTGCTCCTAACTCAGTTGGAGGTGCATCAGTAATACTTACTGTCTTTCGAGCGGAGGAGTGTATTCAGAAGAATTTGCAGATGTGACTCTGACATGCCAATGCAGGCCTGTGTGTTTTGTTCAAAATGTTGCATGTAGATTAGACAGGGCTGCAAGGGGAGCAAAATCTTTTCCACGGTGCCACGATATGGAGTATTTTTTTTAAAGATATGGATTTTGAATTTTGCATGGAAATATGCACTTAAACTCTTGCCCAGTTGGGGCCAAGTTCTGATGGAAGCAAAAAAACCCCAGCCTTTAGCAAGAGTTTTACATACATAGGACTACAGTGTTGAACCCTTGGTGTCATTTTCACATTTGGAATGTGCATACTTGTCTCACTTCCCCTTACATTCCGCACAAATCCATCAGCAAAAAGTCCACACAACTTCCTTGGGGCACGGACTGTTAACGTCACCAGGCAGGGGAATTTGTGGGTCTTTTGCTGAAGGGTTAGGCTGCCCATACACCCAGCCCACAAAAGAAAATTTCTAAGAACAAGTTTTTCTCTGATAGTCAAACTTTTTCTATTGACAAATAAAACAAGCATCAAGAGGTGAAAATACTAATGATACAACTGTTTTGAAAGCAATTCTGACTCCATTAAATCTCACAAAACTTAGAAAGGGAAGAAACTGGTTAAACCATCAGGTCTACCATCCCACCCCACCCCCCCACTTACAAGATATAAATTCCTAATAGAGGCCATAATAAATGTTTGTCCAGGCAGGCCTGGATCTTCTCTCTCCCTCCTTTTGCCTCCATTTGCCACTGAGGGGCCGCATAGCCACTGTATGGAGTGATGTTTGCTACTGAGAGGAGCAGCGAAAACCTGGAGTGCAGTCTGCCAGGGAGGCAAGTGGCTGGACTGAGGACTGTTGGCCCCCTGGAAGGGGGGAAAGAACCGAGTGGGGCACAGCGGCAGGGCTGTGTCCAGAAAAGGACGACGGGGCCCTGGGAGCGATGCAGTTCCTGGATGCAGAGACAGGAGGGAGGATGGGTGGGACACCACCTGAGAAGGGCGCACTGCCAACCCTGAACTAATTCCCAGGATGGCCAGCAGGGGTTGCCGCGGTGATGAGTCGAACACCTGTCCCCAGGTCCAAGAGCAGAATTTCCCATAATGCCTGGGAATTGACTAGAGTAAAATAAACATCTTCCCCAACATACCTTGCTATGTTTGTTCCTTTGTAGGGTTTTTTTTAATAAGAGTAAATTTACTGAGAGCTGACAGTGCAGCTAGATCCAGGACAGACATCCAGGGTCCTGACAATTAAGAGCTTGATCCTGCTCCTATTGAAGGCACCAGCAAAACTTCCACTGCCTCCAACAGCAGCAGGCACACGCCCTAAAATGGCAGCGGAGGCGCCCCTCCAAGCTCCATCCCACCGCAGCTCGGTTGGCACGGATCTTTGGCAGGAGGAGGTATCCCTTCCCCCCGAGCAAAAAGGAAGCTATACTAACGGGATGAGGGCAGCCGGCCAATGCACAGTCCCACGCCAATCTCTGTCTGTGAACAAGAAAGTGCCCCTCAGCGGCAATGGCAGGGGAAAGTGCTCTCAGCCCGGCCCCTTGGCTGCCGCCTGCCAGTGGGAAATTTTTCTTCCACTCAGCTGAAAAACCCGCCCCCAAGACGCCGCTTTCGTTCGCCCACGAGCTGCCGCTCACCGCGCATCCAAATGTAAACGCGCCTCCGCCTGGCTTTGCCGCTTGCGCAGCGCAGCGGGGTCCCGAAGGCGGCCAGCTGCGCTGCGCTCCGCCAGGTGCTGCCCGTGGGAAGTCCCCTGCCGCGCCGTGTCACCAGCTGCCCCCTCCCGCCCCGCTCCACGGAGCAGCGGCAACTCCCGCTGCCTTCCAGGGCGCAGGTCATCGCACGCCCCCTTGGCACCCCCAGCCCAGCCCCACTGATTCCCCCCGCCCCCAGACACACACACACACACACACCCCGCTTGTAGCGCAGCCCCCGCCGCTGTCTGTCCCCCCATCCCCACCGCCCCCCGGGAAAGAGCTAGCGGCAATGGGCACCAGGCTGCCAGCTCGGTGCGCTCACCTCTGCCGGGGCGCCCAGAGCGCAGCGCAGCGCAGACTCGGGAGAGCTACACGAGCCTCTCCGGCGCCCGGAGCTTGCTGCTCTGCAGGCTCGGCGCGAGCACTCGAGTCTTTTCGTGCGGAGCTGCCACGGGACAGGGTTTCCCCCGCACTCTCCTCCCCTTGCCTGTCGGGGGGGCGGGGTGTGGTGTGGTTGGAGCAGCTGTACCATGGGACTTGTAGTTCGCAGCACCAGGGCTTCCTGCTTCACTTGGGGCGGCCACCAGCACAACCGCCCCCGGACCGGTGGCTTCTCTTCGGCGAGTATCATGTAAGTGCCCAGCCCAGCGGTCAGCAATTCGGATAATTAAAGGGAGGGAAGCCAGCAACTTTAAAACAGGCTACGGTCTGACCCTCTCTCTGATCGCTGTGAATAACGCCGGATCTGAAAGGCATTACACCAATGTATTTCCCTGTCGCTGGGTCAGTGTTTTCTTTGCGCATTTAGCATTTGTGTGTGGCTGACTCTGCCGTTTGCTTTGTCCACTCGTACAGTCGGTCAGTTTCCTTTGCTGGGGTTGTGGCCTTTCACACAGTAACGGAGCTGAGAAACATTTTAATAAAAACGAAAATGAGTGAAAAGCTCCCAGAAACTGTCAGGGAGGAGTCAGGGCAGGTGTAGTGCCTGAGACTACATTCCCACATTGGCAATGACCATATAATCATAGTAATTAAAATGGATCCATCTTAAAGAAGGTGTCAACATACCTGACATTTATTAATTAAAGTCAAAGAAGGAAGTGTTGAGGATCCATTGGAGGGAACTAGAACAATAATCTGCAAGAAATTCTGAGCTCTATTCTGCAGTTTGTTTCTATCTGGGTTCTTGTACAGGCTGTATGAGGGACAGGGTTTATTTATGTGTATCATACAAGTTGTTTGCATTCTATTGGTGTAAAAAAAAGTTCTCAACACCATCATGATCAGATTTCTCTGCCACTGATTATTTATTTTGAGCAAAATCTTGCTCACTTTACTGTCACGCAGCCCTCACCGAAGTTAGTTGTGATCAATGGGAGTTTTGTGTAAGCAGCTCTCAGTAGTCCATTCTAAAGAAACATTTTTAGATACAAAAAATTTTAAAGTTATATTTCTAATAGGAAAACAGGCTGAATCAAATTATCAGTTAATTGCTTTTGAACAGCATTTTGCATGTAAGCGGCTGAAAGACACTTCACTAGTTCTCAAGTGTATTTTTTCCCAATTATTAACCACCCTTCACCACTAGACTTTATTTAGAAACAAACAAATATCTGCGTATAATGTGGTATGCAGAATAAATGTCAGTGTTAATAAGCTATCCATTTACGTTTTAAAATCGGAAGTAAATTGAAAACTGGGCAGGTTACATCAAATGAACTACCCAACTAAATTAACCAAAGACCTGTACATTTAGCAATGCAATGTGAGACAGGACACTGTTCCTAGGACTGTTCACTGAGGAGGAGGAGGAGGAGAAGGAGGAATCTTTGTTAACGAAACTTTATGGTTAAGATCATAAACCCATTGTGACACTGCACCCCATATTCTTCATAGTGATATTACTATGATATGACTATAATATAATGATGCATTTTATGCAAGATGGGTAATGTAAGATGTCATTGG
Organism: Mauremys mutica; assembly: GCF_020497125.1. Taxonomy (NCBI): domain Eukaryota; kingdom Metazoa; phylum Chordata; order Testudines; family Geoemydidae; genus Mauremys; species Mauremys mutica. Next base: position 32,251,803 of record NC_059076.1, on the reverse strand, counting down.
AAAAGTTACGGTCTGCTGAATATGATTATCCTATATGTATGCTTGTATCATTTTTGTATCTGACGTTATGAATATTGGCTATGTATCTGTATTTCAAATGTAGTTATACCTGGGTGATGCTCACTAGTCAAGATGCTTTCAGTCTAGATAATGGGTGGGGAAGGGCCTGTTCAGGGTAATAAGCCATTAGGGAAAACAGTAGGCCTCAGGAGAAGCTTATCCATCACCTGGTGAGCCTTCCTGTGAACGCTCCAGACAGTCTGTAAGTAATGGCTGCCATGGACTCAGCAAAGTATGCAAAGGCATGTAACCAGGCCATATGATCCATCTTGGGATGTCGGTGTTTTTCCATAAGCTGAGTTTCGCATACGGAGGGAACCCTTTTCCCTCCGTATGCTAAAGCTATCTAAGGCCTGGTCTACACTGCAGGGGGTGGGGTTCGAACTAAGTTACGCAAGTTCAGCTACGCGAATAGCGTAGCTGAACTCGAAGTACCTTAGTTCGAAGTACTTACCCGTCCTCACGGTGCAGGATCGAAGTCCGCGGCTCCCCCGTCGACTCCGCCACTGCCGTTCGCGGTGGTGGAGTTCCGGAGTCGACGGGAACGTGTTCGGAGTTCGATAGATCGCGTCTAGATGAGACGCGATATATCGAACTCCGAGAAGTCGATCGCTACCCGTCGACCCGGGCGGGTAGTATGGACGTACCCTTAGGCAGAGAATGACATCATCTGTTGGTCTTCACTCCTCACACAAGAAGATTCCTGGAAACACCTAAGGAACAAAGACTGAACTGGGGGAAGTGCTGGACCCAGGCTAAAGGGATTTCTAGCCTGTGTATGAAAGACCTGGGGATTCCAAGCTGTAAAGCAAGTGTAGCCTGTCCCTCAAGAATCTGTTTTCTGCTTGTACCAGCTCTCAGGGTGAGAGACTGGATATGAATTAGCAGTTTATCTAGTATGATCAGCTTAGTTTGCGTATTTGTTTAATTACTACGTAATCTGCTTTGATCTGTTTGCTACCACTTATAATCACTTAAAATTTATATTTTGTAATTAATACATTTATTTTATGTTTTAATCTAAACCAGTAAATTTGCAGTGAAGTGCTCGGGAATCTTAGCTCAGAGGGGCTGTTGCATTTCCTCAGCACATTGAGGGGAAGGCAAACTGGATAATAAATTCATACTTGTTGGGGTTTATACTAGGGCAGGACGGTACAGCTCTGGGGACTTAGGCTGGGAAACCGGTTATTTTGGCTGTAGCCTCTCTACTGTTGGTTCATGCAGTAGCTGGTCAGAGCCTGCAGGTAACTGCAGTTGGGTGTGTCCCTGCCTGCTTGAATGCTGGTGGAAGTATAAGACCGGGAGCGGGTCTGCAGCTTGTCACTGCAGCACAATATGAGAGGAAGCCCAAGCTGGTGGGTCAGAGGGCTCAGTGGCACCCCAGTTCCAGGTGGCACCCAGGGGGAACCCATCACACCCATAAAAGTCAGTAAAAACCAAAATTATATTTCCACAACAATCATTGCATGTCCTCTTTCATAAGTGAAGCCTTTTGTATTACTCATTATGGTGGTAGCTTTGATTTTATAGTAAATACCACATGTTCAGCATGACTGAATAACATTTATTGTAACAAATATCCGAATTCCTCGACATCTGTAGGTTCAGAATCTCAGTCTACTGTTGCATTAAACAGTGTTCTGACTTTAAGACCCTGTGGGGGTGGGAGTTTAAAAAAAAAAAAAGAGAGAGCATCTGTAAATACACACGTGCATATGTCTGAGTGTAGGGCGCATGATGAATGCAGAATTAGGCCCTCTGTACAGTTTTCAATCTTCCCACATTCATTTTGTAGTACCTAGTCTTCAATCAGTATCACACTTAGTAAAGCACACAAGCTACTTTGGACTACATCCGTTTCAAGTTTAAAACAAAACTAATGTTGAGATCTCCAGTCACAAAGGAATTACTGAACAAGTCTTTAAAAATGTGGAAATCACATCTTAAAATCCTGGGATAACTCAAAAACAGACAAACAAAATTGTACTAAACTTTACAGTGGGTGGGGGAAACAACCCACTTTGGGACTGGAAGTGAGTGTGCAGAAATTAATTTCAAATGGCAATTTTTCTAAAGCATTTTCATTTACAGGTGCTTAGTGTCTCTTCATTCATAATACTAGCAAGCAGTTCTGCTGGAACCCTGGTAACCACCAGAGTTGAGCTTGGAACCTGAAATATGTATAGAGTCTTATCCAGTTTTCTTTATATGTATTTGTAGGATTGTCTCAAACTTCTCCCTCAAGGACTGAATTTGTCCATAATTCATGAGGTTGGGAGGATTTCTACATTCAATTTGTTGTTTTACCATAACTGACAACTAATTTGGTTGTCTGCTTAGGACACTGAATTTTTCAGTTGTACCTCTTTCTTTAATAGCTTGTCTCAAAGACAGACAAAATTAGACTATGCAAGCAATACTCCCAGCTGATTGTGTAAAACAGGGGTCGGCAACCTTCCAGAAGTGATGTGCCGAGTCTTCATTTATTCATTCTAATTTAAGGTTTCGCGTGCCAATAACATATTTTAACATTTTTAGAAGGTCTCTTTCTATAAGTCTATAATATATAACTAAACTATTGTACGTAAAGTAAATAAGGTTTTAAAAATGTTTAAGAAGCTTCATTTAAAATTAAATTAAAATGCAGAGCCCCCCGGACCGGTGGCCAGGACCCAGGCAGTGTAAGTGCCATGGAAAATCAGCTCGTGTGCTGCCTTCGGCACATGTGCTATAGGTTGCCTACCCTTGGTGTAAAACATTAAGTAGATGTATTTATACCAGTACATATTAAAATCATATGAATTAATGTGATAAATAAAATTTGTAAATGTCACCTTAATATGATCTAACACAGAAAAGGGAAACTCTCTTCAGTTCTTAGCTTACAAATAGATATTTGTGTCCTTAATTATGTGCAACTTTTAGCAATCACACCATGCTCAGACCTTCACATGAAGTTTCCTCCAATGTGCTTTCACTTCATTGAGGTTCCAGACAAGATCCAGAATGTATTGCTGTCCTTTAGAATTCAATCTATGAGCCAAAGACTAAGCCCAGTCTTCGTGTGCTCAGGTCACCTTCAACTGAGCTCCTAACAGTGTATCCTAGTCACTGGCCCACATGCCCAGTATTGAATCCCTAATGTCAAAAGTATTCAGAACTGGACTGTTCTTTGGTGTCACCTCTGCAATGTCTTGGCCACAGAGAAATGCTCCATCATAAAGTTATTACATCAAGGAAAACATATTTGTATTGTAATTCTTCTATACAGAAAGATCCCCCACCCTTCAGGGTGTTTATATTGTAACGATTCTGCTTGTTAGGGAAACATTTAGGTTTGTTTGTTTGGTTGGGTTTTTTTGGTTTTACATTTACAGCTTAATTAAGTTATTTGCCAACAGAGAATAAAATAATTTTTCTTATGTTTTAAGAAGCAAATGCTGAGTCTGATCAAATTTCGCTGACTGTTTGAGAAGAAAATTCTTTTCTTGGCTGGCAATCCAAGTTCAGTCGAAAAAAATATTTTATTTTGAGTCCCGATGCAAACTTACTGCATAATAAAAGTTCAGTTATAGCATATTTCATCGAATGGTTTCCAAGCTCATTACAAAAATGAGTAGGTATTAATTACAGATACTTCTCTGTACCTTCGTTACTGTAAGTTACTTTCACAAGATCACACAGTGAGTGAGTGGCAGAGTAGAGAATAAATTCCAAGTCTTTTAAATCCCAGCCTTAACTACTAGACAACCCTGCATCTCCCATACTATGTATGTGACAATATTATATCTGTGTGCCAAATCTTGTAATCTATACTTTTGCAATATTCCCATTGAAATCAATGGGTGTTATGCCTGAGTAAACTTTGCAGGATTTGACTCCATGTGAATAAATACTACAATATTATAAAACATATACTTAGATTAATATAAATAAACAAATTCCATACCATGGATGGTTAAACAATACAATATATCACTTCCTTCAGTGTACAGAAGTGTTTAATTGCTTTAGGTACATTTGGCTAGATATGGTGCTTGTGCTCATTTAAAATTATTCTTGTGATGTAACTATTTGCTGTGTGCAGTTTTTTGTTTGTATTTTTTTTAAAAGCCTTACTTCAGAGAGAATTTTAGATCTTAGTGATGTTGCTTTTAATGTGATAATCCTGAAAAGGATATACTGGAAAAAAAGTGAAGGGAAATCATCTCTCAGTCATACATATCCCAGAATGCCTTTTTAGTGCAGCAGTCTTATATGGGTGTGTTCTTCTTTCAAAAAGTATCTTGTTACAGACTGACGCTGAGGCTGCTGTGGTTGGAAAACCCACAGTTGTGCAACTTTTATGTGTGCTGTTATCATCTGTGCTGTTTTTTCATGTCTCTTGCCTGCCTCTCATTTCCTGAAACAGAACTAACTTACAAGAACTCTGGTGTTTGATAATAATAAGGAATGATCCTCTTCCTGAATCAGATTACGTGCTATCATTAAGATACTGGTATCTATAGTCAGGTGAGTATCAGTCTGGTAACCTGTTTTATCTTCCCATCATTCATCTGATTATTATTTGATAAGCACTTGGGTGTAGGAGGATTTTTCTAGGAAAGTGTAGTTAATGTGAGGTTAAAGAATCTTTATTGACCAGGTTGTGGCTTTTAAAGTGTGTGTGGAACTCATTCCTTAGACAATAGCAACTGGGTCTGATTCTCCTCTCCTCCACACCAATTTTACACTGGTGGAACTCTATTGCCTCTAGTGAAGTTACTCCTGATTTCCACTGTTGTAAGTGAGAGGAGAGTCAGGCCCAGAGTTCATGCTTTTAGGATAGTGTCATTGGCATTTACTGCAATAATACAACAAAGAGTCCTGTGGCACCTTATAGACTAACGGATGTATTGGAGTATAAGTTTTCGTGGGTGAATACCCACTTTGTCAGATGTGACTATCCACTGCGTCTGACGAAGTGGGTATTCACCCACGAAAGCTTATGCTCCAAAACATCTGTTAGTCTATAAGGTGCCACAGGACTCTTTGTCACTTTTTACAGATCCAGGCTAACACGGCTACCCCTCTGATACTTGCAATAATAGAGTTGCTTGAGTTGTTAGAGTGCATTTCTTTCGCATATTAACTTCGCTGGCTGATCGCTGTAGCTTCAGATTTTCCTTAGCTGAAAAGTGGGACTGCAAATAAATGCTGAATGGCAAAATTTTGGAAAGCTAGACACTGTAGCCTAGTGGATAGGGTACTGGACTGGGAGTCAGATGATCTGACCAGCATGGCCACTGACCAGCTGTGTGACCTTGGACAAGTCACTTCACCTTCTGTGCTTCTGTTTCCCCACACTCCTTCTGTCTGCCTTGTCTATGTAGACTAAGGTGTTGGGACAGGGACTCTTTCTTAATATGTGTTTGAACGGGGCCTCACACTGTGGGGCCCTGATCTTAGTTGGGGCCATAAGGTGCTACTGATACAAAATATCCTAAAAGTAGGAACTCTGAAGGGAACCACACACTCAAGATTTGTTCTATGCTGGATATGTATGAAAACAGAGCACATTAGATCAGAAAAGTAATTTTGAGTAATGGAACAAAGACAATGTTTATTTGATTCAGACTGGGCATTACAGAATGAAAGATATAAATTAATGATATCTTCTGTTACTTATCTTTGAACTGTCTTATTAAAATAGTGGGACCTTACATAGGTTTTCTGTGATCCTTGCCAGTAATCTTCTGGGTTCAAAGAGAACACATTACTGAACCAGTGCTTAATTTGTAATGAAAGGACTGCCGGTGCTCAAGCAATTTTTTTTACATTCATAATTGATGCCGCAAGCCTAGAGGTGGCGGGGCTATGAACTGCCAAGCCTAGAGGTGGCGGGACTCAGCCTGAAAGAAATTAAGCAGTGACCAGAACTATTCTGTCAGGAATTTAGCATCTTAGGATGCTTTAGGACCTCAGTCCTGCACTCATTGAAGTCAAGGGCAAATTCTGAATCTATTTGCAAATCACTAAGGTCAATGGTAGAAAAAGGCCCTCATTAGAGAGAAGTTCTGGGACGTGCCTGATCATTTGCTCTGAGGACAGTATTGCTAATATCACTGCACAAAGTAACTTGGAAGGTGATACATGAGGGGGTCACGCAGAGTCACATGCCCTGCAGATTTCTGCCAGGGTTTATGTAATTTTCTTTGCAGGGAATGGGTTAAAAATTGTGCCCCCAACCCACTATCTTGTGCCCCCACTCACAATTGTCACCTCTACCGTACTGTTAACTTTTATTCTTAGAAATAATAAATCTGCATTTAATTATATGAAATCTGAATAAATATCTGCACAAGTAGGTATTCGTATTGGGCACAGGTTATATATACAGAATGTTCATTCGTTATTTGGGCATAGCCCGTTGCTCAAAAGCAGGTATTAGGTGACTGTTCAGCCTTGTTTATTCAGATCAACAAAACGTGCTTTGCCACAGAGCCTCCAACTACATTGGAAAAAAACACAGGCTATGTCTACACTACCACTTACGTTGGTATAACTGTCGCTTGCGACCACCCCAAGCGACATTACACTGACCTAAGCACCAGTGAGGACGGTGCTAGGCCAGCAGGAGAAGCTCTTTACCTCTGCTCGTTGGGGGTGGATTCAGCGGTGGCAAGCCACGGGGGCCGCCCTGCTGGTCCCTGCGAGGGCGGCAGTCAGGCAGCCTTCGGCAGCTTGCCTGCAGGAGGCCTGCCGGTCCCGCGGATTCAGCGGTAATTCGGCAGCGGGTACGCCGAAGCCGTGGGACCGGCGGACCTCCCGCAGGCTAGCCTGACTGCCGTGCTTGGGGCGACAAAAAAGCTAGAGCCGTCCCTACATGGATTAATTAAGTCAACAGGGGAGCTCTCGCCCATTGACTTAGAGCATCTACACTAGAAAACTTAGTGGCACAACTGCTACAGTGCAGCTGCACCCCTATAAGCTCCCGAGTGTAGTCATAGTCACAGTTTTGGTACCACGGGTGTTGTACAGTCACTGTCAACTTGTTTAGGTCTGGAAATATGTTTTCCTTAATGGAAGATAAATCCAGTGTAGAGATATATAATTATAATCAAGGTACATGCAAGGTTTAGGAGCTTAGGGAGGGACTAGAAGACATATCACCTTCTCGCAGCAGCAAGAGGGTCTAGCATGGAAGAGGATAATCAGGAGAGAAAGCTGCTTCTCGCTTTCACCACTCAAATCAGGCAGGAAGGGAGACTCACTTTTATCAGATTCCTACAGGCTTGCCTAAATGATGCAGCGGTGTGCACTACAAGGGTGTGAATTCTAAAGCATACCAATGTATTGCACACTAACGGCCCATGTTGAACCTGCTGCGTGCACTAAGGGACTTTTAGTGCATGCCAGTAGGATCTGCATGGGCCATTGTGTGCACAACACATTGGTGCGTATTAAAATTCACATCTTTCTAGTGCGTATTGCTTGTGTACATGGTGCAGCCCTCTTTCCTGTAGGCTACTAAAGATGAAGCCCCTGAACATGGCATCCCTACATCTTCCCTGTTGTGTCCACACCCACACGTTCTCTTGAGACTAAGCGAGATAAGCTTCCTTAACTTTTCCTCGTGATCTTATTTTCGAATCCTTATTCAGTCTGCTTGCATTTCTTTGAACCCTTTCTGTGTCCATGATACCGTTTTAAAGTGAGGGCAGTAATACTGATGATATGCTTTTGCTAAACAGAAAAATTACCAGGATAAGTAATGTAATTTCAAAAGAGGAACTTCCCTTCTCGAACATCAGGATTTTGCAACACTCGCTTACAATAATTATAATTACAACAAGTCACGTCTATTGGCTTCTCTGGATAGAAATGGGGACTTGGGCACCCAACTGGCAGTTAGGCACTGTAGTCTCAAAACCCCCGAGCGGCTGCTGTGTAACTCTATAGGTGCCTAAACTCCCAAGATGCCCATGTTTTCACAGGTAAAGTCCCCTGACTGCCTAAATTTCTGCTGGCAGATAGATAAGCATGCGTCCATCTCAGACCTGACATGTCTGAGCCACTGAGCACTAAATCTCCAGTTCCCTTTCAGATTTCACTTAGTTCAGCCAGTGGGTGCAAAGTTCATACACTTTCAAAATGGCCATTATACTCCTGCAAAAGAATACTGGCTGCACCAGCAACCATGTTTGTGTGGTGAACTGAGAGCAACTGAACTAGAGGTGAAGCGCAACCCCTGAAGTGTAATTAGTGTGCCTAAGAAAACAAGGGTTTGGATTTAGCTGGTTCGACTGCTTGAGTAAGGACTGAGTTTTCTTCCCTGTTTGCCCCGTACCATGTGCGCTCATAACTGATAATATCTCTTTGAGAGATTTAATAAGCTGGGTTGGCTTTGAGATGAAGGAAACTATTGTCTTAGCTGAGCATTAATTACAGGGCTTATTCCTCAGTCACACTGATAAACGAGACTCCGACTCCGCAGAAGTCAGAAAGGGGCAGGTTAAAATTGGTGTTACACCCAGAAGTGAAACTCTCCTGACTTTTCAGTATTTATATTCTCAACCTTAATTTTGCATGAAGAAGGATTTTTGGCTTAAGGGAGTGGGGCTGGGACTGTCTCATGGGTCCTTCATTGTAATTAGATTTGAGGGAGTTTCCCATTGGAAATTCCAGCTTTTGTGGGAAATATTTACTGCCATATATGGCATGGAGGTGATTTCTAAACATCATTTATTTTAAAAAAGAGCTGTCTGAAGTTGAGGCAGTTTAAATATTTCCATGAAATAACTAAGCCGCTGTCTTAAAAGCAAATAATGAAAGACAGTGTAATCACTCTTTTCTTATTACATCACTATTAGCTGCTATCTCCTTCTATATCTCACTGTTTACCAGGCACACACTGTAACTTTCTTTTCGCAAAACACCACCTGGAACTCAAGGAAAGATTCGTTTAATCAAATATTAGACAATCCTATTTTACTTGGTGGCTTTAGCTGTCACTGCTTTCCTTGTGTAGCCCCTGTATTCATTTAAATTGTTTTTTAGGTATAAAAGTATTGCCATACCAGACCAGACTGGTATCCTGACAAAGGCCAGCTCCTGATGCTTCACAAGAAGGTTCACAAAATCCCACAATGGAGTATTCCTAGGATTACTGACTATTGCCTGGCCCTTTGGCTTGACACAAGCACAGACTGCAACTTCTAGCCTTGACCCACGTCTTGCAGCCAGGATCCTGACACTAACTCATCTTCTCAAAAAACAGCATAGGTGCCTAAGCCTCCTCACTCCAGGTGGCAGGTTCCCATTTGTGGATCACTAAGCTGATGATAGGCACTTTTCTGTCTCCTGGACTTGGGTGCCTACCTCTGAGAGATGAGTGGGGCTTAGCACACACGCCTCTGGTCAGCATCTCTCATTGGCTAGCTTAGATGGGAAGCTGCCTAGCATACTGACTTTTGTGGATGCCATTTATAGGCACCTATTTCTCCCCAGTCATTGCCTATGGAGCCCAGGTTCCCAACTTGACTTTGTGGATCACAGTGTGGTTCCTGTGATTTTTCTAAGCGCTTAAAAGTTAGGTGTTGTGTTGCAACCTGTATCCCTTGGGGATCCCACCCTTAGTAATTTATAGCCAAGTATTATTATTTACTACTGTTAAATAACTTCCTCATCTTGCTCATATATGTGATACCTATTTGATTCAGGGAAGCTATTCCCATGAATAAGATTTGGCCTTTTGATGATCTGTTAAAAAATGCACACTGTGCAAGCAAGAATTTTTATAGTTGTTTCTTTCTAGACAGAAACATTAAATAATTAGCATAAGCTTTTTTTTTTGGCCAGGGAAGTTCTCCAGCATAAACTTTTGAACCTCACAGAAGATAGGTAAGTTTTTAAATATTCCTGAAATCAATTTACTTTCATGCAGAATAAGATGTAAATGCAATAAATTTGCTTTGTCTCTGGTGGAGAAAGAAATCGTAGATCACATTAAATGATTTTAAAGAGCACTTAGATGTAGGGTTTTGTTTCGAAGCCTGTTTGCTGAATAAAGAAATTGAATTAGACAACACTTAAACCTGATTATGTAAATCTAACATACTGATAGGATTTAGGAAGAATCTACCACTTTGGGTAGGTTATTCCATAATTTCTTACTTTGTGTTCTTGACTTTTCCTTTGGAGCAGCTGGTTCTGGCCACTGTCAGAAACAAAATACTAGCCTAGATGGACCACTAGTCTGGGCCAAGAGGGCAATTCCTATATTCCTCAGTTATTTAAATAAATTAACATTTGGGGTGAAATCCTGGCCCCATTGAAGCCAGCAGCAAAACTCCCATTGCCTTCGATGGAGCCAGGATTTCATTGTGTGTCTTCTTCCTTTGTTTGATTCCCAAGGGGCTAACTTTCAGACCTGGCTATCTAAACTGCAAATGCAGAATTTACAGGCACAGCTGTGGTGTGTACAGAGTGGGTGTTTCCCTACATAAATGAGTGTGCATATACGCACTCATTTTGCAGGCACTATTTAGGCGACCACTTTGAATGTGTGTGTTAGCTTTCTGGCCACTATTAAAATAGCCATTAATTTGTAGGTGGTCTGACCATTTGAGTACTAATTTAGAATAATTGACTGTAGTGACTTCTTTTACTCAAAATCCACCTTGTAAAATGTCCACACCAGATTTAAGTGCAGTATAAAAAGGGTAAATGTAAAGAGATGCCATTATTCTGCAAAGCTGAGCTCTCACCACAAGGGGACAGAAATGAAACATTAAAGAACTTAACATTATGTGCCTTAGATATATAAAATAAAGACTACCTAGACTTTTGCAGAAAACCTATGAAAAATATGATCAGTATGTGAGCTTTTCCCGCCAAGGGGTTGGCTCAACTAACATATTTCAGAGGTCAAGTATTCCTTCACTCCCTTTCACTTCCTCCAACCCTCAAAGATGCATGTCCTACATTATTCCCCTTCAAATAGAACATCTGGGAGTAGGAGACTGAGAACACCTTAAATTTTTCTCCCCTTGCATCTGTAGAGCCTGTCCTACAAACACACATACATACTAACTTTACTTTTGTGAGAAGACCCATTAGCTTCTGTTAGGAGTACTCACCTGACTAAAGTTAGGCATGTGCTTGTGTTTGCAGGATCAAGCCCCTAAATAAGCTCACTCAGTGGGTTGGGGTGGCTATTTTCATGTCTTAAAAATAGAATTCCTTTTATTAAAGAATATTATTACTTTAATATTAGGTCAAAAACTAATATATAGTGTGGTGGTTTGCATTTCAAGTAGCAATTTACTATCTGTATAATACCAAAGTCATTGTGATACTATATAAAAATTTGAACGTACATCACCTTTGGTCTTAAACTCCTTGACATCATCTGTTGTTTGATTAGCCTTAAAATTGCTTGAGTAATAACCCCAAATTAGATGATTTTTCTGTGCCATTAATTAAATAACCATAAAGAGTGGAATACAGAATCATAACCGCCTCAGCACAGAGGGCTGGACTTGACGACTTTTAAAGGTCCCATCCATACATACACTTCTATAATTATTAGAGATAGACTAGGCCTGTAGTCCCCTGCTAACAGTATCTTTGAGTACTATTGCATTGCATCCTTTTCTTTAATAAGGGATTATTATTGTCTGTTGGGGAACCTTGTAGCTGAATTTCTTCAATAACTCTCATTGCCATGAATTCCACAAGAATCCACTGAAGATTTTCTTATCTTCTTACAAAAGAAGATATCCGCCCAGAATTATCTCGCTTTCTACTACTTGATCTAATTCTAGTCTTTATTGCTTCTGGTATAGGAAGTCATCTGAAAACAAATTGTATGCAACTTTACTGATTCCAGATGTATTTCCACTTTAATCGCTCGGGTATGTTCACATAGCCGTGTTCAGGCAGGTTAAGATATTAAAGCCAGTAGGTGGCAGTGTTGGGTTATGTTACCAGAGTTGTAGTGTAAATCAAGCCTTTGGTTTTAGTGCTCGTTAAGGTCTTGTGAACACTTGATCCTGAAAACATTTACACACATGAGTAACTTTATGCACACGAGTAGTCCCGTTGAGTTCAATGAGACTACTCGTGTGTGTTTGCAGGATCAGGGTCTAAAGTGCTGGGCAACCTTGGAGACTGAGGATGAGGTTTCCAAAGGCATATAAGGGAGTTAGTTGCTTAACTCTTCTTTGTCCTCTAGAATTTCCTCCAAACTCGTCTGTGTATCCAAAGACGGAAGCAGCAGCAAGAGCAAATATCATGCCTTCCCCTAGCATTGCCCTGCCGCTGTGCCTCAAGCCTGATAGTGGGGTAGCTATAATTTTTGGAGTGTATGAATTAGAATTTTGGAATTACAAGAGCTGTAAATCTCCCTTTTGAAATATTTTAAGTGAGTGTCTAGGGGTGATGATAGTGGATTGAAGATTGCTTAGAGCTCACTGAGGAAAGCAGCAAAGCCCTAATAATAATTTACAGCCAGACACTAGTACAGTACTGCATATCCTTTATTTATTTATTTTGCAGCATCCAAAGTGTGCTAGTAAGACTTGGTCCCCGCCCCCAAAGAGCTTATGATCCAAATATCAGACGAGACACACAGCTGATTCTAAATGGAAGAGGAGAGAGAAGTGGGGAGGAAGGAAGAAGAGATGCATAGGAAGGAGATGAATTTGCTGAAAGTTTTGAATCCCAATTCTAGGTGGAGTGAGTCTCCGGAACTGCTCTAAAACCTGAAGTATTAGGGAGGCATGTCAATGCAAGAGCAAAATGTGACTCTCTCTTTGTTTTACTTCCCTCTTCAGTCCTCCTGCCTTTAGTGAGGGGATAGGATTGTTCCCTCTCCTGCACTGGTTGGTGCCTGAATCAGTCTTCTTGAGCTTGTGTGCATGACTGACAAGGAGAGCTGTTTCTGGCAAGATGGGTTTTCCCCATCTCTCTCTCGCTCCCCCTGTCTTCTCTTGTTTTCTTTCTCTCCTATGTTCTGCCTCCATTCCTGCTCCAGGCTTGTCTTGTTTCTCATCTGTCCTTCCCTCCCTGACTTCTCTTTTCTCTCATTTCCTTTTTGTCTTTTCCCCCTTTCTCCTCTTACTTGCCCTGTCTCCCTCACCTGCCATTCTCTGCTTCCTCTCACTCTCACCAGTTCTCCTAGCCGTGTTACCTTCCCCCCATCTTTCCCCCCTCACTGTTCTCTTCCTTTACTCCTCCTCCAGCTCATCCCACCTCTGTTCCTTCTCACTTTCTGCTCTTCCTTCCTGATTCTCCTCTGTCCTCCCTCCCTAAAAAGAACAAAGCGTTAAGGTGCCTTATGTGACAAGTTCAGTCACACAGGTCTGGGACAGCAAGCTACTTGCAGGGAGGCTGTGAGCTAGACGGAGCAGATATCTGTTAAGTTGTATAGGGTATGAGCTGACCCTGCTACCATAGACTTCTACCCAGTAGTGAACTCTTCCCCGAACCTTTGATCTCTCCCCTGATTTGGCTACATTGTGGGAGCTGCTCAGGCATTCTGCTTCCCGCTTTGACGTAGAGGGAAGCCAACTACTATTCAGAGAACTATGGCAGTCAGCACCAGGAAGGGTTCTGTAGTGGGGTTCTGCTACAGAAAAAGGGCCATAGCATCACTATGACCTGGAGGCAGCAGTAGTTCCTTAGTCAGTCTTTAGCCTCTCTGCTGCTACTGCCAGTACGTCCCAATGGTGAGGTTGTTCTTTAAATAATAAATGTTAAATACATTATACATCACACATTTATCTAGAACACTCTGCCTCTTTCCACCTCATCAGAAGCTCAGATCTACAAATGCACAAGGCCTCCAAAAGCGGAGCAGTGTCCAATGAGTGCCATTTTACAAGCTCAGCATTTGCTGCATGAGACAATTATTGTCACAGCAGAACCTTCCTGTGGAATTGAATAGAGAATGGTAGAGTTTTCTGTAGAGTTTTAAACCAACTGATAGAATTCTAGAGCAGAGCAGATTCTTCATTATGGTACACTAGTTGCAGCTCCATAGTAAATGATGAGTTGAGTTTTGCACTTAGAGCAAAGGTTCAGATTAAATATGAAGAGTGGTATTGCCAGCCCCAAGTGTTCAAAATCATGAGTTAGGCCCCACAAAATTAGGAAACTGGCTTAAAATTCATGAGATTTTTAAGAAATAGTCAATTTAAAGGGTGTTTTTTTAATTTGCTTTTTGATTGGGGCCTTTGTGGTTTACATTTTTAGGCTTTTCTCAACAATCGTGAGGGTTAATAATTTATTTTTTCTTTTAAAATGAAAACTGAGATTCTCACATACTCAGTCAACTCCAGGAGCTGAAGCTCTAAAATAAACACCAATTATCGTGCATCTAGAGTTCAGATAAGAATTGGCAACACTGCACGAATATATTGTATCCTCTCCAAAATTACAGCATTAGCTCTTTGGGCACAGAATGAATTTTCTAAGAATTTACAAGTAAATTGGTTGGTTAATGTATGGGTTAATATTAATTTTAAGTGGGTCCTTTAAGAAATGTACTTAATTGTTTTGTTTTTGTTTTTTGTGTCCCAAATTATCTCAGTTCAGGCATTGTCAGTCTGCACCAAAATAGGCCGAGAGGTGACTCTTGAGTAAATTTAGTACAATGGGTAGGGTTTAAAAAAAAAAAAAAAAAAGTTTAGAATTAATAGTCCTCTTCCAATGTTCTTCATAAGTGAAGACATAGCTGAGGAACAATGTTCTTCAGAGAAACGCCCCTCTTTCAAAATGGCTGCCATCACTCAGTGTTCTCAAAGGGACTGAAGCCACAGATTGCCCTTAGCAAAGATGGAGTCAGAACTCTCAGGGGTTCACCAGCTGATGCAGTTGCTGGAATAGCCTGGTTCCTGATACACATACCTTGTGGTGGAAAGACCACTGGCACCATTTATGCTAGCCCCTCTATCCTGACAGGCATGCTAACAATTTGGCCTAGAATGATCCAGACTCAATTGGAATTAAATGTTGAAAAATCATAGTCTAAATAGCACAGTATGTTGGATAAACAATTGAGAAGATTATGTGTGAATACAGGGTGTTTTACAGCCATGCCAGGGGAACAAATGTTAGTTAGCACAGTAAATTACTCTAGCCTAGATGACATCTGAGGGCTTGGCTACACTTACAAGTTGCTGCGCTGGGAGTTACAGCGCTGGTCATGCAGCTGTGTAGGGCCAGCGCTGGAGTGTGGCCACACTGACAGCTACCAGCGCTGCAGTGTGGCCACACTTGCAGCACTTTCCAGTGCTGTATTGAGAGGTGCATTGTGGGCAGCTATCCCACAGAGCACCTCGTCCCGTTTTGGCGCCGTTTTGGCGCTGAGTATTGTGGGAAGGGGAAGGAAGTGTGTGGGTCATTCCGCTTCCTGTTCCAACGCCCCGTGGTGCATCGCTTCACATCCCAGCATTCTGTCTTTCTGGCAACGTTTGGCGCCATTGTGAGTGTCTTTCTGCTCTGTGTGTGAATCGCGATTTCTGTGGGAAATGGAGCCCGAGCTGCTGAGGACTGTGCTGATGAGTGTTGCCAGCACAACACGTTTGGCAGTCGAGCTATTCCTTCAGCTCCAAAGTGACAGTGAGGAGTCTGACGATGATATCGATATGGATTTGCCTGCCGCGTGTGACACTAAAGTGCTTGTGGCATTCACGGAAATGCTCAGCACCGTTGAACGCCACTTTTGGGCTCGGGAAACAAGCACTGACTGGTGGGATCACATCGTCATGGAAGTCTGGGATGACGAGCAGTGGCTGCAGAACTTTCGTATGAGAAAAGCCACTTTCATGGGACTGTGTGCTGAGCTCGCCCCCACCCTGCGGCGCAAGGACACAAGATTGAGAGCTGCCCTGACAGTGGAAAAGCGGGTGGCTATTGCAATCTGGAAGCTGGCAACTCCAGACAGCTACCGGTCGGTCGGGAACCAGTTTGGAGTGGGAAAGTCGACCGTTGGAATCGTTTTGATGCAAGTTTGCAAGGCAATTAATCGCATCCTGCTAAGAAAGACCGTGACTCTGGGGAGCGTGCAGGACATTGTGGATGGCTTTGCACAAATGGGTTTCCCTAACTGTGGAGGGGCGATAGATGGGACGCATATTCCTATTCTGGCCCCCCCCCCACCTGGCATCAGAGTACGTTAATCGTAAGGGGTATTTCTCTATGGTTCTCCAGGCGCTTGTGGATCACCGTGGGCGTTTCATTGACATTTACACAGGCTGGCCTGGAAAGGTGCATGATGCACGCATCTTTCGGAACAGTGGCCTGTTCAGGAAGATGCAGGCAGGGACTTTTTTCCCAGACAGGAAGATCACAGTAGGGGACGTCGAAATGCCCATTGTGATACTTGGAGACCCCGCTTACCCGTTACTGCCTTGGCTCATGAAACCCTATACAGGGAAGCTTGACAGGAGCAAGGACCGGTTCAACTACAGGCTGAGCTGGTGCCGAATGACTGTGGAGTGTGCTTTTGGGCGTTTAAAAGCCCGCTGGCGTTCCTTGTATGGGAAGCTAGACTTGAGGGAAAGCAGCATCCCCGTGGTTATATCCGCTTGCTGTACCCTCCATAATATTTGTGAAGGGAAGGGTGAAACATTCAGTCAGGCATGGACCACCGAGGTTCAAGTCCTGGAGGCTGAATATGCACAGCCAGAGAGCAGGGCTAATAGAGAGGCCCAGCACAGGGCTACAAGGATTAGGGATGCCTTGAGGGAAGAATTTGAGGCTGAAAGCCAACAGTAATGTTTGCTGCCTTGCATGGGAGTGAATTGCACTGTTTACACTGTTATTCTATTATCCCTAAAATGATTTGCAGTGCCTCTTTCTTTACTGGGCTAAGGTATCTTTCACTATCTGCTATAATAAAGACTGTTTTCAAAGCCAAGAATTGTTTTATTGAAAAGAAAAAAACTTCCTTGACAGATAGACACACAACATTTCATGAACACAAGAGGGCAGGGGTGTGGGTTGGTGAACTGCACAGTCACAAGTTTGCATACGTCCTGTCTGGAGTGCTGTGCAATGAATCCTGCACTTCAGGGTGCATAAACTGCATGGTGATGGGGGTTGAGTGCAGAGGGTAAGGGTTGTAGTTAGCAGGGCTGGTTGGTGAACGTACAGGTGTTGGAGGCAGCTGGTGGTGGTAAGAACCTGGATGCTGGGGAAGGGGGGTTTGAACTGACATTGGTGCACAAGGCAAAAAGCTTTGGGACGGGGGGTGGGGGGTGGGGGAGTAGCACGGTAGTGCTCTGCTTGCATGGCAACGAGTGACTCGATAGAGTCCGCTTGGCGTGACAGGATGCTTAGCTGCTTCTCTGTGCTTTTCCTTTTGGCCACTGCATTTCTCTTGCGGATCCTGCTTTCCTTGTCTCTCCACTCCTGCAAGTTTTTACTCTCTCTAGCAGAGTGAGCAATAACAGTCCTCAGCATGTCTTCCTTGCTCTTTCGGGGATTTTTTCTCAAATTCTGCAGCTTCTGTGCTGTGGTACATCTGGTCAGTCCAGCAGTCAAGGTCACTTTAGAAAAAAAGAATTGACAACATTTAACAGGGAAGCACTGTGTTCATTATCTCAAGACTGAAATTCCCACACACTGAAGGAGTTCTTAGTCCTCAGTTTAGCATTCTTTTACCACACACATAACACAGCAGAAGCCACAAAATGGTGAGTGAGGGGTGCTTATAGAGGGAGAAGTGGGGCTTGAGTGATAGAGGGGTGCTGGTTGCTTTGGTTAAGCTTCAGTGATAGAGGGTTTGAGTGAAGATGCAGCTGCAGGGGTGATCTTCACTATCTCCCTATCTCTATCACTAGCTTCACTAAAGAGTCTCCCAACATTTTTCACAGGAGTTAATCCTGGAAGATATCTCCTTGCTGCGAGTCACTAGGGAACAGCGGGAGGCTCTTCTACAGCAATGTGGATTCCGCCCTGGACCCTATGCGGGTTGCCTGTGTTCAGCGATGGTCCCCCCCCCCTCGCAGCACAGTGGCGCGGATGCGTTAGCCTGACTGGGACAAGGACAACAGTGGCTCTCCCTATAAACCTGCGCAGGCATATTGCCCACGCTCTGGCTGAAACTTTTGCTGAGATAACTGCAGACGATTACCGCGACGTGATAGACCACATCAATGGGCTATTCCACATCTAGGCTGGCATGCATACAGCCCGAACCCCTCTTCCTCTCCAGAAACATTTCCACCCAGAAAATAAAAGCCGCTTACCGGTAACCCGCTGCTCTGCTTGTCCTTCTGCAACTGCTGGCTGCTGCGATTGGGTACTTTCCTCCTGGCTTGAGAAGAGCTCCTGGCTGCATGCCTCAAGGGACTCTGGGGTGTCTTCTGGGGTGTCACTCGCGTATTCCTCCCCCCCCGCCTCCGCCTCCGCCTCCTCCTCCTGTCCCCCACCCGGCTCAGAAGTGTCCATCGTGGTCCTGGGATTGGCAGTGGGGTCACCCCCAAGTATCGCGTCCATCTCCCTGTAAAAATGGCAGGTCGTGGGGGCAGCTCCGGATCAGCAATTACCCTCGCGGGCTTTGTAATAGGCACTCCGCAGGTCTTTAACTTTCACCCTGCATTGTAGTGCGTCCCGATCATGGCCCCTATCCAGCATGGACCTTGATACCTGCTCAAAGATATCGTAATTCCTACGGCTGGAGCGCAGCTGGGACTGCACAGCTTCCTCCCCCCAAACACTAATGAGGTCCTGCAATTCGCCAGTGCTCCATGCTGGGGCTCGTTTGCCGCGTGGAGGCATGGTCACCTGTAAAGATTAACTGATTGCACTCCACACACACCTGGCTGCAGCAAACAGGAAGGAGATTTTTAAAATTCCCGGGGCATTTAAAGGGCGGGTCACCTGAGGCAAGAGCAGTAGAGTGCAAACTGATGAGCAGAGTGGCTGAACAGGAATTCTGGGATAACTCCTTATTCCCTGGAGGACAATTAAAGCGCTGGTGAGTGTCCACACCTGCTGAGCAGCGCTGGATCACCAGCGCTGCACTCCTTATACCCCAACCCTGACGGGTTTTCAGCCAGCGCTGCAACCAGGGAGTTGCAGCGCTGGTTGTGCCCTGCAAGTGTGGACGGGGTGTAATTGCAGCGCTGGAAAGCCTCCACCAGCGCTGCAACTTGTAAGTGTAGCCAAGCCCTGAGAATCTGAAGGTTTGATAAATGAGGAAAAGATTACTCCTGCAGCTTCTTCTGGCGCATCCTCCTCCCATTCTTCCCTTTCTCCACTGAATCATGGTTTTTGTTGAAACATTGTAGAATCAATTCCTGGTAAAGTAGCCGTGTAATATGATTGTAAATTAATCATGGCATAGAAGTGCAGAACCATAAAGAAACAGATATGAGAGTGCAGCAGGAGCATTATGCTCAGTCACTGGGAAAAGGGGGCAAGGAGGCACTTTTATGTGGCTCTTGCTAATTAGAGTGGCATTGACTGACTTCGGAGGAAGCCTCATCCAGCCCTCAGAATGGGAGAGACTTACTGTGATGCAGGGTTTCGAGAGTAGCAAAGGGAAGCGAATGAGGGAAGAGCCAAGGTTTTAAAAATAATGTCATCATTAAAGGAAGCCTAAATCATCCGACTGATCTATGGGAGAAATCCTCGGAACTTCCCTCTTTGCCTTTTTGCAATCAGGCACCAAAACCGCTTGGAGCCTCGGATTGCGGGATGGGGCATGTTTTTGAAGAGGAATTTCTAGTGGATTTAATAGAGTTGGAAGGTAGAAATCACTAATATTACTTCTAGGGCAGCACTATTGTGATTAGTAATTGTGCACCTGATTCCTTGCGTAATTGTGCTCCCTCACTCACCGCTATAAAGGAAGGGAGCCCCTTGCATTTTTTCTGTAAAACATCAAATTAGTTGATCAAAAAAGCAGGTTTTATTGGTGGCTGGTTTTATTGGTGATTTACATCAACTGAGGATCTGGCCTACACAGTAAACATGAGTGAAGTTACACTCATTTACTCCAGCTGAGGATCGGACACCATGTTTTTAGGGAGATTGTGTATTCTGTGACTAAACGTGTGTTGACTTAAGTTCTAATTTTATGGAGGTTTCCTCAAACTTAAGAGATCACAGATCGTATATTTAAGGTTTTCTCCTGGGTTGTGCTTGAATTCTAGTGACTAAAATATCAGAGACATTTTCATTTATACAGGATGAGGCAAATTAAATGAATATCTTCTAAGAAGGGCTTCTAACAGGGTTGCTGATCCCTTAATGGAATTGGACCCAGCTCTCCTCTTCTTGTCCAGGTGTGCCCTAGTCTGGTGTAATGAGGAGGGCAGGACTGCCCTTGGGGTTAGAAATGAGAGACACCCCAAAGGCAAGTATGACTTCAGAACCCAGAGAAAGAATTCAGAACCCATTGTCCACAAAGGAGGTGAGGCCAGAGTCCTGAATAGAGAGAGCTCAGAGGAAGAGCAGAGCTGGGCTGAGAGCTTCAGGGTGAGGATGTTGCTCCTGAAGGAGGAAGCAGTGAAAATGCCATGGTTGAGCAGTGGTGCCAGATCAGGCTGGTGAAAGCAGAAGGCGAGGAAGCAGTCGGAGGATCACCTACAAACTTCCCAGAGCTGGAGAACTAAAGCCAGAGAGGGCTGAAGGCTGGGAATGACAGAGGGGTGAGCCCCGCTGATGTCTCCAGGCAAGAGCTGGGAAGGAAGCAGAACAGAGAAGCACCTCAGCTAGAGGAGCTGGGGTGAGGCATAGTGAGGAGGCATACGGGGGAGCTGGAGCACAGTGAGAGACACCAGAGCTGTACTTGGTGTGGATGGACTTTTGGGACTTGAAAGAGTGAATGTACCATTCAGACTGTGCTGGGGAAATCTGAATTATGGTTCTAGGACCTCTGGTAATAAATTAACTATGAAAAGGGCTATTTATTGCATGGAGTTACTGAGCTCCAGAAGAAAGAGGAAACTGAGGCAAGAGCATCTGTCAGCCATGGCCTGACTTGAGGGTGACTCAGGAAGGGGCCATCTTATCACATATGGTAGATAATGCAGGCAGGAGATCGGCCCCTGGGAAAAGGGGACTCTGGGAGAGGGAAATTGAGGTGTGGGGGGGCTGTATGTCTTTTAAGTTCATTCAGAGGTATTTATATGAGTTATCACCTACTTCAAGGAGCTTCACTATTCATATGTGGTTTGGACCATTTTCCTTGCAGAAAGACCTCGTAGACCTCGATAGTCTTTATATCACCTCAGACTACAGTCTTGTCCGATATCGTGAGCTAAACAAAATAGGACCTGGTCAGTACTTGGCTGGGAGATGCCCAAGAGAATCCCTTTAAACTGTAGGAAGTGATATTGGTAATTTAGTAGTGTAGATGATATTCTTTTCCCCGAGTGGGTACAGAATGTAAGGGGCTCTGGGCTACTTTTATGTCTCATTTGAAAGGTTTCGTCTTTCAAATGAGACATAAAATTGACTATACCAGAAACCACTGGAGTCAGTGGATTATGACCTATCATGTGACAGGGTATTAACCTTTGTAACCCTACTGACTTGTTGCGATCATTAAAGACCCTATGGCACTCCTTGCAAGAGCCAGAGTATTAGTCCTGGTGTCCTGGTCAGATTGCAATTTAAGAAATGTGTTCTGCCTAGCTACATTCTATCTGCACCTTCAAATGGATATAGTATTCTTCGGTAGTTCTTGTTCTAAGGTGTCGTGCTGCTGTGTACAGCTGCCACATTCCACCTCAAAGGTGGCTGCATTTCAAAGGCATATGAAGTGATCATTGTGTATACTTTTGTCTAGAAGCGGTTACTTTGAATATCATACCAGGGTCCTTATTAATGAAAGGTGCTGGGTAAATGTAAGATATTATTTTTATCACTTAAAAAACCACGTTTGGCTACTCTGAAGCAAATTAGTTGTGTATAAAGATAAGTGTTTGCAGTATTTAAGGGCCTGAAGAAATTTCATTGGCTTCAGTAGGCTTTGGGACAGGCCCCATAAATACCATGATTTTCTTTCTAATTTGATTGTACTATGTCTTGCAATGCTCACATAAATAAGGTACCTTGTGCACTGTATTGTGTGACAATGTATATTCTAGTCCCCTACTCAAATTGTAAAGGGGCTAGGTGGTGTGCATTAGTCATCTACCTATGTGAGATGCAACTTGCCCTAGAATTTAATTATTTTATTTTCCTTAATGGACATCTGTGGAATAGCCAGCAGAAGAATAACCGGTTGGTGCTGACCAGAAGTGTTTTACCTAGGGTGGCTGCTATGTGACGAAGCTTCCTGGGATGATGCAATATTGACAGTTTCACTCAGCAGCAGGCATTGATCATAAAGCTTTCTGGTGAATCAGTGAGGCACCTGCTGGACTCTTTTCTCTTGTTTTCAGCTGCCACCCTGAAAATAAGAGAAACAAATATGCATGCGCACACACCCAGGACCTGATCTAAAACCCACTGCAATAAATGGGAGTCTTTCTACTGATTTCATTTGGCTCTGGATCAGGTCCACAGAAAGGGATATAGGAAAAGAAAGAAAAAGAATGTGGATGAAGAAAATGCATAGGAATGAAATGGATGTAAAAAAGAGAGAGGGAAGCAGGGGGATGGAATAGAGAAAGGGAGAGAAGCATGATTCAAAAAACATTTCCAGTTTACAATAGTATCCCACATCACTTTCTGATTATATTGGCCATCACAATTTAGAAGGTGACCATCAAAATTTGGTAAATTTTAGGTAGCCCACAGAAAAATGTGCTAAGGCAATCTCATCCAGAAGGCTGGTTCTCAGTTCATCTTTATATATTGTAAATTGTTGTTCCAACAGCCATGTCTTCTGAATAATTGCTTGCTGTTGAAAGACCAGGTCAACATTTTACTTTAATCTTGTATTCTGCAGTTATAGATTGGCAGTTAGAAGTAGTGACGGCAGCCTAGCATCTCATGTGCAGTGTGACCTTATCTTGGGGGAGAGAGGTTCTGTCCCTTTATAAAAATTCTTCATGATGAAAACATTAGGATTTCACAACACAGAGAGCACTGGTTTATGGATTTGTGCAAAGTCTCACAAGGGAACACTGTTCAATAGGCTTCAAAGTGATTCAGCCATGGCATAACTGCGGCTGTGGCCACATGTAATATAGCCTGTAGCTCTTTAAAGAGGATTAGCCTTAGATCAGGGGGAGCATTCATCACTGGATTTCATGTAAAGTAGAATATGCTAATGAAATGGAAATGTATACAGCAAACATTGCATAATATCGTAGACCCTCAAAATTGAGTTTAGTGTCTTGATATCTCCACTGGAAGTCCAATTTCTTCCTCTCATTATTACTGGGAGAAAAAGTAAAATATGTGATGTTACAAAAACTTTTTTTTGGAAATTAAGGTTCATTTTGTTACCTGATTAGCTCACCAAAGTTCAAACAGCAGTAGCAAATATCGTAAGGTAACTTTATGAACAATATTGACTATTTTAATGTACAATATTAAACCCCACACACACACAAATTTTAATCTATTTATTTTGATCATATACATATAAAGTTTGATCCTGAATTCTTTGTGTTTCTGTACCTCCCACTGGTTTTACTAGCGGATTATGGTATGCAGGAAATTCAGGATCAGTTCTGCAGAACTGAAAATAATTGTCATATATATCTACTCTACTGCATCCTTATAAGCCTCCCTTCTGCCTGTATATGAACCTCAATGCACAGTTTTGTAAAGTGCTGTGGGTCTGAGTCCCTTCTCACATATTCCAGTTTTATACCAATGTAACTCCACTGACATCATCTGAGTTGTTCTGGATTTAATCAGTGTTACTGACAGTAAAATCGGGCACTATGTTTCTATTATACTGCTCTCTGTGGAGCATTTTGTGAATAGTTGGTTAGAAGACCCCATAAAAAATAAAGCCAAAGAGTTTCAAAAATTGCTAGTGATTCTAGTTGTCCAGCTGGAGATGCTTTAAAGAGATCTGATTCTTATAAAGTGCTGAGCACCTGCCTTCTGAAAATCAGGCCCTTTTGTGTTGTTGGGCACCCAAAAATCACTAGTTGCTTTTGAAATTCTTGGCCAAATTGTTTTGTTTTTTTTTAAAGGGAACCCATTCCTATAGTAGAAAATAGTATATTAAGATACATATTTTAAATATGTCAAACATTTTAATCTGATTTAATGCATATTATTTTTTAATGTATTGGTAAGTTTCACACCAGGAAGAGATGTGAAGCCTTGGAACCCCTTACATGTGCAGATAGTCTGTATTGACATGAGTAATCCCCTCAAAATCAACTTGACTACTCACATGAGTAAGCATGGGCTCACGTGAGTTTGAGTTGATCAGGCCCACGGTTTTGTGTACACAGCCAGGGGTTTTTTTCATACCCGTGCAACACCTTTGGTCAAATATTGGGTATAAATATAGAGAAAGATGCATAATAGACCCCTATGGGGTCATTTAGGTTTTGCACATTTACACATGAAGATGTGAAGTGCTCTATAGGCTTCATCTCAATTTGCTGGGAAATAAAAGTCCTAGGAAAGGCTTTGAGCAGAGGGTTCCTCTGGCTTGATTACCAAAGCGTGAGCTTTCATTAGTTACTAGCATTTCGCTCTGCTCAGCTCAGTAGCTTAGGATTTTGGTTTTTTTGTTGGTTGGTTGTTTTTGGGGGGGAAGGGTGTTTTATTTTTTATATTGCAGTTTTGAAGGGTTTGTCTCTGTAGACACGGAGGGCTGGTGATACATATTCATGAAAGAGAAGTCTTTCCAGCCGCTGTTAACGGTGACAAAGACTTAGCTGTTTCACACAGCAAGCTGACTGGAATTGTGTGTGGGGGGCTGCATGACCAGATTAGTGCAAACAGCAAGCTTATTTCTCAAGTTGTTAGGCCTCGCCTTCCTAACAATTTCCCCAATTGTCATTTGTGACAAGGCTGTCATTAGGTGATGGCTTCTTTTGGCCATTTTCAGATAAAGATAATTTCCTTAACTTCCATTTTATTTGACAACAAGTAGTTTGGAACAGAAAGGAAGTGCTTCAGTAGTTTATGGATTAGGGGTTTGTCACTTCAAAGGCATCTTTGATCTAAAAATATGTGCTGTACCAAATTCATTGTCTTTTTTTTTAAAGATCTTTTAAATTTATTGATCTGTCTCTCAGTTATTCCCTCTTTTGCATCCAATAATGGTGTGTGAAATGGTAATTTTGGGAGAGGGGGGAGAGCCAGAATTGGCCCTTTTAAAGTCACTACAAGAGCAAAACAACAGGTGCTTTTGTACACCAAGTCCGGACACTATCACAATTCTGCATTTAGCCCAATATCCCTTCTGCTGTTATCACCCTGTGTTATACTAGAGGTATCAATTGGGGGTGGAGGAGGTAAAAAGTTGGGACTTTTGCACTGTTCTTAAGGGAAATAATGGAAATATTTTTAAACTCGTGTTTCATGAGGAACAGCTTACAGTACACATTTCACATCCACCAATCAGCCGCTTTTATCGAGCAACAAGAACAAATGGCCTATGAATGTGGAGTGAATATAGAGCAGTGTACCGCACAGTCTGTTGAAAATAGACACCTAAGACACAGAGGATAGTCCAAAAGGAGCAGTAGACTCAGGTTGGGTTTGCTTGCTTATTTGTTTTAATATTTCTGGTTAATAAAGTAAACACAGTTTGAACAGTTTAGGGATGTTTCTGCCCCAGAATTCCCTTCTCCTACATCCCCTAGTATATAAAGTGGCCAGTTGCTCTACATTTTTGGTTTATAGATCGAGGTGACAATTTTATGTTCTCCAGAATAATGCTGCTCATGCAAATATTCTTGCAGGCAGCCTTTTTTGATTCCTATGGACAATGAAAGTGACTATATAAAAGAGTGAAATAAATTAGTGCAAGTTGTGACGTGTCTTTACCATAGAGAAATTGTGCATATATGGCCAAATTCAGGAAAGAACTGCTGTTGAGGAAAATACTTAAGCACATGCTTAAAGTTAAGCATCTCTCATTAAATTCAGTGAAAGTTGTGGTGCTCAGTATTTCTGAGTCAGTCCCTTTTCCCCTTATGTGTCTTGTTTTGTGGATATAGCTATGGGTGAACTAACGGAAAAGGGAATATTTACATGCAACTGCAAGAAGGACAAGTCTTACATAGACATGGAGAATCGAGGGTGATTATTTTAAATCCCCACCTATCTTAAAAATGCTAACTCTCAAGGGAAATGTTTAATGAGGATACATTCTGGAGAGCAATGAAATCTAAATTTTTTTACTGACCACTTTTCTTTTTAAGACCTAAAACAAAGTTCTATGTGAAACTTCACCTGTTAGAAGTTTTCTTTCTTAGGCGCTTATTAGTGTGGTGATGTCTGGTTTTCTCAAATAGAATCATAGAACTGAAAGGGACCTTGAGAGGTCATCTACTCCAGTCCCTTGCACTCATAAACAGGATCAAAGTTTTATGTAAATGTCTATTGTTTTTAAATTTCATGGCTGTTCCCTAAAATTCAAAAGAATAATCTCAAATGTTTCATTCTGAACAGATCATTTCCCTTAAAGACTTTATTTCCTTAAAAGCTAAAACAGTTTTGAAATAAATCACTTGAGACTTTTTTTGTTTTACTAATAAAGAACATTCTTGACGTTTTACTCAGTATCTGTGCCACACTGAAAAATATCTGAAGTTCTCCGAAGAACCATATGAAGGATCCCTAAATGTCCAGTGGCTATATTTACAATCCATCCCCAAAGCACTGTTTTTCAATTCCAAGGTGGATAACAGAGATTCTGTCTCCAATCTTTATTACATTAGTCACTTGAGCACTTTTTCTCAGGGGTCTATATGCCTCACCAAAAAAGGTGAAAAGTCTAGATCTGAATTAGGGATGTTTGGATCCAGTTTCTGATTCACCCCACTACAGAGATAGGAAGCAGCCATCAAGTTTGGCTCCAGACCTGGATCTAAGCTTTCCCAAGCATGGGTAAGTGCAGTTAGATGAAGTGCTTTGTTTTGGGCCCATCTCTGCTTATAAGCAAGCGTTAGACCAAATTCTGCTTTCCATTACACCAGAGCAAATCTGTCTCAATAATGATATTGCTCTAGGTTTACACTGGTTTAACTGAGGGGCAGAATTTGTTCTGTTTTAGTAATATCTAATCTATCCACATTAGCTTCTTCTGTAATGCTTATCTCTGTAGAGCCTAATAACAATCCCCTCACTGCTGTGGGCTGTTCCTGATCCCATTTCTAAACACAAGCACTTCTGCTTCAGTTTTGACTGGGGGTGGCTGTGCAGAGGGCGGCTTTTTTTTTCCCCCTTCTCTCCTTTTGCCTGTTAATTGGCTGAGACCACCAGAATTTGGAGGACACAGATGTCACTGATAGTTTGCCTAGGGAGCACATTCATGCCCATCTGTTGCAGTCTAGAAGGCTGTTCGTATATCCACAAGGCCTTCATTTAATTCTTGTCAGAAAGTAATGTAAATCCAGTTTACCTCAGAGGTCACAGCCGAGATTTATGCCAATGAGCCCCCTGCAATTTACACACACTGTAGTTGTATAGGATGAAAAGAAAGCCTTTCATGTTTGTGCATATTAACAAGAAAGCTTGCCTTTGGAGAGGCTTTTTTGATTGAGGTTCTTCCTTATTTTAATACAGCCAATGCCAGTTGGTATACCCAGCTTTACAAAAAGAAAACATCTAATCTTTAAACCAGAGAAGTAAAAAAATAAAAAGCCCCTAGCAAATAGCTTTGCCATGTCTCTTTCATTATCTCTGACAAAGCAAAGCTTCCATGCACCAGAAAAAAAATAATACTCTAGTGAAACACAAGTGATTGTCAGAATATTCAGAAACTGAACTTGCCTGCTGCTGGGGATGACAGTAATACTGATCAGCTGAAATGCTCACTGGTGATATTTTTGTTAAGGCTTTGGTTGCTAGCATGTTGCTTTTTCCACATGTAGAAAAATTCTAGGACATGAGACCAAATCCTCAGCTGCTATAAATCGGCATAGCTCCATTGAAATTAATGGAGCAACACCATTTGCATGAACTAGGGATTTGGCACCAAAGTGTTGTGTGACAAGTGCATAAATGCACAGAACTAGCAGTATGCATTTTCTACTTCTTTTTTTTTATAATCTCATTTTACTAAATTGGCTTTTAAATAGGAACTGGGAGACAGACAGTGCATATAAACGTGGCCCTGACCATTTGGATCTGGAAAGAAAAACAGACTGCTGTGGAAATAAAAACACAACATCTAGACTTCTAAATTTCACAGGTGTGGGGCCCAATCCTGCTCCTGATGGAAGTCAATAGGAGTTTTGCTAGTTCCTTCTAAAGGGGACTGGATGAGGCTCTTTAGATTTAATGGATGCTGGTATGCAGCTAGAGTAGCTTTACAGTAGCTCCAAAGGGTCATGATTTCACTACTGCTCCTATTTAGTCAAGGGACTTGGAACCAGATCCTCAGCTGGTGTAAATCAGTGCAGCTCCATTGACCACAATGAAGCTACATGCAGCTATGCCAAGTTATACCAGCTGAGGATCTGGCCTATCATCTGTTGTCATATGTAATCTTCACAATGGGCAGTTTTATATATTCAGTTAATTATTTGGTTAGAACGAGAGGAATGATTTCTATTGGCATCACAGAAAGTAGAAGGGTGGGGGGAATAGCTCAGTGGTTTGAGCATTGGCCTGCTAAACCCAGGGTTGTGAGCTCAATCCTTGAGGGGGCTATTTAGGGGTCTGGAGGATTGGTCCTGCTTTGAGTAGGAGGTTCCCACCCTGATATCCTATGAAGTGTTCCTTAGCTCAACATACATCAGACTTGCCAAGCTGCACAAGGGAATGTGCAAAGGAAGGAAAGAATCTTTCAACTTTCTTGAATTAGAAGGGAAAGAAAAGTTAAAAGGTTGCATTCTACTAAATGGAATTTACATTTAATATTAAATGGAAATATATTAAAAATAACTGTTTTCAAATAAAAATAAAGGATCAGATTTTTTTTTAAGTTGTTCAAGCAGTTGAGAAAAAAATATCACCTAGATCATGAATATACAGGGAAGAAAGATGAGAATGTTTTGCTACAGTGAGATGTGTCAGGGTGTCTGAGCCAGTCACAGAGGGTCTGATTTTTAGAGAAGTTGAGTACATCTAGCTCTAGTTAAATCAATGAAAGTTGAGGGTGCGCCTTTCATGTATATCAGTTTTAGACTAATGCAGCCCCACTGACTTCATTGGAATTACTCTAGAATCAGGCCCTAAGTCTGCTTGGTGTAGAAAAGGCTCTCGGCAATGTGTCTCAGCAGTGGATTTTGCTTTGGGAAAACACTTTCTGATGTGATTGACATGAAGATCAGTATCATGTACACTGTGGCATTTAAACCCAGCTGAATTTTCCATCAGTAAGGGAGGGTGCGGGGTGGAAGGAGGAGGCAGCACAGCTGACATAAAAATTAAAACAGTATTTGATTTCTGAGTTTCAGTGCAGCACTTAAAATAATTAAAATGTTTATTTGAAAGTCAAAACAGTCCCAGTCATAAATAACTACCCCATTTCTCAATTGACTGTGCGGCGTCCCAACTGAAATGCTCCTGGGATGAGGTTTAGTTGCTCCCTGTTGGGATTAATCCATAAATGCAGCCTCCACATGGAAATCATCAGGTCTTTGCTTCCCCTTCATTGGTCTCCCTGGAATTGTAGCATGGCTTCAATAAGATCAAAATTAGGATAATATATTTTCAGAGACAAAAGGCTGCGAAACTCTAATTGGGATTTCAGGACCGTAACACTGTGCACATTTCCTAAACATTGTTCACAGCTTCTCAAATGATTATTATGTTTGCTCCATTTTTGGAGTGTCTGTTGATTGCTTTTCAAAAATGGCTTCAAAACTGATTGCAGTCCAGTTAGGCGAAGGCCCAAATTTCCTCCTACCCACAATATAACTTAAAATTCCTTTCTTTTGGCAGATTTTGTGACGTTCTAGCTCAGGGGTTCTGAAACTTTGTCACCGTGCGGTCTACACCTTGCTAAAGAGATCATCTCATGGTGCCGCTCCCCTCCCCCCCCCCCCCGCCTCCTACTCTCGCTCCCATTGTGTGGCAACTATGGCATTTGTAAGTACTAGGTATTTTCTGGGGGTTTTAATACAATAAAGGTTTTGTCCTCCTTGGGAAAAAATTAATTATACTGTCTTCTTTTGCTGTTCAATTCATCTCCTTCTCCATATTCTTTATTCGCCTACCCCCAGCTTTCCCTGGGACCTGATCGTCTTTTCCTCTTGCATGTTTCCCTGCTGTCAGCTCTTCCTTTCTTCAGCACATATTGTGCAACCCCCTGATTCTCTTCTCCTCTGCTACATTGCTTTTCTGCCTAATCACTTTCTTCTCTGTTTTCTTGCCAGTCCTAACCCAGCATTCTGATGCCCTTTCCTCCCTGCAGCTTGCTCCCCTGAAAATGCTGCTGAGCCACTTGGTAGCTTCTCCCCTGGGCATTCTTGTTGGAGGCTCTTAACTCTGTTCCCAGATGTTGCTCCTGCTTGTAGCTGACAGCTCCAGTCTACCTGATGGCTCCAGCCTCTGGGATTGGCTTCTGTTTCTCCTCCTCCTAGGTAGGCCTCCTAGGTAGGCCATAGTGCTGGCTCCTCCTTTTTGTGTTCAGCTGCTTCCAGGATCTTGGAGGAGAAGCCAGCACCCTTTTTTTTTAGATCTGCCAGGTTTCTCTGCAATCTGCAGGCAGTCTGGGACCCATAGTTATAGAGCTGCTGGGCTAACTCTTGGGACCCTGATATAGGGACCGATCCTGAAATATTGAAGCCAATGGAAACTTTGCAACTGACTTGAAGGTGGTGCAGGACCAAGCCAGGAAAGAGGCCTATGTTTATAAAAAATAATAAATGCAATTGAAAAGTTATACACCAGTGCAATGTACATTCATAATCCTATTGGAGTCTCTCAGTTGTTCTGCTCTGGTGCCCAAAGCCCCCTTCCATCTGCTCATGATAATGTTTGGCCGTGTACTGGAGTTTAGAGTGTTGTATACATAACGTGCAAGCTAGGAGTCTCTTTTTATTGGAGGTGAAGAAGTATTTAGCACTCTAATACTATTAGTATTTATTTTATTTTTTATTAAGCTATGTAAGAAATGGCAAAAGAGAGCACCAGACTGAACACATGGCTGCTTTCAACCCAGGGGCCCTTCTGTCATTCATCAACACGTGGAAGCTCATGATATACCAACAAATCATACAAATATTTCATTATTGTACAACATGTAGAGTCACTTTGCAGTGGCATCCACCAAAGAAAATGGTGGTGAGTTTTTTCTTTCTTGCCTTTCTTTCTAGCTACTGTGCCGCTCCTTCTGGCTGGCATGGTACGACAGGCCCAGATTATTGGCTACCAATCTACACTGACTGTATTTTGCATGAGACAGAGGAGGAATAAAGGGGCAAAAAATCTACAAAGGCCAAGTCAGCAAAGATTGTACCAGGTCACTGTATCAACGTCTCAGCGATAGTCCAATATGGAGTGGGAGAACGGTTTGTTGTAGGATGGTCAGCCCAAACTGGATAGGATCTAAAATGTCAATGTTTCCATCCTTGCTCCCGATGGCCTGCAGGAACATTAAACATACTTCCTGGGAGAGAAGTGGATTTGCAGGCTTATAGTTTACCAGATAAAAAATATCCTGATGCTATAGTTAGATTCCTGCACAGCAGCAAGTGGGAAATGTGAAGAAAAATAGATTGGTTTTCATTCTCCTGGGAACAGTCTACCTGTTGCCCATGAACAACCGAAGAGTGTGCTTTGATTAGCCAAATTGTTTCCCAATAAAAGTTTTAGGACCTGTAGATCAAAATCTACACTGTGGTGCTCAATAACTTGAAGAGAACTTATTCTTCCTGACTACACTCTCCAGTTACTATAGAGGTGTAGACCTTTTACGGGAAACTATTTCTGAAGTGGCTAAGTAGGGAGTTTGAATTTCTTTTAACCCATCATTCACCTTGGGGGCAACTTGGAAGTGGACACCCTGGAAGAGGTGATTGAATTCCAGGGGGGAAAAGTGTTTTCATGTATATTTGTGGTCAGTAGACAAAAATATCCTCCAAACTGCTGAAAAATCACAGTGTGAGCTGGGGAAACCTATATACACGTTTCTGAAGTCTCACTTAAAGAATAATGGGCCAGATTCTGGGGTCCAGCTGCAATGTATGCAGCACAAGTCAGACCATGTTTGCAAAGCTCCCTTTGACTCCCCCGTTCCTTGAGCACTGTGTTAAAGGCCAGCTCTGCGTTCTTTCTTGCTCTAGTGCATTTTTAGCAGAAATTATTTTTTTTCTGATGAAGTTGGGATGATGTGGCCCAAAACATTTCTTCTCCAACCAGCTGCTAATGCATGCTATTTCCAGAGTTGGTGGGGTCTCTCTCTCTCTCTCTCTCTCTCTCTCTTTTCCATATACACATATTCTGTAGTGA
The DNA here is from genome assembly GCF_020497125.1 of Mauremys mutica. NCBI lineage: Eukaryota > Metazoa > Chordata > Testudines > Geoemydidae > Mauremys > Mauremys mutica. The sequence goes on along the minus strand of NC_059076.1, from coordinate 32,219,244 downwards.
GAGAGAGAGAGAGTGTAAACTAATCCATGTATGTCTGGTAATAAAGTGCTCCCCAGAAAAGCCAGTTTTTTTTAAAGAAATCTATTTACATGCAGGAATAGAGCTAGGGCCATATGGCAGGGATGATTCGTCTTAACCTGAGATGTACTCATGGGACTGTCACATGTACCCCTTCACAAACAGGATTGTTTAGTCAGATAAATCAATTGGATGTCAGTGTGCCTAATGGTAAATGTAGCTCTGGTGTTTTATAGTAGCTGGAGTTGAGAGCTGCTTTTTTTTTTCTTTGATTGAAAGGTAGCCTGTAACTGGATCAATTTCTTTAGCCCTAATGGGATAAGGAGGAAAGTGCTTTGATATTATAAGGATGTACTTTTCCAGCAATACTACCAGGTTTAGCAAACTGAAGTTCTCACTACTTACCCCTGTACAAAAGGTGCTTAGGAAAAGAGATCTCTGCGAAGCAAAGTTGTGATGAGCCTTTTCCAGTGATCTTGACAAACAGTTTGGCCTACAATTTCACTTGTCATTTGGAATTGAATTTTTTTTTTGGATGGGGGGAAGAAGAGAGGGTAGGTTTTAACCTCAGGGTGATTGTTGTTGTTTGTTTTTAAGTTATCAACAGCTAAATTAGGGTTTAAACATGACTAGCTGACGTGATGCTGAACAGGCTTTGTGCTTTATCTATGCTGACTGCACGGTTGTGGTCAGTATTCTATAAGTTAATTGGAGTCTTCACCATAATGTTTTGTAGTGAAGACCAGGCCTCCAAGCTAGACTGTGTCATTTAGTGTAGCCCTGTATTGTGGAGTGATGCAGACCTTAGAGCAGGGGTCTCAAACTCAAATGACCCCGAGGGCCGCATGAGGACTAGTGCATTGGCCCGAGGGCCGCATCACTGACACGCCCCCTTGCTGCCCCTGGCCCCACCCCCAATCCACCCCTTCCATGAGGCCCCGCCCCTGCCCTGTCTCTTCTCCACCTCCTCCCCTAAGCGCGCGCAGTTTTAATAAATATATACACTCAGTAATGCACCTCACTCAAAGGACAAAACACGCACTTAGATTTACTGCCTAAGGCTCTGGGAGGGAGTTTGGGTGGGGGAGGGGGTCTGGATGCAGGCTCTGTGCTCGATGCAGGCTCCAGGCTGCGGCAGGGGGTGGGGGTGCAGGCTTTGGGACGGAGTTTGGGGATAGGAGGGAGTGCAGGGTGAGGGCTGTGGGGCTGAGGGCGAGGGGTACATGATGCAGGAGGGGGCTCAGGGCTAGGGAAGAGGGTTGGGCTGTGGGGTGAGGGCTGTGGATGAGGGGTTAATGATGCGAGGGGGCTCAGGGCTAGGGAAGAGGGTTGGGCTGTGGGGTGAGGGCTGTGGATGAGGGGTTCATGATGTGAGGGGGCTCAGGGCTAGGGCAGAGGTTTGGAGTGTGGGGTGAGGGCTGTGGATGAGGGGTTCATAATGTGGGGGCGCTCAGGGCTGGGGCAGAGGATTAGGGTGCGGGGGGATGAGGGGTTCATGATGTGGGGGTGCTCAGGGCTGGGGCTGAGGATTAGGGTGCGGGGGGAATGAGGGCTCTGGCTGGGGCAGAGGATTAGGGTGCAGGGGGATGAGGGGTTCATGATGTGGGGGTGCTCAGGGCTGGGGCTGAGGATGCGGGTGCGGGGGGAATGAGGGCTCTGGCTGGGGCTGAGGGTTTGGGGTTGGAGAGGCTCAGGGTAAGGGAAGCCTGCCTTGCCAGTACTGGCGGAGGGCAGGCACTAGGACCAGATCATCCCCGCCCCCACATCATGAACCCCTCATCCCCCCGCACCCTAATCCTCTGCCCCAGCCCTGAGCGCCCCCACATCATGAACCCCTCATCCCCCCGCACCCTAATCCTCTGCCCCAGCCCTGAGCACCCCCCCATCATGAACCCCTCATCCCCCCGCACCCTAATCCTCTGCCCCAGCCCTGAGCGCCCCCACATCATGAACCCCTCATCCCCCCGCACCCTAATCCTCTGCCCCAGCCCTGAGCGCTTCCCGTGCCCCCCCCCCGCCCCGCCCCCGCGGGTCCCGCTTCCTTCCCCCGGCCCGGCCCCGGCGGGGCCCGCGTCCCCCCCCCCCTTCCCCGAGCGCGTCGCCGGCGGTCCCGCTCAGAGCCGCGTGGTGAGGGGGCGGGGCAGGGAGCTCCACGCCGAGCGCAGCGCTCAGCCCAGAGCTCCCAGCCCCGCCCCCTCGCCACGCGGCTCGGATCGGGGCGGGGCTCAGGCGCTCGGACGGAGACTCGGCGCTCTATGCGCCGAGGCTCTCCGCTTTTCTCTTGGGGGCCCCTGCGGAGCTCCCCTGGGGAGCTCCGCGGGCCGCATGCGGCCCGCGGGCCGCATGTTTGAGACCCCTGCCTTAGAGGGACCACAGTCTCAGGGAGCATTAGAGCTCCCTCTTCCATTGTCTCCAAAGAACAGCCAGCAGTCCCTCTGCCTGGGGAGCTAAGGAAATCACATGCCCAGAAAGTAGTTCCTTGCCATTCCCCCATCCTCTGCTGGCAGTGGAGCTCTGCTGACTCTTCTGCATGCTTGGGAGAATGCAGAGCACTGGATCAGGCCCATATCTATTGCTACCATTCCTGATGAACACTAGGGAGAAGACAGCACTGGTGGAGTGGGGCAATCTTCTATAGACTTGCTGTGAAAAACCCATCCCTGTTCAGGAACAGCCACCAAATTTGTGAGCATCTCATCCTCCACTGACTCACTTTCAAGCATTAGCTGTTAGAATGAATTTATTGAAGTCGTAATTCCTTTTAGTGGGTTCATGTGAAGTGAACAAAACTCCTGTTAACATAAAGAAGGCTGGTGACAGGAGACTGTTCTAGAGGTATAGGACTTAAAACTGAGAATCTGCCACCTGTTTCTGTCCTGAACTGTAACTGCAAAAAGAACATGCTTCATAAATCAATGAAACCCTGAGTAATGTGGGAGTGATTTATGCTTGTTTTTTGCAGCATTTAAGTGCCTTCACCACGAGACCATCCTTTCTCTACCTGTAATCCTTTGCCTCATTCACTACTCATCTTCCAGCTTCTGCAACAAATGCAGATAAAAGATTGCACAGGCAACTTTATTCTGGTATTTCCTGACTTTTGAGTGCTCGACTTTGCAACCTTAATAATGTTTAATTCACATAGTTTATTGTGTGTAAATTCCAAACTGAAAAAAAAAACCAAAAAATTTCATCAGGTGGCATGATACTGGCATCCACATGGGTCATCAGCAGAACTGGAACCGTTAGAGCTACTACACTGACCTCTGCCAGTGGAGCTAAGGGAATAAACGATAGCGGTAGCAGGTTGTCATCCTGTATGTGGACCAGCATTGGCGTGGGATGAGAGAGTTTGCCAGGGTTTCATGAATATTTGCTGACCGCTGAGGAGTGGGGAGACTCAGAGATCTTGGGTTCCATTCCAGGCTCTGTAGGGGAGTGTGCTCCAGTGGGCACAGACTTTTCTGCTCTGCCCCCAAAATGTGATCATTTCTGCCCCATCCTTTCCAATGTGGCCCTGTCTCTTCCTCAATCCTTGCTCCTTGTCCCAATCCCATTCTCCTCACCTAACCAGTCCCAGCCTCCGCTCCTCAGGGTTTTCATACCAGTCCCAGTCTACTTGCCCAGAAAGTCCTAGGTCTATCAGTGGAGCCTATAGGTGTAGGTATGTGCTAGGGGAAGCCTGTGTACAAGTGAAGGGAGTAATGCAATGAGCCTACAAAGCCTCAAGGCTTGTAAAACAGTAGCTTAGCCAAACTAATTAAGGCATAAGGCCCAAAAACCCTTGGCATAAGTAGCTAACCAAGAGTAAGCTAGAGGATAAGAATCACAAAATAGAACGCTGTAATTACTAAACTGCTGATAGGTAATCACAAGATGGGATTTTTTTTTAGGATATTTTAGTTAGGAACATCAGCTGATCTCTGATCACAAGAATGCCATGGTAAACTAATTGACACACATGCTAATAAGCATGTGGGAAAGGATTAGTAACCTTTGGGAGACGGGTACCCCAACATAGCACCATGAGGAGCTATAAATAAGGAAAAGAGGCTGAAACCCCTACTAAATATGCACTAGGCATAGTGGTATCAGCATAACACATTATGAAAGTTGTATCCCAGCCTGTGTGCTTTGAGAGGGAGAGACGTAGCTCTTGGGAGATGCCAGGATGATGACCACTGGAGATGGTGAGGAAGAAGACAACTAACACTCAGATTGTTTTGCAAGGGATGGGGATAAGTATATGGATGCTCCACTCATTTTATCTTCTTTCTGCCTGCTTTGCTGGGTTGGAGTGTTTGTGAATTTGCTAACTGTATTAATAAAACTGTTATGAACCAGAGTGTGCATGTTACATTAGGACCCCTCAGTGTGCATGGTTACAACAGTAGTTCTGATAATACTGGGCCTGATCTTGATACAAGAACCTACCAAACTTCAGAGTGCTAATTAAGGAAACTAAATTAATAATATAATCAACATACAATTAATAGATCAGGCAACATCGCTTTGGACTTCCCATCCCTGTCTCCACGCTTCTCCTTATCTAGCCATTTCCGGTCACCCCATCTTTTTGACCCAGTCTCATTGACCAGCAAGTCCCAGTACCTTTCCTTCTAGCTCATCCAATCTGTCTCCCTCCCCCAATCTGTCCTCCAGTTTCCCCTTCCCCATGTTTTCCAGTCTCAATTTTCCTTCCCAGGCTCCTTGTCCAATCTCCCAATCTATCCCTCACTCCCCTTGCAGGTCCCCTCTTGTCCCCTCTGCATTCGAATCAAACAACTTTGTCTTCCAAACTGCCTGGGCCTAATAGAGGGGCTGGGTCATTGACAGGCCCAGACTGTAGCAGCCCTGAGATGCAATTCAGGGAAAGCTCTGCTCAGTCTTGAATTGGAGCAGGCCTGGTACAATTGGAATCTTTGGGGAATTTCACTGCTAAAATCAAAGTCTCTTCTGAGCAGGAGTCAACTTCAATTTTTCAAAGGCTTATAACTTGGCCAAAGTTTGGAATATTTTCAGAGGGTCATCAAAAGGCTCATCCCTGACACAAAGGCCACCCCATGCCAAACTTCAAGTCCCTGCTCCAAAATGGGCACTAGAAGTTGTCAAAGTGAAGGTCACCAAAATTTAACAGGGGCAAAACAATATATCTTTCTCTGATCTGATTCTTGGAAATGGCCAAACCATTTCAGCTGAAATTTTTCTAAAAAAGTCCAGTCTGAGGCAGACTGCCAGCATGGAAAATTTCAGCCAAAATGGTTTACATTCGGCAAAGTTATAAGCAACTGAAAACAGGATCTTATAATGGGAAATGTCAGGCAATCCTAATAACAGGCAGTGCTACCAGCCCCTCTATTATATTATATTTTATATTATATTTTATAATATAAAAACCAGTCCTCTTCCCCCTCTATGTTCTAAGGTGGTTGTTATAGCTGAACTCATTCCATAGTTTTCTGTAATTTCAAGCTAGATTTTTTGTGCATAGTTTGTCTATGTCACACTGTGGTGACAGTCATTGAAGCAAACACTAGTATCTCTAGATATAGATTCTGAAATCTCGAATGCCGGGAAAGATTCCTTTCAAGATATTATTTAGAGAGAATATTGTATTGGGGGATTAGCAGCGTGTGGTGTTGATTAGAGAAGTTGCTGGGAGGATGCATAAGAGAGAGCTGCATACTAGGATGCCCATGAGTAAAAATTATGCAGCCTAACTATTCCCTGCAGGCTCCAGTAAGCATATGCCATGTCACCCAGCAAGTGTTTGAAAATGTGGCGCTTCACTGTAATTCTGTGTTAAAAGGTCTGCAATTCAGTTCAAACTAAAAGCACTTGACTGCGTGAGTTTCCTAAGTGAAAAGGGATTCAGTGCACCCCAGCTAGTCACTTCACTGCTTGTGATTTTATGGCTCCATTGAAAAGCAAGCCCTTTCTCTCTGCACTCTGGTACCTCAGAGATGTTTGCCTTGCACAGTTTGTCACAGAGACCCTGCAGTTATTTCACACACTCCTCTAATAAAGTCTTCCTTGGCTGTCATGTATTTCCCCTATTATCTCTCCCTGCTTGAGTCTCACAGATAATTGATGATGCTTTAGTTAATCATCTTCCCTCTCTTTTGTTCGCCAGGTACCTCAGCCTTGAAGGGATCCTTTTCATTTAGAATTTGTGTCTTTTCCTAGGTAATTGATCACTGCTCACCCAGGGACGCCCGATTCGCAGCAGAGTGGGAGCAGGCATCATGAATAATCAAAAAGTCGTGGCTACATTGCTTCAGGAGTGCAAGCAAGCTCTGGATGTGCTCTCACCCAAGATGTCTGATGCATCGGAGGAAGACAAGAGAGAGTACCAGCAGTGCAAAGGTGAGGTCTCAACGAGAGGCCCCAGAAACAAGCCAGCAGATTGCTGTGAACTTCCTTGCCACAGTGACACATCCCCATCCCTGTCCTATTTTTCTTCTCCCAGCAGATGAGTGTCAGGAGATGACTGGATTTCTAGGGCATGAATGGGATGTGGGCTACAGGCAGGCACGAAAAGAAGCCCACTTTGTTGCAGTGAATTGCTGTCAGTTTCAATTTTAGGCTTCAGTAAACATGAGCCTATAAGGAACAGTTTAGTTTGGGAAGAACAATGCCCAAAAGTTTGCTGATGCACATAAATTTCAATTATTAAAAAAAAAAAAGAGATGCAATTTCTGAATGCTGGCACTTATTTACTTTCCTTTCACTAGGAATTTGTCTGTTGCTTATGTATTTAACAGTTTCTCCTCATAAAAAAAATCTCACCGTTTGAATCTCTTTCTTGTAAAACATGCAACCCCTCTACAAGTGGTGTTCCAAGAAAAACACTTGCAATATCCATATTGCAAGAATAACCTCTGTCATTTAATATTTGGAATAAATACATACAAAATGAGTGCTAAGATGGAAGAGTTTTACATTGCCTGTCCTATGGAGGAGCTAGCATTTATTTCAGCATTGTGTGATGGTTGATGTTCTGAATTGTTTCAATTCCAGTGAAATTTAAATTTGCACTAGACACGAGAACCTGCCAAACGTTACTGTTAGTTCTGTTCGCTCTATAATAAGCTTTCTAAGGGGCTACCCAACCTTTTATTTTGCACATAAAGAAATCTTTTGAGTTTTCATTACTGAATTTGTTTTCTGAGTGTCTTTCTTTCTGTCACCAGCTGGAGAGTATGCCTATTCTGTTTTGCCGCACAGAAAAATCACTCATGCCGTGAATACAAAGGAAAATATTAATAGTTGAATCTGAGATTTTTAAAAAGCACCAAAAACATTTTTTTTAAATAGAAGAGTGCATGTGCTTCTCGCCAACTAGTTCACTTGTCTGTAGTTGGTACTATATGCTTTCAGTGCATTCTCCCCACTTTGCATGAGTGATTCAATCATCATAATATTTAGTCCATTCTTGACCCATTTGGTATTCTAGTCTGCTTGGAACAGATTTGCAAACCCATGATCTTACTGGGAGGTCAGCTGGCTATCAAGCACCTCAGTTAGTTTCTGAGCATGGTTGTGTTTGAGGGTGGTGGATAGGTTTCTGTTATAGATACGGGAAGATTTTTCTGTTTCTACAAAGGGTACTTTGTTTTCTCATCACAAATTCCTTTAAGCTTTATCACTCTTTAGAATGGGCTCTTGAACTCCTAATCAGGTAGCGCTTTCTTCTTCATCCTTCTCTTCTTCTTTTCTCCTATTAAATGCCACAAAGCATGAGAAATAATCAGCTTAGTTCCAGATAAGGTAAATCAGTGCCCTTATAGTTACTAAATTAGACATGGCCCTTCAGGTAAACTGCTTCAGGAAGTGAGTGATCAGAGACTGAAGTGAGGCTCAGGCTTTTCTTAGGAACGGCTGCCGTGGGCTGGCTAAAAGAAGAAAATCCACTTGCAATGGGGCAGTGATAATAATATTAATACCTAATCATAGTTGCTGTCTGTGTGTGTATTCTACTGGAGGGCACAGACTGCAGGTTGGCTGGATGATCTCAGGCTGCAGATCCCCTTTCCTATGGCAGGTGGCTTTTAAACAGCAGTAACAATCAGATTGTGATATAACTGATTCATCCAGCCCACATGTGCTTCCAACAGAATGGCATTAGTACAGGGTCACTTATGGCAGCAGTTTGAGCCAAGGGGATTCTCTGAACACAAACGCTGAGGGTTTTTCTTCTCTCCCCTCCCCCAGACGTTGCCTTTGTCAAACTGGTTTTTCAGACCAAACATAGGAACAACTGAAAACCAAACATACACAAATCGGGGGAAAAAAGAATCCTCACCATACCTTACTTAAGGTTTTTTGTTTTGTTTATAAATCCTACAAATCAGCTTCAGTGTAGTTTCATCTCCTTCTTCAGCCCCTCTAATTAGCTGTGAATTTACATCGCTTACAGTGATAACACAGCCATGCCATAAAATTGCTGGTGCTTGGATTTTGGCTGAAGAGTGCAGAATTATTTATAGTTGCCACTGCAATATTTTGTGGTTCCATAGATGATGATACAATGCAACACAATACAATAATTGTATTTATTGCCGTCACATCCAGAGGCTCCAGTAAGGATTGGAGGCCCCATTGTACTGGGCACATTACAAATGCTTAAGAAGACCTGCTCCCAAAGACAACCTAAAAGACTCATTGACTTTCAATGAGACAGGTTCGTAAGGCCCAGATTCTCAAGGTACTTAAGCCTCTTACTCCCATTGAAAATTCCCATTGATTTCAATGGGAGTAAGGCACCTAAGTACCTTTAAGGATCTTGGCCTAAGTGCTCATGACACTAAAGTGACTTCAGTGCTTTTGGAAATTTTATCCTAAATTCTTTTTTAACTAACGCAGCATTAAGGACATTTGGTTAAGATAATAGGAAAGAATTAGGCCATATTCTATCCTTTGCGTTTTATTGCATCCAAATGGGAACAGAGTCCACCTGTGGGATCAGGGCCTAATTGAAATAAAATGTTGAATGCAAATTTAAATTTCATTGGAGTTGAGAGTAACAGTAATACAGTTATGGTCTTAGGGAGCTTGCCTGCGAGTGTCCCAAACCACATTACTTATTACTTTTGTAATGCTTGATGCTGTTACTGTCCTCTAAATGTTGGTATTATTTAATTCAGTGTGCTTTTTTTTTATTGTGGAGGGGAGAGATGAGGAAGAAGAAAGGGAGAGAATGGCAACGTTGGGAAGCTGCAAGCGGTGGGGTGCAGCAAGTCAATATCAGCAACTGTTAAATCCATTAACTGCAAATGTCTGAGGGTCGGATCGGCGGGTAGTGATTGATCTATCGGGGATCGATGTATCGCGTCTCGTCTAGACACGATACATCGATCCCCGAATGCGCTCCCCGTTGACTCTGGAACTCCACCAGGGTGAGAGGCGGAAGCGGAGTCGACGGGGGAGTGGCGGCCGTCAATCCCGTGCCGCGAGGATGCAAAATAAGCGATTCTAAGTCAATCTAAGGCCACGTCTATACTTACCCGCCGGGTCGACGCGGCGAGTTCGACTTCTCGGAGTTCGAACTATCGCGTCTGATCTAGACGCGATAGTTCGAACTCCGGAAGCGCCGCGGTCGACTCCGGTACTCCACCGCGGCAGGAGGAGTTGCCGGAGTCGACCTTGGAGCCGCGGAGTTCGCTTCCGCGGCGTCTGGACGGTAAGTCATTCGAACTAGGGTAGTTCGAATTCAGCTACGTTATTCACGTAGCTGAATTCGCGTACCCTAGTTCGAACCAGGGGCTGTGTGTAGACCAGGGCTGAGATACGTTGACTTCAGCTACGCTATTCTCGTAGCTGAAGTTGCATATCTTAGATTGCCCCCGCCCCCCAGTGTAGACAGTCAAAGAAGTCACTCTGGCAGAAAAGTTGACTCTGGCATCTCTGCAGGTATTGCTTGGTTGCCTGCCTGACCTCTTTCTTCTTCTGCTGCTGTTGCTGCTCTGGGCTGAAGGGGAAGCTGGGAGAAGCTCCTCTGCTGGAGTTGTCAGCCACATGGGACAGCCTGGGAGCACACCAGAGTGGCACCTTCTGGGACTCAGTGTCTCCAAGCAGGCTCCAGCATGCTCCTCGGCCAGGGGAAACTTCCTCTTCGTTTGTTAAGGCTACTGTACATAAAAAGGCAGGATCTTAGTTCTGTCCTCTGTGTGGTCAGCCAAGTTTCCCTCAATCCTATTTATGTGTTACCACAATTGTTATCAGAGAGTTGCTGTTGGCACTGGGAAGAGGTGAGTATGCTGCATAGCTGTCATCCCCTCTGTCCAGTCCACTGAGCCACCTTTCCGTGCCTTCACTCTCCGCCAGCCTGTGGAGCCGTGGGAATGATACAGTCAATGCCCAGACAGTGCTTCAGAACACTGGGGAATCCTGGCTGCTTGTGGGGTGCTAGCAACGTATAACTGCAGTGCAACGTCACTTGAGTGAGATAATATGTGCGAGAATGTGGGCATAATTTTAAAAGCAACTTTTGAAAATTTGGCCCTGAATGTCAGGGCTTCCATCATTTTCCAAGGAAAACTATTCTACAGCCCAATAGATCTCACTGTCAGTAAGTGGACTTTAATAAGGATAAGAAATGTAGGTTTTAATTTATTATCTCTAAGATATCATGATTTTGTAGAAATGTAAAAGTACATTTAGCTCATTATCTCATTAAGTAATGATGATCTCAGAACAGGATTTTTCCTGGGGATCAATGACCAGCTGGGGCTAGATACGCAGCTGATGATTGCCATTAACCCCAGCTGGTCAATAATCCCTGGCTAATCCACTTTTATTAGCAGTGGGAGTCATAAAGTTCTGGTAGTTAGCACAGGGGTCTGAGAGTCATGAGACCTGGATTCATGCCTCGTCTATTCTATTCCTAACTCTGCCACTCACTCACTGTGTGACCTTTGGCAAATCACTGAGGGGCTGAGCATGCAACATACCACTTGAAGTCAATGGTAGTGCTGGGTGCTCTTCACCTCTGAAAATCAGGCCTTTAACCTCACTGTGCCTCAGTTTTCCCATCTGTACAATACCTATTTTAAATAGGACTTAGAGATCCTCAGATGTAAGGCACTGCCAATGGGGAATTCAAAAATGTAAAATTGGCCTAATTCTGCTTCCATTGAAGTCAGTGGTCCATTGGCTCCAGCAGAAGCAGAGTTAATCTATGCAGAACACTTCTGAAAATTCTCCCCTATATGTTATGGAGTATTATGACTTCTAACATAAACTGAAAATGAAGCATAACAGTACAGGCACATTTTGCCAGATCCTCAGCTAGTGTAAATCCATATCGCTCCATGGATTTCAAAGGAACTACCCTACTGTATAGCAGATGAAGATTTGGTCCATGGATTTTCTGTATGGGTGATGCAGTTTCAGCTGGTAAATACAGGGCATTTGTAGAGAATTAATTCCCTGTGCCATACATCAGCCATTCAAATGGACTGAATAATTTCTTCTTCATTTTCCTACATAACTGAGTTTTATTACTCCTTTCACTGTGGTACTGGGAGTATGTGTGTGGGGCAAATGTGGATATTGAAGAATTATTTAACAAACTTTCCAAGCCTTCTATATCTTAGTCCTTTTTAGTCATTAGCAGATTTCTAATAGTCTTTAGCAAAGGGGATAGGTTTACCATGCTGTTAGATTAATTCACTCAGCCAAAAACCCCGTTCTTTGGGGAAAATGTTTCCTACGTTTCTTTCTCTAGTTCTTCACGCATAGACGGCCACCAAAGTGTTTTACTTCCTGCTAAAAACCTTTTTAATGGCTGGCAGCCCCAATTTACCTGCAGGGCATAGCAGAGCAAATGATGAGACGCACCCCTCTCATTATTACTCTTGTGACAAAAACCAACAGCTTGTAGTGACTGAGAAGAGGTGCAGGCAAGGGAATGCTTTTTGCAGGTTAGATGCTACATCATAACACCAGAGGCTGAATCATCTGCAATTTCCTTACCTGCACTTTGACCTTTTCAGCTTCGCTCCCTGATGATCTAAGGACCCTTATTGAAGAGGCAAAGGAAATGAAGTGGCCCTTCGTGCCAGAGAAGTGGCAATACAAACAAGCCATAGGCCCAGAAGACAAAACAAACCTGCAAGATATGATCAGTGCAAGGCTGCATGAATTACTGGTATGAAGTTCAACACACCTGTTCCTTTAAAATCTACAAATGCAATTCTTGAGTGTGTAGTGCCCTAGTCCTCTATATTTACTGCTACACAGATGATGCCATTCCTCACTGTAATTTAGCAGACAATGACTTTGTTAATGAACTGATCTGAGGAAGCAGCTATCAGAAAAGGGCCAATCACACAGAGACTAGATATAGGACTCCCATTGCTTCCCTCCTTGAATTCCCCAGATGAGATGGGGTTCCGACTAGTATGAACAGCTTAGAATCTTTCCTGTTGTGACTTTAATGAACCCATATCCTGGAGACTTTGTGGCTTTGTGACATCACTCTTCGTGGAGTACCTAATCTCTAGATAGGCTAGACATAATGACAGGTGGAAGGCTAAAGGATAATATTGCTGTTCAGAAACTGGGAGCCCAGTCCTGCTCCCATTGAAATTAATAGGAGTTCTTCCATTGATGTCAGTGTGAGCAAAATCAGGCCTTACTGTTAGATTTCTGGGCTGTGGGCTAGCTGAGACTCAGACTTGAACTTGAAATCTAAGATGATGTTCACCCCCATTCCCAGCTGGCAACCCAATGAGAGCCTGTAAATTAACTGTTAAGAGATGCTCTTGCTGTGCCTGATAGTGGGGCAAAATAGCCTAACTCAGGGTATGTCTACACTACCCGACGGATCGGCGGGCAGCGATTGATCCAGTGGGGGTCGATTTATCGCATCTAGTCTAGATGCGATAAATTGACCCCCGAGCACTCTCCCATCAACTCCTGTACTCCATCGCTGTGAGAGGTGCAGGCAGAGGCAACGGGGGAGCAGCAGCAGTCGATTCATCGCAGTGAAGACACTGGTGAGTAGGTCTAAGTACATTGTCTTCAGCTACGTTATTCATGTAGCTGAAGTTGTGTAACTTAAATCGACACCCCCCCACCACCACCACCAGTGTAGACCAGGCTTCAGAGCACAGCACATAGTGGGGAAATGAGTCCCGGTGGACAATGCAGGAGGTTGGCATCAGAGGGTATGTATATGCTGTAATTAAAAACCCATGGCTGGCCCGTGCCAGCTACTCGGGCTGGTGGGGCTCTGGCTAAGGAGCTGATTAATTGCAGTGTAGAAGTTCGGAGCCTGGGCTCTAGGACCCTGCAACATGGGAGGGACGCAAAGCTTGGGCTGCAGCCCGAGCCTGAACATCTATACTGCAGTTAAACAGCCCCTTCACCCAAGCCCCGCCAGCCAAAGTCAGCTGGCATGGGCCAGCCATGGGTGTCTAATTGCAGTGTAGACATCCCAGAAAGGCTCCAAGCAGGATATAGTGGGTGGAAGCAGTGACATCTCCATGTGTACAAATATTTTGCTACTGTATAATGGTACAGGAAAGAAAGTATCTAAAAGGGCTTTGATAGTATTCCCTCTGGCAGAACTAATTATATAAATGGGCAGGAATATGCCTACATGGAAGATTTGTTCATTAATACAAAACAAAAACATAAAAATAACTTTACTTCATTTATGCTGTTTACTAATCTTTGCACTTGATGCATTTGGGGCAGGGACGGTCTTTGTTCTGTTTTCGCCTTGCACAATGGGGTCCTGATCCATGACTGGGGCTCCTAGTTGCTCCAGTAATACAAACAATAAATTAATAATAATAGATTAGTCACTTTCACTTTATTAGCTCCTTTAACGTTCCAGTGATCTTGCACTACTGTGATGCTGTTGTGTTCATGTTTCCAGCAACAGAGGAGAATGTTTAAATCCTCCCAGAAAACTTTACATTGACATTTAAAATAAAATCCTGAAATATATATTTATATAATATTTCATAAAACCTGATTTTAAAATGTAGTTCAATGGGGCTGATAGCGCAGAGTAAGGACTCCTCACATGAGTGAGGTCATGTGGGATTGGGCCCTCAGTTTTGGGATGAAACTCCACAACAGAAACCTGCAAAAATGTGTTTCTGCATCATGCAAGAAACCCCTTTGATTTTAATGGGGCTTTTCACAAGAGTAAGGATTACTCACCCAAGAAAGAGTTTGTAGGATTGAGCCCTAAACAATCAATATCTGCTGCCTAAAGACCCAAGCCTGGAAGGTGATGAGTTCAAGCTAGACAAACTGGATAAAAAAAAACCGCTTTTTCCAGTTATAGAAATATTAAGTGTTGCTTATTTGTTTATTTTAAAGTCAAGTGTGGTATTTAGGTTCATGGTGCCTATTTAAAAACAGAGTTAAACTAAAGATGAGGGGACACCAGTTTTCTCTCACTTATAGTGAGGTACATGAGGAGTAGTGAGCAGAGTTACACTGGTGCAAGTGAAAGGGGAGTCAGGCCCCAGAGACCTGGGGAGAAATCCTGACCCTACTGACATGAATGGCAAAACTCTTCTTGACTTCACTGAGGCCAGGATTCCATTCTTGATCTTGTATACTTCACTGGGAGTCAGGCCTGAGTACAGCCATCAAGTTTTGGATCCAGGAACTTCAATCATATTTTTTACACATCAGCACAAGTAGCTTTAAGAAAAGAAAATTGGAAGCTTGACTTGAACCCCTTACATGTTACTAATAAGTGGGGAGTGTTTGCTTTCGTATGCTCCACTGATAAGGAGGATTTTATTGTAATTCTCAATTTATTTTGGTATTTTCTTTTTTCGCTTGGTGTGTGTGGCCCTAGACAGAAATTTATGGCAGAGGCCGACCTCCTTTACAATCCTCACAAAGCTTTCTAACTTTGGAGCATTTGTCTGCTCTCTCCCAGGATAAACACCTGCAGTAAACTCCCCGAGAAACCTGGATAGATAGGAGATTAATGTGGCTGTAATAGTGGAGCAGTGTTTTCAGCATTATGCCCGCTCCCCAGGTAGATGGGTCTTTTCCGAGATGATACCAATTATTTATTGCCGAAACATCTGTTGATAACTGCAGCTGCCCTTGTTAAACAAAGCATATCATGGGGTCATAGACTATAGGGACCTAAAATCCTACCGCATGCTAGTTTTAAACCATTCACCAATACCCCCTGAAATCCATGGGTTACCGTCTTCTTCAATGTTTCATCGTGCCGTTGAAAATACTTTGTAAACACTGTGCTGCCCTTCCCCGTGTGCTTTGAAGTATTATTTCATCTTCATCGGTAATTTATATTCCAGTGCTATTGTACTGTGGGGAAAAAAGGGAAAACCTTTTTTGTTTTCCATTTAATTGTAGATCGACTGACATTTTGACCTGTATTATTAGTATTAGTCAGGAAAAGGGATTTTTTTTCCTCCTTCTCCCCCCCCCCCTTTTTTTTAATTTTAAATAAAATTTCAAGGCAGAGCAAGAGCTCCTTCAGCTCTTTGAATCAAAGGCTGGGGAAAAATGAGGCTGAAAAGGAATGTTTACAGTTTGATGAGGAAAGATAAAAGTCTGAACAACTTTTTTTTTTAATGTGGAGGACAAAGAGATAATTAAATTCTCTGAAAGAAAAATAAGCCTTTGTAGATATTGAGGAAAACCTTTTAACAATTTTCATCTGCATTTATTCTAAATTATTACATTTAGAAGAAGTTGTTAATTTTAACGAACTAAGGTTTGTAAAGTACTTTGAGATCTTGAATGAAAAGTGCATTATTACCATAGAGCGTTGTTGCTATTATGAAGTGCCAGATTTTGCTTCCCTTACTCATGTTGTGTAATGACTGACTTGGTGAATAGTTTGTTGATTTCTTGGTTCTACCCAAAGGGAGTAAGTGTATTGGAATTTGGTCCTCAGCATTTGGCTTATTCTCACATTTTTAAAACTAGTGTATCAGTTCCTGGCTGCTGCATCTGCAGGAGGCACAAATAGTTTGTGTGACCTGTCAAGGTGAGATGGCTTACATCATCCTTTTAAACTGCTTTGCTTCGTATTTGTTTCAGAATTTTTGCTTTTCCAGTATGACTAAAAGATTATTTTCCTCCCCCGTGTTTTTTTTTTACGTCCTATTTAGGCCAAAATCAATGGGAATCTCCCCTGCATCTCTTAGAAATGTCTTGTGATGAAAATTTCCAGGCATATCCGAATGACCATCCCAATTTAATTGGCTCAACAAAACGTTTCTCATATTTTTTAAACAGACAAACAGGTTTTTAAAGGAGTGGTTAGCTAATAGTGAGCATATCCCCCTGCTAGCTACAATGGACCTCATTCCTGCAGGCTTCTTTAGCCAAAATTCCCAGGAAGGGGGTATTTGAGCTGAGTAGAAACTTCAGGATGGAGCTCTCTATGTCTAAAGCCAAAAAAATGTTCCAGTTGTCAGTGAGATCCTAATGCTTCCAAACCCCAAACATTTGGAAGCATCAGGATTTTTGTTTTACTCATAAGACTGCTTTTGTTTTCCCTTGTCAGACCATGGTAGCAACCTTAAATCTGGAAGGATTATGCCCTCTCCATAAGAAAGACACACATACATGCAGGACTAAGACAGGACTCCTGGCCCTTCAGTTCCAAAACCTGAGACTTCTGCTGCTTATATTAGCACTCTGCACCATCTCTGTCAGCTGTAAGCTATCAAAATGTCCCTATGTTCTGCTTCCAGCCTATAGAGGGCAACATGCCCACACACACGCGCGTCTGTGAGTAGTTTCATTGTGGGACAACTTTATGCTCATGAGCAGTCATCTTGTGAGACTACTCATGTGATTTAGTGATTTACTGGATTAGGGCCATACCCTGCGTTTACTGAAGTAAATGACAAAAATATCCCATGAGATTAATGGGAGCAGGATTGCACCCTGTTATATTAATTGTTGTCTTTATTATATTAAATATTTGTAATTATCATGGACCAGGATCCTATTGTTCTGGGTGCTGTACAAAGACAGAACAAAAAGATAGTCCCTGCCCCCAAAGAGCAAGAGGGCAAATGGGTACAGATAGACAAGGAAATAATGAGACAATACTGGGCAGTGGTCTCAGCAGCAGCCTAGCCACTGACAAGTTTTTTGTAGGCATCAGGGCAAAGAAGAGTTTCTCTAAACCATCCACAAGAATCGTTAATAACTTTGCTTATTGAAAATCTGTTTTCTTTTTCAAATGTAGCCAGCATATGAGGTTTCAAGGAGATTTAACTACATGGAAAGCTGGAAGGGGTAAGAGCAAGCCAGTTTTGACTAGATGGAGACCAGCGTTAAACAGAAGTCAGTTTCAAGTAATGATCATTCTTTCCTATTATAGACTCGTAGAATCAAGGGACCAGCCAAGATTGGGTCCACACAAGGTGCTAGGCCCTGTACACACAAGTAGACAGTCCCTGCGGCAATTTTCAGACCAAAACAATTTTCCAAGGCAAAGTTAGTGAGAGACTGGGGGGAGGGAGTCTAAGATAAGCTATTGAAATGGGAACTAGTTGAACCTTAACTTCAGGAAAGCTTATTCAGCCCTTACGTGGGCAAAATTCCATGAAGTTAATGGGAATATTCAAGTCATTGGGAATTGTGCCTTAATGAGGACTGAATAAGCTTTCCTAATGACTTGACCTAATGAAATGTTTAGAGGCTAACATTAGAGAAACAGTCCTGATTAAGATGTCACAGGTGTGCTTGACACTTTAGAGATGGGAACCTTTGAAACAGCAGGAAAGAGGGGGAGCTGAGTATTTAGCTTTCTCCTTTTTGTACCTATTGGTGAGGTAACAAAGAGCATTATAATCTAAAGCCCTAACTCTTGGCCCTGGGTCTTTAGCTGTCCACGCTGACCTTTTGCTACCTAACTTACGTTCTAAGAGCTCCCTCAGGTGAGCCAAGTGAAAGGGAGAGTCAGGTAACTGAGAACTGTAGTTTTGTTTCTATGTGGTGCTGAGCAGAGCACAAGAAGGAATTCATGCCATCACAGGCTCCCTTTCATTTCTAGGGATGCCTACATCTCTAGCATCCCAGGTCTTTTTTTAAATTGTGAAATATCACAGAACAGCTTTTCTAAGCATCAGAGAATGCCAGCTCTCTAATTCTAATCCAGGATTCGCAGTGCTCAGGAAACTGAAATGCGTACAAAACCAAAACTTCCCATCTGATCTGTTGGATCAAAGAACAGTTTACCTGTTGGTAAATTAGCCGAGGGTACTTGTGATAATGCTGAAAACATCTAGCCCTGTCTGGTAAATTGCCACAGTATATCTGTCTATTAGTCTGAGTGACCAATGACCATTTTAAAGTATTTAAAGAGAGAAGGTGAGTGAGGTAATATCTTTTATTGGACCAACTTCAGTTGGTGAAAGAGACTAGCTTTTCAGCTACACAGACCGGAAAAAAAGCTCTGTGGAACTCAAAAACTAGTCTCTTTCACCAACTGAAGTTGGTCTAATAAAAGGTATTACTTCACACACCTTCTCTCTAATAATATCCTGAAGCCAACATGGCTACAACCACACTGTAGGAAACATTTTAAAAGTATGATATCTTGTTTACCTAGAGGAATATATATTAATCCTGTTAATTGCCAGTTTTCAAACAATAGTATGGAAGTATCTTCAAGCCCTGGTGAGTCACAAAACATTACATCTTAAAATCACATTATTCTGACTACCAGAATGCATTTTGCCTCCACCTTCAACTCGGACTGGATTTTAGTGGCTCATATCTTGAGAATTGTTAGACCAGGTAGACGAGGAGGAGGAAGGAATTATAAATTCAGATCATAAAGCACCATTGAAGTAAATGGTTGCTTTGCCAGTGATTTCAGTGGGCATTTATCTTATATATTTAAATGCCCCTTTACTGGATTTATTCTCACAACACCCCTGTGAGATAGGGAAGTAGTATTGTCCCCATTTTACAGATGGGGAATTGTGGGACAGAGAGACTGTGGCCCAGATCCTCAAAGATATTGAGGGGCCTATTTCCCATTGATTTAAATTGGAGTTAGGTGACCAAATATCTTTGAGGATCTAGACCTAAGTGACCTGCCCAAGGTCACGCCAGCAGTTTGTGGCAGAGTAGGGAATCAAACTTGGCTCTCCTTTGTTCCAGGCTAGTGCCCGAACCACTGGACTATCTTTCCTCTCCTAGCAGGCAGAAACGTAGCACTTGCATAGCAGTTTACATTTTCCAAGCGTTCCCTGTACTTAGTAACCAATCTTCCCAGGGTTATGGTGAATGCCCAAAGGGACTCAAGCTTTGTTTTCCTGATTCTGACATCCTCAGAATTCCTCAATGGCAACATAGCCTCAGAGATTCACAAGTGAATATTTATCCCTGTGTTGTCATGTGTATGAAGTCTATGTGCTTTTAAAGTGTAGAGCAGGAAATGAAAAATATATAGTAAATGTAATTGCCAGAGAATTAAGCTGAAAAGAGAGAGTGAGTTTTTGATTCTTGAAAGCTGTAACTGTTCCAGAACTTAGTTCTCATATGGTGAAGGAATACATTTACTCAAAAAATAAAGCTGTTCCAGGGCTTTAAATTCCTTTGTATCTGGAGCTACTAATAAAAGGCCCAATCAATTAATGGAAAAACTCTCAATGACCTCAGAAGGGAGTTGGTTAGGGCTTGTATCAGCAGACCCAGAAGTTATATAAGAAGAAAGGTAGTGGTGTCTACCAGTTTGATCAGGGAACTAGATGTCCACAATCATGTGCTCTATTCCAGACTCTGCCACTGATTTGCTATATGACTAGGGCAAGTCATTTATGCATTCTTTGCTTCAGTTTACCCATATGTAAAATGGGTGTTAGAGAACATAGCAACCTCACAGAGATGCTGTGAGGTTTAATTCATTAGTGTTTGTAGAGGGCTATACGATTGGCAGATAAAGGAACTATACAGAAATGCAAACTATATTATTCTACAGTTAGATTGTTAACAGAGATTGACAGAGAAACCCAGTGCAGTGCCACAGGGTTAACAATTCCCAGCAGATCCAGTCTCCACTGGAGAAGATGGGCTTTGCTAACAGTGCATTAATCAAGTCCTTCAATGCCATATCCTTCAATGCTTTGGCCCTTCATTGATTGATTGGCACACAGCTGATATAGATGGATGGAAGAAATATAAACAAGTAATAGGCAATTTCTTAGGATTTATATACATAGATGAGATGTAAATTGTGTGTCAATTTAGGAAAAGATCTAGGAGATATAACTGAAGCCACTGGAAATATACACCATGAAAATTCCTTCCTGATGCATGTATTTGGGATCTCTCTGAAGAATTTAAATTTTCACTAACAAAATAAATGAAAGCTGAAGTGTTCAAACATGAGTGCCTACAACTAGGCACATAGTACCCTAATTAGGCACCTAGATGAATGCAGGATGAGTTAATGGTGCTCAGTATCTTTGAAAATTAAGCCATTTATTAGCTGCCTACGTTTCTACCCCTTTTAGTTGCAAAGGCATCTTTCCCAATGTGAACTTTCCTGAGTCTGCAGACAGACACTCATTTCATGGAATGCTTACCTATGTGTTCATCACTTTATAAATAGACAGATATGCGTGAACCAGTATTTCATTTATTTGTGCTTTTAATTCCTGTTAAATCAGTAATCACATTAAGGGTTCCCCAGTCTTCTTCACCGCCTCCTCCTCATTCATTACTACACCAGTAATATCCATTTGACACAGTTCCTGCCAGGTCTAGTGCCAGATGGCTCTGGTTCTGAGTTTGTGTCCTGTCTTGGGAACAGCTGCCAGTGTCAGTGCAAAGAAGGTGTCATGGCTTTGAACCCAAAGCTGGGACCCAAACTTGAAGCTCTGTGTGGGGCAGAGCTGTAGCACTAATGCAAGAAACCATGAAAACAGCACACACGTCCACTCACTGCTGTTAAGCAAAAGCCCTTCACTTTCAGTAAAGGCTCTTTTACATTTTCCCCAATCAACCATGTAGAGAAATCTCATGCAAACTTAATTCCGTCACCACCTGACTCCGCTTCCCAGCTATGAGGTTCCTCTTTGTATCATAAACTCAATTAGACATATGCATTTCACTGCCTGGAAACAGATGTGGAAACAAAGTGTGTATTTATTTCTCTCTCCCTTTCTCCCCCTAGATCTAGACACATACAGACACTCTCTAAAATGATAACAATAGGAAATATAATAAATGAGAGAGCTCCCAACGAAGGACAAAGGGGCTTAAGTGTCCATGTCTGAGCAGCAGATCTGAATTTCTGATTGTTCTCGGTTAGGCAGTTACACCTTTGAAGTCAGTGGAGTTACTCTGGGTTTATAATGGTGCTATGGAGAGCAGAATTGGGTCCTCTGTCTCAGTTTGTTTCAAAGTTGTTTCGAGAGTTTCTTTACACATGTTTTTGTGTACATACCCAGCATGGCAGTTATCCAGCACTATCTTTGGATGCTAAGGAATTTTAAAGCCATGCTATTTGGCAACAAATGAAAGAAGTGAGTATTAATTTCTCAGTGTACTGGTAGAAACACAGGAACTTAATTACAAAGACTGACAGCAAACTACATTACTATGTGCCACACAGCATGCAACCGTTCCTTTTTTTTAAAAAATTGTGGAGATTCTCCCCCGGGCTTGACTTTTCTATATTTTGAGTCCATTTGGTTTTGGAGAGAGACACAAGAGCCTTCAGCTTTGAGCAGAGAGCTAAATTATGCAGCTGCAAGGCTGCCAGGCCCTCCAGAATAGGATGCTTCGTTTAGATTTTTCACAATGCTATTGAAGTGCTTATTTTCCTCCTGAAGAGACACAAACAGATGCAAACTTCTGTAAACACTTTAGAAATGAATTCAGTGAGTTTGGCCTCTCAGCAGTGCTCAATAGCTGACAGAAAAATGTCTAATTAGTGCAAGTGGAAATAATAGGGCCACTTGGATTCCTTCCATCCTCCTCCAAGTCTACTTTTCCTAGGAACTCAAAGGCCCTTTTGTTTGGTAGGTCACCCTCTCTCAGGCTTTTGTGCTCCAATCTATTAAGGGAAGAAGGGGAGAAAAAATAGATTAGGCAATGCTCTGTGCTTAAATATATGGTGTGTTCATGAGCATTTAGAATGGGTAGTTTTCAGGGTCAGTTTACAGGTGCTTAAAAAGAGGGATTCCTCCGTTGTGGACAGGCAGAAGTAGAGCATGTGCACACAGGGAGTGGGGAATCCCTTTCAAGTGCCATCCTTTCAGCAAACACCCCTCTCTGGATCAGGAAAAAGTTAAACAAAAAAAACCATAACACTTTCTTGAAGTGTGGAAAAGCTGGGAGATAGCAAATATCTGCTATTGATTGGTACCATTATCCTATCATATCCTATCCAAACCATCCCTGCCTTGCTTTCTTCATCACGTGAGAGTTACATAGCAAGCTGTGCATTTAAAAACTGGACAGAATAGTAAGATCCCCTCTGTGAGCCTGAGCCTGATGTTGCATCAGTGTATATCGAAAGTAACTCTATTGATGTCATGGAGCTACCCTGGTATAAAAACCCTGACTATACCGTATTGCAAGAGTCTCTTCTCACTTCCTGAAGCGACCTGCGCTCCCTCTTCCTCCCTCTGTGACGACAACTCTTTTCACTTTTCTCTTGCTTAAGACCAAGAGACAGTGTGACCCATGGGAATTCTATAGAATAGGATCCAGTTAAAAGACAGTTCAGAGGAGAAGGAAGGGACAATAATTTCACCCTCCTTTACATTCCTCCTACAACCTGTGCTCCCGGAGTGATATTCTGAGATAGGAAAAGAGGCTTCTACCATGGTTTACTAGTCCTTCACTCTGCCCTGCTTCTCAGATAACAATAATCATGTAATGTACACATTTCAGTGAAATGATCATTGGCTGCTACTCTCCCCATCACAAGAGAAACCCTCAAAGGAGGTATGAAATTCCTAATTTGAGCCTGTGGAGCTCTTTTCCTCATTGGAGGGAAGGGAGGAGGGGGAGGCGGGGACTGATCCTCCAACTCTCCTCGAAAGGGCAAAGTGTTTGGGCCCTAGACTGGCAGATGTCCCAAGATCTGCATGGCTCTCTAGACACCCACAGAGGCTCTGTGCATCCACACTGCTACCCTGCTGGCCTCCCTTCCCCCTAACAGCATGCTCCTTCAGGAACTCTGGCTGATTCCTCATGCCAGTGAGAAGGATCAGCCGCAGAGGGGACTGCTTTAATACTGCTTTAAAAATCATTAAAGGTGACCTGCAAAGGAAAAAACATTGGACTTCTGCCCTGTTTGCTTCTTTGTGATGTATAAAGGAGTGTTTGATCTTGCAATCTTAATTTGCATTAATGCCAGTTATTTATATTTAAGGCTGATCCCGCAGAGAGCTGATTGCCTCCTGAGAGGCCATAATTTCCTACAGGACTTTTAGGGAAAAAAGGAAAAGAAACTCTGGAGGTAACACTCACAGCTCCCATTTAAGCTAATGGGAACTCCAGCAGCTCAGCAACACTGAAAATCAGGCCACTCATTTGGATAATATTTAAATATTTACACATATGTAAATAAGTAGCCTGAGGCACTTTGTTTTCATCTTCACCTCTCTGTGCCTCAGTTTCCCAATTGCAAAATAGGACTAACGGTACTTACCCACCTATGTAAATTCCTTGAAGATTTATGGATAACTGCTGCACAAACTAGATGCGGAGCTCTTGCAGCTCTCAGTGATATCAGATGGAAATTGGGAGGGTGCTCGGTACTGCTCCAGGTCAAGCAGTGTAAGAGCTAGACATTACCATTATGACTATTAATTGGTTTGTTGTTCATTTAAATTTATTTACAAAGCACTTAACTGCCATTCTAGGAGCAGTGTAACTATTAAAAAGACAAAATAGGGACACATTACACACCCACAAAACAAACTACCCAACCAGAAGCTTCCATGCTAAAAAAAAAATGAATCACAAAATAGACAGAAATAATATTTATAATACTAATAAACTTTATTTAATCACTATCACCCTTACCAAAAGCCCAGGAACAAAATAATTGCAAGCAGATTGAGAAATGCATACAGTATTTTATCAACCAGTAGATATTTGTTTTTCGTAGTGTCTATTTCTTCAATCTCTGTAAAATGGTGTGACTGTCTGATAGCAAATAAGGAAGACAATTTGACTGAAAATGTGGTCTAGTGCATAGTGTTATGTAAGCAGCACTATTCCGCAAAGAGTTATTAAGCCTGAGTATTTTCTGTAAACACTTAACTGAACTTCTTTTACCTCTCCTGTTTCTGCCTGGCTGTCTCCTGTTTTTGGTGTTCTTTTCAGGTTTATTTGAAAGCCTCCATCATGGTCAAGGACTGTGCAACAGCGGCTGCTATTGTGTTCCTGATTGACCGATTCCTATATTGGGTGGATGCCTCCAGCAAACTTCTTCGGATTGCCAAAGGCCTGCACAAGTTGCAGCCAGCCACACCAATAGCCCCTCAGGTGGTTATTCGCCTAGCTCGCATCTCTGTAAATACAGGTAACAAAACTCTTGTTAAGCTCGCTCTCTCTCTCTCTCCATTTTCTCAGCTCAGTTCTAATTAGGAGCTACTTGACTTTCAAGAGGATACTTTGTCCTATTCTGGGGATGACATTCCTATGATCCCAGTGCCATCTTTTCAAACCTAGATCCCACCCCCCTTCCCCCCCGCCCACCTCCTCTTGCCAGCACAAAGGGCCTGGCATAAAGGGTTTCAGAGCCAAAAGCAGTAGAGAAAATTGTGAAAGGGTGTGGAAAATACTAATTGGAGCTTTTGTTCCTTAACAAATCTGGCCTGCTGGTTTCAAACAGGGGTATCTGAATTGCTATACTTTTGACCAAGAGCCTTTAAAAAGTAGATTAGAATACTGGCATTTTCTCTGCACTGTCCCAGCCGCTTTTTCAGTAGGGCCACTTGACTATGCAAACAATGCAGCTGACAGACCCACTAATGTAAATTGGTACTTTTTTTCCATCGTTCTTGGAGCGTGGATGGTACCTGAATGGCTTTTAAAGTATCTTCCCGTTAGTTCAGGACCAAAGGTAAAAGGAGAAGCTGACTGAATCTAGCCTGGTTTTAACAAGTCAATTTAAATTACATGATTTTTTTTTTGGTAAAATAATGACAAGAGAAACTATAATTTACCTTATTTCTCTCTATGTGTTTCTAATGCTCCCCTTGCTGTGGTGTCTAAGCACCAGAATATTCATACTTCGGGCTGGTGCTGCAGACATATAACTCTAATCACATGAGCAGTTCTCTTGACTTCGGTTGGACTGCTTGTGGAGCCAAAGCTGCCTCAACGTGATAAGGGTGGCAAAACAAGGCCTCACGGCATCTCTCTCAGCATTCAAACCTGCCAGTGTGTGACCCAGGCCATTGAAACGGGTGCTGAGATGTGGAAGACCTGTGTTTTGTTGAATGCTGTGCTGTTACTGGCAGCTTTTACTGTTTTTTTCCCCCTGTAAAGCCTGTGTTTAGGATGTGTCCTTGCTGCATGAAGATACCCACCTACCCAGTTCTTAAATCTGTTACTGACGTGGGATAGTTGTCCCAGGTTGCTCAGGGGACTGGTGGGTTTGGGAAGAGGGTGCCTGCCTGGGTTTGTTGGGGGCATCATGGGGAGAGGGATTTAGGGAGAAGGGATGGTCCCTGGCCAGGCTGCCCCCAGTACAATTCAGGCCAGACCATGCATTTCCCCAGTTTAGCTTTTCTGACCTCCTCCCACCACCCCTAAAATTAAGTCTGTCCTATTGCCCTACCTCTCTCTGCAGCCCCTGCTCCTCTCTAGCCCTCCCCTCTAAGGAACAGAGGGGGAGCCCAGGGAGCAGGTGGGACAACTACATTTTTCGCAAGAGAGAGTGTAGAAGGACATGGAGCCGCTCAGCCTGCAAAGAGACCAGCAGCTCAGGGCCTGTTCCCTCCCTGTTCCTCTCTCCTCTTCTGTGAATGATGTAGCAGCCTAACCTCCTCACGCCTCCTTGGTCCGAAACCACTTCTCTGTGCTTGTGATCAATCCCCGGGAGCAGCTCCCTATTCCTCGACGAGGAGTAGAGGGGATCAGGGAACCATAGCTGCTGGCGGACAGTCTCCTCCTTTCCTCCACTATCTGCCACTTTTTCCTGTCCTCGGAGGACACAACCTCAGGGTGGGGGCAGAGGCAGCATGGATGGCACAGTGGAGAGCTCAGCCTGTTCAGCACAGCCCTACGTTATGGGAAGGGTGGAGCACCACAGGCAAGCTGAGGCTTTTTAACGAGTTCAGCATACTACCCTCATTATGAGCAGCCAGCCCAGCCGAGTGGCCCATGAGGAGGGCACAGCCGCAGCACCTACCTGCTCCTGGCCCTCCTTTAGGTGCCAGCCCCCTGTAGGGAGCGTCTCAGAAGCAGCTCTGTGTAAGGTGCATTTCTCCCTCCCCACAGCTGGGTGGCTGTGTAGGGGCCAGACCTACATGATTGTAATATCTACGGTACTGGAAGGAATGAGGCAAGGCCCATAACTCTGCTAGGGATTGTTCTTTCTGTTAACAAATATTTTTGTATTTATTAGCCCAATTCTACAAACACGTTGTACTGAGCATATCACATGAATACAATGGGGTTGCCAGGGCTGGCGTTAGACTTGCTGGGGCCCAGGGCCGAAGCCCAAGGGTTTCATCCCTGAGTGGTGAGGCTCAGGCTTCGGCTTCAGCACTGGGCAGCAGGGCTGAGGTTACTGGGCCCCCTGCCCAGCGCTGAAGCCCTTGGGCTTCAGCACTCCCTGGACTAGGGCAGTGGGGCTCGAGTGGGCTCAGACTTTGGTCCAACCGCCTGGGGTTGTGTAGTAATTTTTGTTATCAGAAGAAGGTCACGGTGCAATGAAGTCTGAGAACTGCTGCTGTAAAGTAATACATGTTAACTTGGCATACAGGATTTTCTAAGTACAAAATAGTGCATGTATCCTAGCTATAAAGTATCCTACTTTACCATTTCTTCTGTGTTTCTGTGCATGCAAAATTGCATGTCCTTTATTTCCTGACCGCTAGTTTAAGTCTATCTGTGCGTGTTTAACAGCAGTCCTCATTTCAGTAATGTAGAATTAAAAACACTTAAACATGAACAGTGAATGCATTAGAAAGATGGAGACTAACTAGAATAGACAGACTTTTATTCATAAATAATTCAATCCCGTCTGTATTACATAATGCATTTTTATATTCATCTATCTTTTTGGGTTCTTTTTTCAGGAAAACTTTTAAAAGCTGAGTATATCCTAAGCAGCCTTATAAATGACAATGGAGCAACAGGTATGTCTAAGTCATCATTTTTGGCAAGCTTATACATTTTTTAGCTAATTGTATCACTTGCCACACTCACACAAACTTTAAATATTGTCATTCACTGCACAAACCTCAATAAACTCCTGATTTTGCAATGACTTACACCAGGCATAATGCTTCCTACCAATATTAGCCAGAATTCAATGGTGCTGCTAACAGTAGTAGCCTGATAAGAAATAATACTGATAACTAATATGTGCCTGCAGGATCGGGTCTTAAATTGTGATGTTCTCACTCAGCTTGATCATGCATTCCTTGTGCACCAAAAACTCCCACAAAAGCCCCTTTGTTGTTCGTATTTATTTCCTTTTTAATTTTTATTTTAATGCCCAAAAATGTGGTACGCAAATTGCATTTTCCCCTTCTCTCTGCTTTTTGCCATGAGAGAGAGAGATATGTGGACAATGAAGCTTTCTCTTTTCACAGTTCCCTAGTTCATTCAGGGGGCCCAGATTCTGCGAACCTTTACTTAGGTCGCGAAGTACCCTGCACCTTTGCCTGCATCACTGACACCCTGCCTGCTAATTTCTCTCCCATGGGAGTTTTCTAACATTCTAAACCTCTGACCAGTTTCAAACAATTGACTGATTTTATTTTTTTTTTAATCAGATTGTCAGAGAAATGTTTCTCTTTCCTCCCAAAATCACTTGGGTTTTATGCACAAAATGAGGAATATTGTGTCCTGTGCCAATAATAATTGTTTCACTATATAGTGACCATCAGAGCTAAAAATGCAGGATTTGTACCGATGGGGAAAAGAGAGTTCCAGCTTTCACAGCACTTGTTTCTAGCCTTGGAAAGGTCAGAAATATTGAACTTAAAGGTCATAATTTTCTTGTGCTATTTTAAAACGCTTTTAGAATTTTTATAAATACTTATTTGTTATCATTACTCTCTCCCTCAGAGGACTGTACAGTTGGAGTCAGAGCTTGCTTTACGGGTGGAAGGATGTGCAGTATTGCCAACCCCCAGTGCTCAATAATCATGAGTCAGGCCCCAAAAATCATGAGATAATTTTTAATTATACATTTTAGGTGCTTTTTCTTTGCCTTTTGGTTTCTGAGCCTATATGATTCACTTGAGTCATGTTTTCAAGCTTTTCTCCACAACGAAGGCTAGAAACTTCCTTTTTTTAAATGAAAGATAAGTCTCTCAAACATCCACACAAGTCCAGGAGCTAGGGTTGAAGAGATATACCAAATATCACAAGACTTAGTGATAGTTAGTGTGGGTTGACAGTGCTGAATATGAACAACATTGCCAGTTTTAAAACAATGCAAACCTCTGAGATAAGGTTATTTGTATGCTGTTCAGTGAGACTAATTGTTTTATCTAACCATAGTTTGTGATATTCGTTCTTTAATTATTTTTAATGATGTGTATAAATAAGAATTAGATGCCTAATCATTATTTGATGAAATTATGAGCACTCTTGTTTTAAGATGCATAACATATTGATGTGTGATGAGAAAGCATTTTTTGGCACAGGCAAAGAGTGTGTTATGCTGCCATTTATACATTACCACAAATATATTAATTAATTTAAGTAATCACTTCAGTTAATATTTGTGATATTTAAATATTATGTGTTAATATTTAGCCACCCTTGCAAACCTCTGAAATCTTTACAAGGGTATTCCATAAAATGCCAAATATTATTATGATTAATAATAATAATAATAATAAGTTATTGCTGTTGTTCTAGGGTATATCTAAAAACAATTGGTATGAAAGCTTTATACTGGTGTTTATCTCTCTGAGTTCTTTTACTGTTCCATCACCTTTGTATCTGAGTGCCTGCAAGGTATCTAAAGCCCTAATTCGAAGCCCATTGAAGTCATTGGAAAGACTCCAGTTGATTTCATTGAGATTTGGGTCAGATTTTAAGGGCTCAGGAACCACCAGCAGCTGTGTCACATTCCAGTGAGTTTTTAAACTCTCGTTTCAGGCGTGTGGCTGTATGACAAGGAAAGTGATAGGATTCTTGTTCAGTCAGTCTGTATACAGATCAGAGGACAGATTCTGCAAAAGCTTGGTAAGATCACATTCTGCAGCCAGACACTTTTCCATGCAGTGATTTCACCATTTAAGCGTTTAAGTCATTTCCCATGTTCAAAACTTACTAAAAAGAAATTCCTGTCTTAAGTAAAGACTTGGCTTATCTAAAATTTTCCCCTGGTTTCTCTGACAGAGAAAGCCACAGAAAATTAGCTCTACTCATAACTGGCTGAGACAGAAAACACTTACAGCTAGCAAGAGCCCATTTATCAAACAAATGTAATTTACAAATCATCAGTCTGTTGCTGAGACAACCAGGAGATAAGCACTCACAAATGCTGTTTCTTTTGTTAATTTTAATATTCAAACTATTCCCCCTTTTTCAATATTCTTTCCTGATTGAAACCAGCCAGTAGCTTACCCCCATAGAACTGTCCTGAAAAATTCCCTGGGCAGAGGTAAGAAGTCCCCAGGTTGGTGGTGCAAAGAGCTGCTACATGGAAGCTCTGCTCTTGGTCGGATGATAGCATAGCCAGCCTAATGCCATGCTGTGCCTTCTGAGTGAATTTCCATTTTCATGACTGCTAATCTAGGATCTTTCACAAGCATAACATTTACATTTATGAACAAACCAAAGCAATATGAAATTAATAAATGTAATGATGTTACTAAGTTGGAAAAGTGTCATAGAATAGTTTTATACAATCTTGAAATCTCCCAGCTCAGGATAGGTGAAATAAACTCATCTGCTTTAAAACAATATAGAGCAATGTTGTAACTTGAAGAAGCAGTCTGCGTATTGAACATTTCTCTGCTTTATTTCAGGAATGTGGTATGAGGCAGCGGAGCTGATTTGGGCTTCAATTGTAGGCTATTTCAAACTGCCTCAACCAGATAAAAAGGTTAGTGTTTTTTTCACCCTGAATACTCTTACTAATTCCATGTTGAGTCCAGAATCCATTGTGTTTCCCTCAGTCATATGTCCTGGTTTTATTCTTCCTGGATGTAATCAATTTCAGTCAAGGTTAATATGTGGGGCAAATGTTCTAGCTGAACGTTACACGACACTTGATTTATTTTTACATGCATGTGCTCGCACTTATTTTTAAGCCAGCATGTCTTGAGCTTTGTTTTGTTTTCTGCAAAGAAATAAAGCGATCATTTTCATTCATTACCGTCACCCGAAGTAAATGATCAAATGAGATGATGCAATATAGTTCTCTGACTGAGTGACAGACTAATACCAAGATGCAGCCATTGTTATACTTTTAGGGAGGGGCCTTAACCATTTCATTGGAACCAAACATTCCTGAGCATCAGGAGTGTTCAAACCAGGGTCTGAATATCTATCTATCTGAGTGGCTTACAGTGTTTAATATATTCATCCTCATAACACCCCCACGAGGTAAAGAAATGCTATTATTCCCATTTTACAGATGGGGAACTGAGGCACAGAGCGGGTAAGTGACTTGCACAGAGTCATATAGGAAGTCTGTGGTGGAGCAGGGAATTGAAGCTTGGTCTACTCAGTCTTACGTTAGTGCCCTAACCATCATAGGTCCTATGACCATCCTTCATATATTTTGTTATTAACTTTGCAAATAGCCCAGATCTTTATAATACCTCCATGCTTCAAGATGTTTGGAATCTGGATCTGAATTGTGTAAACCAGTCCTATCTTTTTAATGGACTACACCAAAATTCCAGATCCCAAACTCCCTAAACTTAGTTGGTTAAAACTCTGGACCAAAGTTTTGCAGCTTGAACCTTGCTCAGAAATATTTATATGAAAGCAGAGGTGTGCAGGGAATTGTACAGATATTTAAGAAGGCAAAGAAAGGCAAAGAAAGGCATCATGTAATAGAATGATTTAGCTGTACCAACTGCATCTTAAGGTAATCTGTTGTCTGGCATACTGTCTGGGAATAGTGAACAATTGTCCTGTTTTGGAAGGACACAAAAGGCAAATGCACCTATCTTCATGACATTACAAATTCTTGTGATTCACTGACCCCTATTTAAAATTGCACATTCCAACCCCCAGATTTAAATCGTCATTAATTGGAGCACCTGCCTTTTTGTCAAAATCTATTGGGGTTTTTTTTTTAAGTGCTTCATAAAATAATTCAGGGCAACATTACTTCATCGGTGGCTTGATGCTCTATCAGCAGAACTGTACGTTGATTTGCATTTGATGGTGCTTGTCTAGACAATTTTTCCTCGTAGCTCACAAATAGTTTGATAGATACTGATCAGTTCTAAATTATTGGTGTGCAGAAAAAATTAGTAGAGTGTTAAAACTGAGCCTAAACAGATTAAGAACCTGTTTTCCAAAATCTGTTTAGTCAGGATTTAATGTAGCATTTAGTCTGAAGATATGTTATGTCACATGATGCTGTGCTGTATTTGTCACACCTTAAAAGCTGACAGACTGGAGGAAATAGGAAGGAAGAATGTAACAAAATTCCAATCCTCATTCAGATCTCTCCTAAAATACAGAGCTAGATCTGTAGTTGGTGTAAATGGATTCAGTTTAA
Source organism: Mauremys mutica (assembly GCF_020497125.1). Classification (NCBI taxonomy): domain Eukaryota; kingdom Metazoa; phylum Chordata; order Testudines; family Geoemydidae; genus Mauremys; species Mauremys mutica. Next base: position 32,187,341 of record NC_059076.1, on the reverse strand, counting down.
TTCAGTTTAGCGGAACCATACAGACTTACACCAGCCCTTATTCTTTCCTCAATGCCACACATTTATAATAATCCAAGAAACAAAACCCAGCTAACTTGTTTCCTGCTCTAGATTTCCCCATGTGTCCTCTCTTCTCTGTGCGTCTTGTAGACGGCAAGGCACTGTCTTTATCTTTGTGTCTTGTACAGCACCAGCAAAAACAGAAAATAAAATGGAAAAAACACTTGTTTGTTTTTTTATTTTTCAGGGAGTTGCTACATCACTGGGTATTTTGGCTGCCATCTTTGTTTCCATGAGTGAGAAAGATTATAATAGTTTTAAAAACAACTCTCAAGTTGACCTGGTAAATATTCATGTATTAGGAGTCTCTTGCTGATCCTTATTGAGTTGCACCAAGTGCAGCCAAACTTCCTACTCTTGTCCTTGCACTGAGTGCTTGGGGAAGCTCCACAGCACCAGCCAAAGAGTTCGTTATCTCACCTAAACACAAAGTAGGTGTCATTTCCCTCCAGGACAAATTGAATTAACACTGTGAACATTGTTAAGACCAAAATTAGAGACATGTTAAAACTTCCAAAGTGATGGGAAGGGTGAATGGGGAGAGTCTTTGGGACACCGGTATTGGTACAGATCAGACCATTGGTGTAGATGATCTAGTATCTTGCTCTGGCAGTAGCCCAAGACTCATTATAGTAGAAGCCTCTTATGGACGCAAAACCGGAGAGGTGTTGAGCATCTGCAAAACCCAGTGGATTCAACTAATCAAATTCTAAGGTCCATGCTCTATCCTGACTGAGTCCTGATCTTCACTGAAATCAATGGCAATTTGCCTGAGTAATGATTGTGTTTTAACTTATTAAAGATCTCAGGATTCGACCCATAGGGAGTGGGTGGTGTTCAGTGCATCTCAGGATTTGTCCTATAACGAAGTCATTTATTTCACATAACAACTTGAGAGGCGAAGTCAGTTTTCCTCTGTACTAGAAGTGCAATCTGAACATAGCATTGCATCAAAACAAACTGGGACTTTAATGTTCTTCCACAGTGTGCCAAGTCCTGTGGTCCTAAATCAGCCCTTGCTCAGACAAAATTGCTGTTGAACTACGTTAATGTATACAGTAAAACTGCACAGTTAGTCAGAAAAATCAGGATATGTAGAAGTTAAGGTTCCCAGGTCAATTTAATTCATGTGCATTGTCTATATTTAGTATCTTCCCGTTTTCTGGTTAGATATGTAACTTAATTTCTGTTTGACATAAAATGACTACTATAAAATCCATGGCCAATTTAAGTAGTTATAGGAATCCTCAATTTACCGCTTTACCTGATTTATTTTAACAATCAAGCTGTAGCATTTCATTACATAAGGCCAAATTATGACTCATGTTCTCGGCAGATGCAGCTGAGCTCTGCAGTCAGATCAGTCCCACTGATTTCAATGGAACTAGGCTGGGTTACATCAGGTTAACTGAGACCAGCTATTTCCCACCACACTACTATTACCCTCTTTATACAGTCAAGTCTTTGTGGGTATGTCTATACTGCAATAGAAGCCCAAGATTCAAACTCAGGGCTTGGCTACACTTGAAAGTTGCAGCGCTGGGAGTTACAGCGCTGGTCGTGCAGCTGTGTAGGGACAGCGCTGGTGTGTGGCCACACTCACAGCTACCAGCGCTGGTGTGTGGCCACATTTGCAGCATTTGCAGCGCTGTTGGGAGTGATGCATTATGGGCAGCTAGCCCAGCGTTCAAGTGGCAGCAAAGTGCTTTTCAAAAGAGGGGGGTGGGGTGGGGCTGTAGTGTGACAGGGAGCGGGGGGAGAGAGAGAGAGTGGATTTTTGGAGCCAACACTGTGTGTTTAGCTTCCTGCCTTGAAAAATCAGAAAATGTTCACGACCCCTTAGTCTTAACTCTTAATTGCAAACAGCCTGCATCCAAACGGACTCCCCGCTGTTTCTCTGTCAAGCAAACACTCACTCCCTGCCTACCTCATTATCTCATTTGATTGTTCACAGCCAGGTACAGATTGATCAAAGCAAACAGGAGCTGTGTTATAAGCAGCTCCAGGATCAACGGAGCTCCGGAGCTCCCCGCTCACAACAAAACAAAGAGAGGCTGCATAACAAAACAAAGAGAGTAATTTATAAAAGCCTTCTGGGATATCTGCTAATACCCTGGAGGCCAATAACAGCGCTGGTGTGTGTCCACACTTGACGAACAGTGCTGGATCACCAGCGCTGCAATCGTTACACCCCAACCAGACCAGGTGTACAGCCAGCGCTGCAGCCAGGGAGTTGCAGCGCTGGATGTGCCTTGCAGGTGTGGACGGTTACTAATTGCAGCGCTGGAAAGCCTCCACCAGCGCTGCAACTTTCAAGTGTAGCCAAGCCCTCAGGCTCAAGCCTAACCCTGCTTCTGTCCACACAAAAATCACTCTCACTTAGGGCTCAGACACAGGGTCCCAGGACCCCAGGAGGGTGGAGGTTCTGAGCCTGAGTCAAGCCACGACCCAGGGTTCAAGCTCTATTGTTTTGCAATGTAGACACAGCCCAACTAGATCCATGCTCTTGGAGTCCACCAAAAGTATCCCATGAGCTGACTTTCTTTGTCCTCTGGACAGTCAAGTTTTTCCACACTGCGACAGGAATAAAGGGCTAGAGCAGCCACATTTTGGGAGGGTGCTAGGAAATCTGGGATATGTGTGGTTGGACTCAGGCTCGCATAATGCAGTGTAGATGCTCCAGCCTCAGGTTGGGACCCAGGATTCAACAATTCCTGACCTAGGGTTATAAATGAGTGTAGAGACTCAAGCCCTATAACTCAAGATCTACTAATCTTGGACTTACATTGCTGTGTTGACATACCCTATAACTGTTACTTGCCTTTTTCCACCACCAAGAATGTGACATTACAAAGATGACGTAGCGTGTAAAGGAATTTTTCTATTGCTGTTTTAACAGAGCCTTCTCCAAGAGTTTGACCATCGCTTACTGTCAGCTGCTGAAGCCTGCAAGCTGGCAGCAGCCTTCAGCCAGTACACCCCGCTTTTTGTGCTCACAGCGGTGGTGAGTATGATGTCAGTTCACATCTGGGACTTGGGTAGGATGGTGCACCCCTCCCAGAACTCCTATCTAAAACCACAGAGGGAGAAAGACAGGCGGCGAGACAGATCCCCCAGAGTGATGATGCTTTGCAAGTTAATACCTCACCCTCCTGCAACTCTAAGAGATATGAGACAATCCTTACCTCATTTCCTAGAAATGCAGAAACGAGCTGTAAGAACTGGTATCTGTGCCTTGAAATGCAAGAAGAAATAGCACTTTTTTCTTTTTATTTGGAACAGAATTCCAGATTTCTAATTCATTGACTTCTCATCCTTTTTCCTTTTCAGAATATCCGTGGCACATGCTTATTGTCCTATAGTTACTCCACAGAATGTCCTCCAGAGAAGAGAAAGTTCTATTTGTCTGAAGCTAAGGAATCCTTTGAAATTGGTCTTCTCACCAAGAAAGAAAATGACCCTGTCACTAGCAGGCAGGAGCTTCATAGTTTTATTAAAGCAGCTTTCTGCCTTACAACAGTTCATCGGCGACTCTACGGGGAGAGCAAGAAACTCTGTGAGGTGAGACAGCTATGTAGTGAAGCCATGGAGAAACTGTACACTTACAGCACTTCACCTTTTACAGAGGATCAAGACAAAGAAACACTTGCTAAAGAGATCATGTCTTTGATCATATCTGTCAAGGAGCATTTAGAAGTACAAAGCTTCCCTAATTCAGATGCCAGGTCTTATGTTCCTGATAGTTACAAAGGTGGAGTGGAAAAGCCTATCTTGCGTGGTGAGGTGAATTTTGAGAAAATCCTTGAAATGCATTCCCAGCATCATAGGTCAGTAAGTGAAGTATTTGAAAGTACTTGCAGGAGTCAGGAAACCAGGCACAGAGAAGCCAAAATGGGAGCTTGCATCACTGCCTTAAAAACTGAAACTAAAAATGTAGACACCATGTGTACCACCGAAGAAAAATTACGCTGTGGCAAGTACAGTGCCAAAATCTCTGATTCACAAAACGCAAGAAGAAGCCGTGAGAGACTCAGTGGCCGAAGGAGATGGATTAGTTCTAATGTAATGAACGTCTCCCTTGAAGAAGAAATGGAGAGAAAGACATTAGACAGAGTTACCAATGATGAAGATGGCATTTTCAGCAGTTTGCAAAGCAGGAGTCAAACCACTAGTTCTTTGAAGTCTTGGAGCAAGTTGTCAAAATCAAGTTCCTCTGCTAGCTGGGAGGAGCTAGACTGTAATGCTAGCAATAAGCTGCCCAGAGATTGGCAACCCAGGGAAAAGGGCTCAGTGGATGAGCAGTGTTGCACAGCCTCAACTGAATCTACTGAGGAAAATGTTCAAGCTGGCAGCCTGCACTCATTGTCCTTCCAAACTCATCATCTCTCTCTTCAAGAGTCACGGAGTGGCTGTTCAGGTCCTTCTCAGCATTCATTAAAGAAAAATATGCTCTTTGCTAATAGACTAGCAGATGCGTCCTCAGCTTCCAGAGAAGGGCTCTTGCAGGGGACAGAACCTGAAAGGGATGCCTCAGAACAGAACGCAGGGGATGCCAGTAGTATAGACTTCAGGAACAATGCTGTTTCTTTCATGGACTTAAAGGGTGCCCATTGTTCTGGTCCCAACAGACCCGAGAGGGAGACGATTTCCTCTTCCCTGGCAGAATTAGAATCCTTTGAAATGATTGAGTCCAGAACCAAGGACAGCAATAGAGACTTCAGTGTTGTTCACAGCCCTGCTCAGCACAACATAGTAGAAGGAAATGTAATAGATGCTGAAAGGTATAAAAGAGTCACAGAGCCATTATCTAGAAATAATTATGTGTGGATTGACCCAGAAGGAGATACTGTAGACAATACAGAGGATCCGTCAGTTGAGCCTCATGTACCTATAGGTAAGGTAGCTACTACTACATCTATAAGCAACAAGCCAAAAATAGCAAGTGATTCCTTTGTATGTAACTGGATTAATAAATCTTCTGCTGAAATGGCTGGAAATGAGTCTTTTGAAATGCCTGAAGTCGACACCCAGGCAGATACAGAAGATGAATGGGAGTTTGCTTTCAGCAATAGCAGGAGTTCAGTAAACAACTCTCCTGCCACGAATGCTCCAAGGCCTCAACTTAGCCCCAGGGTTGGGATCAGAGTTTCACCATCAGGGAGGAAGAAGCCAGAAGCTGACAACTTCAATGACTGTGCTACCACAGAGGAAGATGAAGCAGAAAAGTACAGGAACATTCTGAACAGCAGACACAGCTCAAGCTCCTCTCTGAAATCATGGTACAAATCAGCTCAGTTTTCCAGCAGTTTCTCTGAACTAGAGAGTCCATCTTTTCTGAACTCCAGTGGGAGCTCTTTTGTCTTTGTGCCTGGGAGAACCAAAGAACAAATCCTAAAAGCTCGCTTTCTAGAGGATGCTGACTATGAGAAGCTCTTGTCAGGTGTTGAGCATAGCTGGCTAGTGCAGAGACTGGAGACTACTGGAATATTTAAGGCTAGACAACTCCACAAAGCATACTGTAAGTAACATCTCCCCTGTGTGTGTATGTTCTGTGCCATCGTGGTCCCAAATGTAGCTATACGGAGATAAGAGCTAACCTTTGAAGGATTTTGTACTAAATGCAGGCCAGCACTCTTACTATGATGATGAACAAGGTATAAAACCCTCAAAGATAGATAGAAGCAGCAGATAGAAATCTAGAGTCTGATCTTGACATTCTTATTCATATGTGTTTGTGCATTGGCCATATAATTCAGAGATTAGAGCATTGCCCTGGTAAACTGAGGGTCACATGTTTGATTCTCATTTTGCCTTATGCCAATAATTTAGAGGAGAGTAGGGACTGGTCCTTTCTGGTCTTAAACATCTATGGAACTATGTATGAGTAAAGGCTGCAGAATCAGGTCTGTACTACTTACTAGGATCATACAGATCTCAAGGGTCTGGATATTTTTAAGCCCTCTTCATTTTTCAAAATATTTAGATTTAAATGAAAAAAGAACCAATCCAGGGCGGAAGAACATTTTGGCTTAGTTTGCTATTTTGGTTAATATCACATCCAGTTTTTTCCTTTCATCCATTAACCAAACCAAGTCAGACTGCACCTGCTTCCAGAATCTCTCAATTATTTTTAATTTGTCTTAAGGTCCTTGTGAGTTTTATATTTTGTTCATTTCAATAAAACTCTGTTCTCAATCTGTGATTCTAGACGCTCTGTCTGCTAGCTCACAAAGTTAATAAACAAGCACAACTGACGCGGAGCACTGGTTTAAAGTGTGGCTCTAATCTGAAGAGGGTAGGTTTTGATGAAACATTTTGATTGACCTGATCTGAAAAAAAAATTCAGAAGTTCAGTTTGTGAAAGTTGTTGAGATTTCAGTTTGTGACGGGAAAATTATTTGAAATCTTGAAAATTCTTGTAGAATCATTTCCTGCCCAGCTCTAAGTGCCATGGTCTATCTAGTACAGTATCCACTCTCTGACAGTGCCGGCCCCAGAGGCTTCAGGGAAAGGTGTAAGAACCTGCAGTGGGCAAATGTGGGATAATCTGCCTCCACATGAAGGTCTCCTCCTAAGCCTAGCAGTAGATTGGTTTTAACCCTGAAGGTTTTATATCCCTTCCAAATTTGTGTTAGCATTAATTAGTCTAAGTCTAGATAGTCTTATCAGTGTAAATGTCCAGTGCCACACAATTTGGTGGTATTCACGTTTATATATGTGCTAGAGGCTTGTGACTGGCTCACAGCAGGGGCATTACAGAGCAGGAGTGAAATGCATTTGATTCTTCCTATAGATATTTTGTGTTCTCTGCTCGCTATTAGTTTTTCTGCAGGACGCTCTTATCATTTAAACTTTTATTAGTGTACAAGACAGGTGCAGGAAAGCCCTGCTACCCCAAAGTAGCCCTACAGGGTTTCCTGCCAAAGCAATGCATTTTACCTTATACATTTCCACTTATGGATGAGCTTCTTCAAAAGATGCTGTTTCAATACTGCACTGTAATAGTTGAGTGTGACAAGATAGCAGAGCTTTGAAACTTTGTCTGGGCATGGACATCAATCCCAACAGAAAAAACTGATAGCTCTTAGGTTTCACCCTTGGTTACTGGTATGGAACAACCTTGCTAAAGAAGCTGTCGGTTTCATTTGTGGGGGTTTTCTTTTGGTAGCTGCTCTTCTTCTGAAATACTCTAAGAAATCTGGGCTGTGGACAGGCCAGGAGACAGCTGTGTATATTGGAGACTACCTGAGCGTGGCGAAGGAAGGCAAACAAAGGAATGCATTTTGGATACATTTTCTGCATCAAGAAGAAACTTTGGGAAGGTATTGATCAAGCACAAATTGCTGAAGTGAAATTTTAATCAGGGCTAATTCTGCACACATAGGAACTTAGCAATTGACATACTGGATCAGACCCAAGGCCCAGCTAGTCCAGTGTCCTGTCTCTAACAGTGGTCAGTGCCAGGTGCTTCAGAAAAAGGTGCAAGAAACCCCACTGTTATAGGGCCGTAATGGGATAACCTGGTCCCAGGGAAAGTTTCTTCCTAATCTCCATTAGTTAAGAGCTGGGAAATATCCTGAAGCAAAAAGGTTTTATAACCCTTCCAAAGCTCCTGGCTATTTGATCCTCACTATTATAGCTCTGGATATTCTTGTTACCCAGTTTGATTCTGAAGTTACGGCCTTTCCATAGGAACAGGTATTTAAAAAGAACCAATTGTTTCATTATTGTTTTCTATGTTATCTGACACTGTGTTACATTTACTGTCCATTTTCCTATTATGCCCTTGGACTTGGCTACACACAAACCTGCACAGGAGTCAGTGAAAGGATTTTATTTCACACCTTTTGTTGTTTCAAATTATCTCATTGTGGATTAAGAGTTTCCTATTTCTGATTTAAATATAATCCGGATACAACAATCTTAATCTGAAATGAGAGTATCCACACACAGATTTGCATAAAATAGGAAAATAGTCAAATTAAAACCAATTTAGTGATTTCAGTGCAAGCTTGTATGTAAACTAGGCACACAGTAGAGCATGCAATATTGTTGTGTTTTAATACAAATGTGAGGAGAGGTTGCTCATGGGCACAAGATTAACTACCAGTATTGACCTCTGCCTGAAGTGGAGGTCTTAAACTCCTTGTGCACTAGGGTCCAGATTTTTAAAAGTATTTAGGCCTTGCTCTGCTCAGTGTTGCAATGCCGAAGTCTGATTTTTTTCAAAAATGATTTAGACACGTGGGAGCCTAAATCCCATTTATAGTCAGAGATTTTGGCTCCCAAGTGTCTAAATCACTTTTGAAAGTAAGATTTAGGCTCCTAAATCAGTTAGGCATTGCAATGCTGAGCGCAGCAACACCTAAATGGCTTTAAAAATCTGGGTCTAGCTGTCTTGTTTTCAAGAGGATAAGGAGAGAAGTGGGCGGGGCAGAGCATGGCATGTCTGAGAGATGGATAACATTTTATTCTGTGTAGTGGCTTTGTGAAATGGACACCTCTGCCCTAAGAACTGGAATAAGTCCACCAGCTCACTTCACCTAGGCCTCAGCACCTAGAGGCAGTGCTTGCTGCTTGGGAGAGGGAAATGTGGATTTTGGACCATGAATAAATGTGATGTATGTGTTATTAGGGAGTATGGTGGGATTTTCAAAGTGCCTATGCTCCAGTGGAAGTCAGCTGGAGTTAGATGCCTAATTCATTTACACGCTTTTGAAATTCTCATCCCAAGACTAAGATCTTTCAGAGCTAACTTCTCTTATTCCATCAAGAGGTACAAGACCAGATTTCACTTGTTGTCATTTTAAATAAGTTACCAATAAATCGCTTTGCCCTTGAACAACAAAGTGGATTTGTGGTGATGATTTGCATCCCAGTGAGGATTTCCCTTACTGCTATCTGCCTGAGGAATTGGCTAGTCTGTGTGTTTGTTTTTACCATGTAGGTATGTTGGGAAAGAGTATAAAGAAGAAAAGGGGCTTCTTAACCATTTCATTGATGTGGAGCGACAAATGACTGCCCAGTACTACGTGACGGAATTCAACAAAAGGCTGTATGAGCAGAAGATCCCAACACAAATCTTTTACATCCCCTCTGCAATACTCCTGGTAAGAAGTCCTGAACTGAAATCAGCTGAAGCAGAGAATTTACAGAAGCCACCAGGAAATGATCAGAGAATGTTTCTCCTGTAAAATAATGGGTATAAAATGAGGAAAGTTACACGATCTCTGCAGAACAATAATGTTTGTTATAAACCACTTGTGTCCCATACACAGTGCATATGTAAACACAGCGTTTTGGAGCGAGCGAGAGTGAGCCTCGTGGCTAAGGATAGACAGCCTCTCCATAGGTTTCAGAGTCTGAGTTCAAGCCGTAACGTCAAAGCACTGTCTACAAAGCTGTTTTTAGAACACCATTCTGAGCCTTAGAATCACAGAATATTAGGGTTGGAAGAGACCTCAAGAGGTCATCTAGTCAAAGCAGGACCAACACCAACTAAATCATCCCAGCCAGGACTTTGTCAAGTCAGGCCTTAAAAACCTCTAAGGAAGGAGATTCCACCACCTCACTAGGTAACCCATTCCAGCGCTTCACCACCTTCCTAATGAAATAGTGTTTCCTTATATCCAACCTAGACCGCCCCTACTGCAACTTGAGACCATTGCTTCTTGTTCTGTCATCTGCCACCACTGAGAACAGCCTAGCTCCATCCTCTTTGGAACCCCCTTTCAGGTAGTTGAAGGCTGCTATCAAATCTCCCCTCACTCTTCTCTTCTGCAGACTAAATAACCCCAGTCCTCTCAGCCTCTCCTCATAAGTCATGTGCCCCAGCCCCCTAGTCATTTTCATTGCCCTCTGCTGGACTCTCTCCAATTTGTCCACATCCCTTCTGTAGTGGGAGGACCAAAACTGGACACAATACTCCAGGTGTGGCCTCACCAGTGCTGAATAGAGGGGAACAATCACTTCCCTCGATCAGCTGGCAATGCTCCTACTAATACAGCCCAATATCCCATTGGCCCTCTTGGCAACAAGGACACACTGCTGACTCATATCCAGCTTGGTCTTGCTAGACCAAGTCTGTCGACGCAGGGAGGCTCGCTCGTTCTCACTCCGAAATGCTGGATAGAGATCCCCTAAGAGGCAAATGCCATTACCTGGTAAACAAGTTTGATTATTTAAAGATGAAAAAACATCTAACATACAAGCACAGATTCACACCAGAGGGTGCAATGGGTGCACCTGTAAAAGTATGTACGTCCTGCCAGGCTCACCAAACCCATACCTTTACGTGTGTACCTTGGGCAGGAAAGGGCTCAGTCAACCAGCTGGCAGCTATAGTTGCCCAACTTGTGTTAGCACCTAACCAGTTTGTGCACAGAAATATGAGGGCTCCTATTTGCCTGCAAGTGCACATGCTGTTTTAGTAGCTGCACCTTTAGCGTGCGTCTTTAAAATTTAGCCTATAGTTATACCAGAATTAGGGTACAATTCTGCTCAGTGTATTCACTTAAATTGGCCCATTGATTTAAGTGGGACTACCCAGCACTGATGCCAGAATGGGGTGGGGGGAGAGACGGAGCCATGGCCCTCCCACTTATCAAAGGGCCGTGCCCTGCCCTTTTTAACAAAAGAAACATGCGCTGTGGGGGAAAAATGCCGTCCCCATGTTTAGAACTAAAGTTGTCTGTTTGTTTGTACTATAATTAAACCTTCAATATTATAATGTGGCTACATTTTGTATTGTGGTTATTTATGTTACAGTTGTACTCTGCAGGATATTAAGTAGTATTTTAATTCCTCTGCCACTTTGGCCATGGCCCACCCACTTCTACAAAGGTTCCAGTGCCCTTGCTACTCAGATGAGCCAGGCAAGCAGTGTGTGCCCTGAGATTGTCAATTCCTTGGGGCAGGAACTTGTTTTTTCATTTGATCATTAAAAAACGTTTAAATCAATAATAATAATTATTAATAGTAACGGATGTTGCAGGAAATAACGGTTAAAATAATACGGACCAGATCCTTGTGTCCAGCCAGTCCCCATTCAGTGCAGCCTGAGAGTTACACTAATTTGCATTGATTTTTAATGGCACCCAAGGAGCGGATGGGGATCATCAGATTACAGCACATCCAGACTTGCCCCCAACATACAGTCCATACCGAGGGGGATGGGAGGGGATGGCATAGAGCCAACATAGCTGGCAACACGCCATGTGGAGAGTCCTCCATTCCAGGGAAATCTGCAGCTACCCTGGGACAGTGGCTTTCTGGCCCTCTTGCATCACCTGAGTGGCGCACCGGCCAGAGCATTAGCCACCATCTTTCCCTCTCTCCCTTTTATAGCTCTAGTTTATATATTTAACTACGTTCTACTAGACTTCTGCATTTCAAATACAAATAGCCAAGTAGACTATTATATACAGTATCGATGTCCTATTTCTTTGTCCCTGCATGTGTGGAATATAAATTACTGCTCTGTTGTTCACGTATACACTATAACGCAATATGCAAATGACCTTGGATGAAAGAGCTTTGCTTTACTGCTTTTGCTAAGCATGCTGTCATTGGTGCTGCTTTGCACTGGAGCACTGGTTAGCAAGTCCTAATGCAGTTTTAGCACTAAGACATTCAAGCGCTTGAATATGTAGATATAACTACATAAACCAACCACAGCCAATGTAAAAGATGAACAGCTGCTGGTCTGCCATTTTCTCAGCTCCTTAGCCCACTTTTTATACTGACTTTCTTGCAATATATTTTTCATTTGCTTTACAAGCAAGATACCTGTAGAATTTGTTGATCTGGTCTCACCAAGCTGAATTGACATTTCCAGAGCTGACACTTCCTTCTCTCTAGCTAGATGAGAGCTCTGCTTCCAGATGTGTTGTGATGGGAACAAACAAATGGGTGGCACAGTGTGGGGGCTCTTTACATCCAGGTTCCTTTTAGTGCGGTGGGGAAAAGTAATAATGCAAATAAGAATTCAAGTAGCTGAGCTATGGGACTTCTCATCTCGACTGGGATTATTTTAATCCTTCAACATTCTGTTTTCTTTCAGATATTAGAAGGCAAATCCATAAAAGGATGTGTGAGCGTGGAGCCCTATATTCTGGGAGAATTTGTGAAACTATCTAATAACACAAAAGTAGTAAAGACAGAGTACAAAGCCACAGAGTATGGCTTGGCCTTTGGCCATTTCTCCTATGAGTTTTCCCATGGCACAGATGTGGTGGTCGATTTGCAAGGTTTGTATGATGGCTGGTTCTGTTTGTTGTGTGTCCTTCCCATTTTCCAGCAGTGTGTGCTCTACAAAGAACAAAACCATTTACAATGTCACTAAGGCAAGGGGAGGCATAGAGAGGACTCAGACTCACATTGCATAAGAAAACAGGCCATAATTTTTGGCATGTGAAATACATTACACCTGGCAGCTCAAGGAGAACCTCCCTCTCTTCTTGATGTGAGAGAAACTGTGATCATGTTCCTGGGCCAGATCCTAGTGTGATGCAACCTTGTGTCACTTCACCCATGTGAAAGTTAAACTAAAGATAACAGAAATGGGCCCCTTAGGAGCTTCTCTGCAAAGGGGGCTCCTCAGATGACCCCAAAACAGTGTAGCAGTTCCCATGCCACCCTTCTCCTTCCCTGTGATTGGCAAGCCCCCAAATGGCTGAAAGCTACCTTCATGCATACACCCCCTCTTTAGCTTCACAGGCTCTCCTTGGTTAGAGCTGAGGACCTGACCTTGCAAGCTGTTGACTCAAGTACCCTCCTCCCTTAACAGAGTAAAGCCAAAACCAAGATGCTATTGGGACCTAATGTCATCTTGTGATTGTGTTCTTACCTGCATATCAGTACAGACGTTAAGGGCCTGATTCTGCTCTTGCTTACTCTGGGGTAAATCAGGAGTAACTCGACTGATGTCAGCAGAATTCCACCTAGGTAAAACTGATCAGACTTTGGGTGTGTGGGGCTTAATTACAGAACACAATGAGGTGAAGGGACTATTGTATGTCATTTTATATTCAGATGTATTCTTTATTCTACAGGTTGGGTGACTGGTAATGGAAAAGGCCTCATCTACCTCACAGACCCCCAAATTCATTCTCTTAATGGGAAAGATGTTTCACACTCCACCAACTTTGGGGAGAAAGGAATTTATTATTTCTTCAATAATCAACACGTGGAGTGCAATGAAATCTGCCATCATCTTTCTTTAACGAGGCCTTCGGTAGCGGAACCTAACTAGCCTCGTGCAAAGACAGCCTGACAGGTGCTGACGTGGGACCTGATCCCGCACACGTTTATACACATAAATAACACTGCTTGCAAGAGCAGAGCCATAAAAGTAAAATTACTTCTATTCCTAAGTGTTGGAAGGATCTGGGTCATGTTCCAGGTTGGTAACGCATGTTTCTGAATACAGCTTGTTGTGGAAATTAACAAAACCACATAAAAGTATATTCAAGGAACATAAAGGGTATAAGAAACTCACAAGGGCCAGGAAAATTATGAGCTAACACTAGAACTTTGTCCTTACAATGATCAGTGTCATCTAGAAATCGCAGCACCGGAAGGAGACAAGATAGTACAGTCTGTACTCAGGGCTTGACTTCAGTGTAGGGTTTTGACTGAGAAAGGACAGTGGGATTTGTAACCCTAGCTGCTATTAGGAAATACTATTCTAAGGAAGAGGGTGTAGTCAGGATCTGGTATAGTTATTTCAAGTATTTTGGGCTTGTATTTATGATTTTCAGAGACTTTTTTCAGTGTTGACATGCTGTGTTACTGAAGCAAAATAATAAAAAAGGAGCTTCTTTCTCTCAGACCTGAGTGTGTAATTTCTTGCTTACATTGTAAAATGGCAGTTTTAACTGTGCTAGCCACAGAGCAAACCTTGCAGCCCTTATACAGGCAGAACTGCTGTTGAAGCCAAAGGAAGCCTTGCCTGAGGAAGGATGGCTGCACTTGCTCACATCTGTGTTAATGTGCTCACAGGAGACTTTCCTACCGGCCTGACAGTTCTCTCTTAAAAACAAAACTGCCTCTAATGGAACTGTGGTGGCCGCAAATCTAAAGGCCAGTCTTGCAACCACAAGTAGTCCCGCTGAAGTGAAGGGAGCTATTTGCCTTTATCAAGTAAACTCAAGTATAGTTATATAGTAAAGGATGCAGCGAATTAGTGTGTAGCAAGCTGGAATGTACATCTGCGATGCGCCAGCCAACTGACTGCTTGGATCCTGCAATCGCTGCTGTGAAACTTGTACTGAACTTATAGCATGTGGTAGTAGGATCCACGCAGTCAGTCAGTGCATTGCAGGCTAGTTGTGCTGTAGGTTTACTCCCCAGGTTGCTGCACATTAACTCTTCAGAGAGACAAGCCATAAGTAATGGTGAGTTGCTCTGTAAGAAAATGGTTTTTGCTATTTTTGGCTGCCAAGTGGATGTGGGTGGGTTTAGGGCATTCCCTGCTGTCCTAAACATGTGGGGGCTCATTCTGATCTGACTTACACTAGCTTTACATGGTGCGACTGCTTCCTGGAGCTGGTGGTGGAAGGTGGAACCGTGGCTGAGCTGGCACAGGTGGATGAAATTTGCTGCTGGTACCAAAGAGGACACAGGAGAAATTGTTTCTCGGAGGAGTGTCTCTGGCTGGATCTACACTGTGAGCTAGGGATGTGATTCCAAGCCCATGGGGATGTACTCACGCTAGCTCTCATCTGAGCTGCCATGCTAAACATAGTAGTTTGCCGCCATAGCACAGGCAGCAGCAGCATGTGCTCACAGCCCCAGATACGTACCCACAGGGTTCAGGTGGGTTTGTACTCAGGGCAGCTAGCGCAGTGCTGCTGCTGCCTATGCTCTTCATAGAATCACAGAGCCATAGGGATAGACAGGACCGCATCTAGTCTAACCCCCCCTGCCAAGATGCAGGACTTGTGCCTAAACCATCCAAGACTCAATGGCTCTCCAGCCTCTTCTTGAAAACCTCCAGTGAAGGAGCTTCCACAACCTCCCTAGGCAGTCTGTTCCTTTGTCCTACTCCCAGGATGTATTAGGATTTCTGCAGAATATAAGAATATCGTATAAAAATTAAGATTCTGCTCCTCCTGGTTGTGAAAATAGACTTTCCAATGTACACTGACCCTGTGCACTAGTTTAGATAAACCTGAAACACCAGCTCTAAGAAAGTTATGAACTGCCCTAATTCAGAGCAGTATGATGTTAACTCTGAAGTGTAATGAGGCAGGAAGAAACGCATCGGTGGATAATTTAGGCTTGCAATTGCACACATAATTTGCACATATATCTTCTGCAGTCATGCATGCAAATTAGGTAATTGCACGTACAAATGATTAAATAAACAAATGGCAGACACAGGGACAGTCCTAAAAGTATCCTGCAGAATTTTTCCCACTGACTGATGCCGAATGCACTAGCAATTTTACTAGCCACATGTCTGAGCCATCTCCCATTAATGCCAATGGAAAAATTCGCATTGACTCCAAAGAATTGTCTTGGCCTCTGAAAGTTTAATTATGACATGGTCATATTCCTAGTTCACACTTTGTACAATCATTATCATCAGTGGGAGATCTGTTGCCGACTGACGATAGTTTCATGTCCCTAATTTTGTGACCCTGGCTCACAGACCGTAATATAAAACTGTATTTTCCCACAGAGTGGGTTTGATGCCTTAGCATTTTGGCGTTTCTTCTGTCAACATAAATTATGCGACTGAAGCAGAAATGTCTGGTGATATTCTGGGGTTGAGGAAATGTAATTTCACACTAACCCCCTTAACAGCCAGTGTCACTTACTCTACTGTTCTGCCCCCTGAAATTACTCAATTTAATTCAACCCGCACCCCAAAGACGTTTCTGGGAGCTTTCACATGTGTGCTGGCTGTGCTGGGGACATGTTTTAGTATTGCATGTACATGCAGCTGCTGCTTTGAACATTTCCTCTTTATTTCATTCATTTTTATCTTCACTTTTGTAATTGTTCATGGTTCTATAATATACTCGAAGAACCCCTGATTTTTAACACTCCGCGGTCTTTGAATGTCCTGTGGTATGCGTGCTGTCCGCAGGCTTCAATAGTGCTTACCCTGGGTAGAGGCAGCTGCCGCTTTTTACTTTTTATGAAACAATCTTTTGTTGGTTTTTTTTTTTTTTTAGACCAAAGCTTGTAATTCATGGATGTGACCTTCTTGGACTTTTGTGAGCTACCACCTGGAGAATTGGAAAGTAGCAAATGCAGTTATGTCATTCCCTTCTCAGAAACTCGTCGGGGATGTATTCAAGGGGCAGAGAATGTCAGGCTTTATCTGCGTTAGATTTTTTGTAGGGCTTGTCTTCACTGCAACAGATAGCTCGAGTTAGTACACTCAAGTTACTGCACTCGAGCTAGCCTTCAGAACAACACTGAAGTTGCACAGAGTGGTTGGATTAGCAGCACAGACTGATGAGTTGTAACTCGAGCTGTTACATTCCCCACTGTGTATCTAGTGGCAGCATCACTCCAGCTTCAACACACCCTCCTTAAGGGTATGTCTCAATTGAGCTAGAGATATTTGTGTGGGGGCAGGAATTGATTATTAACACTCAGATCATAGCTTGAGCTAACGGTGCTGTGAAGACTCACCCTTAGTGCTCCTTTGCTGGTGATGTGATTGACCTCGGAGAAAGCGCTGAAAGCCTCTGTCTGTGAAGTAGCCAGACAAACTGGGTTCAATGCATTCAGATCATTGGCCAAACTCTTCTGTGAGCTCTATGGTCTCGTGGTTGCAATGCAGGATTCAGACACTCTTGAGTTTTATTCCTGGTTCTTCCACTGACTTGCTGTATGGCCTTACTCAAGTCAATTAACCTCTCCGTGGCTCTGTTTCCACATCTGCATAATGAGGAGAATACCTACTAGACAGGCTTGGTGAGGATTAATTTATTACTGTTCGTATAGTGCTTTGAAGATGCCATTGCGATGTCTAGTAAGTGCTGAGTAGTATTATCTATGAACCAGCTAAAGGCCTTATCCTGCATATAGTTCCATGCAGTTCAGCCCTGTCTCCATGCGACACCTCATCAACTTCAGTGGGGCTCTGTGCAGGTTTGGGGGGTTCACCCATGTGGAACAACCTCTTGGATGCGGGGCAACATTTGTTGCTTCTCAGGGAGCTGCCCCACCGGCTAAAATCAAACACCACTGACTTTGCCAAGAGTGTGCCCCCTTTGTGGTTTGTAAAAACATCAATAAAAGGTGTTTGGTTTTCCTGCTAAATCTATAGTTCAAGACTTCCTTTAGCTAAAATACCATTTTTTATAAGCCAAAATATGTCTTAAAGTTCCAGTATCCTGTCCCAGAAAGGCATCTGGTTCATATTGTTTAGGGTTTCCCCCTCCCCCCCATCTTGAGGGGGAAGGAAACTGGGTACTAAAGGTCCATAAAAATATCAGATGCCCAGTACACAGCTAGGCTTAACAAAACCATCAGCTTTTGTTTCTCCAGCCAGCAGAGAGTTCAGGCTTTTTGTTACTCTTGTTTAGTTCTGCTATTGTTTTCAAGGTGATGTTTGTACTGAGTTGTTTGGATATACAGATGCCCTATAATTGCACAGAGCAGGGAAAACTAGTTGTAGGCAGTGGAAGCAAGAGAAAAAAATTAAATCTCTTTATTATGGTGCATAAACCTTCAGTGTTGGGGAGCTGTGCAGCTGCGCAGGGAAAAAATGCATTCAAAAATATAATGCTAGTGTGAATAATCCTTTCTAGAATGCTGCTTGCAGACTGCTCCAGCTTTGTCAGGTGAACTTGAACTGGGCCATCAGATTTGCTCTCATTCCCACTGCACACTGTCTATCACCCCAGGGCATTCACCGTCTTGCCTGTTGTTAAAAAAGAGCAAACAATCCATCATTGAGCCCGGGAGTCACTTTCTCATAGAAAAGTAAAATCGGCATGTGACAGTACACTCAGCTCCAATGTTTCGCAGATTAAAATTATACATGAAAACTCACGTGTTACTGGGAAGATTAAGTCAGTTATCTTGTACCATAGCCAATAAAGAAGAGGATTGTCTGCAAGAGTAAAATGCTGGATTTAACCTAGTGACAAAAGTTGTGTGCACATGAGTTAGTGCTTCTGGAAAATACAGCTATAGAATTGGAAGGAAAAAAAGATAGTAAGGTTTCAGAAATTAATAGGCTTCAAAAATGTTACAGTAAAGCCTTTTTTGCAGAACTCTATAGGGTGCTTTTTTAATTTTCTCAGATTGGTTGAAGGGTCCTAATAAATTATAAGCAACTAACACTGCCATGCCTAGTAACTATCAGCACTAATAACACTTTTAATAAGTAAACCTGACAGCATTTTAAATAGCTAATTTACTTTTTATATTGTTTGTTTTACTTTTTGATTTCACTCTGGTAGACAGTGAAATTAAACTGATCATTTTCACTATCTTTAGTCAGTTTCACTTTTGGTTGTCATGTATTAGAACCATGGAATTGTTTTCTTTCATAGTCTATCCATCTCACATAATTATATGGCCCCCATTAGATTAGTATCTGGGCACCTGACAGTCGTTAATGTGTTTATCCTCAAAATATCCCTGTGATGTGGGCAAGTATAATTATCCCTGTGGGTAATTGTCTGCAGTGATTCTCACAAGGACTTCCAAAGGAAGCCTGTGATGGAGCAAGGAATTTCACCGTAACCATTTCTGTAACACCATTCTGCTCCGAGAAGCTGTTACAGAGAAACCAAAAACAAATAAATCTTTTCATTTACATTTTTACAAAATGATTTTTTTCTATTTATGAGATTTATAAAAAGCTTTTTTCTTAACAAAAATCTAAATTATAAATCTTAAGCACGTTAGCAGTATCACTTTATTCTAACAATTACAGACCCTTGTTATACTGTATCTTTTCACCATAAAAAGGCCCACATATGCCAGTGTTTGTCATAAATCATTAGGAAAATAAATGTGCATGACCCCATTTTGCTGAGTTTTCCCAGTGCACTATAAAAGATGGAATGCACATCACATCGTTACAGAAAGTTGTATTTTCATGTGTCTCTCTCTCTGCTGACTCCAACAGGCTTTGGATCAGGCCCTTTCACTGCGTCCCCAGTTTTTTCTGAGATGCTGCATAATCTAAACCACACAAGGCCGGAGTCTGATCCCATTATTAACATTGAATAGTCCATCGCTTCATGCGTAGCCCCAATTACTTCAGTGTTATCGCTTTGAGGAGTAGAATACTGAGATGCTACATGCTGTGAGGAAGGAATCAGAACCTGGCCCACAAGGAGATGCTCTAACATTTTATATCCATTTTCAACAAGCATCCGGTGGGTGAGGTCAAAACCAAAGTTTGGTAGTTTTCTTCCTGTGGTTCCCTGGGTGTTCGAAAATGGGCTTTCTCTTTGCCCTGGTTAGCCCTGAGTGGCTTTCTAGCTTATGGTTGCCTTTGAGTTAGCAGTAGTAGACTGACTCAGCTATCAGTGAGCTGGCTTTAAGAAAGGTAGCCTCAGCAGCCTGCTCTTTCAGCACATCTTCCTGGCAGTAGTTGTTTGCAATAAGGACACATTGTAATGGTCTGTCTGTTACTTATTTTGGTGCAAGACTTCTGAGTCAGGGAGCTCAGGATTATAGGAGTCACGGATAAGTATCAGTTACTACAGACCTTTAATGAGAAGCAGCTAGTGTGTCACTCTGTAGCTAGTGGCAATGACCGCCTGCCAGAGAAGCTACGAGGGTAAATGGCAAATCACCTGGATTGCCAAGTGCTGCTCAGTTGTGTTAGTTCGGTTCCTTTGGGCATTGCACAGCACTTTGAGCCTGGTCAGTTTTGCTGCTTCCCTTGTAATGTAGTCCAGTGACTAGTTACGAATAACAAATATCCCATCGGAAATCAAGTCACTGCTGTTAGCACAAGGGGGTACAAACTACACCACCTAAACCCAGGAGGATTCACCCCTGGGCAGGGACATTATAACCTGTGACCAGGCCTCCAAAGGGGCCCCCCTGGTGGAGCATGCCTGGTTATGTGCTGAATCCTAGGAGCCCTGGCCAGGCCTAATGAACAGCGTAATGCTGTCCATTTCTGAGGCTGCATTGGCCAGCTGCAGGGCCCCTCCCCCCGCCCCACCAGTGTGGGGGTTAAGGGTGCCTTGTGCTACTGAAACCTCCTCCAGGTGGATTTTCCTTTATGGGGAGCTCTCCTTGCAAGGCTTCACTGGCCAAAGCCACTATGGCCTTGGGCTTGATTCTGATCTCACACCAATGTAAATCAGAAGTAACTCCAGGTAAAGCAATCGAGATATACCAGTGTAAAATCAGGGTGTCTGCAGAATTAGGCTCAGAACAGCAGCAGGCAGCAACTTGAATCACAGGGAACTGCAACTATCCATTTTATTTATTTATGGAATATTAGGGTTGGAAGGGACCTCAAGAGATCATCTAGTTCAACCCCCTGCTCAAAGCAGGACCAATCCCCAAATCCCTAAATGGCCCCCTCAAGGATTGAACTTACAACCCTGGGTTTAGCAGGCCAATGCTCAAACCACTGAGCACTCCCTCCATCCCACCCACTGGATTACTCAGGGGTGAGTGCTGGATATAGAGCATTTCATTTCTAGGTTACAGATTTCAGTTTGGACCTAGTGACCAAAAATCCCAGTTCTGCTATTGACTTACGTGACCTTGGGAAAATCACTTAACCTAAGTGAGTCTCAATTATTTTCTTATCTATTAATGGAATGATAAATTGCCTCTGTCAAACGGTGCTGTGGGCTTAGTTAGTTACTGTTTATATTGCACTTTGAAGATCTAGAGCACTATATAAGTGCTAGTATGATCATTCTACAAAAGCTGTTCTGTGGCCTGTGTTTTGGTCTCTATAGAATGTTGTCACTTTACTCATAAGGAAATTAGGTCTGAGAAGGGGGAGAAGAAACTATTCTCTCTTCTCGGCCTGGTTCAAGTAACAGCCAAGGGCTCGGGTTTATACTCAGTGCTTACACTCTGGTGCTGTTTGGGGTGGGTGAAGAGATCTTTCTGTCCTTCCAAGGAGATGTGGTCCCTTCTACTTCTGGCTCCTCTGAGTATCCAGGTGGAGACTGGGGATCTCCTGGTGCTTTTTATAAAGTGTATGGGGCAAATCTAACAGCCTGGCCAACTAGGATGTCCCAAAATGCAGCAGATTCCATGGCTTAGGAGGAACTATCAGCAAGAGGGTAGTGAAGGCAATGGACACTTCCACGGTACTACCGGCATTTAACACAACTGCCGAGTGCTGTGGGACATTTCCTATGTAAAAAGGGTCCTCCAGAGCCCAGAATCTTTCTCTTCTAATGATTCATTATTGAATAAAATGGCCTTAGTAGCTTTATATAAATGTTTGCCCTCTACTCTCCTGGCCTGAGACATCGCTCAGAGTCTTTCACATTGGTGTCAACAATGCATTCAGAGAGATCTCTCCAGCTGTGTGGCAGCTATATGCATTCTTGAATTCAAGATGGTGCACTTCTTTAGGTAACCTACACACTTTTTGATCCAGAGACATAAATTTAGACACTGATCCCTGAGACTCCTCAGCTCTTACTTCTTGTAGTGAGGCAAATCCCCACTCTTGTCAGGAAGGGGTTAAAAACCTCCACTGGGCACAGTGAGCCTCAACCCAGCAAGCAGCTGCAAAGCTTGTCAAGCCTGGAGATGGGCATGTCCTTAAAAGGGAGGATCACTGCTTAGTCCGGCTGAGCATGCCAGCTCTGAAGGAGCAGGATTGCACCTCATCGCCTCCCCAGCCCTTGGAAGCCAGGGCTGCTGCCTGGTGAAACGGCTTGAGAGCCTTGGCCAGACAGGCCCTCTCAGGCAGGTGAAGGAAGGGCCTGTATTTTTTCCCATTCCTCACCCTTCCCAGTGGTGTAGGATTGTGTTTTTTGTGGGCAGTGGAAGCAGCCTGACTTTTTGTTTGGAGTACTTTAACTCCCCCCTGCAAGGAGGCCGACACCTTGAACAATGCAGCAGCAGGGCTGTTCCCAAGCCTCTGAGACAGCCTCCAGGGGGTGCTAGAGCGGTAATATTACCCATCCATA
The DNA here is from genome assembly GCF_020497125.1 of Mauremys mutica. Lineage (NCBI taxonomy): Eukaryota > Metazoa > Chordata > Testudines > Geoemydidae > Mauremys > Mauremys mutica. The sequence continues at coordinate 32,165,175 of NC_059076.1, read as the reverse complement.
AAAATAATAGCCACAAACTCTACTGGAGAGAAGCTTTTTTTCATTGGCTCCTTGTGTCTCTGACCGATTGGTTTGAAATCACTGGAGTAATGTTGCTGAAACACTGAAAATTGTTTGCAGATGAAGTTAAAAGGTTCCAGGTGGCAACATTAACTCCAGAGCCTGCATGCCACCAGCCTGTAACTGTCATTCCTCCTCTGAATAGCCTTCATTCTTCACATGGATGGCAAACACACCAATGCGTGTATTGCTGCAGTTTCTCAGCAAGCAGGAATCTGGGGTGACAGTTACAAGAAAAACTGTGTTAATTATTTAACAGAAGAGGGAGCAGGATGTAGCTGGAGGACCTGTGTTCCCCTTTGGATTAAACACTGCCTCAGTTAAATCAGTTATGATGCAATCATCACGGAGTCCATCTGCAAGGGGGAGGGGAGGCTAAATGAGTTAGATCCCAGCAGCAGTGCACTGTAGAGGCACTCAGCGGCAACTGCTGCCTATCTGAGGAAGAGCATTTCCAGACAAGCCTCCTAGAACAATGCCCACTGTGCAGTCCCTCCATCCAATCCCCCTGCCAAGTGACGCACTCCAACCGTGTGAAGGCCTGCTCCTTCACAGAAAACCGGGATTACGCTGGATGTTTATAATGGATTTGCTGAACTGGCCACAGTGCAGTACGGAGGATGCAAATCCTTATCCCCTCCGGAATTGCAGAGCCTCATGGAGCACGCTCTGGCCTCAGCACAGTGCAGTTATTGCTCGCTGACTGTCTGGTCTTAGCTACCCATTTCAATTGACTTTATCTGGATAAGTCTCATATGGGTGCCTTTATGATCAGTTTCTCATTCACAGGAATAGAGGGAGGTGGGAGAGAGGGCTTAAACAGAAACTTGCTCTCCTTAAAGACAATAGCAGCGCTCCCTTTGAATTCAATGGCAGCAGGAGCAGAGACTGACTATTCACAGGAGATACCAAGAGCAGAAAAATAATGTTTCTGCTGAGGTTTCCCATCACTTCCAATCACTCTTTTGTTTCTACAAAGCCTGCCACCCCTCCAGAATGACCACAGCTGCACTAGAGTGGAATAGATTTTATTTTAATCTGGTTTGCCTTCTAATTCCTTAGTTAGATTGTGTCTCTGGTCACTGATTATTCAAAGCAAGGGATATCATAGCCTGGGATTAATCCTTACTGAATGGATGAGCAGGACATCAGCTGCTTCTCCATCACCTCCATGAGGGCTAAGTCTGGCTCTTAGATCTATATGGTGGTGGGTACGGTCAGTGATTGAGCTCCTGTTGACATTGAGGGGAGATTGGCATGCAGAGGGCAGGGAGAGCAGAAATAAGTATCAATATCTGCGTATGGATCAGGGAGTAGAATATTTTAACGTGGCAAATGCAGGGGTAATTCTGTCCTGACTTACTGTATATCCCATAACGCCCCACTGGCCTCAATAGCGTTGCACAACGGGTGAGTCAGACCAGAATATGGTACCTTTATTTCACCCAGAGACAAATCAAACAGTAGCCAAGAAAAATACATGCTTTTTTAGGTATATTTATTGCTGCACGCACCTACCATGCCAGCTACCTACCCATCCAAAGCAGGTGGTCAGAAAATGAGAGGGCAGGGGAGAGGCCAGAGCCTCGTCTCCCCCTTAATGCACCAGCCAGAACAGTTGAGCCAGCTCAGGGTGGGTAATAGTTTACTATTTGAATAGATCAGGATCAAGTTTCTACTCCCCACCTGAAACATGGGGAAGTTTGGAAGGAATCATGCCTCTACCCACCCCTGTGCTATTTCTGGAGGGAGGGGGTGCACCAATGCACAGGGCAAGAAATGAAAGCAAAATATAGCCCTCAGAAAGTTAAAGGAGAGTTTTTCCCGTAACTTTGCTATTAAGGGGAAAAAACAAGACAGCCACTGCAGCAATAAATGAAATGGAGAGTTCCAAGAATATTACAATGGAATGAATTAATATTACAATGGAAAAGACTGACTTTTCACAATGAAAAATAACAATAATGTTGCCTATCTTTTAAATCCACTTTCATCCCCTCTTTCTGTCCCAATCTATTTTTAAATGGATTCAATAAATCCCACAAATATATCATTTGTAGATTACACTCAATGTACATGTTTTAAATGAATCCTATGATGAGCTCAGAAACAACTTAAAAAAAAAAGTGTCTCCAGCTCTCATGAATGCAAAGAAAAGTTGAATATGAGCCAAATAGAAGTGATGCCTGCCTGAGTCTGCAGGCAGCCTGAAACAATAGACCAATAGTTCCTAGAGGTGTGAACTGCCCCATTCATCTAGATTCCAAAAGCTTCTGCCACCCCAAGGAGGGATGGGGGGGGGCATTGCCTAAGCACCATTGCCACAGCATGGGGATGGGCCCATGAGAGCGCTAGACTGCTCTGTGCCCACACTGCTCAGAATGCCTTAATTCATCCCTCCCTGAGACTTCAATCTTATATGTTCCAGGCTCACCAAACGGTTGAATAAACAATCTAGAAATGCATGCCTGATAATACAAAATACCATACTGAAAGATGCAAATCTGTGGCATTGGGGAAGCAATGGTAATTTTGCTTGAGGGAGACCTGATTACAACCTGAGGGCCACAGTCTTGTTGAGTAGACCATTACTCCGTGATTAATCCCTTTTACTTCACTGGGACCACTATTTCAGTAAGGTGCCACAACAGGCATCAGGGGAGCAGAATGTGGTCCTGACTAAGGCCTTGTCTACACCGGCAAGTTTCTGTGCAGTAAAGCAGCTTTCTGCAGTGTAACTTCCGAGGTGTTCACACTGCCAAGCCACTTAGCGCACAGAAACTGTGCAGTTGCAGTGCTGTTAAAAAAAAAAAAAAACCACCCCCAACAAGAGGCATACAGCTTTCTGTGCCAGGGTACAGTGACGTGGTGCCAATGTAGACACCATGGTGATTACAGCGCTGCAATTGGCCTCCGGGTGGTGTCCCACAATGTCTGTTCTCTCCTCTCTGGTCATCAGTTTGAACTGTACTGCCCTGCCCTCAGATGACCAAACGTGAGCCCCACCCCTTAAATCATCTATAAGCATAGGAATATTGTCATCGGCCAGGTCCAGCCTCCATATAGGCAGTGCCAGCGGGTCTTTAAATAGCCAAAAGCACACTCAACAGTCATTCTGCACTTGCTCAGCCTGTTGTTGATCCACCTCTTGCTGCTGTCAAGGTGCCCTGTGTATGGCTTCATAAGTCACGGCATTAAGGGGTAGGCAAGGTCTCCCAGGATCACGATGGGCATTTTGACTTTCCCTATGGTGATCTTCTGGTTTGGGAAGAAAGTCCCTGCTTGCAGCTTCCTGAACAGGCCAGTGTTCTGAAAGATGCATGCATCATGCACCTTTCCAGATCAGCCTGCATTAATGTCCATGAAACTCACACAGTGATCCACAAGTGCCTGGAAAGCCATTGAGAAATATCCTTTCTGCTTAATATGTTGGGTGGTCTGGTGCCAGAATTGGAATATGTGTGCCACCTATCACTCCTCCACAGTTAGGGAAGCCCATTTGTCCAAAGCCAGCCACAAAGTCATGCACATTGCCCAGCGTCACAGTCTTTTGGAGCAGGATGCAATTAATGGCCCTGCAGACTTCCATCAACACGAGTCCAAGAGTTGACTTTCCCACCGGAACAGGGTTAGCGACCGTTTGGTAGCAGTCTGGAGTAGCTAGCTTCCACAGTGCAATTGCCACATGCTTCTCCAATGGCAGGGCAGCTCTCATTCTCGTGTCCTTGCACCACAGGGCTGGGGTGAGCTCCTCAAGCAATCCCATGAATGTGGCTTTCCTCATGCAAAAGTTCTGCAGCCACTGCTTGTCGTCCCAGGCGTGCATGACGATGTGATCTCACTACTCAGTGCTTGCTTCCCGAGCCCAAAAGCGGCGTTCCACTGTGGTCAGCACCTCCGTGAATGCCACAAGCAATCTCATGTTGTAGCTACTACGTGTGGCAAGACCAGTGTCAAAATCCTCTTGCTTTTGTAGTTTAAGGGATAACTCCACTGCCATTCATGACGTGTTAGTGAGAGTGAGCAGCATACTGGTCAACAGTTTGGGATCCATTCCTGCAGCACGAAGAGGCAGAGTGCGTAGTACACAAACCGTTGAAAGATGGCACCAACTGTGGATGGAAGCACAAGGATTGCTGGGATGTGAAGCAATGCATCACGGGGCACTGGGATAGGACCCAAGATGCCCCGCGCCCCCTCCGCCTTCCCACAACTCTTAGCGGCAGAAGAGGAAGAAATGCTCTGTGGGATAGCTGCCCAGAGTGCAATGCTCCAACTACAGATGCAAGTGCCACAAGTGTGAACATGCTATTGCACAGGCAGCTGTCAGTGTGAACACACAACAGTGGTTTCCTTCAGCACTCTCTGAGCGGTGCTGTAACTGCCAGTGTAGACATACCTTAAGGTCTTCAGAAGTTGGCTCCATAGCAGTAACTAATATAGCTGTTTTCAAAGCTGTAGTGTCTGTCCCTCATTCCCATATAAAAACAGGACAACTGAGGATCTGTTTTTTTTAATTATTTTTTTTGTCACTGAGGCGTCACTGATTATTATATTGTTCAACGTGAGTGTATTATTACATCTGTTTTATTGTATTTAACCATCTCCTTCTTCCCGTCCCCTGTCTTTAAAAAAAATAATCAACCAAACTAATGAGTCCAGCGACATTAACAGTCAGTTGAGCTATATAACTTGCACGGTCATGCAAGAGGTGGTTTTTGTCTCTCTCCTTAGTTCAGGAGCACCAGTTGATATTAGCAAAGTTGAAGTCTAAACTGCTGTGCTTGATGCTAGAGGCTGAGGGATGCAGTCCCCCTAGAGTAGGCCATCATGTTAATAAGGGTTGATTTGTAAACGGCGTCTACCCCCACCCCTCTTTGCCTGACTCCCGCTTTTCTGCTCAATGGCACAGATGCTGCTTTGTGCTGTCTGGGACCAAGCAGCTATTAGCAGCAAATCCAGCAAGGGAAATTAATGAAGGGGACTACTAATAAAAGACAGCTCAGGACAGCCATACCAACTTGCTCCAAGCAGTAATTAACTTTTTTTTTAAAAACTCATGAAGGTAAATATGCCATCAGCTTTGGTCCAGTCTCTCTTTCTCCTTTATTAAAAGATGAGAGCGAGCAAGATTGTTCATGGGTAGCTAAGGCAATCAATATTCCTTTCCCGTAAGAACAACTTTCAGTAACTTGCTGCACTATTTCTCAAACTCCCTGGCATAGAAACATAGAGCAATCCTCAGAGACCCAATCCAATCTCTGATTAAAAGTGGCCAAATAAATAAATAGACTAAATAAAAAAAGAAAAAAAACCTCTGAAGAGAAATAGATTTGAGAGCAAAAATTATTTTAAATGGAAGCGCTGCTCTTTTGTCATCTAATGTTCTTGCTTTTCTTTCATCACATACTCTGAATTCAATACCCCATGCTAACGATTGTAGATATAAAAATAGCAGACAGAATAAAGCTAGATGCTTGCAGACAGATCTCAGCGCCCCATTGGCAGTTCAGCTGAGTTTAGTTTTGATCATTCAGGCCCAACTACTAGAGCCAAATTTGCCCCCACTTAGCCCTATGCAATCCCACTGAAGTTATGCAACCTTTTATGTTCCCAGTTTAATAGATTTTAAGACCAGCAGGAACCTTTATGATCATGGAGTTAGATGCCTAAATATCTTTGAAGATCTGGGAGTTGGTGTCTAAATACTGGGCCAGATCTTGTGACTCCTATTTGGATAAAACTCTCACTGAACACAATGGGATTTTTGCCTAAGTAAGTAGGGCTGTAGAAATGGGCTCATTATACAAGAAGTGCACACAGTTGAGATTGTGCAGGGGATATTTATCTAGATTCTTTTAAATGTACACTAACAATACTGCCTGGGCCAGATCAGCTTACAGTGAAAGATAAATTTTGCCAGGACCCAGTCAACATAAGATTTGTTTTTGTGTTTCTATGGACAGTGTGTCTCCAACTTTTGCATTTATCGATACCCTCATTGCCCCATCCCTTTTCCCAACAGCCAAGTCCCTAGTTCTCAGAAGGTTTCCTTTTGCAGAGCAATTCAAAGGGCTTATAGTCTATTTATCGTGTATGAAAATCACTAATTGAGGAGATTATAAATTGAACATTTTCTGTTTGCTTGGGCACATGCATATATTTGCAAGTGTGCCCCTTACACTGGGATCTGCATATACTGCCAGTCTGAAAGAGAGTGCCTGTATTTCTGAGTATGATTGTTGTCCTTACCTACAAAAATAAGATTAGGGAAAGCAGTTACTGTCTACTGTTCAACAGCTTGAATGTACTGGTGAGTGCAGCTGCCTTGAGCGCTTTGCCACAGAGTCAAACTCTTCCCAATAAGCCTTCTATGCTTGCTTGAAAAACACAGGCTTAGCCTTCATTTAACCGTTAGCCTTGCTTCTGGCTCAGTTTTATTCCTTCACGCTGAGTTTATCTGATTACTTCAGCTGGGTGAAACAGAAGGCCTGTTGACATCACCAGTGAATACTCTGGCCTTGTATATGGCTCTGAAGCAGCCATCTAACATTTCATAAAGATGCAGAAATCAACTTTGGAGAAGCATTGGGAAAGCTTGGATGTAAAGCATGTATTAAACAGATTCTGCACTCATTCGTCACAAAGGAAGCAGCGCACCTATCTGCATGCAGCAAGTGGTGTTTCTTCATTGCAAAGTGGCCTTTCAAAAATACACAAATAGCATATTACAAATAAAGCCCATTGTTTTGATCATTTAAGATCTACAGTGTCTTTCCATGCTGCAAACCTCTCATTTGTCAATTTTGAAAAGCACAGAATGCAAGATGGCCTGAGAGCCAAAGTATGGATCCATCTCTGAACTCTTACAACTTTTTGGGAATGTTTGGATCTGAAGTTTTGGTTCCAGCCCAATTCTAAACCTGATTGTGATGAGCTGCTTTTCCTATAACTTTATTAGTATTTTGTCACACTTGGATGGCTGCTTGTGAATTCAGTACACCTCTACCCTGATATAACGCTGTCCTCGGGAGCCAAAAAATCTTACCGCGTTATAGGTGAAACCACGATATATTGAACTTGCTTTTATGCACTGGAGCGCACAGCCCCGCCATCCTTCCCCCCCGGAGCGCTGCTTTACCGCATTATATCCAAATTCATGTTATATCGGGGTAGAGGTGTATTTATTAGTGTACTGGGGAATGAAGTTCTTTGTCTCACTACACCAGATGTTACAAAAGTCCCACCATTTCCCTCAAATGTGCCTCAACACTTGACCAGGCAAGACAACTTGCAGGGATAAGAAAGAGTACGGTCTCCCTGACCATTCAGTCTTTGGGTTCTCTGCAGAGACTGCTAAGAAGGTTGCTGATTGTAATAGAAGTTTTAGCCGTGTGGATACATGCCCTGCTCACATGATTCCATATCTATTGCTCTTTCTCCATCTCTGAGACAAGACACACCCCACTAGAGTCACCACCAAGGTACAGTTGTCAGGACTCTGCTTTTTTCTGTTATCTCCTTGGTGGTGTTTTTTCTACTTTTAACTTTAATTACCACTATGATGCTGATGATACAGAACTATAGCTATCCTTTGACACCTCTAGAGACTCCTCCCTGACTAACCTTCTCCAAATAGACTCCCTCATCTCCCATACTGGGAAATCTCCTTCCCCCTACCTCAGTAACATCATGTAACCCACTGCCTCAGCTTCAGCTCTGCTCATCCATGTCTTTATCTCCTCTTCCCTTGACAATGCATTTCTCTTCTATATGGCCTCCTAAAATTAAGACCTCCAGACACCTGTATGCAGAGGAAGCGGCTGCTTGCTTTCTTCCACACAAACATCACCATATCAACTTCATCCTCATGGGCTCCTCATTCATTTCTGGGTCAAGTTCAAAACTGCCCTCCTAAAGCCTTCCATGACCTCCATGCAGCCTGTCTCCCAGATGACATCCCTCTCTAATCCCCTCCCTGATGCCCCCATATGTTTTGAAGAGACATCTCTCAGTCCCTCCCATCCTCCCCACTCTCAGTGCAATAGCCTCTGGCAGAATGACCCTTCTGTATTTGTTAGCTCGTCTATCCCAAAGGAAAATTCATGGCAGAAGGCTACTGTCATCTCCACCAACCAAGAAGCAAGAGGTAAAAAGACTGATCCTCCTATACTTATACAAGGTTCGCATTACTCCTTTCCCATCAGCCTATATATTTCTTGAGTTTTCAGCAGTTTGAATCCCTGCTACAGGAATTACTCCAGTAGTTGGTAGCAGTAGCAGGCAATTATCCTGCAGTGGACCAGCCATTAAAGAGGGGAGGGGACACATTGTCAGCACATTTCAGAAGCATGAAGAACTACTTCCCTGCTACCTCCTCTCCTTCCACAGAAAGTCAGATGAAGAAGGAGGGGGAAAAGAAAGAAAGGGAGGGAAAAGCCCGGCAGAGGAGAATAACTCACTCTGAGCCAGGCAAGTGTCCCTCCCTCCTGTTCTCTCTCTACTCTTCTCCCCGCCGGCTCCATCCACACTGCTCGCTGCCTCCCTGTTGCATGTGTTTATTAGTAGTAGTAATTATTTTATTTTATTTATTATTATTCCCTGTCAAATGGGGATGAGGAGTAGCCTACAACAAGCTGGTTTTAACTTCTCTGCCACATCAGCTCTCCATCTCATTCCAAATATCATATGAAAAACAATATTTTCTCCTTTGACTATTAGTTGTATGTACCGTTTGCATTACAATAGTGCCTAGAGCCTGTTGTGCAAGGCACTGTATAAACGCATGATGACAAAAGTCCCTGCCCCAAAGACCTTACAGTCTAAATAAACAGGAAAGACAAAAGGGTGAGAAGGGAAACAAAGATGAAGTGATTTGCCCAAGGTCACCCAGCAGGTCAGCGGCAAAACTGGGAATAGACCCCCAAGTCTCCAGACTCCCAGCCCAGTGACTTGTTTTTCCTTTCCCCCTATTATTTTAGGGCCCAATCATGCAATGATTTACTTACATGCTTAACGTTACACACTGTGAAAAGTCCTATTGTTAAAAGCATGTGTAAGTCTTTGTGGGATCATGACCTTGCTAACTATTTAACTGGACTTGTGTGCACAAGAACCCTGTAAATATTTTGGGATAGAGTTTGTAGGAAAGATAGTATGCAGAATTGTAGTGCATGCATATTTAATCACTGTCCCAAGTATAATATATATATTGATATGTGGCATCAACTACACCATTAAAGGCCCCTGTCTTATGCACATGCAGAACTTTACACAGCTGCCTAGTCCCAATGGAGTTAATTTCAATGGGACTCCTCATGAGTGCAAATTTCCACAGGAGCTTTTGTCACTGAAGGACCTGGACCTAGTTTAGGATTGTCTCAAGGTGACATTGGCACTTTAAGAAAGAAATGATCTGTGCACCTGCGGCTGGTAAGTTGCTCACTCCCTTCCCCTCTTCTCCCCAGTTAGGCTTTAAAAAGGGCACCTGGGTTGGGGCCTAAATGAAAAAGGTCCCTGAAGGAAGTCAGATGAAAGCTGTCTGGAAGGTAGGGCCACCCTATGGCAAGGATCTATGTGGATTTTCAGTATCAGTTCTGTTTTTCATGGGTTTGAGGGATCATTGTACAACTTACATTAAAAGTTGTTGAATCTTATTGTTACAGAACTTCACAAACATTTTTGTGGACAAGTGGGGGGGTATTTATTATAGAGGTGCTACATTTTGTTAAGTTTTACATATATTTTCTGAGGTAAAGAGTTTTAACTTTGAAAACACAAAATAGTTGATCTTTTTTATGTAAAACAACTTTGAAGCTGCTGAAATATCCAATATCAAAAATCATGCAGTGATTGCATACCTGGTAATGCTGCAAAAATTACAATACCATAATAACCGTATACATCCTAACTGAATTACTTGAAAGTACAATCGGATTACTTGTTTCTCTGGCATGTCAAACGTTATGATAAGCTAATTTAAAAATGACACATGCAAGACCTGATTTTGCATTCCTTGTGTACTAAAAACTTGCATGGAGTGCAGGCTCAGACCCACAAAGAAACGAAATAAGAATGCAAAACAAATTCCTCATCTTTAATTGCATATAAACTAAAGGATTGGTGACAAATCCACATATTCAGTGGGAAACAACCTTCTATTATTGGGAGGGGGTGAGATCTGTGTTGCTCCTGGTTCTTAGCTGCGAACTGTCTATGTATGTTCAGATTTACCCGGGAACATAAATTGGTTGAATTTACAGTTCTTAGATTTTATTGTCTAGCCTCCTACACTTAATTTTGCAGCGTGATCAGTTCCTGGATGGAATGAGGGTGGGGAACAGCTGATCAACAGCCCTAGCCATTCATGCACTAAAGCCCCACTTTCTCTTTGCTTCCAGACATTTGTCTAGGGGGAGGAGGGTGGAATCTTTGTTTAAATTACACAGCCGAATTATGGCTGTGTCAGGAACACTCTTTTTAGTTATGACGAGATGTTGCAAGATTTATGCCTTACGTGAAAGAAAGCAAACGCAAGCCCTGGGGGTTAGGCTTTTGTCACACTGGCACTGCTTTGGCTTCTCGTCGCTATTCTGATGCCAAGGAGGGCAATAAACCCCCATGAGAGTCATAGAACTGCCCGCTGAGCTCTGACGGTGCAGAGGAGCTTTTATGCCCAAAGACAATACACACAGGGATCATAAACTCGTTGTAAAGGGAAGATGACCTCTCTGTCAGGAGGAATTACGTTTTTATGGCAAGGTGCTGCTATGGAAACCAGCTCCTATTTTTCCCCACTTATTTGGAACGGGCAGGGTTCCATTTTACAGCCCACTCCCAGCTCATATTGACTTTATTGGTGATAGGCTCATGGCCTGATTTCCTTCCTTCCTCCCCGCTCTTGGGAAATGCTCAGCACCCACAACTCCAGCTGAAGGCAGTAGGGAGTGGGGACGCTCAGCACCTGTAAACGTCCGCTCTCGGGGGATAGACAAATAGTCCCCACTTCGTCCGCTTTGAAGTATTTGCAGGAAACGCTAAAATAGACTGGATAGCACTTGTGGTTTTGTCTCCTCGAGCCCAACAGGGGGAGCCCGTCTATGTTTTAATAAGCAAAAATGTTAACAACAATCACCTAAGATCTTAGAGGGGAATGTGTTTGAAATCTGCCCCTGCCTTGTGCCATCAATTGTAGGTACCAGTACAGTATCTGCCTTCAGCCACGTGGTGTCTGTTTCGCTGGTGAGGCATTGTGCTTAACCTGCTTACACTCCACTAGCTGTAAAAGGGGGCAGCTCAGGGTTATTTTCAAATTGTGTATTTCAGAAATTAGAGCCGTGGTAGCATGAAGGCCCGTGCTCCTCCCACAGGCAGAGGCTGCTTCAGCGGTAGCTACAGAGACATGAACTGCTGTCAGGCACATGCCCTACTGGGTGGGAGAGGGTCTTTTATTTGCAAGCGACAGAGGCTGACAGGGCAGAGTGGTGATCCTCCCTCCCGCCCCCTCTGTATTCGGGCAGAGCGGCTCACATTGGGTTTACAGACAGTAAATGATAAAAACAGCTGAACGGCTGGATGAGTGGGGAATGCAAGTGAAACCAGCAGGTCTCAATAAGGGACAGGAATTGTAATGTACACGAGTAGGATCCGTTCACATCCCCTTCTCCCCAAGTCCTCAATGCCATAGGCGTGGAGGAATGATTAGCTTTTCTAGTACACATTCAGCTCGCTTCCCTGGGACACGTTGTTGCTCAGTTTAATGGAATTGTGTATCTCTCTCAACTCAAGAGATTCCTATTCATCCCCAGAAACCATAAAACGAGCTTTCCCCTGGAGCCGTGTAAAAGAAACCTCGAAGACTCTGTGGGCTACATTGTACCCCCCGAGGTGAGGTTCAATGGGACTCATCTCCGCTAGAATTATTTTTATTGTCTGAATCCAAAACTCAGCGGCACCCACCACGTTCTTGCCTGGATTTGGGTGGAAACCACTGAGTTGACCAAGGCATAGAATCGTAGGACTGGAAGGGACCTCAAGAGGTCATCTAGTCCAGTCCCCTGCACTCATGGCAGGACTAAGTATTAGACCATCCCTGACAGGTGTTTGTCTAACCTACCCTTTAAAATCTCCAGTGATGGAGATTCCACAACCTCCCTCCTCAATTTATTCCAGTGCTTAACAACCCTGACAGTCGGGAAGTTTTTCCTAATGTCCAACCTAAATGGGCTGCAGTTTAAGCCCATTGCTTCTTGTCCTATTCTCAGAGGTTAAGAACAAATTTTCTCTCTCCCCCCCACCCCCCGCCCCATTGTAACAACCTTTTTATGTGCTTGAAAACTGTTATGTCCCCTCTGTCTTAGCTTTTCCACACTAAACAACCCCCTCTTTTTTAATCTTCCCTCATAGCTCATGTTTTCTAGATCTTTAATAATTGTTGTTGCTCTTCGCTGGACTTTCTCCAATTTGTCCCCATCCTTCCTGAAATGTGGTGTCGAGAACTGGACACAGCTGATGGTGGTTTCCACTCAAATCCATATGTATGTTCACCTTTGATCCGATCTGACTTATTGCCAGAGTGAACCTAGGTGAATCTAGAGCATTTTGAAGGTCCCTGAAAGACCCGCCTCAAGTTTCTGGTTCATAAGGAACCCCTCAGACCAGGCTTTGTAAAGTAATGATAGGTTGTGAAGGCTAGGACTATAACAGAGTTTAAAAGGGAACTGGATAAATTCATGGTGGTTAAGTCCATTAATGGCTATTAGCCAGGATGGGTAAGGAATGGTGTCTCTAGCATCTGTTTGTTTGTCAGGAGAGAGATCACTTGATCTTTCTGTTCACTCCCTCTGGGGCACCTGGCCTTGGCCACTGTCTGTAGACAGATACTGGGCTAGATGGACCTTTGCTCTGACCCAGTACGGCCGTTCTTATGTTATGTTAATATTTTCCCATTCCTGTAGCCCTACCGCTAACCAGTGCATGGGGTCTATTCCCACTACTGTTAGGACAAGGCGCTTTCTCGTCTAGCCCATGAACAAGGCCCTGGAGACTGGAAATAAACAGGGAGAAGAAATGTCCTGCTCCAAGTCCTGTGCTGCCTTGCTGAGAGCTGGAAGGAGCCCGGAAAAGAATAATGAAATGCTAATCACCTGGGCGTGTTGCTCATCACACCTGCGTGGTAGCCTTTAATAGGGAGAAAACTTATCCTTCGTGGGGATAGGAGCTCACGAGCCTTTTAAAAGTGCATGTGGGACAGAGATTTGGTGGGACAATGGAGTGGGTGGGGCTTGGCTTGAAAAGAGAGAAAAGCAATATCCCCCTCTCTTTGCATTCCTAGAGTTTGGTTATTAAAAGGGATGGTTAAGAAGAAGCTGGTCCGACGCGCTGCCCCACACGCTCAGTGGCCTGAGAGAGTGGGTCTTGTTTTGTTCCTCCGGGCCAATGGCAGATTTGGGGGGACCCCGCCTGAGATTGCTGGCCACATCAAAGCAGTGATTATGCAAATACCCACTTTTTAAAAAAAGAATTATTTATCCCACAATAACCCCCTGCCAGGGTGGGAAACAATAGATCTGGCCGGATAGCAATTCTAGCCCAAGGCTGCCGGGGAGGGGTGGGGGGAGAGAACCCTGCGAGTTTTATTGGGCTAACCTAATTTCACTAATTCTCTTTTCACACGTTTTTCTTTGGGGACTGCGTTTTAAGGGCCGGGTTTCACGCTCCCAGGATCTCGTGGCACCGGGCGAATTCATGGGCTGCGCATTTTATTTAATTAATACATCCATCCGCGCCGGTTCCTTGGTGGGGATTGGCGCCTTTGTAAAGAGTTCCAGGTGTTTGTCCCCAGAAGTCACCCAGTGCTCTAGGGTGGATGAAGACGATGGGACCGATTGATTTTCATTAGTGACAGTGCTATAAATCTGGAGGTAACGCCACCGAGGTCAGGGGAGTTAGCAGGCTTTACTGAGTGCGAGCGGATCCCCTCCTGGGACGTTTAAAGAGGAGGAGGAGGAGGAGGACTCTTGGCTGGAAGTGTAATTACCCAGCCTGTATCAGATCCCCCCCCTCTCTTGGTAATACACGGGCTGCTGAGAGCTGTGCTGCTTAAGGCTGAAAGTGAACCAGAGCTACAGCCCTCCGACTACTTCTGGGCTTTGACCTATTGCCCAGCGGCTCCTCCGCCTATCCCAGACGCTCAGTGCTGGCTGTCCCTGGCGATCTGGGCTGAGATCGCCCAGGGTGAATCGTTCCCCTGCAGCCCGTGTGTAGATCCTGTTCCTTGGCGGTTCGGCTCCGCGGCTCTCCGAGCAGACGCTTCACACGCAGGGGTCAAGGGTCCCCCCGCTCTGCGGGACTCGTGTGCTCCGACAAGGGCTCAAGCTGCTGCTGCTCCGCTCCCGCCCCCCTTCCAGGGCCGCTCAAAGTCGATAAAAGAGGAGCGAGCTCGGGTACCTGCCTCTGTCCACGTCTCCATCCTTCGCCTCCAGCTTTAGGTGGAGATCATCTGGGGCTGGATTATTGCCGGTTTATGGGGCCCCAAGGCTTGTGTATCGTAACCCCTCTTCTTTATAAACGGGGCCGCGTGATCTGCCCTCTCCACTTTGTTTCCTTTCGCGTCTAGAGAACAATAACGAAGGACGGACCCGGGCACTACACGGCGGCAGTGAAGGGGGCAGAATCTGGCCCAAAGCCTCGCACTTAATTTAGATCCCACCCCCCAGATTTCTGTCAGTTAGTTGCTTTCAGAGAAACAGACCTCTAACATGGCACATCTTGGAAAAAATCCAGTCGACTTTCTAGTCGTCTACGCACAACCAATTACTGCAAGCGCTGCCAAGTGAATAAAAAGCGCTGCCAGGGTGGTGATCAGCCTAAAACTCTGGCTTCATAAACTGATGCCACTGAGGATCTAGACATAGATTCCACAGTTGTTCCGCCGCAAAGGAAAACAGCAATGTAACTTCTCCCAAGACTGTACCTTTTTTGTAAAACAACTTCAGCAATGAATAGAAACGAGGTCTATGCACGCAAAAAGACCAGAATGTCTATGCCATAATATTTATCACCTAGCTATATGTTCAAATGCGCATTTCTCAGATCTACACACACACACACAGGCAGAACCTTCAGTCGTACAGCAAGCAAGGGCCTGCAGGGGACCTACTGTTTCACACTATCCCTACGATACTCTCCTTGTGGCTGAAATCCTGCTCAGTAGCACTGAAGACTTTAGGTCCGTGTTGGTGTGTGTTTGAATAGTGGGGAGGGAATCATTTAATATTTAACGATTTTAAATGGGTAGTTCCTCGTGGGTGTGTATTAAATAAGTGGACGTGATTAAATGAGGGATAAGTGATTGTCGAGAACATACAGAACGATGGCGTTCTTAGAACAACGCAAGCAGCTGTTACTGTGTCTTAGGGGTGTTTTTTCTTTGAGGCTCATCGATCCGCTAGAAACCTCCACCAGCCTTCACAGTGCACTGGATCGATGTTGTAAAACTCTTATACAGTACACTGTTTGGGATGAAGAAAACTTCCTATGCGTGCCCAGCAGCAATTTCTAAAAAGCTGGAATAAATTGATTCTTTCCCCCATTTTGTCCTTAAACTAAAACATATGACGTGAACAAAAAAGTAGCTAACTTCAGGACTGTTCTGTGACATCGATAGAAGTCATTCGATTATACACACCTGGTCACTTAAAAAAAACAGGATTTTGTTCTAAATTTTCTGAGTGTTTCCTGGGCTGAGATTATGTTGGCCTAGGATGCAGCCCGGACAGAAGTTTTGTGTGTTATGAGCGGGTTGCTAGAGCAGATGCTTTGAGTAAATTAATAGCTGTGTGTAACGGGATCTATGGCTTCCTGATCATTGCCTGCGAGGCTCCGTTTGGTAAATTCGTTGTCCGTTGGAAACAATAGTGATGGTATAAAATCATAAACCTCTGAGGCACAGAGAAAGCATCGACTTCATACGAATACATTTACTCTTATGCCTTTCCATTTAAACCGAGGGAGTGATCGGATTAAACGGCTATTTCAACCAGTTTATCTCACTGGATTTGTACAAATGAGAATTTATCACGTTACTTCCTTCTGTGTCAATCCACACGTAGAAAGTCACTGCAAATAGCAGGGCAAAAATCTTCAGTGCACTTTCCCTGAATTTAAATTAACTGCAAGGTTTAGTAAAAGGGCTGTGTTCTCGCTTTCCTCAGCGTTGCATCATGAGTCAACTGACCAAGCAGCCCCAACTTCACAGTAGTTCTGGATTTATACACAGTACAGGCTAGTGGATTTATTTGTATGACCCAGAGCACGATAAAGCTGTGACGATTTAACGTCATGAAAGGTAAAGGCACTGTCTCCAGCTGTACCTTTCAAGTTCTCTTCAATCGTGGGTTAACAGTAACTTTGTAAAATCCTGTAATTTCGGCGGAAGTCTTAAACCAGTAGAATTATTTTTAGAGTAAAATAACTTAAAGAGTGAAATTATTTCGAAAACGTAAGTTATTTATTTAAAAGTAGCTTTTTGCTATTTATGGTCTGCTCGTTCACATCTACACCTCGCCCCTCTTTCTAGGGAACTATATACGCTTCTTCCGGGTGTTGTCTCTAAGCACCACAATCGCTTTACCCTGTGTTTATCTACATGGAAACACGCAAATATACCTAGTGTTTGTATTAATACCTGATCCTATTCTACCTACGCTGAGCTCCTTTGCTGAACTGGCTTTTGGGGGACGAGGGGTTAAGTCACTTAGCATCTCGTAGAAATGCCCCCTAAACTTTCGTGGTTACCATAAATGACACCCGCCCCTTTTGCTGCCGGATGATACGTAAACATTCCAATCAGAAACGCTACACAAGTTATGAAAATTATATACTTTATTTATCTCAGGAACACTCCCTTTGCTCTTCAGCTGTAAATACATACTAGAATAAACTCTGTGAAATATACAAAAAATACATATCTTCCATGAAATCTTTCTTTTATAATAAATAGATGTGAACACGTGTGTGGCTGATCGCTGTAATGCTCCGTGTCTGTTTAGGTTTTCAGTCTGTTGATTTATTTTTAATCTCTTGAAAGAAGGGGGGAGTGCCTCGTCCCCTAAAGGGTCGAGATAAATAATGCATGAGGTAATCCTCCCTCCTGATTTCCCCCCCTTTTCCTCTACATTTTTTTTTCCTTTTGAGGGAGAGTTCAGCCTAAATTTCCACGCTTGCATTCAATCATTACAAAGCCTACAAATTATACAATGACTTCTAACCTGGGCCTCGAACAAAACAACTTCTCCCCCCCCTTATAAATCATAAGAGACAGATGGCAAAATAGGGGGAGGGAGCAGGAACGAGAAGGACGGGACAAAAACGCATTGTGACAAAGCTGGGAAACTGAACAAAGTGCACATCAGAGAGGAAAAGTTTGGTTTGACAGGTGAAATTCCCACAGCCTTGAGGCAGCACTGGGAAGAAAGCAGATGCCAGGCATTGCAAATCTGTGGCTAATATTGTTACCGGTCCTATCGTTCAGCTGCGCAAGTACTTTTCCGTCATACATTAACGTGTCAGTGAAGAATCCAAGGTGACCAGAGCACAGCGCGCAGTGGCGCTTCCGTGGCAGATTCACAGGCCCCGCCGTCCCTTTGGGCGTCCGCCTCGTTCGCAGCCCTTCCCCTGCGCTCGGCCTCCGCGTGTGTCTCCGCCAGAGGTTCCCCTGCGGGGCGGGGGCTGTTCCTAACCCCAGCGTGGGTCAGATCCCCTGTGACCTTCCCCCATCTCGCCTGGGAACTCCGCCAGCCCCCGCGCACCGTATTGCACCAGCACGACGCGAGCTGCCGCCCCGCCAGCAGGGCCCGGGCTGGCCGCACCGCCGGGGCGAGGGGGGCTGCTAGATGAAGTCCCTGGCCAGCGGGCGAGGCGGCGCGTAGCGGCGCTGGTCGGGCTGCCAGCAGTCCCTGTCCGAGGCGGGGCTGGCGGGCGATAAAGTGCAGCTGTAGGAGGAGGAGGAGGCGGAGGAGAGGGGGCTGTCGGTGCAGCTCCAGGAGGAGGCGGGCGAGGGGCTGCTGGCGGTGCTGGCGGGCGCGCCGCCGGGGCTCAGCAGCACGGCCTCGGGGAAGAGGGCTCCCGGCAGGCCGGCGGCGCCGCAGTGGTCGGCCAGGCGCAGGGTCTCGGTCAGCGCCCAGATGTAGTTGTGCGCGAAGCGCAGCGTCTCGATCTTGGTGAGCTTGGCGTCCTCGGGGAAGGTGGGCAGCACCTCGCGCAGCGCGTCCAGCGCCGCGTTCAGGTTGTGCATGCGGTTCCGCTCCCGGTTGTTGGCCTTCAGCCGCCGGCTCTTCTTGATCCGCTGCACCGTTTCGGCTGTCCTGGTCCCCCGGGAGCCGGCCCGGGCCCGGCCGGAGCGCCGCTTGCACTCGTGCCGCCTCAGGCTCAGCTGCAGCCGCGCCTGCTGCTCCTCCGCCGGGCGGGCTGGCGAGGGCGCCTGGAGCTCATCGTCCTCCTCTTCCTCGGAGCTGGAGGAGAGCGGGGTGAGCGAGGGGGAGCAGGGCGAGGCCGGGCCCAGCAGCAGCAGCTCCCCCTCCGCCTGCAGCTCCAGGCTCTCCGGCTTCACGAACATCCTGCAACGAGAGCGGGAGAAGCCCCGTCATCGCGCCGTGTCCCCGCATCTCAGGGCTGCAGCGGGGCGCTCACCTGGCCTGGCAGCACCGCGCCCCCCGGCTCCCTGCCCACCCTTGGCCGTGGAGCAGCCATGCGCCCCTTGACACGCGCCGCGACCTGCCCCCCGCGCCCGCTCTGGCTCTAGCCCCGCCAGTAAACTCCGAGCAGCCGGCGCCGCCAAGGACGGCAGGGCTGCGTTCCCACCCCGCTGGGAACCGGACATCTCCCCCTTTGAAACAGCTGGAGCGGGGCAGGCCGGCACGCGGGCAGAGAGAAGCGGCCGGGCTTAGCAGCAAGGTATTCTGCTCTCAGCAACGGAGGGTTGGGGTTTTTTTTTGCGCAAAGTTTGAAGCAGAGACCCGGTGACTTACTTGGCTCCCCTTGACACTGCCTGTCTCTTGGCGGAGTGCTCTCGCCCTGCACTGGCCCTCACTGCAATCTTCAGGGACAGATTTGCGTGTGTCCCCCCCCCCCTCCTCCCTTCTCCTGGAGAGGGTCCCACTGTTATAGGGGGCGGGGGTCCAGCTGCCTTTGCCAGAGAGGAGTTGAAGAAGGGCCGGTTGCCTGCTGCCTCTCCCTGGGTTCTGTCGGTGGGGTGTGGGAGAGCGAGTCCTGGTGGGGCCGGCTGCTGGCACGCGCCCCGGCACTCCAGTTAAAGTGAAGCTGCTTGAGGTTCAGTGGCTGTGTGTCTGGCACACGACTCTCCTTAAAGCCCCTTATATATACCCCCCCGAAAACAATCAAATCTACCCCCGGGGCCCCTGGAGCTTTCCCCTCCCCCTCCCAGGGTTTATGCTTTCTTTTCATTTCATTTATCATCACTCATCTCATTCTTTTTTCCCCTCTCTCTCTTTTAAAGCCCCCTGCACCCTTTGCCTCCCTCCCCTGTCTTTCTTTTATCCGATCCCCATAAAGTGTGTGGTGCAGCCCCGGCTGCTCTGCGGCGTGATTGGTGCCTCGCGCTCGGTTGGAGCGTGCCGCTAATTTATTAATGAATGGGGGTCGCGAGGCGCAGCTGGCCAATCAGGGAGTCCCGCTAGCCACGCGCGCTGGAGCCTGCTCCTTTTCAGCAGCTCATTAGGCTGGAGGGCAGCGAAGGGGAGGGGGACTATAGTATCCAAAACTCAACCCCCCTCCAGTCCCCTCTCCCCGCAGACTCGGATGCACAGAGAGACGGACGTCCCGGCCCGGGACACACAGACGCACCGGTAGAAAAGATGAAGCATGAGCTGATGTATCAGATTCCACTGAGAACAAGTGGCTGATACTCAATGAAATTCTGTGCCGCACAGTTTACACCCTACATTGACAACTGAAAGATACAATGGTGGGAAGCACGTGTGTCCGTATAGGTCTATCCAAATAATATTGTGGGCGTGGTGTAGTACTGTCTTGAGCTAGGGGGTGGGGTGCGGAGTAGAACGACCTCTAATGTGTGGTACTGGATGGGGGTGGGGAGGAGGAGGTTTTTAGCTGTGCATGGTGGAGGGCATGAAGTAGGGTTGTGTCCGTGTCTGGGGAGAGACTCCGCGTGCAAAGATGTGAAGAAGGAAGGTGTCCGTTGCTGGCTAGGGGTTGCAAGCCTGGAGCGAGATTATCTACGCCTTTCTGGGGAGGGGCGTGTGTGTAAGGGCAGCAGGTGTGGAGCCGGGCAATGGCTGTGTCAGAATAGAGGTGTGTGTGTGGCGTGGAAGCTCACGTGCAGTTATCTGGTACGTGGTGGGAGAACTCTTGTCTCCAAGGCATAACTACCAGCTCTTCCGTGAATGAGCTGCATTCCGGCTTTTCATCCTGTGTGCTTGCCCAGTTTAGCTTGCTCAGTGCGTTTCGCACGAGGTGTAGACCTGCCCCGAGGAAAGGAGCTGTCCAGAGTCCCCTCAGCTAGCCGTTTGCCTTCTTCCAATAGTTTCCTTCTGGCTTGCTTGCCTAAACAAATCCCTCCCTTCGTTTCCCTGTGCTTCGGAGGGCCTTCGAATCCTGTAGCCAAAAGACACCGGTGAGAGGATGCGCGTGTGGTTGTTGGAAGAGGGAGGATTAAAGAGACCGTAGCTACGGATTCAGGGGTACACTACGGGATCATTAGATAGCGATCCTTCAACAGCAGAATTGCCAGGAGGACTGGGTGATTTGTAGGGGAGGATTCGCATCTGTAAATGTCCTGAAATGAAATTATTATGACACACTATAGCTCAGATGATAAATACAATTGAAAGTGAGTTACCCAGGCTTGGAGAGGGGGAACTTTGAAAAGAACATACAGAATCCATTGCCAGAATAGCTACCATTTAAATGTTTTTTTTTTAAAGGAAAGGAGACTAAAGCGTTCTTGCCATACAAAGGAGGAGAAAAGTGCAGCTAATGTGGTCTGTTGAAATCGATGGAAGGCCCATGTGCGGATTAGATATGTACCGCCTGTTTTGGAGGGATCTGAGCAAATGAAACCTTTCTTGGCAACTCATGACACACACGGGAAATAATAAATCCATGACGACTGGCTTGCACGAAATTCGTCTTTTTTTTTAATTTCTGTGCTAACGTATTTTCTCTGCGCCATGTCCATTCGTGTGGTTTAAGACTCTAAAGTGCATAATAAAAATAAAATAAAAGGCGCGTTATGATTAGCATTGTGTGCGAACTCGGAACAACTTTAGAATGAATATGAGAAAAAGTAAGGAAAGGCTTTTAAAAATTGTCTTAAACACGCTAAACTTAGAAATGTAAGGCCAGTTTATGACAGGGAAGAGAGAGGACAGATTAAGAAGGAATTTGCCTCATGTACATTATGTCGGATTTTGTGTTTGAAGACCAACCGAGAGAAATGGGGAAAGAAAGGGGGGAACATTATTTGGGGAACAAAAAGTACATTGGAGATGCATAGTTTTTATTATAACATACTGTAGTAAGATGTTAAAATACATATCTGAAGAAAATCTTAAATCTGTCTTCTTTTGCCAGAGTTTCAACATGCTGAAAGAAATAAACAAATAAAGCAATACAACTGATTGAGAACAAGAGGGTTTTCTGCAGCTTTACAGAGATGTTTCATATACACTCCTCTTCATACTTGACAAATCAGATGATATATCTACTCTTGCCTTGAATTCCCCTTACCCTTGTAAAAGCAGGGAAATTCAGAGGAATGAACGGAAATGTAATTTTTGGCGACGTGTTTATTTTCTAATTTATAATGTGCCGTTCGTTTAATCGAGTAACGTGTTCACCAATTTCAAAATAGCAATGTGAAATATAACACACTGACACAATATCCGCTCAAAAGGACTTAAACAAAACAAATCAATCAAACAAACAAACAAACCCTGGTCAGTCCAGGACCAAAACTCAACCCCCACCCTTTCTCCAGACCACCCTCTTAGGCAAAAGTCTTGAGTGAACACATAGGCCTTGCAACATGCCCTGGAGGTCAACAAATTTGGTCTCTGTCGGTCCAAACCTGGAAATGAATTGTGTTAAAGACATATACAATCAAATGAAGCCCACAGCATACTTTAGTGTGCAAAATCAATTTCTATGAATATTGTTGTAAATATGATTATTGCAACTTGGGAGAGAGGAAAACCCTCCACATCTAAATACGCAAAGAGAAACCTACAAACTAGATGTTGATACTATTACGCATACCACACACGGAGATACTGTACTTACTTAAAGTTCACTGCAGCTCAATTAACTACATATTCAACAGATCTAGTTCCAGATTCTACGTGATTGGGTCCTTCATAATGAGTTTGCCCGAATTTCTTTGTGAAAAATACTTTATCATTATTAGTTTAGCTTTCATATTTTAGTGCTGAAACCAAATCTGAGCGTTAATGTCACTTTTTAAAATGTTTTACATTTAAATTCAATTGAATGTTACACACCTACAGTGTCAGGTACCGGTGAAAGACTTCCTATACAGTCCTTGTACATGCGCCCTTAAGATCAGTAAAGTATTGACTGGTTTATTGCAAATCAGAAGTGTTACTAAACTTAGTGGACTGAATGGAAAGTGTCTGCGAATCTGGCACGTGATTTAAATGAAGATATTTGATATTGTTAATCAGAAGTATGGAAAATCTACATGCTTTCTTAACCGTGTGCAAGCGTAAAACAAAGAGCAACTCAATGCAACAGCCCTTAGTTTCCTCTCTACCTTATGAAAAATCTTCAGTGCAGACTAGTCACCTAGGCTATCAGTTGTTCCACATTTCTGGATCCACCCCTCCCCCCATTTACAGAGACTTATTTAAATTTGTCACTGGTGTTAAAAGTGATAGACTGGACATGGGCAGTATTTGGGTTTTGTTAGAACAATTGCAAATCAAAAGGCCCTTTTAAACTTTCCAAACTCAATCTTTCTCCATGGTGCCTAGTGGACAGAAACAGATATTTATGGGAGATGCTACAGGGAAAGAAAACTTCATAGCAAAACAATTCCAGTTGCCTGATTTAAAGGCGGGAACATGGATCTTTCAATGCTGCAATAAGAGTGACCGGAAAGTGCTTGACCGTATGTTTTCCAAACTGGTTGCGTTTAACCCAGCCTCCTACTTGTTCAGCAACTTAGCCAGGTCGTGATGGCCAAAAGCTATTTCAGTTCGGCCTCGATGTTGAGCCAAACGTGACCCAAGACCAATGCACTAAGCTAGGCTTTCTAGCTCTCTTTTAACGTAGCTAAATTGAAGAGGGGCACTTGTGTGGTCTAAAAATTGGCCGAATGAAACGAAGCTGAACTGTTCTGCAAAGAGCGCTGAATAGCACCCGGGGGGGTGGAAAAGACGTGTCGCCTACTGTCCACTGCATGAACTGTCCCCAGAGGGTGAAACTGTTCAGCTTCAGCCCCTTTGCCAGGCTCAAGCCCACTTTGCAGGAACAAAAGCCCAAAGCAGGCAGCGATCAAGAAGCAGGAGCACAATGATTTAAGCTCATCACACAGCCCAGAAATAAAGGGCACTGAGCTGGCGTGTGAGTGAGTGAGGGACCTTTAGAAAGGCTTTGTTCGCTGTAAGACGCTTGAACTCGGAGGCGACCCAAAAGCCCTAAAAGTTTAGGGTAGGTGGTGCTGGGGGACCTTTGGCTCCAGCCCATCCACGCTTCGACCTCACAAGTGGCGCGCGAGCAGTAAGGGCTGGCTGCTGCGCCAGGGGACCGGGGCCTGGCCGCGGAGCTGCGTGCTCGCCGGAGGGAGCACGAGGGTGTGTTTGGCTGTGGCTGTCCTCTGGCTAAAGCCCAGGGCACGTGCTGCGGCTTGCAGGCAGGGGCTGGCCTGGCACCCAGCTGCGGGTCTCGGCGCCTCGCCTCCTGTGGGGGGGGGGCAGTGCGGGGAGGCGAGGGCAGACACTCAGGCCCTGTTGGCATTGCGGGTGTTGAGCGTCAGCTGGGGGCACCCCGCGCCCTTCAGTGGGTTACAGTGCCAGGGCATCGCAATACACCCCGCCCCCGCAAATCCCAAGGACTCGCTTTCCGCCCCCTTTCGCGTCCGCGGCAATGAAGCAGCGGGCCAGCTGAATGCATTGGTTGGGTTTCACCCTGAGCCCTCCTTGCCCCTGTGGTCTCTTCCCTCTAGCACAGAGCCCCCCGGCCGGTGGGGCTGTGCCCCCGTTTTAGGCCGATTGTTCGCGTCCAGATTTGCATGGCAGGTGCAGGCCTGCGGGGTGATTTTTAGCCCCACGCCCCGCCCCCCCGTATCCCCCAAAGGGTGTCTGCGTGCCTGTGAAAAAGGCCGCCGGTCCCCTCCTTTCCCATGAAGAAGAGAAGACGTCGGAGCCCGCGTGAACATGCTTCAGTTTTCTTATTATTTTCTATAGATCTGGGCAAAAGAACAGCCGATTGTGTGAAAAACCCCGGTGCCTGCAAAAGGGACATTGGCCATCCAGGCGAAGGTGCGAGAGCGAGCGAGCACTAATCGCTGAACCAGGAGACAAATACGATTACCAGCTTCGAGCCTTGAGTCAGAAAGTCTCATAGACTTTAAGATGTTAATCCCCAACATAATCCTTCCTTTGGCGTGTAGGAATAGTGCAGCCACAAGAGTTGTTTTGTTATTTATATTGGCGTTTAATAAAACTCAGCCCGTGGTGAATGGGCTGCCCACTCTCCAATGGTAATTAATTCCCTATTTCAGTGACCCAATTGTGCTGGGATAGAGCAGTGGGACAGGCCCACTGCCCCAGCCTGCCTTTGTGCAGCTACACAGCTCTCGTGCTTCAACAGCTATGGAAACTCATTCTTTTGATGTCATTCAAGGAGTTTTCCTTGGGCATCTTCTAAACTTCAAGGACCCTTTTCTTTCTCAAACGCCTGAAAAGCAGGGCTAGCTTGACCACCTCTGTAGAATTTAATGATTTGGTGAAAGAGCCTTTTGGGGGTTTGTGTAAGGAGAGAGAGAGAAAGAAAATTTGGCAGGGGGCTATCCAAACTTGAGCGCACCAACCTCATTCAGCTCCTAATATATACAGACCTTAAAAGCCATCCTTCCTTATTACACATACTTCTGGGCGTCTCTTGCCCAAGCCATTTTTTTCAAAAAGGATCTGCTGGGAAACGTGTATTATTTTACACTCTTGCCACGCATTCAAATAGGAGCATGTTGGCATTGTGCACTCTCAGCCCTGGGAGGGGGGGGGGAAGGTATTTTCAGCCATTAAAAGGGAAAGCTAAGCTGAGTGGAATCGGTTCGGGTAGTGTTCTATTTACTTTTATATGTTGGGCCCTAGGCAGAGTCGAGGAGAAAGTAATAGCAATTAGGTGGCTGCAGAAGGAAGGTGTGAAATAATAAACTCGTGAAGAACATGCAGTGGCGCTGCAAAGCAGTCCCAGCACAAGCAGCGCCTTCTATGTCTTTATATACACTTAAAAAAAACACCCACCTTCGCAAGTCACAGAAACAATTCTGAATTCAACTCAGAAAATACAGAGTGAACCATATGGCCAGGGTGGCTCGAGTTGGCTGCATTTTCCCCCAGACAAAGAAGGGATTGAGAGTTGAAGGAAAGGAGAAAAAAACCAACTTTCCGGCTGATGAAGCTGTTGTCTGGAGGCAATGATCCCAAATCTCAAGGCTTTATTCCAGGCTCCGACTGAGACGTGATATGTCATATGATTAGCATCTTTCATATTTACAAGAGTAGTATAGGCTGCCAGTCTTTAGAGAGAGGCGAGAGAAAGAAGGGGCATATGCTGAAATGGATTTAGCATTTGAAAGAGTGAAAAGAGATCGGATAAATACACTTAAACGAGGATTTAGTTTTACTCCTGTTGAGTTCTAATGGATTGTTGATTGAGATTTTAGGGAGCTGTAACAGAGGTGTCAGCAGTAATTTAAAAGAGCTATTCAGCCATCTACTGTTTCTTCTTCTTCTTCCACACTTCACTTATTAATGTCTTCAATCACTACTTGGGCCAGAAACACATATCAAATATGATAGTAAGAAGTGCTCGCGCTCTCTCTAAAATTTAAGAACATGAATAGTTGCAAAGTTTAGGCTGTGTAATGCAGTTCTGTTTCTTCACACACAAAGAATAGCACTTCAGCTTCTGCTGGCAGCAGACTTGCATCAGATTTAAGTCATTATCTGTACTGATGTCGTGTGATTATTCAAATATTCTTTCTTCACTACCTTTCTTCATTAAAGCTTTGATTAGTTCAAAAGGAAGTTATTCAGATTGGTCTAGCGGAAAGAAAGAGTGCATTGGCACCACCTAGTGGACAATATTTATTTTAATCAAGATCATTTTTAGGCTCTGGAAGAACGTACAAGTACAATGAACAACAACACATGCATATTATATAAAATCACATTGCAAAACCACGTTTTCTACATGATATACAAGAAATACTGATTACTGGTTTCAAGTTGTTTCAGAAACTAGAAAGGATGGCTTCAATATCTTAACTAAGCAAATTTTCCAAACTACTAACACTTTCAATACAAAACATTCTTGGACCTGGGACCTAGACATATTCTTTGATAAAATATATTTTCAGTAAGTTACAAGAGGCTTCTCTGGTTGTTTTTTGGTCATTTTATAAGAGGCTGTTCTGGTTAGTTTCCAGACTTCTTGTCTAATGTACAGGTTTCCTCTTTTACATCCAGCTCTGTCATGGAATACCATGCTATGAAGTTGTATTCATATCATTCAGGTGGGCAGCAGCACTGAAGAGAAAGAATAAGTATTTGTGGGTGGCTAAAGACACATTCTTTTTAAATTTTCACCAGAGATTTTATTTTTAACGGGAGTCATGGAGTGTTTCATTTACTCATGAAGGGGAAAAAAATTTAAAAAAAACTTCAGTGTTTTATATCAATGGATTTGCAAGTAAGCCAAGTAAGAACTTTTCTAAGATAGGCTATGCTAAATGATGATGTAATTCTAAAGATCAATTAAATACTTTTCAAAGGTTATTTCTGAAAAGTAAAGGGGGGGGGCATTTTTTTTCTTTATAAAAGCTTAGCCAAAATGTAGGATTGGCGGAAAGAACCCATATTCTCAGAGTGAAAACACTTTAGTTTTTATTGTTTGAAATACTGTGTGTAAAATGTTTATCCACACACCAAAACCACATTAGGTTACGTTCTTGTATCCTCAGTCCCAATGATTAACACTTCACTCCACAAGTGGCCCCACTGGAAACAAAGGTGAAATTTAATGTGAGTAAGGGTATCATAATCTGGACCATAAAGAAGATGAGATAATCAGGTTGTGAAGCAACCATTTATTTAAATCATAGCAAAAATGCCTTTGAAGTCACTGGAAGCAAGAGTTGGCCCAAAGTAAAGAAGCACTCCATCCTATGCTATTCATGATGGGCTGCCAGCATGTGTAAAAGATTCAGGGGGTGGTTATGGTTTGTTTCCTGGTACTTAGAGCCTGGAATGATGGCAGTAATATCTTAAATTTTCCAGCATGCTACAGGAAAAATGCTTTTATCACACCAACTCCTGATAGTTAAGGTCACATATGGATGCATATAACTATAGGTAATTAAAATAAGGGCAATAGGAGAGGTGAAGACACTGCATTAATGTATGGTCTGTGAATATACCATCTTAATTTTTAACTTAAAAATTCCGTTTTCAGCAAGTATTTAACATCTCACCTACAGAATTCGGTAAGGCTGGAAAACACTTCTTGGATTTACAGATTTTATACACCCATCACTATGTTATTTGAGCACCCAGTCCAACGTGTGTGTGGCAAGTAGCATAAAACACATCATGTGTGAGAGAGCTGGATGTTTTCTTTTTCTCCATTAACTATATCGTCATGAGGTATTGCTGGAGATATTGGGGCACAGCATATTTTCTCTCCACTAGGTACATTTTCCCCTCAGTTAGTCCTAAACAATGGCTCAGGTCACCAATAACTTGAGTTCTATTTTCAGTGTGTATTTCATTTTGCCCTCTTGCTCTTAGCACTGTGATTACTTTGAGTGCTAGATGAAATTACCTGGAATGTATTTAAAACTAGGAAAACATACTTTAAAACTTCTATTAATTGCTATGATCACTATAAGAGTATATACAAAATTTGACATCATCATTTGAATTGCTGCTTCACACTAAAAATCCTGTGTGTTGCCAAACTAGCCGGAGATTTTTCAGGGTTCATGGCTTCATTCCTAGATACAAGTGGCAATAATTAAGCCTGGAGGTCTCTCTCTCTCTCTCTCTCTCTCTCTCTCTCTCTCTCACACACACACACACACACACACACACACACACACACACACCCTGTGGTGGATAGGATAAGGGATAATCTTGTAACCATTTGTAAATGGGATTGGCTGTAGTTTGCTGTCCTGGCTATTTGAGCATCCCACAGCAATAATTGGTTCCCCATGTAGGTAGTTATAAACTGTAATCAAGTCACCCCCTTAACCTTTTCTCTGATAAGCTAAATATATGTCACTCCACAAGGTCTATGGTAAAAGAGCCTACGTTTCCACTGAGTCTGTAGAACAGCAACATGGTCCTCTGTTAATGACTTTATTAGACACTACAGTAACTCCTCACTTAACGTTGTAGTTATGTTCCTGGAAAAATGCGACTTTAAGCGAAACGATGTTAAACGAATCCAATTTCCCCATAAGAATTAATGTAAATGAAGGGGATAGGTTCCAGGGAATTTTTTTCACCAGACAAAAGTCTATATTTTATACACACACAGTATAAGTTTTAAACAAATGATGTAATACTGGTACACAGCAATGATGATTGTGAAGCTTGGTTGAGGTGGAGGAGTCAGAGGGTGGGATATTTCCCTTACTGCTAAATGATGAACTAGCAATTGGCTGAGCCCTCAAGGGTTAACTCTCTCTCTCTGCAAGGCAGCAGGAATGAGGGAGGTATGCGCATTTCCCCTTTAAGTATGCTGCTGCTGCAAGCTCCCTCCATCCTGAGCCCTGGTGTGTCCCCCCTGCTCTATGGAAGATGGGGTAAGTGGGGTGCAGGAGCAGGGGGAACACCCTGACATTAGCTCCTCTCTTCCTTCCCTCCGCCACTTCTCCCCCCCCCCCCCGCACAGCAAGCAGGAATCTCGGGGAGAAGCTCCAAGGCAGAGGGCAGAAGTGGCACATGGCAGTGGGGGGCGGGACAGCTGCAATTTCTAGCCTGCTGGGCAGCTGCAGCACAGGGAACTTAGGAGAACTTAGCTGATAAGGGGAGCTGATGGGGGGGCTGCCTGTCCACCCTGGTTCCAAGCCCCCACCAGCTAGCTGCAACAGGCTGCTCTTCCTGCAAGCAGTAGACAAAACAGGCAGCTGCCAAATGACGTTGGAAGGGAGCATTGCACAACTGAGCATGTTCCCTAATTGATCAGCAACGTAACAACGTTAACCGGGACGACTTTAAGTGAGGAATTACTGTATAAGGTGGAATTTCTATCTTCCACAGAGGCTTCCTCCATAGCCTTAATCTTTCCCATAACTTTCTCTGAGCCAGGGCTTTGGAGCAGAGCCCGGAGCTGGAGCGAGGAGCAGCTCCGGAGCAGTGGAGCTGCAGGCTTTTGCCTGGAGCTGTAGCGGAGCCGGACCACAGCTCCAAAACCCTGCTCTGAGACCCTTATAATTCTGTGATATGTTGTTTGAGATGGGATGGCCAGTACTGCACATAGTATTCCAGAGGAAGTGGCATCACTACTTCATTATAATATTTATATATGTCATTATAATATTTTCCATCTTATTCTTCATGCCATTCCTTATGCATCCTAACATCTTATTTGTTTTTTATTTTTTCTGACTGCAGCTGCACACTGAGTAAAGGTCTTCATTGAGCTGTCCACAATTATGCTCATGTCCCCGTCCTGAGCTAATACAGTTAATTTAGAACCTGTATGGTGTATGAGTAATTCAAATTTCCTCTTCCAATGTGCATTACTTTTCAATTATCAACACTGAATTTCATCTGCCATTGTGTTGCCCATTCACCTACCTATAGTAGGTCACTATGTAGTTCTCTGTCTTCCTTGGACTTGACTAGCACATAACATTTTGTGTGGTCTGCAAATTTTGCTACCTCACTGCTTCAACTCTCCCTTTCTTGATTGTTGTTAAATATATTAAACAACACTGGACCTAGTACAGAACCTTGAAGCACCCTTGTATGAATCTTTTGCAATTATTAATAGATTTATTCCTACTTTTTGTTTCCTGCCTCTATTTTTCTTCTAAAAATACTTAGTTTTTGAGAGTAGTCTCTAAAAATCTGAGAGATTGTCATAGGCCTTTTGAAAGTCTAAAGTAAGTGTCAATTTTTCTTTTCTGTCCACTACTCACTGACATATTCAAAGAATCTTAATAGATTACCAAGACAAAATTTTCTTTGCAGAAACTGTGCTGGTTAGACCATATCTGATGTTCCAGGTGTTTTATTATTCTGTTTGTAATGATTGTTTCAACCAATTTGCAGGTATAGATATAAGGCTTACTACTGGCCTGTAATTCCCAGGATCACTCCCAGAGCATTTAAAAATTAGATCTGTCATCTAAACCAGGGAGTTATGAGAGAGACACAATGCAAGTTACAGTGCTCTTAAGTTTAAGGACTTCAGTTATCAAGCAATTAGATGTAATTATTTTAGTGGTGCATATATGGAGTAAATACAGAGGTATCCAGGCACCGGGATATAACAAAATTATATGTTACAAGTGCCTATTTATTATATTATACTAGCTATTTTAAAATATTCTTTGGCGTTACATAGGAAAGCACACAATTTCTATACCTTTTTCTGATGTGAAAGAGATTTTTTGATTTCTTTCTTTTGCTTATTCTTTTCTTCTTTCTTTTTCTCCAAGTAATATTTAAGAATGTTGTTCAGTTGTTGTTCATACTGGCTCACATGTTGCAATCCATTCTCTCTTCCTAAAAGCAGTCATACCGGACAATTACATCTTTATTTTGCAACATCCCATCATATAATCATATTGTCATGATGAAAATATCTAATTCCCAAAACATACCATAAGGAAATGTTTCTCTAACCTTGAAAACTGGATTTCTGCGAAGAGCCTAACCATTATAAATCAATGGGGCTCTTCCTCTAATGTCAACAGGCAGTTAACTAATTTAGTGGGTAGAGCTTTGACATCCAACTCTTCTCTTGCAGCAGTTCCTACCTTTTTTTCATCAGCTCAGAATGGCTGTAGCACCACCTAACATGCTAACTCATTGTTTCTCAAGGTGTGCAGTGTGCCCCACATATGGGTGTACTCAGTTTTCATTTAAAAAAGTCTCTGGCTGTTATGGTTCCAAGGAGAATTTTAAAGACATGATGATGGGGATATGGCCTGGTCTATGGTGCTCAGGGGTATGAAAAATCCACATTGGAGTGCTGCAGCTATGCCCCTGGAGGACACAATAAAGTCAATGGAAGAATGTTTCAGTTGACCTAGTTACCGTCATCTAGGAGGTGGTATTCCTACAGAGACAGCAAAAACCGTTTCCATTGTTGTAGACTGCATCTACACTACAGGGGTTATGCTGGCATAGCTATCATGTTGTAGTTATGCCACTATAGTCCCCATAGTGTAAACATGGCCTATAACTGATTCAGTAATGTCTGCCTGAGTTTGCAGAGAGCCTGAAAGAATAGCTTTGAGGTGTGAACTGCCTCCTTTATTTTATTGGGACTAACTCAGATGCCAACGATATTTCAGATGTGAACTTAGAATCACAGAACTGGAAGGGACCTTGAGAGGTCATCTAGTCCAGTCCCCTGCACTCAAGGCAGGACAAAGTATTATCTAGACCATCCCTGACAGGTGTTTGTCCAACCTGCTCTTAAAAATCCCCAATGATGGAGGTTCCACAATCTCCCTAGGAAATTTATTCCAGTGCTTAACCACTCTGACGGTTAGGAAGTTTTTCCTAACGTCCAACCTAAACCGCTTTTGCTGCAATTTAAGCCCACTGCTTCTTGTCCTATCCTCAGAGGTTAAGAACAATAATTTTTCTCTCTCCTCCTTGTAACAACCTTTTATGTACTTGAAAACAGTTATGTCCCCTCTCAGTTCTCTCTTCTCCAGACTAAACAAACCCAATTTTTTCAATCTTCCCTCATAGGTCATGTTTTCTAGACCTTTAATCATTTTTGTTGCTCTTCTCTGGACTTTCTCCAATTTGTCCACGTCTTTCCTGAAATGTGGTGCCCAGAACTGGACACAATACTCTAGCTGAGGCCTAATCAGCGTGGAGTAGAGCGGAAGAATTACTTCTCGTGTCTTGCTTACAATACTCCTGCTAATACATTCCAGAATGATGTTTGCTTTTTTGCAATAGCGTTACACTGTTGACTCATATTTAGCTTGTGATCCACTATGACCCCCAGATCCCTTTCCGCAGTACTCCTTCCTAGGCAGTCACTTCCCATTTTGTATATGTGCAACTGATTGTTTCTTCCTAAGTGGAGTACTTTGCATTTGTCCTTATTGAATTTCATACTATTTACTTCAGACCATTTCTCCAGTTTGTCCAGATCATTTTGAATTTTAATCCTATCCTCCAAAGCATTTGCAACCCCTCCCAGCTTGGTATCATCCGCAAACTTTATAAGTGTACTCCCTATGTCATTATCTAAATCACTGATGAAGATCTTGAACAGAACTGGACCCAGAATCGATCCCTGCAGGACCCCACTCATTATGCCTCTCCAGCATGACTGTGAACCACTGATAACTACTCTTGGGTTGGAAAATCGTTCCCAGTTATGCACTCACCTTATAGTAGCTCCACCTAGGTTGTATTTCCCTAGTTTGTTTATGAGAATGTCATGTGAGACAGTATCAAAAGCCTTTCTAAAGTCAAGATATACCACATCTACCAGTTCTCCCTATCCACAAAGCTTGCTACCCTGTCAAAGAAAGCTGTCAGGTTGGTTTGACACAATTTGTTCTCAACAAATCCATGCTGACTGTTATTTATCACCTTATTATCTTCTAGGTGTTTGCAAATTGATTGTTTAATTATTTGCTCCATTATCTTTCCGGGTACAGAAGTTAAGCTGACTGATCTGTAATTCCCTGGGTTGTCCTTATTTCCCTTTTTATAGATTGGAAAAGGGCAAATATAGTGCCTGTCTCCTGGATTGTCTCCTGTCTTCCATGACTTTTCAAAGATTATTGATAATGGCTCAGCTATCTCCTCAGTCAGCTCCTTGAGTATTCTAGGATGCATTTCATCAGGTCCTGGTGATCTGAAGACATCTAACTTGTCTAAGTAATTTTTGACTTGTTCTTTCCCTATTTTAGACTCTGATCCTACCTCATTTTCACTGGCATTCACTATGTTAGACGTCCAATCACCATCAACCTTCTTGGTGAAAACCGAAACAAAGAAGTAATTAAGTACCTCTGCCATTTCCACACTTTCTGTTATTGTCTTCTCCCCCTCATTGAGTAATGGGCCTACCCTGTCCTTGGTCGTCTTCTTGCTTCTAATGTATTTGTAGAATATTTTTTCATTTCCTTTTATGTCCCTAGCTAGTTTGATCTCGTTTTGTGCCTTGGCTTTTCTAATTCTGTCCCTTGTGTTGTTTGTTTATATTCATCCTTTGTAATTTGACTGAGTTTCCACTTTTTGTAGGACTCTTTTTTGAGTTTTAGATCATTGAAGATCTCCTGGTTAAGTCAGGATGGTCTCTTGCCATGCTGCCTATCTTTCCTACGCAGTGGGATAGTTTGCTCTTGTGCCCTTAATAAAGTCTCTTTGAAAAACTGCCAACTGTCTTCATTTATCTTTAAATATTTCACAGCTCAAAACATGTAAGAAAGGAGGGGAAGTATAATAAAGACCCACAACAGTGTTTTCCAAAGTGTATATGTTGTAGGAAGGAGGGAACTGTGAAGGATTAGCCAAGAGGATGCAGAAGATGTATTCATTAAGATGTGTAGCCACTTAACAACAAAAGTGAATTGCAGAGGGAAGGCGTGACCCAGGGAGCCCTTGATGCTAATTGGCAGAGGGCACACAGGGTGCCAAGGGCTTTATAAGAATCCCCTGGGTCCAACAGCTGCATAATTGTTCACCAAAGGGAGGCATGTGAAGTCTCCACTGGTCATCTTAATCACTGTGAAATGTATGTACAGTTAATATTTAAGGTGTTATGTGTCTATACAGAAAATTATGTTCTTAAAGTCTTGGAGTTAAGGCAGCTCAGCAGGAGATGACAAACTTCAGAAATGTTCCATTCAGGTAGGACACCTGTCTCCCTGGCTGGCCATTTGTGTATTGTCTGCCTCACACTGCATGCCTATTTGGATACTGAGCCAGGTTCAAACTGAAAGACATCAAAATGTCCTGTTTATGAATAAAGACAAAGAATTGGTCTGGTACATCTTGGAGGGCAAAGAAATACACTTGATCCTTCAGCTAGGTGGCAAACAAAGTGTTTGTGCCTAATAAAAGGAGAGTTACAGCCATCCTGGTTGTAAAGTGCTGCAAGGATTTTGGGTGAGTAATACTCTCATATCTTGAGAGCATTTGTCAATTAAGTGTAGGCTCCAGAGTGCATGTTACTATTTTATATGTAACCACTTTCCCCCAATACTTCTACTTGTTACTCTATGCCTTGTTAAATAAACAAACTAAATAAATAAACAGGCAGCCGAAGACTATCCCTGACAAAGGGGGCGGGGAATGCACTGCTGGCACAGAGCTGGAATAGTCAGTTCTGCAGCATCTGCTCATGATCCCATGTTGCAGGGTGAGGTGAAACGCAGTATTCCACTTGCTCCTCAGATGGTGTTGAACGGTCCCAGTCACACTGAAGGGCATCCATCCAATCCAAAATTTGGAAGCAGTGGAACATCACTGAGCTGGCAAGAAATATTCTCACCAAGGAGTTGAGGGTTTCCCCAAAAACTATCCATTAGCTTCCAGAAACAAGGATCATTTAGGGAAGTGGAACCCTTAGCCACTAAGGTGGCTTTGTGACTCAGGTGAATATTCACTAGAATCCCAGATATTTCTGGGATAGCTGCTAGATTACTTTAGAGATTGAAATGTTGGCATTTGATTTCTCCCAGAATTCCTTTGATTTATTCCATATATTCCCGGAGAGGGGAAACACTCTCCAGATTTTTCCCTCTGGATGTAATCACTTCCTGGGCACCTGGTCCACTGTGTCTTTCATAGAGAGAGCCAGGTCAGAAAAAAATGCTTCATTCTACCAGAACTTCTGATTCCTCCGTGACAAACTATCTTATAGTCTCCATGTCCACAGGAGGGTGGGGCTCCTTCTTCATGACCCCCTTCCTCTCTACTCCAGTTCCTTGGGGGAGGGGGGGGCAGACTTGTGTAGGAAGCTCCCTTTTCATGACTAATTCCCTGACAGTAGATTTTGAAAAAAAAAGTTTTAGAAGGAAGACAGGGAATATAACCAAAGAGGAAAGCTGTAAGTTCTAGCTCTAATTATGCTACTTGTTGTGTTGGAGGGGAGAAGAGCTTTAGTTGCCAAAAGGAGAGATTTCAGTGAGTAAGGGGGGGAGGGGGGGAGATGGACAAGAGGAAGTCCCTGTATTGATAAGGCAGAGCTGAGAGGAGGGACTGATGTCTGAAAGGTCAAATTCAAGAGATGGACAGGGCTGAGGTTTGAACTGCAGGGTCTGTAAGAACTTCAGGCCCCTATCCATAATATACCTTGTGCTGGGTTTCAGCTGTGCATCCATAGGCTATGAGAGTTGCCTAGTGCTGGGCTGTTTGGTGGACCTCACTTCTTGATGATTTCATTTCCTCTTTTAACCTGACTTGACTGAGTGATCTGATTGTTATAGGGGTGGAGAAGACCAATGAGAAGATGGGAGCTCTTCATTAGAGGATCTGGCTGTTAATACTCTTCTTTTTTTTAAACTTGTTGGTTACCTGATATCAGGAAAAGAAAGAGCAGCCTCATACTCGCACACTGATTACAGGCTGCTAAGCATAAGTAACCATTTGCAGATAAGCTGCAGACATTTAAATAAGATGCAATTTAGTTTTATTACAGCCAGAAAAAAAACTATTCCAAATAAGAGGTGGTTTTAAAATAAAAAATATTAATTTTTACCTTCACAGTGGTGAATTACGCATCCCCATAGTTTGTTCTTACTCAAACAGGCCAGATTTCCCACAATCAACAAATGCCTCTTTCCTCGTGTCAGAGCCACATTCATTCTCTTTTCTGAGTCTATGAACCCAACTTGTCTTGTTCTCACACATGACAAAACAATTATTTCCTTTTCTGCTCCTTGGAATGCATCTACAGTAGACACTTGGACAGCTTTAATCTCAAGAGCATCCGAGTGGACAGCACTAAGTAAATTATAAATCTGTGGACAAATGAAGATGGTGGAGAGTCATTGGTTTCTAAATATACTAGTTATATAGTCACACTCACTCATGTCTCCAGTAAAAATACATTAAACAGACTAGCAACTCTATTGATTATATATTACAGGAGTATCTCCATCAAGTGTAAACACAAAATTTTGCACTGAGTCTATCCCTGACACAACATCCATACATCCATACATCTAATGAGGGACAGCGTTCCTTCCTGGCAACCAGAGAGCCCTACATAAGACTTTGTGAGCACATAGTGACAGGTACATATGACATACAAATCCTCATTTGCTAAATAGAGAGCATCAGGTTAGACACAATGATTCCATTCCTGGCATACACATCAATTCACAATGGGCTTCCCATCCATTAATTAAAATTAGAGAGGTTCTGATGTATTTATCAATCAGTTTTCTATAACCCTGATTACACTGGGGAGAGGGAATGAACCAAACTTCTGAGACAGTGAATCTCAGCTGTATGAATTAATACAATCCTTCTGATTTGTCTATTAGCAAAGTTAAACACATTTACAGCAATTTGCATAACAGCAAAGTAAATGTAAACTTTGGTCTATCTATGATCAAATGTTATTTAGCGCTCCTTCTTCACTTTTGAGTCCACTAGGAAAAAATCCAGATTGCTCAGTTCAAAGAAAGACTGTTTATAACAAGATTTGTTCTTTTGGAAGAAACAAAACTATATTCACATTACCATTTTAAATAAAGAATAGAAACTTAAATTATGAAGAAAAATGCTTTATTGCAACTTCTTAAGGACAGCCATACAGGGTGAGTATCCTGTCCTCCGAGAGTGGCCAGTGCAAGCTGCTTTAGAGGGAATGAACAGAACAGGGCAATTTCAGTTGTCCAGTCCCAGCTTCTGGCAGGTGAAGGTTTAGGAACACTCAGAGCATGGGGTTGGGTACCTGACCATCTTAGCTAACAGCCACTGATGGACCTATCCTCCATGAATTTTTCTATTCTTTTTGTAACCCAGTTATACTTGTGGCCATCACAACATCCCCAGCAATAAAGTTCCACAGGCTGACTGTGCAAAGAAGTATTTTCCTTTGTTTTAAACCTACTGTTTATTAATTTAATCAAGTGATCCCTAGTTCTAGTGTTATGTGAAGGGGTAAATAACACTTTCCTGTAACTTTCTCCACACCATTGATGATTTTATAGACCTCTATCACTTCCTCCCTTTGTCGTCTCTTTTCTAAATTGAACAGTCAGTCTTTTTAATCTCTTCTCATAGGAAAGCTGTTCCATACCTCTAATCACTTTTGTTGCCCTTTTCTGTACTTCTTCCAATTCTAATGTCTCTTTTTAATGAGACAAGGTGACCAGAACTGTACATTGTATTCAAGGTGTGGGCGTACAATGGATTTAGATATTGGTATCATGATATTTTCTGTTTTATTACCTATCCCTTTCCTAATGGTTTCTAGCATTGTTAGCTTTTTTGACTGCTGCTGCACACTGAACAGATGTTTTCAGAGAACTATCCACAATGACTCCAAGATCTCTTTCTTGAGCCAATTTAGACCCCATCATTTTGTATGCATAGTTGGATTATTTTTTCCATTGTAAATTACTTTGCACTTAACAACATTAATTTCATCTGCCATTTTGTTGCCCAGTCACTCAGTGTCGTGAGATCCCTTTGTAACTCTTTGCAGTCTTTTTGGACTTAACTGTTTTAAGTAGTTTTGTATTGTCTGCAAATTTTGCCACCTCACTGTTCATCACCTTTTCCAGCTCATTTATTAATATGTTGAATAGCACAGGTCCCAGTACAGATCCTCGGGGGAACCCTTCTATTTACCTCTCTCCACTGTGAAAGCTGAGCATTTATTCCTCCCTTTTGTTTCCTATCTTTTAACCAGTTATTGATCTATGATAGGACCTTCCCTCTTATCCCATGACTCTTAGTTTGCTTAAGAGCCTTTGGTGAGGGGCCTTGACAAAGGTTTTCTCTATATAATATCAACTGGATCACCATTGTCCACATGCTTGTTGACATACTAAAATAATTCTACTAGACTAAGGCATAATGTCCTCATTCCACCAAGTTTCTGGGATGCCTATTACATTAATATTCTTATTTACTGCCAGGCACTCTAGGTCACCAATCTTAGTATTTAAACTTCTAGCATTTGTATATAAGCACTTGTACATTTTGTCAATATTCAGTTGCTTGCCTCCATGTATTACATTTAATTGGGACTCATTTATGGTTGACTGGTCATCACTTCTTGTGAAAAGTATAGTACATACCTTATACATCTGTGATTTATATAGTGTAATCACCCCAATCATGGATCCCTCTATTCCACTCGCAATCAGAGACTGGATAAGCTTGATTATAAAATAAACTTCTGCCATATTATAAAAGCTATTATCTCTTTCAATCTGGAGGTGGGAAAGAGATTTCAAATTATGCTCTGCTGAAAGTCTATTTAAAAAAAACATTTAGCCATCCAACGATAATGCAAAAACTCTAACAAGTAAAATCCCAAACCAAGATATCTATTGACTATTATAGAAGTTATTTCAAAACCTACCTGCTCTGTCCCATTAACATTAAAGAAACATAGTGCTGGAAGCCAATCCAATAGAGGACTTCTGTCCATCTCTGAAATGCCATCCAACAGATTTCCTTCATAGAACAGGTCATTGACTACAGCACTAATAGCAGGGTGACAGCGATACTGTGTCCTAAGAAAGACTGCATCGTGTCCCTACAGAAATGCAACACAAAAAATGTGAAGAAAATGTAACTAGTTGCTAATCACTTTGCAATATATTGCTGGGAAATTGCTTAATAATTTATATCAATCAAGCAACTAATAGAAAAGATTTATTAGATCCACTGGTCCCCAAACTCCCCCGCCCCCGCCACTTACTTATCTGGTCTGTGCCCCCACAGAAGCCAGAGCTGGGGCCAGAGCTGGGGCCAGAGCTGAGATCAGGGCCAGAGCCGTGATGGGAAGCCGGGGCCTGGAGCAGGACCAGAGCCGCGGTGGGAACTGGGAGCAGAGTGGAGCTGGGTGGCAATTGAGGGGTTCAATTACTGATAAGCAATACTTATAGAAAAAAAAACTGGACAAAACAATTTTAAAAAAACCATTCTCCTAAAATAACATTTACACTAAGATGCATTTAGATTAACTGCCTCAGAGAACATAGGAGTGAAATCCTGGCACCACTAAATTCAACAGGGCCTGGGTTTCATCCCATATCTTTTTAAATGATGTGTTTAGCAGCACATACCATCAAGCAAAGCCGGTCAAAGAGAGTCTGCTCCAATCCATTATCATGAGCACCTTCAGACCCTTGAATAGTTGGTGGAAGCTGCTTAGGGTCTCCAACTAGAATCAGCTTTTCACACTCAAACCTGCAATCAGCATTCCAATGAAAATCCAAAACACAAATTCTAATTGTTATAAGTACTGTAATTAATTCATTTTACAATGTGGTTCTCTTTATAATTAGCAGTTTGCTTTGTACTGGGTTCCTCTTCTATTAACACCTTGTGACAGAGTGAACTGTCAAATGTGGGGAGAAAGAAAAAAAAACAAAACCCAACCCCACAAGCAGGTGATGCCAATTAACCTCTTAGGGGCTGCTAAGAGTAGGAGGAGTCTGGGCCTATGTAAGTCAGACCTAACACCTTCTGAGGGAAGCCAGAAGGAGAGGCAACATCCAAGGAGACTGGGACACTGAAGGAGTTCCAAGGTGGCAAAGCGGTGCCAGAAAGGGGAAGGAGAAGAAAACAAAATCACCTGGGGGAAAATGTTCTCAGTTTAGGAAAAGTTGGGCCCAGGTTGGGGCTTGCCTCCCTAGGAAACCTTGGACCTGCCTGAGAGGTAAGATAATTTATAGGAAGTGGGGCTAAAGACTTCATTTGTAGATGATGGTAAACTCAGTAATGATATACACCCCTTTTAAAGGTACTCCAACATTCTCTTTAGTATCCTTTTTCTTCTCCCCACCTCTTCGGTAATGGTGAGATCATCCTGGCCCCTCAGGCAATGGCTTGGTGACATGTGGAATTTGGGGCGTAGCTGGAGGGCCAAGTCGTATTCATGATGAACTCCCTGGAGCTTTTACGAATCCACCAATTCACATCCCTCCTTTGTCAACTGAATTAAATAGGTGTCCACTAATGCATACTCGTCCAGAATTTGTCTGTTTTCTTTATGAGAGTAAATTAATTATGTTCTTGAAATACTAAAGTGTGATTGTTATTTAAAGGTGTCACTATTCGCTAAAGGTCATAGCTAAATAGAAATGTAAACCGTTGATTTGTACCTTGCAATGGGAAGGAGAGAAACAGGTTCTGTCATCTGACTGCACTCATCCAGTACCACCACAGGAAACTTAAGGTTATTCATGGAAGGGAATGGGCAGGCAGCACAGGTTGCTCCAACCACTCTCACCTTTGTGATGGGGGGGACGGGGGAGGAAAGAGATTTAATAACCTACACAAATACATTGCTACCACTGCCATGATAGCATAAGTTACATAATTAAATTTCTATCTATCTAGGCATTTCTAGTGTACCCATCACTGTGGTATACAGATACCAAAGACTGAATTTCAACTTCTACTCTAACATCTCCTGGTACACACACTTCTTCAAAGCTGCGTTAACAGTTTTGCCCCCTCCCACACAAGTAAATCTTTTATATTGCATTTAAGGTTTCAGAGGACCCTCTTATCTTGTGATTCCTTTTCTTCAATACATTTAAAGTAGGACTCAGTCATACAAGCGTCATTTACTAAAGTATATCGGAAAAAACTTGTCAGGGTCTAGGGTATATCTCTCATTCTATACCAGTATAAGGCCTTGACAGCATCAGACATCAGAGGGGACTGCCGGTTTATACATGCTTGGCCTCTCAAGTAAAGATTTCTAAAATGTTTATTCTCTCTTCTTTCGATCACTGTTTAGTACCTGTTGCAGAATAGCTTTATTGGTTCCCAGCTTATGATGTTCAATACTCTTCCTCACATATATTTTTTCTGCAGGAGTTAAATCTTTTTTCATCATGGCAAGCAGTTCTTTTAATTGTTCATTTTCACTGCCGGAGCCAGCATGTAAGCTTTAAAAATATTTTGAAATGAGTTATGAATAATGAATATAACTGCTTTTAGCACTCAAATGCAGGAAGTATATAAAAATAGTCCTATTCACTACTTCAGTATGATTGATTTTAGTTAATGTTTGTAAATCTTCACAATATCCATGTGAGATAGGTAAGATTCTCTCCATTGTATAATGGAAGACACAAACATAAGTCATGAGTGCCCAAAGCCACATAGCAAGTCAGCTGCAGTCTGGATTAGAACTGAGGAGCTTGTTTTTCATTCTTATGCAGGCATGTTTATAAATGATATCTGTGTGACACTCAGCTGGCAATTCTGAGTAACTGAACAGTTTTCCAAGATCTCTTCAGTTCATGCTATACTTTAACTTAAATGGCACAGAAAATGCTATCTAGATCACTTCTGCTTAAATCATACCAACTTTTAAACAGATGTCTAAAACCCAAACTATTTTAGATTA
The DNA here is from genome assembly GCF_020497125.1 of Mauremys mutica. Taxonomy (NCBI): domain Eukaryota; kingdom Metazoa; phylum Chordata; order Testudines; family Geoemydidae; genus Mauremys; species Mauremys mutica. The sequence continues at coordinate 32,123,058 of NC_059076.1, read as the reverse complement.
ATACTGCTATATAAGACTGTTTTGATTACAAACTATAAGCCATTACAACTATTACATTTTCTGTAAAATCAACTGCTCTGCAAGAGATAGTGAAAGACACATTAAAATCATATTTCCATAGCCTTCACAGCCATCACCTTACAGTACCACTTACTACTATCAATTGTGTGATCTATTCAGTCCTCTGAAGATCTTAAGCCTTTTACCTGTAAGGAAGAACTGGCTTGGCAATTTTTCTAACACTTCCAACCCTGATAAAGTCCTCAAATCCAAGATCTAGTAGACTTTGAAAAAAAGATGCAAGACATTTATTGTAGAAATGGAACAAAATGCAAAACTTGCATGGAAAATGACTGCTCTTAAGAGTGACAGATAATCAAAACATTGATTTAACACAAACTTTTTTACAGCTAATTTATCACGTGAAGTAATGCCATGAACTACAAAATATGCATTGTTCATTTATTTTGACAAGAATAGATTAATTTTAATTATTTCTCATAGTACTTGATACTTGTATAATGGTCCTCCCAAAAGCACTCTTCACCTGCATCCTGTTACCTGCTCCTTATCCCTCCTTTCATCCCCATCACTTGCTCCCACAAACCTTAATCTCACCAACTTCCTTCCCATCCTGGCTCCTCTTGTTGATCTCTCAATCCTACACTCATGCTCACTTCCTTCTAATACTCATCACTGCTGCTGGTGTCTCTCTTTAATCCTGTCCCCTTTTATTTCTGCTTGTTCTCCTCCTGTCTTCACACCTACCACTTAACTTCATTCATTCTATTCTCCCTCTTCCTCCCAACTCTTCTACTCCCCTTGCTCCACTTAGCAACAACACTAACTTGGTAGACAAACTCTTAATATTCTGCTACCTATGTATGTTTGTCATCACAAAACCTGGCTGTTTTCCTTTGTCCGTATCTGCCCTCTTCTCTTTGCCTTCTCACACGCTTTGTGTGCTAGATGCTGCTGCTCTCTTCTTTCTATAGTTTCCAGCCCCACTCTCTCACACAGTCACTTCCTTTGAAGTGTGTTGTCTAACTTCCCCACCTTACTTTGGGTTGCAGTCAATCATTCTTCTAAGGTACTTTCTCCTTTGACTCTGGCTGGTTTTCCCTTTCCTCAGTCCCCTTGTCTTATTCTTAGTGACTTTAATACTCATACTGACTTCCCCCTTATCTGAAAGCCTCTTGCTGCTCCCACTTCCTGCTGATTTGGTCACTCATTTGACCTGGTGTTCACCATGAATTGTTTACACTCTAACTTTTCCCATCTCCAAATCACCCCTCTCATCTTTCAGCATCACTCCTTCTGCCTTGAGATTCCCAATCCATTAGCCACTCTGGGCATAGTGCTTCCTGAAGCTCCCTGAGCACAGGGGAGTGTCAGGTATGGCGGCTGTGCCACACCTGAAGAGACTGTAATGTGCCTCTCCTCCGTGACTGACCAAGTCTGCTGGAGGTTAGTTTAAACTTAGCTTTGCACAGTTAACACTGCTGGACTTACGAAGTCCTTGAGCTCAGGTGAGCTGCTCTAGGTATAGAGTGGGAGGAGCAAGAGCCGTTACAAGAGAAGAGAAGGACATAATCTAGCCCAAAGGGTTTATACTGGAAAAAGTAACACAATTAAGTCTAACAGGGCAAATGTGCCACTATAATACACATACAAACAAACATACATACACACAGACAAAAAGAAATGTCATTTGCTACCTATGTAGCAAAAAGTCTAGAATCCTTTTAATTCAATGTTACCTACCCAAGAAGTACCCTGTCAACAGCAACATTAGTGGAAGAAGCAATCAGAAGTTTCCATGGGGTTGGTCTTGTGCCTTCAGCTGCTTCACTGCTTTCAAATAACTGTACCAGGAACAAGACCACAACAGACAGCAAATAGCTCTTTCCAGCTCCAAAAACTCCTAGTATTTTGGGAGAAAATCCAAGGTTACAAATGAATTATTTCAAGGAAACATAATTTAATTTTTTTATTGAAATTAGTTCTTGAAGTATTATGGCTTGATCTTTCTCTCAGTGCTTCCTGGGGAAGCAGACAGCTACATGAGCAACCAATAGGTGTGGGGAATCTCGTAGGCCTACATCTTGCATTAATTATCTGAAATGTTTAGAAAAAGAGAATGCTTGACAGTTACTAAGGCAGGAATCCTCTCAAAAGCAAATGCAAAGTGATTGTCCACAAGGTGTGTATTATGCCCCAAAGGGACTGTAGGCAGATATTTAGAAAGGAGAAGAGAACTGGGACCTGAGTTACTCTACAAATGGAATAAATTATAAACAGATGCATGTGCTGACAGCATAACACAAATTTAAAAAAATAGGCAGCTTGATCCAAAGTACTACTGATGATAACATTATTATAAATGTTGTTTATTTTAATAGGTCCCAAGACTAAGATATGTACCTCCCAATACAGATTAAAAATAAGATCTCTGAACTAAGGAGTTTACAAACTGTTTGGATACAATGCAGCAAGAGGGCAAAAAGACAGTAGGGAAGAGTAGAAGATCAAGGACAAAGCTATTGGCAAGCAGATTCTGTGATTATTTAGCAGTGTACAGCACAATGGAGCAAAAAGCCCTTTTTATATTAGATAAATTGATAGAATGAATAAGCAAAAGAAACAAATCCTGACTCTGCAATTGCATCTGCTAACATGGAACCCAGAGTTCATGCAGAGTCCTACGGAACTTAGTGGGATGCTGCAAGGGCACAGGCGACTGTGCTGCTGATCCTGAAGTGGAATCAAAGCCTTAATCAGCATGTTTCCTGTAGGCCTCATGGAAGAAGTGGATCTTCAAGAAAGATTTGCAAAAGGAGAGGGCAGTAGTTTTACGAACCAGCTAAGACATTCTATGTATAGGGGCTTCCATTAACTTCCATTTGGTTTAGTTTGAAATTAACCAGCATTAAACTGGGCATGAAGATATCCTTCACTATAGGGTATTCCAAATGGAGTGGAACCTATGATAGTTGTACAATCTATGTCAGCATTTAAAGAATTTAGACATGAATATTCCACTAACAATAGCATCACATCAACTTGTATGATCAAGTCATACACAGATCAAGTCATCTAGCATCTCTTTGGCTGCTTGCGTGTACAGTAAAGGGGCTCAAAGGATCAGTCAATAAAAATAAGGGCTGTTTTTATTTGCTTTTTACCATGTATGATTGTGATAGGGAAGGCCTGCTGTTTTTCCATTTGTACATCATTTTCATGTGATCCCATCATCTGAGCTATTTGAATCAGTGCTGAAGCTTGATCTGGGTTCAGCTGGAATGTCTGGATCATCTTTCTGGCTAATCCTAGTGTTACTTCTGGACTGAGAAGTCCACACATCATTGTGGTCTTGGTATTTAAAGCTGGCGGAATAAATTTTCTTTTGTTGACTCTGTTAGCATGTTCGGCTCTGAAAGGCCTAAGAAAAACACAAGAGTTGAAAGATCAGTAAATTCAGACCATTTTCAACAAAATGCATCTATACATAACTTATAGTCACATGATTTTAGGGGTGTGTGCATACATGTAAAATTACTTTGATTCCCTCCCCTTAAAACAGCAAGTCAAAACTAAAGTACACTTTCAACAGATCTTCAAGTTAAAAAAGGAGGAAATATTTTCACTTTCATCGTTGTATATTTAAATTATATCCCAAATTCATGCATTATTTTTCTTAACTTTCTTCTATTTTGAAATATAGTAAATCTTTATATGGCTGCCAAATATTTTCCTATTCTGTTACAAATATTCTAAATATCAATTTGGTTTAAAAAACCCACTGTCATTTTTATTTTTTTTTTAAATAAACCTTACCATCACTGCTTATTTGGGCCAAAGATTTTCTGTTTGCTAAACATAATCTCACAAAGTTTTAAAAGTTACTGGTATGCTTATCAATACAAGCCACCTCATGAGTCTTAGGGTTATGGCTGTTAGTTTGGCTCTCTTCTTCCCCTCCCCCTTTTTCCCCACTAGGGAATATATATATATATATTTTAAATCTAATCTTCCTGTGATTTCTTAGTCCTGCATGTTTTTCTGACACTTCTCTTGAGTGAAGGATAGAGTTATCTGAAGTTTGTGGCATACAAGTTTGCATATCTATGCATTTGTACTGTACATGTGGTTTATAAGTTTTATCAGTGGTCTATATTTCCATATGGTTAAACAAGTCATTATACATGTGAATGATAACTTTAATGAGATCATTGCAATTGTCTTATACACTGAACAAACTACCTTGTGACTACTCAGAACATTTTTTACCCTTGGCATGAATTTGTTCCTATGTTACAAATGTAGGGAGGAAATACTGGAAGATTAATTAATGGAATATAAAGGCTGTTTCCATTAAATTAGAATGGTCACTGACTTTGACATTAAACTTGTATTATAAAGTTTCATAATCCAGTGATCGTTAAGAGTCTAATATTAATCTCCAAGTTATAAGGGGTGGGGGCATAGGTGTATGTAAATCTAAACAAATACTTCAAATCCTTGAACGAAATTTAAGCAAGGAATTACTTGCATCATAAATTAATGAAAACTGAAGTGTGACATTAGGTGCAACTATACATGATTTATAGTGCCATATTTTCCAGCTTTTTTTTCACACCTACTTTTTGTCCAGTAAACACAAATTAAAGCTTGTAAAACACACACGAGACAGTGTGCACGCACAGTGGTTACTTATACTTGCATTTTTAGTAGGTATTTCATTAGTGGTACCGTAGCTGGATTGAAGTACTCCAGCATATTTCTCAAAGTTGTGAGCTCAGTGCTAGCATTACAAACCAGCAAGGCGTGAACAATCACTGGAAAGATTACAAAAGAGGTTACAAAGTGTAATCAGCCACAGAAAACAGCCTAGTAATTCATTTCTAATGCTGCATAAATAACTTTCCCTGCTGTAATAGAAGCCAAACTGAATACTTTACAATGTCTAACCTATGATTCTAGAGCAAAAGATCAACAAGAATTTCCTTTAAACCCATTATTTTGAGGGATTTCTAGCTCTGGCATGAAAATCCTTCAAGGATGGAAACCTAGATTCAAAATCTCAGCATTTCCCCTAATATTTTAAGGAAACTATGTCATTGGCTATGGAGTTTAGGAGATGAACTTTTAAAAAGTTCATTATTCAACAACAGACCAGCTTCATTTCCATTTTGTAAAAATCTCTTATAGGTGGAGTTCTTTTTCATAGCATGAATTACAATGCGTAGACAGCAATCTTCGATCAGCTAAATAGCTCATTCTTTTTAGCATGTGGCGGCAGTGTTTGTGCAGAATAATTAAACTCAAGGTATGTCTATACCACAACTAGACACCTGCAGCTGGTCTGTGCCAGATGAATCACGCTCATGGGGCTCAGACTAAGCGGCTGTCCAACTGCCGTGTAGATATTTGGGCTCAGACTGGAACCCAGGCTCTAGGCCCCTGCTAGGTGGGAGGTTCCCGGCCAAGTCTGAATCTCTACACTGCAATTAAACAGCCTCTTAGCTCAAGTCAACTGGCAACGAGCCAGCTATGGTGTCTAACTGCAGTTTAGACATATCCTTAGTCTGCAGATTATTTTTAGTGCATAGTTTACTAGTGTAGACTCACTCTGAGGTATATTTTACAAACTACGCAATGAAAAACTTTACCCAACGAAAACTACAATAAAATGAGAAGATAACAAAAACAAAAGTTCACATTTAAGCATCTTCCAACAGTAGCCCACACAAGTCCTGAAAGTTGTTCCATTTATCTGCAGTATGAATGTTGCAATTAAAGCCATAACATCTATTTTACCTTTAGTCTTTCTTCAGTCTTAAAAAATGATGGAAAAACATTTTGTGCTTGATTTCAGCTCAAAAATATTTAAGAACTAGCAAATTCCATTACGCTTTTCTGAACTAACCAAATGGGGAGGAACTACATTTTATTATGGGAAAATGTAAACTTTGTTGCATATGGATAATACAAAAATAGCTACACCTTAAAATAGCTACACCTTAAAATTTCAAGTTTATGTAGCTAGACCTCAATGAAGAAAATTTGTTTTTTAAATCTAGTGTCTTACTTTTAAATAGCTTATAATGTTATTGTATCTTTAGACATGTTTAGGTTAACATCTCCATTCAGGTTTTCAGCTTTGTAATTGATCAAAGTGGTATGAAATAGCGCTACTTCAATGCCACAGATGGGGTTTTTCCCCCCCCCATTTTAAAATCTAAAAGGAAAATGAATAAATGTGGAACCTTATACTAAAACATTAAAATTGCAAAGCTAGACACACTAGAAGAGTTAAGGGCCCAGTCTGGTGGTTCTCACACAGGGCAAAACTCCCATTGAATTTTGGGCGCCTGGCTAGGATAGAAATGTTAGCTTGGCCACATTGCACACATATACAGTGATATTTCTTACTAATTTAATAGACTGAAGATTAATAACTTGGTATATAAAGCATGTGCAGTGTACCTGGGTTATCAAAGCTATTGAAAACATAACTCTTGAATTCTGTATTTGTGTACACGCTTAAAGTTGTATAAAAATAGTGTCAACAGGTGTAGGCTTCTGTCCTGCTCCATAAAAGAACATACTGAATATTGACGTGATATTTAAGATCCCGAAGAAAAGAGAACACTGAACCAACGGCTGCATCGGCATTTCAACTCAAAAACCAATGTTAAATGTTTTCATTTTTGAAAATATATTAATTCTGATGGGGGCTTATGAAAAGGGCTCCCATAGAGTATTTTAATATAAAAAATATACCAGCTCATTGCTCAACCAGTAAGGAATTGTTTAAATGACTGACCTGAAAATAATACTTTGCACAGTTGGCTAATCAAAAATAATTCATAATAAAGTTTGAGAAATAGTCACCCCATTCCTCATCCCATCTCAGATATTCTTATAAGTATTGGTCTATTGATGCATTAAAAAATTCTTCGGGATAAAACTTACTATTTGAACACCAATTTGAGGGATAATAGCCTTTCAGAGGCAATAATTCAACTTCATTGCTAGATGATGGTCCAAAGAAAGCACTACATGCAATGAAAGTGTCCAGGGATTCAAAGAATAGAGTCTTTGAAACAACCCAAAGGTCATCTGTCAAAACAATAGATCAATTTATTTCACTTAAGTTTCTGCTATTGCAGGCTTTTAAAAATACTCAACATTCATTATTTTGCAAATTAAGCCATTAATACTCTTTAAAATAAAGAGGGGAAAGGCTTAAAATTCAAAAGATTTGTTGGTACAGTCATTTGAAAGGGAGTAATCAGATAATTCACAAGCTTCTTAATACCTTCTTTACTTACCATGAATTACAGTAAGCACACAACAAATGTACTAAAGGTTTTTCCCTATGGTAACTAGTATCAACTGACTTCCGACTAATCTAAAGGTTTTTTTTAATTATTTTCACATTATTTGGATTTCAGACAAATTGTTAAAAGAAACAGTAATCACTGCCAGCCGCTAAACCAGACTACAATTATACTTAGCAGCTATTTTGCTAAAGAACAGTAAAACACAAAAATCCTCTTAACGCGAGATTCTGATACTCTTGGGCTATGTCTACGCTGTGCACCTTACAATGGTGCAGCTGCACTGTTGTAAGGTGTGCTGTGTAGCCACTCTTTATCTGAGGGAAAGAGTTCTCCCAGTGACCAAATAAAACCACCTCCAACGAGAGGCAGTCGCTCCGGCCAATGAAGCACTGTCCACACCGGTGCTTTTTGTCGTTTAAACTTTTGTCGCACCTCTGAGAGACACAAGTTTTAGCGACGAAAGTGTCGGTGTAGACATGTAGTCCCAATGAAGTCTAAGGAACTACTTGGTAAGTAAGGTGCTACTCATCATGGTTTAGGTTGTCAAAATCTGGTTTTTCATTTTGTACAGTAGACAAATATTTTCCTCTGCTCCCTTAAAGGGTACTATGCTGGCAGAAAAGAGTGACACAAGCTGAAGCCTGCAAAAGCTCTATACATTCTTTGCCATACACTATGAGCTTAAAATGTAATTACATTCTCCATTTGCCATACAATGGAGAACATAGAAAGGGGGATTATGAATTGTGTTAAAAGCCAAGTTTTCTGAACTGTGCAGGTATAAACACAGTTGCCCTCACCCAGTTCTGTCACACAAGTACTTCAATGTATGCAAGTAAGAGGTTTGTCCACACAGAATTTCAGTATCTGTAAATGCAAACCCTGACTCCTGAGTACACTTTAGAGTACTGATGTACCTAGTATATGCAGAGGCAAATGTGCATGTACATTTCAGAAGATTTGTCCTATATAGTTATATTCTGTCTTTCAATTAGAAAAATCTCAAAGTGTGTAAGTTAGGTAGATATGAGAAACACCTCATCTACCATTGAAGTGCAGCCCACTCAAGTGGAATGCAATAGCTGTCAAACAGGGGACTACAACATTAAATAATTTAAGTCAAGAAGTGAAAAATACCTTTGCCAAATGAAACTACAGAGAACTTTAGGTAGGCAGGATGTAATTATCAAAAACGTAATATGATTGTAGCACCAGGGCAGACAACTTCCTTGACCTTGTGAAAAGTTCTTTAATGACCACAGTGGTCAAGACCCTTGATATATATATATATATCTCTTCATTGAAAGGCAGTTCCTCTAGCAGAACACTAATCCCTAACATGGCAATGGGTCACTAGGTCTGAACCAGTTCAGAAAGAAGAGTGACACCTATTGAATAACCTACACTAATTTCTATGACCTGAGCTTTTCTTAAAGGCTCCCCATTCAAAAACTAACTATTCCTGACTCTATGGTTTTCAAAGTTTTTGCTTTTGTAATCATGAACAAACTTAACAATACATCTAGCTACCTTTCTAAAATCTGAACTAAGCTTCATTGCTTGTCAAGACTGATGGATTTGAGTTTTTTCTGTGCTGTGATAAATGCTTTAGAAGACCACTTTAGAGACAAAACAGGAACCTGTATTAGACCTGACACTGAGATACTCAGATTCACTTACCTTTGCTGTATACAGAGGAGTACTCCTTTCTGCTCAATTTAAGATATAACTTGCTTTTAGAATCCCCATCAAATTTGGCATTTGCAATCATCAATTTCTTTAGCTTACTACAATGTTTTCTTTGAACATCAAAGGCTCTTCTGTTTTTAAAAAAAAAAATTACTTCAAGAGTCAGTATGTAATCTAAGTGAAAATCTGGCAGATTTCTGATTCACCATATGAAACAAATCAGTCTTGTCAAATAACAGCAAAAATATTAAAATATTTTAATGACTTTTGCAGTTTTCTCTCTCCTTTGAAGAGTTTATGAAACATTTATACCTATTAAGAGATACTTCATTGATATTTCTTACCTTCCCACCTAATTAACCAGGCAAGAAATGGGAATGTAACATTTTCCCCTTTGCTATTAGTTGCGTAGCTGAATATGAAAGCATTAACTTTGAGAACATAAACATTTAGTGTTAAATTTGTTTTCCTTTGCTATATGACTTCAGTAGCAAGGCACACATGACATATTAAGCCTAATTTTTCGAGCTGTTTGGAAAACTTTATAAACAATTTGCAATTTCTACAAAAATGAAAAATATTTTTCACTTAATGGTTTGTTTCAAGACTATCCTTAATTTTCTATCCATTATCAAATCTATGCATTTTACCTATAGAGTAATCATGAACTTCTTGGGCAGCTGCCTCTGCTGCTGCCCATAAATTTCAGCAGCAGCATGAAACTTTGACAATTGCCTGCAGGGTTTCAAATGGATTGCTGTGAAAGCACTAGTGTTGGCTGTCTGCTGACTCAGAAAACACCATGCAGTCGTTTTAAACTTCCTGATGTTAACTGAAGGTAATCTCCAAAGCCAGGAGGACTAGATTTAGGTTGGTTTTTGTTTATTTTTAAAATTGACAGCTTGAGGTCTACAGAAATTGATGGCTTAGACCCCCACAACTTGTTAGGGAATGTTTCACATTCACCATTGGCAAATGTCCAGGTGAAGTTTCAAATGGTAATGACTTTTAGTTACTACCAAACTGGGCCACAATGAACCTGTTTTTCTGAAAATGAAAAGCTCAATATGCCGCTATTAGTCACCCAGTCAACACTGGGAATTCTTATCTGGTGAAGAGGCTGCAGCAATTTGCCGGCCAATGAAATATCCCATTTTAATCACTTTAATGGAGAGAGCACTTGTAGAAGAGCTGTTTAATATAAAATGCAATAAACTGAGGTGGAATTTTACTTCCCCCATCATAATCCCACTGCTAGAGCCAAGATCTGGGATTCAGGCAATTCACACCTTTATTGCCACCCTTTGTTGTAAATTCATGTTCACATTCACAAGTTTTTCTTTGCTACCTCTCCACTTCTTCTCAAGCTCCCCTGTTTATGCATCCTTGAAGCAGCTCTTCTGGCTACAGCATCACACTGGGAGTTCTGTTTAGCTGATTATTCACCACAGCCTGCAAAGTTGCAAGCTTAAATTCTGGAGAAACTGGCTGGCAAAGATGCTTACCAAAGAACATTTCCAATTCGGCTTTACTGAGTGGATTTTGTTAAATTTTCCCAAACAGAATGTATTTATGGGAAAAGTTACACAAATGGTAACAAACGACAATCAGAAGGGGCTTAAATGATTTATCAAATTGCTGGTACCCAATAATGTTTTCACAAGACTGATGAAGAAAGGAAATGCACTGCTGTATTTCTTTCTCAGTCTGAACTTCTTAAAATGTCCCCACAGAATCATTACCTCATTAGAAAAGATGGTGAACGTGGGCCAGATTCTCTGCTGGTATAATTCCACTGAGGTTAATGGAATTACAGCAGCAGAACATTTATACGTGGGTATTTACAAATGTTAACTCTTATAGTGCCCTGTGAAGTATATTTTGTATTCCACTATACCTCACCAAAAGCTGGCAGTCCTCATAGAGAGAAATCTTTTGACATCTGAGGTAAGCTCCAATACTTTTTATATCATGAAGCACTAGACTGTGTCTGGATTTTAGCTGTCCTGGGTTCACTTCTTCTATCCACTTGAAAAATTTACACTGGTCAGTTTTTGGGGCATCACAGGTATAAAAAAGGCGACCCTAGAACAAAGATAAACCATCAACATTTTATTTTGAAAATGCAAATCAATCTAAATTTGCTGGCCCATATTGGATGCTATTCAAATAAAAGAACAAATCTGCTTTTTCAGTAAGCTCCATAAACCTGCTGGAAAACCAAGCAGCTTCCCAGAATCACTCATTTCTGTAGTTCTTCACACAGCACACAGTCAACCTGTGGAACTCCTTGCCTGAGGAGGTTGTGAAAGCTAAGACTATAACAGGGTTTAAAAGAGAACTAGATAAATTCATAAATTAAGTCAATTAATGGCTATTAGCCAGGATGGGTAAGGAATGGTGTCCCTACCTCTGTTTGTCAGACGGTGGAGATAGGTGGCAGGAGAGAGATCACTTGATCATTACCTGTTAGGTTCACTCCCTCTGGGACACCTGGCACTGGTCACTGTCGGTAGACAGGATACTGGGCTGGATGGACCTTTGGTCTGACCCAGTATGGCCATTCTTATGTTATGTAATTGTGTACTAACTGTCTTTCATCACTATCCACAGAATTCAATCTGATATTTAGCAAATTTATAGATTTAGAAACTCAAGTCTCAAGTTAATTATATATGTGTGTAAATAAAATGTTTATAGATGATATATTAATAATCAAATTGAGACTAACACTGATCTTCACAATATAATCATTTTAATTTGTTAATAGAATATAATCTAAGTACCATAAAAAAGAAACAAACAGCACCTTATTTTGACCTTCTTTTTTAACCATAACAAGCTTTGCTGGATGATTGTGATTGCAGAGTGGAACACAGTTTTCCTTACTTTCTTCTCGCCCACCTTTCACTGACTTGCAAAATGATGTGTTCACTTTGGAAAGAGCCTTGTGTAGCCTTTGTGACAGCTCAAAAAGCAGTATGTTTAATTGCTCTTTATATAAAAAAAGAGAGGGGGGAATTAAGATTACCTTCAAATAATACTTGTGTACATAATACTTAAGTAAACAAAGGCATCTGAATTTGTTACTATCAACCTCAAATCTAGAAGGCCAATTTTTCAAAGATGTAAACCTGACCTCTAAATATGACACCACCTTCTGAGTGTGAACAATTCAGAAATTTAGTTCCAACTACCTTATTTCCACAAGTCCCATTTAGGTGTGTAAACTGAAGGATTTGCATATTAAAATGATTGCATTTGAAAAAAGTTAGGTACAAATTTTGATGTGGGACTTAAGTGGTATGTGAGCCTTGGGATACACAACAGCACAGAGGTGAATTTCGCCCTCAGTCTGTTTTTGAAAAATTGGATTAAAAATAGCAATCAGTTTGAACCCACTGTTGTCAGAGTAACTAAGATAGTCAAATCAGATAGAAGTTACTGTTCCCCAACATGAAAATGCAGTACTTTGAGCAAAGCTACATATATCACTATATGGCACATGACATTTTTTAAATAAATGGTCAAGGAGTGAATAGGCAGAGGAGCCTAATATTCTCAACCATAACAAAGTATATGTCAGAATTAAGGGGTGTGGGCAGGAGAGCCAGTCAGGTGCCAAAACAGATACAAATCTAATATTAACATAACATGGATACCACTTCTTCACTTTGTGAAACTTGAGAAATTAATAGGTTGTGATTTTTTTATTTATTATAGTTTCCAACAGATGTCAGCCATACCTGTCAAAGCAGCTGTAAAGATCTGTTTGTAATGAACATAAGATTGAAACACAGTAGGTATATACGTCTGCCTTTTAGGAAGATTAGTACATTTTACTTTATCCCCACTGGGAAAAGACAGCTCAGAGATAGATATGTCCTGCAAAGTAACAAAAGAAGGCATTAAAAAGCCTTGCCAAACCCAGATCCCCCCTTATTCTTTTTATAAAATAAGTAATTCCAAATGGGAGGAATTTTGATTCCTAACTGATATGCAAAAGAAAAGCAGTCTGATTCACTTCAGTGGGACTACCCACACATGTAAAAATAAGCACATACAAGTTTTCAGTACTGGGGCTTTGGACAGCACTTTATACAGTAGTATCATATTCACTTCCAAAGTGAAGCTCTAAACAAAGTGAAATTCGCCCCTGGACAGACGGCCTGCACAAAGTCTATGCACAACTAAGTGCTATTTTGAGAGCTGCAGTGGAAGTAAGGCATAGGCATGGTGCAGTTCTTAGCGCACAGATGAATTCCACCCAATCCATGACAAGTACCATTTCTGCACTGCAGCAAAACTAGTTTCACTTCTACAGTTCAGAAGACTTGTCGGCATTTTATTGTGTATATACACCTTATTATCTGGGGGCTAAAATATGGCCTGCCAGGTTTGTGCCTGGAAACGAATATTTTCACCAATTCTCAAATATCTATTTTCTTGATTTGTAAACTGTAGGACTTTTGTTTTTGGTTCACCTCCTCCCCAGTTCAATCCACTTTTCACTTGTTTTGGACACTGCTTTGTGTTCTGAACTCAAACATCTCTATTTGCATTTCTCAAGAAGCTCTTAGTTTATTATACATACGACTCCTAATTGGTTTGGTTTTAATGCTAAAATGGATGAGATAACTTAGAAAATTAACTACTGCATTTTGAAATAACATTTTTCAAGCCTTAATATTCTATTTTGTGTGAGCAGTCTATATGAATAACCATAACCCTCAAGCTATAAATACAAAATATTGACTTAAAGGAATACTGTTAATTTTAAATGACAAACAAATTAATTGATTTTTATCTTTCACATTTTCCTATTTCCCCAACGTTCCTCCCTCCCTCTCACTGCTGTGTCAAAGGCAGGAAGAAAATGACTAATTATACAGGGCAACTATTAAACTTACTGTGCATTTGACAATATTATGTAGATAAAGTACACAAACATTGTTTTAAACAGATGGAATCTTACATTTGTAGTGACCTTAGCTGTCACTTACTAAAGTAGTAGGTAAAATGTGACTTTTTAAGTTGACTGTCACTAAAGATTGCAAAAGCATGAAATCATCCATTATAGTCTATCAAGCTAATTTTCCCCCTCAAAACATTAACTTCTTTAACCAACAAACTAAAAATGGCTTTTATCTGAAGAAAACATGAATTTATATATAAATTTGAAGGGAAACAAAACCTAGAAAATTTGGAGGCAATTTTCATAAAGACCACCTGAAATGCAGCTATAAGTCTTCTCTGTGCAAAAGTCATATGTTGAGGCACAGCTAAATATAATTTGCCTATAGAATTATCTATTTCTACCTGATGTGTGTGTGCTACAAATGTGTTTTCAATCAGAATAACCAATTTTTGAAAGTGGCCTCGCAAATTCTGGTCAAGACCATAACACCACAAATGGCTTCTTGTCATCTCCCTGGCATCAAAATTCAGAGCATACAAGTCTATATCTGGCAGTGGATGAGCCAGGAGTTAGTCATAAAAGTTATCAGAATAAAAATGTTTGTACCATAAACTCTTTGTGCAGCAGCTAAAGATATAGGAAATCAATATTTAGCTGTAATAGCCCAAAGGAGATCAGACAAATGCAGTTAGAATGCTCAGTAAAATGTTTTTCTATCAACAATAAATATCACACCATTCAGCCTTGCAAATTTTTACAGGCCAGGACTTTTTTTTAACATAAGTAACATGTCACTGATCTTTTCTTCATCAGAAGTGTGGATAAATAGGTGGGTTTTTGTGTGTGTGTGCCTGGAATGGTGAATTTTCATGACTATTTTGCAAGGATGTTTTTGACAAGACCAGCTCCAGATAGTACAGCCAGACATGCATTGCCGGTGGGGCAAACATGTAGTAAGTGTACACAGTCTGCTTGAATAGTTACGCACCTGGGTGCCTCCTATTACACCACGGTGAGTCAGCTGACCTAACACCTTTTGTGCTTCTTCAGCAATAGGAATCTGGTTTAAGTGCAGAGAAATTATCTTCCCTTCTGAAACAGAATCTTGGCTGCTAAAATTTCTGCCATGTTTACCAAGTATGCCTTTTATCATCTGCAGATGCACAGAGTCTGGAAGGCTTTTATTCATGGCATCACTCTGACTCTCTCTAGTGTCAGCATGTGGCATTCCAAAGACATTCTCAGCACAGAAGTAATCAGTCACTTTCACATCACCTCTGTTTTGAGTTATCAAATCACACTGAGCCCTGTTTTGATATTTCAGCCACTTGCTTTGTCTGTTTTGTGAAGTCGCATTAGAAAACACTGGCTGTATAAACTCCCCTTTTCTTTCTTCCAAGCACTCTACAGGCACAGAGGTTTCATACTTCCTGTCCTCGGGCCCAAAAGCACAGACAGGAAATTCTCCTGACTTGTCATAAAAGTTGACTGTTGGAGAGCCAAAGGATTGCTGGACTTCCTCACAGTCAATTACACCTGAATAATAAACTTCTGAGTCAGGAATCTCCTCAGTGGCAGGAACAGTGATAAGTGGCGTTCTTGTTCTAAGTGTGGACGGGAGTCTTGAGAGGTTGCCATCTCCTGAACAGGAGGACTCTTCTATTCCTATAAGGCAAATACGTCTTTAGCAACCTGCTGCACCAATCCTTCAGACGCTATATTAATTTAAAAAAACACACAGAATAAGCAAAATATTCCAACTTCCTCATGCATCTTGACTTTATCATGTCTGTCCTCCTAGGCAGCAAGCCCTTCATGCTGGTGTACCCTGAAGAGTACCAAACTAAATGCCAGCACTTAAATAGTCATTTCAAATGTGATTCTTATATCATTTAAATTCCTATTTTCAAATAAAAATTTAGAAGAGTTGCACTTAAGACCTATATTCTCTAAAAATTGTTTCAGTACTCTGGCAGTATAGCCTCTACTATTGCAGTTACTAATAAATATTTGGAACTAAGGGCTAGCTCAGCAGCATGCTTTCAAAAACATTATAGATTTCAGCTTTAACAGTTGCAAGAAATAAAACAATACCACAAAGTTACTATTGTCCCATGTAAAAAATAAAGTTCTGGAATTACAAGAATCCTCTTCCCAAATTCAATATGAGAAGAAATAATATCCCAGGTGTTAACACAGTCACTAAAAGTAGGTCTGATGGAAGAAAATTTAAAAGCAGGCAAATACAAAAAATTACCGTACTAAGGGTGTAAGCTTGGCTTTCAGCTTTTTTAATGCCTTATTATAAAAGGCATTTGATTTGTTGCAAAGTTTCTTACTGGTGGAAATACTATTTCAGAAATAAACAGAGTACAACATGGCTCTAATTAACTTACCCAGGCTAGCAAGATATTTTAGCTAATTGCTATTTACAACTTTACACAAACACATATGAGACCTGAAACAAATGAGAGTTGAAGGAGCCTGGCATTTGCCAGGAAGCACTCAGAACATTTCAGGATCTAGACATCAGCGTACAGTAGCAGGTTTATGCAATGGAACTTATTCAGTGTCACAGAACTTCAAAGCTCTGCAGCAAAAGTAGCACAACCTGTAATTATAAAGAATATTTTTCTCACTGAAAAAGTATGCTGAATTATCTTTATCACTTGGTAAACATCTGGATGTCAGGGACTTCTGTTCTTGTATGTCTATCCTATTTTCTTCACTCCTTGGAGTTGGGAACATAGAATCAGAATTCAAAGAAGGAACCTGCTGCACTGATAACACCTATATGCAAGGAAGCAATTTGAAAAGCTAAGTTAGGAAGAGAAACAAACGTGAGATAGTAAAAAACAATTAATACTCAAAACATTGTTTACAACTACCTGAAACACTTCCTCCAAAACTTTGAGGAGAGGCATCTAACAAAATATTATATGGATATCAGATACTACTGTTATGACCATTATAGGAAAAGAGACCTAAAATAAACAGCCTATTCACACCTTGTTGGGCTCCCAGGAAGTCCACTGTGTCAGTCCCAAATTAAAATCTGAATGAGAAGATGTTGTAAAATTCAACATCACTGCTGGGGGAAAAAGGAAAGACAACATTCAGACAGAATAATCATTCTGGGGGTCAGTCATTATTACTTCACATTTACTTACGAGATGCACTGGGGATTGGGTCTTCAATAAAGTCACATTTCTTTTGAAAATTATCTTCTGTAATAAAGTTCAGATCATCTTCTGTAAGACTGCTTGAGCCTGGGGACTTCAGAAAAAACTAATTTTATAAAGCTGATAAAATATTATTCATCTTTCAAAATTTTCATTTTAAATGGGAAGACCTCATTTCCAATCAAAAACTTTCAATCAAACAAAATATTTTGCACTAGCAATGTTGCTAACAGGTCTGGAAATAAGACATATAAATGGCTTTCCTCCAGTTTCTTCAGTACTGTAAGGGACACTGTTCTGGAGAAAAGGATGGCACAATATTCCAGGAATCTGAGACCAGATATATAAGTCAGGACAATATGATCCAGACAGATTTTTTTCTTGATTCAGGACTCTGAAGTACATCATATACTGTAACAGGACTGGGCAGTTATAGATGCCACTGTCAAGAACAGATCAGAACAGAACGTTACACTCCTGATTCCCCCCAAATGAGTAAATTGTAAAAGGCCTTGGTTGCGTTCCTCTGGGAGGAAGGTATTCAATTTAATATCCCATGTACAAATGTATGTGTTTAACTGATCAGAGACACTGATTAAAATTAGAAATTCAGTCTTATAAACTCTTACTCATATAAACAAGGCCTCCAGCAGAGTAAAGATTTCTAGGATCATTACTCATTAATTATCACTCTTAAGCAAACTTTGTGAACACAAACTAACTTTTTTAGTTCTTAGTGATTTTGATATATTTATGGTGGTTTTAATAGATAATTCTCCTCCTAAATGTTATTTTCACATGATGTTTTCTTGGATTAGACTAAGGAAAGGCAACTAGAACAAACCTCATTTTACCTGTATTAAGCCAGTCACGACAGAACTGCTTGATAACTGGGGTGACAATAAATAATTGTCTGTTGTGAGGCTTTCATGCTCAACCGTATCTGGGTATTGATTCCACCCTAGCTGGGAGTAGGGAGGTCTCATCACTAGTTCACTAGCGGCTGATCCTTGTACCTGATGCCCTTGAAATTCAGCTGGCTAGACAACATATTGTGAATATTAAAGCAAAAACTGTTTAGCAACAATCTATAATCTGACACAGATTATCTGTAAATATAAAGGAAAAAACACAATTGGTTTGCTCTTACAATACTATATAGGGCAAGCATTAACTCGTGTCTCTGCAACTCAGCACAAACTATTTTCCACATCTTTAATTCAACAGAAAATTGTGACACTCTTCTTCCATTTACTGAACTATGAATTTGCAGTCCATAATAAACTGCATACAGAAAGATGTATTAAAATGCAAACAAATCGGGAGATCTAAGATGAATGTTTAACTATTTTTGATTGGAACTTTACTCAGCATTCTGTTGAAAATGGTGAACCATTATCTTAAATTTTAAAGACATATGGCATTGTTAGCACTTGAACTCCTTAGATTGTACCTTTGATTGGTGGTCAAATGTTCCCTGACCTGGTGCTACAGCTACGAGAGCAGCAACAGATTTCTTTACTTCGTTGTTCATGGAAGATTGCTTGATACAAAACACCAAGAGCAAATTGGTCAGATAGTGCGATTGGTTATTCTGTACATAGTCACTTTTGCAGAGGAGGACCTATTCTGGCTTGAAGTCAAAACTTGCTTCATGGAAAAAGTTCTGAATTTAACATTTAACCCGGATATAGAGCTCAAGATTTTTCTGGCAGCTAATATGTCTATACACTGGAGAACACTGTATATCATGCTCACTGTTTGGAAGCAGAAAACTTGTGGCCCCACTGTTGGCTAACTGTAGTACACAACTGCTATGGGGAGAAACAGAAGAATGTGCTTAGAAAGATGTCTATTTCTGTCAGTTGGAAGAATATGATAAATTTTAATTCTTGAGAGTTAAAGCAAAGGGCTAATAACAGTACTAGATAACATGAACATAATGCAGGCAGGCACTGAGCAAATGTCATCACACTGTCTGACCATGAACCTCAATCCAAGCAAGAACTAGGGCTCTTAGTAAAGTATCCTAGAAACCAATAAGAGAAATCTTAAATAGTGAAAGTTTAAAAAAAAAAAAAACCCTGGGGAAACAGCAACAACAAAAAGATACCAGTGATAATACTGGGGGAGGATAAGATAGCAGCATACCATAGCAGTGGGAGTAGGCAGTAAGTATTTTGGAATAGGAGATACTTAATCCCAGATTCTGCTCCACTAGAGATCCTTTAACCATCTTAAGAAGATATGACATTTTTTTCCCTCAAACAGCAATGGGACCACTGAGGCCAACCGTTAACCATCTTTTTGCGCTGGCCCTATTTCATCATGCAATAGTATCCCATTAAAGATTCTGGCTATGGAATTATTAGCAACAAAAAAATCACTGAGACCGCTTTGCCCAGATGGGAAGGGTCCATTGTAAGAGAATGGCTGATGGATAAGAATGTAGGAAATAGGGCAGTGTATGAAGAACCTTAAAGAAATATTTATCAGAATGATTGCAGCAAGCAATGTTATGACTGCCATTATTTTTAAAATTTAATAGCATTCTCTAACATTTTGCTTTTCAGCTTCTCCATTGTAATTTCCAAACAACACTGAAAATATTCACTTGTATGCCCAATCCTGCACTCCTTACTTGGGTAAAACTCCCATTAATTTCTTACTAAGGTGGACAGGAACTTTATCAGAGGAGTGTGGGTAACTATCATTTGTTTTACAGCACTCAGAAGGGTGCCAGGCACCTCCCAGTACAGATAGACAAAATAAATGTGCTGCTGTGCTTAATGCCTTATAATCTAGTTTCAGGCAAGGCAGGCAACCGAACAGTATGGTGTGAATGAGGAGGATTACATGAACAAGATCACATGGTTAGCCATCAAAGGCATGTGAGTAGAATGATGGAACAATTGTTCTTTAAGTAGTCCTTGTATCTCATTCAGCTCCAATTCTTGATATATAAAAGATCTGTGTGTGTATACATGTCATTTCAGAGCAGAAGCATTCAGTACATAATGTTAAAGATCATAATATAAATGCAATGACATTTTTTAAATATTGAAAGAATTCTGGAATTTGTGTGTAGAATATTTCATTGTTTGGGGTTGAAACAAGAAGTGTGGCCCTACAGGGTCAAAGAACAAACTGGTAAATTAATAATATCCTCTCCCTTTTACCTTCTCACCCTACAAAAAATTAAACTTTAACATTATTCTGCCATCACTGATTTATTTGGTTTGATTTTTTTTAAAGGCAATAATGATTCAAGAGGGGAATTTTTACTAATACTATCATAGCTCATCCAAACTAAGGCCCCAGTCCTAAACACACACTCAAAACGTGTAGCGTTAAGCATGTGAGTAGTCCAACTGACTTCAATATAAATATTCAAGTGCTTGATTTTAAACCCAAGCATTAGTATTCTCAGGTTTGAGCATAATATACTTACAAAGAAAAAAAACACTTATTTTTAAAGACAATCAACCTGTAAAGGTTTAAACGGTTCATCCACTGTAGATAAAATGTCATACTGATTTCCTTACAGAAGCAATGGCATCTGTGTAAGTAAAAACAGTGATTATCTTTTGTGTTTATTTAATCCTTCTATATGAGATTTCAGTGGTTTGTCAGGTGTCCAGTTTTCACTACAGTTAAACTGTACAAAATAGATTTCATTTTTTTTTAAAAATCAAATGATATTTTCACACATTTTGTAGACTGTGTATACATGAAAAAACTGCTTCTGTTTTTTCCTAAAATACCTTAGATTAACTGTGGTAGGAAGGGCAGAAGTTCTGACTACATTTACAAGAAAACTTGAAGTTATTAGTTCACCATTTAAAAATTAAACTCGGTAGGAACATAAGAATCACCATTCTAGATGGGATAAGTGATCTATCTAGTCCTGTGTCTTTCCTCCAGAAGTGGCCAGATGCTCCAGAAGAAGGTGTTAAGAAATAGTTACACAATAACCTACACAAAAGAGAAGTTTTTCTAATCCTAAGCATACTATGGTTGGCTTATGGTTGAAGATGTATCACATTTATGGTATCAAATATAACTCTGAATATTTTATATAAATGTCCTGATAAGCTCTTAACCTCAATAATATAGTTCAAAATGCAAGATCAAGCACTTTGTCCTCATGATTAGACCCTCAGTTTATATCAGAAATGCATATCAGTTGGAAGCAACAGAGAAGAGACTTGGGTCTGTAGGTTGATCCCAAGATGACTACAAGCAACCCATGTAGCTGTGAAAAAGGCAAATGCAGTCTCAGGATGTATTAAGTGAGGCATTTCCAGGAGAAAGAGAGAGAAGTCTCAATGCCATTATACAAGACACTGTTAAGACCTAATTCTGCTGATCCATATTCTAGAACAGTAGCTTTCAACTTTTTCATTTGTGGACCAATAAATTTCGAATGGAGATACAGACCCTTTTGGAAATCTTAGATATAGTCTGTGGAACCCCAGATGTCCACAGACCACAGGTTGAAAACCACTGTTCTAGAACGATGAATTTAAACAAACAGGTGCAAACAGCTACTAGGATGATCAGGAAAATGGAAGACATATATGAGACTGAAAGAGTTTGGCTTATATAGTCTAGCAAAAAGACAGAGGGAATACGATTACTCTTCATAAATACATCAGAGGAGTAAGTGCCAGGGAGATGAAGAGCTATTTAAGCTAAAGGGTAATGTTGACAGAAGAACAAATGGATATAAACTGGAAATGAACAAATTCAGGCTGGAAATTAGAAGGTTTCTAACCATCAGGTGCATGAACTTCTGGAACAGACACATAATAGGTATTGTATGGGCAAACAACTTCATTAGTTGTGAGAGAGAGCTGGACAAACAGGGTTGCTTGTGATGGTACAAGACAGAGGTCAGAATCCCTGGGGCTCACATCCGGTTTGTCTTATGTTCCTTAAAGCTCATGCTTCATGGCTTCAGTCAGCTACCAGTTGTCAGGAAGGCTTTTTCCCTTCTGTGTACTCTGGGAGGTTTTTTTTTTGTCTTCTTCCCTTGAAGCATCAGGGATTGCCATAACTGGAAACAGGACATTGGACAGGAAGGCTCAGGGCTCTGAAGTGGCACCAAGCATTCTCTCTCTTTTGGATACTTGGGCTGGCTGGTTCTTCATATGCCCAGGGTCTAAGTGATTGCTATACATGGGTTCAGGAAGGAATCTTCCTCCAGGTCTGACTGGCAGTGACTGTGGGGAGGATTTCGCCTTCCTCTGCAGTGAGTAGGGGTGGATCACTTGCTAGGATTATCTGGGTATATCTCACAATCATTTCCTTGCCATTGTGAGGGTCTTGGGCACAGGCGTACCTCGGTCCCTCCTATTCTCAGCTTGTGACACATAAGTCTAGTCTTCTGTGGATGTAATACTATGGTCTAATTTTGGATGTTGGGTTTAGCATGTGGGTGGTGTTCGTGGCCTGATATACAGGTGGCAGGACTAGATGGTCTGGTGATCCCTTATGGCCTTATACCTTATGCGTAATATATTCTGGCAATGAGGACCACAGGTTAATAATGTGGTGAATTAAAAGTCTGTAAGTATATTACATTATTTGTTTATATTCCATCCCTCAGCTCAACCATTGTGGTGTCTCAAAGTATCAAGTGGATTTAAGGAGCAGCATGGAAGCTGATTTTATTTTGTATAGGAACATGCACATGAAATTAATTACCACCACTTCAGGAGGGTCAAGGTACAAATAAGAGCTCTGCATATCTTCTGAATAAGACACTTCAGCTAACTGTTGCCTAGCTACAAAAGAAGGAAAAACATAATAAGTCTTAGTTACAATTTCAATTCAATCAGAAAAAATCTGAACATTTACACAGTCTGATCCTGCAACCCTTACTCATGTAAGTAGTTATCCCCCTGAAGTCATTGGCACTACTCATGGAAATAAGATATTCAGGTCTGGGACACGTTTAAGAAAGTTGCTACCAAGTACCAAAAACTGCATAAGGTATTTTAGCACACATACTAATTGCACACGTTTATGTCAGTAGTGTATATAAAATAGTCTGACAGTACCACTCCAAAAGAGGCTGATACACATTAAAATCTGCAAATTACTGCAATAGCTGTTACTATTTCATGGCAAGAGCGCCAATTTTTTTTAAAGCCATTTCCTAGGCTATTCATTGGTCATATATAAGAAAAAAAATTTCCAGCATAATACCCTATCCCTGAAGACATAGGCTTAACTTTACTTATATGAGCAGTTGCCAATGTCTAAGTCTTTGAAGGATGAGGACCTTACTAATTAATACTCTTCTTCATGTAATTTTGATATCAAAGCAAGTGTATGAAAGTTTTACATGGGAAGAGTAAAAAAAAAAATTGATTGACAAAAGATCCTAACATATTTGGAACTAATCCTGTGTCAAAACACTCAGCTTCCTTTTAAAAAACAAAAAAAAAACAACCAAAAAACCCAATTCTTTTAATGTAACCAGTTTTTGATGGAGAGTGGGAAGATGGAGTAGAACTCTGCAAAAGGAATTAAAAAGGACATCTACATTAACTGAAAACTGCCAAAGTAACATTTTCAAATGTCTAAGGAGGTATTACCAAAAAAGAAAGCTTAAAGACTACTTAAACAATATTTAGCAATATCCTTTTTAAATAACTTAAAACAAATTTAAAATTAATCAAGGTCAACAATTACAGTTGTTGGCACTAGAAGCTTGATAGTTGCTAAAGTAGTTAGCAAATTCTTTTTTTTTTGGCTGGTTATACCTTATGTCTGTTTTTTTTTTAATTATTATTTTTCAGATTGTTATACCACATTTTTCAAATTAGCATCTCTAATTCACCATTGAGTAATCCTGTTATCAGGGCCCACTGCTAGAATGCGAAATCTGAAATAAAATTGCAATATACAACAGGTATTGCTTTCAGGCGGCTCAAGTATATATTTTCCTACCTGGTTATACATTTTCCAGGAATTGCATCTGTTCACCCACTTGTAAGAGTTGACTAGTTTCCTCAACTCCCACTAAGCTCAGAATTGATCCCCTTTATGTGTTTTCAATTACATATGCAGAGTCTGATTTTTATCATTTTAAATCTTTGTTTTATATACAAATGACAACAGCTTGAGGAAAACTCTGTTTATTTTAAATCTTAAAATGAAAGGAAGCCATCTTCAAAAAAAAAAATCTTACTTCTGGAGGTTGTTCTCCCTTCACATGTTGTGCTGTTCACTCTAAAAACATATTAGGGCTAAATACTGTCCAATTAGTTTAAATTGCAATGCACAAATAACTGCAGACAGAATTTGGCCCATTATCAGATTATTTTCAATTTTCTTTCAATAATTTTAACATTCTACTTTGATAAAATTTGTCAAATTTCAGTGCTTACGAATTACCATGTTGAGAAGTCAAATCCTTACCACAGAGACTCAAATATTAGGGGAGCCCGCTCCCAAATCCACAGAAGTCCATGTAAAGACTTCAATGAGCTTTAGATCAGGCCTAAGAGCCTATTCACTCTAGCCAATAACTGTGATGTTAACTAATTATCAATAAAAAATGTTACTCTATTTGTCTTCTGCCGTTCTGAGTAACAAATCATCCATCTTCAATCCTTTTATATTCTAGCTGTTCCAGCATTCTCTGGCTTGGGGTGGGGGAGTGGACCTCCAACTTTCAGGCAATAATGAAGCATAACATTCTGCTTAGTCACTATTACTGTAATCATTTTTCCTACAGACTCTGTTAAATGAATTGTCACCACCAAACTAATTCATTTTATATTCCTTAAAGGGCCCAATCCTATATCCACTGGAGTCAATAGCAAAATCACATTGTCTTCAGTGGTGCAGGACCAGATCCTACATTTATTTTTTTTACAGTTAATTTCAATTGTGAATTTTAATATTAGTAAAAAGTTACAACTTGCAGTTCTGGAACCTGAAGCATTCTATTTAACTACAAAGTAGGTACAGTACAAGGTGATAGTGCAAGCTTCCCCCACAGTATGTTTCAACATGACCTAAAATGATGACTTCTAGGGTTGAAAGGCAGTTCAGTCTCCATGCCCATTCACTCCTTGTCTCCTCTGTTGAGACTAGATAAAAATAAGTTTGTTTGTTTTATTATCTATGCCAAGATACTCATGGAGAGTATAAGATATCAGCTGTAGAACATATAATTCAGTTTTCTAACTGGAAATACCTTTTTTCAATAGAATTAAATCTTTATGGGAAAATAAAGCAGCCAGGTCAAACACTAATATAGAAATCAAATATTTAAAAATTAATGTCATAATCCAATGTCAAATGGAATTTGGCCTAACCTTCCAATTCTTCAGCTGGTTCACTTTTCTCTTTAGTAGTCTCTCGTTGATAAAGCAAACCATTATTGTCCTCCAACATTTGTAAACTCTCTAATGCTGTCTTATGTTCAGTCAAAGATCTTAAAAGAGTAATGCCATTTGCCAACTCAGGAAGCCCTGATGAATTATCAATTTGAGCCAAGTGTTTCAAGCAATCAGTTCCCATTCGTTCACCTTCCCTGACTTCACGGATGGAAGGCATGATGCTTGATCCATTTTCAAACTCAGTTTCACCTATTCCGGCTTCCTTTGAAGTTGAATGCCTTTTTGTTAAAGGGTGAGTGGCAGTTCTGGAAACATCTTTTTCAGGATTTTTGTCCATGACA
Source organism: Mauremys mutica (assembly GCF_020497125.1). Taxonomy (NCBI): domain Eukaryota; kingdom Metazoa; phylum Chordata; order Testudines; family Geoemydidae; genus Mauremys; species Mauremys mutica. The sequence continues at coordinate 32,097,219 of NC_059076.1, read as the reverse complement.
TAAGTCTGTAAAGTTGCAGGAATATATGAAATAATTTCAGTTTTCTCAAACTTGTTGTTCCTAGTATCACATTCATAGTTACTGGCTCCACTGTGCACAAAATTATTACAGCACTTTTTATTCACTATTAAGTCACTAATGGTACACACTGGAGAGAAATCAAGGCCTTTCCTACTGCCAGTGGTTTCAGTATTTAATGTACTTGCATTCATCCCTTCTACAATGTTTTCAGCCCCTGAGTGTCCCAGTTCAATCAAAGGAGTTAAAACATCTTTCTCACTCCTGTCACAACCTTCACAGGTTTCATCACAAAGTTTTAATGGCAGAGACTCTCTGATCTGATTATCGTCTCTCTCTCCCACCATTGTTGAATATTTGACAACTCTTTCCTCATTACTATGTAGCATTACTTCACAGTTCCTATGAAACCTCCTTTCACCATTTTGTGCCATAGCTCCCTTTGTCAAGCATGCTGAACCCTGTGAAAACATGTTACTTTCACATACTACTTTATCTTCTGTGTCACTAAAATCAAAAGCATCCAATAGATTGAAGTTAATCTCCATGAACTGTTCAGCTTGATCACTAACATCTCTACATACAGTTAATTCCTCATTTATAGCTCCAGAACCAGCCCACGTTACGTGCTCAGAAATCCTAGACTCATTAACTACACTTCCTGAATTTATTCTTGGCAGAGGTTCACTTTGTGACTGAGCAGAAGAAACTTTTGAATCTTTAAGACTCTCAGTTACTACATTTTCATTGGATTTGGGGAGATTTGTTTCAAAGGTAATGGACCCATTTGTGCTTCTACAATAAACATCTTCTGAAGATGAGACAAATTGAATGTTACTCTCTTTATTTATGTTTGATTCAGATAATACACAAGTATTGGGCTGGTCTTTGCCAAAACTTTCATTAATAGTTGACAGTTGAGTTGCCCAGTCAGTTCTACTGGATGCAGATGCTTGAGAAACTGTTTTACAATCCCAGCTGTATTGCCTCTCATGATCTGTTAGTTCCATGCGACTGTAATTTAGCTCTTTTTCAACAGGCTGCACAAAGGCTGTCATGAACTGTGAAGCCTTTGGGTTGTAAGGGTCTTGTAAATCCAAACCTAAATTACTTGTTTTGTCATGTCTCCTTACTGTAACTTCTTCATCACAAGATAGTTCAGCCGAATTTGGCAGCATATAAACATCCCAATGATTATTAGTTATAGTTTTCTCTGTAGTATACTGGTGCTGTATATTCTTGGTGCTTTCTCTGTCAGAGTTATCCATATGTCCTGATAGAGTTTCACTCTTTTGTTTAAATAAAATGCCTGTGTTTTCTGATGGCTGACATCCAGAAAAACACTCTGTGATTTCAGAAGGTTTTTGCTCTTTGCACAGTTGTGTTGGCTTGGATTTCAGAAGTGCTATAATCTGTGCTTTGCTCCTGATGTTCTGTGAGACTGCCACACCATTGATTGTCTGACAATTTGATTCCATCTGTCCAGAAATGGAGATGCTTTGGTTTCTATTATGTATCACCTCTTTGGGAATGCCAATATAAGAAGTGGAAACCAGTGAGGAGACAGACATACCGTCTCTATCGCTACTTGTGCAAGCATCATTATTAGAGTGTGATAAATTAGTTTCTGCATCCTTCTTGCAAGTAGTAGAAAATAAAGGAGAGGTGATATGCAACTGAGAAGGAAAGGAAGACTGAGACCACTTGGATGTAGGGGATATTATTATTGCTGCATCATCTTCCATTGGCACCATTTTCTTTTCAACTTGACGTGGCCCTTGGAAGCCCTAAGAGAGAAGTTTTTAATTTTAATCTTATTCATAAATCAGCTTTTGAATTTGGAACATAAACAGTAGAAAGCAACAGGGCACCTATTATGCTGCATGTTATCATCAAACAATTTGACACATTCATTGAACAACCCAAAATTATGGTTCTTTTGTATCGCACCCTTAACAGCAGCAATACTGCTAAACATAACAAATCTATTAAACCAGGGAAAAATAACTCTTGATAATATTAAGAGTTTGCCTTACAGTCCCCCAAAAGCACAAAGAAATGTATCAGTACATTTAATACTAAACTCTGGCATTAATCCACTCTGTTCCCATGCACGGCAACATATACATTATTGTGCAAACCATGCAATGTTTTGAGCCCCTCTGGAAAAAGGTGCTAAGAGAAAAATTGATAGACATTTAAGGATAATGGTATGAACGGAGACTGCTGAAATATACATGCATAAGAATTCACAGAATGATATGTACCAAAACAATAGACATGCTTACATGTGCTGAGCAAGGTAGTTTTGTTCATCTGCAGCATTAATTACATATATTTTCTTTCCAGTACACCTTACCTATTTTATTTGTACTACCCAAATATGTACTAATGCATTCATTGGAAGTGTAATACTCTTCATTAATATTTTAATGTTAATATCCTGTAACTAAACAAAATCTAATATGCTGTAAAGTAAAGCTGGCTAGGAGATGACATATTTAGTGTGAAATTAACAAGTCATAGACCTAAACAATATACTTATATTAATGTAGTTTTCTGCTGAGAATTATACTCAAACATTTTATTATCTCCTTGTCTATACACACCTCATTTGATTTCACTCCAATGGAGCTCCTCACTTACATCCCCAAAACACAGACTTATTCCTTGAATAAGCAGAAAACACTAGGAAAGGCACTAAGTTGGATGCAGTTGCAGGGAATACACAACCAGGAGGAGGGAAACAACTCAGTAATTTGAAATATGTTTTCCCTGACACTCGTGCAAATTAAGAGGTTCCATTAATGTTTTAAATTGTATATGAATGTCAAACATACATAAGAAACAAAAACATACAGTGTGTTTCCTTTTCAAGCCAACAGGTAGATGTGGCAGAGATAGACCAGTGGGCTTCAAACTATTTCTGTTCAATATAGGAGCTTCTGTTTTCTTTGGCAGCTCACTACAACAGTTTTCAGTAACTTTTGCTGCTTCAATTGTGATTAAATATCGATCGCTTTCTAAGTCATCTCCAGGTTTCACCTAGACGAGACAAAGAACAAAAGAGACTGTGTGTAATGGCCAGTGAAAAAATGACCGTTTATCCTAAATGTTGCAAAACATATGCATACTGAAAGATTTTTTGTTTACAATATTGTCAGACATGAAACCATAACACAACATTCACTCTATCCTAGATAACTGGAGCAGACTAGCTATGAAAGCAAACATTAGCCCTTGGTTTCAAATTGTTTGTATAGGTTCTAACATAAAAACTCCAATTTGCTCAGATTATTGAATACTGTATCTTAAAAGAATTAAGCTTTTAAACATCTAGCTCCTTAAATCATAATTATTTATATAGGTCTATCAGTGTTTGGCTGTACAATAACTCAGTAGTACCAAACAAACAAGCAGCTCTCCACCTCAAGAGCTTGCAACATAAAAAGGTACTATACAGATCAAAATCAAACATGTAATGGTGAGAGTACACTGCAGTAGTAATGCTTTCTAGAATAGGTAGGTCTATGAATGGTGGCTTTTTTGTTTGTTTGTTTTTTAAAGAAATGGTGTGAAAGAATTACACACTTTAGTAGGAGGATATTCCAAGCATAGTGAGTTGCACAACCACATGCAGTGAAAACTTACTGTATATTAATATTCTTTATCCACCATTGGTGCATTTGTCAGTTATCCACTGTACTCAAAATCTGCTATGTACTGCTTTACATATAGTGACATACAAACAACCTGTCCAGATGATTGTTTTCTAATGTAAAAATTTAACAGCTGCAAGGATTAGAACATTAGCAATGACAAGCTAGACAAAACTGTAGAGTATGGAATTTTGGATCATGTGAAGATAAAAGATGCTGCCTCAAATTACTTATCCAAACAAGGATAAAAGCTTTTAAATGATAATAATAATAATAAAATACCTGAGATTGAACAAATAGACTCTCCAAACATTGTCCTCTGTCATCAAATAAGGTTACCTGTATTAAAATAGGATAATTTTAAACAACAATTGTGTTTCAAAAAGCAAACAGAGTGACACAAATAGAAGCTGCAAGAGTAGTACTATATACGATACTCTAAAACGGTATCATACTGTATTAAACCTGAATTCTTCACCTTATTTCCTCCAATACCGGTCTTCAAAACTCCATCTTGCCATATTTTTGATTTCTTAGTCTTCTGATGAGTGTACAAGACCTTATTTAAAAAAATGTAAACACAAATTATTTACAGTGGTCATACACGCATATTTGAATTTTATATACAATTTTAAAAATAAGACTTACAGTAAACTCCTGACAAGCCATTGCTTTGGTGAAACAAAGCAATCCCAAGACTTACTGCAGGTATTCAGATCTTCACAATACCCAAAAGAGAGAAGGGCATATTTAGAATTCAACTCAGCTGCAATGCAAGTGTGTCAGACAAAAAAGATACACATCCAGTTCTTTCTCTATAAGGGAGTGGGAAGTAAGACACAGCAAAAACTGGGGGGTCGTGCTAGTGAAGGAATTTTGGCATTCTAAAGATTCATATGGTGAAAATAAGCTAACAAAAATTATTAGCAAAAGTAGCATTTTTAGTACATATGAAGAAGAGGTCTAATTTTCAGAGGTGCTGAGCATCTTTAACTCCTATTCATTTTAATGGAAGCTCTGGCCGATTGATTTTTCAGAGATGTGCTAATATCAAATAATAATTATACACACTTTGAAAATTAGGCTAATAATTTTCAAACAGAAAATAACATATCCACTACTAACAAATTAAAGATTTTTCAAGTCCCTAGTGATTTGGTGGGGCTTCATTTTTGGATACCTAATTTTAAACACCACGAAAGGGCCCAATCTTTGAATGTGCTGAGTACACATATTGCAAAATCAAGCTTCTTTCAGGTGTCTCAAGTTGGGCACCTAAAATCACTAGTCACCTATGAAAAACTTGACCTAAGGCAGTCACTAGTAATCAAAGCTTTATATAAACATTTCCTCATCTTCAAACATTGTGACACACCAATAGAGTAGAAAAGCAACTGTTAAACATCATAACTTGTATTTATGTGTAAAGACTTGCACTTACATTGGGATCTTCAACTAAAACACAACCCCAGGAACACAGCTAACACTGGCAATTGCTCTAACTTCTTGAAATCACTGGCTGGCTCTGTAGATAGCAACATAAGTGTTTAAAAGTAATCAGACATAAGAAAAGGCATATGGCAGGACATAACATGGGAAAGCTGTAGAGATTATAGAAAAAGATCTGATGACTAGACTATTAAAAATAGCTGAAGGGATAATGAGAATATTTAGTATATTTTAACATTTGGAGCAGTAGAGACAAGTTGAAAAAGCTCATAGGATAGTTTTCTAGTTGGTCCCCAAAAGGTATTTTTGAAAAATCATAATATGCTGATTATGTTGTTAGCAGATAAACAGATATTAAATTCACATATATTTTCTTTCTACATAAATGTCTTTACAACTGAATAAAAAACATGTATTAGAAGATAAAAATATATTCATGCTTTTTCTCATGATAATGTCTCCCAAGCTGTACTACCTTTTTCATTAAGAATTCCAGTTTGAAAGTGTCTTGTCTTTCAGCTTCTTAAATTCTACACACTTACCACAAGGTGGCTCAGAACCTTTACTATAAATTTATTCTTCTCAGTCTTGGTACTGTTTAGAGAGGTGTATGAAAAATCATGTTCCTAACTGTGCAATTCACAGATTCTGTGACCTATCACCATTTGTGGAACAATACAGTACCAGAAGAGAAGTCTGCACTTTCCCCTTACTTGAGCTAATGACAGTGCTAGATCAAGCCATTTACACAAGGATGGTTACTTAAGAGCAGAATGGGAATTTTCAGATAGTCTTCATCTCATCCCTAGTAACAAAATGGAACAAGAATAAGAATGGAAATTATAGACTGTCAGTCAACAGGTAGGCATCATGAATCAGCATTTATGTTGAACTCCCCATCAGCATGCGACCCAGAGGAAACTAATGATTAGAGCCTTGTACAGTTACAAAATGTATATCTGCATCAGATCTGAAAACATGATCTGCGGATATAAAACAAACAACTGCAGATTTGCAGGGCTCTACTAGTGATCCAACCACAGGACCAAATTCAGTGATGAATCCTGATCACATGCCCGCCGAGGCACAATGTAGATGTGCTAAGAAGATCAATGGGTACAATATTTTAAGGTAGACTGAATAATAGGGCCACTAATACAGACTTCATGTTGCTTGGTTTATTGCTTCCTGAAAGAATATAACTGCAGCTGTTGAAAGCCTTAATGACCTAAAATAAATCAGCAATTTTGATAATGCTTAATCTTACAAATAAGACCGTACTGCATGTCTTTCATAGAAACTACCTCTAAATGTTTTCAAGTTACAAATTTAACAGCAGCAAAGGAAGAGAGAAATTAAAAGGAAGAAAAATAATCAACTTTTCTTTCTGATCCAGCACTAATTCCTAGAAAGTATTATGGCCCTGTAAGGATTTGTACCAGAACAACCTGTACTCATATATTCATGGCAGAGCATGAAGCATTATTTTGCTCTCACATCACTCCTTTCATATTAAAGGTGATTAACAGTCACTCTCTCAAACCATTTAGAAGGGAATTTTCAAAAGCATTCCATGTTAGCAGAACACTGGTCTTACTGAAGTCAATGGGACTTTTACCACTGACTTCAATGACAGCAGAGTTAAGCCAATACTGAGTGCTTTTAAAAATCCCAACGTTAAAGACTAATGGTTTTTAACCCTTGAAAGTTGGGTTACTAGTGTAACTGAAGTTCTTATCATTTCAAAGTTAGATATTATTTTTCTGTCTGAGAGCAAGACAGTAGGCTCTATAATTTTTTCGTGATTTCTTTGGTCTAGCAGAGTTTAAAAAAAAAAAAAGTGAACCAGGACTGACTATAGCAAATCCTGGCTCTGGAGCAAGCTGATGAAAAGCACTAAGGTGACCTGCCCTGGAAAAAAGTTGGGCTTCTGCTCTTTTCCTTTAGAGGCCCGAGCACTTCACAGACATCTACCCCGGGCAGCCCCCGCGCTGGAGAGCATGCATGGAGGCCTATTTTAAAGTGCTTAAAACAAACAAAACCCATCAGCCCTTCTCCACCAGCTAGCTAGGCTGGAGGACGCTGGTGCCAGAAGGCCTAGACAGGAGGCGAGAGCAGAAATGCTGCCGCGGAGCGGAGACCCCGGGGGAGGGAAGGGGGGGGGGGTACGTCCAGACTGCCTGCGGCTCTGGTCTTCGTTACCAGACGTTTCATGTCACTGACTGACCGCTTCTGTGGAGGCGGACGAGCCCCCTCCCGAGCCCACAGGGCGAGCGGGCGCTGCACTCCTGCTAGTCCCGGCGCAATTAACAACAAGCAGCCCGAGCCGAGCCGGCCTCCCCCGCCCCGGCCTTTCCCAACCTCCCCGGCACGGATCGCGCGCCCAGCCTCTCGGGGCACCGTTAAAGCCGGGGCGGGGGGGCTGAGGGGGCGATCGCTGCGCTGACCCCGATGCGTCCGACAGAGCGCAGGGAGCGGGCAGGAGCCGCCCCTCCCCCTCTCTCCCCGCACCTCTCGCGGGCTCGGCCTGTCTCCCAGGTTTGAAGGTTTCCCGCGCCGCCAGCTGTCGATGACGTTATTTTCCAGCGCGACAGCCTGGAAGGCCCCTCCCCCCCCCCGCCTGGCGGGCGAGCCGGTAGCGGGGAGGTGCTGTGCCCGTGGCACGCGCTGGGAGCGCCCTTGGCAGGCAGCTGACGCGGGGACCCGGCGGACGGGCAGGCGGGGGCCTTTCTCCCCGCGGCGGAGCGTCGCGCGCTGGTACCGATGCTGTGACTGCTGCTGCGCCAGGGAGGGCGGGAGTCCGGGGGAGGAGGCGGGTTTGGGGTCTCTGGCCGCGGGCTTCTACGTCACGGCGCCAGAAGCCCGTCGGAGTTGGCGGCGGCAGGTCAGAGCCCGGCTCTCCGGACGGGGAGGGGAGAAGGGTGTGTGACCCGGGGGCGTTAGTGGCGCGGGGGGCGCTGGGCGCGCTGGGGGGGGCTGGGGGGGCTGCAGCTCATCCCTTCATCGTCTCTCTTGTCCGTCAGGGCTTGAGGGGGTGACTCCGAAGTGCTGTTACTGCCCCCCGTGTAATTCCCGCCCAGCACTCCGGAGTGAGGCCGTTGACACGAGGAGGGGCAGTTCCTTTGCGGTCACTGCAGTGGTGTAACGAGGGGGTTGCCTTCTGCTCTGCTGTGCCTCCGGCCATGTCTACACTGCATTGGAAACCCGACCCACGCTCGTGCTTTGGGTTGAGCGTCCACGCAGTATTGTAAACCTGGGCTCACAGTTGCTGGAGCTGCGCTCACTTGTCCAGTATGTGCTACACAGACCTTCTGACTTGGGTCTGTGGCTTGAGTTGCATCCACACTACAAAATGATGATAGGGCTTGGACCCAAGTCTCTCAGAGAATCAGGCTCTTCACCCCCCCTCTCCCATGGGTCCCAGGAGCTGGGTCCTGAGCGCTTGCTGGTTAGTAGATAGACTTCTGAGTGGGTGATAAGAGGTGCGGGTTCAAACCTGAGTCTGCGCTCAAGTTTCCAGTGCTGTTTAGAACATACTCTATATGACTGCAATCCAAATTCAGCTCTGCGGCCCCCAATTTAGTTTGTTAACCCTACCATACTGCATTTACACTTGCTCAACATTGTAACAAAGCTGCCAGTGCTTTTTTACATGCAGCACCTTGCACATGTGAGAGTAGAATAGAATCTGGCATTGTAAGCATTAAACATGTCTCTCAGTACCACTGTGACTCGTGAACCTCTGACCCATTTCTGTTGGTTAAAAGAAGGCTTTTTTCTCACAAACCACAGTTGCTTGACAGTCGCTTACATCCTGTAATTCTTATAAATGCCTAACTTTCACTGAAGTCAACAAAAACTTGTCTGGGTAAGTATAGCATTGTTTGGCCCATAGCTTTTATTGATAAGTTTTGTTATTGTTTGTCCTTTCTGTGCTTGGACTCTTTGTGCATAATGTGCTGCTCCATTTAAAATATTTTCTATTTAAATTACTTGAGCAGCTGGTGTGCATGCCAGTTGGAAATTGAGGAATAATTAGAAAATACTCTAGGCAATAGATGTTAACGGTGGAAATGCATTGATGCTGGTTTTAATATAGTTATGTAAAGTAGTTCTGACCATTGATATTGTGCTAGAATAGGATATTGCTATAGCTACTTTGAGTAAGAAAATAGAAAAAAATGGAATGTACTTTGGTGAGTGTCCCATTCGTAAGACAATGACCGGGAGTGCAAGCTTTTATGATTTTGGGGTATTTTCTATTACTTCATTATGGTTGAAATCTAAGAGGCTTTTTTGTACAATCCTTTGTTTTTAGAATACAAATCCAATGAATGTCAATTATTTAACTTGATGCTGAGGCCAAGTAACATAAACCTCAGTGGTGAATGACTCAAAGGGAATAATATGACTTTCTTCTTCCACAAATAATAATGTTAGTTTCCCTCAGTTTTACAATACAGTGCCAGGTTGCGACCCAGCTAATTCAAAGCAGTTTCTTGTGTTGGCTACCAGAATCATGACTAGCAGTGAAAAAAGGAGGACATCCTCTGTTGTAGGGGTGTCAATTATTTTTTGTCAAGGTCTACATTTCTTGATCAGGATACAGTCAAGGTCCAGAATCCAGAGAAAAAATAATAAAAATGATTATAATAAGTAAATAAATCTGTGGTCCATTCAAAAGTGTCTGGTGGTTTGGATTTGGACATATTGACTACCCCTGCTCTGTGGGATCACTCCTCCTCCTACCAGAGCTGTGGCTCTCCCCCACCTCCCCACGTGTACATCAGCCAGTGCAGCTGAGCTGGCATGTTGAAGAAAGGTATTTGTCAGGTAATAGAACATTCATCTTCATTTCTCATCCCCCTTCTCTTGAGCATCTTATTGTGACTCTGAGACCTGGGGCAGTGCATCGTCAAGCTAGCCTTGCTCAGGACTTCTGGCAAAGCCACAACTTGGGACCTGATTAATGCTCTCAGCACAATATAGAATTTGCTTAAACTAAAATTTGGTTTTGTGCAGTGTCCTTAATACTTGAAGCTTCCTAAATAGTTTACAGATTCGTTGGATACTGATAGTTAAGTGATGGTGTAGACAAGACAAGCACAGCCGCCATTATATGATGAGCAGTAGCTTTCAGAGACTTGGATATTAGGTGGTTTTTTTGTTGTTTGTTTTTCAGAGAGGGGATGTTGTCTGGAATACATCTATAATGCCTGAATATTTTATTTAGAGAATTGGCTTGCAGTCTTTAACTTCTAACTGGACAGTCATCAGAGGTGTCCTCTATCTGAAAAAAGTACCTCTAATTAATAGTACAATTTTTCTTTTAGCCTCCTACCAAATACTGTATTGCATTGCTGACTTTTGTCTTGCAGTGTGACTTGAACTCGCGTTGAACTTCTGGCTCAGTGGTCAGAGTATGACCTCACTTATCCTTTCAAACTAATTGACAACTTATTGACCTTAATCAACTTGAATGGTCAGCTCACAGCAGGGAGATAAACTGGAATCTTGCTTAGAGGAGCCTGATTTACACAATAATCTGAAAACCATTTCCATTTTTATGCCATCTTGTTATATAGATGAGCTTCCTCTCTGATGTTTCTCCTACAAGCACCACTTCCTGGTATATTGTATTGCAGTACTAGCCATTGGCCAAGCAATGGGAAGACTTAAGTAGCTATCACACGTAAAATACTTCAACTTGTGATAGCTTCATTTTTAGACACCTTCCCACTTTTGCCAAGCTGTGCCTGTTTTTATTTTACACATACAGAATAAAGTGGTCTGAAAGACTGGTCATTCTTAAGGTTGAAGAGTGACACTAGGGTAAAAATAAATTAGAGTTTAAATAACACGTACTTCTATTGATGCACAAGATCAAGTTTGATATTTTCTCTCTAATTATATAAATCCATATAACTTGTTATCTTTGCTCAAGTTACATTCTGTTTTCTACAAGCTTTATTTTATTAGTTGCCAACAGCTCTCAATTTGCCAGTAAGGTCAGTGGGAGCTGAGGATGCTCAGCACCTCATAAGATCAGACTCTAAATAACTGAGAAAAAGGAAAATATTTTTAAATACAGCACATCCAAATTATAACGTAGACTTGCAAAAACCAGTATTTATCAATGAGCCCCAAAATGTGGTGCTCTAAATCTTTGACACAATGTTAAAAATGTAGTGAAAATGCATTTACTGTACTCAGAAGATGTCGATTGAAAAAAATGGTTCTCCACATCCTTTCCTGGTATAACTACTGGCAGAGGTGTGTTTTAGCTTTTTGATAATCTGTCAAGGACCATTTTCTTATGTGCATCCCATTGCCACCACAAGTCTATTTGTGCTGAATACTACCGCCAAATGTTAAAATGCATTTTGGTATTGCACTTCTCTACAAGGAAGCAGACTGTTCTTAAATTTGGGGTTCAGACCAGAAACTAATGCTGCCAGATCCCGAGCTGGTGATAACCAGCATAAGCTTCTGGAAAGACAAGGTGGGTAAGTTAATGTCTCTTATTGAACCAACTTCTGTTGGTGAAAAAGACAAGGTTTTTGTGCTTATGCAGCTCTTCTTCCTGTGACCAACATGACTACAGCAACACTGCAAACATAAAGCTCTTGGAAATTATTGGATGGGAAGTGCTATAGAAGAGCAAAGCAATATTACCTACTATTGGTAGGAAAAACTTCTGTTTTTTACAAAGTTATGTTTAATTTTCAGATGACAGAATGACTGGCATAGAGAATGAAACTGTAAGAGGCAAAGCCATGGAGGAGGAAAGCACCCAACAGAAAAAGGAACGAGAGAAAAAGAAAAGGTCGAGGGTTAAACAGGTGCTGTCAGATATAGCAAAACAAGTGGATTTCTGGTTTGGAGATGTCAACCTTCACAAAGACAAGTTCCTCCGAGAGCAAATAGAGAAGTCTAGAGATGGATGTAAGTTTGCTCTAAAATAATTGAGAAAGTGGTAAACAAATTTCTGTTTTGAATTGTAATTTCATCTGCAGTGGTGACGTTCTTAATTATTGCATATATGAATTATGGAGGCATTCTGCATGTTTAGCTGCTGTGCAGGGGAAAAAGCCCATGCAAGCAATTGGAGCAATGACAGTCTACTCATAAGAGAGATATGGCTACTGGGCTTATGAGGAATCTTATTTATCCTTATTCTTTCCCTTCCCTTACATCCTATTATGATGATGCTGCTTTTGGAGACTCTTCATGGGTGAAAATTCATGGTTCTTTTGATTTTGTTCTTTTTTATTTTGGTTTTGGGTTTTTTTGTTTTAAATCAGTGAAAAAATATGAAAGCATAATCTCGCTATTAATATTTGGTTTATAGTGTAGCTGGTATGGACTCATGAGAGCTCTCACTTTTGTTTTGCTTTTGGTTTTGTTCCAGCGGTTTTTTATTTTGTGTTTTATATATGTTTGGATGAGTGAATGGTTGTTCCTTTGCATGGCAAGGAAGGCTAGTGACAGTTCTGTTCTCTGTCCTTTGATTTTTGTTTGTGTGGTTTTTTGTTTTTTTTATATTGGGTTTCCGGGAAACGGGGCAGGCAAAGCCCGCCCCATGCTAACGGAACCCCCCCCAGCCTAAGGGGAGCTTCCACAGGGCATCAGAAACCCACTAATTGCGGGGGACAACTAATAAAAGAACAGGGACAGGAGTGCGGTCAAAGGGTCATAAGAAGGGAGCCTGACAGGGACACCGAGCAGAGAACCCCGGACAGCGCCCACTGCTCCTCGAAGGCATCAAGGGAGCCAGCGGATGCCACCCAGAGGAACTCCGCCCGGAGACGTGAACGGACTAAGGATCGGAAACAAGCCCCACAGTCGCAGGAGTCTCCATTGGCCAACTGCCTCTCCCTGGTCACGTAGATGGCCATTTTAGCCAGGGCGAGGAGGAGGTTGACCAGGAGGTCCCGTGACTTCGTGGGGCCACGGATAGGGAGTGCATGGAGAAGCAGGCGGGGGGAAAAGTGCAGCCAGAAACGCAAGAGGATATTAGTGAGGAGCCGGTATAGGGGCTGCAGCCTGGCGCACTCTATGTAAACGTGTGCCAGGGTCTCCCTCACACCGCAGAAGGGGCAGGTGTCTGGGACAGGGGTAAACCGCGCCAAGTACACGCCCGTGCTCATGGCCCCATGGAGGAGCCGCCAACTGATGTCCCCGACAGGCCTCGGGACCAGGGTGGAGTACAGGCTGGCCCACCGGGGCTCCTCACCCTCCAGAGGTGGCAAGAGGTCCCGCCACTTGGTGTCGGGGTGGGACACGAGGGTGAAGAAGTGAAGGGTGTGGAGCACGAGCGTGTGGAGATGCTTCCTTGGCACGGTTTGGAAACGGATCGGCTGCAGATCGTGCAGCTGGCTGGCGGAGAAAGGGCGGGGGGACCGGTCGGGTCCACGGGGCAGGGGCCCAATGAAGAGGTCCGGAGGGCTCTGGGTAGGGGGTGGGCGGGGCGTGCCCTCACGCAGGACCCGGTCGAGGTAGGCCCGAGCAGCGGGCGGCAAAGCGGCCTTCACCTCCTGTAGTATGAGCCGGGGAGTACAAGGTCTGGAGAGCCCCATCCGCCGAGCAAGCGTCAGGGGATCCAGCCAGTCTCCCCGGTCGTAGTCCAGGAGGTCTCCGACCCTGGTGGCTTCTGCCAGGACCAACCTCTGGCACACCGCGGGGGACTCCGCCACCTGCACACGGAGCTGGAAGTTGTGTAGCAGGGGCTCCGCAAGGAGATCTGCCCCCTCGGTGGCCGCCACGGACCTGGTCGCGGAGAACAGCTTCCAGGTCCGGAGGAGGTCCTGGTAGAAGACCGGCAGCCCAGAGAGGTGTGGTTTGTTTGACTTTTACCTTACAAAGGAAAAAACTACAGGTGTCACAAATTTTTACTTAGTTTTCTTAAAGAACCACAGAACACCTGTCATTTGAGATGGAAAAGGTTCTTTCAGCTGTATTGTGCTATGTGATGTGATTTTGTGATGTTAGTACAGGCTCAAAGGTCCTTCAATTTTTGGTACGGTATTGTGGACATCCTCCTATGTGGGTTTGTATGGTAAATGAATGTACTAGAGTTACTTTATATCAAATGCTATGCAATCTAAAAATGATGTTAAACCCCTCTTCCAAATGGCTATACATTAACCTTTTTTCTGCATGTTAATCTTAAACTTGGTAAAAATTTTACCAGTACAAATATTGCAACAGTTTCTGTTAAGCTTGTAGCAACATAACTCATTACTACTCAATAGAGGGAGTGAAAGGATCTTTTGTAATGGGAGCATTGGGTTGAATCTGAACACTAAGTGAGTGCTTGGACAAAAGGCACATCTTCAGTGAAAAAGATTTTTGCATCATAAAACCACAATAGAAAGGGGTTTTTCTTTGTTTATTTCCAAAGAGAATAGTTACCAGTGGGAGTTGAAAGAATAGATCAAAATTCCTTTGGGAAGAAGGTTAATGGGGAAGAGAAATAAAATCTAAGATTAGGAAAGCCTAAATTACAGACAGTAAAAATCCACTTCTATGTAAATTCTTGTCAATAATCAACATAGTTACAAACCAGAGGTATGCTCTTGCAGCCTTCATGCATGGAAATAGTTCCAGTGGCTTCTGTGATGCTTTAGAATACATAGATAATACTGATCTGCTGCTAATGTGATTGAGGCCTAAATACTTTTCCTTTTTAACTTGCACTATTTTCACCACTTGCTTTTTTTTCCCCCAGATGTTGACATATCACTTCTTGTATCGTTCAACAAAATGAAAAAATTGACGACTGATGGGAAATTGATAGCCCGAGCAGTTAAAAGCTCATCTGTTGTAGAAGTGTGTATTGTTTTTTCATTCTTTTTTAGCTGCTGTTACTATAGTTGGGGTGGCAGACAATATGGTAGAAAATGCTGTCCTAATTTGTCTTTGTTGCTCTTAGCTGGATTTAGAGGGAACTAGAATCAGAAGACGTCAGCCACTGGGTGAGCAACCAAAAGATGTGGATAGTCGTACTGTATATGTGGTAAGATTGCATCTGTTACATGTGTCTCGTCTTGAAGGTTTATGGACTATTCTGTTGTTTATGAGGGTTAATCTAAAACTTATTCTTACTGAATTTTAGACTGTAAATTCCACAGCACCTGGTTTGTTTCTGTCTTGTAAAGTGCTACGCTATGAAAATGAGCGAAGGATTAGAAGGCATGCCTTATAAATAGAGAATCCAGGAGCTCCGTCTGTTTATCTTAACAAAGAGAAAGTTAAGAGGTGACTTGATTACAGTTTACAAAAGGGGTCGGCAACCTGCGGCACACATGCCAAAGGCGGCACCCAAGCTGATTTTTAGTGGGACTCTGCTGCCAGCTGGGGTCCTGGCCCCTAGATGGATGGAACCCCAGGCCGGCAGTGGGCTGAGTGGGGCTGGCGGACAGGACCCCGGCAGGCAGGGGCCGGTGGACGGAACCCCAGACCAGCAGCGGGCTAAGCAGCTCAGCCCACTGCCGGTCTGGGGTTCCATCCACTGGCCCCTGCCAGCCAGGATCCCAGCTGTCAGCCCCGCTCAGCCCGCTGCCAGTTTGGGGTTCCGTCCGCCTGCTCCTGTAAATATAAAATGTATTACTGGCACTCCAAACCTTAAATTACGGTAAGTAAATGAAGACTTGGCATACCACTTCTCAAAGGTTGCCAACCTCTGGTCTACAAGTAACTACATGGGGGAACAAATCTTTAATAACAGGCTCTTCAGTCTAACAGTGAAAGGTACAACATGATCCAATGGCTGGAAGTTGAAGCTAGACAAGTTCAGACTGGAAACAAGGCATACATTTTTTCATAGTGAGAGTAACTAACCCCTGGAACAATTACCAAGGGATGCATGGATTCTCTGTTACTGATAATTTTAAAATCAAGATTGGGGACATTCTGTGGCCTGTGTTATACAGGAGGTCAGACTAGATGATCACAATGGACCCTTCTGGCCTTGGAATTATGAATCTGTGAACCGGTTAGGATGATGAACAACAAATAATGAATACTAGCTGGTACTTGAGACAGGTTGTTAATGGAATTAGAAGACTGGAGAACAAGGCAGCTTTGGAGTAATGATATACTTCATAACATGAATATTCTAATGTCACTTTTACTATTGCTTTTCTTTTACTGTTAAATCAAGATGCAGCATATACGGTGAATGATTGAACTCAAATTAACTAATGTTAGCAAGATAAGCAAGATATATTTTAACACACAAGGGATATTTATATTGGAGAAATTTTTGTGTATTTTCCTGCACTATTGCTTCCACAGTTTGTAACATGAGAGGAGCTGCACTGATACAGACAAGCACTTTTATTTATATATATATTTGCTTAGAGTAAACAAAGCCTTAGGATGATGATAAAGAGAACTTGATCAGAGAAGATGAGTTTAACAGATAATCTAGAACTATTTTATAGGTCATTAGTAGAGCATACATTACAACACTAATTATTAGTTTTAGAAGTACCAACATGTTTGTTGCAAATCTGGTTTGTCCTGTAGTATCGTCGGTCTTTTGATTGGTTTCAGTGTTTCATTTCTGGAAAACCCTAAGTATCTCTGCACTGTCTCTATACTGAGATTTTCCTGAAAATCTCTCTGGAATGCTGGTGCTGCAGCAATACAACAGTGCTAGCAATGGCAGTAAAAAATGCAGCTGGCTGATGTAAGCTAGTGCTCCTTCTGAGGAGCTGTATTCTTAGAAGATTTTCAGAAGGAGCTCTGTGTAGCCAGTTCCAGCTTCACTGGGTTGTTATCTAGGAGTCCCCTGGACATCAGAGAGCTTTTATGGCTCATATCAAAGTATAGTAACTCCTCATGTAATGTTGTAGTTATGCTCCTGAAAAATGAGACTTTAAGCAAAATGATGTTAAGCGAATCCAATTTCCCCATAAGAATTAATGTAAATAGTGGGGGTTAGGTTCCAGGGAAATTTTTTTCACCAGACAAAAGACATATATACATACATACACACTCTCTCTCTCTCTCTCTCTCTCTCTCACTCTATAAGTTTTAAATAAACAATTTAATACTGTACACAGCAATGATGATTGTGGAGCATGGTCAAGGTGGTGAAGTCAGAGGGTGAGATATTTCCAAGGGAATGCCTTACTTCTAAATGATGAACTAGCACTTGGCTGAGAACTCAAGGGTTAACATGTTGTTAATGTAGCCTCACACTCTACAAGGCAGCACAAATGGAGGGAGGGGAGACAAAATGACAGACAGAAACAGAGAGACACTCTGTATGTGAGAGAGAGATGCGCATTGCCCCTTAAGTATGCTGACCCCACCCTAAGAACATTGCCTTTTTAAGTAGATCAGCAAGTTGAGAAAGCAGCTGTCCTGAGCCCTGTTGTGCGTCGTCCTGTCCCCGCCCCCGCACATCTCCTCGCTCTATAGAGGTTGACACCCTGACGTTAGGCCCCCCTGCCGCACAGCAAGCAGGAGGCTCCTGGGAGCAGCTCCAAGGTGGAGGGCAGGAGCAGCACACAGCAGTGTTGGGGAGGGACAGCTGAACTGCCGACAATAGATAGCCTGTTGGGCGGCTGCCGCAGGGGGAACTTAGGAGAGTGGGGAGCTGACAGGGGGACTGCCAGTCCACCCTGGTTGCAAGCCCCCACCAGCTAGCTGCAACAGGCTGCTCTTTCTGAAAGCAGTGGACAAAGCAGGCGGCTGCCAAACAACGTTATAAGGGAGCATTACGCAACTTTAAATGAGCCTGTTCTCTAATTGATCAGCAATGAAACAACTTTAACCGGGACGACTTTAAGTGAGGAGTTCCTGTAGGTATGTAGCAGGAGCCATTTGGGGAACTGAGTTTTCATTGGACCAGCATTTTTTTTGATTTGTGTACCAAACTTTTTGTGGTGGCATGTATTCAGTAACCACCATGTAGGTGTATATACATGTGCAAAGTACCACAGCTATACAGATCAGTAAATAACTTGGGTTACTCTGGTCATTCTAGAGAATAAAGTATACAACAGCTCCTTTCTTTAACAACAAATAGTGATGTCTGGGCTTTTGTTAAGTGTGGTGTAATAGTGCTAATAGAATTCCCTAAAGCAGTTGTAAGCTCTCCTTATTCCAAAGCACTTCAAATATTTTGAAACTTTTCTGTCAATATCATTTGAAGCAAGGTGTTCCTATGTTAATGAGCTATTTAGTTAGGCTTTGATTTGAAATTGTTGTAAAAAAAATCACTGGTGTATATTTTGTAGATCACCAAATTCCCAAAGCTCTTATATGGAGAGTAATTTGCGATATATATCTGATCCTTCTTACCACCTACAGATTTTTTTAAAAAGAGAGATACCAATGTCTTTTTTTATACAGTGATTTAAATTTCACACAGTAGTAAATCACTTCTTTTGATGTGCAACCATGGAGTGGTATAGTTGTATTAGGGTATGTCTACACTAGGGGTTCTCAACCTTTTTCTTTTTGAGGCCCCCTCCCCCGCAACATACTATAAAAAAAAATCTACAGCCCACCTGTGCCACAACAGCTACTCTTCTGCATATCCAGTAAATTAAAAGCCAGAGACAGTGTTAAGGGATAGCAAGGGAGAGTTCCAGAGCAGAGTCCTAGAGCCCAGGCTGATGCCTGAGCCCGAATGTCTACATTGCAGTTAAATAGCCCCTTAGCCCAAGCCAACTGACAGAGGCCAGTTGAAGGTTTTTAATTGCAATGTAGACATACCCTTAGAGTCCTTGATAGGTTCTGCTTCCATCCTGGAGAGGGGAAGAGAGAGGTTTTTGTGCAGGATCAACACAAAGACCACTTTTGTAGTCTCAGATGAATAGGAACACATCCTTTGCATATGCCAAAATTTGTGGCATAAAATTGCCAATTCATATGTGAATATTGCCCAGGTGACTGGCTGAAAACCCCACACTGATCGTCACTACAGATGGTCAGTTAGCATTCTAGTGCTCATCATAAAGTTTAAAAACTAAAGAGCTACCAGGTTTAATTTACCAGTTGTTTTCACTAGTGCTTGTTTGTTGTTGCATTTGAGCACCTATTTCTCTGAAGCGTGAGTTACCCAAAGTCAAAAAACCATTGTGTTGTGAATTGATTGTTTCAGACCAATGAGTCTGCACTGGCTCAAGGGTCCTCGTGCATGGATGTGATTGCAGAATTGAGGTTTTGGTACAGGAAATGAGACAATAACATATATCAAATCTACGTTGTTGTTGTTTGTACCAAGGGTACAAACTAAAGCAGTGGTGGGCAACCTGCATCCTGTCAGAGTAATCCGCTGGCGGGCCATGAGATAGTTTGTTTACATATATCATCTGCAGGCACGGCCTCCTGCAGCTCCCAGTGGCCAGGAATGGCGAACTGCAGCCACTGGGAGCTATAGGCGGCCCTGGCTGTGGATGGTCAATGTAAACTGTCTTGCGGCCCGCCAGCAGATTACCCTGGTGGGCTGCAGGTTGCCCACCACTGCTTTAAAGTGACGTTTCCAGATGAATGCTAAAACCTGCTGTTACCCCACTGCTGGAATTTACTACTACTTATCTACCTATTTCATTCTATAAGCATACTTGTCTAGAAATGTGAAAATATTTCCTAAATTTTTCTTAGATATTTCATTGAAAACTTTTAAATAGCTAGCAGTACTATGCTACATTGAGCCTCTGATACTATGGTAACTGACTATACAGGAATGTGTATATTATATTGCTAAAAGAGAAATAAAATGTTTCATTTTTTTTAGGAGCTGCTTCCCAAAAATGTCAACCACAGTTGGATTGAGCGGGTATTTGGGAAATGTGGTAATGTAGTTTATATCAGTATCCCACGTTATAAGTCCACTGGAGACCCAAAGGGATTTGCATTTGTTGAATTTGAAACAAGAGAGCAAGCAGACAAAGCTATTGAGGTAGGCCCAGCTTTAACACTTCTTTCCATGTCATAATTAAGGCTACAATTTAGTCATGGGTATTTTTAGTAAAAGTCATGGCTAGGTCACGGGCAATAAACAAAAAGTCACAGCCAGCAACCTGTCCATGACTTTTACTAAAAATACCCCTAATTAAATCTTAAACGCTTGCGGAGAGGGCGCTCCAGCAGACGCTGCTGCTGATCTGGGGGAGGGTGCTCTGGTGGCTGCTGCTGCTCCAGGGGGTGTGGCCCCATACTGCTGCTGAGGGGGCAGCCAAGGGGGCCCCGCTGCTGCCGCAACTTCTCCTGGGGGGGGCGCCCTGGACCAGCTGCCTGGGGCTGCCCAAGCAGCAGCCGGTGTGGCTGGCCCCGGGCCGGCTGCAACTGCTTGGGCAGCCGCTGAAGCTGCAGAAGTCCCGGAGGTCCTGGAAAAGTCACAGAATCTGTGATTTCCGTGACCTCTGTGAAAGACTCACAGCCTTAATCATAATAGAGTGGCAAATGTGAATAGTCTCCAGTGCTGTAAAGGGCAGTGGACGGGAAACTTAAGCTTTAAATACAGGAATTCTCAGAAATAATAAAATTTCAAAGCCTGGATATCACCTTGATTTTTTTTTTTTGGTCTTAAACCTGCAAGTAGCTTCATGAACTGTAAAGTTTTCTAATTCAGTTAAATTAAGTGGAGCAAATAGGAGAAAAACACACTGATATTTTCTCCCTTAATTTCATTGGGCTATTTTTTAGCTCCTTTTGAACCCAGAATAAAAATCTGTTTGACAGAAGCAAAATGGGAATGAAATGGCCTTGCACAGTTCACTGGAAGAGGATAGTGAAGGTATTAATACTAACTTTTATCATAGCTTTGTGGTGTGGTCTTGAGGTTTTAGAAATGATCATTCCATAGCACAACAAAAATAAAAGTAAAACTGTTGTACTGGCCTAAGGAGCTAGTAACACTAATGTCTTGAAGACTAATAAACTTTTAAGCAGTGCTCGTGGACCAGTTATCAAAAAGAAAGTACCCCCTTTGTTGGATTCTTCAGAGACCACATCTTTCTAGAATGGGTGTAGAGGCAGTATATATTTTTAGTAATTATTTCTTTGGTGGGGGGAGGTATTCTGCTGTGAATAAATTTAGTTTTTAAACAATATTTTGTTGATCTTAAATACTTTGTTTTTTTAAATTTAAGTTTTTGAATAATCCACCAGAAGAAGCACCAAGAAAACCTGGGATGTTCCCCAGAACAGTAAAAAATAAGCCTGTTCCTGCACTGAATACAAGTGACTGCAGTGTAGTGGGTAGGTATTAGTGGTGGGGGAGGGGGATATTTTGGGCATAATATTTTAATTCAGACATCTTAAACTCATTTTGCTGCTGTTTAATCTATTAATTTAAAACTTTATTGAAACGGAAATTTGTAACTTTTTGTTTTTCTTGGCAAATATGGGTTTAGGAAGCAAAACTGGAATACAGAGATGACGTAGTGAATTTCTGCCTCTTTTCTGTCTTGAATAAGGATGAAAATTTCCTTTCTTGCTAACCAAGAAGCAACATTGTTTGCTTTCATACTAGCAGACTATGCTCTACTATTTATTATTCATCATTTAAACAATCACCATGAGTCCCAGTCAGATTTGTCACACTTGCATAAAAACATTAAGCATTGAAGAGAAGGATATAAATTATAATAGCAAAATTACATTTAAAGATTAAGGCTGCTAAAACCAAAATGTTTTAGGTCTAGCAGGTCTTGGATGGCAACCATCTGGCATTTTCTTTTTGCTCAACTTGTTAGCTGTATTTCTGTAGAACCAGAGAAATTTACCAGAATTTTACTGTCTGAATATCTCACTGAGGATCCTTAAGTTTTCATAACTTCAGTGCCTTTGGGCAGGGACTTCTAAATGTCAGTAGAACATTTGCCCACAGAAACATGGGGGAAATTGCAAAGGGAAAGCCCTTCAGTATGCTTGAGCAGTGGTTCTGTAAGTGATCTGTAGATTAATGTTGATAGCATAATTCTTCAAGGAGCATGATTATAGTTTCAGTTGACTTGCACAGCTCATTCTTACCTTGTTTTTGATGGAGGAGCTCACTTTGTCTCATGTGGGGTCTTGAGGCTCCTTCCATTCACACAGTGAGTTTTCTCATCACAGCCATCATTTTTTCTGGCCAATGACTGTCTACTCCTTTAACAACAAGGCTTTGTTCCTTAATCATTTGTAGCGATGATCGGTGTGAGTCAAAAGGTGAAGGTGCCGCTTCTACTTCAGCATCTGACTGCTGCTTCTCAGTAGTGTTCTCAGCCCATGCCAGTCTGGAAGCAAATAAACAGTACTGGGTATCAGACCTAATTTTCCCACTTTACAATACAGATAATCTCCCTATTAAGTAATTTGGCAGGCATGTAGTTCTTGGTATATACAAATTGTGATAGATTCAGTGAGTTCATAAAAGCAATTCTGACATTTTCCCAGAATCTACCAAATGTTGTGTCCCCCAATAAATCTCATAATTTAAATCGGCCCCCTTTCCTATTTACTTGTCCATCCTGACTCAGTAAGGATGCTTTTCTTTCCTGCCATCCTCCAAAAGCAGCCAGTTCCAGGGAATGTTGTAATCACATACAAATCGTGAGGAAGAACAGGACTTTACCTCCAACCCTTTCAGGCACTCTTGATTCTCTCTGCTAACTCAACAGAAAGCATTCTAGGAAACCTCTTCTCAACCTTCACTTACAAGACCATGGCCCCACTC
Source organism: Mauremys mutica (assembly GCF_020497125.1). Classification (NCBI taxonomy): domain Eukaryota; kingdom Metazoa; phylum Chordata; order Testudines; family Geoemydidae; genus Mauremys; species Mauremys mutica. The sequence continues at coordinate 32,074,410 of NC_059076.1, read as the reverse complement.
TGTATTGGGAGATTCTAGCAAAACCCCCTCTATAGTTTTATCTTGTCTCCCTATAATAACTAGTAAAGCCCTCTGGGACCATCTCTTGCCTCTTTCCAGTAATTGCAAAGAAGTCTTATGGGATGATCCCCATCTCAACTTTCCCAAGAGCTGAAAACTGAACTTAAGGCCCAAACTCTAATCTCTTCACATGAGGGCATGTTGTGCTACCTCTATGCAGTTAGGCTCGCTGATCTAGTCTAAGCTTTAATCAGAAATGCTAATTGACAAAGTTTTAAATGTGTTGTTTTGCTTTATACAGAAGAGAAGAAGAAGAAAAAGAAGAAAAAATCCAAAATGAAGAAAGAGAGCAGCTTACAGTCTGCTGCAGAAATGAAAGAATCAAACATGGACACTACTGCAGATCAAATAAGCAAGTCAAAGAGACACAGGACAACATCTGAGTGCTTGGAAATGGAAGTATCTGGAGTCCATAGGCAACCTTCTAAGAAAGAGAGAAAAAAATGGGATAGAACAGAAAGCCCAGAGTTAACTGAGGAAAGTAGGCTAGGGAAGAGAAAAAGAAGCAACTCTGGAGATGTAGAGGCATTAGGTGCAAAAGTCAAGAAAACTGTTCAAAAAGATGATGTTCATTCTGTAAAAGAAGAAACAACAGAAGCTCAAAAGGATTCCAAAGGTAAAAATATTATTGAATTTTGTACCGTTTGTATTTTCTTTTAGCTGCATAGAGGCAAAATTAACTAAAGATGGATTTTCGCAATCTTCCAGAGATAATGAAAGGTGGGTTTGCAGAAGGAGGAAGAAGTGGGAATGGGGGAAGAGATTTGGGAGCCAAAATAGAATTTCCTTCTCAGTGTTAGAAATCTTATTGTTAGGGTGTAAGTTAAGGCGAACCAGTTCCTGAAAACCCACTTCCTTATGGAAAGGTGGGATTTTGGACGAGTTAGTACTTGGTGACAGACAAGTGAAGGAGTAGGGAGCCCAGTAGGAGTCAAGGCTAGAGAAGAGCAGTGTTCCATGAAAGGAGGAGGAAATGAAGGAGCTGTGCATGGGGGGCGGGGCAGCATACACACTCCTGGCTTCGGGAGGGATGGCCTCTGGGGTTACTAGGCCTAGTACTTGGACTAGTGTGTACTGGGTAAATTTATGTGCTAAGGAGACTGATAATGGATTCAGACATTGGACACCAATTGCTTTTTATCAAAAGGACTTTAGTCTTTTGAAGCATTCATTAGTGGTATTTGGGCCAATAGGTGGCAGATACATGAGGATTCAGAGAATGAGTTGAGGAATATGTAGAGTTGGATGTCATTGCTCATAGAAATGCTGTCAAGGTTAAAGCTAACACTGAGACATTCCAGAGAGATGAACTTGATGGAGAATAGCAGAGACACTAGGTAAGATTTGATGCTCTCGTCAGAAATGAATATGGTTTACAGGGAAGGCTCAAGTCAGACCTGGTATGGGCAGCTGGAACACCATTGAAATTAGGTGTAGATTTAAAAACTCAAGACTATGCTGACAGGCCCCATATAAAAACCTAGATGAGTAGGATTAAAATCAGAAAGGAATGTGCTGGAGACACTTTTTCTTTTTCTTTTCTACTGGAAATATACAGCAACACAAGATAGCAAAGGCTATGTCAAAATTACATGTGAAGATAAGTATCAGAGGGGTAGCCATGTTAGTCTGGATCTGTAAAAGCAGCAAAGAGTCCTGTGGCACCATATAGACTAACAGAAGTTTTGGAGCATGAGCTTTCGTGGGTGAATACCCACTTCGTCGGAGTATTCACCCACGAAAGCTCATGCTCCAAAACTTCTGTTAGTCTATAAGGTGCCACAGGACTCTTTGCTGCTTTCATGTGAAGATAAGGATCCTTGGTTAGAAGCTAAGAGTAAATAGCTAATCACCTGGGACTACAGCAATCTTAGTATGGGGAAAAAATTGATATCCACAGATCCAAAAGTTTGTGTTGAGAAAACAACTTTTTTCAAAACAAAAATGATAAAATGATAGAAATGTAGGGCTGGCAGGGACCTTTTGAGGTCATTGAGTCTGCATACTGAAGCAGCCAAGTCTATATAAAATGGGAGAGGGGAAAGGATTGTGGTTCGCAAGTGAGGACTAGTAAGCTGAGGGTTTCAGCAGAAGGAGAGTGATAAGATCACGTTTGATCAGGGTAGTCGATTATTTTTTGTCAAGGTCCAAATTTCTTGGCCAATGTATAGTCAAGGTCCAGACTCCAGAAAAAATAACAATAATGTTAATAAGTAAATAAAAAGATTTTGGGGTCCATTCAACAGCATCTGGCAGTCCAGATTTGGCCTGGAGTCTGCCTATTGACTACTCCTGCTTTTGATTTTGACAGGGAACAGTTTATGGGAAATAGAATAGTATAGCGGTTCTCGAACTGTGGGTTGGAACCCCAAAGTGGGTCGTGACCCCATTTTAATGGGGTCACCAGGGCTGGCTTAGACTTGCTGTGGCCCAGGGGCCAAAGCCTGAGGCCTACTGCCCCGGGGTCGAAGCTGAAGCCCAAGCCCCACTACCTGGGGCACAAGCCCGAGGGCTTCAGCACGGTGGTGCTCAAGTTACAGGGTAGGCTCAAATTTGTCTTTGACGCCCCACCCTGTGGTGATGGGGATCGGGCTTTGGTTCAGACTTCAGTCCCCCCCCTCTTGGGGTTGTGTAGTAATTTTTGTTGTCAGAAGCGGCTCACGGTGCAATGAAGTTTGAGAACCCCTGGAATATTGACTCATGCTACTGATGAGGGGGGAAAAGTAGGGAGACAGCAATTATTGTTGGAAATCCATTAATGAGTTTCTCTTATTCACATAGCTGGAGATGGTTTTGATGTGAACTAGAAGGGGAGTGGAGAGGAAAAGAATACTGGATTATAGGTGGCTTAAGGGAGAATTAAGAATCTAAAATGAAGGAAGCAATGGAGTACAATATCTTTTCAGCTTTGTAAAGGATAAACCTTCAGTGCTCAGTGGAAAAAGGAGTGAAGGGTTGGGAATGAAACAAAGTAGAGAGTGAATAATAGTCTAAAACAGTCCATTGCATTCTGCATTGTTTTTCATGTTGGTTGACAGAGACAGTTTGTACTAGTCTGTACTTTTTTAAAATATACTGTGGAAATAAATTAGAAGAGACCTCCCTACATTTCACTGTGATATTAGCAGGAAAAATTCAAAGTGAAAAAGATGATCATAAATGTTTTCACAGCAGTGCTTCTTATAGCAATGTAAATGAAGGAACATGTCATTTCAATTATAATGTTTATCACTTTAAATATGATCTGTCCAAGTCATGTCCAATTATCTTTCTTTTGGGGTTTTTCATTTAGAAGTTACTACAGAAGAGGAGAAAGATGGTGATAAGAAAGACACATCTCTTTCAAAATCAAAAAGGAAGCATAAGAAAAAGCACAAAGAAAGGCACAAGATGGGAGAGGAGGTCATTCCATTGAGAGTACTCTCAAAGTATGTTATGACACCAACTAATGTTTATAGCATTCAGAGTAGGGTTTTTTTGTCCTGATTGAGTATACCATACCATTCAGAAAGAGAGCAATGGTATTAACCTGCTTGCACTGTAGGGCAGTAATGGTTTTTTTCCCCACCTTATCAGTTAACTGCTATAAGCTGTCAGTCAACATTAGTTCAAGTTAATGTCACTGCATTAATATATCAGATGGTTTTATTTATTTGAGAACTTGTCAAAATTTGTCTTAAGACTGCTGTTTTAGGAGTAGTAATGAGGAAAATATTGTTTCCACCATATGGTGGGATGTTAGCTATATTTCAGATAATGAAAAATACACAGAACCCTGCTGTCTGTGTAGCAAATAACTTCAATCTCTTATGTAAAGAAAATAAGTGCAAAAGTAAAATGTTAAGGGCTACAGTTCACAGCGTATGTTGATCACCAGCTGGGATCAAGATTAACTAACCCTCCTTCAGTTCCCCACAATTAGGTTCACTATGGAAGGTTCTTAAACCTAATTAAGAATCTCTCATTGACCACTGTTGGATACTGAAATAAATGAAACTGGTCTGTACTTTGATGGCATTATACAGTTTGCATAAGGCACACAGGTCTGCTTTTTCTTCATGTAAACTCAGGACTAAATTACACCAGCGTTACACCCTTCAGCTTGGTGGTATTTGAATTTACAACAATGTAAGATTGGAATATGTACCATGTTTTTTTCCTTCCTATTAAAGGAATTGAAGTGCCTGATATAGGTTGATATGTTCAGGATTGAACTTCAGACTTTCAGTTTATTCTCTCAACAAGTTAAATGTTTTTTGCACCTTTTTCCAATTAATGAAAACATATTAATTAGTTATGATTTTACTATCCATGCAGACTGTGGTGTCAGTCATGGCACCAAATCTGCTATTAAAAAAGTTACTTTTCTCCTATGTAAGTCCATGATGTGTGTAGGTAAAAATATTTTAAGTGTTTTGTTTGGAAACCATATTATGATACTCTTTTAAAAGGCAGAACAAGCTATGTAGCTTATCTTGTAACTAGCAATAAGTTGAGTTGTGTGGTAAGTATTTATGGGATAAAAGTGTTGGTTCCCATTTTAAATGCTGCTTTTTAGCCAAGCTGTGTTGCCAGGTCCTTTGAATTTAATGGGATTCCTTCAAAAAGGATACTTTTAAAGAGTTGTGGATAACTATGTTGTATTTTCTTAGATCCTTCCAAGATCAAAATTTGAGTTGTTCATGATTGTTGATTAGTATATTCTACAAGTGAACAGACCAAATTAATCCCCAGAAACAGAAGTTTATAAGAAGAATCTTTTACATCTGTTTAAACTGTTATATAGTAACCCAAATTTAAATGCTTTCTTTCATGTTTTGACATAATGGTATACGTGAATGTGCATGCTTCTTTACACCAACATGCCACTGTTAACTGTGTGACATTCTCAAATAAAATATAAAAATATAACTGTCCAATAAAATCACAAGTTTCTAAAGTTTTGCATACTTTATTAAATATTGCCAAACTAAAATTACATATTTATCTGAGAGCATCTAATATGTCCAGTATTACATTGCCATTTCCTGTAATATGTTTGTATGTCTTACAGTCCATCACCATTGCTAAAGTGCAATTCCAGCTTTTACACAACAGAGTTGCATATTAACAACAGTAGTGGCCTGCAGTTAAGATATAAAACAACAAAGTTTAAACATTTTACAAGAGACTTACAGCAAACTTTAGATAACAAAACAGATTCAAATTAAAATAAACTTCCCTATTTATTTTATTTACGTTCCTTCTAATACTCTTAATACCAACATCTCATTGGATTTAACAGCTATCTGTTGCTCTGTGTGTTGTATGCTACCTGGAAAATACAAAAATAGGTATAAAACTCAAAAATACAGTACTATCAAATACAAACAACACTCTCAAACACAAACAACATTCCAATTTGGGGCCCTCCAGATAATCACAGTGTACTTTTGACCAGTGTATTTAAAACAGCATTTTCTGCTGTGTAATTGATCTGTAAATGAGCAATTAGGATTCACCACAACTAAAACATGGAAGCACTTACTTTTTCAAGCATCCAGCAAGTACTTCCATGTTAAAGTAGAGGGGGTCCTTTACAACAAAACTCACTATTTTTGCACTGGGGGGGAGGGGAAGAAGTAAATCCATGAGTGCATAGCTGTTAGGAAGAGAGAAACTAATCCTGTATAGAGGGATGCATTAGTGCTGGAGAAACAGTATTGACTGCCCCCAGAGAATTTCATATTTGTCATGATGCCAGTCTAAGCCATGGATCCTGTCTAAGTGCTACTTACCTCATATGGGGAAGGATTTCTCCCTTAGAGTGTATGTTTTAAATTACTATGGTAGGGTATTTTTGTGTAATCCATATCTACAATGCATGGAATGTTTTTGCTACAGATTAACAACATTACAGAATTTCTTAGGTTTCCACATCAAATGTTTTCTGTGGAAATGGGAATTTTTTCAGTGTAGATGTTCTGCAGTTGAAAAAATCAGGTTTCACCATCACTAAAACATGGAAGCACTTACTTTATCAGGAGCAAAGCAAGTACTTCCACATTAAAGTAGTGGGGGTCCTTTAAGCTGAGACTGCAAACGTCTGTTATGCCTCTTTTCTGTAAAATATAACTACATATAAGAATTTGTTAAAATATATATAGTATGCACATTCAGAGTAATTTCTAATAGTAGAGTAATATATGTAATATAAAATGTAATCTTTAGGCAGCATTTTTGTTGTGAAAAATCTAAGTTTGAAGTACAACAACAAGTGTTGATATTTTAACGGACAGACTCGCTAGCATTTGTTACTTTTTGCACATTTTACTTTGCTTTCTGAGCGGTGATCAGTCTTATTTTCTACAAGTGTCATAAATTCAAGACACTAGGATCCACCACCACTGAAACATGGAAGCACTTACTTTTTCTAGGCAGCAGGTACCCCCATGTTAAAGCAAAGGGGGTCCTTTAAAAGTTGTCATAAATACTTCACTTGTAATAATCAATATTAATTAGAATAACATACTCACTTAAATAAGTTGACCAGAAAAATCATACTAATTTTTTAAAATATAAATATAATTTAGTTACCTGACCCATATGCTGGTGTTGTCTGAACACCAACTATTATAGAATATAGTTTTACACAATAGGTAAACATGATTTTTTATTTTTCCTCTTGTTGTGTTTATTTCCTTTTATGGGTCAACAAATCCTCTGACACAAGAGCAGAGGCAAGGTTCCTCTTTTTCCATATGGATATTCCAGGACTGAGATCAGGATTCACCTCTACTAAAACATGGAAGCACTTACTTTTTATAGTCACAGAAAGCACCTCCATGTTAAAGTAGAAGGGGTCCACATAAATCAGTACTTTGCAGTGTCTGCTATCCTTTTCCACCAGTTCAGTACACCTGCTGCATGAAATATAACACAAGAATATTACATTTCTATTCATTATTGCATAGTAGAAATGCTTCAGAAGAACATTATAAACATAGAAATGCTTCAGAAGAACATTATAAACAATGAATTACTTGCCTGGCTCATTCCCCATGGTGTTCTCTTCCTTTCCAGTCTAGTTAACAGGGAGTGCCTCCTCAGGCTCTTATTTATACCATACCTTACTACAGAGTGGTTGTTGCCTTTTTATCTCAAAGAATCATTACATGGCTCTTTTGTTATTTTAATGTCTTTGCTCTGTGAGAACGTATGATCCTGGGTGAGCTAGATGCTTTTTTGAAGTATACAGTTGTCAATGTTAACAGCTAAAACCATTACCACAAGATATCCTCCTCTTTAAAAATCCCCTATCAGCTTGTTTGATAGCACAGATTAGGGTAACAATGAGTCGTTCTCACAGTGGCACTATAGGCATTGTGTTTCTATGGAGCAAAGCTCTAGCTGTTTGCAGAAACATCTCCATGTTAAATGTATGTAAATATATAAATTGCTTCCATGCAGTGTGGATTTTTTTAAAACTCTAATGCATTTGAATAGTAAGGAATGTTCTTATCTCTATAGGGTTTTTTTGTGAGTTTAACCAGTTGTTGGTTTTTAATCAGTGAATTTTCTAGAGAAAAATGACTAATTTTTAATGTAGTAAAACTAATCAGTCCTCAATTAGTGTCCGCACTCTTGTAATTCCAGTTCCAAATAATATATGTCTGATTTACCAAAGCATTCAGAATGCTTTTTGAAGAAGATGTAATACATTTGGCAATCTCTCTTAATTTGTTAGTAATTTTGTTCTCCTGTTAGTATTTATTTAGGCCATTTAGTAGATAAAACGAAGTGGTAATTTAGTCAGATAACCATCAGACCCTAGACAGCTATATAAAAAGATGGGGAGGCCATTAAGCACAACAGGGGAGAGCCTCAGCTGGCGTATATTGCCATAGCTCCAATTTACGCCAACTGAGCATCTGCCCCCTGATGTCAGCTATGGTTTGTGTATTTTATTTGCAAGTCATTTTGACCATGTCACCCTATCCACCCTATCCCCACTCTCATTTGCTATCAAGATGTTGACTGTCACCTCTAATCAGTCCATGATGCTACCCTTCTGTTGCCCACTTGTTAATTTTTCAAACAAGCACTCTTGTGCTTTTTCCATACTGTGCTTTGCGCTTGGAAGGAACTCCCCATAAACATCTTCAAAGCTACCTCATTATCCTCCTTCAAAACCCTCCTCAATACTTGTCTTTCTCATGATGCCTAAAAAAATTTGATAAGTTAGGCTGTTGGTGTACTGAGACCACCGCCTATCATGCTGACCAATATTGTCTTGTTCTACCTCATCTGTATCTATCTGTTGTCTCTTGTCTTATACTTTGATTACATTTCGGGGGGCAGGGACTGTCTTTTTGTTCTGTTTGTACAGCACCTAGCACAATGGGGTTCTGGTCCATGACTACAGCTCCCAGATTCTGCAGTAATACAAATAATAGCATCATAATTTTGTCTTTATGTTGGTAATGGCTTTTTTAAGTCTAATTATCTTTGCACAAGGATTGACATTTTTATTCCTAAATCTTTGTCTTACGTAGGAGTGAATGGATGGATCTTAAGCAAGAATATTTGGCCCTTCAGAAAGCCAGCATGGCTTCCTTAAAGAAAACAATGTCCCAAATCAAATCTGAGTGTCTGGAGAAGATGGAAACAGACAGTGGTGTACAAAAGCATCCGCAAACAAAAAATGTTAAATGTGAAGGTTGTTCTGATGATCTTTATGTTGTGTGTTTTATGATTTTTTTTTAATGCATTTGGTGTTCGTTAGAGTTTGATATTCTAATAGAACTGGAAAATAGATCTATATCAAAATAGTTCCAGAGTGTACTAACTTCTCTGAACGGAAAAGGCAGAGTGAAATAAAGTTGTTACAACACTTCATATTAAAGGAGCCATGTTATATAAAATAAATTGTATTTATACCAATTATGGTTTATTGAATTAGCTGAATTAATGAATAAACAAATTACTTAGAAAATAATCCAAGATTACAAAATGATCTTTGGTTTTGAGAGGTTTAGTTTAATTTAATGATAATATTTCATAGTAAACCAACTACCAAGTATTGTGGTAGTTTCCATTCCGGGACTGTCTACACAAGCAGTGCATCTGTGTTAGTCAGAACCATGTTTCAACTCAGTTCTTGCCTTACTCTGTTACTGGGTTGCACTGGATCCCCTGAACTTCTGTCTACAAACTTCTAGCTTAGGAGCGCTAAACCTTTTTCAGCACTCTCCAAGATCATTCCAGAATTTGAGGTGCAAAGATCCTTACAACTAAGAGGGTGTTAATTTAAGTGTTCTTACCATACGTTGTGTTTAAAACTGCAAAAGGACTTGTATAAGGCCTTTTATTTAGGAGGATTTCTAATTGATTCATTCATTATGCCATCTCCTGGTATTGTCACTTTGGTTTTATCTTTTGAAATACTAGTTTCTGCCATCAATAACCATATATATAAATTGATCCCAACTAACAATGAAGTATTTATTCATTGCAGCAGTGTTTGGTATCTGTTGTTTCATTCACTGTATGAACGCCACCACAAGATTTATTGCATTGTTTGTGTGATTTTTGTGGTTATCTTGTGTTTGTCAAGGTAATATGTGTGAAGCTTCATTATGCTTTTTCCTCTTCAAATTAACAGCCACCAATGAAGATTCTGGCCCCCCTGAGAAAGCTAACACAATGGGACCACAGTTTGTGAGTGGAGTAATTGTGAAGATCATTAGCACCGAACCCCTACCAGGCAGGAAACACATCAAGGTAATGCCTTTGTAACCTCAGGGCAGCTGTTATCCTTTCCCCTTATACCATCCTGAAAATGATTGAATACCATTTAAACTAGTCATATTGAATTTCTATCCGGCAACTATCTGTATACATATTTCTCAATAGTACCCATTAATGGAAGATTTCATTAAAGCAGAACCAGTTTGAGAGAACCTATTTCAAAACCAACAGTAATAAAAGCTTTGAGCAGAGAAAAGAGCTCTTCCAGAGAAGTCAAGTTTACCATAAAAATAAGTTTTATAAAACAGATTTACTTTTTATTGGGGGTGAGTCGTTTTCTCCCTCTATCACCAGCCCTGACTGCTCCACCCTTGCAAACATCAGTTGAATTCTGTATTGTTAAGAAAACAAAATAACTATTTAAGTTACTGGTAAGCTGTTGTTACTTCATATAAAGGCAAAATGGATGATAGTTGCTTAATATAGACTAATCTCTATCAAAAATATTTTACTTAATAAGGTTTGTTCATCTAATAGGAACTTGAGGCCAATAAAGTGCTCCCTGAATGAGAGTCATAAAATATTTCCCTAAGTGACTCAGAATTATTCCCAAAATACCATTTATGTTACATATGGTTATATGAAATTTGATAAATGAAATAACATGTAACTGTTACTTATTTTTGTGCTTGTCAAATTGATTTTTTTGGCCTTAGTTTACACAAAACTTAATATAAATTTGCAGCGCTGTGAGGTGATAGATCAACTTTTTTTTTTTTATTATTTGCAACTTGCAGCTTCTTATGTATTTTTGGTTCAGATAAGAAAGAATAAATGGAGACATGAACTTGTGCCTGTTTGAGGAAACACAGAAACTGAGTTTCTATGGTCATTTTCATCATTTGCCCCTAATTTAAATACGAAACATCCATTTCAGAAGTCCCCGACACAGTAATATGTGAAGTATTAGTGTATGCTGGTTCTTTTGCATAGATGGGACCCTGAATTAGTATATGGACTGAACCAGTTCTTTTATGACACTTAAATCAGAAGGTTTAATACTTGAATGCTTTTCAAACAATAAACATGAAGTTATATTGGCCATATTGGAATGAATACTCTGTAGATCATTTAAGGCAATGAGAACTATTTCAGACCTAGTCTTGTAAAGACTTATGCAGTTGCTTAAGTTTACAATCCTGTGAATAATACAATTGAAGTCAGGGTGGCTAATCATAAGTGTGTAAACTTCAGCATATGCATAAATTTTTGCAAGATCAGGGCCATATCTCTCTTACTGAAAACAAATTGGTGATATGCTTGCAACTGAATCAGTCTTATCTATTTAGGTATTTATAAGCAGCTATCTAAGAGCCAAGAGACATTAATGAGAGAATGTCTGACCTCCTCCCTCTCCCTCACTCATCACTTGTAATATCTAAGCGCTATTCAGCGTTTGTCTGCACTTACATGTTTTATTGTGTCGGGTTTGTGTTACAACATGATGTAATATAGTCAAGGGGATAACAAAGTTTTGATCTTGTTTGTGTAGATGAAATCAAACTGTGTTAGACTCTGGTATTTTCAGATATGTAAATCAAATTACAAGACTGATTTGCATCAGTCTTAAAAAATAAATGATCTGACCTGTGACTAAGCATGAAAATTCTCAGGGGAAAAGAAAGGACTGCGAAAATATGAATTATTTCACTCCCCATCTTAACTATGGAGTCACAACCGTGACTAGAGAATAAACAGGGCAGACATAACATTTTACAAAATTTTACACAAAACTGTTATGATGTTTTGGCTTACTTTAGGAAATTATGGAAATATTCTGTTGCTGGTCTGGTCACCTCTCTGTTGTAAGTCTAGGTTTCATAGTACATTCTTGACAGATATGTGCAAAATACATTTAAAATATATGCAATAATCCAGCAAAAGGTAACATTATTGCTTAAACATTTGAATTCTGATTACCAACATGTTATTTCATGCTACTGAGTGGAGGTGCTTTTCAGAGATCAATCAATAAGTAAATATTCCTGTAAAATTAATTTTGGTAGTCTGCATAATTTTCTGCGGAAATGTTATGTGGGAATACCAAACTTAGGGGTGAAAAGGTTTTGTTTGGACCACACATGGTCTTGTCAGCCTAGGTGCTGGGGGGTTTTCAGATTCAGCCTTGCAGCTGGAGGGTTAAAAGTAGTGCCTAATTCTTGCATAGAAACATTTTTTTACTTGCAGTACCTGCTGTGAATGAAATTGACTAGGAATGCGTGATCCCAGTTAATTTCCCTCACAGCAAGTTTCACAGGTAAAGTATTTGATTGAAAGAGTGTGTGTGACTCTTGCTTCTTCAGCTGCTGGTGTCAGTTTTCAGGCAGAGATCATTTGGTATAGGAGAAAAGGAACTCCAGTATCCACTGTAGTGTGCCATGTACTGATTTCCTAACTTCTTCACCGTTCTTGAGCTTTTTCTTTTCATTCTCCACAGTCATAACCTTAAATAAAATATTTAGGCATGGAAGTAAATATATATTTTTGTTGGACTAACGTGAAATGGAAATACTATTGCATTACATAATTATTCTTCTGCTGTCATCCCTCCTAATGACTGTAAAGAACATCAACAAGGGTTAGCTTTTGAGTGCATTCATAATAGATACAGCCTGGGCTTGGGTTCTTGGGACACGTGCAACTCTGAGGTAATTTATATAGTTCTCAATCTAGTAAACATTGACTATTCAGAGATTTTCTTCTGAAAACTCAATATTAGCCAGAAATTATTTGACATAAGATTTGTTGATTAATGTAATAAAGTTCCACTTTCACTTCCTTGTAACTGACTTTAGAGAATATTTCCCAAGCCATTGCTCCTTTGTATGCACCTTGGATTTTCAAAGGACAGTATTTGAAAATACTGCAGTTTATTTTTGTTCTGGCTAACTTGTCTGAGTTCTCTTTTGTGCCACAGGATGCTCTGGCTATGATAGCTGATGTTGCTTATGTTGACATGCTGGAAGGAGATACAGAGTGTCATGTTCGGTTTAAAACTCCTGAAGATGCACAGGTTGTAATGAAAGCACATAAAGAAATTCAGATTAAAAACAACTGGAAACTTGAGGTCCTAACTGGTAAGATGTTTATTAAAATATATGCATGAGAGACAGCTCCTAAGAGCTAAGAGCAGGACTGTTGCTGCATTTTAACTTTATTGCTGATATTCAGTTAAGATACTTTTCTGCATCATGTATAAATTATAGAATCAATATTTTGGTTTTATATCATTTTCTTCTTGTCGCTATTCTCCCTTTTCTACAAAAAACTAAAGCATCAAAACCTCAAACATACTATGTCACTTTTTCTTTGTCAAAATGTGTTGGTATTTTAAAATGTGGCCTGGTTAAGGCAACCAAAACTTTATTCTTACAAGAGTGGTCATTTGACTTTATATAACTTCAACTGGCAGATCACTTTTTGGTTTCAGTGACGATGGACAGTTGTCACTGCAGTGAACCATATTCCTATTCCACTCTTCAGCCTCATAATTACAATATAATGGTGAAAAGCAAGTGTGTGTCTCTAGGACATTTGGAATAATGAATTTTATGGAAATTTATGACTAGACTAGCTGATGACTATACAGGAATAGTTAAAGTGATAAAACTGTCTCAGGGCTTGGCTACACTTACAAATTTGCAGCGCTGCAGCAGGGTGTGAAAACACACCCTCTCCAGTGCTGCAAATTGCGGTGCTGCAAAGCGCCAGTGTGGTCAAAGCTCCCAGCGCTGTACGTTATTCCCCACGGGGAGGTGGAGTACGGACAGCGCTGGGAGAGCTTTCTCCCAGCGCTGGCGCTTTGACTACACTTAGCGCTTCAAAGCGCTGCCGCGGCAGCGCTTTGAAGTGTAAGTGTAGCCAAAGCCTTAGTTTGGATGCAGTTATACTGGTATAAAGACGTAGTATACTTTACCTTAGATCTCTTTCTGGGTTTGTAGTGCTCGCCAAGTCATTTGTTTAGGATTTTTTTTTTAAATCAGCTTATTGAAATGAAAATAAGTAACTTTTAACCATCAAAAAATTTCCCAGACTTGGCCTCAAAACAAAGATGATTTTGGGGGAGCAAATTTCCTCTCTGCTTTTTTCCTCTGCACCTTCCTCCCCCCACATAAAAAATATTCTTTCAGATTAACACAAAGTCAGTGATTGAAGATTTATATGTATGCCTAATGTTGTATTTAAAACTACCTTTATTGAAATGAGCTTCCATTTTAAAATGAGGTTTTCCCCCTCTCGTAATGAAAAGGGATTTACCTGGCCTTACACAGAAGTTCTTTCCTTGCTGAGAACTGAAGTGCCAGTTTCATCCACAAATATTGTTCACATGATTATACATATTAAAATAAGTTGTCCTGGCCATGACAGATAAAATGCTGCATTCTTTATACTGGATAACCTTGTTAATGCACTATCACTTCATGTGTATGTCAAGGTGATCATGAACAGCGGTACTGGCAGAAAATTTTGGTGGACAGACAAGCTAAACTTAACCAACCTAGAGAAAAGAAGCGAGGCACAGAGAAGGTAAAATAAGTTTGAATAGTGGATTGTCCGGATTTATATTTATTTTTGTGCAACAGTGATTGAAATGTGATTTCTGTGATCAAAAGCATGGGTGAAAGGGAAATATCTATATTTTTCCTCAACTTTGTGATCTTCCGCTCCACTTTCGTCTCTCATCTTATCCTGATGACTTGGCAGTAGATTTTACAGTCAAGTGCTGCAGCAAAGTAGGGAGCACTTGGTTACTGCAGGGTCCAGTTGCTATATGTAGAAAATAAAAATGAATGATTTGCCCACCTAGACACTGGTGTTCTGAAGCAGTCACTGCTAATGAGTTTTGTGTTTGCATGTAGTTAAAGAATTCTGATTTCTGGTTCTAAGAGGTAAGACAGCTTTACATTTAATGGAATAAACCGATTGGTCTGAATAGTATTTTAAAGCTTCAAAACAATGCATTTCAAATGGAATTTAAAAGAATTTATGTGCTGTTCCATGATAAAGTTAAGGGGTCTGATTATACTAGTATTGCCAACTCCTCTGATTTTTATCACGAGTCTTTCAATATTTTTTGTTTTCCTCAAACCTCTAGCTCATGGTGTCAGGCAATTACATGAGAATCTCGGCTTTTATTTAAAAGCAAGTACGCGGAGAAAAGCTTGTAAACATGAACCCTTAAAGTCTCAAAAAAACATGGTAAAGAAAATTTTTTTTTAAAATTATTATTATTTGAAGCATGACTCATGATTTTTAAGATTGAATCATTTGGATTGTATACGTGGTGTTGGAGACCAGAGCATGAGGAACACTCCCTGCTACACCTCTGCTCTTGTATGTGCACAAACTTGCACATTTACTGTCTATGGATGAGATTCTGTGCTACAGCAGAACTTGCAGCCCAAGAGGGTGTTGGGAGAGGGGGAGGGGGTTCAGAACCCTAACAATTCTAGACTGCTGAGGGCCAGAATGGTCCCAGTGGAACCTAGGCTTTGCCCATAGTCGCTATTCTTGCATAGCCCCCTAGTGTAAACACAGCATCTGCTGACAGGAGAACTTCTGTCAGCATAGTAATACAGTACCATCTTCCTGAATGATATTAGCTATGCTTACAGAAGCCCTCTTCTGTCGGCATAGCTGCGTCTATGTTGGGGGTTTTGCCAGCACAGCTATATAGCCCAGGGCTGTCTAAGGCCAGGTCTACTCTACAAACTTTTGCCACCATACAGTATTGCTAACCTCAAATGTTGAAAAATCATGAGTCAGGCTCACCAAAAATAATGAGATTATGTAAAAATAATAGATTTGGTCTTTTTATTTCTCTTCTGCTTTTTGAGCCTTTAGGGTGCAGTGGGGTCACATTTTGAAACTTTCTCCACTGCCAGGAGGGCTAGAAACTTACTTTTTCTTCAAGTATAAAGGCTGAAATCATCATATATCCACTTGACTCCAGGAGCTGGGCTTTTAAGGAAAACAGTGATTATTCACTCCTTCTTGTCAACTATTGAGAATAGGCCTCTTCCACCTTAATTGAATTGGCTTGTTAGCACTATGACCCCCCCCCCCTTAGTGAGGCAACTCCCATCTTTTCATGTGCTATAATATTTATTCTGCTTACTGTATTTTTCACTCCATGCACCTGATGAAGTGGATTTTAGCCCACAAAAGCTTACGCACAAATAAACTTGTTAGTCTCTAAGGTGCCACAAGAACTCCTCATTGTCATTTTTTTTAGTGATTATCATGAGAGTTGGCAACACTGTGATCTGGCAGAGGTGGAAAGAATTGTGATCCTCAAGTAACATAGCTGTGCCGACAGAAGCCCTTAGTGTAGACACAGTTAGGCTGACTGGATAGCAAGTGTCAAAAATCGGGATAGGAGGTGGGGTAATAGGTGCCTATGTGAGAAAAAGACCCCCAAATTGGGACTGTCCCTATAAAATCAGGACATCTGGTTACCCTAGGCACAGTTATACTGGCAAAATTGTAATGGTGGTGGTATAATTTATTTCGCTTGCAGAAGCCAGCATAAGTTGTACCGGCAAAAGTTGAATCCATACTAGGAGTGCTTTGCTGCTATAGTATAATAGTATAACTATACCAGAGAAGCACTCCTAGTGTAAACCTGGGCTAAGTTGCTGCCCAGAATCTTAGTAGAACTGTGCACCTAAAATTCTCCTCCCACCTTGTTGTACCCCTTAAGCCACTGTTTGTTAAGGGGTTCTTGGAAAACAGCATGTAGCTGTCATCTTCAGTTCCTGCCCTGGGGAATTTCTCCTTTGCCTAGATCTGGGGCTTTTAGAGTCCCTTTACACCACTCTGTCCCCTTTACATTTTGTACAAGGGCTGGAGAAGGGGTGAGAGTCTCACCTTACATCTCTTATTGCCTTGATCACTGTATATCCACTGCAAGTAAGGTCTTCTGTTTAAATTTTAAAATAACCCTTTTGTTTTCACTTGTAAAACTGGGAAATCATCTGGTTTTCTTGACCAGTCTTAGTTTCCCAGTTGCATATATAGATGAAAAGGAAAAAAATCTTGTATGGCTGCATTGCTGCTTCCTTCTCCAGGTAAAAATGCTATTAGAAGCAGTATTTTTTACATACAATATTATAATATTTCATATAATTACTGAATGTTCTCTGAGCTCTCACATAGGTAAAGCCACGATACAGAGATTTGTTGTTGCCATTTTTGATTAAATGATAGATTTTATTTTTATTTTTTTAAATCAAGGGTTTGATTTCCCCCCCCAGCCTCCCAAAGGTCCTCAGCTTCCATTGACTTCAGCTGGGGTTGTGGAAACTCAGCACCCAAGTTTCTAGAGCCTCTTGTTGTGAAGATAGTACAGTATTTGCTGTGCAAATTGATGTAAGGTAGCCTGTAATGTGTAACTCATCTAGGCTTGCAAAAATAAACTCTCAGTTCTGCCTAACAATAGCAGCTGCAAAAGGTGCAAACTCTCACTCCTCCCCCTCTCCCATCACCTTTCAACCCAGAGAGGTGTTAGCTTCAAAGCCTAGTCAGGTCTATTTAAATGCTAACATTGGTAAGTAAGGCTTTTTGAGAGGAATGATTAACGGAAGTCAAATAACTTTAACTCTTTCACTGCTCTTTGATAGTCTGTTCCAACTGCAGTTTTCAACAACTAATATCTGTTTTTTGCCCTGCCTTGTTTTTTGTTCATTTATAATTGTCAAAACTTTGTTAAAGATCCTTCAGAATTAGTTATGTTTTTTTCTTTAAAGTCACAGTTTAGGAAAGCAAGAAAATTATTGTAATAAAAACATTCATAATTAAGGCTGTACAGTTCATGAAGACATTACAGCTAAGAACTAATATTAGGAATGGGCAACAGGGGATGGATCACTCGATTACCTGCTCTGTTTATTCCATCTGGGTGCCTGGCATTGGCTACTGCCGGAAAACAGGATACTGGGCTAGATGGACTTTTGATCTGACCCAGTATGGCTGTTCATATGTTCTTACCATTAAAGTGATTTAAAATCCTATTTCTTTTGTAATTTACAAGTACAAAATTAGTCTTTGTTTGTAAAGCAATTTACAGATAAGTGTTGAACATGAATCTTGTATAAAAATACATGCACTTTATATCGTCTGAATAGGATCATAATTCTAGTTAGAAACTCATCTATCATAATTTAAAATGATCTTCCAATTATATGAATGAATACTGAAGGTCACGATATATTGAAAAGAGTATTTGTCAGACTTACCTGGTACTTGGCTCTTCTCTAAAGAATTAGGCATAATTTTTGTTCACTCTACACTCCAGCTTAGGCTCTGCCTACATTAAATAAATTTGCACCAGTGTAATGTTTGAGCACCGATGTAAAGTGGGGCTTACAAAGCACTACCATCAATTCAGAACAGGGCTGTGTGCTCATGTGGTTTCTACTGCGGTGCAAGCACAATAGTGTGAGCACGCACAATTGGTTTAGTTTAACAATTTTATATTCATATAAACAAGATAGGTGCAACTTTAATTATAGGTAGGGCTTTACAGTGGTGCCCAAAGTTAGCTGTACCGGTGTAAGCCCTGCTGTGTAACTGCATCAATGTAGTTAAAGTGGTGCAAGTTTCCCTAGTATAGGCTGGGCTTTATTCACAAGAACATCTGTCTTCCTACACACTTTCTACCTAGACTTGAAAGAAATTGAGGTACTTTTGTCTGTTCCTTGTTTCTTTGCATTTTCTCTGCTTCCTTTACTATATTTCATCACATGACATCTGGCTTGTGTTCTGGAGGATAGTGAGGGTGCCATGGAGTGAGTTTATACTTCTGATATTGCGGTACACAGGGCCTATCTACATGCAGACTTGCACAGGTTTAGTTAAATCAATGCATGCCCCAGTATGGACACTAAATGGCATATATCACTTTTGACTCAGTATCCTCCAGAACACAACCAAGATGTCATGTTTGTGTGGACAAGACCGCAGTTTTTAAAGTTGATGATTTAAGATAATTGACAAGATTCTGTGACTTTAGGTGAATCTCAGCAGAAATTGTCATCTGTCTTTGCAGATTTATTAAGGCCCTAAAGGTGTACAGTGTATATATGTAAGATTACTTTTTTAAAAGTAAGTTTCTTGAAAGAGAAAAAAGTTGCGTAGATGTGAGTCACCATGTGATGGCAGAAATTTCCAGAAATTCTCACTTTTGTTTAAAATAGACTTTTGTGGTGTCCCATTTAATTTCTTCAGATTGGGGACAAAAAAGCTGAAGTTGTTAACTTAACTAGTTGTGCAGTTTGCTTCCGACAAGGGTTACATATGAGCATTTTTGCATTTCATATTACTTTCGACTGAGAGCTTTTCCCAGCTATTGTTCTTAATCTCCAAGGAATGAAGGGAGGTTTGCTGTTGCCATGTGAGTTACGTGGTGTGTGCTGTGATGAGAGAGGGGTTGAAAGTATGAGTAGAAATGAAAGAAAATTTGCAGCTCACATGTTAGTTGTGGTTTGAAAAACTGAGGACCTCTCTTGGACTGGCCTAATATTTTGAACCCGTGTTGAAGAAGAAAGAGGGTCCTCCGGTCAGTGACTGGATGGTGGACGATAGAATTACTTTCGTAGTGGGAGAGTTCCCTGTGGCAGAACAATATCCATTGTTTAATTTTTTTATTTTTTTTTTAAGATTCCAAGTTGTCCCAATGTCTTTATGGTGAGTTCTGCGTGCTGCTGTGGAAGAGACTAGGTGTTGATTTCCTGGCTAGGCTATCCAGGGCTGGGAGTGCGGAGGATATAGCATGCTTGATCTGTAGGGGAGCCACTGCCTCACGTTCATTACTCTGCACCAACTCTTGTGGCTCAGCTACAAATGAAGATAGAGCTCCAACAATGGCTCTGTCTATCCTCCCTCTGCAAAGGTGGTAAAATAAGTTGCCATGACAGAGAGCCTCAAGGGCAGTGGAACAGGGTTAGGGGAAAGGTGCAAGGCCCTCTGGTCAACAATGCAAATAGTTGTTAGGCAGGTCTTCTGTTAATGCCAGTAAAAATGGGACTCCTTCCCTTGGAATGTTCATTTTTATTATTATACTATATATAATGTAATATCCTTTTTAAAGCTATACATGCAGCCTTGGATTTTGAGGTTTGTTTGATTCACAGTTTTTAAAAGCTATAAATGCTTTTCTAAAATGTACAATCAAGTCAAATTGAAGGGCTGAGAGAAATTGTCAGTAATACCACAATTTAACATTTATAATTTCATACGCCTTACAAATATTAACTAATCCTCAATACCCTGATAAGATAAGGAAACTGAAACATGGAGAGGTCATTGATAGAACTGGCATTTGAATTCAGGATTCCTAGGCCCAAGCTCATTCCTGTGGCCAATACTGTTTACATTCAGATGAGTAGCCATTTGATTTGCAATCATAATGCATTGTTTTCCCAATCTAGAGGATGGTCCTCCTTCTGGATTTCAGTCTTTTCTCCCTCCAGAAATTGACTCTAGAAGATGACATAGCATTCCTGACAAGCTTATTTCTTTAAGGTTTGATCCTGCTATAGTTAAGTAAGAGCTTGAAGCCTCAAAGAACTAGTCCATTTAAAAAAGGTTGTGTTTGAGGTCTTTGGGTTGTGTGTGTTTAACTATCAGTTCCTTTCCTCCCTCCCTCCCTTCCCCCAGGTTGGATGGGACACTGGGATGGAATGTTAAAGGAATGGTAAAGACACTAATCTGTCCAGAGATTAAGGGAAAACTCTGTGCTATTTGTGTACTTTGTGATGGTTCCTATATGCTACTGATCAAAATGATATCAGGAACCTCTTTATTTTTGGTATCAAGAGAACTATGCTCTGTACAGATTGGTTCAGTTGTTCAAAGATGTTATCTTCTGTGAGACCTGCTAGCCTGAATATGACTTTGATATAAACCTGTAATCTGAATGCAGTTTTTCTTTCACCTCTACTTTAATGTTATGTTTTGTTTTTGTTTTTTTGTAGCTGATTGCCAAAGCTGAAAGAATGAGACTTGCAAAGACACAAGAGACAAGTAAACATATCCGCTTCTCTGAAGATGACTGACCTAAAATTGATTTTATTCTATAAAAGAATATTTAAAATAGTCACTGGACGTTTTAATGAAACCATAAACTGTTCTTATGAAGAAGTCAAAAACCAGTCCATTTGCTTCATAATTCTTCAGTGTGCAATTTTATTCTAAATTCCATTTTTAAATATGCTGAGTGTTTGCTGCTCCTGAGCCTGTAGGTAAAGCTTTCTGGGAAAATGTATCAAACAAGGTCTTGCTTTGTTTTACATTTAGTTTTACTTCTAATGAATTTTTGTATATTGCAGTTTTATAAACTGAATTACAGAAAAGAACAAATAAAATGTTTTAGAAATTGACAATATTAATTTGACTTTTGTTTTAAAAAGATCAGCAAAGAGTAATGTGAATAATAAAGCTAATTTATGTTAAATAAATTGAGGTCTCTGCTTCCTCCATCAAACGGTGGAGGAAAAATGTAGAAAGATTGAAATTATAGTAAAAAGTGGATAGATAATTTCTGAATAGATAATAATCTAAAATCATATTTAAATACTTTAGGGTTGTCAGAGTATTGGAGTGTCAGAGGTGGTGGGCAGGCTGAAAAGAAACCTATTGACTATGCCAAAAATTAACTTAACACCTCATTCCTTAAAAAGATCTTCTTTGGAACAAGTTTTACAAGCATATCTGAGGAAGGTAAATAAGAAAACATTTACATTTGTTGTTTGAGAATTCTAGTGCCATAAGTAACTGCTATTTATAGCTAAAAGTGTATATATTGTGCATTTTATGTGTTAAGATACAATCTAGTGCACATCAATATTTCACATTGCATTGTAGGTTGACAGTATGAAATATTTTATAGCATAATTTTATTTCTACAGCTTGAACTGTGGGTTTCAGTTTTGGACAGAATAATGGTTAAACGTATGAATGATCAGCCCTAGTCTTTGATCTCTCCATTAATGTAAAGAGAAGTTCACACCTTTGTTTGTGCTTTGTTTGTGTCTGATTGCAGAGCAAATAAGACACTAACTCGTTGATCTATAAACTGTGAACACTGCAATCAGAAAGGTGAACAATTTGTTTTAAAATTAGAGGTACATTCCTAAAATATCAGCATAATCTATTTAAATAAACTAAGTCAGTGAAATGCATGGATTTTCTGTGCCAATAGATTGTGTTGCTGACAAATTACAGGAGCAGTGTAGGTGTTTGTACTAGCCACATGCACTGTGCTGGTGATATCAGTATATTTCTACTGTATGTAGTGATAATAGTTCATGGTGCAACTCCAAGCCACACAATTCTGCCGTTATTGACAGCCAGTGTTACAGTCATGGAGAAGAGAGAAGCAGATAGAAGAAAAGCATGGGAAAATACTAGAAAAGGAGGTGACATTAGATAATACAGAATGTACCAATCTGGGGTGGGATCAGACTGTTTCAGAGAGGAATGAAGCAGAGCAATAGGAGCAAGGAAAGTTTCCTGAACACAGAATTCCACAATTTGCTTTCTCATTGCATGTTTGTTCCTGTGGCGTCCCCTGCTGTGGCATACTTGCTCCAGGAACAGTGCTGGCCTGGTAGGCTCAGGCAGCTGTTCATTGGCACAAGCTTCTGTCCTTTGCTCCCACACCATTCAGCTCAGCCACAAGAGTGAGTACATGCCTCAGAGCCAGCAGTGGATGTGACCACACCCCAAGCAGTATTTAGATGTAGGTATCTGTGGAATGAAGGAGAATAATTGGGGAGAGGGAGCATAAATCAGGAGATCAAAATGGATTTAAAATAGTGACAAAAAATATGCAGGAAAAATACATAAGTGAAAAATTGAGACTAAAGAGAGAAAATGGACAGAAAGAAGAGAGCATGACTAGTGTTTCGAGGCTATTGCACAAGGGGATATAAGGAGATGTGCTAAGAACCACTGTGTTTTAAATCCTCCTCACACAATCAAATCAGCCTCTGAGTTTCACCAATATTCGGAAGTTCTCTTATTTGCAGCTTTCAGGCTATTAAAAATCCTAACAAACATATAAAATGTTTAATTTTCTGCCTGGTAAAACATTTCATTATAAAGCAGGGATATTCTTTCCTTTCACTGAACCTTCCATGTTTTGCACAGGGCTGAGATGGCAATGCTCTGTAAAATAAATCATGTATCCATCTTTAGTGCCACGGATTGATTTATTTTACAAGTGGAACCTTCCCTACCCCTTCCTCTCCATGTTTACATTAGCCTAAGCGCTTAAATGAGGAGTAGTGTTTTTCCATTTTCTTTATTTAAAGTCCTGCTTAGATATATCATATGCCCTTGTTGAGCTCCTAACCCAATTGAAATCAGTGTCAAAACTCCCATTGACATTGACTTCAGTTGGGGATGTGGGTGGTGGTAGGATTCCATCACATGGTCTTTCTGAAAAATCAGGAATTTTGCCACTGACTACAAATGGACCAGGGCTCATATGCACAAACCAAGTATGAGCCATCTGCTCTTCCATGGGAAGAGTAGATGTAAGTTTGTCAGAATGGCTTACATACCGGTATGTTTTTTTAAGGTTAAATTTTATAATAGTTGCTCCACTTGTTCTTGTGCCTTGCCACTGCAATAAGAGGATTCTGTCTGTTGGAGATGTACTTAGCAAGACTATCCCAAAACAGAGATGTAGCCCTCCTTTCACATTTTTGTCTTTCCATTGGAGTGTACTGTCTAACTCCTACCTACTCAAGGTTGTTTTGGTTTTTTGGTGGAGAATATTGCCATCTGGAACTTCCATGTTCTTGCGCAATGCTTTTTATTATTTAGAATAATATGTTCATGGCTCAGCCACAAATGGGGCAACTCTAAATTGTGGAGTCAGGTGTTTTTGTTTGGAGTTTTTGGAGGTAAAAAACACTGCCAATCCATTTTTCAAAAATAATACAACTTGACTCAGAAAAAGAGATGTCACTGATGCCTCATGCTGCAAAGTAATCCTTGATCTTTGGTTATTTCACATATTTTGTTGAGTCGCCCATCTCCTAGGGTATCTACTTTTTATAAGAATATAGTTATTCCATGTTGTGCCTGGAGCAAAGTCTTTAATTGAAGCAGCTCTTAGTTCATGACTTCAGTAGGCTTAGGAACTTGAAACATGTTCAGTACCAGCAGCATGTTTTTAATGCGGTTACATTTTTTACCTCTCTCTCTCCTTTTACGTGTCCTTTACAAGGCAGAAATAGGACAGTAAGTATGAGTTAACTGAGGCCAATGGGCACTATCAAAATATAAATGTTAATAATCTCTTGGTTCTTTACTCAAAAGAATTAAAGGATGGTAAAAATGAGTTATCCAACTATGAAACCATTGGATAGTCTTGAATTATGAGCTGGGATCTTGGAGTCTCTGATGCCTTATGAAGAATTTCTTACAAGCCATCTTCTCTAGATACCAGTCCCTTTCAGACAGTTCAGACTCAACAGACTTCAGCATGGAGGTGGGTTTTCCAGCTACACTACTTGTGTCTGGGGAGTATACTTTTTCAGAAGGCTTCCCTGTCTCCTGAGCTGTTCAAGCCTCCCACGTCAGGACTCCTAGGCACTGTCTGGGGATGCTTTGGGGGCATTGTGGAAAAGGGCCTGCACACAAAGCAAGTCTTTGCTGAGTAGCCTTCTCCCTAACAAAGATGGTTAATCCTGTTTATTAAAGTAGTGCCTAGAGATCAGCCAAGATTAGGGACCCATTGTGCAGGACTCTGCACAAACACAGAGCAATAGGCAGTCCCTGCCTCAAAGAGCTCACATTCTAAACAGACAAGATAGACAAAGTATAGGGAAAGGGATAGAACAGACAGAGCAGAGCAATCACTGATGGCAAAAAAACAGCATGTTCATTTTGCAATTTCTTTGTGGGATGCACAAAGGTATGTGGAGTGATGCTGAGGTTGAGACTGGAAGGGGGCGTTAGAACAAACAGGTAATCAGCAGAGGGGAAAGTCCAGTCAAAACTGTAGAAAATACTATCCATGTCTGTTGGTCTCTGCATAAGCTGCTTCTGCAGCTGCTCTGCTGGCCTCTGGTTGGGGCCTTTCAGCAGTTTCTTTCCTCTCTGGACACATGGCAGGGTGAGGGGAGGCACTACATGCATCCTTGTGGCCCCTAGAGGTGAGGGGTGTACTCAAGCCTATCTGTGGCAGGAAATTTGGGATAGGAAGCACAGCTTCTGTGTCAAATCTGCCATTACGGTTCAGATTTGAAAAACCCTATGAGCTGAATAAGTTTTTCAAAAACGCACTCCTGACTTATGCTAAGTAAACCTAATATTTGCTCTTGAGGATTAAGGTCAGGGCTCTGAAGGAAGGCATTCTCATCATATTTAGTCCTTCAGACACCTATTGGTTTGTTCAAATTCCTCCTCTTACACTGATATTTTAATTCATTATCCTCTTGAATTCATGACAAAGTAGTGGTTTTCCAGAAGAATTGCATATTGCACAAGTAAGCTGCTCAGCTGCAGCTTCTTGAGTTTGCCCAACATTGTTTCCAAAAACAGAGCCCCAAAACTTCCGTGGATCTCTCCTGTACTTCATAGTTGGTAACTGCCATTCACTTATTCATGCCTGCTGTTCTTGAACAGACTGCATACGTATACGTTCACAGTGAATGTTTCACAATCTGGTCCTTATCAGACAGAAACGTGTGCCAGTTTCCAGCCTCTATTTTAAGTGAGTTTAATAAATGCTGATATTTAACTTTTATGTAGTGGTTTCAAGAAACCATTGAACAGATCTTTCTCCTAAATAGGAATTCGTATCATACTGGCTCGTGTGTTGTTTTTAATTTGTAAGCAAAGAGCCTTGATGAGGCAGAGCTGAAGCAGTAGGGCCTGCGTGTTCTTTAGTAGGCAGCAGAACCTCTTCATGTGCACACTTCATGTCTTTTGTGGGATTTTCTGTCTCACATTTCCTACTCGTAATGGTGTTCCTACTCTTCAATTTTTTCTACCTCACTAATGTTCATTTTATAGTTTGTTTTGATCTTGTTCTTTATTACTGTATGTACCTTCTGGAGCAATCATGGAGTCTTAAAATTCCACCTGTTCTGTATGGGATTTCCACTGAATAACACTGAGTTCCTGTAAAAGGACTTTATTGTGTGGAAAATGTGAACTTTGCAGTGAAAGAACACTCTAAATCATTAGTTGTTTCCTGAGTGTGGATTCAGCATCCCCAAAGACTATTTCACTGTCTTTATTATCTCCATTTAGTTCTTTTGCTTTTACTATCTTAATGTTGTTTTTCCCATGAATGCCAACTATTGTGCCAGGGTGTTTTATCTTGCACAACTAACATCTGTGTTTGAGTTGTGGTTACAAATTGCATCAGTTACACTAATTTTTAAGAACACACTATGTAGCCTAGCTGAAATTGGAATTTAAACTGGTTCTTGAAGGTTGCCAAATAAACTAATCACATTCTCACAGACAGGCTGTCTCCTAAAGCAAATTAAAATATTATCACTATGACTGAAGTCCAGGGGAGTTTGCCCACATAGGAACTGGAGGATTTAGGCCTATATTCTAATCAGTTATTTGTATTACACTAGTGCCCTGTGGCCTCAACCAGGATTGGAACCCATTGTGATGCACCCAGTACAAACACACAGTTAAATCTCTTCCCCAAAGAACTGACAATGAGTTTAATTTAACTTTCCTGTGAATGCCCCCCACATCCTCACTTCTCCATACAACACATCAATAACATTATTTTCTCTAATGTTACAAATGTTCCTAAAGTTCTATGAAGCATCTCCCTTGCTACAAACTGTGATGTCCAGCATAACCCAAATCTGGCCTCATTTAAACTGATCAAGGTTTCATGGGGGGCTTATCAATTGATTTACTTGACAGCCCTCAGAAACTAATCAAAATTCCAATCTGTCAGACCACACATAATATCTTTAAACATTAATATAAGTGATGCAATGTATTAATGGTGGCCTAAAACTGTTATAATTCTGTGTCTGTAGAGAAGTCAGGATTGGGGTCTAAGTCATGTGTTGTATCTTGGGATTCAATTCCTAGCTCTGTTATAGGTAAGTGTTCAGTTGGTCCTACTTGTTCTCTATCCCACTATTTGTCATCTGGAGGTGCTACCCAACTATGTTGGCCTCCATCATTGCTATAGCTGAATGTCTCACCGATGTTTATTTATCCTCGCATCGCCCCTGTGAGTTAGGGAAGTAGTAATATCTCATCTACAGATAGGAAATTGGGGAACAGAGCATTTAAGTGAACAGCTGTGGCAGTACCAGAAAGGACCAGATCTCCGGATTCCCAATCCAGTGCCTCAATCACAAGACCATCTTTCCTCTGTATTAATACATATCCGCATATAGAATGTAAAATTACAGCAGTTGACTAAAGACAGGGATTTTCTTTCGGCCATGCATAATCTGGTCATTCTCTGTGATAAAATGTAATAAATAACGAACCCATTAATCACATATAATCAGACTATCATCTGCACAAAGCAGTTGGACTATGCCCCATTAAAAATTAATATTTAATTTTAATACTGTTCTACAGAACTTTGAATACTTTGGTAAATTATCTGAATTGTTATGAATACTTTGATATGTTCACAATTTGCCAATATAATGTAGCTAGAGGCACAACATTTAAATATCTGCAAAGCTGGTGATGTATGGTGGTAAAGCAACTCAGCAAAAATGTGATGGTTAGTCAAATACCACAAACTCCTTTTCTCAGAGTCATATTTTAGTCACAGAAATCAGTTAAAAATCTCAAAATGTAACACAATATTCCCCAATTTGAGGGATTTTAACTCAGACCTATGGCTCTGGATTCAGAAAGCCAAACAGTTGCTGACTTCCTCTTCTTCATGCAGCTGCTTCCTGGAGCACCTGTGTGAGCCTGAGTTCCTTTTAATGCCTCATTTGCCTGGCACAGTGCAGGGATTCTACACCCTACCACAGACCTGGAATCAGGAACCCCAGATCTTTAACCTCAGTTCTGAGGAAAAAATGCCCCTTTGGGCAAGTCATTTAGGGCTTAATCTCGCTGCTACCCCTATTGACTTCAATAGGAGCAGGATCAAACCCTTAAGCTCTTGATTTCTCCATCTGTAAAATAGGGATGATATTGCACAGGTTGTTGTGAGGATCAATCAGATGGTGTTTGCTTGGTTCATTTGGAAAAAGGATAACTAATCAAATAAGAGAGTTAAAAATCTGCAAGTAAAATCAGCACAAAGTGATTTTTAAAGGTCCTATTAATTGTATCTAAAGTTCTCTATAAGCAATAGACTATTGGACATGCCAGAAAAACCATTTGATTTGTAACAATTGTCAACTTATTATATATGAGTGCTGCTTTGTTACCTCTTGCTAGGATTGTTCTGGATTTGTACTATGTTCCTAACAATCCT
The DNA here is from genome assembly GCF_020497125.1 of Mauremys mutica. NCBI lineage: Eukaryota > Metazoa > Chordata > Testudines > Geoemydidae > Mauremys > Mauremys mutica. The sequence continues at coordinate 32,046,107 of NC_059076.1, read as the reverse complement.
ATTACATCAAGATACTCATTTTTTGGACATTTTGATTTTGGCATGTATTGGAGAATGTCTTAAATGCAAACACACACACGGTTTTTATTTCTATATCATAAATATACTGGCATATACTTTAGGAATGCATAGAGGACAAATTGGTGGGAGAACTTAAAATATTTCTCCCTGTGCTCTGTGACACTGATCATGTCGCTACATCCTTTGTGTTACATTCTGAGTAACAGAATGATGTACATGTAAATTATGTGTATTATCATTCATTAACCAGGAAACTACAAACACACTAAAATATTTATTACTTTGGTTTTGCATAAAGTAGCAGTAACTAATCATGGCCAATTGCACAGCACAAATTGTTGATGTAGTTCAGATACTGCTTGAACATATAATAAAAGTAATAATGTAAATCTTTTAAGTGAATCCTAATCCTCAAAGGGGCTCTGTTTAATGGAGCTGTAAGTGGAACAGAATTACAAAGTTGCAGATGTCTGAACTTCATCTCAAAATGCAGTGATTGCTGCTATTAGTAGGGATACAGTACTGTACTGTAGATTGTGCAATGGTACATGGACGCTTTGAATTTAACAAGGATCTGTTGCCAAAGTCCCTGTCTGTTCTTTGGGGGTGTTTGGGTACTCATAGATTTTTGTTAGTTTACAAGCAGAACCAACCCAACTTTCTTATTCATTCAGCTTCTATCTGCTGGAATAAATATTGATTTGAATACTTAGTATGCATATCTATTATTCAAACAACTAAGAAAACAAGAGAAAATGAAGGCAGCATAATATTAGAGAGCTTTGCTTGCTGTTACTAAGGTAACCGGTTCCTAGGTATACACATGTTCAGTCACATCTACAGTTTTATTGCAGCTGTGGCTTTTTGAGAAGCAAAGTGTGAAGGGGGTGGGAGAAAGGTAAAGAAAAGAGGGAGAAAAACAACCCAAACACCTGAAAATGAATGACAATTCTGTGAGCAGTAGAGCTTCACTTATCAATTAAATGGAGTTCTTGTTTGGGATTTGGGTCACAGTGCCCTGATGTGTGTGCTGGTCAGTTGTAGAGGGTTGCCAGAAATGCAACTGAATTGTTAGAAAAGATTTTTAAGTGGATAATTTTCTCATGCTCGGTGATATTGATTTTGTGCAAAGGAAGAGAGTTGGAATGATGGCGGTGGGGGGGTTACATTTGTTTGGCATCTGTTGAGTCCTTTCAGCTTGGGGTGATTTTATTCATGCCCATTTAACTTCCTTTATTTCTACCTACCCTTCTGCATAGATGGGCCAGATATTAGTGCTGTGGGTAGGGAGGGGTCTGTGGCTGGTTCATTGAGCCCTATTTCTGACTTTTAAGCATTGGTAGAGTTTTATGTACAGCATCTATTTGGTGATGGGTACATCACAAGTATTTATATGAGCCAGGATTTTCAAAAGTAAATAATAATTTCAGATGGCCAACTAGAGACATCTTAAAGGGGTCTGATTTTCAGAGGGCAGCATTTTCTGAAAATCAACTTCAGACACCTTTGAAGGGGCCCGAACACTCCAAATTGAAGCATCCCAAATCACTAGTCATTTTGGAAACACTGGCCATAAATACATCACTTGCATAAAGTTGTCTACAACCTCCCATTAATGATTCAGCATTTCCAATGTTAATCTAAAGTAATAAATAGAGGCAAAACCTGACTCCCACTTCCATGGCCATAGAGAGCCCCTGATGCAATGCAACAAGTTTGGTTCCATGCAACACAGGAGTTAGGAGATGAGAGGGAATCTGTGCAGAGTGTCTGTAACACATGCACACTATGGAGCTCAGTTCTGTAGGGGCTTTCTGCACTTCCACATGCTGTAGGGTTTGGGAGTGGGGCAGAGGTGATTCAGAAAGAAGAAAGGCCATGGCCAGGGGTCAACTGCTATACAGATCCACTCAGCATTGCAGAGGTGCAGAAACTTCTAAACTGCTAAAACCCTGAGGCTGTATAACCCAAACCCAATGGCTGTGGAGCAGATGAAGGATCTCCAATAGATGTCTTTGGCCAGTAGAGGGCAAAACCACTATATAATTCTCCTGAAAAGGTGACATGCAAAGTTAAATTTTGAGGTAGGTACCGGTTTCTGTGTTTAATGCCCTAACTAACCTGGCTAGACAGGCCATTCTATACATAACTTAAAACAGAAACCATCTGTGAAAATCCACTGCCCGTCTAGTCGTTTTAGAGACACCTCAAATACATTGTCAGGAATCCAAGATACAAGAAGTCTACAACTGCTGACTCATCTGGTGTCTGTGATCTGCCAGAATGATGTATTCTGGGGCTTCTGTAGTGAATACAGGAGAACAGATTTTTACAAAGAGAAAAAATACATTGTATAAACATTAATCAAAATTTATTTTTTGTGCTGAAAGCCCTCATGATCAGGAGAGAAATCTAGGCTTAACTCAACACTGTAGTTCACCTTCATTCAGCTCTGAACGCCCAAACACATAAGCAGCTGCAGTGCAGTGCATACTTGGTGTAGCTACTGGACGTGTACAAAGCTGCAACGTGGTCAACACTAAGGGATGCTTCTCTATCCAAACAGGACACGGGTTTTGAAACATTAAATTGAGGGTCATCCTATCTGAAAGCAGCAGGTCTACTAGTAGTGAAGGGCACTAGTAGTAACACGTACAGTGATATATCAGATGTATATTATGTACATTCTTCACTTTTACTCTCCTACTATGAGAGGGCAAAGCTATTACAAAAGCATGGAGTTCTCTGAATCCTTCTCTCTGCTGGGTGAGTGTATTGTTATTCCCCTCTTTCCATCAATGTGTCTTTCCTCTATATAATACATAAGATCAACAGGGTGCATACCCATTTGCCTGACTAGTTGCTATGATTTGCTGTTTGTTCACCTTGGCAGACATTCCTGTTTGTTTCTCTTTTCCTTTCCTGCTGCACTCTGACGTGGTTACAGTAAGAAGAGTGAGTGTGTAAAACATCACTCTCTTACTAAGTATGTCTCAAGGACACAGAAGGAGCAGATATATCCGGTTACTTCTCTGAGAGCCTGCTTGTCTTACAAAACGAGTTAGTAACTCCAGTGGGATGTCTTGCAGGGGTTTGCCCTAAAATAAGACTTTACTATTGTTGGAAGCACTGAGGTGGTACAGCTCTGGAAGAATAAACTTGATTGTAGTCCTCTTTGTGTACCATCAAGAAAATGGCAGTTATGTTGCGACCACAGAATCATTTAATTTGCTACTGAGGCTTTTTCATCAGACCCCCAATTGTATTTTTTTCCAGGTTGACTGGTACAGCCCAAGTGTTCCAGTATTTCCCTAGTGAGAGTGTTCCTTTTGGATGTCATCTCAAGTGGAGATGGTATGGAATAAGGCATATAGCAGGTGTTTTTATCTCAGTATAATTTAAGGTCTGATCCTATGAAGTGCTGAGGACTCTAAACTCCTTGCAGGGATGGAGTCATAGGCCCAGTCCTGACGGGCAAAAGAGATGTATATTTCAATTATGTTAACTGAGCTAGCATGACACAGCTGGAAATCTCTAATCAGATGCAGACTAACACATTGAAAGCCATATTAGTTGGCTGTTTTATAAGTTATGTCTACACTGCATACCACTGGTGTCAGTATGTAAGGTATGTGTAGCTACATGCTGCAATGAAAGGCTCTGGCAGGGGGAAAGCAGAGGGGAAAGGCTCTGGCAGCTCCTCCCTGCTCAACTTTCCCTCCCTACCAGAGTCTTTACCTGCGTCAAAGAAAGGCTCTAGCAGTAGAGAGCTGCCAGAGCCTTTTCCTGTTGCTAGAACCTTTCCCTGTGGTGAGAGAGAGACTGGCAGAGGGGAGGTAATGGGACACTACATCGCTACAACTGGCCTTGTAAATGGGGAAGCACTGGTTAGGTGTGTGGAGAGCTGTGTAGGATACAGACCTTAAGTGTTCAAGTGTGTTTTTTATTTGCCTCAGCAGTGCCTCACTGTCTACACTGCTATTTATACCCAGGCTGGGGTGTGTGCAGTGTATGTACTCTACATGCCACTGTGAGGCATATGCAGTGTAGACGTACCCTTAATCTAGGCTAGAATATGGCTTCAGATGTGCTAGCCTACATCTTGATGGGGCTTTTCATTCCTGTTAAACTAACTTGATTCATCTAGCAGAGTGGGTAAGGCTTAAATCCAATTAACTCCAGTCTGTATAATATGTCAAATTATTAATATTACAAATCAGGATTGAATGTTCTTAAAATTATGACTGACAATGCAAAATGCATACTTTACTTTTGAAATTGTTTTTAAAAGCTTTCCTTTTAATCCCCAAATTCTCTATTGTTTGAGCAGTATGCCCTCAACTGAAATACCAAATGGGATGTTTGATCATTTATTCCCATTTATCCTCCAATATCTATACATCTAAGCAACACTTCTGAAATTTCTTCTCTTGTAGAGGGGTTTCACCTCTCTAGCTGGTAATGTCAGACACAGAAGAAGTAAATCATCTCTAGGGCCTGGAACAATAAACACTATTTACAAACTAGTCAAATTTTATGGATTTTTCCAATTGATTATTGAGTGTTTTGATCCTATAGGGGCCAGGGGCTTGTCATCACATGGAAAGCATGTAATTTATTGGCAAAGTGTGTTTTACATCCCCCTCTAGTGGCTGATCCATCTTACTACTACCAAGTAATGGATTCCTTTAGCTCAAGTGGCAGAGATCTGTGCTACAGTTCCCAAGTCTAAATTCTGCTGACGACTTGTGGGGGTTTTGTCACAGATGCAGGAAACATCCATGGCTGAATTTAAAGGAGAGACCTGCTGTTATAATGCAAGTGGCAGTAGCAGATATGGAGAAATGGCAGTGGCCTCTTGAAAAGTATGAACATATAGAAAATAAAATACTTTCCTGCTAGACCATATTTTCTTTTGCTTACTTTTCCCTTCCCTTCTTCAATTCTCCTTTCCCCTTTTTTCTTTCCTTGCTTTGGTTACTGTTCTCTTCCTTTCTGCTTCCCAATAGTTGTTTCCCTCTCCTTGTTTTTCCTGTGTCCTCATCTCTTAGCACTTTTCTTCTACCCTTCCCTTCTAATCTACCACTTCTAGTTTTGATTAGTTCTTTTCCTCCCCTGCATATTAAGGTTAGGGACAGGTTCCTTTCCCCAAAAAAACTCCCGCTGCCACTTCCTTGTGCTTGAAGTTCTAGGTCTTGATTCTTTACTCCATTACACCAATTTTACCTTGGTGTAAAACTAGGGTAATATAGTTTGGCTCTTGGTTCCTGATTCTGATTTTTAAAGTTATGTAGGCACCTAAAGCTTCAGAAAGGCAATCCCACTATCATCATCATCCATCATCATCTCTAGGCACCTAAACACCTTTGTCCCCGAATCACCAGTGGGAGAGGATGTGACTGCTGTGGCAAGATGGAAATGGTGATTAATTTACATGCACAACTTTTAGTGGAGGAAAATATATTCAGCAATTTTACAGCTATGAAGTAGGTGTTTGTCACTTTTTGTATGACTTGGGCCTGTGCTGCATTCGATAAGGGCCCAAAACCAGACATCATTATTCTCGTTTGGAGTCAAGTCTCAGAATGAGGCCCAAGTTCTTAACCAATATTTTGGTTGTTGAAGAGATACTTCCTCTATTTCATTTTCTTCTTAATTATGATATTCACCTTTTTAATCTGTGACACTTTGAGCTCAGAACACTTTGAGCTATTTATGACCTCATCAATTTGTGTTAAAGGTTCCCATGTCAGAATGACTAATAATTCATACTTCCTGAAAAATGAATGCAGGATAGCTAACTAGTCCATAGTAGGCTTACTGAAAATATTCACTGGGGACTTGATGTCTGAAACGTACACATACAACTTCTGGAAATATTTCCACATTTGCTGATGCTGGAAGCAGACAGATAAAACACATTTAAATGATGATGATGATTTGGCCATCAGAAGAAAGGCAACAGTATTTTTGGGAAGTGGATTAACTGGTATAGAAGCTGGTAGTAGATTTCTAGAACACTGTTAATGTTGGAAAAAATGTTTTGTTTTTCTCTCTTCTTATGTTCAAGCTCCATAGTATAGAAATCAGCGTGGCAGCTGACAAATTGATGCCAAGCAATGAGAGCATAATACAGGCATCCTGCTATACTTTGGTAAAAGGCATCTCTTCTGGTACCAATTATTCCTCTCTGCCAGCAACGGTGACACACAGCCCACTTTATGATAAAGCACATTTGTTCAGATATAATGGAGATGCAAGAACAAGTCTAACACTGATTCTGTCTAAGCAATTTTACTTCACTTATTCTGCTAATGGGAATCTTCCCAAGATAACAATTGCTTTTCCATCACTCACCTTTCACATTTGTTAAACACTGATAGGTTCCAAGACACACATACATTCAGTGCTGATTGCTGAAAAGTAGATGAAAATGCTCCAGTCTAATCGACCTAACTATCTAGCGTTTTACCCCACACTCACCACCATGGTATCTTCAGTCCTGACTCTCTCAGGAAGATACAAAAGGCATCACAGAAGAGAGTTCTTGAAACAGGTAGGTCAGTGCCATGATCTCAAGAACTCCTTTAGAGATGCCTGCCCCTTTCAGTCCCAGTTTCTCAGAAATGAATTCCCTAGACTGAAGCTTTCACTTGTCTCCTCAATGTAAACTCAGCGATCTGTGAGAATAGCCAGAATCTGAAGATGAAACACCCAGCTCTTTGCACTTTTTCTCCACTGGCACATTGCAGCCTCCTCTTTAATTTTCTGCTCAGATCAATACAATAGTTATTCCTTCTTCAGTTGCAGGAGATGAGGGATTTCAGCCCTTCATTATTCTGTATGTCCTCTTTGCTGGAAGGCTAATATTGTATGGCAAGTATTCTTGAAGCAGCTGGAAAGAAATACAGTGTACACAAAAAAAGTATAGTACACTGCGTAAAGAAGGTCTGAAAGTGGGAGTAAATTCTGTTTATACATCCACTTTAAGTTGCTGTAGTGATGTAAAGGAGCCTTCGTATTAATGAGAATCAGGCCTTAGTCTTTAAGATCCCAGTTCAGCAAAGTCCTTAAGCATGTTACTAACTCTTTACGCACATGAGGCATCCAACTGAAGCAAATGCTTAAAGTTAGGCACATACTTGAGTATCTTGCTGAATCAGAACCTTAATGTCCACATATTGCATTTCACTACAAGATTCCAAATGACACTGATGATACAAGAGTGAATGCCAAGAGGGACTCTACAGATTCTTTGAAACTCTTCTGTCATCAAGGGTGAAACAGGAAGAACTGTTAGTGATACCTGATGATTTCTGACCTGATGGCGCAGGAGGGATCTTCTCTCTCTAGGTACAACCTTAACTTGTGTGGTGAAAAATTATACCTGCTGTATAGAAGCCTCGTGTTCCAGGTCCTGTAAATGACAATAATGCTGACAGGAAGAGCAGCATGACCACAGACACATGGCTGGCGAATCCACAGTAAGGGGCAGGTCAAGGGGCAGTGCTGGAGAGTTGATTGGTGCAGAGATTTTATTCTGAAGAATCATTCCACATGCTCTTAGTGTTTTGTTTCTTATAGGTGAGTGTATGTAGCGGAGGAGGGGGGATGTATACATGGACGCGTGCATATATATATTTATATGAATACAACATGTCCTGTTGTTCCCCAGAATAGATTGATAGGTTTGTATTTTGTACAGGATATATCTTGTTTGCGTTAAACAATGTTTTATAATACAGTAGGTGTGTAAATACAAGATTTTGTTAGCACAATTATTTATTATTTTATTATAGGAGCATGTAGAGGTTACAACCGATTGGGGACTCCCATTGTGCTAGGCACTGAACAAACATCATAGTTCCTTCTGACCTTGAAGTCCCTGCCTCGAAGAGCTGGGGTCTGGGTGAGAGCTGGAAATAGAACCCAGATATCCTGAGTCCAGGTGCACTTGTCTCCTTGTTTTGCATATTAAAAGATACTCTGGTATAATTATGTTCTCTCCAGTAAAGTTATACCACTGATGAATTTAGCTCATCATGTAAAATTCAAAATGTTGTTCCAAATTAATAAATACACATACAAGAATATGAAATATAAGAATAGAAATCTCAAGTAATGGCCTCCAAAGCAGCTGTGTATTTTAAAAGTTAAATATGAATTTAGCAAAATACATAAGCAAATATACATTTATATCAGTCGCCTCAGAGATAAATATGCTTTTACTATGGCTTCAGAGCTATGAGATTCTCTGCCATGCAGTAAAATAATGTATAGTTTCCCTTTTAAAATTTATTTTTCGTAAGGGACAAAACAATAGGCCCAGTCCTGCTCCCATCTTTCTGTACATCTTCATTGGCTTCAACAGGATGAACCTCTACAACTGTCTAAATTAAAGGCTGCTTCTCCATTCCTAAATCACAACCTTGCAGTGTTTTTGCAACCTCAGCAATGATTTTTCAGATTCTGTAAGTAAAGGTCACCTTCAGCAAGAATTTTGTAAATGCATATGAATGCACAGGAGCCTGTCATTTGCATCTTTATTTGGTTTAAAATCCAGGATTCCCTACATATGACATTGCTATTTCTGGTTTTGCCAGCCTCCTTTTTCATTCTGAGGACAGAGCTACCAAACGAGTCAGATCTTGAGCATTTCCTATGAAAGGAATGACCACCAGCAAACATAGGAAATCCCTCCAATCCTCACAGGTGTGTATCTCTGTTGAAGAATCAAGAGTAGAATGAGAGGCTGCAGCTGCAGAGCACACAACAACAATACTAGCTCTTTTGGTGTGCTTTTCCACTATAGCTCCCAAAACTCTTAACAAAGGAGGTATCAGTATCCTCACTTTACATATGGGGAAACTGAGGCAAGAGGTGAAGTGAATTATGGGCCAGTGACTCTGCCAACAATCCAGGTATCCTGAGTCCCAGTTCTGTACCCCATTCACTAGATCTCACTGCCTGCTAAAATCTCTATTGACTTTATTCCTTTAATGGGTTTTGGATCAGGTCTTTAGTGTTGATTCTGAGGCCAGCATCAATACTAACTGTTCAAAAGTACAACTCCTCTTACTCTGCAGCAATAGTGAGGCATGTGTAAATTTGCATAACTGTAAAGCTGTAGGTGAGAGCAACATTTCTTTTTGAACAGTTAGCGTTGAGCTATCAGCGTGCAGCCCTGGCTACTGATCACAAGTTGTCGGCTTCAGAAGTCAGATAGACAAGGACATTCAGAGGCTCTGGGGGACCCAGAGCAAAATCTGAAACTGAGCCCCGCTCCCTCCTCACAGTGAAACTTAGGTGTCAGGGAGGGAGGGGGATGGAGAGTGAGCACTCCCTGCAGTCACCCTACAGCAGCACCTTCTGTTCCATGAGTCTGGGGCCAGTTTCCCACTCCAGGTGTTGCGACCTGGTGCATGGGGTTGCAGCACCACTCAAGCTTGTCCCAGCTGATCCTCTGTCATGATGGGCGGCACTAGGCCAAATTCAAGTGAGTGGCATTGTGACCTGTTCATGGGGTTGCAGTGCCACTCAGTGCCTCAGCAACTGGGCCAAACCAGAGTGGTGGCGTGATCTTGTGCACCAGGACATACCACCATTCACTCAAATTTCATTGGTTTGGGGGCTCTATCAAATGAGGGACCCAGAGCAAACTGCCCCTTTTGCCACCGCCACCCCGGAGGAGCCCTGTAGTTATATACATGATTGCTTTGTGTTAAGATTATAACACATTGTCTCTGATTCCTGAAATTGCCAATTTGTGTCAAGATTTCAAGCCACAGATGTGTGCATATTGTGGTGCCATGTGTGTATGAGTCCTGTCTCCTCTGAAAAGTATCAGGGGATGTGCTGTGAAGTTCGCAGGTATTAGTGGGACCAGGCAAGGAAGGAAACTTGTTGGTTACTGCAAATTAGGAAAGGTTGAGGCAATTTAAATAAGATAAGAACCTACCCAATGCACCATCCAAAACTATGGTTGAACCCTGATTCAAAACAGTTAATTTTGAAAACAGGTTTTTGCATGTTGTCTCTGCACATTCTGGCTTTAGCCATGATGGGAATTGGAAGTGACAAAATATTGCAGGGAAGGCTGTTCTTGTGACATATATAGCATGACCAGAAGTTGGGAGTAGCAGAAACCTCATGAGAAAAGCTGTTTTTGTAAACTACTTTAACCTATTTTGCAGATACCAAGAAGTGTTGGTAACTCAGTTCAGATAAGCATCCCAACATTTGGAAGCTTATCTGAAGGACATTTCCAAGCCTGTTGAGGTTCATGTATCCTTATTTACTGCAAATGCCTACAGCCATTTAGCAGGCTGGACAGAATAGACGGTGCAAGAGCTGGTCAGAAAGCGCCCATCCCCAGACAAACCTGGGGCTGCTTTAAGCCTCCCAACTTCATCCCCCTCCCAGGAACAGCCCAGATCAGCGGGGAAAAAATAGGAATCCAGCAGCACGCCTGCCCTGTCCCAGCAGCCTCACTCCTGACTTCTGATATCAACAGAGACTTCCTGCTGGAGCAACATATTAGTGCAGAAAAGGCCCATTTGCACCATAGAATAAGACGATGAAGGAAGAACCATGTCAGGTCAGGAGAAGGGGTTGGCAGGGAGGGTCGAAATTATGTGTAGGAGACAGTATGACTAAGGATGGGAATTTAGAAGGTTTAATGATAAAAACGAAACAATTTTTGAGACTGGTTATGGTGGTGTTTTGTTTTTTTAAAGGCAAGAATAATGATCTTGAAATCTCTCTTTTTGTTTGATTTATTTTTTTAAGGTGAAGATTTAATTCAAAACAATGTGAAAAAGTTTCCTAGCATCATACCCTCCCTCTCTGTGCTCAGATACTGTGGTGATAGGTATCTGTAAAAGACTCTACTACTTAATATCTAGCTAGCATGCTCATGTTGTTGAGGTACCTACAGTTCTGTGTACTGTCTCTCTTTGCTATACATTTGTCACAATGGGAACATGAAGGCACTTTGTTACTATTATAGAGAGAGTGAGGTGACTTGGGGCTCAATCCTGCAGGGTGCTGAGCAACTGCTGGAAGTGTTGATTGCTCCAAACTCCCAACACAACACAAGATTGTGCCCTTTGTGAATGACTGAATGTGCTGTAGCAGGTCATGCAGAAACCAAATAATATTCTTGGCCACAGAAGGCTGACTCATTTGTGTGACTACAGTATCTTTGGAAATATCCCATGTCTATTGAGGAAAAGGCAAAGAATAATTTTTCCAGGACGAAAGGGCATTAATTTTCAGTGGCTCTCTTCTTCCCTCTAGATGCTCGGAGAGTAGCTCAGTAGAGGTCCCCAATCCAATGGAAAATTTGGATGTGCTGCTCTGATTAAATACAAGACTACATTTCTAAAGCAACTAACACATAGTTATAGAAAGACCATACACATTAATAGCAAAATTAAAAGCATGCACAATAAAAATCTGACAAAAGCAGATAGTTGCATCAGCTTTTAGTCTTTTAGCTACCTGCTTTTAAATAAAGGCCTAAAAGCTCTTCTGAGTGAGAACAAGTAAGACTCATTGCTAGGGAATTGCTCGTGCTAGTTTTCTCATACTTTCTGTGCAAACAATAAGCACTGAATTGCCATATGTAACTTGGGGTAGGGAATAAAGAAAAGCAATGTTCAGTTTATTGAAAAGAAAAACATGTTTAGCCAATTTGAAGCATCATGTTAAAATTAAATTTAGAAGCATGAAGACAGCTAAAATTGCACACACATGGCTGCAATATATTTTGAGTGAAAATAACCAGGTTTGCCAACTACAGTTTCCTAACAGAAAGAGATGTTGCATATCAGCTCCCAGCTGATTGATTCTGTAGTCCACCTCTGTAACTATTATAATCCTTCTCAGGGTTAGCTAAAAAAATAAGAGGCCAGATTCTCAGCTGTTGTAAACCAGTGTAGCTCCAGAGAGCTATGCAAGATTACACCAGCTAAGGATCTGGCCCACAATGCATAATGAGAGAGAGAACAAATGAATTCCCTCTTCTGTCTCCTACTTCATTATCACCTTCAATAAACTCTCTTTTGATGATAATATAATATTTACAGAAGAAAGCATAGTCTTGCTCTCCCCTATATGCTGGACCTATCTTCACACCATCAGGGATGATGAAAGCAATCTTTTGCAGAATCAATATTTGCCAAGTCTGATTCTTACTTTGCCTCCCATATCAAAGAGCAACAAAGATTAGGGCTAAAATCTTGGTCCCCTTGAAGTCAGTGGGAGTTTGGCATGATTTCAGTCCGGCCAGGATTCACCTTACGTGAATGGACTCAATGTTATTTTCTTTCAGTATATTGCCCATTTCTCAGGTTAGCTGCACCACTTGTGCCTTATCCTGTCTTACTGTGAGTCCTTTGTTCTTGAGCGATTTCCTTAGGGCCATTGCCTTGCCTGCAAAGAGTCTCTGCAGGCTGTACTCTCATGTAACACAATATACAGCAGGATTTGACAGTGTTATCTTGTAAACCCATTATATTACATTGCTAAGTTGTGAAGCTGCAGTACAACAGTCATGAGTTCCTGTGAACATCTTGTTGTTTTTTCTAATAGGACCAAGATCCTCAGCTGAGGTAAATTGCTGTTGTTGCATTTAAGTTAATGGAGTTTTGTAGATTTACACCATCTGAGGATTTACTCCAGCCTTTAGCTCATTGACTTTGGCATATTAAAGAACAGGTGTGATCATATCTAAGGGGATTTGTGATGGCAATGTAGCTTTGTTGTAAAGAGAATAGGAGAGATAACAGAAGTGATGTCTCATGTTGCACGAGGCAGACCACCCTACTAATCCCATCTTTGTTTGGCATCTTTAGTGAGGTGAAACTAGCATACCTTAGTGAGCACAGTATCATCCTCCTTCCATAAAAGCATGCAGAGAGGACATCTATCTCGTTTATCATGCTAAAGTATTTATTCTTTGCTTATCAGGGGGTCTCTGAGCACTCAGAGCCTGCATTGCCATCAATAGGTGCTTGTTGAGGACAGGATTCTTGGTGATATGACTCTCCTGAGCTTCTGAGCAAGGTCAAAAGGGTGAAGAAATCAGTGCAGCCCACTTTTGTACATGGGAAGTCCAGATAACTCTGCATGACAGAATCCTTGAGTGTTGAGGTCACATAGACTGTTTAAGAGGAACATGCAGAATGAGAGAAGGAACATTATTTTGATTATATAAATCTGTTGTTTCATGCAAGAAGAGATGTGGAAGTAACTGGTAGTGATGTAGAGTTATTATGGCCTGATAATTGAAAAATTTCAGAGAGTAAACTAGCTATATGAATGTTATTGGCCACTTACCGAAAAAGAACTACTGGAGTGTGAAATCACTGCTCAAATAAAAAAGCAGGCAAAAGTGCAGAGTTGTATTAATGGGAGATTTTAACTCCCAGGCACAGAGAGAAGAGTACATTAAATGGAGGAAATAAGGCTGGAGATATGTTAGTAGTGAGAGTATAGAAGTGCAATTTAATCCAAAATGTGCAACAACCAACGAGAAGTGGGATAATATTGGAGTTGGCATGAAAAGATAGACAAGATATAATTGAGGACAGAAAGGTAGGGGGGAAATGTGAGATATCATTCCAAAGCTCCTTAGGTTTTATTAAAGCTTTCCTAATTAAAGGGAAATCTGAATTGTATATTTTAGGGATGGAATAACCCCCTCCCAAAGTTAGCCACACAAGTGACTTGTAGATGGTGACAGATATCTTCAAAGCTGCTTAGGGGATTTGAATGACCAATTAAAATTAATGGGAACTGGGCATCCAAATCCCTTAGGCTTCTCTGAAAATCTCAGCCATTGTCTACACTATAGCTAATTTTTTCTTAAACTTTTTCTCTCTACCTAACATCCATAGCTGCTTTTTCCATAGGCTCGCCTAGGCGGAATATGGGCCCAATAAATGTTAGAGTTCAGGATCAGCTGTCAAACCCATGATGTTCAAGTGGTTTCAAATGGAGGCAAAAAGAGTCCATCCATCCCTATGGATGGATAAGCAATGTTAAGTAGTATCTGCAGAGATCTAACATTAGCGAATATATCTGAATGGGAAATGCCAGATCATCAGCTGGTGAAAATGGACCAAGCTCCACTGAAGGCTCTGCTCCCATTCATACCAGTTGAGGATTTGACCTATAATATTTACCTCCGTTAGTGATACCATTTTCAAGGCTACTGTTAAAAATCACAAATTACATATAACCCTGCAATGTATGCATCTGACCAATGCATGTTGCAACCTTCCAGTTGCAAGGCTCTCGAGTCCACTAAGGCCACTTTGTGCCATGTAAGCAGAGCAAAATGGCCTTACAATGGCTGGAAATAACCAGCCATTGTATTCTTCCTGTGCAGGAGAACTCTGCTGGCAAAAGTATGGCACCACCCCCTGTGCTACCCACCTCATCGTCCCCAGTGTAAGGGCACATTGAGGGCATTCTGTTCAGCAGGGCATCTAGGTGACAGGGAAGAGGTGTGGTGAAGTGAAGCTCAGTTATGCCTGATCCTTCACTGATGTAAGATCCTTCAGGAACCTTATGGCAGTGGCATAAATTAGTTGCTCTTGTGTACCTCTCAGTTGCACTGAGGCTGGGCAGCTCTGAATCAGGGAACTGCAACCAGCCCGATGTGACACTCCACCCACATCCTTCCCCTTCCACTCCATTCATGTGGAGTGTGAACAATTAGAAGATCAAACCCATGGCATTATCAGAATATCGCAGGAAAAAAATCTGGGGCTGACATTGAGAAGAAATCCAACCTTTCATTACACTTCGTATATTTCTACAATATCTGGCGTTCCTTGACATCTTTCTTTCTTTAACACATTGGAATATTTTTTCCTAAACTAAGCAGATTAAGAGGATCTTCTACCTGCAAAATATTGGGGTGGGGGAGTTCAAAATTAAAATTCTAAAACACAGTAGAAGAGAAAACAGGAGGGGAATGAAAACGTGTCCTGAATATGATCAGTATCATTGGAATACCAGATCATTAACTCTTGGAATCACCTTCCAATAACACCATTAAACACTGGAGAAACAAAAGGGGAAATTACTCAGATGTTATCTCCCAAAACGGAGTTGCTGCTTGGAATAATTACCTTTCTCTGAGATACCCCTCTCTCCCTCCTTAGTATTGCCTCTACCTTTCCACCTGAATTACCCCTTCCCTCCCCAGCCAATCTTCTGCCATGTATACTTGCTTCCCAGCCTCAGTCTCCTTCTGTCACAAAATCCTATCCATAGCCTTAGAGTTCCTAAGCCTCTTAGTTCTTTGCCTGCTTGCAACAACCCTTAGACCCTTAAAGTCGGTGAGTGCTCCAACTGTAATTATCAGGAACAAAGCCATCTGATGTGCATTCCATACTTTGGTGAAGGGCACCATAAAACACTCTGAGACGGAGAGGTGCTGCTCCATGAGGGACGGTGGTATATAGGTTCAGCAGTTCTAGGGATGTTAATGGTGCTGGAGGCTGTGAGGGTGGCAATGGAAGATAAATACAGGTAAGTAGGATGAAAAGAGACATATTTGCGTACAGTTAAAATTTGCATCGGTGCAAGGTGGCAGCAGTTGCCCCACAGACTTCATGCCTTGTAATGAAGGGAAAGGTCTATCATGAGCTGTCGTTTTGGTGGTGATATGTGAATAGACTGTGGCATGGGGGTTGATTCAGATCTCCCACTGTTTTACATTAGTCAAACGGCATGGAATTCAATGGAGTTACTCCTAATTTACACCAGACTCAGACTACCTTTGTTTCCTTCTTTCACTTTTCACTTCACACCTTCTTTCATGTCACTCCTACAGTTAGAGCAGCTGCCTTCTTTCATGCCAAACAACCCTTAATCTTCTTTCAAATCCCCCCTGAAAACCCAAGTCTTTAATGAAGCCTTCCAACTTTGATCACTATGCCAAGGATAGCCATTCTTCCTCTTCCTTTTGAGTTATTAGCCTACGTTTGTCTGGATTAGATTGCAGACTCCTCTGAGCAAGAATCTTCTTTTGTAGGTGTCTGTAAAATGTGATGTACCACTTGCGGTGCTCCATAAATAATAAATAACTCATCTCAGTCAACATACCAATGTGTTACATGGCTTTCCCTTCTTTGCCGAGACACATTGCCCACAGGTCACAAGATACTGTAGTTCCCTCTCATAGATTATATGAGCAATTTCCATTCTGTGCTTTCACACATGCTGTTCTGAAATATAATGAAGAATATTTCAATCTTCTATTTAGTAATAATGTGTATTGAATTGTTTTTGAGTGAATTAAATGAAGACTATTACCAAGACCATACTCTGTCAGTTAAAAAGAATGCATATGAATGAGTGTAATTCATTCATTGATTAATGGAGCGAGTATTTCCAAGCATGTCACAAATCTACATTCCTGAGGGCCAGATCTCTGAGTTAGCTGAAAGATGTGTACAAGGACATGTAGTTCAGAGTTCCTTGCTCTACAGGCATTCCTGGACATTTTTCCTCACTAGCCCCTTAAAATATATTACACTGAGGAAATGTGCTTTGTTGTTAGTTTCAGGCACAAGAATGTGAAGAACAGGGGTGTGGGGTTAGAAAGTCCCAATGTCAATAAATTAGTGACAGGAAAACTCCCAAAAAGTTGCTCAGGATTTTTCCCAACATTTCTAAACCTGTGAGGACCTCAGCAGGTCCCATGGACTTCCTTCTCCATGTACCCACTTTTTGAATTGCCATCTTAGCCAATCCTTTACACACAACTGTATGCTTCCCTCTAAAAGTTCCTGATTCCCCAACCTGCTGTGTTTATCTACTTGTGGTAAGGTTCAGCAGCCCATTTACATCTTTCGTGGATCTCATTGCCCCTCAAGGAGAGGATTAGGGTAGCATGCTACCCTATCTGTAGTATAATGTTTTCCTAATTAGGGTGTGACTAGGTGTCCCCCAAATCTTCCCTGGTTTATCTTCTCCCAATTCCCCAACTTCAGTCAAGTCGTCTCAACTGGATGTGGCCCATTCCCTGTGCATCTAGTAATCTCTTCACTGGGTCCATTAATAATTCACACAGTATGTAGTGAGGTAGAGGTGCTGGGAAATTCAGAGCCTGCAAGACCACTCTCATGAGAGCTGCTAACTTTGTTCCTGAATCAGACTTTTCTGAATCCGCACCAGCAAAAGACCTGACAGTTCTTCTCCAACTCTAATTTCTGCAATCTGTCCTAATATAGCATCCTGGAACAGCAAGAGTTGAGTGGAGACCTC
Organism: Mauremys mutica; assembly: GCF_020497125.1. Classification (NCBI taxonomy): domain Eukaryota; kingdom Metazoa; phylum Chordata; order Testudines; family Geoemydidae; genus Mauremys; species Mauremys mutica. Next base: position 32,028,800 of record NC_059076.1, on the reverse strand, counting down.
TCAAAATTAGACACAGTGGCCATGTTGACACAAGGAACAAAGCTGAAATGCTAAAACATGTTAAAATTCTAGTGAAGACAAAGTTATCTTAACCTGTTAGCTGGTAGAGATAATTTTAATGGTAGTTAATGCATATTAGTTAACACATTAAAAAGCATACTTTTTCCCCCCGGTAAAAACATGGTCAGTATGTAGCACCAAAAATGCACAAGTCTGAGCTCATGCATAAGTCTACAGAGAGTATAACCTAACCCAACTAAAGAATAGTACTTAGGAAAAGACTTGAGAGACTGCATTACAGTTATGTGCATAATGTTTTTGACAGCAGTATAACAAAATAGTGTAGGGAAAAGATTTCTGGTAGTAGAAAGCTCTTTAATCTGGCAGACATAGGTATAACAAGATCCAATGGCTGGAAACTGGAGCTGGACAAATTCAGATTAAAAATAACACAGTTTTAAATATGTGAGGGTAATTAACCATTGAAACAACTTATCTAGGGATGTAATGGATCTCTATCACTTGAGGCCTTTCAATCAGGATTGATTCTCTTTCTAAAATTTATGTTCTAGCTGAAGCAGGAGTTATGTGCTTGATGCAGGAATCATTGAGTGAAATTCTATTCCATAACAATTCCTGTGTTATGCAAGAAGTCAGGCTAGATGATTATAATGATCCTCTCTGGCCTTAAAATCTATGATTCTTTGGGGCAGGGTATGTCTTTTATTTTATGTTTATACAGTGAGGGCTCCTGACAATAAAAATAAATAATAGTGAAACCAGGTTCTAATATGCATACACATGTTCTATGATAAAGATATACCTAAAAGACTTGGATGTACCATAAGGATAAAGGCCAAAACCACTGATGTTCAGCAAATGAGAAATATAGGCATTCCTGGGCAATCAGACTGTATGTGAATATAGTAAACACATGAAAATATGAACTTTTTTTTGTATCTTAAAAGAAATAATTTTATTTAGAGCCTACTTGGAAGGTAAAATGTATCCTTTAGTATTTAAAAATAATACATTTAAAATAGAAAATAAAATCTCTTCCCTTTCATCTTTGGTTTCTTATTGATAACCAGCTTGAGATGAAGCTGCAGAAGTTACAAAGACTCAGTGAACACACAGCTGAAATAAAACATCTGGTATACAACCTGTGTATCAGAAGCTTTAGAGTTCTGTGGCCTCCAGTATTATTTTTTCTGAAGAAACCAGAGAAGGAAAATTGCAGAGAAAAATAAAGCTTGAAGATCACTCTCATTGACAGCAAGGCAGTTATATATATGGAGTGGAAAACATTTATATCCCAATTTACTCAACACTACAGTAATGGCTATTGATCTCCAGGAACAGGATAAGAGATATTTAAAATTATCTTGATTCAAGTGGTTCTGGGAATCTCCTTTTCTTTGCTGACCTAAGCACTGTCTGATACCACATCCCCAGTTGCCTGCCCTTCTTTCGCTCTCTCTCTCTCTCCCTCACTCTCTATTTATTTTATTTTACATTTGACTTTATTCTCTCTCCTTCGCTTCTTCTCCATCTCCACTTTTTCCATGTCTCCCTCCTCCACTTCCTTTTCTATCTGTGTGATTGTTATGGTACATAGACAAGGTACATGTAAAAACAGACAGAATTCATGGACTGTAGCAGTGCATTCTTGTGCCTACTATAAGGACTGAGACATACAATAGCTTTGCAGTCTGACTGGTGGATAAATTCTACTTTCAAAGTAATAAAAGCATAAGTCACCTGTCTCTGGCTGAAATCTATTAGCTTCTACAGCACTCAGAATTCTAATGTGGAATCTCTTTTGAAGGTTAAAAAATGAGCGCCATTAATGAGTGCTCTAGGAGGGACTGAAAAGACAAGCCTGCCAAGGATGATATGCATTCATTCTTTATTACTTTTACCAAATTAGTGAAATTCTGTTAATCCTTCAGTGAGGTAACATGTCAGAAGGTAAAGTTTTGGTCTATTATAAGGATACTTAGGGCTTTACAAACAAATATTATAAACAAAAATATTTGTTTGCAAAGTCTTAAGTATCATTATTTCATATTGTCTTGATCACTGTAAAGTTTTCAGGTGGCTGGCCTGCTCCCTGCAATGCACAGTGTAGCATCACACATTAAACGACAGTTCCTTAAAGTTCCTCTAGGCACAGACTTGTATAAATGTGTACCTGTGCAGGACCCCCCCGGTGGTTTTTAATTACAAACATGCTCTGGGTAGCCCTAGCCTTATCATTAATGCATTTGTGCTGATTATGCTAATTTCCTAGCACCATTTCCCCAGGGCTCAGAGGCAGAAAGCACAGTAAGTGTATGCAGACATCCGCTACTCCACCCAAACACACTTTTCTTTCAGTCCAGTCACCAGAAACTTCACTAAGCAGATTTCTGTAACTTTGCACTGAAGTACCATTGCCGGGATGAAGCTCCCAGCGTTCAGCGGGCACCGTCAAGCAAAAGAAACATCAGCGTCGCTTTTGTCTCTCCCAAGGCTCACACTCCCCTCCCCGGAGCACGAGAAGGCCCCATGCACTTTTCCCATTGCCCACCAGCAAGACACCTGCTTCCTACGCCTGTTGCCAAAGGGCTCAAAGAGAAGCAAGTCACGGTAGCAGCTCCTAACTGCCTGGGCTAATTCCTGATGCGGGGCTGGGTGCTGGTAATGGGGTGTGTGTGTGTGTATGGGGGGGACTCCCACTTTACCCCCCCTCCCCCGCTCGGCTCCAGCCAGGACTGGTGCAGCGCGACGTTATTTCCAGGAGCTGTCCATGAGCTCATCAGCGGCCCAGCCTCCTCGCTCCTCTCTGTGAGCGCGGCTAGAATCATCCCAGCGCCGGCGCCGCTCCCCACCCCCTCGCTCGCCCGCTCGCACACACGGGCTGGCGGAGGCTGGAAGCAGCAGGGCTGGTGCGCGCCTGCAGCAGAAGCCGCCCCGCCGCGGAGCCCGGGCGGAGGCACAGCCGCACTGCCGGCAAGGTCATGCACTGACCGGCTCCCAGCCCTTCCCACCCGCCGCGGCGCGGCGCTGCGCGCAGGGGGCCTGGCTGGCCGGGACGGCGCGGTGCTCCGGGCGGCAGAGGGAGAAGCGGGGCTCCGGGGTGAGCGGCGCTCCCTCCTGCTGCCCTTGGCGCGGTCAGAGGAGAGGCCGGGAGGCGGCTGCGGCGGCCGCAGGCAGACACCGGGCAGCGGGGCTGGGGAGAGCGGAGTGACAGCCGGAGGAGCGCAGGAGCCGGAAGATGGCTTCCCCCACCTCCCCCGGGCCGGGAGGCGGGTCCTCTCCCCCCGCCGGCCAGGCCCGCATTCGCCAGGTGGGTGCACCCTGCAGAGGGCACATCGCTTGGGCCTGACACACCCTGCCTCACGGCGGCACCCATTCCATGGCACTGACACTCACAGTGCCTCACAACACTCACTGCATGGCACTGACACACACCCTGCCTCAAAGCACCCATTCCATGGCACTGACACTCACAGTGCCTCACAACACTCACTGCATGGCACCGACACACACCGTGTCTCACGGCACCCATTCCATGGCACTGACACTCACAGTGCCTCACAACACTCACTGCATGGCACTGACACACACACTGCCTCACAACACACTGCATGGCACTGACACACACACTGCCTCACAACACACTGCATGGCACTGACACACACACTGCCTCACAGCACCCACTGCATGGCACTGATACAGGGTGCCTCACAACACACTGCATGGCACTGACACACACACTGCCTCACGGCACCCTTTGCATGACACGGACACACACAGTTCCTCACAATGCACTGCATGGCACTGACACACACACTGCCTCACAACACACTGTATGGCACTGACACAGGGTGCCTCACAAGGTACTGCATGGCACGGACACTCACAGTGCCTCACGGCACCCACTGCATGGCACGGACACACACAGTGCCTCACAGCACCCTGCATGGCACTGACACACACCACCTCACGGCACCCACTGCATGGCACCGACACACACAGTGTCTCACAAAACAATGCATGGCACTGACACACACCACCTCACAATGCACTGCATGGTGCTTACACACACCATCTCACAGTACACTGCATGGCACTGACACACTGCCTCACAGTACACTGCATGGCACTAACATTTACTGCCTCACAATACGCTGCATGGTATTGGCACAACCACACATTGTGATAACATCCTGGCACACATTGACTTGATTCTGCACACAACACAGTCTGCATGGAATGCATAACGCAGAGTAACGTACGCTCCCCATACACCCCAAACAAACACACACACTTCACACTGACACCATGTGTCACACATAGCAGACACACGTCTGACACAGAGAGCACTGAAACAAATATGACAGATGAGACAAACACTATGTGTGTTGAAACATCACAGATACACGCAAAGCCTGACTCATTCATCTCACACATAAAACACTGCACATGAGAAACACCACATAACCTGGAATAGTCAAATACCAGGACATTGTATGACAGACAAACACCACCTCTCTCTCTCTCTCTCTCTCTCTCTCTCTCTCTCACACACACACACACACACACACACACACACACACACACACACACACACACACACACACACACACACACACACACACACACACACACACACACAGTTTATTATTGTGTTCTAGAGGAATGCGGGTTTCTATTTGTACTGTGCCATATAAGAGGGGCTGAAGCCATCTGGGTGTCTTAAGAGCTGTCTGGTGTATGCTTGTGATCTGCAGAAGCACTGATGACAGGAAGGGTAGCACAGAGGCGGTATATCAATGTGTGTAGGCGTGAGTGTGACCTTTCTTGGCTGTGTTATTATTATCATGCTCTGACGGGACATGGGGATGGCAAGGGTGGCTCTGACACAGGAGGAAGCAGGCTGAGGACAGAGTTTGGAGTTTTCCTTGGTTACCGGCTCAGCTAGGATTGGGCTTCAGGAAATGAAGTGGAGATATGTGAGGAGAGGAGAGGGCAGGTTTTTTTCTCTGTAAGTGGTCAGAGTTTCAGTTGTTGGGAAGGGAGAAATTCAATGCCAACATGGAAGAGTTATGATAACATCTAGAAATGCTCTCAAGTGTTATGCTCACCTTCAGTTTACATCGCTTTCCACATCAGGACCTCCAAGAGTTCATGGTCTGACTCATGTAAGTGGTAGTATTATAAGGACTCTCCCATTTCTTTCCCCTTCATTCCACTTGTTTATCAACACAGTGAAAAATTAAGGGGTTATTGCTCTGTCTGTTTGTAACCTAATTAAGTTCTGGTGACAATGCTGTACTGGGTCTTTCTTTTGACTGCCGTCTTGCTGCCTTTGTCTGTTCCCGATAAGATATCTATACTGTTGAAATCTAATAAATATGCTCTCCAGTGACATGCTCTAAATTGTCTAAAATGAATTCAGTTGTAGAAAGCAAGACCGTATGTTGTGATGGTGCTCACTCTGCAATGTGGTACCGCCCTGTTAAAGAGAGAGAGCTGATGACAATATTCCTGTATGTCTCTTTAAACAGAACTTACTGTTGCAATGATTGTGTATTTCTGATATTTACATGACAAGGACTTGTAAACCTGTTAATACTTCCTAAATAAATACCTAGAAAGCAGGACCCTAGTTGCTACGGAATTACATTAGAATTATGATAAAAAACACATGGGCTTTTCCCATCACTGTGTACCAATAATGTAGAACCCCTCCCAACACAGTGAGCTAGATGATGTCATTTTATGAACATTGATGATGAGGGATCCAAAAACCGAAGTATCACTGAGTTTTAAACAAAGGCAGAAGGACTGAAAGGTAAAGCACTGAAAGAAAACAGTTAATTATTAATCTATTGACACATCTCTCCTCTCTTCACATTCTAATATAAATATATAAACAAAACTATTTCAGGGTGTGCATATGTATACATGCATGTATGTTAATTATAATACTCATATGTGTATATACAACCTTGTGTATGCACACACATTGAATTATATCAGGATGCCAAGAGATTAATACAAAGATACATTAAAACAATGTCAATAACAGTAGCTATATATTGACAAATATTTTAGGGTGTGTTACTATTGTGGCTGAGACATGTTTATTGAAGCACGTGAATACAATTCTTAATTAATATAATTCAGCAATTTCCAGGCTACTGTTCCATCTCCTGTTTTTTGTAACACTCTTGCACCTCTTTGCAAAAAAGAGCTGTAAATTGTGGTGACTGGTGCATTAATTTACATTTTGAATTTTGAAATTGGTTTTTAGAGTTATTTGTCATTCTCCACCTGGCCTAGTCTTCATCCACTCAAGTAGAACAGAAATACTGCCAACTTCTGACTGCAGGGAATTGCATTGATACTATTCTGCGAGTGTTTTTGAACATACTAGAAATAGAATAGATAATAATGTGTGTGTCCTGCTAAGGTCTGAAATGTTTAGTTTGCTTTTTATATTAGGACTTCAAAAGTAGCATGATTAAGATGGTAAAATTAGTACATTAAAACTGTTCAAAAAAGGATTCTTGGTAAGTAATCAGATTAGTGTGCAGCATATGTATTCTTCTTTATATCGTCTGTTGACAAAGTAGCCATAGTGTTTATGGGGGAATATCAGGTTTTGGAGTTCAGATAACCCTTCAGAAGTTTGGATGATTATCTGAACTAGTCAAATCTATTATGTATTGAAAGGTCAGGCTGGAAATCTCGGGTAACAAGGCTTTTGTGTGAAATTTCAAGACACATTTGCTTCTGGCCCCAGCTGGAAATACCACAAGAACAGTCTTTTTTTCAAGTATTTTGGCACTTCCTGTTCCTTCCCAGCTGGAAACTGAACGTGAGGAAGAAAGTATCTGGGCTTTAATAGTTCAGTCTGAGTTTAATTCTAGAAGTGAGCAAAATGAATAGGGGACTTTCCTGAATTCATTTGACTTTCTCTACACAGTGAAATCAGTAAAGACTTGGAGTATTAGGACAAAATGAAGTTACAGTAAAGAGACAGCAAGGACCTGACCTTGAAGAAATCAGGTCCCAAACCTAAACACTAGGAATCTTTGAGAAATCAGGCCATAGAGAAGCTTGTAGCTTTGTTTGCTTATAATTTATTCAGTATGGTTATTCAGTATCCTTGTAGTGACTGAGAGCTGCTATGGCGACTCCCCTCAATAGAAATCTGATTTGATCCTCCTGCACGTTTCAAGCCTTTGGTGAATTTCTTAAATCTATGGTCAGCATCGAAGTCATGAATATTACCTGAATATTATGTTTCCAATTATTTATTTTTAATAGCAAACAGTTGGGGGTTGCTGTTGCCCCAGCCATGGAGGGAAGGGAAAAATAGAAGCCATTCTAGAACCAGTGAGTTGTTCTCTACATGGTAATATTAAACACAGAGACAATATTGCATTCCATCCAAAAGAAAAGTGAGATGTTACATACCGGGGCAGTGAGACAAATACCATAGGCTTCGCTGGGCTGTTATGTGTGCTCAAGTGGCTAGTGGAGTATTCCATGTGTGTAGGAGGATCTTCTAGTAGAATGTAAATTCCAGTACTATAACCCCTTCCTGACCATTGTCAAAAGGGCATGTCTACGGTAAAAGGAGTATCGTTGGGGCATCTCTACACTCCGGTTGTCCTTGCTTACCAGAATGGCTCCTTGGGGTCAGAAGCAACCAAAGGAAAAGGAAAGCAGTCTTCAGACTGTAGCAGAATTAACTACTAAGTAGTCAGATATATGATTAATGGCATTGAAAATATTATTTTTCTGTGCATATCTTTATTTTACTATTTTAGAAAGAGTTATTACCATGATTTACAATGTTACCTCGCAGTCAGTTTGTTAGCTGCCATAGTTACATGTATCTCCATTAGGGTTCTGCTGGATTATTTTTACTTTCAAATCAAGTACTTTTTAGCATTCTGAATTAGTTTTTCAATACGGTATTTTTTCTGCAATGAACATGACAGTGACAAAACATTCTGAATGAATATGTAGGGATGAATAATGAAAGAAGTGTTTGATGGCTACAAATGCCTTCCATGCTTAATATGCATTTTGTCTACTGTATGTTTAGAATTATTTTTAATTACACTTAGAAAGGAACCACTCGGCAGTCATGTTTCTGATCCTTGGATATGAGTTTTCTATTTGTTATTTGGACTTTTACTACACTGCAATGAAACAGCATCCATGCAATGCAGTGGACGCCCTTCACAAACATTTAATAGTACATATACAGAGATATAAGCCCCAAGATGAAATCAAATAACCCAAATACAGCTAAAATTATTGACTCCCCTTATTCAACCACTACAGCTCTCATAGCTCCTTATGAGGGAGGGAGAAGAGAGGCCTTGCAGCATGGCAATAAATACAGGATGTTACAAACCAAATGAGTACATTAACTAGAAGCCATTATGTTGATTACATTTTGATATACTTATGTTATCACAATAACACTTATAGTTATTGGGCCACATCCTGAAACCACTCTACATGCAAACCTCCTACTGACTTGGGGCACTGAACTCTATGGGAGTCTTTCAGTTGATTTTAATGGGCTTTGGATCAGGCTCCTGAACTGGAGTTATTTCTGAAATGCTTGCTGGATTGAGTGCATTATTTGCACTTGCTGGCTATGACCCTGATTCAGCAAGGCATGTGCTTTTTCCTTAAGCATGTGAGTCATCCCATATTGTTTAAAGGCCCTGCATCCTAATGTCTGTGGTATTTATCATATAAAGCTTAAGAAATTACTAAACGTTAAACAAAGCTCTTGCAAATGACACCATTTCAGAGTGCAGTGTTTTGGAATATATTGGGTGTTGTTATCATCACTTACACTTAGGGTTTTGCAAGCTGGTTTCAAAATTTTTTCTTCTGATTTTCAGTGCTTATTTTAGGGGCTATCTCCTCAAGAGAAAAAAACCCTATAAAATCTAGGTAAATATAAAATTTGTCATGCAGATTTTAATTGTATTTTCACACTTATCTTCAGTACACCGGACACTTGGTGAAAACAGGGCAACGTGAAAATAATACTGTAAGTACTTCATTACCAAAATATTGAACTTGTCCTGTGGTGTATCCACATTTAGAAGGCCCCTTCTACAGATCTCCTACTACCTTCGCAGAGGATGGGTCAGCTACCTCCTTGTCCCAGATCCTATGGAAGCCTTCCCTGGCTCTGGACTCCACACAGGTGACAGAACAGGCACACTATCTGCATTGTCCCCTATAGCAACCTGAGCCCCCACATTGTAAAACCACCCTTTAAAGTCCTGATCTAGCTAAGTACTTTGGCATGTGCGTACCTTTAATCACATGAGTAGTCCCATGACTTCAGTGGGACTCCTCATGTGCTTAAAGTTTGCTGGATCAGAGCCTAAATGATGGGTTCTGAAACAGAAGTTGTCTACACAAGCAGGAAGTCAGAGGAATTATCCAAAAGTACTAAGGAGGGCCACAGGTCATATTAAGATTCAATTAAGGCTGGGAAGATTGAGGAGGAGAGTCCTCTGTGATTTTTGGATTAAAATTTTTTGAATGAAAAAAAAAATATAGGAAATAGCTCTTCCTTACTATCTTCCAGGATCTGTTCATAATCCATAAGAAGTGCGGACTGCCTAGTACATTTGCAGGAAAAGACATATGATTTGTAGTGCAATTTAAATTTAAAGGAGAAAAGTGGAGTGCTCAGATTTGAGCTGTCTATAAGTTTAAAGAGAAACTAACTAGCGATACCAGGGCATGAAAATACAATCAAACATCCCCTTTGAATGAAAGTTGAACAGTGCCATTTAGAGACCAAAGAATAATCTTGGGTAAAATTGGTGGAACATCCTCATTCTCTTATCAGTATTGCTGATTCTCTGGAGCACTGAAATTGTAGCTAGTGACTTTTGCTGCATTCCAGAGGTGAAAGTGAAAACAAAACTGAAGCAAGAAGCAAAGGTGTCAAGATGTATTATATAGTGTGAGAAATTCAGCATGCAAGTGAGAGAGAGATGACAACATGATCAGCAATAGCAATGAAGTCAGTATTAGGAGGAAGTAGTTTTCCCATTCAATGAAAATGTTCAAGATTTCAAAGATTTTTCCATTCCATTTCAGGGTTAAGCTTTCAAAATATTTCATAAAAACAGAGAGAAAGAGACCCCAGAGTACTCACATGGAATGTGGGAGGACTAGGTTCAAGTTGCTGCCCCAAATCAGGCAGAGCAGGAGTTTGTACATCTCAGGTGAATGCCCTAACTTTTGGGGTGGGTCTCTCTGTCTCATTTTGACCAGAAATCCTATATTGGACATGAGAAACCTTCCTGACAAAAGTGTCCTCTAAACTGATCGGTTCCTATGAAAAGTTTTGGTTTTGACAAAAAATGGTTTTGGTCAAAAAATTGCAATTAGCTCTTGTCAGTACACACACAGAGTAAATACACCACCTAGGAATGTGGGAACCAATCATCAGTCGGAGAATCAGGTTAGCAGCAGTGACTGAGTACTCTGAAATCCTTCTGATCAGAAAACCTCTCTCCTTCTTTTTCAATTGTCTTCATTTTGGTATCTGTAGGGTTTTTTATTATATATGTATTTTTAAATGTACTGCTCTTAGAGGATGCCAGATGGATAGCCCTGGAGGATGGCATTCTCTCTCTACAGAACAAGTGCAGCCAGGCAGTAGCTGTGAAAGCTTCCTTACACTGCCATGCCACTTTGCTTCATCCCTGGAGGGGCTCAATGAGAGTGAGAGAGTAGATGAGATTTCATGGTAACGCTTCTGGGACAGCCAGCAAGGGTGTGAAAGAGTATTAGTGGCTTTTGTGATATGTTAACTGGTCTGGAATTACCAGAACATACAGTAATCATATGGTAACAGTGCTTGTTCACTACTGAACTAGGCTGGATTTAAACTTGTGATCCAGAGGTGGAAGATTCTTTAGTCCATTAACAGTCTCCTAATTACCCTCTTATCTACATTTTTATGGTGCAATTATTTTACTGTATTAAGGAAAAGAACTGTCTCTATTTATTAGAAATTGGCCTAGTTGCAAAATTTGGATCCACGTCTAGCTTCCCTCCCCTGTCCCCTCCACCCAAAGTTTCAGAATGTTGGGTTTTTAGGGATTCAACTGAGGCCCATCTCAGCCTTTGCTCCAACGTGGAATTTTGGACTAGTTAAAATATATTATAATTGTGCAGAGCCCTATTATGATGTACATGCAAGGGATCAAACTCAGCCCAGACTCTGTGCAGGCTACTACTGGCATAGACCTTTATTGGAGCCTGCTGTAGCAAAAGATCCACTGAGAGGAGGTTGTACTGATATAAAGTGGTCACAACCTCTTCTTTGCTCAAGGCTCTACAGGTTGCCAGTGTAGTTGCATAAGACATCCCAGGAAACCCTATGTGCAGAAGCAAATCATCCCCTAGCAGTCTGGGTGTGTGTTTGGTTCCAGTCACAGATTAAAGCAGCCTACTTCAGGTGGAACATCCTGAGGGAAGGCATCGGTGGCCGCAGCAGTGGCAACACCTGTGGCCTCCCAGGGGGAGTGAACCCTATCTGGTGCCTGGGGATCAGCTGGTGGAGGGAGTTGTAATTTGTGCCTACTTGTTCCAGTTTACATGAATTCTGGCCAAGGGGACAGAATTAAGGTGAAGGTTGTGTGGCTGTAATCTCCACTTTAATGATATGTTAACTGTTGTTGTTTGTATATGATAAAATACTATCCACAGACATACTTGAATATATTCATATTGAAAATAATACTGAAAAGTTGAAGATGATATATAAATAATCCAGTTGAATGAAGCCTCTTTAGAAAAGTCAGGGAAAAATGCAAAGGCAATCACCAGAATATTTATATTAAGTGATATATTATATGATTTACCATGTGATCTTTATAAATAACCCCTTTTAATGTTTTGTTTAATCATGAACAGAAATGGACCCAAACAAAGTTTCCAGTTCTGAATGCTTTATCAGCATCCAGAGTTTTGGTTCAATCTTATCTTTAATTTTGACCTTTTAAAACTATTCAAAAAGTAAAAGTAGTGACATATGAGCTTAAGCAGCACAACATTAAACAAAGAGAACATCTGCAGTAATGAACAAATATGCATTCGTGATTTCAGTAAACCATGTGTGACTTACTGGGAAAAATGCATGCTAATACAGAATCTCTAGTCAGCATTTTAAAATGATCATACATAATGGGTAGTGAAACTTGTATAATAGGTGTAAGGTATAATAGGAAAAGGTAATTATAGTTAGTGCATAAATAAATTAGTGTAAATAACTACATTAACAATATTATTCAAGTTGCAAAGTTAAACACTGAAAAATTAGGAGATACAATGTTTAAGGTTGCCCATGCAATCTTAATTCTAACCCTTTCTGTGTCTCTTTCATGCACTGAATGAAATGAGGCAGGACTCCTATGGGAAAATAGTATGTGATCATGTAATTAATGACTATTATCCTATACAGTAACACTTTAGAATGTTCATGTTCAGTGTTACTGTTTTGGAATGCTGCCAATATTTTTAAGGCAATGGTGATTTTCAAAAGTTTATAATTCAACCAGACCTAAACAGAATTTCATAGGACAAATAAAAGGCATGCCCCTAGCCCAAGGGCTTTGTCTCTGCCAAGCTTCAAAGTCTTGCAGCAAATGAGATGTTAAAGCTTTGAAAGAAAAAGGTTGCAAAGATTCTTTATAATGGAAGGTGATAGTGCCCTCCATAGTTAGGTTGCCTATCAGCTCCTCTTATATCGTATATAAAAATACAGGGCATATTGTATAGACACTAATGTGTACACTATATACTATCAGAAAACAATTTTTTCTTGGATGAAGGCCCAGATCTTCAAAGGGATTTAGGTGCCTAACTCCCATTGATTAAAAAAGAAAATGAGCAATGATGATGTGATATTAATATTAGAATTTATATCACTTAAAAATGGAAGAAGTAATAATGAGTTAGTATTGATAAATAAAAACTGTTTGTAAACAAACAAAAACTTCCTATTGAAGTTGCTTAGGTCTTTTACTAAATGTATATATAGTAGCCAGTGTAATGGGGCTCTCAGTCACCTTGGGCCTACAGGCAATACTGTAGTACAAGTAATAATAAATAAAAGCCTGAGTAGGAAGGTGGGAACATCCATTGCTAAGTTGCATTATAATTTTATCAGGAAAAAGCAAACTACTTAAAATACAATAGGATTGTAAATTACACTCCATACTAATACAACTACAGTGTTTTCTGGAGAGGCATTCACAATCGTAGTGATATCCCTTGAATGAGATTAGCTATATCAAGCCAGATTCTGGGATGGGGCTTTTTGAGTTAAATTGCAGCTGAGGTTTTCAGCTGGGAATGCCTGCTTGAGCTGAAGCAATCAGGTACAGCTGAGCCTAATTAGGTGCAGAATCTTAAAAAGAGTCTGGGCTAGAGAGCTTTGTGTGTAAAAAACAGAATACAGAGCTCAAGAGAAAGAAGACTCACTGTTAGGACTGTTTAGAGCTGGTTTTGGTGTTTAACACACATGGAGGCAATGTAGCCAGAGATAGGGAGGAGAGAGAGCTGAATGAGCGAGGAACCCTGTCAAAATAAACCTGAAATCCTAGAGAAATGTTTTTTGCTCTAAGTTTTCTGTGAAATTTCTTTCTAGCTGGATAGTTCCCTGGTCTTGCCAGACTGATGTAGTAGATATATGACAAAACCAGATGTGAGGGGATGTTTGTAAAATAGGGTTAATATAGTTACCATACAAATCCTCTGTAAAACAATAGGTGAAACATACCATGACAACAGCTTATAAATGGTGTCAGGCTTAAGGTGTGTCTCCCTCTGATGCTAACTGAAGACCAGTTTCCAGTATTCCGCGGGACCGATAATCCTTCAGTTAGCTAACAACTTGATGCTATAACCATCTCTAGCTGAAGATGTAATTATAGAAAAAACCAACATGTGAAGCACTTGAAGTGGAAAAGAGACAATTACTAATTGCATGGAGACATTACTATTGCTGACAATACTGCTGTGACAATTGCTAAAAATAAGTGTGCACACAGTGATCACCTTCCTTATCCTTTGATACAAAAGCCTGAAGACAAATGCAAGTGAGGAGATCTGGATTTGGTGAGTTTTGATTCTGCTCATGATATTCCTTAGTCATTATAATGTTCCTTGTCAGGAAAGTCAGAGACTTTGAGATAGGCCTATTTTTCCATAGCATTGCATTAACTTCCAAAGAGTTTATGTCTGTGCATTGAAAAGAGGCTATACTATGTTGATGGCTAGACCACAGGGCTATACCCTGCAAATGCTGTTGGAGGCAGATGGGATTGCTGGGTATAGGTTGTTTCTCTTGCTGGCTTGCATATGTTAGCAGGATGCTGCAATGATTGGGTTTTAAATCCCATTGGACAGCTTCTATAAAGATAAATCATTTCCCTTACAGTAATATAAAATTGATGGAAACATTTATTTTGATAGGTGCTTGGTTTTCTGAAACATCATTTTGGGGTCTCAGCTGACCTGATGGTATCCTTTTAAGTATGTGTGTGCACTGAGAAGGAGAATAAACCCCAGGGTTATTAAAGTAAGTAAACTGTGCTGATGATCAATTAAACTGGATGTTTTGTCTCCCAGTGGAAAATTTTTAATTTTTTTTTTAAATAGCAGCTCATAAATGGACTTCAGAAGTTGCCCAGTAAACTGCCAACTTAGAGTGAGAATTGACTTAAACTGAGAAACAAAAAGGCTTTCATGAAATGTGGAACCCTTAGCTATATACAATGCTATGAAATAGACTCTTCCTTACATTGTTGTTGCTTTCAGCCATATCCTGCTTTCCTTGCTCACGCAAATCTCCCCTTGTCTTAGGGTGACCAAATGTCCCGATTTTATAGGGACAGTCCCAATTTTGGGGGCTTTAGGCACCCATTGCCCGCCCCCACCACCTCCTGTCCTGATTTTTCACACTTGCCCTCTGGTCACCCTACCTTGTCCTTAGTGGGCATTTCGAGTGAGTAAGGAATGTAGGATTAAATCCCATGATTTTAAAATAGAAATTCTGTGTGATGTAGCAGCTGTCTGTATAATGCCCCTTATACACAGGCTTCAGTAAATGATAAATATTTAAAGAAAAAGGAAGGGAAAAACCAGCAGCCTTTGTTCATTTTCCTACAGAATCTTGTAACCCCAGGAAAGATGCAAGATATTTTCATAATTCATTGTTGACACCAAAAAATCCTGAAACAAAGTAAATGAGTGTCTGGATTAAATCATATGAAAAAAACTTGTCTGAGAGCTCACCACTAGTTTAAGTAAATTTTGCCCTCTTTCAAAGTATTAAGAATAATATTGAAGGGCAGAGGGGCAATTAGAGATGAGACAAGAGAAGGATTAGTGTGTGAAAAAGAGCTACTAAAACAAATGTTCCAGATTAGCTCTTTGCAGAACTAAAAACTCCTTGTTAAGGGAGGCTTCCCTTAAATTTAAAATGAAATGATATTTTCTCCATTTTGAATCATAGTTTTAAATGAGACACTGTCCAAATAAAATTAAGTATTGTGAATGAATGACCAGCTGTATCTGAAGGCTATGTCAACTGATAAGAAATATTACTAGTTATCAACTGCATATGCAATATATAATGAGTGGTTACTAAATCCTTCATGGACAATCAGTGTGATAGCTATGCTATGCAATTACAGGTGGAAGTGTCAGAATTGGACTTCCCCTGCCAGCCTCAAAATACAACTCTCAGATCTGAAGGGTTTGTCAAAGTCATCTGGGGAGTAATGTTTAAAAATGTGCTTCTAGTAAATTATCTGATAATGTCGTGTAATAATATTTGCATCTATTTTTCCTTCATCTGCGAGACACACTGCTGGTCCCAATTATGTGCAACTGCTCTACATTTTTGGATGTAATTAAATCAAAGTCTTAGTCGAGTCATACATCATAGCTGTGATGCCAATATGAAGAAAAACCCGACCACTGATACTGTGTGGTAACAGCTTTAAAAAGTATCTTTCTCTGCCTCCAGTTGTGCAGTTCATTTTAAAAAGTCTGTGTGGTTGTCAAGTATTTGAGATTATCTGTGGGACTTAATTGCTCCCATAGAGTATCAAGAGTACAGTATATAATGGGGCAGTGACTTGAAACTTCCTATAGTAAAGGAATCTTTGTTTATGCAACAAAGATTCATTCATCAAAAATTCCTGCAAAACATTTTGGAAGAGTGTTTGCTTTGTTAATCCATTGGATCCAGTTTTGCTTCTATGTCTGAAGTGTGGCCTACAGCAGATTAGGCTGCTGACCTTCCTATACGTCAAGAGTTCTCAATCAGGGATTTGTGGCCCACGGCAGTCTGTGGAAAGCTGGCTGGTCACATGGTGGTGTCTCCTCATTTCTGGCTGCTAAAAGCCATTATGATATCTTAAAAATGCCTTGCTTTCCTAATGTATTACTTTCCCATTCAGGAAATAGTTTTAGTCACAGGAGAGGCGTCTGGATATGTGGAGGGGTATAGCCAGAGTGAGCCTCTGGTCTCATGAGAGATCTGTACCCTCCTTTGCCCACCACTTTCTTCGTTTAAGGTTACAGGGTGGTTGCCCTGGGCATGCAGAAAACCTGAGTCCAGGATCCTGTTGGAATAACTCAATTGTGTCATTATTCTTCATTGCCTTAATACTGAATCTTCTGTAGGAATCCATCGTTACCATCCTCATACAATTCTCCCCACAAGCAATATATTCATCAGTACTGCCAACCCTAGAGATTTTAATAAAAGATTGAATCATGTGGGTTTGTCTTTTTGCTCTGCCTTGTGATTATTTCTTGTTTTTAACTCCCCTTCTATCCAACAGAAATTTGCATGTAGAAGTGTGTTGCCAAACATCATGAGTAACACATTTTTGACCTCTGCTACTGGAATGTTTGCTAGAGGACCCAACTTAGGCTAGGTCTACACTGGGGGCGGGAGGGGGGGGGGTCGACCTAAGATGAGCAACACTACGCGAGTAGTGTTGCTCAAGTTGGTGTATCTTAGGTCAATTTACCTGGCCATGAGGACGGCGGCGAGTCGCTCACTGCCGCTCCCCCGTCGACTCTGCTTCCACCTCTCACTGTGGTGGAGTTCCGGAGTCGACGGCAGAGCGATTGGGGATCGATTTTATTGCATCTACACTAGACACAATAAATCGATTCCCCGATAGATCGATCACTACCTGCCGATCCGGTGGGTAGTGTAGACGTACCCTAAGATCAGAGCCTCATTGAGCTGGGCACAAACACATAGTGAAGAGAGAGTCCCTGCCCCAAATAACTTGCAATGTAGTGCAAAGCATAGCTGAGAGTTTGTAATGAGAACTAGAATTGTGACTCACCTAACTCTTCTCATGAAGGTACTACAAACATCCATTAGATGGGAACAACTTTCAATCTCTACCTAACTAGGCTGAATTCAAACTGATGACCTAAGGGACAGAGGTTCTCATATTCTCTATAAAGTAATCAGACAGCTATTTACATCTGTTTTTTCATTAATATATGTACTGTCTTAGGTTAATTTATAGGAATCTGCCTGTAAGGATTTGGCTCTTCCTTTCCTGCAAATCTCACTTATGTCCTAAAAATTGTATAATTTTTTGGACACTAAGTCGTCTGTTTCTCCCCCCCCCCCAAATTAAGTAACATTATCTCAATTAAATACAAATCCCTCTAACTCTCAAGAAAGCAACAAAGGCCTGATCCAACTCTGAATGACATCCATGGCAAAACTGCCCATATAGTGTAGGAGTAGGTTGAGCCCCAGAGTATGTATAATGTTGTTCAAGGACAAACTGTCAGCTCTAACCGAGAAATCCCTTTCAGCTAAGTTCTGAGTTCTCTATGTTGGGGATTAGTTCACAAAATGCATCTCATTGTTTGTTATTTGATCTCATGACTAGGATACTTCTGAGCCACCCTTTTATATACTGAGTGTAGCTACACGAATCCTCTGAGGCTATTTTTGTTTACCTTCTTTGCTTCTTCACACTTTAAAACCTAGTTTTCCCTCCCCACTCTGGTATAGAAAGAGTATAGAAAGCCTGCCAACACGTGGTAGTCTGTGACCCTCGACTGCTGCTCTGTTCAGGAAGGCATGCTTGGCTCTAGTAGCAAGGGAAGGCTGAGATTGTAATTCCCTGTGTGTGTGGGTTGCAGGGAGAGAAATGTTTTGTGTGTCATGAATAGGAAAGATCTAGAAACTTGCATCTATATCTTTGTATCTCTATCTTTGGTTCAAAGTACTGTAACTCTCCAAGGGAACAGATGATCAGTGCACAGAAGCAAGAAGCCAGTCCGTTCACTTGGGATATCACACCAGACCATCAGCTGCTTAGATATATGCCGGCCTTAACCTTCTTTTTTTATTATTATTTTTAATGTCAAGTTTTAGATCTAGATCTTCTCCTATCGTTTGGTCTCTGAATCACCGTGGGTACTCTCTTGTCATTGTGGTGCTGCTCATTATCAGGACCATCTCTGAAAGCTTTTTTTAGTGGTGATAACATTGAAACTCTGTAAACTCTAACTTTTTCTTGGCTTATTCCTGGGATATTGTTTTGTGCTGGTGCACTTTCTCAATTAATCTGTTTGGTAGACTGGGATGTATTAGGCAGAAGTTCCTCATCAGTTTTAGAGTGTGGGGAAAATAAGTTTGTCTGATGTCAGAGGTAGGCTTAGGGAACACAAGAGGTTAGGACCTACTCTGCTTGCATGGAATAGCAAAACTCCCACTGATTCTACTGGAAGCAGGATTGGGCCCTTACTGAGGGCTTTTCCACATTCTATCTTTGCAAGAAGCTCAGAGACTTGAATCCAGCAAGGCAGAAATGGAGGGCCAAAGTTTGAAAAAAAAACAACAGCTCAGACTTAGTGGCCAATCACATTTGTATATGTATCTGTAACAACTCCCTACTATGCATCATGTGAACCCAAGACCTTTAGCCCTGAAGCAATAGATCTCTACCACTTGAGCTAAAGTAGCACCATTAGCAGACAGTAGTGGTAAGCTATCTTCTATGTGGACTAGCAGTTAAAGTAGAACACAATGAACACTTTGCAAGTGTATGACATATACATAAGCAAAACTGACATTTGCGCATACAGATAAAACTATCAAAGGGGCCTGCTCGGTTGTGTTCAACGGGATTTCAAAGCATTCAGCGCAATGTAGAATCAGTCTCTTTGGTTGTAAGTTTTCCTCAACAAGGATCATAGCTTACTGTGTACATTTATGGTGCTATATAAATTATTTGAAAATATAGCCAACATTTTGTTGGCCAGCTTGGAAATTTGGTGCAAGGGATTTAAAGAAATCGGGGGACGAAGTCTAAACTGCCATTGATTTATGCATAACCACACATTTTTTTACAAGTTTCAGAGTAGCAGCCGTGTTAGTCTATATCCACAAAAAGAACAGGAGTACTTGTGTCACCTTAGAGACTAACATTACTCTCAGCAGCTAGATAACTATCCAGCAGAAGGGTGGTAAAAGAGCTAAAATCCTATTCCTAGAGTTGTTGTGATAGCACTGATGTTAATGAAAACCAAGTGGTAAACAAGTGGTTTAGAGGAAATCAATGTTTATTTCTGGAAAAGGGCAAAAACAGCAGAGGGAAGAATGTTTGAGTTTCTAAGCAGACTTTAAAAATAAAAAGGAAAATTTAAAAAACCAAAACCAAAACGTTGCAGCATTTCTTTAACAATGGCAGTGAAACAGTCAGAGTAAATAGAGGATAGTGAGTGTAAAACCTCCAAAGCGAAGTGCTCCTACCAGACCTCTTCTGCAAAACTCCCTTTGGTGCCAATGGAAACAGGTTCATCCTCAATATATTCAGTTTGAACAAAGTGAACAAACATATTGGAATTTATTTTGTGTAAATTTACCTCACTGAAGTTTTTTGTCTGACAAGAAATGCTTCATTGAGAGGTTTTGAAAGACTTTAGAAGTTTACATACAGGGACCACTGGAAATCAATAAATGTTCTATTTTTGTAATATGAAGTTGCATATTCAGCTTTTGCCAGTGGGTAATGGCAACTTAGCCCAAGGCTAATGATGATGATTAGTTAACAGTGTACTGGGGGCTGATTTAACTCATTTCCTGCTGGTCACATTGGTAGCTAAACTGAGGAGGGTTTGCATCAGTAGGAAGGAAATGGTTGGGGGCTGACAGAGGGAAGGCAGTGGAAGTTCTTGGAGTAGAGAAAGTAGCAGCAGGAGGGAGGGAGTGAGGCAGGAGAGGACACACTATAGAACAGAGAGGATAGGCAGAAGTGGAGGCCAGAGATTGGAGGAGAGAAAGCTTGGGCCCCTAATCCTGTAGTGTTAAGGCAGACTAACTTGCCAAATGCAAGGATTGTGTGACACTCAAATGTGTTGATTTGTTGATATAAAAACATATGAGGTCATTGCTAAGGTTTTGTTCTAGAGTACGAGTTTGCTGAAGCAGGGGTATGTATTACTTTTTGGTGTCTGCTGGAGATGGAAGTGAAAATCCTGTGGAGTATTGGAGCGTGTTATCAATAGCATTGCAAGCTAGAGTGAGTGGAGCAGCAAATGGGATTTTGCAACGGAGCTCTCCAGGTAGAGAAGCAGTATGGCACCCTTGCCTGGGTTAGTTGATCTGTTGTGCTTGCTTGCCACGTGCCAGCTTGATTGAAGTTTATAGTGTGGTCATTTTGGGGGGCTGTGCGCTAAGTCAAGTATCCTGCTAGGCAAGACTGAGAGCATCCTAATGAGGATCTAGCCTGCTATCCTTTGATCTCTAACCCATTTAGGATCCCTTGGCAAGGGGGTGCAGTTAATTAAGGGAGAACAGAGATTGAAAAAAACAGTTTGTAAGTGACCAGAGGAGCTAGCAAACAGGAGCAGCAAAGAGGGAAGTTTTGTGACGGAGTTTAGAGAGGGAGCATGAAAGACAAATACACCTAATAAACATTCTCTAAACTTATGCTAATAACCATCTCCCCTGCAAACCTCCTGCCCCCCACATGCAAGGAACGAGTGAACAAACCAACCCCTGCAAGAGTAAAAACAATTCAGGCAGAAGTCCAGCAGCACAGTGGGGGCTGTCCAGGCTGTTGCAGTCAATGCAACATGTATGATTACCTGCTTTGTGGGCAGGTGGTGTGTGTGCTTTCTGTGCAAGCAGCTCATCGCCCTCAGAAACTGAGCTCTTGAGACCAGAGTGGCTAAATTGGAGGCACCAAGGGAGACAGAGGGTATGGCTTCACTTGAGAGTTGCAGCGCTGGTCGTACAGCTGTGTAGGGAAAGTGCTGGTGTGTGGCCACACTCACAGCTACCAGCGCTGCAATGTGGCCACATTTGCAGCATTTGCAGCGCTGTTGGGAGTGTTGCATTATGGGCAGCTATCCCAGTGTTGCATTATGGGCAGCAACGTGCTTTTCAAAAGAGGGGGGTGGAGTGGAGTGTGACAGGGACCGGGGGAGAGAGAGAGAGTGGATTTTTGGAGCCGACACTTCAGCTCCCTGCCTTGCAAAATCTGAAAATTTCCTCGACCCCTCATTTACTCTTAACTGCAAATAGCCTGCAGACCAGATAAGCAGCTGCTCCAACGGACTCCCTTTCTCCCCCTCCCCCCGCTGTTTCTCTCCTCAAGCAAACACTCATCCCCCTGCCTGCCTCATTCACAGCAAGGTAGTGGGTTATCTCAATTGATTTTTCACAGTCAGTTACAGATTGATCACAGCAAACAGGAGCTGTGTTTGTTTTTTAGATAAGCAGCTTCCGGAGCCCCGAGTTCACAACAAAACAAAGAGAGGCATCATAACAAAACAAAGAGTAATTTAGTTAAAAGCATTCTGGGATATCTTCTAATACCCTGGAGGCCAACAACAGCGCTGGTGTGTGGCCACACTTGATGAGCAGCGCTGCATCACCAGCGCTGCACTCGTTATACCCCAAGCAGACCCAGGTGTACAGCCAGCGCTGCAGCCAGGGAGTTGCAGCGCTGGATGTGCCCTGCAGGTGTGGACAGTTACTAAGTTGCAGCGCTGGAAAGCCTCCACCAGCGCTGCAACTCTCAAGTGTAGCCATACCCAGAGAGGTACATACAGCAGACTTTCTAGGACACAGTAGAGCAGTCCCGCACCCAGTCTGACCGCCTCTGTGCTGTTGAGGAGGATGAAAGTCTTAAGGAAGGAGAACATTAAGCTGGAGCGGAGGGAAATGATCCCATAGTTGGGACCCTTCTTCCAGATAATGCCATAGTATCCTCTCTCACGGAGGATACCTCTATGTGGGGATTGGACCCCTGTTATGAAAAAACAAGAAAGAATCCTTGTGGCACCTTAGAGACTAACAAATTTATTTGGGTATAAGCTTTTGTGGGCTAAAACCCACTTCATCAGATGCATGGAGTGAAAAATACAGTAAGCAGTATATATACATAGCACATGCCCTCACTTGGTAAGGCAACTCCCATCTTTTTATGTGCTGTTTTAGCCCACAAAAGTTTATGGGTTTTAGCCCACAAAAGCTTACGCCCAAATAAATTCGTTAGTCTCTACGGTGCCACAAGGACTCCTCGTTGTTTTTGCTGATACAGACTAACATGGCTACCATTGTGAAACCTGTTGTTATGAAGAGAAAGATAATAGTAATGGGGGATTTGATTATTAGAAATATAAATAGTTGGGTTTGCGATGACTGGGAGAACTGTGTGGAGAATTGTCTGCCAAGTGCAACGGTTGCAGAGCTCATAAGACATCTAGACTTATGTGTAGTGCTGGAGAGGAGCCAGTGGTTATGGTGCATATAGGTACTAATGACTTAAGGCAAGGGTGGGGAACCCTTTTTCTATTCGCGGCAATTGAGCCACAGAAAAAATCAGTTGTGGGCCCCATACAGCCCCGTGGGAGGGGGGTAGGGAGGGGCGGAGGCTTGGGGCTTCCCCTAGGTTCTGGGATGGGACCAGAAATGAGGGGTTCCGGGTGTGTGAGGGGGCTTGAGGGCAGGGGGTTGGGGTGTGGGAGGGGGTGAGGGCGCCAGCTGGGGGTGCAGGCTCTGGGATGGGGCTGAGGGGTTTGGGGTGCAGGAGGAGGCTCTGGGCTGGGGTCAAGGGGTTTGGAGTGCGGGAGTGGGCTCAGGGCTGTGGCAGGGCATTCGGGTGTGGGAGGAGGTTTGGGGTGCAGGCTCCAGGAGAGAGTTTGGGTGTGGAAGGGGGCTCAGGGATGGGGCAGGGTGTTGGGATGCAGATGGGTTGCTTGCTCTGGGAGGAAGTTAGGGTGCAGGAGGGGGTTCTGGCCTGGGGCAGGGGGTTTAGGGTGTGGGCTCCAGCTTGGTGGCGCTTACCTCAGGTGGCTCCCGGTTGGTGGCGCCGCTGGGCTAAGGCAGGATCCCTGCCTGCCCTGGTTCCACGCTGCTTTTGGAAGCGGACAGCATGTCTGTCCCCTAGGCAGAGGGGAACGTGTCTGGCCAATGGGAGCTGTGGAGCCGGCACTGGGGGCGGGGGCAGTGCACGGAGTTTCCCTGATCACCCCTGCTCCTAGGGGCCACAGGGACATACTGATCACTTCCTGGAGGTGACCAGACTTTTAATGGCCTAGTGACCAGCGGGGTGAGCCGGCGCTCGTGGCTCCAGCCCCGTATGTGTGGGGGGTCACCGAGGCTTGGGGCTTCTGGCTGCGGAGTGGAGACTTGGCACAGGCTGGATGAAATGAAGCAGCGGGTCGAATCCGGCCCGCAGGCTCTAAGTTTCCTACCCCTGACATAGGGAAAGGTAGGGAAGAGGTCCTGGAGGTCAAATTTAGGCTGCTATGTAGGAGATTGGAGTCCAGGATCTCCATTGTCTGAAATGCTTCCAATTCCATACACAGTGCCAGTTACACAGGCAGAACTACAGGGTCTCAATGTGTGGATGAGATGATGGTATTCACAGGAGGGATTTAGGATTATTAGGAGCTGGGGAACCTTTTGGTAAGGAGAAGCCTATACAGGAAGGATGGGCTCCACCTAAACCAAAATGGAACCAGATTTCTGATATGGGTTTAGAGGCTGTAGAGGAGTTTTTGAACTAAGGGTTGGGGGAAAGCCAACGGGTATGGAGGAGCATATGGTTCAGACAGACTCATGCTGTAGGGGAGGATTTATTAAAGGAAATACTCTATATCCTAATAAAGAGGGACAGGATAGAAGTTGATAAAGTACAGATAGGAACTTTAGTACTAAAGTACAGTCAGATGAAAGAGTCCCATTCAATTACATCATTTGAAGGCAGACAACTAAATATTGACAAATTTTATAAGAGTTTGTATACAGATGCAAGAAGTATAAATACTAAGATGGGTGAACTTGAGTGCCTGGTATTAAATGATGTTACTGATATAACAGGCATCACAGAAACTTGGTGGAATGATAATCAATGGGTGTGATAAATGAAGAGGGGGTAGCTCCCTTTTATGGACACCCACCCAACCAGTTAACTGTAAAATCCCTCTTGGTAGCTGTTCTCAGCTTGCTTTTCCGGTAAAGGGTTAAAAAGCTTCCCTGAATAGGTACCCTCCCCCCAAAAAAGGGAGTGGGCACCTGACCAAAAGAGCCAATGGGAGGGCTATAACTTTTTAAAATTGGGGGGGAAAAACTTCCCTTTGTTGTCTGTTGTTCTCCCTGGGCTGCAGGGACACGGAGCAGCAATTCTATAAGCAGGAATACTGTGTAAGGTTTGAACCAGGTATGAAAAATTATCTTTCATACCTAGAAGGAATCATTGGGACAAGGAATGTTTAGAAAGACGCAATCAAGTTTATTTCTTTATTTTGGCTTGTGGATCTCCTCTGTGCTAACCCCAAATGATTTTGTTTGCTTGTAATCTTTAAGCTGAACCCCCAAGGAAGGTATTTTGGAGGCTTAATTTTTGGAATTGCTTTTAAAATCTAGCAAAGGCCTAAGTTCCAGATGTATTTTTTTCCTTTTTGTTTTTAATAAAATTTATCTTTTTTAAGCACAGGATTGAATTGTTGGTGTCCTAAGAGGTTTGTGCATATGTTGTTTGTTTAGCTAGTGGCAGCAGCTAATTTCCTTTGTTTTCTTTCTCCGCTCTTCCCCGGAGGGGTGTGAAATGGCTTGAGGATACCCCACAGGGAGGAATTCCCAAGTGCTTCTTCCTGGGTTCAAGGGGTTTTTTGCATTTGGGTGGTGGCAGTGTTTACCAAGCCAAGATCAGAGAAAAGCTGTAACCTTGGGAGTGTAATACAAGC
This sequence comes from Mauremys mutica, assembly GCF_020497125.1. NCBI lineage: Eukaryota > Metazoa > Chordata > Testudines > Geoemydidae > Mauremys > Mauremys mutica. Next base: position 32,003,480 of record NC_059076.1, on the reverse strand, counting down.
CTAGAGTGGCAAGTATTAATTTTTAAAATCCTTGTGGGCCCCCACCTTCTGCACTTGAAATGCCAGAGTGGGGCCTTAACAATGGGACAAAATATATAGGCATGACAGAGTAGGTCATACTGGTGGGGCGTGGCACTATATGAAAGAAAGCATAGTCAAATATAGTAAAAATTTTAAATGAATCAAACAATGCCATAGAAACTCAGTGGATATTGTGTACTTGGGCTTTCAGAAAGCCTTTGACAAGGTCCCTCACCAAAGATTCTTAAGCAAAGTAGGCAATCATGGGATAAGAGGAAAGGTCCAGTCATGGATCAATAACTGGTTAAAAGATAAGAAACAAAGGGCAGGAATAAATGGTCAATTTTCACAGTGGAGAGAGGTAAATAGCGGGGTCCTCCAATGATCTGTACTGAGACCAGTGCTGTTCAACATATTCATAAGTGATCTGGAAAAAAGTGTAAACAACGATGTGGGAAAGTTTGAAGATGATACAAAATTACTCAAGATAGTTAAGTCCAAAGCTGACTCTGAAGAGTCACAAAGGGATCTCTCAAACTAGGTGACTGGGCAACAAAATGGCAGATGAGATTCAGTGTTGATAAATGCAAAGTAATGCACGTTGGAAAACATAATCCCAACTATACATACAAAATGACTGGGTCTAAATTAGCTATTACCACTCAAGAAAGAGATCTTGGAGTCATTGTGGATAGTTCTCTGAAAACATCAGTTCAGTGTGCGGCAGCAGTCAAAAAAGATAACAGAATGTTAGAAACCATTAGGAAAGGGATAGAAAATAGATAGAAAAAATCATAATGCCATTATATAAATCTATGATACGACCATACCTTGAATACTGCATGCAGTTCTGGTCACCCTATCTCAAAAAAGATGTATTGGAATTGGGAACAGTACAGAAGTGGGCAACAAAAATGATTAAGGGTATGGAACAGCTTCCAAATGCGTAGACATGAAAACGACTGGGACTGTTCATCTTATAAAAGAGATGACTAAGGGAGCATATGATAGAGGGCTATAAAATCATGAACGGTGTGGAGACAGTGAATAAGGAAGTGTTATTTACTCTTTCACATAACACAAGAACCAGGGGTCACCCAATGAAATTAATAGTCAGCAGGTTTTAAAACAAACATAAGGAAGTACTTCTTCACACAATGAACAGTCAACCTGTGGAACTTGTTACGGGGGATGTTGTGAAGGCCAAAAGTATAACTGGGTTAAAAAAAGAATTAGATAAATTTCTGGAGGATAGGTTCATCAGTAGCTATTAGCAAAAATGGTCAGGAACCCAACCCCATGCTCTGGATATCCCTAAACCTCTGACTGCGAGAAGGTGGGACTGGATGACAGGGGATGGATCACTGGATAAATGGCTCTGTTCTGTTCATTCTCTCTGAAATATCTGTCACCGGCCACTGTCAGAAGATAGGATACATTGGTTCTGACCCAGACTGGCCATTCTTATGATCTTAACACAGAGGAGGGAAGAAATGCACTAGTCATTCCCCTTAGCTTCTTATTTCTGTGCTTTTCAGGCTAGGGTGCATGGAATGTTTTCCTGCTGCAATCTTAACTGTCATTAACCACAAGGTTTTTTTTGTAGTCATCACCATAGGTATTTGAGACTTTGTTATTGTGCCCATTTCTGAAAAGTGTGTGTGCCAATATGGACCTTTGTCTCCTTGAGTCAACCAGTAATACATAAGGGGCCGATCCTCAGCTGGTGGAAATTGTCATAGCTCCATTTAAGTCAATAAGTCATTTGGAAGTCATGGAGAGTTCACCCACCCGTTCCTCCTACTGTGCCATTTACCCTAACTTGAAAAGAAACGGGCTCCTTCCCAGTGCTTGTCTGAGGCTGTTCTATACTCCAAAATGTTATCAACATAACTGTGGTGATCAGAGGTATGAAAAACCCACATTCCTGACCAACTTAGCTAGGCTAACATAACCCCCTCTGTACATGCTGCAATGTCAACAGAAGAGGGTTTCCATTGATCTCGCTAACTTTCTTGGGAGAAGTAGTGTTCTTGCACCAAAAGAAAAATGACCTCTCTGTGTAGGTTGCATCTACATTTGGCATAGCTATGCCAGGATAGCCCTGTAAAGTCTCCATAGCGTAGACATACCCTGCAGATTGTAGTGGCTCTGTTGCCATTAAATAAAAATATCTTCTTACTCATCTGAAATCTGGCATGAAAACTCCCTTTGACTTCAGTAGGGCTAGGATTTCACCCTGTGTCTCCGAGACACATTTGCTTACTAAATTGCCCTAAACAAATTTTACTATTGCTGGCACAGTCAATACAGCTATAGAACAACAGTTTGATTCTTAAGGCAGCAGGATTCTACTTTGCCTAATGAACTCATTGGTAAAAATTATCAGCTAGGTTCTAATAGCAGAATCATCACTGGTGATGGTTATATGCAGACCCCAGGCTGAGTTTACGTTGCAGCACTGACAGGTGGAAAAGTATTTGAATTATATAAGGTGCAAACATAGTAGTTGTTGAGAGAGTTCAAATGCTATCACAAAGCTCTCTTCTGAATATAACAGCATTTCAAATGGAATTGCTAATGCAGTTTTTCTGTACTAGTAATTCATTAAACATAACCAGAAGAACACATTAATTTATCTCAATGCAGGGGGTGGGGGTGGGGGAGAAGAGATTCACTGCCTTACTCTGTGTATCCTCTATTCCTGTCTCCAAACACCTGGTGCTTGGGTTAATAAATCCCCTGGGAGAAATTACTATATGTATGCACACAAGTAACATTCTGGAGGTGAGAATTTACTCTCTAGCTTGAAGCCTTTTTACATTCTGTTAAAAAGGGACATCTGTCATCTTCAACACGGCATTTTCATTTTTAAGTTGCAAGATGAACAATTCACACCTGGTGTCTATTTCCTCTTAAACAAAAATTAGTAAAGCCCCAAATCTAAAATGAAATGTACGTATTAAAGTATTCCTGGTCAATGGAGTGATTAAAATAATCCCTATAGGCATCTGATCTTTATTTATTTTATTTTATTTTATTTTATTTTGAGAAGAAATGAATTGGTGACAAGTAATGACATATCTACATGAAAGTGAAAGTCGAAGAATGTTTGGCTAAAAGTACATCTTAAACGAAACACTTCCATATAATTCCAGACTGTAAAAGACTGGAATGTAGAGATTGGAGAAAGATGCTCCAAAAAACCCCAAACAAACAAATCAAGCAAACTTCTGTAAATTACTATGAAACTACAAAAGATAAAAGGGTAAGATGCAGAATACAGTCATCAGAATGGCTAGTTCATTGAACATCATTTTAGTGTTCGCACTGTTTTGTAACAGGGATGATTAGAGTAAGAGTTGTGATTAGTCTTTTGAATGTCCGACCCCAAACTGTTGCCTTTTTTGAAATACCAAATTTAATCAATTGATAATGAAAACAATAATATAATCCACACTTAAATAAAATTACAAAGGTAGATATGCATTCAGGGAATTATTTCCTCTTTAGAGAGGAAATAAAAATTTATGGTTTTGGACTTATGCGGAAAGATGAAAATGTGTATGGCCTACAATACCATAGGGTAGTTTATTGTGGCAGAGACATTTTATGCATTTTGTCTGATTTTTTTTTTCAGGTTCTAAAGATAGCCAGGGTATAATTATGAACTAGAGAAGCTGTTATGCACTCAAGCCATGTTCTGTCATAACCTCACGCACCACTCAAGGGTGCCCATTTTATTTGTAATTAAGATAATCAGTTTTATGCAATTTAAAAGTCATATTTAGAAGAGCATAAATATGCATATAGAAATCAGCAAGTGTAAAGAGAAATGCTTCTGTCTAAACATACAAGTGCTGAAAAATAAGGTTTAGGTCCTTAAGGGTGAAATTCTACCCTCAGGCCTGGTCTACACTACGCGTTTATACCGAATTTAGCAGCGTTAAACCTGTCCACACAACGAAGCCCTTTATATCGATATAAAGGGCTCTTAAAACCGATATCTGTACTTCTCCCCGACGAGGGGAGTAGCGCTCAAATCGGTATTGCCATGTCGGATTAGGGTTAGTGTGGCTGCAATTCGATGGTATTGGCCTCCGGGAGCTATCCCACAGTGCACCATTGTGACCGCTCTGGAAAGCCATCTGAACTCGGATGCACTGGCCAGGTAGACAGGAAAAGCCCCGCGAACTTTTGAATTTCATTTCCTATTTGGCCAGCGTGGAGAGCTCACCAGCACAGGTGACCACGGAGAGCTCATCAGCACAGGTAACAATGCAGTCTCCTGAGAATTGAAAAAGAGCTCCAGCATGGACTGCACGGGAGGTACTGGATCTGATCGCTATATGGGGAGAGGATTCCGTGTTAACAGAACTCCGTTCCAAAAGACGAAATGAAAAAACATTTGAAAAAATTTCCAAGGCCATGATGCAGAGAGGCCACGCCAGGGACTCAGTACAGTGCAGAGTGAAAGTCAAGGAGCTCAGACAAGCCTACCAGAAAACCAAAGAAGCAAACGGAAAGTCTGGGGCAGGGCCAAAAACATGCCGCTTCTATGCTGAGCTGCATGCAATTCTAGGGGGGTCCGCCACCACTACCCCACCCCGTCCGTGGATTCCGAGGTGGGGGTGGTAATCGCAGCCATGGCTGAGGATTCTGCGGACGGGGAAGATGAGGAGGAAGAGGAGGACGAGCTTGTAGAAAGCACACAGCACTCCGTTCTCCCCAACAGCCAGGAGCTTTTTCTCACCCTGACGGAATTACCCTCCCAAGCAACTATCCCAGACAATGAAGCCATGGAAGGGACCTCTGGTGAGTGTACCTTGTAAATATAAGACATGGTTTAAAAGCAAGCGTTTTTTAATGATTAATTTGCCCTGAGGACTTGGGATGCATTCGCAGCCAGTACAGTTACTGGAAAAGTCTGTTAACATGTCTGGGGATGGAGCGGAAATCCTCCAGGGACATCTCCATGAAGCTCTTCTGGAGGTACTCCAAAAGCCTTTGCAGAAGGTTTCTGGGCAGCGCTGCTTTATTCCGTCCTCCATGGTAGGACACTTGACCACGCCATGCATGTAGCAAGTAATCTCGTATCATTGCATGACAAAGCCTAGCTGCGTATGGTCCCGGTGATTGCTGGCATTCAAGCAACATCCGTTCTTTATCTCGCTGTGTTATCCTCAGGAGAGTGATATCGTTCATGGTAACCTGGTTGAAATTCAGGAATGTAAGTAAGGGGACAGAGATGGCCATTCCTACTGGGCTGTTTGCCTGTGGCTTAAAAGAAATCCTTCCCTGCAGGTAGCCAAGCGGGGGGAAAGGGGGAGCGTGATTGGTGCTGAGCTTTTCCGCGTTTGGCTAGCAGGGATCTTTCCTGCTACCAGCCACGTGGTTGCGGGGGGGGAGGGAAAGGGGGGTGTTTAGCAGTGATCTTCCATGATGCCAGCCACGGGGTGGTTTCTGCTGCTGCACGTTAACAGGAAAGAAGCAGCACTCAACGGTAACACCAAAGCTGCAGGCACTCAACATTAAGATGCAAAATGCGACCTTGTAGTGAAGACACATGTGCTATGTAAGGTGAATAGTGTTGTTCACCGTGAAAGAGTATGACCATTGTTCTCTAAAATGTATCTTTTTAAATACTTCTCTCCCTTTTTTCCCTCCCTCATGCAGCTGCAAATTTTTCAAGCCTCCCTACTCCGTCCCGAATGCTATCTCAGATAAGGCGGCGGAAAAAAAAGACGCGAGAAGAAATGTTTTCGGAAATCATGGAAGTGACCCGCAATGAAAGAGCTCATCTGAATGAGTGGAAGAACGTGGTAGCAAAGTACAGGAAAGATGCCAGTGACAGGAGGGACGAACGTGAGGACAGGAGGGACAAACATGAGGACAGGAGAGACGCTCGAGATGAGAGGAGAGATGCTCGAGATGAGAGGTGGCGGCAGGATGCAACTCTGGGGCTGCTGCGTGATCAAACTGACATGCTCCGGCATATGGTGGAGCTTCAGGAACGGCAGCAGGATCACAGTGTGCCGCTGCAGCCCCTGTATAACCACCCTCCCCCCTCACCATGTTCCTTAGCCTCCTCACCCGCCAGACGAGTAAGAACTCGTGGGGGTAGGCTCCGTGCACCCACCCACTCCACCCCAGTGGACAGCCCAACCAAAAGGCTCTCATTATTATGAAATTTTTTTAGTGGCCTTTTCCTTCCCTACTATTCTCGTCCCAAATCCCACCTGGGCTACCTTGTCAGTTCTCTCCCTCTTTTTATAATTAAGTAATAAAGAATACATGATTTTTAAACAAAAGTGGCTTACAGGGTGGCTTTTTAAACGAAAGTGGCTTTTTAAACGAAAGTGGCTTTTTAAACGAAAGTGGCTTTTTAAACGAAAGTGACTTATAGGGTGGCTTTTTAAACGAAAGTGACTTACAGGGTGGCTTACAGGGAATGAGTCAATCAAGGGGGCGGGTTTCATCAAGGAGAAACAAACACAACAGTCACACTGTACCCTGGCCAGTGATGAAACTGGTTTTCAAAGCTTCTCTAATGCGCACCGCTTCCTGGTGTGCTCTTCTAATCGCCCTGGTGTCTGGCTGTGTGTAATCAGCGGCCAGGTGAGAGTGCTCCTGCTGACAAAGTGCTGTTCACACTACTTTTGTCTTTTCGGGGTGGGGGTGGGGTGAGATTTTTTTAACATCTCTGAATGACAAAAGTTTTGTCTTTCACTTGCCAGTGTAGACAAAGCCTAAGAGACAGCTGTGGCATTATCCTGGCATATGTATGGGAATGTTCCTGTGGGAGTTAGTGACAACGGGCTTGATTCTGCCATCCCCTTCTCTTATTAAATAGGTTTCAGAATGGTAACAGTGTTAGTCTGTATCAGCAAAGAGAACTAGGAGTACTTGTGGCACCTTAGAGACTAACAAATTCAAATTCTGCAGTTTGTCATTGGAGACTATTTTTGACATTTCTTGGAGAATTGCGACTTTTAGGTCTGTAATTCAGTGACCAGCGAGGTTGAAGTGTTCTTCGACTGGTTTTTGAATGTTATAATTCTTAATGTCTGATTTGTGTCTATTTATTCCTTTGCGTAGAGACTGTCCGGTTTGGCCAATGTACATGGCAGAGGGGCATTGCTAGCTGTTTAGTATAGGGTAAAAGCATGCAAAAGACAAGATTTCAGGAGGGGAAAACAGATTTTCATGGTCTGTGATGCTTTTTTCATGCCTGTGAATTTAGTAGGGACCTACTTATGGGCATATTCTCGCCTATTGATGACCCTGTGCACCACCTCTCCTCCCATAACACTAGTGACAATGTCAGCAATTGCTTCCATGGCATGGCAATATTAGGAAAGTATTTGTGTTTAGCTGTCTTTAGTGCTTTGTTCTTTTTAAACAAAAGTTATTTACACAGTCTCCTTTTGATATTACCAGCCAGCTCTCCAGTCCACCAAAGGTCCACTGACCAGGGCCGGCTCCAGGCACCAGCTAAGGAAGCAGGTGCTTGGGACGGCCAATACAAAGAGGCTGCACTCCGTCTGGTATCGGAGCGGCATGTCCGGGTCTTCGGCGGGAATTTGGCAGCGGATCCCTCATAGCGAAGAACCCGCCGCCGAAGAATCAAGCAGCGCGATTGAGCTGCCGCCAATTGGCTTTTTTTTTTTTTTTTTGCCGCTTCTGGCGACAGAAAAGATGGAGCCGGCCCTGCCACTGACCATAGTCTTGAGAACCCTGGTGGCTTAGCTTAGTATAAGAGCTCCTTCTAGTGGTGATAATGTTATTGTGTCTGTGTAAATTTAATGCTGCATATTAAAGAAGTGACTGCAAATAGCTTCCCGGGTTCATCAACTCTTACTAGCCTGGCCACATATACACATACTCTGTCCCACAATGTGTGTAGGGACTTCTATTGAATTGGACGGAGAATAATGTTATATTGTCTCAGCTAATACTTTACTGCCCCCAAAACTACAGAAATTTGGCCAAAGAAGCAGGTTTTCTGATTTCGGTTCTTGTCAGCAAGCATAGAGGACGGTAGGGCCCTAGGAAATGATGATCAGATTAAAAAATACATTAAACATTTTTATATAGAGAAGGGATCCTTCGTCCCTGATGCATATTTGATTTCTAGCTTGACAAATCAAAGATTCTGACTTGGAAATATTTCAGATTGTGAGCAAAGAAAAACAGCATGATATTAAGAATGCTTTTCACCTTGTTAAAACACACTATTTAGTTTTATTTTTATATTCTTCCATCAATGTTTTTGGAATGAGAGAAAAAGGAATTTCTCTACAATGTGTTACTTCCGAAGTTAAAAATAAATGTGATCTGATAAGATTTTTTGATAGCCTTGTTAGAATGGATTTAGGAGCAAAATGGTAAGGAATATAGAAACAGCTGATGGGGAAAAATCAATATAATTTATTAAACATTTTTAGTTGAAATAAATGAACATTTATCATTTGGTTTTATTTTTTGCATGATTTTGGCAGGGGTTGATTAAAAGTTTTGTTGAGATAAGAAAATAAACACTTTCTATCACTGTTTCACTTTTTTCCTCTGGAAAAAGCAAGCCAGTGGGAGTGGAGAGAATACAAATGTGAAAGAAGTATTTCCCCCCCCACCCCCATTGAAATGAAATAAAATTGTTTACTGAAAACAAAATCAAAATGTTTCATTCCAAAATTTTTCACCTAAAAATTAAAATTTTCTACTGAAATTTTTGATAGACATTTTCATTTTGATCAAAAAGGCATTTTCTACTGCAGGAAAAAGTTGTAAGTACATTTTCAATCATCTCTAAATATAGATCCATTTCTGAAGTCCATCCTCAGGACAAACTATCTTCTTTACTAAGGGCCAGATTTTAATATCTTTCCTCATACTTAGTACCACTTTTCTCCTCAAATAGTCCTCTTCAGCACAAGCAAGGACATCACAATCTGGTCCTGGCGTTTAGCCTGAGCAATGACTTCACAAATGGGCCTTATGCTGCAGAAAGGAAACGAACCCTTTCCCAAAATATGAATTAATCTTTGAATTTGGTTAACTTTTCTACTTACTCATCCATTATCAAGCAACTCGGCACTTCCAGGTTTCAGATGAGGTCAACATTTTATGTATTAAATTGCTCAGAGAGACAATTTTAGTGGGATTTTCTTTTATCTTGGGAAAACCACAGAGTTCTAGAAATTTTCTTTGCCTCATCATCTGCCTCATGCAGATACTCTTTGAATACATGTTTGAAGTTTTGTATGGTTATCTGAATCAAACCTCTGAAACTTTGAGGTTCACAAATTACTTAAAACAAGATAAAAACTTCACCATTGTCCTCCCTTCCGTTATAGCTTTTAAGATTATTAATTGAGGCTTTCAGTGTATTTTATCATTGACACTAAATTTTGCCTATTATGATCTATGATTTCCTAAATTACTCACTAGAACCATATTGATTCCTCCTTGGACAATACATATTTAAATATTGAACATAATTTATATCACCACTCCGCTCCTGTTAATGATTGCCGGTGGTAGACTTGTGTGACCCCATAGTCCTTATTTTAGGAAAGAGTATTCTTAAATGCATACTCTTAAATGCATACTGTCCAATAGGGGAAGGATCAAAGTGAGGTTGAAAAAAAATCTGTAAGAGCTTTTTGTAAATCTTCCCCCTCACCTCACTTGAATTATTTCAGATCAGAATGGCAGTCAGGAACTCTGTAGCAGCCCCTTTGCTGTCAGATAGTGAGGATTAACTTTTCATTAAATGGTTTCTTTTAGGCCCTTGACTACCTCGGACAGCCCTTTCCCTAGCTATCTTCATTGTTTCCACAATAAAATAATAAACCAGAGGTGGTGTAATTAAAGTAATGTTGAGAGACCATTCTAGCAAACGGTAAATGGGGACTTATATTGTTTAATTCTAAACATGTGGGCCTATTTAGAACAAAATCTATAGAAACAATCAAGATCACACCCCAAATTCAGATTAAGTGGGAAGGCTTGTTGGCACCTGTCGAATGTATTAGAAGAGTCACTGCCAATTTTTAAATTATTAAAAGGCTATATAAACTTGCACACTAATTAGTTGGAGAAAAAATAAAATAAGTTTTGTTGATGACAGGAGAGACAGACTGGACAAAATAATTGTAATCCCCACTAGCAAAATGTGGGTCTTGATTTGCCCTTAATGACTGATGTATATGAGGATATCAGTCTACTTCCAGATCACAGCTAAGGGAGTTACACCTCTTTTAGCTCAAGCAATAGAGGTTCATGCTCTTTAGCACTGAAGATATTGGTTTGGAAAACCACAGATGACCTAAGTGAGGAGGAGTGGGATAATGATGATTAATGGTTCTGGTATGATTCATATTCTTATGGTTCCTTTCCGTTGTTTTGAGGGAAGAAGTGGAAGATTTTGTGAATAGGTAAATGATGAGTCCTGACAAGACATGAGTTTAAAGTACAGAACCACCAAGAGCAAAGAAAAAAAAAGATTTAAAGGGGAAGCTGTTAAGTACATTCTGATGTACTTTAAAATGGAGTGAATGTTTTCTGGATTTGAAATACTTATTGGTTGTTGGGTTTCCTTTTGGAAATCCACCATTCCCAGGAATAGGGGGGCAGAGTGTTGCTGTGCAAGGCTTTGAGCCTGGGAGATAGGTGTTCAGATTAAGATTAGCTCACTAGTGAAAGAGCCAGGACTTTAGAGGGAGTTTTTCAAAAGCACTGAAGAGAGACAGATCCATAAATCCTACTGGAATGTCAGTAGAGCTTGTACTCCTACATTTCTTAGAAGCTTTTGAAAATCTTCCTCTTAAAACATATTAAAAGGAATCTGATCCAAAGTGATGGGATCAGAACCAACAACGGCAGTGAATAGAACCTGCAGGTGCAGGCCATTAGCAGAGAGGGACCTGCCACTCTAGATTACAGATGAAGTTAGCTTTGCCTTAGTTTAATCCTTAGTATTTTCCAACTGGAAAAATAATGCAAGATAAAATGGTGAGAAAACCATTTTCACTTTGAAGCTTCTTAAAGTGTACTACAAACAATAGAGAATGCAAAAAGTAGAATCTATTTTTAAAGATACTGGTGGATATTGGTGGAGTAGTAGCTGTTTAAGAAAAAAGCGATTAACAGTTTGCCTCTAGATTTGATATGAAGTTGTCATCAGTCATGATTTTCTGTCAGGCAGAAGGACTAACCTATGAAATAAGAGATGCACAGTAATGCTCTGTTGTACCTGACAGCCACTGTGCTCAGCTGCTCTCGATCCTCTGTGCCAAACAGAAGTTTGAATATACTGAGTGTCAAAACCAGCTCTGGTAAGTGAAGAAAGAGCAGCAGGTCTGTCAGCTGCTAACTGAAATGCAAGCTCCAGATAGGACATTTCTAATTAAGGATGCAACAGTGGAAGCCTGATTCTTTAAAGCTTTGAGTACAGAAGAACATAGAAGGTTAATGGATGATTGATTTTTTTAATGATCAAAAATGGTTTTAAAAAGTCACTTCTCATAGACACTGCTTGACTACATTGTCAAAACACTGTTAAGGGCATGATGACAATCCGTGCATGCAGTGTGGGACAGAGCTCTTGGATTGTCATCCCAAGATTACCTCATTTGAATTATTGGCTGCCTCATGAGTCATTTGAACACTGGAGCAGAGGTCTGATCAAGTGCTTCTATCAGACGCATGAATATCGAGAAGAAGTCATATAATTCAGCTAGGTCAAACCTAGCAATGTATGTACTTAGATAAGGCACAGTTTTTAATCTAAATTTCAGCCATGCAGTGTACACATGTACTAATTCATAATAGATTCTATGTTCCATGACATCGCCAAGTCTTTTAATATACAAAGGAATGGTCTATTGTTAGATAAGCAGCTCTGTTGCATGAGGAACCCTCTGGCATATGGATAAGATTAGGTTTGTCCATGCAGTGAGGCAGTCTCTGAAGAGCTTAGCTTTTCAGAAGGAAAAAGTACGTTCTGCTTCTGAGCTGCGGAATTTGTGCATCTGGCCCTAAATGCTTTTAAATCTGATTTACTTACAATTACTACACACTTTCCTATTTAGCGCACTGATATGGGAGTCCATTTGAAACCATCTAAACCTATTATAAGCAGACCACTCTGAAAATGATCCTGAGATATTAAAATAGTGTCTCAGCTATTAGTTGGGTTGCCAACTTTCTAATTGCAGAAAATCGAACACCCCTTCCCCAACGCCGCACCCCTTCTCCATCCCCCTCCCTCCGTTGATCACTCACTCATTTTCACCGGGCAGGGGGGTTGGGTGCGGGAGGGGTGAGGGGCTTGGGATGCAGGAGAAGGTTCCGGGTTGGGGGCTGGGGCCAAGGGGTTTGAAGTCTGAGAGGGGGCTCTGGGCCGAGGCAGGGGGTTGGGGAGTGGGAAGGAGTATGGGCTCTGGGTCGGGGTGTGGGAGGGGATATGGGCTCTGGGGTGTGGGCTCTGGGGTGGGGCCAGAAATAAGGGGTTCAGGGTGCAGGAGGGGACTCCAGACTGGGGTGGGGCTGGGGATGAGGCGTTTGGGGTGCAGGAGGGGGTTCTGGGTTGGGGCCAAGAGGTTCAGAGTTCAGGAGGGGGGTCAGGGCAAGGGGTTGGGGTGCGGGAGGGGTGAGGGGTGCAGGCTCTGGGCGGCGCTGACCTCAGGCGGCTTCTGGGAAGCAGCGTCATCTCTCTCTGGTGCCTAGTTTTTCTACAGGAAACGTGACTGTAAGAATTATCTGATCTAATAAGAAGACAGGAATATAGCATGTGACCTGTGGGGTCTAATAACCCCTCCCCCAATCTTTAGACTTCCAGTCCAGAATATTGATGATAAACTATTCATAAAAGACTACAGACCTAGAATTATTTGAGGAACTAATGATCAAATGGTAATTGTGATCACTGACAGACAATTTGTGAACAGAAAATGAGGTGTAATTAATTGAAAAAATTGTTAGTTAATTATACACCCAGCTGTACCCCAGATAATGCACCCAATTGCCATAATCACACCCTAACTTTTTAGTTCAGTTAGCACTTAATAAAATGGAGTGAGACGCATTATATAGTAAGAGCTACTATGAACCTTTCAACAATAAGTAAAGAACTCCCACTGGAGCGGTGGGAAATGTTCCATATTATGGGCCCTATCCTGCAGCCCTTAGGGTGTCTAACTGCACTGAGGTCAGCTGGAGTTTTATGTGCCTAAGGGCTGCAGGACTGAGTCCAGTATAGTTTTGAACCTGCACTTACTTTGTGTTTTTTCATTACTTTCATTTAAATAGGCCGTTTGTTCACCCTTGCCTTCCACTACTCCCCAAAACACTGAGCTCTGAAGAATTTTCATTCAGTAAATATAAACTGCTTTATCTCCGTGTTCGTGCAGCAGACAACTAAGCAATGGATTTCAGTTAGACAGGAACACAGAGAGGGTGCCTCCAGATGTGAATCATGTTGTCATTCAAATTACGGAAGCAATCCTACTTTAAATGATTTGTTTGAGGGGAAACTGATTTTTTTTTAATTTCCTCCTGTTTCTGATAACCCTTTAAGTGCTTAAAATGGCAAGTGAGTTTCTCCCAGGTTACAGCCTCATGGGACATAACTGTCTGCGACAGGGCACCATCTTGCCTGTGGCAATGGAACTTTTTTGATCTGAGAGATGTATGTAAATTAAATAAATTAAACAAAACCTCTGAACATCTATGAGCACCCATCATGGGAGCCCAAACAGGAAGATTTGGGATTCAGAAGGGGTTAGCATGCCACAGTTCTATGGGAGGGAAGCACTGGCCATTTGCAAAGGAGCATTACTGGAGCCCAAATCTTTAGAGGGTAGAGAGATGGTTTTGGAATGCTTTCACTAGGCCTGACTTGTGCATTATGACGTAACTACTACATCTCCTCTTGCTCTCCATACTCAATCTTGGCCCTGCATATTGCACCAGCATCAGACCATCCGACTGTCATTGCTCAGTATCACACACAATTTCGGATGGATAGGTGTAATTGTTGGCACTGGGGGGACCTAGGACTTCCAGCAGTACCATGAACAGTATTGCTAACCCTGTGCATTCAAAAATCATTTGATTTTGAAAATATTGTTATTGTAATTATTTGTCTTCTCTTTTCCGACTTTTATAGCTTCTTGTTTTCATGCGTTTCTCCTCAGCCATGAGGGCTAGAAACTTGCTTTTTTAATGAAAGCTGAGATTCTCAGGTAATGTGATTCCAGCAGCTCAGACTTTGAGACAAGCACTCATGATATTCATGATAAAATCACAGGAGCTGGCGACACTGAATAGCTCTCTCTCTGTTACAAGCCTGTAACTGCACAGCCAGCCAGCAGCAAGGACAGTACAAAACTGATTGCTGTGGTCTACAAGAACTGGGGTGGGGGTGGGGAGTGGAGGCAGAGGTAGGTGGTGGGGGTTGCAATTTGAACATGTCCAGGATCCAAGCCTGTGGAATCATCATTACTGGTGATGAGGTGTGAATAGAAAAGAACCGAGACTCGCTGAGCTCAGGCTGAGTTTGCAGGATTAGTATCTTTGTAAAACATCAGATTATCATTCAGTACAAAAATCACTGAAATAAAATAAACATGGAATCCCATGACACCATGTTTTCTGGAGTTACTTTTCAGTGTAGAACTGCACTTTAAGAACTGACAAGTTCCACATTCATTGTTACTAGTCTATACTCTTGAGCACTCCGAGGTGTAGTGCAGGGTGGGCCTTGCAAATCCTGGATGCAACCTGGGCAGCACATCACTGCCAAATCTAGAGGCCCTGTTCAGTGCAGCGTTCAGATCCATAGCACCCCTTAGTAAGTCTGCTACCTCCAAATGGACAGGGCATATGGGGATAGGGGACAGAATTGTTGGAATTAACTGCAAGCTTCTAGTGCTTTATTTAAATTATGTGACTGTGATATGTTCTCCCACATTGCTTTTTCTTTTTCTCTTCTTTTTTTTTTCTGGAAACACAAATTCTTCATATTAAATAAGTGTGTATTAAATTTAAAAACTAAACATGTCAAGCATGTTTGCTGATGCAGAGACCACTTCCACACTGCACAGACGTGTGCAGTGATCGTTCCGCTCAGCTGCCCTGTCCTCCACCCTAAGCTTCTGCCCTGCCCCCATTGTGAACCGTACCTGGTGTGGAGGGCATCCATGTCAGCAAGAATTTCACCCCAGTGATTTGTTTGAGAGTGTTTATGTATGAATCATCCGCAGTCTCCACGCTTAGAGACACACTAAATAGATCAGTAAGAGCTGCGTGAGTGAGTTTGCTGTTCCAGTTCACTGTGTGTGCTCCCTCTCTATTTTAATTCAATCCCTTGAACAATCACAGTCCAGTAGTATGTGTAGTGGAAAGGGGAAAATCTAAGATTTATTGTGTAGCTCAAGTTTCTGTTTTCACAGAAAAGGAGCTTTCTTTTAATTGCATTCAGCATGTTCCCTTTCTCACAGGAACCATGCCAGAAGATGGCATTGCTGTGCACTAAGCACCCATCTCCATTGCAACAAGTCTTTAAGAGCAAATGGAAAAAACTGCAGTTTGATAGTCCATTAGTGTGAGTCAGGCTGACAGGAAATAAATGTCTTCATATCTTCCATCAAGGACAATCTCATTAAAGGATCCAGAACACACAGTGTTCTGGATAGCGATATTTGTTTTTTTATTATTAGTACACTAATAAGAAGCTCATATTACAAAATACAGTTTAGCCCTTAATAAGCTGAGCAGAGTGCTTTAAAAACTATAGGAAATGGAAAACAATCACAAGCTGCAGATGCTATAACCTTTCCCTCCACCTTTACTGCATGGCTTCAGCATCTGCTGATTCCTGTCCCAGAAAACTCCCCTCCTTCCCTCATCACCACTAGCCCAAGAAGAAAAGTAAAATTCTAGTTTTTATGAAGATCTTTACAGGCAGTGGCACTTGAAACCTTCAGAATGTGGAGTTCTTAAAATCCAGAACTTCCCTCCAATGAGATGTGTGTAGGAGTGAAGATTCAGTGTAATCCTAAGTGATATGAATCAACTTTTGGTAACTGGAGTTCTGGGAAAAAGCAGGACTGCAGTGAACTGGTATAAAATGTCCTTTTTCTATCTTATCACTTCGTAGGGTAACATAACATGATATCTCAGGGTTGGGGGCTAGATCTCGCCCATCAAGGCTTTGGATCTGGCCCGCATGATTGCCACCCCCGTGGCACGCGGGCCCCGTGCCGCTGCTAGAAGCGGCTGGCACCACGTCCCTGCGGCCCCTGGGGGGAGGGGAGCAGAGGGCTCTGTGCGCTGCCCTTGC
Organism: Mauremys mutica; assembly: GCF_020497125.1. Classification (NCBI taxonomy): domain Eukaryota; kingdom Metazoa; phylum Chordata; order Testudines; family Geoemydidae; genus Mauremys; species Mauremys mutica. The sequence continues at coordinate 31,987,111 of NC_059076.1, read as the reverse complement.
CTCCAGGCACCGCCCTCTGCAGCTCCCATTGGCTGGGAACGGAGAACCACGGCCAATGGGAGCTTCGGGGGAAGGTACCCGCAGGGGAGGGGCCGCAGGGATGTGGTGCCATCCACTTCCAGGAGCGGCGTGGGGCCAGGGCAGGCAGGGAGCCTGTTTTAGCCCCGCTGCATGCCACTGCCACCCCGGAGCTGCTCCAGGTAAGTGGCGCCAGGCTGGAGCCCACACCCTGAACCCCTCCAGCACCCTGCACCCCAACCCTCTGCCCTGAGCCCCTTCCTGCACACCGCACCACATCCTGTACTCCCTCCCACACCCAATCCCTTGCCCCAGCCCTACATTCATGGCCCTGCATGCAGTTTCCCCACAGCTCTCGGGCCACAAAGTTTTCCCACCCATGATAGCTCCCACTTCCAAATTGCATCAGAACATCTTAGCAATAATTAAAACAAAATAACAAATTTTGACCCCAAATCAGTCAATCTCTTTAACTTTTGCTTGATTCAGTAAGGCAAAGAAACCATACACTGAATCAGTCTATCCTGTGTGGAGCTGTGTACTTTGTAATCGGAATTTTATTGGTCTGCTGCTTTTCTGAGATTGATTAAAGCTACTTGCTACGTTTGGAGTTCCTCATTGGATCATTGGATTCCTTAGAAGGCTCCTGGTTACTGTCTTGATTCTTGGAAAACCCTCGGCTGGAATGTCCTTTACTCATGCTGGTGGCTGAACTCTATGGAGCACGTTTCCTAATTATGTCCAAAATACAAAGTAGAGCTACGCAGAACTGTAATTTAAAAAAACACATTGTGCCGGAAATTAACAAATACCAGAGAACTTCATTCTGTCTGTGCTGAAAAGAAGGTTACATTCTTTAATCAATTTTGTAAAAAGAGACATGTGGCAACGATACTGTTCAGAAATACTGGATCACTTAGTGATCATTTAGTTATCACTTTAACCAGCAAAGACATTGCTTGGTAACTCTCACTCTTTATAGTGGTCCAGATGCTTGTCCTGTGAGCCTTAACCTAGAATCCCATGTAGAAAGGAAGAGGTTCAACTTGGTTGCACCATTTCCTCCCTCCTTCCCAAGACCTTGTGTATGGGTTTGTATCTATTGGGGGGAAGAAAGGGTGCAGGCTTGGTTTGGGGGAGTTGGTAGCCCTTTATTAGGTGCGTCAGGATGGACTGGCACACATTGAATGAATGGACAGACATATCCTTCTCCTTCCAATCCCATGGAAGCTTCTTCCGGAACATAATGCAGTCTGGGAATCTATTATCTTTCGCAAGGAGTCCACTTCCATGGGTTGGAATACCCCTTTAAGAGGGACCTTGGAGGCAGCTATGCATAGGAGAAGTCTCTGCTAGAGGAATTTGTTTCCACTGGTAACACGCTCTAAGGGAGAGAGGCATGAGGGCCATCAAGGGCACAGAGCCGTTATGGAGGCACAGGGCCAAATGAATGTTTGGCGTGCTGCTGTGGCTCATTCTGCAGAGTAGGAACAAATCTTCCCTTATGTAACAATATGGGAGTCACTCCATGAGGGACTCTGGTAGAGTTGTCCTCTCCTTGAGCTCCCTCAGCAGGTGTTATTGTGGGGAAAAAGCTTTCTGGCCTGAGGTTTTGTTTGCTGCTTAGAAAAACAAATCTCTAGTTTGATGGCAAAATCCCCATAATACTATTCTCATCTGAAGAAGCAGATTGTCTCTCTTCTGTCGATTCCTAATATTGATTTTTCCCTTTTTTTTTGCTTTTTTCACTCATTAAGAAATCTTTAAACAGACTTAACAATGAAAAACTATTCCAAGTTCAGCAAATACAAATATCCTCTTTGAAACCAGTTATGTTTGGATAAAATTCTGATTTTTCATCCCTGATGCTGACCTGAATCTTACTGTATGATTTTTGAAAATACATAGGACCCAACTCACTGCAACATTACTTTAGTTTCATACTTGTGTAGCTCCACTAATTTCAGTGAAACTACACACCCATAGACAAACTGGATTAATCTAATGATGAGTCTGCAACTATCTCTGAACCAGGTCTGGTGGAACCACTCTAATAATAAGATAAGCATAATGGCTTGCTTTCTCTTTGTAAGCAAAAAAAGAGAAAATAGCAGCTTGCCCAACACTTTCACATAAAATACGTTTTGCCAACCTGCAGGTTCCTTGGGAACTGTTACAATATCACCACCTACACCTAACTCCAGTGTGGTACTATTGGATTATAATATTGCCATTTTGAGCATGATCCAGCATTCCTTTGGCACTCACTGAACTCAGTGGGAACTTTGGCTGTGCCAGGAAGTTGGATCAGGATCAACTTTGTTTTTACTCTATATAGCTAAAAGCATTATTGATTTCATTCACAATGAATGGAAAAAGTGATTTTTAGATGCATCAGAAAAAATGGGAGCAGGAATGGGGAGAAACCAAAAAAGAGGTTCCATTATCTAGGTTTCCTTACTTTAACTTTTCCTTCTTGTGCATGTTTTGCATAGCAAGATCCCAAATACTCATGCTTTCCCAGGCTGCATAAACAGTACTGGAGTCTATAATATATTCTGAAGTCAAACTAAGTGATTTTAAATCCATGATGGGAAATATCAGTCATGTTGTTAAGTTGTGTGCAAACCATGTTCACTTATCTATCTACTCCCACAGACCCTCAAGGTTTCATTCAAGAAGAGGTCTGTACAACAACTCTGCACAAGCTCCAGCAGCCATAACTATTTATTTTTGTTGTTGTTTTTTATTTAATTGGGTTGATATTTTGAATGATCATTAAAGCGGTGTCAGAATGAAAACCCCCTAGATCCAAATACCTCTTGACTGGCGATTGAAAGCATGAGCTGATGTGCAGTGTCACACTATAATCTCCTTATATCCTTTAATATATTTCTGCATACTAATTATTGTCCTTTTCCTTCTAATAATATGTTATAGCCCATCTTCTGTCAGTTTCTCAATTTTCAGGGTAATACTTCCCCACTAAAACCTCCAAATTCAGTATTGTTATAACAATTAAGGGACCAGTATGCACTATGCAAGGACTATAGGATTGGGTCCTCTATGTAGAAATGCTTTTCTGGTCTTCTTTGTACATTTGCACTTAAAGAAAACATCAAGTTCATTTCACTTTTAGATGCTGTTACAATGAAGAACACTATAATGACGACAATATTACTACTCTAATGCTCATGCTGCACTGACGTGTCTATTACAGTATTACGTAGAAGTGCTATTGGCATTTTCTCTGAACCACAACACAGTGCTGTTTTCCTAGGCATCTATAAAGAATACTGTCTATGCTTTGCTGACTTAAATTTTTTTATTTACAAGTTGTTGTTATTTAGCCGATATCCTACAGTGGTTTGCTTTGGTTTCTGCTTTGGTGTTCCCTTATTTCTGAGAAATGAGAGAGGAAAGAAGCTATCTGCACATATACTATGATGGGTTGAATAGCGTAGTAGGTCTACCTGAGAGAGCCACTGATTTCAGTAGGTGTACCACATGTGGATTTAAGGTCCTGGCCTCAACACCTATAGAAATCAATGGAAAAACACACTTACTTTGAATAAGGCCCCAAGACAGAATTTGCCCAGAATGTGGTCTCCAAATAATCCATCCAGACACTCAAATTAGTTTCTGCCTTTATTAAACTTGGTCCTCTAATCCTTTATAAACTCAGTTCTCACTAAAGCTTATTGGAGGAATGCGAACTTGCAGCAAGGCATTACAAAATTTCCATTGCAAAGAGTTACCAACATTGAAAGAACTCCATTCAAAGCCTCTTTATAAGATTAACCTTCCTTGTAGACTGCAGATGGCATCTGAACTTCCTATGCTAAAAAAGTGAGAGGAAGGTTTGAACTAGTTTATTCTTAAGTATCTACTATACTTTGTGATAATCTAGGCAAATTACAGTATGTATTTTCACAGTGCATATATATTTTAAAAATATATTAAACCACAGATTACAATTACATTTTAACATATATATTTTATAAATATTTCCAAAGGTACTTTTTAATGGTATCAATGATTTTGTAGGGGAATCTCATCAGAAATGCTATCCAGATTTACTTCAGAATATCTACTTCAATAATATTTTGTAGTTTGGCCAGCCTGCAGTATTTGAATTTCACCATGCAATCCAGTGCCTACCTTAGAGGGCTGAATTTGTATTTCAAAAAGTAGCAAGTCTTCACCTTGTACATATTTTTGCTGTTCATACGATGTTATTCATAATTTGTATTTTCTACTTGGAATTAATGCTATCCTAATCCGTCCATGCATATGCTAAAGCTTGGAGCAATAAGATCATCTGGAACATACTACTCAAAGATTCTGAACCAGCTCCTTCTGAAATCAATGGCAAAACTCCCATTGGCCTTTTAGAAGGATGATTTTTTAAGGGTAACAGAACCCAGCTTTCCTCTTTAAAGTGTGTTGGTTTATTTGTTTTTGTCTTTTACATATTGCTCCATCCATAGTAATGAAATACCAAACACTCTCCTGCTTTTTTATTAGGGTTTACGCATTTAATTTAGGACAAAAAAAGTCAACAGAAAAAGAACTTTCAATTTACCTGAGGTGCCTTGGTTACTATGATATTGTGTACGGTTTCCATGGCCACAGCCATCAAGTGAATCTCTTTTAGTGTTTGCCAGACTGTGGTGTGCACACATCCTCTCTTGTCATACGGCAAGAGTGTACGATCACAGATGGACCCCAGCAAGCATACCCATACTCTGAGACTATGCTGGGACACCATTCAAATCTTAGAGCTTACTACTCTATGTGTGGAAAAATCCTTGATGTTATTGTTCAGTAAATCTCAAGTCAACTTTACATCTTGTACCTGAAAGAAATCAAATAGGCCCAAGGAGATCTGGCAAGGCAATGCGGTCTAAGAAGCATAATCTAGTCCAGGGGTAGGCAACCTATGGCACAGGTGCTGAAGGCGGCACACAAGCTGGTTTTCAGTGGCACTCGCATTGCCCAGGTCTTGGCCACCTGTCCAGGGGTTCTACATTTTAATTTAATTTTAAATGAAGCTTCTTAAACATTTTAAAAACCTTATTTACTTTACGTACAACAATAGTTTAGTTATATATTATACACTTATAGAAAGAGACCTTCTAAAAACGTTAAAATGTATTACTGGCACACACAACCTTAAATGAGAGTGAATAAATGAAGACTCGGCACACCACTTCTGAAAGGTTGCCGACCCCTGATCTAGTCACATATTTTGTTCATCAGCTATACCAGCTTTGACCCTTCTGTTTATTTCCTTGCACTGTTGTTGCTGTGGATTTTTCCATTCTGTCCCCTCCCCAGGCCATGTTGTCAAGCCACCACTCTCTTTATTCAAGTCTCATTCAAAAAAACCTAGTCTCCTCCTATAGTGCCCACCAGAAGCAAGTTTATATATAATGGACCTGATTCACCACTTCGTTACTCCAATTTTACACCATATTTATGCCAGTGCAACTCCACTTCTCAGCTGGCCACTTAGACTAGCAGTTTCCCTCATAAGAACATAACATAAGAACATAAGAAAGGCCGTACCGGGTCAGACCAAAGGTCCATCTAGCCCAGTATCTGTCTACCGACAGTGGCCAATGCCAGGTGCCCCTAAGGGAGTGAACCTAACAGGCAATGATCAAGTGATCTCTCTCCTGCCATCCATCTCCATCCTCTGACGAACACAGGCTAGGGACACCATTCTTACCCATCCTGGCTAATAGCCATTTATGGACTTAGCCACCATGAATTTATCCAGTCCCCTTTTAAACATTGTTATAGTCCTAGCCTTCACAACCTCCTCGGGTAAGGAGTTCCACAAGTTGACTGTGCGCTGCGTGAAGAAGAACTTCCTTTTATTTGTTTTAAACCTGCTGCCTATTAATTTCATTTGGTGACCCCTAGTTCTTGTATTATGGGAATAAGTAAATAACTTTTCCTTATCCACTTTCTCAACATCACTCATGATTTTATATACCTCTATCATGTCCCCCCTTAGTCTTCTCTTTTCCAAACTGAAGAGTCCTAGCCTCTTTAATCTTTCCTCATATGGGACCCTCTCTAAACCCCTAATCATTTTAGTTGCTCTTTTCTGAACCTTTTCTAGTGCTAGAATATCTTTTTTGAGGTGAGGAGACCACATCTGTACACAGTATTCGAGATGTGGGCGTACCATGGATTTATATAAGGGCAATAATATATTCTCAGTCTTATTCTCTATCCCCTTTTTAATGATTCCTAACATCCTGTTTGCTTTTTTGACCGCCTCTGCACACTGCGTGGACATCTTCAGAGAACTATCCACGATAACTCCAAGATCTTTTTCCTGACTCGTTGTAGCTAAATTAGCCCCCATCATGTTGTATGTATAGTTGGGGTTATTTTTTCCAATGTGCATTACTTTACATTTATCCACATTAAATTTCATTTGCCATTTTGTTCTCCAATCACTCATGATTCTGAAGCAGCTGCTTTCCTCCAGAGACTCCTTTTTGCAGCAAAAACATTCCCACTGTAATTTTGTTTCTGTTTTTCTTTAAGGATGGTGATGGTGGTGATTTTGGGTTGGAGGTTGTTTGCATATGAAACTACATGTACATTCCTGAAATTGTCACCTTGTGTCTACTTTACACTTCAATCAGGAAAGAGAAGCTCCGGGTGCTCCTGTACACATTGTGGTGGTGATTATTTGTATGACACTGGCATCCAGAGTGCTAAGTGTTTGACAGTAAAAGGCGGTCCTTGTCCGAAGGAGCTTACATTTTACACAGAGAAGGCTGGCAAAGGGAAGGGGAGTAACGTGCAAGTAGAGTGATGGTTGTCACATGTCCTGAAAAACTGCTCCCTGAGGAGGCTTCAGCCTCAAGAACTTCCTCCCTCAGCTCATGTGGCTGGGGGGAGTGGTAGTGCTTCATTTGGGAATTGCCAACTATTGGGTCCAGGTCCAGTGCTGTGAGGGCGAAGGGCTTCACACATTCCCTGCCACTGCTGTTGGTCCCCTGGGTTCCTGCTAGAGTGGTAAATTCCTGTCCTTAAAGCAGTGGTTCTTAACCTGGGGTGCACGCACCCCCTGGGGGTGCGAGATGCCCTTTCTGGGGGTGAGAGACATGCCAGATTTTTTAAAAAGATAAATCACTGAAAACACAAATTAAGCACAGGCATATAAGTACAACTACTTTGTTTCATCCAACCTATGTATTTATTAACGCTATACATTTTTTTAATGATTAATATACAAACAAAAAATATATCTAGGTTTAAAGAACTGACCTACTTCAGTGATTTTTGATAAGGGGTGCGAGAACATATATTGATTTTTGATAAGGGGTGTGAACATATTTTGAGAACCAAAGGGGTGCAGGCTGCAGTAAAGGTTAAGAACCACTGTATTAAAGGAACCAGAGAGTCATGCTGTTTATTAGCCTCCCAAGGGGGAGCAGCAATCTCTGGAAGAAACTCATTCAGAGCCCCTGTTACCTACCAGCTGTGATGCTCAGGAATCTAAATGCAACTGAGGAGAGCAAGTTCTTGTGGGTGGATGGCTTGGAGCATTCAGGAGGTAGGGTTGGATGTATTCCTGGAGTTTTCATCACATGATATAATCTTTAATTCCTGGAGACTCCAGGGCAATCCTGGAGGTTGGCAACTCTACTGGGAGGCGCTAATGTTGTCATAGTGATCATGTGGTGCTGTGTGGGCTGCAGGCACTGGCTAGCAGCAAACACATGGATTACAGTAAGGAGGCTGTAATCGGAAAGTCTGTTCGAGCTAGAAGAGACATCAGTTTGCAGGAAAGCTTGGAGGCTCGCTGACTTGTCCCCTGTGCAGGGAGGGGTCACAGCGCAGAGAGGGCGAGAGCCTGGTGTTGGTTGTGAGTGGCTGTATTGTATCGTTCTGCGACCGGGATGCTAGGGGGTTGAGGCTTCTTAGCTGAATTCCTTTCGTGACTTGCAGCAGGGAAGTGCTGTGTGTTACCAGTGGATTTGCAAACTGCAGGAATTGATGCAGATCCTCATCCTTATCACTGATCTTTGTAACATCCATGTACCACAGGCTCATGGCTGCTTTGCTCTGCACTTGCTGTTGTAGTTGGATGCAGAATTATGACTGCTGTTGATTTAGTTCAGATTTCTAAACTAGTCTTGAGTAGACTTAATGATTCTCTTCCCTTTGGAGGTTTCCTTGCAAAAAAGCAGTGTTGTCTCGCAAGAAACAGTGATAGGATATTTGGATTTGTGTCTTAGAGGTTGTGGCAAAATGAATGGTAGTTTTCTTGGTGGAAGAGTTTTGGGGATGGGGGGGTAAGAGTCTCTAAAATGTGTTACTGACAAAGAAAAATGTACGTGTATGTGTTGCCCAGACCCTTCCTCTGTCCAGAACAGTTGTAGGGTTGTCAGTAGAAACCCTAGAGTTTGTTATATTGTGTGAAAACTATTGAAATGCAGAGCTGCAGAGAAGGGTAGGAGGACTGTAACCAGTGTTCTTCAAAGAGAACAGGAAATCTGCCTTCTGGGAAAAGATATCTAAAATAAAAGATTTCCCCTATTGTTTGGGGGCATCAGAAAGTAAATTCCTATTTTTATTTGAAGGCAATGGTTTGAAAGTGAGTTCTGCTCCAAGCTGCAACCGCCTTTCTACTGAAGTATTTATAAAAGAATAATAAGAATGAGCTTTTGAGAAGGCACACTGAGAGATTTATTAATAAAATCCTGCATGATTTCGAAAAGGCCCCCAACCCAAAGGATTATTTTCTACAGGTTATTAGGGAGTTTTATTTCTTCCTCCCCATATAAACAGGTGTTTTGGGGTAGAAAGAAGCTGCTCTCCATAAGATTTTTTTTCAAGCAGTGCAGAATAATAGACTATTGTGAAGTGAGGTGACTCCACCCTGATTCCACTTTCTTATCAAGATAATGAAGATCAGTTAGTAACTGACCTTTTTTTAGTAGAGAGCTATTGAATTAAGGTAACCTTTTTGTTAGAAATTATTAGTCAGAGAATCACAGGTGTTGAATTTCATCTGAGTGAAGTATGAGTAAGGAGTATTGAATAGGGTCCTTGGGTGTTTACAAATTTAGATTGTCTTTACCTTGCTTTGGCTCTGGTTTCATGCTTTTCACAGGAAAAAGGAAATCACCAATATTACTTATTTATGTCCCCTAAAACAGTCTCAGTTGTGCTAAGGTATCTGGCATGTTTTTAGTTGCTTATTCTGTGGGGGAAAATATTTCAGAGGAAAAAAACTCACCAAAGTACATATTAAGCTCAAATTATTACAAGTAATTTTATTATGGGAGACTGGGCAAAAAGATATGTTAGCTGTTTCTGATTTTGTTTTCCTAGGGCAGATGCATGTGTTTGATCTTTATAGCTGAGGTACGGAGGAGGCCTTGATACTTGGATACCCCTTTGGTTACAAATAACGGCTGCTTAGATGATGTTTACACTACAGTCGTGTTCTATTGTAGTGTTTTCATGGGATGATCCACGTTTACTGTTAGCACATGTTGAAAGAGCAGGTTGATACAGTATCGTATGTATGCAGAAAAACAAATATTTAAAAAAGCTCTTTGCTAAACATTTCTTTTGCTGTGTTCAGGTGGCTTTTGTGTTGCATTTTTTTAATCATTTATGTTCAGTCATGTTTACTTCTCTTTATTCCCATATTTTCTTAACTATTCAGACGAGTGAACAGAATTGCAGTGCGCAGTAGTAAATGTAATGTGATTTCAAAAGATAACCTGGTATTAGTCTGCTCAGTAATGGTAACAGAGGGCCTGATCAAAAGCCTATTAAGATAAATGGAAAGACTCCCTTTGACTTCAGTTGGCTTTGGATCAGGCTCCTAATGTCCATCTGTTATAATTGTTGAATCTGGACTTTGGCTCCTCAAAAGGCTTCGGGAATTTGCTTTCAATTACATTTCAAATAGAGATAAAAATCACCTATCTTCTTGTTTTTCATCCTTATTGTTGGTGGCTAAAATATTTCATGGGGCGTGGTTTTGTAATAAATCTTGCTTATGGTATTGCTGGATTATTTTATTAGTCTGCAGCAATCAGCTTACCCTAGCAAACTGTAGGTAATTATGCCAACTGTGTACAATCCTTGACCTGTCTTTTCAATCTAGGCATTAAGCTACATTGATATAGTACAATAAATTATCACTTGTGAACAGTGCTTGAGTTTTCTAAGTATAATTAAAGAGCTGTTCTAGGACTACCAGACTTGTAGCTCTGAATAAATAAATAAAAACCTCTTGCTTTAACTACTTCATGTCTCTCTCTCTTAAGAGTGATTTATTCAAATAAATATATTGCCATACTTGAGGTAAGTGCTGCCCAGAGCCTGCATCCATAACCCCCTCCCACGCCCAGACCTCCTTCCCCAGCCCTTATCTCCCCTCCCGCCCTCCAAACCCCTCGATCCCAGCCCAGAGCACCCTCCTGTACCCCAAACCCCTCATCCCCACCCCAGCACCTGGTCCAGTTGAAAGTGAGTCCCAAAACTTCCATTGGCCCTGATTCTGCTTTCTTCATCAGTTATCTCAGGAGTATCTCCACTGAAATCAATAGTCACACCAGTGTGAGCCCAGAAGTAGGTTAATCGATTTCTTTATCAGCAGGTCTGGACCCAGTTTCTTAAGTTTTCTGAAATTTTTTTAAGGTCATTGATGTTGTGCATAATAACTCTCTCGTGGTTTTGAAAACAAATACATGATTTATAATATGCTGCTTTTGAAGCATAAATGTAAATTAATGCCCGCTTGGTTTTGTCTACAGTGGATAGCTTTTGTCACATGCTGTATATTGCTGTGTACAATGTTTGGGTCTCTTTCACTGATACCATTTAGTCATAAAACACAAGCCGATATCTCATGTAGTAAACAAAGCAGCAGATTTAAGTTAATGCTAATGTGTTCCCAGTCAGAGCCAAAAGCATTTCAGGGTTGTTGTAACACACTGGGCACACATTCCATCCATCTAAATGTCTGGAGGAGACTAAAGATATAGATTGCCCTGTTGTACGAATCAGCTCACATGAGAGCCAGATGCTACTGTTTCTGTCAATAAGTTATCTGAGTGGAGTATGGGAGTGGAAGGATGATCCTGTGGTTAAAGTGGTAGCCTGGGACTTGGGAGTAGGACAGAGCAAATAATTGATTTTTTTTTTGGTTTGCTGGCCATTCAAAAAAAATTATTATTATTTTTTTAAAACTGGTTTGAGTTGAACTGAATGGAGGAGGAGGAAGTGGGTGCCTTCCTTATAACCTTATCTCGCCTGGGATGTGAGAGACCTGCATTCAATCTCCCTCCTCTGCCTGAGGCGCGGCCAGGAAGCTCTGCACACTGCCCCGTCTGCAAGTGCCGCCCCCTCAGCTCCCATTGGTCGTGGTTCCTGGCCAATGGGAGCTGTGGAGCTGGCATTTGAGGTGGGGCAGTGCATGTAGCTCCCTGGCTGCTCCTATGCCTAGGAGCTGTAGTGGGGACATGTGCAGCTCCCAGAAGCAGTGGCAGGACCATGGCAGGCACGGAGCCTGCCTTAGCCCTGCTGTGCAGTCGACTGGATTTCTAACGGTCAGCGGTGCTGACAGGAGTTGCCAGAGTCCCTTTTCGACCAGGCGTTCTGATTGAAAACTGGACACCTGGCACCCCTAGGCAGAAGGGGGAAACTGATCCCTGTAAGTGCCTATAATGCCTTGCCTATGGGGGAGCATGGGGTTGAACTTGAGCTACTAACCTGAGTTTGTTGCCATGCCTTCACTACTATTTTAACCCAAAATAGCCAATGCAGATTAGCTAATACAAGTTAAGAACACACCTTTTTGCAATGTAGACACACTCTGTCTCTCTCTAAAATGAGGGTAATAGTACTTCCCAACCTCACGGGGTTTTGGTGAAGATAAATATATGAAAAACTGTAGTTTACAGAGACTATGTTAATGAGGACCAAATAGGTACTGTAAAAGAATATTAAATTAATATTTCGAGGTTGGTTTTAGATATATTTTACTGGTAATGTGTTATGTCCAATATCTGTCAATAATTCTTAAATATTGATTTGGGCCAATTACTTAGCATAGCCACTGAAACTACCTGTTGTATTAAACTGATTGCCTAACTTATGTTGATGCAGAATTCCAGTTACTGAACATGATATTGAATATTTGTTGTCATGGCTGTGGTTGAATTTTATTTGTTCCTTAACCATATCAAGGAACAACAGACATTTTAAAAAGTATGGTCTTGAGCCTTCAGCAAATACTTATTAATGTGAGCAGTCCCATTGTAATCCAATATTGTTCAGGTGCATACATGTTTGCAGGATTGGCCCCTGAATGCCAGTGGTTCCACTTGAATGGGACTACTCAAGTAGTTAGGGCCATTGGTACATATCAGTTGATCATGAACTAGAACAAATAATAATCTGGAATTTAGTGTCATGTTTAGGCTGCTAAGTACAATCAGTATTGAAGTTATTACAGTGTAAGGCCTTGTCTACACTACAAGACTATTTCGAATCAACTTAGTTCGAATTTGTGAATTCGACCTTATGAAGTCGAATTTGTGTATCCATACTAAATACACTAATTCGAATTTCTGAGTCCACATTCACGGGGCCAGCGTCGACTTTGGAAGCGGTGCACTGTGGGAAGCTATCCCACAGTTCCCGCAGTCCCCGCTGCCCATTGGAATGCTGGGTAGAGCCCCCAATGCCTGCTGGGGGGAGAAATGTGTCGAGGGTGGTTTTGGGTAAGTGTCGTCATTGAACCGTCAATCACAACCTCCCTCCCTCCCTCCTTGAAAGCGCCTGCGGGCAATCTGTTCGTGCACTTTTCTGGTCAGTGACAGCGCGGATGCCACAGCACTGCAAGCACGGAGCCCGCTGCGATCATCGCCGTTTTCTCCTCCTCGCACTTTATCGTCCACCTCTTCCACAGTCAGCTGCTGAGAAATTGGGCTACTTTTCAATGGTGCTGCAAGCACTGGGGGACCATAGGGGACGTTTTACAAACATCAACGTCGGGTGGCCGGGCAAGGTTCATGATGCGTGTGTTTTCAGGAACTGTGGGCTGCTCAGACGCCTGCAGGAAGGTAGTTTCTTCCCGGACCACGAAATAACTGTTGTGGATGTGCAAATGCCTATAGTCATCCTTGGGGACCCAGCCTGCCCGCTAATGCACTTGCTCATGAAGCCCTATACAGGCGCCTGGGACAGCGACAAGGAACTCTTCAAATACCAGCGAGCAGCGTGACCTGTGACTGTTCAGTTTCTTTACAGAGAAGCTGAACCTGCCCTGTTTCTTTACCCACTGACTGTTGACTCTCCTCTTCGGTTACATACCCCGTTACCCCCACTTCCAGCACACGTGTAAAAATAAAATACATGTCCCATTATTACTTAACAAAGGTTTCTTTATTCATGACTTTTCGTGAAAGGGTTGAAACTGGGACGCAGGCTGTGCTGGGTAGGGTGTGCGGTGATGTAAAGACCGCCTCTAAACTCAAGGAATGACAGGCTCCTGCTCCTAGAGCGGTCCGCAGTGCCGGAATGCTTCTTTCAACGGAGCCTGCCATCCCTCTTTATGGAATTCTGTGTGCGGGCGGATATGTGACCTTGTGGTGGAGGAGGACGGATACAGATTCCTCAGCTGCGTGACTCAGCGGTCCAGGACAAGGACCGCTGTATAAGATCTGTAACCGCCCTCCCCCGCTGCAAAGTCACATCTCCCCCGCCCACACAGATCCTGGAAACCACCTCCAAAAACCGACCAGGGTGCCTACTGACTGCACCGTGTGTGTGACCCGCTGCTGATCCTGCCCCCGTGTCTGTACCCTGGGAAAGGTGACTATCCTATGCAATTAACCACCCCCTTCCCCACGCCCCCCATTCAAACACAGTCTTCTTTGAAAAAACATAACGGAAACAGTAATTAACAGCAAAGCATTTTTATTAATTAAGTAGACAGTTAGGGGATGGGACTGGGATTGGGACTACTGTGAGTCTGGAAGTGAAGGACTTCGGCAAATGTAGGGTATGAGAGCTTTTGGGTACTTGAGCACTGTGCTGTGGTGCAGTGACAGTATTCACGTCCCCAGCCGCCCCTCCTCCTGATTATTTTCGGTGAGGGGGGTATGGGACTTTGTGGCGGGGGAGTGCGGTTGCAGATACACTGCAGGGTGTCTCTGTCCTCCTGCGGTCCTGCAGAACATCCACAAGGCACCTGAGCGTGTCCGTTTGCTCCCTCACTATTCCAAGCATTGTTTCAGTCGCCTGCTTGTCTTCCTCACGCCACCTCTCCTCCCGTTCGCTGTGTGAGCGCTGGCACAGAGAGACGGTCTCCCTCCACTGGCTCTGCTGGTCCGCCTCTGCTAGGTAGCAGCCCATACGTTCCTCGAACATCTTGTCCCTTGTCTTTTTCTTTCGCCGCCTAATCTTTGCCAGCCTCTGCGAGGGGGATGCTGTGGCAGGTCTGGAGACAGTGGAAGCTGTGAGATGGGAAACAGGGAGTGAATTCCTTGCAAAGATACATTTTTGCGAACAATTAACTGAGTCTAGGCTGTCTCTGTGAATTCTGGGTTGAGACCCCTGTGCCTGCTGGGGCAGAAATCATTTTCGCGGTGGATTCTGGGTAAATGTCGCCAGTCATTCCTTCCTCCGGGAAAGCAACGGCAGACAATCATTTCAAGCCCGTTTTCCCAGATTTGCCCTGGCATACGCCATAGCGTGGCAACCGTGGACACTGTTTTGCCTTTTGTGTATGTCACCGTATGTGTACTAGATGCCGCTGACAGAGGCGGGCCAGCAGCGCTACACAGCAGCATGCTTTTGCTTTTGCATGACAGCAGAGATGGTTACCAGCCTTATTGTATCATCTACCATACCATAAATTGGTAATAAGATGGGCATGGTTACCTGTCCTTTTGCACTGCCCCATTTGGTGCTGTCATAAGTGCCCCTGGCCGAGCAGCCAGGGGCGCAAAAGCAAAAATTGGGAATGACTCCCTGAGTCAATCCCTCCTTTTTGGTATCTAAAAATAGAATCAGTCCTGCCTAGATTATGGGCAAGTGTACTAGAGAACCACTGTATCATAGAACCAGAGAGCACAGCTGCTCTGTGTCCGATCCTGCATAAATTATGAGCTGTATGCTATTCACAGGGGGTGCTCCTGCAACAACACCACCTGTTCATTCCGTTCTTACCCCAGCCTTCCTGGGCTACCATACCATTGTCCCCCCACTTGTGTGATGAAGTAATAAAGAATGCAGGAATAAGACACAGTGACTTGTTTGTGAGAAATGAGTGGAAGGAAGCCTCCAGCTGCAATGATAGTCCAGGCAGGACATTAAGGAGTGTGGATGAAGGAGCCCATCATCCCTCTGCTAGTCCAGGGGCAATTGAATCTTTTATTTACAATGAAGGGTGGGGGCTGATGGAGCTCAGCCCCCTGTTGCAATGATGAGGACGGTTACCAGCCATATTGCACCATCTGCCATCAAAAATTAGGGACAGGCGCACTTGATCGACCTTACTGATGCTAGTCGGCATGGTTACCAGCCCTTTTGCACTGCCCCATGTGCCAATAGGCTGATGATGAGGACGGATTTCCATCTTTCTGTACCATCAGCCATCCATAGCGTGGGGGGAGCAAGAATGTTGGTGTTGAGTGCTGCACCATCACGTCTATCTGCAGCATTCAGTAAAGATAGGGTGACATGTAAAAGAGTCAACAGAGGATTGTTTTCATTTCTGGTGGTGGGTGGGGTGTGTGCGCAAATTGCCGAACTATGCCCTGACCCACCGCAGACACTGTGTTTGACCCTAGAAGCATTTGGAGCTCATCCAAGAATGCAAATACGTTTCGGAGACAGCAGGAACTGTGGGATACCTTGTGTCCTCATTCCCCCCTCCCTCCATGAGCGTCCATTATATTCTTTGGCTTTCCGTTACGCTCGTCACGCAGCAGCGTGCTGAGTCTCTGCTATGCCGTCTGTCCGTAGATTTTTTAAAAATACTTTGGACCAGGAGTAAAATTACAGTAATTACCCTAATTAGATGCAGGAGTCTCCGAGCGAGATCACCCTGAGGAGGGTCACTGAAGGAGATAGAGAGCACATGCTGCGTGAAAGCTAGCACGAACCAGGGCCCGATGCAGCCGTGCTCGGGGAGGCAGTGCTCCCTGAGTACCTCATGAAAGCCTTGCGCGGAAAACTGTGCTACCACGGAGCACCCAATAAGGCAGCTCTCCCCAGGAACCTCCTGCTGATGCTTTTCGATTAACGCAAGGAGAGCTTCGTGGAGATCTCCAAGGATGATTTCTGTTCTATCCCCATATCTAGAGAGACCTCCTTTTCACACAGTTAAGATTGCCTGTTATATTAAGAATAAAAGTTAACATGGTTAAAGCACTTACCGACTGCTCCTTCCCCTGATTCAGGGTCCGGGTTAATGGCCGGGGAGGGTTGTTGGGGGATCTCCGTGACGGTGATGAATAGATCCTGGCTGTCGGGGAAACCAGCGTTGTAAGCGCTCTCGCCTGCCTCGTCCTCCACAAACCCTTCCTCATCTTCCCCGTCCGCGAACATCACCGAGGAACTGGCCGTCAACACTGTCCCATCGTCAGAGTCCACGGTCACTGGTGGGGCAGTGGTGGCAGGCTCCGTAGCGTCCGTTTGCCGCTTTGATTTTTTGGTAGCCTTGTCTGGGGTCCTTGATTTTCACGCGGCGCTGCGTTGCATCCCGCCTGTATCCTCTGTCTCTCACGGCTTTGGAGACCTTCTTGTAGGTCTTCGCATTCCCTGTTTTGGAGCGCAGCTCCGAAACCACAGACTCCTCGCCCCACACACCGATCAGATCGAAGAGTTCCCAGTCAGTCTATGCTGGGTCCCTCTTTCTATTCACAGATAACATGAACTCCTCTGCTGGAGAGCTCTGCATCGTTGCAGGTGCTGCGGAGCTCGCCCCGATGTCCAGCCAGGACGTCAGATTCAAAGTGCCCAGACAGGAAAATGAATTCAAATTTTCCCGGGTCATTTCCTGTGTGGCTGGTCAGAGAATCCAAGCTCCGACTGCTGTCCAGAGCGTCAACAGAGTGGTGCACTGTGGGATAGCTCCCGGAGCTACTAAGTTCGATTTGCATCCACACCTAGCCTAATTCGAGCTAGCCATGTCGAATTTAGCGTTACTCCACCTGTCGGGGTGGAGTACCAAATTCGAACTAAAGAGCCCTCTAGTTCGAATTAAATGGCTTCCTGGTGTGGACGGTTGAGCGGTTAGTTCAAATTAACGCTGCTAAATTCGAATTAAAGTCCTAGTGTAGACCAGGCCTAAGAAATTGAAGTGATATCTGTCTGCTCAGAAGCTACATGTAAATACATGGCTCTGTTTTCCTAGAACTACTTTAATGAGATAAATTTTTAACGAAGTATTGATTAACAAAAACTAAAATCTTTCTTGAAAACAGTACTCTGCATTTAAATAAAAGTAGACATGGATATGCTTGTAATGCACAGCAATTAGACATACCTTTTAAAACGAACTCTTCAAGAAGGTTTTTTTTCTTTTATTTTTAAAGACTTGGTTCTTGAAATATGGATGTCTGCATTAATGTGATACAGTAGTAACATCACCATGGTGCTAATGCTACAGCTTTCAGGAAATCAAAGCAGAGCAGGTCTGTATTCTATCAGTGCTGCAACATCTGCTTTCAAATCTGTAGCAATTCTTCATACAGAAACATCTCTAGGTTCTATTATGTGAGTAAAATAGTTGATTTATTATAAATATATGTGTTGAACTTCATTGGGGAGAACATAGTTCAGTTTCTAGAAAGATGTTAGAAAACATACACATAAATATTGATATATATTTAAAATTACTTTGCACACTCCCATAAATTTACTTTTAATTGGATGTTGAATACTGTGAGCATTCATAATGTATGTTTGCAAAGTGATAGACTTTAGGCCCCAGTCTCTGTTACCCTGCATTTCTTGTATTTATTTATGCAAGAACCAAATGGGTATAAAGTGCTACCAAATCAGAATGATAGTCTTTTATTCTCACCTGGCACTCATGAAAATAACTACACATGATGCAGAACAATGGCAAATCAGGCTCTCATTACATTCTATTTTTGCCTGTACTCTTAACTGTATTTTTTCAAAATGTTCAGGCAATTAGAAAAATATTATTTAGAAATTATGCAGCCAGATATCAGTTTCTTAAAGGGTACACTGAATGTGATACACTCTGTAAAAGACAAAATGGCCACTCATTAGTAGTAAAACCTCCAGAAATTATTATGATGGTAATAAAAATGGTATTTCCTATGAAGTCTCATATCCTTTATATGCTTGCCCACCCACATAGGGATTTACAAAAAGAAATAAACATGTCTTCTATTCTATTGACAAGTCTGAAGCAAGCTGAAGTAATTAGAAATTGAACAAATCATCTGGTACTTAATATTCTCAATAAAAATAACTTCTCAGACAGAGTTCAGAACCAGTACTCCATCCTCATCATCTGAAAGCTGCCTTTGACACAGTCAACTGCGCTCTCCTTGAAATCTTTCCCTCCCTTGGCTTCTGTGACTCTGTCCTCTCTTAGTTCTCTTTCTGCCTCTTTAATTGCTCCTTCAGTGTGTGCTTCTGAGGATCCTCCTCATTCCTGTTCCAGCTTTCTGTGGGGGCTTCCACAGGGCTCTGTCCTTGGTCCTTTTCTCCCTCTACACCACATCTCTAGGTTAATCTTATCAAAACACAAACTCAGCTTTCATGTCTATGTTGATGTGTTTTCTTCTGTCCAAACTATAAAATTTTGTCCTGTCTCTCTGACATAGATGTGCAGTCATCAACTCAAGCTCACCATGACTAAAACAGAGTTTTTAATCCCCCCTCCCCGCCTACCCCAAGCCCTCTTCACTATCTCCTTCCTCCATCACTGTGGACAACACCGCCATTCTGCCTGTCACTTGGGGTGATAATCTGGATGTCATCTTTAACTCGGACCTCTGTCTAGGTTCCCACATCAAGGCTATGTCTAAATCTTGACAATCATCTGTAAAACACGGCCTTTCCTAGCTATCCCCACAATTAAATCTCATGTCCAGGGTGTTATAATCTCAAATCTTGATTACTGTAACATTCTTCTCTCTGGCTCAGTGGTGGAGCCAAGATTTGCAATGGAGGAGGCGGCGATGGGTCATTGATAATGCTGCCTGCAATTATACCTGTTGGCTTGCTGATTTCACGTTACCATGCCTGCTGCACTCTACCCTGGCACCACAACCCTAATCCTGGCCCGGCGTGGAGGGGAGGCCCCACCCAGGGTGAGGTGCGGCAGCTGGAGAGTGAGCTTGGCTTGCACTCAGCCAGCAGCAGTGACTCTTGTCCCACAAGGATGGGCCCAGCTCCCCACTCTGGATGTTGCGACCTGGCATATGCAGTTGCAGTGCCATTCAGGTTTGGCTTGGCTGCCCCTCCATCAGGATAGAGGGGTTGTTGGGTCAAATATGAGTGAGTGGTGTTGCAACATGGTGCACAGGTGGTTCAGAGCCACGTGACTCTGTGCACTCTGGTGCAACACCTGGATCTGGGAGCTGTGCACAGCCCTATGGAACAGGAGCCACCACTGCTGAGTGAGCACAAGGCAGGCTCATTCTCCATATCCGTGTGAACATTTGTGTCATGCACCTCCTTTTGTCAATTGCATAATATATTTGAAAAGGTGCTATGCATGCACCTAAAGGCCACTGAGGGTGGGGAGATGATCATCCTCCCATCCCCATTTCCCTATTACCTTCACCACTGCTCTGGCCTTGACAAATGCAATCTTACGCTGTTCATATCATTTCAGAATGATTCGCAAAGATCATGTTCCTAGCCCATCACTTTGACCATGTCATTCCTCTTTTTGCATCCCTCTCCTGCCTCCTCCTTCTGTATTGCATCGGACATAAGCTACTTGTTCTTCACGTTCAAGGCCTTCCACGGCCTATCCCTACTCTGCCTATCATCTCTCATTGTTAAATTTTCCAACGAGCACCTTCATTCTTTTTCCAATGCTGCCTGTCATTTGAGAGGAGCACCATGTAAATAGTTTCAAAATTAACACATTATCCTCCTTCAAAATCCTCCTTAAAACTCTCCTTTCTGTGATATCTACAAAAAACTTTTGACAACAGTTAGGCTGCTGGTGTGCTGAGACTGCTGCCTATCATGCTGACTAACATTGTTTCCTTGTACTGTCTGTCTTTTTTTATACTTGGATTGTAAGCTCTTTGGAGCATGGATTGTCTTTTTGTTCTATGTTTTGTACAGCACCTATCACAGTGAGGTGTTGGCCTGGTAACTGGAGCTCCTCGGCACAACTTACAAATAATAAATAATATCTCATCCAGCGTAGCCTTTGCTATCGCATATTTAATACTATTCATCCAGTTATGCTAATTGTTGTTAATGGAGTGTACATGGCTTATATTACTCCCCCTTAAGATTATAGCTGATCAGTAGGCCTGAAAGCAATGAGAGCTTTGCCTGAGTCAGAACTGTGGATGGGAACAAAGGAGGCTGTTTTTTGAAGCCACAAAATATACGCCGCTTCTACGAAAATGATTCTGTTGTGTTGTATTCCCATTTTTGTAATGATGGTCAGAAACGCAACCAAGTGCTTGGTTACTCTGCAGAGATGTTTTCTCTCGGCTTGAGTTAATGTTAACACGTGCTGGGCATTTTGAATAGCAGGTGAAATGAATACCACTACTGTTTTTGGGTATTTTTTTTTGAGTGGCTGTCATATGCTATTGAAGTATGATTCAATTCAAATGAATGCAACAGTGTGCTAAAGGGGGATATGTGGGATCTTTCGAGCCTTCTACAGAACTGTACTCTCTCTTCATTATATTGCACACTATGCAAGCATAGAAAATCACTGGAAATATGAAGATTATTTTATCTTTTGGAATTAAGTTTGTTATGACTGTACAGAGCGATGTCAATTTTCTACTTAGGTATTTGAGAAAATACTGGTAAATTTTGTGATGAGAAATTTATAGCCTAACATTTATAAATACTGATTGTACAGTATGTGAGTCTAGTTATTAAACCTGGCCATAGGACTTAAATGGAGCATCTGCCTTCACTTTTACTGCGGCATTTTTTGTTCTCTCCTATTCCCTCCTCCCCACCACTGCCCATTTTCACTTGTAGCTATGAAAGCAGAAATTGAAAATTCTTGTCTGCCTGTCTTCCTGTGTTTTTTCATAGTTCCTCCATCTGGAAGCACAGGCCAGAGATCTCAAGCATCTGTAGGGCTAGACAAAAATTAGACTTTAGTTTTCACAATTTTTTGAAATTGTGAAAATTGTGTGGGATTTTTTTGTTCATTTTTTTTTCAGGAATCTTTTCATGTTTTTGATGGAAAAAATAGAAAAGAAGCAGTGTTTTTATTTTAATTTAAAAATAAAAGGTGCAGAAAGGCAGTTGAATCTGCTTTTAGCAGTTGAAAGGGAAACTGGTGGTGTTTACTCATTAGATTAGATTTCAGAGACAAAAATATCCCAATGGTTAGAGCTGTTATGCCCTGCATAATCTGTGATGCAAAAGGGAAAATATTACTGCTGGGGCAGAGGTAGAGCAGCTGTCTGATTAGTTTGAACGGCCAGATACAAGAGTCACTACAAGAACTCAGCTCAAAGCTATGCCACTGAGGTAGGATTTGAATGACCACTTTAACTGTCAGCCACAGTAATGCGATGCTGTGAACTGTGCTCTACCTAGCTCTGAAGTTTTGGGGGTTATTAGGATATGTGTGGTGCTTGTTGTAAGTTTGTGAATATCACACATGCCAAACACATCAGAGAATGGCATAGGAAAGTGTCCTTCTGGGAAGGGAGAAATAAGGCAACCATCCCTAGAAACCTTCAGGAGAAGATTGCAGAGTAGTTCCATGAAACTTTCATTGAGATCCCTCAGGAGGATGCAAGGGATATCTCTATGTACAAACAGATTGCTCCACGTCTCCCCACCCTCTTCACTGCCTAACCGTACATGGGGTTGAAAAGCAGAGAACTCTACCTTTTTGCATATGAGCAAAACAGTGACAAGTAGACACCTATGTCCTGCTAAGTTGGGGTTGGGCCGTGCACCATCTTCACATTTAAACATATGAAGGGAGAATGCCAGCACACACTTACCCAAGGTTCCTTCCCTTGGATCGGGCTCATCCGTACTTGGCTGTTGGGATTGACTAGAGTGCGGTGGAGTCTCGTACAGATCCTGATTTGTGGCATAGCTGGACCTCTCCCCACCCCATTGTTGCATATCTCTCTTCCTCCTTGCTGTTCACAACAGGGGGCTCTCTTTCAGGCTTCGCTGAGCTATCCATGGTGGTCTGCGGAGTGCTGGTGGAATCTCCACCAAGTGTGGCATGCAGTTGGTTGTAAAAATGGTAGTTCTGCAGCTCAACACCAGATTGACTGACTGTTCACCTCCCTGGCTTTGCGATATGCCTGCAGCAGGTCCTTCGCTTTCACACAGCACTGCTGCTGATCTCTGTCATACCACTTTGACTGCATTCCCCTATGCAACCTTTTCATAGGTGTCCACCTGGTTTGTAGCTGTGCCTACACAACCTCTTTCCCCCACAGGCTCAGGAGATCGAATATCTCCTATCTACTTCTGTCAGGAGCATGTCTAGTTCATTGAGCTGGAATGGTTGGTTGAGTGGTAGCAACTGTCCATTGTTGTGCAAGGTGTGCTCACCAAGCTGGGAAATCAGGAAAAGGCATTTCAAAAACATGTGGTGGTTTTAAAGGGAGGGATGATTTCCAGTCTCGATGACCCTTGGGCAGGCGAGTTCCACTATTGGGGATTGTGGGACAGCTGCTGGAGGACTTTCAAGGTCGATGTAGGTCATGCAGGTTCTGCACTTGCACTGCATTGCGATAGCAGGGCGCTTACATTGGTGGGAGACACATTTGAGTGTATATACATGCACAAATAAGTTGATGCAAGGTAACTTGTATCAGCCTAACTTTGTAATGTAAGCCAGGCTATCATCTCTCCACTAGGTGTATAGGTTGCAATATAGATTTTGGAGCCCCTGAATAGAAAACAGGGTTCGCACTTGGAAGTTTTCTACTCTTGACTGTACCTGTCTCCTTGGTGTAAGAAAATCTGCATATGTTAATGTTTAGGGCATACTGCAAAGTCATCTCTTCTCTCTAGCTTTTCTGAGGCAGTAGTTTGATGGATATGGAGTGGTTAGAGGGTGACTCTTTCTGTGCCATGATGGTTTTATGTTTTTCAGGTAAATATATTGTGTATGAATCAGGGCAGACTATTACAATATATCATGATTTGTACTTTTTTGCATTGTACCTTTTAATGCTGTAAGATAGTCTAGAGCTTGGGATAGGTGCTGTAAAATATTAAAGAAATAAAATATTTTGTATATATAGCTTTGGGAGTTGAGACAGAGATGGAGGCCCTGATTCTGGTACCTTTACTGACAACAAGGAGCGCCTTACTCCACAAATTGTCCCATTTGCTTACATAGGGCGATTTGCTCAGTAAGGTACTGCCTGTGATATTGGGGACTGTGCCTTTGAGGGTTGAGCTTCCCAGACAGTCTGGGTGGGAGTGCTGTGCAGCTGTTTTTGCTATGCACTGCTAGTTGGAAATGGATACTGAATAAAGCAGAGCTCTTGGAAGTACTTTAAACACTGAGTGATCATTGAACACCACACTACCCAGCATGAGTAAGGGCATTCAAAGGTGTCCTTTCGTGATTTACCAAAGACAACATGAGATGTTTGTGAACAGGTGGGGCTAGAATAGTAATCTCCTGACTCCTTACTCTCTCCCTTAGCTGCCAAACCCTCTTTTGCCTTTGTTTTTAAAATCAATTGAAATATTTCCCTCCTTAATGACTGCAACATTTCCTCCTCATTCCCCTGCCAGGGAAGCTAAGAGATTTAGAGTGGGTGATGTATGTTTTAAAGGGAGTGCTGCGTTCATTTTAAGGAGCTGGGGGAGAGGAGACTTTAGTTTAGGTCCAGTTCTTCAAGGAATTGAGAATTTCTTGTGGCAATGGAAGCTAGGAAGGCACAGCATTTTGTAAGATCAGGCCCTGAATAAGGTGCTCAGTAAGGCCCCAAGCCTGAAACTGACTCTGTATGGGCATGCCTGCACCCACAAGGAGCCCCAAAAAAGGGCTCATTTGCAGGTTTGGGGCCCAAATTAGTAGCATGCTAAAAGGTAAAAGCAGGGTTTCTTAAACAGGGGTCGCCGCTTGTGTAGGGAAAGCCCTTGGCGGGCTGGGCTGGTGTTTTTACCTGCCACATCTGCAGGTCCCCTGTTCTGGGCCAATGGGAGCTGCTGGAAGTGGCACGGGCCGACGGACTTACTGGCCACCACTTCCAGCAGCTCCCATTGGCCCGGAGCAGCGATCCGTGGCCAGTGGGAACCGCAGTCGGCCAGACCTGTGGATGGGGCAGGTAAACGCACCGGCCTGGCCAGCCAGGGGCTTTCCCTACACAAGCGGTGACCCCTGTTTGAGAAACCCTGGATAAAAGGGACTTGGATATTATTGTGATGGATGCCAATATGAGAACCTATGCAGAGAAAGAGTTTACATATAAAAGGCAACATTTCCTTCACAACTGTTTCTTTGACCGATGTTTCTCTTGTGGTGGCATTTTAGAACAAGTTTTTTCTTTTCAGTGTTTGTTCTTTTTAAACTTTTTTTTAATTTTTTGAACATTCAGTTCAGTTTTCAGCCCATCATATTTATCTTAAAAGAAAATCATTGAGATTTATGGGCATACCAACTTTCAAACTCCAGTCTTCTTGTAGCCTGTTTTTTTTAATAGCCAGATTCCCGCCCCCTTTCTTTTTAACATTTTTTAAAAAACAGTAATGTGTGGGGTAGAGTTTTTTTTCCAGAGATGGGGGGATGGGAAAATCCTTTTCATTTAACATAAAAATAGCTTGAGAATTAACTGAAGTTTAAAAATAATGTCACTGTCTGACATACACCAGTCTATGGAAAATGGGGAACTACCTGATAAAAGCATGGAGACACACAATTATTATAGCACTTTTTGTTTTATGTACTGTGGTTACTATTAAAAAGTCAACCCCACACATTACATCTGTGATACTGTAGTTATTCCATGTACCTGCAATAGGAAATAACTGTTATCTCAGATATTTGGTGCGATGACTGAGGTACATGTTGACTTTTCACATAACAACATGGTTCACATGACAAATACTGCAGTATTAATGTATATGCTGTGAGATACATGCAATATCTGCAGTATAGTTTACTAGAAGGAAAATAATGATACATACAAAGGTATGGATTTTCATACTACTTTGATAGAGCTCCATAAGCTTGCTGCAGACTGATCTGCTCTTGTACGTTTTAGTAATGAGGCTCTCAGGTTACAAAAGCATAGATCCCTAGGCTTAGAGGAAAACACAAATGCATGTAGCCTCAACACATTGTGGATGAGATTTCCAAAAGCACTCAGCATTGGCCTCTGTGCCTATTAGAGTCAATAGTAAAACTCATGGGATCAGAATTAGGCCAGTGCTCAGCGCTTTTGAAAATCCCCATGAGGTTTCTCTCTCTCCCCTCCACCCCGGCATAAAAGAGAAAGTGCATTAGTGTGTTTATCTTCAGTAGACAATATTATTGTGAGAGTCCATTGTAATTATTTTCTTGAGATTTAATTGAGGAATATAAAAGAACTGTCTGAGAAGAGACCTGAACAATCATTTGTGTTACTCTCTCTGAGTGAAGGCAGGATTTGATTATTTGTATAGTTTTCCTTGCCAGTACAGATTAGAGCTTTAGTTTCTGGAACATTAACAAAAGCAGCTGTACTCCAGAGTCCCAGTTATTTTCAAGTTGTCAAACATATATAAGCTAAAATTGTGAACATGTTTTTGAGGCACACCAACAAAATCTCTCTCTTTCAAGTTTTAGAAAAGAATCTATTTTGAAACTAAATGTGTACATACAATTAGATTTTGTGTGTAGTGCTAATGCTAGGGTGAGAAGGTGTATCTTAAATTTATTCTGCATATTGAATCCAAACATTTTTAAAGCATGAAATAAATGTTTCTCTTCTAGATAAAAATGGAAGTTAAAATATTTACACAAGAAAGTGTGGAGTGTTCCCAGTCTTGCTTATAAATCAAGTCCCAATTCTCTTCTCACACCAGTTTGGTAAAACCATATGGACTTGAGTGGAGATAATCCTGACATACCACTAGAAATAAGATCAGAATTGGCCCATTGTGGTTAAAGATAAAATTTTGCCAATTCTTCCCCTTCCTAGGCTACTTTTCTGAGCCTGTTTCTTTTCATATTCTCCCTCCTGCCTTCTTTGCTCCACCAATAATGCCATCCTAGATCTCTGTCTGCTTCCTGCACCGCTGCCTTCTAGGTTTTCTTCCATGTTGCCCCTTATGCTTGGGATACCCTTCCTGAGCTGGTCTCTACTCTTTGAAATTCTTTTTCTAAACCCATTTCTTCTGTGAAACCTACAAGAAATTAGCCAATGCAGCTCTTATGTATTTTATTCCACTAATACAAGAAAAATAAAAAATTCTCCATGCTGTGCAGTAGCACTCACTTAGTTATCACATTATCTTATTGATGTTACTTCCACTCTTACTAACCCAACCACTTTCCTACTGTCTCATTTCATGTTTAATGTTGGCTTGTTAGGTGTTTGGGGGAGGGAACATGTCCTTTTATTATGTTTAAAGATGTGCATTGTAAAATTATTGTGATGCTAAATCATACATTTTTAGTGGTGGAGTAAAGCATGGGGAAGAGGTTCAGCTTTCAGTCATCATTTTCTTTGTTTTTCTTCACAGCAGGTCAGATTCTGATACGAACAATGAGTAGTACCTTACTCCATGCTAAGCTCCATTGGTGTCAGAGGCTTCTTGCCGGGTATTACACATTATGAGTAAGAGAATCAGGTCTCTCAATGTAATTCACATTTTTGTTTGCACAGAACAACAGAATAGGGATTTATCATGGACTTCTTTGCTCCATTGTCTCTTTGGAAAAAGCAATTTTTTTTAAAGCACAAAGATTGATAATCATTGGGTTAAGAACCTTAGAGATTTTTATCTAATTGAAAAGGGAATCCTCGGAAGCTGGCATCTAAACGTCTATTTAGAATGTATCAAATAGTGAATCTCCAGTATAAGTAATATGCCAAACTATAAACCCAGATGCTTGACCAGTTCAAATGGAGTATTTTAGTGTTGCATAATTTACTTCTATACACTGGTTATACTCATTCTAGGGATCATTTCACACTGTACTTGGTAACTCTTTAAATTTTCTGCACTTTCATATTAAAATGACGCTGATGCTTATCTATAGAACATGCAAAACCCTGTACACTACATTTTTTAAAGTTCCCTTTCAAGTATCAACATAGAATTGTAACTTTTGGGCATAAAATTGCTACTGTTCTAGTGATATCATATTAGCTTATTTAAATAAGAAATGAGACTGGAATATTACTCTGGAGGCATCTAAATAAATAGCATGATTAACATAACCTAGTGAATGATGTAAAAACACTGTGTAGAGCACTTTGATACTTATAACTAGGCAATTCTTAAATAAAACAATATGACCATGAAATCTGCTGGGGATTTTGTATATTTATAGAGAGCAGTAAGTTTATTAAACGATGGTAAAAGATTAAGAGTTATTCCAGATCCCAACAAAGTCAATGGAAAGAACTCTGTTAATTTAAGGGGTGATTAGCTCAAGTTCTCAGTCCTATACTGCTGATCCTTTGGGTTTATCTATTATGCTGTCGTCATGTGACTCAGATCAAAGAACCACCTGGTACTGTACATTCAGAAGCACAGCAGGTGTATGGGTCCTGGATGTATATAAAACATTTGGCTTTAAGCAGTTAAGATCTAACCCAGGAAGAAATACATCTGGTTTCCACATTGTGCAAGTCAGTTGTAAAAGTTAATTTTTAGGTGGCTTCCTGGATGTTCAGGCCAGATGTATTTTTGGATAAATGGGTCTTTCAGCAGTTATGAAGCAGTTTTGCCATTTCTCCTAGGGCTTTATTCTCCCTTCATTTACACAGATGTAAATCAGGAGTAACTCCAGTGACATCCCTGAGCCTGCTCTAAGGTATGTCTGGTGCCAAAATAGACCCCAATTGGCCCCAGAATTATGAATGTGTGCAAGTGTGTGCCAGGCAAAGCTTCAGGGGACCTGAGGTTGAACCCTAAAAATTGGTGTTTGTGGTTCAGAGACTGAATTGTACAACTCTCCTTCAAAGAGCTATTGTTTTAAAAATCTCAGGTATTTAACTGTGTTCTGTACTGACTGAGTGCACTTAAATTGGATTTCCTGGTGTGTAAAATGTATGCCAATTTTTTCAAACCTTGCTTATGTTAAGGACTTAAGTTCATGTTTAGGTATCTAAATAAGTGGTCTTACTTTCAGATGTACAGAACACCCACCAGCTCCTCTAACTCTAGCCTGGATGTAGGTGTTTAACTTGTTTAGCTCACGAAAGCTCATGCTAAAATAAATTTGTTAGTCTCTAAGGTGCCACTAGTATTCCTGTGTTTAACTTGGGCATTCAAGTTGGAAAATGTTGGCCATTTTTATATAACTTTATTAAAATTTTAATGTACGTATGGTCCAATCCTGAGAGATGCTGAGTGCCAACTGAGGGGTTCTAAACAGCCCTCAATTCTCACTGACTTCAATAGGAGCTGAGGGCACTCAGCACATTTCTAGAGGCTGCTTTTTGTGAGATCAGGCCCATAATTGGCAGAAATAAACAAATCAGAAATTCCTTGAGCAAAGTTGGAAAGAATGTTGAAATATCTCACACAGTGCTGAACTCTCATTCATTAGTACACTGCAGGCAGCCTTTCATACAGCAATGCTAGAAATTGGCTGTTATGTGTGCCAAATAACCTGTTATTCAGGCACATTCTCTGTGTTACACAATCTAGGCCCCTCCCATTTGGCCAATGATAAATAATTAACAAATCAGACCTTATATATATTGAAACATCAGAGTGATGAATATGAATGTCACTAATGCAGCACTGCCACAGTGGTCACTCTATGACTTACTAAAGACATTTAGGTTTCTAGTCTCCCTTTGATTTTATGTATTAAACTCTTATTTGCCTCCATTTTCAGAAATGTCTGCAAATTTTGGGTGCCTTGATTTCTGGGTCTCCTGTCCCAGACTTAATTTTCAGAGGTACTGAGTACCCAGAGCTCCAGTTGACTTCACTAGGGGTCTGAGTACTCAGCACCTCTGAAAATTAGTCTCTTTATGTCTAACAGGATACCCCAAATTATTGGACCATTTTGAAAATTTAGGCCAGGGGTCAGCAACCTTTCAGAAGTGGTGTGCTGAGTCTTCATTTATTCACTCTAATTTAAGGTTTTGCATGCCAGTAATACATTTTAATGTTTTTAGAAAGTCTCTTTCTATAGGTCTATAATATATTACTAAACTATTGTTGTATGTAAAGTAAATAAAATGTTTAAGAAGCTTCATTTAAAATTAAATTAAAATGCAGAGCCCCCTGGACCGGTGGCCAGGATGCAGGCAGTGAGTGCCACTGAAAATCAGCTTGTGTGCAACCTTTGGCACGCGTGCCGTAGGTTGCCTACCCCTGATTTAGGCCATTGGAGTTATATGCAAGGAATGAACTCTTAAATGTTTTATATGCTCTATTGGCAAATTCAAGGTTCTTCACATTACATTAGTAAATGTTGGTTTTACTTAACTCAGCCCATTTTTGGCACTAATTTTAGGAAAACATTTCAATGGGACTAATTCTTAGCTGTAATTTCATGGGATTGTCTCAGGCTTTTATGCTCATCTTATTACTTGTTAGGAAGTTTCCTAGTATATGAGGGAGAATCATCATGGCCCTGAGTGCAACTTTACTAAAGTCAATATAAGCTCACCACTGTAAATTCAAGACTGTATTTGCTTATCAGAATGTTTATAGGGGTTGCTTTGTAGTTGTATTTCCTTTGACTAAAGCAGTGGTCCTCAACCTTTTTGTGGCCAGTAGCACATTCATGTTTTCAGAAGAGTGTGGTGGGCGCCAGCAATTACTCACATACAGGGCCGACTCCAGGCACCAGTGGAGCAAGCACGTGCCTGGGGCAGCACATGCTACGGGGCAGCATTCCGTCCATTCTGCAGAGTCGGAGTGGTTTGGGTTTTTTTTTGTTTTGTTTTGGGTTTTTTTGGCACTAGTTCTGGGCAGTGCAGAGAGAAGCCGGAGAGGAGCCGGGAGGACATAGAACACTGGCGCCCGCAGCCTGCAGCCCCGGAGTTCTCTGTCCCCAGCAGGCATGGTGCCGCGGCTTCTCTCCCCTGCTGGGCACTAGGTGGGTGCACATAAATGCCCTGGTGGGCGCCATGGTGCCCACGGGCACCACGTTGGGGACCACTGGACTAAAGTGACTGTTGAAAAATGGCACCGTCTAACTCAACAGATCTTCTCCCAGTCTGTATTTCAGGTAAATGTTACTGTATTACTTAGCTGGTAAGCTCTTTGGTACAGGCACTGTCTTTCCCCCCCGTGTTTGTACCATGCATAGAACAATGAGGTACTGTTTGACGCTAGGATATACAAATAATAAATAATACTGTAATACGTTTGATGGCTGTTAGCCCAGCAGGAGACAATGCAGCTTGGGGAGAGAGAGTTGGATTCTGTTCTAGCTCTTCCATTCTCAACTGAATGGTTAAACAATTTCCAACTGCTGCAGAACCAAACTGTGAAGAAAATGAGATTGCCAAGGTATAACAGAGGATAAAATTTTAAGACAACGGTGCAACGTGAAACTAAGGAAAAAATTGGCTACAGACTCTGATGCAGATGCAAGAGCAAACAATAGAGCAAAATAGAACCCAGCTTATTTTCAAGTGCAGAGCAAGGTCATAGGGCTGGCATATTTCTTAAAGGCATCTTTTTATGTGTGTAGAATGAGAACACATTTGCTGTAGAAGTCATTGAGATTCAGGTTTTAAGGCCAAAAATGGATCATGATGATCTAATGTGATATCTTGTCAGTTAATAAACCTTACTCAGTAAACTCTGCATCAAGCCCATCATGTATTTGAGCCAAAGCATATATTTTAGAAAGACCTGCAACTTTGATTTAAAGTCTTCAAGTTGTTAGCCAAAAGGGCTCGTTTTCCCCCCGGAGCTTACCTAATTACACCAAGGAGGCACGGAGGATCAGAGAGACGAGTACCATTATCTTTATTGATCGGTCAGCTGAGCGGGTGCTCTCATCTCGGCTCGTGCCAAAGAGAGAGAGACACCTTTCATGGCCAAGCGGCCTACCTTTATAGCCGGTAACAAACAACTTAGCCTACGTTTGTCTACGTCATTTGGTTGACCTATAGACCCTGTACATGTATCTATTAGGGGATAATTGGATATGCAGGATACATATATCATTTTGTGGGGGCTACAAGATACATACAGCTGTTGAGGATACATTTGTCATTCTGAAGGGGAAACAAGATACACCTGTTGACCCTTTGTACTAAATATCTTGAAGACATACATGGGAACACACAGCTGCATAAATCTTGGGGAGCCAACATATACTTGGGAGCCAAACAAAACTGATAAGCGAAATAGCTGACTTAGGTAGATACACGGCCTTCAGTCTAATGAGTTCTGTAAGCTTTCCAACACAGTTTGGACAAGCATAACATAACTTTGGTTTACTCAGGCCTAATACGGAAAGGCTTCATTAGCACTATGATTTTCCAACAACTCCCCCCTTTGAGAATACTCACCAAACCTTTTGGCTGAGTTTTCTCACACTTTGAGGCCAACAAAAAAAAAGCAATTAAGCTCTAGGGAGCTGGGGTTAATAACGAGGGGGTATTAAGTCCCACATGCATCCTTCCCATGGATCCGGCAGGATTCGGTATGTGGGAGCCACACCCACCCTAACCGGTCCATATGCTTGGAAGGAGCACTGTAAATGTACACACTGCCACTTAGAAAGTGTCCAAGTATGTCTTCATGACCACAGATCAGATGGTTTCTGATTTGTCTGTAAGGGCAGTGGGCCAAGTCTGGTGCTCAAGATCACTCCAAATGGCCATCAGCTGGTCATTCAGGAAATCCTGGATTTCTAAACATACTAGATCCCATTGCAATGCCATCCCAGTCTTAGTGATATTTAACACCATCTCTGTCAGTAACTTCTGGGTCATAGAACTAAAGGTGGAAATGACATGTAACTCACCAACTCCAGCCTGTACTTAAAATAGCTGAGCTTCAAAAATAAGGCTAGTGGCCTTTTCTAGTTGGCCAATTACCATCATGTTCTCAGCTTTTAAGAAATATTTCAAATGGCTGCTACACTATTGCCCCAGCCCACAGGGATCTGGTCAATTCCCTTTCCTTCTATAGGAAATAACCCAGGCTTTTTGTTGTGCTAATCTAATGGCAGCCCCTTGTGAGCAATCTGGGTATGTGAAAGTGATCTGAAAACTGGATAAAGGCAATATCAGTTAAAATCCAGTTAGGGAGGGCAATACATACTGAAGGATTTATCCAAAACACAGGGCGCAGCCTGTAGAATAACCCCAAAATCCAATCAATACCACCTTCCCAAACATGGGTCCCACAAATTTCTTCCTGCCAGTGTATAATTCTTTGATTCTTCACCAGGGTCAGTTCTTAATGTCCTTTTTAGTCAGGAATTCCTGGACTTTGGCAATGTCAGTGGAGTGAGCGTTTCTTCTAGAAAAGTTCAAAGGCACAGTAAATCTGTCAGTGGACAAGGGAGAGGTTCCTAGCACGTCACCTTGTCCTTTTTCCCTGCTGTCCAGAAGGCACAGTGGAGCTAGAAGGAGAAATAGGCTAATCATCAGTAGGAGAATTCTCCCGATGCGGAGGGGTCTTTTTGTAGTGAGAATCCTGGGTCCAAGCAGTCAGTCTTTGGCACTTCACAGCGGTGTTGGTAGTCAGCAGGACTTAATAAGGGCCGTTCCAGCATGGAGCCAAAGCAGTCTTTCGTTGGTGGACCTTTATGTAGACCCAGTCTTCTGGTTCCAACGAGTAGCGGGGCTGCTAGGGTCTTCGGATAGTGCTTCTTTACCTGTGAGAAAAGAAACCTAACACATTGCATTAGTGTCTTTGCAGATTTTACATCTGCTTGGGTATATTCAAGCCCCCCCCCTTTTCTTGGTTGTTAGCCAAGTCCTTGAACAGAGTCAGTGTCTTATCTTGAAACTGAATATGTTAACTATTTTTTTCCTCAGTTAACTCGTTCTTTTTCCTTTTCCCTTCTTGGCTTTTTTAACCTACAAAGGAAACTTTTACTTTTTACTTATACACCTTTTGTTAACAATGAACATATACACATTGCTGTTATACAGTACATTAGTCTTATTATTTAATATATGCCACATATACCTTTTTACTAATATAACCTTATTACAGAGCTTTGGAACAACAAACCAGGACAAGCACACCCACTTTGAGAAGTTCACGTAATATAACCTCTAGTCCAATAGCTATCCACCATCCCCAGCCCTCTGGCTAAAAGTTTGAGGTAGCCAGAAGGATCCCCTGTACAATAAGGGGAGTGGGTTAACTTTTCATGTCTTTGCTTCCAAAGACTGTCGGTACACAAATTTTAATAACCATTCTAAATTAAAAGATTTGGCCAATGAAGTTTCTTTCTCTTACTTACTAAAGTCTAATACATTTTCTTATATCACATTTTTCTGATATATCCAAACACTTTGTACTCTAAGTAAAACAAAACAAGTATCTGCATTTCAATCCAACACTTCCGCTTGATTTCAAATCAGACCATCCCATGAAAATATTAAACACAACAATTCTGGCTATGAGACAAACACCACAAGACAGAACATAGAACACAAAACATAATTTTTACTGTGCCAGTAAATCATGGTACGTTGAATGCTGTTTAGCTGGCATTAGTTTTCTTTGATTATCTGAAAGACAAAAACAAAGGTCTACCCCTTCTGGGCAGTCAATCATTGCTTAAAATATACAAATACCCTTGTTGATTTCAGGCAAAACAGGGGAATTACCCATTATTTTCTTATATGTGTTTTTATAGGCAGCCCCAGGTTTCAGTGGCCTCTACCTTATCAGTTAGATAATTTGCATTAATACAGATGCTTTCTGGCTTGCTTTTTACTTTTAACTCCTGCTTTTAAACACTGAAAGAAAACATCACCACTTATAGTGCCTTAGAGCCTAATACATTTTTATTTACATAGCACTGTATACATTCTTTAGCTAATTCAACAAAATTGTTCATAGCCAAATGATTGCAATTTAATAATTTCTTTGCCTGAATTTATTTACAAATATTTAAAAAAACACCAAGAACTTTTCTCTTTAGCATCTTTACAAAGTTCAACTACTATTCCCTCCAGCAACTACAGAGTTAACTCTTCACTCTCCTTCAAATCACTTGCTCTTTCCTTATATCACTTGCTTGGCTCCCAACAGCCACTTACCAATTCAAATCACCATTCCAAATATCCTCCTGAGTATTTGAAATCCCCATGCTTACACTTACTTACTCCTTCCTTCCACTAGACCCTCAAAAGTTTCCAACCTGTTCTCCAAGCTCTCTGTCTGTTGCCTGGCCGCCTGGGCCTGATCCTTTTTTTTTTTTTTTTAACCGTTTTTTTTTTCATGGGCACCAACTTGTTTCACTACCAGTTTAGCTAGGAGGGTGGGCTTTTTAACTAGCCCCCACCCTTCTGGTCTTTTCCCTAAAACATTTTTTTTTACTGAAGATTACCCGAGTCCTCCCTTGTGAGGCTCACCACCTGGGCAAAACGTATGGCCCACTGGCGTTTAACTATTTAATTGCCTCTTGTAGCAAACACACTACTGTTACGGCGTATGCTGAGCACAAATGGTTAAATTTTAACAAGTCCCTGAAGGACTGGTACTTGCTTAGCCAGGGCTTCCTTTTCTAACTGGAAGTCCTGTCTCAAGGCCTGCAACTTGCCCTGGCGCAGGTTTGAGTTGCTGCCTGGTTCATGATCTATGCTCTTAATTGCTCAATTCTAGTTATCAAGTACACATCTCGTCCCTTCTCTCCAACTACTCTATTGCCCAGTCCTGCTACGACTGGGGGTAGATCCACCTGCCACCCTTCCCGGTCAACCAGGGTGGAGAGAGGAATGCTAAACCCTTCTCCAGTTCTCAGACTTACTGCAGCTGAGAGTGGGCACACCTTTAATTATGCAATCCTCAACATATAACAGCAACAGAACCAAATAAAACAAACATAAAACAACAAGGGTAAAAACAAAATAGATGGTGTAAATTCTACAGGGTTCCCCCATTCTCTATTGCTCACCAAACTGTGACAAATTCCTGTTACCCATTTATCCCTCATGTCAGGTGATCAAACTGACACTGCAGGACGGTGTGGGGGTGGATAGAGAAAGCACACCATATAACCAAATTTTAAAGCTTCATTAAAAATAATAAAACAACAATGGAGAGTGTTGGGAATGCTCCCACATCACTCAAGAAAAATATAAATGCCCCAAGCCTTAAGCCACGTTAATACTCACACATGTCCAGATTGGCCACGTCTGTATATAACGTTCAGAAAAGGGGGAATAGGTGGACGGGAGATTATCCTGTATACAGTTTGTTCAGAATTTCCAACATGCTTCCGCTCTTGGGAGGGCTGTTTTTTTTTTGTACTTAACATAGTCTGTACTGATTCTTGACCTTGAGCATAAAACAACTTTCTCTTTTTATCTCTGGGCGAAGCTGAGTTTTAAATTAACCCGTTTTTAGACAAATTGCTCACACTGTGTCAGAGGCTTTTCTTTAGTGATTAAAAGCTCCTCTGAGATATATGATCTTATCTAGATTAAAGGTACCTTTTAATGGGCATTGTTTAGATGGATCTTCACACACTCCTAGACCCGGTTATCACAGTTTCGGCTTCCAGTACATCAATATAACGAAAAACAAAGTACCCCTACCCAGGAATAAAAACAACAGCGTAGTAGTCACATTCCCATAGTCGTTCGGCACGGCCCCCGAACTAGTGGAGTTAACAGAATTATTCATTAGCCGTGGCTGTACCTAGGTATCTTAACCAAAAACCTGTTAGGGGCCCAAGGTCCAACCCGCACTTCGGGGGCGTTAATCCTCAAAACCCAGGAGGTAACGCACTTACCACGCCCGGAGTGGCCACGTCTGGCAGGTGGACTCCCCTCTTCCGGTACTGTCTTGCCTCCGTGTCGTTTGGAGTTCTCTATGGAGGGGGCGTAGCCGTCCCGGCCGATTGCGGCGACTCGGAGCTCGAGCA
Organism: Mauremys mutica; assembly: GCF_020497125.1. Classification (NCBI taxonomy): domain Eukaryota; kingdom Metazoa; phylum Chordata; order Testudines; family Geoemydidae; genus Mauremys; species Mauremys mutica. Next base: position 31,950,642 of record NC_059076.1, on the reverse strand, counting down.
AACCAACAGCTCAAGGTGGCCACTCTCCTGAGCCGTCCTCGGCCGCCGGTCAACGCCCTCTACAGGGAGAGAAGTCCCGGCGTGGAGTCGCCAATTTGTTAGCCAAAAGGGCTCGTTTTCCCCCCGGAGCTTACCTAATTACACCAAGGAGGCACGGAGGATCAGAGAGACGAGTACCATTATCTTTATTGATCGGTCAGCTGAGCGGGTGCTCTCATCTCGGCTCGTGCCAAAGAGAGAGAGACACCTTTCATGGCCAAGCGGCCTACCTTTATAGCCGGTAACAAACAACTTAGCCTACGTTTGTCTACGTCATTTGGTTGACCTATAGACCCTGTACATGTATCTATTAGGGGATAATTGGATATGCAGGATACATATATCATTTTGTGGGGGCTACAAGATACATACAGCTGTTGAGGATACATTTGTCATTCTGAAGGGGAAACAAGATACACCTGTTGACCCTTTGTACTAAATATCTTGAAGACATACATGGGAACACAGCTGCATAATCTTGGGGAGCCAACATATACTTGGGGAGCCAAACAAAACTGATAAGCGAAATAGCTGACTTAGGTAGATACACGGCCTTCAGTCTAATGAGTTCTGTAAGCTTTCCAACACAGTTTGGACAAGCATAACATAACTTTGGTTTACTCAGGCCTAATACGGAAAGGCTTCATTAGCACTATGATTTTCCAACAAAGTGATGATTCATTATTCCGGCGACAGAAGAGACCATAGAGATCATCTGGTCTGACCTCCGGTTGTAATAGGCCATACAGCTTCTCCAAAATAATTCCCAGAGCATATCTTTAGGAATAATATCCAGTCTTGATTTAAAAATCAAGTGATGGAGAATCTACCGCAACTCTTGGTAAATTACTCCAATGGTTAATTGCCCTCACTGTTAAAAATGTATGCCTTATCTCCAGCCTGAATTTGTCTAGTATCAGCTTCCAGCCATTGGATTGTGTTATACCTTTCTCTGATAGAGTGAAGAAACTATTGTCAAATATTTGTTCCCCACATAGGTACTTATACACTGTATAAGTCACCCCACCTTCTCTTTTTGTTATACTCAAGGAGCTCAATCTGTTTAGTTTATCTCTGTAAGGCATGTTTTCTAATCCTTAATCATTCTCATGGCTCTTCTCTGAACACTGTCCAATTTATTAACATCTTTCTTGAATTGTGGACACCGGAACTTGGTGCAGGATTCCAGCAGCAGTGGCACCAGTACCAAATAAAGTGATAAAATAGCCTCTCTACCCCTACTCAAGAGTCCTCTGTTTATGCATCCCAGAATCGAATTAGCCCTTTTGGCCACAGCATCACACTGAGAGCACAGGTTCAGCTGATTAGACACTACTACTCCCAAGTCTTTTTCAGAGTCACTGCTTCCCAAGATAGTGTCTCCCATCCTGTAAGTATTACCTTCATTCTTTGTTCCTAGATGTATACATTTATATTTAACCATATTAAGATGCAAATTGTTTGCTTGTGCCCAGTTTACCAAGTGATCCAGATTACTCTGTCAGTGATCTGTCCTCTGCATTATTTACCAATCCCCCAATTTTTGTATAATCTGAATACTTTAACAGTGATGATACTATGTTTTCTTCCAGCTCATTGATTAAAATGAGAATCAGCCACATCCCTAGAGAAGTTGTTTCCATGGTTAATTGCCCTCTATTACAATTCGAACCTTTATTTCTATTCCAAATTAGTCTAACTTTAGATACAAATGTAATTATTAATATTACAGTAGCACCCAAAATGTACTAGGTCTGTGGAAACACATTGGAAGACAGAGTCACTGCCCTGAATTGCTTTCACTCTAAAAAGGCAAAAAACTGACCAAGGGCTGGGGAAAGGGAAAACCGAGCAATGACTGGCATATACCTGGTTAGACCCACAGTTTTTTGTTTGGCTGTATAAACTATCCTCAGTTGCTCCAGTACCTAACCTCTACTCACTATTTTCATGAAGTAATTTTTTATAGTCACTGTACATTGTTGACTTTAAAGATTCATAGAGACTGGTTTACTCTGGTCCTTGTTTTTCTGACTTTTGCATTTTTTAATGCAATATGACTAGGGCTGCGAATTTGTCACGGATTCCGTGACTTTCTGTGACTTCTGCAGCAGCTGGTGACCTGGCTCAGAGGCAGCTCAGGCAGTCTCTGCGCAAGGCACATGGGCTGCTGCTGGGGCAGTCTCGGGCCACTTTTTCCCCTCCTCCCACAAGCAGCAGCAGAGTTTGGGTGTGGGAGGGGGCAATGGATTGGGGCATGGGACGGGTGAGGCGGGTTCTGGGCGGCGCTTACCTGGGGGGCTCCCTGGAAGTGGCGACATCCCCCTCACTCAGCTGCTAGGTGGAGGTGTGGCCAGGCAGCTCTGCGTGGTGCCTGCTTCGAGGGCACTGCCCCTGCAGCTCTCATTGGCCAGGTAGGGAGCCCGCTGGCCCCGCCAACCTCCCCCCCGCACCAGCAGGGGTCCCGGGCCGTGTGTTGTTGCCCATGCCCTCCCAGCTCCAGTGGGGGTCCCGGGCCATGCACCGCCCCCGCCCCCCTCCAGCACCTGTGGGGTCCTGGGAATCCCCCCCCCCCGCTGCCGCCAAGTTTTAGTCACAGGTATTTTTAGTAAAGTCATGGACAGGTTACGGGCTGTGAATTTTTGTTTACTGTCCATGACTTTTACTAAAAACACCTGTGACTAAAACATAGCCTTAAATATGAATATTCAGCCAAATCTTCAGCTGATGTAAATCAGTGTGACTTCAATGGATCTGTGTTGATTTTCACCAGGGGCTGATACGCCCCTTGGTCTGTATATGAACTAGAAGTTTAATTCTAGAAGTTTAATTAGACTCAAAGAGCTCAATCTATTTAGCTTAACAAAAGAGAAGGTTAATTACCATCTATAAATATGTACATGGGAAACAAATATTTAATTGTCTCTTCGGTCTAGCAGAGAAAGGTATAACACAGTCTAATGGATGGAAGTTGAAGCTAGACACGTTCAGACTGGAAATAAAGCATAAATTGTTAATGGTGAGAGTAATTAACCGTTGGAACAATTTACCAAGGGTCATGGTGGATTTTCCATCACTGACCATTTTTAAATCAAGGTTAGGTGTTTCTCTAAAAAGATATGCTCAAGGAGTTGTTATGAGGAAGTTGTATGGTCTGTGTGATACAGGAAGTCAGAGTAGATGATCACAATGGTCCCTTCTGGCCTTGGAATCAATGAATTATGTAACAGTTTTAATTTAACATGCTCAATTGCTCATCGTACCGCTGTTCCTCTCAGCAAGAAAGACAGAGGCTCCGATGAGAGTGGGGGTGAAAGAGGATCTTTGGGAGTCATAGCATTTCAGGTTACTGGGGGTGTTTTCAATGCACTCATTTACTTTAAGATCATGTGCTTTAACTGAGCATGTGCATCTCAGCTGGCAATACATAGGGTCCAGTCATGCAATGTTTGTGTCTTCTTGCAATGTGCTAAGCACACTCAGCTTTCAGTGAGGCCAGCACCTCATACAGTACTAACTCAAATTCCTAAAATCCTGTCCCAGCATGCACTGGGATCAGTTAAATTCAGCATCTTTAGAAGCAAATTCTTCTTTGGTTATTCTAAAAACTTGGGCCAGAATCTGGAAGGGGGCGGAGGGTGGAATCTTTTACGTTGCCCTTCCTCTGAGAGAAGAGAGAAAGGAGGGGAGTTGGAGCAGGTTTGTTTTAGAGTTGGATTTCCAACCCCGTATTGGTGTCAAAGTTTTTATTGTTTAGGCCTTAATCTTTTCTGCAGATTCTCAGTCAGCTGTGTTATTTATTAAAAGCTGATCAGGAAAAGAAAACAAGAAGCAAATTTTTGTTATTTTTCCCTTAGGTTAAAAAAAATGACAGGTGATTTTGTCCTTATCCTCGACTAGTGCTATCTTTTTGAAAAAGTAGAATATTGTGGGCCAGATTCAGTACTGTGCCAAGTTTATGCTCAACACAGAGAGATGGCGATTAGGGAGCTGGTTATAGCTGGCCCTTCTGCAGGGTAGAACTGCTGAGAAGCCGACAGTGGACCCCAAGAGACGTGTCTCCTCCCCTCCCCTGACGTGTCTTTGTAAAACAGATGGTCTAGTTGAATCACAAGTTGTTGGGCTTGATGCCGAAACCACGAGGTGAAATTGTATGGCCTGCCTTGTGCAGAGTGTCAAACTGGATGATCATAATGGTCTGTGATTGCCTTAAAGTGTAGGGGTGAAATCCTGGCCCTTTTGCAGTTAATGGGAATTTTGACATTGACTTCAGCAGGGCCAGGAATTCACCCTATGAATCTACTGAGCTGACCGAAGAATGACAATTTCATTTTGTGTCAACTTCTTAGGTTTCAAAATTGTTTTAATTATGCACTGGAATAAAACAAACTCTTTTTTGAACATTTTTGTAAAAACAGAATTATGTCAAAATATGTATTTTAATTCTGGAGGGAAGAGGAGATGTGTACCTCTGTCCATGTTCATTCGGCTAGGGCACTAGTCTGGGATGTGAGAGACCCAGGCTCTAGTCACTGCTCTGCATGATACAGAACACATTTTTTTCATCCCAAATCATTCTGGTCTAGGCAGACGAGGGACTTGAGCCTGGGTCTCTCACATCCCAGGCTTATGCCCTAACCAAATGGACATGGACACGGGTGCACATTTCCTCTGTCTTCTGGAAATAAATTATGAGTGCCCTAACCACTAGGCTGTAGAGTGAGAGAAAGCTAGTGCACGCTCTCTCAAATCTTCCTGATGAAAACTTTGTTGAAACAGTCTCCATTAAACAATATTCTGACCAGCTCTAGAACCCATGGCATGGCCCCTATACTGAGGATACAGGGAGAGTAGCATGAAGCTGGCTACATTGGTTCTTGCCTACTGGGAACTCCTCCATGCCAATGAAATCCCCAGCAGAGGAGTTAGGAACAGGTTCCATCCTCGTTGTGGTACAGGAGCCTCACAAAGGACACAGAGGAGGGGACAGAGAATCTGTATATTTTGTGGATCTGATTCTCTGTACCACAATATACAAGTAACTCCCACTGAAGTCAGTAGGAGTTACTTGTGTCCTTTTGAGGAGATGTGTGCCAGGTATGTGTGTTCTTTCTCTTTTCAAATATAACAAAAACAGTGAAAATAAAATGTTGGATGCCAAACAAATGAGGTAATGCTTTAAAAGGGCAGTAATGGCTCTAGCCAGCTGGACTTCTCTGCCTCATAAGAAACCTCCCCTGACAAATAAAAGCTTCTTTAAGCATATCATATTGAACAAGTAAATGTGCAGAAGAAAGGTCACAGGTGGCTTGAGCCCTCAAATTGCATTTTCTAGAGCTGCCTTTGTGATTTTAATTTCATAATGTGTTAACGGCTGTCGGGTTCTACTCTGCTGGACAGAATGGATGAGAAATTTAATGCGCCTCAGACAGGAGAACACTGAAATGGTCCTTAACACAGCACACCACAATCACTGCATGCTTTAATTACGAATGTCCTTTCCTAAGCTAGAAATGGCTGTGTGACTTTCCATTCTGCATCTCAGCTGTCAGGGAACTGCTGCAGCTACAAAGCTTTTGGGAATTATGTAATTGACATAATTTGCCCCCCCTCTCTGCACAGCCAATATTTTGGAAGGCTATCTCAAAATATTTGCTGGCAGGGCTCTGTAGGGGGGCCGTGTTTTCCAGACCGCGTTCATATTTGGATTTTTTTTTCTTTTTCTTTGTTTTTAATTGGATCAAAAATTAAAAATTTGTGAGAGGAGGAGGAAAATGGTTTCATAAATAGGTAGCAAAACTTGTTGAAAGGAGGCCAAGCAGAAACTGTTGAGCCAGATTTTCCAAAGTGCTCAGTATCCACAGTGTTGAAAAATGCTCACCTCCAGTTTAGCTTTCTGAACGAAATGGTCAGGTTTTCAAAACTATTCAACAGCTCCCACTGAGAACAATGGGATCTGTTGCGTGCTGAGTGTAAGGGCATGTCTACACTTTGAGTTGGGAGTGTAATTCTGGTCGAGCTAGTGTGCTAAAAGCAGAAGAGTAACTGTGTGAGCAGCAGGAGGGGCTAGCTGGGGATCATTTAGCTAGCTCAAACATCAACATCCTTTTCATAATGGAAGCTTGTACTGAGATGAGTATGCATAACTGCTATCACATGATATTTGTGTCAAAACACAAGCAGCATTGAAAAGGCATATTCTCATAAGGCCACAGTCAGTGGATGACATTAGTACAGTATTTAGAGAAACCTTGATATCCTTTGCCATAAGGTTATTTCCACCTAGTCTGTGGTTTTCATTGAACAAACTTACATTTAGTTAAAATAATAATGATTCTAAGCAGAGGCAGAACTCTCACCTGGATTTTTCATATATTTAGTAAAAATTATGACTCTCTTGACTGGTAACTTCACAGAGAGCTGCTTTGTAAAGAAGGATGCAGTGAGTTTCTCTTTTTATCAGAGAAGCAGAAATATTCTCTCTGTTTCTACAGGAATTAAATAGATTACTGCACCATTAATGCTCGGATTTACTTTTACAGGCACCTTGGAGACAGATATTACAGACTTTGGCACTTCAGTGCTTTTGAGAACATTGATGTAATCACAGCAAATGAAAATATTGCATTATAACTTATAAACAATCAGGTTGTACAAGGCTGCATCAGCTGGCCACTTGGAAATTCTGACAAATTTAGAGTCTGATCCTGCATGGTACTATGCACCCGTAACACATTGCAGAATTGACCCCTTAGGAAGGTATTTTGCATATCTTTTTTTGGTGATGAGGGTGAGAGGAAGAGAGAAGAGACCTTGAGCCCAATCCTGCAAATCCTTACATGATGAGTGCCAATGATTTCAAAGGCTTTACAGGATCAGGCCCTATGAGATGTCAGTTTAAGCATTTATTACGCTCCTACTAAATAGCAGATCAAGAGTGATTTTTTTCTGTTGTACTTCTGTAATAAAAACCTTTCAGAAGACTTTTTGACTCCAAGAACATGTGTCAAAGTGAAAGAGTTCATGCTGTCAGTGCTTTAATATTGGACATATTGTGTAATGTACACTGTCTCCAATTGTATTATACTTATGAGTCAAACTCTCACTGTGTTCCAAAAAACCTGTACAAAGGCAGCATTTGTTCTCCTTCTTTGTGACCCTTGCTGATTCAGTTTCAGCATACTGGCCTGGAACTGAATGAATCTGACAGAAAAAAGGGGCTAGCTTTAGAATAGTTTGAAGGGGAATATCCAGTGCCAGATGGCCTGCAAGACTTTAAGCAAAGAAATAGGTATATAAAGGCTCTCCTTTTAATTTAGGATCCTAATTCCTTAAAGACTTCAGTTGGGTACTGCATTATTGTGTTATAGCTACAATCTGCGATTTATATTCAGTGGTGGTTGCTCCGTGTGGGATTAGTGCTGTATCAATATTTTATCCCATATATTTGAAATGGGCAGCAGATGAAAATGCTGAGTGCAGTGAGCTTGTGGAGAGAGCTGATCAAAACTATGATAGATAGATTTGACTTGTCTTTAAAAAAAATGTTGTGAAGTCAAAGCAAAATGTTTTGATGGCCAATCTCTACCCTGTGTCTCATATATAAAGATGGGAAATACTTTGTTTCAGCACAGGTCCAAACTCAAGAGAGTCTCTCCAGGAGTCATCCAACCAATCCCAGAATCGTACATGTAACCAGAGGAGTGTGTTTCTCCTTAGAGGTTTATCATCCATGTTGGTGGCTACTGACCTAGCTCTCTTGTTTTAGCCACTGACCATGCTACAAATGTACCAACCCTTTGGAGTTCAGCGTGAGAACCTTTCAGGTTTTAAAGCAACCTGTCTGAGCAAGCCCCACTACTCCTATGCCCACTACAGGGATATACCCAAGATCAGTAGAGGTAAAGAAGTTGTATGCTCCCACTTACCCCCAGAGGGAGGCATATAAGTAGGCGTGGCAGAATTCTGTTTTGATTTTTTTAAATAATTTTGCTCCTGTATAAGAATACTGGTCAACAATGTTTAGCAACAAAGTATAGATCCAGACAAGACACTGGCTTTGTCGCTTATCCGGATCTGGGCATCCAAGAGATACTCTTCCAAATGATTCACTTTGATTATCAGATCCTAGAGGGGTAGCCTCCTGCTCTATAGGTTTAGGATTCTTTTCAGTGGGGTGTCTTCCTTCACTGATTCTGTGGTATGAGTCACATAGTCACATGAGACACGGTCACATAGCAATTCAGCCAGTTTTGGAAGTAGCTGAAGATGTCACCTATACCTGTACTGAAAACCTCGATCCATCTCAGTCATATAAGATCTCAGGATGTAGACTATTGCTGGTGTTTCCAATATTTCCCCTCATCCAATTTTACTGGGACTGGGTCTCCTGATTTAAATTTGGTTAAGCTTGAGGTTGCATTCTGATCATGAATGAAAGATACCCAAGACATCTTAGATATGGCATCTCTCAGCTAGGAGCGGCCCTAGCCATTTGGCCAGAAAACATTTTTGGTACCACATCCCGTCTTCCTTTCCATAGCTGCTGAGACAACCCTCTCCCCGCACCCAACCCACAACCACTCAATCTCCCACTGGCCTATAGAACAGGTTCTACCTACTCTCAGCTTCCCAACCTTAAGCAGGGCCATTTAGTACCAAGATTTTATTTTACCTGTAAAATTGGTAGCATTCTGATCTGTTGACTTACAAGAAGCTGAGCTGGACTTACTGTGGTGACTTGCCCTATAGCTTGCAGACTTACTTTTGGGTTGCTCTGTAGTACAGCAGAGCTGATGGTTGGGTCTTTTTGTTGTAGAATTATCTTAGCCATCTGCACTACTATCTTTGCCAGTCCATTCCCTTGTGGATGGTCAGGGCTTGAAATCTCACTTTATCCCAAAAGCTTGGAATTCAGAACTGGCAATCTGTGTCAGTGGCTGTTTCTTTTGGAATGCTGAAATGGGAAAAAATGCCTTTTAACTTTTCTGTGACCTTTTCTAAACCAGTTGGCTTGTTGATTTAGTGAGAAACAGAATTTCGGACTCAAATTTGCTGATGGTCCATACAAATTTAAAAGCAGCAAAGAATTCTGTGGCACCTTATAGACTAACAGACGTTTTGCAGCATGAGCTTTCGTGGGTGAATACCCACTACTTGCATCTGAAGAAGTGGGTATTCACCCACGAAAGCTCATGCTGCAAAACGTCTGTTAGTCTATAAGGTGCCACAGGATTCTTTGCTGCTTTTACAGATCCAGACTAACACGGCTACCCCTCTGATACATACAAATTTAGTATCCTTTTGATGCTGCTGTTGTAAATAGTTCACATGAGAAACAAATGCATGAAGCTGAGGTTATATAATATGTTCAAATAAGATGTCCATATCACAGTGGTATCTAAAATTTGTTAGGGTTTATGATAAAGAAATTAATCCCATGTTTTCCAGTGATTTGTCACTTGTTTTATGTTAAAACATTTGGGGGCAGGGTCTATTCTTTGTATTGTACATGTGTGCACAGAGCCTCACGCAATGGGTCCCTATTCTGATTTAGGGCCTCTCAGTGCAGCTGTAATATAAAATAAATTTTCTTTAGACCCTTATTTTGAGTGACTTTTCTTATTGTAGATCCAAGTCTTTGGAATTTAGAAGGTTAATCACACAATGTATGTAGCTGTTAGTGTTTCTGTTGATGTACCTTAGTTCCATTTCCCCTTCACCTTTTCCCCTTCATAATGATCTGAAATTGGTTCAGATAATATGAACTTTATAAACAGTTAGTCAAATTTATTCCTGGTGGTTTGAGCATTGGCCTGCTAAACCTAGGGTTGTGAGTTCAATCCTTAAGGGGGCCACTTAGGGATCTGGGGCAAAATCAGTATTTGGTCCTGCTAGTGAAGGCAGGGGGCTGGACTCAGTGACCTTTTGGGGTCCCTTCTGGCTCTATGAGATAGGTATATCTCCATAAAATACAACAAAAACCTCAATTGGCTTGGTGTGCTTAGACCAGGTCTGAATATAGCCCATTATTATTATTCTATTAAAACAAATTGCTTTTCTCTGATACTTTAAAGAGACAGAGAATTCAAGTTCAAACTGAAAACTGTGACCAACTTAATTGTTATAAACTTTTGGAAAGATGTCCCTTCCTTTTCTTTTTAACATATTGTTCTTTGCTGGAAAAAAAGCTAGTATTTTATAGGCCTCTCCCACCTTTCAATAGGAGTTGAAATGGAACATAAGCGAGAACACTCAAGTATGTTATATTAGCTCCTTCAGCTACCCTGCAATATGGTGATCAAGTGCAGTTGAGTTAATACCCACTTCCTCAGAAGCGTGCAGGGAACTGCAGACCTTAGTGCTGGCTGTGTTCCTACATGGCAGTGCTTGCGCAGGGTGGTGCACTCAACAGCTTTCCAGAATTTTGGCCTCCAATTCAAGCACTTCCTTCAGTGCTTTCCTCAACAAAGAAGAATTTAACATGCTTAAGTCCCATATAATCATGTGCTTAAATGTTTTCCTGAAAAGGGATGCTTTCCTCACCTGAGGCCTTTAAAACGATGTCATTGTCCTTGCTAATAGAGGATGTGACACTGACAATACCTGACATATGCATAAGGGTCTGAGGAGCAATAATGTAAGATAGGTCTGTCTGCCTTCTCTGCAGGCGTGCTGCTAGAAACAGTGCTTCAGGATGATTTTGGCTTTGTGCTGTATGAGAGGGAGAGGCCAGAGGAAATTGTCTCACTGAATGCAGCCTGATGGGGGGAGATTTCATCTTTTGCAGCCCTAACCAGTTTGAGTCATGTGCAAAGCCATACATCTCAAATTGCCTAGACCCAAAGTGGAAAGTGTTGTGTGACTAAGACCCAAAATGAAGGACTCAAAAAAGTCTACATGTAGGAAATGCTGTAGGATTCATTCCATTAGTGTGAATCACCTTGTCTGCATCCTCAAGTTCATGATTCTTTGTTTCCCATGTACATAAATGTCTATGATAAAATGTGTCAACAGACCAAATTTGTATAGAACATTTTAACTTGAGACTAAAGTAAGTGATATCACTCAAAATGAGGTATGGATGAGAGAGAGATGCATTCCTGCTGACACAATGATTTCTGTTTGTGCACCACGAAAGGCAACTGTGTTGGTTTCAGCTTCATTAGAAGACGTTTGGGGTGAAGAATCCGCATACTGTTTGCCAAATGGCAAAAGGCAAAATTCTTGAGGAACTGAATTGTATTTTCTGAAGCCATGCTTTCTTGAAGATAGAAGACGTTTGTACCAGTGCTTTTTTGTTTAAGGTGATCTCTAATTTTTCAAGCTTCCCAGAAGGTATTGAAAACAATGGAGGGAAAAACCAAATAGGTGCAGGTCATTGCATTGCTGTTCTCATCATCTCTGCACTGAGTAGGTATTTATTAAGGTCAGGGAAAGAAGTTGTGGAGGAGTTGCTCTGCGGGGCATCTGTGTCATACATTTTCATGTGGTAGACAGAAAGGAGTTTAGTGCTGCCTCTCTGCTAACCTTGAGGCACATACTCCTTGAAAAGCAGGGGAGGGCGAAGAAAATTAAAAAGTGGTGCCTTTCATCACCAGACAGTTGTTCTCAGTCAGATGCCAGGAGCACATTGAATTGTCAGTCTGAAGACTGAGTACAAAGTAGTACACTTTAAATCCAGCTAAGTACATTGCACAGTTAAGATACAATAGCATTATAAAATTTGAAACAGATCCAGGCACTGGAGAGGTCTGTGAACTGTAGCTGGCAGTTGCGGTTCTCTTGGAGAAGACTAAACATGTGCATGAGGACCAAGGGACTAAAGTTTTCTTTTTCAAAAGTGAACAATACAAGTTATCCTGGCAGATCTGAGCTTATTCAGAGGCAGAACAGAGCAGCCCAACAGGAGATGGAAGCAACAGAATTTGTGCAATAGATGGTGTGATTTTTGGCAGTGATGTGAAATCCGGACTAACATAAAATCAGATGAATGCAGGCAGTTTTACAATTCAGCTTCTAAACTTTTCTCAGAGTGCAGTGAAGAACATTTGATTTCTGTATTTCTTACACCACATTGTGTGAGATGTTCAAATCCATTTCCAACTTTGCAGAAATCTTAGAAAAAGGCAAATCTGGAAAACACAAGGCATTGGTCCTGGGAACAACCCTTCTCTAAGAAATTCAAGTGCATTTTTGTGTTGAACGAAGAAGCCGTTTAGCAGGGTTTTTTAGGCATGCATTTCTTTCATTCTGAGTTTGTGATGTTCCATCTTCCTACGTCAGGTGGACAAGGAGAGCTCCAAGAAAAACCCAGCATTTTGCAGAAAGAGGTGCTGGTGATTCAGTGCATAGCATTTTTCTCTTGGAACCTGTGCACCTACGTGAATACTTCTATTATTGTGTGTTCATATAGTGGCTAAAATGATATAGACACATTATAGAATGTATTGAAGATACAACCCCTACTCTAATGAATTTATGATCTAAGTATAGGCAAGAAATAGACAGACCGTAAAAGAGCAGGTGAATGAGAGGACCAGGATTATATCAACATGATTGTCTATTTCAGTTATTATTTTGTTTGGGATGATGCTATCTAAGATTGTTTTCGTTTGTGTGGTTTTTTGTTTCTTTTTTTATATGTGGTGAGCATGTAGGGTGAGAGAGGTGAGATGTTGGGGAAAGTGGTGAGTCTATAAGAGGAAAAGAAAAGGAAATGAAGAGGAGGAGAACAGAGGCAAAAAGGAAGAGGAGAGAGAGTAATGGATGAAGGGCATGGCTAAGAAGGTAGGTAAGGCAAGCAGAGAAGTCATGTGGTAACTGGAATGGATGCTTTTATCCAAAATGTATAGACCAAAAATGTTCATTGTCCTGGTTCTGAAGCTGCAGGTACTGATTGATTGGAAGTCCATTATAGGCTGCCCTATAAGCCCTTCTGGTCTGGGTCCTGCTCTATATGGATAGTCAGCCATATATGGCTCTATATATGGCTCTATATGGATAGTCAGCCATATATGGGGTCTGGGGCTCCACCACCACTGCTCTTGAGTCTGATGTGGGAGTCGGAGAAGTGTTGAGAGATTTTGTACTCACCCTTGGTTGTTCCTCATGGCATTGTTGGGTGACTAGCTGGTTTAGAGAGGCTTCCATGAGCAAGGGTTTCTGGGGCATAGACTTGTTCCCCATGGTGCTGCTCCTGCAGTCTGGCTGCACACCTTAGAAGTAGTTGGCAATGCACCAAGCAGCTCCTGGCACTTGTTGCTGTTGCTGTTATTGGCTGGGTGGTCTTTTTTCTCCATTATCCGTGTTGGCGGGCCTAGGAACTCTGTGCTACTGGAAACACATCCTCAAGATGAGACCAAAAGGTCAGTCTTGCCAACTATCATGATTTTATCATGGCTCTTCTGATATTTGGTGCCTTTCTGAAAGCTCCAGCTCCTGGAGTCATGTGGTTACGAGAGACTTTCAGGTTTCAATTAAAAATGAAAAGTAAGTTTCTAGCTGTTACGGTTACAGAGAGAAACTTGAACATGTTAACCTTAAAGGCTCCAAATTCAGAAGGCAAACACAAAGAATTCAAAGCTTATTTTTAAAAAAAACTCATGATTTTTGCAGCGTGAATTATAGATTTTTGAGTGCTTGGGTTGGGTTCTTTGCAATATTCCAGTTTGGGAAATTAGTCACTTCCAACATATCATTTCATAGGTTGCATTGCATAGGTTGTGATATTCTTCCCTTTTTGATCTGAATGGTTTTGTTCTGTTGCTTAGCACTTTAAAACAGTGTCAATATTCCACCACAAAAGTAGTTACACTTCAGTTTTGTTATAATTCCTAAAAACAGTGTATAAGGTGCTTTTGGATCCATCTTTCCCTGATAATCTATGAGAGGTTGGTGTACATACATGTATAGGGAATGGTAACAGGGTTGAGGAATGGTTATTTTGTTTTATCATCTAAACAAAAATGGTGTATAATTATGATTTGTGAAAAGTACATCTCAGTTGTTTTTGTCCTTGTGTAAATTTGGCCATAGCTAAATGTTGTCAAAATTACCAATAATGAATGTAAAGTTTGAGTACTGGTAATTCATCATTAAACAATACATTCTTTTAAGCACTAATCTAAATTAGTTTAACATAGATGTAAGAGTGTAGCAGCCATTTTAGATACTCTTTTGTTGGGTTGGGAAATAAAGGGGAAGGAGCAACATAGCAGAGAGGGGAGAGAAAAAGATAGTTCACCTCTTCCTATTCCTGCTAAATAATATAATGGTCAGCAACAGAAAATGTTTTCTCCTCCTAATTCCTCATCAGCAACCTATTCCTCAGCCACAAATTCTAGCCTACATAATAATACTTAGCTCTCATTTAGCATGTTTTATCCACAGAGCTCCAACCACCTAAGGGAAGTTAGATATTATTATCTCAGTTTTATAGATAACGAAACAGAGGAGGGAAGTGACTTCACCAAGATCACACTGGAGGCTGGGTTCAGAGGACGGAACCAATGGGTGAAACCCTGGCACTATTGAAGTCAATGGCAAAACTTCCATGGACTTCCACAGGACTTGGATTTCACCTCAAGTCGCCTGATCCCTGGTTCAGTGTCCTGTCCACTGGACCTTATTGACGCTAATAGATTTTTCTGAAGTATCTATTAAGAACTTGAACAGACACAAAGATAGTGTTTTGTAGTGTTCCTTTTATTAAGGAAGACTTATTGAAGGGGAAACCAGATTTGTGTTCATGTTAAATGTATTGATGGTGAAAGGCATATTTAAGGGTATTGGAAAATTCTGATCTTTTTCCTTTTCTTTTCTAGGTAAGTAACTGAACAGGGACATGAAGAATTGACATTTCAAATGACCACCATGTTGCAAAAGGTACTTTGGTATTTCGCTTTAGTCGAAAGGGCACTGTCTGAAGAATTCAGTTGTATGCGCATTATGGTTAAATTTTTATTATTTAAATACATCTCTACCCCGATATAACGTGACCCGATATAACACGAATTCGGATATAATGCGGTAAAGCAGCGCTCTGGGGGGGCGGGGCTGCGCACTCTGGTGGATCAAAGGAAGTTTGATATAACGCGGTTTCACCTATAACGCGGTAAGATTTTTTTTTGGCTCCATAGGACAGCGTTATATCAAGGTAGAGGTGTACTAGTTTCTTCAGAGGAAATGAATTAAGCACAGATCAAAAAGCTATTTTATGGTTTTCTTAGTTTAAATGCTATTCTTAAATTAATTTTAATAATTAAGGGAGCCTAGTCTCTTCTTAATGCATGTATATAACTCATATTAATGGACCAAATTTTATCCTTCGTTAGTTTTTTCCAGACCTGTTTGTTTCAGTACATTAGTAAACCCTGAGATCAGTGCACAAGTAAAATTTGGCCCACTACCGAAAGCTGTGCGACTACCACAATGGTGTATCACTAGAAGGAGTCAGATGGTTTTAAGGAAGAGTGGACAGTATCATTAATGAGAATCCGTTGTGGATGGGGAGCCCTTTAGTGCACTCAGTTCCCCACCCCTACTTATGGACCTCTGTAAGCTTCAGTGTGCTTACCCTTTCTGACTCTAAACTGAGATCCAAACTGACTTTTATTGAGGCAGGAGGTCCTGCTTTCGGTTGTCACACTATGGAGAGGAGAATACACTTTTTTTTAGTATATTTCTTTATTCTTTAGCCAGTATGTTGAAATGGGTTAATTTGTGATAGGTTGAAAAGCTAATGGGAAAATGGGAGTGGGGTATGAAAAGTGGACTGTTTTTTGTTTGACTTCTTTTCTGTCTTTTAAGATTTTCTTTTATTTGGAATGAGGTCATGCTGTCTTGCTCCTTTGCTGTTACTCATTTGAAAATCTGTCTTGGATGCTGATTGTAAAATTGATAGACATGTCATGTCTGACTCTCTAAGAGATGACATCACTGAGTAGTCTTGAAAAAGCCAAATGGCTCCTTGTTCTCTAGACAGTTCTGTGCCAGCCAGATGGTTATTTAAGTGTGTAAGTGCTTACCAAGTGATGGAAGGAGGTATCTGGAGAGATGCTGTTAACAAAATGATGAGATTTGTTCGTATAACTCCCCTCCACAGGTTTGGAAGCCTACTCTGCTATAGTTTGTTTGCAGCATTTGTCCTGCTGGTTATTTTTGAAATAATTCAAAGCAACTGACTACTCGCGTAAAATGTTTGTTGTCAAAAGTGACAGTCTGTGGAATCCTCCAGAAATCAGAGCATGGATGCTGAGGAAACAACTGTCACTCAAAATAAATCAAGTTGTTATCCTTTAAGAATGCTAATGTTTAATTAATTGGCAGACTTTTTAGGCATTAAATGCTGGCTGCAATTAACCTCTTTACTTAGCCGCACTTTTCCATTAAGCCCCATTTTTCTTCTTCTGTTTTCCCCTATTGGGCCTTCATTGGGGTGGTCATCTCATACAGACGTGGGACCCTGTGTGGCCTCTTCTGAAACTGATGTCATGGCTACCTGGAGTTGCTTTGAGGAGTAGTTCAGCTTGCATTTTACCACAGCTTTTCCTTAGCTGGAAATTAATGCCCTTATTTTCCAAAGTGCTGAAGAACCCCTGTTCCTGATGATTCCAGTGGGTGTTATAGGTGCACAGCACCTCTGAAAACTAGGACATACAATTAGATTTCTACAACATGAGCTGAGAAAGAGGATTATTCAAATTTGTTCCCCCCCAGACTTGCTCTTTCTTAGTAACACCAAGAACCTTTAGAACAAATGTGTATATGTGCAAAAGTGGCGAGGGTGCCAATACCTATTTCCCAGTGAACAAATGCTCATCTTCCCCTTCTCTGTGTACTGGTGCTCAACTCCACTGTTGTATGAAAATGGAGCATGAATTAAAGGTACATGCTTTCCCCCCATTGATAACAAAGTATGCAGATAAGACTCTGTTGTTCAGTTATGCTCTGTATTGAAGTGTGTAATATTTTCTGATTAATGTATATTTCAGTAATGGTAGAAAATAAATCGGAGAAAGTAGAGATGACACACACACAGCTGGACCTTTTAATGAAAGTAAACCTGTATTCAGACAAAGTAATTCCTTCTGCTATATACAGACAACATAATTTCTTCTGGTTTGCGCATGGAGTAGGAATTCAGGATGTGGGTTAAAATGTTCAAAAGTGCCTAAATGATTTATAAGTGCATCCCCCTAAATAACACTATATTGACTGGAGCATTGATTGTATGTATGCGCATCAGAGGATGTTAGAAGAAAGGAAATATAACAGTTCTGACAAAATGTATGTACCCCTCCTCCAGCAAGAAGAGGAAGAAGTTAATAAACTCGCTTGGTAGGGAAGGAAAGTATGTATCGTATCATCCTTCGGGGTATAAGATATCATTGCTAGAGGGCGAAGAGCTCACAACTGGGCCTCTAAAAGCAGGAGCGGCTCCAAGCCCCAGCACGCCAAGCGCGTGCTTGGGGCGGCATGCTGCGGGGGGCACTCTGCCAGACGCCAGGAGGGCGGCAGGCAGGGTGCCTTCGGCGGCATGCATGCGGAGGGTCTGCTGGTCCCGCGGCTTCGGTGGACCTCCTACAGGCGTGCCTGCGGCGGGTCCACTGGTCCCGCGGCTCCACCGAAGCCGCGGGACCAGAGGACCCTCCGCAGGCACGACGCCATGCTTGGGGCGGCGAAATGTCTAGAGCCGCCCCTGTCTAAAAGGAAGGGTTTTGGCCATGCAATAGCTCTTTGGACAAGATTTTCAGAAGAACCAGTGGTTCAGGAATCCTCAGTCTGAGAAACTTTAAGAAGAGTTGGGATGATATTTTGGCCCCATTGAAGTAAATGGCAAAACTTGATTGACTTCAATGGAGGAGGATTTCACCCTTTATTTTAAATGGTGCGTTCTCAGTGTAACTTTTGGATGGGTTAATGTTTACTTTACTACTCCTCTCCTAGTGCTTCAACACAACTTATATAGAAAGGTACATGGAGACCCAGAATTCAGCCATTGAGGATTTTCAGCAATGATTGCACAGGGTCAACCGCCCCACAATCAAGTTAAAAAAGAACACGAGGGATTAATTTAAGTACCAACTTTATAAAATTTTATAATAAAAACCAAAATAATAGCTTAATTTCTACTAAATAACTAGGCTACTTCATAATCCATTTACATTATCTTCAAAGTGATATGTAAATATAAACAAAAGACAAATTAAATCTAAACAGGTCAGTTCCCACAGAAACACAGTGAGAAGTAAGAGTTCCATTAACTTTCGGGTGAGTTCATTAGAGTCTCTGTTCTCAACTCTGTACAGTCTCCTGAGTCAAAAGGCACTGCAAGGATATCTTTCCTCCTCTTGCTTGCAGAAATATCCAAATGGAACCCACACACAGACTTTCCCCTCCTCTGCTGGAGTGTGGAATCACTTAATTAGCTAGTCAGCTAACTTAATAACCAAACTATAGGTATTAATTGTATAAATGAATAATCCTGCTGCAAAATGCTTCAGAGTTAGAGGAAAACAGCCTCTTTCTGCTCCTGTGGCTGAGCTTCTCCCGACCCATCACACAGGTTATGTGTGTCTTTGTAAAGCAGCTACCCTGACTACTTTTCCTCAATTAATTCTTATTAGTCTATCTATAAGGAGCCTACTGAGCATGCCAAAAACTACCACAAGCAGTTCCAGGAATTTTTGGGCATGGAACAGAGCAACAGACAACTCATTCCTCCTCTGTCCCTTCACTCTAGAACTCTTAAAGAGAGATCTCCCTGTTAGGTATGTGAGTTACATCAGCACTTTCTGAAAATCAGACCTCTTTAAAATGTCTCAGGTAAGCATCTAAAATCCACTGCCCACTTTTGGAAATCTTGTCCCTTGCCTGACTCAGGGAGGAACACACTCTGCATGAACTCAGACTCGGAGGGCTCTGCCTGGGGAGGGTGAGACACTAGCAACATTGTTGTGAGTTGACCTTTTCGAAGGGCTGAAATAAAATCCTATTTAAGACTAAAAATGGTGATTTGCCTTTGAACCCTAAATTCAGTAGAACACATGGTGGCCCAGTACAAAAGAAATGACTATGGGAGGACCGCAGTATAAAACCTCACATTACTGTGCTTGTCTTAAGTGTGTATTTGGGAATTATAACATCTGTGCAATGTCAGTGATTATTATTTATTTATTCTTTAGTTTTATAAACAGAAGAAAAATATTAGGACAACTGGTACAGCGTTTGCATGTTGAATATCCCTTGCAGTTGATAAGTGTAAAATTAATAAAAGTTTATCCTGGATAAGGTTTGTGTCTCATGGGTTAAATTAGGATCTACTGCAGGGAAACAAATGTAATGATATAAAAAAGATGAAATTACAGTGATTCGTTTCAGACAATGTAATCTATTACATCTGACATTATCAGAGTGCTGAAATCTAACTACAAGCTTCCTGTTGGAAATGTATCTTGTCCTGTCTCTCTGTGCTCCATAATGATAATCTGTAGTGCATTATCACTACCTCACTGCAGCTGTGTACATTCTCCTGGAAGCCAATGCAGACTGTCTGCTGATGAAGAAAACAAAATTCCTTTAATTTTTGTGAAACAAACTAGCCAAAGTTTTATCATTTTATCTTTAGAACTAGTGCTCAGTATACCTCTTGTTGTTCCAGTGGGGGACTGTGTCATAGTCTCATGCAACCTGGGATATTAATACTTGATATATTAAAAGCATTGTTTCCTTCCATAGCTGTTCTGTGACACTAAATTCTGTCCATCAAGCCATATACACTAGATTATAAAGGTTACATTTTAAACAACATACCAAGGATATATGCTACATTCCGGTTGGGAAACCTCAAAGGACATCCTGTAGCTCAGTGGTTCTCAACCTGTGGGTTACAACCCACTGGGGAGTCGTGAACAGGTTTCAGGGCAGTCGAGATGCTCTTATCTTCTCCCTTTCTTACACTTTCATTTAAAAAAAAGTGTTTCTAGCCCTTATAATTGCAGAGAGAACCCCAAAAATATGACCCGAGTGTAAACTGATCTTGTGATGCCTGCCTGAATCTTCATACAGCCTAAAACAAAAACAATAAGAAGTGTATCTTGCCCTGTTTATCGTAGTCAACCTCCCATAGAGGTTGCAATTCTGCAGCCGTAGAATCTGGCAACTTCTATTATGATAGAATGGAACATTTTAATTATTTGGCATTTTGCTGCAATCAGCCAACTAACATTTTCAGTTGACTCCTTGCCCTGCTGGGACCTGTCTGTAGATGCCTCTTGCTCTCCAGTTTCCCCCTCAAAGGGAAGTTAATTGGATTTTATAGAGCATGCTCCCTGCACTGTTTCAAGGAGCCAAGCAGCGAAGCAGTCCTGATTCCCCTCCTCTTCTCCTCAATGTTATCTGCTGCTTTGCTGCCTGACTTTCCTCTCTGGTGGACTCCAGCCAAAACACATATGAAAACGTTTAACTACTGCAGTATTTCAACATGGTGCATTAAGATTCTGAATACAGCCTTTAGAGCAAGGGCCAGTTGAAGGCCAAGCATCCATCTTTACAAAGAAACCTACTGAATTCTTGAATCAAAGTTCATAGTTTTTCAGAATTGTTTTATTGACTGGCCATGCTGTAAACATAAAAACACTCTCAAGTATCACAGTTGATGTCGCTGCCAATAGTAAAAACTGCTAAACCTTTTAACTGGGGAACACTAATTGTGTCTTACACTTTAGGTATCATTATACAGTAGTTATACTGGGCTCTGATGTAGCCAGTCAACTCAAAGCAACTGTCGTCTCCAATGATGCAGTTGCTTCATTTACCTAAAATGTTTAGTGTTAATAGAAATTATCTTTAGCATATTCTTTGTGACATCTTTACAAATTTAAATGGATATTAAAGCTGTCTAGATGAAGAATTATATCTTGTTTATAATATGGGTAGCCAACTAGTAAACTGCTATCGTTACATCATAATTTAATAGAAATATTAGGAAATGCTGACAGTTCTAAGAAAAAATATATAATTTAAAAAATACTTAAAAGGATAGTAAATTTTACTAGAGTGACTAGTCACTCTCTGCCAGCACTGTGGCTTATTCTCCAGATGCCAAGGATTCAAAAAAGAGGTACTTGTAGAGTCCAGAGAGAATGAGTTCTTCAAGGGACAGAGACTGTTCTGTTGCACGTCTGAGACTTAACATCGTAAAAGAAGTTGTAGGTGTGCCAATGGGCAGAAACTCTGAAACAGTGTGGAAAGAAAATATACATTTCTATTTAACCCTGTGGTTTGCCTTTTGGCACTGACCTAGTCCCTGAAGAGCACTGCACTGTAACTGGCTGACTTGACAGGTGTACTTAAAATCACATATCTGAGTAGTAACAATAGAACAAGGCAGGAGATTTACTGCATAAAAACACATCATAATTCCGTTAACTGTTTCAAATGAAAATTCACTGCTGTGAAGCTTCAAAGGCAAACTTTGGAAAATCTAGCTATTGTGTCTAGTTAAAACGATCTCTGTCCTTTCCTTCATTTCTCTCCCTTCCATTTACACTTCCACATTCGTTTCATGCCCGTAACCAATGGGACTGACAACACATAGCAATGGAGATAGTGACATGCTCTCTGATGTAAAGCAAGTATAATGCATGTTGACATGTTTTATTTGGATTGTCTTTCTGACATTTGCCTAAAGCTGAAAGGTATTTCTTTGTATACCAGTTGTATAGACTACACATCAGCATGGAACTCCTGTACAATCGGTTAATTCAGTCAGTGCACTATAATACATGTGTGAGATGGAGATCCTGCTCACAATTCCTTTTGTCTACTGGGAGAAATGGTGTTAAAGGCAAGACCGATTATTGATAGCCTAGAAGAGATGTTCTCTGGGTAATCTGATATTAGGAAGGATTGATGTATGTATATATTTTAATGGATGGCAGTAATGGAAAATTAGAGCAGAGCATCCAGACAATAGGATTAAAAGGCTAAGTGCTTATACTAGTTTCTAAAAGTCATTTAAAAGTTACAGCTGTGTTTTGTTTTTTGTTTTGTTTTTTGAAATGTTCAACTAACACACACATGCTGTCAAGTTTCAAAATCATGCACATTTCATTTTTAAAAAGGATAAAGCACTCATTACGGGCATGTGTGTATGGTGGAGACAAATTGTGATTGTTTCCTGTTCAAATTGAAGGATTCTAAAGACTTAGTTCTAATAAAGCAGCTCTGGTATAGTGGGCTTTGGTCCATGTGATGCCAGACAAAAAGGAAATGGGCCTGACAGATTCAGCTCCTGTGGAGCCAGCAGAGTGGCTCTGCATGCCAAGAGGACGACAGCTCTGGAACCTGTTGCACTTGAGTAAGCTTGAGCCAAGAGGAAAAATATCACTTCATTTCCCATTCTGTTCTAGACATAGTCAATCCTCTAAGCAATTTCTCCTTTGAAGAAAGGGACGGGGGAGCAAGGAGTCTTAGTGCACGTAGCTAGCCGCCATGACTGGATTATTGTCTGGTGTGGGTAATGAGGACTGAGAGAGACCTGCAGGATCTAGTTCAGAGACCCAGAACCAGACTGAATCCTTCAGTTTGCTTCAGAGGGTTTAGAACTGACCTAGTCTCTGCAGATTCACTTGGAGTTCATGTTTGATGAATGATAATCTCCATGAAGAGCCCTCCACAAACTATTGTGCCTACCAGTATCTATCCTAGGTTTTGATGTACTCACCTGTCAGTGTGCTGTACTTAACACTTTTCTCTCTCTATCCCAACAAGCTCTGGACATTCTCTCCCTCCTCCCCACCCAACTGCTTAGCTTCAGGGGTGAGATTGATGGGAATGGTGAGGTAAGGAAGCTGGCAGGTTGACTAGGAATAGGAACGGGAAAGCGTGCTGGTTTCTCAACTGCATGAACAACCTTAATCTATTTGCCAAACATTTTTGAGTCTGAGTTGAACACTAATTCAGGCTGATGCAAAATATTTTTACAGTTTGCCTTGAATACATCACACCGCTCTGTAGGTAGTGTTCTGCAGTAGATAAACTAGCTCTCGCACTAGTGACAAAGATTATAAGTGGAGGGCCTATATGTTTGTTAGAAATGATTTAGTACAATCAGCAACTAAACTTCCTGAGTTGACAGAATGATCTCATGTCTGCACTTTTTATCTTTATCATTCTATAATTAGATTTTCCTCCTTCTTGAAGTGTGCAAATAGCACTTCTGTTTTTTTCCCCATTTGTTTACATTTAACTTAACATAACTTCAATTGGTAGTTATGAGGATTGTACTTTGATATCACTGTTGTCGTCTCTTGCTCTTTTTCATTGAAAGCAGTGGTGGCTCATAGTTCTATTACTCCTATCTCACCAGTTTCCATTTATTGTATTGCCATAGTTTCTTTCTCTGGGTTACTTGCATTGGATCTTAAGAAGATCACAAAGAAAAGTTTTTTAACATGATGAAATGACCACAAACTAGAATAACAAAATGAAGAAAGCATGTGTGTTTGTTTTTTTCTGGCTTGGAGATTTTTCTTGGGTAGGGAGTTGGTAGCTTATAGTCACCAAGAATGTGATTGCAAGTACTAGGTACATCATGAGGTGAAGTTGTTACCATATGCTGGCTGTTACAATCATTTTATTTCATTTTCCAATGGAGGGGTGTCCAAATCTGAATAGTGTTTTATATTAATTGGTATTCTGCCTGGCAATTTCAGAAGACAGGAAGGGCTGACTGGGCATGGAGAATGAATTACCTTTTGAACCATAAAGATAGTCAGGGGTGAAACAGGATGGGGAAGTTTGCACATGTTGGTATTTATTTACTGGCTATATAAAGGACTTCATTCTGCAGGGCTCTAGCATGATCATTGTATTTGCATTACAAATTCTAAAGAAAATTTAAAAAAAAAATATACTCACTTTAACTAAAATGAGCAAGTGGAAAAGCCATAAGGTGGTATACTGCCTTTGACCCCAAGCATTGTTTTGACCCAGAAAAAGAGATGTGCCACTGACTCCATGAAGTCTATTAAGGACTTAACTGTTGCTATTGATTTATGTGGAAGGCTGCCAGAAACTGTGGTGATGAGTAAAAAGCAGTAAAAATCCCTAAGATAAATATGCATACAAAGGGTCTGATTCTTTGAGGTGCTGGAGCCAGTGGAGCTTGAAGGCACCTTTCAGAAATGCTCATCACCTTGTAGGATTAGACCCACAATGCCCTTGATATGAGTGGGAGTTGTGTATTACTTGCCCAGTGAGTGGATATTTAGGCCTTTTAAGATACTTCCGTAGTTATGGTTGAAATAGCTTTCAGCTTAGAGAATGAATGAGGAAAAAACTGGGTGGGGTTACCATTCTGCTCAAAGCAGTGGCTGTTGAAAGAACACATTGTGCATGTTTTTTCCAGACCGTTCTTCTTTGAGATATTATGTTTTCAGTAATAAGAATCAAAAGGCAGAAGAAGCCATTCCTGATGGGCTGAAAGCTACCAAAATTACTTCCTTTCTCCTGTATAAAGAGGTCTATAAATCTTAAGGAAAAAGCTGATATGGTCTTAAAACTGTCCATGGCTCTTTCCACTCTCCAAGTGAAATTCCACATGTGAACTGTTGGCTGCAATGAGCAACGTGCTGCCAAATTCTCTCTCTCTCTTTTTTTTTTTTCCCCTGCCTTAAACTTACTGCCAAAAATGCTGGGTTTTGTTGTTGTTTTCTGCATTAACCTTATTGCCAAAACTCCTATTTTTCTTTTATTGGAAGTATGGCAGTCCAAAGGGCATTATCATTATTTGTCTCGAGCATGAGAATGGGTAGTTCCTACCAGCCTAACACATTTTATAAGGTACCTATAAGGAATTCTGGAAATTTATGTTTGAGAGTGAACCATTTTCCTTAAGGCAATTTTTACAATTTTTCTTTATTACATCAGCGGGAATGAAAAAACTGTTCTGACCCTCTCTTCAAAGCTTCTTTTAAAGATGTTCTCCTTGTGTTGATATTTCTCTTAATTACAGTCTTTCATCTTTTTCCACACTTGATTTCTGAAGCTTCCCACATATGGCTGCACCAATAAAGGACCCTTCGCAAAGCAAAAGAGCACTTTTGTAATAGGCTTTATACTGACTTGGGAACTAATTAGGGACAGGAAAATAATGTTCTTTAAGCTACCTAGATAATAGTAGACTTTTGGTATTCTTTATTTCTTTAGGTTTAAGCACTAAAAAGTAGCCTATCAGTCTCTCAACATCATCATCATAACCACCCAATAGCATTAAAAAAAAATCTTACATGGATAACACACAAATTCACCCCACTAGGAGCATTGGGTGTGAATGCTCTTCCAGTTACCTGGAGGAGTGCAATGATCAGGCATGTGTGCATGGTTGCAGTGGGAAGCAGTATAAGGACATGACAAGAAGACCAGGGGCACGAAGCAATCATAATTGTTTGCTAATCAACACAGACAGGCAGTAAATCAAAGCAAGAGTGAAATCTCTTTTCCACCACTCCCATTACCTTTAGGAGTTCTCCAGATAACTGGCTTTTCTTGCATGGCTAGAAGGTCATGATGTTTGAGCTATTTTAGATTAAGGGAGGGAACAGTTTCCAGAGTTCCAGGAGTCCTAGCGTGGCCAATTTTCTTTATTACATCAACGGGGATGAAAAAACTGTTCTGACCCTCTCTTCAAAGCCTCTTTTAAAGATGTTCTCCTTGTGTTGATATTTCTCTTAATTACAGTCTTTCATCTTTTTCCACACTTGATTTCTGAAGCTTCCCACATATGGCTGCACCAATAAAGGACCCTTCCCAAAGCAAAAGAGCACTCCACCTCTTCCCCCTAAGGCCCCACCACTGCTCTGCCTTGTCCCTCAAGGCCCCACCCCCATTCCTCTTCCCCCCCCATCACTTGCTGCTCTCTCCACCTCCCTCCCCCACCAGCTGAGCTGGGCTCTAGGTATGGAGGGGGTGACTAGGGCAGCATGTTTGAGGAAGAGCCGCTTTCAGGGGGTGGGGTAACTGGGGCAGGACGGGGCAGCACACCAGGGGCTGGGCAGAAAGGAGGCTGAGAAGGGGGCCCAGGCAGTGAGCTCAGCCACTGGCTCCACTCATCAAATGCCGTGTGCTTCAGGATCCCTCCTCAGGTGCCAGCTACTGGTACCTCTTTCTGCTGGAGCCAGGCAAGGCAGTTCCTGAGTGCTCTTCCAGCTCCAGCAGCAACTGCTCTTCCTGCCCTCCCAGCAACAGAACAGGTAATTGGACTTCTGGTGTCAGGTCAGTAGCACTGACTGGAGACTATCAGGTCCCCTTTTGACCAGCCTTTCTAGTCCAGTACTGGACTCCTGGCAACACTATACAGGACTCTCACCAAAAATGCCCTTCTCTTTTATAATGAGAGGATTCATTTTTATCTCCTTTTCCTTTGTGCTATACTCATGGACAATACGACTAGTAACAGCTGAAAATAATCATGATTAGTAGAGCCAGTGGAAAAAAAATTGAACATTTTCCTGTCAGAAAATTAGGTTTTGTCAAAATTGAAATTATCTGCAGGAAAAGATTTCAAGTTGACATTAATCTCTGCCTCTGCCTGAGCTGCCCCAGTGTCTCATGGGAGTTGCAGGTCTGGGTCCTTAGCACCCCCATTCTCCCCTGTGGGCTATTACATCTTCCATAATGCATTGCAATCTCGCCGCTTGCTGGTATATATGCCAGTGGTTGGGAACCACTATTCTAACATATCAAGAGTCTAAGAATGGATTGGCTGCTCAGTTTGTGGTACAGGTGCAAATTCAAGATGGTCTAAAGCTGTGAAATTGGAATCTGGATTTCAGACACCACCAGAGAGTTTGGGATGTTCAGAATCAGCATGTTGTTTTATTTGAACTGCATCCTACTGGTGCTCATTACTCTTTGAGTGCTACGCATAAATGTATGTCTCTGTTTTGCCAATTCCTTTAAGTGCTTCACCAGTGTACTCTGTATCTCAAGAGATAGTGGTTTCACGGGCAGTATTTCAAGAACCAATGTGGAATCAATTTCAAGGGAGATTTGTGTTCTAGCTGGTAGGCTGAGCAGTTTATATTGGACATAAATGCTAATGGCAGAAAGCTTTTGACTGAGGTATTTGTGGCTACACTAGTTCACTCTGGTCATCCTAATCTACCCAGTACAGTGATCGTATTTTCCCCCCCCAAAAAAATACTGGTTGTATTCAGTTATCTTGATATAAACCCTGCCTTCTCCAGGCTACTGCTTTGGGCAGCCACCAGATGTGAAAGCAAATGATAGTTAAATTCCCCAATATTATACCGAATTACTTTTCTCCTGTAGAAACTGAACATCAGTGAAAGCGGTAGGAGATTATCCTGTTTTCTTTTCAAATTAGGCATGCGGAGTTTTCATGAACTGCCACATAAAGGATCTGTGCTCTCCATTGTAGGATCAACTCTGCAAATTACCTGGCTTCTTTTAAATTTAGATAAAACCTCTTTTTACATTTTTAAACATAGTAATTTAGATGGTATTGATTTAATTTTTGTCTTTTCTATTGGTTAATTCTATTGAGATTTAGTGTAAGGTTGTAAAACATGGCAATTTCATGTTTCCAAAGAAAAAAGTGTAGTCAAGAACAATTGTATAACCTTTGTTGTAATCACAGCAATTTTTTTTAACTTCCTGAGAGGCAAATGCTGTCATCTGTCCCCCAGTCTTTTACCCCCAATGCTTCCAGTGGTCAAGTAAATGGTCTTTGCACAGGGAACTCACTGAGATTGGAGGGGATATGGAGAAACCCTCTTCCGCAGGAGCGGAGCCAGGCAGAATTCGGTGCCCTAGGCAGAATTCGGGGGGCGGCATTTTGTGCGCTCTCCATGGGGCGCGCGGGAGCTTCCGGTTCCACTCCCATCGCGCCACCGAAGAAGGACCCTCCGCCGAAATGCTGCAGGCGACAGCGGCAGTCATCATGCTGCTCAATTGCCTGCCGTTGTTTTCCGTGGCATGTCGGCAGAAGGTTCTTCTTCAGCGGCGCAACGGAAGCAGAACCGGAAGCTCCCGTGCGCCCCATGGGGAGCGCACAAAATGCTGCCCCCTGAATCCTGGTGCCCTAGGCGACCGCTGAGGGTCGCTAATGGAAGCGCCAGCCCTGCTCTTCCCACCTTGAGCATCAACCTCATTGGCACGTTGTAGTGCCTGTGTAGCTGCTATGGGGTTAGTACTGTAGCCCACAGCTATAGTAAGTTGGGAGTCTTTTCACGTGGGTGTGCATCGCTGCAGATATTCTAGTCAGTCCTCTCTTCTGAGTGAGAAAGTTGCAGTGCTGTAAAGTGCCAGTGTAGCCAAGGCCTTTGAAACACCCTGCACTGCAATGGAGAGACAAGGGTGCAGACTCCCTGTGTCACAAATGATAATTCAGCATTTCTTCTTAAGGAAGACTTTGCAAAGAATATTATGTAAATAAACTCATATAACATGCATGCATGATTGTTTGAGGCCAATTTCCTTATGAAATTCCTAGTGTTCTTTTCCATGCCCAGAGTCATTTTGCCTAGCTAAAAGCTGGGCGGCCTCTTCATCTTCATTTGTTTGCTTAGACCAGAATGTCACCATAATTTGTCTGTGAACAAACGTCGCCATGAGAATGAATTATAATCTACTCATCAGACAATAATAACTTTATTCATTCAAAAGGTTGTAAAAGATGATAGTGGAGGAAGTTCCTGTTTTTTCCCTAATATACTATAATGAGCATATTTTCAGAAAAGATTTAATAAAAAATAATCAAAGGGTGTCTAGTTAATTTAAAGGAGAATGAAGAATATGTTTGAAATTAACGAATTCCCATTCCAAATAAAGAATTGGACTTAGGTACAAACCAGCATGGCTTTCATAAAGGAAAGTTGTGACTCTGCTATTCTAGTAGAATTCTCTGAGGGAGTCAACAAAACAGTGGGAAGAACAAAGATGGTTGATATTGTTAATGTTGACTTCAAAAAATCTTTGACAGTCTTTCACAAAAGGCTGTTAAGGAAACTGTAGTTTCTGTAAGTGAATGTTAAATGTCTGTCATTGGTTAGGGCTGAGAGAGTAAAAAAAATAGGAATAAATGGTCATTTTTTTAAATGTAAGGATCCATTCCCAATCCAACACTAGAACTGGTGTTTAACTTAATTATTTGAATAAGGAGGTAAACAGTGAAGTAGTAACATTCACAGATGATACAAAACTCTTCATGGTACTGAATCTGTGAGGAACCTCTGAAGACCTGTTGATTGGTATATTTGAGTACTATGGCAGAAGAAATGAATTGTATGTGAGTGCAAGGTGATGCATGTTGAAAGGAAAGGTTTGAGCTACTTACACATGTTGATGAGTGTAAATTGGGTAACTGTTAAGGAAAAAAAGATGTCGATGTCACTGTGCACAGCTCAGTGAAAACATCTGCTCAATGTGCAGTAGCAGCCAAAAAAGCAAACAGGATGTTAGGTTGTATTAAGAATGGGACAGCTAATACTCAACATATTATAAAATTATATAAATTGATGATACATCCTGAACATGAATAATGTGTTTTAATTCCTGACACCCGTTTTAAACAAAATAAATAATTAATAGAAATACAAATGGTCCAAGAAGGGCAACAAAACTGATTAGAGGCATAGAAAGGCTTCCTCAGGAGGAGAGATTAAAGGGGTTAACCATACAGTTTAGAGAGGAACATAAGGGGATGTGCTAGAGGTATGTAAGGTAATGAATAGTGTAAAGAAGGTCAACCAGGAGTTGCTATTTATCTCTGCTCATACTCATAGAACGGGAGTTTCTCCATCAGGATGGTCACAAACAGGTTTCAAAGTATTACAATTGCCCGTTCACATCTTTTCATTTAAAAAAAAATGCTGCTGGTCCTTATGATTGTAGTAGTAACTTCTAAAATGTGAACGAAGCACAAACCAGTGCAGTGCTGCCTGCTTCAATCTGCAGACAGCCTGAAACAATAGCTGTAAAATAGGGGTTCTTAAACCTTAGGGTTGCCTTGTTCTCTACTGAGTATAGGCAAGCTGTGATTTTTTTTTTTAAGGCTAGTGCCTTGGCCAAATTTGCATAGGGAAGGCAAAAAATACATCCCTGGGACTAGGGTGCGGTGACCTCCTGTGCCAAATTCCAAGTCTCTATTCCAAATCATAGAGGTGCTAGAGCAGCGGTGGGCAAACGTTTGGGCCAAATCTGGGTGTAGAAATTGTATAACCGGCCATGAATGCTCACGAAATTGGGGTTTGGGTGCGGGAAGAGGTGAGGGCTCTGGTTGGGGGTGCAGGCTCCTAGGTGGGTCCAGAAATGAGGAGTTTGGAGTGTTGGAGGGTGCTCCGGAGTGCGGGGGGGAATCAGGGCTCCGGCTGGGGATGCAGACTCTGGGGTGGGGCTGGGGATGAGGAGTTTGGAGTTTGGAGAACAGGAGGGGGATTGGAGTTGGGGCACAGGGGGAGGCTCAAGGGTGCAGGCTCCGGGCGGCGTTTACCTAAAGCAGCTCTTGGAAGCAGCGGCATGTCCTTTCTCCGACTCCTACAGGGAGGCGTGGCCAGGCGGCTCTGCTGCGTGCTGCCCCCTCCGCAGGCACCACCCCCACAGCTCCCATTGGCTGCAGTTCCTGGCCAATGGGAACTGTGGGGGCAGTGCTTGGGGCAGGGGCAGCGTGCAGAGTGGAGCCCCTTGGATGCCCCTTTATGTAGAAGCCAGAGGGGGGCCATGCTGCTGCTTCCAGGAGCCGTGCGGAGCAGCCCCCGACCCTGCTCTCCGGCTGGAGTGCCGGAGCGGGGCAAGTCCCAGACCCCACTCCCCAGCAGGAGTTCAAGGGCTGGATTAAAATGGCTGGCAGGCTGAATCCGGCCCACAGGCCGTACTTTGCCCTCTCATGTGCATTTAATTCTTAATTAAATGGATGTAAGAATATTATTTAACATGGGAAAAACAATGTATTTTCCCCTAATCTTGTTCTTGGAAATTAAAATTCCCTCCCCCCCTCCCCCCCCAAAAATCAGCCTCAGGCAGACACTCAGCATGGAAAATTTGATGTGATGGGGTGTTTAAACCACACACTCACTACCCATGGGTTAGCAGGCCCCTGAGCCCAATTAGGCCCTGGGTGGTACTTAATTATTTTAGCCATAATTAGTGATGAAACCCAGCTGTGAAGGAGCTGGGTCTTCATAAAGGAAGGAGCTCAGAGCAGTGGGGAAAAAAGGCCAGCAAGAGAGAGTGCTGCATTTCCTCTCTCTGTCTGAAGGCAGAGAGAAGCCTGGAGGCAGAACCATGGGGTTCTAAGTCAGGTAGGAGGCTGGGGGCAGTGAAGCCTGGGATCAGAGGTGAGTTGTCCTGAGCCAGGAGGAAGCTGGAAGCAGTGAAGCCCATGAACCAGTGACAGCAGGGGCATTTGGACTGAAGTTTGAGGCGCTACAGTGACTCTCTTGATACTAGGGTAGTAGAGACTGGCGGGGAACAAGAAGGCTCCTGCAGGGCTAGGAAGCCTGTGCAGAGTAGGGGCAGAAGAAATGAAGACACAGGATTGGATCAAGCTACTGTGGCTGACTCTGAACAAGGGCTGGAACCAGACTCTGGGGAGAAGCCTGAGGAGGTGTTGCTCATTGCAAAAGGCCAAGGAAGGGGCTGTGGAAAAGGCCTGATGAAAGGCAAATGGTGGAAAGGAGTCCATGGAGTCAGCGGCAAGATGTCTGATGAAGCAGAACTTGGTTGCTTTTCCTAGGGTCCCTGGACTGGAACCCAGTGTAGTAGGGAGAGCCTGGGCTCCTCTACCAGCCACTGAGGAAGGTGGTAATTTGAGATTTCTGAGAAGGGGATAAAAATGAATGAAGATCCTGAGAGAAGAATGTGAGGACTATAGGGCCCAGAGTGAGGGACAAGGATCTGTTTGAGAGGATGTTGGACTTGTTTGGAAAGAGCTGCTATCCTACATGCAGCCACAAGCGGGTGCAGCAGCAGTGAGTTTACTTTTCTACTAGTATCTTATAATGTAAGGTTGTCCAAACTTTGTGTTGCTACTTGCGCCACCTATAATGTGTGTGTGCGAGACCTTTAAAGGACATTGTGATTATAGATTTATAGCAGACTTCATGCATTCTAATGCTGATCAAGAGGCTCAACTAATTTCTGCTACAGAGATATTTATATAACACGGTATGTGTTTGGCACAAAATGCAGAGGATATTACAAGGTTGCAGTGATCTCGTATAACATACCTATAGAAAATAAAATTCTAAAAAAGCCTCTTCCCAAAAATACATGAAAAATATTATCAACTTGTGGAAACTGCTAGCCTTGTATGTAATTCCAGTCCATGATAACAGAAGAGGGGAAATTTGGAGGTAACCATCAAGGGAGTTCGGACAGCAGGTAAAACGTGGTTGTGTTTTGATCCCCAACGAGTGACACCTGAGAAATATTCCAAAGAGTTACAGAGTTTTCTGTGGGATTTGCTATTTTAATATAAATAGCATTGCTTGTTGCCAAGAAACTGTAATGACAGGCGATGCCATTGTTTGTCTCCTTCCTTTTCTCTAAGGTCACAGTTTTGTGTAAGAACTTAGTACAAACAGTCTGCAAATAGCCTGGAACAACAGCTTTGAGAAAAGTATGAACTGCCCCTATTCCTCTCAATGGGGTGTTAATTCTGAATCCCACCTCTGACAAGTCAAATCTCCACATTAACTATTGCATTGATAATCACTTTAGCAGAAACATCAAGCCCCACAGTGCTTTACCCTTCATTGTTGGAATTAGCAGGAAGGGGCAGGTGGGGGGCTCCTGCCCCCCTCCTGAGTTTTGTACAGGAGGTCTGCTTGTGGCACACATCTTAGCCCTGAGGCGGAGCTCTGAACTGCAGCGCAGTCTGTGTGTGGAATGTGAGTTCTGCTGGGGAGAGGTGCTGCTCCCAGGTTGTGCCTGTGGGATAGGGAGTCTGTATTTTGTTTACAAACAGAGGCAGGTTGATCAAAATAAAACAGGGCTGGTAATTAAATTAGGGATCTAGAAGTCATTACATTAGCCTGAAAATAGGAATCCCTCTGCGGAGAGAACGCAGGGGACTCAGAAAAAATACAGCCAATCCCTCTTAGCCACGGTTACATTCAGAAAAGAAGGAGATATGAGGGGGATAGGTGAAAAGAAGGGGCCAAAACTAAGGGAAGGGATAACAGTGGTATAGAGACATTACTCTACCTGTGGTATTTATGTGGCCCCCTCACCGTAGTATCTGAGCGCCTCACAATGTCTAACCTATTTCTCCTCACAGCCCCTTGGTGAGGTAGAGCAGTGCTGTTATCCCCATTGTACAGATGGGGTACTGAGACACAGACTGACTAAAGGCCAGATTTTCAAAGGTATTTAGGCACGTAGTGGGATTTTCAAAAGCACCTAGAAGGTTAGATGTTTTGTAAACACCACTAGATGCCTGGTTGCATCTTTGGGTGCCTAAAAGGCTTTGAAACTCTGTCCCTATGGCACTAGCCAGAGGTCATACAGGTAGTCCATGGGCAGAGTAGAACCCAGGTCTTTCAGGGCTTGGCTGATCCAGTGGATAGGGAGCTATCTCTCTACTGTATGATGGAGGAAAAAGAGGACTCTGATAAATGGGAGCAAAACCAAGAAGGTCAGTTCTCTGAGACTCCAGGAAGTGGTCCCAGGCGACTGGGAAGGATGTCATGGTTGAGAAGCATGAAAAACAGCACAGGGGGCAGGAAGGATGAAGAAAGAGAACAAGATGAAAGGAGATCACTTAACCCCCAGTGGGTGGCAGGTTCTGCCCAGTGCTGGGTGGTAGAGCAATAGCTGCTGTGAAATTTTACATTTTAACTGAAAACCATTTTGTTTTGTCATTTTTTGTTTTGAATTTGAGAATAGGAAGGAATGAGAGTGTCATATGAGGCCAATTCCAGAACAAGAACAGAAATTGCATCCACAGTGTCCATAAAGTTGACAATTACTGTCATGATTTGTATTATTCTCTGGGCACATCTGTGTGCTCAGCACTCTTCAGAATATGCCAGAAAATATAGCCTCTGAGCCAAGGCATATACAATATGTAGCCCTGGGTAAGACTGCTCAGATATTTAAGTATGAAGTGTATAGTTATAGAGCACATGTTAATATCTATGAGTGGAAGTGGTGATGGCAATAGAAGTTTTGCCTGATTAAGGACTGGAAGATTTGACCCTCCAACTTTTTTTTGAGCTGCCCAGAGCTCCTGTGCCTGTTTTGGTTTCCTTTTCTGCCTGCAGTGGCCTTGATATACCTCAGAGGACTCATTTTTCCCCCTCAACTTTAAAATGTGTAATTTTCTTGGTATTTGGTTTTAAATATTCTCTTGTGAGAACTGCAACTCAATCACTGTGTTTAAGAGCCTTCTGGAAAGTAACTAGCCTTTAGCCTTTAAACAAAGGTGAAAGCAGTGTTGCTAACTCCTCATAATTTTGTGATGAGTCTCTTGATAATTATTGCTTTCCTTAAAGCCCCAGCTCCTGGAATCAAGTGGAGATGTGGTGATTTCAGCCTTCATTATTAAAGAAAAAGTAACTTTCTAGCCCTTGTGGCTGTGAAGAAAGCTTCAAAATGTGACCTCAGTGCACCCCAAAGTCTCAAAAAGAACACCAAATCTATTATTTTTACATAATCTCATGATTTTTAAGCCAATCTTGTAATGTTTGGTGAGCCTGACTCATGATTTTGAACATTTGGGGTTAGCAATACTGTGAAAGTGACTTGAAAGTTTCATTCCTGTTTAGTCAGTTTCTAGACTATTATTTATAGTATGGTAACACCCCTAGAGCCCAAAGAAGGTGCAGTATAAATTTACAGGGCCTTGCCCTAGTAGGATGTTTCCAAAAGCTAAACGATCTATTCCTTGGTGAACTGTAAAAAGTAAGTAGCCTAAATGATGGAAAGTGATCTAGATTTTTCTACAGTTATTTCAGTGGTTGTGTTCAAGAGTCAATAACAAAGAATATACATTAAAATTTTAAACCTAACCAGTGTCCCCTAAATGACTTGACAAAAGATGTCAGAACATGCTAGTGTTAGAGCTGAGTGGGTCTAATATTCATTTGTCTTTCTTTATATAGGATTTGGATACAGTGCTCTTGTGAGCTAATTTCTAAGTTATCTGCAAAAAAACTAGAGTTTTCAGGAACCTAATTGGCCTCTGGAATCACAGTTAAATTCCCTCTCCCCCTTACCAAAATCTGAAATGGTGCCCATGGGATTTAGTAATAGATTTTGTAGTGAAATGCAGCAGGTCAGGTTGTTGGAGAAGATGGAATTCAAACTTCTCTTCCTACAAATTTAAAGTTATCTCCATCCTTGCGCATAAGGGGAAAAGGAAGAGGAGATTCATTCTCTCCCTGGTATGAGAGTCTTCATTGCTTGGTAACCAAATTTGCCTACAATGCCTCCTCTAATGCCAGAATCCCTAACTGTCCCCTATTCTGCTATCAAACCTCCAACTTCTCTTTTCTTTTCCCCAGCAACTTCTACAATGCACACACTCACTTTCAATTTGAAATAGAATATCTGGGCAGTATAAAATCTCTTAAATTTGATACAAAAATGATCAATCTGAGGAATATTGTACTGATTTGGATGTGTGTGTTGGCAGGCACAGTGAAGAGCTATTGTCCTATATAGCATAGAAAACATGGGCCATGACCCAGGGTTGTAAGAAGCGACTAGTGATTTTGCACGTTCCAATTTTTGGGTTCCAAACTTGAATCACCATGAAGCGGTCTCATTTTCCAAGTCTGTATGCTCAGCACTTATTGAAAATCAGGCCTCTTCATGATGGCTCAAGCTGAGCATCCAAAAAACCCGAAGCATCCAAAATCTTGCACTTGCCAATAGTCTGTGCGGCAGGATCACTTCAGTGTAGAATTATGGCTGAATGAAATAAATTGATACTCATGAGAGATGGGAGATTTAAGTAGAGTAATAACTTCCACCCATAGCTTTCTAGATAGATAGGTGATGAGTATGTTTATGTACATTCATTTTCTCTGCCCCTTTCTTACGTGTATCTAAGTTGACTGGAGTTTATAGTTAATGTTGCTCACTGAAGTGTGAAAAGGACAACACAGAATTAATTTCTATTAGAGGTTATTCTTTCACCTCAAGCATAGCTTCCAAGTTTCATGTAATATAATGTGTGGCATTTCTAACTAGTATGAACAAGCTCCTGATTTCCTCCTCAGGGTCCCTTGAGCAGTGGAAGCAGGTGTGCGTGTGGATGGCAGGAGCTTGTCTCCTGCACCTCTCATTGATGGAGAAAGTTTGGAAGAGAATGGCAGCTGTAAAGAGCCATGGTGTTTGGGGGAGTGGCAGAGGACAGGGATATGATTGATCAAGAAGCCTAGGATAGACAAAGGTTGGGTTTGTTGGAGGTGGGGTAGGAACCTGTGTGGGTAGTTTGGGAGGGGTTAGGAGAGCCTGGAGCAGCCTGGTTGTGGGATTCCCCCATCCCATCAACATACAGCCAGGGAAGCAATGAGAGTGGAAGAAAAAAGTCAGCATAGCTGCCTGCAATTTCTGCACCATGTACTCCTGAGGGAATTCTGTGCCATTGTCTTCCTGCTTGCATTAGAATCCAGCGCGGGTGATGGTAGATGCAACATGGCTCTGAAATGTGTGATTATCAAGCAGATGCATGAAAACAAGTGAGGGTTGGAATGAATTCAAGTCTAGTCTTGTTTTTTTGTTTTGTTTTTTAATGTAGATCATATTTGACTCTCTTTAACTCTTCTCTTTTCTCCAGTTGTAAGAAAAAGTCCACATACCCTCCAATAACTCACCTGACTAGGAAAAATGAGTTTTGTTACCATCAAGCAACTCACAATGCCTTTTATGCAAAGTGGATATACTATTTCAGGTCACATGATCTGATTTCCAGTCCTATCTGAGATGTAAAGTAGCTAGCTTTTTAAGGGAGAAGACCTGATAGAGAGCAGCATATCTGTGCCAACAGGGTTGCCAGTAATAGTGAGGTTACTCTCTTTCAGTGGCTTTTAACAAATATTGTAAAAACAGTTTTCCTTTGATAGAGGATTGTTATTTCCATTGGGGAAGATGGGTACAGTGCTCCACAGAACATGTTTATAAATAGTATCAGCTGTATCAATTCTATTTTTCAGAGAAGAGTCACCAGTGTCACTAAAGATTTTATCACCTATGTCAGCTGGTAAGCAGGTCACTCAAAATTTTTACATCAGGTTTACAAAGGCCAAATAATGCCTTGGCTTTGTTCTTAGATGATTTCCAGACCTTCATGATAACTATTTCCAGATCCGCAGTAGAATGCTACATAAAATTAATCACATACCTGTTTAGTTACCGTGTGAATGACGTATGCATGGAAAGACTGCATGTTGTGGCTGATGTTTTGCTGAGGGACATATGCAGCATCATTCCATTGCCCAAATTGTTTTTTACTGTTTTAAATTCGTAACTGCACAGCTATTGCTCCAGTTTGTGCAATGACACTGTTTGATGACTATGTAGTAGTACAATGCAGAGTCAATTTTAATATGCTAGTGTTATCTAAAAGGTGATCTAAGGTACATGCTGGTTATAAACATGGATAAACAATAATAACAGACACAAAAAATGATGGTCATACTGGAAGTGGACTTACATTTTAGTCATAGCATATAACAAATAAAATAAACAGGTTGTACCAAACTTTTAGCCTGTCTTGGTCTCATGTATTCTAGTGTAAATCAGGAACAATATCACTGAAGTCATTGGAGTTACAGTAGTACAAAACTGATATAAATGAATGGACAATTAGGTCAACTAGGGATGACTAAATCAAAGCTCAAAATAAGAGAAGTATGTTTTTTTTGCTTAAGACAAATGTAATCTCATGCAGCACAGTTCATGACTTCAGATACCATATTGAGGCATTGGGATACATTGGTATACAAATCCATATGGATGACCTGTCTAATTCACACCGGATTCAGTAAGGGCTTGGCTACACTTGCGAGTTACAGCACAATAAAGGAGCCCCGGGTGCCCTCGCTCACTACCCATCCACACTGGCAAGGCATGTAGAGTGCTCTGACTCTGCAGCTACAGCGCTGCTGGTACTCCACCTCGGCGAGTGGAATAGTGTTTGCTGCGCCCGTGCTGGAGCGCCGCAGCACCAGTGTGGATGAGGTGTTGCATTACTGCGCTCTGATCAGCTTCTGGAAACGTCCCATAATCCCCTTAAGTCAAGTGACATGCGTCTGACGAAGTGGGTATTCACCCACGAAAGCTTATGCTCCAATACATCTCTTAGTCTTTAAGGTGCCACAGGACTCATTGTTGCTTTTTACAGATCCAGACTAACATGGCTACCCCTTTGATACTTAAGTCAAGTGGCCACTCTTGTCATTGTTTTGAATCACTGTAAGAATGCGGATATGCCGTTTGAAAGCTCCGTTTCTGACAGCCAGGAATGGTGTGTGTGTGTGTGTGTGTGTGTGTGTGTGTGTGTGAGTGAGAGGGGTGTGGGGGGGATGGGGAGGTCTGCTGCTGTCTGAACTTACAAGACAGCATGCTGACATGCTCTCAGCACCCCCCCCAACCCAATCTCTCTCCCAGGGCCACCCAGAGGATTCAGGGGGCCTGGGGTCTTTGGCGGCAGGGGGCCCCCGCTTCGGCGGTAATTCGGCAGCTGGGGTCCTTCTGCTCCGGGACCCACTGCAGAAGCGCCCTGAAGACCTGCAATGGGGGCCTCCCGCTGCCGAATTGCCGCCAAAGACCTGGCATTTTGGCGGCGGGTCCTGCTTCGGCGGTAATTCGGCGGCAGGGGGCCCCCGCCGCGAGTCTTCGGGGTGCTTCGGCAGCGGGTCCCGGAGCGGAAAGGTCCCCCCGCCGCTGAATTACCGCTGAAGACCTGGAATGAAGGACCCCGCTCCAGGGGCCCCGAAAACTCTCGTGCCCCACTTGCCCCCCCCTCGGGTGGCCCTGCTCTCTCCCCCCATATACACACAACACACTCCCTGTCACATTCCACCCCATCCCCCATTTGAAAAGCACGTTGCAGTCACTTGCATGCTGGGATAGCTGCCCATAATGCACCGCTCCCAATGCCGCTGCAAGTGCCGCAAATGTGGCCACGCCAGTGTGCAAGCAGCTGTCAGTGTGGACAGACTGCAGCGCTTTCCCTACTGTGCTCTCCGAAGATGGGTTTAACTCACAGCACTCTACGTCTGCAAGTGTAGCCATGTCCTAAGATACATAAGCATGTGCCGGTACTACTTACAAGCTCAAAATTAGGAATACGCTTAAATGTCTTGCTGAATTAGGGCCTAACAGTTAGATCTTGCTTTAGAAAAAAGCCCTAAATTGAGCTTGTTGAAGGCAACCCAGAGAATAAAAGGTTGCTGAAATTAAAATGTTTCAGTCATTATCCAGAAAACTTCTCCTGAGCCACTACACTAGTTGTGTTTCTGATATAAAATATGAATCCTTCACTAAGATATTGTCAGTGTTGTCTTTTAAAAAAATAAAAAAAACTATGCCCACAAAAACCTCCACTTACGAATGAAGGGCACAGCCCTAAGACAAAAGGACAGTCATCTAAACAAGCAATGTAGAGAGAAGATTTGTGAACATCTGTTGAATTCCATATCTCATCTGTACTCAGCTGTAAATCATTTAACAGCACCTGTGTTTTAATGTCTTTGAAGAAAGCTGGCAGCACAGAGGGAAAGATCCCTTGATGTGTGCAGTAAGCAGATAAGTTTAAAAGCTAATGCCCCCTGTGCATCCCCACCTCCCCCATCGTTTTAAAGATGTTTTGGAACTCTTTCAGTCATCACGAGACAGCTCTCCTTTAGCTGAACAGTGTTTTAGAAACAAATCTGGTGCTCTGTCAGCACTAAGTAGGATGTGAAACCACAACGATTTTATTAACAAAATAACGCAATAAAATAGAACCTAATTTTATAATCACTCTTTTATCCACTGGGTTCTTTTTAACTCTGGTAAACAAAGGAAGTACAAACACTCAGTACAGTACACACAAAGGGTCAAATTTTGCTTTCAGTTAAATAGCTTCAACCTTACTTGAAGTTAATGAGGTGGTACCTGTGTGACTGAAAGCAGAATATGGCACAGTCTGTATATGTTATTTGGGAAAACTTTCTCTTCTGTACTTCTCTAGTTCTCAATACGTTTCTGCCTCATATCAACCATCTGTGTTAGAGCTGCACAGTCTAGATGCACGCAGCCCCTTTTCCCAGCAACATGCATTTCCCCTCTCAAGTTGGCTGCCAGTATCATAAATACTGTTGACCATGAATTAAGCTTTGACACATCTGCCAAGAAGGTTGGCTTCCATGGAGTATGTAAATTAATGATTTTGTAAGTAATACTTTAAAATGAAAGGTTATTTTACAGTTTGTCTTAGACACTTATCAATGTCATTTTGTTTGTTTGTCTTTTCTATATTATTATTATTATTACCACAAGCCTGGACAAAAGATTGTCTATTCTCAGACCTCTGGACAAAGGAAGAGGTCTTACTCATTGACTAAAGGTTATTTTTACTACTAAAATAATGTGATGTGTTATGACTTCCCTTTGCAAGTTTTTAAGTTAGTTCTTTGAGCTATTTAGCATGTAACAGTTTGGAAACTAAAGGATACATTTTAAATTTACAACTCCAGAAAACAGCTTCACCAGCTGGATGGAAGAACAGTCTCTCTAATGGGCCTTTGTAAAAAAGGAAGGGGAATAATTGAATTTGCAAAGTGTAAGAAAATGGCAGAAACTCCCTTAATGACAGTGTCCTCTTGTCCTCCAGTTTGAAGGTGTCCTTCAAATTGACAAAGGCCCATTGATAGTCATATGGGGTAAAACTTCCAAAAGTGCCACAAAAGATGTTTTCACTGCAAAGTTAACTCAGGTGATTGGCACCCAGATTAGCATAGCCTGGGTATGAGCCGCTACACCTCAAAGCTATACCTGAATTGCTGTCCTTGCTGGTGCTGCACTCATCTGTGTGTGTTAATAGGACTTCTGGGGGCATATCCCATGGTTCTTTGTGCTCCAGTAAGCTGAGACACTTTTTGATTCTTTCCCAGAGAATTTTGGGTGAACTCCTGTCCTCTGGCGTGCAGGGGGAATGGTGGGAAGGCACTGAAGGACTATCAGCACTTAAGTGGTTTAGCCTGTGTTCACACTGCAACAGACAGGTTGCCGGTCTGAGTGAAAGCCTGTACCCCCAGATGATCCAGATAGCCTGGCTTGAAAGCACCACCAAACTCAGGTGAGAGGGCTAGAGCAATAGCCAAGTAAGAGCCAGAGTTAACTCTGCAATGAAGACATACCTTCAGGGTATGTCTACACTGCAATTAGACACCTGCAGCTGGCCTGACTCAGGCTCACAGTCTTAGGTTAAGGGACTGTGTAACTGCAGTGTTGTTGTTCGGGCTAAGGGAGCCTCCCATCTTGCAGGGTCCTAGAGCCCAGGCTGCTGCGTGAGCCTGAACATCTACATTGCAGTTAAACAGCCCATTAGCCAGAGCCCTGGGTGCTCAAGCCAGCAGGCAAAAGGCAGCCCCAGGTTTTTAATTGCAGGGTAGACATACCCTCAGTGACATAGGTGCCTCAGTCCCATTTTCAAAGATGACCTAGGGCTGTCAATGAACCTCCCCCCGCAGATTGGATGTAATTGCTGCCTTCAAATGGGAGGAATAAGCATACACTGTATACATTGTGTCATAGAAATAAATTAAAATAGACTTAAAATCATACTTCTGTATGAAAAATTTGGATTTTTTTTCTTTATATGACAGCACTTAGTGTATAATCCATTTCACTGCTTCCACGGTCTTGTCAGTCACTTTTACCCTAGCTAAGAAGAAACTTATAAATACCCAACAGGGAAGCAGAAAAATCCTTGATAAAGTTTTTTTGGTGTTTTTAAAAGGAAGTTTCTGTAAAAAAAATGGTGGTCCTACTATTTAGAGGGTGCCCAATCAGAATGTAGATTTAAAAAAAAAAGTCTTGTGTCCCTTTTAATATGATTCTGATCTTAAAATGATTGGATCACCTGAACATATGCCTTTCAAGGCATTGCCTCAAGGGTGACCAAGGAAACTTATGTAGATTCAAGAGCAACTCTTCTGTCTGACAAAAGCCCATATCCTGGGATGAAGGCTGAACAGGAATTGACTATCCCCTGCCAATCTGCCTGTCATGGAAACAGATCTCTTGAACTCTGTCACTAATCCAGGCAACAAGCAAGGGCAAGGAATAGTTTCTGAATAGTCTCTCATCTGTGAACTAGTTGGTAAGCTGCAGCCATGATACCACTGAGGTAAAGTTATTTAAAAACTAGTGTTAATTAGATCAGCAAGTGTTGGTTGCGGAAAGCACATCCCTCCAATCCGTGTGGCTGACCTTTAGGTGTAATATTAAAACACATCTTCTCTAGTGAACAGTTTCTCCTTCTTACTTTTTAAATCTTGTCGTCATTGCTGTGTGTCTCCACATAATGATAGAAAATTACCGACATTCGAAATGAGTCAGAGTATTCTTTGTTCTGAAAGTATCTGTTAATATTTTTTTCTTCATAGCCCTTGGGGTTTTTAGATGGTTTTTCTGTTGTATGTAGTTTTTAGCTCATCAGGCCAATGGAAAAGAAATCTCTCTGTCTGGAAGGAATTTTAAGGTGACTGATAACAGTGTGATCTTGAAATATCTTTCCCCAGCATTAATAAAGATATTGGTCTGAATGATTTTGTCATCTTTTCCTGATGCATGTTGTTCTGATTTATCTGAAGTCCGAAAAAAAATTCAAAATATTTTATGCATTTGAAAGCATTAGATTTAAAGTAAAACATTTAAGAATGTGAAACTGAGAGAGCAGCACAAACTTAGTGGAAAATAATCCCATATATATGCTTTGGAGTAAATCCACGAAACTATGCAGATTTATAGCAGCTGAGGATTTGGCCTTTTAATTCCAGAATACATGTACACTAATGCAATGAGAATGTGTAACAGGTTTGTGAAAGAAACAGCTCGAGTTATTTGCAATCTGATACAAGTGACTCTGATTGAAGTCAGTGGGAGTTGCTGTGGTGGAAGAATAGGGCTCTGCACAAATGAGTGTTCATTTTCAGAAGTGCACAGCACCCATGATTTCAGCTGAAGTCAGTGGAAGCTGCAGGTGCTCAATTAGGGTTGCCATCTGTCCAGGTTTTCCTGGGATTGCTCCTTGTTTGAGGTAGCTTTCCTGGGAAATCTGTAAGAGTGCTCAGTATGTTCTGCCAGCTGTCCAGTTTTATAGGCTTGGGATCATCCCAGGTGTCCCCCCACCTTTTTTTTTATGCTTGAAAGGAGCAACCCTATGTTCAGTCAGTACCTGTGAAAATCAGGATCGGAATGCCCATCAGATATCTAACATAACTGCACTTCTGACTGTGTTCCATTTAAGCTTATATATACATTTTGTTACATTAGTTTAAAAGTTTTGTTCTAAAGTGCAATTACTAATAGAAATATCTTACATAAAAAAACCCATGAGCATATTACAAAAGAATACCTATTTGAAATGTTTAGATCTATTACTTTATCTTCCCGCAATTGCTTTATGAGCATTTACCTGGATTTTATTTTTATATAGAATAACTGCATATTTAGTACATTCATCTGTTAATCAAATGATTTTTTATAAATGCTAAATTTAATAACTATAATCAGTCCATATGTTTGTGTTTGAAATGTAATATATACCATAGCTATACAAAGGAGAATCAGCATTCAGCATTCACAAATACACTTAATCGTAAGAGCTTTCTTGGTTGCTTTCTGGTATATATCATGGTCTGTTATTGTTTAACCTCAGCTGTTAATGTGAGTCTGAGTACACGATAATTTTTTTTATTTTAAATTTATTTGAACTGGGGATTTTTTGGCTGGAAGAAAAACTTTAGACATCAAACATTTAAAGAAATCCCTGGCATCTGCAACCTAGCTAACAATCAGTTTGCTCTATATTAACAAGCACACAGTGCCACCCTATGGACATAAAGTAAATGAAATCAGAGCTGGTGTAATGATGGCTTTGAGGTTCACCATATTAAGGGATTTTTTGTTTACTTGCCCTTCTGTGTTATATTAATGGCAAATTATGCATTTCTGAGGTTTATTTCAGCCCAATAAGTTTATACAATGCTCCAGCTTTCAAAATGTTTGTGATTAACTTTTTAAATTGTATTTTCTAAATGTTAAAATGCAATGCTAAAAAGTTTGTTAAAATCCTTACCTTTCTTTCAGATGTGACACCTCACATGGTGAAAACATTACAACTGAAAGAACCTTAAAAAACCCAATTTACTTTTATTCTGGTTGTTTTACTGTTGTTCATTTTACCCGTGTGAGATGGGGTGTTCACCCCACAGAAGACTTGAAGGTGGCTAGGTGGGCCAAGTAACGGCCTAGGCTGCACCTGAGGAAGAGCCAGGGCGTAATGAGGGTTTAATTAAAGAGGAAGCTCAGCTGGACAGGAACAGGAGGGGCCTGTATAATGGCTGGTAACTGAGAGTAGAAGGGGGTGGCAGAGAGACTGCATTCACTCTGAGGTGGAGAGAAGGTATGAAAGGTAGGAAGTAGCTCAGGGTTACAGCAGTAAGATTCAGGACTATGCAGACCTTGACTGCTTGTTGTAGGGTCCCTGGGCTGGAACCTAGTGTAGTGGGTGGGCCTGGCTGCCCCTACCCTACCATCCACTGGGCAGTAGTGCCGTTAAGGAGCAGTGAGAGGAAGG
Source organism: Mauremys mutica (assembly GCF_020497125.1). NCBI lineage: Eukaryota > Metazoa > Chordata > Testudines > Geoemydidae > Mauremys > Mauremys mutica. The sequence continues at coordinate 31,905,776 of NC_059076.1, read as the reverse complement.
CATGTCTGGGACAATGGGTCCTGAGAGACTGATACCCTGGAGCACTACAGTGACCTGAAGGGCCAAACCATGAAGGGGAGCAGTTGAGACGGGGAGAATGACAGAGTGAGCCACCACAGGAGGAATGTCAGCCTGGAAGAGCGAATCCCCAGAGAAACCAGGAGGCAGGTGCCTTCCCATGGTGAGCAGAGTACCCCGTGACACCGTATCAGAACTGTAAACAGCCCATCAGTTTGTTTTTTATTCATAGACAGTTCAGGCTCTTATTATATTGCCATAATACTGTGGTGTTTCAGTTTTCAACTCTACAGGGGGATGTTTGAATAATTTAAAAAAACCCACCACCGCTGTTTTCTTTGACATTTAAAAACAGTTCATGAAAGCTTTTCTATTTATTTTGGGCCTAAGCTAAGTTAATAGTGTCCCTTTAAGACGTGCTCTCTGGAGAAAGTTCAGTTCAGACTAAAGAGCCAGGCTTTTCAAAACTGAGTGCCTAAGGTTGGGCTCTTAAGGGTGAGATTTTCAAAAGTGCCTTATAGTTTGGTGTCTACCTCCTGTTGACACTTAGTGGGAGTTAAGCACCTAATTCAATTAGGCATGTTTGAAAATTCTACTCTATCAATATTAGCAGCAAAGAGTCCTGTGGCACTTTATAGACTAACAGACGTTTTGGAGCATGAGCTTTTGTGGGTGAATACCCACTTCGTTGGATGCATGATTATTGACACAATTAAAAAAGTGGCCTGTTTCTCAGAAGTGTTGAGCAACTTTTGAAAATTAGGCCACTTGTTTATATGCCTAAATATGGACTTAAAACTAACTTTAGATACGCACAAAAAATTTTCAGTAATGGGTATGTTTATATATGGTGCATGCATTAGCTATCTTTGCATATATATTTAGACAACTTACGTGGTGGTGATATTCTTGTAATAAATTGTATTTACCATGCAACTTTGACCACCTCACCTGTATTCAGCCTACTAATCCACCTCAGCTGGGACTATTTTGAAAATGCCACACTTCTGAACACCTTTAAAGAGCTAACATTTAAAACAAACAAACAGTTGTTTCACACAGATGTGGAGTCCTTCTTCCCAAAACACCACTGGTCTGAGTTGCAGAAAGGACAGTATATTTAGTCCTGGAATAATGATAGGTTATGAAATATAAGACTTTAAACCTATCAGTACTAGTCATAGCGGCTTTAGCTATTGGAGAGTTGAGAATTCATCCTTTCCGGTGGGTATAAAATACTTTCCCCGAGCCCTGGTCAGAGATACTGAATCACAATATTATTTTAATAAAAGAGGTATTTAAGATAATTTTTAGATATTTACAAATAGTGCACTCGGTACAATACATAAAAATAAAGACAGACTGTAAGGTAGGTAGACAAACAGAAGGTGAGACAAACCAAGAAATCTAGAAGCATGGAAAAATTAAAATTTTGTTTTCCAAACTATAACAGACTCATTTCTTACAGGCATTGGAGAGGAAGTGGGTTTGTCAGAAGGGACTTGACTGAGAAGAGGTTGGTCTTAGATCAAATATATTAATTACAATTCCCCTTTCCCTGCAAGACCTCTGGAGTTGGATTTATGCTACTCAGGCAGTCTAACTTGACAAGTAAAGGGATACAGAAATTGTAATTGTTGTTTATTGGTAAACTCTTTAAAACACCTTTACAATAGTTTTTCTGTAAAATGCTGGCATACAGAGAACTGACATTCTCTAGCATACAGAGAATTCAAAAAATGTCTGATTGTCATTTGCATGGTGGATGACCTGCATACTTGACTTTTTCACTTGGCTGTCACGAGCAATGTGTCATATCAAATTCATCTCAATAATACTGTTACATACAAACAAAATACAATATAGTTTGGTCTATCTGACACCTGCATTTTCATGCTTCCCTGCTTTTTTTGTGGTGATGGCTAATATTTAATTTCCAATAGAATCTGGTACATATGTTGATTTGGTATTCCATGTGTTCATGACACATTTTAATATTACATTTTACCATAGAAATTGTAGTAATGGTACCAGTTGTTTGTGCAGTGATTAAAATCTCAGTGTCAACTGAAGAGAAAACAATGTCGATTTCTCTTATGAGTTCTTGAATATAAAAGCCCTGTTTGAAAAATACACAGAGAAGTTGAAATATAAGGAAGATTCATGGCACATTTTTTTTAAAACTGAGATTTAAGCTCTCTCTCCTATGTGGAGTGAGGTTGGTGTGACTTCAGTTAGTTGAAAAGTCCCTGAATCAGTAAATTACAAATGCAACTAAATGCTTAGTATTTGTGTATCACATCAAGAAGCATAGGGTTTATGTGACTACTCTACTCTAAACCTTTGAACATTTTTAAAGGGAATAGCAGCAATTTCAATTCTGACTAGTTAAAGTGTATTGACTTGTCCTGAAGGTTTCCAGTTGGTGGTCTCTGGGAAAGCATGCCAATAAATATTTAGTATGCCAGCATTCATAATTTATTTATTACCCAAGACACTGCCTTGAACGCTTGCAGTTCCATTAGGAACTCAATATCTATTGGAGGTAGAGTGGAACAGATACTGTAAATTATTTCGCAAGAGTACAGGGAAAAATCTTGCTTTTAAAAAGACTTGAATTTTATATTGCACAATGAAATTGTACTAGAAGAATTAAGGGGCATATTATACAACCCTGTAGTAAAAGTTGTGTGGGAATAGGAACAGAAAGAATCCTTGCAGTGTTCCTGACAAATGTGCTCATCAGTGGGACAGGTCTCAAGGGGACTATAGTGTAGGCAGGGGCGGCTCTACGAATTCCGCCGCCCCAAGCAGGGCGGCGTGCCGCGCTGCTCGTGCTGCCGGGCGCCGGTCCCGTGCCTCCGCGGGATCTCCCGCAGACGTGCCGCTGGTCCCGCGCCTACTGTGGAGCTTCCGCAGGCATGCCTGCGGGAGGTCCACACGAGCCGCGGGACCAGCGCACCCGCCGCAGTCATGCCTGTGGGAGGTCTGGTCGGCCCGCGGCTCCATTGGACCTCCCGCAGGCATGACTGCGGAAGGTCCACCGGACCCACCTGCTGCCCTCCTGTTAAAATGCCGCCCCACGCGCGTGCTTGGCGCGCTGGGGTCTGGAGCCGGCCCTGAGTGTAGGAAGGAGAGGAGCTTCCGAACTTCACATATCCAGAGATCTGCAAGAAAAGGGATCTCCTATCCCCTTGTGTGACAGTCTCCTCAGTTGCCTCAGAGTTGAAACAAAAACCTATAATTATTGGTATTAATTAATTGGCTTGCACATATTTTTGGGGGGGGGGAAGTACTGGCGTAGTTTAAAAAAAAAGCCATGGTAACATCTATATTAAAAGTTTAGAAAAGAAGGGGCAAGAACAACTTGAGGGGGCAGGGGAAAGAGGATTTCTTTCTTGGCTGCTATAATATAGTAAGAAGTGTTCTGCATACTTAATGAAGCCAGCCAGCTGCTGAGCTCAGATATATTAATGAGTTTCTACAGTAACTCAGAATAAATGTAGTGTGAAGCACATGGGCTTTGTCCATGTCACCAAATATTTGCAGATAGTTTTCCACATAGTTCCTCATAATCATTGCCATGTTAAAGGATCATCAAGTTTTTTAAAATAAACTATGGACAAAAGATGAAAGGCAGTGCCTCCTTACAATTAAAGAGTGATTAAAAAAATGTGGACTAAAGCAAACTTAATTGTTTGTATTAAAATATTCTTACTGAAAAGTTGGAGCCTGGTTATATGATGGGTTTAGTGCCCTCAACTCTCATTGAATTTGCATCCTTTCAAAGGGACACTTATCTCTCTCAGTCAAGATGACATGGTGTTTTTTAGTTTAAATCTGACATCTGCTTTTTAAATTCTGTCCTCTGACAAATAACCTAGGAAAATAAAGGGATATAATACAAAATCTGAGGCATAACTGAAGTATATACTTCAGTTTCTATCAGGACAGAAGCTGGACTAAGTATTGACATCAATGGGACTCACTTCTTTTTTTTATCCCTTAAACTTGAGGTCAATGAAACTTCTTACATACTTAAGTGGTCCGTTGGATTAGGATCTCAATCACTTCTCTCTAATCCAGGTTTTACACAAACTTGCACCAGTTTAACTAAACTAAAATATTAGTTTTTTAAATTGACCTAGTTAAATTGGTGCAAACAGATTTAAATATGGTTTATATTAAGTTATCTTAATTCTGTTATTAACTGACTGAAGATCAGTTGACATAAGCCATTTTAAAACTATTTTAAAACCAGGACAAGGCTGAAGCATTTCAGCTGGGGTCTCACACTTCTGCTGCCCATGTTGTATCTGTTTTGTGGATAAGAGTGTCCACACAAACCTTTACCGAAGTTTAGCTTCAATAGATTTTTAAAGTGTGTGTGTAGACAAGGCCCCTAACCACTGTCCATGATAGCAGTGGAAAACTAGGCTTCTAGAATAAACTCAATCTTGATTTAAAAATTGCCATAAATCAGGTTTGTGTCCATTTGGAGGGACAGTTTCTCTGTGAGAGAATTTCTTTCCAGGGCAATACTCTGAATTTAAAAAAAAAAAAGAATTGCAAAAGCAAAAGTAATGTTGGTAAGGAATAGATCAGGCCTTGTGTATCTATGCTCATGCATGGATGCTAATATCTGCTTGGGGGATGCAGAGCTCTCCTCATGCTGCAATCCTTTGATTTCACAAAGTCTGATGGTTAATCCATCCAGGTATTTATATTATCTCCTTGTCATGTGCCTCTCCTTATCCTCCCATTAACTGGTATGCAACTTCTATCCAGCCAGTCGGCACTCAGCATGAGATCCTATTTGTGACAGTTGGTGATAGTTCCTGCTGCTGTTAGCCAGGTTCCATCTTGTCCCCATCTGGCCGTGTTCTCCAGTGCTGCTGTTGTTTACCCTAGCCTAGTGCCAGCCAACTTGTCTCTCTTACTTTTCAACTCCCAGTCATCTCTCTCTTCTGCCATTACCTGGCTTCCACCATCAATCTCCTTCTCCCTGTCTCCATTCCTGTCATCCACTTCCCTCATCCTATCTCCCAAAGACCCTTCAAACCTCTTCTAGTGCTTCTTCTACATCTCCCTTCCACTTCGGTTTTTCAATTCCCTTCACCTTCCTCCTATCTGAATCCCACCTTAGGAGCTCCACAGCCCAATCTCTGCCCTGTTCCCTTGAACATGCAAAAGGGAGTGAACAGGTTAATTCATTCATGTTTTCCTTAACTAGCAGGTACGTAGACTGGAAGCAGCCAGACTGAAAGAGTACATATTATAAATAGTAAGTGTTGTGGTGAGCTACTTGTCAATAGGTGATGGTCTTGGGACTGAAATTTGAATAAATTGATATGCAAATTTATTCCTGGGAAAGGAATGCTGGGATTTACCTTAGACTGTTAAAATAATTAGTTATATAATGTTACCAAAGCTTCACTTTTGAAGCTGTTTAGGATTCCAGGAGGGTTTACAAGATGTTACACAGGAGAACCGGAAAATAGGTCAGCGTGCAAGACAGGCTGTTAAGTGGGGAAACTGGGCTCCTAAAAATACATGAGAGGTTTAGGTATTTGTGCATGTTTCTTATTTGGGTTCTGAGAGACTCAAGGCTTTTATAAAGAAACTCAGTGGCCTTCTGAGTTTACTTGAATTATTATTTGGCTTATAATGTGCAGTGAAACTGAGAGAAGTATTTTTATAAATATGCTCAGACAAAGAAATATATTACTCATCAAAATCTATTGCACTTTGTCCTTGTCAGTTTCATCTCCCATCCTTTCACATACAGCCTTGCATTTGCAACAGCCCAGAGACTTGAATCATTGCCCAATAAAAAGGGGAAAACCAGAGTCTTTCTTTTGCATCCTGCACAATTTTATGCTTGGAATTCTGCTACTTTCTTTAATCGCTCATTAATTAGGAAAAGTGTTTATTATTATTAAGATGTGCAGCATTTCAAATGGACAGTGTCCACCTGAAGCCTGAGCTAACGCCAAATGAAGCCAATAGGAGTATTTGAATGGGAATTGGATCAGGTCCTTAGGTTGTTTGTTTACTGAGATACCACCACCTGATGGTGCTGCAGTTTTAAAATGTAAATAACTTCACTCTTCTTGTGACCACTATGTTTGTTTATATGTATATATGTATCTGTGTCTGTGTGTGTGTGTATGTATATATACATGCTTATCTGTGAAGTTTATAGGTCTTCATGTCTTCTCTTCCTTGGGGGAATCATCTGGTTAAGGGGGACTGTCTCTTTGTATGCACGCAGTGTTGTTGTAGTTGTTTAGGTCCCAAGATATTAGAAAGACCAGGTGGGTGAGGTAATGTCTTTTATTGGACCAACTTCTGTTGGTGAGAGAGACAATTTTTTGAGTTTACACAGAGCTCTTCTTCAGGTCCGGGAAATGTATTCGGAGTGTCACAGCTGAAAACAAGATGGAACAGTTTGTTTAGCGTAAGTAGTTAACATGTATATCAAGGGACCATTCAAGGTGAAGTGGCCAGTTAACACCTTTCCAGTCTCCACCTAGAGGGGAAAGGAGGAAACAAAGAAGCTGGGGGGATGTTATTGGGTTATAGATAGTTGTAATAAGCTATAAATCCAGTATCTTTATTCAGTCCGTGATTTTTGGTGTCGAGCAAAGTTATGAATTTAAGCTCTCAGGCTTATCTTTTGGAGGTGTTTGTGCAGGTTTCCTTTGAGGATGAGCAATGAGAGGTCAGATGTAGCGTGATTGCTTTGTAAAAAGTGTTCACACACAAGTGATAGGGTGTTTTTGTCTTCTATCGTTTTTCTATCATTCAAGGATGGAGTGATTGTCTTGTTTCACTCACATAGTGCACTGGATGAAGTACACCACATGTTGTGAAAGGCATATGTAGGACCTATGGATCTTGAAAGGTATGTTGTGGAGAGTGTTGATCATCATAGCAGTGGACATGTGCCTACAGGTTTGACATCTGTTGTTATGGCAGGGTCTGGTGCTGTTTTGAATTGGCCTATCCTGGTCTGTGAGGAGCTTACTTCTGATGATGAGCTTGGAGAAGTTGTTTGAAGGCTAGAAGGAGGAGGTTCTGGAAAGATTTATTTTAGGATATGGTCTTCATCAAGTATGGGTTGCAATTGTTTGATACCCTGTATGGGTTCAAGTGTGGGGTGGTGGGTGACAACTAGGGGTGTGTGATCAAAGGGAATTTTATTTCCACATTGAAGCAGGTTCTCTTGGAGTATGTGGGTGGTCTGTTCCATGATGCAGTTTATTTCTCTGGCAGAGTGTCCTTATTTGATGAAGGTGGTTTTAAGTGTGTTAACATGTATCTCCCAGACTTTCTCCTTGGAGCATATTCTGTGGCATCTGAGTGGCTGGCTGTAGATAACAGAGTTTTTGGTATATTTGGGGTGGTTACTGGATCTGTGAAGGTTGATGTGGTGATCCATGGGTTTCTTGAATATAGTTGTTTAAGGGTTCCATTGTTGAAGCTGACAGTGATGTCCAGGAAGTTGGTGGGAGTGTTCTAGAGAGAGTTTAATGGATGGGTGGTGGTGGTTTAAGTTATGGTGGAGATCTATTTAGGTCATTTGTCCAGAGGAGGAAAATAGCATTGATGTATCTCAGGTATACCGTTGATTTTTGTGTGTCCAGCAATTCTTCCTCAGCATGGCCCATGCACAGGTTGGTATATTGGGGAGCAATCCTGGTACCCCTGGCTGTTCGTTATTGAATGTAAAATTGTTATGGGTGAGGATGAAATGGATACGTTTGGCAATTGCTTTGTGGCGGATATCGGAGTGTTGTCCATATCCTTCCATTTATTTTGGATTATCGAAGTTCTGCTCTGTAGAATAGACTAATGAACTAGGAGGAACCAGGGAGACAAAAGGAAGAATGGGGTGTGGGACCAGCCCTACTAATGGTGGGAAAGAGAGAGCATGCAGTAACTGGAAGTAGGGCTACAGAAATTAAGTTGGCTCCAGAGGATTGTGCAAAGGTGGGCTGTTTGGAAGCTAGGATGACATCCATGTGGGGGATTTTAAATTTCTCCAAGCCACAACAGTTGAATTGTATTTGCTCCCTGTCCTGTACAGATCCACCAGAGACCCAGAGCAGAATATTGTTTCTCTCCTCTACGAGATGTATATCCCTAGAGTGTACTGCTTTTGCACCATTCCAGAACACTGTTCTTATAAAACTAAATTGCCAGCCAGACATACTCAAGTACAGTTCAAAGTTACAGACTTTGTGTAGTATTCAACATGAAGCTTTGTTAGTCAAAGAATCCTTTGACAGAAGGGGCTTATTTTGTGTATGTATTACTTTAAAGTCCCAGTGTCTTTTCATTAGATTCACAGGGTATTTCTTTCCCTGAAGGGTGAATTCCCTTGAATAACATTGTGATTCATATAAAAATAAAAAAGATCCTTCCTTCCTGTGGGACAGGTGGAATTTTATGGTTTCACAAATGCAGTAGTTAAGGAAGATGGGTGAGAGAGAGAGAGAGAGAGAGAGAGAGAGAGTGTGAGTGTGTGTGAGAGAGCGTAAAATCTACATAACTTGCCTCTTGAGCAGTTACAGTCTGAGCTTCTGCAAACAACCCCATTAGCATCCACCAAACCTTACCTGAGGGGAGCACTTCCAGGCCTGAGAGGATAACTCCATTTCCCTGCCTCCATACTCAGATCACCAACAAGGGTATCAACTGTGGAGTGTTCTGTGATATTCACATCTGTTCTTTGGGAGCTGGTATGAAACCATTAAATATGTAGGCCACAGAACAGCCTGTCAAATGGTAACACGAAGAGCAGTGATTTACATTTCCTTCTTCCTTTTCTGATTTCCCCTCTCTTCCTATTGCATCTTCTCAGCAAATAATCCTTTCTTGGGTGAAGAGGTTAACGAAACATCATTATTATACAAATAATACTTAAGCCCTCAAAAGGTTTTGAGATTATCTTCCATTTTTCACTGATGTGAATTGTGAGCGCCTTAGTTATTTGTTTGGTGAGAAGGGATTACAGATGTTTTGTTTATATTAATTATGGAGATATGTCATTAGTGTTTCTCATATGGGACTCCTTTTTTGGATGATATTAATTTCCTGCTAGGGAAATTAAACTTTTGGGGCTCTCTAGAGAGCCATCTAATTGATTTTGTCTGCTTCCATAGTCCACTAGACAGTAGCCTCTTAATCTGCCTATCATTTAATGTTTCCAGGTAAATGTTACGTTGAGTCACTGTTCTTGGCATTTAAACCTCACAATTTAGTTCAACTTGAGTTTGTCACAAACAGTAAAATGACATGGGGATCACAGCGAGAAATGTTGGTACATACACCCCCTTTGGCAGTATCTGAGGTCTCAGAGGACTATCCAGGGATGTGGGTTTCATTCACAAAATGGATGGTATTTTTTTTCCTATTCTAATTTTGAAATGTAGTATCACCAAATACATTTCAATAGTTGGCTGTCACTTCCTTGGTTTTTGCAGGTTATTCTGCCCTAGAACTTAACCTGTCGTAGTTTAATGGAGGGGTGACATTTAGTCACAGTTTGACGTTTTCCCACCAGTAGAAGTTAAACCATCATTTGTGAAGGTGCATTTCATTGTATCACAGAGTCTGTTAGAGGGTCAGTTTCATTTCCAGTAGAACTGACTGACTTATAGTCAACGTAATTACATCAGGGTCGAACTGATCTCATCATGGGGTTGAAAGATATCACAAGCACTTTTACTGGGTGACTGGAACCCCAAAATGGCATTTTGCTTTTGGTTTTCACACTTTAAATCTTTTATCACCAAAGTAGAACTCTGTGCAAGAGTCCTTATTGATCCTCCTCTAGCAAAAGAGGAAGCATTTTTGTCATGACATGTACCTAATATTCCGATCATTGCTGTAAAAATACAAAGAGCATTGTCTGGCATTTAAATTATTTGGCACATCTCCTTTTCTTTATCCAAAACCCAAATAGTGTTGTGATCTAAAGGGCCCAATCTATCAGAAAATATCTGCAGTTTCGTGGCCTGATGGAGGTGGGTTCTGGAGGAGTCCCAAAACTATAACAACCCAGCATGTGATGGAATTGTGTTCCTCAGTTCCTGCATCTCACATGGACATAGTATGGACATATTCATCACCTTGGGCTACACGCAGTCCCAAGACAGAGAACAGTCCACAGCTTTGAATATCATTAAAAAAAAAAGCCTTATCTAGTTAAAAATCAAAATAGAGAAACACGCGCAAGTCCCTCAAACTCCCAAGGAAGGCTGGTGAGTGGAACTCTCAAACAAGGATAAGGGGCTTATCCCTGCGATATTGAGGGCGATTTGTAATCATTCAAGGGAAACCCTCCCTCCTTATCACTAATTGATTCATGTAGAGTGTGAATCTTCAGTCCAGTGGGGTTCTTTCTGTTCTCTGGTTGAATGGTACTAACAGACGTTGCACCAAATTATAGTCTGGTTTCATTTGAAATGGCCAAAATAATGTTGGGAAATGGCCTCTGTAATGGAAACATGAGATTTTTAACTGTAGTAACACTATCAGATACCTCAATAAAAATAATTTATGTAAACAACTTGGGCTGGAGGAAGTGAAACCAAAATGTTCACAAAGGTGATACAGTACTGGAGCATTTTCCTATATTGTATGCATGGGCCAGGGTATGTATTATTCTAATGAATTAAAGAGGGAAAATAAAGAACTCCAAGGATATGCTTACTCCTGGGAGAATTCTGCACTAAAAAATTTAAACTTCAGTGCACAATATGTTAAAATTATGCACAATTCTGCATATATTCTTAGTCAACTGCCAGTTTCAATTATGTTGGTAATTTATTTCAAAATATCTGTCAGCAACTATGTCTGTAACAATACAGACAACAACATAAATTCCCCCAGGAGTTGAGAAACCCTTATGAAAACCCAGGTCCTGTTTCTCTATATCCTCCCCGACACCCTCTCATCCCAGACACTCGCACCCTCTTTCTTCCCCCCACCCCGCGAGCCCAGGGAACCAGAGGGAGAAACAGTCTGATGCTGGGTGTGGGCTTGTACAGAGTTTCCTGCACGCCGCCTCCTTCCTTCAGGGCATGCTGGGAACTGAAGCTACATGGAATCCTCCAACTCCCCCCACCCCCACAGTGTCCTCTTTTTTTGAGTTGGGGAGCTGGATTCTGCTGGGTCCAGTGGCTCCTAGTGGTGGCCAGGAGCTCTGCAGCTTCAATTCTGGGGGGGAAAAAGGAAATTCTGCACAACATAAATTCTACATAAATTCTGCATTGTGCAGTGGTGCAGAATTCTTCCAGGAGTAACATAGATAACTACTGTGGGCACGGTCTCTGTTAGCTTATTATAATGCAGAATTCACCAATGGCTATATGAAAACATTATTTTGGGGCACAAAAGCAGGGATCTGATGGTCATAGCTAGCATTTAGGCAGATCTTCAGTAAATGAAGTACTAGTAGCTTATGCTGGCTCTTAGTGCATTTCCATAGCACTCAAAAGTGTGTCCTAGTTGCCAACGCACATCCCAGACTGAACCAAATGTGTGAAAAATGCCTATCTGAGATTTATTACACAGATGTCAGTTGCATTTTTTATTTAATTCAGACCACAGAGATTTTTATTACAATAGGTGAACTACCTAAGGCACATGGGGATCTTTTTACTTTTGCAGACAAAATATATAGAGATAGATATAAGCTGGGAGTCAGCTGCAAGGTTGCTACTAAAAATTATTAGACAACTGAGCTAAAAACTGGGAAAATGTCATCTGCCTCCCCAGCAGTTCAGCAAGCTACATGGGGAAATTCCCTGATGACGTTAGCAATGCAAATGTGCATCCTGAAAAGGACTTTATATGCATGACCCGGACCCATGCCACTTGCTTCTTGGTGGTCCTTAAGTCTGCATTGAAACTATCTCAAGCTTTTAGCTTGATCTTATCACGTGTTCTGAGTTCAAGTGCAAAATGCTTTGTGTGTCTATATATATTTCTGGCTTATGACAGTCAAATTCTTGTCTGGAAAGCAAAGAGAGTATCAAAGGGACTTGTGAGATTTGAGGTTGACTTCAGGAATCAGTCAGTGCACTTGGCTTACAAAGAGTGGAATGTAAATATTAACTGTGCTGTCCCAACATATTGGGTGCTGTATCATATGTGCTGCACAAATACTAGAATCAAATTATTCTTATCTTGCACCCACAAAGACATGGGCAAAGATTTCATTTCACTGAATCCCAATGAATACATGCACTTTTCCCACTTATCCCAGTGGGGATTCACAGTCACAGAGAGAAACATTTTGTATTTGGAAAATCAAAGTTAGTCAGTCTCCTGTTTTACTTTTCAGTTTATTATCTTTTGACTGTAGGAGTTATTAAGATCTGATAAAATGCACTATACTATTGCATTTTATTATTGTTTATTATTCATCGCAAATAGAACCCCTGGTATGTCTTAAAACACTTTGCGCAGGTATTTAATTTAGCTATTACAAAATCTAGTAATGCAATATATTTCCTTCATTTGGGCTTGGATTTCCCAGTGTGCTTAAGCATTGATCTAACTTTGAGCACATGAAGAAGTCTACTGAAAGCAATGGAACTACTCATACTTAAACATGTTTATTTACTTTGCTGAATTTGGGCCTCAGTAAAGTCTCCTCCTGGCTTCAGCAGCTGGCCAACAACCTTGAACAATACTAGGCCCCAGTTTCAAACACAATAAAAACTAGTCAATCATAAAAGAATTGGGTGCTAAAGAGTCATAAAAGAGTTATTTTGTGGGTGTTGGTGGGTTAAGTAAATGCTTAACAGTGCTCATGAAGGGTATCAAGACTGGCAGCACCAGAAACTGAAACCATCCATTTATCCACTGATCTTCGCAGCAAAGGTAGTCGCAATGCAGGCTTTTCCAAACCATGTTCCACCGTACCTCAACCTTTACTTTATGCTGAGCCTGACAGCTAAGGAACAAATTAGTGTTAATTAAATTAATGTTCCTAGTCAGAACTCTGGCTCTTATTCCAGTAGGCCATGCCTACTTTGGAACACACAAAACCAAGGTTGTGGAGGCATGATGTGGCTGCTGTTTTCTGTGATAGATCTAGTGTCAAAAAGCCATGGAGCACAGCAAGGTGCTAAATGCCAGGCAGAGAATAATCAGGCATTTGAAAAAGTCCAAGACCGATAGTCTTTCCTATTCCGTACTAAACAGATAAAAGTCCAGTAGCAAGTAGGCTTATAATGGACATTAAGAAGTAGCGAATAAAAATAGCTAAGGCAAGCTATAACCAATACATTCAATGTATCTTTCTCAGTTTTGAAGGGCAAAAGCCTTGGTTTCAATGCATATTTTCCATCAGCGTAACTTGCTTATCGTCTTACAGTTCAGAAGCCTCCAGCTTTAGGCTGCTTCTGCAATGTTCAAGAATGTTTTTAAAAATACATTTTAAAAACCCATAGAATATTAAATACTTTCTAGACAAGGATTTGCTTCATCTCTAAATTCAGGTCCATAGTTATTCTGAACCCTGATTCTCATTCACTCCTATAATAGGTGCTAGACTGGATGAGCATTAAGAGCATATATTGGAAGCAGAGATTTTTTCCAGTGTGAGCTGTATATATATTCTTGTTAGAGAGGGCTCTCTTAAGACACACCCTATGATGGGCTGCGTGGAGCCATCCCACCCCAAGAGGAGCTCATTGGTGTATAGGGGAATGCACACGCTGCTACAACCCTGCAAGAAGTGCAGCATGCTTCCCTTTGCATGCCAAACCTGCATGGAGGGGTTCAGGGCTGCTGCCCTCTTTCCCACCTTATCTCTTTTTGGGCACTTGGAGCCCGAGGCAGAGGGAGCAGTCTCTTTACTCCCTATGTTAATTTGCCCTAACTGGGCCAGAACATTTGTATGCAACATCACTTGTCATTTATCACACACTGAATAAAAATGCCCTTTGCTCTCCAAGAGCCTCATCTTCTCAAATTGCAAGTGACCATTACAGTATCAATTGCTGGACGAAACCCACAAAAAATTGTCCCTAAATTTGCTGTTTATAATAGCCTGAGGTTCATCCTATCATGTAAAACATTTGGAGTTAAATCCTGGCCCCATTAAAGTCAATGGCAAAGTTCCCATTGACTTCAGTGGGGTCAGGATTTCACCCCTGGAGTTGAAAGGTGTCTTCTATTTCTAGCTGTTTCAGATAGTTCTTATGTTTCTATTTAAAAACTTCACAATGTGCAAAACAGTATTTTCCTTCTTCTTGCTGTTTACTGTGTGTGACAATTATTTCTAGCATTCTTTCTTCTGCTGTACGGGAGTGCTAGTCACTTCCTCACCTCTGTGGTATCTTGCCAGATGTAAGACACTTAGAGGCCAGCCACCCATAAGCAAAATCACTCCTTTCAAAATAAAATTACTTTCCATTTTTTTTTGATATTTTAAGACTTCTTTTCATAGTACTTCCTAGCGTTGCTTATTTTCATGCGGTGCTGATGGGGCTACTTCTGCACTGCCACCACCAGCAGCAGGGCAGAAGTAAGGGTAGCTTGGCGACACTCGCCCCCACAACTCCTTTTTGGGTCAGGACCCCTACAATTGTAATACCCTGACATTTCAGATTTAAAGAGATGAAACCATGAAATTTATTATTTTTAAAATGCTATGACTCTGAAATTGACCAAAATGGACTGTGAATTTGGCAGCGCCCTACCGATAAAGGCTATTGGCAGGCCAAGATGTAAACTGCCACCTCCTTGAAAATCCCTCCATGGCCATCCCTAATATAGCAACAAACAGGAGCAGCTCAGTGGCACCCCAGCTCAAGCTTTTGTCTCTGCTCTCACCACACAGCTCTGCTGCAACAGGACAGTGGACACTTGCCCCTGGGCTGCATGTAGCTTTGGATGAGTGAGGAGGAAGAGGCACAGGGAAGAAAATAATAGAAACCAGTAGATATGGAAAGAAAACACAAGAAGGAGAGAGAGAGAGCAGAAACAAAAGGAAGAGGAGAGAAAAAAGTAGATAAGGGACAGTTGTGCTTTGGCATCATGCAAGAGGATACAATGGGGTGGGAGTCCGCTCACCAGTGCATCACAGGATAGGCCTCCAGCAGAAATAAAACTGGGAGCCATTGGATTAGATTTATGACCAGGCTTGAGAGCAAAAAGAAAATATTTTAACTCCGAGGTTCTCAAACTGTGGTCCGTGGACCACCAGTGGCCTGCGAGCTCCATTCAGGTGGTCCGTGGATAGTTCCCTCTGTGTGGCCGCACACAAGAGAATGAAGGGCCACTCACCTAATTAGTGGAGCCGGGGAGAGATGGCTCTCCTTCCCAGCCTCAGCTCTGAGGCTGCTGTGGCGGGGGAGAGTGGAGAGGACCCCCTACCTCCTTCTCAGCCCCAGATTGGGGGCTGCTGTGGTGGGGGAGAGAGAGCACCATCCATCGCACTGGAAAGGTAAGTCTACTGATAATAAAATTTGAG
The DNA here is from genome assembly GCF_020497125.1 of Mauremys mutica. Classification (NCBI taxonomy): domain Eukaryota; kingdom Metazoa; phylum Chordata; order Testudines; family Geoemydidae; genus Mauremys; species Mauremys mutica. Next base: position 31,890,259 of record NC_059076.1, on the reverse strand, counting down.
TTGTGTTTTTTTATTAAGGCTTTTTTATATAGTGCTTTTATCCAAAGCACTTTACAATAGTTAGCTAACAGTACAAACAACATTTGGAAAGATCATTAAGTGGTCCGCCGAGACCCTCAGCAATTTTTAAGTGGTCCGTGAAAAAAAAAGTTTGAGAACCACTATTTTAACTTGTATCTTAGTATTACAGTTTTTAGATGCAATTTATAAACCTACATAAATTAAAGTATTTTTCTAAACTTTATCACTGTGATGCTTTAGTGGATTTTGGGCAAAGAGTCCCAACTTAAAGTGAATCATCATTACAGTGATAGATACTGTGCTGGCAATCTGATGTAAGCCTTGGAGAAATGTATACCAAACAGAATGAATAAAATGAGGTCCCTGGAAAACTGACCACAGCGAAATATAGCTGCTGTCAGCTGTTAGAGTGCAAATGTATTCTATTACGGCTATGAACAAGTCCTTTTCTTTGTCCTCTGTGTGAGCTCAGGTCAAGCAAATCACTCCATTTCCATAGATGTGATTCCCAACTTGACTGTCAAGATTGGAAATCAAACTGTATACTCTCCTGGGCAATTACAACCATTTGCCTTAAGAGGCTTTATTTGCAGTCATGTTTGCTGAAACCATGTGCTGCTTGGTGAATTCTCCAGTTTTTAAAAGCAATATGGACAAACAGTCATCCTACGTTTTTACCAGTGAAGCTTGTTTTTTTTTTTACCCATTAAGAGTCAAACAGTGCATGTAGTTAACAATAAATTCTGGCATCTGTTCTTAATCTGTGGTGTTTGATACTGTTGAGATTTAAAATATTTTTTCAGCAACATGGATGGGATTTTTTGGTACAATGTTTTAATCTGTAGGTGGATTTACATATTGCACTGCAGCTGTCTACAGCTAGCTAGAGTAATGAGTCTGCAGTTGAGAGGAGCTGCAGAAAGCAGACAGCAGGAGAAGAAAGGAGTGGCATTATTTCATTATACTTGGGAGTGACAGAGACCAAATGCCTTATAACCTCCACTTTCCACTGATCTGAATGGATCAACTGATAATGCCCCTGAGGGGCTTGGTTAGCACCAGTTAGAACCTGGCATACAGTTGAACACAGTCCCAGTGCAGCACAATTCCAGCCTATTCCTTCTTTGCAATGTCAGCTCAAACCTCCACTTTAACTGAATATACCATTTTTGTCCCTAATTGTATGGTTGACAGCGTTTTTTCTTCTTCAAAGCTGAACCCAATTCCTTATTCACAATCATAAGTGTTTGAAGAATACTTGATTCCTCATCCACAAGCTGAATTTTTAATGATTCTGGGATTGTTTCTCACATTACAGCTTGTGTTTTGTAAGCCAAGAACATTCTTTTCTGGGAAGTCAGTTGGCTCCATATTCCTCTTAGCCCTTTACAGCTGCCAGCAATCAGATTATTGTAAGTGAGATTGTAGGTTTTAGTGTCAGGTGGAATAATTTTTGCAAACAAGATGGGGTCTGTTTCAGTTTAAGTTAGTAGCAAAACACCCATTGACTTCTATAGAAACAAGACTGTGCTGCCATTTAGTTTTTTTCTGCTTTGATTAATAAAAATCAAATATTTGTACTGTATCCAAACTGAGATCTACAAATATGCATTCCTCACTGTTCAGGGTTACTTAAAAATATTTTTTTCCTTACTACTGGGCAACATTCAATTGTCATAACATTGACTTGGAACACTAAAATAAGCTAGTTACTTTGACTTATTGGTAGCTATATTTAGAAAGAATGCTTATTCCTAATGAGCTCAATCATGCACCAGTATACGTGCCTACACAAGGGAGTTAGCCGGTGTAAAGTACCTTCTAAGAGTTGGATCTTGTGGCCATTAAAAGTCAATAGTAAAGCTCCCATTTACTTTAATGGTGCAGGATCAGCTCTTATTCCCCAGCACAGGCAACCTGCATTGCAGGTCGCAGTGTTCTGAGAACAGCAGCTGTCACTGGATCATTAGTTCCCCTCTTGTGTCGGAGGATGGGAACTGGGTGCAACTGAGCTGGTGTGGAAGGAGCAGTAAACTGCACCAGGAAAAGTGTTGACACAGCTTAATCTCTCCAGGGAACAGCTTCTTGCTATCCCTCACCCAGGGCAGATTGCAAAGTGCCAATCGTGGCCATTATATTTTTCCAAAGCTGATAATTTTATTTATCTATTTTCATATGAGGGTATCTTTGCAAGTGGAAAAACACCCTAATGTCATCAAAGGACACTTAATCTTCCACTTGTGATTTTTTTTATTAAAATCAGACCTAGACAGACAACACTGTTAGATTTGAACAGTATTCCTCTGTGATTACATTTAATTTTGGCTGAAGGTACTTGATATTTGTTTTTTGTCAGTGCATTACAAAAATAGTTAATTTGTTAATAAATTAGTTAATTTGGAATCAAGATTTAAGATTCTGAAATGCTTCTGTTAAAACAAATATGCCTTTGTAAAGTTTATTTTAGTTAAGTTTTTTTATTAATCTTTTATGAACATATGTATGGGAATAATAGTGAGAAGCTCGAAAGGAGAAAGAGCTCTCTACTCCCACCATTGATGGAAAGTGCTGCCAGAGAGAGCTTCATCTGCCTAGTCTACAGTCCTACAGATCCTCTAGTGACACTTGGAGGGTCACTGTAGTACTTGGATAGTTGAATTTTGGGGATAGTAGACTCCCAGAAACTCTTGGATAGGTGAAAGCTCTCTCACCTTTATTGGCATATATATTCAGTTGCTGGATTTTCCCAAGTTTTATGACTATGTTCCCTTTCTGCTAATAAAGATTTCCTTGTCTGTATGCAGTCTTGGAGTGCTCACAACTGGGAAAGTCTCTCTTGTAAGGGCACCCAGGGGCAGTGAGTTTAGTTTTCCCAGGTTTCTGGGCAGGGGCTCAAGTAAGTTTAGTTTAGTCAGTACCCTAGATATATTGAACCTAGCACTTTTTGCTGCCACTAACCACCTGGCAGAAGGGTTACATACGTCACATAACTAGCAGTGATAGCCACCTTAGTGTGCCATAAATATGTGTAGCACTTGACTTCGTTACCTATCTAGTAAACAAATAATTTACTAATGTTTTGTGCTATGGGAGGTCTCAACATACTTGACAAATATGTTATTTAGCCTCATTACAGTCTCTGTGAGCTAGGTACATAATATCTCCAATTGGCAGGAAACTGGAACGTGGAGCAGTACCCTGTCCAATGAGGCAAAGAACTTGGGTCTCCTATCTTCTGGTCTTGAGCCTTTACCACAAGGCCATCCACCACCCACTTAATTTTGTGACAATGGTAAAAAAGTTTAGATTCCACAAATATATAGTACATGTCACTTGTAAAATGCAGGTACAGATGCTGGACCAGAATCTCATCCTGTTGACACATGGAAACCCAGAACTATTCCACTGAGATATTCAGTGAAGTTACCTTGGATTTATGTGGTATAACTGAGATCAGAACCTGGGCCTCTGGGAACAAAATGAAAATGAACAAAGAAGGGTCCCAATTCCAGATATAATTTTCAACTTGGATGAACAGCAGCAGTAATAGCAGGGTACACTTCAGAGGATCCTCTGAAAGGAAGCATTAGACAAAATGCTGGGTTTCATTGGGCCCATTCATCATTTTCAGGATACATTTAGCTGCTTTGAGAGTTGTTTGAGGATGAGGGCTGCACAGAAGTGGCTTGAAATTTTCAGAGACTGTCAGCGTAACCCATCCATGTATATCAGTTTGCTTCTGTTATATTCAATCTACACCAGAGGCTGGGAGAAAAAACAGATGCTTGTTTCTGTAGCATCTGGGCTAAAGTCACTGCTGGAGCTCTTGTTTAGAGGCATGACATTTGGTAAATGGGCTATTCAGAAAGGGGGATATTTGATGAAGTCTTCATTGTCTAATTATCCTGTTTTTTCTGATATCTATAATGTAAAGTTTATTCTTGACAGGAAAAAATACTGTTGTAAAAATGCTAAATGAACAGTCATGTAAAAAAATTACTGTTCAGAAAAGTCCAGCATATTCATGGTATTATGGAAGATTTATTTTTGTTTAATAATTAAGAGCTTTATTCTTGTTACTGTGGAAGGTGGTAACAGAAAGACATATTTGTTGCTAATTTTAACCTCTAGCTATCTTCTCTCCTATGATGAATTATGTAGACAGCAAAGCTTGTGGGCGATTAGGGAACAAGTGTTCTTCACCAAGAAAACTTGACCGGTTGGAATACATAAATCCATCATTATAATATGGACATTTGTGTTTGGATCCACACTGTATGTTTCTTCTCATAGAATCATAGAGTTAGAAGGGACTGCAAGGGTCATCTAATCTAACTCCCTGCCAAGATGAAGGATCTGTTGTGTCTAAGCCATCCAAGACAGATGGCTCTCCAGCCTCCTTTTGAAAGCCTCCAGTGAAGAAGTTTCTACAACCTCCCAAGGCAGTCTATTCCTTTGTCCTACTGTTCTTACAGTTAGGAAGTTTTTCCTGAGATTTAATCTAAATCTGCTATGCTGAAGTTTGAACCCCTTGCCTCTTGTCCTGCCCTCTTTGGCAAGAGAGAACAACTTTTCTCCACCATTATGATGGCAGCCTTTCAAGTATCTGAAGATCACTATCATACCCCCCTTAATCTCCTCTTTTCCAAACTAAACATACCCAGTTTCTTCAGTCTTTGCTCATATGGCTTGAATTCCATCCCTTTGATCATCTTTGTCGCTCGCCTCTGGATCCTTTCCAGTTCCTCTACATCCTTTTGATACATTGGTGACCAAAATTGGACGCAGGACTCTAGCTGAGACCTAACGAGCGCTGAGTAGAGTGGTACTATTATCTCCCATGACTTGCACACTATGCCTCTGTTAATGCAAACTAAATTTGCATTTGCTTTTTTGCAACAGCACTGCTGACTCATGTTGAGGTTGTGATCCACCACAACTCCCTGATCCTTCTCAGCAGTGCTGCTGAATAGTGCCTTACTTTGTGAGTAGTGCCATTGAAATAAGATATGACTTAGTGTGAGCAAGGGTGATAGAACTGAGCCTTTAATCTGCATAGTTTTACCAGGGGTCATAAGCACCGACTTACCAAGTAGCTGGGCGTTGCTTGACCCAGACTCTGCCTCAGGCCCCGCCTCCATTTCACCCCTTCCTCCAAGCCCCTACCCTGACCTGCCTCCCCCCACTCCTCCAGCCGCCCTTACCACTCAGCAGGCACCCGAAGATGAAGCTGCCTGGGGCACACAGGCTGAGGGGTTCACCCATCGGGCAGAGGGGGGCACCTCCAGGGCTTGAGCTCCCTCCCAATCCCATCTTGGTGTCCAGCTGCATCCCTCTCCTGCTGGCGCCACACACTGCTGCCCTGGTCTCCAGCCCCAGCTCTAGCGCTGCCCAGACTTGCCCCCACGAGGCACACTCCAGGCATGGGGCTGGAGACCAGGGCAGCAGCATGCGGCGCCGTCAGAAGAGGGATGCGGGCGGGCAGACGGACACAGAGCCAAGGTTGGGAGTCCCAGCCTGCAGATTTGGGGGGCTCTGACCCCGAATTGGGTGGGCCTGCTTGGATTCTAAGTGGGTGGGCTGTGGCCCACCAGTGGCTATGCCTCCCCGGGCTCCTGCCTCTTTCCACCCCGTCCTCCACTTCTCCTCCACCAGCGCCATGGATCAGCTGATCACTGGCAGGCAGGAGGTGCTGAGGGGGGAGCAGGAGGCGCTGATCAGCGGCACCACCGATGGATGGGGAAGTGCTGGGGGAGGGAGAGGCGCTGCACCCACTGTTTTTTTCCCCCATGGGTGCTCCAGACGAAGTTGATGCCTATGCCAGGGGTTCTCAACCTTTTTCTTGCTGAGGCCCCCTTCAACATGCTATAAAAACGCCAGGGCCCGGTGGTGGTGGGAGGAGGACACGTGCAGGGCTCCAGGCCTGGAGAGGATGACACTTGGGCATAGGCATAGTTTTACTTCTATTTTGGGGGGGCAAGGGCTGGTGGGGCTCGAGCCAGCTCTGTACAGCGGGGTCCAGGGAGGGAGTGCCACCTCCACCCCCGACTCACTCAGGAGGCCACCCAGCCTGTCTGGGCAGTGGGGAGGACACAACCAAAAAATATAACTCAAAGTGGGGACTCAGTGTGCAGGCAGGGGATAGCTAGGGGCTGTGTGGGGGCAGGGGGGTAGCTCAGGGTGCAGGCAGGGGGTAGCTAGGGGCTCTGTGCTGGCAGCGGGGTAGCTAGGGGCTGTGTTTGGGTGGGGAGGGGCTCCCAGTGAGGCTCAGAGCTTCAGCAGGGGGTGTGGGGGGGTGCTGGGGCTCTCGGCTTGAGTCCCCTGCTGCTCCTGGCTTGGTGGGGGAGGTTTGCTGGCTTCAGCCCCACGTCGCTCCCATCTTCGGGGGCTGCGGGGGGCCCACCAGCTTCAGCCCCGCACCACTTCTGGCTTCAGCACTGGGGCTTGGGCACTGGGTTTCAGCCACGGGGCTCTGGAGCCCCCCTGAAAGTGCTTGAGACCACCAGGGGGCCGCAGAGCCCCGATTGAGAACCATACAGTTTATACCATGCAGGGACAAACAGATACTGAATTTAGTCAGAGGAACTATATATTCCAGGTGTTAATTGCTTTTTTTCTAATACTGAATTTCATTTGTTAAAGAGAATCTATGAGTTTTATTATTGATTCCATGGATACTGTTCCAAAATGTAAATTTAATGTAGGGGGAAATGGATAATTTAGAGAATTTCTGTTGAGCTAAACAATAGAGCCTTTTCCCACTAGGTTACCTTTACCAATACCCTGGTTAGTAATTATTAGAGCCGGGGCAACCATTTTCAGTGAACAATTTACTTGATGAATTAGTTCTTCTTGATTTCAAATTGTCTGCAAACACACTGCAATTTAAACAAACTTGTTTGCCATTTGTAATCATTTTTTGCATACTAATTTCATTCTACAGACTTCTTATTCATTATTGGTTGCATGAAAATCACTTCCTACAAAAAATTTAAATTAATTTACTACTACTACTTCTTACTCTTAACCCATCATCTGAGGTCAGTTCGTCATGCAAGCATCTGCCATCTTCATCTGAGGCAGCTCTGAGGTACACCAGTGTGCCATCTTCTTTGATGCAATCCACCCACTGTTTCCTACCACCCTTATCTGATGCTGAAAATTAATTTGGTTTTGTCGCAAACTTTTATATAAACAAGCCAGGCATGAAAAACAAATAAAAAGGGGATGGAAACATAGCTGAAGCAAAATTATATTTAGAAGTCACCAAAATATTTGCGTGTCATTTTCCACACTATGTGACCTGCTGTGACAGTGAGTGAAAGTTAACGCTATCTGATAGCTGTTCAGTGGCCTCTATAAAATGAGTCTAGTGGTCTCAGGTGAGTTCCCAGGGGACAGGTACCCATCACCAAAATCATCACCCCAGTGTATGGTAATTGACAACCTTGTCACTTGCTGAAGAGAGGGCAAGTAATGAAAGGGCATGGAAAATCTCATCAGTTTCACCTTAGATGTGGTTCCCTTTAGGACTAAGATGGGGCACAGTGAGGGTTCAGTATGGGAAAGATTGTACTACTATACTTCCTGCTAAACCAGGTATGTGCTAGTGCAACAGTCTTTGGGGATATCAGTATGAAACTTTTCACGATCAGTTCAACTTGTGTGCACACACAAGAATTCTATTTTCAGCATAGGGATCGTATTTGCAGTATACTCTAGACGAAACTGCATTACAAAGACTTTTTAATGCTTGTGATTGGTGCTAGATTGACAGTCTTGAAGACTCCTATCATTCCACTATTTATCTGCAGAACAGACAGCAGCGATACAAACAGCCCACAAGGACTTGACTTGGCAGGATTACCACATAGGTCAGAGGGTAGTTCACTTTTTATGTGATCTCCCTGCTAAGCCTGCCACCAGGGCACTAATTGTAATGGCAGTTTTTATGATATGGTTACTCTGCTAGTAGTAATTGGACTGAGATCACCAGCTCATCAGAGGGTAATGAGTGTCACTATGTTCATGGAGCAGCTTTGACCCAGTCACCTGGAAGCGGGAGGCTCTATATCTAATTACTAATTCACTGAAGTATCCAGTCTGTCATAGGTTTTCTTTTTTTAAATCACTGTTCTCATGTATGAGGTGTCAGCAAGTCAGGAATGACTAAAAGTATATTAGGAAGTGTATGTTTTGTTATAGTCCCTGGATCTTGCTAGATTCGCATTTTGTGTTGTGTTGATAGACAACCAAAACTGTGGACTGAAAAGAGGCCAGGAAACCCATCTGCTAAAAAGAGAGTTGTCTGTCTCTAATTACAGTCTAGTGAGCAGAGCCTGGAGATAATGACACACCGTTCTTCCTATGAATATTTTCACAATCTTTGCCTGTCTCTGGAGACTCCTGCAGTGCTCTGCTAAATTGGGTCATTTGTATGTATACAAAGGAATGGACGCAAGATGGGGTATATGGTCCAGTATTACCTTAAACTGTAATTATTTTAGAAGAAAAGGGACCTTGCTTCACCCATGAGTAAAATAGATGCTAGAGCAAAAGACCCTCTGTACTTTTTGTACTTGTTTGGTTTTTAATGTAGTATAAAGCAAATTGGACTGGAGAATGGGAGAGTTTTTTTAAAATAAAGGAGCTTTCCTGCTTAACCCTCATCTTATTAGTCCATTTAGTGCAGACATAGTCATTTTAAAATGTCTTATTAAGGTACAGTATTAAAACATTCTCACTGAAATGGCCATTACTACATATTTCTCTCTGTCCATCCATATATGATTCACCCAACTCAGTACTATCTACATCTCATGCTGTTTTAATTCTAGCTTCAAGCAAATTTGCAATTTCAGGACACCTGCATTTGAGCAGTGTAATCTAACTGTTCAATACTGATATGATTAAAAAAAACAAGAAAAGGATTTGGAGTGCATTTATAAAGGTCTCTTCCAAACAAATACTCTGTAGGAATGTCTTTTGTCTTCAGGATGAAACAAATTCACTAGTTTTAATCTGACTAAATACAGTCCTAATTAAAAAAATTCTAGCACTTTTATGCTTAATGACCTCTTCATTTGTAGTAATTCCCACCACTCATAAATATTCGACTACAGGCGGAGCATCAACAAAGCTCCCTCACAGGCTTTCACACAATGCCTGAGTTTTGTATGAACATACAACATTTCTTCTAATGACAAAAACAAAATAAAGTAGCTATGCAGCATTATCTTTTGATTGAAGCAGCCAGTTACCTTGTCTTGTAACAGGATTAGTGAGTGGGTCAATTAAAGAGCCCTGGAAGCTAACTATTATTAACATCAATGCTTCCTCCTAGGATGCAGGTGCACTTGGTGCTGATCAGTCAGGGTATGGTTTTTAGCTGATCCCAGTGTTACTTAAAAGGAGTCACAGCTGCAGTAAAGCAGTTTCCAATCTTGTGTTAATGGATCAAATACTTAGATCATATGATGAGAATAGCTAATCTGCCATCCCAGTTTGTGTGTTCTTGATTCTTGCTTTGTTTCTGGCCTCCTCCTGCTCATGTCTGCTCCTGCAAGAATACTCCCACAGCAGCACTTTGGGGGATTTTCACTAGTTTCTTCTCCACCCAGATTCGAAGTGTTAGGATTTTCTTGTTGCGCACAATGAGAGGAACACACTTTGTATTTTGTAGATGCCTTTATAATACGATTAAAAGAAGGCAGTGATTAGGAATACCCATTGAAAATCTGTCCTAATCTTTTTACCAGCTGAGTAGTGATTGATGGTTTAGTCTGTTTCCATTTTAGCTGTATTGGTTATATGATTATAATATTTTATTGTTCATCTTTTGGTCTTCTGTAAAATCTAATTCTGCAAGTTCCTGCTAATCTTATAATAAATGTTTGCCTTTGGAATTATAATTTAAAGTATAAACATAGTTTCTATACGGGTTTTATACCTTTCCAGACATTTTCCTTCTATTTTTATTTAATGGTAACTTAAGATTCAACAGACATTTGGAAAAGGAAAGGTCTGTGTATCAGAAAGGGAAGTTTTTTATTGTTTTAAAGTTATTTATAAATCATTTGCATCTTGAGGACAGGCAAAAAAGGGAAAGTAGAATACATGGAAATTCCATGGTTTTTACTTAAAAGCATCATTATTGTATATAGTTAACACATTTCTAATTGAAAAAAACGAGTTATTTGACTGATGAAAGTAAAATGAAGAAAACAGACAATAGTTTTGAGTAGTATAAACAGATTTCCCTAATGTATGGCCGGCATTTGGGATTCCCACGTCCCAGGAGAGTACCTTGACCACCCAGCAGTAGTCTCTCTCTTTCTTTCTAAAACTTGCCCAACAAAAGTTTCATCAAAACCATATGGACTTGATGAAACGGCATAGTTTGACAAAAATGTTCCGACCAGCTCTGTTGTATTATGGTGTCTCTATTACTGAGGGTCTGATACTGCACAGCTTACTCACACTGAATAGTACTTAAGCAAGTAGTCCCTTTGTCTTCAGTAAGTAACATACAGCATATGTAAAGTTGCAACATTGAGCTCCTAGGCCCTGATTCTGCAGCTAGCTTTATCCGGATGGTCCCCTGTTCCAATGCAGAGCCAACAGCAGGATTGGGCCTATGTTAAGTGAATCTGTTTACCCTCCTTTAGTCTATCATCTGTTTTCTTCATTTTCCTCTCATCAGTCACATCCTATGCTAAGTCTAGAAGACTTTTTGAGGACAGTCATCTCCATTTTCCACAAGTTAATTGCTGCTTTGAGTGCCTGTAAAATTGCTGATATAGCCACAGGTTAAGGAAGTTTAGGTACACCTGCCAAAGACGGTGATGCTACTCCATACTTAATTCTTCTTTATGGAAAGCTTGCTGAGAAAAGGAAATTTAGAATTCTGGGCATCAGAACCCTTTCTTTTGAGCAGAAATATTCTCTGATGCAGAAATATTTCAGAAGTATGAGTGTGCACCATGGTAACCAGTGCATCAAGTCTCTCTATTATTTCACAGAAAACCATCTGAAACGTAGCAACACTATTCAGTATGCAGTAATGCCAATTACAGCAGTGGCATACCTGACCTAGTGTGTCTAGAGTGTCTGTTTATTCCAGTTTCTGAGTGCTAAAAATTATATTTTGCAGTTTTATAGGGATTTTATGTTCATAATAATTAACTTTAATGTAGCATCTCACAAACACCTTAATGAAGAATCACATACCCCTCTGTGAGGTAGGTAAATTATATTACCCCCATTGTTCTACCGCTTGGAAAACAGACAAAAACAGCTTGCCTGGTGCCACAGCCAGGAGTAACATACAGAATTCCTGCATCCCAGTCTTGTGTTTAAACCACTGGCCCATGCCTCTGTGTCCCACCAGATGACACCTCTCCCTGTAGCAAAGAACCATCATGCACTCCTGCCCTACTTTTAAAAAACCTGGTTTTAGGAGGTTTTGAATGGCTCCTTAACCCTTCAAAAATATGCTTGTTCTGTATTGCAAGAAGTTAGCTATTCTTTCCAGTTTTTTGTATCTTTTTTAGCATTTTAATAGTAAATAAACTTTCAACCACAGCAAATCTACAAATGTTCAAGTAAAGCACCATGTTTCCTAGACTGAAAGCTGATGGGGAGAAGGTGCTGTGGGTGCAAGTGCAGTGACTTGGATTTGACAGGTCTTTTCAGTGTGTGTCTGTCTCTCTCTCTCTCTCTTTTTTTAAGGTGGTAGTAGGGGGCTAATTAGTTCTTTCTGGGTTAATGAGCAAGGTGCAACAGGCTGTAAACATGTAATCAGTCCTTGTTACAGAGAACAGGTCTGGTGTTTGTACACATCTTTTTGTTCAGACGAATTTCATGTCTCGATGCTCTAGTTAATCGGGCAACATTTTAAAAAATATGAATCGGAAAAAACTAGAATAATAATAATTAAACTCCACTAATTAAAAAAATTAAACCTTTTGAGTATCAATATGAAAAGACAGAAGCCCTGAGTCTCTCCCCACCTCAGTCTGATAGGTGGAGAATGGGGGGAACGTGCAGGGCTCTGCGAGCCACATTTTAACTGTAAAAGAGCCACCGCTTGGTCACCCCTGTACTAGTTAATGTACTGAAGTCTATTGTGTATAAGTAAAACTGAACTTTCAATGAGATTTCAATACACTATCTGCCCGCTGGGAAGCAGGGAGACAGCTTTTTTATTAACAAATGATAGAGGTAACTAATAGAAAATGCAGGGTAATGAGGTTCTACTGTATTGGGTTCTAAATAGGGCGTTTTGAGGATTGGTTGCCAAGCCTGAGCTCCCATCAACAGCCATGAAAGGATGTGGCTCCAACCATGGGTTACATTAACTTCAGGGTCTTAAAAGCTTAATAAGTGGATGTGTGTGTGAGGTGGAGGTGGGGGAGGGTGTTAAGAATTTTACTGCATCAACTCATCACCCATGAGAAGGACCCCATTGTCAGCAAACCCATTGGCTCCACAAGTTTGTGAAGCTTGGCCAGTCTTCCTTTGTTTTTTTCTTAAGGGACTTCCACAGGCTGGTGAATTTTTGAAGGAATCAGCGAAGCCATTTCTATAATCAGGCAGTAAAGTGGAGTACATATCAATTACTTAAAAGAAAAACTGCAGTTGTAAATCTGAAGAAAAGAAATTCTATAGGCACATATTTATGAAATAATGACCTAAGAGATATGAGCTACCCTGAAGATGACACTGAGCTGGAAAAGCCTCTCAAATTTCCTCTCTTTAGTTTTGTACACATAAGTAAAGTTGTTTATGGAAATAGAAAGAATAAGCAATTGTCTGTATAGGAGAGGCTAAAAAGATGGACTTTATTGTTCCCATTATAAAGCACACCACTTTAGCTTTTCAAGTGTTTAAAAAAAACAAATGTACAACACTTTTAAATTAACAATGCTAGCAAAAGTCTTGCAGCTCTGTTAGGGAATCTCTCAACCTTGTGTAATGACAAAAATTCAGTCAAGGGAAAGAGGCCTGGCTTACTTTCGTGAGATTTTAATGGGACATTTCTTTCCACTGTGCATTTAGCCTTGCCATGAGGGAACTGGAAGAAATGCAATAATAGGTCAGAGGACTTTGGCATTTTGTTCTAATTTAGAAAAGTCACCCAAGTCCAAATTCGACAGCCAAAAGAAAAGACTTTGAAAAAGTAACATGGTCTGTGTGGATGTATTAAACTTTGAGCACCCCAGAACATAGCATGCTGAGGGCTGAATGTTTTTGAAGTTAATGTATAACAAGGGTTTGGAAGGTGATAAAATATTAATATATAAGGCAGGGAGAGTAAAACAGAACAAATTAGTATTCTACCTTTAACTTATTAGACAAATATTTTTTTTAAAAATATAACAAATGTGGATTTATACTGTTTTTTTTAAATCCCACAATATTTTAAAGCACCTCACATTGGCATTAGGGCCAGCTTTTCAAAGGTAGTTAAGCATCTATAGTCCTTAAAAACATATGAAAATCTGGCCTTAATGAGTAGAGGAATGACTTTGTAGATTAATGCAGCAGCTCTTATGTGACTCAAAATGATGCACAGCCTTAGACATTGCTTACTGATTATATGAAACCACAATTATCCAAAAATGATAGAATTTAATAATTTTGAATTCAAATTGTATAATATAATTAAAATATTGTTTAATGAATATTAATTAAAATATTGCTTGGTAGCCAATAAGCTTAAGGCTGTAAGTATGAAAATGCTTTGTCTTACATCTCAAAGCTTGTCTCAATTAATTTTGAGATGGCATCTCAATACCCAGGAAGTTTTTGCATCCCAGCACGAGTCTCTTTTCTTTATACGAAAACAGGTTCCTTTGTTATCCAGAAAGTCCCTTTTTTTCAATCTGGTATCTAAGGAGCCCATTTATACATTTTTGTCATCTTCCCAAATCAAGTTTAGGTCAGCCTAATCCTTTATCCCAGCCCCCAACAGTTACAGACAATAACACAATCTTCCATGCATAGCCATTATTCTTAATGACTTTTCAGTAACATTTCTGTGTCCCTACAGAGCACTCCCAATGGGTCACTGGGGATGTATGTCTGCATACATTAGCTAGGAAAGTCTTTGTGAACAGCTTGTCCCAACCTACCAGTGAGAAATGTCCAAACAGAAATAACACAGATGTGCAGAATAATACAACATGCTAACCTAGATAGCCTGCTCTGCTATCTAGGACAAATAGATTAATTTGTCATGCAGTGAATGAGAAATGTAAGGCCAGGTTGGCTTCTTGCATTGGTTGCTGAATAATGAATTCTTCTTAGAAAGTGAACATGTTCCTTAAAGCGAAAAGAAAAACAGTTGAGTTTTCCCCTTATTATCTTCCCAGAATCTGATGTAGTTATGAAGAGTTCATTGATTAGTACCATTGGTATATAACATCTTTCATTTACTCTACAAGGTTTCACTATACCATTCAGTGTAATCAGGATACATTGCTATTGTGAGACATGTATAAAGGATCAGGGGATTTCTTGGAAAATTGTGAGAAATTGCAGATGGGTGTTAAAAGGAGAAATACAGTGCTTTTATGCCCTGTTACCAAGCTTCTAGTGAAGTTTCAAGTGTTCTGTTTATAGTCTCTGTCCAGGTCTGCACTAGAAAATGTCGCCGGTATGGTAATGGTGATTAGGGGTGTGATTTTGGTTTTGGGTTTTGTTTTTTTTTACATTTATTTTATCAGCAAAAGCCCTAGATGGAAGTTATACTAGCAAAAAGGGCATTGGTCTGTTTTAGAGTGGACTTTGCTGGCATGTACAAAAACACATTGGTTGTTTGGGCATCCAGATGGCAGTTCCTGGCCTGGGTCTGACTTGGAAAGAATCAGACCAGATTCAAAGTTTAATCTTCCCTCTGGCAGCTCCTCTTTCTGTTGGGCCCAATGTAAAAGGGCAGACAAGGTGACATTGAGGTTTCTCTAATTTAGGGAAATCGTAGGTCAAGCTGTGCATAGGTCAAACAGCAGCAACAAGGTCTCAGCTATTTACAGAGTCTGGTGGCTGTGTCAGGACTCCAATTTCAGCAATTAAAAATACGATACTTTACAGCACTGAAAATCTCCTGACTTTATTCTCAAACCCAATTGAAAGTGCAGTAGAAGTTCTCGAGAAGCAAAGGCAATTCTAGACAAACCCTGAGCAGAAGATGAACACAGCCTTGGTGTAAATCACAGTGCCTTACATCACACAGCCGCAGCTGATAAAAGTAGCCCAAGGTGAATGTTTATCATAATAAGAAATCAGATTTAAATATTCTGAACTACGGTTACAAAGGCAAATAACTGTGCAGCTAGAAATGTGCGGTTCTCAGCTTAATTAAAGTATTCACCCTTTATAGCTATTTGATCTCCTAATATTAACTTGCGTGCAGGCAAACCGCTCCAACAGACAAGGGTCTTATTTCTTAACTCAGTCTTTCTTCAACTGGGCATGTGAATTCTGTGTGGAAGTCTGTTTCTAGTAGAGATGGACTCAAATCAGGATTTCTGATCCAGACCACACTAAACTTTGGGGATATTCAGATCCAGAATGGATCCAATCAGGGGCGGCTATAGGTATTTTACCGCCCCAAGCTCAGCAGGCAGGCTGCCTTCGGCGGCTTGCCTGCGGTCGGTTCCCGGTCCCGCGGATTCGGCGGCACGCCTGTGGGAAGTCCGCTGAAGCTGCGGGAGCAGCGGACCCGCCGAAGGCAACCTGCCTGCCGCCCTCACGGTGACCGGCAGAGAACCCCCCGTGGCTTGCTGCCCCAAAATCTTCCCGCGCTTGGCGTGCTGGTGCCTGGAGCCACCCCTGGATCCAATCCACAAAAGGCTAATTTCTGCTTCTATGTTTCAAAGCAGAAATTGGGCAGCCTCCTTGCCCTTGCAAAAGCATAGCTTGAACCAGTAGCAGTGTGCATGGGACTTGGATGGAGGAGCATAGATTGCAGGAGGGAAGATTTTGGAGGAGGTACCAGGAAACCAGTCTGTGTGCACATTGCTGAAATGTTAGTTGCAATTGCAGCATCTCTGTAAATAGTTTTTCTTAAAAAAGAGCCAGTTT
Source organism: Mauremys mutica (assembly GCF_020497125.1). Taxonomy (NCBI): domain Eukaryota; kingdom Metazoa; phylum Chordata; order Testudines; family Geoemydidae; genus Mauremys; species Mauremys mutica. The sequence continues at coordinate 31,874,152 of NC_059076.1, read as the reverse complement.
AGTTTTAGAAGTATACCATCCTGTCATATTATCATAAAGCATATGGTACATAGGGTTGTCAGTTTTGGTTGGACATATTCCTGGAGGTTTCATCACACAACATCTTTAATTCCTGGAGACTCTAGGACAATTCTGGAGGATTGGCAACTGTACAAACAGAGCCCATCTCTTCCGTGCCTCAATAACCATGATTTACATCTGAAGGAGGGCTCTATTCCCTACTCACATTCTTTTAGGGGTACCAGCTTGTCTCTTCTCCTACTGCCCCTTTATGGTGGCTGGCAAATCAGGCCGCTTGCAACTCTGAAGAGTCCAGAGTGATGGTGGAAACCTGCGGACTCTCTTTCTAGAAGATAGAAAAGGCGAATGAAAACCGGGGGTAGTGGGGAAATGGGATGTAGAGGAGATGGAAATGACAGCCGTTCTCAAGAGACTTCTATCATTTCGGTTCAAATGCCAGATCTGATTTCAGACCTTGACGGATTAAAAATGTTGTGGAAAATGGGTCCATTCCAAATTCTGTGAAATGGAAACATCTTGGAAGTGTGACATTTTTTCAGCTAAAGCTGCTCTATATAGTTCATGGTAGGGAGCAGCAAGGGTTCCAGATTAATTCCAGTTCTCAGCACCTCATGTGTTCTTCTCCCTGGTCCAACATGTGAATGCTCTATGTGGAGGATGAATGGTGAGGGGAAATTGCAGTCTGCCAGAAAAAGGTGGTGAACTGCCAGGAGGGAACCAGTATCTGACATTCAGCTCCTTCTCTCTTGGGCTGTGGGGAGAAAAGATCCCCAGCTTCCTACAGGGTAAAGGGTATGTGACTGTGCATGTGTAAGTTAGGTGGGAAGGGGTTGGGCTGTGTGTGTGTGTGTTTGTGTTTGTGTGCTGGACAGCTTTACAAAGTGAGAGGAGTGAATAAGAGGGTCGGGATGTGGATGAACAGCAGTGGTGCAGTGGATGGAAAAGCATACACCCAAATGGACAGACCTGAGCCTTGCTGTTGGGTGTTGGCCCTGTTTCAGTTCCCTAAAGACTTGACTTCAGTGCTGCCCCTAGCTGCGTCACCTCACTTGGGATCATATGGTAGTTAGCTAAGGCTGTAGAGCAGACTCATTTTATCTCTCTCTTTAAGTGGTCTTGGTGCCACTAGATGGAACAGAAACCCACACCCAGAAGGTTTGTGGGTTACATAAGCAGTCAAAAAAAAAAAGATACCTGTGCATCAACTTAGGGAAGACTCATGTCAACAGACATAGAAATGGGGGTAGTATCTGCCTCTTTTTGAGCAGTGAGCTAGTTGAACATTAAAAACACACACAGAATGTAAGCAAGCAAACAAGATGTCATTATTATGTGCAAACCGCATTGTTCTTTGTATATTTAGGGTCTTTCGCTTCCAACCTTGAAGATCTGATTTTGTAAACAGGGAACACTGCCCTTTTGAAGGGCTCAAGCAAAGAAATTTTCAATGATATATTAAAGCTTGCAGTAACGATGATTAATACTGGATGATGTGTAGTAGCTTCTGGCATTAAATGAGAAATTATATCCAGTTGTTGGGTTAATACTTGCTTATTGGGAGATGAAATATTGTAATTCTGCTTATTTATTTATCATCACTTTATTCTTTATTACTTGTCTTTATTTTATTTATTCCTGTTTTTATGGATTTATCTATGCTGTAAGCCAGAGCCTGTTTTTCTTCTCTTTTGCATTTTTTATTTTATGATCCATGCAGGTGATCGCTCTGTGTGGTTAAGCCAATTAAATGAACACCACTAGCTCACTTGAATTTGCTTTGCATGTGAACTGCATTTCCATATTTGTACTAACTATTCTCTTACAGTTTTATTGGAATGTTTTCTTATTAATTAACAAAACAATAAATTATTATTTTTGTGATGGTCATTTTATTTTTTCTCTTGATAAAGTTTTGATTTTAGTGTTCTAAAACTTTAATAAGCAAAATGTCATGAGGAGAATTCTGGACCCCTTGAACTGTGGTGTGATTTGGGAAATGGCCTAGAGGTTTGTTCCATCTTTCCAGTACAGAACTACATGCGCCATTGGGAACAATCCTGCCAGCTGACTGGGAGATGGAGTAGAGGAGCTAAATGGCATTCTCCATTTTTAATTACTCTGATTTTGTGGATTAATAAATTGTTTTCTTTTTGTGGAGTTCATAAGACCATCTTCTCCTCAGTACTATATTTCCTCCTTACTGCTTAGTTCACAAAATTCTTCATTCTGTGGACCACCACTAAGAGCTCTACAAACCACTGGAGGTACAAAGACCATAGTCTAAGATCCACTGCCCAAGGGCCCGGTCCTGGAACCAAATCCATATGGGCAAAGCCTTGCACCTGCGTAAAAGCATGCTGGCTTCAGTAGGATTCTGAGGGTGCAGGGTCCACCTGGATGGATATAACTGCAGGATTAGTGCCTTTGAATTTAACTATTTCCACACATGAATAGCTAATAACTTCAGGCAGCATCTCCTACCTGTTCACATTAGTTATGGTATTGATAAAGAGTCTGCCACTCTGATTGTATTTCTTTTGATTTTTTATGGTCAAAGGGGACAGCAGCAGCAGTTCTGTTAAAATTGATGGACCAGTGAGTTGATCTGGCATGGCAAAGCCTAAGCTTCTAATTGACTGTCAAGTTCTGGTATGTGAGAACACTGTCATGTCAGTTCACATGCAGCGAGTTCTTCTCTCCCAAAAGAAGCTGAGAGAAAGCTTGTACCGTACTCCATGAATAGTCCCATTGGTTTAACTGAGGTTACTTGAATTGTACAGTGCTACTAACGTAAGTAATGGTGGTACAATCTCTCACAGGGTCTGCCCCTACCCAGTTGAAATCAATAGGGATTTTGCTGTTGACTTCAGTGAGTCAAGATCATGGCCACTGAACACGTGGTAGCAGTGGGATAGGAAATCAGTTTCTGGCTACCAATTCTATATGCTTTTAGATCCATGGGGCCAGTGGCAGGTATAACTTAGAGCATGAAGGATGTTGTAAGTTACATAGGGGACCCATCCTAGAATGCAGCTGATATAGGGACCAATTCTGTGTGCCCCTGGCCAGAGCGGAGCATCTTGGCATTGGAAAATTTGAAGGTACTTTAATACACCTTTAAAAGACTGGTATGGTTTAAACAATGTAAGTGATTTTGGGAGTAACATTTTCTGTAGAGAGTTTTACAGAATGATTGATTATTTACAGTATTCGTGTCAGCTAATACTATAATTTGCAGGTACGTGAATTACAACCTTGACCCATCAAAATTAAAACTTAGCTTGCTTCTTACATATAGTACATGGAGATAAAGAATACTTTTAAATTTTAGTTTATCCAAGTTTTATGCACCTGTCTATGAATCCATTACGTTTCTTAATTAGGACAACTACTGCTGGAGTTGAATTTCACTTTAGTAACAAATAACAAAAGAACTTTGCCATCTGCTTATGACAACTTAAATTCTTGAGGCCAAATGCTGTCACACAAGTGTAAATCAGAGTAACTCTGCTTACTTCAGTGGAATTATGCCATCTTTACTGGATTATGAGAGCAGAATTTGACCCTCACCCTAGTTACTAATTATGTTTTCTGCAGCACCTTTTCTTACAGCCATTGACTGGCAAGAAGAGTCAAAGTGAAAAGAACAACCTTGATGTGAGTCTCTTGTCAGTTTAGAAACATCAGAAAATACCCATTATTATGCAGCGGTAGACCTTGAGGGAAATGAAAGGTAGTTTAATCTACAGCAGAAATGTTTGACCCAAAGTCAAATCTCTTGAGAACCAAATTGTGTGGTCATTTAACCACATCTACTACAAGCCTTCTGAGTGTTTTGTGATATTTCAATGGCTATATATGGGAATGAGGAAGCATGGATGACATTTAAAGAACAAAGGATGTCTTTGGAAAAGTATCAGTGTTGTTTCTTTTTCATAGCTGTCCCCTCATAAGAAAGTCTTGGGCGTTATTCTAGACAAAATGGGTTTGTTGATATGGAGCCAGATTGACACCCCGACTTGCACTAGTACTTACACCATGAATAGTCTCACTGTGGAGTAAGATAATTCTCAGTGTAAGGATATTACAGCCTGTTCAGTGGATATGGTTAGTGGACCAGATCCTCAACTGGTGTAGCTCCACTTAGGTCATTGGAACTATGGCAATGTACATCAGCTGAGGATCTGGCTCAATATCTTCACATAAGTCCAGTGATGAAAGTAGTTTGAAGTATTGGGATGCTCAAGGAGAACCCAACTCCACTGATCTAATCATCTTCCTCTCTCTCTATCCCCTTGTGGGTTGGAGGAATCTGCTACTCTGATGCAGCAGTTCAATCCCTCAGACCATTTTGCTATTTTGCTCTTGCCTCTGTCTCTGTGTAATACTGCAGAGCAGTGGCAGCACAGCAGGATGTGCCTGCAGGGCATCAAGCTAAAGGAATCACAGATGTTAAAACAACATCAACATTAATTGACTTCAAGACAGATTTATTCTTCTTGTATTTCCGTAGAACAGCAAGCGAGCATCGTATCACTGTTATATCCAGTGTTCACATCCTTATCCATATAACTTGTTTACGATATCAAATGAAAAGAAAATATATTTCAAATACTAACCAATAAATAATAAAAGCAAACAACATTCTAGCACAGTGGTTTTCAACATTCTCATATGCAGACCCCTAAAAAATTTCAGATGAAGGTGCAGACCCCTTTGGAAATCTTAGACATAGTTTGCAGGTCCACAGGTTGAAAACCACATAAACTAACATAAAGAATCACCATGATATAACTTAAGGAATCCCATCATGAGGTTCTCAGAGTCCTTTGGTAGAATAGTATCCCTGTATGACATAATTTATTGGTTCTCATATTAATTTTATTACAAAATATTTATATAGGACTGTACATTTGCTTGGTGTATTACACATATTGCCTGCTCTGAAAATTTACAATCTGAAGAAGGCTAAAGGCAAGACCTAGGACCACCACTTGGGAGGGAGGGGGAGATGATTATTAATACTGAGAAGACAGGAGAAAGGATTGCTTAAGAGAGAATTTATGCTGGTTTATATATTATTCTTAATAGTGGTGCCACAGATAGCCACAAAATAGAATCTGTTATTCTTATTGCATAACAAGATGTGGTGACTAAACTCTGTTCTCTTCAGTATTTTTTATAATAATCATTTTTCTTTTATAATCATTTTATTCCTCTGTATTGCTTTATTTTTTATATTATAATTTTGGGGGTTCTTTCTGTTAATTCTTCCCCACCTTATATACCATATCTTCCCCTTGCCTCCCTCTCTCCACACCTCTCCCCCCACCATCGCAATCCTGACTTAATGTGGTGGCCCCAGACAATGCTTCAGACCTATCCTGCTGCATCCTGTCTGCTCCTCTTTCTTTTCCACATGAGGATTCTGATCCTTCTTCCATGGACTTTAATGGCAGAATGCCTCTCTGACTTAAATGGGAACAAGACATAGAACCCAGAATGTGTCATTGGAGAATTGAGAGCAAAATAGCAGAGCAGGACATCTCTGCAGGGTAGCAGATCACATACTGCAGTGGTCTCTGCTGCTTAGGGACACGATCCTGCAAACATTTATGGATGCTAGCATATTTACTCATTGTGGAGTCTCATAGAGCTCAGTGGCATTCTGTACAAAAGTGATTATACTTGCAGGTATAACTGTTTGCAGGCTGCAGAGATATTGAGGCTCACACTATATTTAAGGACTTTGTTGTATAGATTATCACAAATTAATGACAATTTGCTTCATGTTTATCAAGGAAGAGTTAAGTTAGAACAAGAGAACGAAATGTACCTTGGTTTCTTTTCGGTATGATAGGGCATATCCCAATTGGCTATTATAAAAATCCTTCCACACATTTAAAAAAAAAAAAAAAGCATGTGGCATAATAATTACTGCTAAATTGGGAGACTGAAAAATAAAAAGATAAAGTCAGATATCAAAAACCTGCTGGAACCTTCATCTTCTCATTGGCTCTTTGTTCCAAAATAAATCTATTCTGAGAATAAAAAAAAAGCTGAAGAATCCCAAAGGAAAATCAATCTGCTCAGCTGCTATGGTTGTTGTGGGCACCATTTTACTCTAATTGTCTGTAGCTATTTTGTGTTCAGAACAACCAGAGAAAGGCCAGTAAACAATTTACATTTTTTTCCTAAAAGCTCTAATGTGTCTGTCAGAGAAAGGTTTCTGTCCCGTTTTAAAATGTTATTCAAAGTGTATATGGTTATACTGAAATCCACATAAAAATGATGGCTACTATTTGACTTTAGTTTACCATTTTGTAATTAGGAAACTTAAATGCTTTTCTTTACACACAGCAGTAGTTAGATCGCTTCTATGAAGCTACATTTGCAAACTTCACCCCGAAGCTATATAAAAGTGTACCCATGCTGCACAGCTTTCACTCATTTGACTAGTCTTTATTTTTGTGAGTAAAGAGTTGCAGGCTCACCCCTCAGTATACTTTCCAAAGTTTGACAAGCAGCAATTTTCATGTGCAATATCGAATTATGAATGCAGATCTCTGTATTCATTATTTGCATGTAACACTAATACATTTTAAAGGCAAGAATGGAAAATATGTTTGCATGCATGATTTTAGGGTCAAAGGCTGTCATGACTTACAATTTGTGAACCCAGTTAAGTTCAATGAGATTGCATGGGCAGGATTTAAGTCCAGATTTGGATCCCACTTGCACTGGTGTAAATCTGTGAAGGAAGTGGAGTTACTCCATATTTACACCAATCCGACATAAGAATCTGCCCTTAGTTTTAGGCAAGCTTGATTTAGGTATCACATTAATTGTCTGTAATTGAAAATATTCGTTTAATTCATAGATACTCAGAGTTTTGAGGCCTGAAGAAACCATTATGATCAACCAGCCTGACCTTCTGCATAACTAGGGCCCTACCAAATTCACAGTCCATTTTCATGGTCATAGGATTTAAAAAATCATAAATGTCATAATTTCAGCTATCTACATCTGAAATTTCAGGGTGTTGTAATTGTAGGGATCCTGACCCAAAAAGGAGTTGGGGGGGCGTCGCAAGGTTTTTGTAGGGGGGTTGCGGTACTGTTACCGTTACTTCCGCGCTGCTGCTGGTGGCGGCGCTGCCTTAAGAGCTGGGTGGCCAGAGAATGGTGGCTGCTGGAGAGTGGTGGCTGCTGGCCGGGATCCCAGCTCTAAAGGCAGAGCTGTCACCAGCACCAGCACAGAAGCAGGGGCGGCTCCAGGCCCCAGCACGCCAAGTGTGTGCTTGGGGCGGCATGCCGTGGGGGGCACTCTGCCGGTCGCCGGGAGGGCAGCAGGCGGCTCTGGTGGACCTCCCACAGGCATGCCTGCGGAGGGTCCGCTGGTCCCGCGGCTTCTGTGGAGCATCCGCAGACACACCTGTGGGAGGTCCACTGGAGCCGTGGGACTGGCGACCAGCAGAGCACCCCCCGCTGCGTGCCGCCGTGCTTGGGGCGGCGAAATGGCTAGAGCCGCCCCTGCACAGAAGTAAGGGTAGCATGGTATGGTATTGCATCAGCACAGAAGTAAGGTTGGCAATACCATAATTTGCCATCCTTACTTCTGCGCTTATGTTGGCAGGGCGCTGCCTTCAGAGCTGGGTCCCGGCCAACAGCCGCTGCTCTCTGGCTACCCAGCTCTGAAGGCAGCACAGAAGTAAGGGTGGCAATACTGCAACTCCCCTAAAATAACCTTGTGACCCCCCTGCAACTCCTTTTTGGGTCAGGACCCCCAATTTGAGAAACACTGGTTTTCCCCCATGAAATCTGTATAGTACAAGGTGAAAGCACACAAAAGACCAGATTTCATGGGGGAGATCGGATTTCACAGTCCATGATGCATTTTTCATGGTCGTGAATTTGGTAGGGCCCTATGCATAACACAGGGCGTGGTGGAATTCCCTAAGTGGTTCTCACATTGAGACCAATAATTTATTTTTGAACTAGAGTATATGCTTTAGAAAAGCATCCAATCCTGATTTAAAGACTTCAAGTGATAGAGAATTTACTACTTTCCTTGGTGCGTTGTTCCATTGGTTATTACTCGTATGGCTAAACATTGTTTCCAGTTTGAATTTGTTTACCAATAATTCTATGGTCTGTTCACACACAGTCTATCTGTTGGTACTTAACATTGGATAGAGGGATCAGCGCTTGCTGAATTATAACTCAAAATTCAGCAAATAGCTTTCAAAAGGAAAGTGTTGTGAGTGGATGATCTGTGGTGTTGGTGTGGTGTACTTGTTCATGGGAGTACTATTATATTTATGTGCATAAAGGTGCCTTTAAAAAAGCAGACCTTTATGACTTTACTCAGGCAATACTCCCTGGGAAGTCAGTGGAAGCATTGCCTGTGTAAGGGGTTAATGTTGCAAACCTCACTCAGGGGAGTAGTTCTTTATCACCAGAGAAAGGGTTTCCAGGATTGGGCTTTATCCCTTTTAATTAAAATTTAATTTAATAATTTTTCCTTTTAAAATTCAAAATATTGAAACATTTGCAAGTTGCTTGTACTTTAAATGCCTGTTTAAAGTCTTTGGCATTACGGTTGATTCACCAGTACATTACTTCAGTTTTATGGCTGTTAAATGGTAGTTAATAGCATTATAGTGGCATAAAATTGGAATCATGCGGTGGTGTGTCTGGCAGTTTGTCTTTAAATACTAACAAATATTAAATGCTAGAAAATGATTTTTACATGATCTTTTCTTCAGCCCCTTCCCTCCCCCCAATTTGGGTCAAAATGCTGTTGTAGAATTATTGCAGTCTTTCCATCCCATATTGTTACTCCTGAGGGCTTTTCTGTGTCAAAAAATTTAAAATTCTGTACCCCCAAAAAATAAATATTCTGCGCACTATTTCAAAATTATGCAAAATTCTGCACATTTTATTTGTCAAAAAAATGTGGACACTCCAGCATGGCATTGGGGAGCACAGGCCACTGACTGCACAGAGGTGGGAGATCACTGTGCAACTCTGCCCGAGACACAGACTCAGCGGTGAGGCTGGACCCAACCGTGACACAGCTCAAGGACCGGGCCTGCCCTGGAAACATCTCAGAGCCCTGCCCTGAGTGCCAGGTGCACCAAGAGTGGTCAGGCAGGCTCAGCAAGGCAGGATCCAAGTATGGAGGGTACAGTGTTGGGAGTGGGGGGGTCCAGGTGTGGGTTAGTCATAGAATCATAGACTTTAAGGTCAGAAGGGACCATTGTGATCCTCTAGTCTGACCTCCTGCACAACGCAGCCACAGAATCTCACCCACCCACTCCTGTAATAAACCCCTAACCTATGTCTGAGCTATTGAAGTCCTCAAATCATGGTTTAAAGACTTCAAGGTGCAGAGAATCCTCCAGCAATGACCCGTGCCCCACACTGCAGAGGAAGGTGAAAAACCCTCAGGGCTTCTGCCAATCTGACCTGGAGGAAAATTCCTTCCTGACCCCAAATATGGCGATCAGCTAATCCCTGAGCATGTGGGCAAGACTCACCAGCCAGACACCCAGGAAAGAATTCTCTATAGTAACTCAGATCCCCACCCCATCTAACATCCCATCACAGGCCATTGAGCATATTTACAGCTAATAGTCAAAGATTACCAAATTAATTGCCAAAATTTGGCTATCCCATCATACCATCCCCTCCATAAATTTATCAAGCTTAGTCTTGAAGCCAGATATGTCTTTTGCCCCCACTGCTCCTCTTAGAAGGCTGTTTCAGAACTTCACTCCTCTGATGGTTAGAAAATTTCATCTAATTTCAAGTCTAAACTTCCTGATGGCCAGTTTATATCCATTTGTTCTTTGTGTCCACATTGGTACTGAGCTTAAATAATTCCTTCCTCTCCCTGGTATTTATCCCTCTGATATATTTATAGAGAGCAATCATATATCCCCTCAGCCTTCTTTTGGTTAGGCTAAACAAGCCAAACTCTTTGAGTCTCCTTTCATAAGACGGGTTTTCCATTCCTCGGATCATCCTAGTAGCCCTTCTCTGTACCTGTTCCAGTTTGAATTCATCCTTCTTAAACATTGGAGACCAGAACTGCACACAGTATTCCAGATGAGGTCTCACCAGTGCCTTGTACTAACACCTCCTTATCTCTACTGGAAATACCTTGCCTGATGTATCCCAAGACCGCATTAGCTTTTTTAACGGCCATATCACATTGGCGGCTCATAGTCATCCTGTGATCAACCAATACTCCAAGGTCCTTCTCCTCCGCTGTTATTTCCAACTGATGAGTCCCCAGTTTATAACAAAAATTCTTGTTGTTAATCCCTAAATGCATGACCTTGCACTATTTACTATTAAATTTCATCCTATTACTATTACTCCAGTTTACAAGGTCATCCAGATCTTCCTGTATGATATTCTCTGTACCTGTTCCTTCTCTGTATTGGCAATACTTCCCAGCTTTGTGTCATCCGCAGACTTTATTAGCACACTCCAACTTTTTATGCCAAGGTCAGTAATAAAAAGATTAAATAAGATTTGTCCCAAAACCGATCTCTGAGGAACTCCACTAGTAACCTCCCTCCAGCCTGACAGTTCACCTTTCAGTATGACCCGTTGTTGTCTCCCCTTTAACCAGTTCCTTATCCACCTTTCAATTTTCATATTGATCCCCATCTTTTCCAATTTAACTAATAATTCCCCATGTGGAATCATATCAAATGCCTTAGTGAAATCGAGGTAAATTAGATCCACTGCATTTTCTTTGTCTAGAAAATCTGTTACCTTCTCAAATAAGGAGATCAGGTTGGTTTGGCATGATCTACCTTTTGTAAAACCTGTTATATCCTTGGGGGCAGCCGGTTTAGGAAGAAATCACTTGAGGCCAGACAGCAGACAGCTAACAAAACCACCATTTTATTTACAGACTCAGAGAACTCACCCAGCCGGCTGAAGCTGGCTGAGCTATCCCCTAATAATCTAACTCAGTTACCATAGGAACCAAAAACCATGACAACCAAATACACAACATATTCCTTCCCCCCTAATAAGAACATCCCCTAAATAAAACACACACTAGACTAGAGAAGGAGGGTAGACTGCCTCCATTCCCGGCTAAACCCTGGGGATTATTTTGCCCCATAACCATGGGTTCGCCCTAGCTAAAGATCCAGCCGATGAGGAGGCCTTCTGTCTCTAGGTGGATTACGGCGAACTTCTGGTGTTGTTGCACCCGAAAGTACCATGGGCTCAGGGTCCGCAGCACGAACAGGTGAGGAGGTGGTATCAGCTCGTGCTGGGCAAAGGGGCATCTCAGCTGCCGGCAGTAATGGAGGAGGACAGTCAGGAATCGGTGATTCGTGATTCGGTGTCTCACCAGAAGAGGTGAAGTCAGACCCCTCAATTGCAGATGTGTCCTGAGGACTGGCATGACCTGGCAACAGCTGATCTACATGTCGCCGCCAGGTAAGATTCTCTGCAGTCCGGACTGTGTAGGAAACAGGTCCTGTTTGAGTGATGACTGTGGCTGGGACCCATTTAGCTCTGGAAGTATAATTCCGAGCCAAAACTGGCTGTTCCGGGCTAAAGGTTCGGTCTTTTGCTCTGGGTGCCCGTCTGATGACTTGATATTGCTGCTGATGTTGCACAGTTTGTCTGGGTTCAGAAGGTTTCAGCAGATCAAAGCAAGTGCGCAGCTGTCGTCCCATCATTAGAAAGGCTGGGGATGCCTGGGTCGTAGCATGAGGTGTGTTTCGGTAGGAAAGTAAGAAGGTATCCAGACGCTTTTGAATGGAGTGTTGTCCCCTTGCTGATTTCAAAGCGTTTTTCATTGTCTGCACAAATCTTTCAGCTAATCCATTGGTGGACGGATGATATGGTGCTGACGTGATGTGGTGTATCCCATTTGCCTTCATAAAATTTTGAAACTCCTGAGAGATGAACTGCGGTCCGTTGTCGCTCACAAGTTGCTCTGTCAGACCAAAACGACTAAAGAGTCCTCGTAGTTTTTGGATAGTACTCTCTGCAGTAGTGGACTGCATTATAGAGACTTCTGGCCATTTAGAATGGGCATCTATTGCCACCAAGAACATGCTTCCTTCAAGGGGGCCAGCAAAGTCAACATGAATACGTTGCCACGGGTTTTCAGGCCAGTCCCATGGGTGTAGGGGTGCCCACTGGGGTGCATTCCTCACACCCTGACATGACATACAAGCTTTTGCCTTCTCTTCAATAGCACTGTCCAATCCAGGCCACCAAAAATAGCTTCGTGCAATTTCCTTCATGCGCACTATTCCACAGTGACCAGAATGTAGCTGTTCTAACAGCTGTGATCTCAGTGGTGGTGGAATAATGACACGTCTCCCCCACAACAAACAACCAGATTGGACCGATAACTCCATCCTTCTGGACATGTAGGGAACAAGGTCAGATGAGACCGGAGAGGTTTGTCGAGATTTTCCATGCATCACCAGGTCCATAACTTGGGACAATACTGGGTCAACGCAGGTTGCCTTCTTTATCTGAGTAGCAGTGATGGGTGTATTCTCTACCTGTTCAAAGTAGAAGATTTCCTTTTGGGCACTATCTTGATGTTTGACCGGCAAAGGCAACCTTGAGAGGCCATCTGCATTGCCATGCAGAGTGGATTTCCGATATTTGATTTGATATGTGTGTGCTGAAAGTAACAATGCCCAACGTTGCATATGACTAGCAGCTAATGGGGGAATGCCTGTGTAGGGTCCAAAAATTGACGTCAGAGGTCGATGGTCTGTGAGAAGAGTAAACTTTCGCCCAAACAGGTACTGATGAAACTTCCGAATTCCAAAAACAATTCCTAATGCCTCACGTTCGATTTGGGCGTAGTTAGTTTCTGCTTTGCTTAGTGTGCGTGAAGCAAAAGCAATAGGTCTCTCTTCTCCCGGCATAATGTGTGACACGACTGCTCCCACTCCATAAGGGGAGGCATCGCAGGCCAATTGTAGGGGTAAGGATGGATCAAAGTGCGTTAGAACTTCAGAATTTAGCAATGCATCCTTAGCTTTGTTAAATGCAACATCACAGGCTTCAGTCCACTTCCAGGCCTTGTTCTGCCCAAGGAGCTCATGAAGTGGTTTTAGCAGTGTGGCTAACTGTGAGATGAACTTTCCATAGTAGTTCAGTAGTCCTAGAAACGAGCGCAGCTGGCTTACATTTCGAGGTGGGGGAGCCTCCACAATAGCTTTAACTTTTGCAGGGGCCTTATGAAGACCTGCAGAATCAATGATGTGTCCCAAATATTCAACAGAGGGCTTGAAGAATTCACACTTGTCTTTGCGAACTCGTAGGCCATACTCTTCCAGTCTTTGTAGGGTAGCCTCTAAATTCTTTAGGTGATCCTCTTCATTTCTTCCAGTGACCAGGATATCATCCAGATAGCACTGAACTCCTGACAAGCCACACAGGATCTGGTCCATAGCCCTCTGGAACAGGGCGGGAGCAGATGTTATTCCGAAGGGTAGGCGGCAGTATCGATAAAGCCCCTTATGAGTCACAATAGTCAACAGCTCTTGGGACTTTTCATCGACGTGCATCTGTAAATATGCTTGATTCAGATCAATCTTACTGAACTTTTGTCCCCCAGCCAGGCCTGCGAAGAGGTCATCGATGCGGGGAAGCGGGTATTGCTCTGCACACAACACTGGGTTGACAGTGACTTTAAAATCACCGCAAATCCGGAGAGAGCCATCTTTCTTCACTATTGGAACGATAGGAGTGGCCCATGAGCTATGGGTAACTGGTATTAGGACTCCATTGGTGACCAGGCGCTCCAGGTCTGCTTCAACTTTTGGCCTGATGGCATATGGCACAGTTCGGGCTTTCAGATATTTTGGTGGACTGTCAGGTTTAATGTTCAATGTCACAGTGGTTCCCTTCATACTTCCCAAATCATCTCCAAAAACAGCAGCATGTTTCCTTAGTATAGGGGTTAGACTGGTTTCTTCTTTAGTCATCCGGTGCACTTCTGCCCAGTTCAGTTGAATCTTCCCAAGCCAAGACCTACCCATTAAGGCTGGGTAGTTACCTCTCATCACAAACAGTGGCAATTTAGCCACCTGTCCATTGACCTCCACCTTAACATCAATAGTGCCCAGCATAGGCACAGCTTCTCCCGTATACGTCTTCAGAACAGTTTTTGTTGCCTTAAGCGGAAGATGCTGTAGCTTTTCTTTATACACAGTCTCGGAGATCAGTGAGACGGCTGCACCGGTGTCCAGTTCCATGCGTATACGTTTGCCATCCAATAACGGGGTTACCCAGTATTCATGTGAGCCCACTGCCAAAGACAAAACATGCAGTGGCACTTTCTCTTGGGCTGAGGTGCCACCTTGATCATCCTGGGTCTGCTCTAGGGTATGCAAGGTTCCTCTTTTTGTCGGCCAGACCACAGGCCTCCTTTTCTTTTGTTTACAGGCACACTCAATGTGTCCCTTTTTGCCACAGTGTCGACACACCAGGTCCTTACACCAGCATTCTGATGCCTGGTGACCTGGCTTACCACAGCAGTAACATTCTTGACTCTGCACCGTTTTGTGGGTCAGTTCTTGTGACACTTTTTGCACCCTAGGGGATGCACCGATGTATTGCGCCTCTTGTAGCCAGTTCCATGGAGACAGCAATATCAACAGCCTTCTGTAAGGTAAGATGAGCCTCTGTCAGTAGGCGCTTCCGTATAGCTTCACTGTACAGGCCACACACTAACCTGTCACGCAGGGCATCATTTAACATCTCTTTAAATTCACAGTGTTCTGCTAGCTTTTTTAAAATGGCTACAAATTGTACAACTGTTTCATCTTCCTTTTGGTCTCTTTTGTGGAACCTATATCTTTCAGCAATTACCAGTGGTTTTGGGGAGAAATGGGACCCCAGGATTTCCACAATGTCACTGTAAGATTTAGTCTCAGGCTTAAAAGGGTGTAGTAAGCTGCGTAGCAGGGAGTAGGTTTTAGCCCCTACAACACTTAAGAATATTGGCACCTTCTTTGTTTCTGTAATGTCATTTGCAATACCAAAAAGCTCAAAACGCTCAGTATACACATGCCACTGCTCTATATTCTCATCAAAAGGTTCCAGTGGCCTGGTCAGAGTAGCCATGATTTTAGTTTCACTTTCACAGTCAGTGCAAACAAGCAGTATTTTTATTTGTTTGTTTTGTACCTTGACTTCTACTTCCTTCTGTTACTGGAGCAGCACCAGGATCCCATCTGTTGTGTATTTGGTTGTCATGGTTTTGTTGCTATGGCAACTGAGTTAGATTATTATGGGTTAGCTCAACCGGTTTCAACTGGCTGAGGAGCTCTCTGTATATATGTAAATAAAATGGAGGTTTTGGTTAGCTGCCTGCTCTCTGGCCTCAAGTGATTGCTTCCTACACCAGCTGCCCCAAGGATATAACACCATCCATCGTCGCCACTTGTTATATCCTTGCGGGCAGCCGGTTTAGGAAGAAATCACTTGAGGCCAGACAGCAGACAGCTAACAAAACCACCATTTTATTTACAGACTCAGAGAACTCACCCAGCCGGCTGAAGCTGGCTGAACTATCCCCTAATAATCTAACTCAGTTACCATAGGAACCAAAAACCATGACAACCAAATACACAACAAAACCATATTGTATTTTGTCCCAATTACTATTGACCTCAATGTCCTTAACTACTTTCTCCTTCAAAATTTTTTCTAAGACCTTGCATACTACAGATGTCAAACTAATAGGTCTGTAGTTACCCTGGTCACTTTTTTTCCTTTTCTTAAAAATAGGAACTATGTTAGCAATTCTCCAATCATACAGTACAGCCCTTGAGTTTACGGATTCATTAAAAATTCTTGCTAATGGGCTTGCAATTTCATGTGCCAGTTCCTTTAATGTTCTTGGATGTAGATTATCTGAGCCCTCCGATTTAATCCCATTAAACTGTTAGAGTTTGGCTTCTACCTCGGATGTGGTAATATCTATCTCCATATCCTCATTCCCATTTGTCATCCTGCCATTATCCCTAAGCTCCTCATTAGCTTCATTAAAGACTGAGGCAAAGTATTTGTTTAGATATTGGGCCATGCCTAGATTATCCTTAACCTCCACTCCATCCTCAGTGTTTAGTGGTCCCACTTTTTTCTTTGTTTTCTTCTTATTTATATGGCTATAGAACCTTTCACTATTGGTTTTAATTCCCTTTGCAAGGTCCAACTCTACATGTCTTTTGGCCTTTCTCACTTTATCCTACATGTTCTGACCTCAATAAGGTAGCTTTCCTTGCTGATCCTCCCATCTTCCACTCCTTGTAGGCTTTCTGCTTTTTCTTAATCACCTCTCTGAGATGCTTGCTCATCCAGCTTGGTCTACAACTCCTGCCTATGATTTTTTTCCCTTTTCTTGGGATGCAGGCTTCTGATAGTTTCTGCAACTTTGACTTGACGTAATTCCAGGCCTCCTCTGCCTTTAGATCCACAAGTTCTTCAGTCCAATCCACTTCCCTAACTAATTTCCTTAATTTTTTAAAGTTAGCCCTTTTGAAATCAAAAACCCTAGTCACAGATCTATTTTTGTTTATTCTTCCATTTAGTTTGAACTGAATTAGCTCATGATCGCTCGAACCAAGGCTGTCCCCTACAACTATTTCTTCTATAAGGTCTTCACTACTCACCAAAACCAAATCTAAAATGGCATCCCCTCTTGTTGGTTCAGCAACTGCTTGGTGAAGGACTCCATCAGCTATCGCATCCAGGAAAATCTGAGCCCTATTATTATTACTAGCACTTGTCCTCCAGTCTATATCTGGGAAGTTAGTCTCCCATGATCACACAATTCCCATTAGTATTTACTTCATTGAAAATATTAACATAAACAGTAAACCAGATCCCGGTGGTCTACAGCACACCCGAAGCACTATCCCAGAGGAGGCTCTAGTAGCTTTCTTCCCCATTGTGATTTTTGCCCAGACAGACTCTCTTATCCATTCTATCATTTCTTATTTCTTTACAGCTTACCTCATCATTGATATACAATGCTACTCCACCACCTTTGCCTTTATTTCTGTCTTTCCTAAACAGCACATACCCTTCAATACCTGTACTCCAGTCATGACTACTATTCTACCATGTTTCTGTTATCCCTATAATATCTGGTTTCACTTCCTGCACCAGTAACTCTAGTTCCTCCATTTTGTTACCTAGGGTCCTCGCATTGGTGTACAAACATCTTAATTTTTGCTGTTTGGCTTTGCTCACATTCTTTACCTGATTAGGCACAGACATTCTACCACCAGTATCACCTATTAGACTGGTATCTACGCTACTCTTCCTCCTTATGTCCATTCTCCTACCCATGGCTGTATCCTTTCTTACGTTGTTTTCTTCCCTCTCAATGTTAAAATCCAGCATGGAGATTACCTGGCCATCTCCCCCAAATTCCTAGTTTAAAGCTCTCTTAATCAGTTGTGCCAGCCTCCATCCTAGAAGTCAATTTCCCTCCCTACTCAGGTGAAGTCCATTCTGAGAGAACAGCCCTCTGTCCATGAATGCTTCCTGGTGGCCACACATCCCAAAGCCCTCCTTATACCACCACTGCCTGAGCCATCTGTTGATCGCCATAATCTTGTCACATCTTTGTTGCTCTTCTCTAGGAACAGGCAGAATTCCACTGAAGATCACTTGAGCCTCAATTTCCTTGAGCATCTTCCCCAGCCTGGCATAGTCTCCCTTGATATGTTCCAGTGAGAATCTAGCTGTATCATTTGTTCCCACATGAAGGACAATCAGTGGATTCTTTCCTGCTTCCGTTAGGATCCTCTTCAGCCTCAGGTCCACATCCCGTGTCTTAGCACCTGGCAGACAGCACACCCTTCTGTTCTCTGCATCACCTCAGGTTACAGGCCTGTCTGTTCTTCTTGGTAAGGGTTGAGAGGGTTTTGCGTGGGGCAGTCTGGGTGCGGGCGGCTCAGTAGAGGATATGGATGCACAGGGGCTTGTTGGGGAGGGTGTCTGGGTGCAATGGTAATGGGACTCTGCAGGGCGGTCCAGGGGAAGGTGGTTGGGGCTCAGTGGGGTGGTTGGGCGTCGGGGGGATAGAGCTCAGCAGGGGGATCTGGCTGTGGGGAGCTTAGTGGAGGGGTCCAGGTGCTGAGAGAGTGGGACTCTCGGGGGTGGAGATCCAGGTGCAGCTGGTTGGAGCTCGGTAGGGTGGGGATCTGGGTGCAGGTGGCTTGTTGGGGTGGTCCAGGTGCAGGGGGAGTGGCGCTCATGGGGGGGTTGTGGGGGTGGGAGGGTGAGGCTCGGCAGGAGGGTCTGGATATGAGGAAGTCTGGATGCACAGGGGTTGGGCAGAGGGGGAGCAACTCCCTGCACAGTGATCCCTCCCCCTGCAGCTGAGGAGTGATGGGTGCAGGAAGTGTGTGTGTGTGGGAGTTTGCAGAGCTTCCTACAGCTGGGGGAGAAATCTGGGGTTGGGTCTGTCGCAGGCCCAGATGCCTGCAGGGGAAGAGGAAGTGCCATCCTCCCCAGCTTAGCCGGCACTAGCAGCTGATTCTGGCACAGGGTAGGAGCCACCAGCCAGGTCTTCCGAAGTCCTGCCCCCTACCCCACAGTGATTTCACTCTTTGCCTGCTGGCCTGGGCACCCGAAACATACTACTGGAGAGGGTTGCATGACGGCTTGTGTGGTTTCCCTTTGCTTCCCCGTCTGCGGGGGACACACATTCTGCGTATGTGCAGTGGCGCAGAATTTCCCTAGGAGTAATATTGTGCCACAGATTTGTTTAAGCATAACTCCCCATTTAAATCAGTGAGGAATTCTATTTAAAGTCGATTAGCATGATTTGGCCACCTGTTAGAAAGTATATCTAACTGTGATTTTAAAAAACTCTTCTCTGCACTTACTATCAGTGGCAAACTACACTTCAGTGCAGCATGGCTTCCTTATATCTCTCCTTGTGATTCATTTCTAGCAGGCGGGAATGCACACTAATTAGCTGTTCATGCTTTTCTCTCTATTTTTGGTATTTTGCCATCTGTTTCGTGTGAGTTTTTTTTTTTTGCCACTTGTACAGTAGAAATTTGTCAAACATTTAAGTTAATTTCAGAAAAATGAAAAAAAAAGTAAGAAGGCTAATTTTTTTCCAGATGGATTACTTTAAAATGTTGCTCAGAATAATAGAGGCAACCTGAATGTGAATATGGATTTATTTCCAAAAGTTCTGTTTTTAAACCAGAACAAATTTGTTTATCAATTTACTTTGTAATTCTTATTATTTTAACAGGTCCATTTTGTTTGCTAATTATTGATTTAGGGTCAGTTTCTTTTGCCTTTTATATAGGTTAAATGTTTTGTCCTGGGGTATTGAAGTAGATGGGAGTTTGGCAATTGATTTTAATGATATAGAACCTGGCCCTAAATTTGGAATTACACTGGTGGAACTGAGAGCAGAATCTGAGCCATTGAGATAATTCATTGTAGTATAGTGTATCTTTGGCCTGGTGTACAAATTATATAATTTTAACAGGTGTTTTACTTTTAACAGAATTTATTTTAAGTGGCCTCTAGTATTCAAATGTTTGCAGGTGTTCTAGCTTAGAGTCACTGCACACAGGCTACATATGAGCTACAATGCTTGACACAGAGATAATTCTCCCCTCCCGTGTTAATGTGTGGAATCAATCATTGGGCTTTTTTGAGAAAGCACTTTATAGCTGCTTGTGTGCAACTAGCAGTGGGAAGTACACTACTAATTTGGGTTGCTTGAACTAAATCTCTGGAACCTCATATATGATATCTCTGTGGTTGTTTCTTCTGAAAATAAGCGCTCAGATTTAATTGACAAATATCACATTGACTTATAGGCCAGGTTCTGCCTTTCTTCAAAATGGTGTACCCTTACTGTTGTTGGTGACATTGCATGTGTGCGATTGAGTCCAGACTTTGGACTTAGTATTATTGTTAAAACGCAGACAGTGTGCTCAGCACTGTGCAAGACAAAAAATCCAGACAGTTTCTGCCTCAAAAAGTGTATTATGTAAGGGCTCAGTTATGACATGGCTGGGGGCCCACACAGAAAAAGTAAGGGAGGGCATAAGGAGTCCCTTTAAATGTCTGCATACAGTACCCACATCTCCAGACTCTGCATGGGAGCGGGAGAGCAGCTGCTGCTAGGCTCTTTCTCCCCCTCTCATGCAGGTGCATGGAAGTGGTTGGGCAGGAGTGGGAAATGGGAGGGGCCTTGGTATTGCCCACCCCAACGTATTGGCGAGATCAGATGTCTCTCACTTGAACTAGATTTTTAAAGGTAGGGGTGTGTGTGTGTGTGTGTGTATGTATGTATACACAAGCACAGAGAGAGAGAGAGAACTGGATACAATAGAAAGCCCACAGAAAGAGTGACTGTGATTTTTTTTTTTAAAGCTTATTATATGGGAGGCTGGTACCTTCCCATTACAACACCCTGTTTCCAATTGCTTCTATGCCGGTTGTCTGCCTCAGGCTGACATCTTTTTAGCAAGTTTCAGCGAAAATGGTTCATCTCTTTCTGAGAATGAGGCTAAGGAAAAATACATTGTTTTTCAATGTTAAAAATATTCTGGCAACCTTTCCTTTGAACAGGTCTATGAAGCGGGAAGTTGAAATGTGGCAGAGGATTGGCCTTTGTGTCAGGGATGTGCCTTTTGCTGTTTCTGTGAAAATCTTCACAATTTTGGACAAGTTACAAGCCTTTGACAAACTGTAGTTTGCACATGCTCAGAGACTTTTTAGGGTTTAGCAGCTAAAATCCTTGAAGATTCTGTAGTCACTGAGCGTGCTCCAGTGCTTCACAGCGCCTATGTGTGACCAAACTGTGCAGGCATCATCACCACATAGTGAGGAACGGTGTTCCACCCCCTCACATTCCTACGTGTGACCAGACTCTGTACATCCCATCCCCACAGAGCAACTGAGCATCCCCCAGCCGAGAGATATGGGGCAAGGCTGCCTCGGCTCCCAGCTGCTCCAGGCTGGAGTGGAGCTGAGCACTGGAAGTGAGAACAGAGGCTTGTCTCTCCTGTGCTCTCAAAGACTCATCTCTTGGTAGACTGGCAGAATGGAGGAGGAAGCCACCTGACTCAAATGAGTATGGGACAAGAGCCAGTCTGGGGAGGGAAAGCAGTAGATTGGGACAAACAGCCTAGTGAGGCAAGGACTTAAAGGGAGAAAGTGAAACTGTGATTGGGAGTGGGAAGACAGGGACTGAAGGGTTGGGGTAGGGTGACGGGGAGGCTAAGACTGCTTGGGCAAGGAAATTGAGACCAGGAGCTAGTAAAAGAAATGGAGCAGAAGGGGACTGGAAGCCAGTTGGCAATTGGGGGTGGACACTGAGACTGGATGAGGAGCTGGGGGTAGAGGACAAGCAATGAGATTGGGAACCAGTGGGACAGAATGGGGGCATGGAAAATGAGAGACACATCTGATGAGGAGCCAAGTTGTGGGGGAAGAACTAGGACTGGAAAAAGAGACTGAGATAAGAACCGGGAAGGGGGAGACTGGACCAATGAGTGGGGGAGGGAAGACAGATTGGATGAGGAACCCCTTGAATGAAGCAGAGTTCTTGTGGAAAAATAGTATGAGAAGTGTAGTTACAGACTGTATCATAATGCACATATAAAAGGAGGCTGGATTAAGGTTGTAAAGGCAATCTTAATCCAGGCATTTCTTACCTTTTGAGTGCTTGACTTTGCAACCTCAATAATAATCTTTTAATGTGTAATACTATTTTTTATATATGTCTGTATTGGGTGTAAGTAACTATATGTAAATTTAACATAATTAGTTAGATGAGGTTATCAACATTGTTTTATCACTTTCATAGCTGTTACCTATTGGTTCCTAAACTGATTCCTGCAATGAAGACATATTCCATTTTTTTATAGTAACGGGGCTTACTCAAGAAAGAAAATTATCTATGTTCAGTCCGAATTTTAATTACTTAGTAAATAGGAAATCTGAAGAATAACTGATTTTACTTACCCACAGACATAAATGACCTGAATAAATTAGATCAGAACTCTCATGATGACACTTCTGGCACAACAGCAGTATCAAAGAGATATCTGCTATTAAAGCCTCCATTGATTGGCATGTCTTTGGTGCAAAATCTAAATGAGGTGCTTCATGTTCATAAACCTGATACTGCAACACATACAGAGTTGTCTTTGATTCTAGGTTTGAAATAATTTTTTTTTAAAATGACATGGTTGGAATTCCTACTGATTTATTTCTGATTGACATTAAAAATAATAACCTGAAGCACTAACATTCCTAGCACAATGCCCTTTGTCAACCATATTTTTTAGTTTCTGTGTTGGTAAATAATGCACAGGACCAGACTGTTTTTTCTTTTCTGTGGAAGGGATGCGATCGAGTGCTCATAGGCAGCTGCTGGGAAGAAATCTGTATCTGCTGTGATTTTCTCTTTATAGGCTGCAGAGAAAAATAATCTGTTATATTTAACCCACTTTAAAGAAATCACAAATTCTATCCAAACAGGGCCAGCTCTAACTTTTTTGCTACCCCAAGCAATAAAGAGCGCCGCTGAAACCCCCACCCCCCCGAGTGCCACGCCACCCAAAGCCCCGCCCCCGAGCGCCATGCCAGCCCCCCAGTGCCACACCAAGCCCCTGCTCCCCTGAGCGCCGCACCGCCGAAACAAAAAAAACAACCCTCCAGTGCTGCCCCGACGAATTTAAAAAAAAACAAAAAACCCGAGCGCCGCCCTGCCCCAAGGTGCCTCCCCAAGCATGTGCTTGGTCGGCTGGTGCCTGGAGCCGGCCCTGTATCCAAATAAGCATAAGTACAGCTAGATTTTTTCACAGCATCATGCCTTGTATCCTCCCAGTATCCACCTTTGTGATAGACACATGCATGCACCAAAGTACTGTACTAGCTTGCACTCATTGAGTCATCACTGTCAGTAGCTAAGTATCTAGGAGAATTTTACTTGAGATCTTGATGCCCATAGTACTTGATAGAGGCTAGCTTAGCAGAGATATTGGGCCTAATTCTCATTTCACTCGCACTGAATTTACATTGGTGTTTCTCTAGAGTCCTCACTGGAATTACTCTTTATTTGTAAGGGTGTGAGGTCAGAATCAGATGTATTGCCTTTCTTTGTATGGCTCTCTCCTGTGTTACATTACTGTCAGGTCCTGGCTCATTTCATCATGTTAGATCAGAGGGGTTTATTATCTGGGATGGGGGAACTCTTTGGAAGTTTTGGTTTGGAAAAACAACCAAGAACGTATCTGAATCTTCCTTGTTGGGATACAGTCAGAATTGCTTCTTGGGCGCAGGGATTGTCTTTTACTACATTTTTGTGCAACACATACACATTGTGCCCTCATCTTGAGTTGAGGCCTCTAGCAGTATAAATAACAATAATACCAGACTAGAAACATGCTTTTGTCAGAGTTGCACTGCTTCTGCTATTAGAAATAATGGCATAAGAACCTCCTTACTGTATTTCCTCCCAGTTCCATTCCTTTATTCCAGAGCTGTAAGGAATTAATATTTTTATATATTGCAAACTTTTTGTGTACCTCACAAAAGGTTCTCTTTGAGGGCCTCATTTCACAACCATTACAGAGCAGCAATGTACTCGCTTTGAGTTGTTCCTCTGATGTCACAGCAGATATAGATTTAATCTGAGTGGTTTCTGTGATTGCTAGTTAATGATTCCTTCTCCAGACAAGATCAGTCACAGGTTCAGTGGTACAGGTGGTCTGTCGGTGGTGCCAGTGGGACTACTTGCAGAATAAGGTGGTGTGAATGAGGGTGGGAGACTCTGACTCTGGGTTTTGCTTCTGAGCAGGGTTTCCAAATGTTTTCAACCAGTTCTTGTTTTATCTGAACTGGTCTGCCCACCCTTTCTTACAATTCTGGACCTTATTCTGCATGCTACCCCTTTCCCAAGCAAAATCCCAATTGAATTTAGTGAAACTTCACTCTTTATTCTACCTGAGTAAGGAATGCTAAATCAACATGACACAGCAGGCTATTGCGTTGGGGTTGGGCATCCAGGCCACTCTGCTTGTAATGAGTAGCTCCTTATGCCACAAAGAGCCCCAGATATGAGTAAGGGTGACAGAATCTGGCTCCAAATAGGCATTTGGGATTAAAGTAAACAAGGGAGAGGTAATTGGAGTAAAGTAGATATTGTCAGCGATGCTTTTGTATTGTCAGCTACTGCAGTTTGCCTCATTTCCTGTTTATTTTCCGCTTGTTCAGTGTGTCCTTGCCTTGTAAGCGCATGTTAATGGTATTAGCATAGCTCATCACATTCTGATCATTCTTATCAAGATATCTATATTCTGGAAATCGGATGATCTGGTTTAGATTTCTTGGAATAAATGCAGGAACACTGGGGGTGGAGAGTTGTGGCTGGTTACTAAGAATATCTGATCAGATTGCATTACTATAGCAACAGTGTTGCCAAGACTGAAAAGTTTCACTGCAATCACTAGGAATTCATAAGTGAAAGACATTGTTTATCTCAGTAGAATTTTAAAATGAACATAGATAGATATACTTAGGTGAAAATCCCAGGATTTGGAAAAGAGAGCATATGCTAATTTCTCTGTGATCCATATTGGATACTTGCTGAATACTGCAGTGTCTGTGAGAAAGAAAGCGCCTTAATAAGGGGTAGCATGCAGAATAAGGTCCAGAATAAGGAGATGACTTAAAGGGACACTGTTTGCAGTATTGTAGTCAGGTGCTCCCAGGATGTTACAGACACAAGGTGTGTGAGGTAATATCTTTTATTTGACCAACCTTGAAAACTTGTCTCTTTCACCAACAGAAAGAGGTCCAGTAAAAGATATTACCGTCCTTATCTTGTCTCTTTAAAGCAGTGGTGGGCAACCTGTGGGCCGCATGCGGCCCATCAGGTTAAGCTGATTGCGGGCTGTGAGACATTTTGCTGACGTTGACCATCTGCAGGCATGGACCCCCCACAGCTCCCAGTGGCCACAGTTCGCCATTTATGGCCAATGGGAGCTGCAGGAAGTGGCGGCCAGCCTGTCCCTGCAGCCCACTGCTTCCCACAGCTCCCATTGTCCATTGTGGGATGCCGTGCCTGCCGATGATCAATGTCAAAAATGTCTCACCTGCGATTAGCTTACCCTGATGGTCTGCATGTGGCCCGCGGACTGCCCACCATTGCTTTAATGGGACACTGTCAGATTAAAAATCCTGTGATAAACATAAAAATATTAAAATTGTACCTTAGATTTTTAAAATTGTTTCCAATTTAAAAATCAAATTTACTATCCTCTGTTTAACCTGTTTACTTTTTGCAATTTTTTTTCACTTTTGATGTTGAAACTAGTCAAATTAACCTTTTTTTCCAGTCCATTTCACTTTCAGGTTCTCATACATTAAATTCGGAAACATTTGGAGTATAGGCACTGCAGGAGATTATTTATATTTTAAAAAACACCTGTTTCTGTTTGAATGTTTAATAACTTTTTAAAAAATACCAAAATTTCAATTCATCCTAGGTTTTGTAAAATTTTTTGTAAGCAAACTTAAATTTTGGGGCAAATTGGACTGGACTATGTCAAACACCCTATTTCCAAAGGAATGGCTGATTTCACAGGCTCTCATTTTCCATCTTGTCTCATAAAGGTCAGTCACAGTTAATTCTACTAATATCCTATAAATTAAACTATTATGTAATCAGTACAACTTTTATCATCTTCTAAACCGCACACCACTTTTTAATGCAATTGAGTTTAGTCTAATAACTGGCACTTTATTTTAAAAGCGTGTGAACACTGACTAATTCTCAGAGTGGGCTTAATTCTGGGGGCAAGGAAAAGTACTTTAAAGCAGTGGCTCTCAACCTTTCCAGACTACTGCACCCCTTTCAGGAGTCATAGATCAAGACAATACAACAACTAATGGAAAATTATTCACTTAGGTAAAGACTGTGCTGAAATTAGGGCCTTTTCCAGGTGACAGATAATCATTGGTATCCTAAAGCTCTCTAAGGAATCTGAGCAGCAATGAGGATAAATTTGCTCCCTTGTTATAGTTGCTTGCCACTTTAAAACACAAGGAGGAACTGGTCTGTTTTGGTCAGTTGGTATTGCTCTGATTTTACAGTGGTAAAAATTGAAACGATCCATAGTGGCAGTAGATCCAGTCTTCCTTAAACTGATCAGTGGTTCACAAAATGCCAGTGGTTGCTCAGCAAATACTGCTGCTTACCAGAGACCTTATTGATTCCAAGCTTCTCTGTTGTACATTTAAAGATGTTACAGTGAATAACTATGAAACAAAATTAATGCATTACTGTTTGAGTTCATAAAATGTATAGCAACCTGCTGAAAATGGGACATCCATCACCTATTAAGGACTAGGGGTAAAATTGCAAATGCCTTAAGGGTGTATGGGTTTGTCTACACTTAAAACACTACAGCTGCATGGCTGTAGCGCTTCAGTGTAGACACTAGCTCCGCTGACGGGAGGGGTTCTCCTATTGGCGTAGCTAATCCACCTCCCTGAGAAATAGTAGCTAGGTCAATGGAAGACTTCCATTGACCTACTGCTGTCTAATCTCAGATTAGATTGGTTTAACTACACCACTCAGGACTGTGGATTTTTCAAACCCCTGAGTGACATAGTTATGCTGACCTAATTTTCTAGTGTAGATCATGTAGAATCAGATTTTTAAAAAGTATTTAGGTCCCTAAAGATCCAGATAGATGCCAAATGGCATTTTCAAAAGTGCCTGTGCATTTAATTCAAACTGAAATCAATACACAGGATGAAACCAATGGGAGATAGGCACCTAGGTGCTTTTGAAAATCCCACTTGGTGCCTATCTGCGTCTTTCGATACCTAAATATCTTTAAAAATTTGTCCCCTAATCTTACTATTGTTGAAAGTCAATGGAATTGTGTAAAGTCAATGGAATGGCTCCTAAGTCATTTTTGAAAATGAGACTGATACTACTAAGTCAGTTAGGCACTTTTGAAAATTTTACCATGGACCTAGGAATCTTGGCCCCACTAAAATCAGTTTTACCTTTGACTTTGGTGGAGCCAGAATTTCACTCCAGGAGTTCATCATCTGAAAAATAACCACTTATTGGTATAAGATTAGAGGGAAATCACAAGTATTTTACTTAATTTGGAACTCCATTATAAATATTACAGTACGATAATTGGTTGGTAGAACACCCCATGTTTATCTTAGTCTATGTTGTTGGAAATAATTTATTAAAATGTAAATATTTAATATAATTATTATACTATTAGACAAAATGACCTAAGAAAAACCTTATTCTCTCTTCTATGGTGACTTACCCAGGGTTAATATATATGTTGTACAAAGGATATGAGATTTATTTTGGATCCTTAGGGCCAAATCCTCTGCTGTTATAACTTGGAGCTTCTGCATTGCCCTTACATTTTAAGCAGGTGTTTGTTTCTTACAAATTATTGAGAATTATTGTAACTTTTTATTTGAGTTGTGTTAATACACAAGTTGCAGAGTATTACATTGGGTATATTGCACTTGTCCTTAACCTTTTTGAATAACTTTGAAATAAAAATGATTTTGCTTCCTTTTTGAAATGTCTCTCAGAAACTGAGTAATTCTAGTTCTCTGGGACTCAGATTAGATCCTACTGTAGCTAAGGGTGTCAATCCAAATTAGGTTAGGATTCAAGAGCTAAATTATTGTTTGCCCTATCTGAGTAATGACTACCAAAATCTGATATCAGGTGTAGATGTATCAAAGAGCTCCTTTCTAAAGCTGTGTGAATAACTGCTATTTTCCACTCACTGGTAGTTCGAAAAAATTGATTACATGAAAAATGTTTTGGGTTGACCCAAATCATTTGACCCAAAACAAAATGTTTTGTTTCAATTTTGAACTTTTAAACATTGTTTAACATAAAATTGAAGGAAATTTCTAAAGGGAAAGTCATTTGTAATACAAAATGTTAAAATGAAAGTTTTGATATTTTGAAAAAAATATTAACCCAGACAATTCAATGAAAAGGGTATGAATTCATGAAATGTTTCTGTCAACCTGAACCTGCATTATTACCAAAAAAAAAGTTTTGGCTGAAAATTTTTGCCCAGCTGTGTTCAGACATTGTCTAGTTCTAGTCCTGGTCCTGTTGTTAGCTAGGAATACCAGAACTCCAGTTTTTATTGGTGTGTTAAGTTTGTAGGGGCCTTTGGGGTGTATACCAATGGGTCTTAATGCCAACAGATTTCCTAAAAATGGCAGTTTGTAGAAAGGAAAACTCACTGAAGGAAGTTTGACTTAAATTCTAGTGAGTAAGTATGCTGCGTCTTTTTATTTTATTTTTTAGTCAGTGCATCCTTGTACTGGGGGTAGCAAAGATATTTTTGTAATTATTATATATGTATGTATTGCTATTTTTAGGGGTTAATGGTAGGGAGATGACAGTGTGTGTACTTTAATAAAATACAACAGTTTCAAGAGGCTGATGTATAAATTTGTAATAAGATTTTAGGTGCCTCAAGCTTTCTCTGACTCTCATTAGGTACTTATGGTGATAAGGACACATGCTGCTCTCCTCACTCAAGCAGGTGGTTCTACTAGGCCAAGAAGGATTTGGCTGTGTACAGATTTCATTTCGTAATATCAGTTTGTTAAAAAAAAAAAGTAGTGCTCATCTGAAGCAGTGGTGTCCAACTATGACAGCCCATGAGCCAAACATATAATTTCAGAAAGGCTTAGAGGGGTCGCTATCGATGCTTTGTGGCAAATTTTCTGTCCTGTTTTGCTTCACTGATGTCTCCTGTTGGAGGTTCCACCACCATAGCGGGAGTTCCCGAAGGGTGGAGAGTCACTGCAATCATGCAAATTGTTGTGTTGAATGTGAGGTGGGTAGTGGCCAGAAAGCTTTACACTTCAGCTACCTCTAGCTGGCATATGGTCCTTTGGGAATCACTGGCCGCTTTTGCAAGTTAGAACAGAGATCCTAGGTTCAGGCAAAGCCAGCTGAACTGCTATCCTGCTTCTGTCTCTTCCCCCTTTTCCCCTGCCAGGCTTCCACAGCCAGCAGACAATGGAGCAACCAGAGGTACTCTCTCCTCCCTCACCTGGGTTATGCAGCAGGAGGCCAGAAGTTGAGCTGCTTGAGCATTTGCAGCAGGGAAGAGACAACATTTGTTCAGAGCAGTTCTGGCTCTCAGCAGACTTTTGTGGACGGGGCAGTGAGAGAGATAGTAAGAAGTGGCTGGGGAGAGGGCGATGATCCCTACTGCTGTAGTGCGTCTGGTGAAGCCATGCTATGGCGACGGGAGAGTGCTCTCCTGTCGGCATAATTACTGTACCTCAATGAGAGGCGTAAGCTATGTTAGCGGCACAGTGTGGACACTGCTTTAAATCAATGTAACTTATGTTGCTTGAGGGGTTGTGGTGGTAGTGTAGACATAGCCTTAGGGATGATGTTTCAGTTCTTAATAAAATACAAAATTCTTAATGCATGTGCCTTATTCATTGGCCAAAAGTGGCCACAAGTTGGACACCATTGATTTATAGGTTGATTCAATTAAATACATTATTGTTTTCCTACTAAAATTTACTTTCTTGATCTTTGTTCATGATGGGCTCAATCCTGAAAGGTGCTGAGCACTCTGCCACCACTCCTGTAGAGAGCACTTAAACCTGGGTTAAATTGCATAGGGACTTAACTTCAGTGGTATTACTGCTTAGCACATGCTTAATTGCTTTACTGGGTTGGTATCAGAGTGCTCAGCATCTTCCAGAAATTAGGATTGAAACATTTTAGGAAAAAGCCTGATATATTGTTCTTGTTCCCATTTTTTTGGGTGCAAGTATGTGCATGTATTGCATAAGAAAGCAAGAAACATAGTTGTGAAAAGAGACAGGTTTGGGGCAGGCAGGCACTGTACAAAGCAAACTTCCCCTATCAGCTCTGCCAATGCACCTCCATCCTGACTTGCAAAATCTTCCTCCTGTTCAAATGCTGGGCCTCTGCTGACCACAAACTTCATATTATGCTGTGATTCAGGGATACGAACAAACCTCAATTTGGGGGAAAGAAAGAGACCACTAAATGTATTGCTACTTGTAAGGAAGAAGGATTTGAACCCATGCTTATATGGAGGACAGGCTAGTACACTAATCTCCTGAATCACATTCCACCCCCAATTTTATAACTGTGCAAATGTACTGAATCATTAACTTTGTCAGCGTCATTAGCCTGCATTAGTGACTGATAGAAAATAACAGTAGTAACACCTACACAATGTCAGACTCTACTTAGTCCTGAAATGAGAGGTTGAAACTTCTTGATGGTTTAATTTATGGAGTGAGCAGTGGTGGCAAGAATAAGCTATACAGCTAGGGTGCATAGAGGACATGTTGAGCTTCTTAAAAATTAGAAGTCCCAGGTAGTTGGGTCAGCTTTTCATAGAAGTTGTGTCTGTTGAATGGACAAGCCTTTGAAAGTGCAGATTGTGTTTCCTTGGATTTATGATAGATTCTGAGGTTTATACTGTGCTTACTGGTCTTGTCTCTGCTTTTTAGTTTGATTTTTAAAACATGTTTCCTGTAGTTTTTCTTATGATTCAGTTTTGCCATAATATACAGAGGCACTATTAATGGGCTTTCCTTTGGAAGCTCTTTGGCACCAGTTTAAAAAAAAAAAGGGGGGGGGGAGAGAGAAATATAGTAAGCTCATTTGGTGGAGGGTTGCCCAAGATGATGGTAATGTTAAAACTGAAAAAGGGGAAAAGGTTTTTATATTTTCATCAAATGACCCATTATGAGAACATACCATAACATCAATTAATGAAGAGTTGAGCGCACATAAAATACTCCTAAGAATTCCTACTTCACAGCCATTTACCCAGGCTAACAGAATGCTTGTTTTCTGTGAGGTCCTGAAATTGAAGGAGCAATGATGTAAACCCTTCAAAGACTAGAGAATGAAAGGAGATTTTTTCCATCTCCTAATGAAAAGAAGCTTTTGTTAGTGAAGAGAGAATTCAGAATGTTTTAGTGTCCAAGAATATATCATTCTTTCCACTTACTGTCATTGTCTTCATTACACCAGTACTCGGATTTCAATTTTTATCAATTTGCTGCAAGGGCTCAGTTGTCCTTCTGCATCTGCATGTATAATTGTCAATAATGTTAATGGGTTCTGTGCATGGTCTCTGAGAAAAGGCGCTCATATGGTCACTAAATATATTGGAATGAAATGTTTTTCTTGTCATTGTTTTGGATGGTTGACTGTGGTAGTGGGATAGCCAGAATCAATTTTAGCTATTCAGAAGCTATTCCTGGCTTTTCACATGATCAGGACTCATTGATCTTGAACTTGTGACAACATTTTAGTTTCAAACTATTTTTATTTTCTCTGTACAACTGGACATTCAGATTAGTTCTTTATGTAGAATAAAAATATTATTAGGAGGTTCTGTTAAGTTTCCTTTGATCGCTCACTAATCGCACTGTTAAACAATAATAGAATAGAATACCATTTATTTAAATATTTTTGGATGTTTTCAACATTTTCAAACATATTGATTTCATTTACAACACAGAATACAAAGTGTACAGTGATCACTTTATATTTACTTTTGATTACAAATATTTGCACTGTAAAAAACAAAAGTAATAGTATTTTTCAATTCACCTAATACAAGTACTGTAGTGCAGTCTCTTTATCATGGAAGTTGAACCTACAAATCCACTGTGTCCTACTTCTTGTTTAGCTAATCGCTCAAACAAGTTTATCTACATTTGCAGGAGATAATGCTGTCTGCTTCTTGTTTATAATGTCACCTGAAAGTGAGAACAGGTGTTCACATGGCACTGTTGTAGCCAGCATCACAAGATATTTACATGCCAAATACGCTAAAGATTCATATGTCCCTTCATGCTTCAACCACCATTCCAGAGGACATGCATCCATGCTGATGATGGGTCCTTCTCGATAATGATCCAAAGCACTGCAGACTGATGCATGTTCACTTTCATCACCTGAGTCAGATGCTACCTGCAGAAGGTTGATTTTCTTTTTTTTTTGGTTGTTTCCACATCAGAGTGTTGCTCTTTCTAGACTTCTGAAAGCATGCTCCATACCTTGTCCCTTTCAGATTTTGGAAGGCACTTCAGATTCTTAAACCTTGGGTCAAGTGCTGTACCTATCGTTAGAAATCTCATGTTGGTACCTTATTTGCATTTTGTCAAATCTGCGTGAAAGTGTTCTTAAAGTGAACAACATGTGCTGGGTCATCATCCAAGAGTGCTATAACTTTAAATAAATGGCAGAATGAGGGTAAAACAGAGCAGGAGACACACCATTCTCCCCCAAGGAGTTCAGTCAAAAATGTAATTAATGCATTTTTTTAACCAGCATCATCAGCATGGAAGCATGTCCTCTGGAATGGTGGCCAAAGCATGAAGGGGGCATACGAATGTTTACCGTATCTGGTACGTAAATACCTTGCAATATCAACTACAAAAGTGCCAAGCAAACATCTGTTCTCACTTTCTGGTGACATTGTAAATAAAAAGCGGGCAGCATTGTCTCCCGTAAATGTAAACAAACTTGTTTGTCTTAGCAATTGACTGAACAAGAAGTAAGACTAAGTGGATTTGTAGGCTAAAAAGATTTATATTGTTTTGTTTTTGAGTGCAGTTATGTAACAAAAAAATCTACATTTGTAAGTTGCACTTTCACGATAAAGAGATTGCACTATGAGGTGAATTGATAAATACTATTTCTTTTGTTTATATTTTTATTACAAATACTTTCACTGTAAAAATGAGAAAGTTAGCACTATATACTTTGTATTCTGTGTTGTAATTGAAATCAATATATTTGAAAATGTAGAAAAATATCCAAAAATATTTAATACATTTCAATTGGTATTCTATTGCTTAACAATGCGATTAACACTGCAATTAATTGCGATTAATTCTTTAAAGCACAAAATGTTTTTGTTAATCGTGTGAGTTAACTGTGATTAATTGACAGCCCTAATGTCTTTATTGAAGAGGTTAAATAAACTGATTAAAAATGCAAACATTTAAAGTGCCTAAGGAGTAACCGAGATTGGGACCTCGTTGTGCTAGGCACTTTACCAGCACAGAATAATAGACAGTCCCTGCCCCAAAGAATTTACAATCTAAATAGATGAGTCAGGGGAAAGGGATAGGACATATAAACAGAGTGATGGTTGGCAAACAACTTGTTAGTGCCACAGTATTTTTTAATTCTTTGTGTGGGATTTAGCTAGAAAGGGATTAGTTAAATGGCAAGAGAGAGGAAAGGAGGGGGAAGGGGGAATAGAACAGGGGATAAGAGAGAGAGGAAAGGAAAGAGGGGAGCATATAGGGCAGCAAGAGTGAGGGTAAGGTGAAGAGACTGTGAAATGGAACATGGGGTGGCGGGGGCAAAGTGAGGGGGGCCTGAAGCAAAAAGCCGATCAGCACAAGAGAATGTCTAGACTGCATTCTGCACTTTTGACTGAGAACATCATCCATATCCACTGGTTCCTGCTGGTGATACTTCTGATGCTGGCTAGAGAGTTTCTTTGGCTTGTTCATCCCCGGATTTTTTTCTTTTCACAGCCAACATGGCTCAAGGAAAGGGGGTGCCACACAGGTCCTAGTGTTGCTGGAGGGCAGGGATTCACCCATACATTGCGATAGGTCCGGAGGGGGCGGGGGAGAGGCATGGCCCCACCCTTCCCCCAATACTGCTTGAGACTATCCATGCTTTCAAAGGGTCACAACCTGAATCCACATTTCAGTCTAATAAAACTCTTCAGGAGCAGAGTGAAGTAGCATACTAAACCCCCAATCTATTGCTGTTTCTCTCTCTTCCCATAAATGTCTGTCTATCAGATCTGCATGGCCACTGCATCTGTGGGTACAGGGATCCTCATAAAACCCCTGATGGCTGGTTTGTGTCCCAAAGCTTTTAGCATAATAGTATCTGAAAAAGGCAAAGGATGGTGTTGTGGAGAAAGCACTGGACTGAACTCAGGAGATCTGGGATCATTTGCCAGCTCTGACACAGACTTCCTGTGTAAACTTGGGAAAGTCACGAAATCTCTGATCTTGGTTGCAAACAGGGCCGGCTCCAGGCACCAGCTTAGCAAGCAGGTGCTTGGGGTGGCCGCTCCGGAGAGGGGCAGCACATCCAGATATTCGGTGGCAATTCGGAGGAGGGTCCCTCGCTCCTGCTCAGAGCGGAGGACCTCCTGCTGAATTGCCGCAGATTGCGATTGCGGCTTTTTTTTTTTTTTTTTTTTTGGCTGCTTGGGGTGGCAAAACCCCTGGAGCTGGCCCTGGTTGCAAGTGCCACCCTAATACAAATAAATAATATCACATCATGAGTGTAATATTCCAGCTTTTGAGGTGTAAAAGGATAATTAAATGTGCAGGCAAAAGGGAGATGTGTGGTGT
Source organism: Mauremys mutica (assembly GCF_020497125.1). Taxonomy (NCBI): domain Eukaryota; kingdom Metazoa; phylum Chordata; order Testudines; family Geoemydidae; genus Mauremys; species Mauremys mutica. The sequence goes on along the minus strand of NC_059076.1, from coordinate 31,839,632 downwards.
AACAGTGTGTGAATCCTGCTGCAGACAGGAAGGGGTTAAAGAACAAGACATAGGCTCAGTTATCCCCACCCTGTTACACCTGCACTGGTGAGAGGAAAGCCCTGCTGGTGGGGGCCTGATGAGGAAGGAGAGCAGACAGGCTCTGAGTCAGGGCCAGGAGTTGTCTGAAGACTGCAGCCTGCCCAAACCTGTTGGTAGTAGCAGGGGCCTGGACCACTTTGTTGGTTTGATTGGAGCCCAGTAACCAGTTGCTGAGTGTTGAGGCAGGCCATTGCAGCTGGAGCCGTGCCTGCAAGGAAAGGGGTTTAAGATTTTTTTGTTCGAAAAAAATGTTGGATTTGAACGAAAGGACACCATTACCCTGAAAAGAGTTGAACTCACCGAAGCAGCTTGGCAGGAGGATTAAGCTACATCTGTAGCAAAGTGGGCTGAAGCCAGGTGGGGAAACTGAGGCAGAGCTGCTGCATGGCTATGCCGCTCCATGTGGGGAAGCGCTGGTATGGCACCTCTGTTACATTGTGAGTATTAAAGATTTTGCATCTTGCAGTTATGTTAGAGAAGGGACTGCAAAGTCTAGCCCCTGGGGCATTGTGCGTATTTGGGAAACTTCCTGGAAGGACTTTGGACTTGATTTGCCACTCAGTTACACTAGTACACCACTGTGTAACTCCAGTTTTATACTGAAAACAATAGAGTGAGACTGGCAAAAAAGCTGGAGTGCCATAGTAACAGCCCCTACTTTGTTTTTCACTGTTTATGCGCTTCGTTTCATTCAGCCATTTTATTCAGCTTGCATAATACAAAATTGAGTAGTCACATAACACTTTCTGGATCTCAGACGTTATCATAATGCTGCAGAGTTTTCTGTTGCAACATTGCTGGGAAATGTTTAAATAAAAAACAACAAACTGAATAATTGAATTAAAAATTTTTTAAAGCATTTCTGCTGACACAGAATTGTGTTAACAAAGATAGCTTTAAAATGCAAACGCTACACTTTGGGCCTAAGCTTAACTTGATAATATCTCTTTTTAGTATTTCTTGTAAAACTGAATATGTATATAGGATCTTAAAATAATGTTAATTAGTAGCTTTACACTTAATGAATCTGGCCCCCCTTCTCTTGTTTGGAATAAAGGCCCCATCTGATTACTATCAAGGATTCCAGAAGCATAGGCACCTGGAATAGGGTATTTAACTATATTGAGATCTGATTCTGATCTCACATAAATCAGCAGTAACTCAACTGAAGTCAGTGGTGTAAAATGAGTGTAAGGTTAGAATGTCTTCTGTTGGAATTAAAAACACCAATTCTGCAGATTTTGAAACTGACATCCTATAGGAGGCAAAGCCAGAAAATAAACCCTCTAACAAATGAAAGGAATCATGTTTTTATTGGGCATAGCAACTGGTGGGTAAAGTTAGTACAGCTTTGAGGCAATGGGAGGTTGCCGCATGATAGATCTTTTCGTCTATGCTGTGGTGTTTGTTTCATAGTTTGATGGCAAACTGTGCATTAAAGTACATTTTAGGCCCTTCAGATAAGGTGAATTTCTGAAATATTTATTAGCATTTGAGACTGTTCCAAGAAGAGATACTGTTATGTTACCCAAAACTAAGTGATTGGGCAACAAAATGGCAAATGAAATTTAATGTGGATAAATGTAAAGTAATGCACATTGGAAAAAATAACCCCAACTATACATACAACATGATGGGGGCTAATTTAGCTACAACGAGTCAGGAGAAAGATCTTGGAGTCATCGTGGATCGTTTTCTGAAGATGTCCACGCAGTTGCAGAGGCGGTCAAAAAAGCAAACAGGATGTTAGGAATCATTAAAAAGGGGATAGAGAATAAGACTGAGAATATATTATTGCCCTTATATAAATCCATGGTACGCCCACATCTCGAATACTGTGTACAGATGTGGTCTCCTCACCTCAAAAAAGATATTCTAGTACTAGAAAAGGTTCAGAAAAGGGCAACTAAAATGATTAGGGGGTTAGAGAGGTCCCATACGAGGAAAGATTAAAGAGGCTAGGACTCTTCAGCTTGGAAAAGAGAAGACTAAGAGGGGATATGATAGAGGTATATAAAATCATGAGTGATGTTGAGAAAGTGGATAAGGAAAAGTTATTTACTTATTCCCATAATACCAGAACTAGGGGTCACCAAATGAAATTAATAGGCAGCAGGTTTAAAACAAATAAAAGGAAGTTCTTCTTCATGCAGCGCACAGTCAACTTGTGGAACTCCTTACCTGAGGAGGTTGTGAAGGCTAGGACTATAACAATGTTTAAAAGGGGACTGGATAAATTCATGGTGGCTAAGTCCATAAATGGCTATTAGCCAGGATGGGTAAGAATGGTGTCCCTAGCCTCTGTTCGTCAGAGGATGGAGATGGATGGCAGGAGAGCGATCACTTGATCATTGCCTGTTAGGTTCACTCCCTCTGGGGCACCTGGCATTGGCCACTGTTGGTAGACAGATAGTGGGCTAGATGGACCTTTGGTTTGACCCGGTACGGCCGTTCTTATGCTTTCTCATTATGAAAAGCTTATCAGAAAGGAAATGTAAAAAGTATGGCTGTTACTACCCATATTAATATGCCAGATAACTGTAAACCTGACTATTTCTCTTCTTCCACCAGTTTCCAGTCAATATATTTGTTTGTTGATCTTGTTTGTTTTGCATCTAAAATTTTACATTACATCATAGTGAAAACTTTTTGAAAACCAAATTTAATACGATTAGCAGTAATCTCTCTTACTACAGTAGGACCTCAAAGCCTCAAGTGAGATCCTGGCCCCATCCTACTAAGTGCTGTGTTACAGTTAGTGGGAGACCTGAAGAGTTTACCATATAAATAGACAAGACAGAAGAGAAGTATTATCATCCCCATTTTACAGATGGGGAGCTGAGGCTCAGCAGGGTTAAGTATTTTGCCCAGGGAAGTAGGTGGCTAAGATGGGAATTGAACACAGGGTTTTTGAGTCCAGTTTAGTGCCTTAATCACAAAGCAGACAGTTTTCTCTTAATTCATCCCTGCTGTTGCTCCAGTGAAGTCCATAGACTATTCTATAGTACAGCAAATGAAGGGGTTTTGCCATTCCACACCAATCCCTCTTTAACTAGCAGATGGTTTTGGTTCCACTTAGAGCAGGGGTGGGCAAACTACGGCCCGGGGGGCCACATCTGGCACGCCAGATGTTTTAATTCGGCCCTCGAGCTCCTGCCAGGGAGTGGGGTTGGGGGCTTGCCCCACTCCGTGTGGCTCCCAGAAGCAGTGGCATGTCTGCCCTCCAGCTCCTACGTGTAGGAGCAGCCAAGGGGCGCCGCAAGCTGCCCCTGCAGTTCCCATTGGCTGAGAACCGCAGCCAGTGGGAGCTGCAGGGGTGACACCTGCGGACAGGGCAGCACACAGAGCTGCCTGGTTGCACCGCCACATAGAAGCCAGAGGGGGGACATGCCACTGCTTCTGGGAGCTGCTTGAGGTAAGCACCACCTGGAGCCTGCACCCCTGGGCCCCTCCTGCACCCCAACCCCCTGACCCAGCCATGATTCCCCCTCCTGACCTCCAAAACCCTTGGTCCCAGCCTGGAGCAACCTCCTGCACTCTCAATCCCTCATCCCCACCCCAGAGCCCTCGTCCTCAGATGGAGCCCCCGCAATTTTGTGAGTTTCACAATTTCCAGACCCAGATGTGGCCCTCAGGCCAAAAAGTTTGCCCACCCCTCACTGGGCAGGGGAACTCTTTTGGCAAATTTCCTCATTGAATTAGCCCACGTTGTAAGAGCCTTTTTCACAAATAGTTCTATCTCTGAGTGTTGAATACATTTTTTTTAATGCACTACCAGTATCGTCCCTCCAAATTAAGCAAAAATGTACCCAACTAGAGGGAAGAGGAGAAATCCACCACAAATAAAGAAAGGGTAATAAGTCTAAATAGAAGTTAGTTACAATCAGAGTCCAGATGGTGCTCAGTAAGATATTTCTGGTGGGGGAAATAAATTTGATCAAAACTCTTTGAATTTTCCTCCTGGAATTGTTGACCAGTGTTGCAAGTGGGAGATTGCCTCTGAAGATTTCATATCGCTTCGGAATGTGTTCTGCTTTCTCTCTCTTTCTCTGTGTGTGTGTTTGGTGATCAGATGGGGAAAATGGCCAAGTAATAAAGGCACTAGATTGGAATCACAGACTTCCTTTGCAGTGTTGGGTAAATCACTTATGGCCAGTTTTTCAAAAGCATTAGTGGGAATTACTGGGTGCTGAGCATTTCAAAAATCTGTATGCTTTCTGTTGCTCATCTTTAAGATGGAGGTAATACTTCCTTTGTCTGTATTGTCTATTTAGGGTGGGATATTCCAAAGTGCTTAGTGCTGGTTTAACTCTAGGTAGCCGTTCCACCTCAGGCTGCCCTATGAGCTTTAGCTCTGGACGCTAACCCAAGTTAAAAGGTAAGATGCCCTGTCTCCATTGCTATTTTAACCTGGGATAGCTAATCTGAGTGAAGAGGCAGCTTTGTTTTGCAGTGTAGACAACTCTTATATTATAAACTAGAGTTGGGGCAGGGACCATCTCTTACTATAAGTATGTGCAGGATCTAGCACAATGAGGGCCTGACTTCCACTGGGGAATATAGGCATAATGTAATACACCTAACTAATGTGAATAACAAGTGACGTAATTTAAAAGACCAAGCTTATCTCACCAACGGAAGTTGGTCCGTTAAAAGATATTATTTCACACACCTTGTGTCTCTAATATCCTGGGACCAACACAGCTGCAACACCACTGGATATTTAAAAAAAATCATGTAGAGATACAAGCCTTGATTATGTTGGCAGTGTAATGAGAATCAGCAGACCAATTCATAGAGCTCTCTGAAGGTTATACTGTTTTTAGTTGACATGGAGTCCGATCTGCAAACACTTGCACTTATGAGTAACTGCTTTCACAAGCGAAGTTACTTACCTGCACAAGTCTTTGAGAGAGGCTGGCCTCAGTTTATAGCTTTTTTTTCAAAAAAATTCTCTATAGAGGGATTCTGATTTAAGAATTTACCTATTTTAAAAGTAGGAACATAGACAAGTTCTAGTTTGTGTATGTTTTAACAGTGAAATTGTATGCATTTTAAAATTACAAATACTAATCTCCTAACACTTTCACAAATTCTGATGTTTCAAATTGCGGAAAAAGCAGTTTTGCAAACAAACCTATTGTAGCTGATCTTCCAGGAATAAAAAACAAAAAAACTGATATATTTTAAATGTCAGTATTGTCGTTGAAAACTCTGACTTTATTTCCAGTATAGGAAGATTTCCTTATTAATAAATCTCTGTATGTCACAGAGCTGCTGTAAAACAAATACTAATCCTCTCTTCCATATTGTTATTGATGGATGTAACTTTTCATCAGGCAAATAGCAATTGTGGCATCTTTTAGTGATTCCCAAATGTAGCAGACCTTATATTTTCTCAGCTAAAACTGTGCTAGCTACTGATTTGAAAGTGATTATCATATTTAAATCCCATGGTTTTTTAAAAAAGTCATTTCTTATAGTTTCCTTTTCTCTCACCCCATCCTATTGACTTTCAGTGTGTTTTTTGGGCATATTTGAGGGTAGACTTGTGCTTCTGGTGTTTAGATTTGTTTAGATTTTTTCCCCCCTTCTTAGCTTGCTCTCTGAGTATTAGTGGCTGATTCCTGACTGTGGTGAGCCTGACACCAATATCCTTGACACACTTAACCTTGAGGGAAGAGTATCAGAAACACAAGTGGTTGCATCAGAACCATACCTATATATAGTAGGGGCAGTGACTGTCTCATCAGATTGCCTTGCTGTGGCCCACTGCTTAGATTTCACAGCATTAACTCTAGTCTTCCCAGTTCCCCAAATGGGGCTTTTAATAATGAAGTACTGCCAAGTTTCCACTGAAAGAAAACAAATCAGCTAACATTCCAAAATTACTTAAAATCAGCATCTCATTAGATGTAGGCGTTTTGATCTACAGAACATGCTAGCTGTGGTGGATAGTAACAATTCATGTTATGATGAGATTAAGAATTATGGAGATGGTAAAAGAAATATTGTGGGTGCTGTTAATATTACTGCATCAGTTCAGCCCTATTTTTTGGATGCTTACTTTTCTAAAAATGAGATTTAAGCAGGTTATGGTGCTCAGACACTGGTTATGATGACTATAAAAGTACCTAGATATATGGAGTATGATTACCTCATGGGCACATGCTGATTAGAATACTGCACCAATATGTACCTATCTTTAAAAAAAGGAACAAGGAAGACCTAAGGAATTATAGACCAATCAGCCTAACTTAAATGCCTGGAAAGATACTGGAGCAAATTATTAAACAATAAGTTTGTAATCACCTGAAGGATAATTGGGTTATAAGAATAGTCAGCATTGATTTGTCAAGAACAAATCATGGCAAGCCAACTTAATTTTCTTCTTTGATAGGATTACTTAGTGGATGTGGGCGGGGGGGAGGAGCAGTAGATGTGATATACGTTGATTTTAGTAAGGCTTTTGACACAGTGCTTCATGACATTCTCATAAGTAAACTAGGGAAATGTTGTCTAGATGAAATTACTATAAAGTGGGTGCACAGCTGGTTCAAAGACCATACTCAAAGAGTAGTTATTAGTGGTTTGCTGTCAAACTGGGAGGACGTATCTAGTGCAGTCTTGCATGGGTCAGTCCTGGGTCTTGTACTATTCAATATTTTCATTACTGACTTGGATAATGGGGTAGAGAGTATGCTTATAAAATTTGCAGATGACACCAACCTGGGGTGGGGGGTTGCAAGCACTTTGGAGGACATGTTTAAAATTCAAAATGACCTTGACCAATTGGAGAATTGGTGTGAATTCAACAGGATGAAATTCAATAAAGACAAGTGCAAAGTATTTTACCAAGGAAGGAGAAAATCAAATGCACAGCTACAAAATGGGGAATAATGCTAGTGGTAGTACTTCTGAAAAAGATCTAAGGGTTATAGTGGACCACAGACTGAATATGAGTTGTCAATGTGATGCAGCTGCAAAAAAGGCTAATTTGATTCTGGGGTGTTAACTGGAGTATTGTATGTAAGGCACTGGAGGTAATTTTCCTGCTCTACTCAATGACGGTGATGCCCCAGTTGGAATACTATGTCCAGTTCTGGGCACTACAGTTTAGGAAGGATGTGGACAAATTGGAAAGAGTCCAGAGGAGAACAAGAAAATGATAAAACATTTAGAAACCTGACCTATGAGGAAAGGTTGAAAAAACTGGGCATGTTTAGTCTTGAGAAAAGAAGACTGAGGGGGACCTGATAATAGTCTTCCACTATGTTAAGGGCTGTTATAAAGAGGATGATGATCAATTGTTCTCCACGTCCACTGTAGGTAGGACAAAAAGTAATGGGCTTAATCTTCAACAAGGGAGATTTAGGTTAGATATTAGGAAAAATTTGCCAACTATAAGGGTAGCCAAGCTCTGGAACAGGCTTCCAAGGGAGGTTGTGGAGTCCCCATCACTGAAGGTTTTAAAAAATAAGTTGGACAAACACCTGTCAGGATGGTTTAGGTTTACTTGGTCCTCCCACAGCACAGCGAGCTGGACTCGATTACTTCTTGAGGTCCCGTTGAGCCTTATGTTTCGATGATTCTGTGTATTAGTTGAAAGACGGTGAGACCTGCACTAATGAGCACCTCCAGTAGGTGAACCTGTGTCCTCTTTAACACTTAAAAGTACCTTTCATGACTTTTTTTCAACATTCAGTTAAAAGGCCGCTTCATTGCTAAGCAACCAATTTTGGCTAATCCCCATATAGTAGATGTATCCAGTCATATTGGTTAATACAGGTGAAACCTGTAACTTTGACACACCAGCAATTATCTGTGATACTAGACAAACTCAAAATGGAACTCTGCATCCCAGTCCCCTCAGACACTAAATTCTGATCTGCATTCAAACTCTGCCCCCACCTCTCTCCTGATCGGGTTCATTCCTTTATTGGAGATTTGCTGAAGGGCTGTCAATTAATGCCTGTGAAGTTCATTCAGATTCTTGTATGATGTAGCGGCAGGATGGGAGGCTATGAATGTGCAAAGCCATTCCAGTGAGAACATAAACTGTTGCCAAATTGTTGTGAGAACTTGTCCATTTGAACCAGGGTAAAATATTCCTCCTTTGACCAGTAAATACAGAGGATTGCTGAAACATTAGGAAAATTGTATAGTTTCTCCAAGAAATGTTTATTTTGTCATAAGGAGGTATCACCTCACAGCAAGAGTGCTTTTACACGAACCAAATGGCAGAATGTTACCTGTTGAAACTGCTTCCTGTGGCTTTGCAGAGACCAGGAAAAGTTCTTTGCTGAAAGATGTCAAACAATTCACTGTTGGGGAGGATGATTTTTTCATAGCTCTAACTGTTGTTAAACATTGATATATATTTCAGTGTAGTCAGGATCAGGGTCTCATTGCACTGTGCATTGTGGAAACAAAGTGAATATGAATACATAGCCTCTGCCCTACTTTTAACAATCTAATTTTAACTTTATAAAAATGTTTGGTTTTGTTTGGCTCTAATTCTGTGTACAGATGGCAGTGCTCTGTTTGATCCGAACATGCAGCTGAATGAAAGATGGAAACAGAAATGGATTTAAGCAGCTGCCCTCAAGTACTCCCTGTTATCTGTCTTTCCCCTCTCACATACCAAACATTTAATTGGCCCACTGAGGGGTTACAGGGCACCCATCATATAACCAGTAACTCAGGGCAGACCCTCTGTAGCCTAACGTGTAGGACTTAGTTCACTTCTGAATCCTCTCACTGCGCTGCTGGGCGCCCCCTTCTTGTGAAGTGGGGTAGAAGGTACCAGTGGGAAACCCAGTCTGTGAAGACTTTGGGTCTCCCCTTTGTTTTACAGGCCAAATGTCCAACAAACTTATTCTGGGTCTCGCTTGCCTCTGGGAGCTGCCTTTTTTAGCCTTTCTCCACACTGGACACTGCATTCGTACAATCCTTCTAGCACTACATTCCTGTTCTGACAATTTTTAACCTAAACTGGGCCTCCACAATGCTGCAAGGAAGGTGAAAACCACTCTGCACTCCTCTCAGTTTAACACAACAGGGAGAAAAAAATCTTTCCTGGTCAAAAGCAGGCAATCACAGGGAATGCAGCTCAGTATAAGGCAGGACAGACCGGGGTGTGTGAGAGAGCCAGTCAGCCTCCCTAGTCCTCCCCTCATTGGCCAATGGGAGGCAGAGAAGCCTTTTCTTGTATCCAAGATGCATACCCATTTGCACCTTAAGATACACCGAGGGGCTGGCATCCAGCAGTATGGGTTGGCACAAGCTCTCAGGAATTAGATCCCCCTACTGATCCAACCAAACTCTCTTCCCCACCCCACAGAGGTGTGGAGGGGCTTTCTAAAAGGCTTCATTCATTTCTCTGCATGCTTTAGGCTGATATACTGTAAACAAAATTTATTCGTGTAGCTGGTGTATTTGGACTATAATACTCACCGTACAGCATATGAGAGGAGGCCCTATTTTAATCAGGGAGAATGTACTGTATGGCCATTTTCCCTGAACATTTGTTGCTGTTGCTAGAGTGATTCACCGTTTTACACGCTGTGGGAGTGTTAATCTCCATGTTATATCAGAGGTGCTACTTCTTCAAAAGGTAATTAGGGAATATGTTACTGTGATATACTTTAAACCAGGAATAACTTTGGAAGAGGTGTCAGTTATAAATATTGATTGCTGGTTTGGTTTTTGAAACAGAGCTATATATTGAGAAATGCATTCTACTGTTTATGCTTATTACTTAAAATTAGAAATCAGTTATGTTACTGGCAAATCCTATACATCCAATACAGAGTAGAAAGGTTAGACCCATTTATATGTTTATAAATGGCAACGTTGTACAGCAGATAATGACACACCAACATACATCCTCTTTGGGCTTCCCTATCCATTGTCTTCATTTTGTCAAATCACATTTAATCACAGGCCTGAGTTTTCCTAATGGTAATTTGCAAGACTTTAAAAACTCTTATTGACTTAGTTGAACTATAGGCTGCTTAGTTGAACTATAGACAGGTTTGGTCAGTAAAACACACTCAACTCAACAGAACACTGAAAGGCAGTTTCAAGGAGCCCTGCTAAAGCATTAGAAACTTGCTACAATACTCGGAATGAATGGCATCAGTGCCTAATCCTAGTGAGTTCTGACTTCTAAATTAAAAAAAAAAACGATGTGGGGGCAAATCAGTGTCTGGGTCAGATTTTTCCACTCTCTGCTTAAGTTTGATGTGCAGCATAGGTGAGCCCACCAGTAATACTGTACATGAAGGCCCCACTTCAGCATGAGTTTAAACTTCAGCATGAGTTTAAGACCAGCCCTATTAAGCATGTGCTTAAATGCTTCACTGAATTGGAGGCTAGGGACTGAATCCTCAGCAGTACCATAGTAAAGACCGGACTCTTCTGAGGAGGAAGATACAAAGCAGCCATCTGTAGCTCCAGAGTCTGATGCTGGTTTTCTTCCATCCCATTCCCCATCATAGTTTAGAGCAGCCTCAGGGACCATATGGTCTGTTATCATGTCCAGTGATCCACGGAGCACCGTGTGCTCTGACTAAATCCACTTGCTAGAACAACCTCTTCCTGGAGTAGCACAAAGGGAGCTTAGCATGAACCAGGATTGGTCCTAAACTCACATTTGAGAGTATGATTAGGGACTTGCACATAAAAAGGCCTGTTTATGCACAGAAATTAATCTGTGTGGATGTCTACAATTTATGCACTGTATTTTGCTAATGTAGTTCTGTAATTGTGTACTGTAAAAGCAGTTCTCATCAAAATTAGAACGTGTTTCTTACTTGGCAACAGCCAAGGTGAAAACTGGCAACATTATTTATGTTTGTTTATTGTTTCAAATGTGTATTTTGATACAATTTTAAAGGACATGTTTTCTGAAATGATTGATATCCTGTGGCTGTACAATCATATAAAGCTCCTCCTGAAAGTGCATATTCAGCTTCCATTGAAACATGGAGGAGCTGTATGTCTGTCTAGAGGTCAGAAATTGGCCCAGAGATTTGAGTAAAAAGAGTTTGAAAACAGAGCAATAACACATTAAAGGGGTGAAGATATTCATCCGTTCTGACGTCTATAAACCTGAGCAGTGGAGAATGGGACTATCTAGGTGAGGAGAATAGGACTGGGACGAGGAGATAGGTGGGCAAGACATAGCATAATGGACATGCTCTGGGGAAAAATCAGGGTTGTGTAGCTGTTTGTAGGACACTTGCTTCATTTGTTGCAGAAATTGGAAAGAGTGTAGTGAATGAGGCAGGAGATTGCAGGAAGACAAAGGATGGCCTTATGATGAAGACAGTTGAATACTACCCTGCAATCTGGATTCTATACCTGCCTCTACCACAGAGCTTCTGTGTGATGCTGGGCAAGTCACTTAAACCGAACTTTTCACAGGTGGTCACTAACTGTATGTTCCTCTTTTTCTGGGTATCTGACTTGAGATCCTGGCATTTGATTAGCAGAAGTGTTGAGCGTTCATAGCTGCAACTGAAGTCAATGGGAATTGTGCTTGAATATACAGAGAGCTATGTAATGGTACACTGAAAAATCAGATGCTGGTATTTCAAATTGGGCCCCCAGAATCAGTGGTTATTTGACCCTTAATCTTTTTGTACCTCTCTGTCAAATGAAGGTATTACTATGCCCTCACCTCACAAGGGCATTGTGAAACTAAATTAATGTTTATGAAGCACTCGGATACTGTAGTGATGAGCACCAGAGAAAAGCCTATGAGGAAATAAATAGTCTCTTCAGAGCAAGGTTTTTGATAATATGCAATAAATAAGACATGGGACCACACATTGAAAACTGAGGAGAAAACAAAGTATTGAATAGTGAGCACCCTCCATTTTGAGGCAATGGTTGGGTGGAAAAATAGGATGTGATCATGTAGTGAAAGACTAATAATACATATGCACAAAGAGGCCAAATTAAGGTTGGACAAGTAACTTTCTAACTTTTGAGTGCTTAGTGTTGCAGTCTTAATAGTGTTTTTAACATAGTTGCTTGTGTGTAATATCTTAGCTTTACAAAATAAACCAGACTGAAAAAACAGAAATTCCAATATGTGGCATTATATTGACATCCATGTGGGCCATCAGCAGGTTTGGAATATTTACGTCCTCCACGCAGATCTCTGCTGCTTGAGTGAATGGAGCAAGTGAGAGCAATAGTAGGCTGCCATCTCCTTTCTGGACCAGAAGGGGATGGGACACTTCATCAGCGGATTTCACAGATAGTTGCTGACTGCAGAGGAATGGCGAGACTCTGGAATTTAGGATTCCATTACAGGCTCTGGAGGGGAGTGGCCTCTAGTGGGCATAGACTGTACTACCCATTTCACCCAAGAATTCCTCTTCAACTTGCCTATCTCCTTCTACCAGTCCTTGTCTCAGTCCTCTCTCTTCCTTACCCAGGCTCCTTATCCCAGTTCTGTTCTCTTCATTTAGCCAGTTTCCACTGCTCGATCCATTCTCAGTCTCTCCTTGTCCAGCATGTCCTTGTCTCTCACCCCTCCAGACAGTGTCAGTCTCTCTGCAAAGCCATTCCTAGCCCCCACTCCTGTCTGGCTCCTCCCCCCCAGTCCTTCCCTCCCCTCGCTCATGTTCCCCATCCCCACTGGCACCCAGTCCCAACCTCACCATCCTCCCTCCCAGACTCCTCTTCCAAATCTGTGTCCTTTGTCCTCTCTTAAATTTCCCAGTCTCTGTCAAACTAGTCCCAGTTCTCCCCCAAAGCCCCAGCTTCTTGTCAGTTTTTCTCCTCTCTTCCATCACCTGGTTTGGAGTGGCTCATGTGAGTGCCAACTTTGGGGCAGACTGTCAAGATTCAGGGTAGACACCCCAAACTGGTAATATGTTCTATAATTAGATTTCCCCAACCCAGTAACAAGTGTGAACTCCTAAGCAGTATACCAGTCTTACCATGGAGTCACAGACAGTCCCCTTCGTCATTCCAGTCCATCTTGCCACTCAGGTAAGCTGGGCTTAGTAATAATAGATGGTTGCTATACCCTAAAGATCACAAAATATTCAGGTTACTCCCAGTCTCAAATGACAAGTCACTTGCCCCAGATCTATTTGTACCTTAGATCTCAACTAAAGACAATGCTTTGTTGCCAATCCTGTATAGTAAACTATCTAAGGATTTATTACTAAGAAAATAAATGAGTGTTATTACAAGGTTAAAGCAGGCAAATATATATACATAAATGAGTTAGTCTGTGGTTTCAAGAGGTGACAGAACTGTAGTAATTTGTCAGCTTTGAATGTCTTTTAAGGCTACCCTGGGGATCTCTGCTTCTGTTTCATAGCTCAGGCCCTGAGAGAGTCCAAACAACGAAAGATGAAAAATTTTCTTGTCAGCTTGTCTCGCAATGGCCTGTTTAGTTTTGATAGGGCAAGAGATGATCCCTACTGACTGTTTTCACAATTTTGAGCAAACATTTTTTTCCAGTTACAAAGCAAAAACTATATCACGTGCTATCAGGTAATATTTAAGCTATTATAACTGAGATTAATGCATGCAGCAACTTAACAAGCATTTCGTAAAGTCTAAACACGTTGTTATAAATCCAGTACCTATCTTGACCACACCAGGTGAAACAGACTGGTGTTTAGCAATGAATTTGTCAGTGCTCAGCTGAAGCCTAACGCCTTGGCAAGAGCTGGCACCTGGTCTGCTAGTGTCACACCCTCTCTCCTCTTTCCCTTCCATCTTACTGGTTTTGACTCCCAGTCTCCCAGCTAGTCCCAGTTTCCCCTCAGCCCAGCTGCTCCCAATCCCAGATTTACTCTCCCCATCAGCCTCTAGTCCCTCTTGCCACCGCTTCCCCAAGCTTCTTGTTCCAGTCTATTCCCCCCTTCCCCTTGAGGTCCAGCTCTTGTCCCCTCTGTATTCAAACCATTCAGCCTCTTCCTTTAAGCTGCCTGGGCCTAACATGTGGGTCACTGAGTGCATGGGAGAGAGAAGCTCCCCATTCTCTGTTCAGGTGATCAGGCCCAGACCTGGCATGGTCCACAGCAGTCCAGACCTGCAGTTGCATGGAAAGTCCTGTTCAGCCCCAGACTGGAGCAGTGTGGATGGAACCTTCTGGGAATTTAGCTGCTAAAATCGAAGACCTCTACTGAGCATTAGCCAATGGCAATTTTTTCAAAGGGAAGCAAAAGGTCCACTTTGTAGCACATTTCAAATCCCTGCTCAAAAGCAGTGGGTGAGATAGAGCTTTTCAAAGAAAAGGTTTCCAGAATTTTTTAACATGGGAAAAACAACATATTTTTCTTAGCCTTGTTCTTGGTCACAGCTGAACTGTTTCAGCGGAAATTTCCCCCCAAAATTAGCCTGAGACAAACACTTGGTATGAAAAATTTCATCCCAAATGGTTAAAGTTTGATAAAATTATAAGCAGCTGAGAACAGTCTGGCAATCAATAATATGGGGTGTTACCAGCCCTGCCTATAATATTTATATTTTCGTTCTGATGGTCTTATTATAATTCATGGCAAGGAGACAGAGCTTAATATAAACATTGTTCATTATTTTGTTATGGTCCCTCTGAGAAATTATTATGATAAGACACACTTTTCTCATAGTTAATGTAAATCAAATGAACTGAGATCCTCTGACATAAATGATCTTTTCTCTTCATTGTCTTTTGCACGAAAACTGGTTTCTAAATTCACTTTTGGTAATCTTTGCCTCCCCAGACAAACACAATCAGTTCTTCTTGTTCACCCTGAAATAAAATATAAACAAATTAACTAACTGAAAAACCAAAACCAAAAATCCAAAGCACTTGAGGGAATGCTAGTCAGAAAGTATCCACACCAGGTGTCTGGTTACCATAGCAATCACCAGATGGCATGTGACCAACATGATGATTTTAAGGTGCTTGAGAGCCCATTCTTTTGCCTCTCTAAAAAGAGAGGACTGTAAGTTTGTCTGCTAAACAGTGGTGTCGTGTGAGGTCATGTAAATTCAACTACAAGAAGTTACAGAGTATAAGCAGGAATATTTTGGGGACCCCCACACAACACACACAAAGCAAATAAGGGGGCTCTCTTGAGCTGCCCGGGGCCCTAAGCAATTACTTAGCCTGCTTATGCCTAGCTCTGGCTCTCCTGAAAAAGTGTTTATGAATGGATGGATGCCTGATGCAAATGGTTGATTTGCAGCTCTCCCTGCACAGAAAATGGTGTATTCAATTAATAGGTTTTAATTTATTTGAAGTACAGAATATTACAAGTCATGAAAGAATTTCCTTTGCACTTTTATGCATTGCAACATGCTTATTCTTTTTGTCTCGGTTTTGACTGGCAGTTTAGTTGTGTGGGAATCTCTGTCATGTACATGTTTAGGGGGGTTCTGCAATATATTCACAAACAAATGTTCTTCTGAACAACTTGGCAGGCAGTGGGAATGCAGCTAGCTCTAAAGCAAGATCTGATATGTGTAAAACAAACGAGTAATTAATATTATACTGCAAAGTGACTGGGGCCTTTGTAAAAACAAACAAATCACATTTTAAAGTTAATTTCAGAATTACCTGAGTTGATCTAGTGAATCAGGTGACTTGGGTACTCTAAATTACACTAATCTCTAACACAGAAGGGACCCAGGTTCTACAGTATTTGTCTGCATTATCTGAAAATGGATAAACTTTTGTGAATGTTTTATTAAAATTATTTCAATTTATAGCTTTGTTGAATTGGGCATTCATTTAGTTATTTATACATGCTGAGAAGAATCCTACAGAAAATCATAGTCCTGGATGGAAAATGTTTCTTTAGAAACGTTCCTTGCCATTTCTGTAGAGTGGTATGTATTGTAGAATTAAAACCTACATGCATCAATCCTTAGCAATTCCAAAATAAAAGTACCGTGTTTTTTTGTGAAATGACTGAAAAGTCAGTGCCAGTAACAAACTCACAAGTGAAATTCTGGTACAGAAGTGGTTTTACTTTGTCTTAGTTAATGACCTCCACTCCTGCACCCCTCCCCCAATAGTGCAAGCATAATTGTAATGAAGATCAGTGTGAAGGAGGAAGTGTGGGCTGGTGGTAAGAACAGTGGGCTGGGAGAGAGGACTCCTGGATTCTCCCAATGGGCTGGGATAGAGGACTGCTGGATTTTGTTCCTAGCCCTTCCCAATGACTCACTGTGTTTGTCACTCAGTGTTTCTCCAAGATGGAAACCAAACCTGTGGGTTTCTCCCATCTGTTGCTTGTTAAATGCCTGTTTTTGCATAATAGCTTTGGAACAACTCTTTCTCCATGTGATTTTTGTTTTGTGTAATTCAATCTCTGTTCTATTTGGCTAATGGAAACAGAAAACAAGCACACTGTAAAGGGTTAACAACATACACAAAGAACAAAGGGCTAGATGTCTTTGTGTTGAGGTCCCCTGACAACAGCAGATACACAGCTGGGGAGATGAGTCACCCAGGTGAATTTGTCACTGAAGATGTTTCTTGGCTTTCTAGCACATTGATAAATGAAGTGTTTGACTCCTCTTCTGCGTGATGCATCATCGTGTAATTTTTTTGTGTATCTGAAGGAAACAAAGGGTGAACAGGTTACATTTAAAAATGTACAGGGAAACAGGTTTATTCTGTGCTGCTGTCCATTGCTTTTGGTGCTGACACGAACAAAGAAAAAAAATGCAGAACTGAACAACATTATTTAACCTGGCTTACTTTAAAAATAGGTGCAATGTATATCTAGACAACTTTAATTGTATCTCTTTAGAGAGAGAGGATTGCTGTAAAATGGGGTATGATTTATTGTCCTGAGTTGGATGCACCATAAGGTCATATTGATATGGTATAAATCCAGAAGGAAAATTATTTCATACCAAACCTTTCCAAGTGCAAGTTTAGTTCTTAAATGGAATGCAATAGTGTTATTTTTATGGGAAAATTGTGTCTTAATCAAAGTGAAAATATTCTCCATCAAAGGAAGGAGTCTTTCTACTGGGACATGCATTCCAAACTGATAGTGACATACACAGAAAAGACCAAATTCTTGACTGTTGTAAAGGGGTACAATTCCATAAACTTCAGTGGTGCTGTCTCGATTTTCACTAGGTGAGCATCTGGGCCAAAACTAGATTTTGTACATTTGAAAGGCGCAAAAGTGATTGAGTGACTTGTTATTTGTTGCCTCCCTTTGAATCACAAAGTTTAGGAGTGATTGGTGTATCTTAAACTATTTGTGTTTGATAAATTCCAACATCCCTGTTCTGATAAACAACTTTAAAGGCCTGATCCCACATCCACTGCCAGCGCTCTGTCATTGGCTGCAGCATTGTGAGCATTAGGTATTCTTTATCAGGGAAAAAATCATTGATGTGGAAACACCTCTAAAATTAGATATAACAAAATTAATCTCTAGGTGACAGGTAATGTGCAACAGTTGGTCTGTCTCTTATGCTGCTGAAGTGGTGTAAAGGAGCTTTAAATGTGACAAAACCAGCCCCTAGAGGATAACCCAGCTTCTCTGGTTAGCATAGGATGGCAGTGGCTCTACATTAGCATCCTTCTTTGCCCTCACCATAGAGGACATGTTGAAGGCATGGCTGAAACACTGCACTCCAGCTATTCTTTGCTAGTGTTATGGTCCACTACAATAAGGTGCAGTTTAGAGCAGTCCTTAGGTTGCTTTAAATTGTGCTGAGGGCTGGCCCCAGAATTTGCAAGTTCCAAAAGGGCCTGAATTTTCCCACTTGACCCATCCTTTCCTGTGCTAGGCATAGGAAAAGAGCAACATGGAATCTGCCTTTTGTGTCTATATATGGTGATAGACATGTACCTTTTGATTGCTTTATAATACCTATTTAATTATGGTTGTTTTTAATGACTATTTTGCATACCTATTCCTGTATCTCTTCTTTACCTGTAGTCTACTTTAGTTCTTTCTGTTTTCCGTCTCCTTTTTATTCTATAGTTTTTATTTTTGACTAAATTAATCCACTCCAAAGCCACTGACTTGATCTCCTTTTCTTCCTGTCTTTTTGTGGGTCTGCTATTGTTTTTTTCTGTGCTTCACTTATTGTGGAGAGAATGATTATTGCTTAGGGGACTCTTACATAACAGTGCAGAAGTCCTGATTTATTGGGTATTATGTATAGTTTAACTTCAGCATTCCTCTTGAGGGATAGAAATAATTTAAAATGCCATTTGTCCAGTACTGAAGATATAATTAAAAATAAATGCCTTACCATTTCCCCTTCTCCTCTACCTCTGATTTTGGCTTGGTTTGATGATTTTAGTGATAAACTATAGTTTTGGTCTGGTCTCCTCTCCCCCCTAATCCTTCCTCCCTCCCTCTCTCCCTTCCCCCCAGTGATTTACTCTATTGTTCTTTCCTTATCATGGTGGGACAGATGCAGCCCTCAGGGTTCAGATCAAGGTAACCAGTAGAAACCAGAAACCTCTCAAGGGAGAATCAAGAAAACCCCAGAGGATCATCCCATACAGACCATTTAATAAGCGTAGAACGATTAATGAATATGATTAGTGATTCTTCCCAATATTAAATACAGACGCTATTAACAAAATACAACTATCTGCCTTTTGAGAAAGCAAAACATTTGCATTTATTCAAGTGGAACACACAAGTGCTTTAGTGATAGCAACCATTAAATGCATTTTTATACTTTAAACAAAAGGTTGGATTCTGGATTCAGTGAAAGATTGATCAGTGGTCTAATATGTTTAGTGTGTTAGGGATTACCTCCCCCACCCAGAAGTGGCATAAACGTGGATGAAATAGACTAGTGTTGCAGTGGAAAGTCCTAACTTGAATATGATATATCTTTCTAATGTTTCTCCATTTTACTGTTTCTTTGTAATGGCTGAATGCCTGTCCTGTGGGATTAAATTAAATGGGTGTGTTGCTGTTGACTTCAATGAGAGTGGATTTGGCTTTACGGAATGATTGATTATTTGTATTGTAGTAGTGCCCAATTATAGATGAGTAACCCACCATGCTTATGTGTAGTATAAACACATAACAGGTAGAGAAAGAGAGTCCCTGCCTTTCTTAGGGGTCAGGAAAGGCTAGGTGAAAAAGCTGTTGGTGTTGTAGTTTAAGCAATAAAACTAATAATATGGATGCAAATAAATCTCTTTAATCTAATTTGCTTTGGAAAAGGGGAGCATCAATTAGTTGATTAATCCTTTGAATAACTGAGCTAATGAAAGCTCAGCAAATTATTGTGGGTCTTTATCAAAACTACAAAACCCACTTCTTTTTCACATCCTCTACATCAATGATTTTCATTGTAAAGGAAATCAACATTTATTTGATATTGAAAGGTGGAGTGGAAAGCAAATTAAAGGCCAAATGGGAAATGTCAGTTAACTAAATCGTTTGATCTTTCTTAACCTCATACACATGGGGCCCATCCTGTTGTTCTTGCTCATTTAAAACTTGATGTCACTTCCTATGTTTTCCCATGGTCAGAGTAAGTGTGGGGAAGGCAGCTTGATCCATTAAAGAAAACAAAAGTACCATTGCTACCAGTTTGCCAATAGCGAAAATATCTATTCTTTGAAGTTTTTCTAGTTTGGAGATTCGTTATTCTTTATTGCAAAAGAAAAGTGTAGGTGGGGGATGAGGAGGGGGAAGTGGAAAAAGCTTGAGGAAAACCAGGGGAAATAGTTTGGGATTGTTTGTACCTTGATCGCATTATGATCTCTGCGGCTTGTTGTAGAATCGGGTGTAGAATCTGATTTTTACCTAAGTTCTGTAGTAACTAACACTTAGGATATTATCTTCTCCATTCTGATCTCCAAAGAAGTTCTTGATGTTTTCCCATGATGTCTAGGGCTGTGAGAGCTATTGTTTAGTGCATTAATGATTATCCTGTTTGCCTACACAGTTTCATTATAATATCGGTTCCTAAATTATATTATACTTTAAAACACATTGAGGTACACTCTGAAGCAATTGCTGTTTTCAGTGTACTTTGAGAGCAGCCTCTTATCCAAATTGAAAGGAAAAGCTGGTATAAAGTACATTCAGGAATCAGAAGAGTACAGTGGTGCTCCCTTCTTAGATCCCTGATTCAAAGACAACATGCCAACCTGTGTGGGTGGCTGACCTAGTACTCTACTTAACAGACTGTCATGGATACGGTTGTCAGCTGCATGCTAAAGATTATAAGTGTGGAAGAAAAGATTCTTTAGCAGGTGAGTAGAACAACACGTGAAAAGAACTTCCTGACAAACACTAACTCTCTCACCTTCAAGAACTATCAAAATGCTTTTCAACCATTATTATTATTTTCATAAATTCTTCTCATGCATCACATTTGTCTATAATCTTAGGCAAGTCATCAGATGACTGGCATCCAAATTTGGTTGGATTAAAATGGAAAAACAAGATATATCTGAGAAACCCGATTTCACAGTAAACAAGGGGGATGCACTGTTGGCTAATGGAAAGCATCCAATTTGCTAGTAGATTCAGAAGAGACTAAAGTCATGCCCAGCAGTAGCCTTCCCTTTGTATATTGGGCCAAATCCTCAACTGGTGTAAATCACTGCAGCTTCCTTGACGTCAGTTGGACACCTTGTCTACTTATTTTTAACTACTTATTTTAAGTGCCTCTGGAAACTGGTCACTGGCTGAATGATTTATCATTCCGCCACTGACGTGTTTCAGATGGGACCCAGTAGCTGGTTCTCAGTGGCCTTCTGTTCACTAAACACCTGACTGAGACCACTCATTTAAAAAGGTTACCGAACACTGATCAGATGTCTATGACTTGATCCAGAGGTGAAAGTTTACATATTCTTGTGCCAGTCCCCTGAGTCATCCAGTCCCTTTTTTCACCTCCTATGACTCCATCAATGGTGAATATCATCTGTTGATAGGAAGTCTTTTGTTTAGACCAGTTTGATAACAGAAGCTTGAGAGGGTAGAATTTTGTCTTGCCCTGTTTAATGGTAGTGGGTGTTTTTCTTTGGGTGCTACTGTTGTCTTCCATGCCTCAGTTGAATTCAGTTCCCTTCCTTACTGCATAGAAAGTAAAGTATACTTTAAGTTTTTAACTCTCCCTGACCTTATTTTCCCAAACTAAGCATTTTTGCCTTCAAATCCCATGACAGAAAGGACTTCTAAATCAAAACTGCATAACTCATTTTGTAGCAATAGGGTTTCCTTGGGCATACAGTTGGGTTAGTAAATTGCTCCGAAACGTGTGGCTAATATTTTCAAACCTGGGTGTCTGAAGTTAGGTTCCTAAAATCATACATAGCAGCGGCCTGATTTTCAAAGGTGCTGAACCATCTGCAGCTCATGTTCACTTGGAGGTGGAGTTGCTTAGTGCCTCTGAAAATTAGACCACTTCATATTTAGGCACCTCATTTTAGGCACCTAGCTATGAAAATTTGCCCACAATCACAGTTCTGAGAGTGTTGGTGAAGTGCCACTTAAAAGTAGAGATGAAATGGGACTTGCCATATATGGATAGGTTGATATGTTGGACACCATTTGCCCTGAATCAGGACTACTGTTCTTGACAGCTCTTGGAAATTCTCCCGCAGCTCAAGTGGCAAAGCAAATGTTTTTGGGCATGAAGTTCCTAGGATTGTAAACAAAACAAGCAATTCAGTAAGGAAGCATTTCTCACAAATTAAGAGAGCCCTTACCAGATTATAGGGATTAATTTAATTCTGCTGAAAGAGGATTCTTGAACACTTTCATGGGGACTAGCTGGCATGTTGTTAAGGAACTTTCAAAGAACTGTTCCATAATTTGCTTGATGTTGTATGTTTTTAGGGACTTTTGGATGTGTAATCCTTTGGCAACTTTGTGAACATAATTGAAACCAGGATTTATTCATCTCCATTAAAGTCATTTGAAGGGGGATGATTTTATACTGCTCCCTCTCCATGGAGTACTATTTCCTTTAGTTTTTCATAGATAATTCTAGACTGCATAGGGACTACAGTTAGCTATAAGAAGCCAACTAGCTAAATTCTCCATTGTCATAATTACTGGTTTGGGTCCATCTCATATTAAATATATTTAAAGACTAGTTACAAGGGGATACGCCTGGGAGAGTTTCCTTTCACTGTTCCATCTGAACACCTAAACTCTCATTCATGGGATCCTGGTGATCGTGTGTCACCAACCACTGATCTCATAATTGCTTTGTGGTCAGACTTCCTGTTGGAAGCTGATGGGTGTTTCTCATGTATGTGATTGAAGCATTCCACTGTTAGTGAGTTAACTACTCAGTCCCTGTACCATATATGTTAAAAGACTGACAGCTTGTATAGCATTTTGCCAGGTAATGCATTGTGCTCTGGGAAGTGGACCCCATAAGATATAAACATGGGACCAGCAAATCTCTTCCACCTGGGGCTTCTTCTAGCAATCTGTTATCTAGGAGTATATTAGACAGGCTTGAAGAATCCTGAGGAATAAGTGGGACATCCAGCATCCTTTCTCTTTGGCTTTAAGTTATCTGAGCCAAGTAAGGCAATATTAGTTCACATAAAATACATTCAGTGATAAACAGTAAGATGGTTGACTCCCAAAATTACTAAGTTTCATATTGTATTTCTGTGGTAACAGGATATAAGAAATTGTAACATGTCACAGAGTGTGAACATTATTTTCCATGACTGCATGTAAGATCCTGTTGCCAAAAATGAATTCCCAGACTTAGAAAACAGCAGTTAAGGTTAATGACGCTGTCATCATTCAGCAAGTTTGTACCCTTCTAGCATTGTATGTCCCATTAATAGGTATTTGATATGCTTGTCACAACAAGCTTTTTCAATTTATTCCTTTTGGAATATTGTCACAGTATACCCATGATTTCCCGTAAGGGTGATGCTGCACTGCTGCCATTATAAACTAACAGAACCCATGGAAAACATCTGAGAAGAAATGCACACTGTCACTAGCAAAACACCTATGCTTGATATATAACAATCCTACTTTGTTTGCAATCTTGTCTTCTAGCTAGAAGTGGCTGCTTCCCCATATATTTTTACGTTCTCAAAAGCTTATGTGAGGGTGGAGCTGTGAGAACTTTTGAAAGCCTACCTAATCAAAGTGAAAATCTCAGAAACCTGCTTCACACATCCCCGATCTCAAAAGCTCTCACTGATGCCTGGCCACAATACAATGGCACTAGCCTTGTTTTTTCCCTAGTCTTTCTCTTTTATCTGGCTTAAACCTTCACCATAAATAACTCTTGTGACTTCCTGCCTGTAACCCTGGTTGTCACAGAGTTCTCTGGTAGCCATGTTTTCCTCTTCCTTTTTCAGCTGGAAGATTACAGTAGATGTAGAATGTAGAGTGAAATTTGGGATAGCAGCTTCCATATTCTCAGGGCCCTGAGGCAAGCCTCAGAGTTGGAGAGAGGTCTTTCTAAGTCAAGCTGCATCATTGCAATATTTTTTCAGTGATGCAGTGTGGTTTTTTTTCCAATGTCAATATTTTTATCTGTCTGGGATGTTCATAGTTAAAAAATCCATGTTTTTAAATTTATCCAGTTTTTGTGAGGCTTGCAAGAGAAATTCATACAGTAACAAAACAAACACCAAGTATCTCATCCCAAGGCACATCAAGGGCACATCTTACCCTAAGGAGCAGTTTTGTAGTTGGGATATAGATGTAAACAGAAAGTTTTAAAAGTTTAGGTCTACAGGGGAAAAGGCCCGAAAAGGAAAACAGCTGAGCATTTAAGATAGAGCATTTAAAAATAACTCTAGCGCACAAGGGTATTTTGCTTATGAGTTAAAAGTATGTCCATGTCTTTCTAGGTTTCACAAATGATTTCCACGAATGTCTGACACTA
The DNA here is from genome assembly GCF_020497125.1 of Mauremys mutica. NCBI lineage: Eukaryota > Metazoa > Chordata > Testudines > Geoemydidae > Mauremys > Mauremys mutica. Next base: position 31,815,695 of record NC_059076.1, on the reverse strand, counting down.
ATAACAAATGACTACTCCATGATTTTCCCAAACATTTACCATAACAAATTACAGCTCTAATTATGGCATAACAGATGCTAAGTAATATCATGCCTGCCTCATTCGAGTTATCCCTCTCCTTACTTCAACATGAAGATTCCTACTTCTACTAAGAAAAGTCACCTATAAGTAGCTCTAAATAAAGAGTTGCAGACTGCTGTTGCGTATTGAACATATTGTTATGATGCAAATGTTCATTGTGTTAGCAGCTGATTTAATTGTGAAACTGCACATTCATGCCTCATTGGTTCCTTTCCTCTTTCTCACCCCTCCTCCTCCTCCACTGAGTAAAAAGTTAAAGTGACTTCTTCCTTTTGTTTCCCTCACCCTAGCTGCTGTTAAGGAAGGAGGGCAAGTTTCTCTGTTTCGTCGTTCAGTAGTAAGTGGGATAGTATTTTTGTTAGCATATTCACTGGAAGAAATAAAGAACTTTCTTTGCTATTCCTACATGCATTTACATCTGAGTGTTTCTATCTAGTCCTTTCAAAACAAACAAGGTGGGGGTGATTTAGTTTAGAATATGAACTATTTGCTCACACTGTGGAAACCACTTTAGTCGTATTTGGACTTAATCTCAACAATTCCACATGTAGTTGTCTTAGTCTATTGATGTTACAGCAGTGACTCCACTAATGTGCATGGGATTCAGGACAAGGGTATGTGTGTTTCTACTGTGCCTAGTACAACATGGAACCTATCTTGACTGGGGCCTCTGTCTGCTACTGTCATTTAAATAATAAATAAATCTTAATCCATGAATTAGAGAGATGGGATAGAATCCTGGTGTCTGCGCAGGGTTCTCGTCCTAAGGCAGGCAGAAAACTGTTGTTGAAGTATTATGGCACCTGGGAATGGGGAATTTTGCCCACTTAAGAATTGGATCCAACAAAATGTATTCATAAATTTGATTTAGATTCTTTGATTAGAATAAAACAAATCAGGAGTCTGTGCCAGCAGGCATATGGGGTAAGAGAAGGTCTAGCTTCTAACATTCATTTCTTCCTTTTGTGGAAAGAAAAGTTGATAGAGTGAACGTATTAGTTAAATATAACTTCCATCTTTGTGGGTTTCTTTTCAAGTGGAACAGAATAACTGTAATCAGAATTTAATGTTCCAAAATTGGAATGCTCTCAGTAACCATGCTGCAAATCCGGAGTAACTCCATGGAGAATTAGTTTTGGGTTTACACCAGTGTGTAACTGAAAGCAGAATTTTGCCAAATGCATCCTTCCTTTGCATAAAATATAATGTACCCCCTTGGGTTTAGGAAGCACTGCAAAGTTGCTACAGTGATCTTATATGCCTTGTATCAGCTCTGCGTTGAAGTGCAATCACATACAGAGATTGTTGTTCAGCCTTTTTCCCACATCTCATCAAAAAGGAGATTTATCAAGCACCAACTAGTCACCATGCTGATCCTCGCACCCTGTGCTAGACCCTGGCATTCTCAGTTCAAGGCTTTCTTCATTGTAAAGCATCCGGATTCTGTTGGTAATTGGTTGAATCAGATTTAACAATGCAGTCAGATAAACAGTTGTGGCAGCTGCTGCCATGGCAACACCATCATGCTTACCCTCCCAGTGCGCCCTCTTCCCTCCCCCACCAACACACACACACAGACGCGCACATATACACCCCTCCTCCTCTCCAGCAAGTGACACACTCACTAATGGTCTGTACAGTCAGGAGGGTTTAATGGCAGAGATCTTTGCTTTCAAAACTGTTCAAAATGATGAACGGAGAAGCAGCCCAGAAAAGCGATGTTGGGGAGAAGTACAACGGCAGTAATCAGAGGAGGAAAAGACCCAAGAAGGTAATGTGAACAGAGACAGCAAAAATGTTGTGTGAGGAAACAGAGCGAGACTGTAGGAGTGGCTTGGAGACCAGGGATGCTGGAGCATCGAGCTTCTTTAGTTGAAGGCAGAGATATGTCTATAGCTTTCCACTTTCTCTTATTCTGTAGATGACGGAAAGGCAAGCAGCACTGACTTGTTTCTTTGTTGATAACATTGTAGTTTAATATAGAGCTCATAATGGGTGAGCTGGCTGAGATACTGTGGTGTGTACACAGCTAAGGTGTGCGGGGTATGTGAAGCTTAGAGAGGGATTTTGTTGCTGCCAGTGATGGATAGCTCCATAGCTAACCTGGTGAGAGAGAAAATCCTAGAGTTTTTGGTGTGTCTTGAAAGGTGAACTAATAATATTGCGTTAACCAATCTGGGCAGTGAAGTGAAAGGCTTTTTTCACAAGCAGCTGCCTGTTTTGTTGCATTAGTCTTGACTTCATTAGACAGCAAATGCCTTTCAGCTCTGGATTCAGTATGTCCCTTTTCGGATAGAGGCAATTAGTTGTGACAGAAGAAATTTTACACCTGGGCATGATGTCTCTGATTTAACTTTTATTTTTTTCATTATTTTTTTTTGAATGACTGCAAATTTGCCTGCAAATGGATTTACCTACCTTTCATTTAATTTGCCAAGAAAGTTCTGTACCTCTTATGTTGGTTTAAGAAAATGGCTAAACAGAAGGTATACAATAAATTTAAAAAATACAGTTCAGCATTTTGTATAGATCCCTGTAGCACTTCAGTGGTGAAAACCAATAAGGTAAAACTCTACAGCCACACCCAGTTTCCAAGACACTCTTTTTCTACACTCTGTCTCTAGTGAGACTGATTTATTTTTTTACAGCTTCCAGTACCCAACCGTTGAACCCCCGACTTGAAGTAGCATCCTCTTACAATTAAGACCATTGATTAAATGAATTGCTCTTGATTATTTTTCTTTTCTCTTTCTTTTAATGGGAAAGAGTGTAGATGATCCTGCAAAATTGTAAAATGGCAGGTAAGGCAAAGACTTATCTCAGCCACCCACCCATGTTTTATTTATTAAGGGCTAGACTCTGCCTCTCATTGAGTAACATCTTATCCTCCAAGTAGTCTGATTTAAATTGGACAACCCATCTAGTAAGGTATTGCTCAAAGTGAGGCAGAATCTAGCCCTTAAAAACAGCTTGCAGTGAATATTCACTAATATATTTTGCAGTTGCCTTTTTAAAACTTGTATAGACTTTATACTGTTATAACATTGTGTTCTGGGGAAATAAACCACTGTATTTTTTGAAATCTGATCATATATGATGGGTATAACAGAGACTAATTAATGCAGGCCTTTAGAAAAAGGAGTTTGAACTGGTAAAGGAAGTGTCCTTATAGATGATAAATATGATATGTACCTTTATATCTCACAAAGAAGCCTGTGTTTGAATAACTAAAAGGATGTGACATAATCCAGCCAAAGCAAGATAACGGAGAGAAGGCTGAAACGTCCCCACCCCATTCCACTGTGCCTGGAATATTGCCTGAGTCTCCACACAGTGGGGAATTTTATATAGCACGTTGGGTTTTAGCATTTTTGCCTCATCTTAACTCTAAATTTTAGGGCCAGATTTTCAAAGGGCCTTTATCTGTGTGTATGTGTGTAAAACTCCTATGGGTATGTACATGTGGAAACCAGGTAATCAAGTGCAATTATATTAGACATTATTATTATTAGATGGGCTAGAAGATCTAATAATATAGTTAGGTCTTTTCCATCTCTAATTTTTATGAGTTACACATCTTTTAGGTTGTTTTTAAATCTAATTGTGTCAGACACTTCTTGTCCCTAGAATGCTAATATATTCCAGTTTGCTGCTAGCCAAATGAATGCATCAAAATGTGTGTATTTATTTAAAAAAAAATCCAGAGTCTCCCAAGGGCTAATATATTTACATCTTTCAAAAATATAGTAAGTGGTCACAAAGCTCTTTAAAATCTTTTAATAATTTTAAAAGAACAATTGAAGCTATTTCAGTTCAAGTACAACAAAATCTTTAAACCTCATCTTCTTGGTAACTTTCCTTGCACATATTATAACAATGACTTGCGTGCATTAGACATTGAGGCTTCAAGCCTGCAAAGGGGCCTGCCTGCATCCTGGACCCTTGCTTCCATGTGAAGTCTCCATGTGGCAGTATGGCTCAGCACATGAAGATTCCTTTGTAGACTCTGGGGATACATTGCTAGGACTCCGGAATCCAGTCAGATCCATGCAGGTGGATCTTCATGGCTGCCTGGAGTCTTGCTGAAGTCCCTGGGCCTCCTCATAAACTCAGGAATCCAACCGCATGACTTAGTCTGCAGGATTAGGGCCTAAATTTCTAGGTGAATTAAAAAAAATTTTTTTACACATTCAAAGTGACTAAATAGATTTTTGATTTTTTTTTTACTCTGCCTAGAAGAAAATATTAAGGCTAAGAATTAGCTGAAGGCAAAAGCTTATATCAGAGAAAGATGGGATATATTAGAATGGTGGTGTAGGGGCAGCATGAACTGTATAGCTGCTGTATTCAGCACAGTGGGATGATTCTTAATGTAAAGCCAGCACTTTGGAGCAACATACGTGGAGCAGCACCTGTTGTCATTGGACCTGCACACCTGGTGCCTGTTGCAACACCCAACCTGTACAGTGCCATAGCGCTGATTAATTCCTATAATTGCTCTGGTAGCTCCTGGGGCGTCATCCTGTGGCATTGTGAGCACTTTCTGGAAGGTGCTAAGGGCCATGGTGAGCACTTTCTGGAGGTCTCAAACTCCCGCTTGCTTCACTGGAGTAAGCCTGGCATGGGCCATGAGTTGTAGAATGCTATGAAGTTAATTTCTTAATATAGTACATTATTGTCATGGGAAATGAGGGGTTTTTTTTTCTTTTTTTAATTGTAGCACTTCTCTGTTGGGAAAAGCCTGTGGTGGTCTTTGTGGCAAGTTAACTTGTTCCTGTTTCTAGTAATATAATCACAGATGGCAAGAGGGTTTCTAAAACCCACAGATTTTTATTAAACTGGTGATCATAAAACATATAAAATGTGTCATTGATGGATGAAGAAATGGTCTGTCTCACTTTAGTGAAGACTCCCACTCTGAACAGTTGCATTACTTGTTCTTCAAGAGTGATTTAACTTTAGGGACTGCCTCTTGTAGTTGTCAGGCACAATGAAGACCCAATCTCAGCTGCGGCATCTAGGCTCCACTATAGCATAAATTAAAAAAAATAATAATTGTTGGTGTGGTTATTTTTTTTTAAAAAGTAGGTGTAGTGTAGGATAGGGAATAATCACTTTGCAGATTGGCTTTATATTACTTAAAAGGACAAATCAATAGTGATGACACAGAGTCTGGCGTTTGCATGGCAGACCTACATGCAAGGCTCTGGGAGTTCTGAGAGAATGGCTTTTGCAGTTTGTTACATCAAAAATTGTTGTAACAATTTGTTTATTTGAAGCTAGCCTGATGTGATTAGTGTGTTTGTTTTTCTAAACCTGAATCTTTCACCCTATTTTAATCTTAGCCAATAGTTTCACATTTGCCCTTTTTCATATTAAATATCTTCTGCAGGTCTGTGCTTGCAAACATTGTAGAGTAGCTTTCAGAGGTTGAATTATACTTACAGGCTGTTCAGTTTTAATGACTATAAATGTGGCTATTTAAACACTTACTGTATTAGTTTTGTAAATTACTTTATTTATCCCTCTGCCAAATTCAGAGGAAAATTCTGTATTGATTGATCTTTATATTTGTAGAAAACAAACTAGTGAATTGTCATAAATATTTATTTATCTAAGCTGTTGTGAGTGCCATCAGAAGTAAATTTTTAACCAGTGGTCAGTCTTCTTGTAAAATCAATATGGAGATTTCTAAAATAATAGTTCCCATCTGCTGCCATTTGTTTGTTCTAAGTTTATTGCTTTTATTTTCCTTAGCTCTGCCCATCCAGCCATCATCAGTTAATTCTATCTCCCAATCTCTGCCATTGTTCCTGGAAATGGACAGGTCAACACTACTCTTTGCACCAACACATAGGCTCTTGTCTGGGTAGTTTAACCCTACCCACGTCCCACCAGCCTAAGAGAGAGTAGCCTCTGCTAATCTCAGTGGAATACAGGATTTTACTGCAAATTTCAAGGGCAGAAGCAGCTCGGGAAGAACACTTATGTTAAATAAATCATTTCTTTTTCTCATCCACATTAGAGTGGCTAAAATCGCTTGTACTAAAACCAAGCCAAATTTAGCAGCTCTAATTGTAAGACCACTCACCAGTCTAGTGTGTTGACGAACAATTCTGGTAATAAAAGTGCATTCTTGTACTCAGTGGGTCGATTTATCCTCTCACACCAGTTTTTCAGACCTGTACTTCCATTGGCTTCAATGGCTCCCACTTTTCATAGGTGTAAGCAAGAGGAGAATTGGGTTCCGTGTTTACAGTGCAATTACTAAGATTGGAATTTGGCCCAGTCTCGTGTCCTCCAACAAGCTTTATAGTATATTAGATTCTTAGTATGAAATTAACTGCGTGGTCACAATTTCATTTCGGTCATATTTTTTTTCCAGGTTTAATTGCTGCTTTTAGCAGATAGAAACAAAATATGAAGAGTGTGTTGTGTTTATCTCAGTAGGCACTAAGGACATTGACCCATTACAACAATGAAATTGATGATCATAAAGACCCCTATTAATGACTACATACTGTGGGTAGTTTAATAATGGAAATCAACAAAAAGAGAAATTGTAGTCAAGTTTGGTACATCCCTGGGGGGTAGGTATGTACATGAGGGGGTTAAAAGAGAACTATATTTTAATTTTAATGTAGTATTTAATGTAGTATTTGAAAACTATTATTAGCTTTTGATTTTCTGTCTAGGGATGTTATGCTTAAGACAGAGTAAAATTCTCCTCTCTGTTCCACAGAGCAGTTGAGCTCAACCGTGATATCTTATTCTCACTACTTGATCCAGTTGGAATTCTGTGCATGAAAGGAGAGCAGAATATTGGCTGGGATCATCTGCCATGTGGACCTGAGAGGAGAAAATTGCTTAAGTAAAATCAAACAGTGACAGAGTTCAACGAATGTTTACTTAAGCTTAAGTGCTGCCTTGCATTCAATGATCTCCAAGTTCTTTACAGTCAATCCTCCAACACTCTGTTAACCCCGTTTTAAAGAAGGAGAAGCTGAGGCACATTTTGGTTAAAAGATTTTTCCACAGGTCATGTGTGAGGCTCTAGCAGAGCTGGTAATAGAACTGAGGAGTCCTGATTTCTAGACTCTTGATTTCACTGCTAGATCACAAAGCTGATGAAGAGCGTATGGTAGGGAACACTTTCCCTTTTGTGACTTTATTAAGAACCCTACGTTAATTACAAACCCACTCCTCTACAGCAGGGGCGGCTCTAGGAATCCCACCGCCCCAAGCAGGGCGGCACGCCGCGGGGCGTGCTCTGGCGGTCGCCGGTCCCGTCGCTCCGGGGGACCTCTTGCAGACGTGCCTGCGGAGGTTCTGTTGGTCCCGCGGCTCTGGTGGAGCATCCGCAGGCGTGCCTGCGGGAGGTCCACCCGAGCTGCGGGACCAGCGAACCCTCCGCACTCATGCCTGCGGGAGGTCCACCGAAGCCGCGGTACCAGTGGACCCTCCGCAGTCATGCCTGCGGGAGGTCCACTGGTCCCACGGCTCCCGTGGATCTCCCGCAGGCATGACTGCGGAAGACGCGCTGGGGTCTGGAGCCGGCCCTGCTCTACAGTTATTGCTAGAGATGAACTGAAAACAAAACCAAAATACTCCTGGGCTGTTTGATCAAGATTTGGACTTTGCACATAAGGCTCTCCTCTAGTTATAGTACACCTCATCTTAGGTACCTATTGCAAATCTTTGTATAAAAATATAAATCCTTGTATACAGTGGGCTTGGTTCTCATTTATACCAAGGCCAATTAATACCACTGCAGCATTGTGAAGTGGCCTTAAAATAGATGTAAATGTGGTCAGCTAACATGGGTATAAAAAAATAGTGTAGCGAGTGAGACATGGCTTTCCTTGCTGCCTCTCTATTGCCGGAATCTTTCACTACCATGTGTAGCTACACACCACAATGACATGTGTGGATGCAGCATGCTTTTCACTGCGGCATGTAGCAATGTGGCTAGTGCCTGTACTCTACCTGCCACCATAAGTGTAGACTTAACCTTAGACAATCCACCCACCTAGATAGCCCCAAATACTTGTACCCATTTTGCTCCCCAGGCAGCCCCCACTCAGCATCCAGTTACCCACACACATAGGCCCCAGTCTCACCCTACCAACCTCTACATACCCTCGCTACTTGGGGAGGGTGTGCTGACCAAAAGGTGAAGTTTGTGGCTATATGCAAACTTGCCAATGCATGAATTGACATATGATATGTATAGTTAGGGTGACCAGACAGCAACTGTGAAAAAACGGGACGGGGGTGAGGGATAATAAGTTCCTATATAAGAAAAAGTCCCAAAAACGGGATTGTCCCTTTAAAAATGGGACATCTGGTCACTGTGTATAGTAGACAAATGTTTAAGGTAAAAATAAGGAACCCCGGACCTTACAGGGTGAGAGGAGCAGAGGGAAGCTTGGGACAAGGAGGAGGTGACTGAGAGCTCTTACCTTCAGGTTAAACTGCTGCAATTAGATATTTTCCAGTCTTTGCAAACTAAACAAGTTTCTGGTCTTGGTGAACAGAGGTTGTTTAGATCTAGATTTGAAGTCATTGTAACTGCTTCTGAACTGTGTGTGTTGTTTCAAGTGCAATTGAAACGTCCCACTGCTTACTGCATGAATGCATGTTATAGACCATAGGGCACTCCGTCACCGTTCACAAACATCAGAATGCCGCCAGAAACGACCTCCACACAATAGACCAATTTTTCAGGTATATTCCTGAACTGCATGGACAGCACTTAAATTTATTGACGTAGCCCACATTGTCACATACAAATCTTAGAGTTAGAAACGCAAATACCCAGTTCGCATGTCCATTTTCCCCTTTGCACATTCAACTAGAGAGTGTGAAAATGTGGTTCTGTGTATGTATTTATTTAAAAATATGGCATTGCCGACTTGTATTTTAAGCCAGTTGCCTGAACATTGTCCAGAAAATAATAGATGCTTCCTCATAAACTTCTGGAAATACAAAAACAGTCCTTCAGAACAAAGATAAAGTAATTTGGTCAGGCTGATTTAAAACATAATGGATGCTTGTATGAATTCTCTCACCTTTTGTATTGCTGCATCCAGCTGGCTAGCCACTATACTTACAGGTAAGTAATCTGTGTTTAAGTTACATTTCCTCTGCAATTTAGCTGATGCGCACATGTGAGCATACGCAAACATTTAAACATTCAGTCTCAGTATGAAGTGCTCTCTAGAGAGAGGGTCTATGTTTGCAATTTAGGCTCTGGGGGAAACAGCTGAATAAATTGCCGTAATTGTGGTTTGAAATGATTTGTCTAGGTTAAGCACCATATAGGTTCTACCACATGGTAAGTTGCTCAAAGTATCCTTTGAGCAATGAATAGCATAAATAGTCTTGCATGACATATTCTTATATACAGTGCTGTAATTGTTGGATCTGAATAAACCTCCTGTGTGAATTTTGTACTGTATTGCTCTGAATCTACAGAATCGTGTAAACTTGTGTTTTTTGTGTTAAATACAGTCTGTTCACTGTGATAACCTGAAAGATGTGGTGGAACAATGTTCAAAATATAGTTAAACCATATCGTCACTGCACTTTACTGCCTCAAATAATTCTAAAATACATAAGTGTAAGAGAAGGCTAGAAAAATATAGTGCATTTGTATTCTTTTCTACAGAAATGATTCTGGTCTTTTTTGGTGATTGACTATTATATTTTAAAAATTGTTCTCATGTCGTTAACTTGTATTCAAAAGGGTCTGTTATTCCCTTTACAGTTACATGCTGCAAATACTACTAGCCTCTGTCAAAGGAAGAACAGACCCCAGAATATGGATTAAAGTATCATGAGTTTATAGCAGGGGTGGCCAAACTTACTGACCCTCTGAGTCACATACGATAATCTTCAGAATTTCAAGAGCCGCAAGACACAAACAACCTTTACACGTGCATTTTAAAAAAAATAATATCCTACTTATTGTATTACAGCTAATTACTGCTAGAGCTAGAGGCTTTGTGGGTCTCCATCCTGGTCGTAAGTCTTTGGAAATCTGGTTGATATGTTGTCGAGGCAGTACGGGGGAGCTTGGTCTGATGTTGATTTGTAAGGCCTGCATGATATTTTGATTTTACAAACTTCATCATGGAGTATGGCAATTCACAGCAGTATATTGGGCCAAAAATTGAAATGAGTCACACACTAGTCTTTTTGAGTTGAGAATACTTCATTCCTGGCACTTGCTTCCAGAACTCGATTGAAGACTGTGATTTATGCAACTTCTTTAAAGCCTGGTCTTCGTGGAGTTCCAATAGTTCCATTTCTATAGTAGATGTTTCTGTAATGCTAGAGAATTCTTTAGATCATTTTGCATATTGCTTGCAACATCAGCACTGATCTGGGAGATCCCCCTCTCCCTATTGTGGTGCAAAATTAGAATTTGCTGTATTAGTTGTTGAAATTTTGTGTTAGTTGGATCTAAAATTGCAACCACTTCTGAAATATTCTTCGTAACAAATTCTCCATCAGAATACGCACTTGTTGTATGAGTGATATTCCATGCCATAACAAAACTAGCTTCAGTCGTTGTCAGGTTCCTTAATGAATGCCAAAGGTAGTGTCTGTTGACTGTTGAGGTGTAATTTTAATGTGGTTAGCTTGTTTTTCCTTAATTCTGATAGAGTATTTAGAGGAAAAGTTGTCGTGATTCATTTTGTAGTGACATTTCAAGTTGCCCGCTTTGTAGTGAGAGAGCAATGCATTGCAGATAAGGCACAGGGGTTTGCCATCTTTACTAGTGAATGCAAAATCTTCCTCCCATTCTGGCTGAAAACTTTTTGGTTTTCTTCTTCATACTTGTGCTTTTACAGTTTGAAGATATCATTGTCCTCCACAAAATTAACACTTCAATCTAAAACTATTCAGCTGCGACTTATGAACAGTAAACACAGCCTGTAGTGTGCCGCAAATGCAAGGAGATCACAGCACATGAGGTCTGCACCGCACCACAGTGTCACAATTTCCTGTTATACTAAGCATGTGCTGCTGAAGCTGGAGCCTAGGCACCACTTGCAGGGCTGAAGCCCCAGCACCAGCTTGCCTCCTCCTGCAGGGCTGAAGCACCAGCTCACACCCATAGGGCAGAAGTCCTGAGCTTCGACTTGCCCCCCAATGGGGATGAAGCCCTGAGCCGTGGCCCCCCACCGGGGGTGAAGCCACAAGCGCCGGCAAAACCTGCTGCGAGGCGAAGCCCCGAGCCTTGCTGCCCCACCATGGGGCTGGAGCCGCAATTGCTCGCTCTTCCCTCCTCTCCGCCGGCGTCGTCCCTCCCTTTCCCACCCCCAGCAGAGTGAAGCCTCAAGCTCTGCGAGCCATGGTTTGGCCACACCTGGTTTATAGTATAGTATTATAGTTCTTTATCATGGAAACAATTATTAAGATTTGACTGATTGCCCTGTTACTTATACTGATATGAATCAAAGGAGTTACGTTAATGTAAAAATAATGTAAATGAGGAAAATCAAGTGCGCTCTCTCTGTGTAGGTATATGTGTAATTATAATATACTTCTAACTGCATATCTGTCCATGTATTTTTTTTTGTCTAGGCAACTATCTAACTAACCAACCAACCACAAAGGACTAAATCCTCATCGGGTGTAAATCATTGTAACTGCATTAGAGTCAGTGGGGACTCTGCCAATTTACACCAACAGAGGATCTGGTCCCATATTGATACATATGTATATATTATAAAATATTAAAATTGAACATGTTAAAGATTGGGAATCAGAAACGCTGGAATGCATAGAGCATCTCCAATCCAGATGTGATTCATACTCATTAGCTTTGAAACACTGATGAAAGAAGCTTTATGAGCTGGCTTTTCCATCAGAGCTTCAACTGTTTTACTCAAATTGATGACACTCCAATGACTACAGCCTTCTCAAAATAAGTAAGAGAGTAAGCAAAGATTGGAAATACATTCTGTTCCTACTCTAAAGGTCACTGCTTTATCAAAAAGCTTAACGCCCCAGTTACAGAACACAGGCCTCCCATTCAGTTGCTGGGAATATCGGCAACAGGTTACTGTATGGGAAATGTAACTTCCATTCATACAGTGTAGGACTGAATGGGGCTTGGCCTTTGCTTGGGTACAGTATTGAGTGTGAGGAGGGCTGGCACAAGACTTCGCCCCTGGCCTTGGACTCCCTGCACAAAGTGCTGATACTATTTTTATTTTTATATGTATTAATTGTTTCTGGTAGCTCCCACAATGCACTAGGCACTTCTATAGCGGGTTCAGTGCTAAGGAGCTCTCAGTAGCAGTCCCTATGCTCCAGAGAAGACAGGGACTATTTCATGGAAGTGCCCCACGAGGTGAAAGCCCTTGCTGCAGATAGAGCATGCTGCACCATCCTACTAGAGAGTACAGCAGACGCACTCCCTGGAGTTCTTGAGATGTAGCTCCTCCTGGAGCTCATTGCTGGGGGGGCAGTGGATGCTCCATGTCAAACCAAATACAGCTCTGAGGAGAAATTATAAAGTTTGGATTGTAATGTTGTCAAGGGAAACCCCCTCCCACAAAACTACTGCTGAAAATGAAAACCTCTTCTGAATAATGTGGCTATATCCAAATGAACAGCAGACAAGGCCAATTTAAAAAGTCATTAAAGGAAAGTAGTAAAAGTAATTAGTGAAAGCTGACCTTTTCTTGTAATTAAAGTGACTGAGATACACAATGTGTATAACAGCATAAACAAGTCAACATACTTAAGAGTCAACGAAGCGTCATCTGTTTGGGTTTGATCCTATATAGCACAAGGTGAATGGACTATGCACGTAGGTAAGCATTCTAGGACTGGGAACTTTGCTTAGATTCTTCCATCCATTCTTTTCTGCGGATTAATGAAATGGTGCAATACATGAATAAAGAAACTTTATTTTAAATTTTATTTATAGGGGGAGGAAAACACGTGAAATATTATGCTGATGTTTTTACAAATTTTTTTTTTAAATCTCTCAGACAAAATTTATGTACCATTTAATGAAGGAGCATGAGGAATGAAACACTGCAGAGTGAGATAAATTTCTACTCTGTATACTCTTAAGAAGATAACATCTGGTTTCATGATCCAAGAGTTTTGAAATTAACTTATGAATGAAAATGAAAAAGATCAGGTCCAGTGTTGGATTTTTTTGGTGTCCGGGATTTAGAAGGGAAATTCTACTTCATGTTATCTATCAGGAAGAACATATGAAGCGCATTTAATATTACAATAATTTGAAAATATATATGTAATTGTTTCTTTTTTCTGTCTAAGAATATGATCTGTAACATTTATTTATTTATTTATTTATACATACTACAGAAGTGCATAGTAATCCCAACTGAGATTGGAATTTCATTGTGCTAGATGCTGTACCAGTGTATAAAATACTCTTGAATAGCACTTTTCATCAGTAGATTTCAAAGCACTGTACAAAGGATGTTCATATCATTCTCCCCATTTTACAGACAGTGAAACTGAGGCACAGAGATTAAGTGACTTGTGCAAAGTCACTCAGCAGACTATTAGTAGAGCTGGGAATAGGTCTCAGTCCAGTCTTCTATCCATTAGGCAACACTGCCTCCCCATATAGTAAGAGACAGTCTGCCCCAAAGATTTAACACTCTAAATATGTAAGATTTAGGGTCTGAGAAAGGAAGGATTATTAATATTTATTACAGCAGAATACAATTCTGTTACTAAAGGAAATATAGCTTACCCTCTTCCACCTTTACAGCTTAAATGCATAGTAGGTCTCCCTCCCTGATGATCATCCTCACAGTGTTCATCTATGTTAGTCCCAGGGGCCTTGCAGATTCTTGAAAGATAATGTGTTCACAGCACTATGACTTTGTGCTGTTTCTCATATGCGTACACTTATAAAAGCAGAAAATGAGGGGACTGGATAGTTGAGACTGATCATTGGATATGGAGCTGTTTATCACCAGTTCAAATGTGGTTGAGGTTAATGGCGTTACTGCTTTGACGAGTGGTAGCAGGTTTTGGGGTGCTGCACTGGGCTTGTTTCCCACTAGGACAGGAATTCATTACATAGATTCAGGGCATTTTTAGTGTCACTTATTTTCAAAATGTTCACAAATTCTGTTAACTTTGAACAGAAGTGGTCAGAAGTGCACACGGCAATTCCACACACACAGACCCCAGGTAGTGCACCGCTGAGTCATTTCCATTGCCAAGAAACAGCTCCCTTGGCCTTTGTCCCTTTTGCTTTCAATACCCTGCTTGTTCTCTCTTGCCTGTGCCCTGTACTTTTCCCTTGGAAAACCTCTTAACCCAAAGTCACTAACCTTTGGCAACGTCATTCCCAGGGATAGTTGAGGTAGACTGGGGGCATTAGCCCAACCTTTCTGTGGCTGGTCTGCACAAAGAAACTATATCCAGTGTCCACTGGAGTGGAGTACTTAACCCACAAATTCCCCTTATGGCATGAGCCAAAAAGCATGGAAGCAAATGGAAGACACTCATTGACTTCAGTGGTTTTCAGATTCTGTCTTTCATGGCTTTGGGATTCAGTCCAAGGGTAAGTTCAACTTGTGCAAATTGCATCTTTTCTTGTCTACTGTTAAGGTTTGCACGACTGCAGCTACGTTGATTGCTGAACTGGGGCTAAACATCAGTATAGATAAGGCTAAGGCCTCGGTTTGAGGTCTTTAGCAATCCATCTCTTGGGCCAGACCATCTGTTTAACCCTTCAACAGGCAACTTTCATATGGAAAACGTGTATTGGTAATTGAGATCAGGTATTTCGTTAACACCTTTAACACAACAGTATTACCACTTGATTGGCTATTCATGGTCATTGGTGAATTGAACTAATGTCAGTCCAGGGGCCATAAACCAACTGTCATCAAAACCACAGATACCTGCAGAAACATACCGGTACATATTATTGAAGCATGTCAGTTAACCTTTAAAATAGTATGATTGCAGCACTGAAGACACATCCCGGTCTGAAGGGTAGAGTTCACCTTGTGAAGGCTGGAGGCGCAACATACTGGTGAATTATTTATGCCAAAGAGCATTAAGAAATGATCTTCTGGGAAGGGCTGATTTTTTTCACTGATTTCTGTAGACCAATAAATTATTTCAAACAGCTCCCTTCACTTTTAGCTGCCTAGCTATCATCAAAGATTTGTTTTGTATTTGATTTTATGCCATTGCCAAGACTTGGGGATCTGTTTCCCCTCTATGGTCCATGTTAAAGCATGCCTGCAGGACTCTCATGTGTGAGGGTGAAATAGCACTTTCCTCTTTGAAGGCATTACTAATCTGTGTGACCTGGCAGCAACACAATTTTAAATTGCACATTGTGAATGTTGTTTGAATGTGAACAGTTAGAAGAAAGCTGGGGTTAGATATGGCCGAGTGTGTTGGTCAACAGAGGAATCAGCTTATCAGAAATGGTTCTTTTATGGCCCAAGGCAATAATACATATAGGCCAATACTTATACACCTAAGTATGTGGCCTGGTTTTCAGGGGTGAGGGTGCACCTCCTGACCTCCGCTGAAGTCGGGGAGAGCTGTGACTGTGTAGCACCACTTACAATCAGGTAACTTAATTAGGTGTCTAAATGTGGATTTAGGTGTCTAATTTTATTCACCCACATTTGAAAATTATGACACTAGCTTAAACAGGACCTCAACCTGGGAGCGGTTCAGTATTATTGAGCTACAGTAGCTGTTGTACCATACAATCAAACTGAACCTAAATTATGCTGAATTTAGGTTGCGTTTTGCACTTCTGAAAATCTTCATTAGAGATTTTTGGTAGTCTAGTCATGGAGATGAGCATGCTATAAAAACTTAGATTTGGTGTTTCAAGGACATTTGGAGGACACAATAACTGCAAGAAATGTTTGAAAAGCTTCATTTGTCATAGTGATTCCCTTTCAAAAAGCAGATAGTGCGCTCCATTTAGTGCGTGAGTAATTTCAAGTGATGTGTCTAGTTTTCTGATGCTTGTGCTAATAGAAAAGTAGTGTACATCATAAAAATTACAGTGATCAGTTGCCAGGGACAGGGCATACTAATGTTGGATGAAGACAAACCTAAAAAATCTCCTTGCAGCTTAGTGTGGAACAGGACTGTCAGGCTCCAGGAGTCATCTAGTTTTGTCGTCTTTAGTCAGAAGGCTGGCATCTGTAAAGTAGGGCCTGGACTCAGAGGAATGGTGGGGAAATATTCAAAAGCTCATTGATGGCAAAACTGATTGTTTTTTTGGGGTGGGGGGTGCGAGGAGGGAGGCTGTGTGTGTCTGTGTGTGTGGGGGGGGTGTTTGAAAAAAACAAATATTTTAATTCTTGTCCAATATATTTTGAAAAATGAATAACACTTTTAGGCAGATGACTCTGTTAGCAATTTTTTGCAGGAAAATTTGGTGGCAAACTTCCTCTTGAAGTAAACTCACCACCACATTCACTGTCCTGACTTTTACCATGATTCAAAGGGAGGCTAAAAAGCCAAACTCCTACCCACCTACTCTCCGCCTCCTATTTAATTTACAAATAACAAAAAAATGCCCTTTGTCATTGATCTTGCTAATGTGCTTATTCTCTGAACACAAAAAATACCCCAATAAAATTGCTGAATATTATTTATTAGGGCTGTCAATTGCAGTTCACTCATGCAATTAACTTAAAAAAATAATCAGGATTAATCGCAGTTTTAATTGCACTGTTAAACAGTAGAATGCCAATTGAAATTTATTAAATATTTTGGATATTTTTCTACATTTTTAAATATATTGATTTAAATTACAACACAGAATACAAAGTGTACACTGCTCACTTTACATTATTTTTATTACAAATATTTGCTCTGTAAAAATGATAAATAGTATTTTTCAATTCATCTCATACAAGTACTGTAGTGCGATCTCTTTATCATGAAAATTCAACTTACAAATGTAGATTGTTACATAACTGAACTCAAAAACACACTGTAACATCTTAGAGCCTACAAGTCCACTTAGTTCTACTTCTTGTTCAGCCAATCGCTAAGAAAAACAAGTTTGTTTACTTTACTATGTCACCTGAAAGTGAGAACAGGTATTTGCATGGCACTTTTGTAGCCAGCATTGCGTGGTGTTTACGTTCCCAGTATGCTAAACATTTGTATGCCCCTTCATGCTTTGGCCACCATTCCAGAGGACATGATTCCATGCTCCTGATGCTCGTTAAAAAAAAAAGTGATAAGTTCTTAGTGACTGAACTCCTTGGGCAAGAACTGTAAGTCTCCTGCTCTGTTTCACCCACATTCTGCCATATATTTCATGTTACAGCAGTCTCGAATGATGACCCAACACATGTTGTTCGTTTTAAGAACACTTTCACTATAGATTTGACAAAATGCAAAGAAGGTACCAATGTGAGATTTCTAAAGATAGCTACAGCACTCAAACCTAGGTTTAAAAATCTGAAGTGCCTTCCAAAATCAGAGAGGGACGAGGTGTGGAGCATGCTTTTAATAGTGTTAAAAGAGCAACACTGATACAGAAACTACAGAATCTGAACCACCAAAAAAGAAAATCAACCTTCTGCAGGTGGCATCTGACTCCGATGATGAAAATGAACATGCATCAGTCCTCAGTGCTTTGGATCATTATCAAGCAGAACCCATCATTAGCCTGGATGCATGTCCTCTGGAATGGTGGATGAAGCATGAAGGTACATATGAATGTTTAGTGCACCTGGCATGTAAAGATCTTGTGATGCCGGCAATAGCAATGCCATGCAAATGCCTGTTCTCACTCTCAGGTGACATTGTAAACAAGAAGCGGGCAGTATTATCTCCTGCAAATGTAAACCAACTTGTTTGAGCGATTGGCTAAACAAGAAGTAGGACTGAGTGGACTTGTAGGCTCTAAAGTTTTACATTGTTTTGTTTTTGAATGCAGTTTTTTTGTACATACTTCTACATTTGTAAATTCAACTTTCATTATAAAGAGATTGTATTACTGTACTTGTATTAGGTGAATTGTAAAATACTATTCATTTTATTTTTTTACAGTTCAACTATTTGTAATAAAAATAAATATAAAGCAAGCACTGTACACTTCGTATTCTGCATTGTAATTGAAATCAATATATTTGAAAATGTAGAAAACATTCAAAAATATTTAAATGGTATTCTATTGTTTAACAGTATGATTAATCACAATTAATTTTTTAAATTGCTTGACAGTCCTATTATTTACATTAAAATTTTCCTCTTGCAAAATCTTTGAAAGAACAAAGGAAGAGACCATTTTTTAAAATTGATTTAGGGTCTGAATAAGTGTTTGTTGCAGTCAGTGTAAAGATTCCATTTGGATCACAGTCCCAAATGGATACGAACAATTGTTCAATACCTTTGTCCAGTGCATACAAAACTGTGTATCAGTCCTCTCAATACTCAGTAAATTGTTTCTATACATTGTTAAATGTGTCCGTGTAACTAACTGCCTGAATAAAGAAACCATTGTTTAGCTGCCCAGTGTGCAGAAATGTCACAGAAGCCACTGGGAGTTCAATAGCTGTAAAGTTTCAGAATTGTGTCCTTTGGCCCAAATTTTTAAAGATATTGAAGTGTTGTGCCACTCAGTATTGCAACACTTAACAGACGTAGGAGCCTAAGTCTAACTTTCAAAAGTGACTTAGGCACTTAGCCTCGTAAGTCTCATTGCAAGTCAATAGTACTTAGGGTTCTAGAGTCCAGATCCTCAAAAATATTTAGGTGCCTAACTCCTACTGAAATCAGGGTTTTGGATTAAGGGTCTGGGCCCAAGTGCCTAAGTCACTTGAAAATGAAACCTTGGCTCCTAAGTCTGTTCGGTGTTGCAACCCTGAGTGGAGCCCCACCTAAAATACCTTGTAAAAATCTGAGCCATCATGCCTTGTTTCTGTATATCTTGGAATAGCTTCTTAGGGTAAATAACCTGAAATCAAGAAGGGAAAAAACAAATCTTGGCACAGTTACATTTTATTTACAAACAATAACTTAGTTATCAGCAACACTGTTGTTTCCTCTTTGTTCTTTAGATGTGATTTTGAAAATGAGATTCCCTTTATTTCATCTTTTCCCCTGACCCATCTTAAGAAATCTGCCTAAAATCTCCCTCCCGACAGATCAGGCTGCTATGAAAGTATTTTGTGCAGATTTTATCATGGGCTTTCACTCTTCCATCAATCACCTTCCCCTTGTGCAGGTGCAGTGCATCCTCAGATGCACAGAACAGCAGGTGGTGGTGGGCAGGACTCTGATAACCCCCGCTCTCAGGATTAATGAGTAGCGGCTCAACCATCTGACAGTAGCATCCCAACAACCTTTCATTTTTTCTGTGACATAGCTTCCCCTTCCCCAATCTTACATCAACTCTTTTATGCTGAGATCTTTATAGACGTAAAGATCTGTGCGGCAATCTGTGTATTATATATTTATATTTATGCACACCTATTTATATGTTAATTAGATAATTACTTACCATTTATATGAAATACATGGGGTGTAATAGTGTAGGCTTAATCACTGGTATAATAGAACTTGGCATAATGTTCACGTATTGCTTATTGTTGCTTTTCTTGTTTAATGTTTATGGTAGTTTAAAAAAGATAGAGCAATAAACATTAGCAGCATTAAGCCATTCCATTTGTATTATGATAATGCCTGTTGCAACTCCATAGTTAAGGCTGCACTGAGATGTCTACTTAAAGCAGGATTTAAATCCCTTTGTTTTATACTTTAATGATCAGTACTTTACCCATATTACTATGAAGAAGTATAGCAGCATGAGAGGTGTTGCTACTTAAGAGTTGTATTCCTCTCAATCTACAAAATAGGAGACTGATCTTGTTTTGTGCTGAGCACCTGCGACTCCCATTGACTTCAGTGGTAGTGGTCAGTGCTCAACATTTCTCAGGAGTGGGACCTAATTATCCAGGTCATTATTGGTTGTGTACATGAGCTGTTTCTGAAATGGAGTGAGTTTCCAGTAGAGTGTGAAAAAGTTTTTGCATTCCAGGCACAAGACTGAATACAGTATCAGAAATGTGTGTATGGGTTCATCATATTTTCAGTTTGTCAGCAAAGACAAATCGTGGCGCTCTTACGATTGTTAGGGCAATGCTTTCAGATACATATATTTTAAAGAAAAGCCCTTTATTATTCTAACCACTATGCACAGTTGGCAGGACTATGGGAGCTGTCAATGCCAAATGTACCCATCTTTACCATTTAGACACTTCTGTTGTCTCAGGGAGAGCCCAGGATACTCTTTTAGTCTGCAGCACTCCTTGAAGCCCAATATATTATGTATTTGTAAATACAGGGCTAGCTAGGATTTGTCTACACAGCTGGGTATGTCTCATTGTCCCCATCTTGCAGATGGAGGAACTGAATCTGAGAGATATTAAATGCCCTGCTCAAGGATACACAGCAAATGTGTGGCAGGGATAGAAATAGAAACCAGTTCCCCTGACTTGCAGTTCAGTGTCCTGATTGTTGGATCATTTTACCTCAAATATGATGGAGAATCAGAAGGAGTTTTATGGTTTTTAGTGGGGGAGGAATATGAACTCCGGTTTTAAGTCCTCGTGACTTGGGGGCTGATACGTTTATTTTGTGATAAATATTTATTTTATAAAGTGAAAGGTCAGAAGTCCTCTGGGAACACACAGACTTAGCAGACTGAAGCACCCTATTAAGGTTTACACTTATGGAGTAGAAGACCTGCAGGCCGGTAATGACACTCTTCATTCTTCTTACAACAGTCTATGAGCAGCAGTATGAGGTAATGTTTACTTACACAGGCCGATTGGGAGGCCTAACTCATTAATATTTGTAAAACTCATCTTCAAAGGGGAGGATCTTTGTTCTATGTTGGATCCACAACAGTAACTCCTCACTTAAAGTCGTCCCGGTTAACGTTGTTTTGTTATTATGTTGCTGATCAATTAGGGAACATGCTCATTTAAGTTGTGCAGTGCTCCCTTCTACCGTTGTTTGGCAGCCGCCTGCTTTGTCCACTGCTTGCAGGAAGAGCAGCCCATTGCAGCTAGCTGGTGGGGGCTTGGAACCAGGGTGGATTGGCAGCTCGCATATCAGCTCCCCGCTCCCCTAAGTTCCCTGTGCAGCAGCTGCCTGCAGTTCAGCTGTGTCTCTCCCCCACTGCCATGTGCTTCTCCAGCCCTCTGCCTTGGAGCTGCTCCCTGAGACTGCTGCTTGCTGTGCAGGGGGGATGGGAGGAAGAGGGTGGCTAATGTCAGGGTGTCCCCCCTCCTGCACCCCGCTTACCCCATTGTCCATAGAGCGGGGGGACACACGACAGAGCTTTGCTGGCAGCAGCTGCAGTCTCAGCAAGCTGATCTAATTAACAAGGCAGTATACTTAAAGGGGAATGCACATATCGCCCTCCATTCCTGCTACCTTCTAGAGTGAGAGAGTTAACCCTTGAGAGCTCAGCCAATGGTAGTTCATTATTTAGCAGTAAGGGAAATATCCACCCTGTGACTCTTCCACCTCAACCAAGCTTCACAATCATCATCACTGTGTACCAGTATTAAATTGTTTGTTTAAAACTTTTGTGTGTGTGCGTGCGTGTTTGTTCGTGTTCTTTTGTCTGGTGAAAAATATTTCCCTAGAACCTAACCCCCTCATTTACATTAATTCGTATGGGGAAATTGGATTCGCTTAACATCGTTTCACTTAAAGTCGCATTTTTCAGGAACATAACTACAACGTTAAGTGAGGAGTTACTGTACTGTGGACAAAAGTAATAATTCACGCCTATTTCTGTCTAATTCAGCAGAATGGAGATAAAATCCTTTTTTCTTAGCTAGATAGAAATGAAAATATCCTGCTGCTGGCATTTTTGCTGACTTAGCCATGCCCGCCTGAGCTCTCAGGTGGAGAACAGTCTCTTCTGCAGTCTGTGTGTGTGTGTGTGAGAGAGAAAGAGAGAGAGCCTTTTGCAAGGGATAATTTTGCTTTGGAAAGAAAGTTTCCTTTTATATTTTTCTAGGAATTTTCCATTTTGAGATGGAATGGAATAGAGTGAGTGCTTGAAGTGGATTTTTTTCACACCAGTCATTTCCCAAATGCTCACGCCCAACTGCCATTAATGCCCTGAAGTGTTGTTCCTTCTCTTTTCATCACAAAAGTTATCCAAAAGCTTTTAATAAAACAGTTATATCAACTGTCTCGCTCCTCCCCAACCCCAAAACAATAACAACACTGTCTCACAGGCCTGATGTGGCCCGTTGAGGTACTTCTTGGGCCCCCATGACAGATTTTGCAGTATTCAAACTTTTTTGAGCAAAAAATGTAAGTTTTAGTTGCTGTAGTTGTGGAAAACACCTTTGAAATGTTTCTAAACTGATGCAAACCTACTTGATAATTCTGAGTTTTACTTCTGAATGTCTGGCTTTGGATTTATAATATCAAGATTAACGTTCAGGTGATGCAAACCCAGGCAGGTCAAAACAGAAAAAGGAAATTAAACCAGTGAGCAATGAGTTTTGCCAACCCCTATATTTGGATCTAAGATTAATGTAATTCCTTGTAGTGAGAGGCTGTTCATGAATATATTGGTAGCTTATTGTGCTGGGTTTTTTCCTTTGCTCTTCCTCTCTGATAGCCAACCAGTTCACCCTACAAATCTGGAAGGAAGGAAAATTCTTTCTCCAGTATCTATAACCCATACTTTTGATAGAAAATGGTTACAGATGCTGATTACTTGTGTGTATATTGTCAAATAACACTACAGAGATGTAGTGTCCAATGTTAACCAGATGGAGCCCAAATGCTCTATTCAGATACAGCACCTCTGCACCACACAGGAGGCACAAAGAGGCTAATCACTGTCTGCAGATAGCCAACAGAGAATTCATCCCCTGGCCTGGCTCTGAGCCCTGAACCTCTGTTCCTCTCGGCATAGGGACAAAGAGAGGGCATGGCAGAGAATGAATCTGGGTGTGACACTGTGACTATCCTCCACTGTAGTAGGGTCCATTAGAACATAAGAACGGCCATACTGGGTCAGACCAAAGGTCCCTCAAGCCCAGTATCCTGTCCTCTGACAGTGGCCAATGGCAAGTGCCCCAAAGGGAATGAACAGACAGCTTATCAAGTTATCCATGCCCTGTCACCCACTCCCAGCTTCTGGCAAACAGAGGCTAGGGACACCATTCCTGCCCATCCTGGCTAATAGGCTAATATCATCCGTGAATCTATCTAGTTCCCTTTTGAACCCCTCTAGCTCCCTTTTGAACCTCATTAGAAGATCCTAAAGCAAAGGTGAATCTATCAGGCGAGGTCTGATGGTCCAGTGAAATGGATGTGACCCTGGGCCCTGGAAGACATTAGTCTTCCTCAGCTAAAGGACTCTATCCTGGTCACATTGAAGTCAACAGGAATTTTGCCATTTGCTTCCAGAGGAGAAGGATTGTAAAGCAATAAATGTTGCCTTTTGGGGTTGTTTTTTTATATAAAAAGTTCTCTTATTCAATACATTACTTATCATATTTTCTTTTTAAAAACGATTTTCCACCTTTTCCTCAATACTGTTTCTTTCAGAGATTAAATTTCTTTGTCTCTGGAGATGTCTCCAAGTAGGAATCCATCTGTCCTAGTCCCCCTGTCTCCCACTCACTCAAACATACTTGTATTCCTAGCCCACCCACTCAGCCCGGGCTCTGTACCTTCCAGATTTGTTCTTTCTGTAGTCTTGCCTGACATTTGTCCTCTTTTCCAGGTCAGAGATTAAGTGCCTTTCTTCAAGGCAGGTTTAGATATGTTATAGTGAACGATCAGTGGCATTCCAAAAGTCCACCTCTTCATGAAAGAGGAAGATCATTCTTTATATTGGAGTCCAAGTGTCAAAAACAGCCAGAGGAATCTTGCTTGGGGGAAGCAAACAGGAGGTGTATAATTTTGTATCTATCAGGTTACATATTTCCATGTTTGGTATCAGACTGTGATTTGGGCCCATTGTATTTAATGAGTAGGAATGATTAATTTTTTTCTAATTAACTGAGTTCTCTCTCTCCATTGATAAGAAGCTGTGTCTGGGCAGTTTGTAAACTCAAATCTCACTATATAGATGATGAACAAGATAATTTCAGTGATGTTTAATTAGATCATATGGTGTTTTATTGGATGATATCTGAATTAGTTTGGATTACCACTTTAAAAGAGAAGACACGGGTAGAAGGCGTGAATTGCTCTCTTTTGATATTTAGGAAGAAGTTGGGTTCATATAAGGCCAATTCTCTTAAGGATTGCTGGCTTTCCACATTTCTCTGTTGTAGCAAATTAGAGAGCATTATACATAGTAGCCTGGAATGTAGCTACTTCATTATCTAGCCCTAGGAATGTATTGTGTATTAATTTGAAACACTGTATACATGTAATTACCTGATTTATATCAATTTAGTTTAATTTGGCTAGAAATGAATTAAGCTTAATCAATATAAGACAGATTTAAATAGATCTAGATGGAAATGGTAGAATTATCAATAATAATGCAAAAAAGGCAGAAGTGTTCAATAAATATTTTTGTTCTGTATTTGGGGAAAAACAGATGATACAGTCTCTTTCAATTCCCTTAGTACCTCCTGAAGGATGTTAAATAGACGCTACTAAAGATAGATCCAAGTTATCTGGCCTTGCTGATTTAAAAATGTCTAAGAGTTTGAAAAGTGCTGGCTCAGGAGCTTTCTGAACTGGAGCATAGAGAAAGTTTCAGAGATTGGAAGAAAGCTAATATTGTACCAGTATTTAAAAAGAATAAACGGGGTGGCCTGGGTAATTATAGGCCGGTTAGCTTGACTTTGTTCCTGGGCTGATATGGTACTCAATTAATAAAGAATTTAATGGGGGGAGGGTAGTTAATGCAAATCAACATGGGTTTATGGAAAATAAATCATGTCAAACTAACTTTCTTTTTTTTGATGAGAATACAAGTATGGTTGGTTGATAAAGTAATAGTGTTGACGTGATGTATTTAGACTTCTGTAAGACTTTTGACTTGGTACCACGCTCTATTTTAATTAAAAAACTAGAACAATATAAAATTAACATGGCACACATTAAATGGATTAAAAACTTCCTAACTAATAGCTCTCAATGTACATCTCTACCCCGATATAACGCGACCCGATATAACACGAATTCGGATATAACGTGGTAAAGCAGTGCTCCAGGGGGCGGGGCTGCGCGTGCCGGCGGATCAAAGCAAGTTCGATATAACGCGGTTTCACCTAGAACGTGGTAAAATTTTTTGGCTCCTGAGGACAGCGTTATATCAAGGTAGCGGTGTAGTTGTAAACAGGGAATTGTTGTTGAATGGGTTTGCTTCCAGTGGGGTCCTGCAGGGATCGGTTCTTGCCCCTATGCTATTCAACATCTTTATCAGTACCTGGGAGAAAACAAAATCACCACTAATAAAGCTTGCAGATGACGCACAAATTTGGGGACTGGTAAATAGTGAAGAGGACAGGACACTGTTCAGAGTGATCTAGATCTTTTGGTAAACTGGACGCAAACAAACAATATTAGTTTTTAATATAGCTAAATGTAGATGTATACATGTAGGAACAAAGAATGTAGGCCATCCTTGCAGTATGGTGGACTCTATCTTGGGAAGCAGTGACTCTGAAAAAAATTTGGAGGTTGTGGTGGATAATCAGCTGAACATGAGCTCAGCATGACACTGTGGCCATAAGAACTAATGCGATCCCGGGATGGATAAGCGGGAATCTCAAGTAGGAGTGGAGAGGTTATTTTACCTGTATATTTGGCACTGATGTGATCACTGTTGGAATACTGTGTCCCATTCTGATGCCCACAATACAAGAAGCATATTGATAAACTGAAGAGGGGTCAGAGAAGACACACAAGGATGACTGAAGGATTAGAACATATGCCTTATAGCATCAGTTCTCAAACTTTAGCAATCCAAGGATAAAAAATTTTTTTGTGGACCCCCAAGCCGCCTCCTCAGCCCCCCCTTCCCGCCTCCACATAATGTTCAGAGGGATAGATATTTAGCATAAAAATCACTGTGACCTCCCACTCATTAAAATGGCAGTACATGACTTCAAATTTCTTATGGCCCACTCCTACAGCCCTTACTCAAGCAAACTTCCATTGAACTCAGCAGGAGTTTTGCCTGAAGAAAGAATAGAGGATCAGGCTCTTGGTGTCTGTGCATTAGCCTGAAATATACATTTCAAAACAGAAGCTGAAATTTTTGTTAAGTAATAAATCATGGAATACTGAGCCTTGGAGAGCCGCTGTATGGCAGAATGGGCTTCCTTCCCCATCTCTAGTTTCAACTGTCATATGATTAGAAACCTAAACTTCCTGAAGTGTTTTTGGGGAGTGTCTGTGCTTGTTTAACCAAAAAACTCAGAAATGTGGAGAAAAAAGGGCAAAATTTCTAAAAGAGCATTAGAACATAAGAACATAAGAGAGGCTGTACCGGGTCAGACCAAAGGTCCATCTAGCCCAGTATCTGTCTACCGACAGTGGCCAATGCCAGGTGCCCCAGAGGGAGTGAATCTAACAGGCAATGATCAAGTGATCTCTCTCCTGCCATCCATCTCCATCCTCTGACGAACAGAGGCTAGGGACACCATTCTTACCCATTCTGGCTAATAGCCATTTATGGACTTAGCCACCATGAATTTATCCAGTCCCCTTTTAAACATTGTTATAGTCCTAGCCTTCACAACCTCCTCAGGTAAGGAGTTCTACAAGTTGACTGTGCACTGCGTGAAGAAGAACTTCCTTTTATTTGTTTTAAACCTGCTGCCTATTAATTTCATTTGGTGACCCCTAGTTCTTGTATTATGGGAATAAGTAAATAACTTTTCCTTATCCACTTTCTCAACATCACTCATGATTTTATATACCTCTATCATGTCCCCCCTCAGTCTTCTCTTTTCTAAGCTGAAGAGTCCTAGCCTCTTTAATCTTTCCTCGTATGGGACCCTCTCTAAACCCCTAATCATTTTAGTTGCCCTTTTCTGAACCTTTTCTAGTACTAGAATATCTTTTTTGAGGTGAGGAGACCACATCTGTACACAGTATTCGAGATGTGGGCGTACCATGGATTTATATAAGGGCAATAATATATTCTCAGTCTTATTCTCTATCCCCTTCTTAATGATTCCTAACATCCTATTTGCTTTTTTGACCGCCTCTGCACACTGCGTGGACATCTTCAGAGAACTATCCATGATGACGCCAAGATCTTTTTCCTGACTCGTTGTAGCTAAGTTAGCCCCCATCATGTTGTATGTATAGTTGGGGTTATTTTTTCCAATGTGCATTACTTTACATTTATCCACATTAAATTTCATTTGCCATTTTGTTGCCCAATCACTTAGTTTTGTGAGATCTTTTTGAAGTTCTTCACAATCTGCTTTGGTCTTAACTATCTTGAGAAGTTTAGTATCATCTGCAAACTTGGCCACCTCACTGTTTACCCCTTTCTCCAGATCATTTATGAATAAATTGAATAGGATTGGTCCGAGGACTGACCCTTGGGGAACACCACTAGTTACACCTCTCCATTCTGAGAATTTATCATTAATTCCTACCCTTTGTTCCCTGTCCTTTAACCAGTTCTCAATCCATGAAAGGACCTTCCCTTTTATCCCATGTCAGCTTAATTTACGTAAGAGCCTTTGGTGAGGGACCTTGTCAAAGGCTTTCTGGAAATCCAAGTACACTATGTCCACCGGATCTCCCTTGTCCACATGTTTGTTGACCCCTGCAAAGAATTCTAATAGATTAGTAAGACACGATTTCCCTTTACAGAAACCATGTTGACTATTGCTCAAGAGTTTATGTTTATCTATGTGTCTGACAATTTTATTCTTTACTATTGTTTCAACTAATTTGCCCGGTACCGACGTTAGACTTACCGGTCTGTAATTGCCGGGATCACCCCTAGAGCCCTTTTTAAATATTGGCGTTACATTAGCTAACTTCCAGTCATTGGGTACCGAAGCCGATTTAAAGGACAGGTTACAAACCTTAGTTAATAGTTCCGCAACTTCACATTTGAGTTCTTTCAGAACTCTTGGGTGAATGCCATCTGGTCCCGGTGACTTGTTAATGTTGAGTTTATCAATTAATTCCAAAACCTCCTCTAGTGACACTTCAATCTGTGACAGTTCCTCAGATTTGTCACCAACATTTTAAAATGTTACCTCTGCAAGCTAGTAAATATTTCACTAAAATTATCTAGACTATTATTCTCTGAATATTTATTGTGCCAAGTGTGAAGATTCAAGATTATCAGATCCTATTGATGTCAGTGCAGCTCTGCCAGTTTACACTGATGAAGATCTGGCCCTAAAATTCTATAATGAAGTGTGAAATGGAGGGACACGAGTCTTGCTTCAAGTGCAAGTTAGAACCTTGTCTTGACTATGGAGTTTTACTGACACCTTCATAAAATTATGCCTAGCTATTATCATAACACGATCTCCCTGTTGTGTATTGGTGTACAGTCAAGTACCGGTATTTTTCTAGAGGGGAAATCAAAACACAAAAAGTACATGGAAGTAGGGGCCTGACATTTGGATCAGCAGTCCCTCCATAACTTGTCCCATTGTATCTAAATATTACAGAAGTCTAACAAGAGCCACCTTTTAGTAGGGAGCAGTTTTTAAACACCTGAGTTACCCCACTACCCAAACATATATTTATGTGTGTATATAGGTGGGTGTGTAGGTATGGGTATGTATGTAGTAATTTGACCCTTAACTTGAGCAGTTCAATTGATGTCTTGGATATGCCTTTAATATTCTGTAGGCACAGATCTAGGGCAAATAATTAGCTGTCACATTTGTTGCTGTAAAAAGACATATTCATTTCTACATAAAACAAATGTAGACTTCAAATGATATTTTGAAATGCAGCACACGAGCTACATGATCGGAATGGGCATCAGTGATTTTCAAAGTGTAGAAACCCCTGTTATGGCAACATGGAAAAACACCATATGGAAAAAGTGCAGCACCAAATAAAAAATGTTAAATTGCTTTTCAATGGGATGAATAGAGAAAGCAATACAGGTAAGTTGTCATCTCATACACAATTAATATTTGGTATTTAGTGCTTATAATTATGAACAAGAATAGTAATGTAGAAGAAATACATTTCCAGACTGTTAAATGAAGAGACATTGGGCAAGTAAAAGTAAAAAATTCAGAGGTTGTTCTAACTCTAGAGAGTGGCTAAATTGGTGTAACATACACCTTTTCACCTCACTGTGAGTGTAAGGCCATGTCTACACTTACCGGGGATTGATGCCACTGCAATCAATGCAGCGGCCGGGTCGATTTATCATGTCTAGTGAAGACCTGCTACATCGACTGCAGAGCGCTCTCTGGTCGACTCCAGTACTGTACTGGAACGAGAGGAGTAAGGGAAGTCGACGGGAGAGCATCTCCTGTCGATGTCATGTGGTGTAGACACCGCGGTAAGTTGACCTAAGCTATGTCAACTCCAGTTACGGTATATTATTCATGTAGCTGGAGTAGTGTAACTTAGGTCGACTTACCCCGGTAGTGTGACAAGGCCAAAGATTCACAGTACATTCCTCTAGGTTTGCTTAGACTCCCTCTCCCCCCATACATATCCTTTCTAAATTTGGTGTATGGAGTCCCAGTTGGGGTAGTACACAATCTAAGGTCAAGAGAAAAAATAGCAAGAAACCCAATGAACAGGAGTTTATAAGAACATATATTGTGTAGGCTGCTTCACATTTTACCCTACAGTTTCTTACACCTTCTTCCAGTTCACAGTATGTAAGCTGCACCAATTGAGACTCTCTTATGCATTGGTAAATGGGTGTAAGTGGGCTAAAGGGGTCTGAGGGCCAACTTGTAAACCATTTCTCAATTTGGCCTATGGTCTCCACTTCCCTTCCTTTAATCATATAGTATAAAAAGAAAAATAAGGAAGGCATCTGTTGAAACATTAGAAAAAACACTATACTTCCCTTATTTCAGAGTTGTCCTACTGGCTAATTTTTCATTCCAAACATTCACATCACTCTAGCAGTATCTAGTGCCCATGCACCGTCTAGTACCCCTCCAAAATAAGCCCCACATTAATACTGTGGCATGCTTTCTAGTACCAAGCTAAAATTAAATATGGCACATTATCAGTGGTTTATTTTAATAAAACATGCCATATGCTGAGATTTAGCACATCAGTGAGTTGTCTGTTTTAACCATGTATCCAAAGCTGTCTGTATAAATAAATACAAGACATTAATTTATTTTCAGAGACTTTCATGAATGTTTTTGAAGAGATTTTATTGTTGAAAACTGAGTTTTTCTAAACTATTTGGAGGAACAAACAAACAAAAAATTCCATCATTCATTTAAAATGGACACACTTAATCAGGGAAAGACAGTTGGATCAGCTGTCTACCATTTTTTTTAAAATTTAAATTAACATTTTATTGTGTTTTATATAAAGATACATAAAACATTAAAATACTATGCAAAAGGCACATAACAAAGAATATACAAACAATTCTACAACATATGGCCATCGACTGCATTAAGTCTGGTACATTATAGCCCTGATTCTGCAACCAATACTAATATTAGAGTAGTAGTTATATAAGTAGTCCCAGTGAATATAGTGGGATAAAACTGAACTCATTGGCACTATTTGTATAAGGTACTATTCAACATGAGTAAGGTTTGTGGAATTGGACTCATTAATGACCCAATCCTATCCCACTGAGGTCTAAGGGAGATTTTTTCCATTGAGATAATCAAGATCAGGACTGGGTCACAAGTTACTACTCTCTGGTACAGTAGCAAACACTTTTAAGGTACCTCTTTTCCTAACACAGCTTCTGCAGTGGGTCTTACACTGAGTTCAACACACTTTTGTTTGATGTGATGTTTTCTTTCTTATCGAGAAGTTTGATTTTTAAACATCAGCTGTAGAAAGATTTGTATTGTTCCGGTGCATTCTTAAGAGCAGATCAGCTTTTCATTCTGAGTAGTAAATATTTAGTATGATGTTCCAGGAAAATTGGCAAATCAACTCTAATAAGGTTATTTTTCTGGTACTCCAAGAAGTGACTGATTGATTGGAAACAGACATGATATGGCTAAGTACTGTGTATGTACATAATTTTCTAAATTCACTGCAGTTTTGGTGCACCGCACTCTGACAGTTTTAGTCCTGCAAATGGATTATATAACTATAAGCTGTATAGCGCTATTGTTCCATTCACACAACTCCTATTGAAGTCAGTAGGACTTTTCTGCATTAAAATCAATAGCAGAATATGACTTATTGTGCCAAATAAAGAGTCAGAAATGAAAATCCAAAGCAAAAACAAATCCTCTTCATACCAGTCACAGCAATCCTGGCACTAGAAAACTAATGACTGCAGCATGGGAATTTTAGTTTTGTCTCTTCATCTTTAGAGGAGAGGGGCACTTGTGAAGCGGTGGATGGACTAGGAAGTTGAACTCATAGCTGTTTGATAGATTAAGGGTGAATCTTGCTAATATGGTGAAAGGGAACTGGTTTCATTATGCTTTTCATTAATAAAATGAAGTTAACACCACCTTGGATTAATGCATAATTACTATCTATTAGAGTTAGAAGAATATGCAAAAACTGTTCAGTGGGTGAGTGCTAATTTTGGGACATGTTCTGATTTCACTTATGCTGGTGTAAAACCAAAGTAACTCCACTGAGGTCAATAGAATTATTGTTGATTTACCCAAAGTGAGATGAAAATCCGGATATTCGTGTGTGTGTGTGTTAGAGAAACAATTGTTCTCTAGTCTTGCCAGCTTTTTAAGCCCGATGCCTTAACTGCCAATAGAGAAATAAATAAGATGCACTTAAAAGTTCTTGAGTAAAACATTATTTCATAATTTGACACTCAAATTCATGGAAGAGTGATTTGTGGAGTGAACATCAGAAGATTGTCCCCTCTCTCTCCTTTTTTTTTTTAAAGTGCAAAGCGTTCCACCTACATCTTAGTTTCAGAACTTTTGTGCTTTGTGTGAACTCATGCTCCTCTCCTTTACTGAGGTTTCCTCTTCAGTCTTTTTCACTGATCCAGTCCAGCCTTCTTACTTATTGTCACTCCTCAGAAGGAATCAGTATCCAGAATTACCAGATCATATTCCAAATGAAGGCATGGCACACTAGGTGCTTTCTGAACATTATCTTCCATGGCTGTAATTGTTATTCACACTGCTTTGAAATCCCTTCTCTGCAAAGTAGTGCAATTTGAGGAGTGTATGTTTGTGCCCAGACAGATACTTTATTGCGAACCTAATAAGGATCTTCAGGTTCTCTGTGAAGAAGAAATCTATTAGGCAAGCAGCAGAAAGCTCTCAAGCATTCAAGGACCTAATTCATCATCAATATTCACACCTTTGGCAAACTAAATATACCCTAATCTTATTCCCAGTGCATTATACATTGGATCATAAGAGCTAAGGTTCAGTTCTAGTTGTAAATAGAAAAAAAGTTTCATGGAGCTATTCTTTCGAAATATTTTTAACTCAAGGATCTGCTCTTATGTTCAATGTAAATAAGTAACGTTTTTTTAGAAAATGAGTTCTACTGGTCAGGTTAATTCACTAAATTAATAACTTTTTGCAGATCTGTATGCTAAAGCACATTTTCCCTGTGTATGGCTTGAATGGAGAATATTAATGCCTCGGGACTTTGATATCAGATCTATCATTGTAAATGTGCAACTTACAAATATAGAATTATTTTTTTTACCATAACTGCACTCAAAACAAAACAATGTAAAACTTTAGACCCTACAAGTCCACTCGTTTCTTCTTCTTGTTCAGCCAATCATAAACAAATGTGTTTACATTTATGGGAGATAATGCTGCCCGCTTCTTATTTACAATGTCACCTGACAGTGAGACCAGGTGTTTGCATGGCACCTTGTAGCCAGGGTTGCAAGGTATTTATGTGCCAGATATGCTAAATATTCATATGCCCCTTCAGGCTTCAACTCATAGGCTCTAATATTTTACATAATTTTGTTTTCAAGTGCAGTTATGTAAAAAAAAAATTCTACACGTGTAACTTGCACTTTTATGATAAAGAGATTTAATAGGCAGCAGATTTAAAACAAAAGGAAGCATTTCTTCAGACAACGCACAGTCAACCTGTGGAACTCTTTGCCAGAGGATGTGGTGAAGGCCAAGACCATAACAGGGTTCAAAAAAGAACTAGATAAATTCATGAAGGATAGGTCCATCAATGGCTATTAGCCAGGATGGGCAGGAATGGTGTCCCTAGCCTCCGTTTGCCAAAAGCTGGGAATGAGCGACAGGGGATGGATCACTTGATAATTCCCTGTTCTGTTCATTCCCTCTGGGGGGACCTGGCACTGGCCACTGTCGGAAGACAGAATACTGGGCTAGATGGACCTTTGGTCTGACCCAGTAGGGTCATTCTTATGTTCTTAAGAGAGTGCACTACAATACTTGTATGAGGTGAACTGAAAAATACTATTTTTTCTTTTTTACAGTGCAAATATTTGTAATAAAATAATATAAAGTGATCACTGTACATTTTGTATTCTCTGTTGTAATTAAAATCAATATATTTTAAAATGTAGAAAAAATCCAATAATATTTATAATAAATTTACATTTTATTGTTTCAATGTGATTAAAATGGCAATTAATCACAACTATTTTTTTAATCTCATGATTAATTGTGATTTTTTAAAAATCTTTTGATGGCCCCACATATTATCTTTACATACTTTATAAAGTTAAGGACAAAATTGAAGTATTTCATGAGATGTGGGAAGAGTGAAGTGGGGTAGTATTCTGGGGACACCCTTATTTTGTTTGTTGATAATATTTGTTGCTTATTGTCCATAGTTTTTCTTGTGTATCATTTTGTAGCATTTTTTGTAAATCAGTAGAGATTTATTTAAAAGAAACCACCAATGCAGTCATGCTATCTGTGTGAGAAGCTGCAGAACTGTATGTGATAAATGAAGAAACGTAGTAAAACTTACAAAAAAAATCATAGTTTTCACTATCTTTTGTATGATTTTTTAAAATCAAGAATCATAGAACAATAGGCACTGCAAGGGTCATCTAGTCTAACCCCCTGCCAAGATGCAGGATTTATTGTGTATAACCCATCTAAGACAGATGGCTATCCTGCCTCCTTTTGAAAATCTCCAGTGAAGGAGCGACCATGACCTCTCAAGGCAGTCCTACTGTTCTTACAGATAGGAAGTTTTTCCTGAGATTTAATATAAATCTGCTATGCAGTTTGAAGAAACTACTGGTCTACTGTTTGCATTCCTCTCGTCCTATTAAACAGAAAAGCTAGAAGGCAGGGACTGATGGGCGATGTTGACTGAACTACTCTTTCATCTCCCTCTACTGAAGTATAACTGAAAATTTCAAACACCTCCAATGGTTGTGGATGTTTAAAGTCAGAACCAGACTTCACAGCTTGGTCCATAACTAGTTCCTTATAGGTCAGGATTGAGGCACATTGATAAGATGGCAGAAGGAAGCATGGACTGCCACTGCCTATACTCTACCTTGTGTATTTTTAAACAATGAGCTTAACTCTGCAGGGCTATCAGAGGTGGCACCTTTGTTTCCTTTAGAAAGTGCAGGGCTAAAATCTGAACTGTTGGGCTTGTGGTTCTTTTTAAGGATCTGATAGCTGCTGTAGAGAAGACTTTCTCCATTCAGGCTAGTGCTGATTCTGGAAGTGCTTTGTTAGTTCCAGCATGCCTGATACTGGATTTAGATGTGTACAGGTTAAAACTCTCAGATTAGAGCTTCATATGTTTTGTTAATGCAAAAATCAACCACAGAATTTTTTTGTAGCTTTTGAAATATAATTATCTTTATGCATCTCTGTGTCACTAAATTATTTGTTGGATTTCCCATGAAGACTACTAAACACATCCTGTGTTCTTATTAAAATGCAAATTTGAGATAAAAGTCAACCTTCCCCTTTTTTTACTACAGCTAAACTGTAATTGGAAGTATCTAGCTGTAGTATGAAAAATAAACCAAAAGAAACAAATATCATGCAGTAGTTGCTCTTCTTGGGCAGGCCTGACTTAGCAATGCAGAGAGACTGTACCCTGAAGCTTGCTGTCAGTCCAACACTAGTTCTCATCTCTAGAAACTCTTGACACATTACCAACATTGCAGGAGATTATAGTAATTAGCCCAATTTCCAAATAAAACTATTCAACCTAGTACAATTTAAGCAAGTTGTATAGGGTGACCAGGGGTCCCGATTTTATAGGACAGTCCTGATATTTGGGGCTTTTTTTTTATATGGGTTCCTATTACTCTCTACCCCCTGTCCCAATTTTTCACACGTGCTATCTGGTCACCCTAAAATTGTAGGATTAATGATGGTGCCACTCTGACATAGAGGTAAATCACAAAGACAGTGTATCTCCATTAAGTTTATAAGCAACCAAATGTAACTAAAGCAGAAGTAGAATTGTATATTTTGTCGAAAGGTGCTGTTTTAGTAATTCTGCCCTTCTTACTTCATAGAATCACATCTAAGTGGCAGATCTTCATCTGGTATAAATCAACATAACTCCAGTGATTTCAATGGAGCTATGCCAATTTACACCAACTGAGGATCTGGCCCTAGGTGAGTTTTTGGTGCAATATGATTTAAGAATAAAACAAATACACATTCAACTCCATAAGTCTCAGCGCAGATTGTAATGCTACAAATGCTTTGGTATCTTGGGGCTGCATCTTCATCTGTGAACACTTCACTTGTCTCCCTAAAGGAACTGTGGACTGGAGTGGCTTCCCAGCAAATTACTGATAAAATGAAAATCAGCAAAGAACTTTTTCTTCATATTACTAAACATTTCAGAACTGCTAGCAGTGATTACTCTCTACTGAATTTTAATCATATTTATAATTGTAGTAAAAGACAGCACCCCATGTGCTGTGGTGAAATAAAGCACCCCAACGTGTGCCACGTTAGGCTTGAACAGTTTTAATATTCTTATTTGAGGAGTGAGAAGTAAAAAGGAAATGAAAATGGTTTTTATCTTTAACACACTACTTAAAGTTTCCATCTGATGGGCCATTTTGGAGATAATGTGAGCACCCCAAAAGCTTTAGACCCATGGGATGACATGCGTAATTTCAGGATTACACAGTTTTTTTGTGTGGGGCAAAGTTAGGTGGAAAGTTCGAAGACTGAGCTTCTAATGAGGAGCTAGCTTCAGCTTTAGCTGTGGGGTGACTGCTGCTGCCCCCAGAATAATTGCTCATGCATAATACCTGGGGGTAAGTGCAGAGACATGGGGACTAGGTTTGCCACATTCCTGTCATGGGGATCAGCACAGGCGTCAGTGTGCTCTATCTTACATCTCCAAGGCAAAAAAGCTTGTGTATTAGAGTTGCCAGTTATGAGTTAATGACCGCTTGCTGCTTTCTCACCTCTATGAAATGCCCTTGCCTTTTAACCGGCACCTCTTTTATATGGCTAAAGACTCCTCCTTGTACTCTTCCTTTTCAGTTCATTTCTTCAGGGGCCTGATTCAAAACCCACTGTAATCAGTGGAAAGACTCCTAGTGACATCAGTGGACTTTGGGTCAGGCCCTAGTAGGGAATGTTTTTTGTCATTTTGCTTCTGTGCCACTTTTTGGGGTGGCTTGGCCCTGTAGGTGTGTACTTGTATAGAAAAAGATATACCAGGTCCTGGACTACTGTATGAATGGCTGTGGCTACAGTTACCAGGCTGTACAGGGCATTTTAATTTGGAAAAAATACTCAATAGTACATTAAAACTTCCCCATGAAGATAAGCCCTAAGAAGAAGGATGGAAAGAGGTGATTTTTATTTAATAATAATTTGATAAATCCTTTTAAACTTGATTAGTGGGAGTATTCAATCTATATTACCGTTCTGTTAATTCTGTTTGCAAGTTACTTTTCTGAATCTATATTCAAATGATAAGACATTTGGAAAGAGAGCAGATGAATTACCAGCAGTTATGCTAAAGGATGGCAATATGACACTGTAGCCTTAGCCGTAAGGCACTTACCACAACTGGAATGTTAATGATAAGGCAATGTAAAGTAAATTGAAATAGGAAGAGGAGCTCTTACCTCACCACAGTGCTCTGAGAAACCCTGCTTCCCAAAGGTAAGGGAGCAGAGAGCTCTTCCTCTGGTCTTAGTGGTGACGGTAGAGCTCCATTTTCCCCTGCAGCCTTTTATTTTAACCCCTGTAATAAGATGCAGACAGCAAGAAAGAGAAGAGGAAGTGGAATGGTTAGTATCTACCGTATGTGAACAGTAGTTACAAAATCAGTGTTATCCTTTGATAAGGAAG
Source organism: Mauremys mutica (assembly GCF_020497125.1). Classification (NCBI taxonomy): domain Eukaryota; kingdom Metazoa; phylum Chordata; order Testudines; family Geoemydidae; genus Mauremys; species Mauremys mutica. The sequence continues at coordinate 31,778,181 of NC_059076.1, read as the reverse complement.
AGGGTGGTGATAATTATAATAAGCCACTAGTGCTAAAGAAATGAGAAATAAAAATGAAACTGCAGTGGGTGTAGACTACAGATAAGGGAAAGAGAAAATGAAAAATAGACTAATTCAGAGGAGTTTAAACCGCAGGATATTGTGTGCTCTGTACTGTTTTCAATCCCAGATATCTATTGTGACACATGCAGCTAAACATGGTGCCATCAGAGATTTATAATGTATGCAGAAATCAACAGTATTCTGCAGTTGTACCACCTTGAGGTGTGATCTTTGTTAAATCTCGTAAACTAATCAGGGTTTGTCCTGATTAGTATGTGGATATGAAGGAACACTTCGGGTTATTCAAGAAATAGTATTAGGCCCTCAGTAGGTTGTGCTCACCCTATTAAGAAATATGGTGCTAAGGAACACTGATATTGGCAGTAAAATCATACAGTTGAGATGTACAAAAGAGGTCCCGACTGCTCATAGTCATTTGAAATTCTTAAGGCACTTTCACAAGAGTAGGATTGTGCTGGCAAGGTTCCAAATGGATAATTACATTATGGGGATCTGAAATTCCCCTTCAGTTTCAGCTGGTGAAGGTATTCTTTTACTTTTTGTTGCTTTGTGGTGTAGCCATATTATGTCCCTTGACTTAATCGAAGTTAACTATACACTATCCTTGATTGAAAATAGAGTGTAGGGGAAAATCCTGCATTGGCAGAATATGGACAGGATGACTTAAGCAGTAGCTTTGTGCTTCTAAATTCAATGATAAAAGTAAGCATATGAAGCTACAAAAATACAATTTGAAAGACAAATTCAAACACTCTTCTTAAAACAAAACAGAAGCTTTTATGGGCCACACAGAGAAATAGTAGGTTGATAGTTATATATACAAGATGTGCATGATATCTGCATAATCAACTGTAATTCAAAAATGAGTGTAAAAGCATAAACATAACAGACCTTATATCTCAGAAGGCTTTGGCATGTTTATTGGTTTCTCAGGAGCCTGTCTGGCTACATAGATCCAAAGGAGAGAGGTTTTCAGTTATTCCTAGTTAACAGGGAGGCCAGCAGTGCAGCACTGCACCATTGATTCCTTTTCTCTGCCTGGCATCCCAAATGTCTTGGCAATTATTAATGTAACACTGACTGTTTGAGTCATTTTTCATTAACATAATTTGGTTGAACTACCTATACATGCAACTTCATTCAAATGAACACTGAACCTACTCATGCTAGATGATTCCTTAATCATTCTAACATGGAATGAACCAACAAACCTGCTCCTCTTCTTCCCCCAGGAAGAAAATATGCATCCAGAAGTCATCTGGTCTTTATCACACTCGTAGGTGGCTTTATTGCTTACATAATGTATCATTTCACAATTAAGTCCAATGACTGATCTCCTGGATTGCGAATTCTTGCAATCGGGACTTTAGTAATGTGGAGGATAATAGAACACTGAGGAGCATTTTTAATGAAGTGATGCAGGTGGAAGATGAGCATAGAAATCTGATTACCAAGTGAATGTGTCTTGCCTTCAGTGCATGGTTTTGGTTAATTTATAAAATACATTCAGGGAGCAGTCTGGAGCTTGAAGTTTTACTTTTGGATAGAACTTGTTTAGGGTGACTTCCTTGTGAGCTACATGTAAGATGTTTGAGAAGGATTCCGTTAAAATGTATACATTTTCCAACCAACTCTAGCCAGGGGTCTTAGTGCTGCAATATATATATCAGTTTATGAAGTTATCCTTTTCCTCTAGTAATTACTTCCTCTCCATTGCAGTTGTATTACTCCCAGCAGTGGAGCGGGCAGGGAAAGCTGGCTCTAGACCTGAGCCCTTCTGTGGAACTTCAGGGATCTGCTTGGATTTCCAGGAATCAGATAGTTTGCGTATGTTCTCAACAACTAATTCCAGCAAACTCAACCCCCACTTTCTAGTGGAACAATTAGGGAGGACTTGAGTTGGGGAGTCTTGTGGAGATTGCTTCCCCCTCCAGGGTTTTTTTTTTCCATTGAGTGGATGATTTGGGCAATGGCCATTATCAGTAAAGCTGATTTAGTCTGAAAACATTCTAGAGATCATACCTTTTCGCTTTAGCCCTATAACTACTTTTCACAATTCTTTCAATCCTTCTCTGTATTGGAGTAGAATGGGTTTGGAAAAAGGCATGTAAGCTTCTCTTCCCCAGTGTTAAGGAAATATTGTTAAACACAAGCTTTATTTTTGTCAGTGGGACAAAGTACATTGTTCAGTCACTTGGTTGCCACATTCATTCTTTAATTCTTTTCATTTTTAATGTCTTCACACTCAAGTCTTCTAAAGGGTGAATCAGAATGCACTAATTAAAACCCAGCTTTTAAAGCACACTCTCTCTTCATTAGAGAACTGAATGGCATAGGAGATCAGTAATGGAATATAGAGCTTTTAACCTCTATGCCACTTGTTCAGTTTCAGTATGGATCAGTAATCCTAGCGCTCATGGGGAAATGGGTTTTTCTATGCATAAAATTTCGACAATAATAATTGTCAACATTTTTCTTCACAGTTTGGAGTTTTTTAGTCTATAAACCAAACATCCTTTGGCATTTTTTCCAGTGAAACCCCAACTTCTTTCCCTTTTTTGACAAAAATGGACATTTCTCATAAATTGTTTTGGCAAACAAACTGTTTTTTCATCAAAATATGTTTCAGTGGAATAGTTTTGGCCAGCTCTAGTAATGACAAAAGATCATTGCGATTTAACAGTCTGTGTGAAATGAGCTGGTGGTCTCAGACCACCTTCTCGTATATAAGCCTCTGCCATCACAATGAACCGCCATCTTACCAGAGCCACCATCTTATTCCTTTCCTTACTCTCCCCAAGCTCCACAACATGAGCTTTCCAAGTCAGAACTGAGGTATGTTGGCAAAGTAGAATAGGGAAGGTTTTCATTTCTGCCTCCCTGGTTGTAACTATACTTTCACTTTGGTTTATAGGGCTGTCAGTCTGGTTCACAAGCAATGAAAAATTCTCAATATAAAAAATATTAATTTTGCATACCTTCTTTACATTACAAGTGTGACTGTGACACAAAATCTGTGTTACAATGGAATCCTAAATGTTATAGTAAGATAAATGATCTCAATAAACTGGATCATAGTGTTCATTGAGCTCTTTGATAGTCACAACTAATTTACACCACTGAAAACACCTATTGTTTTCATCTTTTCGAGTTGCAGTATCCAAGACATTTCCCAAGCACATAGATTTTATGCAATTGTGTATACATGATTGTAGCTTACATAGTTATGAATGGATTTCTGATGAAGAAAGAGATTGTTCTTTAGGAATTTGGACTATTGACTGTATTTTCCCATCAGGAAGTGGAACATTTACAGGATGTTTGACAGCCAGTGTGCACTCTAAAAACATAGGCTCTTTAACAGCAAATTAATGTCAGATGTCATGTGCCAATCATAAAGAATGCCAGAAAGTCACTTTCTTTAACATTGAACTAATAACTCTCATACAATAAAGAAATCAAGTACTCTCTTTCCACTTTACTGTAGAATTTCTTCCTAGATTCTTCCCCAGCTCCTCCTTGGCTTCCTCTTGCAGATGTAAATAAACAGTACCCAAAACCTTGCAGAATGGGTGACCTAACCAAAAGTTCCATTAAAAAGCAGCAGATTATTTATTATAAATTTATGATGTTATTTATTCAGATCCCTGTTACTAGGAATTTGTTTGTACAATGTGTCTGTATTTGCTAAAAGTGGAAAATGTTTTGAGAATAATTCCTCATAGCAAAAGTCAAATGGCCCATGATGCAAAATTCTTATCTGAGTTTGAGTCACAATACCTCCCCCTTTTCAAAGTGTGTAGGGTATTCCTATTTGGGGTTCTAATGCTACCAATTATAAAGGGAAGCCTGAATCTCAAAATCCACTTCAGACAGAACTCTAATTAAAGTATTCTTATAAACTAATGTGATTTTGTGAATTACAGTCGAACCCATTTATGTCGACCTCGGTTAACTTGCCAATCCTGTTAAGTCGACGGTTTACAAGTGGAACCGCCAGACTCCCTCTTTGGCTTATGAGTTTCTCATCCGTTATGTCGATTTGCCGAACCCTAATATCTCGAGCCCGTCCCCGACCCACCGTGTCCCCAGCCGCCGGCTCCCCGGCTCTCCAGCCGCGCGGTTCCCCAGCCGCCCGCTTCCCGCGTCCCCAGCCGCCGGCTCCCCGGCTCTCCAGCCGCGCGGTTCCCCAGCCGCCCGCTTCCCGCGTCCCCAGCCGCCCGGCTCCCCGCGTCCCCGACCCACCGTGTCCCCAGCCGCCCGCTCCCCGGCTCCCCAGCCCCGCGGTTCCCCGCTTCGCCGCCCGGCCGTCCGCCCGGCTCCGCTTCCCCGCCCGCCCCCGTATACCCGGTCCCTGCCTGTCCCCGCCCGCCTGGCCCCGCATACCTGGTCCCTGCCCGTCCCCGCCCCACATACCTGGTCCCGGCTTCTCCTGCCGCCCGCCCGCCGGTCCCCGCTTCCCCGCCCGCCGGTCCCCGCTTCCCCGCCCCCGCATACCCGGTCCCTGCCTGTCCCCGCCCGCCCGCCCGGCCCGCATACCTGGTCCCTGCCCGTCCCCGCCCGTCCCCGCCCCACATACCTGGTCCCGGCTTCTCCTGCCGCCCGCCCGCCGGCTCCGCTTCCCCGCCCGCCGGTCCCCGCCCCCGCATACCCGGTCCCTGCCTGTCCCCGCCCGCCCGCCCGGCCCGCATACCTGGTCCCTGCCCGTCCCCGCCCGTCCCCGCCCCACATACCTGGTCCCGGCTTCTCTTGCCGCCCGCCCGCCGGCTCCGCTTCCCCGCCCGCCGGTCCCCGTTTCCCCGCCCCCGCATACCTGGTCCCTGCCCGTCCCCGCCCGCCCGCCCGGCCCGCATACCTGGTCCCTGCCCGTCCCCGCCCCACATACCTGGTCCCGGCTTCTCCTGCCGCCCGCCCGCCGGCTCCGCTTCCCCGCCCGCCGGTCCCCGCCCCCGCATACCCGGTCCCTGCCTGTCCCCGCCCACCCGCCCGGCCCGCATACCTGGTCCCTGCCCGTCCCCGCCCCACATACCTGGTCCCGGCTTCGCCTGCCGCCCGCCCGCCGGCTCCGCTTCCCCGCCCGCCGGTCCGTCCGTCCGCCCGGCTCCGCTTTGCCGGATCCAGCCACGTGCAGGCAGCGCGGTAAGGGGGCAGGGAGGGGGTGGGGGGGTGGATAGGGGTTTATCTCGATCATTGGTTATCTCGATGGCTTTTGGCAAACCCCTAGGCCGTCGAGATAACAGGGTTTAACTGTAATAGAATTTCTGTCTATTAACATTGCTGTCATAGCCATGTCACACAAATTGCACACGTCTCTCAGACTATTGCTTTTGTGTTTTATGTAGAGCCTTAGAAAAGGCTAGAATATTTCCAAGAATGTTCTAAACCGCAAATAACATACATTTTAAGGTCCACATACTCCTGAAGGCAAGGGGGGAGGGAGGGAGAGGAGCTCATCTAGAGTGTGGATGCATGCATTTTTAAATCAGTTAAATATTTAATATACCCAACATCTTACATGTGTATCTAAGACCATTTCTTTGTAATGAACATTGATTTAATAACAGAATCTAAATACATAAAAGGGTTTACATACAGTGTTGCCGGGCAGAAGTAGATTTAAAACTAGAATAAACAACATTAAAAATCTATGATATATTTATATAGTGCCACTGAAAATTTGATCTATAGTATCACTGTAGAGGCCTTTATAAAGGACCATTTTTGCTTTCATTCAGGTCATTGGAAGTTTGCTCTCTGAGAGCAATCATATTCATATTCTCCCCCTGACATGACACACACACACACAATCCCTACTATCATAATTGCGAATTGTAGGCCTGATTTGAAGCTCAAGTTATCATTTACAAATACCTTTATGAATCTCAGTACAGTGTCTTTCTATAACTACAGGTACAGATTGATAGTGCTAACTAAACTATAAAGATTCCTAGTCTCCATTTTGAGCATTGAGTCAATTTGCAGTTGACAAATAATACCTTGCTGGCTTAATGTATCTAATTTCTTCAGTTGAAGTCTCCTGATCGTCAGATCAGTTTAAATACTAAATACATTTTAATGGGCGAGGAAGTGAGTTTTTGCAGAACTGGGAATCTTGGTCTTCTGCTGAGCCCACCATATCAGATTAAAATAGCGTATGTCTCAGCTTCCAAATGCAAACAGCTGTCAAAGAGAAATTGAACTGATTAAAACAAGCAGAGTTTGCCTCCTGAACTTTGCAGTGTCCGGCTGCCTCTGCCATATTGCTTGTGACTGTTTAGCAGAAATGTTGTGGGGCTGCTGGGGGTTGTTCTGGGAGGTATCAGGAAATGAACTGTACGTTCATGTTCCCACTTTAATTTTGGAATGAAGAAGTGGCTATGTGTTAGGGGTCATTCATGTAAAACCCAAGAAAACATCAATCAGTGCCATATACTCCAGTGGGAGGTAGTGGAAGTAGTTCATTTCCCTGGCAGTTGGCAAGCCTTTAATTTTTAATTCTATTAAATATTTAATATTCCTCATTTAGTATTCCACCATCTAACATGCAAACTGAGTTTGTTTAAAAATGCATGTCTTTGTACATGCTTATGTTAAGCATGTGAGCAGTTCCATTGCAGATAAGCATTGGTTTAAGCGTTTTGCTGGCTCTAGACCTTAGGGCCGAATCCAAAGCCCATTGAATCTCTCTGCTCTCCACTGACTACAGTGGCCTTTGGGTCAAGCTCCTGGAGTCTCCTTTATACAAATAATAAATAAGTACTACAGCACTGTACAGTCTAATAGTATAGTATTTTGGGACATTACAGTAGAATTCTCTGTTTGTTTTAATAAGAGCCTTATTGGGCAGGCGTTTGGTGATGCTGGCAACATGCACTTCAATGAGGCCTGCAGCTGGTTGGCAATGTTTTTGTAAATACATTGCCCTGTTAGTGACTGATGATCCTGCTGGAAAACCGTGTGTTTTGCTGGCTGACCGTTGCACATGGCTCTTACTCCACCTGGAGATCAGAGATTTGGGAGTGACTCGCTAAAGAGCGAGAACTAGGATTTGGGAGATTAGTGGTCCTAGAGGGCAACTAACCTTGTTTTGAAGGCTTGGGCTGGATTATGTGTTTCATTTTGATTTTCTTTGTGAGTGAAAGCAAATTTCAGACACATGGTTTTGACCCATTACAACTTGGAACAGGATGGGAAAGCCACTCACAGGACCTTCCTTATCCCTCCTGACATTATCTGTAAACGAACATCACCGCCAGTGCATTCAGTAACCTCCACGTACGTTGTGTCTCCCCTTCCCCATCTCAGTTCTAGGTGATTTACCATGTTTCAGTCTGTTGGGCTATATCATATGGTTATTTAATTGTATAACCACGCCAGACTGTTTTAATGATTGCAAACGTCACTTCCCAGATTAGTTGCACATTTTTATCTGCACCCTAGTTTAGGTCATACAGATGTCAGAATCTCTGATTTGTTGGATCATTGCTTATATTAATCCTTACCCACATTAAAAAGCCCCCTAAAGTCAAGAATCCCTTGGGCTTTTGAAGGGTCAGTGGAAAATGTGACCATTAAAGTATATTTAGTGAAGATATGTGGAATTGTTTTTTTGTGTCACAGAGGTGTTGTTGGTTCTCTTAATACTTATAATGTAACAAACAATTTGCAAGAGAGAGGAGACAGGATAAGAAGGGAGGAGATTCATCATGGAGAAAGACAACTTAGGCAAGCAATGTTGGAGGAAAATTTTTCAAAATGGTTTGTTTTGTTTTGGCTTCTGGGTTTGATTTACGAGCTCATGCTTCTAGTTTTTCCTACAACTTCATACTTTATATAATTAAATTGATTTTAATTAAAACACCAAGTAAAGAATTTGGATGTAGATTTTAAATGTCATAATAATAGTTCCCTGAGCAGCTGTTATAAAGAGCTGCTACTCAGTGTGACATTTGATTTTTGAATTATAGTCAATGAAGTTAGTGGAATGTTAAGATCTAGGAGACAGATAGCAAAAGCTAAGACTCGTATTCAAAAATCATGGACTACATTTCACTCACAAGCCATACCTTTTTTTTTCAAATTCCACTGCCTTTTTGACATGATCAGCATAAACTTGATGGTGATAATCTGGCTTGGTTTGATTGGAGTCCATATTACCCAATGCATGAAAGAGATTTTTTGCTAAAGCAAAGGAGCATTCTTTAATCTGGTGTTACAATTTCCCCCCCTGAAAATGCGTGAAGTAGTTTCAAATAGCTCAGCTACAGTACATGTACTCTTCCCACATATAACCTGCAGAATAATGAAGTCTCAGGAGATATGCCTGTTTACATCAGATTCAAGTGCTTACTTCTCTTTCTTTGTAATCTTCGATATTCTATCGTTCATGAATACCCTTCATAAGAACTGCCATACTGGGTCAGACCAATGTAGGGTTGCCAATGTATTTCAAAAATAAGAGACTGTTTTCCTAGCACCCCAACATACCCTTTCTACCAGTATTAATGTTTTTCATTATTATTATGAATAATAAATAATGAGTACTCACCTACATTTGCCACGGGTATTTCTTGCTGCTTTTTGCAGCACTCAGCAACTCTCGATGTTGTACAGAGATGAAAAACAAGGGATGTCCCTTGTAATACGGGACTATTGGCAACTCTAGGCCAATGGTCCATCTAGCCCATTATACTGTCTCCAACAGGGGCCAGTAGAGCTTTAGAGCAGTGTACAGAACAGGGCAATTGGGAGTGCTCCACTGCTGTCTTCCACTCCTGGCTTCTGGCAGTCAGAGGTTATGGGTTGTCCTGAGCATGGAGTTGCATTCCTGACCATCTTGGCTAATAGCCATTGATGGACCTATCCTCCGTGAGCTTATCTAGTTCTTGTCTGAACCCAGTTATATTTTGGCCTTCAGAACATCCCCTAGCAATGGGCTTCACAGGTTAATTGTGTATTGTGTGAAAAAATACTTTTTTTGGTTTGTATTAAACCTGCTGCCTATTAATTTCATTGTGTGACCCCTTGCTTTTGTAGTATGGGAAAGGGTAAACTTTTTTACACACCATTCATGATTTAATAGACCTCTATAATTTCTCCCCTTAGTTGTCTCTTTTTTAGAAAAGCCCTAATCTTCTTAGTCTCGCCTCTTATGGAAGTAATTCCATACCACTGATCATCTTTGTTGCCCTTCTCTGAACATTTTCCAGTTTCATTAGATCCTTTTTGAGATGGGGCAACCAGAACTCGACACAATATTTAAGGTGTGGGTACACCATGGATGTACACCTCTACCCCTATGTAATGCGACCCGATATAACACAAATTCGGATATAATGCGGTAAAGCAGCGCTCCGGGGGTGTGGGGTAACAGCTAATTCAGAACCCATCATTATATATGTGTAGTTGGACTATTTTTTCCATTGTGCAAGACTTTGCACTTAATGTTGAATTTAATCTGAAAATTTGTTGCCCAGTCATCCAGTTTTGTGAGATCCCAATGGTAACTCTTCACAGTCAGCTTGTGACTTAACTTGCATATCTGAATTAGGTTTACTGGCCTGTAATTGTCAGGATTGCCTCTGGTACAGAGGGTTGTTTCAGCATTTGGTTACATACTGAAGTTAGTAGATCTCCTGTTTGAATTAATTCTGAACTCTTGGGTGGATCAGATTTGTTCATGGTGACTTCTTATTAAATTTATCAGGTTGTTCTAACCTCTCTTCTGTTGACACATCATTGTACAGTACTTCACATTTGTCACCCAGAAAGAATAGCTCTGGTGTGGGTTTTTCTCCCACATCTTCCGCAGTGAAGACTGAGTCAAAGAATTCATTTAGCTTCTTTGCAATATCCTTGTCTTCCCTGAACGCTCCTTTTACATCTTGGTTGTATAGTGGCCCCGCTGTCAGTTTGGTGGGCTTCCTTCTAATGTACTTTAAAAAATAGTTACTGTTAGTTTTTGTATCTTTAGCAAGTTCCTTCTCAAATTCTTTCTTAACCTGTCTTATTATACTTTTACACTTAACCTGCCAGAGTTGTGCACCGGGAGGGAGGGGGGAAGTGGGGCCGCCCCGGGGGGGGCACAAGTGGGGCAATTTGCCCCGGGCCCTGCAGGGGCCCCCACGAGAGTTTTTCGGGGCCCCTGGAGCGGGGTCCTTCACTCGCTCCGGGGGCCCTGGAAAACTCTCCTGGAGCTTCTTCAGCTCCGGGTCTTCAGCGGCGGGGGGTCCTTCCGTTCCAGAGTGGAAGGACTCCCCCACCGCCGAATTACCGCCGAAGCGGGGGCCCCCCCGCCATCGAAGACCCCAGGCCCCCTGAATCCTCTGTGCGGGCCTGTTATGCTCACCAGATTGGACTTCCAAATTTTAAAGGATGCTTTTCTGCCTCTAAAGGCCTCCATTACTCTGCTGTTTAGCCATGGTGGTATTCTTTTGGTCCTCTCACTGTCTTTTCTGATTTGGGTTATACATTTAGGCTGAGCCTCTATTACAGTGTTTTTTAAATAGTCTCCAAACTGCTTGCAGGTGTTAACCCTTGTGACTGTTCCTTTTCATTTCTAACAAGCATCCTCATTCTTGTGTAGTTCTCACTTTTAAAGTTAAGTATTATGTGGGTTTTTTCCCCCTAATCAAGAATTTTCTCTCCTCCTTGCAGTTTCCAGGACTAGCTGCTCCATGAAGCAATTATTTATGGTGTTTAGAAATGTTATCTCTTCGTCTGTTCCTCAGGTGACATTTACCCCATCAGTTTGAGGGTACTCATCTTTGAGTGCTTGCTCATATCGATTCCATTCTAGGTGTGCACATGCCCACGTGCACAGTCGTCGGAGATTTCTGCTTTAGCAGTATCCGTAGGGTCAGTTGTAGCGCCCCCTTGAGTGTCACACTCATGTGTTGGTACATGAGGCGCTGCCGACCCTACGCCCTCGGTTCCTTCTTACCGCCCATGATGGTTGGTCGGAGCCCTTGTCTTGCATTGCATTGCAAGAGCATTAGCAGTTCTTCACAGCCATTGTCTGCCTTTGTGTATAGTTTGTAGATACTTAGATAGCCATTAAGTTAAGAGTTAGGTTAGTTTGGTAGTTGGAGTCCCGGCTGGGATGGAGTCCTGGAGCGGGGCATGCCCTACTCTCCCAGCTTCAAACAATGATCATCATGCAACAGGCTGATGCCTATTAGCGACCCCTACGACAGTTGTTTGAAGTGCTTGGTGAGTCCCATAGAAAGGACAAGTAGAGAATCTGTAAGAACTTTCGCCTAGAACCCAAAAGGAGCGGGATATCTGCTTGAGGGTCCTCCTCATGGAGGCTGCGTTTCATTCTGCATCATCGCCCTCCTGCTCGGATCCACACTGAGCCACCTCGGCATCGGTGCAGAGCACACCACCGGCACTGGGCTCTGCCCGGCATCGTTCCCCCTCGCTGGTGCCAAAGAAGCGGCAAAAGAGGAAGAGTCCCCTGGCACTGGAAGGGGAAGGGGTCTCAGGCAAAGGACCTATGTCAGGCCATGTGGGGCTTCATGGGATACTGCTGAGGTCAGATCCCCTGGCCTGGCCAGGGATCTGCCTCTGACTCCCAGGAGTTGCAGGGGATCCCGGCTTCTCCCATGGCCCTCGTTGCCTCAAGCGACCCCGACAGCTAAAGAACAAGCAGGTCGACTGGCACTGCAGGCACTTTGCCATTTGCCAGACTCGGCTAAAGCCCCAGCACCTAAGGGCAAGCTGGTCATGGGACCGCCTCATAGGGCAGTGGAACACCCTCGGTCCCTGGACTGCAGATCCCCATCTCCGTGGCCTAGGACCCTGACACCGCATTCCCAGTCTCCAGTCAGAAGACCCAGGTCCCCGACACCGCACTCTCCCCCTATGAGGCATGGGACACCAAAGTCAAGGCACTGGTCTTCCCACCAAAGATCACCACGGTGCAGGTCACCCTCTCCCAGACGTTGGTTCCCACTGGGGCAGGGCCACTCCCTGTCCTGACACCAGTCTCCATGCCCCCAGTACCACTCATCAGGCAGGCACTGATCCTCACCTCACTGGTAACCAACCAGGGTCAGCTGGCAGACTCGGGTCTTGACAGCTCTGCCCTGGTTGCCGGAAGGGCAATGTTTGGAGTCAGAGTGGGAGTTCAGCCCTCACCAAGGAGGGGTGATTCGCCACCGTCCCACGAAACCATGGCAGCAGGGACAGTGGTCCGCTCAGTGGCCATCCCGGAACCCACGGGGTGTACCGGTAATGTCAGTCCCATATTCCTATCAGTCCTCCCTGGCCGCTTTGGACAAATCGCCGTCGGCACCAGAGTCAGAACATGGTACCGAATCCGATGTGGGGGCAGCACATCGGACTCCAGCACCGAAGGAGCCATCCCCGGAGAAGGAAGGGGAACCCTCCTCTCCCCAGGCGGTGTAGTTGTCTTCATGGTCTCTGGACAAAGCGGTGGCAGGTCCCTCCCAAACCGACAGCCCCCAACCCCCCAATGACTTCAAGGAACACCAGGCCCTCCTTAAAGGTTGGCTATCAACCTGAACTTAAAAACTAAGGCAGTTGCAGAGAAGTCCGACAACCTCTTTATCACTATATCCTCCTCCACCCCAGCCCAGATTGCACCCCGTCCACCCAGGGCTCCTTAAGATTGCCAAATCACGGTGACAGACCCCCTCTTCGATTCTGCCTACTTCCAAGAAGGTGGAAAAGAAGTATTTTAGTCCCTGCAAAAGGGTTTGAATATCTGTGTACACACCCTCCAGCAGCATCACCGGTGGTGTCCGCTGTTCATGAAAGGGATAAGACGGGGCCAAGTCAGTGGCATGCCAAAAAACAAAGACGCCAGGAGACTGGACTTATTTGGGAGGAAGATTTATTCGACGGCAAGCCTGCAATTTCAGGTGTCTAAGCACCTAACCTTGTTAGGCAGGTACAATTTCAGCCTGTGGGACTCCCTGAACAGATTGAAGGAGGCCCTCCCACAGGATCGAGCCCAGGAGTTTGCCGCTTTAGTGGACGAGGGCACAGCAGTGGCAAGGGGGGCCCTTCAAATGGCCTGGGACGCTACTGACTCAGCGGCTAGAGTGGTCACCTCCGTGGTGGCCATGAGGCGCAGCTCCTGGTTCCAGTCCTCCAGGTTATCCCAGGTGATGCAGGCCGCTATACAAGACCTCCAATTTGAGCGGGAGAGACTCTTCTCCGAGCTCACAGACTTGAGACTCCACGGCCTTAAACATGTCCCGTGCCACCCTCTGCTCCTTGGGCCACCATACTCTTCAGCAGCCGTTCTGCCCTCCACCTCCACAGTGCAGATCCTGGGGGACTCCCCGACTGGGCACCTACAGGAGAAAGGATGGGGTCTAAGCGGTGACAACCGTCATCTTCCCATTCGTCTGCTCAGCCTGGCCTGTCTAGGAACCAAGGAGGCCAGAAACAGCCTTTTTGAGGGTGCGTTTGAGGATGATGCCCCAGTCACTTCCCAGGATCCACCCTCCCACACTTTCCTTGACCGCCTCTGCCCTTTCCGGTCAGCCTGGTTTCAGCTGACTTTGGACCATTGGGTGCTCAAAGTAATATCCTCAGTTTACACCATGCAGTTCGTGGTCAACCCTCCCTCCTACCCCTCTTCTCCATCCCTCTTCAGGGACCCGTCTCATGAATAACTCCTCATCCAGGAGGTTGAGAACCTCCAGCAACTGGGGGGAGGTGGATGAGGTCCCTCGAGACATGAAAGGAAAGGGGTTCTACTCTCGCTACATCCTAATCCTGAATGTAAAGGGGGCCTAAGACCCATTTTGGACCTGCATCGTCTCAACAAGCTGAAGTTTTGCATGGTCTCCCTGGCCTTCATCATCCCCTCCCTAGATCCAAGAGACTGATATGCTGCCCTTGACTTGAAAGATGCTCGATTCGGGGGATTGGATGCTTTTCTGCTCCCATGGTCCGGGGCTCTGTTATACACCTTCCCTCCAGTGCCATTGATTCATAGAGTCCTCATGAAAATCAAGCAGGACGGGGCAGAGGTGATCCTCATATAGCACCAGCTTGGTCGCGCCAGCACTGGTTTGGCACACTGCTGGACCTCTCTCTAATCCTCCTTTTCCTCTGATACATTTGTAATATCCCTCTTTCTCCCTCCTCAAACTGCTCTAGATCTTCATTTTGGCTGAATTAATTGATAACTCATCTTTTGGTGGCCTTTATTTTTTCCATGCACAAATCTTCACTGACAATGCCTTCCTTTTCATATTTCTCACACCTAACATTCCCAGCTATCATAATTTACCTATCCTATATTCATCACCAAGGTATATGAGCACCTCAGCTCTTCAAGATTTTAATTTAGATTATAATGTTGTTGGGGCAGGGACTGTGGCTGTGGCTTCTATGTTTGGATAGTATCAAACATATTGTCAATATTCAATAAGTAATAAAAGATATTTCAGTGGTCCCTAGTGAATTTATGTTTAGTTGAAAAAGGTTTCTTTGCATGCACACTCATATTTAGACTGTTTATGAAATATGTTCTCTCCAGTTCAGTATCTCATCATGAGCACACCAAAGTGAACTGGTTTACAGAAAGTATTTAAAAAAAATCAGTCTTTGATTAAAGTAGACTTGTAGTTTTATTTTTCTTAGATTTATAGACTCTGATCCAGTAAAGCACTTAAGCAATAGCAGTGGCGCATTAGCCACTGGGTCACAATGCCTGTGCCCAGGGACCTCGGCCAATTGGTGAGCCCCTGGAAAAATGCCCCCACCCGTTCCACCTGCCCACCCGGTGTTTCTTCCATGCCCCGACCTTGCTCCTTGGCAGGAGCACCAGGGGTGTGGGGAGGGGATTGCCGGTGGAAAGGGTGGGGAGGGGCCTCATTTGCTTTGGCCCAGGGCCCCACCAAATCCTAATCTGTCTGAGCAATATCTTAAATTAAACGTTTGAGTAGTTCCGTCAATGCCAATGTGTGTTAAGTATGTGCTTAAACTGCATTGCTGGACTGGTGCTTTAGTTAGCTTTTCTGTCACTGACTTCTACCCTCTCCCTTTGTTGATACGTTTGCAAAACCTAGCAGCTGTAGCAGCTTCTGTGCTGGTCCCAAGGTGCTTTGATGGGAAATCTTGTATGGTCTCATACACAATGCTCTGTGGTGCATTGCTACCAGGGAAAGCATCAGACCACATGGTATCTGAATTCAGAGATTCTAGTTTGGAACAGGAAGTTTGACCCAGTTACTGGCTGTGTTTTCAGAGCAGGGCTCGAACAGTCTGCAGTTAATAAGACATGGGTACACCACACATGGAATAATGAGGTGAAATCAAATTATTGAGTAGCTGCGCAGTAAGTGAGTACTGCACATTCTGTGCATTAAACAAAGTAAGGGTGCTAGGGAAAAATATGTGATCATGAACTGAAGACTCTAATAATTCATACACACAAGGGGGCCAAATAAAGGTTGCAGAGGCAATGCCTTTTGACTGACTTTGCAATTTTAATGGTGTGTGTGTGTGTGTGTGTGTGTACACGTACATGGAGGGAAAACGAGCAGAATGCCACAGGAATTGCCTTTAACATATTCACAAATTCAGTACAGAATTTCATATGCTGTGGCACTAATAGTTGTATGAGTTTATGAAATCCAAACGAGGAATAAAGAGCAGAAGAAATTACTGTTAATGACTGGCACTTCTGACAATACTCGTCACAGTAGCAAGGCACAAATGGAATTTGGACTTGCAGTAAATCATCATGTTTGTTCTGCTATTGGCTCTTTGCGTTTGCAAAAAAGCTTTTAAGAAAGCTGCCAAGAACATCTGTTGGAGCCTTGTCATGATGCTTCATTGCTCTAATTTTTCACTTAGAGCATTCCAATATTTTGCTCCCAGCCAGCTGGGGGTATTATCCAATAGGAAATTGTATTGATGCAAAGTTGTCTGAGATCACCGAAGAAAAATAGCTCACGACCCACCTCTTTTATGCCCCTTACAACAAAGAGGTTTTTATACAGTTCCCAACATGACATTTTTATCACAGTTTCACTCCTTTCCTGCCCTACTGTGACACTCCCCCCCTCCAAATACTCATTTTCTTCTGGTAACACTTTTTAGCCTTTGGTGCAACTGTGGTGATTTGTAAAATACACATTTTACAGTTAAATTATCCTGTAGGAGGCAGGAAGATGCAGAGAGTATTGCTAATTGATCATTATGCTTCTGTCACATTCTTCTACTTTTCCCAACACACTAACTGGTTAAAAATAATGACAAACAAAGACAGACAAAAACAGAGTTGAAGGACAAAGTAACATTAAGAAGATCACTTGCACGTCCTTACATCTAGTTAGTTGCATAACCTATGTAAGAGCTCAATCTGTGCATGTAATCTTAGTATGTTAAACATCCACATGTTAGTAGTGCAGTTGTATGTTTTTTTTGCCTGTGCAGTTGTGTACTTGAGGAATTGAAAATTATACCTTTATACATAAATGCACAGTAGCACCAAAACTGGTCAGAATGGCCCTGATCCAATGCCTGTTGAAGTCAGTGGGAGTCTTTCCAGAGACTTCACTGGTGTTGGATCAAGTTTATAGTTTCTTCTCTTTAATGGGCAAACAATGTTTTCCTTGTCTGTAAAAGAATTGGTTAGATAATTGAAAACCAACCGTTTGTTTAGGCACCTGTGCTTATGGTTTATAACAATAATAGTACTTGGTGTTTTTTCTGAATGAAAGTCCTGTTTTCCTTGCATGGTAATAGAGACGCTGAACACAAAACACATGATCCCTGAGAATGATAGGCAAGCACCTGGTGGTGGTTGTTAATCTGGGAGCTTTCTCCTGAATTAATAATGCACAAGGCGCTCACTGGGATATGGAAGCCTCAGGTTCTAATCCTTGCTCTGAATTAGGAAGAGCAGGACATTGAACCGGTATCTCCCGTGTACTAGGGGAGTGGCCTGACCACATGGCTCCGTGAGGTGGCTTTTGCTAGTGACTCTGGTTTTCACCAGAAATTCCATCCTGGACCTGAGAAACCTTTTGAGACAAAAGTTTAATCAAAACTAATCCTTAATCATGAACAGTTTTTTTGTTTCAACAAATTGGCATTTTCCTATAAAAACCCATTTGGTTGAAAAATCCCCTACCAGCTCTAGTGAAAAGTCCTTAGAAATTTAATGCAGCTGCTTTCTGATCCACAGCTTCTACCTTCCTCTGGGGAGACAGACCAATAACAGACCTGCACCTGCTGTGCTGCCAGGGACCTATGTCTGTGGGAGGCCAAAACACCATGCGGTCAGGCATCTAGATGCCTTGAGATCTGCAGAGTTGATGACAGGATTCCACACAGTCTCTGTGTTTAAAAGGCTGTCCCCCTCGTGCCAACACCAATCCCTCTGCCAAGGGGATAATATGTCATCATCTCTGTGTTTTGAAACTCAGAGGTTTATCATTCCGCACACTTTTGCATGGGAGAAAGATGGAGACTGTGTGCGCATGCCTCTGATAAGTTGTATTTGGAGAATTACAGGAACATAGGTATTGCCATTTCAGATCATATTAGTGGCCCATCTAGTCTAGTATTGTGTCGCTGGCTATGGCCAATAGCAGACACTTCAGGGGAAGGCTTCCCCAGAGAAAGTTTAAAATGAATTAAAAACAGTTAATTTTTATACCATTATAGACAGTGAAACCTGCTTAGGTTAGCAAAAATCAGTTGCTCAGTGGAGACAGTCTTCTAATATAGTTGGAGCAAAATTGTACTTCTAACTTATGGGACTGAGATGTTGTCTTACAACAGGTTGCCTAATAAAGGTGGTCTTTAGTTCAGGTTTCACCATATTCAGAGCAAGTCACGTTACATTATAGGTCCCATTTACAGCCCATTGAACCAAAATAGGTGTCACAGTTAAATACAAGGTGGAACAAATTGTTTAGCATAAATAGTTAACACACATTCTAAGAGACCATTTGAGGTGAAGTAGCTTGTTAACTCCCCTGTAGTCATAGGACAAAATAAGGGGTGCGGGTCAGTGGGTTACAGATTGTTGTAATAAGCCATAAATCCAATGTTTTTATTGAGGCCACAATTTTAATGTTTAGCAAAGTTATTAATTTAAGCACCCCGGCTCATCTTTTGAAGGTGTTGTGCAGGTTCCCTTTTGGGGATGAGGACAGAGAGGTCAGGTATTGAGTGATCATTTTGTGAAAGGTGTTTGCCCATGGGTGATATGGAGTTTTTGTGTGTCATAATTTTCTCAAATGAGCACATATTGGTTGGTCCAATAAAAGCTATTATCTCACTCACCTTTTCTCTCTAATATCCTGGGACCAACATGGACAGCTACAGCAACAATACTAACCAATAGGCTGGTGATTAAAAGGATTACTGGGGATGTGGGAGAACCAGGTTCAAGTCCCTGGGCACTTGTACCTTGGTCTTCCACGTCACAGGTGAATGCCCTAATCACTGGGCTATTCTGAGATTGTTTCTTTTCCTCATGTTGACCAGAAATTTTATCCCGAACCTGAGGAAAAATTCCAGATGAAAAATTTGTTGAAATTGTTATGTTCCCAGGAAAAGTTTCACCATATCAGAGGTTGAACATTTGGAGAAAATGCCTCTAAAAAGCTCAGTTCTAGCTGAGGCCATTACATTAGTTTTCCATAATATGTTCATGTAACAGTTGGTGGTTTGTTTTCGGAAGGATTACAAGATGTACTTCATCCCTGAACTGAACAAGCCAAGTTTTTTAGTTGAGGTGTGGTTAGCAGTCATATCTGTATCAGGAGTGCCCTCTCGTGGTGGCTGGGAAGAACAGCATTATTAGACAATAGTAACTTATTTTCAGAGTGGTAGCCGTGTTAGTCTGTATCAGCAAAAAACAACCAACCAACCAACCAACCAAACAAACAAAAAGAGGAGTCTTTGTGGTACCTTAGAGACTAACAAATTTATTTGGGCATAAGCTTTCATGGGCTAGAGCCTACTTATGCCCAAATAAATGTG
Source organism: Mauremys mutica (assembly GCF_020497125.1). Taxonomy (NCBI): domain Eukaryota; kingdom Metazoa; phylum Chordata; order Testudines; family Geoemydidae; genus Mauremys; species Mauremys mutica. The sequence continues at coordinate 31,759,131 of NC_059076.1, read as the reverse complement.
TTAGTCTCTAAGGTGCCACAAGGACTCTTCGTTGTTTTTGCTAATAGTAACTTAGTTCACCACTACAGGATGGTGCTTGGAAATTATAGTCTGACAATTATTGGGCAAGTTAAAAAAATGTGCACTGAATAAAACACTAAAGAAATTTACTTTTTAAATAGAATAAGAGAGAAATATTCTGAAGCTCTATAGTGTAGTCCTGAAGTTAGATTGTTACTTGTAGTAGTCAAGGACCATAGAATGTTCACTGTTCAAATTTCTGACATTGAAGAATAACCAATAGGCTGGTGATTAAAAGGATTACTGGGGATGTGGGAGAACCAGGTTCAAGTCCCTGGGCACTTGTACCTGGGTCTTCCACGTCACAGGTGAATGCACTAATCACTGGGCTATTCTGAGATTGTTTTTTTTTTTCTCATGTTGACCGGAAATTTTATCCTGAACCTGAGGAAAAATTCCAGATGAAAAATTTGTTGAAATTGTTATGTTCCCAGGAAGTTTCACCATATCAGTATTTTTCAATGAAAAAGTGTTTTGCCAAAAATTCCTGATCAGCTCTAGTAAGAATTTCCCCATAATTGTTCTTTCCGAATGAATGCAAACAGCGGTAGATACATTTTAGCTAGTATAAGTGGCAACTAGGCACTATGGAAATGGACACGCTAAAATGCCTTAGGTAGATTAGTTTAAAATGGATAAAAAGTAGAACTGATTCAATGTTGCAAATATGCATTGTGAATATTCACTTGAATTCCCTTACTGTGCTGTGCCCCTCCAGAATGTGGTTTTGGGAAATGACTGCCTAGGAAGGGGTACTGCAAAAAGGGATCGGGGGTGTGTGTGTCGGGGGGGGGGGGTGTTATAGTGGATCACAAGCTAAATGAGTCAACGGTGTAACACTGTTGCAAAAAAGGCAAACCTTGTTCTATGCATTAGGAGGAGTGTTGTAAGCAAGACGTAAGAAGTAATTCTTCTGCTCTACTCTGTGCTGATTAGATCTCAACTGGAGTACTGTGTCCAGTTCTGGGTGCCACATTTCAGGAAAGATGTGGTCAAATTGGAGAAACTCCAGAGAAGAGCAACAAAAATGATTAAAGGTGTAGAAAACATGACCTATGAGGGAAGATTGAAAAAACTGGGTTTATTTAGTCTGGAGAAGAGAAGACTGAGAAGGGGACATAAAAGTTTTAAAGTACATAAAAGGTTGTTATAAGGAGGAGGGGAAAAATGTTCTCCTTAACTTTTGAGGATATGGCAAGAAGCAATGGGCTTAAATTGCGAGGGGAGGTTAGGATGGACATTAGGAGACTCTTCTTAACTGTCAGGGTAGTTAAGCACTGGAATAAATTCCCCAGGGAAGTTGTGGAATCTCCATCACTGGAGATTAAGAGCAAGTTAGACAAACACCTGTCAGGGATGGTCTAGAACGGGGTTGGCAACCTATGGCACGGGTGCCAAAGACAGCATGCAAGCCAATTTTTAATGGCACGCTGCTTCCTGCCGGGACTTCAGCATGCCATTAAAAATCCTGCCCATCCCGGCCCACTCTCCTCTGCCCTCCGCTCCCCCCTGCGGGGGCAGGGAGCAGAAGCATAGGCATGCACACGGGGTGGGAAAATGGCCCCACTCTACTGGTGCGGCAAGCCGCGGGGTCTGCACTCCCATGCCGGAGCGCCCGGCCGAGCTCAGCAAGCCGCCGGCCCCTCCCCCGCCTTCCCTCCTCCCCTGGAGTTGTGTCACCGTGCGCGCTCCCGCGGGGCAGCATATCTGGCTCTGCTTGGAGCTTCATGGTAAGGGTTCCAGGGCTGGGGGGATTGGATAAGGGGTGGGGACAGTCAGAGGACAGAGGGCAGGGTGGGTTGGATGGTCTCTGGAGGGGGCAGTCGGGGGGGGTGGGTTGGATGGGGCATGGGAGTCCCAGGCTCAGTCAGGGGGCGGGGGGTGGAGAGGGGTCAGGGCAGTCAGGAGACAGGGAGCAAGGAGGGTCCTGGGGGGGCAGTTAGGGTGTTGGGGTCTCTGGAGGGTGTGGTCAGGGGACAAGGAGCTGGGGGGGGTTGGATGAGTTGGGAGTTCTGGGGGGGAGGCCTGTGACCCAGCCCTCTTCCCTGAGCCCCGCACACACACCCAGGCCCCTGCCCTGAGCCCTGTACCTTCCTCATACACACCCAGCCCTCTGCTTGACTCCTTAACCCCCTCCCTCCACCACCCGAGCCCTGACTCTGGCACCCCCACACATACCCATCCCCAACACCTGCACCCCCTCACATGCCCCCATCCCTCTGCCCTGACTCTTGCACCCCCCACATCCCCCATGTACCCCCCACATCCCCACCCTGAGCACCAAATGGGAGCTCCTGCACCCCTCCCCCCAATCCCACCTGCACCCCTCACATCAAATGGGAGCTCCCCAGGTAAGTGCCCCACACCCAAACCTCCTGCCCCAATCCTGAGCCCCCTCCCTCATTCTAGCTTCTGGCCCGACCCTTCACCCCCAGCCCTGTGCTCAGTGCACTCCCACCCTCAGCTCAGTGCAGAGAGAGGAAGAGAATGGGTCAGAACCAGGGAGGAGGTAGGTACCCACTGTATGTGGGCAGGGCCGGGACCCCAGACCGGCAGCTGGGATCCCGGCTGGCAGGAGCCGATGGATGGAACCAGGGGTGAGCTGCAGCCGGTTCGCACGGGTTTGCGCGAACCCGTTGTTAAATTTAGCAGCCATTTTAGAACCGGTTGTTAAGGGCTGCTAAATTTAACAAAAGTTCCGGCCCAAACTCACTTCCCACTCCTCTCCTGCTCCGCCCCCTTCTCCTCCCCCTCCCCTGCTTCCCGCGAATCAGATGTTCGCGGGAAGCCTGAACAAGCAGCATGGAGGCAGGTAAGCTGGGGCGCGGAGGGGGAGGGGAGGTGCGGCTGGCTCAGCAGCTCCCGGTCCCAGACCGCGGCTCCCTCCAGCCCAGCACCGGCCCGGGGAGTCGGGCCGAGTGGCTGCCGCCGAGCGGCTCGGCCCCGGTGCCGGCCCGGGGAGTCGGGCCGAGCGGCTGCCGCCGAGCGGCTCGGCCCCGGTGCCGGCCCGGGGAGTCGGGCCGAGCGGCTGCTGCCGAGCGGTGCCTGCTCTGGTCCGGCCAGGCTTGGGGAGTTGGGCCCCGCGGCGCTGGTCGTGGTCCTGGCAGAGTGGACCCGGTCCCCAGGCAGTGTGGTAAGGGGGCAGGGAGGGGGTGGGTTGTGGGGGAGTGGATAGGGGTCAGGGCAGTCAGAGGGCAGGGAACAGGGGGATTGAATGGGGGCAAGGGTCCCGGGGAGTAGTCAGGAAAGAGCAGGGTTGGATGAGGTGGTGGGGGCACTCAGGGACAGAGAGAAGGGGTAGTTGTATGGGGTAGGGATTCTGGGGGGCCATTGAGAATGAGAGGAGGGGTTGGGTGGCGGCAAGGGGCAGTCAGGGGACAGGGAAGGGGGGGATGGGTCAGGGGTCTCGGAGTGTGTGTGTCAAGGAACATGAGGGGTTGGATGGGGCACGACCCCCCCCCCTGGAGGGGGGGGAAGGAGGGAACCCGTTGTTAAAATTTTGGAGGGAGGAGGGAACCGGTTGTTAAAAATTTGGCAGCTCATCACTGGATGGAACCCCTGAGCGGCAGTGGGCTGAGCCACTCAGCCCACTGCCGGTCTGGGGTCCCGGCGGCTGGCCCCGCATGGCCTGCTGCCAATCTGGGGTTCTGGCTGCTGGATCCTTGCCAGCTGGGGGCCTGGCCGCAGGCCCCGCTCAGCCCACTGCCAGCCTAGGTGAACCGAACCCCTGACCAGCAGCGGGCTGAGCAGGCCAGTGGCGTAAGATCAACATTTTAATTTAATTTTAAATGAAGCTTCTTAAACATTTTGAAAACCTTGTTTATTTTACAATACAGCACTAGTTTAGTTATATAATATATAGACTTATAGAGAGAGACCTTCTAAAAAACATTAAAATGAATGACCGGCACGCGAAACCTTAAATGAGAGTGAATAAATGAAGACTCGGCACAGCACTGCTGAAAGGCTGCCGACCCCTGGTCTAGAATAATACTTAGTCTTTCCGTGAGTGCAGGGGACTGGACTACATGACCTTTCAAGGTCCCTTCCAGTTCTAGGATTCTATGATTATTACACACAGTGCTGTTCTCTTATACCCTCCAAATCCCCACGCATGGCTCCTGTTGACAGTAGTGATAGTTTTGCACAGGGACACAGTGATGTGTGTGCAATGGTGATACTTATAGCACTTTTCATTTTTAAACCCTACTTAGATTGTAAACTTGATGGGGCAGGAACCACTTTTGTATTATATATGTATATTTGGCCTGTCACAATGGGGCCCCAGTCCCTGACTGAGGCCTATGCATACTACTACTGTTCAAGTAGTAATAGACACACGTTGTACACACACATTATTCCTCACAAGCTCACCATGAGGGGTAGTAAAAGTAGTATTGCTCTCATTTTACAGATGGAGAAACTGATACTGAGAGGTTAAGTGCTTTGTCAAGGAGCACTGAGGAAATCAGTGTTAAAGCCAGTAGAGATCCAGGGTGGGTCTGAGACTAGAACTTTGTCTATTCTGAAAAGTTCACACAGCTAATTGTTCCTTGTTTTGTATGGTAAAAAGTCATGCTCTTACCCACTTGGCCTTTTGTGTTGACGTAAATGTACTAACATCAAGAGTCAAAGCTGGACTTGTTTTTTCATCTAGCTCAGAATATGCATGTATTGGATCTGTCAAGCCGCATCACAACAGTGCCTTTGTTAAGTTCTTAGCAGTACTGCTTTTATGGTGTGATACTTTTTGAAGCTCCAGGGAGCTGTTTCTATTAACATTACACAAACGTAGCATTAAATCATAAAATCAAAACGCAACATAAATGTTATCCAGTGAATACTATTAGTTTGAATTTAATTGAATTTTAACCAGAAATGAAGTTCACTCTCGGTTGGTGAGATAAGACTGACTCTTGCAAGAAGAGTACTTGCAGTCTATCATCTGGGAGTCTGAAGGGGAGAGGGAACGGATTAGCAAATCCTTTCAGGGAAGAGGTGGAACTAAATTCTAAAGTATTTTATTATTTTACTTGATCGTTTTGAAAAGTGCAAGTAGTTTTGCTTAAATACCTAATGGTTCTCCAATTCCTAACAAAATAGAGTTTATTCAGATCTCTGTTGCCTTTAAAACCTAACCCCCAAACAACAGAAAAATCAATCTTCAGGCAACTTAAAGTATGAGCCACTACTGAGGGAGGTGGTGACTAAACTATCTTGCCTGTTTTGGAATAAGGCCTCTGATAAGGAGAAGGTGATTTGATTTTAAGAGTGTTTACTGCCAATAAGTAGATTTGTTCCCTTTTCTGTTGCAATCAGTCCCATAGGAATAAAACACTAATAATCTGAAAAGAAAATACCATATGATAAGTATAGTCTTCAGGTCAAACTTCAGCATGAATCATCATAGGCGCCGACTCCGTGGGTGCTCCGGGGCTGGAGCACCAACAGGGAAAAATTAGTTGGTGCTCTGAACCCACTGGCAGCCAAGCTCCCCTCCCCCCGCCCCGCCCCTCATCCTCCTCCCCCCCGCCCCACCCCAAGCATGCCGCGTCCCCACTCCTCCGCCTACCTCCCAGCACTTCCCCCTGACAGCTGTTTGACCATGGTGGGGGGAGGAGGCGTGGGAATGTGGCAGGCTTGGGGAGGAGGTGGGGGGGCGAGGGCAGGGATTTGGGGAAGGGATTGAAATTGGGGTGGGGTAGGTGTGGGAAGATGTGGGGCAGAGGCAAGGCCGCATGGAAGGAGTGGAGTGGGGGCCGGGCCAGGGGTGGGGGTGGTGGTTGAGCACCCAGGGGAAAGCAGGGAAGTCGGCCCCTATGCGAATCATAGACGATTAGGGTTGGAAGAGACCTCAGGAGGTCATCTAGTCCAACCTCCTGCTCAAAGCAGGACCAACACCAACTAAATCATCCCAGCCAGGTCTTTGTCAAACCGGGCCTTAAAAACCTCTAAGGAAGGAGATTCCACCACCTCCCTCGGTAACCCATTCCAGTGCTTCACCACCCTCCTAATATCCAACCTAGATCCCCCCCCACTGCAACTTGAGACCATTGCTCCTTGTTCTGTCAGTCCTTTGGAATGATGCTCAAAAACATTATTACTAACAGGAGTTATAGGATTAACTCCCCTGTCCTCACATTTGGTGCCATGCTGAAAATGTGCAACCTAAACTTTTAAATATTTTGTGATCTACATGACTAGCTGCTCCACTCCTTTGCTACAGGTTACAGATACATGAACTTGAGAATAGCTCATTTCATATGACCTGGTATGGAAGAAAAAGGGAACTAATTTTCTTGACAGTGATTTCCCTGAGAATAGAAACAATGAGCATAGATTTTACAGCACAGATTTAAAATCGTAATCAGTTTGGGCCGCCTCTCAAGATGAATATAGTGAAACATATCCAAGCACATTTCTAAAATGGTGTGTGTGTGTGTGTGTGTGTGTGTGTGTGTGTGTGAGAGAGAGAGAGAAGCTGTGTTTTAAGCAGTTTATATTGGAATAGAGTGTGATTACAATACCACCTTAATAAAGAGCAAAATAGAGATGGAAATTCAGTCTGATTCTGAAAATGTAACATCCTTCTCTTGATTTCTGAATAATAAACTGGCTATTTTTATTTTTGGGTTACTGAAGAACTCATGAGTGAATATTGAGTCATAGATTTTAAGAGTAGGGGTCATTATTATAATCTAGTTGGACTTCCTGCATAACACAGGTCAGAGAACCTCATTCATTAACTTGTGGATCAAACCCATAACTTCTCTTTGAGTTCCAACATATCTTTTAGAAAGATAGCTAGTCTTAATTTAAAGACTACAAATGCTTGATAATCCACCACATCCCCATGTAATATACCATGCTCCTTGGTCTATTGTTGCGTGGCACATGTACGTGCTCTGTGCGTCGGCTGAGATTTTCAAAGGATCAGCCGAATGCTTGTTGAAATTCAACTAAGTTTGGTCACTTGACTCTCTAGGCTCCCTTGAAAATACCTGTTGCTGTGTCAGAAGCACCTGACCACTCTAGGCCAAGTCTAGCCAGCTACAGCTGAGAGGAAATGGGACTTTAATATAAAAAGCAATCCAACTAGATTCACCTTCAAAGCAAATATTATGATATTGGTAGGTGGCGAGGTGATACGGCACTTGAAAATATACCCTGTGTACGTATGTTCTATTATCCAAATGATGTGAAGATCAGGCTACTTCAGTCAAAATTGACCAAATTTAGAATTATTATTTGTTCAAAAAATAGGATTGGTACTCTGTTGTGCTAAGCAATGGACAGATACATAGGAAGACAACTGCTCTGACCTGAAGAGCTTTCTTGGGTACTCATCACTGGAAGAGATGTGTAACATAATTAAGCTCCAGGATATGATATAGATACAAGTACATCTTTAGGAGTAGGAAGCTAGTGACTAAGGCTGTTGCTAATACCCTTATTTGGGGGTAAAAGTTCAGATGAGAATATATATATAACTCAGAACTGCACAAGGCCTTGGCCTACTAGGTCATATGCTTTTGGAGAATATATTTTAGTGCTAAGACTACCATAAAGAGCCTGAAAAATCCCACACTCTAGGTTTTATGCCATAAGTCCCCTCGGTTGCCTTGTATATCCTAGTAGTAAGGGATTGTGTCTTTTTCATCCCTTGTACTTTCCTACCTTGTTTGTGTTCAGTCCTTCCACGTTTATTACCTGGATGGTTCCAGTGGCTGCGTGAATGCAGTTGACTAGCATGACTTCAACTGGAGCAGGTTTTGATCACACCCAACTTTCTTTACCTACTGAGGAGTGTTGAGGACTATACATAGGTGATTGCCATACATATGTGTGATATTTCTCCAAGATAATTGTATTTTGATCATGGCATGGTAACTATCACAATAAAAAGCAAAGTAAATGTACAGTGTAGAAGTCTGACTTCTTTCTTTACACACTGTGAAATAGTAGCTTTTCTTATGGTAAAATATGAAAATGTTAAAGAACTACAAGGTGTAGATTAGACAGGAAGTTTTCATATTTCAACAATTCTTAGCTTTTAATGGCAAAATTATTCTATAAATCAACATAGACTTAGTATAACTAAATGCATAATTTTATTTCATTCCTGGTTGATTAAGCAGAAAAAGTAATTCATGTAGGGAACATGTATTGAAATATATATTTGATAGCCATTTTGTTTTACGTTTGTTTTGACTGACTCATCTCAAGCCCATAACGTGCAAATCAGCCCACAGAGGAGGACCAATATGGACAAGAGGAGTCTAGCGATTTCAGTGGAACTTCATGTCAGCATAAAAGTGGACCTGTGTGCCCTTTGTAGGATTGAAGCTGTCAGTTGTGATCATTTTAGGCAATGGTATGTGTCCTAGTCTGTATTTGTAATGTGCTGTGAAATATACATCATATCTATAATATTAGTGTTTTAAAAAAACTCTTATTTTAACTAAATAATTCTGATACCGCTTAGTTCACCATGAGTTTGAGCCGTACCAGTGATTGAAACATAGTTGATCCAGCATGATGGAAGACAGTGCAAATGAACATACAACTGCAGAATTATAGATTATGCTTTCTGGTATAAGGGGAAGTCAAAATGACTGCTGACTTTTCCATACCATGGGGCAAGTTCTTCCCTTGATACACATGCTCTACTATTTATATCATCAAAAGAAGAAAGAGACCATCTGTTTTCAATCTGGTGTCTCTGTGGATAGGAAGGATAATAGTTTCCATTCAGCTGTCCAGCCAGTGGTGCCATTGCAGGGGTCTCCGAGTCACGGGTGCCCCACCCTTGCAGGACCTAGTTGAGATGCTGCTCCTGTTCCAGTGCCACATGTTGTGCAGTATGAACTCACTTTGTTCTGACGGAGAGCTGTGGTGTGATGATGATTTGAGTTCTCTGAGAAATCGGCAACTGTATCCTTATCATGGCCCTTGGGTACGTTACAATTTATAATCGCCGCCTCTTTAACAGGACACCTCCATTCACCATTTCCCTATTTCTCCCCACAAACACGCACTGAAGTTTGAGACACATTCCCTAAAGTCACTTCCACCCATGGGAGTAAATCTGCCCGTCTCCTCACCCACCCCCATGCTGGCATAGCTAGAACAGACTGAGGAAACACAATGGGGGCGGGGGAGAGGAGTAAAATCACGAGCCTGGCAGCTGGACCGGGGTGGGGGTGGGGGGCAGATTCACTTAATTCTGCCATTGAGTTATTTCAAGTCCTTTTGTAGTGTTGGGTCACTTGTAAGAAATATGGTTCAGCTATAAACATAAAATCATGTGTTGTCTGCTCTGCGTTTGTTTAGAATTAAAGGGAATTCCATTTCCACAGTTAGGGGATAACAGACTGCAGACTTCCATGGTTCATGTGGTTCACTTCCATGGGCACATGTGTTTAGAGCTTCTGGAAAAGGAGCAGCAGCTTGCTCTGTCGTTCAGAAGAGAGGTGGGGAGGAGGGAGAGTGTTAGTGTACTCTTGGTTGATCATTTTTAACACTAATGACTTGATGAAATGTGAAATCTCTGAACATATAGTGACAGTCAAGGGGGAACATTTGGAGAACTCAGCTGAATTGCAATAAGGTTTCCAATTTTTTCAGACTTGTCAAACGGAGTATCCTTTTGAAAAGCTACATTTCTCTTGTAATGATCTCTGCAATGCACTTTCAAATCTCCATAATAAGAGGTTGCTTCAGAGAGTGGTTCAGATGGTGCCACTTTTTGTTGTTGTTGCAAGATTTGTTATTTCCCAGGCTGTCTTTCTCAAATTATTCCCCTCAATAAATCCCTATTCTTTAACTAAAGATGGTAATTAGTGAAGCTTTACTAGTATTTTCATTTTAGCAATGAATTAGGGCCCAGCCCTGCTTGATGCCTCCCAGGACCTATTGAGTACTGTCAGCTCCCTGAAGTTAATGAAATCTGAGAGGGCTCATCTCCTTTTCGGGATCAAGACCATGGTGATTTATATGTATTTGGATATGTCAGGCACGCCTCTTGGTGCTGGGGAGCGCACTTTGCTGCTGATGGTGATTTGAATGTGTAGTTTAGTGGTTCTCAAACTTCATTGCACCGTGACCCCTTTCTAACAACAAAAATTACTACGTGACCCCAAGATGGGGAACTGAAGCCTGAGCCTGCCCAAGCAGAAGCCCAAGGAATTCAGCCCCAGGCAGGGGGCCTGTAACTGAGCCCCATTGCCCGGGGCTGAAGCCGAAGCCCGAGACCCATTGCCTGGGGCTGAAGCCCTTGAGCTTCAGCTACATGCCCCAGCTAGTCTAATGCCAGCCCTGGTGACCCCATTAAAATGGAGTCACCACCCACGTTGGGGTCCTGACCCACAGTTTTGAGAACCGCTGGTGTAGTGTATATGCATGCATGCTCTATTGCTTCCTATAGCAGAGCCAAAGTGAGCAGGACAGGTTCCATCTTAATAGAGAATACTGTGCCTCTCCATTACACTCCCTCTTCCCTAACACTTCTTTATCTTGCTTATTACATCAAACGCAGTAGCCTCAGATCTAGAAGGCTGTTTACAATATTTTTGTCTTAAGTAGAGACACAAAATAAGACCAATCCCTCCAGTTTGATGTAAACACAGTATTTGACCAGCATGCTGATGCAGGAGCCCATTGCCATTGCCCAAGTCATTTTGATCTGTCTCTATACAAAAACAATGTACTCAGGGCTGCAATCCTGCTTCAAATGTAGTGCTCTGGAATTGATCAAAAAAGTCCCCTTGACAAGAAGCCAAGCTATTTCTTGACAAAGATCATTCAAAATAATCTAAAATTAACTTCTTAAAACCAAAAGTGATCTCTTAAATCACTGAATGTTGTAAAATTGCCGAGATAATTAAGAATTCTACTCATCAGCAGGCGGCAGAATCCAGATAAAAATAACATTCCAAAGTCTTTGAAATCCACGCAAGTATTGGAAATTCATTAGTGTGTGTACCAGCAGTGTGCCCATTTGCCTTTTAATTGTCTGTGAGCAATCTTTTATTGTAAAATCCAATATACAAGGAATTGGAACTCAGCTGTTTTTAAAAATTGCTGTGGCCTGGAATTTAGCAAACACTAGGCCAAAGACAAATTTTTAAAAATAGAACCCCAATGCACTTTATATATACAGGAATGCAATAAATCATACCTTCTGTGGTTCCTGATGTATTTGTGCCTTTATGTGACTCAAAAGTGACTTTGCCTTTAAAACCAATATTTCACAGACTAGTTTATAAAGGTTACTGAAGGCTTGAAAATATGACCAGGCATCTACTAACCAGAGGATCTAGCCTACTAGCCAAAGCCTTTTTTTTTTTTAAACAAAAGTCCCCTCTAGCAAAGTACAAGAACAACACTTCCCAAGGCCTACCCTTAGACACCCCTGTTCTAGGGAGCTGTCCTTACATCCAACTTGGGAGTTATTTCTTCCTGGTAGGTTTCTGATCAGTTTGAAAGCTCCTCCCCACGTCTGGGTGCTGGAAACTTTCTCTATTTCCACTACCCCAGGTACCTCTGGGTGCTACAGGGCAGTTTCTCCAGTCGTCCATGCCACTCTAAACTTTCTGGCTTGTGGCAGGATGTTGGTGGTATTCCCATTACTCAACCTCATCCCAAGCCTCCTGACTGCTAGCAGAGGTGGTCTTTGTCAGAACTAGATAACTCATGAAATGGATGCTGGGATAGGTTAATATCCACCTGCCCCCACTAGAGAATAGCTCTAGTATAGTCTCTCCTGTTCTCAAAAGGGTAATAGCTAAAACACCAGTGCACACAATTTTAGCCTTGATATTGTAGGTCATTTAAATGTAATTCTTCATGTGGGCAGGGCACTCAGATTGTATTTGCAAGTGTTCCATTAAATAACTGTACAATCACGTCAATATATGCAATTGCTTTTATCCAAAGCCATATTTCTTTAACAACAATGTAATGGATGTGTTCGAAAATTTGTGCACACCAAAGCTGTATAATCATTTGTGAGAGTAACTTTATCTTGTGTTCAGGCAGTTCTTCTACCTAGGATTATGTCAGTACTCGTAGTTTTAGTTGTGTTTTAGCTAACAAAGGTGTAAAATCTAGTGTAGACAATACACAAATGTTTGTGTATTATCCTCACTAGAAGTTACTATCATATTAATTAACAAACCATACTGCTGGTAAGATCTCTGACCTCTTTTAAAGTTTTTCATGTGGGTTGTGACTAGGTGTGTATATCTACCAATGGGATCCTGGTTGGAACAAACCCTTTCACACACTTGGGCTACTGATTACAGAACATCCATCAAAAATTACACCATACTTTAGCCTTGTTATAATCTGCCCCTAAAGATCATACTTAAAGTGCAGTAATACTGCAAACAGAAGTAGCTGTATAACCCGTAACTGAAAAAGCCTTTACTGCCACCAATGTACTCCTCAGAAACTATTCCCTTTACTGAGTTAGCAGGGCTTGCCCAGCAGGGGGCTATCATTCTCCATTCATTTCCATGGACACATATCAGAGGAAATACACTGTGTTTGTCCAGTTTATCCGAAATCACTTTTTCCAATGGAGATGGGCTCATGCCACAATATTTGGATATAGATTCTAAACAATTAAATTTTCAGGAGGTTTGGATTTGGGATTTCAGTTCAAGTTCATCTTTAATTTCCATGTTCCAATATTAATTTCTATTGATAAAAATCCCAGAGACTATTCTTCTTCTCCTTGATCCTTGCCGTTCACACAGTGTTTGAGCAGTGAACGATATGGATGGTCAGATTTCCAGTGTTCTTTGGGTAGAACAGCATTGTGTGCCATCCCTTATTAATGCAGGTTCCGCTATAGCAGGGCCAAATTCTTCACAGATAAATGCAGTCTGCTGAGTTCACACAAAGTCAACTGAGGTCAGAATTTTATCCCCCTAAAGGGTCAGTTATGCTGAAGTTCAACTTTCTGAAGCATTTTTCAGTTTTCTGTCCATGATGTTTAACTGATTATATATAATATTACTGTAGCGCTTAGGGGCCCCAATCACAGACCAGGACCTGATTATGGTAGATGTTGTACAAACGCAGAACAAAAAGACAGTCTCTGTCCCAAAGCATTTGCAATCTAAGGCTTGGTCTACACTGGAATGGGGGGATTGACCTAAGATACGCAACTTCAGCTACGAGAATAGCGTAGCTGAAGTCGACGTATCTTAGGTCGACTTACCTCGCGTCCTCACGGCGTGGGGTTGACTGCCGCCGCTCCCCCGTCGACTCCGCTTCCGCCTCTCGCCGCGGTGGAGTACAGGAGTCGACGGTAGAGTGATCGGGGATCAATCACTTCCCGCTGATCCGTCGGGTAGTGTAGACGTACCCCCAGGGCCGGCGCTTCCATTAGGCGACCCTAGGCGGTCGCCTAGGGCGCCAGGATTCGGGGGGCGGCATTTTGTGCGCTCCCCACAGGGTGCACGGGAGCTTTCGGTTCCGCTCCCGTTGCGCCGCCAAAGAAGGATCTTCTGCTGACGTGCCACGGAAAACAGTGGCAGGCAATTGAGCAGCTCAGTGACTGCTGCTGTCACCTGCGGCATTTCGGCGGAGGGTGCTTCTTCGGCGGCGCGATGGGAGTGGAACCGGAAGCTCCCGCGCACCCCGTGGGGAGCGCACAAAATGCCACCCCCCGAATTCTGCCTAGGGTGCCAGAAACTCTGGCGCCGCTCCTGCGTACCCCAAGACAAGAAACAACAGAGGGACATGGAGAGCCAGGGAGTACAAGGAAACAGTGAGATAATGATGGTCAGCATGATATGTAGTAGTCTCAACACAGCAACAACTTTCATACATTTTTATTTGATTGGATTGTGTCTTATGGGCTCAATTGTGGTTGGCCCTTTGCAGTTGCACAAAGTGGAAGGAAGGGTTTCCCAGGACCTTCTTTCGCTTTCTGTCCACTCCACACAGGAGCCACTGGTCTGTCAGTGGTGCTAGCCTCCCTATGGAATAGGCCAGGATGAGGCCAAGCCTACCCAGGAGAGCTTGATTATTACAAAATCATGTGCTGCACCATTTCAAAGGGTGGCTGAGCTGCAGCTCTAGTGTGAACTTCATGAGAACCCCAGGAACACAGTTTGGCTGAGTCAGACATATGTCAACCTGGGATTCCCTGTAACAAGGCCACTCCATCCACCTACTGTTGTCCCCAATAAAATGATGTGCATTGAAGGCACAGTCCAGCTATCTATGTTTAGTGTAAGGGATTGCAAATGAATTCTATGTAGTACATCTAGTCTATCTATAGGCAGTTTCAGTCTTTGGGCCCTATGTAGCCCATGACCACAGGTCCTTGTGATTTTGGGGAAATAAAGATGTTAAGCAGTCTGAGCTTTCTTCTTTTTTAAAGTAAGTTTCTAGTCCCATTTCATTATGAAAACTTAAGCTGATACATGCAAATACATCCGTTTGGATGAAACAAGCAGCTGGTCTTGATAACTCTCCTGAGAATCCTTAGTTCAGCCCTTTCTCCTAAGACCTATATGAACAGGAATCGGATATAGCTGGGATTGTGGTGAGCAATGGCAAAAACTTGCTTTGAAAGCAATCCCAAAAATGCTAAGGCAGGCTTTGGCTATAGCTATCCTGTAAAGTATTGCAGTGCAGCATTTAATCTCTGTTTCATACAGCTTTGCTTGCACTAAACAGAAAGAAAAGATTTAGATGTACTGCTGGCCTTAGATCAGGCTGTTCTAGCCATCCTGGACTTGTAAGAAGCTTCTGATACAACAGACTGTAAATGTGGCTGTTGAAGGCACGGAGTTGCTGGTGTGTTTGGAACTGCTCTCAGTAGTTTGAGTCATATGTACAAGATAAGAATTAGTGAGAGCTGATGGACAATTGTGTGTACTCTCTGAGGCTGACATCCAGACCAACTACAGAAAGCTCAAATACTCAAGACTCTATATGAGTGGACTGTGAAGCAGTTGGGAAGGTAAAATCCGCACCATCATAATCTCCAGTGTTATCCAGATTACTGTGACTAATGTTACAGTTAACATATGTATAGAGATCACAGTCTAAATAAAAGATTCCTCATATATTTGCACTCTGCATTTTTACACATCGTAAACTATAGAAAATTACTAGTTATTTTGTGTCGTCATTCCGTTATTTGGGAATAATCACATTGGTGTGCATTATGTTTAGGACCAGATTTTAAAAAGTGTCTGCATGAGTTGTGTGCACACAAATCCTGATTTGCATACATATGTACCAGTAAACATTTAATTCGAGGTTTGAATGGGCTCACAAAAATGACGTGAGTAGGTCATGCACGTTTTTATATGCACAACCAGGGATTCTTGAGTAATGCTGCCTATGTGAATTCTTCCAAGTTCAAACTGAAAGGGTTTCAAAAATCTTTTTATGAGATCTGGGTCACATGGACTCCCAGCTTGGAAGTTTGACTTGGTTCCCATTTGAATGAATCCAGTTTTCCCCTGATGTGATCTTGCTGTAAAGGCATAGTTCAGTTTCAGGTTTGTGACCATTTGTGTGAATTTCCTGGTTTGTCTGACCTGCAGGGCTCAGCTATGAGGTAACAGAGCTCTGGCTTCTGAAAGATAAATATTTCATTCTAAATTGGGTTATGCTATACTAACTCTAGTCTGAGCCAAAATACTATAGCTGGAGGAATTTCTGAAGGTACTTGAGTGCTGGGCCACACTAATCCAGGTTAGTCAGACAAACACAGGGGTTAGGAAAAAAATGTATTCTGACTTTTCCAGCTGGATCAGACAGTTCAGTTGAAATGCCGCCTCTTTTCTCTGGGAAATCAAATAAAATGGTTTCTTTTTAATCACAAGAGATTGGTTGAGTCAGTCAGGGAAACAGGTGAAATACATAGAAATGACTTTCAGTTTCACTTGCCTCTTGTGATCTTCTCCAACCAGTTATACTTGAAATTGAAATACACTATGTTTCAGCAGGCCTAACAAAGTTAATGGGGCATCCAGCTAGGATGCAAAAATTCACAACCAATTTTTGCAGAGACAAGATGGGTAAGGTTTTATCTTTTACTGGACCAACTTCTGTTGGTGAGAAAGAGAAGCTTTCGAGCTACACAGAGGTCTTCTTCAGGAGCTCTAATATCCTGGGACTAACACGGCTACAACCATGCAGAATACAACTTCTGCAGATAGTTTATAGACACAGACAGCATTTACATAGCCACCCGAACCCTCAAATACTTCTCATTATTTGGGCAGGAAAATTGAAAATACTCCTCCCCACTAGGCTCATGCTCTTGGTTTGCTGTCTAGCCAGTCCCTGGGAGGTAACCAATGTGACTGGCTCCTGCTTCCTATGACCTAAAAGCAGTAGCAGTGAGTGTGGTTGAAAGGACCTGCGTAAAACAGGCATGCATGAAGGGGATGAGAAGGCACATTTAAGTTTTGAACTAAATGGCAATGGTCCTGATCCAAAGCCCATTGAAAGCAATAGAAAGACTCCCATTGAATTTGGATGAGGTCTTAGTTCAGGGGTCGGCAACCTTTCAGAGTCTTCATTTATTCACTCTAAGGTTTCATGTGCCAGTAATACATTTTAATGTTTTTAGAAGGTCTCTTTCTGTAAGTCTATAATATAGAACTAAACTATTGTTGTATGTAAAGTAAATAAGGTTTTTAAAATGTTTAAGAAGCTTAATTTAAAATTAAACTAAAATGCAGAGGCCCCTGGACCTGTGGCCAGGACCCGGGCAATGTGAGTGCCACTGAAAATTAGCTCGCATGCTGCCTTCGGAACCTGTGTCATTGGTTGCCTACCCCTGTCTTAGTTGATTAAGTTAAAATATAATTCAGTATTTTCATTTATATGAAAACAAAGAAAAAGCCTAGTTAAAGCTACATTTATAGGCAATGCAACTTTATTGCAGTAAGAAAATTGCAAAAGGTGCTATTGTCAGTAGTATAAACCTACAGTTATGTGTGTACCTGGAGAAAAATGATTAGTATATTGTCCTTTTGCTATGCATTCCAAGGTCTTTACTCCACATTTGGGGTGGGATTTTCAAATGCACTTAAGTGACTTACGAATGCAGGCCCAGAACTTGTGCTTCTAAGTCACTGAACTGCTTTTGTAAGGCCTAGTATACACGTAAATATTAAGTTGACGTAGCTATGTTGGTCAGGGATGTGAAAAATTCACATCTATGACCGACATAGCTAGGCCAACCTAATCCCCAGTGCGGATGCAGCTATGTTGTCAGAAGAATGTTTCTATCAGCCTATGAGCCTAGCTAATGTCACTGAGGGAGGTGATGTTCCTACACCAACGGAAAAACCCTTTTTGTTGGTGTAGGCTGCATCTATGCTATGGGGTTATACTGCCATAATTATGGTGCCGAAGGTATACCAGTATAGTCCCCGTAGTGTAGACATACCCTAACGCTCACCCTTGGTGCTTAGATTGTAGGACAGGTATGGAAATAATTTCTCTGTTAGGGACACAGTTTGAATGCTAAGCAAGGTTCATTTTGAGCATGTTTATGGTTTGAGTCTAACTACCATCTCGTCCCTCTCTCTATTCCTGAATTATATAACTCTGCTGGTGACACTCATGCTATCATTGGCTGGGGGGAAATCATGAAATCACTATCTCAGTTGTGTCATCTATGAAAATAGAAGTAATTGGGAGGACTAATTAATTAATATTTTTTTGTGAGATGATTATGAAGTGTTTTTTTTTTAATTTGCAATTTACTATTACAATGACTGTGCTCTGGTGTACAAGAGATATATCAGTGACTGGTATTAAAGTGAACATTCGCCAAGGCACGACACACTTACAGCACTGTACAAAGGGAACTTGTGGAGTTTCAGGTACCGCTGTGGCCAATTATGACCTTTTAGTGTTGACTACTGTAGGTTAGTACCATGAATTGTAGCCCTGGTTGTATCTCAGAGAAGGAGGAAGAGAAGGTAAGACAACCTAATTTCTGTTAAAGATTGTGACGTATAGTTTTTCCTTAGGCAATGAGTTTTTCCATTTCATGTTCTCTATTGTTTCTGTTCAATTAATAACATGGATTTGATTAAAATACTGAAAAAATGCTGGAATATAGTTTCACATTTAATCTTTTCAGTACGTGTTCAGTGATTGTGATTCACAGCCTAGAGCTTTCAGGAACATTTGATGTATTCATATGTTCAGTAACGTGACAGTGAGAGAGTGAGCCTTGGTTTCTACTTTTAAATTTTACTCTTCCATAAAACATCAAACAACAAATTGAAGTGTTTACAGGACAATATGCTTGCTAATTCTCTCGCTCAGTTATTGTACTTTTAAAAGATGGCACAATTGGTGTGTAACTAACAAGTACATTTATTTATTAGTTTTGTAAGAGTTTGGGTTAAACAGTGGGAGGGGAAGATGGAAAGGAGGCAGTAAACAAATATAGCATGATGGGTTTGAGAGTACAAATTTAGACACATTTTTATACTAATTAGAATTTCGTTTGATTTTGTCTGTGAAAGCTAGCAGCCATTTGAGTTAGTAAATGTATTGATGTATACAGTTAATCAGAATTGCGTTAAATAGCTGAGTTAAATACACTGTCAGTATCTAGGAGCCTTCGGTTTCATTAAAGTGCTGTGCACTGGTTATGCTGGATTTTTTATTTAACACTTCTCCCTCCCCCACCATCAAATGTATTTGGTTCTCTCTTGATTGTGCCTGTGCACATTTATCTCCAAAAAGGCAGAGTCCACAGAAGTACCATATAAGTGTTTCTTGATCAAGAGCGGGAATAATGTCTGCCTGACACTTAGCCCTGGTAGGATAATAGCACAGTTGGGTGTCTACACCAAAGGGAAAATTTAATCTAAGCTATGCAATTTGAGTTACGTGACTAGCGTAACTCAAGTCAACATAGCTTAGATCTACTTACCACGAGTTCCACGCTACATGACGTTGATGGGAGACGCTCTCCCATTGACTCCCCTTACTCTTCTCGATCAGGTGGAGTACAGGAGTCGACAGGAGAGCGATTGGCGGTTAATCTAGTGGGTCTTGCATAGATCACTGCAGCGTCAATTCTCCGGTAAGTGTAGATGAGCCCTTAGTTAACTGTATGTGTAAGATGTATACTGCACTGTATTTGAGAGCAACTCTAAATTTCATGCAGAATTACATTTTACCTTTTTTCTAAAAGGTTGCCAGTCCTTTTTAAAGCCACACCCCTGCCAGTTATTAGTTGTTTTCACCCAAACCTGCTTTTTGGCACTCTCTCTCTCTTCCTGGATGCTGTGAGGTCAGTGGGTGGGGGGTACTATCCTAGTTGGTAGTTGGAGTCAGAAGCCGTTCCCACCATCGTCCCCCCGCCATGTCCCTCACACAACCATTAGAACATTTTTCAGCCACACTTCGTCTTCCCCACGAGTCTACTTGGCCTCTAGATCATTCCTCACACCCATCTCCATGGTTGTTGGGGAGGCAGAGGAATCTTTGATGGGTCCAAAATCTTCCCCCCACTAATGTGTCTGGTGCTGTACCAATGTTGATAATCAGGGGATCAAGCCTGGAGGCTAATTATTGAGTTCTTGAGTTCTAAACCAGGCAAGGGGGAACTCTAGCTATAATTAAGTACCCAGAGAACCAGTGGATCCCATGATACATCTAGGACCTCTAAAACACACAGTGCATGCAAAAAATACACAGAACATTGTACAATGTGAACTCTTGGAGCCAAATCACCAAATCTTGGAGCCAGGTGAAAACCTATTGAAGCCAATTAAATTATCCCAGAGATGCATCTGGCTCCTGAGTTATGGAGTTAATGATGACAAATATGTTTCAGAAAAGACACATTTTTCTCTGGTGTTCTGTTCTTTTTGTCTTATTGTACATCTGCCTACTCTCCCACTCCCCTCCTACAAACCATTTGTGGCAGAGTTGCGGTATATGCTGTTGTCCTTGTGCAGCAGCCTCACAGTGCATGCCTCCTATGAAGAAATATTTTTAGGAAAATCACACTATGTAGGAGGTAACCAAAGTTTTATTGAAAAGGATCTGTAATATCTAATCTTTTGATTGATGTCTGCAGAGGGGTTTCTTCTTTTAAGGTCTATGAAATGCTGCATACAGAAGGCACTGACTGATCATTTTCTACTATAGTTAGGGAAAGTACAGTAAAACAAAATGTTTCCTCTCTTTAGCAGAGCCAGGTCGTGTACTTTGTGTTTCTTCCTTCAAAATTGAATACCACCATTCCTTGGTTGCAGTCACGATACTCTGTTCAAGGACAAGTTTTTGGCATGAGACAAATACAAACTCTGACCTCTGCTTGAATTAGGAGAACTGTTTTTGTGGGGCATGTAAATAATTTAAGTAGCAGTGAACTCACAGGGCTAGTCTTAAGCCCTGCTTGCTCAAAGGTCAGCTGGGGAATGTGTGCTATCCTCTTGTGTCTCACCTGACATCAAAAATTCTAAACATTAGAGCAGGAAAAGACCTAAATCCTCTACCCAGGGTGCTGAAACCTTTTGGAGTGTGCACCACATTCTCTTGCATAGATTGGATCACAGCCCATCTCCCTCCCATTCACAACCTCTTGACAGCCTGGTACTGTAATATCAGGTAGTAATCAGTGCCATATGCTCTAAAAATACATAGGAAGAGACAGTCCGTGCCCTGAAGAGTTTACAATCTAAAATGTAAAAAATAAACAAAGGATGGGGGTAGGAAAGGCCACAACATACGTATTTGAGGGGTTTATTATTTATTATTTTTAATTTAACCCTCACTGCTTTTTCTCTACCTAATTGTTTTTTATCTATGTAATCTTTGCCTTTACTATCTTTGTTCATTTATTGACAACCCCACCTTTTATTAAGGTCTAGACAGGTAAATTGACCCTTATTTATCCCCCCCACAAAAAAACAACAAAAAACCAACCAAACAAAAAACCAACCTTTAGTTAACTACTGTGAGGAAGGTTAAGGAGCTATCTCCAGTGCTCATTTGCAAAAGGCCAGTGCTGAGAGTTGTTCCTGGTGAACTGCAGGTTGTCAGCAGTCTTGTTCTGCAAAGTGTGATCCATCTGCTCTCTGCTGCCTCTGCCTTCCCTTGTTGTAGGCCATCCCTGAATGTGGAAACTCTTGTCCAGCGTTGTCTGGAGTCTCAGGGTATGTCTACACTACGAAATTAGGTCAATTTTATATAAGTTGATTTTTTAGAATTTGATTTTATACAGTCTATTGAGTATGTCCACACTAAGCACATTAAGTTGGTGGAGTGCGTCCTCACTACCGCGGCTAGCATCGTCTTACAGAGTGGTGCACTGTGGGTAGCTATCCCACAGTTCCCGCAGTCTCCGCTGCCCATTGGAATTCTGGGTTGAGCTACCAATGCCTGATGGGGCAAAAACTTTGTCGCAGGTGGTTTTGGGTACATGTCGTCAGGCCCCCCTTCCTCCCTCCTTCCATGAAAGCAATGCAGACAATTGTTTTGAGCCTTTTTTTCCGGTGTCCCATCCACCGAAACCCGCTCAGCCTGCTGCCTGCCTGGATGATCGGAACCCCGGGCAGACAGCGGGAGGAGCCTCAGACCAGCAGCGGGGGCTCCGTCCGCCGGCTCCTGCCAGCCGGGGTCCTGCTCAGCCCTGCTCAGCTGGCAGACCTCAGTGAGGTCGATCAGGGGTGCCTGGACATACATGGCTATCGTCCTCTTAGAGCACCGAATGGGAGTGACCCCAGGTCCTTCTCTTCTTTAAGTTTTGTCTCATGGAGATTCAGTCCTGCCTGGAATATCATGCGAGCTGGAGGCTTCTGCCTCAGGCTGCTCTCTCAGCCGGCAGCACCGTGCGGTCGCACCTACCCCAGCCTATCCCTTGCTCCTATGGCTCATGAAGCCTGGACAGTAGTAAGGAGCAGTTCAACTTGTGGAATGACAAATCCAGAAGGAAGGATTGCACTCTATGGGCCACGTTAAGATTATTTCAGAGTCCTAGATAGCATTTAGTCCCTATAAAAGGCTTCATGAAAATTTTCCCCTGCCCCTAAGAAAAATGTTAATTTATGAGAGCAGCTGAAAGGGTAAGGAACCTGGAACTATAACTTAGAAAGAGCTTCCATATTATTTAACTCATAATTGATATAATTCAAAGTAAAATTTCACAGCGCAATCTGCTCTAAGACTAAAAATGCAGGAGGGAAGTCAGAAAAAGGAACAGTGACCTGTTTCCACCCAGTTTCGAACTGGGGAATGTTTCGTGTGTTAGGGGAACGTGATCACCACTACCCTAAGGGGCTTTTGCATGTTAGGTGAACGTGATAACCACTAGACTACGGGGCTTCTCTTTTTTTGCTACAGACTTTGCCGAATGCACAGGAATGTTTTCTCTAGCTACAGAAGCTACCTAATGCAATGTCTCTGTCTTTGGCCTTCCTGCTCACAAAGCGGTCATGCCCATGCCCAAGGCTGACACAGCGTGGAGTGCATGTGAGACAGCGACCTGGCTCGGGCAGGATTACTAGCCAGGCATGATACTTTTGCCATTAAGCAAACACAGCAATTCTTTCCTGGCCTCTGCCACTGACTGCCTCCATGCATTACTCTGTGCCCTATCAGCGTGGACGAACTGCATGAGCTCGGAAAACACGTCATCGCAAGTGCGGTTTTTTTCACCTTCTAATCTGCGATAACCTCAGGGACGGAGATGATAGGGGGACTGTAGAAACATTCTGGGGGGACTGCATGGTCACCTGTGCTGCTGAGTTCGCCACGTTGGCCAAACAGGAAATGAAATTCAAAAGTTCCCGGGGCTTCTCCTGTGTACCTGGCTAGTGCATCTGAGTTCAGAGTGCTGTCCAGAGTGGTCACAATGGAGTACTCTGGGATAGCTCCTGGAGGCCAATACTGTCAAATTGCATCCACATTACCCCAAATTTGACCCGGCAATGTTGATTTCAGTGCTAATCCCCTTGTTGGGGAGGAGTACAGAAATCGATTTTAAGAGCCCTTTAAGTCGACAAAAAAGGCTTCGTTGTGTGGACAGCTGCAGGGTTAAATCGATCTAATGCAGCTAAATTCAACCTAAACTCATAGTGTAGACCAGGGCTCAGAATCTTGAGGCTGGGGGTAGTTAAGGGAACCTGCTTAGGATGTGTCTCTGCCCTCACTGCTTCCTATCACTCTCCAGCCACCTTCCCAGTAGAGCAGTTTCCTTTCTATAGGCCATTTCTAAAAAGGTGGAGATAGGGCTTCATCCATTTCCCTTCAGAGATTATTTCCACAGTCTTATAGACCTCCCTTTTCTTGATCAATTAGTGTCTGTTTTTCTAGGTTTCCTGCAAACAGGCAAGAAGGGTTATCACCAGAATGAAAGCATATTAAAGGTTTTCTGGGGGAAAAAGTCTGGTGACTGGATTGATTACTATTTATACAATCCACAGCACCTTTCATCCAAAGGAACCCAAGGTACTTTGCAAACTTTAAGCCTCTAAACACGCCCATCGAGCAATATCACTTGGTATGCCCAGAGTTTAAACCATATGCCAAGATTTTCAAAAGTGGCTAGTGATTTGAGGTGCCTCTGTTTTCAAGTTTCCCATTCAAGACACCTTGGGAAGGCCTGATTTTCAGAGGATGGGTGGTCAACACTTTCTGAAAGCCAGACCCTCTTTTAGGTGCTGTCAGTTGAGCACCCAGCGATTAAAGCAGACAAAATCACTAGTTGGTGTTACCAGTCTTGGCCAGGATGTGTCCTGACTGGTTTCTGTATGCTTCCTCATTGATGCTTTCTCCTGATATCTTAATTGTTTTACCCATTCCCCTTGAATGCCACTTAATTTACAATGTTTATTATGTTTGACGGGTTGATGGCTTCACATTTATTATTCCAATTGCTCAAATTGTGGTAAGGGGATTGCTCTGTCCTTGCAACAGGAAAGACGAGTTCTGGAAAACCAACAGCTCCTGTCTTGCTTTATAAGTAAGGCTGTGATTTAGTCACGGAGATCACAGCAGTCACGGATTCTGTGACTTCTAGGGCTTCAGGAGGAGGAGGCAGGACTGTGGGCCCTGACCTGCAACTGGAACCAGGACCTGGCAGCCCCAGCCCCGCGGCTCGCGCCGGGCCCTGCAGGTGGGGGCCGCGCACACCCCAGCCCCGCATCTTGTGCTGGGCCCTGCAGGCGGGGCTGCGTACCCCAGCCCCGTGGCTCACGCTGGGCCCTGCAGGCGAGGCCACGCACACCCCAGCCCCGCAGCTTCTGCTGGGGCCTACACCCGGTGCCGCACGCCCCAGCCCTGCGGCATGCAAGGCTTGGCAGGGACTGCAGTTAGGACTGCGTGCCTCAGCCCCACTGTGTCCCGGGCTTGGCGGGAGCTGCAGCCAGGGCTGCATGTCCCAGCCTCGCGGCTTTTACCAGGGGCTGCAGCTGGGGCTGTGTGCCCCTGCCCAACAGCTGCACCGGAGGCCATGTGATCCCCGTGGCTGCACCCCCCCCATTCTGGCCACTGGCGCTGGGGCTGAGCTCAGCTTGACAGTCCCCACCCCCATGGGACTACATTCCTCTCCCC
Source organism: Mauremys mutica (assembly GCF_020497125.1). Taxonomy (NCBI): domain Eukaryota; kingdom Metazoa; phylum Chordata; order Testudines; family Geoemydidae; genus Mauremys; species Mauremys mutica. The sequence goes on along the minus strand of NC_059076.1, from coordinate 31,734,498 downwards.
TACCTAGCCCTGCCACCTCTCCCCCCTCCGGGTTATTTTTAGTAAAGAACCGGACAGGTCACGGGCTCCGTGAATTTTTGTTTATGGCTCGTGACCTGTTCGTGACTTTTACTAAAAATAACTGTGATAGACTCTTAGCCTTATTTATAAGCAATGCACTATTGGTGATATCTGTGGTGCATAAATGTCAAAAAGGAAGTCTAGACTCTTGGCAACCTATTCTCTCCTTTCTTTTGCCTCGTTAACTGCCTCGATGTTTCTCACGCTGGTGGTGGCTGCCATTGCTACCTCTTATGTTCCAGTTGTGAAGCTACACAAAGCACTTCCTGTGAGCCAGTGTTATGGACAAGGAACAGGACAGTGGGAAGAACCCAGGAGGGAGTCAGAACATAAGGACGGGTGGGCCTTGGTTACATTGCATTGTCATTAAACACATGTTTATTTTGCACTTTTTGTGTGGTCTTTAAAGTAGAAACTGGGAATTCACTATAGAAGAGGGAAGCTGAAGAACCTAGGTTTTGCATCATGGTGATGGAATATATTTTTTGACTTTGGGTTATTTTGGAAACATTTATGTTAATAAATTAGCTCACAGTAAGGACATAACTGAACTGAAGCACAAAGATGGAGTTTGAGGAACCTAATGATGGGGAAACAGGATGGGATGCTTGTGGGGTCACCTTGAGCCATGAGAGGGTGCTCCAGGAAGGCCTGCTCTGTTACACGGACAGAGAGAGGGATTAGCCACATGTAAGTTCCTGCCGCCTGCAGGCAACTCTTGTTGTGCACAAGGAGAAGGAGATGCAGTGGGGCCAAGCTGCAGCCACACTGAATTGTGTGTGGTTTCAGGGATCGTACACGTGCTTGTAAGAGCTCTGCTTTAATCTCAGTCCAGTTCCAACTGGCTGTACCTAGCAATAAGAGCATCACAGCACCCTGCCCAGACTCTTCCTCCGGGAAGTTCAGCTTTTTTAAAGGCACAACCTCCAATTCCAGAAAGGGAAGTTTTACAGCAGCTGCAGCCTACCTTTATCCCCACCTGGCTGTCCAGGCACAGCTGGAAGTTTGAAGAGTTGGTATTGTGAGGGACCATGGATCCTCATTTCCTTCCCAACCTCCTACAATAGACAGGGGAGAGCCACTCCCTCATCCATCCACCTGCACAACAGTTAGGAGAAACTGCCAGCAGTTAGGGGAGACCTGTCTATCTCAAGAGCCAAAGGGTATCCCAAGAGACTCCACATAGCCAGAAGGCACTTGATCACCCTGCTGCCCACACTGTTTCCAGCAGAGGATGAAGGGTTACCTACCATCACCGTTGCTGTGAGGAACAGCTGGAGTTTCCCTGCAGGACCTCCATAAGAGAGGGAAACGTGGTGCTCTGAGAGCAGCGCATGAATATTTTATTGGGAGGAGGTGTCAGTATGTTTTCCCTCCCCACCCTCCGAGAAATGTCAGGTGTCAGTGGACCTGGGATACTCTTGTGGGGAACAACTTGCAGAAATGTTGACAGCACACTGCTGATTTTATGGATGGAAACCCAAACCTTTGCATCTTATGGGCCAAATACTTAGTTGGCTTCAGCTCTGCATCTAATTGGTATTCATAAGTTTTGGATGCAGTGATCGTATTTGCATACACACATAGCATATTTAGGCATCCAGCTATTTGACAGGCACACACAAATCGATGCCTGTTTTATATATCCATGCATGATAATTATATATGGAAAATATAAAACAACTTTTTGAAAATTTGACCCTTAATATTTGTGGGATCATCAAAGTTAAATGTGGCATCTTAGTTCTGTGGTAATACTACATAATAAGAATAATACACGGTAATAATAGTCAACAAACACAATTGAGGTAGAGGGATATAAACCTAGTGCGAGATAAGGATTAGGCCCAAGATTTGAGCCACTGTCATATGTAACAGATCACAAGACATCTGTTAATGTTTTGGTCATGCCGTTTTATCATTAACTCATAGTGTCTAGTTTTAGTAGTTGTTGGGCCAATTTCACCCACTCAAGTTAAAGGAGATAGACCAGGGATTGATTTGGGCCATGTTGTAAAGAATATTTGGTGGATTGTTTTCCTTTTCCGTCTTTAATTTGGTGAGTTTTAGTGCTGATGTGAGTGAGTTGCAATGTCCCTTGCATAGCTGGCACGGTCTGAGCAGATGCTATGCAAAGATCTTTACTGCACCTCAATACAGCATCCCTGCTCTTCCAACCCAGCCCTGGCGCTACCAGTTCTGTGGTGGGTTTGGAATGTGGTCAGATGTCCACAAGAGGTTGGCTGCTCTTTTTAACTACACATGTCTGGAAGTTTTAGCATCTCCTGTTTCAATAAATGAGTGCTTAACGTATTTGCAGCAGCAAACTACACACCGGAAGATGGGACTGGTATTGTGAGATGGTGCTTTAGCTTGGTGATAAGCAGCCAGGGGATGACAGCCCCATCTGTCCCTGATGTTAAAGCTATACATTACTGTCTGTGATGTTTGGGGAGGGGATGATTATTTTTGTAATTAACAGGATGTTCTTTCTATCTGTTTCTTCTTGTCTCTCTCTTTTAGTGCACAAAGGTAATCATCCCTGTTTATTCCCAACATAGTGCTTTGTAAGTCATCTTAGCAAATGGCTGAAAATAGCCTCTGGCAGTGAATAATAATGACCAATATACTCCCTATTATTATTATTATTATTATTATTTTTCCTCTGTAGAGTTCAGCTGGCTAGGGCAGGCTGAGCTGTGTGCTCTCCTTGCTAACGTCCCCCTCAGAGCAGCGTTTGGTTTGCTGCTTAATGCTGCTCTCCTAATGCAGTCTCACGTGGATCCATAAACGACACAATGAGGACTTGAATATTCCCAGCCTTTTTCAGGCTCAGTCACCCGTGCTTTAGTACAGAAGTCGCTACCTGCAGGGGAGCAGGCTGCAGCTGGTCTCTTCTGAACCCAGCAGCTTTTGCTTCTGTTTTTATTTTAATTTCAATTTAAAGCAAGGGAAGAAGAAAAGGAAGAGAAGGGGGGAAAGACATATCATGTGCTCTAGCACAGGCAATCGCAGCAGCAGCAGCAGCAAGAGCAGCAAGTCATTAAGTCAGACTGCACCATTTTATTCTCACCCTGCATAGAGGTGATGCTGGAAACTGGAAGGAGCTGTCCATCCTTTTCTCCACTTGATGGTTACACAGGGGTGGCTTCTTCCTGGCTCTAGTCAGAAGAGACAGTCTGTCTGGAGGAGTCCCAAAACACCTTCCTAATTTGGTGATGTGTGTCTAAAGGATGGATTTTTTTCAGCTGATCTGAAGCTTGTCTTCACTGACGACCACAGCAAATGTGAAGTGGTTTCAGGCTGGCATTAGGAGATCACCTGACTGCTATCTACATGTGTGTGTAGATGTGTGTGTGGCTTTGATTTAGAACATGTTTATGTTATGCTGACTTATGAGTGCTGCAGAGGCTGGAGCAGAGCTGTGATCTATCACAGGATGCTGAAGGAGGAAGAGTGGATTACACTGTGAAGTTTTGGCTCACCGGCAGGGTCACTGCGAACCCCCCCCCTCCCCACACACACATTGTCTGGATATCCGTCTGGTGGCTATTGATGCCTTGGAGCTGGTGTTTCCCTTTCCAAAATGGCTCATGCTGCTGCGTCTATTAAAAAAGTTCGGGAGGCCGAACTCGATGAGAGGGAGAGAAATCTCGAGAAGGAGAGGAAAAAGCAGCGGAAAATCCCTAGGGAACGGGTAGATCGGAAACGCAAGGTATGAGGAATAATTCCCACCCACACCCTTCCCTCTCTATGCAGGGCATGGACACAGGTGTCCGCAGCAGCACTTGTAATACTCTCTCCTTCGCCTTTCTCGGTATCCTATTCCCCATTTGCCTCCTTCCCCATTATTTCTGCACTCAGACTGCACCTAGGCTAGCTGCAATGAGATGAAAGTGCTACCAGACATGGCAGCCCATAGCCACATAGATACATGCAAGTAAAGATGGCCAGGGGCGCAAATATTGCCTTCCTTCCTCAATCCCCCAAAGACCTGGAGCTCTGTTTCATCATTCAGGGACCAGGTGTTTCATGACTCCAGCTGATCTGAAGCGGTTGTCAGGGAGGGGGCGGGTGTTGATTTTGTGCTTTGCAGTATTAAGGTGCATTTTGTGCTTGGTGATATCCCTTCCCCCCTTTTCCTTCCTATTTTCAATCCACGCCTCTTGAATTATTAGCATACAGCCTTTCCATCAAAGCTGGATGCTACATACAGACTCTGTTCCAGTGCCGGATCTATAGGCTGGGTTGTTATTCAGTCAGGTATCAGTAACTAATACTGTGTTTCAAGCTGTAATTCAGTACATTTACGCTGTATACCGCAGGTGTATTTTTTTAGCTTTGGTTTAAAACACAAGTCTGCAGTCTGTCATTTTCTCTTCTGCTGCTAATGAACATTCTTGAGTCTCTGTGGGAAATAGCTTTGGCTACTTTTATTTCTGATTTTGGAAGGTTTCTATCAATTCCTAATTAGATACTGCTATTCTTAAAAACGGTATTAGAAATGAGGAGCTAGTCTTAATTGATTGCATCCCCTCCTCCTGCCCCCCCAACTAGCAACCCAGAATAAAAGATACAGGTACGTGATTTATTTGCCAGATCATTTTATAGTTTCCAACAAAGATGCAACATTTTACCAGTGTGAGGAAAAAATAGCAAGAATTGAGATTTATGTACCTTAACGAGCTGTTGTTAAAGATGCCTTTAGGACTGAATTGCACTGAGGATGCACCTGCTGTCAGTCTTTTCTTGACCATTATTCTTTTCCTGCCATATCAAAAATCTCTAGCTTATTGTTGTGTGCATTTTAACACATTTCTGACATTACCTTTTGATCCATTCCTAAATAAATTGCTTACTGCATAGTACCCAAGATGGATAATTTTCTCCCTTTCTTTTTGTATTGCATTTCATGTATATTCTCCTGAGACCCACAGGTTTGTCAGTAAAAGGCAAAAAAATAGGATCTCGCAGTACTGCATTTTGATTTACAGCTCCTTTTAGCAACCCTTTGGAGTTCGAAACCCATCTATTCCAGTGGCCTACCTGAGAACTTCAGAATTCATCTTATTTCCATATCATTAAGTAGTGGGATGATTTTTTTCTGATTGCCTGCATTAAAATAAATAAATAAAATTAGTAGGCTGCCTGATACCTTATGGGAACACTGATATGTTCTATCTAGATTTTAAAAGGCTTTGTTTAAAGAGTTCATTAAGTTACATTAGGATTATTTTTATCAGAGCAGGAATGTCATTTCTAATATATGTAGTGTTTGGATGCCTGGAACAGAGCTGCTTGGGGCAGACTGTGATTACTTTACTAATCCCCTAAATGGGACATTCAGCATAAGGTATTTTTTATGATTACATTTTTGATTGTGGAAATTCCTGAAAAATAGCATTCTTTCTCTGCTGGGTGTGTATGTGTGTTTGTCCTTGTTGGAGGGCCTTCACACGTATACCCATTGCTCACACACACTCACGCACGTACATGGCCAGAACATCGGTCATTTTCACTGATTTGCCTTTCAAAAAGCTTTCCCTGGTCTGTACATTTGTTTGTTTCTGACATGGTTACTATGACCTTAATTAAAGCTGGACAGAATTAAAGCTGACCTTCCTGGCATATCCTTTCCCAGAGTGCTGCATAACCCTGATTGGAACCAGGCAGGCGCAGGCTGTCTGTGTGTTTGTAACACGGTAATAGAGTTGGTTGATCAGATTTTCATTTCTCAGAAGCAGCAGTAGGTCATTGCTTGGGAAATACCAAGCTGCTGTTTGCTTTTGTTCCTTGTTAATATTCATCCACTGACCTCACTTCTGTCTCCCTTTTACTGCAGCTGCACACTCGCTGTTACATAAATAGCTGCTTAGGATGCACAACAAACTTGTGTTCAAATGGAGTGGGTGTGGCTTAGATTAACAAATATCTTTTTCTTTTTGTGTGAGATACATAATGGCAGAAGCATGATGTGCTATGCTGTGTGTATATGATGTATGGTATATAATAGATATGTATGCATTTAAATTGACGAAGGAATACAAATCCCTCTACTGCAAAGTGATGAGCATGTCCTGCCATGTGATGAGCCCCCTCAGTTCCCTTCACTGGGAGATGAAAGCCATCAGCATATTGCAGGTCAGGCCAATAATGGCTACAAATAAACGAGTGGTGCTTGATTACTCTCTAGCATCTGGCGCTCTAGTAAGGCGGGGGATACTGTTCTAGCTTCACTATCTATTTAAATTCCATTTTGTCAGGTTGGCTGGATTTTGAGTACAACAGGGGTCCATTTTATTTGTGGAATCAGTAGTGGGAGGGAGAATATGATGATAATGAGGTGTTGGAAACTCTGTCTCAAATATCTCCTTTAAAGATCTGTTGTATACTGTGTATGTGGGCAGCACCCTATTGGCCCAAAAGGGAATTTCTCTTACTTTCTCACTGGCTCTGAAGCTTCCTAATTTTGCCAGAGGAGCAGGATAAGGTTGACTAATTTAGCCCTCCCCTGCTACCAGGACATGGGTTCTTTACTACTTTACTGTACTTCCCATATCTTCCAGGATACTGCAAGGTATGTGGTGTTTGCTGCTTTACTCCGTCCATAGCCTTTTTATTTTTGGTGGGGGTGGGGAGGAAGGGAGGTGTGTTGCATCCTGCTCCTCCTCTTCTCATGAATAGTGGTTGTGCCTGCTACTGCTTATAAGTTTCCCTAGTAGCAGCTGTGTAAAATAGCAATCTTCTCAGTTTCACCAGTGTTTACAGGGTTATGAATAGCAGCAGTGAAACCAACCAGAATCATCTTAATTTCACTGTTGCTGTAGCTTGACATAGATGTGAACAATAGCAGAGGCTCTGGAATTATCTGCCCGCAGTCTAAAAAAACCATCTCCATGAGAGGCGTAGCTCCGAGCGCTGGGAGCACAGCTCCCGGTGCTGTAAAGCACCAGTGTAGACAGTGCACAGCGCTGAAACTTGCTGTGCTCAGGGGGGTGTTTTTTCAGACCTCTGAGTGAGAAAGTTGCAGCTCTGTAAAGTGCCAATGTAGACAAGCCTTTATTTGAAATGTTTACAGTATTGTGCCTTTCATCCAAAGTTCTCAAAGAATCTGCAATCATTAAGGCTGTGTCTACACTGGTCTACCATTTGGACTATAGGGGTGTGAATAGCAGTGTGCACCAAATTCCTATACTGCATCTCCACTGTCTGGGCACTGCGGGCGTGAACTAAAAGGTTCCCAGTTTGCATTAATGTTGTTCTGTTTGAAAAGGATTACAGTCATATGAACTAGGAACCTTTTAGTTTGCACCCGCAGTGTCCATCCTAGGGAGTTACAGTGCAGCACTTTGTACTAACTGCTGCTCAAACTCCTATAGTTTAAATTGCACAGCAGTATGTGTAGACAAGCCCGAAGCCTCACAGTGCTTTTGCAAGATAGGTGAATCTGATCCCCATTTTATAGAAGGCAATCTGTCCCTGGCATTAACCGCTACACAATACTCAGCCATCTGGCTCGTTCACATTCTCCTGCCCATTTATAATACATTTGAAGGCATTCAGAACCTCCTGCTTTCTCACATTCCAAGCAGTTCTATTTTTCCATAGGTGTTGTCTGAAGTAGCTTTCCTTATGCCAAACTGTTAGAGGGGGAAATGAAACAGAAGTATCTCAATGGTCCTGTCTGCTACCACCTTCAATACCCTAAGGGATGTAAAAACTCGCATTCCACTGCTGCTAGCCAATACACACAGAAGGACAAAGACAGCGGTAGAATCAAAGTTCTGCTGCTGTCAGCTAACTTCAGAAGATGTGTGCGTGCAGCAGAATTTAGCACCAGGTAGGTAGTCATAGTCTCGTGAATATTTGCTGAAGACAGTGGCCTTGAATTTCCTAGCATTCGCTGCTTTCCCTCAGTATCAAGGAGTAAAGAACATGCTTTCCCATCATTAAACTCCTGGCATGGTGCGGTTTTCGAAACTGTAGAGAGAAATCATGTTTCATGAAAAGAATGTGACCGGAGGTTTTGGAAGGTAATGCACTTATCGAACGCTATGCTTAGAAAATCATGGTGGTTCTTCGAGAGATGGTCCCTATTGAATTCTACTGAGGGTTATGCGCACGCTCCTGGAGCCAGAGCTTTTCAAAGTAGTAGTGTCTGTTGGTCCTTGCATGTGCTTTTGCCTTTGTGGTTTCACCTGAGACGATAAAGGGTGGGGCGGACTGACCATGTCTTCAGTTATTTCTCACTGCTCCATGGTCTGAGTCAGAGCTGCTGGTTGTTTTCGTCCGAGGTGACACACTTTCCAAACTTCCCAAACAAACTTTTTATTTTTGTACGTAATTGGGATTTTACTGATTTTGTAGTTTTAGTGTTCGTAATAATTTGTATAGGGTTAAAGATTTTGCAACGCCACTTCGGTGGTTTTTCGCCAATCTACTATCCCCTCCCCCCGCACCTGTGTCTGGGTCTGGATTATGCCAAAGATGCTGGGATCCAAAGTCTGCCCTGCCTGCCCTTAATATTATTTTGAGGTTTAAGAACTCGCTGGGCCAGGAAAATGGTAACTTGTCATGTGGTGTGTAGGCTTCATCCTGGGAATGGTCAGGAAATAGTTCAGTCTCTCTGGAAAGGGCCTGCATTGCCTGCTTTTACTGTAAGGTTGTGCATGACAGTGCTCAATTAATGAATTCCCCAGCATTCTCGGAAAGGGAAGAGAGATTCAGAATGAGATGGCAGCCTGGGGGAGAAATATACTTCAGGGAGAGATCTGGGGGTAGGGCTTTCCTCCTTGTTCCTCAGGGTCTTGGCTCATGTAAGAAAGATGTTTATTGCCTTTCACGCAGTGCGGTAAGCTGCCTCATTGTTTAGGACTTGTGTTTAGCTCTGAAAAGGGAAGTGACTTTTCATCATTTTCAGCAAAATACAGTTCCCACATGTCTGAACCTTTCTCCAGCCCCAGGGTCCTTGTTGGACTAACCCTGTTTGGGCTGGTCTTTTGTGGCATTTACTATGTGTTTTTGTCCTCCAGATCAGTGACTGTATCTTCTATGTGTCAGTGTTCAGTTGATGACCACAAGAAACTTCCTTTCTATTCCATAGGATTCCAAGGGGTTCATCTGCTTTTTTGTCAGCAGGAAAAAGCTTTTGATGTTTAATACTTGGTCAAAAAAACAGTAATATCTTTTTTTAGATGGCACCATGCCTTAAGGCCTTTGAGCTCATAACTATTTATTATATACTACTTGTTATTGACTTAGTATCTGCAATGTATATGGCATATTATTGCCATATTGGAGGGCATCAAAATTAGGCAGACCAAACATAAACAGCTAAGTTTCAGGTAAGAGAAAGGGAGGAGACAGTGTCAGACAGGAAATCTAAGTTGAAGAACTAAGTGAAAAACATCAGCATCATCCTGAAAAAAGTATCAGAGGGGTAGCCGTGTTAGTCTGGATCTGTAAAAGAAGCAAAGAATCCTGTGGCACCTTATAGACTAACAGATGTTTTGCAGTATGAGCTTTCGTGGGTGAATACTGCTCATGCTGCAAAACGTCTGTTAGTCTACAAGGTGCCACAGGATTCTTTGCTGCATCCTGAAAAAAGGAAACAAGGCCCAATACACTATAGAAATGGCATAAAACCAGGTCAGGAGAATGAGATTGACCTTTTCTGTACCCCCCAAACTATATAAAATAAAATAAAATAAAAAAAACAATAAAGTATTGGGCTTTGTCTGAGAGGATGCTGTGTGTATAAAATAGACAATTAAGGAACACACAGTGGCTATCTGTGTTTAACTGTACAATAAAGTCAAGTAGTATTATTGCTTTATACTAGTTTTTTCCATGAGAATTTCAAGTTGTCTTTAACAGTTAAACTAGGAACAATACACACAACATCAAGAAATAATAAAAGCCAAGGAATGTAGTTAAGGCTGACGATTACTAATTCCCTTGACTATGAAGGAAAAGGAAGGAATTTCCACTTCCATTTGGAATTTCCTGGCCTTTTTATTAGCTTTTTATTGGTTTGTAGTCCAACCATAACAATATTTATATGCAGTTTTAAATTTTAATTTCCTTGGCTATTTTTAAAGATAAGTTTCATTCTATTGTGACAGAAACAAATATATGTAGACAGTTTTTTCAAGATACATATCTATCCAACTGAACTACTGGTCTCTTGGCTAAATATGCATTTATGCATCTTTTAAAATGAAATTACTACATATTCAGCCTCCTTCAGAAAGTTTTGTGGCAGTGTGAAAGTTTGCAATAGACTGGACACTCTATTCACTAATGATATCAGGGCCCTGCTATTGAACCCAGTCCTGCCAGGTTCTTAGGCGAAAACCTTAGCCACTATGCCAGGGCAATGCACTGAACTGGAGCTCCTGACCAACAGCCTTAGCGCTAAAAGCCTACATGCCCACAGCAGCCACATCCCAGCCCCTGATTGGAGGGACAGGCAGCACTGTCATTGGTACCTGAACTATATAAAGACCCCAGCAGGAAGAGGAAGCTGTCTGAGCAACAGGCCAGTACTGCTGGTTGCTCCTTAGATGGCTATGCCTTCCTTTTGGGGCTACTTATGACCCTCCCTTGTTGCATTGCTGCCTCGTCTGACCCTGCCTTGCACCTCATCTGACCTTGCCTCCCCAGCTCACTGACCCATCCTATTGGATTGGATATTTTGGCTATTGAAACCTTGGTAGAACTCTGACCCCTGCCCTGAACTGCCTTGATATGGACAGAACTGCCTGCTACCCGCGCACATGAGAGTACTGCTCTAGATTGTCCCCGAGCCTGCCTCGGTCACCAGTTATTACAAATGTCTAGATTGTACCTTTGCCTTACTTCCAGAAATGGTTCTAGAGCCAGGCGAGCAGGGTGATAGCCCTGGGCATAAACTTCCAAGGGGTGGTGAACAGCTGCGCAGCTCAGCTTTTCCCCCTCTCTCCATTCTTGATTGGCTGTCCTTTTCGGGGATGTGTGTTCTCTGCTAGCATGCTTATTTGGCTGAGTATGAGAGCGAGGCCCCACGCCACATCTTTTCTTGGCTGAGTAAGACATACTTAGACTTTGGGGCCAGGTAAGGTGTGGAGTACAACCTCTGATCTCTGATACTTTGTTCGATAATGGGTGGTGGGGAAGAGCCAGGAGTAACCAGATCCTTGTCCTCCCCTCCCCCACAACCTCTCCCACTCCTTTCCTACTAATCTGGGAAGGGTTGGAGGAAAAGTAACCTGTACCCTTTCACAAGGGTTGCAATGACTTCCCCCTTACTTCTCAAAGTAAGAGGGGAGCAAGGGAGGGTGTCTGAGTCATGAAGTCTCCCAGAGCCATGAAGTCTCCCAGAGCTTCTGGTGCTGCTCAAGCACCACTCCTTTCTTATAGCTGGACCTAAAGTCATAAATTAGCCATTAAGGTTTAAAATGGTACAAATATCTAGAAATGGCTCTATATTTAATCATTTTACTGCCATGGCACCCGGGGCACTCAGGCTCATGGCTTCATTGTGCTAGGCACTGTACAGAGCAAAAACTGTCCTTTCCCCTGAGGAGCTGACTCCATCATTTTTTGCAGTGATGATATCCAATTGAAGAATATGCCTTCAAATTTTGTTGCAGGATTGTTCCATAGTGTTAATTGCTTCCTAGAGAAATATTAGCCAGGAAAGAGTTGAGTAATGGAGTCCAAATTTTCCACTCCTATTAATTTCTTTTCAGTAAAGGGAACTTTTGCTATAATGTTACTTTATAAAAAAGAGCCATCAAAAGAGGGAAAACAGGCAATGCATTTCTTGTCCCAATCCATTCAGGGTCCTCTTTGCAATAGTTTTACAAATACGGATTTCACTTCAGTAGCTATAAGGTGGTCAAGAATTGAAGAGAGGAAATTTTAAACCTATACAAGAGGCATTCCTTGTAACTTCTTTGGTTTTGTTTTTAAACTACCTTAGCAGAAGTCTTGTAGTGGTAGCATTGTAAGCCAGACTCTTCATTGCCAGAGAGAAGCATCATTGGAAGAAGGTTCATTTCATGCAATTTTTGATCAGACATTTTGAAACCATATTAGGAATGAAGTGTCTCCACCTCATAGCTAACCAATCAAATAGTAAATAATGTTCTGCGCTGTTAATTGAATAATATGAATCCATATAGTTGTTAATGTTCTATGGACCTTGAGAGATCACAAGGTCCTGGTATACATCTGCCAATAAAGAGGGCTTCCAGAGCATGGAATCTATCAGTTGTGTGTTTGAACACAATATGTAGGAAAGCCATTTTGTTCATAAAAGTGGTGATTTGGAGTCTGAAAAACGTGGTGGTTTTTTAATACATATTTTAAGTTGATAGCACCCTTCACTAAGTAAATACTTTAACATGTCTTCTCTATTACTCAGTGAAAGCAGGCGTATTGAAAACAGTACTGTTAGTATACCAAGTGAGGCGTTGTCCCATAGCTAAATCGTTTACTGTGACTTTTTAAAACAGTCTGGCAATATTTTATTACTATTGCACATTGGAACAAAACCATTTTAGTGTAAATGCAATAATTGAATGCGTTATTCTGCATAGCATATGTCAATGAGATCTGCACGGTCATCCCCACCAGCCTCCTGTCATATTCCAATACCCAAATGCAAGTTTAGATACGAATGTCCATTAGTGCACACAAAATAACACTCAAAATAGCGTAGAGAATAGGACTGCACTGGGCATAAATCTGCTATCAATAATTAAGTGTTCTACTTTCTAATGTAATTGAAACCTTTCACCTTGAAATATATTTCTTTACTCCTTTCCAGTGATCATTTAGGACTTGTTTCTAAATAGACACCTCAACTTGCAGTCTTTGCTTAGGGAAATTTCTGTGACATCAGTGGGAGTTGTCTGTGATGGGGATTGGAAGATCATCCCTGTAAATTTCTTACCACTGATGTCATGAATTAAGTGATTTTATTTTTATTTTTTTATTGATTGTGAAGATATTTTACTCTACCTTACTTTTTTCTCCTACCTAACAGCTAGCATCTCTAATTCCTGAAATAATTAAATATTTTATCAGATTTTTTTAAAGTTAGCTTTTTACAATTTTATTTTAACCCAACTCTAGAGCTAAATGACTGATTTAAAGTCAATTACTTACTTGACTCATTTAGCCCCTTTGCTCACAAATTATCTGAGCAGCTTACAATTTATTAACTAATTTATTTGTTGCTTGAAGCTATTTTCAATAATTCTTGGTCTGTACATGGTTCATGAGGAGTTCTCTTTTGGGCTATTGTCATTTTAAATTCAATCTGTGTTGGTTAGTTTTGTTGAATGTGTGATATGACTGGATAAATGTAACTCCTGGAATCTGGTGTCTTATGAGGGTATGTACCATTTACAAGTTCAAATATCTCTTTCTGAAAATATATTTTAATATGCACTGAGACAAAGTTCCTCCTCTACCTTGGTGGGTCCTGCGCTTATTGGCAGATTTGCTCACCTCAGTGATCTTCCCCACAGTCTGGGTCAACTCCTCCTGTGTCTGATCAGGAGTTGGGGAGGTTTGGGGGGAACCCGGGCCCGCCCTCTTCTCCGGGTTCCAGCCCAGGGCCCCGTGGATTGCAGCTGTCTATAGTGCCTCCTGTAACAGCTGCATGACAGCTACAACTCCCTGGGCTACTTCCCCATGGCCTCTTCCAAACACCTTCTTTATCCTCATCACAAGACCTTCCTCCTGGTGTCTGATAACGCTTGTACTCCTTAGTCCTCCAGCAGCACAGCCTCTCACTCTCAGCTCCTTGTGCCTCTTGCTCCCAGCTCCTCACACACACTTCCTCTCCTCTGGCTCTCCCCTCCCTGACTGGAGTGAGCTCCTTTTTAAACCCAGGTGCCCTGATTAGCCTGCCTTGATTGGCTGCAGGTGTTCTAATCTTAATTGGTTCTAGCAGGTTCCTGATTACTCTAGTGCAGCCTCTGCTCTGGTCACTCAGGGAACAGAAAACTACTCATCCAGTGACCAGTATATTTGCCCTCTACCAGATTCCTGTACCCCACTGGCCTGGGTCTGTCACAGCAATTAAAGGCTTAGGGCCTAACCCAACTCTCATTGTCGTCAACGGAAAGACTCAACTTCCATGGGAGCTGGATAGGGCCCTCTGTGAACATTCCTGTCAGTAAACTCATTCACCAGACTATTTACAAAATGGAATCAGACACAGATAAAGCCAATTATTTTTTTGTTTGAGTAAATATTTGTATATGCCTTTCTGAGGTGCTTGTCCATCTCTGTACTATCCAGAAAAAGTGGAAAGTAAACCCTAAAAACATGGAAGGCCAAATTTTGCTCTCACTTATTAAATTCAATGGGATTGCGCATGTGCTAAGGAGAAAAAATGTTGCCAATGTGTGTCCAATATAAAAATGGAGATCACACAGATATAAGTGGAAAGGAACAAGAATAACAACTAGACACTTCCTTTGTGACATAATATACAAGTTGTCTGTGCACTTCTATTTCAGAGATTGAGAAATCAAGAAATAGAACTGTGAAGATTAGATGATACAGTTAAGGTCAGGAGTCAGGACACACTACTGATATGGGACCAGCTTCTGACCTTAGTTACATTGTGGCAAATTCACAGAAGCAAATAAATTTATTCTGAATATACAGTGGTGTACCTGAGCTAAGTATTGTTGATACAAGGAATGTTTCCCTGTCAGATGATGTAAGTGTTATAAAATGTTTGTTTGCAGTGTTGTTGTAGCTGTGTTGGTCTCAGTGAGTTTATTTGTGGGTGTAGTGATTGTCTGGTTTCACCCTATAGTTGACTATGCTCTCCAATGAAAAATGATAAAAGACAAAAACTTTTCACAGATTTTTCACTCCATATCTGATCTTTCAGTCCTCATCTTTAAAGGAAACCAGTATAATACCTTCAAAACTTGAGCCTGGGAGTTTAATTCATAACTTTGTTACACACTAAAAATCATTTTCTTATGACACTGGATTTATGGCTTATCACAACAATCTGTAACTAACTGACCCTCTCTCCCTCCCTTTTTTTTAATTTGTCCTGTGACTTGAAGGGTGTCAACAGGCCACTTCACCTTGAATGGTCCCAAAGCATATGTATTAACTATTTATGCTAAACAATTTGTTCAACAGCGGTGACACTCTTAAATATTTTTCCCAGACTGGAAGAAGAGCTCTGTGTAGCTCGAAAGCTTGTCTCTTTCACCTACAGAAGCTGGTCCAATAAAAGATGTTACCTCACCCACCTTGTCTCTCTCATAAAATATTAGCGTATGACGTTTAATATATAGTGCAAACCCGTACTCACCTGAGAGGTCCCATTTCACTTGAATTAGGCCTGCGTGCATGAGTAACTGTTCACAGATCCTTAGCAGCAATAGTTATATGGATTTTCCAGCGAGGTATGCTCATCCTTAATGGTGAGGTTAAGGCATGGAAAAATTCAGGACATAATTTTGCATATTATCATTTTATAGTTTCACTGTAACAAAAATGTGCCCCACACTGCTGTACACAGCAGTGTTCAAGTTCTTATATGGTGAGTAGCTCAGACTGCATTTAGTTAGAACCAATAAAGGTTAAACCACTGCAATAGCATTGAGGCAGCATAATGACAACCCCCCCTGTGCTATCCTAGATTTAGTAATGCAGGCTTAGTGTTAATTATTTACTGTTTCTTGCTCATGCTTTGCCAGGATGTCTAATAAAGACATGTCACTGTTTGAAACCACTGAAGCTGACAATGTAATAGAAGACTTGAATGGATAAAAGGGCAGTTAACCCTGCTGCTCTTTTCAGGCCAAGGTTTAAACAGGAATGGATCGGCTTTGTTCAGCATGCTTGCTAGGGTTTTCTGTGGCCACTGAAGCAGCGGAGCTGAGGTCTAGGTGGGGGGTGGGAGGGGAAGATGGGGAGAGTGAAGAGAAGGGTCAGAAAGAAATTGCAGTATGTTGATATTACCGCAATCAACCTGCATCAAAGAGAGTAACTGCAAGTTACCTAACACCAGAGCCTGCTGTTCTGATGAGCTGATTGAGAATATGGTTTGTTCAATAAGCATTTTCCATCTGCTACTGAAGAATGTGGGATTAGCCACGGTTAGAAACAGGATACTGAACTTGATAGACCAGTGGTCTGCCCCAGAGTGAGAGTTATACATTGCAATAAACCAAAAAGAATTGTGATTAGCATGTAAAATATATGCTGATGTTTAAGCTCTGGCAGAAGGAAAAATATCCCACTGTCTGTGTAAATTTCTGTTTATATGTTGCTGCTTAAAACATGTGGTTTGATACATTTTAGACATTTGTATGCAGGGGGGGCATAGTGTGGTGTGAGACATTTAAAGGTGCTTTTATTTAGATTGGTTGTGAAATTACTAGCAACCAATGTTGCGGGAGCATCAATAATGCAAGTAAATTCAAAGAACTGATTTGAGCTTGAGCACTTTGAAATAATTGACAGGCCAGGCTGTTAAAGCCAGCGCATCTGCACTGTTCTCAGTGGTTGTGGTAGTCAGGGTCCAGACACCCCAAGGGGAAAACAAGGGGTCTGAACCCCAAAGAATAAACAGTTGAATCAACTGGTTGTATACAATGTTGTTGTGTATAAATATGCATCAGGTAAGGGCTTCTATGACAGCTTGTAAGGTTTTGAACTTGATGGTCATTAGGAGATATGTTTACCGGTTATGGCTGTGAATGTATGCGCATATATATATGTGTGTAGAACATTGTAATTGTAACTAGGGAGCTACTACTGCATCAACTAATAGCAGTGTGGGGAAACACTCAGGCAGGGAGTGGCAGCCCCCAGGTGAGTTGTGTACATAAACTAATGCCAAACACCTAGCATTTTACAACCCAGGGAAAGACAATGGTAGACCATTACAGGTAATAGAAAGACTTTGAAACTGAAAAGAAAACCCTGGTTTTGGAAAGCTAAGGAAGGAGGATAGGTCCATCAATGGCTTTTAGCCAAGATAGTCAAGGAGGCAGCCCCACCTTCTGGGTGTCCCTAGCCTCTGACTGCCATAAGCTAGGAGTAGATAACAGGGGATGGATCACTCAATAATTGCCTGTTCTGTTAATTCCTTCTGAAGCATCTGGCACTGGCCACTGCCAGAGACAAGATACTGGGCTACATGGACCATCGGTCTGAACTAGTATGGCTGTTCTTAGGGAGCTTCCGCTGCTCTGTGTAATCATGAATTACCATAGTCTGAGAGAAGGGGGGTGATGGGGAATGCCCGCAAACCATGTTAAAAGGGAAGACGGTGAAGCGAAGGCCAGCATCTAAGCAGGATGCTGTCTGTGAAACACTGGATACCCTCTGGGACAGAGGGCATTCTAGAAGACTATTAAGAGATAGTTGTTAAGAGTTGTTTGCAGTGATGTTGCAACCAGGGGCAGCTCTAGATATTTTGCCGCCCCAAGCACGGTGGCATGCCGCGGGGGGCGCTCTGCTGGTCGCCGGTCCCGCGGCTCCGGTGGACCTCCCGCAGGCACGCCGCCGAAGGCTGGCTGGCTGCCTGCCTGCTGCCCTCCCAGCGAGCGGCAGAGCGCCCCCCGCGGCATGCCGCCCCTATCGCGCACTTGGCGTGCTGGGGCCTGGAGCCGCCCCTGGTTGCAACTGTGTTGGCCCTGGGATTTTCGAGAGACAAGGTGGGGGAAGTAATATTTTTATTGGGAGAACTTTAGTTGGTGAGAGATGCAAACTTTCAAGCTTACACAGAGCTCTTCATCAGCTCTTTGTAAGCTTGAAAGCTTGCCTCTTTCACCAATAGAAATTGGTCCACTAATATATTATCTCACTCACCCTCTTTCTCAGAGGCCTGGTCTACACTTGGGGTGGGGTGGGGGGAGGATCGATCTAAGTTACCCAACTTTGGCCATGTGAATAATGTAGCCGAAGTCGATGTACTTAGATCTACTTACCACGGTGTCTTCACTGCAGTAGGTCGACTGCTGGCTCTCCCCTGTCAACTCCGCCTATGCTTCTCTCTCTGGTGGAGTACCAGAGTCAACGGGAGAGCGCTTGGCAGTCGATTTATTGTGTCTTCACTAAATGTGATAAATTGACCCGCAATGGATTGATCGCTCCAGAGGTAAGTGTGGACATGTACTAAGAGGCAATATTTCACTTGTTAGATAAGGGAATTTAGCTAATACAGAAGTGTAAAGCCTGAGGTTGTCTCTTTGGTTAGTTTCTGTGTAACTTGTGTGTGTTTTGCTTTTCCTTGCTATTTCATCTTTTAATGTATAATTTTTCTATTAAATAGCCTGTTTATTTTTACTCCAAGCAGGTCTTTGTTGTGCAAACTGTGTGGATTGTGAGTGTCAAAGTGAACTGTTAATTGGGGGCAGGTTTCACTCCTTCAGGAGTGATGAACCAGATGGGAAAAGTCTCAGTGTCAGGTAATTAAGAACTCAGAGGACAGATTTTGGGAGATTTGGGGACAGAAGGGCTATTGCAGCCACCCGGCAAGGAATAACTAGGCTGGAGGAAGCCTAGGTGAAACGTTATGCTTGTAGGCTGGCTGCTGGTATCAGAGCTCTGAGCCATAACATTAAGGTGCCCACACTTATCAGGCAGGTGGTGATCCCCAAAACTTCACAATGGTTACAGAAACATTTGTAAATAGGTTGTTTGAGACTAAAAGTGAATTATATTTGCAAAACAATCAGGTTACCCAATGTTTTCACTAGCAATGGCATATGGTATGTAAATGACTTAGAGTTTTGCCTGAATAATGCGTGCAGGCTCCATAGCAACTAGATGAAATAAATGATACAGCCTCATTATAACTACAGTGATCTCTCTTGAAAAGCCAGCATTTACCAGCTGCTATCACACCATGACACCTATTCTAAGTATACTAAAGCCCTCCAGATACCTTAGTGTGGTAACTCTTGGTAAATGATTACTTTAGATGGTGATCACATGCCAGAATTGTTTTTAAGAATACAAAAAGGAATAAAAAACATTCAAAGACTTACCTTTGATTGTCACAGATGGCAAGCAATGGAAAAGAGTCTGTAGCATGGTCCAAAAGGTGCAGAAAACCGTTCATACATTTCTTTCCTTGTAGTAATTTCCTACCTAGCTCTTTTTACCTGAGAGACACTAATAAAGTCTAGCCTAGGTAAGACTTACTCCCCTGAAATGGTACCTGGTGGTAGCCCTGTTCAGCTGTGAAAACTCAAGAAAGAATCCTCAAACAAATGGAGTCTGAAACACTTTATTCCAATGCACAGCACTGAACAGTACATGGTAGCGATGGTGAATAGCCTCAAAGAATCCTCATCCATAACTGTCTTTCCAGTATTAATTTTGAAACCTGAATCGTTACCATAATCTGTCTGGGAATCAGTTAGTGCCTGTCTCCCCCTACTGGAGCATTACATATTTTATTACTGTCCAGACGTGCTGGTGGATGTGATTTTAATTTGGCTGCAACATCATTCACTTAAAATATCTGGGAGTACCTGGCAACAAATGGTACAGTGCAAGTTACCATCCTTTCCTTGATCATTTCACGTAAACTCCACCCTCCCTTCCCTTGCCTCATCCCAGTAAAAGAGGGCCTCATTGCGGCTACATGGGGTATAAATACCTCTTCTGGTCAGTACCAAGGGCAGTGCAGTGACCCTTCCTGTCCATACCTATAAACTTCCCCCTTTTTTTTTCTGTGGCATGGCAGTCTTTAAAGGGCAATGCCCCTGTTCCTCCAGCTAGCTGGACAAAATCCCTTTTTGGGATGAAGGGTGCAGTTGGGCACATTCTACTTTTTTTGCCAATTTTTGTACATAAAAGTTTTCCAAAATGGAGTATCTCTCTGGAGGGAAAAAAAGCAACAGTTGAACATCTGAGGATCTACTCTACCAATTTACACCAGCAGAAGATCTGTCCCAGTAAGTTTTGTTTTTAAGCATGGGTGCAGAGTTCTAGAGAAGAATTTAATGCTTGTTCTTGGCAGTGGATATGTGGAATAACTGCAATGAAATGGAAGAGAAAAGCTTTGAGGCAATCTAAGACAAGCAATATATTGCTTGTTCTTGAATTTTACATAGTAAGAAGGGCAAATTAGCCTCTATCTATTTAGGCTTAATTTAACCATATTTGTAAGTTATTTGTGGTGTACTGAGCAATAAAATGTTTTTTGTTCTAGCAATACTTGATATTTTCAGCAATGAGCCCTGGTGCAGTCTAAATCATTGGTGTGTTCTAGTAATCATCATCAATCCAGAATATAGGAAGAGGTCATTGATCACTCACTTTAAACCGTCTCTGACTAAACTAATTGTAATATGCAAACATGATGCTACAGAATCAAAACTGTTGAGAAGCAATTTTATTTTTAGAATTGATCTTGGAGAGAATGACATTTAAGATTATAGCAAGAAAAATTAGCTATTTAAACAACTGTCAAGGTAGAACACACTTAATTAGATAAATAGAAACATAAGGGTGAAATGCTGTCCCTATGGGAGTTTTGCCAGTGATTTAAAAAGGGCCAGGATTGTATCCAGAGTGATTAAAAAGCTGTAGATAATTAACCTCAAGTTCTGTAAAAACTTCACACTATAAGAACACTTTGCACTTTACAGCTTCAAATTGCTTTACACTATTAGCTTACACCTTATAACACCTCTATGCAGTAGGTAGGTAAGTATTATTAACTCCACTTTATGGAAAAAACTTGCCCAAGGCTGCAAAAGAGAATCGGTGTGAGAAACTGATCACTTGAATTACTGCATGCAGTTTTATTGAAACTGTACTGCTACACAAGAGTAATAATAGCATAACAAGTTTTATGGTGAGAAATACAAGACAATAAATACAACTTTAGGGCCAGGTCCGGCAAAACTATTTGCAGGCAAAACCTTATTCAGGCAACCTTATACAAACAGTGCCTCTGAAGTCATTGGTACTCTTAAAAAAGTACATTTGGTCTGTGTTAAATTATAACTGTGAAATATAGACCTTAAAACAATTGATAATAAAGAAATTACAATCTTTCTAATTATAGATTTATAGAAAAATTCTGAAAATATCATGGAAGTATTGGAGATAACCGGAACTCAGCAAACACTAGCCAGAGATGTTATGAAAAGAAAGATTCAGTTTGAAAGGCACATTATAACCGGTTCAACAGGCA
The DNA here is from genome assembly GCF_020497125.1 of Mauremys mutica. Lineage (NCBI taxonomy): Eukaryota > Metazoa > Chordata > Testudines > Geoemydidae > Mauremys > Mauremys mutica. The sequence goes on along the minus strand of NC_059076.1, from coordinate 31,713,245 downwards.
GTGCATGTTTACAGGCACCGGAACATAAGAACAGCAATACTGGGTCAGACCAAAGGTCCACCTAGCCCAGTATCCTTTCTTTTGATAGTGGCCAATGCCAGATACTTCAGAGGGAATGAACAGAACAGGTAATCATCAAGTGGTCCATTCCCTGTTGCCCATTCCCAGCTTCTGGCAAACAGAGGCTAGGGACACCATTGATTGATATCCTCCATGAACTTATCTAGTTCTTTTTTGTTGATGGCAGAAGAAATAGTAAAGTGAGATGTGCAGTAATTTTTAAGATGTAGGGTGTGAAATCCTGTCCCCTTGACTTCAATGGGACCAGGATTTCACCAGTAGTATGTATATAATTTATAATGGCACTAGTGCTTTGTAGTGAAGAGTCCAGTGACTAACAGGGTTTAATCAGTATACAGTGTTGAAGTTATGAGTAGTCTGCATCAATATACATAGTCTTTTAGTAATATATATAGTCAGAATTTTATATTTCTGTGCTGAGTTGTTTCTGCCTCCTCAGTTCTGATGTTAGGCCTTGTGTTCTGCTAACATGTTATACATGTGAGTTGTCCTGTTGGACTGTCCAGTATAAATGGTAAAGAAAGGGATATTTTATGAGAAATCTGCTTAGACAAATATTGTTGAAATTAAGTTTTTGCCATTAGCGTGTTTTGTTTTGTTTTACTTGTAACCATATCTGTCTCTTCTGTTTGTACTTATTATCACTTCAATACCTATTCTTTGTTGTTAAACTTAATCTTGTTTTATTACAAAATCATCTCAGTTTTGAGTATTGAAATGAAGGGTAAAGTCCTCATCTAAACAGGCTGGTGTGTATTCTGTCTCTTTGGAGGCACTGAACTTAACTTCAGGTCTGGACACTACCGGGGAGATGATTTTGGGGAGACTTGGGACTGGAAGGGCTGTTTGTGTCACCCTGAAAGAAGTAACTATGCTAGTGGAAACCACGGTGAAGCCTTTGTAGTGTGAGCGTACTGCTGGTATTAGGGCTCTGAGCCAAAGCTGCACAGCACAGAAGCACAGAGGGTTACAGGGCAGGTGGTGACAGATCCCCTTACTGGTCTTGGTGAACCCCGGAAGCAACACAACTTGTTCTTTGGTGTCTTTTTGGTCTGATAGCTTATTTGCCATTGTTTTCTTGTCATTCTTTTTCACAATAAAATATTATGGGAGTATGAGAGTGAAAGCATTTTTGCACTACATAAAGGTAATTTTCTTATAATTAGCTCGTGCAGTAAAAGTGTGAAGCCATATTGTGCCATTATAACTCATGGAACGAATGTGAGAAGAGAAGAGATTAAACATATGCTGTACATTGAGTGCAATTCTGCCCTTTAGAAAATCCACTCATATAATTTAATTTTGGTTCCAGTTCACCAAGGTGCTGAGCAGTTCTTTTGAGATGCTGATTGCCCTAAGCTTCCATTTGCGATAGAGGACACTTACCACCACATTAGAATAAGGCCCTAAGCTAGCCAATCTCTGCATAGGAGGTGGATAACAGAATCTGTACTGGATTCTGCCACTTTGGTTTCTGCTCTTCCTAGTCCTATAGGATGTGACTGAATTATGCTACTTAACTCTGAAGTTGTGTCCACATAGCAAAGAAAAACATGTGGCTGGCCCGTGACGGCCAACTCTGGCTTGTGGGGCTTGGGCTGCGGGGTTGTTTCATTGATGTGTAGATTTCGGAGTCTGGGCTCAAGGACCTGGGGGCGAGAGGGTCCCAGAGCTCAGACTCCCCTGAGGCCAGAAGTCTATTCTGCAATGAAACAGCCCCATGAGCCTGAGTCAGCTGGCAAAGGCCAACTACGGGTTTTCTTCACTGTGTAAACATATCCTGAGTGGTCAAGGGAGTCTTATCTCTTCTAGGGCCCAGCCTGTTCCAACTGAAGTCCAATTGCAAAAATCCTGTTTGACTTCAGTGGGAGCAGGACTAGGCTCATAGAGAACATATATGAACAGCCAAATATTTCCCTAAGCAGACAGCTACTTTCCAGCTATAAAGTGGCCACTATCCTCCTTTTAACGAGTCATTCCTCTGCAGTAATAAAAAAACAAACACAAAACTTCTTTTGTCACTTTAATTGCAATAAGACAATAGGGTTTTATAAAAGTTTCACACATGATCTATTTTCTTGTACTTAACATTTCATTTCATTCACCTAACTTCAGTTCATTAAACTATTTATTATATAATGTTCCTTTTTTAGAATAACTTTCATTACATAATATGCATTGTTCTTCATTCTACTTGTCTGCTTTTTTAGCTACAGTTTATGGGGTTGTATAAATGTTAATTTTCTGGCACTTCTACGCTTTATGAAATATAAAATGGAGAAATTTATACAGGAACTGGGGTCCAGTGGATAGGGCATTGGCCAGGAGTCAAGATTCTAGCGTCTGCCACTGAGCGGTTGCATAACATTAAATTGTCCTGTACATATGCCAGTGTCCTCCACTGTAAAATGGGAATAATTATAATTACCTTCCTTTGTAATGTGCATTAAAATCCATGGACAAAAAGTACAATCTATACAAAAGCCAAGTAGTAGTAGTAGTATGTTAACATTTGTAAACTATTATTAGTATTTATCACTATTATTATTTTTTACAGTGTAGTTTGTTAAGATAAACCAGTTTTAAATTTTTTTAAAGTTTGGCATGCTGGAATTTTTCAGAATGTGTAGGATGAAGAGCATTCTCATACATTAATCCCTGTTGCCATAAACTATTATACTGATAATTACTGGGTTTTTTAAAATTTATTTGTAGAAAATTGGCAAATGCGGTTCTGTCACTTTAAAACACCGGCAGATTTGAGGTTCTGTAGGTACTCATCTCATGGAGATTGTGATGTCTAGCACATGCATTCCATACATCTTAGATTTCCTTCTTAAAAGGTGGTAAACTGGGTAGTTGTTTTTAATTTATTATGTATCCCAGCTAGTGGTAAACATTCAGTATGGACCAAAATGCTAATTTAAAGTTTTAACTCGAATAGTGTCTGTTAAGAACCCAATTCTGCAGTCCTGTTCAGTCTGATTAACACTTATTCAAGTAATCCCTTTGATCACTTCAATCGTGCTACTCACTGAGGGTACGTCTACACTGCATGCTCCTTATGGCAGTGTGTAGAGTATATACATGGGTATAAATAGCAGTGTAGACAGTAAGGCACTACTTAGGCGAGTAGAGTAAAGACACGTGAACCGTAGGGTATATACCCTACATGGCTCTCTACATGCCCAAGCAGTGCCTCTGCTATCTACACTGGTATTGTGTTCTGCTGGTGGAACGTTTCCCCCGCTGCCTCCCCCTTGCCAGAACCTTTCACTGATGCATGTAGCTACAGACTGCAGTGTGGACGCAGCTTGCTTTTCACTGCAGTGTTGATGCCAGTGATGTGCAGTGAAGATGTACCTTGAGAGTAAGGATCGTAGATTCGATCCCTCCCCACCCCAAAATTAAACATAGCTCTAATTCTGCCCAGTAATAATGACTTCTATCTAAATGGAAACGTATTCATTTTCCAGTATCTGAAGTGGAAATTTTGTGACTCCCACTGGGCAGAAGTTCACATCTCAGTGGATGCCACTATAAACGTACTGAAGTCACAAGTGCAGTGTTAAAGAGGAATGGCTTGTAGAACTCTGCAGCCTGTTTTCCACATTGCAATTCCCATGGGCCCAATTTTGGTCCCCTGACATAAAGTCTGAATAAATCATCTGTAAGATTGGTAAGTTTGCGCCCTTACAGATCCAGATAAAACCTTAACTCTCCAAAATGGAACATTGCTATAAATTATGAGCTATAAACATAATCATTTTAAGCAAGTTATCCTACCCAACCCCCACCTCTTCCCAGCTGCACATCGGAGTCATGCTTCTTTGGAAAGAAATATATTCAATAACCTGTGCGGGGTGGAGGAAAGAAATGTCATTGCTAAGAATTTCAGGATTGTATTTCAGCTTTCTTCACTTCTGGGAAACTTCAGGATTAATGGACTAAAAATTTAGTGTCATATTTAGTAATGATCCATTATTGTGTAGAGCTTAGAGCAGGGGTGGGAGAACTTTTTGGCCTGATGGCCACATCTGGGTATGGAAATTGTATGACGGGCCATGAATGCTCATGAAATTAGGGGTTGGGTGCGGGCTCAGGCTGGGGGTGCATGCTCTGGCATGTGGCCAGAAATGAGGACTTCAGGGTGTGGGAGGGGGCTCCGGGCTGGGGCAGGGGGTTGGCATGAGGGGGGAGGGAGAGGATGAGGGCTCCGGTTGGAGGTGCGGGCTCTGGGGTGCGGCTGGGGATGAGGGGTTGGGGGTGCAGGAGGGTGCTCCGGGCTGGGACCGAGGGATTTGGAGGGGGGGGGGATCAGGGTAGGCAGTTGGGGCATGGGAGGGGGTCAGGGGTGCAGGGTCTGGGTGGCGCTGACCTCAATCAGCTCCCAGAAGCAGAGGCATGTCCCCCCTCCGGCTCTACATGGCGGCATGGCTAGGCGGCTCTGCACGCTGCCCTGTCCACAGGCGCTGCCCCTGCAGCTCCCATTGGCCCTGGTTCCTGGCCAATGGGATCTGTGGGGGCGGTGCTTGGGGTGGGGGCAGTGTGCAGAGCCCCCTGGCTGCCCCTACATGTAGGGGCCGGAGGGGGGACATGTTGCTGCTTCCAGGAGCCACGTGGAGTGAGGCAAGCCCCTGACCCCCCTCCATGCTGGAGCACCAGAGCAGGACAAGCCCTAGGCACTGCTCCCCAGCAGGAGCTCGAGGGCCGGATTAAAATGTCTGGAGGGCCGGATATGGCTCCCAGGCCGTAGTTTGCCCACCCCTGGCTTAGAGTTTAAAATATTACTATCTCTGTCCTTTCCATAGGAAGTTAACATTTAAAATTGGAGAGGGTAAAACACATGATTTGAAGGTCATTTATGAAAGGCTTCCTACTGTATATACAGCAAGGCCCTAACTTTCCTTAGCAAATGACTCTTAACATAATTGGGTCCCATTCAGTTTTATTTATTTATTTTGACCTTCCATTAAGTTGGTCAAAACTTTGCCAATAAGTTTGGGTTTTTTATCTGATTAAACTATAAAGCTGCTCTTGACTTCTCAGCCTCTGCTTTGTGAGATAGTGGAGCTATGTGTTAAACTTCCTGCAAAGTATGCAGACCAATCTGATGAAAGAAAAAATGTCAGTAAAGCTGAAAAAAATTGACTGGTAACAAAGGGTCCTGTTTTGCCTCTTATAGAGGAACTCACACTCAAGTGAATGAGTATCTCTTATGGATTCAGAGGGCAGAATTTGACTTTGGCTCATTTAAACTCTGTTTTCTGTCTGAGTTATCATGGATCATTTAAGTTTCAATTATTAGTCTTGTTCTGAGAGTGAACCAGACCACAGAAAAAAATAATCTGTCATGAGGTACTATCAAACAAGAAAGCCACAATGTGGTTGCAAGACATGGAATGTTCCATTTAATTAATCATAATAGTATTGCTGGCAGATCTGGAAAATATTATTTGGTGTCTTTAAAGCTTGATTACATGTAGCTGCACAATCACAGTTAATTCCATTTAATAAATTTACCTAGGAAATTATAGTCATTAACGTTTGCCTACAAATGGTTTGGTAGCTTAGTGTATATCTTTCCTGCACTGGAAAAGGCTGGCCACACTCAAGTTGTTCCTGCTTTATTATGCTGGAAGTTTATCTGTGGTCCTTCTTTTCTTTACTATCATGAACTGTTTATGTATTTATTTATAATCTCATGCATTGCTTTGGGATCTGGGAATGATTTACAATTATTTAAATTGATAAAATTTAGATGTGTGAAATGTACATTCAACATCAAAAGTATTTTTTGTGTTATTTGAAGAAAATGTAAAAAAGAGAGATCATCCTAAAATTCCTAATTTGCTATGTTCATAACTTTAGCATGTATCTTGTTCCTCTATCCTAGACACAGTACTCAATCCAGTGTGTAGATTACCAATGCGAAACTGACAAGATTTCCTTTGAAACAGGGAGTAAAGCAGAGATTAGAAAACATTGTTCCAGTGCATACCAGATCACTACAATACTGGATACTACATAGACATAGAGGTCTCTTTGGCTGAAGATATAAAAGAGATTAAGAACAAGAGTTTTACTAGATCAACACAGAAACTCTTTGATATAGACTGAGACTGTTCCGATGACATCAGTCTTTGGAAAAGAATGAGGTTACTGCTACAGGATGTCTGCAGATACTGTAGGACCCCAAAACAACAAACTAGCCCTTAAGTGATGTAGGGAGTTACGTAGGGAGAGTAAAGGAGTGGTTTTGGTCATTTTGCAACACTGCCTCAGGGCAGGATGGCTTAAGGTGAGTAAGCAGAAGAGGTTCTGTAGTCAAGGATCCAAAATGTGGGACTGAGAGCCTGACAAATCCTCTTGGAGAGATGATGTGTTGGTGGATGTGGTCCTCCTTAAAGTACTCTCTTGGGAAGTCAGTCAGAATCCTGCTCTGGAGCTATGCAGGTGCATTAAAGGGGAAAAGGCTCCATGTTTCCTCTACGTTGCCTTGTGCCGCCATACAACTCCGAGACCCTCTGCCCCTTATCCAACTCCTCGGCCCTAGCCCAGCACCCTTAACACACCGCTCAGAGCAGTGTGTCGGAGCCATCCCTAGGGGGGTGCAGGGCCCGGGACAAATCGGCCTCCTCGCTAGTCTCCTCACCGTCCACCCAGTGCTTCTGCCTGCCCACCTGCCACTCGCGTCCTCACCCACCTACCTGCCCACTGCTCGCCTTCCCGCTAGTCTCCTCACTGCCCAGCGCTCCCGCCCACCCACCTGCTGCTCGCCTCCTCACCCCCTACCTGCCTGCCTGCCTGCCTGCCCGCGACTCACCTCCCCGCTAGTCTCCACACCATCTGTCCGGCATGCCTCCCCCCGTCCACCTGACTGCTGCTCCCCTGATTGCCATTTTCCCGCCTGCCTTCCTCCTCACCCCTCTCCTGCCTGCCGCTCACCTCCCCATTCGCCTCCTCACCCTGCTTGCCCACCTGTGTGAGCAGCGTGTCAGAGCCTGACACGCTGATCTGCCGGAATGTGCAGCCCCGCCCACCCAGAGTGCTGCTTTACCATGCTGTATGCGAACTCGTGTTATATCAAGTCGCGTTGTATCAGGGTAGAGGTGTATTTGAACATTTAAGCTTAACATTTGTTTTCCAAGAATATTACATTGCCAACATTTGAGTATTCAAAGGTTTGCAGAATGAGGACACGTAAGGGCTGTAATGTGCACCACTCAGATTTCGTTTTAGTTCAAATGAATATTCATGGTTCTAATTTGAGGTGAGGGATTCCATTATTTCTTTGCACCCCATTACAATGCTTAGTGTTTACAGAGTGCTTCTGGAAGATTGTCATCTTTTATTTATCACCCATCACAAGTGATTTCAGTCTGGGACAAATGCATTAACTAGAAGCAATATAAAAACAAACTTCCTAATTAATGTATGCAGGCATATGAGAGGCCTGGCAAGTTTCATTTCACAATTCATTAATTTTTTTCTAAGACTGAGATGATGAGCCCATTAGAGTTTATCTCCTAAGAAGATAACTTTGTGTAAGAGTAGAAGCATGGTCTACTGGTTAAAGCTAAGGGCTGGGAAGCAGTCGATCTAGGTTCTATTTTGGTTCTGATACTTAATGCCACACAGCAAGTTCCTAAATTCCCAAACATCCTTGTGCCCATCCCTGTGCTGGGGGTAATCGTACTTAACTACCCTACCTGGCTGTTCTGAAGCTTAATTCATTAATGTTAGTAAATTCCTTTGAGCCCTTGGGATGGAACAGAATATAGAAGTGCAGATATATTATACATCATGTAATGATTCTTGTGCTATGGTAATGTATGGTAAAAATACTAGCTGGAATCCTATTAAATATAGAATTAAAATATAGTGATATTTTTTACTGGTTGTAGTTCAACTAAAGTGTCATTCCATTTTCTAGTCTGTTTACTCTCAAAATGGATATATATATGTATTCAATTTATAGGCATTTGTTCATTAATTCATATAACTATGTTTTGGTGTGTGAATGTGTATGCATCCTCATACAGGAGATATCCAATTTTAGAGACTTGAGCTTAACCAGATGCAGAACAGCTCCCTAAAACAGATTACTAAACACAACAGAACATTGTTTAGTACTAGATATTAATGGAAACCCTGCTTACGCTAGACATATTTAATGGACCGTGAAATAATGGGTAGGCACATGAAGCAAAACAAACTAGAAATCATACAGATGAAATACTGCTTCTTATCAGCAAACATTAATTACAACAAAAGAGTAAAAGCTTACATTACTGGCTGCAATACTAGTAGAAAAAAAGTTGTTAGGTATTGACTTCTTAAGAGTGCTTTTCTGACATTTTTGACTGAGTACAGAGATGAAGAGGATAGTGAACATATAATCTGTCTGGTCCTTTTTCTTCCCTTCCACTGCTTGAAATGTTAGGTGACTCTGATTGTACCTGTGTTTGCGTATCAACACATATCCTCAAAATTCTTATTAGCAGGACATATTTGGCCCCAATGTGATGAGTGCCAGAGACTCCAGAATTGCTATTGATGTGGAGAGAACTCCGTTGGTTCACCTGACCAGATGTAGCCTGTTATGATTCCTGGCCCAAAAGACCCTGCCTAATTTAGATTGACTGCAGCAAGTCAGGAATAAAGATTTGAGTATATTCTTGAATCCTAGTCAATGGGAAAGAGGCTTTCAAAACATTAAAAGCTGTACTATTAATCTACGATGAAGGCGGATTAAGCAGAAAATTATATTTTGTTAACACTTGTCCCCAGATCTGTTGCAGTGGCCTTGCCAAAACAGACTCTTCCTGGAGGTGTGGGTCTCACAGAGCCACGCTGGCTTACGTGTTTTGGGAACATCCCAGGAGTCAACCCTTTTGGCTAGAAGTAGGTAGGAGGATTAATATGATAATAGCTGCCTCCTTAAAAATTACTTCCCAGAACTGTGTTTTTGGATACATTCTGTTATCTTGGAAACAATCCAAAGCAACGAAAGCAAGGTTCTCTAGGGCAGTGCTTGTATCTAAATGATTCTTGTTGCTTAGATGGAAGAGCAGGCTGCCTTCAAGGATAGAAGCTTGGCACTGTGACTTGGCTGATCTGGCAGCTAAAGAGCAAGTAACATTTTGGAGAAGAGGGACCTCAGAACAGATTAGGAAAGATTTGTTCTGACTTTTTAGAAATCTTTGATAAATTTGTAGTAGATGGAAACTGAGGCATTACTCTCTGTTGGTCTCCCTGCCTCCCTTCTTTTCATTCTTTTACTTTTTTGTTCTTGTTTGGTTTTTGTGTTCTCCTTATTTTGGGGAAAAATAAATATAAGTAAAAAAAATTCTTAGTAGCAACGCTTAAAAGCAGAAGTCCTTAATATCTCTCCTTATCCATGACCAATAATCAGAATGTCACTCTCATGTCACTAAGATTTAACTGACGTTATTGGCACTGGATGGCAAGGTCTTTTAGGGAAGATAGAATATGTAGTTCACATAGAACAAATAATAGAGCAGTTATATGAGGTTCTTTCATTCAAACTATATTAAAAACCAAGATGCATCACGAATACACAGTATGGTTCTAACCACTGGGAAAAGGCAACAATGATTTTTTTTGAACAGCTACTACCTGTTAATATAAATAGTTATACCACTGTAAGTACACCTCTACCCCGATATAACGCTATCCTCAGGAGCCAAAAAATCTTACTGCATTATAGGTGAAACCGCGTTATATCGAACTTGCTTTGATCCTCTGGAGTAGTGGTCCCCAACCTTTTTGTGGCCAGAAGCACATTCTTGTTTTCAGAAGAGTGTGGCGGACGCCAACAGTTTTTCAAGGCTTATTCTGTATTTGTACATTAAATAATACAAAACCCTTCATATTTAATATTACATAATATATGAATCCAGAAGATAAAGAAGGTAATTTTACATGTAAAATGTATTAATTAAATTATGCAGAAATTACTCTTTCACCTTACCATGTGAATTTGCTCTTTTTTTATCTACCTGTAAGAAAAATTAAGGAGTTTTTACAAAATAAATATCAGAAACATTTGGTCCATTCTGCAGAGGGCGGAGCGTGTGGTTGGTTTTTTTTTGGCTCCAGTTCTGGGCAGTGCAGAGAGAAGCCTGAGAGAAGCCACGAGGACAGCGAACACCGGTGCCCACAGCCTGCAGCCCCGGAGTTCTGTCCCCAGCAGGTTTGGGCCCTGGCTTCTCTCCCCTGCTGGGCACTAGGCGGGCCCTGCGCCTGGCAGGGACAGAGAACACCGGCACCCACAGCCCTGGAGTTCTCTGTCCCCGGCAGGCCTGGGGCAGCGGCTTCTCTGCAGCCCTGGAGTTCTCTGTCCTCGGCAGGCGTGGGGCCACGGCCTCTCTCCAAGCCGCAGAGAAGCCGCAGCCCTGCGCCTGCCGAGGACAGAGAGCACCAGTGCCTGCAGCCCCGGAGTTCTCTGTCCCTGGCAGGTGCGGGGCCGTGGCTTCTCTCCTCTGCTGGGCACTAGGCGGACGCACATAAATGCCCTGGTGGGCGCCATGGCGCCCGCGGGCACCGCGTTGGAGACCACTGCTCTGGAGTGCACAGCCCTGCCCCCCGCCAGAGCACTGCTTTACTGTGTTATATCCGAATTCATGTTATACCGGGTCGCATTATAATTGGGTAGAGAGAAAGTGCAGATTTGCTTGCTAAAATCTTTTGACTTTGTTACAGAGAGCATTGGCAATTCTGTAATACTCAACAAATATGGATGAATAACACTTTACTGTAAAATGCTGCTTAGTGACTAAGAAGACTTAGTTGGGACTAAGGATATTATTTATTTTTCCGCTGTGCTTAGGAAGACTTAACTAATTGAAATCAGTAATGTTTGAAACCTTTTTGCACACTGAAAGGCGTGTACTTACGCAGTCTCCTAGCTGCAGTATGTTTTGAGGTAGAGACAGGTTTTGCAGGAAAATATGAAAATTGTATCTGTGAAAAGCATAGAAAATTTGCTAGAAGTCAAAATTCACCCTTCCTATACCTCAAACAAGAATAAGTTATTCAGGAAAATCATCCATATGACATAAATGTAATAGAAAAAAAACACATATGGGGAGCCTGTTTTTTTGTTTTTTCCCCCCTAAAATAGTGGCAGCAACCATACAGATTTTTGAGCAGAGAAGGTGGTGATGGAGGATTACAGCCGTCAGTACTGGGACCATTTTCTTCACTTTACTTCAATAGCCTGGAAGAAATAAAATATAATGGTTTAGGCTGGGAGTTTCGAAGGGAGCCCAGCACCCAGCTCCTACTGACTTGTAATGCAAGTTGGATGCCTAACTTCCTTATTCCCCTTTGAAAATTCCTTCCTTAAGCGGTTCATTGTAGAGAAATATGAGGCAGAGGAGAACCTAGGAGTGAATCATGAAGTAGTCTTATTTGTGCATAATATAGGAACCCGTGTTAGTCATCCTAGACTTTCTTCTGAATATCTTTGGAGAAGAGGATTGAAGGTTCCTTACTGAAGTATGCCAAATTCTGGATGAAGTAGTTTGAAGAAATGATACAAAACTTTTTAGACAGTATCACAGTTATATCATGGAGCAAAAACTGGAGCTAATGAAGGGCTAGGGTTTTGAGGAATTTGCCTGGCATTGCATTTAATAGTGAGCAGCTGATGGCTATACATGAAGTGAATTGCCACCAAAAGCAATAGAAGCAGCAAGTTTCCAATAAAATTATAGTATTTGATGAACAAATTATTGTGTGTGAAGGGGATGGGAAATGATGTTACATTTATAACTCTGTGGGCATGATAGGTCTGAATGGGATTCCTGGCTTTCCCATTGAAATTTCCCTGAATTTCAGTGCAGTGAAGCCTTTGCTGCAGCCATGTTCTTACATTACTGCTCCTAATAAGATCCAGCAGTGTTAATCAAAGTGAAGTAGGGCACAATTAAACAGCGCTAAACACTTGTATGTGTTACATAAGTACAGTAAATCTATTTGATACTGCTAGCTCCCATCATTGCTTATAAATAGCTTATGTATGATAAAAATATACATACATTTTCTAATTACTTGTTTAGTTATCAGCTCTACTTCAGTCCAACCACAACCCATTCTCTGTATACACAGCAAACAGAAATATTTTTACATGCTTTTAGGTGAATACCTTTCACACTAGAAAACAAACACGATGAAGACTCGAGCCCACAAAAACAAGGACGTTCAGAATGAAGGCCGACATTTTAGCCACATACTCCACCCTTAGCTCACATTGTTTTGCTTAGGATTGTGGCATTGTTCTGACAGTGTAACATATTTCAGTGCATTTGCTTAAGATTTCTGCAATATGTGAACATTGCACACTGAATTAAAGAAAATTAAGGTCAGTCAATTAAGTTACATCAGTCTAATTTTTCCCAATGGTTCAGCCTGGAGTTTGTCTTAACTGTGATTTTTGCTTGTTTTGTGGTTTATAAGTCAGACTGTTTATGATGGTAGTTTCTCTTATGGTTTAATCACTGTCTCAGTCTGGAGTTAACAAGAATGTTTAAAGATTCAGTGAGCCAGGGAGGAAAGAAGAAGAAAAATAATCTATTGTCGGTGTTATGATAAACTTTCAAATAAAACTTACAATATGGTTGCAATGTGTGGAATGTCCTACCAAACTAATCATAATAGTGTATATGGCAGGCAGTCTAGGAAAATATAAGCACTCCTGTAACACCTTTCACTCAAAAAGCTCAATATTTTTTACAAATATTAGGTAAGCCTTACATCTGTCCTGCAAAGTATATATGTGTTAGATCCATTTTAAACATGGGTGAAGAGAAGCAAAAGCAGAGCTGGGTAAATAACATAGGGGTTCACACTTCCATTATAAAATTAGCTCATAATGAAAGATTTTTGGGTAGATTTTCAGTAAATTTACTCTACAGTTTCTTGATGTGTCTTGGAATTCTTCAAATAGCAAAATATATTTTTAAGATGGTAATTTGCTCTTTGTACAGAAGCACAAATGTGGAGCAACATACATATTTTTGAACTGCATGAGAAAAATAATACATCCATTTTAGTTAATATTGTATATTTGTAGATTGTATGTCCATGTGCTGTACATCACTAGTTTCAGAATCATTTGATGCAGCAATATTTATTAGACATCAAAAGATGCAGCAGGTCAGTAAACTATACCTTTGGACTTGATAGAGCTCAAATGTAATCATCGTCACTTGGATTCTTTCTGTTGTCTCTGATGTGTTCTGTGAAACAGTGGATACTCCATGCCTCTTCCCCAGGGAGGCTCAGTTGCCCTCATATTTGGAAGGGGGCTCCTGGCAACTCATGCTGGACCTTTGAGATTGTACATTTGTATTGGGTTTAGCTTTTTAAAAAGTTATTTTACTGAATGGGAAATGATCTTTCTCTCACCTACTCTCCTTCAGTACTACAGTATCTGTAGATGCAGTGAGTAAAGGAGCAGGTTATCTGTTTTCATATTCTTATTAACGGTTTAGAAACATATGGTGCCTCCTGGATTAAAAGATCTGTCAAGGTCTAGAGCGGATTATTATGCTTAATATATTGAGTGATTCAGTGTATGGAAAATAGTGGAATGATCCTTCCTTTTCCAAATGGCTCAGAAAAGACTTTGTAATTGATTCGCTAGTGAACTTGAAAGGATTGTGGTTGTGGTCATTTGATGATCATCTGTTTATAAAAGTAATTGAATCTTCAGGGGATTTGTTGTTTTTAATGTGTGTGACCAAATACTAACAGGCACCAGAAGAAATATGCAGCTACATCTTTGGGGAGGACAATGATCACATCAGGATCATGATTATAAAACATAAAGGGCCAGATCCTCAACTGATACAAATCTTCATAGCTTCATGATTATCTACTCTAACAGAAGATCTGACCCAATATGCTCTCCAAAAGCCCATGAGCCATAGTGTACTGGATCTTTCTACAGAAGAATCCAGAGGAGTGGAGGACTTTGAAAGGTCCAGTAAACTCTGCATGTTCATCTTCCGTAGATTCCAACAAATCCTCCTCTCATTGTTGGCTCAGGAGGCTATGCAGTAGGCAAAGGATATGTGGCCTTTCCGTGGATCCTAGAAATTCATGAGGAAGGAAAACACCAATGAAACGGAGCTCTTCACTTTCCTCATTTCTGACTGGCTTACTTGGCTATGAGAAGATAAACGGGAGTTTGCCAAATAAGGAAGATACTTCAAAAATAAGTGCCAAGGAATTGTATTGATAAGTTTAGTATTGACCGTATTCTGCTGCTACCTTTCTTTCCCTCTCTGTAGCTCTATTTATCTCCTTTTCTTTGTCTATCTTTATGTAAATCAGCAATATATATTTATATACATACACTCCTGTTAAATTAGCCTTCTGTGTCAAACATGTCTTGAACATGTCTTGAAATATCCTCAATCGGGTTGACCAACCTGTGGCTCCGGAGCCGCATCCAGTTCTTCAGAGGTCAATATGTGGCTCCTTGCATAGGTGCTGACTCCGGGGCTGGAGCTACAGATTCCAATGTACGGGGTAGTGCTCACAGCTATGCCCCAGGCCCTGCTGACTAGTGGGGCTGCTTGCGGGCGGGAGGCACTGGGGGCTGGAGCTGATGGGGGGGCTACTGATGTATTACTGTGGCTTTTTGGCAATGTACATTGTTAAATTCTGACTCCTTCTCAGACTCAGGTTGGCCACCCCTGACCTCAATAGTACAGGCAATTAACCTGTAACAAGTATAGTAGGAAAGATTTCTTCATAGCGGTACAGGGCAGCTTGATTATTCTGGTGCTGTGCAGATAAGTGTGATGGTCTCAAATGCTGTTTGAGTTTAGCAGACAGGGAGCTTTGTCCTTCTGGGGCTGACTAGCAGTATCCTGGGAAAGTAAATCTCTATCTGGAGATTAGATTATGGGCTTGATTTCACTGTTTCTCCCTTATAAGTCTTTGAGTTGCAAGTGTAGAGCCTAAAAGTAGCCTCAAATCAGTGGTCTCATATGCTGTCTGGGGACTGAAGAGTCAGTGTGAACGGAGATGCCACTGTTCACTCAGAAGGTCTTTGGAAAAGTGAAAACAGAAATCAGTTTCAGTAAAAATACTGGAATTAAAAGAGTAAGTGTTTGTTATTGGCAATAATACATTTTATGTACATTTTTTTTCTTGTTCACATTGTATAATGAAGAAAAACATGAGTCTAACATGGTGAAGTACAGTAATATATGTGTATGTAAAAGAAAATTTCCTTTGCCTAGTCAGCTTTTTAACCTAAAGAGAGAGCTTCTCAAGCCCAAAGACATTCTGTTTTATTTTTATCTTTTACAGTTGCTTTATAGACTCTTAGGAAATATCTTCTATCTTTATTGATGTTACTTTTTATTCTCATTCTTGAAACAATAAACATAGACCCTTTCATGTTATACACTGTTTATGCCTGGATTACATTAAATGAAGTGAGTGAGGACTAACATTTCAAATTATGCAAATAGTGAAAAAATTGATCGTGGTAATATAAGGAATGCAATAAAAATTGTTATGATAGTTTTAGCCAGGCAGGATCCTTGAAAAAATATTAGAAAATGTTTAGTATCAGAGGGGTGGCCGTGTTAGTCTGGATCTGTAAAAGCAGCAAAGAATCCTGTGGCACCTTATAGACTAACAGACGTTTTGCAGCATGAGCTTTCGTGGGTGAATACCCACTTCTTCGGATGCAAGAAGTCTTGCATCCGAAGAAGTGGGTATTCACCCACGAAAGCTCATGCTGCAAAACGTCTGTTAGTCTGTAAGGTGCCACAGGATTCTTTGCTGCTTTTAGAAAATGTTTGAGACTTAATTTTTTAGAGCAGGGTGTAATGAGTTCATTTCATACATAGAAGATGATTACATGTTCAATATGTTATAAATATTCATATTAACTAGTGAGTCATTTGCCAATAGAGAGTAAGTGGTTAAAAATCACTATTAATAAATATTCGTAATAAATGTAAAGAATGTTGGCCCTCTGTCCCCTAAGTGTTCTAGTTGCCTTAAAAAAGGTTAAACTATTTTCAAATGTAGGCAATGTGATTCTGCCCTTTTTATCTTTGATTTTAATGGGAGTAGGATCAGCTATAGACATTAGATTCACTATGCATACTCTGTAAAATACACGTTTTAAAATTAAAACCATTACTGAAACCAAAAACTGAGCATTTTTAAATGAAATATTTGCAGAAAAATGTTTGCAAAGGAATTTAATGTAGCTAATTTGAGAAAGCAAACAAGCCAGCCCTGCCTGCCTTGGATTGCTAATATTTCCATCAGTGTTAAAGTTTGAGGTACACAAGGAATTAAAAATACAAAATATTTACCAGTCTACTCTGAAGTCTCAATTTTGCTTTGGGTTCAGTCTTTTCAGATTTATTCTTAAATTTTAATAATCCAAATCTGTTCACGTATCCCTAATGTATATAAAGCATATATTAAGTGACTACAATTATATTATACAAGACCCATCGTGATTAATATATGCAAGGAAAAGATAATCATGTTTTATATTTTTGTATTGATGTATACAGCACTGCACATGTTCTGCTGCTGGATACATCTAGTAATATAGGATCTAGTGATATAGTAGGTGATTTAAATAAACCAAACCATAATAAAATCATAGATTCTGTTGAATGCTGTTGGCTAACTTGAATAGCTGCTGCTTTCCTAGAAGCTGTGAAACATGAACAACTGAGGTAAACAAGAATGGTAGAAGAAATTTCTAACAGGACTAAGTCAGGTTAATTCTTGCTGTAGCTATTTCTCACATAAATGCCATGATTTGGAAAAAAAAACCTGTTTTTATGTATTGTGATTTTTGTGAATTTAGTGGCTGACACATTGCTGTTCTTGATCCACTAAATATTGTGAGATGAAATTCCCAAATAGACACTGCTCAGGATTTTTCCCATTGTTTGTGTTCTGGTTTTGTGTTTAAAAGCAATATTAATATAATTGCCCAAGGCTTACTGTGAATTCCAGGCAGAAATAGTCTGTTTAGCAAATCCTGTAGCATGATTTAAAATAGAACGAATATATTGATACTAGTCTTGGTACATTTTCATATTCTTCTCTTTTACCTGAGAGCCACTTATGTTAGCAAGACTCTCTATCCTGGCTTTTTGAACTCTCTGGCCCAGATTCTCTGGTGTGATTTGTTCAATTTGCACTACTCAGTGGGGGTGCAAATAGGATGGAAGGGAATTCCCTGTTGGCATACAGCTGTTGAAATCACTAGAATCATCTCCTGCACTATCCCTGTGTAGGAGGCATGCCACAGGTGGGAGGAATGTGCTAAAATTGGAGTGGAGCAGAGCTTCACTATCCTAATTGTCCATTGACATATGTTAGAGTAGTCCCAGGGCTGTTTTAAATAATGCTGGACTGGTTTTAAATCAGGGAGGTACCAGTTCCTTGATTTCTCCCACCTTTGTCCTGGACCAAGCAGAATTCAGACATGTTGGAATACCGAGTCCCTCTGAATCTTCTTCCAAGAGTAACACTGCTGTCCTATGGTCTGAACTCATGGACAAGTTTATGTGAAGGACATGGAGTGAGGAGGAGGTGTGCAACATACACTGAAATAAGATTCCTGTTCTAACTAACTACCTGCTTTTTCAGAGCATCACATTCATAAGCCCCTCGATGATTCATCCTGACTCCTCCCCAAATGGACAGAATAAACTTTGCAATATGTGTGAATATTAGATTCTGGTAAACCAAAGGGAGACGTGACTGTCAGCAGATTAAATTGAAGGAGCTCCTGTTTGAGCAACAAAACTGGCTTTCAACTGGAGCTATCATATTGGAAGAGAGGTGGCCTCTTAGGTAACCTATTACAGAACAATTTAGAGTTTTGAAGGTCAAGACCAACACCTTGAATCCATCCACAGGTTGCCAGTGCTGCTAATGGAGTATAGACACTATATGTCCTCAAAATTATATTCTCTTTAATATGTTGGCCTCTACAGGCTGCACCTGTTTCAGCTTCCAAGTTGCCTCTGGTGTAAGCCATGGATAGGTGTAGCAAAGTCTGTATGTAAAATAATCTTTGTACCAAGAACAGGTGGAAAAAAATGCTCTTAACCACAGCTATAACTTTGACATCCAACAGCAGTTTCATGTCCAGAAGAACGCTTATACTGCATACCTGAGTCACAAATTCTGTACTTTTATGAATGATGGTGATATAGTCTTTGCTAATTCTTCTGGTTTCTTCTCCCATTTTATCATCATCATCTTAGGTCAGATCTTAGCCAACTGCTTTCTAATCTTCTGGTTTCTTCTCCCATTTTATCATCATCATCTTAGGTCAGATCTCAGCCCTAATCAGCAGAATATAATATAATGGCTTATATTTATATGTGGCCTGGTGTCCTCCCAGTGGGAATGTCAAACACATTCCACTGCTTCCTTGGCCTTCTGCTGAAAAACAGAGACCTCTAACACTTAGTAAGCTCTGAGTCCTTTTCTCTCCATGTTATGAATTGACATACATGTATGTGGCCACATAAACAGAGATTGTAATAACAGGGCTCTATGAATGACCTAACACATTTTCAAACTTTGTGATTTCATTAAAAAAAAACAAAGAAAATCAATATTTACAGAGGATGTAGTGTGAATGTTTAAACTGGTTATGCATATGTTATGCTAGCTACAGAGATTGAATCAGGTTCTGTTTTCATCTAACAAGGTATAAATCTGGAGTAACTTCACTGGTTTCAGACAAGTTACTCTTGATTTACTCTGGTGTAATTCAGAACAGAGTCTGGTTTATTATTCAGAAACAGGGACTAAGATATTTTAATGTCTACACTAGAGCGTCATAACTGAAAACCAGGCCTTTGTTTTTGGTTTGTTAGATGATAGATTTGAAAAACAATAGTGCAGCCCAGATAACAATAATTGCAAAAAGAGCATGGGAACTTACAAAGATATTGCAAGTATGTCCCTCCATGAGGACTTTGAATCCTACATCCCAAGATACATACTTTGTTTGAATATCATGCCCTAACTAAGTTTGGCAAAACATGAAAATGTTTGCTTTCTGAGTAATTTGCCCTAATGACTTTGAACCATTTTGACAAACAACAGTGATATTGTTAAAAGGACTCTGGCAGAAAGCTTATCCCTTGCTCTGTCAGATGTCTACACAGATTGTAACTGTCTACAAGCGTTATTTCTAAGGAATGCATGCTGCTCAGTGTTCACCATCATTTTCCCCTCCAGCTGATGCACTGGTCTTTCTTTCCTTTTTTTTATAAGCTCATCTCGTATTAATTGACCACTTTATGTTAGGAACTAGTGGAACAGAAAAGCTACCATGGCAGGGGCTGCATTAAGCACTCACAAGGATGTCTGACAGGAAAGGTGCTAGTTGGTCAAATAGGTCCTCTCGTGTTTGGGCTTTTAATATGGGAAATGAGGCAATTTAATCTGGAAAAAATGTCTAACCAGCTGCCCAGTGAATAGATTGATCATTTATGTGAAACTGTTCCTTGGAAATCCATTGTTTTTACAGCTGTAAAATTTATTTCTGAGGTTTTTTATTCAAATCTGTTTGGGCAGAAATCACCAGCAGCAGTAAAGCATAATGGATTTAAGCCTTCACACTTCTCCATTTCCAGCCCTCTTCAAAAATCTGTGATGTGCTATGACATCTCATCACAAGTAGATCTTTTAAATCAATACTTAGTGCCTCGATCCTCTTGGGGTTCCTTGGTTTTGCAGATGTTCTTTACTCAGTGAAATGATCTGCACATGCAAAAGAGTCACCTTCTCACCCAGCAAAGTCCCAGTGTGTTCATGAAACTAGAGAGGAACAATTTTGGTGCTCATTTTAGAACCATTTCCTTTCTCTGTAAGTGTTGTTGTCTTTCATACATTAATGACCGTTTTTCTTAGAATTACCAAATCCATGCAGTTAGGAAATGAGACCTATCAAAAAGAAGGAACAAGGGTCTGCACCAGCTGAGGAGGCCAGCTGATGGAAGAAGGCCTGAAGAAACTAAAGCTCTGAATAAAACTGGGGACTTGTGACACTACATAACACAAAAATGATTTTAAAACAAGATGCCGTTGCCTCTGTACTCTGCTCTCATTGACCCTGATCAGTGGTCTAAAATGTGGAGTTGAGCTGATTGAGGCAAATGGCTTGTTAGCACATCAGCAAGTTGTGCTATTGCCTGAGAATGTTTTACCCACCATTATAATTAACAGCTAAGAGTGATCTGAAAGACATTAAAGAGACAATAATATATATATATATATATATATTTTAAATGTTGCTTGATTTGTGCATTTGGTAGCTCTTCACAGGCTTCCCCTGTTTGTATAGGTCTTCCACACAGCGGTAGGGAGAGAAAAGTTATTTCTAAAAAGAGAGGCATGTTTGTGCAACTAACTCAAGGCGACTCATGAGAAGGTGTAATCCCTGAAACTACCTCTAACTCCTTTTTAAAAAAAGAATACATTTCAATTTGACAGTGTCCCTTTAAGATGAAGAGATACTGTCTTTTCTCCATTCAAGTCTCAGTCTAGCAAAACACATAAATACCTTCTTAACTTTAAATAAGCATGTGTTTGTGTTTTACTGGATCAAGACCTCCGGGCACATGGCTTTGTTGCACATATTTATGAATGAGACTCTGTAGAGGTAATTCAGTGAAGGAGAAAATGAATTTATTTACCAACAACTGGAATATTTAAAATATCCCAATATAGAGCTGATAATGTAACCATAAGGGATCTAACCTCAATTCCTGACAACATGATCTTTGTGTAAAGAAATGGTTTGGTGTCACAAATGAGGGAGCATGACCTATTAATTTGGTAGGACTGGATAGGAGGGGACAGTTCATTGCAGTAAATAACCTCTTTGGCACACTAGTTATATAGATACCAGAATATATACCACACGTGGTGGTGATATTCAAATGATAAATTGGAGATCCATGGGATAAATGAATTTTTCATACAACTTAACTGTTCCGCTTGCCCTCTACCTATTCAATCTGTCACCCAAGGACTTACGTGAACTTTACCTGAACAATTTCAATTAACTACAAGTTCTGTTGTAAAGCTATGTGACATAACAGTATTTCCTCTTTCTTCCCCTAATTGTGGGGCAGCTTTTATGTATCTGAAAGTTAGACCAAAATAAAGCCTGTAACTGTCACATCGTAGCAATGGGAGCCCCAAGAGCACGTGTTGTACCTGAGATTACTTTTTATTCAAAATTTTTTTTTGGTTGGCCTGATTTCAAATTGACAGTGTCCTTGTTAAAAAAACAAAAACAAAGAAAAAAAACAGGTAGGTGGGTGTCGGTGTATGGGTGTGGGGTTTTTTTTTTACATGTACAAGCCTGGGTTATATGAACTTTGTCTGAGTCAACGATTTGGCGTTTTCTGTTTTTTGCTATTTTTGTAATAATAGATGTAACAGGAGCTGGGAATTACCATTGTCTGAACCACAACAGTTTATAAATCAGGGCACTTTATAAATCAGGGCTATGAGAAAATCAAGGAGAACACGAAGAGAATGAAGCTGAGACAATGAGGAACAGATTACCCTTGCACATTTATTAAAAGTCCTTTAACACCATGGATGACAATTACCATAGTGTTGTGGGAAATAAATTATGCAATTTTATAACTGGGCTGTACTCATGTAGTTACTGAAGTGTCAGAGGTCACTTTAATACTTAATGGAGCTTGAACTACCATGAAGCGGCTCTGAGTACTGGTGTATGATCTGTGCGTATATATATTACATTATATTATTACAATCTAAATGTGCTGAAAGCTTTTTTATTAATATATTTTTATACTTTAAGTTCAGGTTGTTTGGATATGGAGTTAAGAATGTAATCATTTAAACTATTTTCCTATTGGGCTTAAATGGCTGGCAGAAATGTTATTGGGGACATTTTGTGAATCAGATTTTATCTACCTCTGCATAGGTATAAATATAGCTAGGTAAAGTATATACCCGAATGCAGTAATATACTGTTAGTTCTTTTGTACATATGTTATCCCATAAGGTGCATTAGTTTATAAATAATACTGCCCAAGGTTTGGCAAGGGAACTGAACCAATCCCATATTGAAAGGCTTATCAATCAGAAAAAAAGTAGGGTTATAAATCAACCTGACATAATGAATCCTATATATGGGTCAATAATCCGAAAGGGGAAAATATCTGCTTATAACTCTCACAGATATGAAGGATAACCGGGTACAAATCAATAGGACACCATGGTGTCTGCTGTATATTTTAATACTGCAATACTTTGAAACTTGAAAGAGAAAAATGTTGGGTTAATGCTTCTGGGTTTTGAGGAACATCATTCAGTTTCTGAGGAATTTCAGACCAAGTTCATGCTACATATACACATTTCCACTTACAGATGGAATGCATATACCTCAAGATGATGTTTTAGCAAAGATACAGCATTCTCTACTACAAGCCAACATTTACTGATACACTGGCTTTAGAGATGCATTTGCTGTCTGCTCTATTTATTTCCTTGTTAATTTTGCTGGTTTTAAGCTCTGCAGGGGAGGTTCTTAAAGTTAAGGAATAGTGGGCCAGTTCCAAAAGAGGATATTCAATAAGCTGCTGTTCTACCTGATACAACCCTGAAGGTCAATACAAAGGCAGAGGGAAAACCTTTATACTCTGATTTAAAAAAATAATAATGAAAATATGGTCTAGACAAGATTTAACATAAACAAAAGGGTCAGAAATTTTTGCTTAAATTACAACTGAATATCTATAAAACCATAGCCCACATACAAATCAATCCAAAATGAGCTCATCATGATTAATAGATGAGTGAACTTTAAATGACAAAAGAATGATTAATATAAATGGTCATGAAAAATGTGCTTGTACGTTTTGATTGTCTTTTGTTTTGTTAAATACCAAATAGATGCCATTTGAATTAATTTGGGTTTCCTTGTGTTGGAAACTTGCAAGACATTAGAAACATTCTGAAATTTAGTGCTTTGTATAAACACAGTCAGACAGAGAGCAGTAGGAAAAAAATCAAAACAGTCAAAGGCATGCAACTGGGTAATTCAATAACCCTCACATGTAGAGGCATTTCACACAGTAGGACTTCAACTCTGTGTGCTACGCAGGCTGACTGTATGCTGGAAAGCAGCTCCCCCCTCAACACCATTTACATGCATAGCTGGCCTAGTAGGTGTAAAAATAGACAGACAGCGCCTGAATTGGAAATGGTCACTGAACGCTGTCTGCAGTTGCTGGGGTTTCGAGTTCTCTTTGACACAGGCCAGCTAGAGAGGGAGGGAGGGAGGGAATGTATTCAAGGGAGCACAGCATAGAAGTGAATGATCATCTTTCTGCATTGTCTAAGTCTGCCCTTTGGGAACACTGGGCACAGTTCATAGTGAAGGATAAACCCACTTGCAGGAATTGATAGAAGAACTGACATGGGCAATGCACCAGTTTGCCAGTCGTGTCACACAGGCAAGAGTATAAGAGCACAAGGGAACATACAGGATTTGGATAAAATTCCTGATTACTATGGATACAACAATGAAGAAAGCAAAGATCCCGAGGCTCAGGTAAGTCTGATGAAAGTCATGAGGAAAGGTTAAGGTCCTAGAACTATAGATCTTAGACTTGAAAGGGACCTCTTTGCTCAACCCTTTTGAGGCTGCTGGATAGTAGTCTCCCCAGTTAAGCAGTGTGGTAGAAGAGTGAGAGAGAGAGAGAGAGTTTAAGCTGTTGCGTTTGCTATTGTGGCACTAAGAGTAACGAAAAAGACAGCTGGCACTATGCTGAGCAGTAGCTTGAATATATTTTCAGGTACCAAGTAGTCTAGGAATGTAGGCAGCAGAGGACTTCATGTGATCTTAAATGCTATGAAAGCATGGATATAATATCGTATTTTAGCATATCTTACTGCCATAAATCATCCTACATTGATAGATTAGTCACTAACTATCACTGGTTTCACTGTTCTCTAGAAATCTAGCAACATTATTTCTGGTTTTGTGGCTCTATAGTAGGGACCCTTGCCTGCAAACTCTTAATCCCATGAGTAGTCCCATTCAAATAAATGGGACTACTCAGATACATAAGGACAATGCAGATGAGTGTTTGTAGGAGCTAGACTTAGGTATGCTTATTTCTTGCAATGTATGACTGTCAGATTAAAACATATGAGTAACTTTCCTGCATCTAAGAGGAAAGAAGCAATGTGAATTGAATGTCTGTGTGTGTTAAGCAGCAAGTGAAGTGCCCTTTTCCTCTGTTGCTCTTATTCCCCAGGCTCAGTATGAATAGAAAACTACAACCAGGGCCAGATCCTGGCACCCTTGCTCTGACTAGTCTTTTACTATCCAAGTAATCCCACTGAAACAATGAGACCAAAAGTGTACTGCTCACTGAGTGTCATGCAGACTTCACACTTGAGCTGATTGCGTTACTTTTGCAGATAGTGCTGTGGTCACCAAAGCTAATTGCCTTGGGGGATTTAATATATGCAGATATTGACTCTGATATTCACTGATTTATGTCATGGCCCTCATGACAACTATGAGATTATCTCACGGCTTTTGGGTCGACTCATTCATGAATACGTATTCCGGATATGTTCCTTGGCATGAATATACCTCTGTCATTGTCTGCTAGGGTTGTCATGGTGAACAAATGACCTACAGCGGATGAAGTAGGAGAGGGGAGAGAGCATCATTGGCAGAAGATCTGACTCTGCCCATATGAATCACAGAGAGGTTTAGCTATCCTGTTCCATGGATGTGATAGAACTCTCAGTTCCACTCTCGTCATCTGCACAATCTCCTACAGCAGAACTGTTCTAGGGTTTGGGCTATCATTCAGCTGCACCGGCTTCATGAGATTTCAGACAAATGTTTCTCAGTGCAAAGAGTTGTCAGTATAAATCAATGTATTTGGCATAATAGAAGCAGTGGCAAAGACCAAGAAGCAAATTCACCTTTCCCTAATGTACAGCCATTTTCACAATCCGAGGTTCTGGCTTCACTAGGAGTGTTCAGCCACCTACCTTTGAGATGGATTCATGCCACTTGTGATTGGTGAAAATTAATGAGGAATGATGGAACCCTTTATAGAGAGAGCAAGGTGCCTGAAACCTTTAAAAACCTTTAGCCTGTGATTTAAAAAAAAAACCCTTTTTTGCAGACTCTGACCTTTTTCTACATAAGGTGAGGTCACTGAAAAGGTGGTAGTAGGCCAAATGCAGCAAAATTATTTTGGATTCTTATCAATCAGGTTTCAGAGCTGCCTGTGGCATGGAGGCAACACTACTTTCATTGGCTCTTCAGGGCAATGGACAGAGATCAAACATCCAGGATGACACTGCCTGTAATACTATTAATCATGAGGTTCTTTTGATTCCTATGTGGCACTGGCATGGATGGAGGGAGTTACTTTAGGGCAGGTTTCTCATTCCACTTGTAAAGGACCCAGAAAATTACAAAGGGCAATTGCCTTTCTTGCATTGGCTTGTGGAGTCTCATTGCATTCACTGTTGTCAGTTCCTCATACAAGATAAAAAGATACCTCTGTAAAAGTAAGTGTCAACCAATTTTGGGGTGACGTGGGAAATCCAGTGACTGTATCATCTCTTCTGAAATACAGGTATAGTATCTGGCACAGTACCTTGTTGTCTTTTTATGCAATTTGCTACTTAACTAGGACCTTGTTTTATGGTCCTACTTTCAGCAAGACAGACTGTGGGTCTTAGTGACCAAAGGAAAAGATTAGCCTCAGACTGAGGATGGTAGCTCAGTGAAAACTTGCAGCAGATGCAACATCCAAAGTTTAATTCAGTTGGTGTACAGCCATCTTGAACAGCTAAATTATTTTGATTAATCTGATCCCTTCTAAATTGAAATTAAAAACAGCTTTCTCTGCTGCTTCAGGCCCCACTCACTAAAGAAATCATTCTGTATGTTGGAAACAGTATTTTCACTCAGCTTTCCAGAATTGTCTGTATTGTGCAAAATAACTTTTTCAAGTGAGATGTCAAACTGCTGGATATGGTGGGTTTTTTGTTTGTTTGTTTTAAGCTAGCAGGGCTCATTTTTAAAAGGCTATTTTTTAAAAAAATCAAGTACATCTGTTGCTAAAGATTTTAAGAAAATAAACTACTCTAGACTGATTTTTATTTTTATTACTAAGAGATTGGTCTCAAATTGCAGAAAACCAGAGTTTGACAGACTCACAGTAATTTTTCTCCCTTCCTTTCATACCCTCCTTGCCTAATCTTGCTGCTACTCTAATGGAAGTGTGGTCTGATCACACATGTGAGTGTTTGAGACTAAGTAGAATAGACTGCATTCTGACCTTTTTGGGGCATGACTTCCACTATGTCATTCTAAGGAGGAATGTTTCCTTCCTTGGACTTGGTGGAACATAGCCATTTCCTTAGATCATGCATGAAGGCAGAAAATGCACCTGGGTAGATTTATACTCAAACACGTGACTAAAATCTTGTGTGACAACTAAATCGAATTTAAATGAAAGTGAAACAAACCTTCATAATACATTAATAGGCTAATACAAAGCCATGGATAAAAACATTCCCAAAATGGGGGGGTTAAAAATAAAGGTCCAAATCAGAGCCTGCTCACATTTTGGGCTCTTCAGAATTCATCCATTATAGAGAAACTTGATGATTTGGCTCTGATTTTTTGGTTTGTGGCCATCCAGCTTATCTGAATATTGTATGTAGTTGAAGGAAAATGTTGTTCAGCCCTGGGTATGGTACTTGAGATTTGGGTACCATTATGTGCTCGGATAAGACATTTTTAATAATTTCAGATACAGATTATTTGGAGACTAAGGACCAAATTCCCTGTATTTGGCTCTAAAATGGTGGTGGAGTTTTATGGATTAAATTCAACTGGGAGTTAAGGAGAGAGGATAATTTACTGATATTATTAAAGTGAAGTATAAAAACATACAAACAGCAGGTGTGGCAATTAATAAAGAAGAACAGAAATGAGCATTTCATCAACCCTGAATACCATCTAAATGTAAATCCCAGTCAAGGGGGTGGTGGTGGTGATCTTAATATGAACAGGCAAAAGGAGATTATCCAGAGGCCAGCTGGTTACTTGACTGGTTGCATGAATCCTATGGAAGCCTAAGAAACCAAGTCTGGTCTCTCTAGCCACAGTGGGCATAAATGAAAACTCCACATTCACCACTCCAATAATGGTGGTATTTTCCTGTACAGTTTTTAGTTTAAGATATACCCTGTTACCAGAGTCGCAATGAAAGAACAGGTGTTCAGTTTTCAATAGTACCCACTCTTGTCTGTGTATCTACTATAGTCTATCTCACCGGAAGAAGAAATTTGAGGGTTTTTTTCTTTTTATGTTAACGGTAAATTACTTTGGCTCTGCAGTTGTTCAACCACATATGTTTTCAGTCAAAAGGCAAAGTATCAAAGCTACTGTTAGATGTTTATCACTCACGATGCTAGTAAAATTCTTTTGCATTTAAACATTTCCCTCTATGGTTGTAACAAGGCATGTAAGAGAATAGAAGAATGAAGAGACTAACACAACTGGGATTATTATCTAACACTCTTTCACTTGACTCCTTTCTTTATGATTTTTGCTATGACTAGGAACATAAAAATGAGATTTTTCCAAGATATTTTTAGAAAGTCTCTTAAGGGTCCATTCTAATGCTCTAAAGATCTTCTAATATTCGTCTGTAGTGTATAAGGGGAGGGGCTCTTTGTTTTTCTTTTTCTAGGATGTTGCTGGCAGTGGTAAATGTTGCCAAATAAACT
Source organism: Mauremys mutica (assembly GCF_020497125.1). Taxonomy (NCBI): domain Eukaryota; kingdom Metazoa; phylum Chordata; order Testudines; family Geoemydidae; genus Mauremys; species Mauremys mutica. Next base: position 31,685,285 of record NC_059076.1, on the reverse strand, counting down.
GTTTAAAAATCAATCAGCATCTGAACTTTGTACTCCAAGATATCGGTGAACTATGGAGCTGTAAGTGCTAAAGCTTGTTCCTCTACTCCCTATTCCTAGTTGGAATCTTAGTTCCATACCGACATTTCAGAGATTGTGCTAAATAACAATGTCCTCTGAAGGAAGTGAATTGGTCATGTCTCATTTGAGGGCATCATGAGTACTGTACCTTCTTGGTGCAGAGAAGGATTATATGTTATTTTATTCAAATGCCAGTCTTATGAACTTCTCCATTATGCAATAGAGATTATCCAGTGTTGTTATAAGTATAGTTTAAATGTCTTAAGGAAAACAGCTGAATATTTTTCTATTTTTTAGTATTATCCAACCATGATCAAGGCTTTTATTCTTTATACCCAACTTCTTTGGTTTTTAATACATAAACCCTTTCAACGTTCTGCTTTCTAAAGTAATTGTGACCAGTACAATCTGGACTTGGATCCATTGATTTGTGTTTCCTTACCTGGGACCTTACATAAAATGTTTAATTTTAAGCACATGGGACTACTCACATGCTTAAAGTTAAGCTTGTTCTGCTGAAGCAGGCTGTATTGATGATGAAACCTAACTATATTTTAAAACCGTATTTGGAAATCTGACACGGCACAATGTGGCAGCCTCAGCTTGGGTCATGAAGCAAGTCAAAATACTGATTCAAAATTTTCACAGGACGGTCATAGAGTGCCACTGATTGGCATGCCTTCCTACTGCAGGCTATGGCATGACTGGCAAGCCTGCCTCAGTTTCCCCTCTGATTCCATGCACACTTATCCTCTAGTCCATCAACAGTATTTACCACCAGAACATAGTTTATAAGAGTCTATAATACAAGTTTCAGACATAGAGTTCATTTCTCACCCCTCTGCAAACAGTCATTAAAGATCACCTGATGTCTTATCCCACGACACCCCACATATCACACACCAGCACCTTCCACCATGCATGGACTCTCTATCAGTCATCTCCTGTCCTTGTACCAGGACAGCTACCCTAGCCGTTCCAACTGGAGTGAAACCCTGCTCTTTCCCGTGGGAATCGCTCTCTGGGGGAGCATCCTGGCTAGGGGAGCATACTTCATTTCCCCTGGCTCTCTCATAGTTCCTCTGAGTCCTGCTCTCCATTCCTGGAGAGGTCAGCAGGTAAGCTTCTCCACCATTCCCCTGCCATCAGTCCTCTTTGACCCCTGGCTCCAGATCTCCAGCTTAGAGCCAGCAGGAAACTCCCTCCACTGATGCTGTTGGGGAGGCCAGCCACCAAACCCCCTCTTGCTCCTCTCTTGCCTTCAGCCTTCTCCCAGAAGCCACAATCAGTCTCTGGCCATTTTTATTTCCTTACATTGCTGACTGAAGCAGTCTGCTCAGACTCACTGGGAGTTATGGTGACCAGACAGCAAGTGTGAAAAATCGGGACAGGGGGTGGAGGGTAATAGGAGCCTATATAAAAAAAAGATCCAAAAATCGGGACTGTCCCTATAAAATCGGGACATCTGGTCACCCTACTGGGAGTCTCCCTAACCTTTTTTTTTAGCCTCCAGGTGCTGCCCAGCCTTCTTAATTAGCCAAGTGGGAAGAAGCAGCTACTCTGGCATGGGGGAGCTGGATCTGCTTCACTTACAGAGGTCAGCCACCCCATGACAAGTGCTGTATCCAAATTTTTCTTTGCTCTCACAAGTCCTTCATTGACTTAGGAAAAGGCAGCTGGCAGTGAGTCCACTATGCCAGACTAATGAATATGGTGGGAGGACTCCTACAAATGTCTGTGGCAGCTAGAGAGCTAAGTACTACAAAGGTTTTACAGAAGACTTTTGCAACTTGGATTCAAACCAAGGTTGATTTTGATGCTTAACAAGTTTTTGCATCACTGTTGTCTGCTGCTACTTATGACTATATTGGCCCAGATTCAGCAAAGTAATTAAGCATATGTTTAAGTCCATCTCTATTCAGCAAAGAATGTAAGCACTTAGTATCATGAACATGTTTTAACTGAAGTCAATAAGACTTAAGCAGATGCTGAAAATTAAGCACACACTTAAGAGCTTTGTTGAACTGGGGTCCATATTGGTTTTGGAAACACGATTGGATTAGCATCTTTACAAATCAATAGGAAGACAATCTCAAGTCATCTGGAAAGAGGAACTACTGATGGCTAAGAAAAACACAAAAATTGCATGGTTCTGGAGTCCTGAAGGAGCAAAAAAAGATCAAGGGTGTGGAACAATGCCATATATCATTATTGCTTTGAGAGACAGTAACAGGGTACAAGGAAACTCAAACATTAATAGTGAACAAATGGGATTTTTCATGTTAGAACTACAAAGCATAGCAATTGAAAAGTAGTTTTTCCCTAAAATATCCTGTTGGAAAGCTATTCAGAGCTCCAGAATCCTGAAAAAATCTCCATGCTGAATGCATTATCTCTATCTTGTATACACTTGTAATACCCCAGGAACTGTTAGCAAGACTTTAATTTCCCCATTAGTTATATGTTTGTTGAAATAAAAATATATGTGCTGGAAGTTAGAGGAAGCTCAGTGTGTCGAATACAACTTGCTGCGGACCCCTTTATCTCTTAAAAACACAAATCTCTGATGAGACCTAGTATGACTTGCTCTGAAAGTGTCACTTACACATATTAAAACTACTTGGAAAAAGCTTTAAACCCTGCATTAATTAATTTATCCCCAAAAAGATGTTTGAGATAACAGCGTATGTGAAAGTTGGACCTTGTTTTATTTTCTTAGCCTCTTTTCTGCAATAACTTGTTAAGCCTATTCTGTCATAGCTGGTAATATTTTTTTCTTAGTGACACTCTAAATCTTAAATATAATTACACACTGTATTTCTTCATGGCTGCAACTTCTTCCTCTAGTAGAAGAGTTCTATAAGCACCTCATATACCAAATAAAGGCAAACTATATTAATTCTTCCCATCTACTTAGGCGAAGCATAACTTTTGGCTCCTAGCTATTCCTTAATAGGACTTCCTATGATATTTAGATTTTTATCTAAAATGTATGCAAGCCAATATTAATTTGTTACAAATGAATGTAATTTTAATGACTACAAAAGTCCAACAAGAAACTGCATCTAAAATAGTACACAACACAAATGGAAATATTTTTTTTCTTGTTTCTCTTTTCCCTGCATGCTTTTATTATAAAAAAACAGGGTTTCTGTAAGGAGTAGCAATAGGCCTGGTACCAGAATTTGGACCCACATGCCAATCTCTGTGATGGCCATGGTGTTCAGATGCAGGATTGTAATTGAGACCCAGATCAGTAGCTATATTGCAAAACTGCCTCCACTGAAAGTTTTGTCAACTTTTTAGTCTACTTCACAACATTCCAAGATGAATTGATCTAATGGCTGCAAATGCCTAAAATACATGTGAGAAGTATTCGCATGTGCTCTATGTACTTAAAGGAATAGAATTCTTTTTACCAAAACCGTTTCTGACAACTGTCACCTCCAGCCTCCGTAGAGGGGTAGTAAGTATAATGGGTCAAAGCCACTGAGATTAAAGCAATAGTTAAATTGTTCTCCAAAGAGAGATCAATCAGTTGCATGTTGATAGAGGGTCCTTGGCTTGTGCATGGACTCCCATACAGGAAAAGTTGCCTTTCCATTTTGGTCATCTTTTCAGTAATTCATATGATTAAATTTGCTTGCTGGAAATTAGGTTTGAGAAGATGAGATGATTGCAAAGCTTTGTTGTGCCCTTTCCTTATACATGAATGCTATTCAAAGAATTTTTAATAATGTACCTATTTGTTTATTCAGATTGCTGTTTTAGTTAAAAAAAAAATTAGCTCTGAATTAACTAATTCTGTGCCTTTTATAAGGAAAAGGCATATGCCAGGACGAGTAATAAGAAGATACCTGTGCAACTTGAATGTTTGGAGAAATTTGCACAATTGGTTGAAACACAGAAACAGTAATAAAATTACTGAGTTATTTGAAATTGACACCTTACATGATAATTGAGCAAGTCATTTAAGTACTCTGTAAAACCTATCTCAAAGGAAAGTATGTTGGAAATGAAAAATGCTACTCCATATATACTTAGTTTGAAAGTACATATGAAATCTGCATACTCTTAATAAAGCTTGGGAAATGACTCTTCATCGCTGATATAATTACTTCGCTTTATTCAGCCTTTTACAGACCTACCAGGGTCAGATCACTGAGCCTATTTTACTGCAAGTGAAAGACTTAGGGTACGTCTACACTACGGGATTATTCCGAATTTACATAAACCGGTTTAGTAAAACAGATTGTATAAAATCGAGTGCACGTGGCCACACTAAACACATTAATTCGGTGGTGTGCGTCCATGGTCCGAGGCTAGCATCGATTTCTGGAGCGTTGCACTGTGGGTAGCTATTCCGTAGCTATCCCATAGTTCCCGCAGTCTCCCCCGCCCCTTGGAATTCTGGGTTGAGATCCCAGTGCCTGATGGGGCAAAAATCATTGTCGCGGGTGGTTCTGGGTAAATGTCGTCAGTCACTCCTTCCTCTGGGAAAGCAACGGCAGACAATCATTTCGCGCCCTTTTTCCCTGGATTGCCCTGGCAGACGCCATAGGATGGCAACCATGGAGCCTGCTTTGCCTTTTGTCACTGTCACCGTATGTGTACTAGATGCCGCTGAAAGAGGCGATTCAGCAGCGCTACACAGCAGCATTCATTTGCTTTTGCATGATAGCAGAGATGGTTATCAGCCGTTCTGTACCGTCTACCATGCCATTGTAAATTGGCAATGAGATGACGGTTACCAATCCTTCTGTGCTGTACCTTCTGCTGCTGTCATAGGTGCCCCTGGCTGAGATCGGCCGGGGGCACAAAAGACAAAAATGGGAACGACTCCCCGAGTCAATCCCTCCTTTATGGTATCTAAAAATAGAATCAGTCCTGCCTAGAATATGGGGCAAGTGTATCAGAGAACCAGAGAGCACAGCCGTTCTGTGTCAGATCCCGCAGAAATGATGAGCTGCATGCCATTCACAGCGGGTGCTCCTGCAACAACCCCACCTGTTGCTTCCCTCCTCCCCCAGCCTTCCTCGTCTACCATTGCAGTGTCCCCCCATTTCTGTGATGAAGTAATAAAGAATGCAGGAATAAGAAACAGTGACTTGTTAGTGAGATGAAATGACGGGAAGGCAGCCTCCAGCTGCTATGATTGTCCAGACAGGACATTAAGCAGTGTGGGGGAGAGGAGACCAGCATCCCGCTGCTATGATAGTCCAGGCAGTACAGAATCTTTTCTTTGCACATGAAGGGCGGGGGCTGATGGAGCTCAGCCCTCTGTTGCTATGATGAAGACGGTTACCAGCCGTTCTGTACCGTCTACTGGGAATGACGGGGAGGCCAGTCAGGAGCACTCATGGTCTGATGATGAGGACGGATACCAGTCCTTCTGTACTATACCATCTGCCACAAGGCTGATGATGACGATGATGGATAGCAGTCATATTGCACCATCAGCCACCAAGGAGGGGGGGCGAGGATGCTACAGTTCAGTGCCGCAGCATCGCGTCTACCAGCAGCATTCAGTAGACATAGGGTGACATTTAAAAGAGTCAAGAGACAATTTTTTTCCCCTTTCCTTCTGGGGGTGGGTGGCGGGGTAAATTGACGAGCTATGCCCTGAACCACCGCGGACAATGGGTTTGACCCTACAGGCATTGGGAGCTCAGCCAAGAATGCAAATGCTTTTCGGAGACTGCAGGAACTGTGGGATAGCTTGAGTCCTCAGTCCCCCCTCCCTCCCTCCATGAGCGTCCATTTTATTCTTTGGCTTTCCATTACGCTTGTCACGCAGCACTGTGCTGAGTCCCTGCTGTGGCCTATGTCTGGAGATTTTTTAAAAATGCTTTGGAATTTCGTCTTCTGTAACGAAGCTCTGATAGAACAGATTTGTCTGCCCATACAGTGATCACATCTGTACGGTCCATGCTGGAGCTCTTTTTGGATTTGGGACTGCATCGTCACCTGTGCAGATCAGAGCTCCACGTTGGGCAAGCAGGAAATGATATTCAAAAGTTCGCGGGGCTTTTCCTGTCTACCTGGCCAGTGCATCCGAGTTCAGATTGCTGTCCAGAGCGGTCAGTGGTGCACTGTGGGATACCGCCCGGAGGCCAATACCGTCGATTTGTGGCCACACTAACCCTAATCCGATATGGTAATACCGATATTAGCGCTACTCCTCTCATTGGGGAGGAGTACAGAAACCGGTTTAAAGAGCCCTTTATATCGATATAAAGGGCCTCTTAGTGTGGATGGGTGCGGCGTTAAATCGGTTTAACGCTCCTAAAACCGGTTTAAACGCGTAGTGTAGACCAGGCCTTAGCTTTGCCAGTAGCCTGCATATCAGAGAGTTTGATAATGTGCTGTGATACTCTTCTCAAAAAATGCCTTGGCATTCTGGCTCATAGCTCCATCTTAAGCATGCTATTCACAAAGCCATGTCACTGTTCAACGGTGATGCCCTCTGGAGAGCACCAGCACTTTGAGATCAGTATAAAAGATTGTTCTGAACATAGAAGATAAGATGCAAATAGATAAGAAATTGTAGCTCTCAGTGCTTTGCAGCAAAGTTTTCTACATAAAAATATCTTCTTTTTGAGTCTCATTCATTTGAATATGGTGAGATAAAACAATTACTATGTTGGCAAAAAAAATTCATATAAAATATGCAGTGTAAGGATGCAGCTTCTGTGCAGTTTTATAGAGTTACACCCAATTGCATGCTGTCTGGTTTTAAACATATGGTCTCTGAAACCAGAGATTAATCAGATCAATTGGGACAAAAATTTAATGGTTGCCCCAAGGATATGATGGTAAATTTAACACTATAGGAAGTCTGGCATAATACAAAACTAATGAGAAATGTTTTCATGTTGTTATAAAGTGTGTGTGTGTGTGTGTGCGCGCATCTTGTAGCTGCTTGGAAACATCAAAAAAAGACAAAAAACAGATCGTAGACCATGTGGTTTTATTATTGTGGATGGCAGAACCACATATACTGTGTTTTCCGGACATTACTTGAATATTTTAGTGTGATGAACAGCCAAAGAATGAAGGGATTTTTTAATGGACTGAATTCCACATTAACAGAGTTAACAAGCCATCAGCATTGCACTATGAAAGCAGCTGGTTTACAAACACTTTGCCATTCTATATATTGGGAGTGGTTGTAACACTGTCAAATAAAACCAGAATCTCTTCACAATGGCAGTTTCTATATTCCTGGACAGAAATGGTATATATCATCATGATAATACAAGGCTCAATTTCATTTGAACATTTTTAGAATGGGTAATTGATTGAATCTGTTGGCAGATAATAGAAACAAGTTAATAAGAATATTTTGTTGCTCACCTGTCCATCTGCATCAGCGTTCTTTATCCTTCAAGGTCGTATCCAACTAAGTGGATTCCATAAGATAGGATCTGTGTGTTTTAGAGTGAACACTTTAAAGGTGAACTTAAAGGAAAAAAAAAGAAAAGTTATTTGAGATTTAGACATAAGTTACTATATAAAATACATTATTTGCTTAACTGCCCAGTACTTCAGTTTTGAATTTCATGCTTTCCTCCTTCAGTTAACACACTATGTTTAAGGCACAGGAGTAGATCAATAGGGTATTCCTTCATCGATTTTCTTTGTGATTTTGGACAAAACAGTTATTCTCCCTTGTTATTTCTCATTTTCCTTGTTTGAAACACAGGCCCTAACTTGCAGGGAAATGGTGAAATTAAATTCCTTAATGTTTGCAGAGTGGTCTTCAGGGTGCCATATTAACTGTAAATGATTGTAAATGTTATTTTTAAAGCAGTGCATGGAATGCAGTTCCCTGTGCTATTTTATCTGTTAGTGATGTCATTAACTGTTGCAGTACACTGAAGTTATAGCAGGTAAAAAGCTATTCACTTTTATAAATATTTTGTATATAGAAAGGGAATTTTGAACTTCTTTCCCAGTCATAAAATTCCAACTTGGTCCCTATAATAATACATTTTATTTTGCAATAAAAATGGCTTAACATGGTAGACTGGATGGCTTTGGTAATTTAATAGGAAGCCTGTCACCTTGTAACTGAAAAGTGAATCCACAAAATCAACAGGATTCAGACATAAAGCTGAATTTTCATTCTCAGCTCACCTGATCATGCCCAGCATTCCACTGAGTTCTAAACACAGGGTGGTCCCCCACCATATATGCTGCAATAGATAAATACAGAAAGGTGGATTGAGTAGAGCAGGGGTCGGCAACCTATCAAAAGTGGTGTGCTGAGTCTTCATTTATTCACTCTAATTTAAGGTTTTGCGTGCCAGTAATACATTTTAACATTTTTAGAAGGTCTCTTTCTATAAGTCTATAATATATAACTAAACTATTGTTGTATGTAAAGTAAATAAGGTTTTTAAAAGGTTTTTAAGAAGCTTAATTTAAAATTAAATTAAAATGCAGAGCCCCCTCCCGACCAGTGGCCAGGACCTGAGCAGTGTGAGTGCCACAGAAAATCAGCTTGTGTGCCACAGGTTGCCTACCCCTGGAGTAGAGAGTTTCACTTTTAACTGTGACTTTCCTGGCTATAACATTTTTAGAACGTCATTTTGATAAGAAGCATTAATAGAAAGCCAAGGAAGAAAATAGGAATCTGAACAGAGCATGTGAGACCCAAAAGGAAGACTTCTAACTATTAAAATACAGGATTACTTTCAACAATAGTTTATAGCTCAATTACTAGGAGTCCCTAAATTATATGTGGTTTAACAAGTGTTACATGCAGGCAAAAATTCTTGCATTGGGTTCTCCTACCAGCCATTGGATAGTGACCCAAGTGGCACAGGGCATTGGAGATGTCAGCCAGACCGCTGGTCTGGGAGGACTACAATTTCCCTCGAAGGGAAGGAACTTAGTGACCTGGCCAGAGGGCCACGTCACAGACCAGAAGCTGCAGCTCGGAGAGCGAGAGAGGCTGCACACTGAGAGAAGACGATGGGTAGAGAGACCGCAGAGAAGGGTGCAGCACCTGGTAGAGCTAATTCCTGGAACAGCCAGGAGAGGTGCTATGAGCAGTGAGGGAACCCCATCACACTACCACTGTATTTTTCACCTCAGCAGAGACCTCTCAAAATAATACATTAGAAGAAAAACATGTTGATGCGCCAAGATTGTCAGTTTACTTTCTACTGTAAAATATCAGTTGAGTATTCTTTAATGGTTAAGTGCTACACAAGAAATGAAGCGCAGCATCATTCATTTTCATAACATGGGATGACATATAGCTCCCATGGTCTTATTTGTTTCATTTTGATGGCTATAACTGTGCCTAATTCTTAATAGCCAAAATCTCTGAGGGCTAGTCTACACTTACCTGCCAGTTCGACGCGGAGAGTTTGACTTTTCGGAGTTCGAACTATCGCGTCTAATATAGACGAGATAGTTCGAACTCCGGAAGCGCTCCGTTCGACTCTGGTACTCCACCACTGCAAACGGCGGTGGCAGAGTCGACCTTGGAGCCGTGGAGTTCGGTTCCGCGGCGTCTGGACGGGTAAGTACTGCGAACTAGGGTACTTCGAATTCAGCTACGCTATTCACGTAGCTGAATTTGCGTCCCCTTTTCGACCCCCGTTCTTAGTGTAGACCAGGCCTGAGTTGCATGTGCAAATACAATTTGAGTGTGTGCAAATTAAAGTTTGGGGGCACCTAAAATTGGGTGTCCATAAACACAAGCTGCTAATATTAGGAACCCTAGATTTTGCTGGTAAATGCTTACGGTGCCTAGTTTTCCTCTTTTCTAGAGCTGGCCTTGATTTTTGTGGTGGTACATTTTCTTTTGGAGAGAGTGGAAACTTGACTGTGGTCTGTGAATCTCTACCATCTCTTACAGAGCTCAGAAGGATGTGCATAGGAAGGGAAAGTGCATTTGGTAACAAACAGTACAATACATTCTGTGTTTTTATCTTCATTTTTTCCCCCAAAACAAGTCACAGTGACAGGTGGTGACATCATGTAGTCAACCAAAAGTTGAGGAATCAGCTGGACTAATATTTTCAACTGCTGTGCCATTGAGAGGTATCATGAATTCAAATGAATATCTGCCCATAGGGAAACAAAATACTTCCCAAGGATTTTTCAAGTGATGGAGAAAGTCTGCAATAACTAGAAACTATAGTTTCATAGCACCTCTAACTACAGAAAACCCTGAGATTGATGAGTAGTAATAAGATTTTGAGAGAGTCGATCTGAATTTATGAGAATACCGGTTGGTAAATTATATAGATGACAGTATTGGTAAAAACGTGCTTCTTTAGACCTTGACAGTTGCAAGGAGGGGAAAAAAAATCTTGTCTTAAAAAACTGTAGAGTTGCAGAGCAAACTGGCACAGTAAATTACACACATTAGTACTTTGCCTTAAGCGCAACCTCTTAGGTTGTCCAGGCTTTGAAATGTAGTACTGCACCTTTGAAAAGCTCATGAAAGTGGAATATTTCATTGGTATTTGTGAGTCTATAATTAAGAAATACATAACAATATTCTCCATGTTCTGTGTGACTATGGTGTCTAATATCAGTGTAACGGAGTGGCTCACCCCTTAAGGGCTGGAGGGCTAGGCAAGCCTGAATACATAATGAGCCACACCTGGTGAGAGACCAGGTGACTGCAGCCTCCCACTGCTGTAGGATAATGGAGACAGCTAGGACTCAGCAGGCTCCAGTAAAGCGTTCTGGGAGTTAGGACCGTGATGCCCGTCAGATAGGGCCCACCAAGGCAGGAAAGGCCCCAGGCAGCAAGGCCTGGAAGGAGGAGAAACTTTTGTTTGTGTGGACTTTTGGATGGACTTGAAAACTTTATTTAATTAAGCACAACCCAAAAAGTGATGGGAACGGACCAAAGAGTTTTTTGAGTTTCTTGAACAGCTCAAGAGAGGAAAGTGAGTTAGGCTGCCTGTAGCATGACCCTAAGCCACATGGGAGGTGACTGGATCACTATAAGTAGCTTTGGTTGAATTGCTGCTTTGGATCTTTGTCCCTTGGACGTTGGTGTGAGATATACATTTCAAATGGATTTAAATGAAGAGCATCGTTGCTTGCTGCTCCTTTTCTATAATGAAAAATACATTGGCCTACACCAACACCATTCTCTGTTCTGTTTTCTGAGTGTATTCAGTATAATGCACCAGAACACTATAATGGGAGGAACGGGGGTTTGTTTCTGACCATGTTCAAAGACCCACAAAGAGAAGAAAGGAAAAAGAAACTTGGATAATGTATTGGAAAAAAATAGTCCTACCAATTAATGTATAATTACTCTTCAGAACCCAGGGGAACTCTTAAAGCATCATTATGGTTCTTATCAGTGCAATAAATGCCAAAGATGTTGGTGATAGAGAAGTCATTTGTTTTATAAAGCTACTGAAACTTTATTAGACTTTGAGATTCTACTCATGCTCTTCAGTTGCTTTCCCCAATATGGAGAACCAGATTCCATAAGCACTCTCAGGCCCCGCTTCCCAAAGAGACAAGTGGTGCAGGAGCCATGGGTTGGGCACTTAAGAGTTTCCCCCCATCCTCTGGAAGGAGGAAACCTGGCAGCAGCAGAGTGGCTTTGACAAAAACAGTAGACTGATGACGTCTTCTAGCTTTTATTGCTCTAGGGACATGATGTTTGTCAGGGGTATGTGAGGTGAAGGCCATTCAAGGACAGAGGGAAGGGTGTTCCATTATTTCAGGAGAGGCAGCAAGGATATTATTTGCTAATTTTACAAAGAAAAACAGTTGTTGTTTTTAAAGAAATGGCTAAAAAAATAGTCAAAGTTTATTGTCAATAAATACAAGACTTTTCTATATAGAATAGGGAAAGGAAATTCAGTTTTATGTAAGAAAAATGAAAACAGAAAAATGTAAAAAACAAAACAAATAAAAGAAAATAACAAACTGTGCCTGTAACTAACAGACGTGTCTTTCAGTGGCCTGAGCAGTTTGTCCCTGGCCCTGCAGTCAGACCTTAATGGCAAAAGGGTCTGCCTGTGTGGATTCGCTTTGTCTTGTGTAGATTAAATGTCGGAGAAAAACTCAGTTCTCGCTTTTTGTTTGGGTGCAGCAAAATCAAATACTTTATTATTTCTCCAGTAATTACAATGGAGGGAGAGAGTGCCATAGGACACAGGGTCGCCCCAGTCCTGGACAGGTCTCTCAACTGGTAAACAATTACAGCAAGCCTTTATACCTTTGTTACAGACAATTTCTAGCAATAATACAGACGGTAAAAAGCAACAAATACATTTTGTTTATACATAAGCCTTTCTGCTATCTTATTTGTCTCACTCCTAAAAGATGCCAGCCTGCATATTTGCAAGGTCGTAATAACTTTTTACACAGTTCTTTCTTGCTTCTAGAAGTCTCACGTCATTAGGGTTACAGCTAGGCTAACTCTTGCTAACTGACTGACATGCATTAAAATCCCCTTCAAATCCTTATTAATTATTTCCCTGCTTCCACATAAACCAGGTCTGCTTCCGGTAATTAACTTGCCTTTGGGTATTCTGGGCCAAATTCATCCATGATGTAACTCCACTGAAGTCCACAAGATGAAGTTGACCCATTATTTCAAAGGTTTGGTTGGGAATTATATTTGTATTGATATACTGGAAAACTCTTATTAAAAGATGAAACTAATTTTGATTCTGATGGGATTCTAGAAAATCTGGTTGCCATACTTTGTTTGGGGACCTAGCCAGAATTTCATCATTTCCTCCATTATAAGTGATTAAAAGTGATTCTTTCTCCTATTTAGGAGAAATGTGTTCTCATTCTGTTAAAGTGTTCTTCATTTTGATGAAGTGGGTATTCACCCACGAAAGCTTATACTCCAATACGTCTGTTAGTCTATAAGGTGCCATAGGACTTTTTGTCACTTTTTATAGATCCACACTAATACGGCTACTGCTCTGATACTTCATTCTGTCAAGTTACTGTGAAACTATATCAATTTCCTTCAGAGCAGATACTCTGCCCTAGCTATTTTTTTCAAAAGGAAGGAGGGTTTGAAAAGGAGAGAATATCAGGGATTTCATTTGAGCTCAGCGGGCTTTCACATCATTGACTTGTAAAGTGCCTGAAGTGTTGTAGGGAATGGATTGTAATCAACATATGATATGGTTCCATGGCAAATGCTGTTTCATCTGTTTGTGCGTTGACACTATTGGCGGCAGTCAGGTGCATTTGCATTCTAGCTGTACTATCGTGCTGTTCCATACATGACAGGCCAATGGTAGAGAAGATGTTTAAGAACGTGAGAGGGAGTGCCACGAAGAGAAGGAGAAATAATGTAGGTCCAGTGCATGTGGCAGTGAGGAAGAGGTGAAATGGGAAATTAAGATTAGTCTGGAGTTTTCAAAGGGCCTGAGAGATTTATGCCCCAAACTCTCATTGAATTACAGTGGAATTTGAGCAACTGCTTCTATCAGGTTCCTTTGAAAATTCCAGCCCTAATATTTACAGTTGAAGTACATATTTTCCAGAGAGAGAAGTTTTGTGGTTCTTTCCATGTCACTCAGAACCAAAAACAGTAGTGGCAAACAGTTGATGGATGGGGATTTTATCTGGCTTGCTATTGTGCAAACAAAGAAAACAAACTGAAGTTGATCCTTTTAACTATCAAACTAAAATATGTTCACTACCCTTTGGCTAATGATTTCACACTATGCTTTCACAAGTATGTCATACAAGATATAGAAACTTTTGGTCTAGTTCAGGGGTCGGCAACTTTTCAGAAGCAGTTTGCCGAGTCTTCATTTATTCACTCCAATTTAAGGTTTCGCGTGCCAGTAATACATTTTAACATTTTTAGAAGGTCTCTTTCTAGAAGTCTATAATATATAACTGAACTATTGTATGTAAAGTAAATAAGGTTTCAAAATGTTTAGAAGTTTCATTTAAAACTAAATTAAAATGCAGAGCCCCCCGGGCAGTGTGAGTGCCACTGAAAATCAGCTCGCGTGCCACCTTTGGCCATAGGTTGCCTACCCCTGGTCTAGTTGATCTCCCACTTGACTGGCCAGCCCAGTTTTTCAACTGGTACACAGAGTATACTAAGCACTTGTTCATCCTTCAAACCAAATTCAGTGGTAGTACTAGCTCCTTTCTCTCTGCTGAGGTCTTGATATAAATCTCCTTGCTATAATTTTTAAACATGTCTCATTGCAACCTCTTATTTTACCATCTCTCTGTAAGAAGAGCAGGTCTGTCCCAAAGTGCAGGTGTGACCCTTTAAAATATTTAAAGGGTCAAATCTTCCCTACTCTTATTTTTTTCAAGGCTAAATATGTTCAGCTCTTGAAGTTTTGCCTCATGGTGGAGACCTTTGTACGTCCCAGGGATCTGTAGTCTTTCTCTCTATGCTTGGATCCATACATATTTTTTTTCTTGCAGTTCTGACACAGATACAAACCTAAACATTAGCACTTTTTAAATTTAGATTTGTAACAGACAAACCCAACACACCTATTCCAACATCTGAGCAGCTTTGACAGTTGTTTAAAATCACAACTAAGCATAAATCAAACATTTTACTAAAAAGAAAAAATAGAAAAAAACCCTCACCCTTTCTAAGAAATTGCTCCTCAACCAACCTCCAGCTCCTCAGAATCTCCCCTACAAAACTCAAGCCTGTAGTTGTAGTATGACCTGAAAGTCAACACATCAAGGATATTTGAGACCAAGTGGATGGGGAGCAAATTCCAAAGCCAAGTGATGCTGGCTGGACATTCTCAATGGGCATCTTTTAAACTTTTACACTAGGGGAGGGGGCTTCAGCATGAGCACCTCTCCTGCTTTTAACTGCAGCAGTACGACATGGAGAGATTGTCATCCAAGGAGGCAAGTACCACACCAGTTAGGGCAGCGGTCCCCAACACGGTGCCTGCGGGCGTCTAAGCGTGCCCACGTACTGTCCGGCGGATGAGCATCCACCGAAATGCCACTGACAAACTGCGTCATCCAGAGGCGTCGCCGTCGAAATCCCGCCGATTTTCAGCGGTATTTCGGCAGTGATACCTCTGGATGACGCTGCTTGTCGGCAGCATTTCGGCGGTGACACCTATTGACGTTGCTTGTTGGCGGAATTTCGGCGGATGCTTGTCTACCGCCACGGTCCTCCGTGGCTCATCGTCTGGCGCCCGCCAGACGAAAAAGGTTGAGGAGCACTGAGTTACGGTTTTATATGCTTAAATTGACACTTTAAACTCCACCCAGGAACCCCAGGCAGACCTGTCAGTGCAGATCACAGAGCACTAGTCTAATATAATTATGGGATACCTTTCTTAGCAAGTGAACTGTTCTCTACCAGGTTGTTATCTGAATGGACCTAAAATATATCACTAAGTAGAATGCATTGCAGTAGTCTAGACTTGAAGAAACAAAGGTATGAATCAAGGTAGTGAGATTTCATATATGACAATAAAGCTTTGCACCCTTCTAGCCAGAAACAAATGTAAAATATCACCCTGCCTGTGGCTGAAAGCTGATTTTCCAAAAATAATTGGGAGTCTAACATTAACTTTTAATATAGTCTGGCTGGAAGAAAAGCAAATAAATGTTGGATTTCCGTGTCCTTAATAAAAGAGCATTGATTGCATTGTGTGTCATTACTCATGTCTTTACCACTTACACATTTTTGAAACTATGAAAGCGACTGATTGTAGCCTTGGGACTGTTAATTCCTGTAGACATGTAAAAAGTGTCAACAAACAAAAATTGACATAACCCTAGTAAGTAAATTCCTTTCCCAAATCTCCCACTGACTTCATTAGGGCCAGTATTTCACCAAAAGTGCTTTAATTTCTGGCTTTTTCAGTGCTTCTACTTCAAGACAGTTGATTTTTTTCAAGGTCATTAAAAATTACAGTGTGTGTGTGCACACGTGTAATATAGGAGATGGCTGCATTGCTCAATATCTCCTTTTATTTGGACCAATGGTTGTCAAACTTTTTTCATTTGTGGACTCCTAAAAAATTTCAAATGAAGGTGTGGACCCATTTGGAAATCTTAGGGTACGTCTACACTACGGGACTATTCCGAATTTGCATAAACCGGTTTTGTAAAACAGATTTTATAAAATCGAGTGCGCGCGGCCACACTAAGCACATTAATTCGGTGGTGTGCGTCTGCGGTCCGAGGCTAGCGTCGATTTCTGGAGCGTTGCACTGTGGGTAGCTATTCCCTAGCTATCCCATAGTTCCCGCAGCCTCCCCCGCCCCTTGCAATTTCCGGGTTGAGATCCCAGTGCCTGATGGGGCAAAAATCATTGTCGCGGGTGGTTCTGGGTAAATGTCGTCAGTCACTCCTTCCTCCGGGAAAGCAACGGCAGACAAGCATTTCGCGGCTTTTTTCCCTGGATTGCCCTGGCAGATGCCACAGCATGGCAATCATGGAGCCTGTTTTGCCTTTTGTGACTGTCACCGTATGTGTGCTAGATGCCGCTGACAGAGGCGATTCAGCAGCGCTACACAGCAGCATGCTTTTGCTTTTGCATGACAGCAGAGATGGTTACCAACCATACTGTACCATCTACCAATCCATAAATTGGTAAAACGATGATCATGGTTACCAGTCCTTTTGCACTGCGCCATCTGTTGCTGTCATAAGTGCCCCTGGCTGCTCTTAGCCAGGGGCGCAAAAGCCAAAATTGGGAATGACTCCCTGAGTCAATCCCTCCTTTATGGTATCAAAAAACAGAGTCAGTCCTGCCTAGAATATGGGCAAGTGTACTAGAGAACCACTGTATCAGAGAACCAGAGAGCACAGCTGCTCTGTGTCAGATCCTGCAGGAATGATGAGCTGTATGCTATTCACAGGGGGTGCTCCTGCAACAACCCCACCTGTTGATTCCGTTCTTCCCACAGCCTTCCTGGGCTACCATAGCAGTGTCCCCCCACTTGTGTGATGAAGTAATAAAGAATGCAGGAATAAGACCCAGTGACTTGTTAGTGAGAAATGAGTGGAAGGCAGCCTCCAGCTGCTATGATAGTCCAGACAGGACAGTAAGAAGTGTGGAGGAGAGGAGCCCAACATCCCTCTGCTAGTCCAGGGGCAATTGAATCTTTTCTTTACACATGAAGGGTGGGGGCTGATGAAGCTCAGCCCCCTGTTGCTATGATGAAGACGGTTATCAACCATACTGCACCATCTACCATGAAAAATTAGGTGCACTTGACATTGGGGGACCTGACAGATGCTAGTCGGCATGGTTACCAGTCCTTTTGCACTGCACCACGTGCCAAAAAGCTCATGATGATGAGGACGGGTACCAGTCGTTTTGCACCATCAGTCACCCATGGCACGGGGGAGCAAGGATGTTGGTGTTGAGTGCTGCAGCATCGCGTCTATCTGCAGCATTCAGTAAAGATAGGGTGACATGTTAAATAGTCACGAGAGGATTTTTTCCCTTTTACTTCTGGGGTGGGTGTGGGGGGTGTACATTGCCGAGCTATGCCCTGAACCACCATGGACACTGTTTGTTTGACCCTAGAGGCACTTGGAGCTCAGCCAAGAATGCAAATGCTTTTCAGAGACTGCAGGAACTGTGGGATAGCTTGAGTCCTCCAGTCCATGAGCGTCCATTTGATTCTTTGGCTTTCCGTTACGCTTGTCACGCTGCAGTGCGCTGAGTCCCTGCTATGGCATCTGTCTGGAGAATTTTTAAAAATGATTCTGAATTTCGTCTTCTATAACGGAGCGCTGATAGAACGGATTTGCCTGCCCTTACTGCGATCACATCCGCATGGTCCATGCTGGAGCTCTTTTTTTTATTTTGATTTCGGACTGCATCGCCACCCGTGCTGATCGGAGCTCCACGCTGGGCAAACAGGAAATATTCAAAAGTTCGCGGGGCTTTTCCTGTCTACCTGACCACTGCATCCGAGTTCAGATTGCGGTCCAGAGCGGTCAGTGGTGCACTGTGGGATAGCTCCCGGAGGCCAATACCGTCGATTTGCGGCCACACTAACCCTAATCCGATATGGCAATTCCGATACTAGCGCTACTCCTCTCGTTAGGGAGGAGTACAGAAACCGGTTTAAAGAGCCCTTTATATCGATATAAAGGGCCTCTTGGTGTGGACGGGTGCAGCATTAAATCGGTTTTATGCTCCTAAAACCGGTTTAAACGCATAGTGTAGACCAGGCCTTAGACATAATCTGCAGACCTCCAGAGGTCCCCGGACCACAGGCTGAAAATCACTGTTCTTTGGTAACAACAACCTTTTGCAGACCCCTTACACATAGTCTGCTGATCCCCAGGGTTCCACTGACAATAGGTCGAAAACCACTGATATAGATGGTATCTTTCAACCATGTGTCAGAGACTACTGCTATGTCATGCTTTATGCAGTGCCTGATTGGCTTATGCCTCAGGCGATAATGCGACACTGTAAATCCAAATTCCTATGCTACCTTTCTTCTCCGCCCTGCTGTGTGTAAGAAAGACGTCTTCTTTCTTAACACTATAAAAGACAATGAAAGGAATTTAGAAGGAAATCTTTTTGTCTTGGCATGAAATACAGTAGTAAAAAGAATAGGTCTGATGATATCCATCTGTTGCAGATTAAAATAGGTGGGAACCAGTTATGTAAACTGAGCTCCTATGGAGTGATGGAGAACAATGGTGGTGGAAATAAATGGATCAATGTGATTAGTATTATTAAGCTGCACAAAAGCTGTCTTTGAGTATTGTGGGGCCTTCAGGAGAATGGGCTTCACAGTCTTGCTCCTAGACCGGCGAAGGGAGTACATGGAAAATGTGTTTAATGTAAGTTTGAGATATTACAGCAAAACTTTAAGTAGCAGAGCATTCTTATGCCTATTCTTCTGCATCACTATGATCCCAATAATTTCCTCCTGTGCTGGAAAATATGTTACCAGTCAAAAACATACTAGTAGATTTTTTTTTATTTAGTCTTTCCCTTCAAATTGCAATTTCTGTTCTGCCTGCAGAAAGTCTAAATAGCAAGAATTACTTTCTCTTTCTTTAGGTCCCCAAATCTTCATACATGACCATAATCATACTGATTTAACCCTGCTGCTATAGCACTCCTTTCTTCTCTCTCTGCTGACAGCTGTATTAATTGGCAATTGACTTAACTGCAGGTGCACACTGGTACATCATTGTGTTTGTATCTGTTGGCCAATTTGAATTCTGTGCTCTAATTAAAGACAAAGGGAGCAGAGCTAAAAGCATTTCATACTCCCTTGGGTTACTGTTGGACTTTAAATGTGAATATATGAGCAAAAGCAGCGTAGGAGGGGAATGATGATGGTTGCAACATTATCTTGGATATAGATACTTCATCCCTTTGGGTCTGTGGCCCAAGATTAAGCATACCTGCAGCACTGTTTTCATGGAAAACATGTTAGGGCTGTCTGCAGTGCCACATTTACACACGCTGTTAATCATTGTACTCTACTCGTGTGTGCAAGCTGTTTTATTCATGCTCATCTCAGCTGATTACGGATATCTGATGGGGCCTTCTCTCTTTCAAGTGTGTGTGTGTGTGAGAGAGAGAGAGAGTCAGCCAGGCACATTCAAATAAGAGCCCAAATTCTAGCAAGATTTCTCTCTCAAAATGGAAACAACAGCAGAAGAGATGATTGGTTGCTTATGACCCAGGTGAAATGTTAGTAAACTACCTTAGAAACAGCAGAGGTTCCTGGTGAAATGTTAGTAAACTATCTGATGTGGGCACATATACAGAAAGAGGGATTCGGTAACTGGGAAATTGGTTGTACTTAGCTAGACTCTGTTTCTTTACCTACTATTGTTAATTCTAACTAGCAGGATTTTTACTCTCTTCCTTCAGGCTAACTAATTTTTTACCTTTGGCAACTGTTGCAATATTTTGCTCAGTCTGAGAAGTCTATAAGTCCTTTGTGCCAATTTTGTACTGTTTAGGGTGTATATGAATCAATGAAGGTAAAATGTATGGACAGTTTTCTTTGCACCATATTGTTACAGCTTCAGCATACAATGTGGATACCTCTGATTATATCAGTGCTGTATTCTCTTTAAAGCAGTAATTTGAGTTATGTTTTTTTTCTCCTCTTTTCACAGTCTGACAGCAATGCGAGCTTTCTTCGAGCTGCCAGAGCTGGCAATCTGGACAAAGTAGTGGAATATCTGAAGGGTGGAATAGACATCAATACATGTAATCAGGTAAGAGAGACTGCATGGGCATGTGTTTGCTGTACTCAAGTATTGTATGCAACAGATAAGGGCTCTGCAAATAGGAAAACCTTAAATGGTTTTATGGTTTAGATCAATTTAAGACCTTCACAGTCAAGTTCTGAGTCAGTTTGGGCTACATTTTCAGCTCTGTAAAAGCAGCAAAGAATCCTGTGGCACCTTATAGACTAACAGACGTTTTGGAGCATGAGCTTTCGTGCATCCGACGAAGTAAGTATTCACCCACGAAAGCTCATGCTCCAAAACGTCTGTTAGTCTATAAGGTGCCACAGGATTCTTTGCTGCTTTTACAGATCCAGACTAACACGGCTACCCCTCTGATAATTTTCAGCTCTGGCCTTTGACTTGGAGCATCCACTTTTGCACAGCTGACTATGCCCTCAGCACATATTTAACAGAACATCTCTATTTTAAGCAAACAAGCCTTTCTGAGCCCCTTATTCCTGGCAGTACCACAATTCAAACCACACTAAAAAAGTGCTTTCTGGCTAAATATGTTGGCTTTGTGTGCGGGGGGGAAAAAAGGTCATAATTAAATGTAAACCTTGGATTCCCAGTCATACTAGCTGGGAAGGGTTTGTTCCTGGGCTGTTTTCTCTTGGATGAGTGCTTTGCAGCTGGCTTACTACTTTTTTCTTCCAGCTCCTCCTCTCCTGGCCTATCTATTGTGGTAATAGAGTGTAATGAGGTTCAGCTTCCCAGCTTTAACAGGCCCCTATGCAAGCTACCACCCCACTGATATTTGTCCACTAGTTATCCCAATCCTCCTCCTCACACTGTTACTCATGCACTCATTCTTTTTCAGACAAATAAAAGGAACTGCTATTTTTCATGTTATACGCAGTGGTGTTTAAGGCATGTCTGTCCTAGGATATTACAGACATAAGGTCTTCAGGACCTGGAGAATTCTGTGTAAGCTCAAAAGGTTGTCTCTCTCATCAGTCAAAGTTGAGATATTACCTCATTCCCACCTTTTCTCTCTTATTTTTTCATATTCTCATTCCTCTAGCCAGTATTTATTTATTCTTGTTGGTTGTTTGTACTGCTGTAGCATCCTCATGACCCAACTGGGGATCATGACCCCATTGCACTAGGGATTGTACATACTTAAAATGCAAAGACAGTTCCTGCCCCGAAGAGCTTGCAGTTTCAGTATGTGATGAGATACAATTTGGGAGTGGGGCACAAAGTAACAATAAGACGACTGTAATGAGGGTGAAAAGCAACATTCACAGCACACCAAGTGCCTAGCCGTTGTTAAGTGTTGTGTGGGCATCTTTACAGAGAGCTCCTCAGATGCAGAAGAGAAGAAAGTGTGAAGGTGTTTGTGTGAAACTTTGATTAAAGAGCAATAAAGGCTGGTATCACTAGCAGAGCCAATGAGGTGGTTGATGGCTCTAGGCCAGGCGTAGGCAACCTATGGCACGGATGCCAAAGGCAGCACATGAGCTGATTTTCAGTGCCACTCACACTGCCCAGATCCTGGCCACCGGTCCGGGGGCTCTGCATTTTAATTTAATTTTAAATGAAGCTTCTTAAACATTTTAAAATCCTTATTTACTTTACATACAACAATAGTTTAGTTATATATTATAGACTTATAGAAAAAGACCTTCTAAAAACATTAAAATGTACCACTGGCATGCCAAATCTTAAATTAGAGTGAATAAATGAAGACTCGGCACGCCACTTCTGAAAGGTTGCCAACCCCTGTTCTAGGCCATATAAGAGATGATAGGTAGAGTGGAGATAGGCCATAGATGGTTTTAAAAGTGAAAAGAAGTAATTTGTGTATGATGCAGTGGAGAAAGAGGAACCAGTGGAGCAATGCAATGTAATTGAAGCAACAAGCCAGGAAGAAGATTTCTACAGCAGAGTTTTGAATCAATTTAAGTACTGTGGGCTATAAAATTATTTTTGAGAGCTAAATAAATAAGATAGAGGAGGAGATATGAGATAGCGAATGGTTTTTATACGCATTAATACCACGTTTAATAACTCTTTGGGGCAGGGACTGTCTTTTTGTCTGTGTTTGTACTGAGCTTATGACTAGCCTCCTAGGTGTGACAGTAATTCAAATAAATAAATAATATTTAATTTATGTAATTATTATTCTAGGTCAGGATTTTTAGCAAGTTTGGTATTTTGACACATATTCCAGAAGAAATGAACCTAGCCTATGATGTTTCTAATTACATTACTATGATTTGATCGCTGAGGAGGTGTGGCAAGTAAACATGAAAAAAGATAGAAACAATGTGTTTGTACAATTCACAGCTGTTGTATAAATGGCTAAAGTAAATAGATAAATAACTAAAAAAATAAAGCTATATATTTCTGCTGTTAGTAAGGGGAATAGCATGTCGGTATCAAATTCTGAACTTGGCAGTGGACTTTTAAGGTGATTCTGCTACGTCGCTAAATCCCCTCTGTGCACATCTTGCTTTGAATTACCTTTAAGTAAACTTTCCCTATAGGGCATTTAACTCCTAGAGAGTCAGGTGGAGGATAGGTAATAATTGGAGATATACCAATCTCCTAGAACTGGAAGGGACCTTGAAAGGTCATTGAGTCCAGCCCCCTGCCTTCACTAGCAGGACCAATTCTTGCCCCAGATCCCTAAGTGGCCCCCTCAAGGATTGAACTCACAACCCTGGGTTTAGCAGGCCAATGCTCAAACCACTGAGCTATCCCTCCCCCGAGGGAGGATCTGTGGATGTTTTCCATAAGCAGGGCATTGAGAATCCACTCAGGTAAAAGAAAGGCAATTTAAAAGTACGTTGGGACAGCTACCAAATTAACCCATCTCTCACCAGGCCACATAAGTGAAAGATGGACATTGAATCATTTATTATTTCTCAATTATAACAGCAGATGTCACAACTTGGGGTGCAATCCAGACTAGTGAGGGATTGTCACTACTTGCCCAGCAACCCTGGGTGACTAGCATTGCTTTGCTGCCGTAGCTCACAGCCTGAGACACTTAGTCAGCCTACAAGTAGGCAGGTCATACTCTGTGTGTTTGTGTGCTGTGTAGCCTGTCCTGGTTCAGCAGCCCAGACCCTAGCAGCCCATCTATGGCCCTACATATGGCCTTGGTTAAGCCAGCAAGGTGACCCCAACACACTCCTAATCCCAAATTTTCCCCAAATCATGTGCTCTGTAATGTCCAACCCTCTTCTGGACAGTTCAGAGAAATAATAAAGTTAGTTTTTTTCCTCTAAAGACAGAAAAGCACATCACAGTTTATTAACTTAACTGTGGTAAATAACCCTTCTCTGGTTTATGGTAAAAAAAACAAAAATATTTTAACAGGACGTAGGTTAAGTGATGCCAAATAAAATGAATAAAGTTAGAGAGGGTTACATGCCAAAGTGAAAACATGCATCTAAAAATTTAAAAACTGAGTCTAGCAAGATACACGCTTAGTTCAAGATGGTTTCTCACCTATATTCAGTTTCCAGAGACTTCATCACCCGTACCCTGTGGTTGAAGGACTGTTCTTTCTCAACTTTCAAAAGCTCAGTTACCTTGTGTCAGTCTAGTGATGGAGGCCAAAGATGGCTTCTACCTTTTCTTATATCTTCCAAAGTTCTATGACTTTGTTTTAAGAGTCAGGATGACCTCATGCTGTTTTTCCTTTCCAGTGGACTTCCCATCCCCCCCCTTTCTGATTTCTGTGTCAATGGGGCTTCCATTGTTTTGATTCCACCATACTGAATTTACATAGGAGACAAATAGATAGCTGCCTTCTCTTCTGTCTGAGAGGGAACCTGTTTCCCACTCTTTGGTCACAGATTTTAAAGCATAATATTAAGTGTCCATATTTCCTCAGACAGTGGTAGTACATACATTTCATAATTATATAAATCACCAATGTGTTAGCTTTCAGAAAAGACCTCACTCTGTACTTTTATAATACAGTTATATTGTATACAATCTGTTGATTCAATTGCTTATCACTTGAGGTTCAACCCCTCTGTTTTTATAGACCATTAAATGTTTAAAATGGATTCTTCTGAGGGTTACTCCTCAAAGTAAAGTTTCTTCAGGCTTTGAGGAAGGTGACATGGAGTCTGGTGATGAAGGATGCTTCATGCTCTTCTCCCACTTGCTAGATTTTAGCTTTGTTTACCTAATATGTAAAAATGGACCTTCATTGTCTTGGCCTGAAGATGGGGCTGGTCAGGGAATTAAATATAGATTCTGTTGTCAGTAGCAGACCTGTTTACCAACTACCCCTGACATGCCTGATTTAATCATAATTCCAGTATGTCCATAGCTCTTAACACACATTGTGTACATACCTCACCAAAGAATATTAATGATCAGTGGTGATGTTAGTTTTCAAATGAGACTTCACAAGGTATATTTTATAAAGATTATTACAATAGTTTGTAGGGTGTGATTACAGGGGTGCTTCTAGAAGGGTGGTTCTTCTCATCTATATTGGGTTTCTAGTGCATCTTTAACTTCAATGGTTGTCATGTACTGGCGATGATTGTCCCACTACAAGAAAGATAAAACTCCAATTAGAAAGCGTACATGCACACAGTGGGAAACATTCTAGAGGTTCCATGCAATATATACACTTCTACCCTGATATAACGCGACCCGATATAACATGAATTCAGATATAACGCGGTAAAGCAGCACTCGGGTGGTGGTGGGGGGGCTATGCAGTCCGGCGGATCAGAGCAAGTTTGATATAATGCGGTTTCACCTATAACACGGTAAGATTTTTTGGCTCTTGAGGACAGCATTATATCGGGGTAGAGGTGTAGTCTACACCGTGTAGATATTAGATATTCCTTTTTACTGCAGGAAAGCAGTATGATCAGCCACCCCCTTCTTCCTGGCCATCAAATATATCATCCCCCATAAAGCATCTGATTGCCATTGACCCAGAGTCCAGAAGTCTGAAGTTTCCCTGGCTGCTTCTGTGTGGTATCCGGCTGTAAGCAAACACTCAGTGGATTATTTTTAGCTGAAAGACTTAAGTGTGTCCAAGCAGATTAAAATCTAGTAGTTCACAATCACCGACAATAAACAACGTCAGTAGTGCCGAATGCCAATTAGTACTGTTGCTGTTATTAGAGACTCAAATGACTGGAAAGGGGCCATATTTTTGGATCTTCTTTGTTTTTCTTTACTAATCTACAAAGGGTTGTAAATATGGAGTACATGAGAGTGGCCCATTTATCAAGTTTTAGTTTGTTTTCCCATCAGTGGTTGGTTTTCTTTACAAACTAAAACACTTGTACAATAAAATTAGCATAACGAATGTTGAGAGCTCATTTTTCTCCTTGGGTTACTACTCACCTTTGGAAACGCTGTTACTGCTGCAAAGGGTGCCACGGTTATGCACAGCATCTAGCCCGTGCTTTCCTACTATCACACACTAAAAGCCATTCTCTTAGACCAGTGGTCTCCAACCTTTTTGTGCCTAAGATCACTTTTTGATTCTTAAGGGCAACCCAGGATCTGCCCCCCCCATTCACTCCATTCCCCACCCCCCATCGCTCACTCTCCCCCCACCCTCATTCACTTTCACCGAGCTGGGGTAAGGGCTTGGGGTTTGGGAGGGGTGAGGGGTGCCAGCTCTAGGAGGGAGTTTGGGTGCAGGAGGGGGCTCCGGGCTGGTGCAGAGTGTCGGCTCTGGGAGTGGGGGCTCAGGGTGGAGCTTGGGGTGCAGGATGGGGGTATTGTGTGCTGGCTGTGGGAGGGGGCTCAGGGCTGGGGATTGGGGTGCGGCCGCCCACTGGGCAGCACTTACCTCGGGCAGCTCCCAGTCGGCAGTGGGCATAGTGAGGCTAAGGCAGGCTCCTTGCCTACCCCAGCCCCACACCGCTCCCTGAAGGGGCCAACGTGCTCCTGGGGCAGAGGGAGCATGTGGCTCTGCACTCTGCCCTTCTCTGCAAGCACCAGCCCCGCAGCTCTCCTGGCCAATCGGAGCTGCGGGGGCAGTGCTCACAGGCAGATGCAGTGTGCAAAGAGAGACCCCTGCCCCCCACTCCCTCAGCCTGAGGGGCCACGCTGGCTGCTTCTGGGAGCGGCGTGGGGCCGGGGTAGGGAGTCTGCCTTGCCAGAGATCACGATCAACTGGGAGATCCTCTAGGATCGACCACTTGATTGCGACTGACCGCTGGTGACCACTGTCTTAGACTTTGGGTTGGGTTTTTCATCAATAAGCCTGTTCCATGAACCCAGTTTGCATCAAAGAGTGACAGAAGACCTAATCTTGCTAACACCTACACACATGCTTAACTTTTTGCAGTTGAGTAGAGCAGTTTAATTTAGTGGGACCACTCATGCATATGGTTAAGCATGCATATAATTTGCAGGATTAATGCTCTTTTGGGACCAATACTGCAAGTCTAGCACCCGTGGATCTCCCACTGAAGTCAGTGACAGTTCCATGTACCAAGAACTTGCAAGATCCAGTCATGTGTGTCTAACTTGCTGAGAACTTCTAATGAAATTTGGCAAAAATGACCCCTGAATTTGTACTATGGTTGAGAGTTTTCAGGAAGGAAGTAAAATACTTCAACAGAAATTTCATCCAGCTCTGTTTAGGGACTAAAATTCTACAAGGCGAACTAAAATTCAGTGCACAGACTCCAACACAGGCTAAAAATAAAAAAATAAAAAAAATCTACTTTTAGAATGATCAAAAGCAGCTGTCATGTATTGGCCATAGCACTGGGCTCAGCTTACTGCTGGCAGAACTCACACTGTGGTGGGTTCCCAGTGTCGGTGAATCTGCACAAAGCGGGAGTGCAGCCTTGCATATTGATGGGGCAGGCTAGGAAAGGGTCAGGGCCAGGTCACTGCTGAGATATTGTGATCCTCTCATCTCCCAGTAACCTTCTAATATCTCCTAAACAGCCTCACTAAAATCTCTTGTTCCCTAGCTGCTCTTATGCCAACATTCAGTCCAGAAAAAAAGTCGTTGTGATATACCATGGTCTTTGTAGAAAGCTCAGATAATTAAGGTTTTTAAGGAAAAAATTGTCAAAAGTCTTAACTAAAATTTCACAGATGAGGCCATTATTTTGTTAGAGTGGTTTTAAGAATGAGAACCAAAATAATCACATAGCTCTTCTAACTACTTCAGAAAAGTATCTTGTCTGCCAAAGTAAAATAGCAGATGATTAAGTAGTCAAATGTTACATCAAAGTTTGAATAAAAAAGTGTGTGTGGAGGGGACTTCTGCACTTCAGAATATAACGTTGTGCACTCTGTGTTATTGAGAGCATAAAGAAAATTACTGAGTTCTTTTAAAAAGTATTATTTGAGGAGTTTCTAATTATTATTTTTTTAAAGAAATGGCTTGTTCCAGAGAATTGTCTGTATAAAGGTAGAACTGCGTGAATGCTTAAAAAAAACTGCAATACTTTAAAAACATTTTGGCTATGTCCTATCCCTTTAGTTACTTTTGAGAGAATTTATGAGAAGCAAATTCTAAATTTAAATATGTGCATCAGAAACCTGCTTCTCAGATTTACACTTATCCAATTGGGGAACTTTTGTTCTTTCAGTTTCTTCCCATTTTAAGAGGAGTCATGTGTCTGTTGTGTAATGAATTATAATTAAGGAACTGAGATTCTGTGTAGAGACAACAAATAGACTGTACCGCCTATGTCTGTGGTTCCTCATGAGAAGACATAAAGTACCACAAACATTAAGAAGTGGAATAATTGCTACTCAAATCTAATAGAGCATTTGGGAAAGATGAAAACTCTTTTTGAAAGACCATGATAGTAGCACTGCAACTACATCAAGATGAGAGTGCAATATTTTATTATTTTTGACAATGGTTAGAAAAAATTCCTCTTTTATAAAGGAGTGTTTACGATATTGGGTGAAGCACTGGCTCCATTAACCATTGACAGTGGAAGAAGCAGGTACAGTGTGACCTGTACATGTAAAATAGAGAAGTCAAAATAAACACTGCATAATTTCGCAGTTGCTTGAAATAGATTTATGACTCCTGTGCAATACATTGTGGTGACCCCAACTTTCAGCATCAGTGGCTTGGGACTGGTGTCAAGGTCTAAACTAGGTTTATACCCACACATGCCATAAAACATCAATGGTCAATTATTGTGCAAAGTGTTACATGTATTAACATGGTCTGATTCAATAAGTCAGTTGGAAAATCGTTCCCAGAGAGTAGTTATCAGCAGTTCCCAATCATGCTGGAAGGGTACAATGAGTGGGGTCCCGCAGGGATTGGTTCTGGGTCCAGTTCTGTTCAGTATCTTCATCAATGATTTAGATAATGGCATAGAGAGTACATTTATAAAGTTTGTGGACGATACCAAGCTGGGAGGGATTGCAAGTGCTTTGGAGGATAGGATTAAAATTCAAAATGATCTGGACAAACTGGAGAAATGGTCTGAAATAAATAGGATGAAATTCAGTAAGAACAAATGCAAAGTACGCCACTTAAGAAGGAACAATCAATTGCACATATACAAAATGCAAAATGTCTGCCTAGGAAGGAGTACTGCGGAAAGGGATCTGGGGGTCATAGTGGATTACAAGCTAAATATGAGTCAACAGTGTAACACTGTTGCAAAAAAGCAAACATCATTCTGGGATGTATTAGCAGGAGTGTTGTAAGATTGGAGATTTTTAAGAGCAGGTTTGACAAACACCTGTCAGGGATGGTCTAGATAATACTTAGTCCTGCCTTGAGTGCAGGGGAATGGACTAGATGACTTCTTGAGGTCCCTTCCAGTTCTATGATTCTATGAAGTCATTTTTCTGATATTGGCAGGAAATGGTTTAGGAATTTTCTATAAAATGTCCAGTATCTTAAGTGCTTGGAAGGCAATTAGTAAAGATTAAGACAGCAGTGCTTATAGGCCTATTATTAAAATGAGTGTATTTGATTAGCATATTGTTTGGATTCTCATAGTTGCCAAAAGCTATGGAACTGTTTCTCCATGCATTGGGTAATTTGTATCCTCAAGATAGTCTGTCATGTGGCTTTGGGACTTTAAACTACAAAGAATTAACTGTGACAGACTTCCTGCGTGATCAGGAGTAAAGAGTACCATTTCCCACTTTTAGCTTCTTGGCGATGGTCATCTGACAATGTGTGTTCCCTCTTCTGTCCACAGAGATTTTCACTGTGAGAATGAGTGGTAGTTTATCTTCTTTGAACCAGTTGTCTGGTCTTTGTTCTTCTAATTCTGATTTTGAAATAAAATTGTTTGTTTCCATCCTAATTCACCCTGGAATGGATTTGTACATCATTTACTGGGGACAGAAGAACCAGCTTGAACCACATCCATCTTCCTGAATGGACTAGGCCTAGACAAATCTTAATATTTGGGAGTTGGTTCAAATAAATTTATTACTACTTTGATAATCCTTCTGGTGGTAGCTAATGGCACTCCATTGGGCAAGGCACCGTACAAACAGCATAGAAGACATTTCTGACCCAAAGACGGTAAGTTCTTCAGGTCAGAAATGTTTTCTATGCTGTTTGTACGGTGCCTAGACAAATAGTAAAGAGGTAAATTGCCTAAAGTTAGCATGGTCCACTCTCAAAACAACCACATCTCCTACCCCACCTCTCAGTCCAGCGAGGAATCAAACTCTTTACAGCTCTTATTCACCTCACATCTTCCTTGCACCCTACCTTGCTCCCACAGAAAAACATTCAGGTGAAACTTTGGCTCTGTTGAAGTCAGTGGCCAGTATCACCCTCAGCCTCACCCTGGTTGAAGGACTTGAAGAAAATTCCACAAGTATCTGAATAAGGGGCATGGCCTGGGTCTTCTCTGATGCTCCCAGGCATTTTCTTCCTGTCTCTCTCATATGTTTGAAAGTGGCACTTCGCAGTGTGCCAACCCCAAGCATTCAAACATTATGAGTTAGGTCTCAAAACTCATAAGATAGGCTTAAAAATCGTGACATTTTAAAAAACCTTTGTATTTGCTTTGAGGTGTTTTGAGCCTTTGGGAGTCACGTTTTTTAGTTTTTCTCTGCAACCAGGAGGGCTAGAAAATCACTTTTCTTTTTAAAATGAGATCTGAAATTCCTGAGTAATTGCATGACTCTTGAGAAGCTGGGATTCAAGAAAAACACCAAATATTGTGAGACTAGCAATAAAATTGCAGAAGCTGGCAACATTGTGCAGCGGACTCATTCCCAGTGAAATCCCCTTCCCATGAGACGGTTTCATCGTTCTCCCTCATTCTCTCTTGCCCTATTCAGGGGAAATATTGTATTCTGGCAAATATTGAATCTCTCTGAAGAGCTCTCTCATTTTAAGTCTCATGTAGTACTGGAGCTTGAATTTTTGACATAAGCTTCTTTCATTGTATCAGGGCCTCCAGAATAGTCCTGAAAGGAGAACTCTTCACATTAATCTTTCCCTCTGTGAATCTCTGCTTTCCTGTTCCATTTAATTAAATAAAGTCCCTTTTGGATGCCAGCCAGCCAGCCTCTCTTCTGAGTATGTTGGACTTTACCAGCTGACCTTTTGCTGTTTCCACTGCTCATTCATTTTATACTGACTTGCACAGTATGCAGTCATATGTAAAGAAGACCAACAGTTATATTAAATGGGCAGAGTGCAGTGGGGAGAGACATGGTCACCTGGTCTAAGCACAGGATTGATCCACCCACTTCTGTGTTCTGATCTGAGCTCTGACACTTACCCATTTACAGTCCTCTTGATCTACTGCTGATTGAAACAGCAGGTTAGAGCACTGTAGATTTACTCCCAAGCTTGCTGCACCAAGTCTCTCTGTAGACATGCCCTCATTCTCTCTCTGTTCTTAAGGCTCTGAAAAGCTCACCATTTGCAACATGGTAATGGGCTGGGGTTAGAGCCATTAACTAGATTCTTGAGGTTAAGACAGACAAGGAATAAATGCTAGAATTGTGCTATTGCCTAGGTTACAAGGCAAATTCTGGTAGACCACAACTTCTAAATTTGTATCTTTTAGTTATTCTGTTTGATTTCTAATTGAAGCCATTTGATTGTAAATGGTCAGATTCTGCCATCCTTGCCCTATGGTGAGTAGTAGCTTATGAGGCAAGTAATCCTAAATTTGACAGAACTGGACTCAAAGGGAATAAGCAGCTGTGGCCTAACGTGACAGACTTGTAATGTGCAGGGAGACAATACACTGTTTACCATATTTGCTGCATAATAGGCAAGGATAGGACCACTGCTGCTTTCAGTCAACTCATTGTTATTTAACGCTGTCATTTCCTAGCATCACCATGCTCTTGTCAGTCGTCCTACTCTCTCAGGTGCTTTCCTTAAATATCTGTTTGCTCTCTTCAGTCATACCAAGAATAAAACATTTCCTGTGAGTCTCTTCAATGACGGAAGTCATTCCTAGCTAGTGAAACAATCCTCCGAGGGGCCAATTCCTGGGCCTTGCACACAGCTAAATGAAAGAAATGTGCTTAGTGGAGTTCTGTAGGGTCAGAAGGGATAGAATCCTGCTCTTTCAGATTAGGGAGTAGTACGGTAGTCATTCTGCAGCTGCTACTGCAGCCTTGATAGTTCTGCAGCTGTTTAGCTGTCGCTCTGCATGCAGTTTGGATGGTGTATTTATATAGTCATGGATCTATGTGCTATATGCAAGCCCCCAACCTGCTTGGGAAAAGGGTGTGCCCCCTTGTGCACATTGGACAAGAAGGTGTACATTTGACTTTAGGGAGAAAAGTCTGTGTACTGCTTTGAAAATGTAGTGTGACATGTCAAATGCACTGGAGCTCCACATTTGCCTTTTCCTTTCTTTAGAATGGTATGCTTTTTTGTTGGACTAAGAAATAATTCTCGTGGGTCTATGCCCACTGTCTGTTTGCACTGCCAACATATATACCACATGTTTAGAATGATGGCTTTTACAGATGAACCATTCATTTTCTATTCTATGTGAAAAAAGTAGCAGTCTACTGTATATCCATAACCTCCTAATAAGCTACATATACTTTTTTGTTCACATTTATTATCGTGCTTAGTTTGCATGTAATATTTTCACATACTATCAATCTATTTTCTGCTGTGCCATTATTAAAAGTAAAATATGTTTTTAATAGGATGGATTCCTAGTAAATATTATCTGCTATTTGAGTGCATTTAGAGCACAATTGGGTAGCACAAGCCTTGCTCAGTTATATGCAATAAACTGGAGCATAATAATCACTTTGCTAATTTCAAAGTGTCCTATTACTCTAATGGAGCCTGGAGGAAATTCTTTCTGTGTCTAGGGTGTCTTGTACTGCTTGGGGAATGCTGGCACTGTTTATATAGGGAGGACTGTAATGGAGAGCAAGAGGTATCTCTGTCTCCAGATCATTCATGAGTGTGCCTACTCCAGGAGGAAATGCAGAAAAGGTGGGGTGGCTTGTTTGGGGTTTTTTTGAGTGTAGATCTCAGAGTTGAGCAGATCTCTTGTAACTATAAGGTCTGCTGTGCAGGGAGAGGTTGGGTAAGCTGAAGCATGGGAAACATACCCAGCGTGGTCAACTCTCTGTTTTAACTCCAGTAATGTGATTTTTTGGCCAGTGCTGTAGCCAGTTTTGCAATGAGACAACAAGCTCTAGCCCTCATGATGTCCAGCTGGGTCCAGGGGAAAATACCCTCTGATTGTCCACCTTCCCCTTCTCCTGGGGAAGAGCAACCAATCAGAACTGCTCCAGGAGGTGAGTAGAGCTCTTCCCCCTCCCCTCAGAATACAAGATACCGTTTTGGGTAGGGGAGGTGGGAGGAACTGACATCGTTCTTAAAGAGGGGAGTGGGGACAGAGAAGCAGAAACAGCCCAGCTGCTAAATGGGCGTGTCACCACCTCCGACCCTTCCTATAAATAGTGGTTCAGTCTGTTGTTTACTCCCCCGCCTCTGCTCTTCACCTCTTTCTAGCCTAGGAAGGGAAAGAGAGGGGGTGAATAACCCCTGGACCGGCCCCCTCCAGGCCTGGGAAGGGGAAGAAGGGGACCTCATCGCAGCTTCCCACACCAGGGCTGGGATGGTGGGTGAAGAGCCCTGGAGCTGCAGAAGGGGCAAGGATGCACTGATGCTAGTGACAGGTGGGGGACTGGAGGGACAGAGCAGATGTGCATAAATAATTACTGGGCTGGGAGATGGGCAAATGTGGGAATGGAGTGACACAATTAATTCAATTAGAATAGTAGAGCTTGGAGAGAAACTGGCAGCTCCATACCCCATAGTTCAGTCAGCGAGAGCTCTTGCAGGGAGGCCAAAATCAATACTCTCTGCATTTGGGAGAACGGACAATAGTTTAATTATCACACGCATTGGGAGTGAGCAGCAGAAGTTAAAAAATAAAAACCTGAAAGACAGACCAAAAAACACAAGCTAATCTTAGGGGAAAAAAAAATCCAACCTCATGACTTTTTGGCCATTCTCATGATTTTGGGGGTTCAGATTCATGACAAAAGGATTTGCTAATTATGATTTTGGTATCATGTTTTTGTAGCTAGTGTGTGAAGTTAGAAAATAAATGTTTTGATTTATAAATATCCAGCATTGACATTTCTCAGAAAATTGCCGGGGTGAACGGCAATGCATGAGGGATGAATGGTGATGTGTGAGTCCACGGGTAGGCAACCTATGGCACGTGTGCCGAAGGTGGCACGTGAGCTGATTTTCAGTGGCACTCACACACCACAGGTCCTGGCCACCAGTCCGGGGGGCTCTGCATTTTAATTTAATTTTAAATGAAGCTTCTTAAACATTTTAAAAACCTTATGTACTTTAAAAGCAGCAAAGAATCCTGTGGCACCTTATAGACTTAGGCTTTGGCTACACTTACACTTCAAAGCGCTGCCGCGGCAGCGCTTTGAAGCGCTAAGTGTAGTCAAAGCGCCAGCGCTGGGAGAAAGCTCTCCCAGCGCTGTCCGTACTCCACTTCCCTGTGGGGAATAACGGACAACGCTGGGACTTTGACTACACTGGCGCTTTGCAGCGCTGGAGAGGGTGTGTTTTCACACCCTGCTGCAGCGCTGCAAATTTGTAAGTGTAGCCAAGCCCTAACAGACGTTTTGCAGCATGAGCTTTCGTGGGTGAATACCCACTTCTTCAGATGCAAGCGACGAAGTGGGTATTCACCCACGAAAGCTCATGCTGCAAAATGTCTGTTAGTCTATAAGGTGCCACAGGATTCTTTGCTGCTTTTACAGAACCAGACTAACACGGTTACCCCTCTGATACTTATGTACTTTACATACAACAATAGTTTAGTTATATATTATAGACTTATAGAAAGAGATCTTCTAAAAACATTAAAATGTTGTATTGGCACGTGAAACCTTTAATTAGAGTGACTAAATGAAGACTCGGCACACCACTTCTGAAAGGTTGCTGACCCCTGTGTTAGTCTAAGGATGCAGTCACATTACTAACGACACTATGTACTACTGATCATCACTGCTGTGATAAAGTGAAGTTATATATGGAACAGTGAAAATAATTAATACATTTTTCAGTTCACTGGCCACCCCAAAAAGTAAAATAAGTTCATTTTGGATCTACCCAATGCTAAACTTTTTCAGTTTTCTCAGATAAACAAAACAAAATAAAATAAAGAATACATAATTTTGATTTTGGAGCATTCTTAACTGCTGTTTGGTTAAAAGCAAATTTGGAAATGCCATTAATGGAGGAGGTGGTGTCCCCTTATATTTTCCCCCCTCCTTCTCTCCCTTTGTCCAGTTTCCTGGGCAAAGGTGTTGCCTCATCCCACCCCCCTTCCTGGCTCAGGTTACAGGTTCAGGTACCGTCCCTCACCTAAAGTCATCCCCTGCTGTCCCATCCCCCCATGCAGACAGACGGAGTAAAACTAAATGACATTCCCAGGTCAATCCACCCCACTCCCTACTGAGTCATATCAGTGCTGTTTTTTATTTATTTATTTATTTAAATTAGATTGGCTCTGAACTTTTGGCTGGAAATGGTCCCCACCAAAGTCAATGGGGGAGTAGAATTGGTTGTGATGTCATTTTGTGCTAGGATGCTGGACAGAGAACAGAAGTTCTTCTTTTGACTCACCATCATGGTCAGATCAAGTTGGTTATATTAACTTCAACTCAGAATTATGGAAGTTTTCTGAGCCTTTTGTAGTCTATAGGACTAACCTGCTTGCTTGCATATATATACATATCTTTTCTTATAGTTTAAGTATTTGGTTTATTGTATTAGGTTTATAAATATATATTAAAGTAAGTTTGGCTGTAATGCAGGAACCCTACGGGCCATATCCTGTATGTTAAGCTAGGGCAAAGTTAGCATATCTATATTAAGACCTTTAACTCAGAAAGTAAAGTTGACCTATACCTTGTTACCTAAATAGGTAAGCACCCACGCCAATGTCGATGACCTTTATCTAGACCAATAGACAACGGAGAATGGCATAGGGGGGTTTTCAGTGTTGTACCCACAGACTTAACAGGTACACCACAAGGGAACTTATGTGCGTATGTACATGTCATCAATACCCACAAACATACTAGCCTATGGGGTAAGCATGTCCTTACATTTTGTGGGTGAGAAATGAAATTTGGGCATAGGAATTTCCGGCACTTCTGCCCTATAAAAGAGGTGACCCACTTCACTAGAGTATTCTCACTTTCTTTCAATTTCTACTCTATCTCTATCTATTCTATCTATCTACGATAACTGCTACGTATTTGTGAGCAAGCTGATGTTTCTGTCTATCATGGTTAGAGATAAAACTCATTAACTTTAATAAGAATTATGCTGTGGCTAGTTAGCAGTGACACTCTTCACTCAGCCACAGCATTGAATGGAGTGCAGCATCCGCATGCAGGATGAGCCACAACATGCTCTTATTTTCCACTGTGTTTACAACTTCTTCAGAATTGCCCTGATAGTACACAATCTCATATGCACATGGCTTCAAGTTTCAGTGCCTGGGTCAAATTATCCACTGACTTACACCCCATTAGACCTAACTAACTACGGCAGGGTTGAACGGGATGGAAGTCAGTGACAAATTGTGCCCGATTCTTCACTTTGTCATTCTAGTTTTATATTGGCATAACTCCATAGATTGCAATAGAATTGCAGTGAAATAAACAGGAGTAACATATAGTGTTGAATTAGGCATACGTCTTGCATTCTCTTTTGCCATTCCAGGCTTAAGCTTGAATTGCAACAGAGCGAGACATTGACTTTTAATTTTCACACTTTTTTTTCACAAAAGGAGAGTTTGTCTGGGGTGGAACCAAGATCCATCCAGCCAAAATCCCTCTGGTTCATAAGTGACCAAGCCAAACAACGATTATCAGTATCTTTTGTGCACATAAATAATAATGCTGTGACTTTCTTTAACAATTTTATTCTGAGGATCTCAAAGTACTTTATAAATTAAATAAGCAAGATTCCCAAACACCTTATGACATATTATTCTCTATATTTTACAGATGGGGGTAACTGAGGTACAGAAAAATTAAGAGACTTGTCATAGGTCACAGAATATCAGTGGTTAGAGATGGGCGGAAAAAAAAAGAACTCCCAGCTCTGTGCTCTGACAACTAAACATTTCTGCCTCTGCTGAAAATCTTACTAAGTTTCCTTCTGTTTGGAAAATATAAAGTAATTTTTATATGGACTGAGTTCACCAGGTGATTCGTCCTGCCCTATTCTATTGGAACCAACAGAACTACAGTAGTACTTAAACCCTGTTAATATCATACCCAGCAAAGGCAACCAGAATGAACTGCATTACATTTAAAGTTAAATGAGAACATCTTAAATGATCAAAATGTTTTGGTTTTGGAAATAGATTTTAGTTTCATTGTTGTTTGCGGTGTTTTTATAGCTGTGTTGGTCCTGGGATGGTATTAGAGAGACAAGATGAGTGAGGTAATTTTTTTTTATTGGTCCAACTTCTCTCCCTTTCATCAGTTAAAGATACTACCTCCCCCACCGTGTCTCTTTCTTTGACTTCACTGAGGCTTTTTCCACAAATCCTTTCAGCCTTTGACTGATTCTGACTTTGAGAGTCTGTCTACCAAGAGTCTTAGTGTATGGCACACTAGCTGGCTACATGGACCCTGTTACCACACACTAACAATTTCATAGTTGCTGTTTGAGACAGGAGTATGCCAAAGTGCATTACAGAACTTTTAGTGCACAGTAGCAGGTCCGCACAACAACGTAGTGCTTAGCAAGTAAGTGTGCTGTAGAATCACACCCTGGCTGGCCAAACACTGTCTCCATGCAGACAAGCACTGAGTGTCTTGAGGCAGCATTAGGCAGTAATAGGGGCCCGAAAGAGCCTGAGCATCACAACAAAGTGCTGAACACCCACTGCTTCCACTAAAATTAATGGGAGGTGCAAGTGTTCATTTTGTAGCATGTCAGGAAGTGAAAGGGGTAAGTCTATTGAGCTACATTTCTGTTTTCTAATATCATGAAAGACCTAAAGTGAAATGTGTACTTTCAGTCTGAAATGAGCACAAAAAAGTTATTATTCCTTAGCAGACATTTGCCTAAATTACATGGCAAATATTCCCAAATGTAAGGATGTTTTCTACACTTCATTCAAACTTTTTGTTTCACAGAATATATGTTTTGATTTTGGTTACACCTGTCAGTAAACCATCTTCATCAGAAGAAGAGCAGGACCTTCTAGACTTACCAAGCAACCCTTCACAGTTGCTCTGAGACATAATTGTTTTATTAGTAAAGAATGATGCTGAATGCAGGTTAAGTTGAACAGGGAACTTTATTAAATCCTGTGCACTGCTCTGCCCACGTGGCTAAGTTGCTTCCAACCTAACCATCCATTCCCACGTCTTGTCCATAACAATCCCTCCAGGGAACATGAACCCTCTGACTCCAGTTCCACTGATCATGATACAGTAGTAGTTAAACTACCTGTCCCTCATCTACACCAGTGCTTCTAGTTTGCTAATGCCGTTGGAATTGTGCTGGCACTAGACCATCACTGCATGAAGTACTAGTTCAGATGAAGCCTAAGACCAGCTATGAAGAAAGCTTGCATCAACAATCCTTTAATTTGAAGGGTAAAGCATATTATACAAGGGACCAATTCTACTCCCATTGACTTTGGTGGGGACCATTTCTAGCCAAAAGATGAGACTTCAGAGCCAATCTTATTAAAAAAAAACCAGCACTGATGTGATGCAGTAGGGAGTGGGGTGGATTGACCTGGGAATGTCATTTAGTTTTACTGGGACTGTCTGCATGGGGGGAAGGGAGAGCAGGGGATGACTTTAGGTGAGGGATGGTACCTGAACCTGTAAACTCAGGCAGGATGGGGGGTGGGGTGAGGCAACACCTTTGCCCGGGAAACTGGACAAAGGGAGAGGGGGAGAGAAGGAGGGGGAGAGAGCCTGCTGGAGGGGATTTTGGTTTCAGTTTTGGGCTGGCTGGGAAGAGGCAGGGAACCCCAAGTCTGGGGTCTAAGATCCTTGCCCCCCAGAGGGACCTGGCTGAGGGGTCTTGGTTGTACCTACAAGCCCTGCTTGTGACTGTGTTCCTGTCGTTTAATAAACCTTCTGTTTAACTG
This sequence comes from Mauremys mutica, assembly GCF_020497125.1. Taxonomy (NCBI): domain Eukaryota; kingdom Metazoa; phylum Chordata; order Testudines; family Geoemydidae; genus Mauremys; species Mauremys mutica. The sequence continues at coordinate 31,646,445 of NC_059076.1, read as the reverse complement.
GCTGGCTGAGAGTCACGGTGAATCGCAGGAAGGAGGGGGGTGCAGGGCCGTGACTCCCCCACACTCCGTGACAACTTGGCTAAGCGTTGGAACAGATTGGCAATTTCTAGGCCTTTCATAGAAATGCATGGGCTCCTTTGTGGATGTAGGGAAATTATGTAAGTAATCACTGCTGAATAGTATTCTTGCAAACTCAGCAGGAGATAAGGGGTTGAAATGTCTTTCTTATAGATAGAGGGAACTAGAATCTAGGAGAGAGGGGATCTCTGCAGGGAAACCCTTGTACAGCCAAGCTTGAGTAGAAGGCTTAGGGTTACGTTCTTTAATTATTGTGAGAGTTAGCAATGAAGCCAAACCCCAGGAAAGAGGTAATTATGCTGTGTGCTTACTTTCAGGATTAAGACAGAACTCCTTCTGCTTTCAAATGTTGTTTAGCATATGACTAGTTTAAACAAAATCCCATCCACGTTTTTTTTTTGGCAGTTTCAAAAAACATTGTTGCTCCAGCATGCTGGAATTCAGCTGACAGGAGCAGGGGAGCCACTTTGATTTACAGACCTTCCATCATAAGAAATAGCAGGAATAAGTCCTGCGGGCAGGAGAATAATTACAACATTGACTCTGGATGGGGAGGAACAAAGCTCAATTTAAAAGTGTAGAGTTGTACAGGTCCTGCTACAAAGGATGCAGTGCTTTCGTCTGATACTTTAGTTAAAAAAAAAAACAGAAACAATTGAGCTGTTCAGATTTGTACAGCAGATACTGCATAGTCTTTCTGGAATCTTTTCACTGCCCCTTAGTAAAGCATTTTATATTGCAAACATTTTAAATGAATATTCTGCAAAATCCTATACATTTCAATGAGATTTCACATAATAAGCTATTCATTGTATTGGGGCTGAAGTACCTCATATGATCTCGTTAAGCATGTATCATAGGGTACACATTAAAATATTTTAACGTAGAATGGAGTAGCTTTTTGTGTGGTGAAGCTGCTGTACTCTGCAGAATATTAAAATATAGGTATCTTGTTCCTTGCTATTTGCAGTCCAGGGCATGTGTGGATGTATGTCACAAGCACTCGCATCACATTCCCTTTGTCCTACCCTACTACTTCACTCTTTTTTCACTATGTGAGGATTCTAGTGTGTTAGCCATTGTCCACATACTACGATCTTTCATTGTGATAAAACAGTTGTATACAACTGTAATGGACAAAATCTCACTTTCCATTCCTGCATATAGAGTCCTATTGATTCTGAGTCTGTGGGATCATACCCAAGTATAATTATCTGACCTAAAATAATTAGAAGAACACTATACCTGCCTGCTTACAGAATATGATTTTCAAAACTTTACATCACTGTAGGAAATAATATGGTCACATGATACCCAGTAGTGTTAGAAAGAATATAATCAACTTTGTGACAACAGCTCGTCACAGTTTAATAAGCAGGCATGATACCTGCTGCTGAATGTGAGTTAAGTAAACACACCTATCAAGTCTGCAGATCAATTTAGTGTAGCTCCTTCTGATTTTCAGTGCAGGACAGTATATTTCAGTGTGCTAAAAGAATTAATGAGACTCGTACAAAGCCAGCAAGCATCACAAATGTACTGGGTAAATTTCCAAAGCTTAAAATCAGTACAATGGGCCAGATTCATTCCTGCTGTAACTCCACTGAATATAATCTCAAAATCTGCTCACCGTACTCACCTGAACACAGCATCTAGTGGTGTTACTTCAGAAATGAATCTAGCTCTTTCTCCTTTATAGCCACTAGGCCTAGTGCTATTAAGTGTCTCCTCTCAGGAGCTGAGTGCCGTCAGATTCCACCAAGAATTGCAGACTTGAACTGTCTGTGATGATGAACGAATAAAGACCAGAAAGCTGTTTGTTCGTTCGTTCCAAGCCTTTAGCGCCTCCAACCTGCTTAGAAACAAGACGTGTGACGAATATTATATAACTCTCAACTGGCTGCAGACTGAGTGTCATTTATGATGCTTGCAATATGGCAAAACAGCAGAGTGACAGAGGAAAGTGGCAGTATTTATATCCGTCACTTGGCTGATGTACTGTGAAGATCATCACAGGACTGTGAAAAATAGGTTTGCAATTTAAGGTTTGGGGGTGAGATGTGGGGTTTGGGAGGCTGCTTTATGGGGGGCATTTATTTGGGGCTTGAGCCATGGGGTGGGTTTATTTGGGGAGATGGGGGATGGGATGGTGGGGAGATGAGTGGGGGGCTGTGGCAGGAGGAGGTTTTGTGGGGTTTGGTTTTACTTATGGGGTGGGGGCTATGGTGTGTTTATTTGGGGACAGGGTTGCAGGGAGTTGGAGGGGTTTAACCAGGAGTTGGGAGGGTTGGACGGGCGCTGTGGAAGGGACAGGTTGGAGGGCTATGGCAGGGGCAGATTGAGTGGGGAGCTGTGGAAGGAAGGATGTTTGGGGGAAGAGAGCGGTGTGTGTGTGTGTATATGAACGCAGGTTGCTGTGTGGCGATGTGGGTGGCCACAGCTGGCTGTGGTTGTCTTTGGCTCGCTCCCTCCTCCTCAGCCCCTCCCCTCTGCTCTCCTCCCGCCATCTTGCTTGCTCCCTCCCTTGCAAGCACCAGCCCCAGCTCTGCTCATCGGCAATGGGGAGGGATGGACTTGCCACAGCCACACTAGAGCATTAAAGAATGAGCTGACTCAGATAATATGGTAATAAGGGCCATAGAAGTATCCAACATAGTCCTGTTAGTGAATAAAAAGTTAGCAAAGAGGAGGAGATTTGCCTGCTGCAAAATGTGGTTTGTAATTATGTCCTTGTTGCCATGAGAGAAGTGTTGTTACTGGAGGAGCTTTGTCACAGAGTACTTGAGCTCAACTAGTGTAGTAAGAAATATTGGGTTTATGCAGACAAATAACTAAAAGATGAATCAATATTCTGGACATTAATCTTACTTGGAGAAAGTGTGCATGTGTATCTTTACAAATGAGGTATTTATGACTGGTGTGGCCCTTTTGCTTACAGAATGGACTCAATGCCCTACACCTGGCTGCCAAAGAAGGCCATGTGGGACTGGTACAGGAGTTACTGGAAAGAGGGTCAGCAGTGGATTCAGCTACTAAGGTAATATGTGCATGTTTATATAGTTTATTTACAGAGCAAAGAGATGAAAGAACTAGAAGTAGATATTTCCCCTTGTTATTCAATGGGCAGTGCAAATACTCAGGAAATTTGCAAAAAACTGCAATAGAAGAATACAATATTAAGATAAATACCTCTTTGGTAAAGTATAAACCTAAACCACCAGGACAAGATCTTCCACGGGTGCAAATCAGTTTACCTTCATTGACTTCAATTTATAAGTTTGATACAGAAATTATGGGGTTGAAATTATGTGGCCTGTGTTATATAGGCGGTCAGGCTAGGTGATCACAATGGTCTCTTCTGGCATTAAAATCTGTGAATCTATGAATCAGCTGAGGCTCCTAGGTTGTAAATGAAGATGGGGACTGAGAAGTATGTGCATAGTGGGAGCCCTTAAAGTTTCACTATTATGAAAAAATTTACCCTTTCTAGTGGCATTTTTCATTAGAGAGACAAAGAATATAACTGACCAATTGTAGACTATTTCAGAATAGTGAAAATGTGTAACATATACAGGTCCCTTTGTACACTGCATTACAATGGAACCATGTTCTGCAGCAATAATTTCTATAGTATAATTCATCAATGATTATTCTCAGTAATGACTAAGGAAGGGTTTTCAGCTGTGCTCTGTAGAGAGCCGAGCTGTCTGGCCTTCAGCATACGTTGTTGTCTAGGTGGTCTGGAACAGAATCTCTTTTCCCTACCCACTGCATGCCACAGAATGGAGGACATTGTAGTCAGCTTCAGCAGTTCATTTTCTTAGTTCTCAGGAGCTGCTCTATTCTCTAAGCATCGTAGCTGACCAGCTTGCACATCTGATTACACCTGCTCCTTTTCTGCAAACTGGACTCTAGCCCTGGCTCCCTGACCCCTGTCCTACCTGGTTCTGTAGAACAGTGAGGGAAACGTACACTGTAATCCCAGTAACTCCCCTGCAAGCAGGCCCTAGCGGGACAAAGAGAAGGTAAACAGTGCTGAGCACCTGACTGCAGAACCATAATCCATTCTGCAGTAATAATGGTGAATTCTGGGGATTCTTGGAAAAATGGCCATTTCCACAACTGTATAATAACAGAGTTGATGGGGCCCTGAGTGAGATAATGGGGAAGATCCCTCCTCTCAGAGCTGTTGTTTCTGAGTTGTTTCTGGCTCTTTGCAGACTCAGGTGGGCATTGATTATGCTCGGTTCATATTTCCATGGTTATCTTTGCAACTATTAGGGCTAGAAATTTAATTTAAGAAAAACAAAAGCTGAAATTCTGGAGCATTGTTCTGCAGCAAAAAGTGAATTCTCTGGCACTGCAAATTATGGAGATAAGTGAATAACCATGTTACGATATATTTTGGCTGTTGAGTTCTGACATACCGGGTAATGTTTCTAGAACCTTCATCACAATAAGTCTAGGCCCTCACTCCAAACTGCTTCTCCCCACCCCTCTGGTCACCTCATTAATGGAGGCCTAAGGATTTCCTCATTTTACCCTTTTTTAACCCACCCCTCTGACCATGAGCTTTAAATTGAACCATGCTTTTTCTAGCATAGATGGGACTCTTTTAAGAGTACATTAGCACATAACTGTTCAGCGAAATGTCTGTTAGATGTGGGATATTGCCTCCCCCAGGAACACCTTGGCTCACAGTGGGGCTGGGAATGAAATGCAAATCTCCAGCAACGCTCTACTGCTTTAGCCATTTGTGTTCCATTGGAGAGAAATGAGTTCTCCAGGAAGCCTCCGTTGCACCTCCCCCTGACATAACAGCAACTCTGCCTTCAGCTGAGAAGGGCTCTCTCCAGTGCCATTAATGCCAGTGGGAGTCCCTTGAGGACAATATGAAATGCTTCCTCCCCACTTTGCCTGCTGCCTCCACCCATCTTCCATCCCTGTTACAGTCAAGTAATCATGTTCTTTCCTATGCACACTTTACTACGTGCCAACAAGTAGAAAACAGAGTAAATTCTCTTCTCATTATTTTCATGTTTAGGTGGTTTTTGTCTCTCGTAACCTAGTTCTTTCAGCAAAGTACTCAATATTCAGACTGTTCTTTCAGCCATGTACAAGGAGATCTCACTTTATTGGGTCATGTGGGATGATTTAGAAAGCTCCTAGATCTCTGCTTTCCCTTTTGGAGAGCACATCCACTGAGCTGAAGGAAAAACCTATCTGCTCTAGTTCTTTGTCAAACATGAAATAAACCAGCAATTTGTTCCATGCACCAGCCAATCCCTTTTCCAGAACTCCACCCCAAAGGTTATAAGAATATACCCTAGGGAGTTAACATGACAAAATCCCTTTTGAATGCCCTTTGGTGGCATATCCCAACTCTGTCCCATGCAATGTCCACAATGCTGTGTACGCTATAAGGTAGAACAGTGTCCTATGAAGTAATGCATGGAAGTAGTATTGTGATTTGAATGTCATAATGATGGTTAATAAGGGATCATTTCTTTTACATAACAGAAAGGGAATACAGCCCTGCACATTGCATCCTTGGCCGGACAGGCTGAAGTTGTCAAAGTTCTGGTTAAGGAAGGAGCCAATATTAATGCACAGTCTCAGGTATGGTGATGTTTTCCCTCTATTGTAAGTATAATTTGAAGTTTTGTAAAACAAACTTAAGGCAATAGGCATGCACAATACATGCTTCCCCTGCACCTAATCCTGACAAATCAACCCAGCCTTGACCTGTGTCATAGATGGTATTCCTTACTATGTGACTGAGAGTATAAGTACCCAACTGCATAGAATGAAGTCGTGTATTGGTTATGTGATGCATAAACTAGGATTGTTGTTGACTGAGATCACCAAGGAGAATTTTTCCTGTGTGTTCTAGCAAATCAGGAGCCTCAAATAATCCCACTATGCTAAGATGTTTTAAAATAATATGTTTGTCTTAAATTCTCACCCTGTCAAGCTGCCTGGAATGGCTCACGAGCAAGAGTACCCACCTCAGGGCAGACTGTGAAGAAGCAGGGCACAAACCCCAAACTGGTTGTGGGTTCTATACTTAGATTCACCAACCAAGAATCAAATGTGAACCCCTCAAGCACTATAACAGCCTTAACATGGACTCTCAGACAGTCCCCTGGAGTACTCCAATCTATCTTGCCACCCACGTTAGCTTGCCTTTGTGATAGATGGTCCCTTACACCAAAAATCACAACAGTGTTCAAGCTAGTCCCTGTCCCAAAGGAGCAGTCACTTACCCCAGATAAATTGCACCTTAGATCCTACACTAAAGACAATGCTTTTAGCCAATCCTATAATAAATTAAATAAAGATTTATTAACTAAGAAAAAGAAATGAGTTATGTATAAGGTTAAAGCAGGTAAACATAGACACACAAATGGGTTACAGTCTTAGATTCCAAAAGTTAACAGAAGCTGCTATAATATGAAAGCTCTGTATGTCTTCTAGGGCTAAAGCAGACTAAGCAGCCAGGGATCCCTTGCTTATGCTTAGAAATTTTCGCCCCTCAGAGTCCAGGTAGCATAAAGAAACCTACTTCCTTCTTGTCCAGGATTTTTATTCCCTTTCCCCAGAGTTCAAGCTGATGGGATGGGCCCACCTGCACATCTCCTCTTCATAGGTGGATGGGTGGGAGCAATCAGCAAAGACTGTTGTCCTCTGGTGTTCCACAGTGGCTTATCTGGGCCTTCTTTTGTTGGGCAGGAGATGACATCTCTTGTGGAAAACTAGTATTTCACACGTGGTAATGCTTTTCTCATGATTGTGGGTTTCATAGCAAATGCTTAAATATTACCTTATAACATGGGATACAGATATTATAAATGAGATTAATGTATGCAGCAACTCAAAGCATTCCATAAAGTCTGAACACAGTCCTATAACTCTAATATATATATATTAACAATACTAACACACAGGTGAGCCAGACTGGTTTCCAGCTTTGCATTTGTCAGTGTTTTCTGAAGCCGAGGGGCCTTGTCATGAGTTGTCATCTGGTCTGCCAGCATCACAACTCCAACACTTACTTTTCAGACACAAGGGCTAAAAGCAGTGCTTTTCATTGTTAACTATTGGTTAAAAAAGTTTGTAGATGGATTAGTTTCCGTTATGATAGGTCTCGGTATTCATTCTTCACATAGTAGGCGTTAAATCAAAGATTTGGCATGCACATTTGATCTGGGGAAATGCAGCTTATTTTGGAATGCAATCTAACTGTTATAAAAAAAGACCTATTAATCTCTATGGCATGAAGGTTGGCTACTCTTTCAAAATGTACGAAAGAGCATAATGATGTCATTACAGAAACTGACCAATGGTGAAATGCTTGAAGGTAAACTTCTCTCCACCTTTGTGCAAGGCTGTAGTGGCAACAGCTGTTTCATTACTGCTGTTTCAGACTTGTAAACAACATGTGTTAGGTTCTCAGTAGAAAAGAACAGAGTGCAAGCCATATAGATGGTTTGTTTTCAGAGCTAAGAACCTCCACCCCCACAAACAGATACACTTAATGGTTATCGTTGTTTTTAGCAATTTGCCAAGTTATCACAACACAGTATTTCAGATACTGCAATTGTTTGGAATCCTAAACACAGGTAAATAATGAATATCTCAGACAGCATTGTTTGGTATGTGTTGGTAAATGCTACTCTTTAACGAAGACCATTGAGCATAAACATGCATAATTGAGGGGGCGGGGGCGGTTGGAAAGTGATCTATTGAACGTTAAAGAATCTGGCATCTTTATGCATCAGATCATTATGCAATGTATAGTGAGCCAGTGGCATTCTCTGAAGTAGGTCATCAAGCTAAATCCTACTGCTGGATTTAAAATATGGCTGGATCATTTGATGCCCACTGGTAATGTTTGTTCAGTAGCTTTGCAAGCTAAGACTATGAGAAAAATGAGTCATACTTCAGAGGGTTAAATTAAAGCCATGTTAAATTCTGCCTTGCTCTGAGTGAACATGGGCTAGATAATGGCCCTCACCTCCATTCATTTGTGCTGCACAAGGTGGGGGGATGGGGACAAAAATGACAGGGAGTTGCCTTAACAAAGCAGATGGGGATTACCAGGTGAGTACCCCAGGAAGCATAAAGCTGGCACAATTGCCTCTATGCCACATGCTTCCCCTCGCTCCAGCACATATGTTTGTGGGCAGGGAGGTGCATAGGTAGAGTCAGAGGTGTCAGTGGGTGTGGCCATGTACATTTTAGGGGTCTGTCGTAGCTAGTGTTAATTAGAGCAGCTCTGAATTATGCCAGGGTCCAACCAGTCCTTGATTTGCTCCAGGGTCTTCCCCTGACTGTCCAAGTCCTGCACTGAACACAGCTTGATCAGACCTGGAGATCTGGCATTTCATTGTGTGTAATATCCTGCCTAAATGCAGGAGATTGGAAGCATGCAATGACCAGTGACGCAAGCAGAATGCAATAGACTAACCAATGTATTTATAAAATGGATAGTTCTGTCCCTACCTTCACAACACTTGCATAAAGATCAGGTATTTGTTTCTGTTGTTTTCTTCCCAAAAGCTTCTTTGCTAAGGAGCTCTCATGACAACTGACTATCAGCTACACCCCATACTTGAATTTCATTTAATTGAATGCTGAGGAATGCTATAATGTTGTTCCTCTAATTCAAGAAATGAACTAGTTGCTTTCATAGAGTCTTAATTGGATAATTATCACACACTTTCATAAACTGTAGGTTCTAAAATTAGGATTTCAGCAATGCTAAGAGAGATCAGCGTGAAAATATAATTGTCTTAATAATCAGGAACACTTTTTAATATGAAAAAAATAAATGTGTTTTCTGCCAAATTGGGTAAACATTTTCACAGTAAGCTTAGAACAGCCATTGCATTTTTATTGTTAGCACTGAATGTTCCAGATACTGTATCCAGTTGTGCCAACAAGCATTTGCTCCTTGAATTCTGACTTAGAGGATTATGACAGGCAATCTGACATACTCTCATCTCTTGCCCACTGAAACCCTTCTGTATATGACAGTAGTTTCAACATTCATAATAATGGTGAGAGGGGCTGTTTTACCAAGATATCTGCTGGAAAATCTATCCAACTAGATGTTTACCACTGAAGTCAGCAGGGCCGCCCAGAGGGGGGGGCAAGAGGGGCAATTTGCCCCAGGCCCCGAGCCCCACAGGGGCCCCCACCAGAGTTTTTCGGGGCCCCCGGAGCGGGGTCCTTCACTCCCTCCGGGGGGCCCGGAAAACTCTTGCGGGGCCGGGCGCAGGAGCTTCTTCTGCTCCCGGTCTTCGCCGGCGGGGGGTCCTTCCGCTCCGGGGCGGAAGGACCCCCCGCCGCCGAATTACTGCCGAAGACTGAGCGGGACCCGCCCCCGAAGTTCAGCGCGGTCTTCGGCGGCAATTCGGCAGCGGGGGGCCCTTCCGTTATGGGACGCCCCACCTAAGTGCCCTGAAGACCCGCGGTGGGGCCCCCCTCCGCCGAATTACCGCCGAAGACTGGGCTGCACTTCGGCGGCGGGTCCGGCTTCGGCGGTAATTCGGCGGCGGGGGAGGGGGGGGTCCGCCGCAGGTCTTCGGGGCACTTCGGTGGCGGGTCCCGGAACGGAAGGGCCCCCCGCTGCCGAAGACCCCGGGCCCCCGGAATCCTCTGGGCGGCCCTGGAAGTCAGTCTTTGACTTTGTGGAGGATAGCTCTTAGAGTAAAAGTGAGAGCAGCACCAAAGGGATAATGCAACCCTAGACCAGACAAAATTAAGAAAGAGGAAAAGGTAATAAGCAGAGGAGGAATTCACGGGCTAGTGATCATGAATAAGGCTACATTTTAGTCATAGGTTTTTTTAGTAAAATTCATGAACAGGTCACAGGCAATAAGCAGGTTTCAGAGTAGCAGCCGTGTTAGTCTGTATCCGCAAAAAGAACAGGAGTACTTGTGGCACCTTAAAGACTAACAAATTTATTTTAGCATGAGCTTTCGTGAGCTACAGCTCACTTCTTCGGATGCATAGAATGGAACACACAGACAGGAGATATTTATACATACAGAGAACATGAATAGACTTTTCCTGTTGTTATGCATACTTCCACCTTTTCATGTTCTCTGTATGTATAAATATCTCCTGTCTGTGTGTTCCATTCTATGCATCCGAAGAAGTGAGCTGTAGCTCACGAAAGCTCATGCTAAAATAAATTTGTTAGTCTTTAAGGCAATAAACAAAAATTCACAGCCCATGACCTGTCCATGACTTGTACTATTTACCCATAACTAAAACTTACGCCCCGGGTGCTCGGAGTGGGGAGGTCTGGGTGCACCACGGATGCTAGGGGAGGTTGCCCGGTACCCCTGCTGGTGCGGGGGGGTGGGAGGGGAGAAAGGGGGTTTGGCAGGGCTAGTAGGCTACCTACCAGGCTTTGCGTGTCTCTGCAGCTCCTAGGGAAAGGGAAGGCCAGGGGGCACTGAGCACGGGTTCTGCAGCTCCCCTTGGCCAGGAACTGCAGCCAATAGGAGCTGCACGGGTGGTGCCTGCAAGCAGGGACCGTGCCCAGAGCCCCCATCCCCTCCGCCTAGGTCAGGAATTGCAGGGTCATGCAGGCTGCTTCTGGTGAGCCCCTCCACCTTCCAGGCAAGCGCTGCCCTGCACCCCAACCCCCTGCCCCAGCCTTGAGCCCACTCCCATACTCAAACTGCTGCTGGCCCAGGGACTGCCCAAGTGTTCGGGAAACCCCTCAGCCAGCCTCACCGGCTGCTGTAGAAGTCACGGAGATCACGTAAAGTCACGGAATCCATGACCTCTGTGACAGAAACACAGCCTTCATCATGAATTAATTTGGAGGCTAGTTATCATGAACCAATCAAATCTTCATAGAAATAAAGTTAATGGCATTAAAAGATTAAGGGCCATGCCTTCCTCTTCTCTTTTTTTATAGGTTCTTATACCTCACTGATCACTGTTGTATCTGAGTGCCTTCCAGAGTCAGTACTTGGCACTGGTGAGCCCTGAGAGGGAGTAGTGTGTCCAGTTTTGGGCACCACACTTTAAACAAGGTAGGGACACGCTGGGGGTCCAAAGGAGAGCAACAAAAAATAGAGCTTTAGACGCATGAGACAACATGACCTTTGAGAACAGGATGAAAGTATTGGGCATGCTTAGTCTAGAGAAGAGAAGGCGGACCTGATAAGTCTTTAAATATACAGTAGGTTGTTATAAAGAGGATGATGAGTTGTTGACCCATGGCCCCCAAGGGTAGGACTAGAAGTAATAGGCTTATTTTGCAGCAAGGGAGATTTAGGTGAAATATTAGGGAAAACTTTGTTAACTATTAGGATAGTTACCAAGGGAGACTGTGGAATCCCCATCATTGAAGGTTTTTAAGAACAAGATGGCCAAGTTGTATTTAGTGCTGCTGAGTATGGGGAGATGGAATAGATGATATCTTGAGGTCCCTTCCAGTTTTACTTTTCTGTGGTTCTATGAAAGCATGAATAACTCAGGCTAGGTCATTGTCTGCCAAGATGAGATGGTGTCTCCTAGCCAACCAGAGATGATAGAAAATATTACTCATGGATGCTGCTTTGTGAGAGCTCAACATCAGCAAGCAATCCAAGAGTATTCCTAAACTATGAACTAAATTGACCAATTCTGGATGTATACCTTCAGCCAAAGGGAAAATACACCATGGCAGCAAGCTCTGCCCACTAGCATCACCTCTTTCCTGCTCACGTTCGGTTTCAGCCACCTGTTCCATATCCATGAGCATATCTCATCCAAGCACAGGGCCATCTTGGTGGTGATTGGATGTGGTGAAGGAGAGGTACAGCTGCTTATCACCTGCTTGTTGCTGACACTTGAAGCCATGTCATCCAACCAGTTCACCAAGTGGCTTCATGGAGATGTTGAAAAGGACTGGAGAGAACCACAAGTAAGGGATCTAGTGAAAGAGTTTCCCATCACTATTTATTGGGGAGATCCCCTCCAGGAAGAACTCAAACCATTTTAGTGCATCATCCTATGCCCCTGCCATCTCCTCTTACATTAACAGGCATCCCACTGGTTTGAATTAGAGGTTGACTGTCTCAGGTGTGCACATCATTTCCTTGATTATCTACAAACAGACTAGACAAAATGCTGAGAATTACACAGTAGGGAAGTAAGAACAAAATGGAGTAGATGATATAATTGATCTTTCCCATTGCTAGCAAATTCTTATTGCGTGTGTGTGTATATACCTCAAGCAGTTAGTGTAAAATAGACTTAAGTATCACCTGGAAAGTGGGTAAAAATGATGGATGGTTTTTTGGTTAAGCACTGAACTAGAACTCAAAAGATTTGGGTTCTCTTCCTAGCTTTGTCATAGACTTCCTGTGAGACCTTGGGTAAATCACTTAATTGTCCTGTGCTTCAGTTCCCCATTAATAGAATGAGGATATTAATACTGCCCTTTTCCTCAACATTGCTGTGAGGTTCTCAGAAACACACCTACACGTAAATAAAACAGGAGAAGCTAAACAGTTAATAAAAGACCTAAATCTCTCTGGCTACAAGTGTAAGTTTTGTGGAGGGGGGTGGAGGATGGAAATAAGATAGTTCATCTAGAGAATGGAAAAGCAGGTGATTGGAGAGAATAGTACCAAGAGTATGCCAAATGATTTGTATCTAAACTTCCCAATAGGAAATACAGACAGAAAAAGGAGAGGGCTAAAAGGACAATGGAACAATTGTCACTAGAAAAGTGTTTTAATAGACATATTCAGAAAAAGACAAATCAAGAATACAGTGAGTAAAGAGAGCCAGGTTATGAGGCCTCTGTAGTGACTGACATTCTGGGGCTCTCATTCTTAGACTTCCCCTGGACTTCATTTTTAAAAATAGACACCACATTAGTAACATCTTAGTCTTCAGAAACAGTTGCTGTTATTAAGGATGTATTACATGTCCTTCTCAGCATCTCTGCTATTTCACACTTTATTTCTTTCAAACCATTGGTGAATACGATCCAGTTGTAGTGATTTAATGCCATTGAGTTACTCAAGTTGCTCCATAACTTCCTCTTTAGAGACTTCAATATCTGTCAAAGTCACACTCCTATACCATAAAAATTGCCTTAGCCATAAAAATTTCCCACTGGCGTCTATATAGACTGATGGAGAAAGAGAAAGGAACTTCTCAACTCTCTTTTGTACTTTTTTCCTTTGATTTATAGAGTGGCTGCCATCAAAATAATTTACACTTGCCAAAATTGATATCTGAAATACTGTAATTATTTCCTTAAACTTAGAATAAGGCAATAATGAGCGTATCTCAGGAAAATGTGGATTTTTGTTTAAATAGTGACCATGGAAGGCACAAACACAATCTGTTGTCCCCCATCTGGTAGGGGGGACAGGGATTCTGAGGCTGAGTCTGTGAATCTAAAGTTTTTATTCTGCTTTGCCCTTCAGCCTTACAGGACCCTTCCCCCCCCCAATGAATTTTTATGAAGAACTTCCAATTTTAAAATCTGCTACTTTAAAGTTAATAATCATCGCTGTTAATTTTAGGGAAGTACGCCTCTATTCTGATAAAAAGCCTAATTGTGAAGTGATTTATTAATGGAATGTTTACAATCTGACCCATGCATATTACTTGAAGAGTAATAGATACTATCCTGTATGTACAAAAATGAGTGGCTCTAAAATACAGTCATTTAAGATACAAAATTATTAATCCAAACTATGCCCAGTTTGTGCCATCCAGTCAGTATAGTGTGCAAGGGTATGACACATTTGCTCTTAATCATAAAAATTTACTTTTTTCCTCCTGGCTATGATCTTGATTTGTGATCATATTGCCCCCGCAGTCAGTTTGAAGTCAGCTTGCTGACGTTCACATGTGTCACATGTGCCTACTCTCTGCTTGATATGCTATGGGATGGTGTGATCTTTAGTAATGCACGTTCCTTTCTCTTGGTGAGCTCAGTGATACTTGCCTACTGCTCTTCCTTGTAAGCATAAAGATTGACAATAGTTCTTCACTTAACAGCACAAAATTACTTAGTAACCATCCTTCCAACTTCCCCTCAGTTCATGAGGTAACTGCACAGGGAGGGAAATTAATGACTTCTGATCCACAGTCTATTCAATCCAGTAGAAAGACTCCCATTGGCTTGGCTCATGTCCTTTTGATTGCATTCTAAAACTTAACAATATGTTTTGACTTGCATTGATTCTCAGACTGGTGTTGGAGGCAGTGGTTGGTTATAACAAGGTGCATCTTCCTGTTTTATTGTCACAAATAATTTGCATCCAGTGCCAGTAAAGAATGAAACTCTGCTGAGATCCGATACGTAGCTGAATTCATCTGAACTAAAAAGAGAGTTTGCATAACGTAGGGGATGTAAGAGTTTATACCAGTAATTTGTACATAGCAATACAATAATTGCAGACGTAGACAAGTGCACTTTTTGTTGGCCAGCACATAAATGGCAGTTTGAAGAGCTACAAAGCCAATCTTTAGTTCAAGGTTTATCAAATTGAATTCTCTTCTAAATTCAGAAAAAGTGCCCTGGGTTATGACTGAATCAGGATCCTTCTTGGTTCAGAGCCACGTAAACATCATGGGCCACCTATTTCACAGAATGGTCCACACTGCCCACCAATTTGCTTCTCCCACAGCTGGAGCACTTCCTCACTCTGCTTCCTCATCTTCAGTTGTTCTTGTGCTTTGGGCCATTACTGAACACAGTAATTGTTTGTCTCTCTCCTTCTATCTGCAAGCGTCTGATTTTGAGACCTATGAGTAGGGCCCTACCAAAACCACTTTCCATTTTGATCAATTTCATGGCCAGAGGATTTTAAAATTCGTCAATTTCACATTTTCATATGTTTACATCTGAAATTTCACAGTGTTGTTACTTTGGGGGTCCCAACCCGAACCGGAGGTGGGTCTGATCCCCACCCCCCAGAGCGTCCATGCAGGGGATTGACAAGTCCTGTTCCTCCACAGCCAGGCAGGGACTCACAGCTAGGAGCCCCCTGGCTGGGCACTTCTGGCAGCAGGGGGAGATTGGACCCACCTCCACAAGCTGCCTCCAACTACAGGAACCTCCGGGGCTCCTGCCCAGCCCCAGAGCTTCCTGTAGCAGGGTGAGGCACTTAGAGGTGGGTCTGATCTCTCCCCAAGAGAGGCTGTGCAGGGGATGGACAAGTCCTGTTCCTCCCCATACTGCCTGGGAGGTGCAGCTAGGAGCCTCCCTGGCTGGGGCACTCCCAGCAGTACAGCAAGATCAGTTTTCATAGGGAAGGGCTTATTACACGGACCATGACATATTTTTCACAACTGTGAAATTGGTAGGGCCCTACCTACGAGAAAGTGTTAGCAGCATTTCTTGGTCTTTGGCACAGCACATAACCCATGAAAAGTGCCAGCTGTCTGAGTCAATTGTGCTTCTAATCGGTAAACTATTGTAAGCCTCCCACTACATTCTCTTAGGTCATGTCATGTCACGTGACATCAGAGGGTCAGACAGCGGATACACATCCACATCTCCCTGTCCTGAGTTAGTCCTCACCCTCCTCCATATACACCCTGCTCCATACAAGAGGCCTCCTCAGAGGCAGAACCTGGATGCCAGTGCACTGGGGAACTGGCTTTAAATGTCTACATCTGAAGTTTACGTAATGGAAACATTTTTTAAAAAATATGAACTGCTGGGCAAAGGGCTTTTATTGGGGATAATGTTGTGCATTAGTCACGTGGAAAAGTGCAGTTGATTCTAAAATGGCTACAGGTGTTGGCACGTATTGTTCCCCACATGGGCTGAGTTAGAGAGTCCAGTCTTTTATACGTCAAGGAACAAATTTTCAGCAGGTGTTACTTGTATGTATAACATTTTCTGATTGTCACTTATGTAATAATACCAATTTGAACTAATGGGCATTCCTTCTACAAGTAACAAAACAGCGGATAGACCTATCTAACAATGGACTCTTTTCTTGATAAAACAGTGCCCTGTAGGCTTGACAGGGGACCACCCAAGCTCTGTTCTGCTGTATGGAGTCACAAATATGTAAAGAGAAACATCTCTCTCCTTTCTTCATTTGTGGATGATTTCTGGCTCCAGTGTGATGCAAAGTATGCTTGACAATCGCCCACATTAACAGCCATTATGGATTAAGTAGCACCTGACCCCACCAAAGAGCCAGGCAGGTTAGTGCAATGATTAACTTGCTATTGCAATATTCCAGTATCTGGTTCAGTATCTTGATAGACCCTATTGGTCTATCAAGATCAGAGTTCTGACTACAGCAGAATCTACAGTGCACCTACTGGTTCTCTCTCAATCTGATATTGACAAAATTCTTTCTTCTTAGGAGGGAAAAAAGAAGTTCTTGAAGGTGACCATTGCCTTCCTGGGCCTCATATCTTCTAGGTCTCTTGGTATCCTGCAGAAAGATAGTTCTGTGGGCTCACATCTATTTGAAAAGTCTTCAGGCATAGCTCCTCTGTCAGGGTGCTCATATTTTATTCAGGGTCTGCTGCGAGGGGCGAGTAGTCCACTAACTGTGACAATATCCCTACTGCAGTAGTCCTGATAGATAAATTTGCTGGCGAAAACTCCCCTGGAGCAACAACCACAGATGTCAGTCTCCTGGACTGGGGAGCTCATCTTGATCATCATATACTTCAAAGGGGAAAACAGTTTGTCTCAAAATGATAAAATTCAACATCATTATAAAAGCAGCAAAGAGTCCTGTGGCACCTTATAGACTAACAGACGTTTTGGAGCATGAGCTTTCGTGGGTGAATACTCACTTCGTCGGATGCATGATGTTAAGTAATGATACTTAACATCATTATACAGAATCAAAATGAAGAGTTTAGACTTGTCTGGTATGAATAGGTAAGAAAAAGCCAGGAGTGGAAATAGTGTGTAGTAGCTACAAAGGAATTGTCATATTTCAGAGCCCATCATCTGATAGAAAAAAGCATCACCTTTTAAAATTTCTTTAGCAGAGCGTAAAGGAAAAATCAGACAAGTAGTATGCTTTAAATTCATAGAATCTTAGAAGTGTTGGGTTGAAAGGGTCCTCAGGAAGTTATTGAGTCCGTTCCCCTTCACTGAGGCAGGACCAAGTAAACCTAGACTTTCCCTGATAGGTGTTTTTCTAACCCGTTCCTAAAAATCTCTGATGATGGGAATTCCACAACTTCCCATGGGACCCTATTTCAGAGCTTAACTACCCTTATAGTTAGAAAGTTTTTCCTAATATCCAACCTAAGGGTATGGCTACACATGCAGATTTGCAGTGCTGGGAGTTACAGCTGTGTTTGTACAGCTGTGTAGGGAAAGCACTGGTGTGTGGCCACACTCACAGCTACCAGCGCTGCAGTGTGGCCACATTTGCAGCCTTTGCAGCACTGTTGGGAGCGGTGCATTATGGGCAGCTATCCCAGCATTCAAGTGGCAGCAATGTGCTTTTCAAAAGAGGGGGGTGGGGTGGAGTGTGACAGGGAGCGGGGGAGAGAGAGTGGATTTTTGGAGCCGACACTGTCAGCTCCCTGCCTTGCAAAATTTGAAAATTTCCTCGACCCCTCATTTACTCTTAACTGCAAATAGCCTGCAGACCAGATAAGCAGCTGCTCCAACGGACTCCCTTTCTCCCTCTCCCCCCGCTGTTTCTCTCCTCAAGCAAACACTCATCCCCCTGCCTGCCTCATTCACAGCAAGGTAGTGGGTTATCTCAATTGATTTTTCACAGTCAGTTACAGATTGATCACAGCAAACAGGAGCTGTGTTTGTTTTTTAGATAAGCAGCTTCCGGAGCCCCGAGTTCACAACAAAACTAAGAGAGGCATCATAACAAAACAAAGAGAGTAATTTAGTTAAAAGCATTCTGGGATATCTCCTAATACCCTGGAGGCCAATAACAGTGCTGGTGTGTGGCCACACTTTACGAGCAGCGCTGCATCACCAGCACTGCACTCATTATACCCCAAGCAGACCCAGGTGTACAGCCAGCGCTGCAGCCAGGGAGTTGCAGCGCTGGATGTGCCTTGCAGGTGTGGACAGTTACTAAGTTGCAGCGCTGGAAAGCCTCCACCAGCGCTGCAACTCTCCAGTGTAGCCAAGCCCTACATCTCCCTTGCTGCAGAGTAAGCCCATTACTTCTTGCCCTACCTTCAGTGGACACAGAGAACAATTGATCACAGCCCTTAATATATCTATTATCAGGACCCCCCTCAGTCTTCTTCTTTTCTCAAGACTAAACATGCCCAGTTTTTTTAAACCTTTTCTCATAGGCCAGGGTTTCTAAACCTTTTATCATTTTTGTTGCTCTCTTCTGGATTTTCTCCAGTTAGTCCCCGTTTTTCCTAAAGTGTGGCTCCCAGCACTGGACAATCTCCAGATGAAGTGTCGAGTACAGCGGGACAGTTACCTCCCATATCTGATATATGACATTCCTGTTAGTGCACCCCAGAATGATATTGTGTTGTGGCCAACGGTTCACTCAGGGGTCCATTTAAAGGCAGAAGCCTGCCCTCTAATCACTAGATTATTTAGAGTGACCTAGATCCTGAAATTGAGGATTAAGGAAATTGTTTCTCTCCAGAGCCTGATCCTGTTGTTGAAAGGCCTCCAGTCTCTGCCCCTCCCCAGTCTCCTTTGAACTCACATCAGCTATTACTCTAGACATATTCTCATCTAAGTTTGTTACCTTTATGGTGATACTTCCAATGAAAAGCATTGAAGGCATGGCTGCCCTGGTCTCTGAATCCTTTATCTTTATAAGGACAAAGGAACCCTTATGACAGTACAAAATGTTCAACCTAAGGTGATATCCCAGAGGTAAGTTTAAGGGGCTTGCTGGAGGCCCATATTAAATTCTGTCATCAAATTGAAGACATGGTTTAGATGATTTTCCTGCCTGTGATGGAGTCACTTCTGTCAGGATACTCCTGAATCTTCTCTTTGAGCGGTTACTTCCCCCCTGACTTTATAAACATACTCTTGAAGCAATTATTTTGTCTTTGGAATGAACCATTGATAGTAAACCACAAGTTGAACAATGTGCTTTACTATCAGTAAACTCAGCGGGTCCACTTCTCAAATAGTGTAAATCAAGATAGATCCTTTGATTTCAATTTAGCAAAGCCAGTTGACACCAGCTGAGGACCTGGCCCATTGTCTTTCAGTTTATTTTTCCAGCTAAAGGAGAAACTGGGAACGTCCCACTGACAAACCTGAGGATGCTTTTACAGTAGGTAAAAGTTCAAGCATCTTACTGTTTCATTTGCTTGTCTGGCATGTGTAGCAGATGGGTACATTTATCCAAGTTATTGTACCTACTGATTATAAACCCAATTTACCACCAAAAGGTTTCTATTTTAAGAGATTTAAACAAAGACAATGCATTAACAGTGACAAAAGGAGAGATTTCCTCATTCATCCTTTTTTCAATCTAGTCCAGGTTCCAACTGCCTTGTCTTCCTTGCAGCACTTATTGGGTTATACAGAACAATGAGTATTCTTGATCACAAAGGTATGATCTCAGCAAGTGAGGAGGAGGGGTTCATTAGAATGCCTGTGAGTAAGCGATACCATGAATATAGGAAATGATGGAGAAAGTACAGATGCTGCAGGCTACAGCAGTACATAGCAGTGGTAAGATAGTGACTGTCAAGTAGTGTTAGAGTATTTACACAAGGAGACGGTGAGCCTAATACAATTGTGCAAATAGCTAAGATATACAGAAAGCAGCATAACTACCATGCTGATCTGAAACGTGGGATCGGTTGGTTCTATCTCAACTGAACATGAAGATCTTAAGGAATAACAGGGGGCACTCAGTTTTAGTGTGTCTCCCTGGGGTCTCTGCTGCAGCCTCAGCAGGATTAAAACTGCTGCTGTGGCTGGATTTACAGTTTAAAATAAACCATGAGCAAGTGCCAAGTTATTGCATACAGGATCAATAGAAATCCATAGAGAAGCATCGTGTAACCATCCCTGATGCTTCCTCATTGAGTCCTGTGACATTTTTTTAAAAACTGAATTCTTCAACAAGTCTTCAGATATACAGTAGCATAGTATTTAGCCTGCTTTGTGAAAAAACACCTGTGAAAAGATGCTGGTTTGTAGTTACACCTTTACCTATATATTATTAGTTACAAGGTTCATTTTTTACAGGGACAGATTAAGGCAGTTTGGAGCCCTTGACACCATATTATAGATGTCCTGTGGCCTGGCACTGCACTTGGACTGGCAGTGGCAAAGGCTTCCGTCCCTTCCCCTGGAGACAAGGAGAATGATATGAGGCCCCTTTCTTCAACCCAGGAGTAGCAGGGCTCACCACTTCCCAGAAACATCTGGGTTAGCAGCAGAGGGTCTAAGACAGTGATTCTCAACTTATTTCTCATGCGGCCCACAATGTGTTACCTGGGCTGCAGGGGTTGGGTGATGGGGCAGTGGTAACCCGAACCCCGACCTCGCGGGGCTGGCCGGGAGCCCCTGATCTCTTGAGGTGTACTAGCAGCCCGGACCCTGACCCTGCCACGCTGGGCAGCAGGGCAGCTCGGACCCCACCGCGCCGGGCAGCCGGGAACCCGGCCCTCACCATGCAGGCTGGCCTTTAGCATACAGCTGAGCTGGGCCACAGCTGTGTGCTAATTGGGCTGCATGCAGGCCATGGGTTGAGAACCATTGGTCTAAGATACAACACCTAGAGTTGGTGCTGAAAATTTCAACTCATTGAAACTAAAACTCTTTACAAAAACATATTTGTTTTGATTACATTTTTGTCAGGAAGGTTTATCAGGTTCAGAATGGAATTTCTGGTTGTGTGTGTAAGAGAGAGACTCTAGAATAGCGAACAGACCAGTGGTTGGGGTACTCATCAGGGATGTGGAAGACCCAGGTTCAAGTCCTTGCTCCATATCAGGCAGGACTTGGATCTTTCATCTCTGATGAGTGCCCTAGGCACTAAGCTATAAAGTCAGTCTCTCTCTTTTACCCAATGAATATTTAACTATTTATACAAAGTGGAGCAGCTCCAGCAGGAGAGACAGACTCACTGAAGACCCAGGTTCAATTTGCTGCTCCAGATAAGGCATAGCAGAGTCTTGAACATAGGTCTCCCCCATCCCAGGTGTATGCCTAATGATTGGGCTATTGGCTATTCTGCGATGTCTCTCTCTCTTTCATTGTGAAAATTTTCTAAAGATCAAAATTGCCGAAGTTTCACTCCTCATTGAAACAGAAACAAATTATGAAACCTTAATTTTTCACCAAATGGAATTTTTGTCTTTTTGGCCAGTCCTAATAACACACCATTCAGATTTATGATGCAATTCACTACTCAGAGCAATCATTTCAGGCCACCTGCATACTCAGGCAGACCTTACTATGTCAGTCAAAAGGACTAGTAATTAACTTTTGTTGCCTTTTGTTTGAATGAAAGCTTAGATTCTTATGTAATCACATGACTCCCAGAGCTGGGGTCCTAGATATAGGCCTAGAGTGTTTACATCTTAATCTGCCCCAATTCTTAATCGTGTTTAAAACATCCTATGGAAATACCTGAGACGTATATCCTGGTATTGTGCCTGCAAAATACGCACATGCTCTGACCATCGTAAAATAAAAGCCTGCTCAGACCATGCTTGAATAAAGTTTCAGATTTAATTCTCTACTACACGAGAACATATATATTAGTTTGCAGATGTAAATGTACAGTTATATGTTCATTAATTTAGTTTGCAAGAGGAACGTAGCTACCCAAGTTGTCTTTTTCAATAATATTTTGACTGTTCATAAACACTGTATTGTAGTGTAATGTAAAATGTTTATCAGGCTCAAATTATTATTATTATAATATTTATTATTTAGCATGTATATTACTATTTAATATTTATATTACTGCAGCACCCAGCAATTCAAATCAGGATTAGGTTTCCATTGTACTGGTCACTCTCAGCACACACAGAGATATAGTCCCTGACCCAAAGAGGACGAGTGATTTATGACTGTCTCCCTTTTCCACCACCAGATATAATAAGCATGTTATACATTTGCAGTTTTTCAATATACATGTTATATATCTGCAATTTGGAGGGGGGTGTTATAATTAAAAATGAGTGCCATCTGTCCCTCAGTATAGCCAAAATTAATTGGCTGAATGGTCTATGGCAAGCAAAAAGTTAAGTTATATTTGGGGGAGGGATAGCTCAGTGGTTTGAGCATTGGCCTGCTAAACCTAAGGTTGTGAGTTCAATCCTTGAGGGGGCCATTTGGGGATTGGTCCTGCTTTGAGCAGGGGGTTGGACTAGATGATCTCTTGAGGTCCCTTCCAACCCTTATGATCTGACCCTGTTTTGGTACCTTATATCACCTCTGATAACTTAAGTATTGTAAGAGGGTGGAAAGTCTTCCATTAACTTCAGTGGGTTTTGGTTAGGTCCAGAATTATGTTAATTTCAAAGTAGGCACATCTTATACATAGATTTAGTAGGTTGTAGATCTCTTCAGTGGTCATGTGGCCTAGAGATAGCTAGCACATTGCAGTTTTTGTTGTTTATTTTTCTTCCACTTCATTATTTTGCTGTCACTGCTCTTACATTGCACAGATTTCAAGCACCTGGATAAAACATATGGACCCAATAGGGTTTTTCGTAGACCAAAATGCTGTGCTTCATCCTGGGGTCATGTCTATAAATCAAAGGAATAAAAAATCTAAAATCAAAATACAGTATGTTAGCATAAGTTTACGATAATATGCAAGTGGAAGAGTTAAAGCAAACTAAGACAGTCAGCAAAGAACTTGCTGAACAGTATTGAAATAAATCAGAACCAAATAGTATAAAGGTGTGTATGTTTACATTTTAATCTTATCTTTGTTGCCTCCAACCGCCATTACCTAAACATAAAATAAATTGATGTTTCTAAAATGCTTTCACTGCAGATCTGAATTAAAACCAAGGATAAAGGGCAAATACTTAGCGATATTAATTCTGGATGCTGTCCAGCCTGAAAATCCTCCTCCTGCCAACTTCTTTGGGCCTCTGAGTTGGAAAGGGAAAAAGCCAGTACCCAGGGCCTGCTTCTTTGTGCATGACTAATCCATTCTCTTCCCAGTACCCACCCCTATCAACTGAATTTCTGCTAAAAGGTTCAATCTAGTAAAAATGACATGTTTTCAAGGAGAGGAATATCTTGATTTCTGGTTGGCTCTGTTTTAGTCTCTCTTGTTAATCTGCTGTTCTGGGGGAAGTTGAGGGGGATGCAGTTGTGATATTTGAAGCTACTAAAATTGATGCTTGCACATTTCAAACTGTTCTTATAAGCCAGAAAGCTCTGATACTGTTGAACACTTTAAAAAGCGATCAGTTTCCTGGAGAAGGGTTCTTCTAACCAAAGAGTAGCAGCTGTCTTCTAAGTAGTGCTGCTTGTACCACTTTTAAGGTTCCCTATAAGCCATGAGGAGTGAAGTCAGTGAATATATCATAAACCTAAACAATATAGTTTATCTCTAGACTTTTATATTTATTACTATGATATAAAAATGGAGTGTAAAGTGCACAGGATGCTCATTTTATCAGTAAATTTGTGAGACAGCTGAAGAGTGATATTTTCTATATAACCTTTTCTGCCATGACACATTTAATTTATTACAGTATAACATTATTTACATGATCTGTCTTAAAAAAGATCAATATTCCTTTTATTATTCTTTTCTTTTAATAACCCAACAACATTAAGCTCTAGTGATTTAGAAACTCTTCCCTTACTAAATCTTCTGTAATTCTATCCTTTTTCCTACATCCGATATATTTTCTTGACCTGTAAGGCCGAATCGTTAGAGTCAATGGAGCTCCATACAGTTAGAACATTGCATTTGGGTGCAGTGAATTAGAGGATTGGAGAATTCATTTAAATTCTTAATGAATAGCAGTATCCTGTAGCACTCCAGGATTTAAGAATCCTTTCATTCATAGTATTTAATGAAACTGGAGGTTGATGGAGAAAAGAAATCATTCTGCAGTTACATTTTTGAGAAATAATTTTTGATCAAAAATTAAACAAAAATTGCCTCTATAAGAAGATTTAAGTAGAAGCTTCCACTTACATAATTTTATCAGGTGGATGGTGCCAGGTTCTTTCATGTGTTGTAAGGATAAGCAACTTGATTGACAATATTACCCAATCAATGCATTTGGAATACAGGACTGTGCATTCAGAATAACCAAGGTGAAGGCCTCAGTTTAGAGGATTGCACCGCACAAAAAATAAACTGGCAGCGCATAGTTATGTATATGTATTTAAATTCTATTTAAATTCCTGCAATTGCAAGTATTTCACACTTGCTTCTAAAGGTTGGAACTGAATCTGTGTGTAATGGCAGAGTCTTCCACAATTGGCTTTCCAACAATCACATTTTCCTCTAATCAACTGATGGCCAGTATGATACCATATGATACCATACTTCACCTTCCGTTGGACTGTGCTACTACTTGGGGAATTCTGCACCAAAAAATTAAAAATTCTGCATTTTGTATTTGTCAAATAATGCTGTAGAATCACACCAGTTTCAATTGTTTTGGTAATTTATTTAAACTACAACACAGAAAAAAAGTCACAGTAACTATTCAGCATTTCCTAAACACGTGAAAGTTTAGTTACAAATACTTGATAACTAACACCCCAAATTCCAGTTATAATCCTGGATTTTCATTTAAGTTACATTACAGAACACCAAATAGCACCCTCCTTTCCCCCCCCCCCAAAAAGTAATTGTAAATTGCTCAGACTTGCATGAAAGTCAGATAGTTTTGCTAATGATTGTCCTGGACCGGGCTGGGTACTTTGGGAAGCGCTTGGTTCTGATTGTCCTGACATTTTATTGACTGCTTGGTAAATGTTTTATTTACTCTCAGTCTTTTCCTTTTTAATGGCTAAGTAAAATAAATCCTGAGCTGTAATCTAACCACACAGGAAAAAAGTGAGAAAGCTGAATCCCTTACTGTCATTTCTAAGGCTTTACATCACTCTGGGAATGTAGAGGCCTTAAAACTTTTACAGGTTTTATGCTCCTGGGGGAATTGACTGAGAATGGGAACAGTTAACTAACAATAGGAACATTAACAATGTTACTAGGCAGGCAGGCTGCTACATTTCTGTCTCACTGACAGTCTGCCTATTGCATAATAAATAAGCCCTACCCCTCCACGCAAGTAACAAGTGAGAGGGACAGAGTCTGTCTTGGTTGTTGGCACTTACACACCCAGCTCTGCCCCCCGACGGTGATCACTGTCTCCCATGCAGGCACACATGCCCAACCCCTCTCCCTCCGCAGTGATTTGCATCTCTGAGCCTGCTCCAGGCACACTGGAACAGACTTGCTGCCGGGGAAGAGGCGTGTGTCCCCCTGAAGATTTCTTTTGCATTTTTCTGCATTGGTGGGGCCCACAAAAATATGCAGACCATAAGAATTCTGTCAGCAGTACTATGTGAATGAGTAGCGTATTACTCTTTGTGAGCGTGGTTATGAAAACCTAGTCTTGAATTTATGAAGACTCACACTCAGAACATAAATCACAGAATAACAGTAAGCAATACTTCAGCGCTAGCTGCTTAGGTTGGATGCTATGGAATAGATTCCCATACTCTTATGCTGAGTGGTACCTTAGTCCTCAAGTAATTGTTTGAAATCAGTGGGACTCCTTGAGGTTTTAGGTATTACTCAACATGAATAAGGATATGAGAATTTGTTACCTAATTTTTAAGTATAATTTGTCCTTTATCTGAAGTGTTGCATCAGGGGATATTTAAAATTCAGAGCTCATTTTAAATCTTCTGGCTGTTCAGTATAGAGGGCAAAACTGCACCATTCTTAGGGCCAGATTATAACTTCAGGTGTGCTCCCACATGGGAGGAGAAAAATGTGTAGAAAGCTCACTTACGTTCCTATATGGGCTCTCCGTGCCACAATAGAAATGCAAGGGGGAGAGAGAGAGGAGCCTTTGTGCATCTGCTAGTTCCACTCCTGTACAGATGGGTGATAAAGGTAAAGGAATGAACCCCATATGCAGGCCAATTATAGGCTGATGCATATTACTTCACCTGGAGCAAGGATAGAGCCATGAATCAGATTGTGCCTCTCAAAGTCACAGTCTGGTTCCTGATCTGTTCCTGGGGCAGCTCAGCTACACACAACCCATTACTCAGGTCTTGTGGCTGTGAGAAATCCGAGCAGACAATGCCCACAAGATAAAGTAGGTCATTAGATCAAAAATCACACAGAACTTTGAGCAGCTGCAATTTCAGGTCATTGTACCCGTATAGGGCCTTAAAATAAAGGATTAAAAGTTAAAATCAGACAATATGAGTACTTATTCCAAGGAGCAAATTATTCCATTAGTTTTGGTGTGTAGGACCAGAAGTCTGTCTCTCTAGTCAATTTTGGCCATGGTTAGTTTGTAATTAATAGATGTTGAAATTAACTTAAAAGAAAACACAGTTGTATGTTTCCATATGATGCTTTTTAAAAGTCACAACAACAATATAAATGAATTTGAAATATTTTTTATCCAAATCTGATCAACCTTGAAATTTTTTTGAATCTTCCACATGCTCTTTAATTTTTTTAAATCCATGACTGTCACTAATTTTTTAATTAGTAGCTGAGAGTGCATGCACTGATTCTTGTAATTAGCTTGCCTCACGTCCCCTCTAAAATTCAAAATACATATTTGATTTCTCACTTTTTATTTCCCAAATGCCAGCCTATAGCTTATTAAATGTTAATTTAACTTGTGGAGTATAATAGCCTAAGGAAATAAAATTATACATGTTTAGAGCGGAAAAACTCGAGGAAGAATGAGAAGTGCTGTTTATTCCAGCATCAGTATGACCTCCTGTCATACTCGGACTGTGATTTAATCATGTCTTGTAAACTAAACAGGATCAGACTTGGTCAGTACTTGAATTGGGTATTGGGGGGCTTCTGAAATAAAACCCAGTGTGCTGCAGGAAATGCTGGCAGAAGTGATTCAGTATGTACACTCTTTTTTCTGGCCTAGTACTGAAGCAATGACCCAACATGCTGTTTAGTGAGCTTAATGCTGCTAAAACGAGTCTTTCAGATGAGTTTTAATACTGAGGTCCAGACCTTTTCTCATCATCAAAGATCCACCAGTGCATTTCACAGGCATAGTCATGCTAGCCCAAGTGTTATGCCTGAATTCCAACACCTCTCTGTTGTTTCAGTCATATATAGTATTCTGGTTTGCTTCAATCATGTCTTAAAAAAATTGTGTTAGGTTACTCTGTTAACCATCTGTTCCATTGTACACAATGACATAGAAGTCTGTGGAATGCTTTGTGGCCCTCTTGGTGAAAGGAGTTAGCTATATAAATGTATAGGGTGACCAGATGTCCTGTTTTTAAAGGGATAGTCCCATATTTAAGCCTTCCTGCAGGTGTCCCAATTTTTTCGTAAAAAATGGGCAAATTGTCCCATATTTTGTGTCTTTCTCCCCCTCCCCCCAGAATTCTGGCAGGTCCTACTGCTGGCCAGATCCCTGCTCCCCGGCCTCCCGCCCACCAGTGGTGAGTGGGGGGGTCCAGAGGCCGACGATGGAGGTGGGTATGCAAGGCTGGTGGCAGGGCGAAGATGCAGCATGTGGGGCAGGCTGCTCGCCCCCGCTGGTCTGTCCGTGCAATCCTCACTGCGTGCCAGCTCTCGGCCAGCAGGGCCCTGTCCCATTTCCAGACAGCACTGGCTTGGCACTGCGGTGGCTGGTGAGTGTGGGCAGGCACCAGGTGGTGGCCAGTTACCTGGCACCTCTTCTGCCACATATCAGCCTTTTACGTGTCCTCTCCCTGCTTCGCCCCCCCACCCCCTCAGGCCTGCTGCTCCTCCATATCCCCACTGGTGGGGCGCAGCTAAGCTCTGGAGTGGCGGCTGGGGGAGGGGGAGAGCTATTTCCACCCTGTTCATGGGGGGCCCAGCCAGGCATGATGGGTGGAGAGCACCGGCAGGGAGGATGGGATTGGTCGGTCACCCCTCCCCATGCGAAAGAGTTGTACAGTTGTGTGTGTCACCCCTCCATGTGTGTGGGAGGGAGGGGTGTGTGTGTCACCCCTCCATGTGTGAACCCTAAAGCCTTACAGATAAGAAGGTAAATAAAAAAATCCAACTACGTAGTATTTCTTTTTAATGGAGGCTTAGTCAGCTTGATGTTAATCTGAATGTTTGTACTGCATAGTTCTGATTGATTGCCGTTGAACTCACTTGAATATGAGTAATTTTACCAGGTGTCCTGTATTCAGCATTGGGAAATATGGTCACCCTATAAATGTAAGATGTTATGATCTAAATGTGTTTTTTGTTTGTATGTCCTTCATTCTTTTTACCTGGCATGGTAACAGAATGTATAAGAAAACATCTTTTCCACATCTCATCTCTTGCTTTATCATAGCAGATGATTTGCATTCCTTGAGGTTGAGAGAAGCTGACTAAGGGCTTGTCTGTCTGGCAAGTTTCTGCGCAGTAAAGCAGGTTTTTGTGCTCAAACTGCAGATGTGTACACACTGCCATGCCACTTTGTGCGCAGAAACTCCTCAGTTGCAGCGCTGCAAAAAAAAACACCTCAATGTGAGTCGTAAGGCTATTTGCACAGAAGCTCCAGCACTCTGTTGCCAGTGTAGACACTTGATTGCTTTCTGCGCTGTAATTGGCCTCTGGAGCTGTCCCATAATGCCTCAAGTGACTGCTCTGCTCATTGTTTTGAACTCAACTGCCCTGGAAACATGCGCCCCTTCCCTTTCAAAGCTCTCTTTCTGACAGCCATTCCATGCTGGGCTGGTCTGCTCCGGGACACACAGCAAACCATTAATGTGGAATGCTCGTGCTGTTGAACACAGAGGCGGAGGGGTGTGTGTGTGTGTGTGAGAGAGAGAGAGAGAGCGAGCCCAGGGAGGGAGGCGGGGGCTGATGTCAGGGTTTCCCCCTCCTCTTGCCTCAGGACTGGTTGCTTCTTGCTGCTGTCTGAACTTACAAGACTGCATGCTGACACATTCTCTGTCCCCCAAAACACACAGTCTCTCTCTCCTCCCGCCCTACACACACACACTCCCTCCCCCTCACTTCAGTTGAAAAGCAGCTGGCAATGTAGCAGGAGGCCCATGGAACAATGGGATTGGGAAACCTGCATCATGTGACTCTGTGCCTGCCCCATGAGGCATTGAAAACCCTTCCCAAAGCACCCTGAAGCCAGTTGCACAGTGGGATAGCTACCACAATGCACTGCTGTCTGCCATTGCAAGAGCTGACAATGTGGATGCACTCCACCATCACAAGGACACGCAGTGTGGACACGCACCAGTGGTTTAATTCCAGCGTTTTAATAAAAGTGGTATAACTTGTGGTACAGAAACTTGTCAGTGTAGACCAGGAGTCGGCAACCTTTCAGAAGTGCTGTGCCGAGTCTTCATTTATTCACTCTAATGTAAGGTTTCGTGTGCCAGTAATATATTGTAATGTTTTTGGAAGGTCTCTTTCTATAAGTCTATAATATATAACATAAACTATTGTTGCATGTAAAGTAAATAAGGTTTTTAAAATGTTTAAGAAGCTTAATTTAAAATTAAATTAAAATGCAGAGCCCCTTGGACCAGTGGCCAGGACCCAGGCAGTGTGAGTGCCACTGAAAATCAGCTTGTGTCCCACCTTCGGCACACGTGCCATAGGTTGCCTACCCCTGGTGTAGACATACCCTAACTCTGCTCTGAGCAATGGCATCCTACACAAGTCTTAGGTGTAGTGACAGTGCTTTGTCTTGTGGTGTCATTTCCCTTGAAGATCAAGGCCCAAACATAGCAAAACGCTTGCTTAATTTTAAGCATGTGAGCAGTCCCATCCCTATTCAGCAAAGCACTTGAGCATATGCTTAACTTTCAGCAGAGGAGTAGTTCCATTGACTTTATGGGTGAAATCCTGGCTCCACTGAAGTCAAATGGAATTTTCCCATTAGCTGCAGTGGGCCAGAATTTCAGTTAGCGTAGTCAAGTGGTTTGCTAAATTGGGGCCCAGATGAACAGGATGGTTAGACCTTTGGCCAGAAATTTTCAGACTCACAAAGGTAGGCACCTACCTCAGTGGCTCTGCAAATCAAGCCACTTACTATCTGCAGGTCCCATTAAAGTAAAAATGTATTTGTAGGTTAATGGGAGTTGCTGGTGCTCAGAACCCTGGAAAATCCGCCCCCTCCCTTCACACTTATCTAAATGGCTAAGTATGGATTTAGCTGCCTAATTTCAGGGACCCAAGACTGAAAAATATTCCCTTAATTTATATAATTTACTGTACTGTTAATCTGTGTGCAGAACTCTGACTGTAAATATGACTGGTGATCTTAAATGCAAATTTATCCATAGAGATAATGTGTATTCACAGATATTGGTTTGAATGTGAATACGTATCCACTAGTCAAAATGAGTATTTTCCTGGGAGATCATTCTCTTGAAAAATATGTAAATAATATAACATTTTATGAAAAAATGCCTTTTTAATTATGGAAAAAGCAAGGAAATAGAACATTAAAAACCCTGGTGTATCAGATATTGACATAAACTAATAAAACCCAGGAAATTGAAAGATAAAGTGGGTTATCTGTCCTTAATTCACCCTTTAAGAGAGAGAGAATCTGTCCTGTTGAGGTAAAATCCTCTTATGAGGAATTTATTTTTAGATTGGCTGAGAATAATGCTCTGAGTATAATGCGAAACAAAAGTTATCAGAATTCTGAGCATTTTGATTCTTTCATGGAGCCATCCACCAGCAATCCCCTGAGTCTATTAAAGAACTGACTCTTCATTTGGCTTATGGTGACATAACATCTGTAGGACTTGTGTTTACAGGTCAAATCGTGCATTCATTATGTCTATCAGTGCTCCCATGGAGTTGAATGGATGCAGGATTTGCCCTACATCATTATCATATAATCCCTTCATTGGGATGCTATACTCCCTCCCATGCAGATGGGCAGGAAATGGGCAGGAAAGCATTGGGAGTTGGATACACCTTGGCTCTGCCCCCTCCCTGCACACACATGGACACCCGCCAGCCAGCACAGCTGAGCCAACACACGGTGTGGGGAGTAGCTGCCACTAGTATAAGACCAGAGCAGTTTTCTTAACCCGATAACTAGGGCCCTACCAAATTCACCATCCATTTTAATAAATTTCAGGGTCATAGGATTTTTAAAATCTTAAATTTCACAGGTTCAGATATTTAAATCTGAAATTTCACAGTGTTGTAACCATGGGACTCCTGACCCAAAAGGAGATTGTGTGTGTGTGTGGGGGGGAGGCTATTATAAGGGGGTCATGGTACTGCCACCCTTATTTCTGTGCTGCTGCTGGCAGTGGCACTGCCTTCAGAGATGGACAGAGTGGCAGCTGCTATCTGGACACCCAGCTCTGAATGCAGCGTCACTGCCAGCAGCACTGCAGAAGTGAGGGTGGCATGGTGTGGTATTGCCACTCTTACTTCTGCACCGCCAGCGGAGGTGGATCTTAAAGGGGCCTTGGGCTGGTTGTGTGTGTGTGTCGGGGGGGGGCATAATCACAGCTCCCCCCTGACCGCAGTGCACATGTCACCTGCCAGTAAGTCCATCCTTGACCCCTGAAAAGTGACAACCCTCCATGCCACACTCACTTCTGTGCTGCTGCTGGCGGTGGCGTTGCCTTCAGAGCTGGGTGCCTGGCCAGCAGCCACTGCTCTCTGGCTGCCCAGCTCTGAAGGCAATGCAAAAATAAGGGTGGCAATACTGCGACCCCTCCCCATAGCCAGATTTCATGGAGGAGACCAGATTTCAAAGTCCATGACACGTTTCTCACAGCCATGAATTTGGTAGGGCCCTACCTATAACAGTGTACCAGTGAGGTGCCAGGGAGAGAATTGTGACATATTGAAGAATGGTGCCAGGCAGGAAAGTAAACTTATATTGTGAGGTGCAGCAAAACCGTGACAAAATTGTCACAGTAGCAGTTAGAGGTCCCAAACAAGATCAGGGCTCTGTCAGGCTAGATACCATCCGAAACCCATACTGAGAATCTCTATCCGGACAACATTATAATTTAGATAGATAAGACAAAGTATACAAAGGGAAATAGGCACGCAGAGGTGAAGTCATTTGCACAAAGTCACACATCAGGTCTTTGGAAAAAATAGGAGTAGAACTCAAGTCTCCTACTCCTAGTGCAGACCATCAAAATACATCAGATATGCCTTTTCCAAAGGCAATATATGTGGATTGCATCCTTCTCTTCTCTGAAAATTGTTTTAAAATGGAGTTAAACAGATGTGGTAAAGGTTTTTCTACACAAAGGATATCATTCATTTTCATTTGAGAGCTTGGCTCAAAGACTTGTCATTAGTTTGATATTGAGCAAAGAGCTGAAAAAAATACGCAGTAAACTGGAGAGGCAGAGAACAGGAATAAGCCAAAACATATTACACTGAGATCACTGCAGGAATCCTGTTTCATTTGTTTGAATTGCAGCTAGTCTGTAAAGGGCAATCTGATGATCGCATTGATCTGCAAATGGGTAATTACTTTTTGAGCATTAATTGAAGAGAAGAGCATTCGTTGTAGGCAAACAACTGCATTAGACAACAGTGATCTCCCACTCTCCCAGTGATGCCATTGATCTGCTGTCACCATCTCATACAGAGTCTGTAGGCTTTTAAAGTACGTCAGATACATTCATTAGTACCAATAGCACTGGACATTTCATTATGAGAAATGCTATTAACTCTGATATAATATCTCATCTTAAAGGAAACATCAGAATTAGCACAGAAGAGACAGACTCCCCCCCCATATATTATCACATGTATAGTTATGATAATGAGGTGGTAACTCCTCTATAATTACAATTGAGACAAGCTTTCTGTTTAACAGCCAATTTTCCTGAGTGCTCTAAAATCCACATTTACTCAGATTGCTTGAACACTGGTGTTCTTCATCAAAGGCCTGGGGTAGGTTTAATAGTGCAATATTTGGAAACATAAATATAAAGCCTCAGTAATTTTCATGAGTGACTTAGAGAGCTATAGGGAACTACTTATTTTCTCAAATGAGCAAGCAAGTGAGCAAATATTGTGGGGGGAACCCTCCAAGGATAATGTATAACAAAATGTACTCCATTTATGTAGTTTTAATTCTTCATCATAACTTCATATTATACTAGTAAATGTCCTATTTTTACTGTCTTTGTAATGATAATGTCAAAGCAATATGAGACCTCATTACATGTATTCTGAGAAGTGGAGGGATACCGTTAATTTTTTTACTGGAATTACAGGGTATGCTGCAGATCAGCAGGATTCTGTTATGTTTGTGTGTGTGTCTGTTATAGACCTTTCTAATTATCTCATTACCATAGGGTCTAGAATCACATCCCTACCTGCTACTGCATGTAACACATTGCCAAATGACTGGCCCACATAGAGAAGGTGGCTTGAATCCTGGTCCCATTGAAATCAAGGGCAAAACTCCCATTGACTTCATTGGTACAGGATCCAGCCCTCAGAGAATGCAATTCAAACCTAGGTGAGGTTCAAGTGGTACTGCCTTGTGCTTTTGGTGCAGGAGGTTCAGGGATCTGTCCCTGTTGACTGTTGTAGTTTTGCTACATATGCATCTATTAATGTTGTAGAAAATTTAGTATGATATTTTATTGTCCTGTTTGAGAATTAGTATGTGGCCTTGTGATATATGACAAAGGGAAGCAGTTAAGTTTGTGCATGCTACTTTTACTGTGGCATTTCCTGACTTTTAACTGGAAAACCCCTACATTAAGATTTAAAGCTTCATGGATAAATACTAAAACATCCAGATATACCAGAATTAAAGTGAAACCTTAGCTCTGTCGCCTTATGCATAGGCGTTGTGATTCAGTATTTGATTTCAAGATCACAGGCTGTTTTTTCAAATACCAAAACTAACTTTACAAACAACAAAACCATATTTCAGGCCTTCACAAAGAAACAAAACGAAGTGCATTTTTCCCCTTTCTGGGTCATTTTAGAATACAGTTGTCCGATTTGGGGGCCAAATCTTGATATAGATTATGCCAGATTAAGGGCCTCAAAAACCAGAGACAAGTTTCTTAAAATATGGCTTTATTTCTAAGGCTTAATAAGACATTGTTCTTTTACGATCCACACACAGATCTCCCATGCCCCATACAAAAAATGAGGTCCACAGCACCATCCTCTTCCCCCCCACCACCCCCAACCTCCATGTGTAACTCTCTGTGGAGTGGGGGCTGGAGCAGACATATTTCATTACCCTTGCACCTACCTGAAACAGCGTAGGAAAATGGGACTATACCAACTTTCCTATAGAAGGTCCATTCTTTCTGGGGAACTTCCTTACAGGGGAATCCCTTGCAGGGATACAACAGACCTGTGCTGCTAGGGATTTAGGGCAGAGCTGCAAGAGACTCAGACAATATAGAGGAACACAGCCAGCCAGTGGAACGCCAAGATCCTCTGTGTCTCAGAGAGGGCAAATCACACCTCGCCCCTGTGTGATCTCAAAACAAGCTAGATTTTGAAGAAAATCAGTGTAGTAGTTTTAAAGTTTTGAATGTTTAAATGTGGCAAACCAGTTTTCAAAACTCAATGGGAGTTGTAGGTACTCAGCACCTCTGATGATCAAGCCCTGAAGTACAAATCCTGATCTTAAGCGAGCTAAGGGTCCCCTACCAGAGTAAGGCAGCATTTGCACAGGGGGACACCCATATATAAATATATATAACTCTGTCTTGTATTTTACTTACTGCATATTATCTATGCAAGCTCAGATAATATCAGCTTTCAAAGCAAGTACTCCTTTTTACATATTGGAGCAGTGGAGCATTTTTCATAAACTCTTTACTGGCCAGTGTTTTTCCCAAGGGAATTTATAAAACTGTAAGATGAAATATTTATATTGTATAAAGGCACCATTGTATTCCACTGCCATGTCTATATGCGTAGAGAAGTGGCTAGAAATAATGACCACAGGAGTTAGTGCTAAATGTTTCTCTAAGGGATTCTGAACTTTAATCATATTTATGGTATTGAGGATGAATGACACTAGGAATGTTGATTCATCTTAATTCAATGGAAGCTTAAGGAAAAAATATTAACCAATAAACATAATTTAATGTGTAAGTATTTCCTTCCCCACAACCCCTGTGGCTTTCACCATGATTATGGCAAACTTACTGCTATGAATGATGGGTTTCCTCAGTGTGATAGAAACTCTGTAGGTCATCATCAGCACTATGTGGAGATGCATTATACACCTCCTGGTGCTAAATGACCGGGTCATGTATGGGATGACTATAGCCTCCTCTAATCAAGAGTTTTATTATCTTGGTCCTGCTCCAGAACTAGGAAACTTAGTTGGCAAAACCCTTCCACTGAGCTTTTGGACAAATCGTTTCACTCTTGCTTGAAAATTCTTTATTTCCACACATTTCTAGGAATGTGCATGATGCTGGTGTATGTATTTCTTAGTATTAAATAACATCAAGATTTTACAGATGGCATAAAATCCATGAAAATAAAAAGGAAAGAGTATAATTGTACAGTGTGAGCCTTTAATAAATATTAGACACTGATCCTAGGGTGTGGTAAATTTCCATTAGCTACACCTAGTATAAGTTGATGCTATGCGCGTATCCAGGTCTACGGGGACAACCAAAATGCGTACACAGTATATTCCCCTGCTGCTTTCTTTTGCTGTTCTGCCAAATACAAGTTTTTAAATACTGCTTTAGTCTCTGTTGCCTGTTCACTCCAGCTCGAATCAGAGCCCATTGTGCCATTCTAAATGAATGCACCAATAGGCGTGACTTCATTTGATTCTGTGAGGCTCAGAGCAGGCTCTGTATGGTGGAACAGGATTGTAAAACAATAGAAGCCAGGAGCAGAAGAGGCTGCTGAGTTGCAGGGCATCATCTATAGATTATTGTTTGAAATCCAGCAGTGATTTATATATTGTCATAAGCACAAGGGATTGCATATCTTCATAGTTTGGCTTGACCTAATGAAGAACGAGCATATCCCCAACTTCACTAGTTGGTTGACAAGAAGTATATGTGTTTGTAATGGTGCACAGGCCAGGATGGACATTTGCAAAACAGCAGATGAAAAGATCAGCCAGGAAATACCGTAGGGTCTCTTCAAGTATCTTGTAAACTGTCCATTCAAAATTATTTATCTTTAGTCCTTTGCCTTTGTTCAGCAAATAGAGAGATGTAGACTTGTTTCTTGTTACTGGGCTGAATTCTGCCCTTCAATCCCCTGGAAACATCAGTTAAGTGAATGATGATGCATGGATGTAAGCGAGTGGAGAATTTGACCTAGAAGCACTTTCACAGTTGGCTGCTTGATCCTGAGCTTCTAATGCCAGGTGGGACTTCAAAGAAGAGCATGATGTTCAGTATCAAGATGTGTGTCCTTTATTTCTTGAATGAGTTTCTGTTAAATTACTAACCATGGAGAAAGGTGCAGCATAAGTGCAAGACAGTTAAGCAAAGTATACCTGTGTTTAACCCCAAGAAACCCTCCTAAAAACAATAGGCAATATAGAGTTATAGTAAGGGTGGTTCTATACTAACGGGAGTGTGTACACTGTAGCATTTTAAGTGTAGACAAGCCCTGAGATATTTTAAAGTGGAGACAAGGCATATATTTCTGGTATATCAGCCTATAATTATGTGGCCTTCTTAGCTACCAACTGGAAAAAGCCATAAAAAAGACATGCTATTAGCCAGCGTGGTTTCTTCTGAGTACCTTAGGGCATTTCTAGCTGAGTTTATACTTAGACCGTCTTACTGTGTAGTCAATCGGGGCTCTGCAGTGTTGGGGTTTTTATGTTTGGTGGTTTGCATTATTTTATATATTGTGAAATTATATGTATTATTTTAAAAAACTGCCATCTCTGCTTGGTTTCTTTTGAGGCAGGTGTTTATGGTCTCTGGTGAGAAGCCTTTGGTTAAAAAATAAAGTAGTAAATAAAGGGAAATTCTTGCTTCCTTGTCAGCTTTCTTAAAACTTTATTGCTAATATTACATTCCTGTTCCATAAGAGGGGCAAAATAGTTGTGGTACTGTAATAATGAACATTCCCAATGTATACTGAGTTGTCCTAAGAGTATGGGAAAATATTCCAAAGTATGCCAGCTGTGAAAGGATGTATAGCGTTTCCAAATCATTGCAAAGCAGCAGATACTTTGATGTTTTAAAATTGCTTCTTAATATTTGTTTTTTTTGCTGTCCTGACAGTGAAGCTTTTTGACTTTTTAAGTAACATAGAAATGCATTCTGTGCCTTCAGTATATCCCACTAATGCAGAAAGTGCAACCTCGTTTCTTTTTATCAGTAGAGAAAAGTGCTGTTCTCAGAAGATATTTTTGCTATGTGGGGTCTTTAACATGTTTTATGTACAAAGCTCACTACAATGTTTCCTGTTGTGCTTTTTCCTAGAATGGTTTCACTCCTTTATACATGGCAGCTCAAGAGAACCACATTGACGTGGTAAAATATCTGCTGGAAAATGGAGCCAACCAGAGCACTGCTACTGAGGTAAAGCATATACTCCTTTTTCTACAGACTGTCTCTTATTTTCCTTTCCCTCATGACCCAGATGGTTTCAGAATGAGCATGATTTTCAAACCGAATATTTCCAAACTTTGTGCCAGATCGTGCCACTGTGATCTGTGTGTGAATTTTTCTCTTTCCGTGTGTGTGTGAGAGATGGGGAAGGGGAGAATCAGTTGTCTTCACAGTGCAGCTTCTTCCTCCCCATGCTTGGAACCATGAAAAACCCTCTTTGAGTCTAGGCGTGAAATTATGGCCCAGTTGAAGTCAATAGAAAAATTCCCTCGGACTTCCATGGGGCCAGAATTTCACCCTACGATCTATGTATGAGTGATGCAGTGTATTGTCCTCCCACCAGCCCCCTGGGGAATATGCAGAAAAGTTAATTAGCCATTGAGGGGATGTTCCTACAGCAGCATCTAGGAGAGGAAGACATGGCAGCTGGACTTCATTGGAGCTGCACTGCCAGAGCGCTAGTTTAAAGAGTGCAGAATGCAGAAGTATAAGGTTTTTGGTGAAACCTTGTGCCTCAGGCATATTCTGTGAGATGCTCACTGTCTTCACCTAGGCAAAAATGCCATGTATGCATGCCCTACCCTAACAACCACATGGTGTGATCTGAGGAAGAGTCAGCAAGGGGAACTTTGCAAACTTTTCCTTCCACTGTCCCATGTAGTGGGTTTTTCAGTGATCTGGAACCTTGATTCAGTCTCTTTCTGAGCTAGAGCAAAATGTGTGGAACATTTTGTGTGTTCCATAACCAGGACTATGAGGAACATGTCTTAAAATATATATATTTAAAGCATAAGACACAGCAAGTCTTGTGTTGACAAAGAATAGTATTGCACCTCAGCTGTCATATCCTGCCTCTCAGAGCCAGTCCTCTTTGTGTTAGGAGTCTCCTGAGTTCACATGTTCCCATCTTGGGTTTTTATGGGTTCTCACAAAATGAAACTGAGAAAAACAAACAAACATACAGAAAAGAAACACTATGAGAAAGAATCTCTCCTGTGATTTAGTTCTGCTCAGGGAAGAATAGTGGGAATGGGCCTCAGTGAGCCAATCAGGGTTCTCTGATTCTGAGGTTTGTGCCTGGCTTGTTGAAATAGTAAATGTTTCCAGGTGTGATTAATATAACTGGGAAACCAAATATACAGTTCTAATGAGGATACAAACTCACAAAGTAGCATGCTGCTTCGTGTTCCATCAATACATATTTGCCTACAGATCACAAGTATAAGTACACAAAAGTTTGATACTCAAGGCCAGGTTCTGAGCTCAATGAAAGGGATGTAAATCTGGAGTAACTCCACTGACTTCAGTACAGTCACTGCAGATTGACTCCAGTGCAACTGAGATCAGAATCTTGCGCTAAGAATATAGAAATTGGACCATAGGACCATTCACTTCTTTCCCCAGAATTTTAGGCAATGAGCAAAACTCACATAAATCAAACTTTGTATTCACCCTATTTCCCATTGTTCTCTTGCTACCAAATACTGCTTTCCTCTGTCTCAGAAAACTAAGTGGATAGCTGTTGTTCTGTAAAGCCTGTCAACTTTATTACTGTTCTCTTCATATATAACTATTGTGCAGTGTGAAACAGTAAAAGGAAACCTTCCTCTCCCCCCATTTTCATTCCTCTTCTAACCCATTCCTTCTTTTGTGTGCACTTGTTACTTTTCTTCCAGTCAGTATGGAAACTCACCCACTGTGGGTTACCTTGGCCAATGAACTGATTTGGAATAGTGTTGCTATAGCCAAACAGCTGCCTTACTATCCCTTCATTCAGTAGATACTGTATCACTTGACGATGGCTCCTAAAATTATCCTTTCTGTGACTTGCATTGATGGAGATCGTGTTACCATTGCAGCTTTTCTGAAATATGAAATCCTGTGCAATTGCCAGGCAACTTGGCAGAAACAATGTTTCCAAATCTCAACAGGGTTTTGGGACTCTCAAGGTCTAAGCCTAGCTAAAAGTTCTTAATGACCAGCTTTCAGTCCTCCACAGAACTGCTTTCCATTTTTTGTGATCAGGTTTGCTGTAAATTCATTACTTTAGGGGATCTGGAGGCCAGTACAGTTACAGTTAATCTACAGATGGGCCTGATCTCAAGCGGTGGATTGAAATATCCCTGGAATTCATAGATAGGTTTGGATCCAGGATTCTATATCTGACTGTCTTCTGCATTCTAAACTTGGTAAAGGCCAATTTCATTTTCTGGGGTTTGGAAGGTGAAGTCATGCTCAGTTCAACCCCTGGAAGGGTTCCCAAGATGATAGTTCCAGCAGAGAAGGCTAGTCCACCCAGGGAGTGGACTGTGCTCCCTCCTGCTCCCACATGTGTGTTGATTCTTGCTGGTTACCACCAATGGGAAAAAACTAGAGCTGTCAATTAATCACAGTTAACTCCCACAATTAACTCAAAAATTAATCGTGATTAATCACACTGTTAAACAATAGAATCCAATTAAATTTTATCAAATATTTTTGGATTTTTTTTTACATTTTCAAATATATTGATTTCTATTACAACACAGAATACAAAGTGTATAGTTCTCATTTTATATAATTATTTTTATTACAAATATTTGCACTGTAAAAATGATAAAATAGTATTTTTCAATTCACCAAGTAGTGTAGTGCAATCTCTTTATCATTAAAGTGTAACTTTACAAATGTACAGGGGTGGCAGGTTTGTAGAAATTTTGGTGGTGCCCAGAATCTCCCCCCCCCCCAAACTCCGCCCCCACCTGCCTAAGGCTCTGGGAGGGAGTTTGGGTGGGGGAGGAGGTCTGGGGCATAGGCCCTGGGCTGGGGCTGGCAATTAGGGTGCAGGAGGGGTGTGGGCTCTGGGGCAGAGTTTGGGTGCAGAAGGGGTGAGAGGTTGGGCTCTGGAAAGGAGTTTGGGTGAGAGGAGGGGGTCTGGCGTGCAGGCTCTGGGATGGAGTTTGGGTGCTGGATGCAGGCTCCGGGCTGGGGCAGGGGGTGGTGAGGGCTGTGGGATGGGGCTGGGGATGAGGGGTTTGGGGTGTGGGAGAGGCTCAGGGTTGGGCAGAGGTTTGGGGTGTGGAGAGGTGAGCGCTCTGGCTAGGGGTGCAGGCCCTGGGGTGGGGCAGGCCTGGGGATGAATTTGGAGTGCAGGCAGGCTGCCCGGGACTGGGGCCAGGGAGGAGGATTCCCCCCAGCCCTCTCCCCGCTGGCAGCAGTGAGCTCTGGGGGAGGGGCCACCCTCTCCCCCCTGGCAGCACACTCACCCCGCACCACTGTCATGCACATGCTCCTAGGGCCCCTCTCAGGTCCAGGAAGCCTCCTCGCCTCCCCTGTGGTGGGTGCCGGGGTGGGGGGCTGCCATCACATGTGGCCTCCTCCCCTGCTGCTGTAGCCTCACTGGGGGGTCGGGGATGGGGCTGCCCCTTGCCCAGCATGTGGGAGGAGCAGTGACTGTAGTGACTGACACCAGACTGTGTCCCCCCTAATCCAGGATTTGCTCTCAAGTTTCCAGAGGGAGAAGTCTCTTGTGCAAAGCCATCTCACTACCAAATGTAGTCCCAATCTTATTCTGGTTCAGCTGTTTCTTCAGCTGTTCTCCCATTTTAATTCCCAGTACAGAATGTAGTCTCTTGAGAATAAGCAGCTATAACAGTGTAGCTGTTTCAAAGTCTACTCATAATTTTACACAGAAGGGAGTGAAAGGTATTAGATTAGTGGGGTGCATGCCTGGGTTGGTGAGTCTGGGCAAAACCTCAAATATCTGAACAGGTTCAGGCCTTTACTGCCTCTGACGTTCCCCTTTCTCACTATTCCATCTTTCTTTTTCCCTGCTCCCAAGCCAACCAAATTCTTCTCTTTCCTGACCCCATTACTCTGTTTCTCCCAAATCTATCAGTCTGCTTTTTTCCCTCTTTCTGATTGTAAATACAGTAACTCCTCACTTAAAGTCATACCAGTTAACTTTGTTTCATTGTTATGTTGCTGATCAATTAGAGAACATGCTCGTTTAAGGTTGTGTTATGCTCCTTTATAACTTTGTTTGGCAGCCACCTGCTTTGTCCACTGTTTGCAGAAAGAGCAGCCCATTGGAGCTAGCTGCTGGGGGCTTGGAACCAGGGTGAATCAGCAGCCCCCCTATCAGCTCCCCTAACTTATCTGTGCGGCAGCCACCCAGCAGGCTTTCAATTGCCAGGCAGTTCAGCTGTCCCTCCCCCACCATTGCCCTGTGCTGTTCCTCTCCTCTGCCTTGGAGCTGCTCCCAGGAGCCTCCTGTTTGCTGTGGAGGGAGAGGGGTGCTAATGTCAGGGTGTCCCCCTCCCCCTGCCCCCATCTCCATAGAGCGGGGGGGGGATGGGGACATGACAGGGCTCAGGACAGAGGGAGCTTGCTGGCAGCAGCTGCTCTCTCAACTTGCTGATCTACTTAAAAGGGCAATGTACTTAGAGTGGGCTCAGCATACTTAAAGGGGCAATGTGCGTCTCTCTTTCACACACAAGGTGTATGTCTCTGTCTCTCTCTGTCATGCTGTCTCCCCTCCATCCATTGTATTGCGTGAGGCTACATTAACAACAATCTGTTAACCCTTGAGGGCTGAGCCGAGTGCTAGTTCATCATTTAGCAGTAAGGCATCCCCTGGGAAATATCCCATCCTCTTCCTCCACCACCTCAACCAAGCTTCACAATCATTGTTGCTGTGTACAGTATTAAATTGTTTGTTTAAAACTTATACTGTGTATATTTGTGTGTGTGTGTATATATAATATATATTCTTTTGTCTGGCAAAAAAAATTTCCCTGGAACCTAACCCCTCCATTCTTATGAAGAAATTGGATTTGTTTAACATCGTTTTTCTTAAAGTAGCATTTTTCAGGAACATAACTACAACATTAAGCGAGGAGTTACTGTAACTGAACCTTCTCACCTGGTCATGGTAACTTCCTGTTCTCCATGCCTTTCCCAATGCTTCTGTTTTCAGTTAATCCTTGTCTGTCTTCCTTCCTATCGCTTCATCCATCCATGACCCAAATCACGGATTTTCAAAATTACTCAGCATTAGCCTAAGTCTGTACCCATTGATGTAATGGAAGTTTCCTCATTGAGGACAATGAAGTTTTACCACTGAAGTCAATGGGAGCAAAGTCTTGCCAAGACTGGACACTTTTGAAAATTATATTTTACTAGGTTAGAAAAGAAACATAAAGTTCCACACTCTGCTGGATACCCCTTCCCCTATCTCTGCTTGCTTATATAATGAAGCCAAATTATTTCCACTTGGAGGAAT
Organism: Mauremys mutica; assembly: GCF_020497125.1. NCBI lineage: Eukaryota > Metazoa > Chordata > Testudines > Geoemydidae > Mauremys > Mauremys mutica. Next base: position 31,603,441 of record NC_059076.1, on the reverse strand, counting down.
GACTGCAGCAGCAATATTTGTAATAGTCAGACCTGATTATGTTTAAGCATTAGCAGAACAGGACACATTTTGTTGACTGAACATTTTAAAGTAAAACTAGAAATGTACTCAAAAGAAAAAAAAGATTTATTTCTGAAATTTTGTTTCCAGAAAGTACTACTATTGTGATGCTTTGCTGCTTAGGATCAGAGTCAATAAATGACATCCAGCTATCTGACTGAATCACTCAAGCAGCATGTAACTTTGGAGAATTAGTAGGAACAACAATAAATGTATCTGGAGATGAGAGAACCTGAGACACTCTCTCTAAAAATGGTATATTGTGAGGTGTATTGTAAGATGCACCTAAGAGGGGCTCTCCATCTTATTCATGCCAATGCCAACAACGGACCATTTGTTCTTGCAAGTATATCTCCAGAATCATTTGATGCACGATGCTTTTAAATATGGTGAGCATTAAAGGAGATACCATAGGAGTCAATGCAATGGCTTATATGGAATGTACTTGACACTGGAAAAGGACCAGTTTGAAGTGACTAAGTGCGCGTCACAGGTGTTTGAAGACATGTTTGAGATAAAGTTTGTGACTCCTGTGCCATTGACAATTGCTGGCCATTATGTTGGGGGTCACAACCCACAGGCTGAAGTTGACTGCTGTATACATTTAACATGTGCCTGTGTGTGTACAGTACTTATGGGATTGTTGATATATGCCCTTCTCCTTATGGAGTATATTTTGTTTTCCACTCTATCAGGATGGCTTCACCCCGTTAGCTGTTGCACTACAGCAGGGACACAATCAGGCAGTGGCCATCCTCCTGGAGAATGACACCAAGGGGAAAGTGAGACTGCCAGCTTTGCACATCGCTGCCAGGAAAGATGATACAAAATCAGCAGCACTCCTGCTCCAAAATGACCACAATGCTGATGTTCAGTCCAAGGTAAAAAGGCTTTGTTTTGGAGGCCTGGGGTAGTCACATGACTGGGTGCCTCTGGGAAAGGGACATTCATTCCATAATTTTAAAATAAGAATTAAAAGTAACTTCTGTGGTAAATAAGTTGCTAAAACCAGTATCACCAATAAAACATCTGCTTTTGCAGTGTATAGGTGCAGGACACAATAAATACGGGCTGTGTACTTTTTGACACATCATGTAAATCCCTTTAAAATCTGTTCTCTTTCATTATTTACGATCAAGAAGAAACAAGAATGGAAGCAGAATTACTGAGTTCTTTCAATTAAATAGGATACTGGTTTGTGGCCCATGTGTGCATGGATTGTATTTAATGTTTAATGTATGTTTGAGTGGCTTTTCCCATAACAACAACATAACTCATTTCAACAAGCAACTTTGTTTTCCTTTTCCTGGATGATCTGTAATATTTTTCCTCTTTTTTTCCAAACCGTGCTGCATCAGATGATGGTGAATAGAACAACTGAGGTACCGAGATCAACAAATATTTTAATTAACTTTTTCTGCTAATTAGTGGTTACTGCTCTTCCTTATGCTACCATATTTCTTTTCTATATTATTTAGCACTAAAAGTGAAACGTAAGGACCTTTTTTAAATACCTGCCAGTGACAGTATCTGTAAAGCAGCAACTTTTTTTTTGTTCTGCCTTTGTCTTGTAATTTCCTCCAGCTTGTGAGTGTCATTGTCTTGAGGTAAATTAGAGATGTCACATGTGGTCAAAAAGAGTTAAGGGCTAGAGATGGGGGTAGATGGATGGATACATTTTTTAACTCAGTAAAATTAATTATGCAAAAGCATTCATTAGTCAAAACTAAATGAAAACTATCGACGCGTCAGGCTAATCCAAAATCCTGGCAAAAGTCAAATGCCAAGACAATAAAGATTCTGTCTTTGGTTATATGCATGCCACCCCATTAACCGTAGTGAGATTGCATAGGTGTAACTTGGCCCAAAGTGTTTTGAATCTGTTTAAAAAAATCTAAACCCATTAAGGGGATAAATTCCTCATGCACCAAAAAATAGTTAATTAACCTGTCACATGTATGCATTTTCAACGTATCAAAGCCAAACATTTAATACATAAAATAGTGCCCTCCAAGAAGAATATTTGTTCAAATCATATTTTTATTTGGAGTAAGCAGTAGAATGGGACAAATTGTTTTAACAGAATGTTCAGAAATCCATGTGGGTATATTCTTGCATAATCAAAACTTACGCACAGCAGGCACCATCATGTGTTTCATGTTAATTCTGGAAGTACCAACCCTGAAAGCAGTACTGTCGGGCATGATGTGTCTGCCACACCAACTGCCTATAACTCAGATATCAACCCTAAAAGTATCACCAACCTTGAGGGGAAGGGATTGTTTTCAAGATTCAAATCATTAAGTAGTGTTTTCAAATGCCTTTGTTTAGTCAGTTGGGAGTTTTGCGAGGTGGAGGAGATGGATTTTGGATGCATGTGTGTGCAAAAGTGTCTTGAGTTGTTAGGTATTTTCTTGGTAGCCTAACTCTATCAACAAGGTCATGAATTAAATAGTGTTTGATTCTACTTAGACCCTTTTCAGAGTGGTAGCCATGTTAGCCTGTATCAGCAAAAACAACGAGGAGTCCTTGTGGCACCTTAGAGACTAATAAATTTCGTGGGCTAAAACACACTTCATCAGATGCAGACCCTTTTAATCTTGGGGCTGACATTGAAGTAAATGGAATGAGATTAAAATAATAGGCGGAGTGCTTTTGGGAACAAAGTCTTTTGGGAAAAAAGTTGTTTCAAATATGTAACATCTGAATATGGTTTGCTAATGGACGAACAGTTTACTATGCTGATCCCAATTCTAAAAAAATGGAATCTGATTTAGAATACAGTATGTTCAGAAACAGAAAACATTTCACTTCCATAATTGATGCAGTGTTGTAAGGACAGAATATATGCAACATTAAGGCCTTTCAGAGGAGATCTTAAAAGAACAAGATTTGATCTGCTTCTCGTGAACATTAAAGATTCCCTGGAACTTTTTATAAAACTAGAAGTTTGTTGTTATCAGTATTTCAAATAAATTACCTCATCTTACACTGTTGTGCAGCATTCTGTACTCTGGCAGAAGTAGCAGTCACACTCTAGCCCACTACACTGTGGCTACACTTTAGTGGCGTTTTTGTTTTTCGGTCACTATACTGTTCGGGAAGTGCTTTGGGATCCCTCAGGACACAGGGTTTAATATACATATAGAATATTGTGGTCATTAAACTCTACTGTCTAATAAGTAAAGTATTTTGACACGCCTTGAAGATACGTTCAATACAATATGAACATGTGTTGCTTTCCCATACAAAAAAAGGCATTCTCATGCTGAAATTTGCCATTCTAAGAGAAGATCAGCAAAGTAAGAACCCAACAACAAAACAGGACAGGCAGAAAGCTGTGCTTCAGTGTTGTGGAAAGGAGGAGAAAAACACTTGTTTGAATGTTTTCTCTGACAGAGTCTGACCAGCTCTTTCTGGTTAGCAGCATAGATTCACGAGGAATAGCAAATAACACAAATGACCAAGAAATGAATGGGAAAGAAGAGCTTTTTGTAATCCACAGTAGGGAAAAACTGCATTCATTCTCTGTTCAAGACCCTATGCTATATTGTAGGTGTGCGAGGTTAGAGTAACATAACACATTTGTTTGCCGAAAGCTGTTAAAATCAGAAGCTCTCTGGGGACGCTGATCATATAGAATTGAAGAAATGTGTTCCCTAACTAGGACTGTTTCCTTTTGTAGAGCGGCTTCACACCTTTGCACATAGCTGCACACTATGGAAATGTCAATGTGGCGACACTTCTGCTCAACCGAGGAGCTGCAGTGGACTTCACAGCCAGGGTATGGACGAATCCTTTTTTCTTCTTCGATGAGACAGTCAGTAGATGTGGGAGTGTATCTTTGCTTAAAATTCCTAATCAAAAGCAGAGTGGAAAGTGAAGTGCTGAGGAAATTTCAGAATGTACCTAAAGATATTTTTTTGCATAAATGTCTAAAGAGTGCTTCAAGGCAACTCAGCACATTCCTTGTGAGCTTAGAAGCAAACAAATAGTTATTCCCAATTAGAAAGTAAAAGGGCCCCTTGAGGATGTCCAGAATACAAACACTCATGTGTCCCTCATTTAAGAGTCTTTGCCACAGTCAGGCATGCTATAAAAACAAGTATTATTCATTGGCTTTGCCCTGTCTCCTTAGTTTTTAAGATTTACCAGAATAAGTTTATTTACCTTTCCAGAATATTATTATATGTGAACATATCAATACATTAACATATATTGTGAATATATAAAACAGAATAAAGGTACCGATTAACTGAAAGCCATCTTTGCATGAAAAACCGCAACCTTAGGACTAGCTAATACAGTCCATTTACTATTCTATGTCACTTAACAACTAATTAACATGTGCATTACTATAGCTATCTCCACTGGATTAGGAAATTTTTTGTTTCGTTTTTCATTGCCAGAGCCTTGTTGAATTGCTTTATGAGGAATGTCTTTCAGAAGGATTTCATGTTCATGCTGATACTATTATCCTCACTAATGTACACTCTTATTTTCTCTGAGAGTTTCCCACCTGATGTGCCGCGAAGGGCATCCTTGCTGAAAATGAAATATTAAACACCATCTTCCAGCCTAATTAGGGCCTGTTTTTTGACACTGACTTCTGTTATTCTAATGAGCTTCCTTTGTATCTGAACCACCATGTTGTGTGTATGTTGCAGTGATTTAAATACATAAGTGTGCTGTGAATATTGACTAATTTGGGGTCTGATATATGTTTTGTCTTACAGTGTGATTGTGATGTTTGGTGTTTTGGCGAATGTGCTTCTTTGTTACTTAAGAGTAAATCAAGATACATGTCTATAAGAAAACCCAAACACTAGAAGATCAGTATCTCAAATGACATGTGCACCTAGCTCTGATGCTCAAGAACATGCTTGTTTATCTTCTATACTGTATTGATGTTCCTCTTTTTGTGATCCAAACGCAAAGGCATCACCATTATACACTTTCAAGTCCATCATGCTCTTTGTTTGTTCTTTTCATGGTGTAGAATGGAATCACCCCACTGCATGTGGCTTCCAAAAGGGGAAACACAAACATGGTGAAGCTTTTGTTGGATCGTGGAGGGCAGATCGATGCCAAAACCAGGGTGAGTGTTTCTATCCCTGAATATCATGTTATCACTTCTTGGGTTTTTTTAGCTGGAGGCTTGGAATGTCAACATTCATAGATAGGCAAACTCAGCTTCAGAGATTGCCTCTTTCCCTTCTGAAAGTGAGACTTTAGATGCAGCTATTACATATCACATGAGAGAAAATGCTCAGCTGAACACAATCCCAAAATAGTGAACATTCTTCCCTCACAAATAACCCTGAGCCATTTTTGATATTGTGGGTCAGATTTTCAAAGGCAACTCCATAAAACTATTCCATGCAGCTATTTGCACATGTAGAATCTTACATCTGTGTTTATAGGGAGACAAGATAGGTGAGGTCATATTTTTTATTGGACCAGTTTCTGTTGGTGAGGGGGTTCAAGCCTTCAAATAACTCTCCAAGCTTATCAGAAGCAAGTTCCCCACAGACCAGGGCACACCAACTCAGAGTGGCACCAGACCCTGCCAAAACAACAGATGCAAAACCTGCAGACATCTCTCCACTGCTACAATGATCAACACCCCCACAACACACCTTTCAAGATCCAGAGGTCCTACACATACCTATCACAATGTGTGGTGTACTTCATCCAGTGCACTAAATGCCTCAGTAGCAACTATGTGGGTGAAACTAGACAATCACTACCCTCGCGAATGAGCTCACACTGAAAAATGATAAGACATGTGGGTAAACACTTTTCACCAAGCAGTCACTTTATATCTGACCTATCAGTCCTCATCCTCAAAGGAAACCAGCACAACACTTTCAAAAGAAGAGCCTGGGAGCTTAAATTCATAGAGGTATACACTAAAAATCACAGATTGAACAGGGACACTGGATTTATGGATTATTACAACTCATTAACAACCCCTGCCCTCAGCTGCCTCAGAAAACAGCCGTTGTGGGACCACTACACTTCTCTTTCTGTTCGAGTGGGCAAGGGGTAGGTGGGCAAGGCTGAGAAATGGTCTGAAGTATTGGCTCAGCTCGCAACACGCTAGCCAGCAGAGCTGAGTCAGCACTGGAGAAGCAAATAATTTATTGTTGGTCTGTACCAGCAACAGGTTGCTTCCCCACAGAGTATGGAGGAATCACAGAGATAACTGTCACTCTAAATCACAATTTCCTTCCTGATCCACTCCTATGGCTTAACTCTGCCCCTTTGTTGATTGGAGTTACCTCTTTTGAGATCTAACATACTTATGTACCAGCTTCTGAGTGCATGATGGGATTTTTTTTTAATTGAATTTTTTGAATGACCTCTGAAGATGTTCCTCCTTGTGCTAACTGATCACTTCTTTCTCACACAAGTCGCTCCTTGAAAAATTGACCTGTTCTTAAAGAGCTGTTCATTTTTAAGCCTTGATCCACTTAGTTATTAATCTCAGCCATGCCCACAATTAAAAACTGGTTCAAGCTGCAATGTTAATACACGGCTCTAGGTTTTGAATTCGAGTTTTTGGTTTGGGCTGTTATAAATATAGGGGATATTTGCATTCAGTTCCAGGGTTGGATTTCCAATACCATTTGAAAGTTTAGAGGATGTTTGGAGACTGGTATTTGATTTGGGTCTATCTCACCAATAGTGTGATAGCATTGGAAGGTCTGAGAAAGTGGCAGTGACAGTTCATTTCAAAACCTGTATAGTCCTAATCATCTTTCTTGCTTTTTAGCATGTAGTGCACACAATAAACAGCTCTTGAGATTGACTCAACCCTTCTGCTTCACTTTGGCTATTAATTAATTAAATCAGCTTTTTATTGCTTCATATGCTACAAAGGCTGTAGAGATGATCTCTTAATTGAATTAATTGTATGATTGTATGATTAGTATTTGATTTGTGATTCTGTAGGGAAGAGAAAATCATCTCTGTTTTTTACTACACCTCATATGGGAAAATGCTGCCTTTCACAGAGGGCCAGATTCTCCAAAAGTAGTGGCTAAAATACATGCATACAATATACAAACGAAGGCACAAACAGCTAACTGTGCACCGTACACAAGATATTCATGTACATGCACAAGTTGGGCAATTGCGTGCAGATGGCCCATTTCGTGCATGCAATTATAGTTTTGAATTAAAGGTACAGACCCCTGGACATTTTGTGTTCAAAATTTAAGCATCTGTTTTGGAAAAGTTGGCCCAAAATAGATGTAAAAAGAAACTTATGATTCTCTTTGAGAGTTATATCTCATATTTTGTGGACTCAAAGTACAGTTCCACCAGCCGGATCAAAGCATAGTTCTAAACCAATGGCTGTCAAACTTTTTTACTGATGACCCCTTTCACATAGCAAGCCTCTGAGTGCGACCCCCTTTATACATTAAAAACACTCTTTTATATATTTAACACTATTATAAATGCTGGAGGCAAAGCGGGCTTTGGGGTGAAGGCTGACAGCTTGCGACCGCCCACGTAATAACCTCGCAACCCTCTGAGGGGTCCTGACCCTCAGTTTGAGAACCTCTGTTCTAAACCAAACTAGAGGAACAGGACCACATACTGTTTGTATCAAAAGATCTAATTTTAGGAGACCACCCATTGTCTCCGTTTATCACCCCTCATCAGGTGGTAGATTAGCTCAAAGCTGCCAGCTGTCAGAGACAAGGATGGAATCTGAGAAATATCACCAAGTACACACATTCTGACCTGCGCAGACTCAGCAGCTTCTTCTTGCTTTAATAGTCTACATTCTCTCTGCTAAAAGACTGTGTGCACTTGACAGTGTGGGAGATTCCAGAGCTTTGATTTTGTCTGTTGATGTCTCGCTGTGATGATGTCCTCATGCCAGCATTATATATAGTCTTGGTGTCTTTTTTTCTTTTTCCTTTGCTTTGTCCGCATGCCTTGTGCTTTGCTATGGCTGTGAGTGTGTAGGGTAATGAAGAGGTAGGTTGTGTGTCGCGTGCCATGCATACATGTGTTTTGCATTTTAAAGGAAAGACTTCTGCCTCCTACTTGGTACTAACACACTTGTCTGTCCATACTTTCCTTTCTATTTCCCCTGGGGAAAGCTTATCTTTCTCCAGCAATGCAGGGTAAAAATGGGAAGCAACAGAATGAAATACATTAGGATGCTTGTTCTGTGTTCTGGAAGCTCTGACCTTTATACTTGAGTTCTTTATCACATTAGAACCAGCACTTTGGCCCAGGAAGTATTCACTGATGTCATTCTTTTTATTTTTGATCTTCTTCACTATGTGGCATTTGGTGATGCATACATCAGGACAATGAAGGTTTAGTTTAATGTATTTTAAATGAGTCTTAAGAACTCTATACGCTGCACAACAGACACATTATAATTGTCTCATTAGAGCTTTTTATGTTTGAAAATGTTTTCTAGGATTGATCCCTCTGGGAGTTTTTTCATCTTCTGTCTTAAATAAATGGACAAACCCTAGTTCTCAAAAAAATAGTAAATTATGGTTGCACACTCACAGCTCTATAGTTAAAGTTGCACTGGCATTTCTATTTAAAGCCAGGATTAAATCTCTTAGTTTTGTATGGCTAGGGTGACCAGACAGCAAGTGTGAAAAATCGGGATGGGGTGGGGAATAGGTGCCTATATAAGACAAAGCCCCAAATATCGCAACTGTTCCTGTAAAATCAGGACATCTGGTCACCCTATGTATAGCTAATATAATGTGTCCTATCCAAGCTTAAAGCACTTATTCCTAGAGTTTAGAACCATCTGAGAATTTGCAAATAAATCTTCTGGTTACGTGGATGAGTTATAATTAAGATTAAGATTTTGGCATGGGGGTGGAGGGGTTATTAAAAATCACAGGTAGGACATGGGCAATAAACCGTAAATCATGGAAGCTGGAGCTCTGCCTTGTGAGGCTGGCAGCTGGAGCCCGCCGGCTGGGGCTGAAGCAGAAGTCTCAGAGGACTGTTAAAGTCATGGAATCTGTAACCTCTGTGACCAAATTGTATCCTTAGTTATACTCATTTAAAAACAATCCCTTTTTGAAATTTATAGTGAATCTTGCCATTTTCCAGACCTCTTTAGCAAATAAATTCTTTAAAAAATGTGATTTGGATACTTAACCCACTTACAGATAATTCCAAAATCTAAAATATAGCCTACTTGCAAAGCTTACTAACAGGAATATTTTTGTTAATTAACATCATTAGTCATAAGCAGTTCTCTTTAGATCATGATGTTTGTCATGAGATTTGTTATCTAATGTTTTAGACGATAAAACCTCTTATCATAAAAATTGTATGACTAAAACATTACAAGGCAGAATATATTGTCTAAAACCTTACATGAATAATGGGTGCAATGACATCAAATTGTCACCTAACATTTTAGGTGACAAAGTTTTAGATAAGAAAACTTATGACTTCTAAAATATCATATAATGAAAAGATCTCATGATATATGAATATTGGTTTCAGAAATGATTGTACAGATGGTGGGTTATCTTGGTTCTGATGGGCACATGATGATTGTCTAAAAGTCCATGGCAATTCAAATTTATGATTAAAAGGGGGTTATGTGATCTGGGAGGGTAAGGGAAGAATCAGGTGGCAACTCTTAATTCCAGTTTTGTTATAAAAAGACTTCGTAACCTTTCCCTCAATGACTGTTTACAGGGGAAATAATCCTAGCCTTAAAAAGGGGGCAATACTTGGCATATCAGAAAAGAGATTTCTATTAAAATGCATTTCTCTGATATAAAAGGATAGTGACATTGGAGATATGCAAATGATATATTTACTACAGTGACATGTCACTGTACTGTTAGTAAAGAGACTGGTAAGACTGATTAGAGCTGAGTGGGAAATGCCTGCCCCATACTGAATAGTTTTAAGAGTTCAACATTTTTTCCTATCCCAAACTGTGATGAAAAGTCAAAATCTTAAAAATTTTCATGAATCTAAAAAACAATTGTTTTCAATTTAGGTCACCAAAACATTTTGTTTTGATAATTTTGAAATGGTTCGTTTTGATTTTGACCTTTTAAAAAACTCTTAAAAGTCTAATTATCTTAAATGTCTAAATTAAGTCATTTCAAATAGGAAAACAATTTTTTTTGAAATGTTGATACAAAACATTTCAACAATTTCTAAACTTTTTTTTCCTCAGCTTTTTTTCCAAATTAGGAAATTTGTGAAATCCAACTCTGGTTCATGAAAGGCTCTACTGGTGATATTTTTTGGAGAATGGGTGTTTGTATAGTTTTCACTGTTATTTCAGTGTTCTTTAATGAAAATGTGGGGTGGGGAAGGAACACCAGGAACATGGGGTTTTGTTGGCCTTTTGTTTCTCTCTCTGTACTTTATTTACCTTTTCATACAATGTTATTCACACATCTTTGACAGCTGATGGTGTTCCCTTATTCATGCTACATGATATCAGTATTCTCATGAAGATGGATGAGCAAATTCTCCCGTAATAACTCTGATTAAATGTTAGCCCAATTACTTTAGCTTCAGTTGCAGGCTCATTTGGGTAGGGACAGTATTCTCCTGTGTGAGTAAACAGTACCTAGCACAGTGTGGACACAACCAGAATACAAATAAATAGTAATAATCCCACTTCATCTGAACTGAAACCAAAACCTTCAATATTGGATTAGTCTCATTAAACAAATTCATCCCAACAAAGGCTCTCTGTCCTTGACACTGAAGCTGTGGCGCTCATCAACAGTGACCAGGGCCAGCTCTAGGCACCAGCGTTCTAAACATGTGCTTGGGGCGGCACTTTTCAAGAGGCGGCACTCCAGCCTTTTTTTTTTTGGCTTGGGATGGCAAAAAACCTGGAGCCAGCCCTGACAGTGACAGTCTTTTTACTGAGCCATGCCACCTTCTTCGTTTACATTTTCTGTGCTCCGGAGAGTCACCTTTGTGTAACAGAGAGGCTAGCACAGCTTCTGGGACTTGCAACTTAGTATCAAAGATAGCAGGGATTGGAAGCCTGTTATGATGGAGAATAAGAATGATACCACGGGATTCCATATCTAGATATGGGGCGGAAGGTAGAAGTGATGCCAGTAGTAGACTGAGAGGAATGAGGGGAAATTTAAATGAGGGGAAAAATTGCTGTAACCCATCTGCGGTGGAGGGAGATCATGGAAAGGAAAAGAGTCTGAGATGGAGCTGGGAAAATTGACAGGCTGGTCACAGAGAGCTATGAGACTGCGAGGAGAGGAGGAGTAAGGAAGGATCCACAAGCTGAAGAAAACATCGTGAAAGGAATAACATTTCCTTTCATAAGCATAGAGCAGGGGTAGGCAACCTATGGCATGTGTGCTGAAGGCGGCACGTGAGCTGATTTTCAGTGGCACTCGCACTGCCCGGGTCCTGGCCGCCAGTCTGGGGGGCTCTGCATTTTAATTTAATTTTAAATGAAGTTTCTTAAAACTTTAAAAAAACGTATTTACTTTACATACAACAATAGTTTAGTTATATATTATAGACTTATAGAAAGATCTTCAAAAATGTTAAAATATATTACTGGCACACGAAACCTTAAATTAGAGTAAATAAATGAAGACTTGGCACACCAGTTCTGAAAGGTTGTCGACCCCTGGCATAGAGCATCCTGATAGATCAGAAAAGGGTTTCCAACATAGCAAGATTATAATGGGTTTCCTATAATAAAACCATTGTGATGGGATCTCCCAATATAATCTCAGAAAACAGTAAAAACTCAGAAAACAGTAACAGCACTAACTCATTGAGTGGCTGCTGCCATTTTAAAAACAGTGACAAATGATGTCTCTTTCTTTCTTTCTTTCTTTCTTTCTTTCTTTCTTTCTTTCTTTCTTTCTTTCTTTCTTTCTTTCTTTCTTTCTTTCTTTCTTTCTTTCTTTCTTTCTTTCTTTCTTTCTTTCTCCAAAAACCTTCTTAGTGTATCTAAATAATTTTTTGAAAAAAGAAAAGAAAAAATATATGTAGGCTGACATAGCTAGTGACTACATATAACATAAATAATACTTTGATATAACTCTACAATTATTTAAGTATAATATATTGTGTCATATTGGTTGGGCAAACCCAGTTAAGATTTTTTTCTTGATCTTTTAGATTTGTGTTTTGAAGAGCATACATGGTCGATTACATTAGAGTGTATTTAATTACAACAAGAGAATGAAGGCTTAAAGCTAGAGGCTGAAGTTACACTGATTGTTTTTAATGAGATGAGGACTGGCAGTAATAAATAAAATAAGTGGTTTGCAGCCAGAAAAGATAAAGTTTAAGCAAATTAAGATGTCCCACACAAAGGGGACATAAATGACAATGAAAAATATGTAATAAAACTTTCAAAGAACAGAGTAATCTGTTTAATGCAAAGTAAATTTAGGAGAAATTTGAATTATTTATTTCACAGTGCTGAGTTAGATCTGTTGCAGAATTAATAATAAATGAAAATATGGTGTCTGGTGCCTTATAAATAGCTGCACCTAATATTTACTCACAAATCTGGATTAGTACTTAATTTTAATACTGCAAGAGATGGGCTGATAAATAAAAGAGGACCTATACAAATGTACTAAAGTGGAACTCTTGAGACTCAGTGCTCTTGAAGCATAGTACATTTTTGCTATTGTTTGTTAGATTGTATTTTAGCATATAATCTGTATAATGGGCCTAATCCTGTGAGGTGCAGAATGTGTTGAACTCCCATTGGATTAAAAAAAAGAGAGTGCTCAGCAATTTGCAGTATTGAGCTTACTATGCATCTTCATAAATACTAATAGTTTAGTTGATTTCCAAAATTATTTAAATTGGTAAGATGTTTTGGAATACCCATAACATGGTGGGTTTTTTTTTTAAATTACCGTGTTCAAATGTATTGCTTTCCCTTATCTGGCAAGGAAAATGCATAAAGAGTTCCTGATGCTTTACATACAATTATAAAAAAAAAATCTGGTTTAGATCTTTAGCTAGTGTAAATCAGTGTAGTTCATTGAACCAGCTTGACTTACCGCTGCAGAAAGCATGATCCTTTGTTGTCATATAAGTCTACTTATCCACCACAGGTTTTTGGTATTTTCCTTCCCTCTTTTTTACTATTGTAGACATTTGTGTGAGAGCCTGATCTTTCTGTTAGGAGGAGTTCATCTATCCTTCCTGCTTCTGTCTCATTTGGAGTTTGATTGGCAAGATGTTGAGTGTCTCCTAGAATGCTGAGATCTTAGAAGCTGAAGGCATTCAACACCTAGCAAGATTGTGCCCTTCAAGTCACAGACCTGAATTTTCAAAGGGATCTTCTAAATTTTGCCAAATTTCCATATGCAAACCTTTTGTTTCAGGCAAAAAATTGACATTGAATGTAAGTGCCTGCCATATGCAACATGCAAATATGAGTTCACCCAGGTGCTAATGAGAGTTTTGCAGGTGCAATTTTGAAGAGTCCTGTGATAATTTGACCTATAATGTTCACATAATATCATCAACACTTCATATATAAATGTGCTCTACCTCTTTTAACAAAATGGTCCTTCGCCTCCCCTCCCCGATTCCCTACTTGAATGCTTTGTAGTGACAATTTCTTATTTCCAGTCTTGCTGTTGCATTGTAGTAGAGTATTTTAATAACTATGGTATGACAGAATAATTTGTCATAGCGAGCCTGCAGCGAAACGCTAATGCAAATGATTCATAATTCATTTACAGGTTTAAGAATGGGCAGCAATATCAGCGAGAGGGGGCGGGTGTTCTCTGAAGTTCATTTTCAGTTTAGACAGCCAATTAAAAGGGAATGGAGAAGTTCTGAATTTTTGTAGCTTTTATACTGATGTGATCGATCTTGATGTCATTTCTGAAAGTGAACTGTCCTTTTCACTTGGTTACAAAAGGTCCACAAATAGAATATGGGACTGATAGAACAAATATCTCATGGATGTTAAAACATTTATGTATGTTACTCAGTTACTCTCATGAGAACAATATATACAATAGGCCTTAAATTCATCATAACATACATTACTGGGTGATGAGATGAGTATGGATCCTTTAATAGAGACAGATGCATTGTATTTCTTCACCTCTGTTAACCGTTTTATGGGAGCTTTTGTGCTGCTGGAGTACCCGCTGGCTTTGTTTGAAAGCCATGATGTTTCAGCCAAGACACGGTGTGTCAAAATTACATGCTTAGTCTTTGGGGCAGCACCTGCCTGTATTTTCCCAATGTACCAGGTACACTATATAGTGGTAGAATGATTAAGAAAGATATAACAGGTAAACTCCCGCAGTACATTTTAGAGCAGGGGTCGGCAGCCTTTCAGAAGTGGTGTGTCAAGTCTTCATTTAGTCACTCTAATTTAAGGTTTCGCGTGCCAGTAATACATTTTAATGTTTTTAGAAGGTCTCTTTCTATAAGTCTATAGTATATAACTAAACTACTGTTGTGTGTAAAGTAAATAAGGTTTTAAAAATGTTTAAGAAGCTTCATTTAAAATTAAATTAAAATGCAGAGCCCCCCAGACCGGAGTCCAGGACCCGGGCAGTGTGAGTGCCTCTGAAAATCAGCGCATGTGCTGCCTTTGCCTACCCCTGTTTTAGAGTGTTCAGAACCACTGTAACTTGCTACATGGTGCTAGAGCATATTTATATGTTATAGACTATTGTGTCTATTTTAATTACAATCTTCTTGGTTAGAAGTTCCTGAAATAAACAAGACAGTTGAATTGCACTGTGGTTGTGTTGGTTTGTCCTAATTGCACTATATACTGGTTCCTCTAGTGCAATGTGCTTTTCCCAGTTCAGTTCTCCTCACTTTTGAACAAAACATAAATAAAAATATAGTTATTTTTTAAAATAATAAAATATCAATTTAAAAAATCCACATGCAGTTTTCCCTCTGCGAGAGGAAGAAAGAATTGAGGAAAAAGCAACAAAGGATGGATTCTAGTTACATTGCTTAATGCATATGGGAGGCACTCAGATACTACAGTAATGAGAGCAGTATAAGAAACAGAACAGGATAGGATAGAGATACAAAGTTTTTCTTTGTGATTTTTTTCCCATGGGGTTAGATCCTCGATAAAAGACACAAAGGGATTTTTTTTAATGCTCAGATTAGTTCCTATTTTTCTTTTCACTAAAATTGAACCTTTTTAGCTATGGAATTGAGCACCATTTTGTGAGCATATCTACAAATTATTCATCTCTTTGGTTTGAGTTGCTCTCCATTTCTTCACTCGGGGGATTTGTCTTGTTTTCTTGAAGGCTTCACACCAATCATTACCTTTGTTTTGCTATTTTTCAAACTAGAACAATAGCGAAGACGGTAAGCAAGCAATCACCCATTCTGATTAAAAGATAGAGCGCAAAAAGACAGACCTGGGAGAGCAATAACAAATAAACACCTTTCTCCTAAATCCCTCAGGGATTTATTTTCACTTCAGTATTGCTAATGGGAGTTAGATGTGTAAATCCCCGTGGCGCTGAGATAAGGGTATATCTCAGTATATGCAGCTGCAAAATTGATTTAGGATACACTAGAATTTCAGAGCAATAAAAACCCTGCTAACCCAGTTATGCTGCATTCCTTTGTAAGGATACAATTTTGTGAGATGCTGAGCACCCACAAAATCCATTTAAAGAATTGATCCTGCACCTATTGAAATTAATTAATGGCAAAGCTTCCATTGACTTTAATGGTACCTTAATTGGTGGGAGTTGAGGCACACTTAGCACTTCATGGTATCTGGAAAAATCTCTGGAAGCTAGCAGCTAAGTATTAGAGCAAAATTTCAGCTCCTGACTCCAGCTAAGCTCTACAAGTCACTCTTTCAAAAAAAGCTGTTCTGTCTTCTGTGATATTTAAAATTGAGGGCTGGGAGAAACAAAATAATTTTAAAGTATGTTCCAGAATCCACCACTGCCCCCATCAGGTTATAACTGGAATAGTAAGGTGCAATGGTTTACCATACATTTACTCCTGGGGGAATTCTGCGGGGCTGCATGCCCACAGAAAATGCCCTCCCCCCACAGAATTCCTGTGTTTTCCTGCAGAAAATGGCAGGGAAGCAAAAGGAAGCTGCGTGGGGGATGAGGATGGGTGCAGTTTTAGGGGGATTGCCCCCTATCAGAGGTGAGGCATGAGGGGCACATAGGGTTACGTGCCATTGCCCCCCCCACCCCCATTTCTGCAAGCACAGAGCTGCCCAGCTGAAGGAGGCTGCATCTCAGCTCCGCTGACTCTGCAGTTGAACACCGTCTCCTGGGTCCTAGTGCCAGTTGTGTTCCCCTTCTGTGTACTGGGAGCCTTCCAGTTTTCTGTGCAACAGTGAGTGCCTGCAGTGGGGCCGTGTAAGAGAGGGTGGGGGAAATGAGGGAAGGGAGAGTGGGGGAAAGAGGCAGTGGGGAAGGAAGGGGGGTGGTAGAGGAATGTGGGAGGGTGGGGGAGGGGGATGGGGATGGGGAAGAAAAGGGGCTTGGGGAAGTGGGAGCCTGGCACGCGATGTCCCCTCAGCAGCAGCTGGGGCTCCCCCATTAAGCAGGCCCATTGAACCCTCACACTGACAAGCCCTACCCCCTATACCTAGACCCTCTCACTGAGTTCCCCACCCCACTGAGCCCTAACCAGCTGTACCTGGAATCCTAGCCCATCAAGCCCCACTCCCCCAGCACCTGGACCCCCCACATCCAATCTCCCTGCTAATCCCCATCTCCCCCACCTATACCCCCTCTGCTGAGCTCCAACAACCTTCACCTGCATCTCCTGGAGAGTCCCATTGCCCCTGCACCTGGAAACCCCCCAGCAAGCCCCTGTGCATCCAGATCTCCCACAGAGCCGCCCACCCCCAGAGTGTCCCGCACAGAAACCTCTAACGCCACACCTCTACGCTGGGCTGAGCCTGCCACCCAAACCTGTTGTGCCTGGCACAGAGGGCCGGGCAGGGCCGCAGGGTGTTTCTGGGTAGGCCTGGCCCTTACACCAGGGTCGGGTGCAGCCTCACTGCCGAGTCCCTGTATCGGGGGAGGCGTGGGCATCAGGATGCTCTCCAACCTCAGTGCAACCAGTGGGCTTCCATGCTGGAGCCACATTTATTTGACAAATAAAAGTTGCAGAATTTTAAAATATTGTGCACAGAATTTGTTAATGTTTTGGTGCAGAGTTCCCTCAGAAGTAAATATATCAAACAAGTCAATTGGTGTCACAATGGTGTTTTCTATTACTTTAAATTCAAAGAAAACATCTCAGTTACACATCTGTATTGAACAGGCATTGAGTGCTCATCCGAGTGCATGTATGGTAATACAGCATTGCACTTTAAGGTTAAAATTCTCTATATTTGGGTTTCTTTTTATATCTTATGTGATTTTCTTTTTTCTGTCATTCAGCACTGATATTTTATTCTTTTTTTATCATTCCCCCCTTGCATTTGCTGTCTCTTTCGCTCTGAGGGAAGGACCAGACAGTAGCAGCATTATCTAGAATGCACTTTCCTTTCTAAGTGTTTCATTGACCCATCTTTCTCTAACTGCTTTGTTCAGTGACTGAGCAGCGTGAGCATGTGTTGTGGGACAGGTTGGTCTTCTGCAATGGAGAGAAAATTTCAGAGACGGTGCTGTCACAGCAAGTTTAGCAAAAAGGTTATTAGATCTTGCTTGTCGTTGAGCCTTGGAAGGAAGAGTCTTTTCTCTGTTGGTTTCTCTCCTCCACTCAAAGTCTTTCCTCTCCTCCTGCTTGTTAGAAATTTTCTGGCATGGACATTTACTATTTCATCTCTGTATCAAAAGCAATTGAAGCACTGTGGTTGATTAGCTGAGTATCCTTCGGCCATCACACAGTATTCAGAGAGAGGAAGCACAATTTCAAAGCCATGAGGAGAGTGAGGGAGGGAAGGAGATGCATGCATGCAATCTCTTCTTTGATAATGGGTTTGCACACATAATGTGTTTCCTCTCCACCATTCTCAAAGTGTAACCTCAGAATGTCCTTCACTGATGCAAAGGTGAGCTGGGGGTAAAGCTTAATTCTACTAAGTCAGTTTCATCTAGACATTAATAAAAGGGACAGCTTTTGCTGGAGGTTTGCAAGATTTGCAGGTGCTCAGCACTCAATCAGTATCAGGAACTTGTGGGCTAGATTTCTGAATGTTTGTTCCATAGAGAGCAGTAAGATGAGCAGTCTGGATATATGCTTAACACTTTCCTTTTGCTTAAAGGATGGACTGACTCCACTTCACTGTGCCGCACGAAGTGGGCATGACCAGGTTGTAGAGCTCCTCTTGGAACGGGGTGCTCCACTGCTTGCAAGGACCAAGGTGAGTATTTCATTCACAGAACAAATTAATATCAGTGACAACCCTTCAAAGCAATTACTAGGTACTCTGGAAGGGTGAGGAGGAATATAGGGACATGTCAGTAACCCCACTGGAAATGCTTTAGACTGAATAAATATTTTGGATAGAGTAATCCAAAAGTAAGGATTTTCTCTTGAAAATAGACTTGAACCTTCCACATAAGGAGAATTGGCATACATTAACAAAATCACTCCATTTTCTCTTAGGAGACAGGTTACATGTGTAATATAGACAGTACTCTTTCAGGACAAGTGGCCTGTTCTCATCCCATACAACAGGAATTAACTAACGTGGTTTCATGGAATCATAGAAGTTAGATATGGGAAAGATGGGTTATGTATCCCATCTCTTTGGTCAGTGTAAAATCATTCCCTCTATATTTTCTGATCTTTTATCTACTTTTGTTATATCCCATGGAGCTGTTCTCACTTCCTTTAGTAGACTAAACAATTCCAGAGTATTCCCATTAATGAATAAATATATAACCACCATTTTTTAAAAAAAATTGTGTAATTAAGGTAAAGCCATTTAATATAAAAGCTTTCTTTGTTTTTCCCTTTAATCAAATTCTCTCTGCCAATCAGCGGATACATTTCTCATCCTACATACTGCATCAAAGACAGATGAAAACAGGTGCTGGGCAACCATACTTATTAAATGATGTGAAGTATCTGAATAGAAATGGCGAATGCCACTTTGTCTTTGTGTTCTTAAGAGATTGATATGGTCATAACAGATTGCATCCTAAATATGCTAAGCACTTTGCCGACATAGAGCTAAACAGAGTCACCTCGCCAAAGAGTTGTCTAAAATTAAAGTATTAAAATTAATTACCATTAATGTTCCATAGTTGCAGTTCAGTTAACTACTAACTAATACTAACAGTAATTGAACACTAATTGAACTAGTAACTTATACTAGTTACTAGTACAATTAGTATTCAATTACTGTTAGAAAAATTTTGACCAGCTCTAATCACCACCTTTGAAAAGCAGGTCACTTCTTTTAGGTGCCTACATGTGGATTTAGGAGACTAATTGTAGACACCTAAGTTTGAAGATATCAGTCTTGTGATCTGTTTTAAATCGATAAGAGTCTTGGCTATTTTACATTTAAAAATAGCTTACTTATTTCATTGCTCTCAGTCTGTGGGCTGTGCCATGGACATATTCGCACTGTGTAACTTTGGATCCCTGTGAGCATCCCGTGTGGGCAGGTTATACAATGGGTGTCTATATAGAAGCTGAGAGGGGGTGTGCAAAGGAATCCTTATGGCTGCACTGGTTCCTTTCCAGGGCCGGCTCCAGCGTTTTTGCTGCCCCAAGTGGTGGTGGGGGGGGAAAAAAGCCACGATCTGCGGCACTTCGGCGGCAGTTTTACCGTTGCCGCTTTATTCTTCGGCGGAGGGTCCTTCCCTCCGAGAGGGACTGAGGCACCCGCCACCAAATTGCAGCCGAAGAGCCAGACGTGCCGCCCCTTTCCCTTGGCCACCCCAAGCACCTGTTTGGTGCGCTGGTGCCTGGAGCCGGTCCTGTTCCTTTGGCTGGTGTGCTCTTCGTCTGCTAGAAAGAATGGCTGGGGATACATGCAGTGCTAATTGTCATAGGTCTCACCCCCACTTAGAGCTGTTGGGTTCCAATATGGGGACCTGCATGAATTTATCTCTAAACTAAAATCCTAGTTTAGATCTGGTAAAAGCTGCCACCACCCAATCAGGTACGTGGATTGGGACACAGTCCTTCCCCAAAATCCTTGGGGATCCCAAGAGCCCCAAATCCATGGAGTTCTTACACCCAGGAGAAATAAACCATTCCCCCCTGCTTCCTCCCCCCTCCCTTTCCTAGGAGGGATACCGGGATCTAACTACAGAGGGATGCCTCCCCCTCCCCTTTCCCTGAGAATCCACCCAAGGAAAGATTAACCAAGTTCTTAACAGAAAAGATTTATTAAAGAATAAAAAGAAAGTAACTTGTCTCTGTAATCCAAGATGGAACAATACACAGAGTCTAACCTATAAACCTGGAGAGCATTTCCCCTCCCCCTTTCTTTCTCAGTAAAAGCAAAGTAACAGCAAACAGGAATAAAGAATTTCCTTCAGCAAAACACAATTGCAAATGTAGAAATCAAATTATAAGATTAATCCACCTTTCTAATTAATACTCACTATTGAATAGTAGGAACTACTCCAGGAGAACTTGGAGACATGTCTGGCCTCTCTTAGATCCAAAAAGAGAACTCGAACACTTACACAAAGAACACAGACAAAGGCTTCCCTCCACAGAGATTTGAAATTATCTTGTCTCTGATTGGTCCTCTGGTCAGGTGGTCATCAGGTACTGCATGTTAACCCTTTACAGGTAAAAGAGACCTTAACCCTTAACTATCTGTTTATGACACTAATAAAATAGTAAATATAAATAAATATTAAATAATAAGTGTCTTTGTGACTCCATTGCACCTCTCCCAAAATCCCTCTTGCACTGAGAAGCAGGGGGCCCCCAATGGAGCCAATGTCTGTGGCACAAAAGAAGTCCACACTTTGATTGCTGGAATCCCAGATTTTGAACATATATGTTCCACTGAGTCAGGGCCCCCCATTATGATGAGGGATTGGCAGGAGCTGGTCCAGGGTCTTCTACCGATCATTTGGGCAATTGGTCTGAAGCATAGCCACAGGTGTGGCATGAAAGATCTGTACAGCGAAGGGATCCTACATGTTAAATACTTCAGTGATGATCAGAGGGCTCCATTCCCCCATCATCAATACACAATTCCCTTCACCCTTTTGGTACTGACAGGGATTGGGACTCTCTTCAGGAAAAGTAGCGGGCAAAGAAGCAACCAATTCAAGAAGATATTTTGTAGCCTTTCAATTATATTTTAATTAAATGGTAACTTTGAACCATCTGAACTGAGACATTCTCTTCTTCCCCACTGCCAAATCATACCCGACCTGTAAAATGAAACCTGTGTTAAAGACAGCTTCCCTTCTAGTGCCCCGGCCCCATTGGAGCTGTTCCCGATTGGAGACAGACAGCTGAATGAAAAATAGAAATAAGTCACTTTGCTTTAGTTCCTTCCCACGAACTTCAATATTTTATAACCTTTTCTCTTATTTTAAAATGACATATATAATGCCGAGAGTGGTACAGCAGCCTGCCTGGTGAAGCTCTACTGAGACCCCATTGTGTACATTTGTCAAGAGGCAGGTCAAAATCCCCAGCAGCTGATCAGGCTGGAGCTTTCATCCAAACCACTTGATAATCATTTCCTAAAAACTAAGCACATCAAAGCGTTACCATATTCAGATACTAGAGCCTGATTCAGTAAACACTAGCAAATGTAGCAGGATTTTTCCTGGGTAGTGAGCACTACGCTTGCTAGTAAGTGTTCTCAGGATCAGCCCTACATTTGTAAACTCTTTCGTAAGTACCATTTGCCCTGGTTTCCAGAGGTTCGAGGCACATTCAGCTATATTGACTTTAGTGGGAATTGTGGGTGGTCAGCACCTCTGAAAATCAGCCCACATGTCTTTTGTGTGTATGGTAACTTGCTGCATACAGTACCATTTACAATGTTATGGCAGGGTTTATTAATAATACTCAACTAGCCTTTTTTCTGTAAACTATGCAGGAAAGCATGAATCATTTGTGTTTAATTCCTAAAAGGCCTATAGAAGGTTTGTAATTGAGTACCTTACTATTCTGAATAATAGTGTACTTTATGTATTTCTTTTAACCAGGAACATAAATATGAGTACAACTGTATTGTATAATTCCTTGTTGACAGTGGTAACACAGGGCCCATGACATCTTCCCACGTTGGGCTGTGAGAGTATCAGGTCTCAAACTAAAAAGGGTCAGGGTTGGCCAGTATTTATTGTTGGAGACCTTGAGGAAAAATAACATGTTCTACAGTATGTGTGTTGGTGACTAAGTAGATGCTTTTCCTTCTGAATGAATACAGACCCTATTGCCTAGCATAGGTTTGTCATAGCCTAGGGAAGCACAGTCCTGACATTAAAGATACCATGAGACTTTTCTCAAGACAATGCACTATAGCTAATTTCCATATTTGGATAACTGTATTCTGCCTGCCTACATTTTCCACACATTTGCCATGGGTTTATGGCATTCTTTTCCACTCTCTTTTACAACTGTCTGTGATGTTGCTGTGAACTGTTAGTGTTTCATCCCACAGGTGCTGCATTTCAGTGCTGGATGAAGTTATTCCTATACATTTCGTAAAGCACATTGGGATTCTTCTGAATAAATGGCACTATATAATCATAAGTTATTTTTACTGGAAGTTTGATACACTTGTATTTTCTGCTGGCACAGAATGGACTCTCTCCGCTTCACATGGCTGCTCAGGGTGACCACGTGGAATGTGTCAAACATCTACTGCAGCACAAAGCTCCTGTTGATGATGTCACACTGGATTACCTGACTGCCCTACATGTTGCTGCACACTGTGGCCATTATCGTGTCACCAAGCTTCTGCTGGACAAGAGAGCAAATCCCAACGCTCGAGCCCTGGTAAACTTGCCTCACCCCTCTAATGCAACACCGCTGCAGATTGTAGATGGCCCCATCCTGCAAACGCTACTGAGCATAGTGCTTACTTCTTTTACCAGTCATATGTCAATAGGATGTAGTGCTTACTGTTGTAAACGGCAGTTACTGTTGGATGTAGGAGTTCCACTTCAATGGGTCTACTCATGATAGTAAACACTATGTTCACTAGCAAGTATTTGCATGATCAATTCCTGAGGCTATGCAACCATTCTTGGAATCACAGTCATTGCTAGCTAACACTATCACACGTTCCGGTGTTTTAATGCATTTGCCATTTTGGCCTTTCACACTTTACCGTATGGTGGTGCAGTTCATATTTGTTACCACTGTAAAAGGCTGATTGGTGTGGACATAATACTACATCTGAAGCTAGACTTTTTAAAATAAATTGTCCAATATTTTTGCTAGATGGCAGAAAATTAGTCTTTTGCACTTATTGAACTTCCATTTACCAAATATAATTAATGATAGCATGTCCAATTTTTTATTTTTCTGAAGCATAAATAAAAATATTATATTATAAATAATTCCTTGTGCTCAAGGACCTGACCATCATCCCCTAAACAGGAAGGAATTTCTAAGGCCTTTAAGACTTAACAAAGAGCCTGTCACGAACACTTTATGACCTCAGCAAGGTCAACAAGATGAAGTAAAATGAACTAAATGCAATAAAATTAACAATGGAAAGTTCTGAAACACTACAGCTTCCCAGAAAATGTATCCAGCGATATGACACAGTATGTGAAATTTCAAGGGTATTGATTTCTTTTTGGGGAAGTTGGGAGGGTTAATTGTTGGGCTTATAATGGGAAGCTACTATCACCCTTAACTATGGAGTGGCTGTTGTTCCTCCATAATATTCATCACAATAAACATTGGTCATCATAATTGATTTCTTTTATAAAGCTCCCCCGTCCTTTAAGAAGAACAGGAGAAAAGCAACTGACCAGAGCCTGGTTAAATTACATACTATAGAATTCTAAGTTAGAGATGCCCGTTTGCAAGGGTGATGATGATGATGAAGACAGAGATAATCATTGGGGTGTTGTAGGCAAGGTGTACATTTAACAGGGAGACATAATTTTATAACTCAGATTTTTCAACAACCAGACTAGAGGGCAACTCTAGGACATCTGAGCAGTGCCAGCTAGAAGCATGGACAAAGCTTGTGTTGAGCTATATCTGAACCTAGCTATTCCAGGCTAACATATAAAGCTACCTAGACTAGTTAATTTACTATTCTACATAGTATCTCTAGCAAGTAAAGTGATGGAATAAGCTTTATGAATAATTCATTTTGAGATAGATATTCTTGAAGTACTTAATTAGTTAATGTTTGTACAGCGCTTTGAAGATATAAAGCCCTACATATGTTCTCAGTTGTTTTAATTATTGTTTTTTAAAACATATTAATGTCAACCTATAAGTAACATTTATTTTAACAGAGACTAGCCATGGAGTAAGCTGTCATTCTAGCAGCTGCTCTCCTCTCTCTCACTGATTAACTGGCTTTACTTCTAGTTGAGCACTAGCAATTCTGACCTTTTTCATTAGAAAAACCAATGATTATCTAACACATTCTTGCTTTGCATTAAAAAAAAACTACTTGTATTTTTCAGCAAGTCTCTACTTAAAAAAGTAAACACTGTGGTCCTGATCTTTCAAGGATTTGTTGTCCAGCCTAGGTCCCAATTCAGCATCAATCACTACTCAGCAAAGAACGTAAGCATTTGCTTAATGTTAGGCATATGCTTACGCCCCATAGACTTTAAAGGGACTTAAACATGGACTTGAAGTTAAGGATATACTTAAGTCAAATAGGGATGTACTCAAGCACATGCATAAATGCTTTGTTAGACTGCGGTCCTAGATCCTATTACCAGGATAATTTCCATGGAAGCAAATAGATTTCTTAATGATAGTAAGGATTATGCTCAATAGAAAGTGTTAGTACAAGCTGCCTCTTAGTCAATGCATGTATTCATCTGCATATAAAATATACAGGAGATATACTGCATAAATATGGACATACATAGATATAGACACACAGGTCAGAGAGTCTTTTTAAAGGAGAATAGAAAAATGAGATGTGATCTAGGAGAAAGGCAAGCAGTTAAGTATCCTGCCCCCTATTTTTTAAATGACAGTAGATAATTTTGAAAGCATCTGTTGGTTTTTATCACCATCATCTTTTAATATATGATTTTTTTTCACGTGAGGCAGGTTCCGCAATATATGTAAGCTATTCCCAAATGGATGGTTTTATATTTGCTTTCTAGTATGGTCTTCATTTTCAAAAGGAGAATGTCCGTGTTTTGTTAGTTTATATGTTTTTCTCCAATATGTGGGCAGAAAGCCTTGGAGGCTGTTGTGTATTAAGGAAATAGCAGCCCATTAAGATGACTTGGTTTTTTTTTCTATATCTCAGAGCCTACTATGACTGAGGAACAATGGCATCTGATATTCTAACACTACTGCTTGCAGTGTGCCAGCCAGGAGCTGTGTGGGAACTGTAGCTGCATGTTTTTAGCTAACAGAATTGTTTTTCGCACAGAATGGTTTTACTCCACTGCACATTGCCTGCAAGAAAAACCGCATCAAAGTCATGGAACTCCTGGTGAAATATGGGGCTTCAATCCAGGCTATAACAGAGGTAGAACAGTGTTTCAACTCCTAAAAAACACATTCCTTCTCTTCTCCCTTTTCTTCTCCCTCTCTCCGTATCTTCTTAGTCATGTTTTATTTAAATGAAGAAGCCCCTCAGCCCCTGTGCAGAGGAGTAAAACTGCTGTTGCTTTGTTTCACAGTCTGGCCTCACACCAATACATGTGGCTGCATTTATGGGCCACTTGAATATAGTCCTCCTCCTGCTGCAGAATGGAGCCTCTCCAGATGTCACTAACATTGTGAGTATGGCTTGGATTAGAATAATCACTGCATCAGCTCATGCACCATGGAACTGAGCTGCCATGTAGCCCAGCCAAAGGTCACATTTTAATGATTATTTATTACTAACTGAACTTCTCTGAAAAATAACCTCATATATTTCTCAAACAACCATAAAAGGGGGAAGTTGGCTATAAAACAGGCACTTTAACCCTTTTGCGGTACAATAGTTTTAGTGTGTTTCTCAGCAGCACTGGGATTCTGAATAGTTTCCTTACCAGGTTTATCAGGGGCACAGTGAAGGGAAAATTTTGTGTTTCAGTTTTGAAAACTGCAGTTTAAATCCAAAAGGATAACCATTTTGCAGGGGTCAATGGGCACAGCTCCATTGACTTCAATGGAGCAGCGCCATATAAACTGGCAGGGAAGTTTTAAAAATTTTAACCTAGCAGTTTAAACTAAAACCTAGAAGTTTTAAACTAAAGCTGTTCCTTTACCAGACCAGGGATGTATTTCCCATTTAGAAGTAATGGAAAATTACAGTTCTAGAGAACATCACTTTTATTTTTAAAGTCCTTAAAATATGACCTTTGAGAGGTAACACCAAATGCAGGACCTGACTTGCCATGGAAATGAGTGTTTGTGTACCAAACATCCCACTATTCTAAAATAAATGAGGCCAGGGACATGTCCTGGGGTTACATTACATGTGTTTCTTATTGTTTGAGTTGTTAATATAACAAACTCAAACGATAGTTACTTGTGAGTGTCTGTTTTTTAAAGCAGAATTTTACCAGTAAATAATATTTTAAAATGATAAATAGAGGTTCTGAGCTAAATTAGTTAGTAATCCATGTACTCTGGACTTACCACCTTTTCTCTACTAGAAAGGTAAACAAATCCATTAGGGGGTTCCAATAAGTATGCATATTATATTGTATTTCTTTTCTTTATTTGTTTAATATGACAAATTATTCATGACAAAAATGGTCACTGCTTTTATACTTTTTATACGGAAGCAATATTTATATAACTACTTTATTAATTGTAAAAATGCTAACAAGAAATTTTGGGAAAGAAACTAAGTCAAAAAAGGATCAGGACTGATAACAGATATTAATAAATGTTTGGATACAAAGTTTAACATTTTACAATTGTTTGTGCTTGGCAGGTGTCTTCGCTTTTACTTAGCAAAGCTCACTAATTGTTTTAAAAAGTTAAATTGCTTCACTAATGCAAGTATAGAATGATCTTTATAGAAATCTAAACCTGATAATTTGCTAAATGAAAGGCTCATTCACAAACAGAATGAAAACGTTTTTAACTGTATATTCTTCAAATGATAAGATTTTTATATGGTCAAATCTTTCAATCAAATCTTTAGGTAAAACTCCCATTAGGACTGCAAGAATTTACCCATTGTCCGTTTACTAAACATAGCTGTTGACCATATGTAGATTTCAAAATTTATATAGATGGATGGGTTTATATAAATAAATTAAACCCTCCTTGTTGGGAGTTAATTACATTATAAGCTCGTCACTGTGAGTAGATTTGGGTTACTTTTTAACTATCTCAGTAAATAACAACAAAAATTGGTCCTTTTCTGCGCTTGATACATGGACTCAGCTCCTAGATGAGAGGAGAGAAAGCCAGTGCTATAGCAATTACAGATTAATTTGACAGAGTGTCAACAATAAGAGCCTTCAACTGGTAGGTATGGTCCATCCATGGTAAAAAGATGAGGCTCTTCTCTTTATACAAGATTATACAAGTAGGTGGCAAATCAAATGATACTCTGTCATCAGCAAGAGTTCACGTGTATGTAGGACGAAAAATGCTAGACAGCGATTTATCCTGCTGCGCTGTCATAACAGAGAAGACACAACAAGTCTCTCTATTGCTGCACTATGCCAATGCCTGGTATGTCCTAGACTAGCCACATAGAGACTCTCTTGGGATAAATTACAGTACTCTCCATAAAGAAGATGGTATAGTGCAAGATTAAGCCAACATCTCCAACAGCAAAGATTATTTATTAATTTCTAATGTTGCTTTGCAAACATAGGGAAAGCAAAGGAACATCCAGAGCTTTTCATATTCACTTTCTTACCCAGCTCTTTATACTCTAAAACACTTGGACTTCCTGAAATTCATGTATCCATCTCAAATTCTGTGGGCTATAAAAGGATTGAGAGGGTTTAGCTAGCATTCATTGCACACCCAGTGCCAGTGACCACAGTTTTTAGAGCACTATCCAGGGATTGATATATTGCCTTTACAATGCCCTCTAAAGCTGTCAGCTCCACACAGTGCACAGGAAGAGACCATCTGGAAAAATGTCCCCTTCCATTTTGAAGCTCAGATGCTCAGCAATCCCTTGAGAATCCTAGGCTCAATATGTTCTTATCCCCTGGCTATTTTGAAGTACAAGCAGAAGCACCATTATGTAGAAAACCAGGGAATACCTATGATCAGGGGGGAATAATATGCAGAATGCCATTTAAAATAATTGTTTGGTGAATATTCCCAGGCACCAGTGGTGGGTTGTGATTTATTTAACATGTTGTAAGACTCAGAGTGTCAACTCTTGATTCCATTGAAGTCAATGGCAGAACTCCCATTGATGACAATGGGGCTAGGATTTCACCCTGACCCTCAATGATGCAGTTACCATTGTCTGTGACCACTGGGGTGCCAAGTGAAATACAGCCTCCAGTCCCTTCCCCCACCTCAAAGACATGTATATACACACACTTCTGAATTTGTTATTAAGGTCAGACCCTCAGC
Organism: Mauremys mutica; assembly: GCF_020497125.1. NCBI lineage: Eukaryota > Metazoa > Chordata > Testudines > Geoemydidae > Mauremys > Mauremys mutica. The sequence goes on along the minus strand of NC_059076.1, from coordinate 31,574,752 downwards.
TGGTGTAAATGAACCTCACTCTATTGACATCATCAGCGTTTACACGAGCTGCAAATTGCTTATTTCTCATGACTTGGGGCTCTAAAATCTCTGCTTTTCTGTAGCGTGGGGAGACTGCCCTACACATGGCGGCGCGTGCTGGGCAGGTGGAAGTGGTCCGCTGCCTCTTGAGGAATGGTGCCCTTGTTGATGCCCGAGCCAGGGTAAGTGTTTCATTGCCGCTTCCAGACCTTCTGTTCTACTTGTAAGCACAATAAAAACAATGGGTTTACTAAGGAAGGATGTTTTTTTCTTCAGTAGACAATAAAAGGCCACATGTTGTGTATTTATCTGGTTTTTTTTGGGCTTCACCCTAACCAGTTCTTAATACAGTCCTGTAGAATCCCATCTGAAACCCCTGGTATGTACGCAGGGCGGCTAGTCTGTCTTGCCACTCTGACTGCAGTGGATACACTTCTATGTTTAGCATTCCTGCTCAATCAGAGTTAGCACGGGTATGTCTGCCGGAGATGTAAATTACACCTCCAGCTCCAGGGCAGACACACCCTACATCATTTCAGGGCGCCTCATGACCTATTTCTGCACCATTATTGGATTCTGCAGCACAGCATGTTATTTTCAGTTACAGTTTACCTAGTAAAGGGACTACCTGTAATTCCATGTAGCAATATTTGCTTTTGAATAGTAAATGTGCAAGATAATTACTGGAGCTAGCTTATATTGTCTGAAGTTGAAAGAAAGAATAGATTGAAAAAAATGCTGGTTGTCAAGGGAATGATTCTGGCACACCGGGCAGAATTTCTGTATTGTCTGCTGTTTGTTAGCTCTGTAACCTCACACTATGCTTTCTCCCCAGCTCCCTTCAGGGCTCAAGTTCTAAAAGACATTTGAACTCTTAAGTTTAAAAGAGTACGATAATATAAATGCTGAAACGAAACATCAGAGGATTCTGACTAATCTAACAGCTGAACTTCCACCATTGTTATATATCAAGTGCAATTCTCCCACTGTCCACTAAAATCAATCACGTAGCCCTGATTTGTATACCTGTGATGTGGTTTTAAACATTTAATCCTGATAATGCATTATAAAATATAGATGGAAGCAGTTAACACACAAAAGGCCAAGCTGTCTAAACACTGGCACGTAAAAGAATTATGAGCCAGATGCTCCTTATGTAATCACTTACAAGGTTTTGTGACTATTTTTTCATTTGCTTTAATGGAAGTTGCATAGGTGTGCAAGATGGGTGCAAAGTGAGTGTAAACCACTTGCAACCAGGATAAGTGAGTGAAGAATTCTGTTTTAGTAGCATTATACACCCAGTTTGCACAGTATAAATGACTATACTGAGCAGAAGAATGGTCCAGTGGTTAGGGCACTGGCCCAGGACTTGGGAGACCTAAGTTCCATTCCCTGCTCTGCCACAGACTTCCTGTGTGACCTTGGGCAAGTCAATTAACCTCTCTGTGCCTCATTCCCCATATGTAAAACGGGACTAATAGCTCTGCTTTGCCTCACAGGGGTGTTGTAACGATAAATACATTAAAGATTTGTGAGACACTCAGATACTATAGGGATGGGGGCCATATAAATACTTGATGTAGATAGAGAAATGTTCAAGGCAGTGGAAAATGTATCTGAATATATGTGATCACGCCTTAAGAACATTGTCTATGGTTATTGGGGAATTGTGTTCTGTTTCCATGTATTTGGAAAACTGCAAGCAGACAACAATAATACTGTACATATACTGGTTATTCTTTAGCCTCACCAACATTAGTCATGTATTCTTTCACAGAAAGGTCTTTCAAAAGAGGTCATCTTAATAGTTTGAAAATCTGGCCACTTCATTTAGATGCCAAAATGGGAGCTGATCATTGTAAAAATCTAGCCCTAATTATCAGCCCCTAAACACTGAGGAAAATCTGTCCCCCCAGTGTTTAAAAGAGCATCTATTTTTAGCCTAGATGTTCTTACAAAAATTAAAATTCCTACCACAGAAACACATCGAAGCAGTTGCTGTGGCCACAATCAACCCAACAAGTCCCAGGAACATCTTTTTGTCTGATTTCTGTATTCGATGATGCATATTTTGACAATATTGAAAAATCAACTGTAGTTAGCCATGTGCAATACGCATGGTATATATCAGGTGAAGATATTAAGCCTGGGTTGTGCTTTAAATGATGGGGGCAGGGGATTCCTGGGGTTAAGATTCCTACTCTGACATTAATCCCTTCATGCGAAAGCAGAAATACCTTTGGATGGTTTAGGGCGCTCAAACGTGATTTTTTTTGTATATCATTAGTGCACATTTAACCTCAGTCTATGCAAAATCTATTATTTGGAAATCAAATTGAAAGAATATTATACAATAAAAGCAAAATATAATGTCTCTGAGAGCCAAACTCATACAAATGTGAAACGTTTGCTTTTCACCAGGCCAGTTTTGTGCATATTTCTCATGCCAGTAAAAGGCAAATTTTGCACGAAGAATGGAATTTTTCACTATACATTTGTGAAATAACTCTGGGCTGCAAAAAAATAAAGTCAGGAAACTGAGGTAAAAACAACAGCAAATGTTTCTGAGTTGTTTCATTGGAAACTGTTCGTACAGCATAATCCTCAAATTTGGCACAGCTCCTCTGAAGAATTTGGCTGTTATAGGGAAGGCTTCAGTTACCAGATTGAGGACTTTTTATGTTTCCTCTGCTCACATGTTGGACCCAGATCTATGGATGGACAGCATGTGAGTGCATCACTGGAGTGCCTCTGGGATTATTAACTACCCAAGGACTTCATTTTATGACAATAAATGATTGAAGAGTCACATGTAGTCAGTTTATATTTAAATATACACCTTGAAAGCAGCAAGAACAGAAATAGAGAGTATCTAGAAATTGTTTCCATAGGGCCAGATTCTGGTGCTACTGAAGATGAGTAAGGGTTTCATAAAGTTGTAATACAAAGGAATATAAGTAGGACTATGGTGCAAGTGATCTACATTCATATTTAAAGAAGAAAAGAAAAACAATGTTCCTCCCTACATTTTCCTTCCCTTTGATCTAATAGCACATTGTTTAATCTCCACACTGGTACTGAGCATTCCCCTGTGTCCTTTATTCTTTTATATGTGGTGAATGTGTAGAGTCTTCAACTGGAATCCATTAGGATGTGGTATTCAGGTTGCTTCTACCGGCGTTAACTGTTCACCTGATTTGAGTTGTAGGAGGAACAGACTCCACTGCACATTGCCTCTCGGTTGGGTAAAACAGAGATTGTCCAGCTGCTGCTACAACACATGGCTCACCCTGACGCCGCAACCACTAATGGGTACACCCCGCTGCACATCTCTGCCAGAGAGGGGCAAGTTGACGTAGCATCAGTTCTCTTGGAGGCAGGTGCTGCACACTCTTTGGCCACCAAGGTAAGATGAGATGCATTGTGCTAGTCTCCCAATAGGAGAGAGAAGACTGTGATGTGGTTAGCAAGCAGGGAGGCAGCTGTATAGTGAGGGAAGCATTTCACAGAGAAACTGACCTGGTTTTATTATAAACAATAGTCAAACAGATGAAAGTAATATACATGGAATTCATCAGATTTTGACACACATTTGTCTTCCTCTGAAGTCTCAGGTTTTGGTTTAAGCTGGAGACAAAATACTAGACTTGGTAAACAATAAATGATCTTAACAAGTTTAGAAAGTACTAGGTTTCTATGACAAAGGAACCTCTCTTGCCTACAAGGTGCCTTCTATGTATCCAAATAAACACCTAAAATCATCATCCCTAGCATTCTTTAAACAAACAAACCTCCTTAAAGGCCTTATTTATTTTAATTATTTAAATTAATGAAATAACTCTGGTATCTAACACCTGAAACGAAATTCTCAAAATATAAATTGCATAATAAATCAGAATATTCTACAACCAGATTGACATTCAGCATCTTAGTAAATTAGTAAGGTATTGTACCACATGTCATGGCATAGTTGATTATTTCAAAGATTGTCCTAAAAATATTCTACAGTACTAGACTTGTTTGCCTGCCTATTAAAGTGTTAACAGGTCGATTCCTAATAGAAGTAATATAAAGGAAAATGGATATGGGGGATAGAGCAATGAATCAAGAGGTCTTCTCCAAACCCATCATCTGATTATGCGATTGCAAATATGGTATCAGGTGGAAAGAAGGGCTCCTTATTTTATAGTTGGAGCTTAAACCTTATATCTTCCAGGGTTAGAAAATTCTAAACCAATAGTTCTCAAATGAGAAGTCATGGATTACTGGGGGTGCTGGCTGTTTCCAGATGTTAAATCACATTAAAACACAGTTAAAACTGTAGATACTTTCCTAATTTTCCATATAAGCAATTGCTGTAATTGCTGCTGGGATGTTGTGTAATCATAGCTAAGAGAAGAGGTAGTCTGTAAGGCCATCCTTCTTTGTTAACATGTGATCCATGCTATGGAAAACTTTGGGAACCCCTGATCCAAACCCTATGCAGGTAGAGTAACATAACTTGATGGCAACTAGAATAAACACCACACATTGTCAAAATGTCAGGCAAATATGTTATGGTGCTCCCTGGTTTCCAGGACAACAGTTGCAAATCATCTGCCCCCTGCTGTCCTTATCCCTTAAACTTTTCTTACCAACCTGATTTTTAAAAAGAAATTACTGGGGAAATAATTTGTTAGACATGCTAGTGAATCCATATTAACACTTAATAGAAAAGGCGTTTTTAAGAAGACAACTTTTCACCCCTAAATGTATGTGTTTAAAAAAAATTAACTTGCTACAGCCCTCCTGTTAGACAATATCTATTTCAGTAGAGCTGCAGAAGCTGTATCCAAATGTATTGGCTATATAGTGTGTCTATATAAATGTGTGTCTTAATATATAGTATCATTCTTCTGCGGAGCTGCTGCAATGGTAACACCAAGTTCAGAGCTGTTCTCATAGGCCAAACAATCTGCAAGAAACTAAATCCTATCAGTTGCTTCCAGGCACAAATCAATGTAGTGGATAAATAATTAAAAACTCTGTCACCATAAAACTAAATAAAAAATTGAGCCACTGAAAAGCTAAGTTTTGGATAAAATTTGAATTGGAGCCTCACTACCCATACAATGGATATTGCTTGGTAAACTTTTTATGTGGTAAAACTGTCATACTGTGGCCATATGGAAGACTGAAAAGAGGATATTTTCTTGTATGACACACTCATATCAAAATACTTCAGACTGATTGGTACCATTACTAGTTGTTAAGTCTTAGTAGTTATTAATGAATAAAAATTGCAGGTGGCTTTAATTTGAATCGTAACCTGCTAAAACATTCAAAGATTAGAAGAAGGAAAAAATGATCGTTACATGAAAGATCCCAGAGACTTACACTAAAATTTTTGTCTCCTAAAAATTATTCAGAAGGGATTCACACCACTGCATGTGGCAGCAAAGTATGGAAGCTTGGATGTGGCAAAACTACTTTTGCAGCGTCGTGCTTCTCCTGATTCAGCTGGCAAGGTACAGTCCTCCCCTACAGGGAATCACTGGGGGATTGAAAAGCAAAAAGCAATTATGCTCAGTAATTTGGTGAAAAAATAATGTAAAAGAAAGAAGTTGTATTCACTGTCCAACTTAACTGTATTAAAAATAACAGTCTCTCTAGAATGCTTTTTACATACACATGCATGTGAGGCTACCTCACAGTGTGTTTAATGTTTTACTTTTATTACAGCAGAGCATGTTGGTGCACAATTATAAAGACTGATATGTTACTGTGGATCAAGAAGTGCCCATTCTGTTAAATTATTCAGGTCATAAAAATCACAATTCAGAAATAATAGGGCAAGACCAGAACTATTACTTTTTCCCATGTTGCGAAGGTTGCTCATAATGATGTTTCTCTGACTTGGAGATTTCAGAACGTGATTTGTGATGAATAATAAATACTGGCCAAATCAAATTCATCCTCAGTTGCTTGCCCTGTTTTAAGCAAAGTACATCATACTAACTGTTGGCTTACTATTATTTTCAGTCTCAGCAAAGTTTCTAAAACGAAAATAATTCAGACTGAGTTAAATGTCATTTTGTTTATGTATTTATTGGCTAATCAATTAATATATTTGTTTAATATATATTGATTTGCGGCTTAATGGTTGCTTATGCCCAGCTAACAACTTAATTCGATAACACGCCCTTTACAGAATGGCCTCACCCCACTCCATGTAGCTGCTCACTATGACAACCAGAAGGTGGCTCTGCTGTTGCTGGAGAAAGGTGCCTCTCCCCATGCTACTGCCAAGGTGAGATTTCACAGCCAAGCACTGGCAACGTTACACTCTGAGAACCAGGGGAATAATTTTAAAACAACATCAACAAACAAACCAATGAAGGAGCTGAGTCAGCTGAAGGCCGGAGTCACAGTTGCAAACTCCTGACACTAGGGTGACCAGACAGCAAGTGTGAAAAATCGGAACGGAGGGTGAGGGATAATAGGAGCCTATATAAGAAAAAGCCCCCAAAATCGGGAATGTCCCTATAAAATTGGGACATCTGGTCACCCTACCTGACACCCCAGAAGGTGGATATAGAGGCCTCTGCTGGTCAGAGGCGACAGTTGCAGCTGACTCATGCTTGTTCTTGAGCCTCTCAGATAAACAGTTGATGGGTGACCAGCAGGGAAAAGGGAGAAAGAATGCTTGGGAGTTGCTGCACAAAGAAGCCTCATACTTTTTCTTCTCCCTCCTCTGCTGCCTCTTCTTCTTGCCCTTCACAGCCAGACACAGTTTTGAGGGAAAGGAGTTCTCCTCCTCAGAGAAAAGCTGGAGGAGAGATGCCCCTCCTTTTGCTTATAATTGTCCCCATCATTAGAATATTCTTAGAGATATTTTACAGCCTCATAGCTACGGTAGTTTTGTATCTGTAGTTTTCAGGATTTTTGAAGCTGTGCAAGAACTCTGAATAGCACTTCTGAGACTATGCTCAAGCCTATTAATCGTATCTTCTATGCTCATTCTTAAAAATAGAGCTGTTTTTTTTTCAATAGAGACTGTAAGGGTTCTTTTTTAAAGTCACTGTAGAGCCTTTTAGAAGCATACTTGCTTTATAGCATAGCCAGTTATAGTCAAACCTTGTTACTGAAACGTAAGGACTGCTGATTATCCAATGCATTGATAAATATGAGGAAATTCAGTCCATGCGGACACCAGATCAGGATGTCCTTGTGTGATTGAGTTCCTGAGTAGACTTTATGGATCACTTGTCTATTGTCCCTAAAAGAGACCGTATTCTGATCTTACTGAAGCTACCCTGTTGCCTGTTCCAATTCGTGACCAGACACAAAAAGACTGATTTTCCTCTTACAGATATCAGTCAAGAGTAACTCCATTAAAGTCAGTGAAATTACACCAGCGTAAAATCAATGTGTAAGAAAAATCTGGCCGAAGAGTACACAGCCAATTAGAGTGGCATCTCCATCTGAAAGCTAGACTCAGTATGTGTCCAATATATTATTGCAGACTCAAAGTAGACCCCATACAGCAGGGGTCAGCAACCTTTCAGAAGTGCTGTGCCAAGTCTTCATTTATTCACTCTAATTTAAGGTTTCGTGTGCCAGTAATACATTTTAACGTTTTTAGAAGGTCTCTTTCTATAAGTCTGTAATATATAACTAAACTATTGTTGTATGTAAAGTAAATAAGGTTTTTAAAAAGTTTAAGATTTATTTAAAATTAAATAAAAACGCAGAGCCCCCCAGACTGGAGGCCAGGACCCGGGCAGTGAGTGCGCCACTGAAAATCAGCTTGCGTGCCGTCTTGGCACACGTGCCATAGGTTGCCTACCCCTGCCATTCAGTATAAATGCTATGGCTCTACCAGGTAAACCCATAGCGACATTCCTTGTGACTGAGTAGTAGGAGCTGTGCTAAGCTTGTCTCAGTCATTCTTTGAATATATTGCATATATGACTGTCCGAGTCCAACTTAATTTTAATGAAAAAGAAGCATAATTTGGAGCTTACTTTAGTATTGCATAATGTTGGAAACCTGTCCTTGAACCTGTGTGTATAGAGAGGTGTGCCTGTGTGGCAGGATCAGGGCTTGTATCATTCTCTGATATGTTATAGGAAACTAAAAAAGGAAAACACCCACACAGAACCCTATCTCTGCAAGTTTTCATTGATTTAAAATTTTCTGGATCCTACACTCTACTCCAACTGTCCTACAAGTAGTGGCCCTTCTTTTCATTGATGCACAGGAGGCACTGCTTTTGCTGGTGTGGATGGGAATTCAGCAGAAGCATTGCTGCAGTAAGAAATTTTACCAACCCTCCTCCCCAACACAGATACTACAAACGTAACAAGGATTCTGTTTGTCCTAACCCCTTATTACGTCTTTGGAAATGCAATACAGGGAATTAAGTGGAACACCATCCTCTTCTTTCCAAATAAGGCAGTGTGTCAATGCACTGAGACTGTACATTATAGTTAATAGCTCCCTCTGACTGTATCCAGCCAATTGCATAACTGACACAACTATCAAAGTTGCAGGTGCAAACACACATCCTCTTCTGTACTTTTACATCCAAAGAGCTGAGTGCAGTGCAGAGCATGCACCCATCAAGCACCAAAAAGTTGTCACTCATCAGTCAGAAGCAGGGTATTTACTCATTTATGGGGGGAAAGATTGGGTGAAATAGAGCCAGTGACAGGACAATTCTAATGTGTGGAGACTAGGGCATAGTTAAATTCCAGCTTGGGTGGAAGAGAAGGTGGATGAAGACAAAGCAGTTGCAGTGCAGGTCCTAGTAGGTTCCAAAATATAATTAACTCTAATCGGTGAGAGTATAAAATAATATTGTTTCCAGGCACCTTATTTTACAGTGTACTGGCTTTTCCTAGTTTTTATGAAACTTCTCTTTCTGTTCTCTCTCCACCCACACTCTAGGACTAGATCTTTAGCTGGTGTAAATCTGAATAGTTCAGTGTCAATTTGTATTCGCTGGGGATCTGGATCTAAGTTTTATTGACATCTGCTGACTGCAGTATTCTTGTCAGCGTCCATATGGGTCAGCCAGTACATGCATGCATTTCCAAATCAGTGCATTTCTGTCTGTCTCTGTCTTCCTTGGGACATCTTATTCTTATATGTTCTTCTATATATTACAGTACCCAAGATTTCCAAAATTTAGGGTTCATTGCAGTCTCTCAGTCTTCATTTATTAACCACCTACCACTTTGGTATGTGAAGGACAAGATGCACTTTTTTTTCATGATTACAGTATCACAAAGTGGAAAAAATGTTTTTGGATTTAGAGAACTAAAAACAAAAATAAACTCATTGTAATATATGCCTTGCGATTAAACATTAGAACTGCTGGAAAATGGAATTTCCCTCATGAGAAAATTTTGATTTTTTTTTAATGTCTTTTCAACCAAAATTTCAAACTTTTTCACAGGAGGAAAATTTCTGAAAATTTCCATTTTGGGATAACCAAAACAGTTAACTTTCTAGGCAGCTGCCTCCAAGGGATGCCCAACTTCTCAGGCAGCCAACTCCCTTGGGGAATCAGGCACTACAGGGAGGCAGCTGCCCCAGGAGGCAGCTGACCAGGGAAACCCAGGCTCTCAGGAAACATGGCAGGCAAGCAGTCTGTCCTGCTTTCTTGGTTTCTTTTGAAAGTTTCCATGGAATTGACACATCCCGCTGAACCTTTAGATTCTGTCAGTTCAGCATTTTCTGACAGAAAAATGTTCTGTCTGAAATTTTTTGACAAGATCTACTAAACATAAATTTTAACGTATTGCTTTATAATGTGCAGTTTGCAATTGGAAAAGTTAAAATGGCACTCATTCCCACCAGATAGCATTGAGGCGAGGAGCCCAGAGGTTTAGAAAAAGGACTAGATATTTATGTGGATATTAAAAACAGCCACAATACACCAGATAGCATGAGGAGTTGTATCCTTTTTATGCTAGTTTAGGGCATAAGATAACTACTAAATGGCAGGGTTTAGGAAAAGATTTCCAAATGCATAGGCTATTCCATAATTATCCACCTTCCTTTGAAGTATCTGGTATTGGCCACTGTTGGAGGCAGGATTCCAATCTAAATGGACAGTTGGTCTCATCTGATACAGGAATCCTATGTAAATAATTCTTAAGATACAGAAATGTCTCAATAGTTGGCTTTTAATGGTTTTTCTTTTCAACATTCCTTCATATTTCTCTATGCCACCATAATCTGAAAATTGGACATTTTCTATTCCTCCATTATTATTTCCACTGGAAACTGACTGTAGGATTGACAAGAATGGGAAAAATAATTCTAGAGGCAGATTGTTCCAGATATTTCTATGAAATAAAATGGTGCACTATTTGCTGTGTGATGGATTTGTAAACATCAGAAAAGCCTATTAACATGTGGAGCCTGGTTTTAGAATGGATACACCCCTCTGCACATTGCTGCCAAGAAGAATCAGATGCAGATAGCTACCACGCTGCTGAGCTACGGAGCTGAGACCAACATTCTGACCAAACAGGGAGTGACCCCGCTGCACCTGGCCTCTCAAGAAGGCCATGCTGACATGGTTACCTTGCTCCTGGACAAAGGATCTAATATCCATGTGGCAACTAAGGTAATGCCCTCTCACCACTGAGGATAAGCTATCACAGGGAGGGCATCCAATGACTTGCAAAGTGCAATACAAGAATAGAGCCAGCTGCTCAGAAATAGAGTCCAAACTACACACCCCTATACACATGCAAAAGCTCAAGATCTGAGAAGTGTAAGGAAGCAAGGCAGGTGGGTGAACAGCAGCAGTGAGGGTAGCTAGGGCTAGCAGAGAAAGTGACCCTGATCAGAGGCTGTCTTAAAAGCATATCATTAACAACTATGTTGGGTAACCTAGGGAGGATCTGCAGTGGTGTGCCATGTTCAGTGGAAAATGATGTGCCTGCAAGCTCTGACAGAAAGGTGGGCCTGGAGAAGCAGACATGCCAGGGGAAGTTGCTGCAGAACCAGCCATGGAGAAAGGGTTGTAGTGTTTCCACTGTCCTGCAGTCTTGTAATCTCTGAGCTGTTCCCAACATAATACCAAAGTTGTACATCCTACCTCAAGGATTAAGAAATAATAGAAGGGAGGTTGTGAAAAGCTCTAGGTCAGGGGTCCCCAACGTGGTGCCCGTAGGCGCCATGGCGCCCACGGGGGCATCTAAATGCACCCACGTCCTGGCCGGCAGTCTAGCATCCACTGAAATGCTGCCGAAATTCAGCGGCATTTTGGTGGTGATGCCTCTCGATGACGCTGCTTGCCACCGACAAGTGATGTCATCGAGAGGTGTCACCGCCGAAATGCCACATAAATTCGGTGGCATTTTGGCGGATGCTCGACCACCGCCACGGTCCTTCGTCTGGCGCCCGCCAGACAAAAAGGTTGGGGACCACTGCTCTAGGTCCTGTGAGTCATTGGGTTGATCCAGCCCTATGTGACACAGGTCAGAGAACAATAGCTTGAGGGCTGAACTAGTGGAGTGCTTATGGCACTTATCCCAATATATTGTGCCATCCAGCTTCCTTGCTGGGATGGAAGAAACTAGTAATGTTTGGCAAAGAATAATGCAGCTTTACTAGTTGAGAAAATAATAAAATAATCCTAATGAAAACCATTCTGATCAGGTTTTCTATTGGAATGTGTGCCAAATCCTTCCTAGAAGTACCTTGATTCCCTCCCAAAAACCATTACATAAGATTTTCTGTGATGCAGTTTTATCCAGCCAAAAGATGCCGAACAAAATTTACTCTCACAGGCCCTGGTTCTGCAGCCTTTGCTCGGGAGTAAAAGCTGCATGATGAGGCTCTTGATGTATGAGAATAGTGTAATGTGCCAGTCTAAGAAATGGGAAGCAAACTGCTTTTCCATTCTCATACTCAATGTATCTATTTATATAATTTATTTATATAAGCTCTTACCATTGATATAAGGCTATCAATGTATGCTTTTTTAAAGATTTGCTTCGATTCTCTTTTTGGGCCTCAATTCTCTTCTACTGTTTCCTTTATTCTGACTCCCACCTATAATTGTTAAGGCCCATATGGCTCCCAGAGTTGCAGAAGGGGTCATCCTTCTTCATTAGTTGGCACTTTGATTTCTCCAGTGACGTTATTGTGTAAAGTCCAGGTATGGTAATCACTAGCCAAAAGCACGAATCTATAGTTACGATGACAGTTCGCTGTGATGAGCTGTTCACTAGTTTTATATGGATAGAGACCAACTCCCGTTTCTGCTTAAAAATCTTTATTTTTGAAATTACAGACAGGATCTTGCTATATTTAAAAATGATAAAACTTGCAAGTCCTGTTTTCTTTCCTTTTGGTAACATTATAGTTCTCTTTCCATTTCATTTGTAGAGTGGATTGACATCCTTGCACCTTGCAGCTCAGGAGGATAAAGTGAACGTAGCTGATATACTGACAAAGCATGGTGCAAACCAAGATGCCCAGACAAAGGTAAACCACATAATGCTACTGTTCCCAGGTGAACAAGGATGTTATTGTTATAATGTCAAGTATCAGAAGGGTAGCCGTGTTAGTCTGGATCTGTAAAAGCAGCAAAGAGTCCTGTGGCACCTTATAGACTACAGACATATTGGGTGAATACCCACTTCGTCGGATGCATGTCATGTCACAGAAAGTCATGCATCCGACGAAGTGGGTATTCACCCACGAAAGCTCATGCTCCAATACGTCTGTTAGTCTATAAGGTGCCACAGGACTCTCTGCTCTTGTTATAATGGAATGTCCCATTGACTGCAGAGGTTTACTTTTTTGTGTTGTTTTATTGTAGCTGGGCTACACTCCTTTAATTGTGGCTTGTCACTATGGAAACGTCAAGATGGTGAATTTCCTCCTGAAACAGGGAGCCAACGTCAATGCTAAAACAAAGGTAAAGAATTTGTCATCACTTCTGTTTTTTTCTTCAGTGACCATATGATACTAATTCATACTGCATATGGACAGCTATAGGATTGTTTTCCTAGTAGATCTTTTTACAAATTACACATGCACACTAGGTGTCAATATCTGCTGATTTGTGGCTGTGGTGGAATGAGTTCCCTCTGTTCTGCTTCAGGGTGCATTATTCACTAAGCTGAAGTTAGGTGCATTAACTCTGTGTGTGCGTGTGTGAGAAGGGAGATCTGTTCTCTTGAGTTTTTCCTTTATTTTATTTGTACTTGTAACACGTATGAGCCTGATTCTGCTCACATTAGTGTAATTCCATTGACTTCAGAGTTACTTCTGAGTTACACCAGAATAAAACCCTCCAAGGTGTGCTATGTGGAGACAACTCTGCCTCTCTCAACCAGTGGTTTCTGAATCTGCTGAATATATGCTTACACTGAGGGATCTGTGACTACAAAGCTATGTTATGTAACAGATGTCGTCACGTCACCTGCACCAGAAGAAGGAGAAGGCAGCCCACAAGGGCCCAGCACTCCCTGGCTCCAATTCAAACTGGTTTCCTGTTGGTAGCCTATAGTCATACCGTTCACCTGGTTTCCTTGGTGTTCTGGTGTCAGTGCAAACAGCTAAGCTCCATTGATGGCTCCAACAACACATCTGGTGTCCTTGACAACTGATCAGAATCACACAAACTTGTAATTCACTGATCATTCCTGCTGACTCCTCTGTCTCCAGCTGCTTACTCGTATGGTCGATCCACTCCTCGAAGTGGGACAGCATCATGAAAATGAGCCCAACTAAACAGCGCTAACTCCAATGCACAAAAAAACACAGTGGCAGGGGTAGAGTCAAGACATTTCCAGAGCAGTCATAGCCCAGACTCAGTAGGTTAAAACCATAGATAAGATTGTTCAAAGAGCTAGTAGGTATAACAAGAAAAAAGTTGAAACCCATAATAAAAGCAGACAGCTAGAAACTGTGTGCTATCAAGTGGCAGCTGGCAGCACGTCCAGCTGAGCTACTTGGAGGCAATTGAAAGGAATATCCTAATTGCCCCTTATCTGTTAGGTGTCACTCTGTATCTAAATGTGTGTTGAACTCATTGGGTCAGGTTCTGACTTGAGTTTCCCTGGTTATTCTAGTTATCTGAAATAATTCTATTAAAGTTAGTTTAGAGTAACACCAGAGTAACTGAAACCAGTATCTGGCTCACTAGCTCTTCGAAAATATCATAAATCTTGGCAGACTAACAGATAACCAGCATTGTGGATTCACTCAGTTTAAAGAGCAAGTCCCTCCTGGCCAGATTTATAGCTGACAAAAGCCGAATGACATGCTATTGGGGTTCTTTCTATAGAGAGAACCTTCAGGATATTGTGTGCCATGTCCAGCGGAAAGGTGATGTGTCTGGACTCGATCCCAAGGGACAGCACTGATATTAAAGTAATAGAAATAATGTGCTTGTCAGTATAAAACAGCACAACCTATAGTAAACCCCTGCTTTGTATCCTACCTGGTAGATGGATGCATAGCCTAAATGTTACAAGGGCAACTAGAGTACCAAACACGTTCTCACCCATCTGTCCATATGAAAGACGCATGTCATAGTCATAGTTTAAGGCACATACACGAGTCCAAGAGATCAGTCTGAGTCCCTTAGGCTCTCTTATACATACATACATGGTACAGTGAAATCAAATTGCTATTTCCCCCCAGTTTTATTCTCTGCCTGCTTTCAAAGTCAAGTGCAGATAATTTGTAAATTAACTGCCTGACTAGATTCATACAATTCCCCCTCAGATCAGCTAGCTGAAGTGCAGTCTGGCCTTGCTTTTGTATTGTAGAACATCATGAATGGATCACTGGAGTAGATAAATATACAGAATTTAAAAATGTTTATTGGTATGCAGAACATGCAAACATTTTTCACTATATCTGTGGCACAGTTGGGACCTTTTGCAGACCAACAGAAAATGAACTGCACTGACGTTCATAATCAGCGAGACTTATAGTCAAACGGCTGCTTCATTTAAAATGGACTCAGTCAGTGCTGTTAGAATTTACATGGCTTTATAAATTAGCCCAAGTGTTTTTAAAGGCAGACTCCTTGGGTACCCATTAAAAACAGAGGGCTGGGAGTCAGAAGACCTGGATCTGTCCCCTTCTCCCTCATTTGCTCTGTGACCTTGGGCATGAGCATTATGTTCTCTGTGCTTCATTGTTCTCATCTGTGAAATAGGGACAGTAATGTTTGCTCACCTTTATATAGACCATTAATATTGTCATATGAAAAATGCTCCGCAAGTCAAAATATTATCATGATTTATTATTTCGGTAATCCCTAGAGGGTTTAGAGAAGGTGCTGAGAATTATTGTATGTGTGGATGAAATGCTGGCATAGATGTGGTTTTAAATAAATTAAATGTCTTGAATAGAGGAAGTAAATTGAAATGTATTTTCTAATCACTGTATTTTTCTCTCCTTAAAAATATGGTGGTTACCGTTAATAACAGAATGGCTACACCCCTCTGCATCAAGCTGCTCAACAGGGTCACACTCATATCATCAATGTCCTACTCCAGCATGGGGCCAAGCCCAATGCCATCACTGCTGTAAGTCTGGAAACTGTCTGTGTTACTACTGCAATCTATCACCTGCCTGCAGCTTTTCCCCTGATGGCTCCTCTCTTTCCTGAGTCTGATTGACTCATCTGATTCCTCTCCGCTCTAGCCTTTTGCTTTGGTGAATGTGCTTCTCATACAGCTGGTCATCAGATGTGTGAGTGTGACTTCCTCTCTCTCCTTTCTAGCCCCTTAAGGTAGCTCTGCTTAGTTGCAAAGCTCTTTCCAGATGTAGAGTTAGTTTGAATAGTGAGCTGAGCATGGGATTTGGAAACAGTAATTCCTGAATTATAATTCCAAGTTGGCCACTGACTGGTTGTCTCACAGGCACTCTGCATCTCAGTTTCTCCATGTGTAAAACAAGAATAGCAATAAAGATGGTAGTCTTATTATTCCCCCAGTGCCTGGCCAAGATGAGAATGTGGATGAAGGCAAACTGACTGCAACCCTACTGTGTATAAGATGAAAGGGATACTTACTGCCCAGGATGAAGCACTTAGTCCAGACCTGATTTACCCTATCCCTCTATCCATTTGTTTGTCACCTCCTGCATTGAGTTCACTGCTACTCCTGGATTCTGATATAGCAGTTATAGCCTGTAGCGTAGCTTCTATCCTTTACAGACAGCCAGGAGTCTGCAATTGTTGTAATAGCCATCTATACCACTGACAACTCCACGTGAGCTCTGTGTACCCAGAGGTTCCAACTGATTAAAAAAAACAAAAAAAAACAAGAAAAACAGGCCTCAGCCTAGCTCCTGAGTGGGTCAGACTGCCATGAGTGCATAATACCCCTGCTTAAATCTGCACTGGCTTCTCACTCACTCCCTGGAACAATACTCTGAATTATCCAAGAATCCATGTTGTAGTTTATATCCTACATCTTTAGCTGCGAGGCTTTCATGGTCAGTTCCTGAGGCTAAACACCCCATCAGGGCTCACTTATTTTGAGGGTATGTTCATTTGATTTCCAATGACCTTGTAGCGCTGTCACAGCCTGGGTCCCTCATACCTCAAAGCACAATCACTGGAGAGGTAGCCTGGGCTCTTACTCTGGTGTTACCATCCACACAAAAATATCTCTTCCGAGTTAAGTGGCGCTTTCAAGTGGGGCTAGCTGGCACAGTGGGGGGGTCAGGTCAGTCTGGGTTAGAGCCCCAGTTCAGCTTTCATTTGGGACTTGCCTTACACTTGCAGTGTTAGCTAGAGGTATATGTAATTCAAGTGTTACCCCAGCTTGATTCCTGTCTACACACACAAATCTCTCACTTGGGGTAAGTGGTGCTTTAAACTTGAGCTAGCTGGACCATCAGGCGATGTAGGTTGAAGCTCAAGTGCTTCTGATGCTTGAGTAAATAATGCAGTAAATCTATTCTGTGCTTCTAATCCAAACACTGTGCAGGCTGAGTGTCATTTTGCAGTATGGCTGCTCTCAGTCAAGAGAGCCTAACTCAAAAGGAGTTAATTTGAGTGTAAATAACTGAACTAACTCTGAAGTGAAGCCAAGGCTTTGGGCTGGAAAGCCACCCACTTTGCAGTGGCTAAAACACTCGAGTGCTTATAGTCCTTCCCTGTCTTCCCACAATTCTCACCATGTGCCCAGAAGGACAGACAAGTTCTCCCATTATTCACTGGGAAAGAATAAAAGAACTGCTCAGCTCACTGCTGTACAAAGAACCGTGGGAGATGCCCTCAGAAGTCCTAGTGATACACACAGGTGAATACAGTAGCAATAAGGACACAGGAACTTGGATAGGGCTTTGCAGTGTGGCGGCTCATACCCTGGGGCTGATCACCCAGGTTAACTCTGCAATGAAGACATACCCTCAGACATTTTTACCTGATGTAGCTTGTGCCTGATATTTTTTTTCTGCTCCTCCTGACAAAAAGGCACTGATTTTTGGCTACTCATTGTGGATGGATTTACGCTGTGCTGCTGGGCACTTTTGAAATAAATAAATACAGACCAGATTTTGATACTCTCTCATTCCCATTGAGTAGCTCCATTGACTTCAGTGGCACAGCTCCTGATGTAAGATATAACACTGTCCTCGGGAGCTGAAAAATCTTACCGCGTTATAGGTGAAACCACGTTATATCGAACTTGATTTGATCCGCTGGAGTGTGCAGCCCCGCCCCTCCCAGAGCGCTGCTTTACCGCGTTATATCCGAATTTATGTTATATCGGGTTGCTTTATATCAGGGTGGAGGTGTACTGTTCAGTGTGAATGAGAATATAACCGTCTAGCCCAGGGGTCGGCAACCGGTGGCTCGCGGCTCGCCAGGGTAAGCACCCTGGCGGGCCGGCCCGGTTTGTTTATCTGCCGCGTCGGCAAGTTCGGCCGATCGCGGCTCCCACTGGCCGCGGTTCGCGGTCCCAGGCCAATGCGGGAGGCAGGAAGTGGCGCGAGCCGAGGGATGTTCTGGCCGCGTCTTCCTGCCTCCCGCATTGGCCTGGGACCGCGAACCGCGGCCAGTGGGAGCCGCGATCGGCCGAACTTGCCGACGTGGCAGATAAACTAACCGGGCCGGCCCGCCAGGGTGCTTACCCTGGCGAGCCGCGAGCCACCGGTTGCTGACCCCTGGGCTAGCCCTATATAAATAAATTAATACCTATCCATATCACAAGGGTTTTCTGGGGTTCAACTAGCTAATTAATTTTTTATTTGAAGATTAAAGGGGCTATTTAAATACTAGTTATTTTTGATGGCTTAGATAGGCATTTAAATGTAAAAGAATTCTCCTCCTAAACTCAAACCTTGTTTTGTTTTGTTGCCTGTTACATCATGAGCTTTTGCATAAGTTATATATTCCCAGAGAGAGCACTGTACCTGCTTCAGATGTGAACTGTTTCTATGAGACATTGGACTCTAAAACTTTTTAATAGTTTTTAGAATAACTTCCCAAATAACAGAGTTTTTGGAAAACAATGCAGTCAAGGCACATAATGTGTAGTGAAATTTGACAACTTTAGGGTTAAAGCATGCAACATGTTTTTTAAGAGGAATTGCAGGCAGATGTAAGTGTGTTTGTGTTACCATGGTAATCAGGACTATAGTCTTAAAGAAGTTACAAAGACAGATTCAGATGTAATGGTAAAACTCAGTGATTTTCCTAAGCTGTGCCTTGTTTTGGATGGAAATGCTGGCTCATGCAGTGCTGGGAGTGATCTCATTGGTTTGAATCACAGTCCTCCCTCTCATTTCTCTCTCTCTCTCTTCAGAATGGTAACACTGCCTTAGCGATTGCAAGGCGTTTGGGATACATCTCAGTGGTTGATACTCTGAAGGTGGTAACAGAGGAGGTCACCACCACCACAACTGTGAGTACTAGATGTGTTTTAATGCTTCCATTCTCTATTCATAATGCTGTCTCTGCTGTACTGCTTCAGACTCCCTCTGCCTCCCTCTTCTCTTTTTAGTTTAAGTTTTTAAGACCTGCCTTTGCTTGGTTGTTGCAAATGTATTGATGTGCATACAGTACACAGAATTAATATAAATAGCTCTATAAATCTGAGTTTACACAGATGAAATAACAGGTACTCAAACCAGAATATAAGTTTTTAGAGACAGGCCTGAGCAGCAAATCTAAACTTCCCTGAAGTTTGGGAGTGTTTTTATAGGTTCTGGCCCATTTCTCTATTTTTCTTTTCCATTATTCTAGTTCCTTCTTTTCAGTCTCTCCTTATACTTGTATGCTTTCCTCTGTGACACCTGCTTGTTGCAGAACCACCACAGCAGGCTTCTTAGCAATCAGGCTATGCCAGTCCATGGATGGGTGCCAGACTTAGTGGTGCTCACTTAGCCGCTCTGAAGCACATAAATCCTCATTTTGCTCAAATCACTTCCAGAACAAATGGATCCAGTTTTATCATAGTGTAAAAAATCCCTGCTCACTTCCTCAGCCCTCAAACTGACTGGAATCAAGATTTTGATTCTCGGGGCTCGTGAATGATATATGCCAAACGTCCTGAGTTGAGCCATGTTGATGCCTGTGGAGTAGTTTTATTTTTCAAAACTCTGTTTACTCCTTTTTTAAAAAAAAATAATTTTAGAGAGGACAGTGGTAACCAGCCACTTGGTTACATGGTCAGAACAGATGCAAACTGTTGTTTTTAACCAGAAAGACTAACTATATTCTGATGCCATGACACCAGTGAGGGGAGGAGAAAGAGTCTCTCTCTCACTGGTCACATATCGCTACAGTCTGCCACTGTTTTAGTAAGTCAGAAAAGAGGCCTTCAAAAAGCTGTGTATCACTGAACACAGTAATACTACCATTTTTTGCATGAATTTGCCTTATTGTCTTTTACCATGAAAACTTATAAGGACAATGCTTATTTTTAAAGCGTAAAACATTATAAAAATAGAAAGGCTATAGCATTAGATTCCCCATAATGATAAATCCAAAAATTTGTGAAAAGATGCTACCATATGTTCTAAACCAAGAACATGCACCACAATGGAGATGGGGGGGTGGGGTGAGGAATGAGAGAGACGAAAATAATTTTGCTTTTACATTGCATGCTGACAGCAAGTCCCTGTTGAAATGAACAGAGTAAGATGGAACAAAATTGGCTTGACATGATGTTATAAATAGAGTGAGCTATGTTTTATTAATGAACTGTGAGAAACAGGTTTAGTTTTCTTCTCCAAATTTGAGTCAATCTCCAGAAAAATCTTAGTAAATATGGAGTATTTGCTTTTGCTGATATTTATTTATTTACTCTTATAACATACATACGTGTGTGTGTGTGTGTGACAGAGAGAGAGAGAGAGAGTGAGAGTGAGGCTAGAGACACCATTCCTTACCCATCCTGTCTAATAGCCATTCATGGACTTAACCTCCATGAATTTATCCAGTTCTCTTTTAAACCCTGTTATAGTTCTAGCCTTCAAAATGTCCTCAGGCAAGGAATTCCACAGTTTGACTGTGTGCTGTGTGAAGAACTTCCTTTTATTTGTTTTAAACCTGCTGCCCATTAATTTCATTTGGTGGCCCCTAGTTCTTATATTATGGAAACAAATAAATAACTTTTCCTTATTCACTTTCTCCACATCACTGTTGATTTTATATACTCTATCATATTCCCCCTTTAGTCTCCTCTTTTCCAAGCTGAAAAGTCCTAACCTCTTTAACCTCTCCTCATATGGGCCCCTTTCCAAACCCTTAATCATTTTAGTTGCCCTTCTCTGAACCTTTTCTAATGCCAGTACATCTGTACGCAGTATTCAAGATGTGGGTGTACCATGGATTTATATAAGGGCAATAAGATATTCTCCATCTTATTCTCTATCCCCTTTTTAATGATTCCCAACATCCTGTTTGCTTTTTTGACTGCCGCTGCACACTGCGTGGATGTCTTCAGAGAACTATCCACGGTGACTCCAAGATCTTTTTCCTGATTAGTTGTAGCTAAATTAGCCCCCATCATATTGTATGTATAGTTGGGGTTGTTTTTTCCAATGCACATTACTTTACAATTATCCACATTAAATTAAATTTGCCATTTTGTTGCCCAATCACTCAGTTTTGTGAGATCTTTTTGAAGTTCTTCACAGTCTGCTTTGGTCTTAACTATCATGAGCAATTTAGTATCATCCGCAAACTTTGCCACCTCAATTTTTACCCCTTTCTCCAGATCATTTATGAATAAGTTGAATAGGATTGGTCCTAGGACTGACCCTTGGGAACACCAGTAGTTATCCCTCTCCATTCTGAAAATTTACCATTTATTCCTACCATTTGTTCCCTGTCTTTTAACCAGTTCTCAATCCATGAAAGGATCTTCCCTCTTATCCCATGACAACTTAATTTACGTAAGAGCCTTTGGTGAGGGACCTTGTCAAAGACTTTCTGGAAATCTAAGTACACTACGTTCACTGGATCCCTGTTGTCCACATGTTTGTTGACCCCTTCAAAGAACTCTAATAGATTAGTAAGACATGATTTCCCTTTACAGAAACCATGTTGACACTTGCCCAACAATTTATGTTCTTCTATGTGTCTGACAATTTTATTCTTTACTATTGTTTCAACTAATTTGCCCGGTACTGATGTTAGACTTACTGGTCTATAATTGCCGGGATCACCTCTAGAGCCCTTTTAAAATATTGGTGTTACATTAGCTATCTTCCAGTCACTGGGTACAGAAGCCAATTTAAAGGACAGGTTACAAACCATAGTTAATAGTTCTGCAGTTTCACATTTGAGTTCTTTCAGAACTCTTGGGTGAATGCCATCTGGTTCCGGTGACTTGTTACTGTCAAGTTTATCAATTAATTCCAAAACCTCCTCAAGTGAAAACTAAATCTGTGACAATTCCTCAGATTTGTCACCTACAAAAGATGGCTCAGGTTTGGGAATCTCCCTAACATCCTCAGCCATGAAGACTGAAGCAAAGAATTCATTTAGTTTCTCCTCAATGACTTTATCGTCTTTAAGCGCTCCTTTTGTATCTCGATCGTCCAGGAGCCCTACTGGTTGTTTAGCAGGCTTCCTGCTTCTGATGTACTTAAAAACATTTTGTTATTACTTTTGCGTTTTTGGGTAGCTGTTCTTCAAACTCCTTTTTGGCTTTTCTTATTACATTTTTACACTTAATTTGGCAGTGTTTATGCTCCTTTCTATTTACCTCACTAGGATTTGACTTCCACTTTTTAAAAGATGCCTTTTTATCTCTCACTGCTTCTTTTACATGGTTGTTAAGCCACAGTGGCTCTTTTTTAGTTCTTTTATTGTCTTTTTTTAATTTGGGGTATACATTTAAGTTGGGTTTCTATTATGGTGTCTTTGAAAAGTGTCCATGCAGCTTGCAGGGATTTCACTCTAGTCACTGTACCTTTTAATTTCCGTTTAACTAACCCCCTCATTTTTGCATAGTTCCCCTTTCTGAAATTAAATCCCACATTGTTGGGCTGTTGAGGTGTTCTTCCCACCACAGGAATGTTAAATGTTGTTATATGATGGTCACTATTTCCAAGTCCTGTTATAGTTACCTCTTGGACCAGCTTCTGCGCTCCACTCAGGACTAAATCGAGAGTTGCCTCTCCCCTTGTGGGTTCCCATACCAGCTGCTCCAAGAAGCAGTCATTTAAAGTATCAAGAAATTTTGTCTCTGCATTTCTTCATGCGGTCACATGTTTCCAGTCAATATGGGGTTAATTGAAATCCACCACTATTATCGAATTCTTAATTTTGATAGCCTCTCTAATCTCTCTTAGCATTTCATCATCATGATTTACCAGAGCAATACAATATCAGTGGAGCTACAAAGACCACATACACCTCAGCATTTAAAACTCCAAGTTTTATTGGGGTCATTAAGCTGTCCACAGATCCTCATCCTTTTTAAAACTGGGTGATAATTAATGGTTCTTCATTCCATTGTTAAATATAGTGGCATCTGCAGGGAGAAGGGTTATAGTTGATACATTGTAGGATGTCAGAATTAAGGAATATGTTTGTGCCGAGGAGTCCCAGAAACACAAAGGGCACATTGTTGTGCAATACTGATACACTGTCTATAAATCAAAGGCAGTATTTAGCTCAATATTTGAGATATTGTGCCATGCTCAAACTTAGGGGTTTACATTTAAAATAACCAATTGCGACATGCAATGTATAAAAAGAAAACCCGATTTTCGGATGTTTAACTCTACAGTGAAGTTTGGATGCACATGTACAGGTAAGTACAGTCTGTGTATTGTGATAGACCCAGGCCAGTTGGGTACAGCAGAATAGCAGAAGGCAGATATACTGGCCACTGGATTAACAGTTTTCTATTCCCTGACTGACCAGAGCAGGGGCTGCTCCAGGCTAATGAGAACACCTGACTCTAATTAAGCTGTAAAGAGTCAGGTGAGGCCATTCAGTTAATGTGACCACCTGACTCTAATTAAGGCCCTGCTGATACTATGAAAAGGGCTCACTCCAGTCAGGCAGAGGAGAGCCAGGGAGCCAGAGGAGAGGAAGTGCGGCTGAAGGGCCGGTTACTGAAGACACCCTCAAACCATCATTAAAGGAGCCCTCAGGTAAGGTGAAGAAGGGAGAAGCAGGAGAGCTGTGGGGAAGTGGCCCAGGGAAATGTAGCAACTCTGGCAGTGAAAGGTTGGCTGCCAACAACTGCTACCATTAGGGTCCCTGGGCCGGAACCCAGAGTAGAGGGCGGGCCCGGGTTCCCCCTCAACCCACCACTACAGGAACATCTCCTGGAAGGGGAAGTCAGGTCCCTGTCAGGACAGGAGGCTGAACAGAGACTGTGGGAGTTCTCTCACCAACCTCCTTGCAGGCCTATGATGAAAAGGGCTCAGTAGACTGTAACCCTGGCCCTAAAGAGAGAAGGGCTAAGTGGAGGGTCACAGTGAGCCACTGAGGCTAGCATAAACCACCTAGAAGCGCAGGACCCATGGGAGCAAGGTCAGAGCTCTGCCACAGTATGGACAAATGACCATTTATGTACAGTATCTAGAACATTTGATCTGTACTCTGCTTGACTATGCAAAGCAGGCATACAAATATATACATGTATTTCTGTGCTGAAGTTTCTGAAAATCTGGTCTTACAGCCAAATTTTCAAATGCAGATGTCTAATGTTAAGTGCATACATAAATGGCCAGAATTTCACAGGTACTAAGCATCCAATGAGCTTTAGAGGAAGCGGAAGGTGTTCAGCAACTCTGAAAATCAGGTCACTGAGGATGCTAAATATGGATTTGGGTGCCTCGCTTTAGGTTCTTTAAGCTCATATGTCTCACTAAGCATTAGGATTGCCAACTTTCTAATGGCACAAAACTGAACACCCTTGCCCTGCCCTGATGTCCCGCCCTGTCCTGCCCCTTTTTTTGAGGCCCTGACCCCATTCACTCACTCCAACTCCCCTCCCTCCATCACTTGCTCTCCCCCACCCTCACTCACTTTCAGTGGGCTGGGGCAGGGGATTAGGATGCGGGAGGGCGTGCGGGCTGTAGCTGGGGGGTGCGGGTTTTGGGGTGGGACCACAAACGAGGGGTTCAGGCTGCAGAAGGGGGCTCCGGGCTGGGGGAGAGGAGTGGGGTGCAGGCTCAGGAAGGGGGTTCTGGCTGTGGTAGTGGGTTGGGGTGTGGGAGGGGGTGCGGGTTCTGGGGGAGAGTTAGGGTGCGGGAGGGGTTTCTGACCTGTGCAGGAGGCTCGGGGTGCAGGCTCTGGTTGGGCAGCACTTACCTCGGGCAGGTCACGGTTGGCGATGCAGCATGGCTAAGGCAGGCTCCCTGCCTCCCCTGGAAGGTGTGGCCAGGCGACTCTGCATGGTGCGTGCTACCCGCAGCCACAGGTGCCACCCCTGCAGCTCCCACTGGCTGCAGTTCCTGGCAAGTGGGAGCTGTGGAGTCGGTGCTAGGGGCGGAGGCAGCACTTGGAGCTTCCTTGACCATCCCAGCGCCTAGGGGCCGGACAAGCCGGCCACTTTTGGGGAGCTGCACAGAGCCAGGTCATGCAGGGAGCCCAGTCAGCGGTGCTGACCAAAGCCACCAGGGTCCCTTTTCGACTGGGCTTTCCGGTCGAAAACCAGACGCCTGGCAACCCTACTAAGTATTAATGTGGTTGTGAGTGCTAACGCTAGTGTTGTGTAAGAGTAA
Source organism: Mauremys mutica (assembly GCF_020497125.1). Classification (NCBI taxonomy): domain Eukaryota; kingdom Metazoa; phylum Chordata; order Testudines; family Geoemydidae; genus Mauremys; species Mauremys mutica. The sequence goes on along the minus strand of NC_059076.1, from coordinate 31,549,549 downwards.
TAAACAGACAACTATATAGGTATTGATCACGTTTATGTACCATGGCCTATGTCTAAGAGTCTATATTGATAAATTTTACAGTGATCTAATGGGATTTTTTCCTAAGTAAAGCAAATTTTAGAGCCTCAATAGGCTGTCACCATATTCTATGGCCACTTATCTGATATTACTAGATATTGGCAGGGGTACCATGTATACAATATGCTATTTGTCTTATACTATATATTAACATACTGATCCTGTTTTGGTACTTTAATTAGTTGTCGTCCTACAACAACCACTGTCCCTACCCCAAATGGGGGGCATTTTGTTTAAATAGATTAAATCTCATCTTGAACTGTGATTCTTTCTCCAATTATTGTTAACACTACTGAAGTGCTGAGGTCCAGAAGCTGTGGGCCAGAGAATTCTAACTCTCACCTCTGTGTTGTTCTCCTGTGCATGGCTCTTGTTCCTGAGCTCAATATGAGAACTGGGATTTGGGCCTTAATGAATGAATGGTCTGTTGCATTTATTGTAGACAGAGATGAATTTCTCAAGAGCTTTCATATCTGACTCGTACCGTATATACTCATTCATTAGCCTGTTCGTTTATAAGCCGACCCCCCAAAATAGATACGTAGAAATAGCAAAAACTGTATGACCCCCTCATAAACCAACCCTATGTTTCAGGGGTTGGAAAACTTTGGCTCCTGGCCTGTCAGAGTAAGCTGCTGATGGATCGGGATGTTTTGTTTACGTGGAGCATCTTTAGGCATGGAGCCCCTCAGCTCCCTGTGGCCACAGTTCACCGTTCCCAGCCAATGGGAACTGTGGGAAGTGGCGCACCCCCATTGGCTTGGACCAGCGAACTGGGGCCAGTGGGAGCCGCGATCGGCCGAACCTGTGGACATGGCAGGTAATCAAACCAGCCCGGCCTGCTAGAGTGCTTATCCTGGCGGGCTGTGTGCCACAGGTTGCCGATCCCTGTATTAGATATTCAATTCAATAATTCCTTAGAGTTTTAAATCACCAGATTTTGGTGTAGACCCGTTTATAAGCCGACCCCCACTCTTTGATGTGTCACTTTTTTACCGAAAATATTTGGCTTATGAATGAGTATATACGGTAATTTTTTTCTAGGCAATTCCATTTTTCCTCTTTTCCTCAGAGACCCCCTCTCTGTTTGTTTGCTGAGTTCTTGGCTATTTTATTCAGTGCTCATACTCAGGAGCAGTACAGCATTTGGGTTACTTGCTCATCTTTTTAACAACTGATGTACACACACAGTGCTTTGCCCATCACTTGAAGAATATACTGTCCTCCTTCTCACCTTATTCCACTTGTAGAGTATCAGCCTTTTTGTTTATTTAGAATTTATTTCTTAATTCATTGCTTTTATTGCTACAAAGAAGGAGGTTGAGGTCACCTGCACTGCCGTGTGTGTTCAGTCTGCTTCAGCTGGCTCAGACTCCCTACTGCTGCCTGACCTTTCTAGGGGAGTGATAAAAAGAGTCAAAGAATTGGCTGAGGAATGTAATGAGTACAAAAGAGCTTGGAACACACAACACATGCATTGAAAACCATACTTGTTAATTCCTTGAACCATGATTAAGATCTAATTAAAGATGAATAACTGAGATTGCAGGAAACCAGTTTTGCCCACCCTCCGTTCTGCCCACATACAAACTGTAGGAAGGTAAATTGAAACGTATTGTCTGCAGTTAATGCATTTCAGACACTTAAACTTACAAATTACCATTGTTCACAGATTCAACAATCATGAGAGAGGTGTAGATATGTATAGAAAAACATCATAATAATGAGTAGTGCTATCTTCCTCACTGGCTTGCCAGAAGTATAGAAATACAGCACCAGATCTGGAAGTCCTCACTCAGTTTTTACACAGGCAAAATTGCTGTTGACCTCAGTGGGAGTTTTGCCTGAGTACGGATAGAGTAGGGGCTTCAAGGTTCATCCCTCAGTAAATATCACAAGAGCTATATGTTATTTTGCTACTTCCACGTTTGGGATTAATTTATGCTTTATAGGTGCTGGCCAGAATTGAGAGTGGAGCAATGGTGATCTATTCCTGTGGGAGCTTCAACAGACATACTGTCTCCTGACATTCCCCTGTGTACAATAGGGTTTCATCCAGTGCTACACACCTTAAGGAGTGAAGCATAAACTCTCCTTCAAGGATATCCAGTTCTACTGGCTGATTTCAGAGTGGGTTGTGGCCATGGAGTGGTTGTGTATTGGTTAGGGCTGTTCTGACCATGGAATTCCTCTTGAATTCATTGAATTGTCATCTCCTATTATATCACATGCAACATTCTTCAGGCTCTTATATAATCTTGTCTCCATCTATAGAACATATCTGCTCTCATTTCTCCACAGAATCCTTTCATGCCCTACACTCCTCACAGTGCTCTCTTCTTATTGCCTTCTTCATGTCCTTGACCCACACATGACCTCGTGCTAAGATGATGCTCCCTTTGTTGAATCAGTCTCCCTCCCTCTCCCAGTCTCACTCCATGGCCAAGCACGCTCTGTCTTCCTCTTCGAATCCTTCATGCAAAGTCACTGATTCTAAAAATCTGTTTTCTAATAACCCCCATGTTCACCCTTACCTGAACTATTGTCTCATGTATTGTCTCTGGTGTTTTTCCCTTGAATAACTAATCCTATAAGCTATTTGGTGCAGGTGATATGTCTGAATTTGTGTGTGTGTAAACCACCATGTACATTTACTCCAAGACATAGGGTGATTTGTAATAATTATGAAAAGAGTAACATTAATACACATTGTAGTCACTGAGCTGCTATTTCAAGTAAGAAATGCATCATATGGTCTTTCTAAATATTCTTCATCTTTTTTCAGTTTAAATATTTCACATCATTCATAGCTTCATTTCCAAGTGCTTTACAATTTTAATAATTTCCATATGTCCCGTATAACGTTCTACGGCTCTTCTGTAGACGTTACCTAATTCAATTTAGAACCATCCTGGAAGCATTGTCTGTTACTCTACATGCATCATCTATCTATAGATGTGCTTTTTGTATGTTTTTTCCAGAATAAATGATCATTTGCTGTAGCACAAAGAGAAAGCAAGAGTAACTATGGTAAAGATTACACCTTGAAAAATAAAACCAGAGGGAAGAGAAAACATTGTAAAATGTCTGAACAGATTGAACTGCAGCTGTTGTTGAAAATACCCTGATAAATGCCTGCTATTTTTCTTGATGCTTAATTTGAGAGATGATTATTCTGTCTCTGCAGACAGTGACTGAGAAACACAAGCTGAATGTACCTGAGACGATGACCGAGGTCCTGGATGTTTCAGATGAGGAAGGTGAGCAACTTAAATTCCCTTGTTTAGTGTCTTTTATGCCATTACAGTATAGAGTTAAGCTGCTTCAATTCTTGAAATAGTGTGCTGTTTAAAGGCCTTGATTTAATGCCTTTTTGGTTACAAGATTTGAATAGAGGCATTAAAGATGACCCCAATCCAGAAACCCTGGATCCAAACGCCAGTATCAGATCCAAACTTCTTTGTATGTTTGTAATGGTCTGAACCAAATAGAAATCTAAACACTTCCAAATGTGGGAGTTTAAAATTCATATATAAAGCTTTTCCAAAGGTGCGCTTGCCCACTATAAAGAGAGGTTTGAGGCTCTGAACATTTTGGATCAGATCCACCTGTATCCAGATATGCATATCACAGAAATAGATAGGGATCTTTGTTTAATTGGAAACATTTAGGTAAAGATGCACATGTCTGAAGGAGATGAAGCTGTTACCTTGAAGGCCTTTTGGCACTTGCTGAACACAGATTCATAGGCCATGACATAAAGTAACTACACACAGATACCACTGACACCCTTCCAGATTTAACCCCACGTGCTGACTGGAGGTGTATGTTACATCACTTAGCTTAATCCTAAAAAAAAATCTGTGAAATTTATCTGGGATTATTACCTTTGGGCAGTTTATACTGAATAGAAATAAGCAAAATAGCTTTAGGGGATACATTTTTAATAGTTTATGAAAGAACAGTTGACACATTTCAAATACTGTGACTTCTCAACTAATGATGCATCAATTTACAGGTTATAATAATGGATTAGCTTATCTTTCTTTTTCTATCTGAAATGCTGAATAATTCTATAGCAATGATATTTTATGCATGGCATATCTGCTGGTTCTTATTATTTGATGGGGATTGTCCTGATGGTGAATGTCTAAGGGATTTAGGAACCTAAATTACAATTTTAAAAGTGACTTAGGTCCATGAAAATTTAAGACTCATAGAAAGTCAATAGGATTGGGGCTCCTAAGTGCCTAGATCCCCTTTTGAGATGGGTCATAGGCTGTTAAATCACTTAGGCAATTTTTAAAATTTATCCTGTCTCTTGATTTCTTTTGTTAATTTGCCCGTGTTTAACAAAACAGCAGGCCAGAAATCAACAAGCATTCAAATCTATATGCAGTCAAGAATATGTTAGGCTTCTCTGCAATGTAATCAATGCAGTTATATCTCTAGGGCCTGACCCTGCCAACTTTATTCCCTTTGAGCAGCACTTTACTCCTTGAACAGTCTGAATGGGACTACTCATGGCCTTAAATAATTACAGCATTATATTTATATTTTTCTATCCCCTTGGTTCATGTAAGCTACCATTCAATCCTCTTTTAATCTGCATAGCACAGCATGGCTTTCCACTGCTGTATCTGGAGGAGCTAACTACTGGGTATCCCATTTTCTCAAGCTAACTTGTATGTTATGCAGCCTTTAAACACTCTGGTGATGAACGCCTCAGTGATGGGGAAGCATATAGTGGCACAGGTGCTGTTAGAAGGAGTTTTTGGAGTAAGACATAAAAACTTTTCTGTTTCTGTTTAATTTGGTTGTATGTATTTATTTTTGTGCTGAGATGATCTGAATCTGCATAATCTGGATGCCTAACACTGATCCATGTTGTTACTTTTGAGAGCATGTCTGTGTGTATTTTTCTGTATGGAGAAGCCAAAAAAACCAAAGGCAATTTTACCTGTACCATTAATTATTTGACAGCACTTATTGTGGCCTTTTGTCATGACTAATTCCCTCCAGATTATGATTTTAACACTCTGGGTTTTCTTGTCACCAGCTGACAAATAGAGTTTATCAAAAAGCTAGCAGACTGGAAATCAACCCTCCTCTACATCTCCTTGCAGGGCATAGGTGCTGTACTAAGCATTTGTGCCAATACTGCTGATCACTGAGCAGAATGGTCACAATGATTGCACTTCATGTCACCCTGCTTATAAAATCCATTCTTGGGGGCAAAATCGTTTTGGGTGGTATGGAAGTTTGTCGTTATGGGTAGTGACTATAAGAGGGAATTAAAGTATCAGGAGGCCAGAAGACAGAGACCTTTTATTAGAGAGACTGAGGCTTTTCATAATTGTGGACTGTCTGTAAGAGACTATAGCAGTAAGATTCCTGCAAATCTTGCCCTTAGCTGTATTACAGTGACAAGATATATTTCTGAATAAACAAATGTGACACACTAAACATTCTAACTTTAATCATATAGTTAAAAAGTTGAATATGACAGGAATACTTGAGCAAGTTAATATTTTAGAGCCCTACTGTGGAGCCTATTCATTGGAGGAGTTAGTTATTTGGTATTTTCCCTGTGAAGCAGTGGTTTTGTTTGACTAATACTACATTAACAATATAATACTCATATATGAATAATAATTCAAATGCAATATCCGGTGTCAATGATGTAAAATCAAAAGAGCTATCTCGTCCATTTACCTCCCTGGATTGTTTCCTGGAGAATGTTTGCTATTGATCAGGTTTTAAATGTCTCAGTGATGGGGCGAGGCTTCCGCTGTATGTGTGTCCATTGGCCTCCCACTTGGTCTTTGGTAATTTTCACCCAGTAGTTTGCACATTTAGCAGGAAGAGTCTTACTGGGGATCTTTTACTATTGAGAATATCTGCAAGAGTTTGGTGCTGAGGGCAACATTGTTATTCACATAGAGGCAGTAGGGTTGGTATTTTGTGTTTGTATGTTAAATTGGTTTCTGTTCATTGTTAAATAATTGTTTGTATCATGTATTTTTAAGCACCAGAAATATGTGGTTGGTGTTGTATAAAACAGAGAGAAAGACGGAAATGCAGACACGTGTGATGTGATGACACTCAGATGGGGCACCATCAATAGTTTTGGCAGGAAGAGTGAATGTTAGGCAAGATTTGAATGAAGAAAAGTAGTCATCTTTTGCATCAGAAGGCCAGGGAGTTCCAAAGTCAGGCTACCATGGCAGAAAATATGAAGTCATGAGTGGAAGATAGAAAGTGGAATGGACAGAAAGGGAGTGGTGAGCGGGAGGCACTGAAGGTGCAAAGGGAGTGACAGATGGAGACTTTTGAAGATGATGAGAACACTGTTACATCAAATAACAAATCCCACTACATTACCACGAAGGGCCCCGTACATAGACCTATACAGGCAAAATATCCATTGGCATCAGTGCGTGTTTACCTGCCTCACAAGCTTGATATCAGGGCCTAAGACTTTTTGTCACAACCCAGATTGAAATCAAGTATGTTACATAATAGAATTGTAATCTAAAATAAGGACTGCTTAAAGATTAATATTAGTTGCTCCATTTTTATCATCATCACTATTTATTATCACCGACAATATGATCAGTGCTGTACAAACTACAGAAATAGAGAGTCACTTTCTAGAAGTTCAGACAGATCAAAGCCCTGATCCTGGAAATACTTACGTATGTGCTTAATGTTATATGTAACGTTACTCATAACTGTAAAGTGAACCTTGTGCATAAGCTTTTGCAGGACTGGGTCCTTAAAGACACAAATATTGATGAGACAAGACATACTAGACAACTGTGAAGAGAGAACTTTTTTCCCTTCAGATAATTGATAAGTAATGTCATTATTACCATGCAGCCATTACTTATGTTGTTTTTGCCCCACTTAGAATAATAATAATTATAATAAAATACTTAGCACTTATTTTAATGCTATATATGTTTAAAGGTTTCCATGGACAGTAATTAATTTATACTCAAAACTCCCTCGAGAGAGAGAGATTTTAACTGTTGTCATTCCCATTGTATAGATAGGGGAACTGAGGCTGTGAAGTAAAAGAACTTACCCAAGGAACTGCAGTGAGTTTGTGTCCAAGAAAGCAACTCCTAATTCTCAATTCTGTTTCCATTGGAATAGATCATGGTATCATTTTATATTTTGACATTGATTAAATAAAGTTCATTTTTGTTTGAGGAAAGGGAATAAGAAAATGTAAAAGGCCGGAGTATGTTTTTTTTTTTTTTATGTGTAGAAGAAATAGTCCCAGAAATCAGCCTTAGAATAACAACACCCAAAGGGGAATAATCATTATAAAATAAACCTCAAGTGTTTACTGTCTAACAAATTACAAAAGATCCTATCCCATCTTTGCTTTAGAAATAAAGTTGTGTTGTCACTGTGTCATTCTTTTAAACACCAACAAATACTAGTCATCTAAAGAAGAGGATCATTAGGATAATGAATTTGCTAAAGTATTGCTGAAAACAGAAATAGCTTAATCATATAGGCTGAAAGTAACATATGTCCTCTACATCTATATGTACCATAATATGCATTAAATTGCTACATGTTTTAATCACTAAAGGCCAGATTGTTCCATCTGTACTCACACAGAGTAGTAGTTCCTTACTCTCAAGTAATCCTATGGATTTCATACTTACTCAAAGTAGTAATAACCATGTGAGAGTGGGGTTTCATATCCCTTCATGAACATGGATTAGTGATAAAGTGATTTCATGTAATCTGTAGAAGTAACTCATCATTGAAGTACAAGAAAAATGTGACTTTAGGTTTCATAAAACAGCTCAGAGTTAATCCATAACCTGTTCCGCCAGATTCCTGATTAAAACAAGAATGGCTTACTAGGAATTTATAAACTGAAAATCCTATTTCACATAAGAGAAAGGCACCAATAATAAAGGTTTCTTCATTTGTTTTTGTAGCATATAGTAAACTTGAGAATGTGAAATATTCAAACTATTTAATGAACATGGCTCAAATATTGCAATAGGCAAGAACAGTTGACAAGAGCTAATGAAATATTACTGTTTTGTTTAGGCACTGAAGTGAGAATCAGCAAACCTGGGTCCTATTCCAGGATCTTCCACTGACCTGTTTGTGTGACTTTATGTTAAATGGCGTAGGATCAAGAACTGATTCCTGTGGGAACCCACTAGAAGCACTCCCACTCAGTGATGATTCCCTGTACAATTACGTTTTGAGACCTATTAGTTAGCCAATTTTAGCCCAATTAATGCATGCCATGTTAATTTTGTGCTCTAGTTTTTTAATCAAAACGTCATGTGGTACCCAAGTCAAATGCCTTGGAGAAATCTAAGTATATTACATCAACACAATTACCTTTATCTATCAAACTTATATTCACATCAAAAATTGAAATAATCAAATGTTAGTTTGATTATGACATGATTATTATAATTATATAATAAAATGCTGTAGGTACAGAGGAATATTCTTTGTTCAAAATGCATTATGGCTGCACCTGCCTAGAATTGTGATAAACATATTGAAAGGTTGCCTACTACCTTCTATAACCTTTTGGGTAAGCAATGCTAAAAAGCTGCTTTGTAGCTTCTTATCAAGAATGTTCCTCAGTGAATCACATCAGATGTTCAAGTGCCTTCTATAGCTGCCTTAAAGTAGTGGGAGTATTATTTGGTTATGTGTAGGCTTGGCAGAATTTGATTTTTACTTTTTTATCATATCAGTGTTTATTTTAAGCAGTTTTTTTCTATTTTTGACTTACATTTTCAGAGTTGTGGGAAATTGTGGAGTGGATCAGATATTGGGGAGGGTCAGACAAAAATTGCTTAATGACAGTAGATACTGAGATTCAAATAGGTAAAGCTTTATATCCATTAAAACACAACTTTTCAACATCTCACATCAGAATATACAAAATACATATCCTTAAACTCTGATAAGTTCTCAAGTAGTATTTTTCTTAGTTTGCCTATCTGTAAATTTTGATTGTCATTAATGGAAATGTTTTTTCAAAGGTTTTTGTGTGTGTGGAGAAACTGACGTACTAATAAAAATCTAATCTTTCCAAGCCTAGTTAATGTGTGTGAGAGAGAAGTTGGGCAGACTAGTCTGGGCTAAATTCACTGCTGACATAAGGGCACACAACTCCATTGAAGTTGTGTATTAAGTGGTGGAAAATACAGGGCCTTCCAAAATTATCTAATAGCAGGAGCTGGAGGATGTAGAACCATGGTTAGATTGAAGAAACACAATTTATAAATACTTTAAAGCCACTTGGCCAAATTCTGCTGTTGCATCATACCACTGTAAATCCAGAAAACCCGCACTGAAATGAATGCACTTACCCTGGATTTACTGTTTTATAACTGAGAACAAGATTTGGCTAAATGTATGTAGCCAATTATGGATGACTTACAGAAGCAGATCAAAAGCTATATGTCAAAAGCCTCAATGAGAAAGAGAGAGAGAGAGAAATGTACATTCATAAGAAGTATTTGGTAGGCATATTAAAGCTAATTCCTAAAATCTTAGTGACAGGAAGGGAACAATAATACAATAATACCTTTCTTCTGTGCATGCTGTGATAGGCATGGGAAACCAGCAGAGAAATTTAACCAGTATCATTGTTTCAAAATGATCTCCACACTCTAGATTTCACTCTAGCTGTGAAAGAAAAAAATGGTTAGCTATTAAATGATCTCTTGCTTGGCCCTATCGAGACAGAGCTATTTGTGTTAAAGTGCAGTACTCTGTATAAATGGCTTTGTTGGGTTCCATGTTTATAGTCTCTTAATGATTTCCATGTCCAATGATTGTTTTTTTCTAAGTGCCAGACGTACAAACTCAGTTGTAAATTTGAAAGTCAGGATGGATTCTTTCTTTCTTTCTTTCTTTCTTTCTTTCTTTCTTTCTTTCTTTCTTTCTTTCTTTCTTTCTGCCATCAGAATTTTTTTGACATGTGAAGCAAATGATCTATCTCTCTTCCATAGTTGCATTTGCTCTGCATTGCTAAGGCAAGCCAAAAATAATAACTAGATGTGGTTGAAAAATTTTCATTGAAACTTTTTTCTGACAGAAAATGGCTTTATGACAAAATAGAAATTTGTGTGAACATTTTTCAGGTTTTCATCAAAAAACTTGAAGCTGGATTTTTTTTAACAGAAGTCTTTTTATTAGCTTTAGGTATTTCTTGTTAATAATGAATATTTGGGGATTTTGAAAAAAATTAGGTTGTTTGGCTTTTTTCTCACACACCCTGCACCCCCTGCTCAAAAAATAAAAAATCTTGACAGAAACTAATACTTTTCATTTTCTTCAAAAAAAATTCTCAGAAAAATAGAAACCTTCCCTGACAATCTTTAGTAATAACAATATATGTTGGCCAGTAAAATCAGCAGGCGTGACTGAAAACACAAGAAGCACATTTATTGGTCCTGCTTTGAGCAGGGGTTGGACTAGATGACCTCCTGAGGTCCCGTCCAACCCTGATATTCTATGATTCTATTGCATAAGAAAGAGTTGGTTTTCCGTAGGTGTTTTGCAGAGCAAAAACTCACTTTAAAGTCAAAAATGAATACTCTGCTCTTTTGCAAATGGTCTAACTGTATCTTCATTTAGTGGAAAAGGTAGCAATAAGAAAAGGCTGGAGAATGATTAGGAGGCACTTATGACATACTGTATACCTTTAAAATCGTTGTAACAGATGTCCTTACCAGCAATTCTGGAAATGGAATTATTTTTTCCACAGGATCTAGCAGGACCTGATTATATCTTAACATAACTGTTTGTTGAAGCAACCTGCTAGTTCTTTTTCTTTCTAAACCAAGGTCAGAACATTTTAGGAAGGGGCATGATTTCTGTTGAGTCTTACCCATCTGAAAAACATCTTTGAAACCCATCTTTAAAGAACAGTAGCTGTCAGAAATTATTTCCACTCTCCACAAGCTTTAGAATGTACTTTCTTATCTTTCCTGCCTGGCTATTCACAAGTTGTTTTTACATTGACATTAATAATCTTAATGGCAGGTTCTCTGGATGCCAACAGTGCCATAAATCATTAACAGTTAATGTAAATCCCACAAGTCATTAGAACATGATCACTGTGTTTAAACAGAGTGCCATGGATGTTTTTCCTTTACTCTCCAACTCGCCTGTGAATGATGCTTTCAGAGCACGTTAGCATGTAACATTTTATTATTTTTTTTATTAAGGCAAAGTTGCAATACGACATTAATATACTACATCATACATTACTTATTCAGGATCAGGTTCATAGTCAAAGAAGCTGGCTAAAAATATTGGCTTGCTGGCTGGGGAACTGTCTTCCTTTGAGTACACTAAAAAGGATGACTACATTTCTAAATACCTGTCCCCTTTTTGGTGCTTCTCTTGTGTAGTGCTTAAAGAAAGGTGTTGAGTGAAAGACAGACATGCATTTATCTATCCTCTTGAACTTAGAAGAACAAATAATACAATACTTTGTACCACTGAGCTCAAGGCAAAGAACCATTTCTTTCCTTCCACCCTAGTACCCACAATATCTCTGTCAGTGAATGTATTTGGGTTATAGGTGGCCCAGTTAATCCAAGCTGTCTCCACTCCATGGCTGGCATGAGTTCCGCATGTTACAATAAAATTTCTTGTTTTGTGGATACAATCAATGAGATTTGGAGTGAGCTGTTTCCATCCATATGGGCAGAGCAATATTCTGGTGGGACGTATCTTCTCTCTGTGACCCTTTCCCCAGGTGAGTTTCTTTTTAAGATATTCCCTGCCCAAAATCTATGTTTAGGATCTGCTCTCTCACTCTGCTTGGAGTCACGCAAAGGAGTTACTAACACCTGAGATTTCTACTGACTGAATGGCCCAGGGGAGGAGAGACATGGAACAGACATGTAGAAGAACAGGAACTTTTGGTGCTTGGGAGCAACTTTAAATGAGCTCTCTACTGTTGACAGCCCCCTGCTGTTGCACTTTATTCCCCTTTTGGCATTGTACAGTAGACCTACTTTGGATTTGTCAGCCTGCCATTCAGTCAGCATCCATTACTTATCAAGGCTTCTATGGCATGGAGGGTTGTGAATATTTTATTCTGGTTCACATCCTAAAGAGACAGTGTTTATTCTATGTCAGGTGACAGCTTGACCACCTGCCAAATACTAGAATTCACTTTACAGTGCTCTAATTCAGGATGAGACACATTTCAGTCATCCTCCCCTTCCCAGAATCCCAGGAGGGCAGATTAGGGCCAGTGCACTTGATTACCCTCTCCTCACCAGACAGTGGGGACACGTGCAGACTTTCCATTTCATTTGCTTTATTTCCTGTCTTTCTGTCAGTGCATCTCTGAGCGAGATATAGCTGACGTGATGTGATGTGCATCCATGATCAAGTAGCTATAGAATATTTGGGGTTTCAACTGGCTGAAGATGCAGAAATCTACAGCTGTGTTACGGCAATTATATTCATTCACTAAACCCATTGTAGTGCAGGTAATTGTTTAATGGGTGTAATACACTGAGTGGAGCATTGACTCTGGGGAATCAAAGGTTTCCAAGCAGATTCTTAGGGGGTGATCTTTAATATACTGGCCATTAAAGATACTTCAGAGTTGAATAAAAAATTCATACTTGCCTTAGCTACCTCTTCTCCATCTGTTACTTCTAAGATGCAGAGCCCACATGGGGAGCTGTACAGCATCCTGTGGACCTTACCAACACATAGCAAGGGAAGACAATGTTTTTGGCAAACTAACATAAGTGTATTTAGCTTTAAGAGCTTACATTAAAAACAGTTTTTGGCAGCTTTTTGCACAGTCCCCTTTCTTTCTCTTTTTTAATTTATCCCTTTGCCTTTCTTTGATGAAAATACTATGGGAAAATGACTGGAAGAACAGTTCTTCAGCAGTTGTCTTGCACAGTACAGTTATGTTGCTGTGATGAGTTAGAGCTATCCTATTGCATTAAAAGTAATACCATATCCCCCCAAATGAGCTGATTTATAGAGTGAATTTCCTGGATAGCGTGGAGAAAATTACACAGAGCCCCACTCCTGGCTGAAGATGTGGGCATAATGGCCAGAGCACCATAATGAAAATACATTCCTAGCTGCTCTGGCTTGTTTTAAAAGCCTTAATTAAACGTTTCTCCCAGAGCCATAATTCCCAAACTAAGAACTGTATGTGGCTTCCCAAATTCTGCTCTCCATATAATGGTATGTTGCACTTACAGTTTCTTTCATTTGAGGATCTCAAAGTGCTTTTTTGATGGTTAATTTATTTAAGCCACACTTCAAGGTAGGAAAGTATCCACCCCCATTTTAGAGTTACATATAAGGAGATTCAGTGTAATTGGGTAGTTTGCCCGTCACTCAATAAGTCATTAGAAGAGTTAGGAATTAGAATATAGGATCCCATTCCCAGTCTCCTACTCTAACAGCTAGACAGTATTGCCTCCATGTTCAGCAAGGCTTGCCAGGGAAGGCCAGAGAACTATGATCTCTACACATGGCCAGCCTCTCTTACCAGTCTGTTGACTGATAACCACATAATACTGGTGTCTGAACATGTGAAATCACCAGTAAAAAGATTATTTTTGTTTTAATAAGACCCACAAGTGATTAGCAAACATTTTACTTTTTATTCTAGACCAACCAAGGACCAAATCTAGTCCCAGAGCACTGTCAAGATGTTTCCCCTTATAGAAGCTCCCTTAGCAACTTAAAATTGAAATCTGTTGCCTTATTTTTTTAAAAAGAATTATGATATAGTCGGTTTACACTCCTGATGTTATAGGGTTATTCAAAAATGGTAGGCTGTAAGGATGACTTTTTGTTGAAAATAGGAAATTGAATATATGTTCACAAAATACAGAACTACCAGAATGATTGTGACAGAGTATTATTGGCTTAGGCAAAGAGATTATTTTTTTACTTAATTCCTGTTTGAAAGCAGTTTCATGTGGCTATAACAGGAGTGGGCAAACTTTTTGGCCTCAGGGCCACATCTGGGTGGGGAAATTGTATGCAGGGCCATGAATGGGGGCTCAGGGCAGGGGGTTGGGGTGCAGGAGGGGGTGCGAAGTGTGGGAGGGGGTCCAGTGTGCAGGAAGAAGCTCAGGACAGGGGGTTGGGGTGCAGCAGGGGGCTCAGGGCAGGGACTCATGGTGCAGGAGCGGTGTGGCAGGGGGTTGAGGCGCAGGAGGGGGTGTGGAGTGCGGGAGGGGGCCCAGGGCAGGGTGTGCAGGGTGCAGGCTCTGGCCTGGCACCGCTTACCTTGAACTGCTCCGGGGTGGCAGCGGCACGCAGGCAGGCTCTCTGCCCGCCCTGGCCCCGCGCTGCTCCTGGAAGTGGCCAGCATGTCCGGTAGTGGCTCCTGCGAGGGTTAGGGGGCAGAGGGCTCTGTGTGCCACCCTCACCTGTGGGCACCACCCCCGAAGCTCCAATGGGACGTAGTTTCCTCTTCCTGGCCAATGGGAGCTGTGGTGGGTGGTGCCTGCAGGCAAGGGCGACACGCAGAACCCTCTGCACCACCCCCCCCGCTCCCCGGGGCCACAGAGCTGGGCTGTAGTTTGCCCTCCCCTGGGCTATAACAGTGGTTGGCAATGGGATTTCCCTTCATTCCTCCACCACCATCATGCTCTGAACAGACAGAAATTTCCTAGCAACTGCATTTTGAGAGCTGACCTTTGCATCTAATGTGACCTGCCCCTTTACCACCATGATGTCAACTCTTCACCACTTTTAATATCACCAAGGACACCAGCACAAGTATCTACTGCTGGCTACTCTTCCTAGGTTAAGCCAGCTACCCTCCTGCTCCTCCACTGTGGTAGGGTGTCTCTCTGCAAGTCCTGGGGAGTTCATCAGACTGCTAATATTAATTTAGTTTATAATTATGTATTATTTTATTAATTTGTAATTAAATAGCGTTCAGAGGCATCAGTCAGAATGAGGATCTTACTGGATTAGTCATGAACAAGTGCATCTGCTGATTGTAACAGTATTGATCTCATGTGAGGAGAGAGAATCTCTCAAGTAATCAGGGCCACAATTTAGGGCTTTAGCTGCGAAAGCTAACCCACTGAATTCCTCTTACAAGTTAATAGGCAGCCAGCACAGATCATGAAGCACCAGTGTCAACTGGTCTGTGCATCATGATTTGCTTATTAAGTAGTGTAAATTAAATGTTGTTAATTTGACAGGTAACATGATGACACAACTTAATAGAAAACACTAGTAGGTCAGATTAATTATTTCTAACATGATAAAAGAGGGCAGGTTTTTATATTGCTACAAAACTACCATCTGAGGTGATTTTTCTGTGTAAATGCACTCATGGTCACCTGTACTTCTAGTTCTCCTGAGTCTGTTTTTGGTATGTTTTTGAGTATCACAATGAGACATTAGTCCTGATTGTGGCCCAGGGGTGTTACTATATATATTAATAATACTGATGTGTAAGATGGAATGTCTGTTTATTACATACAGTTAGGCAACTCTCTGCATGCCCGTAATCCTCCTGCAATGAATTAACACATTCAGGTAACCTCATCTGTATGAGAAGTTGCTTTAAGTTAATATATAGACTGTAGTTAGATTTGATAAATTAAATAATTTGTATTTGCTTATACTCTAGGCCACAGTATTCTTTCATTGCTATTAAGGGCATGTCTGCAGTGTCCCGCAGTTCCAACAGCTAGACTATGGGGTGTACGAATAGGAATACGCACTAAAATGCTGTGCAGTAGCTCCCCCGTATGGTGCTGTGGGCATAAACAAAAAGGCTCCTACTTCGCATTACTGTAGTCCTGTTTGTAGAGGACTACTTTAATGCGAATTAGGAACCTTTTTTTTCATGCCCGCAGCATCCACACAGGGGAATTACAGCGCAGAACTTTGGTTCTTACTGCTATTCACACCCTCACAGTCTGGCTGTTGGAATAGTGGAACAGAGTAGACATGACCTCAGTGTTGTGATAAAAGAGATGGGATGACTCAAGTCATTGGTAATGGTGCCTTTCCCCACAGGGTCACTGCTTCAAGGATAGGCTAAGCCAGCAGTGTTATGACTGTCCATTGGTCATTGTGAAATGTGTTAATGGTCTCATTACAGTTCACAGTGTACAGATGTCCACATCACCCTAAACAATTAGTACTAATTGGTACCACTGTTGGCAGTTGCAGCTCAGACACCAAAGTTTGAATGGGTCATTTTTTGGAAGAGATGCTAGTGAGATGAAAGCTGGTAAGGTTTTGCCTTTGTTTCCATTATAGATGGAATGCTTGGCATGATTGTAAGTTTTTATTTTATTTGAAAAATCATTTGAAATTCCTTTTTAAAGTTTTCCCTTGATATCTTCCAAGATTTAAATAAGTTCTGTGGTTTATATTGTCACATTCTCAGGAAGCATTGTTTGACAAAAGACAGGAAATATGCAACAATTAAATGCATTCTCTTGTTTTCTGTGAAACAATGCCCAGTCTCATTTTCTTTCAGTATTACAGATGGAGTTTTAAAAGGCTTTGTAGTTATCCTTTAAAGATTTAGGTGTGTATATAGATTAGATAGAGATAGACAGATTATTAAAAAAGCTGATTTTATTTGTTTTTCAATGTCAAATTTTCAGATGTTTTTACTTAACAGCTGGAAATAATGCTTGACCAAGCTAGAAAAGTTCAACTGAAATCAAATGTTAAGCTCTTTATGAAAACAAATACCAGCATTTCTGTATTTATGATTAAACAGTATTCATTTAGCCTGCTGTCCTAGTTAAATTGAGCAGAAAAGATGACACATTATCCCGAGTATAGATGTTAACAATAATACATTGTCATTATATTTTCCTCTCTTGTTTGCCTTTGTTAAACTAATCAGATTTGCATATTTGGACTGCATATCATAGAGGCATCCAAACTAAGGCCCCGTGGCAACTTCACTAGAGCTCAAAGAAAATTTGCAGAATACAGAGCACGTAAGAGTGCTGTTTCCTTTGATATACAGTTGTAGTCTCCGGAATGCTGCAGTGCTGTTTCTTGAGCAGAGCAAATCAAGGTGGAGCATCACAGCTAGGACTGATAATTTTTGCAGGTCCTATCTTGGCATCAGAGTTGCCGTCCACTTCATTTGATGCTGGTGCAGCTCTGAAATGAGAGAACCTGGAAACTTCTGCGATTTGTGGACTGGAATTACTGGTGAGAGCCACATGGTGGATCTCTGTGGCCTGCATTTAACATACTAAGGGCTTGGCTACACTTACAAATTTGCAGCGCTGCAGCAGGGTGTGAAAACGCACCCTCTCCAGCGCTGCAAATTGCGGCGCTGCAAAGCGCCAGTGTGGTAAAAGCCCCAGCGCTGGGAGCACGGCTCCCAGCGCTGTCTGTTATTCCCCACAGGGAGGTGGAGTAAGGACAGCGCTGGGAGAGCTCTCTCCCAGCGCTGGCGCTTTGACTACACTTAACGCTTCAAAGCGCTGCCGCAGCAGCACTACCGCGGCAGCGCTTTGAAGTGCTAAGTGTAGCCACAGCCAGAGACACACTGTAGTTGTGGAATGCCACACTAAGGGTATGGCTACACTTACGGTTTGCAGCGCTGGTAGTTTGCAGCGCTGGTCATCCAGCTGTGCAGGGCCAGCGCTGGTGTGTGGCCACACTCACAGCTACCAGCGCTGGTGTGTGGCCACATTTGCAGTATTTGCAGCGCTATTGGGAGTGATGCATTATGGGCAGCTATCCCAGCGTTCAAGTGGCCACAACGTGCTTTTCAAAAGAGGGGGGTGGAGTGGGGTCTAGTGTGACAGGGAGCGGGGGGAAAGAGAGAGGGGATTTTTGGAGCCAACACTGTGTTTAGCTTCCTGCATTGAAAAATCAGAACATGTTTCCGACCCCTTAGTCTTAACTCTTAATTGCAAACAGCCTGCAGCCAACACGACTCCCCGCTGTTTCACTCCCTCCCTGACTGCCTCTCATTTGATTGTTTACAGCCAGGTACAGATGATCACAGCAAACAGGAGCTCTGTTTGATTTTTAGATAAGCAACGGAGCTCCGATCGGGAGCTCGTTCATAACAAAACAAAGAGAGGCTGCATAACAAAACAAAGAGAGTAATTTATATTCTGGGATACATCCTTATACCCTGGAGGCCAATCACAGCGCTGGTGTGTGGCCACACTTGATGACCAGCGCTGCAGCACCAGCGCTGGAATCCTTATTCCCCATGCTGAGTGAGGTGTACGGCCAGCGCTGCAGCCAGGGAATTGCAGCGCTGGAAGTGCCCTGCAGGTGTGGCCACTTACTAATTGCAGCGCTGGTGGAGGCTTTCCAGCGCTGCAACTCGCCAGTGTAGCCATACCCTAAGGAGTTGGGAAAGAGAATGGGAAGACATCAGGTTAAATGAGTATTCTCACTGAGGCTAGGATAAACCATTCTCTCCAATATGGAGATGGTTCACACTGGAAATGTATAAAGAAATGGGAGGAAACTTCCACGTGTCACATAGAGATGTAAGTTCAGTGATGATAATTCTCCTGAGAAAAACAAGTTATGACTCCATTCATGCATTCTGTGTGAGGGACCCTACTTTCCCCACCTCAGTTGGTCCCAAAAGCACAAATTTATTCACCTTCAGAACATGTTGTAAGGTCCATCTGTTTACCTAGCCTTCGGGAAAGAAATGGGCATGGTAATGGCTGATACTTGAGGTAATGGGGGCTAATTTAGGTTTTGATTTCACCTTTGGTGAATTATTTTCTTGTTTATGCTGGTTCATTTTTCCACCATCTGTGTGATTGTATTTCCAATTTATGGCAAATGGGCATGGAGCTTCTGAGTATCAGTTGCCGTCTTTTAAAAATTAGACTCTTATGGGTGACCATGCAAGGATGTTTGTTGTCAGGAGTGACACAGTGTCCTTTGGAGTGCAGTTTGAATGTCTGAGAATTCAAATGAGGACTGACTTGTACCTGTCAGGCACAGGGACCAAAAAAATGTACCTTTCTGAGTTGAAACCAACAGTTTGCAATCAAAAGAGAAATTGTCTCAGCATCCACTGTCAGTCCAAGCATCTAATGTAGCTGTGGATAAAGGAACTGTCACACTCTCTGGAGTGGCTCACGACACTGAGTGCCTATTTCAGGGCAGACTGTCAGAGGCAGGGTCAACAGCCCGCACCGGTGATATGTTCTATAATTAGATTTCACCAAACCAGTAACCAATGTTACTACAGTAGTCTTAAAATGGAGTCACAGACAGTCTCCTTAAACACGCCAGTCTATCTGGCCACCCAGGGAAGCTGGACTATGCGACAAATGGTCACTTACACCAAAAATCACAAAATATTCTGGTTTCACCCAGCCCCAAGGGAACAGTGACTCACCCAGGTAGATTTACATCCTAGACCTCACTCCAAAGACGATGCTGGTAACCCATTCGATAGTAAACTAACCAAACGTTAGATAAAGACAAGGAATGAGCGTTATTGAGTGGTTAAAGCAGGTAAAAATATATGTACAGGTGAATCATAGTCTATAACAGTAGTCCCCAAACTGTGGGGCACCCCCCTCTGAGGGGCACAGAGGAATGTTCAGGGGGGGCAGACAACAGGGCCAGGGCCAGCCTCTATGGGGGCGGGCCGGCAGAAGGGAGCATCACGCTTCCAGCCCTGCTCTGCCCCCAGTTAAGCTATGCCCCTAGCCTCGCTCCTCCCACAACCCTGGTCAGTCCCCAGTCCTGTTCCAACTCCAGGTCCAGCTCCTCCCTCCCTCTTCCTCTCCAGCCCAGCTCTGACCCCAGCTGTTGCTCCACTCTGCCCCCAGCCCAGCTCTGCCCTCTTTTCCTCTCTGCCCCATGACCAGCTCTGCCTGTAGTCCCAGCTCCTCCCCCAGTTCCACCCCCAGCTCTGTCTTCAGACCAAGCTCCGCTGCTGAGGAAGCCTTGGCTGTTCCATAATGGGGAGTGGGGGAAGGTCATGGATGGATTCCATTACTGGTAAGGGAGGGTGCAAAAGTTGGAGCACCATTGGTCTATGGTTTCAAAAGGTCTCAGAGATGTAGTAGTCTCCCAGTTTCCCAAAAGTCTATTAGGGCTACACAAAGGAATTCTGGGATATCTGTCTGCTCATTCAGGTATTCCGCCCTGCTAGAATCCAAACAGTTCAGAGATGAATTTTTTCCTTTGTCCATACTTAAAGTTTCTTCTCATAGAAAAACAAGTTGACAGTTCTAACCAAGTGTGCTCTTCCTTTGATGATGGAGAGAAGAGAATGCATTTAAGGTCTTTGGTTATGATACACAATGACCATTTGCTTTGCAAAGCACAATAATTAGCACCTTCCTGTTACTGTCCTTCATTTGCTTTACATGGCTTCTTTCTGTTTGGTGAGTCACTTAGATATAGGGTATATACAATGTCAATGTGTGCTACTACAGCCTAACAGTATTCAGATAAGTGATAACTATGCATGCAACATCCCATTAGTTTTCATGAGGTTTAAACACCAACCACATTCGAATCTATTTAACAACCACTTTGATCTATACCAATACACAAGTGAATTGGCCTGGCTTCCAGCTGTGAGTTTGTCAGGTTTTTAGCTGACACCTAGGTAGCTGGCTGGCACCAGCATTAAAGGAACCAAACTAAAAGATAATCTACAGAATGATAGAGAAATTAGTCCTTCAAAAAATCCGTGCAGTGGCAAAAAATGGAGGACAAATATTGATTGCTTACTCACCTTGATTTTGATTTGGTTTTTATCCTGCTTGATGTGCCAGGTTTGTCAGTGTATATTAATTGCTCGTAATTTGCAGTGCTGTGTGTGTGGGAATTACCTTCCAGTTATTTGTGCCATCCCACTGACATGCTACCCCAATCTGTAAATAATGTGGGACTTGTGATTTTACTGACCTCTGTGGATTGTGTTTGTGTTTTGTTTCAAGGTGATGATACAATGACTGGAGATGGGGGAGAATACCTCAGGCCAGAGGACTTGAAAGAACTAGGTGATGACTCTTTGCCCAGCAGCCAGTTCCTAGATGGTATGAACTATCTGAGGTACAGCTTGGAAGGAGGCCGATCTGACAGGTATTTTACCTGAAAATTATATGTTTGTATGATGAATTAGGGCATAATTTTGTTGAATAGTTAAGCTTCCTGCACAGACCTTCTCAGTGTCTTTAATTCAAAATAGCTATGTGGTATGCCTATTCCTTCTCATTTCAATAATTATTGTCACTTCTTAGAAGAAAGGTGTAGTCAGAAGAAAGTCATGGGAAGAAAACTATCAGGAACCAAATACATTTGGTACTGGGGGAAAAAAGAGTTTACAACTGAGGTTGACCTAATTCTCTTGTACACTAATACTGTACATGGTCCTAACATCCCAAAGGACTTAAGGAAAAGTCTGTCCATGATTCACGGTAGGGCGTTAATCAAGGGCATGGTTTGAGAATAAGAGCAATGTTGTTGTAGCCACACGAAGGAGGAGTGATATTGGCTAAGTGGTAGGGTCAATTAGTTCTCCTAACCTCCAGTTGGCACAGAGCAGATGGCTCAGAATCAGGGGATGGTTGGCTGAGATATTTTAGTGCTTCAGAAGCATGCTCCTTTCTAGCATGTGTTACCAACCACAGCACAGAAGGAGAAACCTCACTGGGGCTATCTTGCACAGATGGGTGTTGTTGCTAGGGTGTGCCAGTGCTTAGGGAAGTGTACCATTATATTGTAAAACCAAAATCAAAAAGAGTAATAGCCCTTTACACTTCAAAAAGGTTTATTGTAATTCACACCAAGTCATTGTCATCTACATTACAATACAGGGTACAGTTTTCAAACTTTGGTATTTAACTAGTGACCATAATTGCATAATCAGGTCCCCAAACTGACAGATAGACATCTACATTTCTAAGTCAGAGTCAAGTGCCCAAAGAGGGAAATGGGTGTCCAAGATTAGGCATCCAGGTTTGAAAATTACAGTGTCTAGTATAAATTGCTCATGTCATTTCCAGATCTAGTGCATTCAGAGGTGGTATTTCCTTAAATAATGTTTGTCAAGATTTTGGCCACACAAATTGCAACCCAGGTCACTGTCCAATGTAGTATGTTATTCCAGCACCAAACAGGATCTGATCCAAAGCCCAGTGTAATCAGTAGAGTTGTTTCAGTTGACTTCAATGGGCTTAGGATCACTCTTGGAACAAAAGAAGCCAGAAAATTACTCAGATTGTATCATAAGATATCTAAACCCCTAAGCATTTAGGCCTTCCAAACTTGGAGCCTTTGCTGCTCCAGTAAATCCAATGAATCCTACAACACAGTGGTTAAAAAAATCAAAAAGCGTTAACAATAATCTGCTGGTGGTGATGATACTGATTTTTTTTTCTTTTTGATTTTCAACAAGTTGTATAAGAAGGCTCACATAGATTAATGCTGGGCTAGATTCAGTTCTTATTTATGTCCGTGTAAATCTTGAGTACATGCATAGATTTCAGGGGATTTACACTAGAATATTTGAGACAAAAATCTGGTCCACAGTTTGCAATATGAAAATAATTTTGCTGTCCTGTATCGGATCTGTTTAAACTGAAATGCAGCAAAAGGACATCCAGAAAGAAAAATCAAACAAAAATGTGCATTTTCCCAGGTCCATCCTTCTGCTTCTCTTTCACTAGTACGGTAGGGTCATATTCATGGGAATTACCACCAAAACTGCCTAAATAAAGTTGCTTTGCTGCAGTACCTGAATCAGAGACAATGAAATGCAATAGAGATTTAATTTTTTCTGCTGTAACAAATGCAGCACAGCAAATCCATGTAAGCAGCCCATTTTCATGTATTATTACGCATTTAAAATTATATTTAAAAAGCTTATATTTTTCTTTTGTAACCGTATTCCCTGTTTATTATTTCTCTCTCCCTATCATTCTTTTTAATATGCTTTCATTAGCACTATGCCCAGGTAGGTATTACACAGCATGTAAACAATGTAATCCCCAGTACACTCGTGCAACACCAATCACTATTTATCCATTTTGCAGGCCTGCTGATGGATCTAGGAGACTTATGTACTGGAGGAGTTGTTTTCACAGGGCCAAATTAATGGCATTGCTATTGGAGTTAGTTATATTCTCAGACAAGAGAGATGACCTGGTATATAGTAGCATATAATGATCTATCAGCTAATCTAGGTTCAGGAAAGGCCCAGGTTTGTGATTCAGCATATGACCTCCACTCCTCAACTTAACTCAAACGTATCTGCCATGTCAGATGGGAAAGATTTTCTATCCATAAGTGGGGCACTATTAGGGAATGTTTCCAAGACTGGTTTATATAAAGTTGCAGGGGGCTCAAGGAACTTTCACAGAGTGCTCAGGCAACAGAAAACATTTTATATTTCCCACACCAGGTGTCACCAGTGGTAAATGCTACATTTATCCTCTCAATTGGTCACTAATGGGGTGAATGGAGTCCCAGTGATCCAGTGCATCCTGCAGTGGTGAATTTGGCAACATTATCTGAACCACCCAGACAGAGAGTCTATATTTTAGTAGATTTCCTAGAGTATGTTGCCTCTTATTTAGTGTAACTTTATGTGACAATATTCTAAAAGCCTACCAAAAATAATTAGTGTACGTGTCTCTTAATCAGCTCTGTTCAGCACCGCTCCCCGTTAATAGCGAGGTCCTGGTTGCCATAAACACCCTTGCTTCTAGGTTTACACCACTTAGTGTACCTCAGCATCAGATGCTTTAGCAATCAGGTTGTTCCTTATGCATGCAACTGATATAATCCATAGAAGATAAGCAATGCCATCTCAGTATTTGTCTTAAACAAAATTTTAATGGAAATGTTATACTCCTAATTCATCACAGACCTCTGTCACATTTGTGTAACTATCACGTCTGTTGGTAGTGTCCATACCTTCAATGTACTGGGCCTGTATTTATGAACATGTACTATTTACTGGGCATGTTGTGGGCAAATTGTGGTGGTTGTAATAGTATTGTCTCCTAACTATAAGAGAATGAGGACCAAATCACTGCAGGATGTCTATGCTACAGCTAGGAGCCTCCCAACACAGGTAGACAGACTCATGCTAGTGGCCTTGGGCAAATGCTCTAAAAATAACAGTGAGGACATTGCGGCTCTAGCGGAGACTCGGACTAGTCACCCAAGCTCAGACTCAGGGGTCGGCAGGGCTTGAGAGCTCAAGCTGCCAGCTGAGCGGCAACATCTAAGTTGTTATTTGTAGTATGCTACTTCGAGCCCCACTAGGGGAAGTCGATCTACCCAGGCTGGGAGGCTAGATCCAAGCTGCAGTGTAGACATACCCTTAGAGACCAGCAGTAGAGCCTAGTACATGTTTCTTTTCATTCAGTAGTAGTCTGGTGAAACCAGAACAGAACAGCAGAACCTATGATTTGGATGCCAAACCCCTTGCAAGCATTGCATGGCACTGTAAATCAGCAGTGAATGTTTCAAGCATTAAAGCAAGTAAAGGATAGTGGTGAAAAATGGGGTCTGCTACTGATGTTTAATTTCTGATAATAAGAATGACTATTTACTGAAGTAATGTTGTTATGGAAAACAAGGTGTAGCACTACAAAATATCTGCCAAGGTAACATACATGTATTCAAAATGACCTACAATTAAGGCTTCATACAATACATTTTATTTAAAACAAGTTATACATGGACTAAAACGCATGAGGTGAAATCCTAGCCCCATTGAAGTCAATGGGTGTTTTGCCATTGCCGCTGCCTTCAGTGGAGTCAGAATTTCATCCAGGGAATGTATAATATCCACAAAATGTCATATATCATCCCTGCTCAATTCTGTTTGCGCACTCATCAGGATGAGTAATATTTGATGACGTGCAAGCGAAATATCATTAGTTTTTTAACCATCATTATCCTGGTCAGAGTGAGTGAGAAGGTATTCTGCACTAATTTTCATGGCAGTTTTCCAAGGCTGATATTCATGTAATATTTTCATCATCTTTGTTATGATCAATTTTGTACAATTTACTTAATATGGCAGGCATGCAATGGAAGGGCATTGGAAGCTCTTTTAATTTTATGTATCTCTAATGTAAATATGCCATGCCATTTATTTGTAAAATACAGATACTGCAAGAACCTATTGGATGAATGTAATTATATACACTGTCATTGAACAGGATCTGTTGCTGCAATATTTTTGTCTGACTTCCAATAGGTTTACATTTAATAGTACTTATTTCAATCTAATGTATACTTAATATTTAAAATGATACTTGAAAATAAATTATCCCATTTTAAACCTACAAATATATTGAATTCTTATGGAATGTGGAGAATAAGGACATCTACTGTTAATTAGAGTAAAGCTCTGATTAAGAGAGAGAGATGTAAATTAACCACTAACCAACCAGGAGTAGAAGAGAGCTTCCCATATGGGCATGTTATTTCAAAACTGTCCATTATGGGGTTTCTTCCATCTTCCTCTGAAGCATCTGGTACTAGCCATTGTCAGAAAGTTTATTGGGCTAAGTGGCCCACTGGTCTGATCCAGTTCGGCAGTTCCAGTGTTCTATTGTTTCTACATTATCATGGACAGTACCCACACAAGTGCAATCCATGAGAAGATAGCTAGTTCCTAAACTTACATGTAAAGTGTCCTTAGCTACATAGAATAGCAACAAGGAATACACCTACATGGATATCAAGTGATACCTGTAAAATCTGATGGGGTCTGAGCTGCTGATTTTTCGCAAAAAAATAAATACATCCTGTATATACTGTTGTTTTTAATATTTAAAGGGCAAAAGTAATACTACTGTGTGGCAGAAACCCCATATTAGCTTGATATGTCTTTGTGTGCTAGAGTATCTTTGTTTTGTTTTGCTTTTTTGGATTTTGCTTTGAGCTAGCAGATATTGCCGTTAACTTCTTAGCTGGGTGCTTGGAAGCAGCTTATTATTGCCTCGCATCTCTCATTGCTACAGCAACCCATGTTCTGTAGTGCTGTGTGTACGTACAAAGGAACCTGTGCTCACATTTTGGATTGCTGTTTTAGAGATACTGCAGGCATGCAGGAGGCACTTTGTTTTACACAGGAAGCATGTGGCTGGCCACAGTTCGCCTTGCTGTGTACCTTCCAGGGGATAAAAACAAACCTTACTCATTTATAATTTGAGTCAGAGAATGGATCAGAATGAAGCTTCAGAGGGACTCATTTCAGCTTCTCATCAGATATTTGCATCTTTTTTTTTCCTAGAGAGTTCACTTGTATTATGGAGCAGGAGAAAGAACTTCTTCAAAGAGCCTCAGCAGGAGTTTCTGTTTAGTATAAGGGAAGCAATTAAGCCACATAGCTAATTTAAAGCATTGGTGGCTAGAAAATAAAATAGATCATGATCTAGTTTAATCTCTTGGGTTCTCCTTTGAATTAAATGAGGAGTCAGTCAAAAGACTGGTTCAGTGCTCAGTCAGAGATCCACAAGACTCAATTTATACTCCCCCTGGAAGTTGCATTATATTTGCTAACAGCACGCTTTTTTCACTCTTCTGCTTGGTCCATCATCCCATTTTCACAATACCTTCTCAACTGCTGATATATTGCCATGGCATCCTGCCAACCTACCAGCCTGCGGTCCTTCAGTTCAGACAGGTCCCACACATTGAGCCATGCCTCCTACCCGAGGGACAGTGCCATGATCGATGATACAGTCATAATCCCCAGCCACCAGGTAAGACTTTTCTCTTTATCTCACTGATCAATTGCACAATATGCATTTATTTTAAATATTCAATTTTGGAAATACACCTCTACCCCAATATAGCGCTGTCCTCGGGAGCCAAAAAATCTTACCGCTTTATAGGTGAAACCGCGTTATATTGAACCCACCAGAGCGCTGCTTTACCGCGTTACATCCGAATTTGTGTTATATCAGGTCATGTTATGTCGGGGTAGAGGTGTATGAAAAAGAATCCCTGTTTGGATTCTGTTAACTGTACGATGTAATGTGTGCTGTAGTATTAATTGTATCATAAACTTGTCTAATTTCAAACTGCTATTAAATGAACTAGCTTATTGTATAATACTAAAGTACATTCTGTATTAACCAGAAATGTGTAAATGCATTTACAGTACATGTCTTTATAGCGCTTTCCATTGCATCTGATTTTTGAGCAATGTTAATAGGCATGGGGTCAAATGTTCAATTGCTGTAAATGAAATCAAAAGAGCTTTGCTGATTTACACCAGCTGAGAATCTAGTCCACTATTCAGAGAGAAGATTTTTGAAGAGACAATCAAGTTATTTAAAGAGGGGTCAATCTGGTCACTCCCAGTATTCCTGGATCTCTGGGGCCAGTAATATTTGTGGTTGCTTTGAAAAAGCACAAGATGTTACAATAAGGTGCTTGTAGTACTTTGATGTCATGATTGCTCATTTTAATTGTTGCCTTTTTTAAAGTGTTAATCATTTTCTGCCCTGCTATACGAAAATAACTCTTACTTATGGTGTGTTTGGCTCATTGCTTTTAAATATGGAACTACAAATTAAATAAGAGTTCTTTCACATGCTCTCAGGTGTCAACTCTGGCCAAGGAAGCTGAAAGGAATTCGTATCGTTTAAGCTGGGGCACTGAAAACTTGGACAATGTGGCGCTTTCTTCAAGCCCTATTCATTCAGGGTGAGTAACCCAATCCGCTGATATGTACTAAGAGGGTGAGAGAAACAGAGTGAGAATAACTGAGGTCCCAGCTGCTTGAGCTAATGCTTAACTTGGAGTTGAATAATACTTCATTACAATCTAGTATTTAAAATAAATTGTTATAACCATTCAAATTCAGCCAGACAGAAGAATATGAATATGGGCCTGATCCATTGACCACTGAAGTCATTGAGAATCTTTCCATTGACTTCAGCAAGCATTGAATCATGCTTTCCATGAGGGTTTTTGACTGATTGCTACATAAGAATGGCCAAACTGGGTCAGACCAAAGGTCCATCTAGCCTAGTATCCTGTCTTCCGACAGTGGCCAATGCCAAGTGCCCCAGAGGGAATGAACAGAACAGGTAATCATCAAGTGATCCATCCCCTGTCACCATTCCCAGCCTTTGGCAAACTATTAATACCCCACCCCAAAAAAATGCTTGGTTTTTGTGGAGAGAAAAAGCACATCAGGCCTTTTTTGCTTTCACTAATAATGGAGAGCAAGGGCCTGATCCTGCCACATGATGAGCACTTCTTGTGAGGTCATTTGAAATCAGTGGGAGTGAGGGAGCTAAGCAACTTTGAGCCCTCAGCACCTCCCTGTATCAGGCCTTCACAGAATGAAATTGCAAAGAAGTGAGAGAAGGGAGGCTAAGTGAACTTTTCAAGTGCTTTTTGCAAGTATAGTAAACTATGCTCCTGAACAGCAGTATGTAATGAAAGTTGTGAAAAAATTCTAAAAATCACCAGTGCTACAACCAGAATCTTGAGGGACTCTCTCTTCTAATGAAGGTTATCTTTCTAAATAAATAAAGTGAATAGTGGTTGTTTGTGTGATGCAAAACTCCAGCACAGTAAGTTATGTTTATTGCTAATCAATTAATGTCCTCCAAGTAACATTCAAGTAGCCTTCTGAACGTTTTGGTTTACACGTTCCTGACCAGGTGCCTTCAGCTATCCCCACAACTGATTAGTGTTTGTTAGCATTTTTATTAGAACCAGTCTGGTGAAACGTGAACAAGACAGAAACTAAATAAACCAGACCTGGCCAAATCAGTGTTTATAAATATTATCCTGAATGGGCAAAAAAATTGTGGGCTTGTTTGCTTATTTGTAATTTTGGATCAAAAATAAGTAACTCTGAACATTTATATCTAGAGAGTGAGTGTGTCAAGATTTAGATTTTAAATTATTTTGGCAGATAATTCTAGCAATTGGTGCCAAATAAGTAAAGATCTTTTTTCCAGAGGATGTATATTACTTTTCACTACACTACAGCTGGACTGTCCAATGATTGCAGGTGATAACTTATTTACTTTTTATAACAGTGATTTCACATTCTCTGGGGCTTGATCATTTCACACTTTCATTCAAAAATTAATCAGTGATTCCTTAGATCTTTTGTATGACCAAGTCTGAGTCAGGCAATTAAATGTAATAGAAGCAACTGCCTCTGTAAAGCCATGGAGAAAATAATTATATTTAATAAAAGACAGAGGTAATCTTTGGTATTACTATTCTGTTTTTGATCTATACTGTTAATATGCCAATAAAATATAATACTAAAGGAGCCTTCAAGAAACAAAATCCAACCCTTGGGAAAATGCCCCATGAAAGTGTATTCTTACCTTCCACTGACTTATCAAAAGAATTAACTTATCTTTTGTATGTTAAAGGGACACATTGGAGTAAATCATAGTGTTTAGAAAACACGTGTGCTTAACTGAGTTCTAGTATTAACATCTTATATTAAAACGGAAGCAAATTTAAAACTCTACTTTACTTTTCTCTCTTAATGCTGTTTTTTTAATTATTGTATTTCACTTGGAACAATGAAAACAAATTTGGCATTTACATTATTTTCCCACTACCTGAAGTCATTATTAGGCTTTCTTACGCTGGCTGATTGCTGTACTATATGGCTTGCAAACACTACAGGGAAATGTTTAAATCACCAAAGAAAACTTTTTGTTTGCAATTGGGAAACAAGTGTTATGGAAGCATTGATTGTAGGTTGTTTAAAGCATGGGGCTTTGTCCCAAGACACCACAGAAAGAAAGACAAGACACCAGGAATGTGGTTTAACTAGGCTGTAACTTTGTTAAATAACACCCTAGAAATCATCAGGCAATAACGTGTCCCGTGCAGGTTATTCCACCTTGGTAATCTGTTCCAAGTGAGGGAGGACTGCTGTCAGCCCTCTACTCCCCCCTACACAGACACACATTGTTAATGTAGTCTCAAGTGCTGGGACTCTACCACCTTCCTCTCATATGAGGATTAAGGGGGTGTGGAGAGGCGTTCTGTCCTTGCTGTCCTGGACATTAGGAGCCCCAACATCATTCCCACATTCTCCTATTCTGCTTATAATCGTGGTTTATCAGGAAACCGGACTTCTATTAGCAAGCACCTGTCCTGGCTACCTGTCAAATTGTGACAATGTGAATTTTACAACTTAGCCTACCCACCAGCTCACTGGGCTGCAGTGAGGAAGGCAAAAAACCCATCACATTGCCCAGACCAATTTGAAAGTGAGGGAAAGATTCCTTCTCAACTCCAAAAAGATGACTGGCATGCTGCCCACACAGGCACCAAAACCCCCAACCCCCAGGGAGGGAGAGCTGTCATTGAGGGTTCAGAATGGTACTCTTTGGCAAGAGGAACGGCTTATAAGCCCTACTTTGGGTGCATAGGAGCCAATAGGTTTATACTGCACCCTTCTGTCTAGCCAGTCAGCCAAGGAGCCCTCCTCCTCAAGATGAGAGGCTGAATGCTCACAACAAGGAGAGGAAAAGGGGGTGTGGGGCATCCCTTAAATAGCAAAAAAAAATTCCCTCCTGGCCCTGGTAAAGCATCTCATGACTTAGGATATGTCCACACTACCCGCTGGATCGGTGAGTAGCGATCAGTCTATCAGGGATCGATTTATCGTGTCTTGTCTAGATGCGATAAATTGCTCTCTGAACGCGCTCCTGATTTTAACCCTACATATGGGAGCTGCCACCCCAATAGTGTGCAATAATTTAGTGTAGAACATTTCCCAATTATTTTGCAGAGTTAGTATTTTCTTAATATCTTAATAAACCAGCTTAAAGGGGAAAAATTCTGCCACATTATAATTTTCCAGCAGGAGGACATCTAACCTCCATTTGAGACAATCAGAGCGTCCTTCTCATTAGGAGACATGCATGAGATGACATGTTCAGCAAAGTTAAGATTGTTTCAGTATGTTAGAGACTCTTGGACGCTGTAACCAATGAGAAGGCAAAGACCTATCACTTTGCTGGAAATGCCAGAGAATATAGTCTCTTTATTTTTTTTAACTTCCTGTCTATATGGAGACAAAGGTTTTGGCCAGGTTTATGCAGGTCTTTTTAAATAGTTTTAGTCACACAGTTTACAGTGATTATGTAATCTCATTGTGAAAGGGGCATAATGTTTTCATTAGGTTGGAAAGTGAAACACTGAATTTCCATTTGCAGTTTTTAGATATTGCTTGACAATAGCACATTTTTGTATCTTTTCCATCTATCAGTGTGGTTTGTAGTATTGAATGCAACTGGTACAGTTTTAAGGCACAGTACATATGCAAAATTGTTACATTGTACTTGTTTTGTTGGGTTTTGGTGACATGCAAGCAACTCCAGCTTTACTCTTCTGAATTATGTGATTACCAGAAATCTTCAAGACAAATGTATATTTAACAGTTGGGGTTGTGTTAGTGAGTTTACCCTCCTGGAAATCATTACTTCCATCAGTGGGTCTAAAAAACAGTAGAGAATCAGCAGCTGAAATTGACAAATAATTAAGAGTTATCATTCTTAGCTGCCTGTCTGCAAAAAAGGAGATTGGATCATTGCTAACAAGGTAAACAAAATAAATTTAAAGTGTTGTATTTTGGATCCCTTACATTATTTTCCCTAGTGTGACATTTGCTTCCTGGAAATAGTTGTGAAAACAGGACCTGGCAGGTAGCAGCTGAGAGTCTTTTTCAAATGTGCAAAATTAAATGATATCAGAATACACTGATGCCTTTAACAGATTATTTAAAACAAAACTCAGGTGAGTTTCATTATGG
The DNA here is from genome assembly GCF_020497125.1 of Mauremys mutica. Classification (NCBI taxonomy): domain Eukaryota; kingdom Metazoa; phylum Chordata; order Testudines; family Geoemydidae; genus Mauremys; species Mauremys mutica. Next base: position 31,517,670 of record NC_059076.1, on the reverse strand, counting down.
ACAAAGATCTGCTGATGTCAAAAGAAGTAAATGACACTGGAGACATCCATAATAAGAAAGTGATGTCAGAAAAGTACATAATTGACCATATAATTTATTATTGGGAACATAAATGGTTAGAAGAAGAATAAAAAGTTTAAACTGTATCACTCTGGAGAGGGAATGAAAAGAGGACCAGAAACATGCTGAACTGGGGTAAGCTGGAGGTCAGAAGATTCTTGATAGGAGACTTGAGAAGAGAGTGTTGAGATGGAATCTTAGCTCTTATGGAATTTGATGTCACCAGAATCTCTTGATGAAATTATTTGAGACATGTAGATACAGAGTTACTCGTATTATGCTGTGAACCCAATTTTCAAATTTGAACACCTGAACTAGGTTGCACAGTCCCTTATTTGAGTTTCAGATAAGTAGTCAGGATTCCAAATGTCCAGTTTTGGTACGTGAGTGCCAACCTGAGCACTCGAATTCAGAACGGGGATTAAGACACACATGTAGAGAGGATCTGATGACATCCTAAATCATTCTAATTTTGCTGTTGTAGTAACCCATGATGTTTGTTTATGCTTATATCCCACACTCACTTTTATCCTCTCATATATACTGTATGTGTGTGTGTATGTATATGTGTGTGTGTATATATATATACACACAAAGTTACATATTTAAGTGAAAAACTTCTTATGTTTTCTTCATATATTTCACTTAATCCATTCTTTTTTTTATGCTAAGTGATCTATTCTGTTGCAGCCGCTCCTCTCCATGCCTTGATCATGACAACAGCAGGTGAACGTCTGCATTATTCTGTTAATATGTGGCTCCCTCCCCCCTTTTCATCCTTCTCCTTATTTACCTCACTTCAGGATGCTTTAGTATGTTTTTCCACCCACTCTCAGGATGGCAGTTAAACAGAGCCCTGTTTTTCAATGTGTCCCTTTTCTCCCAACTGTGTTACTCCCCTTCATCAGAAAAATGCTTGATACAAAAAGGGTAAAATTGGTCCTATGTTCTTAATTCTGTTTGATTTTATTGATTTAAATTGAATCCTTCATGTTGGTGCCAAGTGCTGCACTATGTGACTATGATTATTTTTTTGCTGAGCCACTGATGTGCTCGGTGCTGCACAGAGCATAGCAAATGATGCAATCTCAACCTGAAGGAAATTGTAATCCATTAACAAACTGAGGTCTGATACGTTCATTGGAGATATGTTCCCTTCATTTTTTTAAAACATCACTGTCATGGTAGTTGAAAGATACTTTTAAATTCTCAGATGAATAAAATTATTAGGAAAGTAATGATTCCCAACATCATTTTTAAAGGCTGCACACCAACAGTCCTGCTTTTCGTTTAGCATAATACAAGTATTCTCATCAGTGAAGGGTACATTACTGTAGGCAAATTACGATTGTTTCCAGATGCCTTACAGCTAACGCCATGTTTTTTGTCCTCCCAGAATGTATTCTCACCCATACTACATATAGCTCAGTTTTGGCCGGATTCAGCACTCACTGAAGAAACTGAAAAGTCTCCCATTAACTTTAGCAGGCACTGGGGATCAAGGCCTTGATTCTTAGTATCTTTGAATGCGAACTTTGGATCAGTTTTCCTCTCCAGCTGTAAACTTGAGAATTGCTGAAGCAGCCTGATAAAACTATTTGTTTCTACTTTTTTCACACTCTGACTAACTCTGAATGCTGCTATCTCCTTGTTTCCTTGTTTCTTATATTAGTTAAGCTGACTTAGATAGAAGATTTCTTAAGTGTATCTATGGTGGATATAGTTCAGTGATGATTGTTATCATTGTTTCCTGCTATATGATGAGACGCATGTGCCTTATTAACTCAATTGAATAATCATTTCTGAACTGACAGTATAATAAGGGTTTATTGCTTTTGCATTTTCCGTTTTTATGTTCATTTTAACATTAACCACAGCCTGTTTTAGAAAGACTCTTCATGGAGCTGTGTTTGCATGGCTGTTCAAATGGTTCTACAGATGGAGATGTGCAGCAGAGTCCCAACAAGCTGGTATTCATTGCTATCTGAAGAGACTAATGCTTAGCAAAGCAGTTTACAAAACAATTACACTTAGCAAAGCCCCAAAATAATGTCTTCTCTTCCCCCAAATATAAGCCTATCCATTCTTTATTTCCTTGTTTATTTCTCTGCTGTATTTTTAAGTGGGCACAGAAATAGTTAGCTTACATGTTCTTGTCATACCAAGAAAATCAGACCAGGAAATAACTTAGGGGTTGTTTACATGAACGTTTAATTTGCAGCAAGCCGGGCTGTGAATCTACCCCACACTAGTTTGCCATGCAGACCGTGCTGATGCACACTAATGGTTCCTTAGTGTGTTTTGACCTACCCTGCTTTGAAATTGTTAGTGCATGTCAGCAGGGTCCACATGGGTAGTTCTTGTGCAGCAGGCTAGTGCAGGGTAGATTCACCCCCGAGCCTGCTGCAAACTAAATGTTCCTGTAGACAAGCCCTTAGTGTCACAGCAGAAAGTTCGCAATACAAAGATTTCTTGGAACTGCATGTCAGCTCTTCATGTTCCCAAGGTAGATAAGTTGAACACCATGCATTTTATATGATTCTTGCAAATGAGACTATATATAGATATAAAAAAAAAACAAGCTCACAAAAGTTTGGTCTGTTTTGTGTGGAAAGCTTTGGCGATATCTTGTAAGAGTAATGGACTTAACCAAAATGACTGCTCTCCCTCTGCTTCCTTCCACCCCAGATATAGTTGAATTTCAGTGGGGTGATATGTATATAGTTGTGAATTGCTGTAGGATCCTTTGAAATGAACGGCCTTATATAATTGGTAACTCTTCCTTACACCATGTTTAACATTTACATCAATATGTAGACATTTGATTATAAAATTTTGGCCTACATTTGTACTCACATAATTTTTAGCATAGACAATTATTTGTGTATTTTTTAAGAATGGTTTGTAGGCAAGGGACAGAATTTACATGCAGAAATCCTATCCGTCCCAAAGAGTTTTGTGTATGTAAATTCTGTCACATTTGCATGAGTGATCGTGTTTGAAAATAATGTGTGCAAAGTTGCATGCACAAAGATGGAAGCCGCACTGAGGCAGCTTTAGGGAATATGGCCCATAAATCTTGAATGCTATATTTACACAATACTATGACCTACCTCCATGAAGTACATAAAATTACCCTTATGGCTTTCATGCACCTCACATATCAACTCCTCCCAAATATAGTTCCAGTTAGTTAGGACCTACATATTGGACAAAATTTAGCAGTTAAACCCCCCATGTAAGTGAGGGCAACTTCACTGATGTCAATGGGCTGAATTTGATCCATTAAGTAGAGTGGACATTGGTTGGTCTCACCTGTAACCGTTCTTGCCAGAACAGTATGTCTTAGCCTCCTCCCATGGAATACCCAACCTACATCATATTTCCTGAAATATATTTGCTTTTCTTCCCTTTAATTGCTTTTCATCTTCGAATACCTACTACAACTCCCCCTAAAAAGGAGAATTTCACTATCTTGCCCTGAAACTTCCTTTTCACTCTGATTTGGGCCATAATAAGCACTTGACATTTGCTTGCAAGCATGACTAATCCTAAACTCTAGGAAGCACAGCATAGTAACTGCGCTGGTTGATCCAGTCCTGCAAGACTATATAAACTTTAGGATCGTATCCTACCTTGGCTAAGCTTCGTTTCCAGCTTTTTTCTTTAAAACTTTGCCAGAAAATGAAACGTATTCAAAAGTTGTCCATCCCTACCTCCAGGAGTTTACCTTCTTGCTAGTGCAGTCACTCTTGACACATGTATATTTTGACTTCATTGCTTTAACTCCTGAATTGCTGTCATCTTGAATCAGGACCCAATTGAAGTTTAAATAGAACATCGTTCTAATAAACCAAATACTACTCACACTTAAGAAGTATATTTCCCTGAGATGTATTTATTACAGGAGGGACCTTTAAATCATGGTGTATGACAGAATTCTTCAGATATACATAAAGATGTAAAACTAGAAAAGATTCATCTAGCCCATTGTTGTTTCGATACAGGTATGTGTTTTGTGTACTCTAGTTTTAATGGCTCAAAAGAAGGCATTCCCATCACTCACTGGAGAGAGATCTTTCTGAAAGAGTCTTCATGGTTAGAAGTTTCTCTTATATTTGTATTAACTTGACGCCATTCAGTTTCATCCCATTGTCCCAGCTATACCCCCCAAATCCATCCTAATACCTCTCCTTTACTGTTTTTACACACTTAAAATGACTATATCTCCCATATTCATCAGTTTCTGTAAATTAGTTTAGTTCTTTTGACCTTTCCCCATAAATCAATCTCTCCAGATATTCTCCAACTTCTCTTTTACAACATATCTATGGTACTGAATAGACATGGGCCCCAGCCATGAAATTCAGGTTGGGGTATGAATTTTGACCCAACTCCTTTCAAGTTTTGTAAGCTTAGAGTTGGGGTACCATTGTGCAAAGAGAGAGAGAGAGTGATTACAAAATGTGGATCTTATGTTTAATCCAGATTTTGATAGCATTGCCCACTTCAAAATTTAGGAATCTAGCCCATCTCTAGTACTAGATGTCCAGAACTGTGCATAATATTTTAGGTATTATCTCACTGGAATCATACAGAAAGGAACTATAAACTCTCTAGATTGTGAAATGATGCATTCATATGTCTATAATTCCAAAGGCTTTTTATTTTGCTGCTATAACAAATAGCAAAGTCATACCTAATTAGCTGTTCTCTATTACTCATAGTTCTCCTTTGATATACAGTATTCCAGGTTCTTCCTTCCTACTCAATATCAGTTTCAGATTACTCTTCCACAGATACATTGATCATTAGCTTGCATTTATCTAATGTTATTTTCTGCTCATTATCTTAACCCTTATTTTATTCTTATGTCTTCACTGATGTTTGAATCACCTCCCAATACAGAAAAATCTATGAATGTAAATAATATGCTGTTTTCTCATCCTCTAGATTAATAAAATATCAAATTAAGCACCATCCCTGCAGCATCCTCCTCCAACTCAATACATTGCTGCTGATCATTAACTTTTGTTCACAGTCCCTCAGAAAATGTTTAGTCAGTATGACACCACTTGACTTTCTATGTAAAAGTTTCTGAATCAGAACATTGAACACAGTAAAATCTGTTACTTTACAGTTTCATCCACTAGTTTGTAATTAGATTTTTAAAAGCAATTAATTTTCTGTCATGATTTGTTTTTATTCAACCCCCAAGCCTTTGTTTTTACCAAACCTATAATTGCTTCTATTATACTCTAGGAGGTTACTGGGATTTTTTCCTCTTAATATTTTTTTCCATTATTATACTCAGGATAGAGGTTAGCCATATTGGATGTAATTATCAGGGTTGCTTATTTTATTCCCATTTTTAGAAGACTGATATGGCAATTGGTTTTTAATATATATCTGCTGCCTCCTTGGTTCTCCAGGATTTTTTTTTTCAAAATTATTTACCAGTGATTGAATAAATTCATGGTTTCCTGGCTTTAAAACTCTGAAGCCATATAGGGTGAAATCCTGGTCCTATTGAAATCAATAGAAATATCATCCACACTTGCTGATTTGCATATATTCCACTTACTATGTATTCCTGGACCTGCGTTTTAGGCCTGATCCTTCACCATTGAAATCAGTGGAATGGTTGTCATCAACTAAAGTGAAAGCAGGATTAAGCATTTTATTAATGGCTATATTAACAAAATCATCTTTACTTCTGAATTGTCAGTGTCTCTAGTCTGCTGGTCCTTTTTTACTCTCATCTTTATATCCTCTCTTAAATGTGCCTTTTTTGGCCTATTTTTTCTGTTTTTGAGGGTAATCGCTGGCCTTACTAATAAATATTTGGGATCTTCCTCTTGCTGATTCCAGCTGCTATATACCCTAAATAAACTGAAGACTGACAAGTTAGTTTGCTTCATGCCTTGGTGTCTTTGGCTGAGAAGGGCTGAAGTTAAATAGCTAGCACTTTGCACCTGTGACACTCATTAAAGACACAGACCATACTAGAATTATAAGTTGACTTGCAATAGATCTTGGATGGAACACAGGGGCTGCTACTATATCACTTGTGAACATGCTGCAAAATTCCAGTATAAATAAGAATGCTCAAAAACAGTGATATTTGTCCTACTTCTAACCTCACTTTTACACCACTGATTTGATGTCTAAACAGATATCCTCTTCCGGGGCTACTTCATAGGTATACAGGCTGTCTGTTTCATGGGAAAGCATCATAATTTCAGTTCACTTCCCATTTTTTAGCTTATCTGAAAACTTTCACTCCTTAGAAAGCTTCACTTAAAAAGAAAGTACCAGCTGTGAAAATAGAGTCCAGTATTACTATTGTAGCAGGGATTCCTTGATTGGGTCCTATGCCATACTCATTATTAGGGATGGTTGAATTACTATTTATGGATATTATCTATTTATTTGTATTTCAGTAGCAGCCCCAGTGTGCTCAGCAATGTTGACACACAATGTGAGATGAATTGCTTAGTTTCTAAGGAAAAGACTTTCATTGGGAATAAAATATTCCCTGAATGAAATGGAAAAAATTGTTGACTCCATTATTGTTTAGTATTAGTTGACCATCTTGAGCACTTGTTGAATAATGAACAAAATTGTATTAATGATTAGTTTACTTGAAGAAAAATGCCAAAATTCATTCAGTAAATTATTTGCACCAAATAATTCAGCCAGCTCTAATAACAGTGGTTGCGGTTTCTGTAGTTGTTCAGAATATTAATACCAGACTGTGAACTACTTATGCCATCCCAGAACTTAGGTGGTTGTTAAATGCATTTCTGAAGCATTCCTCATCATTGAATTTTAGGCTGATTCTCAGAGACAAGAGTCATAAACAGTTTCATCCATTTATTACAAAGGTGACACAAAACCTACATCCAGATAAGGGCTTTGTTTTAACTTGGAAAGACAATCACATAGCATTATTGTAGGACCTGAGCAATTAGAATCCTTGATTTCCTCTTTCATCCCTATTCATAAATATGTGACTCTAAACTATACCTAGAATGGATTAAGATAGGTAGAGTCCTTACTTTGAACCCTAAGGAATTAAAGCTGTAAACACTTGTTCGTTTTTGTTTGTTTTTTGTTAAAACCACAGAAACATCAGCCCCCTGAGGAATGAGATAATGGTTGTACTCCATAGGGTATTACACTAAGCAAAATCTAGAGGTATATGAATGGTGGTAGAATAGGAGACTGCATGTGTGGGAAGGAGTGGGAAGTCTCTTCATATGGCATCCATGGTGCATGGCGTGCTTTAGATTGGCAGGTTGTGGCTCCTTCCTCTCGTTCATTTTTATGATGTGACTTGCACGGAGTGTTGGGTGTTCTGTTTTAATAGCATGTGGAATGAATTGTAAATGTTTTGATAATGAATGGATTCAAATATGTGTAATACCAAGTGACCCAAGAGAATGAAAAATATCTGTACTTGTCTCTCATGTGGTAAGATTTTTTTATTGCAGGTCTCTCAGTGCAGATGTTAGCATTTGTGTGAATCCCTGTGTGGTGACTAGTGTAGTCCTAAAAGTAGGTCTGGTATTATTCTCCCTCAGGTCCTTTCCCCTACTCTCGCTGCAGCAAGCCAACCTCTCCATGCCCAGGGCAGTGGTGATCAGAAGTCATTAAACTGAACAATATAAAATTTAAAGTAGCCATTTTTGAGGGTTTTGTACATTTCACAGAAATGGCCTTAATTAAGCTGTGTCCCAGATCACAGCAAAACTATCAAAACCAGAACGTTGTCTAGTCATAACTGAACAAAGTGTGCTATAGGTAGGAGAAAGGAAAAAAATAAAGGCAATTTATCTCGAGCCATGAGGGAGCTCCCTGTCACAGATGTCTTCCTGCCACAGTAAGGCATCCCACAGGGACATATTAACATTTTGTATAGTAAGAGAGAAAAAGCAGAAATTTATAAATAAACCCACTACAGAATGGTTACCGCCTGCTCAGATATCCACATCTTTCTGCAGTTGTCTTATCCTTCTATAACAGAGGCACGTTGGGACAGTATCTTAATTGACAACAAGCCCATCTCACGTTCGATTATTTGCCATTCTCTCTGTATAAGGATATAATTTTAATAGAAGAATCCCACTTTATTTGCCTCTTTCCCATCCTTATTTTCTCCTGTCCTGTTTTGTCTTTGGAAAGGGTAAGGAGAAAAGTGGGCACCTTAAATGTAGTAAAAAGTAGAGTTTATCTTGTTAAAAGTCAATATAATCACTTTTTAAAAGAAGTTAATTGAAATCTTGAAGATTATTTTTCTTCTCTCTAGTCAGTTTGTCATGATATCATACAGCGATAAGTTTTTAAGAAATGTTAAATGTTAAAGAGAGGGAGACATTCATATTTGATATAAAGAAGTACAACTCCCACTGGCTTTAATTGGAGTTGTAACTGCTTACTCCAGAACAAAATTTGGCTCATAATCTGTGAATTACATAATTTTAGGAGTTTTGGTTACATCAGACTACTAAAGAATTATATTGACCTTTCAAAAAATCAAAATTGCCTTTATATTATTGCATTAGTAAGCCATTTCCTTTAATAATATATATTAAAATTGTATACTATACATTGTGTATCATGCCCATCTTAGTTTGCAATGACACTAGTGGTAGAAATACGCTAGATAGCATTGGGGAAAATATATATATGAAAGTGTGTGTGTGTATGTGTATGTGTGTATATATATGCATAAAATAGAGGCACTTGGTCATGACCCTATATTTTATATATGGTATATTTCTACCATCAGTTGCATTGCAAAATAAGATTGTTGCTATGAAAAGCTCTTAAGATAAATATTTCTAGTGCAAGCCATGAGGGATGTTAGCATGAATTATTGCCAAATATAGAAAAGGGGGGTTGTTTTTTTGAACTGTTCATAAGAAAGTGCCATAGATATATAGTTTGTTACATTTTGGAAGAAACCCATTTGGAACATAACTGAAGTGATTTTGCTTTGGCTAATACACTTTCTAAACATATCTAATATAAATTTATTGTTTTCAGCTTCCTGGTTAGCTTCATGGTGGATGCCCGTGGTGGTGCCATGCGAGGTTGCAGACACAATGGGTTAAGGATCATTATTCCGCCTCGGAAATGCACTGCCCCAACACGAGTAACCTGCCGGTTGGTCAAACGCCATAGACTGGCCACCATGCCGCCGATGGTGGAAGGAGAAGGTCTGGCCAGCCGCCTGATTGAAGTTGGACCTTCTGGTGCTCAGTTTCTTGGGTAAGACTTGCTGTTTGACCTAAATGAAAACGATAAGTATATCTCCATCTGTTTGCAAATTGCACTGGGGTAGCCCCTGCTTCAAGATTTAAATGGCAAAGGTCTATTTAGCATACTGTTCCATATCGATCATAACGTTATAGGCCCCCTAGTGCAAATCAGCGATTAGTTCGTCAGCAATTCACTTAGCTTTTATGCCTTTTCATTTGAAAACACTGATGTTTTTTAACCACTAACACTAAGGTTTGGTGTGCTTCCTCGAATAAGTTCATTAATCAGTACCGTGCTAGTCAAATGGAAATCACATTGTAATCAGTGTCAGGCAATTCATACTCTATTTACATTGTCCACAGTTAAGGCATGAATAACAAATGGCACAGCACTGATCTAAAACCAAATTTAAAGCCTGCTACAGATACAGCACAAGTTAAAGCTCCTTATAGTAGAAACTTGTGTTTTGTCTATAGGCCTGCTGTCAATAATTTGGACTATCTGGGAAGCACAAGCCTTTGATTTTTCTGGGGTTAAAATTGCAAGTTAAAACAATAGGACAATTCAGGAATTCTCCAGCAGTTTATTTTGTCCTATGTTGCAATACCCAATAGAAAGATCAGAACTGCCTCTACTGCTGTGCTTGTTTTAGCGATTTTCAGCTGAAACCAGCAGTTCGCCACACTTTTGTTTGTTTTATCAGCTACTCTCCTTATCAACTGTGGCATCCAAAAATGGATGATTGACGGAACCCCTCCAATAGAGTGAATGGCTTCAGTTGGAAACTGACGTATGAAGTTATGAAAGGCAACAGTTTAAATCCATTTTGAAACAATTCAATTGTATTTAAGTCCTGTCATGTAAAGGTAGTCAGCAGAGCCACACGATGAAGTTATATCTGGAGGAATGAGCTTGAGAAAGAGTGGGCAGTGGTTTGATGTTTTTTAAAAACACATAGAATGGAGTATTAGAGGGGAAAGTATCCGTGCTTGTTCCCACTATTTTATTGATGCTGTTCTTTAATAGTGGTTCAAGAAGAGTTATGAAACACTGGGAACATAAAGCTAGAGGCCAGTCCTCTTCTTTGACAAATGGGGTGCTCCCAGGTTTCAGATGCATCAGCAGAAAAGCTGCCTAACAAAATACCAATTTGACATTCTCTTCAAATCTAGATCAGTTCTTATCAAAACCCAAATTTAAAATTTTAAAATACCAGCAGAATACCTCTGCTGTCACATTCATTATTTCTTCCCCACATTCACACTAACATGCAGTATCTTTTATTTTTTAAATGGTCCCTCCATCCAATGAGGAATCTTAATAAAAACTCATCTGAATAACACACATGGATACGTTACTCAGAGTTTTTGTGTCGCTTCTCATAGGTTTATTTTTCTGGGTGGCGTCCTGGCAGTGAAATCAGGTATTGTGCACTGTACCTGCCAACACAAATATTACTGTACTACACTGATATATCCATTCTAAGAGCCAGATTCTGCTCCCATTAAGTTCAATGACAAAACTTCCATTGACATTAATGGAAGCATTTCATTAATTTCTGTCAGCAGTGGGGCACAACTAGGGCAGAACCTTATTCAGTGTTTGACCTAATTCTACTCTGTTGACCAGACAGTGGCACTGTGGTTCTGAAAAAAAAAAACATACATAAAGCTTATTTATGTTCTTTCTTTCACTGCTGCTTTGGATGTACTCAGTAAACTTCATCTGCCTACGGCTCCTCCCCCACTTAATGAGGGAGAAAGCTTGGTCAGCCGAATCCTTCAGCTGGGGCCTCCTGGGACCAAATTCCTTGGGTAGGAGAGACTTAAAACAAATTGATGGATGCTGGCCTCCCCATTCCTCTCCTCCTCCTCCTGCAATATGATTTATTTTTTTATGTCATTGTGCCCATGACATTGTCCCTTTCTATGATTTGAAATTTTGTATATCTAACCTTTAGTGGACCATTTTCCAGTCCTTGTGGTATGTGGTTTTTGTTTTGGTGGTATGTTTGTATCTTTTTCTTAAAATTCTGTGACCTTCATTTTTGTTTTAGCATGAGATCTTCCTAGCTGTAAAATGTGCCAGCTCTTATGTGCTTGATGTCTGTAGCAAAGCAACCTGGATTGGAAATAAAAAGAATCTTCTGTGCGTGTGTCTATTTTACACCCATTGCTACCAAACCAATAGTAATATGTTATATGTTGTATATAATATAACATAGTATGAAATAGCATGACACTTATCAAGTACATGATGGCCCATATCATTATGCACTCGTGAGGTTTATGTATACGTGCATATTTGTATTTTTTCCAGAGTGTAGAAGATACTAGAGTTATGAGAATGTGTGTGCATATACATGTGTATACACACACACACACACACACACACACTTACATGTGTTCATAATGAAACAAATTCTTATCTCCTCCACACCAGTAGAAATCCGGATTAATGTTGGTGTAAAATCAGCATTAGTGAGAGATAAATCAAGCCCATTGACGTCAGTGACATTATTCTGATTTTCGCTAGAATACCAGATCAGAATTTGTCCCTCTTTCTGTGCAGTGGAGTCTCTTTGAATGAGATTGCACACATGGTGGTGACAGCTAAAATGAGCATGAGTTTTAGTAATTTTATCAGTTTGCAACAACACTCTAAAATCTCTGTTCAAAGTACTGCTTCCTTACTGAGTGCTGTCCACAGTGTGCAAAGAGATGTATGCACATCTAAACTGTCCTATGATGCATATTGGGTCCTTATAAAAAGCGGAGATGCTCTAGTGACCCACTGATATGCTGTTTAGGATTGCACCCAACTATGCTGGGGAAGTGGGTAGAATTCCAGGTTACTTTGTAACAGACTGAATGGATTGCTATTACTTCTATTTCTTCCTCTCTCACCCATATACATTTAATGTGCTGTGTTGCTGTGTCAGGCCTGTGATCGTGGAGATCCCCCATTTTGCAGCTCTGCGTGGGAAAGAGAGAGAGCTGGTAATCCTGCGCAGTGAGAATGGGGACAGCTGGAAGGAGCATTTCTGTGAATATACCGAGGATGAACTGAATGAAATCCTCAATGGAATGGATGAAGGTACTCAGTGCTGGGACAAGGGTGGGGTGAGGGTTGAAGAGGGTAACAGAGAAATTAAAATGATCTTTTGTCCTGTATTATTTCTATATCTGTGGAAGACCTAGTTTATCTCCTCTCCAATTGACTGCCTCGCTACTGACCAAAGGCTGTGTTACCACAATCTGCTGATGTTTCACAGGAATCACCACGGAACATCAGAACATGCTTACTATACATGGTGGTGCTGGGAGTACATGTTTGCTGACATCCTAGCACATTTAGAAGTAGCAAAGGGGCAAAAAATATCTAGTAAAGGGCAGTTTTCCTTTGAGTGCTTGGCCTTAAGTGTATTCCATACATGGGTATGCATGTGTGCTGAAGGACATAAATCCACACCGTGTAGAGGTCAAGCATAGGAGTTTATTACACACAGCGCTGGTGGAGTGTCACTTGGCTTATCAGGCTCAGAGACACTGTCAATCAATTGATTACAATAGAATATATAGATTTTTCATGGGCGGGGAAAGTGACGGGTAGGCAGTTCCACACCCCGGGATAGGTTTTGCAGGAAAACAAGATAGCACATTAGCCAATGGTTAAAAGGTTACATAATGTCTCCGCCCATGGTCTCAAGTTAGCAAGTTAACATTTAATAAATACTTTGATAAAATGTTATTAGTATAAAATATAGATGTTGAATTCTGATTTGGGGTCCATAGGAATGGAGCAACTCCTTTGATTGTCCACCAGGTACATTCCTAAGGGTTAAAGCAAAGAAACAGTGAAAGTATATGGCAATAAAGATTGTCTCCTTTATGTCTTAAGGCAGGAATTGGTCCCTGGGAAGGGAGGTGGAAGGATGCCATATCTTATACTGACATGTGCCAACTTTACATAAACTCAAGGTTGGATCTGTGGGAAGAATGTTCCCTACAGAAGAGACTGACACAATAGGAACAGGGATTCTTTGTTCAATTTGCAACTCTGAATAAGACACAATTATTTAGTTCTTAGCTCCAACACCTGGCAATTTGCTGACCAGGCCTATTTTAGCAAAAACAAGATTATCTGTTTACCCCAGCTTTCTCTTAGCTAATTACTATTTGCTAGGCCTCTGGTCTCCAGACCAAACTCTGGACTTTGGGTCTGAGAAAGAGCTGGCACAATCCATATACCAGGTTGTTATATAAAATGTACATGGATTTTAACCCTTCATGTGCCATGCGCCTGAGTCCAGAAATTCTTGCATGCAGTGTCTGTTGAACCACATATGTGCAGTAGGTCTCCTCATGCTACCGATCAAGGGTATAAGAGACAGTGTAGGCCGATGCCTCTTCATTCCTTCTTTCTCAGTTCACGCTTCTGCTGTGGATGCAGCAATGGTATCTGCAGTACAGCAAGCATCTTGGCTTCCTCACTCCCACCTCCAGTCTGAGCACTGCTTACCAATAACCCACATATGGAATGCACATAGGAATCAGCACTCAAAGAAAAAATGGAGGTTACTTATTGTAACTGGAGGTTCTTTGAGATGTGTGGTCTCTATCTCTGGATTCCACTTCCCACTCTCTGCCCCCTGCTTCGGATCCTGTTGGATTTGCGGCAAGAAGAGGGACTGGAGAGATTTCAGCCTGCGCTGGCTCTTATACCTTCAGTCGTGAGCACGAGGAGACACCTATTGCATATGCGGTGGCCAATGGACACTGCTTGTAAGAATTTCCGGATTCGGGTGCATGGTGTGTATTCATACTCGCATGTGGAATACACACAGGGACCACACATCTCAAAGAACTTCCAGCGACAGTAAGTAACCTCCATATATAAAACTTCTCAATGTTTAACTCCCTTTTCATACATGAATTCCCATGCCCTTTTCACAATACTAAACTAAGAGCTTCCTTCACAAATATCTCACTGTGCTGTATTTTATTAACTTTTATGGATGACTGCTTGTCTGGAGGGGCTGAGTAATCACAGACACTATTGTAATAACTCCACAGTGGCACTGACAGTGATTTACGGCAGGGAGAGGGGCTTTGTGCTGGAGTCGAGGACATACCTGAAGGATGAATTTTAGTTTTTAGAAAGCTTGCTTAGATCTTGATTCAATGTGATACTTGAGCATGTGCCTAACTAACTAAGCATGTTAGTAATACTATAGAACTGAATGGGACTGCCTATGTGCTTAAAGTCAGGCACATACTTAAGTAACACACTGATTGGAGCTTTGTGCTGTTGATGTTCTCCTTGCTCCTTGGCCTGCAAGTAGGTACATAGTGTAAAGATCAGCTCTAACCAAAGTTCTTGATTTATATGTCCCCCCCACATTCTGAAGTAGATGTTTTGGGCTATCTCTAATCCCCCCACCCACCCACACACACACCCCAATTCTGGCTTTTACTGCTTTTGATTTAAATTTCAAAGGTCTTTAAAGCTTTTCACCTTTAATTGCTAAGTATGTTTAGCTTTCCTTGTTTGGAAATTGCTGTGTTGTCTCTCTGAAATTCTTGTTGTGTGAATGTGGCTCGTTTTTCACTCAGCACTTGACACTCCGGAGGAGCTTGAGAAGAAGCGTATCTGCCGTATCATCACCAGGGATTTCCCACAGTATTTTGCAGTGGTGTCCCGGATCAAACAGGACAGCAACCTCATTGGACCTGAGGGAGGTGTGCTTAGCAGCACTGTGGTACCACAAGTGCAGGCAGTCTTTCCAGAGGGAGCGCTAACCAAGCGAATTCGTGTCGGCCTCCAGGTACAGAGAAGCAGTGACGAGGCTTATTACACCTTCCTCATTGGCTTTTCATTTGAGCCATGACCCTGGTAAAACAATACATTTTCTAAATTGCATAATCAGCAGACAGCTGAACAATTACAGCAGCTCACCATTTGCCCACTGCTATCTAAAATGCTCCTACAGCAAAATAAAAATTGTGGGAGAGAGAGTCAGGTCTAGAAGCTAGAGCAAGGGAGTGAGAGTCAGATTTCTTGAGTTTTATTCATGACTCTGTCACTGACCGACTGTAGGATATTGGGCAAGTCACCTAACCTCTCTGTGCCATGATGGTAATACTAACATAGCTCACAAAGGAGTTGTGGGATTTAATTATGACTTGCTATATAACACTGGCAGGGATCAGATACATTCATTTACATCTTCATTAAGCTACATTTCCATATTGTTTATTCATTTTTGTCTTGTTACTTCGGAAAGGCCCAACCTATGCACAATGAACTTATAAGGAAGATTTTAGGGAACAAGGCAACCTTCAGCCCTATCGTCACCCTGGAGCCAAGAAGGAGGAAATTCCACAAGCCAATCACAATGACTATTCCTGTCCCCAAAGCCTCCAGTGATGGGATGATGAATGGTTATGGGGGAGAAACACCCACTTTAAGATTACTATGCAGCATAACAGGTAGGCTTAGTGCACCAGAGTTTTGTGTGTGATGCAGAATCTTGAGATCACAAAGTGTTGTTGTTCAAATGTATTAAAAAGATTACATTGACATAAATCTCTGTAAAATCTTTGCTGGGGTCTGTGTATGAGAAATAAACTGCATTCATTCCACTGGAGTGGAACTGATATTTCACCACTTGGGAGAACAACAGCAGTATTGTATATTTTTCTCCATGCTGTATAGCCCCATGCTTTTCATTTCTTAGCATTTTCTTCACTGGTTCTGTTTATGGAGCACCATGTTCTGGTCAATGATGTCCAAACATTCATGACACATAAGAAAACACAATCAATGTCCCAAAGAGTTTAGGGCCAAATTTGGAACCCCTGGTTCTCTTTGGTAAGCTAGCCCCATTGAAATCAGTTATGAGTAACTGTTCATTAATATGAGTGAGGGATTCACAATCTGGCATTTACAATATAATACAAACAGAGTTTTTTTATAAATGTGCAAAATATTCTTCTGCAGAATTAATTCTGCTGAAATAAATAGCAAAACTTGAACTTGAGTCTAATCAGAATAATTGGGAAAGGAAGTTCTCTATATTAGAAATCACAAATTTATTATTATAATTTCTTCCTCCCAAGTACAACTTCAGCAGAGTTGTTACTGGGATAATTTCCCTCTATATGGGAAAAGAATCTGGAATGGGCAGAAGTTATGATTGGTCTCCTTCTTAGCATATGTGAGACATGCCTGAGGTGTGACGTGAATGCTGATCCATGCCCCCATTACATTTAATTATGACATACAGAAAATTTTAGCCTCATCTTTTTGCTTTTCTGTGTCAGAAGTTTGCATTTAGCTGTAAGTCCCAAACCGTTTCAGATGCAGTTTGAAAAGATTGTTTCCAGAGCTGTGCTTCAGCATCATCGTTTGAGAAAATGCTTATTGGTTTATTTGGGCAAAGTCTCTCCTTGGCTAAATCCATGTGGTCCTGTTAACATCAGCGAAGTAACATCAGGTGTAACTGAAGGCAAAACTGGACCTATTGTTTACAATATGAAACATGCTACAAATTGCCTATAAAAAAGAGGGCTGGGATTTTGCTTGTTTTTAAATTATTATTATTTTTATTTGTTTGTTCTTTCAGGTGGAACTACCCCTGCTCAATGGGAAGATATTACAGGAACAACACCATTAACGTTTGTCAATGAATGTGTTTCCTTCACAACAAACGTGTCTGCCAGGTATACACACAGCAAAACATCTCTGTTAAAGTGAACCCTTTAAATCTGGTCCTTTTTTCTTCCATGCATTTCTCACTTATATCTAACCTCTTTTTGGAAGGGGTTTAGTTTAGTTTAGTTTAACCATTATCTTCTGTATAGTAGAATAAGTTGATTATTTTAAACTGTTTAATGGCATACGATAGCCACAGTTGAGCAAGGTACTTAAGCACATGTGTAACTTTAGGCATGTGAGTATTCCCATTGAAGTCAATAAGACTGCTCAAATGTTTAAAAGTATGGACGCTCTTAAGAACATTGCTATAGCATGAATGATTAGACCCAGAGTGCATCCATCCAACTGGGATGTGAGAGGAGATTTTGTAATTGACCTAACTGCATTCCTATGATCTTTTATGCCTGAAGGTGTTTTTTACAGACATACAGTGGGATTTTCAGTGTTGACTTTACTTTGCACTCACCGAATTAAATGGGAATTTTATTGTCAATTTCAGTGGGTGCAGAGTTTCAGTATCAATGAGCCCCTTTGAAAACCCCACCATGGCTTTGCCTGGTAGGTGGTCCTCTACTGAGCAGCCAAAAGTCCTTTGTTTAAACAGTTAATTGAAGAGTCATCCAGGGAAAACCCACCAGGGGAAAGAGGTTACTTCTGTACTTGGTTTATAATTTATAAAAGATTATGTTACTTCCAGCAGTCTCCAAAGAATCAGAAATCGGAGTGGGAGAACTGGTATAATGATGTGGAAGTGGTCCTGTATGTAAATCACAACATGAGGCACACTCTACAAAATGAGGGAAGCTTACATGAAAACGAACAGCAGTAACACATCCTTCCATTTGCAAACAAAGCAATTGCACACCAAGTCATTCTAAATTAATTCAGCTAAAATATCTGCCTATCTTCAGATTTTGCTGCATTGCAGATACAACAGACATGATTTTAGCAGCCGTTCAGTGTCACTGAAGTGAAATACTTTCCTGATCAATTTAAGCTACTGTCCTTCTGAGTAACTATAAACAGAATCTTCAAAAGAATCTATATTAGATTTGATTGGCTTTTTTATTAACATATGGTGTTTATTATTATATGTTATTTATATTACAGTGGCACTGAATCAAAATCTGGTAGGCCCAGCAGTGGAACATTTTTTATAGTGAGGGTGTTACCCCTTCCTCCTCCCTCACCTCCCCCCTGAGTTGAGGCCAGCAGCTGGGACCTGAGCATGGTGCCGGCAGCCAGGAGCCCGAGGCTGCTGCAGCTCACCCCCTGCATCTCTAGTTCCCGCACCTATGAGGCCCAGACACACATCTGGGAAAATACAATCCCTGCTCTGAAGAGTTTTTAATCTATGGGCCCAGTCCTTCAAATTCTTGCACATGTGAGTAACTTCACTCATGCAACTTGTCCCATCAGGTTCAACAGAAATATTTGTATGAATGGAGCTACTCGTGTGTGTATATCATTGCAGGATCAGAAGCTATTAACACGAAGTGTCAGGTTCTCACCCCTGCTCAGGGTACTTTGCACCACTCCAGCAGTGCAAAGCAGTTCTAGGCCGAATCAACAGGCTTCCTGGGGATTCCCTTGGTGTGGCAAAATTACCAAGTGAGTTAGGGTCGGCATAACCAGTTCTATGCCACCCTTGTTTGCATCCCCCAGCATAAAGGCATATATAGGAAATGGCAATGGAAAGGGAGCCACAAAATGTCTGCTTTTCACCAGCCGGGGGCCATTGAGAGCTCTCAGGATCTAACACCGTTTCTGCTGAAGCAGTGTTAAAATTGGTGGATGATATAGACAAACGTTTTGTAGCCAGACAAAATATTCCTACTATTTTAATTAAATGAATCTACTGACAAGCAAGTCTAATCAAAGCAATGGTAAAATTGGGTCAAGCTTCTGGAGCCGTGTCTAGACAAGGGCTCTGTCGGTAGAACTGGTGAGACATTTCCCCAGTGTAGACAGAGCTCCATTTGCAGTAAATGCCAGCAGGGAAGCTTTAAAAAGATATGCTCAGTCTCAAACAAATGGGGAATAAACACTTTTCACTAGAGACCACAAGAGAGACCTCTTCAGCTGTATGTTGTGTCTCAACAGCTGTATGCAGCATTAGTTACGCTAAAGACTTACATTAAAGACTTCATTCAATAGTCAGCATTGCAGATTAGACACTGTATTTGAGAGATCCAAGTCTAGCGCTGCACAAGGGTTATGGCATCAACAGCAAGCCCAGATGTGGAAGTGGTTAGTGTGTGAACGATGAGTCACAATTGTTTGACCTATAGGCCTTCTACAACAGGGGTTTTCGAACTTTTTTTCTGGTGACCCAGCTGAAGAAAATTGTTGATGCCCGTGACCCAACAGAGCTGGGGATAAGGGTTTGGGGTATGTGTGGGGGGGGCACAGGGCTGGGGTAGAGGGTTGGGGTGCGAGGGTGAGGGCTGCTGGGTGAGACTGGAAATGAGGGGTTCAGGGTATGGGAGGGGGCTCTGGGCTGGGGCAGGGGGTTGGGGTGCAAGAGGGGGTCAGGGTTCTGGGCTGGGAGTGCAGGTTCTGGGGTGGGTTGGGGATGAGGGGTTTGGGGTACAGGAGGGAGCTCGGGTTTTGGGGGGGCTCAGGTGGAGGGTTAGGGTGTGGGAGGGGGTCAGGGCTCTGGGCAGAGGGTGCAGGCTTTGGGGTGGGACTGGGGATGAGGGGTTTGGGCTGCAGGAAGGGGCTACGGGTTTGTGGGAGCTCAGGGCTGGGGCAGGAGTGTGGGAGGGGGTCAGGGCTCTGGGCAGGGGGTGCAGCCTCTGGGGTAGGGCTGGGGATGAAGGGTTTGGGGGGGCTCAGGACTGGGGCAGGATATTGGAGCGCAGGGTTGGGGTGCAGGCTTACCTCAGGTGGCTCCCGGTCAGCAGGGGTCCTGGCACTGTAGACCGTGCTGCGCCCCAAAAGCAGCCAGCAGCACGTCTGGCTCCTAGGCAGAGGCGCACAAGTGGCTTTGCACAGCTCTTGCCCGCAAGCACAGCCCCCCCCCCCAGTTTGAAACCCACTGTTCTAAAAGATCCACCTGCTCCCTTTTCACTCAGCAGGATATTTAAACCCGTGCCCAAAGGAAAGCACATGAAGTCAGTGAGCAGGACTGCATGTGCTTTAAAGTCAGCCACAGGCATATGTACCTTTCTGAATTGAGGCCTTAAAGTGGTTTTACAAGAATCACACTCCCATTCACAGGATTAAGTCCTTCCAGACAGTGTTTGGGAAATCGTAAAGAATCCTGTGGCACCTTATAGACTAACGGACGTTTTGCAGCATGAGCTTTCGTGGGTGAATACCCACTTCTTCGGATGCAAGTCCGAAAGCTCATGCTGCAAAACGTCTGTTAGTCTATAAGGTGCCACAGGAGTCTTTGCTGCTTCTACAGAACCAGACTAACACGGCTACCCCTCTGATATTTGGGAAATCAGTACATTTATCTAGAATACTGAAGAAGTTGATTGCAATCTTGGCCAATTTCCATTCCATCAGACACAAATTTAGTCTCAGCTGTATTTTTTGTCTGCTGTATATGGAATCAAATTTTAAAATGTTCCTCTGTTTGAGCACTGTGGAGGCTTCTCAAGGTAGGATTTGCCTCCCTGGTTTGAGTCAGATACAGTACAATCTTTCCCCGCTTCTGTAAATTAAGGACCCTGGAGTATCAGATTTGCTTCCTCGTGTTCAGATGTCATCAATTTCCACTGTTTAATCAATGAACACGTTCAGTGTTGTAAAGAAAGACACAGAATGAATATCCATTATTGTTCATCCTAAATTGAATAAGACCAGAGTAATCACGTTTCAAATTGCATGGTTTGTGGGAGGTTGTGCCATGTGATCTACAGTAAGTAATAAGCCCCCTGTAGATTGTATCAACTCTGAGTCTTTGACCCTTCATAAATTCCTCTTCCTTCCTACAGGTGTCAAACTCAACCATGTTTTCCACCCACTCATCAAATTTTATTTAAATGAAATGCCATCAGCTCCAGGGATAAACTAGATGAAAATAACAGCTTTTATTCCTGTCATTTGAAAATATATAACAGGGCATTTATGCTGCTTCAGCTCAGAACTGTACAAGATAGGATTTCAGTGCCTTTATTACACAAAGAGCACTCTGTTTGTCTCAACAAAGTGTATGGCAGTTGTAATAAAAAATGGTAATGTTTCATGTTCTTGCATTTTGAGAGGGGGTAATGTTGCTGTCTAGTGACTAGCCAGAAGAAGTGGGGTAAAGTAGTTGCTACCAGTATGAGTACGGGGAGTTTTCCTTCAACTCAACTGGTAGAGCCCTGTTTCTGGAGCTGTAGTTCTAGTCCTGGTTTCTGAGGTGTGTATGCAATGTATTGTGACAGACCCAGACCAGTGGGGTACAGGAGTCTGGTAGAGGGCAAATATACTGGTCACTGGATGAGTGGTTTTCTGTTCCCTGAGTGACCAGAGCAGGGGCTGCACTAGAGTAATCAGGAACCTGCTAGAACCAATTAAGGCAGACAGGCTGATTAGAACACCTGCAGCCAATCAAGGCAGGCTAATCAGGGCACCTGGGTTTAAAAAGGAGCTTACTCCAGTCAGGGAGGGGAGAGCCAGAGGAGAGGAAGTATGTGTGAGGAGCTGGGAGCAAGAGGCACAAGGAGCTGAGAGTGAGAGGGTGTGCTGCTGGAGGACTAAGGAGTACAAGCGTTATCAGACACCAGGAGGAAGGTTCTGTGGTGAGGATAAAGAAGGTGTTTGGAGGAGGCCATGGGGAAGTAGCCCAGGGAGTTGTAGCTGTCATGCAGCTGTTACAGGAGGCACTATAGACAGCTGCAATCCACAGGGTCCTGGGCTGGAACCCGGAGTAGAGGGCGGGCCCGGGTTCCCCCCAAACCTCCCAACTCCTGATCAAACACAGGAGGAGTTGATCCAGACTGTGGGGAAGATCACTGAGGTGAGCAAATCTGCCAATAAGCGCAGGACCCACCAAGGTAGAGGAGGAACTTTGTCACAACTGGTGTTAGAGGTGGGATTTGGTGTGCACAGCGCGGCAGAAGAAGGAGGGTGATTTAACAAACAAACAAAAAAAAACGGTAGAGGGTTTATTTTTTTTCACCACAATGGATGACTTAGTGCGGGCATTGATACAAGGTACATCGGCCCAGCAGGAGGCTACCCTTGTCCAGGCAGCTGCCCCACAGGAGGCAGTGCGGCTGCAGCAAGAGACTAATCGCCTGCTGATGGACCAGGCTTCTCAAGACCAGGCTATGTTGCGGGAACTAGTAAACCAGGTAAAGACCCTTACAGAGCTGAACCGCGGCCATGATGGGACACAGATCATACGGGCCAGCCATTGGCTGCAGAAAATGACGCGGGAGGATGATGTAGAGGCATACCTTCTGGCCTTTGAGAGGACAGCCCTACGGGAGGCCTGGCCTTGAGATCAGTGGTCTGGCATCCTTGCCCCATTCCTGTGTGGGGAAGCCCAGAAGGCTTACTATGATCTGCCTGAAGAGGCTGCAGCCGACTACCCCCAACTGAAAGCAGAGATCCTGGCCAGATCTGGGGTAACGACCGCAGTGCGGGCCCAACGGTATCACGAGTGGAGGTACCAGGAAAACAAAACCCCGCCGTCCCAATTGTATGACCTCATCCATCTCGCACGAAAGTGGTTGCGAACGGAGTCCTGAAGTCCGGAAGAGATACTAGAGGTTTTGGTCATCGACCGATACATGAGGGGACTACCGCCAGACCTTCTTGCCTGGGTAGGCCAGAACGAACCCTCCACCTACGATGAGGTTGTCGCACTGGTAGAGAGGCGAAGGACAGCGAGGGAGCTGACCCGACCAGTTAAGGAAGAGGCACCCTGGGTTAAACTAGCAGCACCAAGCCCTAGAGCTCGGGTGACTGGGCCACCAGGAGGGCCCAGGTGGAAAAAGAGAGGGGCTGAAGGCCCACCAGAGGCCACAAAGAGTCGGAACACGGAGGGAGAAGAGGATCATGATTTAGATTGCCCAAACCAAGAGACCGGGGAATGCCTAGGGCCCCATACAGATGTTATGCCTGCGGGGAGTGGGGGACATATAGCTGCACAGTGTCCCAATGCTGAGGAGCCGATGCAGTGTAACCTGGGGAACTGGGCAGACCCATGCTCCCTAATCCACCTTGTGGGGGTCTCACTAACCCCACATTTGTACACCAGACCAGTGAAACTAAATGGGGTAGAGACCACGGCACTGGTTGATTTGGGGTGTGCTATCACGCTTGTCTTGGGGAAGCTTGTCAAGTGTAGTCAGCTGCTGCGGGCTAAGCATACAGGGATAACATGCGTCCATGGGACAGTTGGTTATTACCCCACCATCCCAGTAAAACTCGAGATTCAGGGGAACACTACTGAGGTAGCAGCAGGTGTAGTCCCTAAACTCCCATACCCAGTGCTCATAGGGAGGGACTTCCCAGGGTTTGGAAACTTACTCCCAGTAGGAAGATTGGAGGAAAAGGGGAACCCTGAAGTTAGTGAGGCCTCCACAGTAGACTGTCAACCCCCAGTCTTCTCTGAAATATCCCCAGATTTATTTTCCATTCCCAGACAGGGTAGAAAGTCAAAAAGGGAAAGGAGGGCAGCTAAGGCCTTGGGAACCCGAATACTGACTCAAAGCCAGCAGGTCGCTCTCGTAGGTAGGCGGACCCGAGCAGCTGAAAAGGAGGCCACCCAGGAGGGAGAAGCACCCGAGTCTGACCCCCACCCTAATGCTTCTGAACCAGTAGAGGCAACAGAGACTGGACCCCTAGATCTTGGGCAGATTAGCCCCGGGAGAGGAAATTTTGGACGGGACCAGGCTGAAGACCCAAGGTACGACAACATTAGGAAGGAGGTGACTGAAATACATGGGGTCCCCGTGGAAGGGAAAACCCAGGGACTAGGACCCTACTTCATAACGAAGAAGAATCTCTTATACCGGGTTGCACCAGTACAGGGGCAGAAGGTACAACAGATCCTAGTACCTCAAAAACACCAGAACGCTGTATTAAGTCTTGCTCATAGTCATCTTTTTGGGGGGCATTTGGGGGTAGAGAAGACCCTGGCACGAGTCCTACGACGGTTCTTCTGGCCCGGAGTACATGCAGAAGTGCGGAGGTACTGTGCGTCCTGCCCGGAGTGTTAGCTGCACAGTCCCCGTCCCCACCTGAGGGCACCTTTAGTACCCCTTCCCATCATAGAAGTCCCCTTTGAGCTAATAGCCATGAACCTAGTGGGACCCCCTGGAGAAGACAGCTTGGGGCCATCAATATATACTTGTTGTTTTGGACTATGCTACTCGCTACCCAGAAGCCGTCCCCCTGCGGAACACAGCCTCTAAAACGATAGCCAAAGAGCTGGTGGGGATCTTTGCCTGAGTGGGGCTACCAAAAGAGATATTAACAGACCAAGGAACCCCATTTATGTCAAAGCTAATGAAGGACCTCTGTATGCTGCTCCATATACATACCCTGAGAACTTCAGTCTACCATCCGCAGACTGATGGGTTGGTAGAAAGGTTTAACCGAACTCTCAAGGCTATGATACGGAAGGTGGTAAGTCGGGACGGGAAAGATTGGGACACCCTACTACCCTATCTTATGTTCGCTATCCAGGAGGTACCTCAGGTCTCAACTGGGTTTTCCCCCTTCGAGTTATTATACGGGCGTCACCCCCGTGGCATACTAGACATTGCCAAAGAGATCTGGGAAGAGGAACCCAATGAGGGGAGAAATATAATAGAACATGTAATACAGATGCAAGACCGGATAGCCCGGGTCACCCCTATTGTACGGGAACATTTGGAAAAGGCACAGAAGGCCCAGAGAATCCATTACAATCGCCAGGCAAAAGTCCGACAGTTCCAACCAGGGGATCGGGTGATGGTGTTGGTACCCACGGCAGAAAGCAAGCTTCTGGCCCAATGGCAGGGACCCTATGAGGTGGTTGAACCCGTGGGGGAAGTAACCTACAAGGTGCGGCAGCCAGGACGCCGAAAACAAGAACAGATTTATCACATCAACCTTCTGAAACCCTGGCATGCACAGGAGGCGTGCATAACTGTCCAAAAAGACCTAACCCAGGAAAACAAACCTTCCAAACAGGTGAGAGTGTCTCCCGATTTAACACCAGACCAGAAGAATGAGGTGTCTGAGATGATCTTCCGGAACCAAGATGTGTTCTCAACAAAACCGGGTCGAACAACCGAGACATATCACCACATCGTCACGAACCCTGGGGCCAGAATAACAATGAGGCCCTATCGGGTGCCAGCGGCCAAAAGGGAGGAAATAAAAGCAGAAGTAAAAAAAAATGCTGGAGTTGGGGATCATCGAAGAATCCCACAGTCAGTGGTCCAGCCCAATCGTGCTGGTGCCCAAACCTGATGGCACCACAAGGTTTTGCAACGACTTCCGGCGACTAAACAAAGTATCCCAGTTTGACGCATACCCCATGCCTCGCATAGATGAGCTAGTGGACCGTCCGGGTAATGCCTGGTATTTGACTACTCTAGACTTGACAAAGGGGTACTGGCAGATTCCCCTTGTGGAAGACGCAAAGGAAAAGACTGCGTTCTTTTTCAATATACTGTCCTCCCTTTTGGACTACATGGGGCCCCAGCTACTTTCCAGCGCCTCATGGACAAGCTATTATGCCCGCATAACAGTTATGCTGCTGCCTACTTGGACGATGTGGTCATTCATACCCCAGACTGGGAAACCCACCTAGAGAAGGTGGAGGCAGTCCTTGATACCTTCAGGTGAGCTGGCCTTACAGCAAACCCTGCCAAGTGCACTGTAGGGTTTACAGAGGCCAAATATCTTGGCTACATTGTGGGAAAAGGTCTGGTAAAACCCCAAGTGAACAAGTTGGAGGCCATCCAAAATTGGCCCCGACCACATCACAAGAAACAAGTCCGGGCATTCCTAGGTGTAGTGGGGTATTACCGACGATTTATCCCCCACTTTGCCCCAAGGGCAAGCTCCCTGACAGACCTAGTGAAAGCCCGTGGACCTGATCTGGTGAAATGGTCTGATGCAGCAGAGGAAGCATTCACAAACCTACGGACTACCCTCTGCACTAACCCTGTACTGATAGCCCCTGATTTCACCAAGGAATTTATCCTGCAGACAGATGCATCAGAAGTAGTCTTAGGGGCCGTTCTATCACAGATGGTCGGGGAGGAGGAACACCCAATTCTCTACCTCAGTAGGAAACTCCTTCCGAGGGAACAAAAATATGCA
Organism: Mauremys mutica; assembly: GCF_020497125.1. Lineage (NCBI taxonomy): Eukaryota > Metazoa > Chordata > Testudines > Geoemydidae > Mauremys > Mauremys mutica. The sequence goes on along the minus strand of NC_059076.1, from coordinate 31,491,357 downwards.
GTGGTGGAGAGAGAGTGCCTCGCCGTAAAATGGGCCATGGAAGCATTGCGCTACTACTTGCTCGGGCGCAGATTTGTCCTCGTGACCGACCATGCCCCTCTTCAATGGATGCAGCAGAACAAGGAGAAGAACACAAGGGTGACCAGGTGGTTCTTATCCCTCCAACCTTTCCAGTTCCGTGTGCAACACAGAGCAGGGAGCCGTCACGGCAATGCTGATGGCTTGTCACGTGTGCACTGTCTGGCTTCCCAAGTTGCCCAACCCCTTGGTGTTGAGCAGCGGGGAGGGATATGTGACAGACCCAGACCAGTGGGGTACAGGAGTCTGGTAGAGGGCAAATATACTGGTCACTGGATGAGTAGTTTTCTGTTCCCTGAGTGACCAGAGCAGGGGCTGCACTAGAGTAATCAGGAACCTGCTAGAACCAATTAAGGCAGACAGGCTGATTAGATCACCTGCAGCCAATCAAGGCAGGCTAATCAGGGCACCTGGGTTTAAAAAGGCGCTCACTCCAGTCAGGGAGTGGGGAGCCAAAGGAGAGGAAGTGTGTGTGATGAGCTGGGTAGCAACAGGCACAAGGAGCTGAGAGTGAGAGGATGTGCTGCTGGAGGACTAAGGAGTACAAGCGTTATCAGACACCAGGAGGAAGGTCCTGTGGTGAGGAGAAAGAAGGTGTTTGGAGGAGGCCATGGGGAAGTAGCCCAGGGAGTTGTAGCTGTCATGCAGCTGTTACTGGAGGCACTATAGACAGCTGCAATCCACAGGGCCCTGGGCTGGAACCCGGAGTAGAGGGCGGGCCCGGGTTCCTCCCAAACCTCCCAACTCCTGATCAGACACAGGAGGAGTTGATCCGGACTGTGGGGAAGATCACTGAGGTGAGCAAATCTGCCAATAAGCGCAGGACCCACCAAGGTAGAGGAGGAACTTTGTCACAGTATATAGTGATCTGTGTCTATTGTCTGCGATACATGGGTCTGTTGCAACATTACATGAATGAAAGTTGCTTTGTGAGAAATAGTGAGGAATGTTTTCAATGAACTCTGCTGGAGGAAAGTGTTAGAAGCTGGTATTCTCTTGTAAGCAGTTTACAGTAAGTGGTTGTTAAATAACTGAAGCCAGATAAACAATGGCCTCTCATTGATTTAATCAGTTTATAGACAGGCATATTATCCAAGAGACTATGTCAGGCAGTATGGGCCTGTATCATTGTGTAAAACCCAGATTATACCTGAGGTTCCATGCTTTCATTTCTTGCTCAGGTAAGACTGCCTGGCCACAGTGCTAGAGTTGGTTAGTATTGGGGGATGTTCACTAGGAAAAGCATTTCCTTTCATGCCCTATCAGCAGATACTAGGTTCTGTTCACTGCTGTATAATGCAATTTCCCGTATCTAGTTGACATGGAGATTAGTAGGGCATATTTTGGTTTACAGCTAAGCCTTAACAACAACAGGTTAAGTGACCAGGTCTTTAATTCAGCAGGTTACTGTTAAAGCTCCTTACCCTGCAAAGACTTCCACATATACTTCACCCAAACTTTAAATCGTTGCTGGATTAGGATCTATATCATTTTTTAAAATTTCCGTTTACCAAGAAAAAATGCATTATGGGTTGCCTGACCCTCATCTCCCCAAATTGATGAGTTTTAAATTTCTATTTTTTTTCTGATTTTTTCATGAATAGCTGTGGCTGTGTTATTTGATGTCAGAGGGCAATGGTACCAGGACAGTGTCTACACTACCAGTATGGAGATTTGCATTGCTAGATGGCCAATTCCAATAACTGTTCTTTATGTTCCTTCACAGGTTTTGGCTGGTAGACTGTCGGCAGATACAGGAATCTGTTACTTTTGCCTCCCAAGTGTACAGAGAGATTATCTGTGTGCCCTACATGGCCAAATTTGTTGTGTTTGCCAAATCACATGATCCCATAGAAGCTCGATTAAGGTGCTTCTGCATGACAGATGACAAGGTGGATAAAACGCTAGAACAACAAGAAAACTTTGCAGAAGTTGCCAGAAGCAGGGATGTAGAGGTACAATACAAGATAATATAGTATCATTTTCTTTGTCTTCATTCACAATGTCTTGCCCCTATCTATTTCTAAAATCACATATTCTGCCTCCTATATCAGACATTATGCAGAAATTAGTAATGGAAGTATGTATACATTTAAGAAATATTTTGTAATTGGATTAAAAATCAAGCTTACATACTCCAAACCAAAGAATGTGGTGGTATATTTTTGTGTGTGGAAATGTATACTGGCCTTTTGTGTCTGCTTTTCTGTTCATAAAAACAGCAATTGCAGAAAACTCTTTTTATACCTTCAAGTCGTATGCATAGTTTACATATCGAGTTGGTTATGTTTTGTAAGCAGAATACTGTGATCTCAGATCAAGGTATAAGATAATTCAAAACAAGCACCGAATTTCAGGCCAGCTCTGACTTCATATGAAACTCTCATTTCATATCAATGGGAGCTAAGATAGGCCATCAATGAGTACTATGGAAAATCCCAGCTGTAAGGTTTAGATTAAAAGAAAGGATTGGGACTGTGATGGAATGAGTGGCCTGCAGATGCTTCATTTTGGAGGCTCAGAGTTCCCAGTTCTAGGGTAAAATTTTCAAAAACATCTAAGTGACTTTGGGAGCCTAGATTCCATAAGTCTTATTGACATTCAATGAGACTCAGGCTCCTAAGTCTCTTTTGAGGCGTTTTTGAAAAATTTATCTCTAAACTCCTTCCGTTACTCTCCAGCCCAATAGGGTTAGAGAGTATTATATAGGTGGCATTCTCTATCAATTCCCTGGGAGGGGAGTCCTCAGGATACTGTGATGATCACTCTTATTGTCTAATTTCACTGCAAAACAGCAATATGGAAGGGTAATGGTTCCTACCTTATCAAGGAACTCTGCTGTGGTGTACAAACAATGCTGAAGGGAACAGGAATTCTGCTGAAAGGCTGGCTTTGTTTCTTGTCAAGCAGGAGTAATTGTCAAGCTAGTTTTGGGGGCAGGAGGAAAGATTATAGTGAGAGGGCCATTTCCTGTGGCCCTTAGTGAGGCAAAACTGTCACTGAAGTTGGTAGGAATGTTGGCTGATTAAGGACCTCAGAATTTGGTACACAAAAACAGAGAAATTAGGTCACTGGGCAGCTACAGTTGAGGGAGATCACCCCAAGGGAGGGTATAGCAGTATTGCTGCCACACCGATTCACACACCTTACAATTTTGTCAGAGGAAGGAGCAGTTTTAAACCCACCTACGTTCTGTAGGAACCTGTCTGTGGAATCTACCTGGAAGATGTTATAAATCAATGCATCTACCAGCCTGCCTCACCCACTTCCTCCCAGCCCAGGGCTGCTCACTTTGTAGCCTGTGTTTTCTGACGCCAAGACCCTCAGTGGAATGGCAGGGTGGAGGCAGCTGTGCACTGCCAGTGGACATGGGGGCTGCAAGCTTTGTTCAACACTAAGAAAAGCGCACAGTGACTATTTCTGTGGTGGTCACAGGAGAGTGATTTAATTTTAATTAGCTTTGTGATGTAACCTGTCAAGACAAAATCTTAAATTCCTTGTTATTCAGATAATCTCCCACTGACTCCTTTAGAAGTTTGCCTGAGGAAGGAACTTGAAAAAGCCGAGTAACCACCTTAGGATTCATCCTTTTGCACTTATTAGTCATATTTTTGATGTTTAAATGATTTAAGCTTTGTAAGGCACATCGAAAGTTATAGAGGATGGGCTCTGGAGATTTTCAAAGGCTCTAAGAGCAGTTAGGTGCCCACCTGCCAGTTTCCACCAAATACCTATTAATAATCGAAAAGATCGTCAGCACCTTGGCAGAGTAGTTGGAGTTGGTCAGCTTGTTTGCTGTTGACATCAGTGAGAAAAGCCGTGCTCGTCCATCAGGAGCAAGAAGTTAAATTAGCAGGTTTGATAAATATTCATGTTTGATATTGAACATAGAAAAGCCTTTCTGGGTGGATATTAGCGCTGTTTGTTAAATGCTTTACTGGCTGAGTCAGCTCCTTTAAAATTAATGACAAGCAGGAAATGGATAAAGCACAGCGCATTCTGCCTCCTGACAAATACTTCTTTTCTGCTCTAATTCCCACCATGCATAAATGATTTCTCAGGTTCAGTGTCTGGTGCTCAAGGCTGTGATAGGCAATCTTTTGCAGATTGATAAATCTGCAATTTTACAGATTGATAAAATAGGTGCTTATTACATTGGCAAAGCTAAATTATTGGGCGGTAGAAGTAAGAAGGGCCCTTTGAATGTGCTGTTAGCTTGTGTGGGGTGACTCCAAAAGCTGTGATGAAGTGAGTTCCCAGGTCTGAGGAAGGGTCATATAAATAGCTACCAGGAGATATAAGCAGTATCATAGAGGCATCCCAGACATTCACTTGAGGCCTGGTTTTCAGAAGTACTGAATGCTCACAACTTCAGTGGGAGCCAATGGGATCTGCAAGTGCACAACCCCTCTGAAAATTGGGCCTATGGAGCCCAGGACAAAAGCTTCAGCTCTAAGACTGTTCCAACTAGATTGGACCCTTATGGTCACCCTGCTGCAGAATAAAGAAACTATGGAATTATTTGAATTGACCAAGAAGGTAAAATGTGTAACCTCACAATACTCGCAGCCTAATTTGCTACATTCCAGCACAAAATTGGGATCCTGAGTTTGCTCATGGACTAAGATCTTTCCTTAAACTGTAGTGGTGAACACAGAGTGACTGACCCCTTTAAGAGGGAGCAGGGTCCAGTGCACCTGTGACTTTGTCAGCTGCCACCCAGGTGTGGTTAAGAGAATGAAACAGTGGTAGAGTTAGCCAGAAAGAGGCAGGTGAGAGCTGAAAAGAAATCTGGGGTAGGTGCACTTGTCGTGCTGTGGCATGATGCTAGAGGGTGCCCTGGGTGAGGGCCACCATAATGGTAACCAGTTTAGTGCAGTATGCTGAAAAATGCACACATTCTTGTAAATGGAAAATCTGCACAGGTTCTTAGAACACAAACCATTGTTCTCATTTGTAATCGCTTTTCACTACTCTTAGGAAGTGAAACTAGTATGATATTCAAAATTAGAACTGAGGTAAATAATCTGAAATGTGTCTTCACATATTCTGGATAATGCTAGATGGCAACACTAATGCTGAGTGTTGAGATCACTGTATTCTGAACATTTTAAGATTGGTTCAACTCAATGCAGAATTATGCTTACATAAGGATAAATCAAAATCTTGTAGAAATGAATATTGAACATGGCTATTGATATTATTTTTTGGGGGGGGGTTCTTTTTTTAACTCCACATAGGTATTAGAAGGAAAGCCTATCTACGTTGACTGCTTTGGCAATCTGGTGCCACTAACAAAAAGTGGGCAACATCATATATTCAGTTTTTATGCCTTCAAAGAAAATAGACTTCCACTGTTCGTCAAGGTAATGGAATAACTTCAGTTATGGACTGTGGTTTTATTCAGGGTTGGCTCTGGGTTTTCAATACACTTGTCAGTCTGGAAAATGTCCATCCCACAGTTTCCCCACCTTCTCATATAAGAAATACTGAAATAAGTATTTTGTTGATATGAGCAACCACTGCTTTCTGTTGTCTGGTAGGGCAAACCAGACTTTATCGAATACAGTGGTCCCAAATCTGGGTAAAAATGCACTGTATGTCTACTAATCTGTGGCTATATCACTCTCATCAGTGCATGGCATACTTATAGTGATGCATTTCAGACTTCAGTGTTGTGTCTTTTGGAATACTGCTCTCTACCTAATGAGATGAAGGAACAGCTCCATTAGTCCTTATGTTTTATTTTTCCACGTTTGATTGGTCCATTTGCAAGTGCAGTCCTCTGTTTTACAGAAATACATTGTGACAGAAGGAAACACTTATGCAAGGCAGCAAGTGCATTTACATAACTGGGAAAATCCTCTTAATACTCCTGTATTCCAACTTTGCTATTTGCGGTAGTAGATAAGCATTAGATCCCTGATACTAAGTGGTTTGACTGTGGTTCACGGGAAAGCTGCAGATACTGGTCTGCATCACAGACAGGTTGGCTGAATTGTACTGGTGCTGGGCTTACTACTTATCACACCAAAATCATATAAATACAGCTGTAGTTCTTCAACTGGTCTATAGGTATTCTTCAACTCTGGGCCCAATCTTACTCCCACTGAAGGCAATGCAAAACGCCCTTTGACTTCAGTGTGAGCAGGAATGAGTCCTTTATGTATATTTCAAATTATGCTGCTCATCCACTGCCTTCATAGGGTCTCAAGTGGAGGAGCAAGCTGATTGTGATAACAGCTGTAGTGATGCTCTCACTAAAATCCATGTTACTAGCATGGAGACCTACTGGCATGGATCTGCTATGCTTATGGTTACCTCTGACAAATGCACTTCTCTCCTTTCAGAGGGCTTCAGTTGTAGTTTTACTTTTGAAAATTGTCATGTCAGTAGCACTAGAAACTGAAGAACTCAGCCCAGAGAAAAGCACTTTCATAGGCAATGCAGAGCAGATTTCCCCACAATTTCCTGGCAATGGGTTTCAAAGCCATCCCTAGGTGATTGTGCCCGGAGTATTGGGGTAATTCTGTATCACCAACAATGGTGCCAGGGATTACTGGCCTGAGATTGCTAAACCAGTCATTTCAGGTTCTTGTTTAAATTAAAAATGTTTAATAATCTCTGTGATGTAAAATTAATTTAGCTAGTCAGATGTACAGATGGGGATTAATTGAGAAAGTGAACTTTTGGAAAGCATCTACAATTATAGATAGGTTAGTCATAACCAAGGAACACCCTCTTGTGTCACCTCCCCACCACACAGCTCATTATTGTATGAATGTCTGCCTTATATAGAACTGAATCAGCTGTGTTTATGTCACATACTGCTGGCTTCACATGGTTGTGACCCATCCTGCATTTTCTAATACAGTCCTGAAAGTATGTCATGGGGCTCTGCATCCTGTATATTCAGGTTAATAGAAGTATGTAACCACATGGCTATATTTAAGACTAATTTTTGTCATTTGGCCTTGGTGATTAAATCCGTAATGAGGTATAATTCTTTTATTTGTATGTACTTCCCTAGACTGTTTACAGAACTTAAAAACACTTCATATTTGAAGTCCTAAATGTTGCATGTCCAGTTCTGCCTTTCAGATGTGATACACGAGGATCTTCCAAGATTTACTTCAAAGTCTCAGAACATCTCAGGATCTCATATAATTTTTTGTTTCATGGGTTATACAGTGGTCACACTTAAATAACTTGCAGCTTTTTCAGAGATATTCCAGCAGTAGTCTCAATTTTAAGTACACTGAATATGACTTTAATTGCTAAGGTATTTTGAAATAGAAGAAAACTTTTAAGTGTGACCTTTGTCACTCTCTCCCTATAACAGCAGCTAAATGGTCAATTGCTGTCTTTTGTTACTAATGAAGTCAAGAAACAGCAGTTGATGACGATCTACCTAGGAAAATAAAAGTGCATGTATAGATTATGGTGGTGGTATGTGTGAATTTTGAAGGTTTTTCTTTTATAGATTAATTAAAAAATGCCCTAACATCAGTATGTCAGTGAAAAACAGAGTTAGTGCAGGTTATCATGAGAGTGTAGTCACAGTGCAATTACTATCTCAAACTGCATTGTGTGAGTAAGTCATTATTACTTACTTCAAAGTGTCTAAATTATTTTGCTGATCTCTCCTGTTTTTCACATATATACACATACTCAAATATATAACAAACCAGAACAACAACACAATAAACATACATCTACATACATGAAGGAGCTTTTTTCCAGATCTAATCTCTACCTGTAACTAGTTTTGACACTGCATGTGGAATACAGGGGGCAGCTAAAGTACAGATTAAACTTTTATATCTTTGCTGCATTAGGTACGAGACTCCACTCAAGAACCTTGTGGGCGACTATCATTTATGAAGGAGCCAAAATCTACAAGAGGGCTAGTCCATCAAGCCATCTGCAACTTAAATATCACATTGCCACTTTACACAAAGGTAATGTCAACTGTACTGTATCAGAGCTTTATAGAAGTTTTTTGTCTAGGATCATCAGTGTCACAGCACAACCAGGAAATAGGCAGGAGGGCAAAAGATTGTTAAAGACTCATAATTTAGGGCACGTTTTCTATAAACTCAAGTCAGTCTGACATACAGCTGTGGTGGTTCATGTTCACACTGCTCTTCTTCTGTCGCTAGTGCACATCCTCACTAGGAGCGCTTTCACCAATTTAAGAGGGGCAGTGTGGGGGATTGAAAGCCAGAGTTTTCAGCTCGACGTGCGGCTCGCTGCTCCTAACCAGGAGCCTGGCTGCCCCACTCCTGGCTCCCTACTACCCATCAGGAATGGGACAGCCGCACTGGGTTTCTCGACTCCCTGCTCCCCACTGGGAGCATGGCAGATGACCGGACTCCAGGAGCAGAGCTCCCTGCCAGGCACAGTCATGCTCCCCATGGGGAGCAGGGAGTCAAGAGCTCGGGGCGGGCAGCCAGGCTCCTGGCAGGGAGATCTGTGCCTGGTGTCCAGTCGATTGCCCCATTCCCAGCAGGGAGTGGAGAGCCAAGAAGCCCGGTGTGGCTGCCCTGTTCCTGGTGGGGAAATTAGAAGCCCAGGGTGGGCAGCTGTGCTTCCAGTGCAGGATCTGCGCCCAGAGTCCAGTCAGCTGCCATGCTCCCAGCAAGGAACGGGAAGCTGAGAGCCCAGGCAGCAGCCCGGATCGGAGTACAGAGCCGGGAGCTTGGGCAACAGCCTGACTTGGAGTGGGGAGCCAGGACCCTCGGGGGCAGCACGGCTCCCCGCGGGGAATGGGGAGCCTGGGCAGCAGCCTGAGTCAGGAGCCTGGGTGGCAGCCAAGCTTGTAGCAAAGATTAAGCAGCAGCCTGGCTGGGGATCCCGGGAGCTGGCGTCTTGTCAGTTTCATGGCTCCAGTGGACAGAATGACAGCCAATAGATATAAGTGACGCAGTGTCCACAGAGACACTGCGTCACCCTAACTATACTGACATAAGCCCTGTGCCTCTCGTGGAGGTGGAGTTACTATGTTGGTGTAGTGGGACACTTAGGCTATGTGTACACTACCGCGGTAAGTCAACCTATGCTATGCAACTCCGGCTATGTGAATAACGTAACTGAAGTCGACGTACCTTAGGTCAAGTTACTGCGGGGTCTACACCACGGAGGGTTGATGGGAGAAACTCTCCCGTCAACTTACCCTACTCTTCTCATCAGGGGTAGAGTACAGGGGTCAACTGGAGAGTGAACTGCTGTCAATTTGCTAGGCCTTCACTAGACCCACTAAATCAACTGCCAGTGAATCGATCTCAGAGCGTCAGTCCTGGCTATAGTGTAGACCTGCCCTTACATTGGTGGGAGCAAGGCGATAGTGTGTACACTGACATAATTAGGTTGATGTAAGCTGCCTTAGTTGACCTAATGCTGTAGTGTAGACCAGGCCTAAGGGTTTTAGTATTAGCAAGGGGAAAATAAATAGTATTCAAAATGTTTCAGTGTATTTGAATATTGGCACAACCACTCTTGAAAACACACAATGCATATTTGACACATCACTTTGGGCGGGGGGAATATATCAGATTTTGGACCATATATCTTTCTGACCGAATTTCAAATGAATTATTTCCATTCTTTAAGTTTATAAACATACCCTCCATTCTGGGATGGAATAGTCCAAAAAAATAAATCTGGGACACAAGGGATATGCCTAGTCTGATGTGAAGCCCATTGAAGTTAGTGGAAAGACTACCATGGACTTCAGTTGTTTTTGGAATGGGCCTAGGCTCAGCTTGGTCTCCATGCAGAAATTATATTGAAACTAATGACAATTCTGTCCAGTGATAAAACACAGAACTGGAAATCAGTGAGGAGGCCTAGGTGCCATTCCCAACTTTACCAAAGACTTCCTATGTGATAGCGGGTAAATTGCTTAACCACTCTGTGCCCTAGTGCCTTCTTTATAGAAATGGAGTTCCTATTCAAGCCCGCCTCTCACAGGGTTATATAAGAATAAATATATTAATATCTATAATGCATATTACAGTAACTCCTCACTTAACATTGTAGTTATGTTCCTGAAAAATGCAACTTTAAGTGAAATGATGTTAAGTGAATCCAATTTCCCCATAAGAATTAATGTGGGGGAAGGGGGGCTAGGTTCCAGGGAATTTTTTTTCATCACACACACACACACACACACTGTATAAGTTTTCAACAATTTGATACTGTACGCAGCAATGATGATTGTGAAGCTTGGTTGAGATGGGGAAGTCAGAAGGTTGAAGAGGGTGGGATATTTCCCAGGGAATGCCTTACTGCTAAATGATGAACAAGCACTAGGCTGAGCCCCGCCCCTGCTCTGTGGAGATGGGATAAGCGGGGTCAGGAGCAGGTGGGAGGGGGACACCCTGATATTAGCCCCCCACTTCCCCCCCTCTCTCTGCATAGCAAGCAGGAGGCTCCTGGGAGCAGCTCCAAGGCAGAGGGCAGGAGCAGCATATGACAGTGGGGGGAAGGACAGCTGAACTGCAGGCAATTGATAGCCTGCTGGGTGGCTGCTGAATGGGGAACTTAGGGGAGCGGAGAGCTGATAGGGGGGCTGCCAGTCCACTCTGGTTCCAAGCCCCCACCAGCTAAGTCCAATGGGCTGCTCTTTCTCCAACCAGTGGACAAAACAGGCAGCTGCTAAATAACATTATAAGGAAGCATTGTGCAACTTTAAACGAGCATGTTCTCTAATTGATCAGCAATGTAACAACAAAACAACGTTAACCAGGATGACTTTAAGTGAGGAGTTACTGTACATTCCTCATATATAAAGTTCCAAAAAGTTCCAAATATAATTTTATTATTTTATTACCTGGCCATAAGAGGCTTGAAAATCGAGGTATCTTGGAATGGCATTTCCATGTCATTGACCGAACTATTTCATTGTTCATTCATGTTGGACAGAAGTGAAGTTGCAATAGTTAATACACTCTAGAAGATACAGTAGTTATAACAGCATCAAAGCTATTTCCTAAATAGGATTCTAATACAGCAGTAACGTTTTTTGCCATCTGTTCAAAGCTGTCAAAAATCTGCCGCAGTATGCTTAACAATATCATACTTTGCAACTGCTCTCTAACCAGAGCCTCCTCAAAGGGCATATTGATATACCTGGTGAAGGAAAGCAGCTAATAGCAAAGGCAAATAGGAAAAAGTTATTGAAAGTCAGTATTTGCTAATATTTATAAATAGTATATTTGAGCCCAATTGAGGTCCCACTGAAGTCCATGAGTCTTCTCATTCATCTCAGTGAGAGCTGGACCAGGCACTAAGAGGAATTCACCTGTTCAGAGGGCCAGCACAATTCTATTCTATCCTCCTTGTACCTCTCTAATAACCACAGTACCCGAGTGCCTTCCAGTAGCGCATTAAGTCAGACTAGCGTCTGTCTTGTGTGGTTCATTCTTTCTTACCAGATGGGCAGCCCTCTGCCCAGGGGTGAATTTCACCCTTGAAGATTAAACATGATTAGAAGAAATACATTACATTATTGTGAGATATGTTGTAGCCTACTGTAGAAGGTGCCTTGTAGTAGTCAACTGGAGCACCATATTTTTATGTATATGCTGTATGTCTCTGTCATATGCCTTAAGACATCTCATAACACTTTAGTTTTGAAAGAGTTTCTCTATTAATTATTACTAAGTATTTTAAAATATTTACCCATGCTCCCTTAATATACACTGTATGTAGGAGTTCTATGATGTATACATACATTCCATAACAGGATTTAAGACACACTAGAAGCATAAGACCCCACAAGCAGCTTTTCTGTTTGTCATTTGCTTGATGCTGCCACCTTTTATATTTAAACTGACCCTCTGCCATTTTTGACTTGTGACAACTGACTTGCAAAAACTATGCTTTTTACCTACTCTTGCCTGTTGAATTTTGTCAGAAACAATACTTTTCCTATCCTTTTCTTCTCAATATTCTGTATTTTTCCTCCTCTCTTTTTTCCTCTCTTGTTGCATGGCATTTTGGGGCTGAAAGGAATCGGAATCAGACCAAGAGCAGGAAGAAGAGGTAATTTTACTATAATGCCACTTCATCATGGCTCTGCTATTGCTTATTTCTACTAACAAGTGAGAACTAGCATACGTCTTGGAAGACTGAATGTTTTGTCCTTTTGGACATATTATATTGTCCACTGACCTAGTGCTACTGAGATGATCTAATGAGGTTCAGTTAGGAGCACCATTCCTTATAGGTTAATCCTTAGGAAGTTCAATTAAATTCATGGTTGCTGCAAAATGGATGGGTATAAGCGTGCAAAGATTTGTTTTGTTTTTTTACCCAGGGAAAAAAGGTATTTTGTCCAACAATAACTACAAAGGACCTTTTTTTTTCTTGGTATTGCAAAGATTTCAATAGGTGTTTGTAGTCTCAAAGCAGTGGTGCTGGAACAGTTTGTATAGTGGGGGTGCTGAGAGCCATTGAATCAAACTGTAAACCCTGCATATGATGGAAACCACTTCAAGCTAGGAGGTGCTGCTGCACTCCCCAGCACTTCTAGTTCCAGCACCTATGTCTCAAAAACTTGCGGCCTGATTCTCTCTTGTCCCAGAGCAGTGCAGTGCAGAAGATAGAGGGTGGAGTCTAGGTGCTAGTTACACCTCCCTGATTCTCATATAGTTTAGAATTGCTACCAGGCAACTCTGCAGGACCCCAAGTGCCTGTGGCGCATGGCATAGCAGAGCTCTGCTCTGACTCCTTTGGAATAACCCTGACATGCTCTTCTACACAAGGGGAAGAGGCACAAACCCAGATCCAGCATAGTTACACCCATCAGAAAGTTCCGCTATGCCAGGGAAATTCTTAGTGAGGAACTGAAGCCAGATTATGGCCCCTTGTGCCACCTGAATGGCACAAAGGGCTGTAACCCACTTGAGAATCTGGACCTTTTATGACAAAATCCATGTATTTCTGAATTGGTTACTAAAGTCCAGCATACATTTATTAACCCAAAATATTATTTCAGGGGTTCTCAAACTTTTCATCCTAATAGAGAGATTTTCTGATGGGTTAGCTCCTCTTATATTTGCAATCACATTATATCCTTCTGGCAATTACAGATATTTCTTAGGCCCTGATCCTTACATGGGGAAGTAACACTAGAAAAGTATGTATTTTTAGTTGGCTTGTATTGACGGTTACCAGCTGGAAACAGGGAGAGAGCTAAAATCATATGACCCACCCGCACCCTATGGACTACTAACATATTCTCCACGAATCACAGAACAGAGTTTGGAAACCACTATTGCAAGAATTTTAGATAACACAATTATTCAGGTTACCATTTAAAAAACTAAATATTAGGGATTGGAATGATTATAATGGAATGCACTTTAGACCAGATATTCCTCTCCCATTTAAATAATTTGGCCATATTTTCAGAAATGCTCAGCACTTGGCAGGTGACAAGTGAAAGTACGGCCATATTTTTCAAGAGGTTAAAATGCGACTGATCTCTTTTGGAAATCTGGCCCAATTGTGGGTGAGAGTCATTTTTGAAAATCTATCTCCATTTAGCTATCTAATCTGATATTCTGCTTCTGTCAACTGCTGATACAGGTAGGAGTTACAACTCCCTTCCCAACACCCAATAATGTTAGACTCTGAACCATGAAGCTAATTGTTTCAGTTTTTTTAAAATGACCTGCCTGGGCCAATATCCCCATGTAGAATTAAAGTAATAGTTTTCATTGATTTTGTATTACTAAAATTAATTGATATGGACATAGAAGAACACTTGGGGAAATATTGTGAGATTAATTTTCCAAAAATTAGACCAATTTTAGGGAGTCTGTACTTCCCTCCGTACATCTGTGGGATTTCCACTAGCAGTGCAGTAATTACACAAGGACATTGACATTTAAATAGTGGCTTATATTAATCTATAGTTGTTCACCTAAGGTTTACCAATAGTAATGTGACCTACCAGTGATCATAAGGCAGGTCTGTATCACAATTTGTAATAATGTATTTCTGTTCTGATCACTCCCTTGAAAAGCAAGAGATAGCAGATAAAGATAATATTTTGGGGCAACATCTTGCATTTATCCACATACAGAACTCTTATTGGCTGAAATGGGAATTCTTCACACTTACCGAAGACAAACTGTGGGCCCCAGTGTTATATGCAGTATGTTTTTAACATTACCCAATTCCATTCCTTCCATTCATTCTACCAACAGAGGTGACTCTCAGGGTTAAATGGTCAGAGTGTAGCCTCTAATTTTTCCTCACACCGTTTTGGATGTGTAAATTCCATTTACATGTGAGATTCTTTTATTTGTGCACAAATAACAATGCTGGCAGAATTCCACAGACAAAACTGTGAAAATAAAGCCAAAGGCCAACTTTGAAAATTTGCCCCTATATGTCCTTATATATACTGTACTCGTATATATACGCACACCAGTGTGATATTGTAACCATTTCACTTTATCTGTGTTCTCTTTCAGGTTGACGTGACCTCAGAAAAAAGTAAGATTAAAAAAATTATAACAACTGTTTGTATTAAAGCTGGTTAAGAATAAAGAAAAGCATGAAAGAGACCGCAAGCTCTAATTGACATTACTAATAATTATAATAGTTTAAAAATGTAATAGTAAGCAATATAATAGGAATGCAGCTATTCAATTAAATCCATTTTTAACTTATAAATTTATAAGTAATACCATATTAAGACAATTCATCTAAGCATTCACTTTCCTTCAACATCCCTAGAAATCCTGCTATTGCTGTTATGCTTGTATAAATACCCATCCCTCCATTTTTATGTTTTTGTATGTTCATTGGCATAGTATTGTCATGTCATTTTTATCAGAGAAATGACAGTATCACTTTTTAATAAAAGCATCTCTAAACTCCCCAATATACATCATTAAGTTGATTACAAGAAACACAGGCATGTGTAAAAGTGATACTGTCCAAAGTAATCAGGCTGTGTAATCCCCATTACTGTGGTGAAATATGATTGGATATATGGCTTGCTTAAATACCCCCATTATGTAGTGGAGCCTGACAGTTATTAGTTGGAGTGATAGGGATTAATGGTAGTCTAATGAGAATAGACTGGCTTGGTCCTAACCTATACCAAACAAGTGTTCTACTAAATGTCTCCCTTTAATGAAGATGCAAACCCAGACAAATTTATCTGCTCAAGTTGAACAATCCTGTGATGAGAGCTGAGAGCTTTCATATGCAGCAATTTTTCTTACTAACTGCATTTTGGGGGAAAAATGACACTTGACTTGTTTCAGGGTTGTGCCTATCTTTAAAAGTGAATACAATTTAATACAGAGGAAAAAGTTCATTTCTGCCTGTTGTCTTTGGAAGTTTTGCTAGTCATCCATGTGGCACTATACACCAAATTAGAACTAGTTATTTTTAGCACCAAATTCCTGAGATATTAATCTTTCCCATTTCCCCCCTTTTTTTTAATTTATTTATTTAGCACACAGTGTCCATTGTGCAATAAACTCCTTTCTAGTGTGTGAATTTTACAGGATTTAATGGTGATTATTTGCACAATCCAAAACGATCATTTCTCTTTTGCGGTTCATAGCCGAGGCCCTGACGCTGCCAGAAGATCAGACTCCTGTGCCCATGTGGGGTTCCATGCAGACACAGTGCATTGCAAATTTATTTTTTATTTACTGGATTAAAAGATTACTAGAAAGAAGTGAAGCATTTGGAAATCCTAACAAAGGATTTCAAAAACAAAAAACAAGAAAAAACCCATCCCTGATGTACCAACCCTCTTCTTTTGTTGTGGAAACTGAGTGATTTTCATAAGAACGCATAGGCTTTTCAAAGAGCCTGGATGCTTAAAATCCCAGTAAAATTCCATACCAGTCAGAAGCAGCTAACTAGACCTCCAAATCTTTATCAGTACCCACTAACCTGGATCCCTGGGCCTATGTGGAAATCCATGGGAATTATGGCTGCTCCACACTACCTATTCACATTGGACAGTTGGGGTCTTAATGCCAATAATTCCCATGGACTGACAATTTGTCAAATATTATGAGGCGTGCAAGATGTTGAATTTGTCTCAAATGTCTCCAAGCAGTGCTGGAGATTTCACAAGCTTTTCTTTATATTTCATCAAACCTTAGTTGCTCTGTTAGCCTTCTCGTTTACCATAATGGGCATTTGGTAATACTATAAAACAACACAGAGATGACCTGTTAGGCTGTGAAACATAAACATCCAGTTTTACTGTGCCTGCTTCCACAGTGGAGGAATACTCTGAATTCATGAAATATAAAAAAAGTATTGCAACAGAGTGAATATTTTTTTAAACAAATGCCGATATTTGATTGCACAGAATCTTTCAGATAGTTTACTCCATCTTCAATTAATACCTTACAATACAGAAAAATATTACTCTGAATATATTGTAATTTTTTTTAAAAGCAAGAAACATTCATTACATTACAAATAAATAACAGTGGTGCTCTGGACATAACTGACATTATCCTGTACTATTTTATTCAATCAGATGCAGATTTCTTAATAATACTTGTTCGAATTGGGCCCTGTCACAAAATATTCTCCACAAGCAACTATGCCATATCCTGAGCTGCCTACAATCCTATACTTCGTATATTGGTTGTGGAGAATAGCTAATACTTCACCACAGTATGCTGTGTTTTATTTTCATGTATTATTTTAATTTATAACCATTCTCCACCTACTGCTTTTAAGTAAGGCTACATACCCAACACCTTTGCTTTGCATGGAAATAACTTGGCTTGCATAAACTGTATGTGTGTCCAGTGTGAGTGTCTGATTTTTGGTTGCCATACATTACATTTTTTGAACCTTTAAATTCACATTTAAGTTGATTCACGGTTATTTTTATTTTCCCTTCTTTTTTTTTCCCGTCTCTTTTTTTATCCTCTATCTATACGTTATTTGTCAATGAGGATGTTCCAAGGAAAGGACCATACCTCTTGAAGCAGAAGAATGTTTGTTTCATTGTTTAGGTGTGAGATCCCCTTAGATGAAATGCCGGTTTGCAGCTGATTCAGATCTCTATATATTTGATCAGACTTTAGATTACCGCAGAATTAAATACACATAAATACAGATTTTTTTATTTTGATTAAGAAAAACAAATGCATACTTCTACCCAAATATTATTCTGACAGTTTGCTACCACTGGCTTTCACTTAGAGGAAATCGACTTTCAACCAATTTTAATGGGTTTTTTTGTTTGTTTGCTTGCCTTTTTTCTTTCTTTTTTTTTGCTTTTTTCTGTTGTTTTTTTTAATTTGAACATTGATCTATAACATCCAAACAATCTTGAGATGTCTATCTGTGTAATTTCACTGTGTTCCCGCATTGTTTTTTATTTTTAATTTTTGTTATTGTTGTAATTTTTATGTTGTCCTGATAATTTGGTTTGTTGAGCTTTGGTGGTGTTGTATGTGTGGATGTGCAATAGTGGGAAAATTAAGCAAGTTATTTCCTGCCCATTTTCCTTTTCAGTTTTTTTTCCTGTTAGCTTTGCTTTGCTCTTGTATCCTCAGATCTTGTGGATCCACCATGCCCAGCCCATTTTGTTGACCTTCCTACCAATGCAACCAAAGACTGTCATTTTCAGTCCTGATTACATTTTTCAATCTCTATTTTTGATTTCCATTTTACTTTCAATGTTTTTCATTCACATCAAAGATGATGACGAGACAGAATCTACAGAAACATCTATCCTGAAAAGCCACCTGGTTAATGAAGTCCCAGTACTAGCCAGTCCAGACTTGCTATCTGAAGTTTCTGAGATGAAACAAGATTTGATCAAAATGACTGCCATCTTGACAACTGACCCTTCTGATCAGTCAGGTTCCATTAAGGTGAAAGATCTTGGGAAAGCCACTGAAGAAGAGCCAGGAGAGCCTTTTGAAATTGTGGAAAGAGTGAAAGAGGACTTAGAGAAAGTAAATGAAATTCTCAGACGTGGAACCTACACAAGAGAAGACCATATACTGCCGAGGTCCCATTCTGGACGAGAGTTAGTGGAAGAGGAATGGGTTATTGTCAGTGATGAAGAAATTGAAGAGGCCAGACAAAATGCTCCTTTAGAAGCCATTGAACCAGCCTGTATAGAACTTAAGATAGGAGAAGGAACAACAGAGATAAGAAAGAAAGACATGACAGGAATGGTAGACTATCTTACCGAGGATTTAAAAACCTATGTATCTCTTCATGAGGTGCAGCCACAAATATTCCAAGAAGATTTAGTAGGAGAGAGATTTGAAGCTGTTGTTATAAGCAGGGGTTCTGAAAAAGGAGGACAGGGCTCTCCAACAGTTGAAACTCAAGGTACACAGGAACAACGCAAACCAGCCCTGGAAATTAAAAAACCAATTAGGAGGAAATTAAAAGATAAACAAAGGCAAAAGGAAGGAGAGGGAGAGACACAAAGCAGTGAAGAACCATCAGGACTAACAAAGTTCAGTTCTGAGGAGTCATTAGATGATGAGCCAGGTTTAACACCTGCAGCTGTTCCTAATGTTAGCGCTGTATCCCCTGTAATAGAAGAAACGCCTATTGGCTCCATAAAAGACAAAGTAAAAGCTCTTCAGAAGCGAGTGGAAGATGAACAGAAAGTACGTTCAAAACTGCCTGTCAGAATCCAACCAAAAGAAATCACTACTGAGAGGCCTGTTAGAAGGCCAGTGCAAGCTAAAAAAATAGTGCACAAAGCACAGCCACCTGTTTCACCCTCAGCTAAAACAGAAAGACTTGAAGAGACTATGTCAGTCCGGGAGCTGATGAAAGCCTTCCAGTCAGGGCAAGATCCATCCAAGAATAAATCTGGACTGTTTGAGCACAAAGCTATCAAACAAAAGCAGCAGCTCTCTGACAAAGAACCAACTCAGAGAGAAGCAGTTTATTTAGAACGTGAAACAGAAGAGGTACCACCACCTAGGAGAACAAACAAAAAAGGTAGCCCGCCAGCCAAACAAACCAGAGTCCTTAAGATAGATAAAGATTCCCCATCAAAAAAAGGACCAAAAGCTTCTTTTGATTACGCTAAAGAGGAGCCTGTAGATAAGGACCAGGTAAAAGAACAGAGCTATAAAAGAACTGAACTTTCCTCTCCAGTATTTGATGAAGAAAGTTCCAAGGAGGCAGCAATTGTGAAGGAAAGTACAGCTGAAGATGACCAAGGAGACACTGACTTCCAGATCAGCCCGGACAGAAAAACCTCAACTGACTTTTCTGATGTCATTAAAGAAGAGCTTGAGAATAATGACAAGTACCAGCAGTTCCGACATCTTTCAATCACTGAGGAGGGAGAACTTCACTTAGAGCAAGTACTGACCAGTCCTTTCAATGTCACCTTCCCATCAGAGTATGTGAAAGATGGCTTCCTACCTGCTCTCTCCTTGCAAAGTGGTGCTTTTGATGGTAGCTCAGAAAGCCTTAAACATGAAGGTGTAGCAGATTCTCCTGGTAGCCTACTTGAGGGAACCCCTCAGATCAGCTCTGAGGAAAGTTATAAGCATGAGGGTCTGGCAGAGACTCCAGAAACAAGCCCTGAAAGTCTGTCTTTCTCACCAAAGAAAACTGATGAGGAAATTGGAGAAACAAAAGAATCCACTACGGTGCATAGAGCAGCAGAGACATGTTCGCCAAAGGAACTCTCGCCAGTGAAAGGTGAAAGAGGTCTTGCTGCAGAACAGCTAACTGCAGATACTGAAGCTATCAAATCTCATTCTGATCATTTATCAGAACAGGTACCTTCAGCCCCTGAGAAAGGGGCAGGCAAACTTACAGATAGTAGCTCAGCTTCCATTATGAAAGATGTTAGCAGTGCAAAAGAATCCAAAAGCACTGAACACACATATGTAACTAAATCTTCTGAAATGTCTGACAGCTGTTTAGAGAAAGATATGACAGGTGAACATCATGTTGTTAGAAGTCCCCAAGGGTTGGAACTTTCCCTTCCTAGTCATCACAGTGAAAGCTTTAGTCCAGTGGCAGATGAATCCCTGGCTATAAGTCATAAAGACTCATTGGAAGCAAGCCCAGTGCTGGAAGATAACTCATCACACAAAACACCCGATTCCCTGGAGCCTAGCCCTATGAAAGAGTCGCCATGCCGTGATTCACTTGAAAGCAGCCCTGTAGAACAAAAAACAAAGGCTGGCATTCTTACAGGACAGGTTCCCCTTCAGTCTTTCCCTACCAGAGCAGAAATGTTCCCAGAGCTGGCATCTATGCGTTCCAGAATTCTCCGCGACCCTGATGGAAGTGCTGAAGATGACAGTTTAGAACAAACATCCCTCATGGAGAGTTCTGGGAAAAGTCCTCTTTCACCTGACACTCCTAGCTCTGAAGAAATTAGCTATGAAATTACACCCAAATCTGCAGACTCGCAGGCACTGTCAAATATATCTAAGTCAGCCACAATCCCTGAAGTCAGTGAAGAACCAGAGGATGATTCCGAAAGTGAACCAAAGAAGAGGCTCACTCCGGAAGAGGAGATGTTTAAAATGGTGACCAAAATAAAAATGTTTGATGAATTGGAACAAGAAGCAAAACAGAAAAGAGAGTACATAAAAGATAAAAAGCAAGAGGAATCTTCAATTCCTGATTCAGGTGTTACATGTGAAAATGAAGTACCAGAGCCAACACCCATTGAAGAAAAACATATACCTACAGTAGTGATGTCTTCTGCGGACACTAGAAAAAGTTCTTCCTCTTCTGAAAGTGAGCCAGAATTGACTCAGCTGAAAAAAGAAGCTGACTCAGGCCTCTTAATGGAGCCTGTAATTCGAGTGCAACCTCCTTCACCACATCTATCTGTTGTAGATTCCAGTTCCAGCCCTGAAGAAGCAGGATTTCAACCTATTGACCCCAAACAACATGTTTTCAGGATGGAGTATAAATCAGAATCAGATAAGCCAATAAAGGGAGACAAAGAGGAACCATCTGAGTTTGGTGATAGCTGTAAAGCTTCTACTGAAGAATCAAATATTTTTCACTCTGATGCTGGTATCATAGCAGAAACTGATGAATCAAAGTGTTGTTATAGTACAGATGAAAGTGAAACAGTTAGCCCTAATGGCCCAGTGATCCGACTTGATGGTGCTTTCTATCATGCAGTTGGTGACGATGCTCAAAAAGAAGTTTGGGTTCATCAGCCATTCCCAGCACTACAGCAACACCATGCTTCTCAGAAACAGACTGATGCAGCAGGAAAGTTAACACACGAAGACCTCAGTGCTTCAGGGGATGCGTCTGGGAAAGTATATGGTCCCTTTGGACATGATACTTCTCATAGTTCTGCATCACAAGATGATGCATTGGCTGAAGATGTTTCCCCTGTATGCTCTACTTTGGGAAGTGGTTTGACAAAATTGGACAAAGAGTTTGAGACATGCCAACGTGTTTCTTATAGTGAGGAGTCTTCCACAGAATATTCATCCCTTACCACTATAAAGGATGAATTTGAAGGCTATGCAGCAGATACTGATGAAAGTGGTGCTCCACGTATAACAAGCCCATATGAAAATGTCCCTTCTGAACATTTTTTCACTATCTGTGAAAGTAGGATAGAAACTGATACAAGGCAGATGACAAGTGCATCATCCAGAGATGGTCATTCTGCTGAAGTAGAAACAACGATTGAGGAAACATTAGTGGCAGGTTCCCTTAGCAGACATGCTCCTTCAGGTGAAGATCAAAGTTCAGAAGAGGTGTATATGGAAATAGAGTCAAAACAGAAAATATCAACTTCAGTGCCTTCAACAGCAGACCCCACAGCATTAGATCAAACCGCCCTTCAGTATATAAAAGATGAAGCTGAAAAACTGATCAGCCAAGTGGTCATCACCAAAACAGATGTGGATTCTGACAGGTGGAGTGAAATACGTGAAGACGATGAAGCTTTTGAGGCACGGGTGAAAGAGGAGGAGCAAAAGATTTTTGGTTTAATGGTGGACAGGCGGTCACAGGGTACAACGCCTGATACCACACCAGCCAGGACACCCACAGAAGAAGGGACACCAACTAGTGAACAAAACCCTTTTCTCTTCCAGGAAGGAAAGTTGTTTGAAATGACTCGAAGTGGAGCCATTGACATGACCAAAAGGAACTATGCAGATGAAAGCTTTCACTTTTTCCAAGTGGGGCAGCAGTCTCAAGAAGAAGTTTCTTTATCTGATGAAATGAAAGAGGCTGCAGAGATGGAATCTCTTAAACTAGAGAGATCAGCAGCTCCATTTGCACCTTCAGAATCAGATGAAACTGATATACAGGGAAAAGATGCACTTACAATAGCATCACCAGTATCTGAGCCTCCTGATAAATCAGAGGAAATGACTAGCACAGGTGTCAGTGTGGACACTACAAAAGCTGAACTTAAATCTAGAATTCCCATTAAAATGGGTATTTCAGTTTCTTCAAAATCACCAAAGAAAGAGACTGCTGCCTCTGAAGCTTCTGAAGTAGATCCCTTCTCCAAGGTGGAAACTGATGATGCATTTGACAGCAGTCAGGTGCCTTGCCCTATCTCTCCAGAGCAGTCTGTGATAGATGTACAGTTAGAGTTTTCCACAGTCACTCGGTCTGTGTATTCTGAACAGGATGATGAGTCCCCAGACTCTTCACCAGAGGAACAGAGATCTGTGATTGAAATCCCTACTGCTGTCCTTGAGAGCAGTGTGCCTTCTTCTGAAAGCAAATCCAAAATTCCTGTCAGAACAACTCCTGCTGCACTGCAGTCATTGCAACAATCAGAATATGAGATCCTGCCCTCAGATGGCTTTCTGGACAGCTTGCAAGATGAAATAAAGGATGACCAAACAAAACCAAAGTCTAAAATTCCTGTCAAAGCAGCTTTCCAAAGAGCCGAGCAACAGTGTGCATACACAGAAACATCTGTCCAGAAGCCACAGTCACCCAAAGCTCTTGATATGACATGCAAACTATCTATGAAACAAGATAATCGAAGCAAATCTGAATCTGATGCAAGTATTCCCATGAATCTAAAGACTAGGCGTTCAATAAAAGCTAGGAGTTATGCTGAGGTTGAAGCAGAGACCAGAGAGAGGGTGGATGAGATTAAGCTTGAGCTAGAATCAGATGATGTGACAACAGCAAGATCAAAGATATTTTCATCAAGACTGCCAGTTAAAAGCAGAAGCACCACAGCTTCCCAGAGTACTGTTAGTCCCACAAAAGAACATAAGGACTACTTTTTTGACCTTTACAAAAACTCCATAGAGTTCTTTGAAGAGATTAGTGATGAAGCTTCCAAGTTAGTGGATAGACTTACCCAGTCAGAAAGAGAACAAGAATTAATTTCAGATGATGAAAGTAGTAGCGCCCTAGAAGTTTCTGTTATTGAAAATGTGCCATCCACTGAGACTCAGCATTCAATTCCTGAAGACATCTTTGACACCAGGCCCATTTGGGACGAGTCCGTTGAGACTCAGATTGAGCGTATTCCTGATGAAAATGCCCATGACCGTGCTGAAGGTATTTGCCAGCCACTGGGATTCCTAGTGTTACGCATGTCATGAATTTTATAATTCTTTTGTGTGTGTGTGTGTGTGTGTGCGTGCGCACACACGAGTGTGTGTGATTTGTGCATCATTTTCTTTGAGCTTTCTGTGATTGTTAGTGCGTTTGTGTAAGCTGTGTTTGTTATTGTATTGTGTCTATATTTTCTTGTCTGGGAAACAGTCTCAAGATTGCACACTGCGAATGCTTATGGAAAGTGTTAACACAATAAGCAGAAAATCCTTTGGTAAAAATGTGATATTATTTTGCCTTTAACTCAACTGATTATTCAGGCCATGCTAGTTTTGACTTTTGGTTTTCCTTGATCCTAGATTGACCTCGTATTTTTACTAGTGATAAAATATTTCGGCAAATAAACGTGCACTGTTTTTGCAACTGGGATAGGTGCATTTTTTTTCTTTTGCAGTTTGAGGCCTCAATACTGTTTCACATTTTAAAAATCATTAAACTTCGTTTTTTGACAGCCAGTTTCTCAAGAATGCTCCACATTTCACCAGTAACTTAATATAGTGCATAGTGATTGGTGGTGGTTTTTTCCCCCAATAAATGTTAACTTTTATATAATATCATTGAGTAGCCTCAAGGAAAATCCAATAGCTAAAACTTATAAACATGTACATACATCTGTATTCCTGTAACTAACTATTGAGATTGTAGTTTCATGAAATCCATGGGAAAACCAAAACTTCAACTCTGCTGGTCTCAAACTGGATGTGGGGATGGGTCCTTATACTTTTATCACTGAAATATATAAACACTGACAAGTGGAATCTTGTCTTTCCCAGGCTTTCTTTGTAAATATCCTGGGTTATTCTTTGAATTCAGTTGTAATAATCTTTAATGAAATAATCAAATAAAATATATTGCTAAATACCAAATACACATTGTAATTTGAAATTCCTTGTGATTGAATAACATTTTCTTTAAAATAATAATAGATCAAAATGAACACATTTCAGTACATTTTTTACTTCTCTTCTCTTTTGACTAAAGAGAGCATGGAAGAAACACAGTTTTTGTCCCAGTAACAGTTGGTCCTCTCCTCTTTTGTTCTAGATATAAGGGGGCTTATTGTTAAGTAGAAGCCTAAGAATAACTTTTTGGCTGAAATGGGTACAGTAGACATTTACATCCTATTTTGGCATCTACACGAGTAGTCTGATTTTCAAAAATGCTGTCCAGCCAAAACTCCAATTTGAAAATCAGGCCTTTTTTGGCACCTGAATAGGGCTGTAAAAGCCTAATGTTAGGTATCGATTTTTAAACACTTAGCCACAGTTTATGGAGCTCCAGAGCAGTTAGAAGAAGAAGAATGCTTTCCTTTCTTGAGATACATCAGTTTTGTAGCTTCTCCTTGACTTGTTCGTAGACAACTTGTGGCTGTTCTGTTTGACCTTATTTAGATCAACAGGATGATCAAGGAAGAACAGAGGAAAGACTGGCACACATTGCTGATCATCTTGGATTCAGCTGGACAGGTAAACTGCATGTAATCTCTTTCAGATGAAGTATGTTTATTCAGAATTGGGCTTTTCTTCAATTTCTATGCTTCTGCCAAATGTCGTCTTTATTAATGAAAGACAGTTCTCCAATAGCTTATAGAAACTAGGGTCTTCTCAGGATATTGATGAAATTATGACCTTGCAGTAAAGAAAAGGAAGAGTATGGGCCAGATTCTAGACTCTATGGCGCCTCACTCTATGGCCAGCATAAGAATGGCACAGAACCAACATACATAAAACAATATCACTCCTCCTTGCATCCCCCCAGGACTCTGGTTAGAGGCCATATCAGGGCAGGTGGGTATGTGGCCAGAGCAGCCTGTGCACTGGCAATTCTGGGCTGTAGAGCAGCCACAGGCAGCTGAGTAAGTCTTCCATAAATGAGAGCAGCCCACCTTTTTTTTTTCAGAACTGATGGCAGAGTTTGGGGAGATGAAAGGGGCCATATTTGCAACAGTGATTTTATCTGCAGAAACCCATGCCAGGGTGAGACAGATACATCATTGGTGAAGAGGCCAAATTGGAACTGAGTGAAATTAGTAATTCTGCTGCTGGAAATCAGTTGACAACAAGCGGAATTTAAAGAGAATGAGCTGTGCATAGTTCTCTGTCCTGATCATGGCTCAGTGCCATTTGCTGCATTGTCGTAATAGGAATCTTACATTGGCCAGAGACAAATCTGAGTGTAGAAGCTTGCAACTTTGTAGTGTAGACCAGACCCAGTGTTCTGCACATTCCTTGCCCTCCTGCTGCACAGAGAGGAAAAGGGTCACTTCGTATCCCAGCATAGTATTGTAAGGGCAGCTCACCATCTTGCCTTTAATTTGGTCTTTTTTCATCACAAACTTTGTTTTGGCCATACACAGCAGTGACAAACCTGAATCCTGAGTGGTTATAATAGTCTAATGATGGCAGCAGAGCAGAATGTCTGCCTGAAACCTGGAGGTACACACACAGATAGTGGCAAAGCTTCTTCTTCTTCCCTATTTTACTTTGGGGGTACAAGGAAATTGTTTTTAGGAAAAGTCCTGCATGACTCACAGATCTAAGTCTAATTTGTAGCTAGAGTGCATGTGCAAAATTTGTTTTTCCATATGTATTCTAGCTGGTTACATTTTGTTTCAAAATTCCAAAAGGACATGGATTTACAAAATGGATTTATTCAGGGCTAGATTACGCAATCTGGGGCCTTTGGTACATCACTTCATGGGACCCACTATGCCCCTGCCATTCAGAATGGCTGTGGCAGGGGGTCCCCCCTTCTCTCCCAGAGAGACAGAGGCAGTGACATGGGCCCGATTTTCCTGCCAGGAATGGCAGCAGGGGTTCCCCAGTATTTACCCCAGCTGCTTGGATGAATTGGCCCAAACCCATGCTCTCTTCTGCTACACTCTTATGTTGAAGAGGTATCGGCAGGAGCCTCCCACTAATTCCAGATGTAGTTCCCTCTCTCAGAATTATAATTTGAGGCTATCTGCCAACACAAGCAGACCTGGCTACACTGATTACTCTCAGTTCACATGTTCAAACTTTTCTCTCAAACCATAAATCCTAGAAACATTGGGGTTTTTTTTAATCGAAATGCAAAGATTCTGACCATCACATGTCCATACAGGCCTCTAGCATTTATGCCTTAATCCAGCCCTGGACTCAGTGCCTGCAAAATGTGTCAGCATTTAAAATTAACCAGTTCTTTAACTAGATTCAAAAAGCTTCAGATACTAAATGGAAATTGGGAATGATGGATTCTGGAGGATTTGGTGATCTCTAAATAAAAATGTCTCACCCTAATGTCTGTAGGTATGGCACATAAAATGGAGAGAAGTTTGGTGTCAGGGAAAGTAATCTCTGTGGCTGCATCTGCCAGCCCCAAAAGGGGCCCAAGCTAACAACAAAAGTGAAAGACTTTACAAAAAATGGCCTCTTGTTCACAGAATTAGCAAGAGAACTGGATTTCACAGAAGAGCAAATTCACCAGATCCGAATTGAAAATCCAAATTCACTGCAGGACCAGAGCCATGCACTTCTGAAATACTGGCTTGAAAGGGATGGGAAACATGCTACAGGTAAATTTTCAGTTATTGCACGAATTGTACTTTCCCAGACTAGGAGGGCTAGACATGTGCTCACCCACAGTCACACAAAGGGAATATAGATAAAGCTTAGAAGAGTACGAAGGCAACTGACCAAATAATGTACTTTCATAGCACAAGATTTTGTGTTAAAGTAAGTTATTTATCACAGCGCATTTGGAAGGTAAAAGCATAAAATCTCACAAAAGGCAGAAATAAGTTATCCCACTTTAAGTACCTTAGGGCCTAGATTTGCAAAGGTATTTATGTACCTGCCATTGATTCCAATGGGAGTTAGGCCCCTAAATATCTCTGACCATCTAAGCCTTAAATCCTACATTACCCAGCCAGGCAGAAAAATGTGCATTAGCTGAGGAAGCTTTCTAACCGATGATGTTAGAATAATTCATGCATGCAACCTTTCCAACATATCAGGTTTTCTATAATAACATTAATACAATTTTTTCATTCTATCCCTGGGTTCTTTTCACACACGAGGTATCTGCATTGTATGTATGATAATGCTGTTTGAATATCTTACGTATTTCTGTGATTTGGGACATTGGTGGCCCAGGAGTGTATGTGAGACAGACCTCTCAGCTCAACTAAATGGTGTCTTTCTAACATCACAGATACAAGTCTTACCCAGTGTCTAACAAAAATCAACCGAATGGATATTGTTCATCTAATGGAGACCAGCCACATGGACTCTGTGCAGGGCCATGGCGCTCGCACCTATGCAGAAATTGAACAAACGATAGGACTGGATCATAGTGAAGGTAGATGCTTCCTGATGTTAACCCTTCACCTTTTCCAGCAAGTTACACACTGACAAAGTGATCTCATCTGCACACTAGATTCCGTTCTCAAATGGGTAGTTAGGAGACTCACCTAAATCTTCCATTGTACTTGTATAGTAGTAGCATCTACCTTTAAAATCAGGACAATTTAATAATGAAGAATGTAGTTGAAATAATACGTTTAATCAAACACCTACCATAACCAGTTCTTGTAATGGAAGTAAATGAACCTTTGCAGAAATTATTGTAAACTCTGGGGCAATCTGTTCACAGTTATACAGTACAGGTGATTTCATGGAAATCAATGAGATTGTGCCCATTTAAATGAGAGAAAAGTTTATCCCACATTTAAAAATACTTTATGTAGAATATTAAAACAATATTTGTTTCATAGCTTGGAAGGCCTCTGAATACAAGTGTCCATGGTATAAACTGCATTTGGTGCTGTGATTTCGTTGGATTTCAAAAAGAGTGGCAGTCATTAGATGGAAAGACATTTAAGAAACACCAAGATGTTAAACAAAGTGGTATTCTCACCATTCTTTGTATTAAATATGAATATAAGGTCCTTATTTAAAGATCCTATTCATTAGAGTAAGAATGTTAACTACAATTTCTTGATCAAATTCCAATTCAGGTAATTACATTCTTCTCACCTAAATTCCTCCTGCACTTTTAGTTGGCTAGAGTATTCTTCAGTCTTCAAAACATTGTTACTGAGCACTTTAGAACTCTGTGAGTGAAGCAACAATCTACATATCCCTGATATACTTCAAAGGGCTATTGTGGGTCTGAATTAATATTTCTGAAGTGCTTTCAGCTCATTCAATGGCTGTTATTTTAGATAGGGAGCCCATTTGTTTTGCAGGTTACTGTAAAGCAAGGTGTGTGGCAATCCTAGTGATAAGTCCAACATTTCTCCAACTACCTTAATCAGTTTCTTCATTTTCCACTCACTGTGCACTTATAAACCGTCCACAGCCCATGATACATTGAGGCTTTGAGAAAATGTTTCTTCTGCCTATTGAACCTCTGACTTGGAGTGGCAAGATCATCACACTTCCCAGGGAGCATTCTAATTGTGGTTCTTTTTTAACTCATTCCTAGGATTTTCTGCACTGCAGGAGGAACTGTACAGTCCAAGACACAAGAAGGAAGAGGAGCATTATAAAGAGAGTGAGCCGTTTGATCATCCTCCCATTGTCTCCGAGGAAGACACTTCTGTCAGTTACTCTTCCTTTCAGGAGGGCACTCCCAGGACTGAGACAGACATATCAGTTTCAGAGCTCCTGCGACAAGCACACAAAGAGCGAGTGCAAGCTGAGTTCTCCGGGAAACCACAGGATCTGCCAGAAGATTCATCAGCTGCACAACAGGAGTACTTGTAAGCATCAAAAGATGGCTGGTCAAATCCATAACCGATCACATGATGAACAGAAATGTACTTTTATTTATTTTGTATAGCTTTAAGGATATGCGTCAGGGTTTAAGTTAATCTCTCATTATTTGAGATGAGGATGAAATCTATGTGGGGTTCTGTATACAGGAGAGGAAACTCAACAGGGTCAGGAGAGAATCTAGCCCTGAATAAATCCATTTTGTAAATCCATTATTAGTAATAAGGAATAATTTTGTCTCTGTAATTACAAAAGAAAAGAAGATGTAGGCATGAATGGGTGGAATTATTTTGGAGGGCTGTTTTATTGATTGGGGTCCGAGCAATTTTTAAATGACAATTTTGCAACAATTAATACAGTTGAGTTATATTTTAGATGTTAAAACTAATAGTAATAATTCCCTTGATAGAAAGGATCAATGGCAGAAGGGTGGCATTGGTTATTCGCACATTGTATCTTTTACTTTCAGACAAGAATTTTAATTCAGAACACTAACCACTCTTCCACCATAATCTTTATTTGCTAAACTCATAACTATATGAATAACAAGAACTGTATGTGAAAGGTGAACTTCAGATAGTCAAAGAAAAAGGGTGTTTCAGGACTGCTTAAAGTAACAATACACTTTAAAATTATAGGCCCAGAGGGAGCGCACAGCACAATTTAGGGTTGTTGGTTGTGTGTAAAGGTAGCTTTGACCCACGTTTACACTCATTTGATCTTGGTCTGGCTCTGTGCTGGGAGTGCTGCTCTAACTTATGCTGAGAAGGACCAAAAAAAAGGACTTGGATTTGCTTAGAGATAGTAGACTGGAAACATTTGCAGAAGACAATATGCTCAAGTACAAATACTTACAGTATACAAAATACTGAGTATGAAGTATAGATTTGTTGAAGTTATTTTGGTGATGCTTAAGATTATTTTAAATATTGTGTTCAGTGACAGTCGTAATATTTTGAAGAGGATAGTATTGAGATTGAATAGATGTAGCAATGGCCAGGGAGAAATGATTCCAGCCTTTGATGTACAGCATGAATTTGGAAAAAAGATTGTCTAGACTTGACCTAAATAGGGTATGAAAAAAATAAGAG
Source organism: Mauremys mutica (assembly GCF_020497125.1). Taxonomy (NCBI): domain Eukaryota; kingdom Metazoa; phylum Chordata; order Testudines; family Geoemydidae; genus Mauremys; species Mauremys mutica. The sequence goes on along the minus strand of NC_059076.1, from coordinate 31,460,846 downwards.
AGCCGGGGGAGAGGAATCATATAATGCTACAAATGGTATTGAAAGAAAAAAAACTACTTTGAATTAATGGGAATAATCTTTCATTTATATTGAGACAATATTTTGTTAAAGTATAGCCATTTGGAGCCAAATAGTGTAACCTTTACCAAGACTTGTAAATGTTTACTCATACAAATAGTCCCATTGACTTCACTCGGACTGTTCAGATAAGTAACTACTCACAATGGCGAGTAGGGAGTTTACAATCTGGGACTTAATTTGTAATTTTTCATAATCTTATTTTTCCAAATCCAGAAAGGATTAAGTTTTAAGGAGAAAAGTCACAAATTAAAGCTGTCTATGGGTGTTGGCTCCAGAGCAAAGAGTTGGATTCTGCTCTCACCTTTTCTCCCCTGTGTAATTCCACTGACACTGACGGAGTTGCTCTTGATTCATATGGATGCAAATGAGGAGAGTCAATCCCAAAGTAACATTCCAGCAAATGAAGTGCCTGATCCTGCTCTCCCAGTAGTGTAAATCAGGAGTGAGTCCCATAGATGTGTGGAGTAAAATTGGGGCGAATGGGAGGAGACTCAGACTTGAACTGTTTCCATAATTTTTCATGATAAATATTCACTAGGTGATAAGCAGAACTAAACCTCTGAAGTCACCATTATTCCCAAGCATATGATAGCACAATTTGTATGTATGTAGGTTTCAGTTTTATTGTTTACTCTTTTTAGTTCTTTTGTTTTAAATGGTTTATACTAGCAACTAAACAGCAGTGTTCACTTGTGAAAATAACTTTGCAAAGAAATTAGTTCATGGAGTATGTAACCTCACTTAAGCAGAGCACAAATGTCATATTTACGGGGTTCATCATAGAATGTTTTGTAGTTAGCTCCTTGAATCTGTAATCCACAGTGTCACAACTCCAGAAACAGAAGAATCCATAGCACCAAAGGCTGAAAAATCAGCAGGCTTTGCAAAGGAAAAATCTAAAGGCTTCACCACAGCTTCTGAAGAGCATGCGATGCCATATCTTCAGACTCCATCGTCCAGTGAGCGAGGTGACTCTCCCATTGCACAAGAACTTGAGGACCTCCAGCTCTCCCAAGAAGAACTTTCCCCAAGGAGAACTAGTCTAGTTATAGTGGAGTCAACTGATGAACAGCCAGCAAAGTTTGAAAGACATTATGACGATGAATCTTTTGAAAAGGTAAATACTAACCTCCCCCCCCCACCCCATCGTCATAAAATATTTGTTAAGGAAGAGCAAATTTCCTTTGTCTGGAGTCTTTGGGTTATTTAATCTTTGTTTTATTTTGTCTTAAGCGGATGCTGACAAAATCAGCTCTCATGGGTATCTTTAAGCATGATGTGACAAATTTAGCGCTGACGTAAGCATGAACAACTTGCATTGATGACAATGGGAGCTGTGCCCACTGACATCAGGATTGAATATGATCTTTAGAATGAGACGCATTGTCTGAGTGCAGGCCCGTGAGATAGGCACTCCTGTGTTCTAACTCCAGCTCTGCTGTGACTCCCTCTGTAGCCTTGGGAAAGTCACTTAATTGTTTTGACTCAGTTTTCCCATGAGTAAATGATCCTTTCACATGGTTGTTACAAGGATTAAGTATTAATCTATATGGAGGTTTTGAAGCACTATGATCTGATTCTGCAACACTTATTCTTGTTTAGCACTTATGCAAGTGGTGCCACTGAAGTCAATAGGACTTCTCATATGAGTGAGAACTACTCTGTCTCAATAAGGGTTGCAGAAATAGGCCCTGCATAGGGGGAGAGCTGGAAAAGAGAAGACAGTCATGAAAGCGAAAGGAAAGAATGACTGACAGTGTCAAAAGCAGTAAAGAGGTGAAAGGGCCATAGTGGCTCTGAAATTTGACCAAGAAAAGGTTGTTAGGCAGATGAGAGTAGGTTTAGGATGGGTTGGAGAGAATCTCAGGGCAGTGATGGTAGGTGATGTGTTAAGTGAGGTTAGAGGTATGGGGGAGAAGTGAAAGTTGGTGGGAATCTGAGAGGTGGATGGCTCATTGGTGGGTTTTTGTTCATTTGTTAAGACAAGGGAGCCTCTCCCCTGCCCCAGCATGTATTGTCAGAAGCAGGAGGAAGAATGAGAGTGAGACATGGTGGGGTGGGAGGAGAGCTGTCAGTAGGGATTGGAGGCATTGAGACAAGAAGGTTAGAGGTGAGAAAGCCATCAAAGTCAGAGGAGAAGGAGAAAAGAATGATAATGGAGCAGAGGACAGATCTCATCAGTAAAGTTAAAGGACGGAAATACAGTTCTGGATTTGTTGTCTTAAGCTGATAATGTATTTTGCATTTTCACATCCAGCTAGGGCTGGGAAGTCTCAGAGTCAAGATAGCATTAAGTAAGGTAGCAGTGAGAGGGCTCGGCATAAGGGAAAGTGGGTTCCGGCTCTCCCCTGCCACTATACCAAGAGAAGGAGGAATAGCTTTCCTGGCTCTCCTCAAAGACAGTCTTGCACTGGAAAAAAAATTAGTGAGTGTTCATAAGATCAGATTTAGCAAACCTTTTCTGAACATCCTAAAAAGGTACTCGTCATCGACAATTCAAAGATTTGGCGCTATGCTTATTTGGCTTGGAGTAGTACATCCAGCACTACTAAATGCATTACCAATGTGTCAAAAGGCAACCAAAAAGCAAGTTAGAGCACACTTGTATGGGTGTATAGCTAACTTAGAGTGCAAAATTTATTAGTTCCAGACCATTTTGGTGCACCTTGGACTGAATTCCATTTTTGCAGTTTGAAAAAACTGAACACACAGGGCTAGATCAGTTGGTATAAATTTGCTTGATGCCAGTTACATCAATGGAGCTACACCAGCATCTGGCTCACTCAGCCAAATTCTGCCCTTGTTTTCAGCTCCTGCAACTTAACTTCTGGGGTGTTGAGTGGAGGTGTAAGTGACGGTCTTGCCTACTACATCTCTTCCCCCATTAAAGACTATGGAAGAGATGCTGTGCTGGTTAGGTTATGCAATGAGGAAGTAACATATGGGTGCTACAAGTAAAAGGAATGATGAACAATGTGTATAAATGGCCTGGAGCTTTTTCCAAGTGAGGATGGCTTTGGAATTAATAGCCCCACACATTTCTGTGGGAATTTTTAGTGAGTATTAGGTTCTGGTGTCATATGTTGTATATCATGTATCAATTTGACTACATAGTTGTTCCTGGGTTTATTGCAGATGCCCCTAGGTAGAGGGTCTGAGATTGGCATTTCAGTTCCAGTCCATATCGAATTTTAACTGATCCATTTGTCATAAGAGACATTTCTGACTTCATGAAAAGGCCTTTGTTCTCTTTATGCTTGGTTTATTCAAGATCAAATAAGGATTTTTTAATAAATGGATGTCTTTACCTATAAATCATTAAAATATTCTAACATACTTGCTAAACACTAAAGGAAATTAAAATCTGCTTTCCATCATTCCTATTGTTCTTTAATCTTTTCTTTTTTACCATGATATTAATTGTTTCCATATGCACTGGTATATTTGATGATTGGTAGGACTATGGGAGACTGCAACAATTTCCCAGTAGATTTTCTAATACACCATACACTTGTACTCTCTCTGCATTTAGAAGTGCTTCATTTCCCTTTTGAATTCTCTCTTATGCAGGAGAGAAAAACCTCAAGACAGGCCACTAAATGTTGTTTTTGACATTCCCAAATCTAGGTGGCAGTGCTAGGAATTAAAAAGATTGTTTCCCCCATAGCTAAATGCGTTAGTTCCGGTATATGTATGCAGTGCTGTGCTGTGCTGTGCAGCGCAGCTGTCAGAGGATAGGAAACTCATTCTTATAATATTGGTTTTGTAATGCATCATACAAAAAAGATCTGAATTCAGCACTGATATGAATGGTACCTTATGTCCTAGATTTATCAGTTTTATATAGCAACACAGCTGCGGGCCAGATTATCGCAGCCTCCAGTAAAATCATCTTTTAGAATTGGTTAAATATGTTCACCTAAGATTTGTCATCCACTCTAACCAAACAATGAATTTTATTAAGATAAAAGAGAAACAGTGAAAGGAAAATGGTGAAATGCTGTTCATAGTCCACATATATGTTTCTTAAAGAGGAAATATAGTAGTCAAAAACCTTGAATCAAAACTTTCAGAATAGATTATAATTATGGTGGAAAAGTCATAAATACAACATCAGTATGATAAATAGAGCAATGCTTCCATGCTTCTACTAGGAGCTAGCAGAGGAATTAGGTGAGCTAGAGACCAGCTCAGATGAAGAAGAAATGGTAACTACCAGGGTCATTCGCCGCCGGGTGATTATTCAGGTACTGAGTGTTGAACTACTGCACGTGCCACTGGTTACATCTGTAGGAAACCCCCAGAAGGTCTGCTGCTAAGGCAACCACTTATGAAGTTGCTAAGCTCCCGAATAATGCATGGCCATTAAATAACTTCGATAATATTATTCTAATACATTTTTGGGTGGAAGAGAATTACAGTGGGACTGTCAGCTATAGCATATATTGTGGAGATGCCTCAGTAAGGGAACAAGGACTTTGTTTTGCTTTTTTTTCAGTCCCACACATGGCCAGGTGAACTAATATTTATTTGCCTGTTGGTTGTGGTATAACTTTCCTATGCATGCCTTTTAATATTCATTTGCTGAATGTTTTATGGAGTTTAACAACTCAGCATTGATGCATCTTGACTGCTTTTTCAATTCTTACTTTAACCAACTAATTATTTTTATAGTATTTATTTAAAGCATCCACTTATATTAAGGCATTGCGTAATGCAGTTTTGTTCTCTTGTCATGCAGGCCGATGATATGCCAGAAATACCACCGGAAACGATAACAGAGGAGCAGTACACAGATGAACATGGCCACGTTGTGGTGAAGAAGGTATTGTCAGTCATATGCTCTGGTGCATTCTTACTGTCCTTAGGTAAAATGTTCAAAACTGCCTAAGGTACTTAGGAGCTGAAGTTCTATTTTCAAAAGTAACTTCAGCTGTGCAGGAACTAGAATTTCTGTTCTGCAGAAAATTCCACTAATTCAGTTTGTTGTCATTCCAAAAGCACAGCTATAGTTAATTGGTTGTATCTTTGTTTTGTTTGGGGTTGAGGGGTTTTTGTTTGTTTGTTTGTTTTTTGTAATTTCCTGAAAATTGCTGATTGTAATAAAATGTCAGTGAATCTTCATTTTCCAAAGGAAAAATGTTCTGTTGGAAAATGTTCAATCAGCTCTATGGAGGAGCATAATGCCAATTCAGTTTCCACGAGACTTAGGCTCCTAAGTATCTAAGACTTTTGAAAATGGGACTTAGGCTCTTAAATCACTTTAGGTGCTTTTGAATAATTTTACTTGTCTTAGTGGAGAAAGCACCATCACGTGGTTATTTTTGTACAGAACTTTCCATCACCTAAGTGTCATTAATTACTATGGGCTAGATATTGATACCTTTTATTCACAATGAGTAGCACCAATGATAGCGTGATACTATTCAGTGTCAATAAGGGTGTCAGAATCTGTCCCCATGAGAACTGGGCAATCAAAATGCTTGGGGTGTTAGATTGGGGTTTTGCATCTGCTTAACCATTTTTCAGCACTTAGATACTACTAGGATAGGCACTTTAGAAATAGATGATAATAGATGGGAACGTACTACACACAGTACAGAAGTTTAAGGTCTGGTTTTTATTGTTAAGAGTGCTGTACCTAAATGGTGAAGTGAACTGAAGATAAAAGTAAGTTTATCTCCTTAGGTTACCAGAAAGATTATCAGGCGATATATTTCACCAGATGGCACAGAAAAAGAGGAAGTCCTAATGCACGGAGCACCACAAGAACCTGTTATGGTTGAAGAAGGAGATGGGTATTCCAGAGTCGTAAAGCGGGTTGTGCTGAAGAGTGACATTGAACAGTCTGAGGTGATACTTTCTAAGATTCCTTTTCATGGAAGGAAGAGAGCTGTAGAATAACAGTTCCCTTATCCCTCCCCCCACAACTTATTCTATGTCACCACAGTCTACAACTGAAAGTGCTTGAATAGGTGTTTATCTTTGGCTTTCAGTGTACTGTTTTTTAAAAAGTACTTTAAAGGGGAATCAGTAAGAACGAAAGGTAGACTTTCAGTCTTGTGATATAAATGAAGATTAATTTTTTTCTGGCTTGAGGCCCACAATGAATTCAATAAAGCAACTTTTTATAGGTGGAGCTTCTGTAAAATAATCTCTATCAATCCATGCTTTCTATATTTTGTTTTTAAATAAAGTAAATGCAGCGCTTTCCTGAAGAAGGAATTCTTGTTTATCCACAGACCAAACACACTGTGGATAGTGACAAATATATTTCCATGCCCTTGATTGCTAACAAAGATGTCTGTCAGTAATGTAGAATCCTGGAAAAGACCTACTCATTTCACTTATGCACACCAATGAATTGATTTTCAGTCTCCTTTTATGAATGCCTTGAGCGATCCAACACACCACACTCTTATACTCTCCTGGGTGTGGGACATGTTGCTTAAAAGTTCTCTTGTCATTAGCTCTTTAACCTGAGTTATCAGTATTTCTAAGAACAGCAGTTTTCTGTAGATGTCAGCAGCAAACTATCAGTTCAGAAAGTTACATCAGAAATTGGGATGGAAATAGAACAAAATCTTTGCATGTAGCAATGAGCCAGGCACAATTTATATTATGGAACATTATTTCCAAGTGAATTATCAAGTGAAAACAAAGAGAATTTTAAATTACTGGGCTATTGCTCCACTGAAGGTTGCGTTGGCTTTATAGCCATGGAACTGAAGCATGATTCAGGAGTTAATATTATTTTAAAATTTCTTTCTGAGGTCATATAACAATACTTTGTGCAATCCAACAAAAACTTAGTGGCAATTACTGCCTAGCCTAGTCCCTAGCAGTCACCCTTATTAGTATTTCTGTGTGTACACATACACAGTTCTCACAGAGAGAGAGACTTGTTATATTTAATTAATCTGTCTAAGTAGAAAGTGATTAAATAATAGTATGTGGATTTTGCCAGGCTGAAATGATGATCTGTATGGTCTGCAATCCATATCTTCTTACCAGGTGACATTCTCTGAACCCAGTTTTCTGACGGGTGCCTCAGAATTTCAGGCTGAACCAGTGGAAGGCCGGAAGGTCAGTAAAGTTGTAAAGACCACAGTGGTACAAGGAGAGAGAATGGAGAAGCACCTGGGTGATGCTAGTTTAGCTACTGATCTTCCATCAGCCAAAGAAGACTTTGAAGAGGTAAAATGCCTTCACAGAAAAATAAATTTAAATCTGGCACTGTGGCAGAGCATATATGGACAAAATCTACCTCCATTGCAGTCAACAACCTAACACCTGGTAGTATCAAGCCCACACCGTTAAGGAATTTGCTGCTAACCACTTGAAAACAGATACCAACCCCTAGGGATAACTACTGCCACTTGGGGATAGCTATGGGGCTATAGTTACCTGTTCCTAATAGCTAACCATGGATATCAAGCTATACCTTCCTACCACTACCAGTTGCTACAGCTAGATAGGTATAGCTGTCGATATCCATCTGCAGCAGGGGTGAGCAAACTTTTTGGCCCGAGGGCCACATCTGGGTGCGGAAATTGTATGCAGGGCCATGAATGTAGGGCTGGGGGCGGGAGGGAGTGCAGGGGGCGGGAGGACGCTCGGGGTGCTAGAAGTGCGAAGGCAGGCTCCCTGCCTGCCCTGGCCCCACGCCGCTTCCAGAAGTGGCCAGCACCACAGGCCGGGGCAGGGCAGAGGGCTCCATGCACTGACCTTGCCTGCAGGTACCGGCCATGGTTCCCCGTACCCAGCCAATGGGAGCTGGGCAGGGGCTGTGCCTGCAGGCAAGGGCAGTGCACAGAGCCCTCTGCCCCACCCCAGGGGCCGCAGGGACGCAGCCGGCAGGGAGCCTGCCTTAGCCCCACTGCGCCGGGCTGGCAATCCCATGGGCTGGATTGAAAGCCCTGATGAGTCGTAGTTTGCCCACCTGATCTACTGCTAGGTAACTCTATGGATAGCATCCTAATCTACAGGTCGATATGATTCCTTGCTGATAGCTCCCAGTTACTATGCATATTGATGAATATCGAGAGACAGCTACCCCATGCTGGAGCGGTGGGTACAAATAGGTATGTATAGCTAGCTTCTACCTATAGCTACAGCTAATGGAGAGCTATCCATAGCCACAGGTGGCTATTCCTAGGGATAGATCAATGTTTATTGGTAGAGGAAACAGTAGCTCTGGCTAGTTAATGATGAAGAGTGCTTGCTAGACAAGCACATTGGTATAGCAATCAATATCTACCAAAAAAGAAAAGCCGGTGTCTTCCACCAAAATCCAGTATACCCACAGAGGTGATCCTATTTAAAAAAAAAAAAAGCAAAGGACAAAGAACTAGGGAACAAATTAGTATGTTGAAAGCCCTTGGGGAAATTAGAAAAACAGGAAAATTCTATGCATCCATTTAGAAAATTGTTTCCCACGTGGTTGTCTCCTAATATTCTATAAGGCCAAGGGTACAATCCACACAGGGATTTAGGCTCTGTAATGCCGAGCATCAGAGCCTTGGCCCCAGTTCATTGGACGAGGAGAGTTATGCACCTTCAACTGCCATCCACAAAGCCAGCACATTAGGCAGGAAGCGCCCATGCAGGGCCGCCCAGAGAGGGGGGCAAGAGGGGCAATTTGCCCCAGGCCCCGGGCCCCCACAAGAGTTTTTCGGGGCCCCTGGAGCGGGGTCCTTCACTCGCTCCGGGGGGCCTGGAAAACTCTTGCGGGGCCCGGGCCCCCGGAGCTTCTTCCACTCCCGGTCTTCGCCAGCGGGGGGGTCCTTCCTATCCAGGGCGGAAGGACCCCCCGCCGGCGAATTACCGCCGAAGCGGGACCCGCCGCCGAAGTGCAGCCGGGTCTCCGGCAGTAATTCGGTAGCGGGTCCTGGAACGGAAGGGCCCCCCACCGTCAAATTACCGCCGGAGTGGGGGCCCCCCACCGCCGAAGACCCCAAGCCCCCGGAATCCTCTGGGCGGCTCTGTGCCCATGAGTGTGGCCCTCTCTGCAGGGCCTGAAACAAAACGGGCACAAGGCAAACTACCTCCCTTATAACCAGCCACAGTGTGGGAGACCCCTAGTGCAAGTTCCCCCTTTTCCTGAGGGGGGAGTTTAACAGTGATCTCCCTGCATTAGGTGGCTGTTTTAGAATGATGCTACACCTAATGAGTAAGTTTTTCACTGGCCTACTTAATGATTCTGTTCTTTATTCAGAGTGGAACAACTGCAGGAGGAGAGATGGTGGGAGTCCCCCACCTCAGAATATTTCTTAGCTTTGTAGTTAGGACTCCTACCTGAGAGTCGACCAATACCATTTCAAAGTTAAAAAGGAAATACTGTGCCATACATCTGTAATGATGGACTACTTTCATTTTTTAACTAGAGAGATTTTTAAGGGCACAAATGGACCCTTTCTCCCACTCAAAGTCAACAGGCATGTGGCACTTCAATGTTTGTCATGCCCTGCCTCTGATAGCCCTTACAAAGCTACAAAAACAACCTAATGCAGAAGTACTAAAGTGTGCAATAAAATTAATTATCTAAGGTTGTGTTATGTGTTTCACTTTAGGCTTTGAGTTTTACACGTAATCAAATGAAAGTCCAACTCCCAACTTTAGTAGAGACAGAGATCAAAAAAGAGGATGGATCAATTATTAAAAGGTTTGAGTTGGCATGGCAGTGAACTTTTAACAAACTAACATGGAAAAAAGTGGATGGGAGATTAAAATGTCTAGCGCAAGAACCTTGGCTGGCAGTGTCTAAAGCAGGGGTAGTCAATAGGTTGACCGTGGGCCAAATCCAGACACTTTTGAACAGACCCCTGGCCTAAAGTTTACCTGACATCCTAAATGATGTGAGCTAATATACAGAGTACAGTGAAGAAAAAAATAATAATCAAGCATTGGAAAACTCCCCTCTTAGATAACTGGTATCAGCAATTCAGGATAAGACAATGTATAGCTGATTTTACAGGAGATGAGGAATAATGGATTGTAATTAGTCATTTTGAAATTAATTTAATTTACACAGCAGCTGAAAACTCAGATTCCATATTCCTTCCTTTTAAACCATTTAGTTTGAGTATTTTTAAACATTTGAGTGAGCAAGAATGAGCTGGTTTCTGAGTATGATTAGAGTTGCTACTCTACTATGTAAATCAGGCACAGAGATGAGCTGTTCAGAAGTATTTTTTTAATTGAGAGGTTATAGTATCTGGTTCTGAATTTCCAGCTAGATGTCATCTCTAGAAAGTATCATATGGGGGTTTTTACTGCATAAGACAGTCTTTATATATACCAGTCTCCTTGTGACTATTTTAAATGTTTTTGTAATTGGAGAAGGCAGAATATCAGTCACAATATTAACCTAAGAGAAATAGGATTATTTTCTAGAACTGGAGATTCTATTATATATATTTTTAAAAGTATATTAAGAGCAAAATGTATTGTGTTTTTACAAGCATTTTATACAGCATATTCAAAATTTTAGAGAAGACAAGTCATAATGAATTGACTTGCTCTGTGACACTTCCCCTATCTCCCTGGAGACATTATGCCCGCTGTTACATCCAGAGGTCCAATTTCACTAGATGACTTCAGTGATGTTTTTGCTTACTAATGCTAGCAGTGAATTTGGCCCTCTAAGTCCAGTCACCATGCATAGGGTGGCAAGAATGTCAGATGAAAATATTACTGATCTAGTGGCTAGCAAATGTGTGTCCACTGAAAGTAACTCCACTTAGGGTTTAACAAAAAAGGTTTGGAGTTACTTAAAATTACACAGAACATGTGTATGAGAGGGAGGAAGTAGGTTGACTGGGCTTAGAGGAATAGATGATAGTAGTAATGGAACTGGCCCAAACAAGTGACACTAAGTCGGAAATATTTACCAGGCAATCACAAAAGCAGACTGATACTAAAGAGAGGGTGTAGGGACGGAAGAACCACCACAGGAGCATGAACTTCAAATGCCAGCTTAATAAGTCTGACAGGTTCCTGTAGGCTGATTTACTTTTACTGTAAATGAATGCATTTCTCTCTCCTCTTTGCAAAGCACACTGTCTCTGGAAATATTCTGTGGTCACTCTTAACAGAAGCAAAGTATGAATGCAGTTTATGCAAAAAGTATCTCCCAAATGTTTACTTACTTTTGAATGGGTTGGGACATTAATGAACATGATATAGCCTAGGGCAAATCATTGTCCTTTTGGAGACTGCTGATAAATACACATACATCTCACAAGCAGCTAACTTGGCTAGAAGATGCCCGCACACCGAGTTAAATTCCTTTTCCTTATGAAACAGAACAAAGGCCAGAGGGACCATCAGGTCTACAACAGCACCCGCTCACTGAGCCCAACAACTAAGATTATAAAACATTATAATGGTATTTTACAATCTCTTTGTGGCAGGCAGGTCATTTGTTTAGTAGTGAGTGTCTGTCTGAAGTAGTCAGTGAAAGATGGAACAGTTGTGAGAAGGATAGTGTATAAGAGAAACAAAACTGATAGTGGGCTTAACTTCAGCATACAGAGCTAAGTAGAAAAGTCCTGCATGGATTTCAAAAGCTGTTGCATGCTGGTGCATTAGAGCTTATATTTTTCCAGGCATTTATTATAAAATTGCATGATGTAATCCTTGTGAAAAAAATCCAACAACTGTTTTTTTCACAACACAAAACTATACAAGATTAAATTTAAAAAGCAATCTGGTTTTGGTTTCTCAACTATTTTTAAGCTTCTAGTCACTGTTTAGAATATCTGAGCTTGGTATTTGGGGTCGTCAGCTACAGTTCTCATATGATTTACCGTCTTGCTGCCTTAAATTTCCACCAGTCCTGCTCAAAAGGAAGAATGTCTTTTACAGAAATTCCATGCTATGTAATGTAATTAATTCTGCAGGAAAGGAGGAATTTTAGCACTTCAGGAGGAATGCTTTTTGGGGGAAAAATGCCACATTCATTTACTTACTCTCTCGTCTTTAGGACAACAATGAATAAATCCAGCTCACAGAAGAGGACTGTGGTGACGGACCAGTATGGAAAACATGTTCTTGTGGAACAGCTGGAGAATAGACCAGAAGCACGGGATGACCTCCAGCATGACCTCCAGCAACTTCTTAGACATTTTTGCAAAGAGGACTGGAAACAAGAGGCCAAATGAGAAGCTACCACATCTCACTACCCCCACCACCTATCCAATATGCAGCATTCACTCTCGTCTATAGATATAAACTTCATAATTTACGTAATCTCTGGAAGTCACTGACATTTCTTCTTCAGGCACCTACAATGAATTCAATTTTCCTTTCTTTTCTTTTTGTACCTGTAAGCTAATTTGTGACCAAAGATAACATCCTTCATTCAGGATGGTTTATCCACTAAGTCATCACCTTTGTGCTGTACTGGGAACTTGTGAACTTCGCCACGTTGCTGTTCCATTGCTTCTGCACTAGCTCCAATCTCATCCACAGGCCTCTTATGTACATGCATCATAAAAAAAGGCTATTAACATGTAAACTGTACATAGCTAAAGTGCTTGGACTTCAAGACCTCAAAAAAAAAACCCTGCCCATTATGACTACTTTTAGCATCATGGATTACAAGGTCTATTGAAACTGCTGAACAGCAAGTAACAACAAATATTGCTAACACAATCGACTAAAGATACTCTGGGGAGGAAGCACTGGCAGACCTTCTGCATCCTTAGGACTTCCAGTTTAGTGATCTCTTAGGAAAAGTCTCTAAGAGTCAGTCTGATAACCTTGAAACACAGCTGTTCCCATGACATTACAGCTGACTGTGGCTATCAATACTACTAAGATTCTTGGACAGCCACTTAAAGAAGGAAATAATACCCAATTAGGTAATCAACTTGCTAGCAGCTATATCTATGGCACATTTGCATCTGGTATTAAAATCTTTTAGATCTGGACAGGTGGCAGGGTGTATTAAACAGCTATAACTACAGTAGTTTCCCGTTTTCATCACTGCTTTTGCAAACCACATTGTCTTATTGGTGGTACTTCCTGCTGGCCACTGCACTGTAGATAATTCTATGGGAGAAAAGACTTACCTACTATACAAAAAAAAAAAAAAAAAAGCTTAGACTCATTCACCATGTTTTATCAAGATTGCCTCTTATCTGATACATGCATGTGGCATTTAAAACTCAAATCCTCTTGTAATCATGTCAGAGGCTTGTTAACCCTCTTAGCACTGAGCGAGCAGTTTTTATCTTCCAATTAACTTTTTCTTTAAAAAAAAGTCACTGACTAGGGCATAAAAATGCTTGAAACATTCAATTTTGTTAATATTTGATTTATATTTCTAAACTAACCCTCTGAGAATTATAACAGCATCCCTGCACTTTTTATTTTGAAAGAAGGGAATATAAAAATCTGAAATATTTTTTGTCCTATACTTTATTCTACTAGTGGTTGGATTGCTGTAGCATTTTAACATATATAATATATATACACACACATAAATGTACATTTTGAATCAGTTATTTGATAAAGAAAAAGTATATTCAGAGAAGATGAAAATGAGTCAAGTCCACCTCGGGTTGATATTTTTTCAGACGTATCTGGCCTTTTACTCTTGTAGAAAAATGAATCACTCAGTGCTCAGAACATTTAAAAAAAAATGCTACCCACCCATCAAACAATGGTACTTCCTCATTAGAGAGAAAACATCTTGAGAGATTTGGCTTCCTGCAAGCAAAGCAACCCAAGGCACCGTACTAATGTTGTTGTTTTTTTGCCAGTCAGATGGGAAACAAGCATTGTTGGTAGCCAAAATAAAAGAAACCAAGGATGAAACATTTCAAGACACACCATGGCTTTCTAATTGTCAAGGACAGCACTGGATGACCTTCAAGAACAGGGCTGTAAAGAAATGCATTTCTGTTGTGTTATTTGCGGTGCAGATGATGTTCTGTGTAACAACATAATGGTTATTCACCTTTTGATTTTTTTGCTGTGTTATCAAAGAACTTGAATACTGTGAGAAGAAGTGATTTTTAAGTTGATGAATCAGCATCTTGTTCCCATGGTGATAACACTAATTGAATATATCTATGAGGGCATGTATTAGTTAAATAAACCTACAGCACTAACAATACATAGCTGCAATGTGTACAATGGCTGATTTAATTAAATAAAATGTACAAGTGTTAAATGTAGCTATAATGGCTTGTTCTTTTTTACTACTGATTTGACATTCTGTATCTTGATTTTTCGGGCTTCACCACCACAACTATTCCATGAAGACTGAACTAGTCTCACATTCAACATGAGGAGTATTTTTCCCCTTTTAAGTTAATTTATTTTATAAAACTGTATGCTTTCAGCCCTTAGTGGTGAGCCTGTTGCCATAATATGCAATGCAATTGTCACTATTTCCTAGAATAAGTACAGGAAATGATGGTAAATGTTGGCTTTAAGAGTGACCATTTTACTCTATTAACTTCATTGAACATCTGAGGGCACAATTTGCCCTTAAACTGTGCAACATTTAGCTTTAATATGTGGGCCAAATTATGCCCTTGAGTCCCACTGACATTACATATGGAATTGTAGAAAGTATTGGCCCAAGTGATTTACCCTTAAAAGCTTCTGTCCCATATTATTCCCCTACCACCCACAGAAAATATGGGGTGTGGCTGAGTTGGTGCAGAATTTGGCCTGTAATAACATGGACACAGAGTCCAAGTCTGCCAAGGAATACATCTGGAGTAATTGTATTAGACCAGTGTAAGAGACCAGACCTGGGCCTGAATCTTCAGCCCTCATGTGTACTCAAGCCTGACTGATGCCATAGAGAATTGGTTTCCATAAGGAATGCAGGACTGACCATTGGCCAATGCGGCTCAGGTAATTACATCCCTAACTACTTTGTTAAACATACAATTTTCTGATGCATGCAAAGGCATTTTGTTAATAATGGAAAAAACTGACAAGTGATCTCAAAACAAGTTCTGTCAGCACAGCTTATGCACAATTTCTGTAAATTCCCTTGCTGAAGATAAAAAGTCTGCTACCAGGTGCTAAGTTTCTTAAAGGATCCAGTTTAAATAATTTTTAACTCCTAAAGTAATTAGTGAATTCCAAGCAAATCTGCTCAATGCTCTTTGGGAGAAGAGAATATGTGCTGTAGTTTTAGGAAGGAAAAGATTTTTTTTTAAATAGACTGTGACTGAGATTAATGTACCCTTTTACTCATATGTTTAGTGTTGTACTGAAGATAGAGGACACCTTGTAAACAATTCCAAAACAAGAAGTCAGTGTAAGTTACCTAGAAGTGGATGAAGCAGGCCATAGTTAAGCAAAATGCGATTCTTATTGGCATGAGTACTTTGTATTGTTATAGCATCATTTGGTTATAAGGAGGCTGTTGGGGGAGGTCTAACATGGGTGCTAGAAATAACATTAGCATGTGGTTATGTTTTATAAATTATAAAATCCAGACCTTACTAGATCTCAAATACAGAAAAAAGTAGGTCTATTGTGACTAAAGCTTTTAGATGTTCACAATCCTTTTATAACTATAACTCTGAACAAGCACAAAATGTTTATTGGAAATGGAAATATTCGCTCGAGCAACCTGTTGCTTGTACCCTTTAAGTAGTCAGAGACAGAGCAAGCAAGAACACAGAAGTAGTCTTTTGGAAGGAACACAGAGTGCAGACAGATTCCTAAATTCTCCTCTTCACCTCCCTGTGCCTTGCTCTAAAGTCTAAATACCATTGATGTATGCAGCCTGACTGGGTTATAGACTCTTGAGAGCTGATTGTAGGTTATGCTATATCCTGAAATTGTTCCTGGAAGCCGCATGACACACATTACATACATTAGAGAGAGAGAGAGAGTTCTGACGACAGCAACTGATTATACCAGCACTAGTAGAAAGCAATTAACCCAGGTCAACAGTACTTGTGCCTGTGAATTCTTGCCCCTCACATTTATGAGCTTGCACTTCTTACTGAAAGCACAGACTTGTAAGTTTACTTCATGCACCCACCCAGTGAGCAAACATTTAACAAAACACACCAGTTCCCCAGACCGTCACTGAAGTAGAGTGTGTATTGCTGGACATCTAGCAGCTTTCCAATCACCCTGGTTAATTTTAAGCAATTAAATGAACCAGAAAAGGATGTGGGTAGGACTTGCACCTATGGGTATATCCATCCTGCAATCCATGGTTAGCAGAACTCGAGTTAGCAGACCTTGGGTTTGTTAACCTGGGGCTCAAATGTCTACACTGCATTATGTGGCCCTGAGTCCAACCACCCATGTCCAAGACTTCCTAGCATCCGCCCAAAACGTGGCTGCTGTAGCCCTTTGTTCGCATGTGGAAAAACTTGAATGACCACCAAACATTACACTCCAGAAAACAGTCAGCCCATGGGATACTTTTGGTAGACTCTTAGAGCATGAGTTCAATGGGGTTGTGTGCACACTGCAAAGCAATAGGGATTGAAGCCTGGGTCCCAGTTCGACTCAAAAGTTAGCACAATTTGCATGTAGACAGAAGGAGGATTAGGCTTGAGCCTGAGTTCAAAGCCTGGGCTTCCATTGCAGTGTAGTATGACCACTACACATGCTTGGCATGAGAGAAAATTGACTGCAAACTATTATACATTAGCTACCTAATCTGTTTTATGCGTCTCTCAATCAGGGATGAACCCACCTATTTAAAAGTTTGGGCTCCACTTACAGGTACAAATATAACATTCTCTTTTGTGCAAAATAAGGCTTGGGGAATCATTTCCTTTCCTTGTTTTCTTTCCTCCTTAAATTGCTTACTATTCATCCCCCCATGAGACTCAAAGCCCACTCATTTTTTCAGGTGCTTAGTACAGGTTGTTTATAAAACATAGGTCATCCAATCAGAGAGCAGAAACAATATCATGATTGAGGAAGTCAATCATAGTGTAAATTGTAAATCATGAATACTCATAGCAGAAAGTTTACTCACAATCAATTGAACATTTACAGAAAATAAATTAATGAGCTGTTCATGTATAACAAAAAGGGCCTAAATCCACTGAATAAATTATTCATTCCCAATTGGTCAGGCAGACCTAAAAATCAGCAACAGTAACAAAATTCATCTTCTCTGATTCTGAGACCTACATGCTCTTAGCTGTGACATGTCTCTTAATATAATGACTTATCCAGGACTTACTGGGTTCTGAAGAGCAAGAAAACATGACTTCTGGTTCTCAGTTTGCTCTGCTGCAAGGCCCCTCACTCCATCAGACTTATTTGCTAGTCATTGGTGTGATGGGGTATATATGAGAAACATTTTAGCACGTATATAAGCAAAGCTATCACTGATTTGATTCCGCACATTTGTTGGCTAGTATTCAAGGAAGCTATTCTAGGATGGATGAGGAATTCAAGTCTGTCTTTCCTGGGACAATTTACACACTGGTTGATTAATGTCTTTGATGCCACTTTCAGTTCCTACTAAATCAGCCCAACGCACTCCTCCTTCCCACTACTACAGCACAAACCTTGCTGTTATCAGGCTGCTAGTTAAATAAAAATGCATTCTGCAATCTACCTCTAAGTGAGGAGAGATGGGTTACAGAGCTTAAAAAAAGACAACATATAAACTGTACATAACTGGCTGACTCACAAGATGTCAGAGGATGCCTTTCATGCTTGCCCTTACCATCCTGCCAGAATGCAAGGTGTCTGTACTTAAAGGCATTTTACACAGCTAATTTGAGTATATAGCTCCCCTGTTAGGGCTAGTCAACACTAAAAGTGCTGCAGTTGCATCATTGTAGAGCATCTAGTGAAGATGCTCTATGCTGACAGGAGCAAGCTCTCCAGTTGGCATAATAAAAACTATTGCCTCTCACGCATGTGGCAGCTCTATTTGTGCAAGAAGCTTTCCTGCTGACATAACAATGGCCACATCAGCACTTAGGTCAGTGTAACTTATGTCGCTCAGGGGGCAGGGGCGGTGGCTTATTCATCCCCCCCACCCCGAGCAACATAAGTTATACCAATATAAGAGGTAGTGTGTAGAAGCCCTTAGACTGGTTATCAGCACCATGCTCATACTGTCAAGGAGTAGGGGAGCTACCAGGAGGGCAGACATCACTGCAAAGCGATCAGGAAACGAGAAGTGATTTTAAAAACAAAAAGAAGCGTTTCTCCCCCCCCACCCAAAAAACAACAACAAAAAAAACCCATCCATCCCTTTTCTTCTCCTTTTCCAGTGAGTTCCTGATCAAAACCTTCCTTTCCTCTTTATAATGTTACATTTTCAGGTTCAGGAATGAGAGCTATGCCCAGGCTAGACTGGGTTCCTCAGATAGATGTGTTCGGTGTATAAATATGGACCCAGGATACAGAATTTGGTGGTGTTGAAATTAAAACACACACTGGACAGCTACTGCCCTGTGAAGTGCAGAACATAAAGGTACTGAGCATCCACAGTTCCCATTAATCTCAGCTGGAGTCAGACAATCTGCATTTTTGACAAATCTGGCCTTAAGGGCATCAAACAGAGTAGACAGGGCATACAAGATGGCACCTGAGAGCTACAACACAAACCCCTTTGTGTGTTTCAGCAACAACTTAAACAAACTGAGCTCAACAAGTGAACAGCAAAGTGAAACCTATTAGCATGCACTCCCTTCCAGCCATCCTTGTATGTTATCAGACTGAGTTATCTGGCTAGCATCCACTTTGTAAGAACGCAGTCCTCACACAGACAGCTTGATTCACATTTGTACTAAGGCCCCCTAACTATCGTCACTCTGGATAAAAGAGAATCAGGTCCCTCCTTTCCGTGCGTCTCCAAATGTTTTACACTAGATCCCTGGGCAAGCATTTGCAGATCACTAGTGAACAATGGACTACGTAAAGCCATGGTTTCACATAGCGTTAGTAGGGCTGCTGTCATTGGCAGGGTGGGCCTAACGAGTAATATTATCCTTTCCTTGGTCATGGCTTAGCACGGAGACCCAAAATTTCCACACTTGAGCACTTAAAAAAATGGTGCTTGTGTAACCCATATACTCCTGGGTGTGGTGTTCTGTCCCATCTAATGGCATCAAGACCATCTAGAGATAAAATGAGTCTGCTCTACAGCCCTAGCTAACAGCAAGTTGGCTTTTAGCTCAGGCGGTAGAGGCTCATGCACTAAGCTCCAGAGATTCCTGGTTCGATCCTGCCTGCTGATGACCAGGGTCTGTTATTGTTACACTTGTACCCAACTACAAGTAGCAACTCCCGAAAGTGCTTTTCCTACTCCACTGTCCAGAACATGAGGGAATACAAGAGAGGTACATCCTCAGATTATCAGGAATCCTAAAAGAGTTCTCATTCAACTAAATGAGGAAAAACTGTGCCCAGGAGAAAGCCACAGAGACAGCTCTGTGCTGCATAAGAACCTGCCACCAGATCAGGAATGGACAGTCATGATGACAAGTGGATGCAGAAATCACCCCCCTGATCCAACATCCTTCACCTGAGCAGATCGTACCTTCTTTTGATGCAGCTGAGGGGGGGGGGGGTTCTATCATTTTTGTTCCACTTTGGCAATACTAGTTGTATCAAACTGAACTGAAAATTGTCTTCCTCCCACCCCTATTTCAGGCTGCCAGAGGATCATCTTGGGACAGTGAAAGAGTTTGGCAGAGGGTGCAGCACTGAGCATCCTAGGAACCTTGCTGAACAACCCCCCCATGGGTGGGAAGAGCAGAAGGGGGATTTCAATTCTCCTCCCAGTTTGCTAAGCTGGGGAAAAGAAAACATCCAAGGTGAAATCTTGACTCTATTGAGGTCAACCCTGGAGTTGATATTGACTTCAGAGAGCCCAGGATTTCAGTTCCTATTAAGAACCAGGGAGAAATCATCTACTACTCTAAATTTCCTGACCAGCAGGGACACACAAGGATCCCCGGGAAGGAGAGGCTGCAGTCCAGGTTGGGCAGAGAACACAGATCAGGATTCTGCTCTCTCCCGCCAGGACTGCAGCCTTCCCTGCACCTCGTTTCTGTAGGGAGCCCTCTTCAGCTCCACTGTCATGACACCACTTTAGGGCCAGAAGGGACCATCGTGATCATCTAGTGCAGTGGCTCTCAACCCTTCCAGACTACTGTACCCCTTTCAGCAGTCTGATTTGTCTTGCCTACCCCTAAGTTTCACTTCACTTAAAAACTACTTGCTTACAAAATCAGACAAAATACAAGTATCACAGCCCACTGTTAAGGAAAAATGCTTACATCCTCTTTTTTAACCATATCATTATAAATCATGTGGAATATAAATATTGTACTTACATTACAGTGTACACTATATAGAGAAGTGTAAACAAGTCTGTCTGTATCACATTTTAATTTGTACTGACTTTGCTAGTGCTTTTTATGTAGCCTGTTGTAAAACTAGGCAAATAGCTAGATGAGTTGATGGAAGACCTCTGGTTGAGAACCACTGATTTATTCTGATCTGCTGGACATTGCAGGCCAGAGAACCTCACCCACCCACTCCTCTAATAGAACCCTAACCTCTGGCTGAGTTTCTGAAGTCCTCATATCATGGCTAAGGACTTCCAGTTACAGAGAATCTATCATTTACACTTGTTTAAACCTGCAAGTGACCAGTGCCACATACTGCGGATGGAGGTGAAAAATCTCCAGGGTCTCTGCCAATCTGACCCCAGGGGAAAATTCCTTCCAGGCCCCAAATGTGGCAACCCTAAGGGAGTGGGCAAGACCCACCAGTCAGACACCTGGCAAATAATTCTCTGTAGTAACTCAGAGCCCTCCCCGTCTAATGTCCCATCACCGGCCATTGGAAATATTTGCTGCTAGCAGTTGTAGATTACCTACAATAGCATGTAGCCAATCTCATCATACCATCCCCTCCATAAACTTATCAAGTTCAGTTTTGAAGCCAGTTAGGTTTTTTTGCCCCCACTGCTCCCCTTGGAAGGCTGTTCCAGAACTCCACTCATTTGGTGGGTCATCTAGTTTCAACCCTAAACTTGTTGATGTTATATCCATTTGTTCTTGTGTCCACACTGGTGCTCCTCTCCCTCCCTGGTGTTTATTGAGAGCAATCATATCTCCCCTCAGCCTTGCTTGGGTTAGGCAAAACAAGCCAAGCTCTTTGAGTAATGCTCCTTCCCTGCCATGCCAGCGGGGCTACCAAGGCCTCCCTATACTGCCACAAGAGCCATTCAGCAGCCGAGTGGCCTCCGCTGCATCCAGGGGCTCATCATCCGCAGAAGTGCCATTTCAGATTTTGGTGAGGGTGGGGAAACTTTACCTGTGATTCCAGGGGCTAATTAGGCACCTGAAAACTCTAGTTTTTGGACAGATAACTTAGCAATTAGTTGACAGGAGCTCTGTATCTAATTCCTATATAAAAGAAAGCAAATTAAATATTAGACCCACTCAACTCTAATACTAACATGCCCTGACATCTTGTGGCAAGTCACTTAAGGGACACTGGCTAGGTTTAAAGATTTTAATGTATATTCTTCCTTCGGTACTAACTCTGCAGAGAGAGACAGACCCCATCAGGACTCTAGGGTTCTGAGCTCTAGGATGGGAGTGGGGTCTAGTGGGTTACAGCAGGGGGGTAGATACATCTGGGTTCTATACAAGAACAGCAGAATGGCCATACTAGGTAAGACCAATGGTCCATCTAGCCCAGTACCCTGTCTTCCAATTGTGGCCAATACCAGGTTCTTCAGAGGGAATGAAACGAACAGGTAATCATCAAGTGATTCATTCCCCATCACCTACTCCCAGCTTCTGGCAAACAGAGGCTAGTGACACGCAAAACATGGGGTTGCATACTTGCCCATCCTGGGCAGATGTTTTCAGAGAACTATCCACAATGACTCCAAGATGGGTAACAGCTAATTCAAACACCATAATTTCATACGTATAGTTGGGATTATATTTTGCCATGTGCATTACTTTGCATTTATCAACACTGAATTTCATCTGCCATTTGGTTGCCCAGTCACTGAGTTTTGTGAGATCCTTTGTAACTCTTTGCAGTCAGCTTTGGACTTAACTATCTTGAGTAGTTTTGTATCATCTGCAAATTTTGCCACCTCACTCTTTATCCCTTTTTCCAAATCATTTATGAATATGTTGAACAGCACTGGTCCAAGTACAGACCCTTTGGGGACAACACTATTTACCTCTCTCCATTCTGAAAACTGACCACTTATTCCTACCCTTTGTTTCCCATTTTTTAACTGGCCTGACTGGCAATGCTTTCAGGATCATCTAACTATCCTGATGTAAGCAGAGTCAGAATGGGCTCTACCCTGACATCTGGTGGTGAGCTGTGGAAAGGGACTTCAGGGGCTGATCTCGTTTGCATGGGCACTGAAGGACAGTAGAACTGTACTTGGTGTTTTATGACTCACCCTCAACTAAGTAGCACTCAGTAGGCAAGGGATATGGGTTCCAAAACCCAGTGACTTGAGAGAGGCTGGGGCCAAGTAGGTGTACCTGGTAGTGTGGGCCCCAAATACCACTCTTGCCCTTACTCTCTCCACTGTGCAACAACAGAACTAATTTTGACTCTATTAGGAGTCTTGTTACATGCTACAGAGCTGAAATCACTGATATGTGGGTCTAAGCATTTGACCTACTTTGGGCTAGTGGTACACCAGCATTGAGGCTCCCCTACTACCAGCTAAAATCACTAAGAGCTGAGATCACTGGGAGCTGTGTTAAGGAGGGGGGGGTGGCTGAAGACAAGTTGGCAAGCAGAGGTGTGGCTGGCGGAGCAGATCAGGTGGTGATAAAGACTGCAGCAGAACCCCATGGAGAGGTGTGGCAATCAGCCATCAATCTGAGCAGCAGCGCATGTAAGATGCCTCCCCCACTTCCACAGAGGCAGGGGGAGGTAAACTCTGCAGATGAACTTCTGAAGTCTGGGGGGCTGCACTGACCAAGGACAGAAACTGTGGGAGGAGTGTCGGTTGAGTTGCTGGATTTGAGAAGCTGAGGGGGAAAGGACATAGCCAAATTTACTTGGGAGTATCAGAGGGGTAGCTGTGGTAGACTGAATCTGTAAAAAGTGACAACACGTCCTGGGGCACCTTATAGACTAACAGGTGTATTAGAGCATAAGCTTTCGTGGCTTTATTCACCCACAAAAGCTTATGCTCGAATACATCTGTTAGTCTATAAGGTGCCACAGGACTCAATCGCTTTTCACTTGGGAGTGGGTCTTTTGCTCATGGTTTGTGTTATGAATCCTGTTTGTGGATTTTCCCCAACATAATGCCACATTGTTTCCCTCCTTTATTAGAAGGCTTTTGCTACACTCAGACGCTGTGCTTGCGAGAGGAGAAGTAGTGCCTCTTAGAGGCGCCCGGGGGGGTGGTATGTAATTGTCCCAGGTCATTGCGTGGGGGCTAGAATGTTCCTGCATACCTTGCTGAGTCACAAAGTGCATCTGCCTTCTTTCAATGGGTCAGTTGTATAGCTGATGGTCCTTAATGGGCCATCAAGCAGATGAGGCAGTGCTGATGTCAAATTGTCTGGGGTGTCACCCAGAAGCGTAGCATAAGTTTGAAATACAGACAGTATAGAGCCAATATTCATAACTTTAAATACAAAAATGATACATGCACCCAGATAGCATACTCATAACCAGCACATCACAACCTTGTCTTAGACACCTTATTTGACCCCCTTTATACAAGAATTGGTGCCACTACAAGGACCTTGGTTGCAACAATGCTCCCAGTTCATGTCAATAACATCACACAAGCTCACCCAGGATGTTGCCCAACTTCCAGTGTTCCAGAAGGAGAATGCCAAGGTGGCAACCCTAGAGATCCTTCAAGAGATCTTCAACATCTTTAGCAAAAATGTCACCCAAAGTGCCTGGGATGGGACTTCCACAGTCAGGTTCCAAAATGGACTTTACCAGAAAATTCAGCGGCTGGAGGCATGTTTGAGAGCACAGATGGAGAAGGAATTAACCAGCCCAGAAATGGAAGCTTAGTAACTAAGGTACAGTATACAGTTTTTACTTGGAGTAAATGAATTAATATTAGTGTCAATTATACAACTGAACAGAGATAGCGGATATTTTATAACACTGCTTATACAGGGCCTGATCCTCCTTCTACAGGGTCAATGGCCAAATAGCAATTGATTTCCATGGCAGCAGCTTCAGGCTCTTCCCGTCCTCTGCTGAAAATGGATTTGCAATTACATGGATTTATTTTTCTACTGTTATTTAGGTTTGCGATTTTTCATGATCTCCCACATATCAGGTGCTGTTACGCACTACATAATTGGCAGTCCATGCAACAAAGTACATATATTTGGAATCCTTAAGCACCTCACCAGTACCTTGGTCATCAAATAATACTTCCCTTCCACCCCTAAAGTACTCTGACTTCTACATATGTAGTGTGTTTCTATTATGATCATGGTCGCTATTTATTAATCTGTCCTCATGAGAACTATTTCTAGTATTCCAAGGTTTGAGAAGCTTCCTAAAGACTTTTTTAAAAAATTGGACATACTAAATGACTTGCGAGCTTATGAGTGGAAAAGATATTTTCATTTAATTTATTGAGATCAATTAAATGAAAATTATATTTTTTCCCTTTGTGTTTCAACTATTTCCTATTTCATTTCAGCTCTGGATGCTGCAACTACTGAGGTTAAAACAGAAAGATGCAGTGGAATCCCTCCTCTCTGCTGATTCTTTCCACAGTGATTTCTAACACTCCATAATGCTTGACGTATTATGCAATACATTCACTCTGTCCTCATCATATACCACAGCTTGAGAAGTTTCCTAGCGACATTTATAAAATATGTGAACTGAGCAAAAGACTTGTAAGATTATGAGGTGTAGAAAGATATTTTCATTTAATGTATTGACATTAATACATTTATTTTTCCCTTTGTGTTTCAACCAAATCTCATTTCATTCCAGCTGAGGATCCAGTGACTACAGAGGTTACAACAGTTGGATGAAATTGTAACATGCAGTGGATTCCCTCCTCTCTACTGATTCTTCCCACAGTGACTTCTAAGACTCCATAATGCTTGACCTTGTATTTTTATGCAATACACCCACTCCATAATGAAATTCCAACTGCCCATATTACAATTTACGTGATAATACTCAAAATTTAAATTGCTAAATGAAGGATATCAATGCAAAAAAAGTTACAAGAAAATTAAGAAAGGGTTAGACCTTAAACAGTGTTGACGTTATGTGTTTGCTATATAGTTCTGATCAAATCTCATCTCTGAAGTGTAACAGGCAGTTTAACCACAGTATTACAGCATAACAAATATGAACTGGAAAAACTTTCAAAGAAAAAGATGTGCATAATTTTCCTCTGTCAGAATGAAGATAGAGATTTCAGGTGGCCCCAAGGGATTTTCAAGCCTCGAGTGTCCCTGAAGAGGAATGGCATGGTGGCAATCCAGGAAATCTCCAACATATTTCCTGCTGCTTTGCAAATATGTCTCCGAAACTACCTGAGGTGAGAGCTCCATTCAGATATTCCAACACAGACTCATCAGGAAGTTGGGCATCTGGAGACATGTTTGGTTGCAGTGATGGAAAATGGGACTCTCTGACCAGGAGGTAAGGACCTACAGTGTCCCAGGATGAAAGTGAAGCGATACCAATTATTTCATAAAAGACAAGCAGTTCAACCTCAGTGCTAGCAGGAGAATCTATGTGGAATTATGGGGTTTTCAAATATAGGACAAACTCACAAAGAAGTTTAGAAAATTAAATACCAACATTTTTAGAAGTACTAACCAAAATCAAGTAATATTTTATACATGATTTAAAATGAGATGCAGTGGAGTTTTAAAACCTGTTACTATTTATTCTCTCTGTGCACTATGAAAATATTTTCAGATCATTTTACGATATTTGTAACAGGATATTTATGTCAGTCTATTATTTATTTATTGTTCCTATTTTTGTATTTATCATGTATTTATTGTGATATTGAGATGGTTGCAAGGCCGACCAGCCTCTCCTGTGTCATTGTGGAGCATAGATTTGTTTTTATTAACTTCAGCTTGGAGAAGCTGCATCCTCCACTGGCAACTGTTACAGGAAGTATTAGAAGTATACGCAGAGCAACAAAAGCATTTGGAAAGAGAGTGGTCATCTTATTTGTGCACAGATATTCCAGAACAGCCTTTGGAATTGATCCTGCTGAAATGAACTGAAAGCTCTTTCAAGATACATTACCTAAATCACTCGCATCAATATCGTGCATGTCATCATGTGTCAACACTGTCTCTAGTGCCCTGCATTGCTGGTGTACGTCTTCTTCAGGTATAGTGAGGAGTTTTGGAATATCATATAACATCCTAAATATAGTGCTGTGTTCCTTTATCAGCATGCAACATTCTTCAACTGACTGTATTGCACACAGGGTGACCAGACAGCAAGTGTGAAAAATCGGGACGGGGGTTGGGGGGGTAATAGGAGCCTATATAAGAAAAAGACCCAAAAATCGGGACTTTCCCTATAAAATCGTGACATCTGGTCACCCTAATTGCACAATCTAGCACCTGATTAAAGAATTCAATTTTGAATTGTTTTTTGGGGTCTCTTATGGGATTATCCCGTGCCTTGTAATCAAAATATCTTCTTCTTTGGTGACTCTTGTATTCTTCAATGGGGGTGGAAATAGCTTCAGTGTGAAGTGCCTCTGTGCACTCTTCAGAATGTTTTGAAATCACTCATCTGACCGGTAAGACTGTAGATATACTGACAGTGCAACGTGTTGATAGCTCTTTTATGTGTTGGAAGTAGCGGAAAGTCCAAGTTCGAATATCTTGGGGAAAAAAAATCTAGTTTTACAACAAATGCCTTCCAGGCTTCATAAAGATCCAGAATCGTTTGCCCTGCACCCTGGAGACTGAGATTGAGTCTGTTTAGGTGAGCAGTGATGTCAGTTAGAAACATGAGCTTACACAGCCATTTGTCATCATCCAGTTTGGGGTAGTTTTGTCCTTTTTCTGACAAAAAGGCATGGATTGCATCAAAACAGTTTACAAAGCATACCAAAACCTTGCCACGACTTAGCCACCAAATGTTGCTGTGAAGTGGAATGTCATTATAAAGCACTGTCCGTCTCTTCTGGCAGTGCTTGAATCTGTCTGTGAGTCAAAGCAGATTGAGCAACAAGGAAATTCACAATTCGCACCACTGTATTCATCACATTGAGCTCTGAATTAGAAATTTTAGCACACAGGTTTTCTAGATGGATGATACAGTGAAATTTGACTGTCGGGCGGCCAATTTGATCTTCAAACTTACAAATCCTATCATTTTCCAACCATGGCAGGAGCACCATCTGTTGTCACACAAAATATTTTTCTGATGTCAACTCCTTGTTCTTCAAAATGGTTTACAAAACTTTCCACTATATCTTCCCCCTTTGTTGTGCAATGCAGGGGTTTTAGGCAACAAAGTTCCTCTTGAATTTCATTGGAACACAATATCTTGCAACAGCTGCCAAATGTGGAACATTTTTTATATCCACGCTTTCATCAACTGCAATGCTTAACACTGCTATCTCTTTTAATGCCATCATCTGCTTTTCATTAATGTTTTTTTGCCATTTTGCTTATGCGTCTTTCAACTGTTCTGGCAGAGACAGGCAGTTTTTATTCTAGATACGATCGTATCCAGGGCCGGCCCACAACATTTTGGCACCTGAGGTGGGGACCTCAAATGACACCCCCATGCCTCCTCGCTTGGGCCAAAACTTTGAAAGGTCTCAGTTCTGCCTTCTTCCTGTTCTACTCCTCTCATGGTACTGCTCTGCTACCTACCCCAATATAGGAGAACTAACAACTTCAAATGCCTTGTTCAAAAATTGTAAGTAACATTTAACTTGCCTGAACAGCAAATGTAACTTTTCTTGTCTGCATAGTAAACACTGGCATTTTTATCTGTTTGATTATTCAAAGTGGTGCTTTCCGTGCTCTGCCTGGAACTGCTCCCTTGATGCTGGAGACATTAGTTCCTTGTTGGGTTGTGGACTTGGGCTTGGTCCCACTGGAATCGATGCAGGTGATGGTGGTGTCTCCGTTGATTGTGAACTGCTCTCTGCTGGTGCACTAGGTGGTATTTCAGGCTCCGCTTGAGTCTCTTGCATGGGTTTAGCTGCTGTTGCAGGTTCAGGCTCCATGGCACTCCTTGGTGCTGGCTCCCCTGACTTTGGTGGGGTTGTAAGCATGGGCTCTCGTGCTGACTGCGCCGCCTGTTCTGATCCTTGGACTGGTTCTGGCTGGGTCCCAGGAACTGGATCTACAACCACTGTCATAGACTCTGGTCTGGGATCTGGTTCCACCACCTCTGGCTGGGTCCCCAGGCCTGTAGTATCTGGGGACACTGACTGGGCCCTTGTAGGAGGATCAGGAATGGAGTTAGGTGTGGAGGCCTGTTTAACCTGGCTATGGGTGACCATCCCTACCCTTTTTGTTAGCCTCACAAGGCTGGCTAAGTCTTCTCCCAGGAGCATGGGAACAGGATAATCGTCATAGACTGCAAAAGTCCATATTCCTGACCAGCCCTTGTACTGGACAGGCAACTTCGCTGTAGGCAAGTTAAAAGAGTTGGCCTTAAAGGGTTGCACCATCACTTGAGCCTCTGGGTCAATGAATTTGGGGCCCACAAAGGATTGGTGGATAGCTGACACCTGTGCTCCAGTGTCTCATCATGCAGTAATCTTCCTCCCACCCACACTCAGTTTCTCTTCGCGCTGGGGCTATTTGTGGGGCACTTGGGCCTGAAGGCTCTCAGTGGGATCCCGAGGTGATGAGTTGCAGTCGGATGGTGATCTTGGGGCAGTTGGCCTTCACATGCCCCAGCTCATTACATTTAAAGCATCGCCCAGCTGTCTGTGGGCTGGGGCAAAGTGGGTGGTTGGAGAGTAGGGTGGTGGGACAAGAGGGCATCTGGGGGGTCTCCCTGGCTGCGTGGAGGGCTCCTCCTTGCGAGCCTTGGGCTTTGGGCTGGCCCCGATGGTGGGGTATCATCCCGGGTTGCCCCTTCTGGTATCCCCACCGACTGCTACTAGCTTTCTTCTTCTCCGCCACCTCCACCCATTTGGCTCTAGTCTCCCCTGTCTTGATTACAGTTTTGGGCTTCCCATCTAGGATGTACCTGAGATGGGTTGGATAACAGAAACCCCCTTTGGGAACTGCCAACTGATGTGCTGAGCCTGTTTTCCCTGGCAGCTTGGGACTTCAGTGCCCTGCCTGGTTCGAGCCAGACACACTAGCCTGCTACAAACCCAGACCCAGGTCTGAACTACGTCCCATAAATTGCAGGCTTACCTGAAAACAGCTTAAGAAGTGTTTCTGTCTCCAACACACAGATGCCCAGCTACCAATGGGGTCCAAACCCCAAATAAATTTGTCTACCCTGTATAAAGCTTATAAGAGTAAACTCATAAATTGTTCGCCCTCTATAACACTGATAAAGAGGTATGAACAGCTGTTTACTCTTCCCCAAGTATTAATACAACTCTGGGTTAATTAGTAAAATAAGTAATGAGTAAAAAGTGATTTTATCAAATACAAAAAATAGGATTTAAGTGGTTCCAAGTAATAACAGACAGAAGAAAGTGAATTACCAAGCAAAATAAAACAAAACATGCAAGTTAAGCCTAGTACAGTAAGAAAACTGAATACAGCTAAAACCTCACCCTCAGATGTTTCAATAAACTTCTATCACAGACTGGACGCCTTCCTAGTCTGGGCACAACCCTTTCCCCTGGTACAGCCCTTGTTCCAGCTCAGGTGGTAGCTAGGGGATTTCTTGTGATTGCAGCCCCCTTTGTTCTGTTCCACTCATGGCTTTGGAACAAGGCAGGAATCTTTTGTCTCTCTGGGTCCTCTGTGGTGGGATAGGGGAGCACTGCGGGGGAAAGGGCAGGATCTGTGGGGAGAGGAGAGCGCTAGGGGGCAGGGTCTGGTGGGGGATAGGGAGCGCTGTGGGGCAAGCTCTGGGGAAGAGGGGGAGTGCTAGGGGACAGGCTCTGGGGGTGGAGAGGGGAGCGCTGCCTACGGGGCAGGTTGCAAGGGGAGGCTGTAGGGACGGAGAGGGGAGTGCTGCGGGGTGGGTGCCCGAGGGCAGGGACAGGCTCTGTGGGGAGAGGGGAGCGGGTTGCAGGGGAGGCGGTAGGGGCGGAGAGGGGAGCGCTGCGGGGCGGGTTGCAGGGGAGGCTGTGGGGG
Organism: Mauremys mutica; assembly: GCF_020497125.1. Lineage (NCBI taxonomy): Eukaryota > Metazoa > Chordata > Testudines > Geoemydidae > Mauremys > Mauremys mutica. The sequence goes on along the minus strand of NC_059076.1, from coordinate 31,430,514 downwards.
CGGAGAGGGGAGCGCTGCGGGGGGCGGGTTGCAGGGGAGGCTCTGGGGTCGGAGAGGGGAGCGCTGCGGGGGGATGCAGGGGGAAGGGGAGGCTGTGGGGGCGGAGAGGGGAGCGCTGCGGGCGGGTTGCAGGGGAGGCTGTGGGGGCGGAGAGGGGAGCGCTGCGGGGCGGGTTGCAGGGGCGGCTGTGGGGGCGGAGAGGGGAGCGCTCGGGCGGGATGCAGGGGGAAGGAGAGGCTGTGGGGGCGGAGAGGGGAGCGCTGCGGGGGGCGGGTTGCAGGCGAGGCTGTGGGGGCGGAGAGGGAAGCGCTGCGGGGCGGGTTGCAGGGGAGGCTGTGGGGGCGGAGAGGGGAGCGCTGCGGGGCGGGTTGCAGGGGGAAGGGGAGGCGGTGGAAGGGCGGGGCCGGTTCCTCGGGCCGGCCTGGCGTGTTGGGCCTCGCGGTGTCCATGGTGACCGCAGCCGCCGGCCAGCGCTGGGTCTCGTGGTGCGGGGCCAGCCGGCATGTACGACCGGGCTCCGCGGGGGCTCACTCGGCCCGCGGCCGGCACCGAGGCTCATGTGGGGCCCGGTTCCTACCAGCTGCAGCCCGGGAACCAGCAGAAAGCAGGTAACGGGCGGGCAGCGCCCAGATTCACCCCGGGCTGCCCCTGGCCGCACCCCCGAGCCCCTCAAGACAAACCCTGCCCTGGCCCCGCCTCAGCCCGCCCCCTGTGCAGGGACCCGCCGTCGCACCCACGCTCCGGTGTCTGCTGCTGCTGCTACGCCTCGGGGGGGAGCAATCAAACGGCGCCTGAAACCACGTCGGGGCTGCTTGGAAGCGATGAAAACCTCAGGCAGGGTTAGGTAGGACGGTGCCAGTCACAAGGCTGGGTTGCGCCCCCTGGAACTAGGCAGCGAGCAAATAATGGGTAGCCCGGCTGGTGCAGCTGTAACTGCCATTCACCAGGTCTGGTTCAGGTGCCTGGGCAGAGAGCCCAGGCCTGAGCTGTTCCTGTTATCTGCAAGGTTTGACCCAGAGAAAGGTCAGACCCAGAGAAAGGGGACTTCCTGGGTAAGCTGCAAAAGGGTGCACACCAAGAGAGCCATCTCCTTGTGAAAGGGGGAGTGGAAACAAGGAACATGTAGTTTTTACTTCAGTATAACTAATGGAGATCAATATACTTATACTGTATACCCTTCTCCCCACCCAGGGTTTACATTGAGGTTAAAAACTACCTGTGCCATAGCTCTGCTAGGATTTTACATCAGGGATAGCTGGTTGAGTTGGTTCTCAAAATGGAGATGATGTGATTCCTTTCTTTAACTTGAACTCTCTCTTCCTTCCATATATTTAAACATGGTGAACCTGATTCATAGCTCTCACAAGTTTTACCCTCTTGCAGTACTGACTTAAGCAGCATTACTCCTGATTTGTTCCTGTGTGAGAGGAAAATTAGGCCCAGGCACTTTTTCCCAGTGTCCTATGCTCTCCCCTAAAAGAATCCTTGTATATGGTGTTTTTAAATTCTGTTGGAGATGCAGCCAATCATCTTCTTCAGAGCCCATGTGAGAGGAAAAATCTTGGAAATCCTGCAATGCAAGGTCCTAGGTACAAAGTCCAGCAGTCTGTCACACTGTTAAAATGATGGCTTTGTATTCAGAAATACCTTTCTAATTCTCTTGTTGAAAAACCTTATCTAATTCTCTATCCCACTTTGACATAAATGTGAGTTCTTAGTAGGGTTCAGTGTGTAGCTGGGCTTTAATATATTTTACTAGAAGTATTTTTACTTCCTTTGTACTGAATAAAAGAAATTGGGTCTCCTTGGGTGGCTTTGAATTTCCATTTATGTTCTTTTCAACCAGAGCAAGGCTCTGCAACTGAAGATATAAACATTTGAGATATCTGACAAGTTATTTTCCCCCCTATTTAAAGTAGGAATGACTTGAGAATAGCTGTCTGTAGTATTGGAATCCCACTTCTTTCAGCCTAATTAGTGATATCTTAGAAGCAGGTATATAGAATTCAGTCTCAGATACAAATTGAAGTTAAAGGAGCTATGAGTAACGGTTTCTTCCCAATCAGCAGTCAAAAGTCAAGATGGATATAGGGTTAAGTTAATGTGTTCTTTTGTAGCAGTTAAATATGGATTAATTATAAGGCCATGCCAGAAATACAGACTTCATTAGGTTGTCCCCTAGTGGCATTCATCAGAGGTACAGCCTCTGAAAACACCAAAAAACCCTAAATTGAGATGCAATAAGATTTCATCTAATTTTAATTATCTTAATTGTATCTGTAAAATGGTAAATTAAATGCAGAGTTTATCCCTTTTAAGCCTATAGCTGGTCTTAGCCCTTGAAGGCCATTTTGTGGATCTTACTAAGGAAAGTATTAGGAATAGAAGCGAGGAGCATTAAAAATAAACAAATGTAACATTTCTTCTTTTATTTGCTCCTCTTTCTTTACCTTCCCTCTTGCTGTCAACATTACTTTATCCCAGAAGTAAAATGAAAAATCCACTGGAAACTTCCCTAATGAACCTGAAGTAGGAGACTGCATTGCATTTAAATACAACTAAAGTAAATCCCAGTTGAACATAAATGCAATTGTAATTAAGCATTACTTCATTTACAGGGAAATTAATTCATTTTTAAACACTTTTCTATAATTTTATGTACATCTATCCAACCTTACTACATAATACTTGCAGCGTGCAGGATGTCAGACTAGGTGATCATGGTTATTTGTGTGTTTAAAATACAGGAAATCTATGAATAACTTTTTATAACATCTTTTATACAAACTATCTCAACTACTTTATGAAGTTAAATAACATGACTTAGAGTTAAATAACAGCAGAAGGGGAGTCAGAAATTAGGAGAGGTTGATAAAGGAGAAAAGGCATGTTTTTACTCAAGATTTTAAATGAAATGGAGGAAGGGGCGGCTCTAGACATTTCGCCGCCCCAAGCATGCCGCGGGGGGTGTTCTGCTGGTCACCGGTCCCACAGCTCCGGTGGACCTCCCGCAGGCGTGCCTGCGGAGGGTCCACTGGTCCTGTGACTCCACCGCAGGCATGCCGCCGAAGGCTGCCTGCCTGCCGCCCTCCCGGCGACCGGCAGAGCGCCCCCCGCGGCATGCCACCCCAAGCACGCGCTTGGCGTGCTGGGGCCTGGAGCCGCCCCTGAATGGAGGATCAATGAGAGAGAGAGATGTAGAAGGCTGTGAGAATTGGCTGCAGCTCGGAGGCAGCCCCCTTACCAACAGTGATCAGATTATGTGTGAAGGGATTGAGAGGAGCCTAGTGTAATCTATATAGAGAGGGAATGGAGCAAGTTCATGGAGCATTTTAAAATTAGAAAAGGGAATTTTGAACTGGATCCTGAAATGAATGGGCAGCCAGTGTAGTTGTTTGAATAGGGGGCTAGTGAATTTGCACTTCTCTGTACATGTGAGAAGGAGGTCAATAGCCTTCCATGGCTTGATTCTCCATTGCTTAATAGTCTTTCAGTCAAAATTAGATGTCTTTCTAGGTCAACCAAATCAATGGAATTGGTGCAGGAAGCATTTGGTGAAATTCTATAGCTTATGTTATGAAAGAGGTCAGACTAGAGGATCATAATGGACCTTGTTGGGTTTAAAATCTGTTAATTTTTTCTGTGCAAACAGGAACCTGAAGAAGTAGGGTTTGGAGAAGCTATAGAGAATGGGCTTTGGGACTCTGCTAACTGCTTCAGGTCTAAAATATAATTACAGTGATAGCTTTATGCCTTGTAAAATAGCTTATCATTTTCAACCACACACTCTTTATATATTTCCCATCTTTTCAATGGAGCAGAAAAATTAGATGAACCAAATATTTTCATTACTAAAAAATAATTTTGATGCATATATGGGTTCTTTGCTTTCTCAAACTTTTGTAAGTGCATATGTTTTACTGGTGTTTTTTTTCATGCCCCCTCACTTGCAGATGGCTATGCTCCATTTCTTTCTTTGACAACTCGAGACTCTGCATTTACTATTCCAAATGCTGAGATTGATGTTCCAGGACCAGGACGCTATGATATTTCCAAAGTGCAGGTAAAATTATAGAAGTTGCATTAAACAAGTTAAGAGAGGAAATTTGCAACCTGACTTTCAAAACAGTAATAACAAGTGATGTTCATAACAAATTTCAGTGGAACAAGTCAATAAACACCCTCCTCCTAAAATTAAAGTGCCAGGGGTGAAAGAGACAGCATGGTGGGAAGTGATCATTTGGACAAGGACTTTTATTTATATACAATCCTTTCCTCCTCCTTGTTCTGCCTCTTCATGCATCCCCCCCCTTCTCCCCACCTGCTCTACTTCTTTCCCCACTGGAAAACTGACAAAAGAGTCCTTGATGCCCCCAAACAATGATGTTGCTGGATGCTTGGTGACAGTTAAAAATTCAGTTTTTTTCGGAGTGCTTTTAAGTAGCTGTCCAACTCACTAGACGTTCTGTTGTTTTCATGCAGTTCACTTCCAGTAGTAGTGGGTACTTTGTGTATGGTGTAGGTCAAGATTTCTTGATGCCTCAATGTAGTAGTTAATATCATTTTAAAAGAGTGAAGACACATGAAGTTTGAGTAATGAATGCTATATTGATTTTGATAAATGAAACTATGTAGTAATGGTTCCAGTAAGAATAAAGGGAGTTCAGGTTAATGCTGGATGAATTATTTGAGAGCAAAGGCAAAGGAACCTTCTCAGGCTTGCTTGATAGGTTTTTGTATACTCTATTACAGTGGTGCGCAAACTTTTCCAGTCATGCCCCACTTACCATTCACGGAATTTACTGCCCCCTCCCTCCATTACTTGTAATCTGAAACTGTTTTGGATTTTTTGCCAGGGCTCTATCCTGTAGCGGGACTGGGATCCCTCTTCCATAATAGTTGGAGCAGGATAAAAATTCAACAATATGGGAGTGGATATTGCAGGGTGTTATGGGAGTGGAATTAAAAAAAATAGTCCTCCTGCAATGCAAACAATATGAATGCCCCAGATAGCAGCTACCGTTTTCTGGCTGCCCAGCTCTGAAGGTTGCGCTGCCACCCGCAGCCAGTGCAGAAGTAAGGCCACCCTTACTTCTGTGCCGCTGCTGGTGGCAGTGCCACCTTCCACAGGTGCTGGCTTCCTCCGGGCCCCGGGGTGTGCAAATTCCCGCTCCACCCCAGGCCCTGCTCCCACCCGACTCCTTCCCCCAAGCCCTCACCCCTGCCCCGCCTCTTCCTGCCCCTGCTCAGCCTCAGGCCCCACTGATTGTGGCGGGAGGGGGGCACTGGGAGGGGGAGGAGTTGATTGGCAGGGCCACTGGCAGACGGGAGGTGCTGCGGGAGGAGGGAGGGAGCTGGCTGAGCACCCACTAATTTTTTTCCATGGGTGCTCCAGCCCTGGAGCACACACAGAGTCGGCACCTATGCCACCTGGAGAGCAGCAGCTGCTGGCCGGGGCATTCATGTTGTTTGTGGTGTGGGAGGACTGTTTTTTTTTAATCCCATTCCCGTCCCACCCTGCAATACCCACTCTATTTTTATCCCCCTCCTGCTATTATGGCAGCGGGTCCTGCAGGACCTATAGGATCCCACAGGATCCCAGTTTCTTGGTGCTGCCTCAGAGAACCTCTTGCACCCCCGCCTTAAGGGGGAACCCCCATTTGCGCACCACTGCTCTATTGTATGTGTGCTTTTAGAATTTCAGTAATAACATTAGCATTAAAGAGAAGCTGGAATTTTATTTAATTCCTTCATTCTTCATTTATCTGAAAACGTTTACTTGTTAGATATATTTATTAGATTTAAATTTATCTGAAATCACATGTAAGGCTATAGAAATGAAATGTTTTAATGATTATATAGATCCAGATTGTATCTGACTGCTTTGAGGATATTATAAGGGTGGAAAGGGTACCAGAAGCCTCCCTTCACCCCCATATTAATGCACAGTGATTGGCCACAATTGCAGTCCCTGAGCTCTTTTGAGTACAGACATTTGATTCCTCCTAGCGTTCTCCTCCATGTTCAAGACACTCAGAAGTGGATGGAGTGATGGTGGGGCTCCTGGTCGCCCTTCCTGTGTCTGCAGCCAAAGCTGGCCAGATGTGTGGGGAGAGTATCCTGCTCCTCTGTATGCCAGAGGCTGAGGAAGGGTTCTGCTTTTCTGGGGCAGTGCTGGGGCAGCAAAGTGGGCCAGTGCCTATAACACACAGTTGAAGTTGTTAGAACTGTGTATTAGAATTAAGTCTGCAAGGCAACAATCTCAATGTAAATACATATTTTAAATTTAATTAATATGAGGTATTAAACACTTGGGTTTTACAGTTCACTTTTGGAATTAAAAGAAAACATGACTTTCATACTATCTGTTAGCAATTATGAAATAAGTAAAAACAATGCAGTTAGTGTAAACATTAAACAATTTCTAAAGTGTGCTGCTATTTTACAGTGGAAAATTCATTGTTATGGCTATGTCATTGTAATGTAATATACTTGTTTTTTGATCTTCTCCATTGCAGACTCCTTTAAGACTTTTTGACTGCAGTTTACACCCTCCAGTGGGAAAAGGCAGTAATACAATCAGTTTCATACTAACACGCTATAACAGCAATCATAGTTAAAAGTATCAGAAGGTTTCTTCAGTGCTCTTCCTCACATTTTGTCTTCCTGCTGAATCTTGCTTTTGTTTTAATTTGTAGTGTGAAAAAATAAATAATCCCTCAAGTAGCATTTTTTATGTACTAATCTTTACTTTGTTTGCAGACAGAGTAATTGTAAATTAGCTGTGTAGGGAAAAGGTACTTAGGGCTTTGGCAGCACTTAGGCCTTGTCTACACTACGGAGGGAGATGGATCTACGTTACACAACTTCAACTATGTGAATAACATAGCTGAAGTCAGTGTACTTAGATCTACTTACCACGGGGTCCACACTATGCCATGTTGACAGGAGACGCTCTCCCATCGACTCCTCTTGCACTTCTCGTTCAGGTGGAGTATAGGAGTTGACTGGAGAGCGATCAGCGGTCGATTTAGCGGGTCTAGACCACCAATGCATCTATCATCATGCGTCGAACCCCCGGTAAGTGTAGACAAGCCCTTAGAGTTGATTATCAGTCATCCAGTGTGGAACTTGTAGATAGTCATTTTCTTTTATGGCAACGTAGCGGTGGGGGGAAATACTATAAACAGCGCACAAGTAAACTCGTATTAGAAAGACATTTTATTCCTTTCTTCCCTGATACATCATACTATATTATGGTACTTTGTTTAGTTAATGTCATACTAATACTGCATTCTATGAAATCTGACATAATGTAGCTTACACGATGGAATGTGATATGACGTAAAACAACACAGGTGAAATGAAGTAAACCAAGCAATTTCTGACATTTTATATTTCTGTAAAATTTGCCTTTGTAGAGTAGTTATAAAAATGCATTTCTGTAACTTCTGATTTACTAATTGGCTATGGATAAGTTGTGCTGTTATTGTCAATAATTGTCAGATACAGTAGCAGCACTAATGCTGAAATAACGTATTTGGTGCTCTTTTGAGGTTCTATTCCCACTATATGTCTTAGTTCCCTTTAAATTGAGACATCAGGAATACTTCATTTCTGTTTCTTCTGTTGTGTTCTGAAGAAAAAGGCAAAACCTAGTCATATTATGAGCCAGTCCTAACCCCTACAATAGCTGCATGATTTGTAATTCTGTAAGTACTGTCTCAAGGTGTTGGGCATTGGTAGCTCCTCCCTCCCCTTTGGACTTCCTCCTCACACCCCTTCACTTTCTTGAAGGCCTATCATAGGCCTCAGCCCCCACGAAGGGAGAGTGACAGCCACTCATTAGAAACCAAAGGTCACATAGCTGGTGGTTATAAAGCTGTCATCGTCTGGATTCTTATAATGGAACTTGTTTACCACTGGTGCTGCTGCTACGTCTCAATCATTGAAAAGAAGAACACAACCTATTGATTCTGGACTCAGTGTATTGAAAAATGCAGAAGCTTTTGTATGTACAATTCAACTCAAATTTATTTAAATCTAATGATATTTATATAGAAGGAGCCAGTGCTCTAACTTTTGGTGGCCCAGCATTAGATTGTAAGTTCTCTGGGGCAGAGACCATCTTTTTGTTCTGTTTGTACAGTATCTACCTTGGGCTCCTGGGGCTCTCTTAGGTGCTACTGCAATATGAACAAATAGATGATTATAATAATTGATATAGTGTTTTTCCTTTACTAGAAAAAGAAGAAACAACAACTAATATCTTACTGCATTAGAAATGACAGGGATACTTGTAATTCACTGAGGAGTATTGCTGTAAGAAATTTTAAAATAGTATTTCATTGAAGACTGCAGAGTGAAACAAACATTTTCAGACTCTTTATCTAAATAGTTGCATTTCCTATTTTAAGTCAAGTAAAACAATACTGGGAAAAGAAAATTGATCTGCATCTAGAGTATTTTAATATAAATTAGTGCAGACATTGTCAGCTCTTCGGTTTAAAGGACTGGCTATCAACTGTTTTTTATTTTGTGAAGTTCTTGTCAAGTTCATAATTTATTTTACTTTACAATTTCATAGAATATTCATTTTTTCATATTTTTAGAATAATATAAAAGGTGGTAAGAGTCCACAGAACAAAGAAAAACGTTTCAAGGAGATCAGTACAGACACTCCAGGACCTGGAAGCTATAACCAACCTCCTGCAGTGGAGTTAGAGATTAATAACAGGAAGCAGAAAGAGCCTAAAGAACATATTCAACTGGTATGTTAGTAAAAAAAGATGATGCCATATTAATTCTTTTTCTTAAAATTTGATATTGATCACAAATGTTAACATAAAATATATAAAAACACTAGTAAACATATTACTGAACTTAATCTTTTCAAAAGCAGCCTGAAGTGGTACAATTGCATACCTACAGTGGTGCTCACGATTATCACCAGACAGGTCAGGTGATGGGAGGAGGTTGAATTAATGTGGGGAAAATAAATTAAAGCAAACAATAACCTATAGAACTACTATGAAACCATTTCAAATAAGAATAAATCTTTTAAAAGACTAATCTTCCAGTATACACTAAAAGTACAATCTTCTCTCCACCTGATTCACAGGAGGGATGTACATCTACCTCCCAGATGAGTGCCTCAGTCACCATGCTATAGAGTAATTCTCACTTGTTCTCTTTGGTCCAAGAGATATTTACACATTTATGCAAAGTGGAATGGTGTCAACAGGTGAGGTTGAGGAAAATAGCATGTTGCCTGGTGGTTAGGGCGCTCACCTGGCAGGGGAGAGAACCAAGTTCAGGGCCCTTCTCTGAGGAATACTTAAGTGTCTATACAAAGTAGAAAGCTTCTACAGGAGAGATCAAGAGCAATACAACCCAGAAAAATCTATAGCCTGGTGGTTCTGATGCTCACCTGGGAGTGGGGAGGTAAGACTTCAAAGCTAGCTCAGGTATGCCTACCTGTGCTGCAGTTACACCTCCCAACTGCTGTTAGACATACCCTTAGGGAGCAGTCAGAAGGTTACTTGGTGCTTCCCCATTGCATGGGATTACCTGCTTTCCCTGGCAGAGCAGTAGAATTTCATTTGTTTGTGCTTGAGCAGTGTGCAGACTCAAAAATCCATGTTCAGCACAGATTTGGAGGTCTGCCATTAACTGAAATAGGGTATAGCAACAATTTAATTTATATAGGTTAAATTTACGGTTACCAGAAAGTTTTTTAAGAGCTTCTGTAGTTAACTTCAAATAGAGTAGAACTCCTTAGATGTGTTTTGCATCATTGCTTTATTGTATCATTCTTTATGTCCCAGCTTTCCTCATGTGACTTTTATTTGTAATTTATCAGCATGGCAGTTGAATTACCTTTAGGTCATAAATGACAAAAGTTTATTGCTCATTTGGCAGCAATAGATCACTGAAAGAAATGAGATTACAGTCAATTATATAGGAAGGTACTAATGTAATCATAAAGCTTACAGTGTAAATTTTATTTTACCAAACTGTTAGTAGAATTTATAACCACGCAAATAAACAGATCAGAAATTTGTTGGGAACTGAAAAGGGATAATATCAAATTGGGGAAGTCTACACAGAAAAATAAAGTTAAATTTTCACTCTGCCAATAAGCCTATATGAACGCAAAGTGCTGTATTATTGTTATCCTTCTACATATGTGACATTATAAGGTTCAGTTGTTACTTAATGATTCACTAGTACACTGACATCTATTAAAAGTACATATGCTTCAAAACACAAAAGTGAAAATTTAATATTCCGGACCATCTTTTTAATAAAGTGTAGGGCTGTATCTTTCTTTTTCTTTGGGTGCATTCACTTTCAGTTTATACAACATGGATGGAATGTGTTTGTGATCTAATTTAAAGCACAATCTAATTGTTTTTTACAGAGGACTGCTGGCAGTATAAAAGTGTACCGAAAAGTGGATGGTCCCTCTATCCCTTCTCCAGGCAAAGCATTTGGGTATGAAGAAGCTGAGGATGGCACTCTTATTAAACAATACCCACCTCAAAGAGATGTGACATTAGGCCCAGCATACTATCAACCAGTAATTGTAAGTAATTTTAGAACAATTTCATAAGACTGGCTACAGGATTACAAAATAGTTTAAGGTTTATCTTTAGCTATAAAATGTTATCATGACATGTTTTCTCTTAAGAGTGAAAGTTAATGGTATTGGTACTATTATATATTTTGGGTTGGCTACAGAGCCAATTTCGTTTTTGATTTATATGGGTACAACTCCATTGAAATAAGTAGGACCTACTTGACTATTGTTGAATTTGGCACAAAGAATAGAAAACAATATAGATTTAAAAGGTCGTTGCTACTGCCTCTTCTAGTTCCACCTGGCTGGAAAGGGAACACAAAAGTAGCCACTAGTTTAGCAAGCAATGCTGTAAAGAGTACAAGAGCTGAATTAAGAAGGAATGTGCTTGTGGGCTTGACAAACTGTCCTCTTCTGGTCTCACCAGTTTCTGCAGAATTCAAGATTTATTTTTTAAATAAATTCAGTTTCTAGCTCTTTTGGTGGCAAAGATGTCCTTCTGAATACCAAGTTGAGGCAGTTGTCTTACTGAGTCAACAGACAGGCTGAAACAATAGCTTTAAGGGATACAAACTGCCTCAGATAAAAGGCCCTACCAATTTCATGGTCCATTTGGTCAATTTCACGGTCATGGGATTTTGAAAATTATAAATCTAATGATTTCAGCTATTTATATTTGAAATTTCATGGTGTTGTAATTGTAGGGGTCCTGACCCAAAAAGGACTTGGTGGGTGGGGTTGCAAGGTAAAACGTAGGCGGGGTTGTGGTACTGCTACCCTTACTTCTGCACTGCTCCTGGTGGTGGTGCTGCTTTCAGAACTGGATAGCTGGAGAGTGGTGGCTGCTGGCTGAGAGCCCCGCTCTGAAGGCAGCGCCAGCACCAGCACCATCACAGAAGTAAGCATGGTGCAGAAGTAAGGATGGCATGGTACGGTATTGCCACCCTTATTTCTGCACTGCTGCCTGCAGAGCTGGGCCCTCAGTCAGCGGCCCCCCCACTCTCTGGCTGCTCAGCTCTGAAGGCAGCAGCGCAGAAGTAAGGGTGGCAATACCACAACCCTCCTAAAATAACCTTGCAAACCCCCCGCCCCCATGCAACTCTCTTTTGGGTCAGGACCCCCAATTTGAGAATCACTGGTCTCCCCCCCATGAAATCTGCGTAGTATAGGGTAAAAGCACACAAAAGAACAGATTTCACGTCAGGAGACCAGATTTCACGGTCTGTGATGCATTTTTCATGGCCGTGAATTTGGTAGGGCACTACTTATATATCTAAACAGGCTGTTTATGCTGAAGCCAGTTAGATGTTTTGACAAACTATTTTGATGTTGATAATTTTAGCAAAAATATTCATTTCCTCTGGGATTGCAGCCAGAGCTAGAGTGGAATACTACCATTCTTCCCCTTCACTCCAATCTCTTCCCTGAACGAGTGGCAGATGAAATAAAACTAATAGGAAGTAAACAATAGTCAAACTCTTATCCATGTTTTGTTTTGTAGTCTTCTGTATTTTTGTCACGTTGCTTTGCATGGTGCACAGAGTAATTAATAATCTCATTATTTGCCAGTTATCACAAAGATTGACATGGGCTGCTGGGGCAACTGAGAGCAGGGAAGGCTGTCTCTTTTGTACTCTCAATACATCTCCTGCTACTGCCAGGGCAGTGTGGAGGAAAAGGAGGAAGTGGCCACACTTGAATGTAGATAGATGAGGAAGAGGGGAGCGTGGAGAGGGAGACAGAGCAAGCTGGAGTGGGGAAGACCGGAACAGGAGAAGAGGGAGATAGGGACATAAGGGCACAGGCTGGAGTAGGACATTCTAAAGCAGGGGTGGCCAACCCAGGGCCGGCGCTTCCATTAGGCGACTGGTGCCAGGATTTGGGGGGGCGACATTTTGTGCACTCCCCACGGGGCACACGGGAGCTTCCGGTTCCGCTCCCGTTGCGCCGCCGGAGAAGGATCTTCTGCCGACGTGCCGTGGAAAACAGCGGCAGGCAATTGAGCCTGCAGCATTTCGGCGGAGGGTCCTTCTTCGGCGGCGCGGCGGGAGCAGAACCGGAAGGTCCTGCATGCCCCATGGGGAGCGCACAAAATGCCGCCCCCCGAATTCTAACTAGGGCGCCAGAAACTCTGGCGCCGCTCCTGGGCCAACCTGAGCCTGAGAAGAATCCAGAATTTACCAATGTGCATTGCTAAAGAGTCACAGTAATACATTAGCTCCCCACCCTACTCCCAGTGCCTCCCACCCACCGGCGGCCCCACCAATCAGCGCCTCCTCCTGTCCCCGGACCTCCCGATCAGCTGTTTTGTGGCATGCAGGAAGATCGAGGGGGAGCTAAGGTACGGCAGGCTCAGGGGAAGGGGTGGAGTGGGGGCAGGGCCTGTGGCAGAGCCAGGGGTTGAGCAGTGAGCACCCCCCGGGACATTTGAAAGTTGGCTTCTGAAGCTCCAGCCCCGGAGTCGGTGCCCATAGAAGGAGCCACATATTAATTTCTGAAGAGCTGTATGTGGCTCCAGAGCTATAGGTTGGCCACCCCTGTTCTAAAGTATGGAGGCAGGATGGGAAGATGATGCAGCAGGGTCTATAACCATCAGAGCACTGTCCCATTCAGAACCTGGAATACTTGTGTAACATTTTCATCATCGTATTTTAAAGCAGTATGATTTTGACTTATGTTTTGTAGTTTCTCTGCAAGGGCTTGATCTTGCAATGTGCTGAGCATTTGGCCCAAATCCAGCAAAGTACTTAAGTGAATGTATTACTAAAAGTATGACTAGTCCCAATGACTTTAATGAAACTTCTTACGTACTTAAAGTTATGAATGTGCTTAACACCTATGCTTTATCTGGGGCAGACTGCTTCGACCTTTGTATGATTGTATCTCAAAGTTGAAAGTTTATCCTGAAGTTTAGAGACAGCAGTGCACATGCCTCTAATTTGAGGTTAATTATTTTGTAAAGTGATTTAATAATGAGTAACACTGCCTGAAGAGACATCTGAGGGAAGTCTTGTTCACTTGTAATTCAACTCCGGTTGATTACAATTACTTATGTGCTGGAGATTGGGAAATGGCTGTAGAGAAACACTGTCTTCATAGAATCATAGAATATCAGGATTGGAAGGGACTTCAGGAGGTCATCTAGTCCAACCCCCTCCTCAAAGCAGTACCAATCCCCAAATAAATCATCCCAACCAGGGCTTTGTCAAGCCTGACCTTAAAAACCTGTAAGAAAGGAGATTCCACCACCTCCCTAGGTAACCCATTCCAGTGCTTCACCACCCTCCTAGTGAAAATGTTTTTCCTAATATCCAACCTAAACCTCCCCCACTGCAACTTGAGACCATTACTCCTTGTTCTGTCATCTGGTACCACTGAGAACAATCTAGATCCATCCTCTTTGGAACCCCCTTCAGGTAGTTGAAAGCAGCTATCAAATCCCCTCTCATTCTTCCCTTCTGCAGACTAAACAATCCCAGTTCCCCGAGTCTCTCCTCATAAATCATGTGCTCCAGCCCCCTAATAATTTTTGTTGCCTTCCGCTGGACTCTTTCCAATTTGTCCACATCCTTCTTGTGGGGCCCAAAACTGGACGCAAACTCCAGATGAGGCCTCACCAATGTCGAATGGAGGGGAATGATCACATCCCTTGATCTGCTGGCAGTGCCCCTACTTATACAGCCCCAAATGCCGTTAGCCTTCTTGGCAACAAGGGCACGCTGTTGACTCATATATCTAGCTTCTTGTCCACTGTAACCCCTAGGTCCTTTTCTGCAGAACTGCTGCCTAGCCACTCAGTCCCTAGTCTGTAGCAGAGCATGGGATTCTTCCATCCTAAGTGCAGGACTCTGCACTTGTCCTTGTTGAACCTCATCAGATTTCCTTTGGCCCAATCCTCTAATTTGTCTAGGTCCCTCTGTATCCTATCTCTACTCATCAGTGTATCTACCACTCCTCTCAGTTTAGTGTCATCTGCAAACTTGCTGAGGGTGCAGTCCACGCCATCCTCCAGATCATTAATGTAGATATTAAACAAAACTGTCCCCAGGACCGGTGGCACTCTGCTTGATACCGGCTGCCAACTAGACATGAAGCCATTGATCACTACCCGTTGAGCCCGATGATCTAGCCAGCTTTCTATCCACCTTATAGTCAATTCATCCAGCCCATACTTCTTTAACTTGCCGGCAAGAATACTGTGGAAGACCGTATCAAAAGCTTTGCTAAAGTCAAGGAATAACATGCCCACTGCTTTCCTCTTATCCACAGAGCTAGTTATCTCATCATAGAAGGCAATTAGGTTAGTCAGGCATGACTTGCCCTTAGTGAATCCATGCTGACAGTTCCTGATCACTTTCCTCTCCTCTAAGTGCTTCAGAATTGATTCCTTGAGAACCTGCTCCATGATTTTTCCAGGGACTGAGGTGAGGCTGACTGGCCTGTATTTTCCCGGATCCTCCTCCTTCCCTTTTTTAAAGATGGGCACTACATTAGCCTTTTTCCAGTCATCCGGGACCTCCCCCGATCGCCATGATTTTTCAAAGATAATGGCCAATGTCTCTGCAATCACATCAGCCAACTCCTTTAGCACCCTGGGATGCAACGCATCCATCCCCATGGACTTGTGCTCGTCCAGCTTTTCTAAATAGTCCCGAACTACTTCTTTTTCCACAGAGAGCTGGTCACCTCCTCCCCATACCGTGCTGCAGAGTGCAGCTGTCTGGGAGCTGACCTTGTCTGTGAAGACAGAGGCAAAAAAAGCATTGAGTACACTAGCTTGCTCCACATCCTCTGTCACTAGGTTCCCTCCCTCATTCAGCAAGGGGCCCACACTTTCCTTGACTTTCTTCTTGTTGCTAACATACCTGAAGAAACCCTTCTTGTTACTCCTAACATCTCCGGCTAGCTGCAACTCCAAGCGTGATTTGGCCTTCCTAATTTCACTCCTGCATGCCTGAGCAATATTTTTATACTCCTCCCTGGTTATTTGTCCAATCTTCCACTTCTTGTAAGCTGTTTTTTTGTGTTTAAGACGAGCAAGGATTTCACTGTTAAGACAAGCTGGTCGCCTGCCATATTTACTTTTCTTCCTACACATCGGGATGGTTTGTTCCTGCAACCTCAATAAGGATTCTTTAAAATACAGCCAGCTTTCCTCGACTCCTTTCCCCGTCATGTTATTCTCCCAGAGGACCTTGCCCATCAGTTCCCTGAGGAAGTCGAAGTCTGCTTTTCTGAAGTCCAGGGTCTCTGTTCTGCTGCTCTCCTTTCTTCCTTGTATCAGGATCCTGAACTCGACCATCTCATGGTCACTACCTCCCAGGTTCCCATCCACTATTGCTTCCTCTACTATTTCTTCCCTGTTTGTGAGCAGCAGGTCAAGAAGAGCTTTTCCCCTAGTTGGTTCCTCCAGCACTTGCACCAGGAAATTGTCCCCTACACTTTCCAGAAACTTCCTGGATTGTCTGTGCACTGCTGTATTGCTCTCCCAGCAGATATCAGGGTGATTGAAGTCTCCCATGAGAACCAGGGCCTGAGATCTAGTAACTTCTGTTAATTGCCTGAAGAAAGCCTTGTTCACCTCATCCCCCTGGTATGGTGGTCTAATGCAGACTCCCACCACGACATCACCTTTGTTACTTACATTTCTAAATTTAATCCAGAGACTCTCAGGTTTTTCTGTAGTTTCATACCGGATCTCTGAACAGTCATACTGCTCTCTTACACACAGTGCAACTCCCCCACCTTTTCTGCCCTGCTTGTCCTTCCTGAACGGTTTATATCCATC
The DNA here is from genome assembly GCF_020497125.1 of Mauremys mutica. NCBI lineage: Eukaryota > Metazoa > Chordata > Testudines > Geoemydidae > Mauremys > Mauremys mutica. The sequence continues at coordinate 31,414,144 of NC_059076.1, read as the reverse complement.
CATGACAGTTCTCCAGTAATGGGAGTTATCCCATCAAGTCTCTGTTATTCCAATCACATCATAATTCCTTGACTGTGCTAGGACTTCCAGTTCTCCCTGCTTGTTTCCCAGGCTTCTTGCATTTCGGTATAGGCACTTAAGATAACTTGCTGATCGTCTTGCTCTCTCAGTATGAGGCAGGAGTCCTCCCCTCTTGTGCTCTCGTGCTCGTGATTCCTCTTGGCATCCCACTTCTGCACTTATCTCAGCGCTTTGGTCTCTTTCCCCCGGTGAACCTAGTTTAAAGCCCTCTTCATTAGGTTAGGCAGCCTGCTTGCGAAGATGCAACGAAAAGAGGGAAGAGCAGTCCTACTCCCTGAAACACAAGAGCTTTTAGGGCTGTTTTGTGTTTTCAGGATGTTAATTTGCTTTGGCACCATTGTTTATTTTTTAAAGAGTAAACCTTTACTGTAAAAAACAAATGAACACAATCCCCCTAGTATGTTCTTCAGTAAAATCTGGAAACTTTAATGAAAAAAAGACATTAGTCCAAAATAAAGAAAGATCCAGCAAAGAAGTCTGTACAACTCACTACAGAAATGGCATTTCTATTAGACTTTTGGGCACCACCTTTCCTGTTTTAATCATAATGCTTTCCTGCCCATCAGAGACTCTACTCTCCCCCCCCCCCCCCCCGTAGAATGTCAACATAAATCGGGATATTGAAATGGTATGGGTTAAAGTTTTTTCACAGATTTCTTGGGAATTCACCTGTCTGACTTCCATTAACATTTATGAGAATTAAACATCCAAATCACAGTTGATTTGCAAAGAATGTTTATTCCAAAGGGCATTGGGACCAAGTATTTATTTTTTAAGCATTCTATGAAGACTTGTAGTCCAATCTTTGGTTGTTTTAGTTTGATCCCAAATGACTGACTACCCAAAACATTAGTTACTGTTTTCAAGGGTTTTCAGACAGATAAATCCCCTCTATAGCTGAAAGCCCCTAAAGCTGAAGCTATGTCTTTGCTGCCAACAAAGTATTCTTAGATACTTAATGTACCTCATCTGCAAAATGCATGTGATGCAAAAGTGTTTAGATTCTGTGCTCTTGTTCTGTAAGAGGTTTCTTGAAGCTTTTCCTCTTTCTTTTGTCTTGTGTAAATTTTTGCCCATTTCTGTTTGTTGTCTGTGACAGGGTGCTATCAACAGCACCCTAATCACTGACATTGCTACAGACTGGAGAAGGCTGCAGCCCAGCTGAGGGCAATTATACGCTTTCTGTTGAGGAACTGTGAGCACCTGGGTGACAATCACTGGGCTAACAAGGTAATTGGGGAAAATATAAGGGGAGGAAATAGAAGGAGGCTCAGAGGTTGAGCTTGTGCAGAGGAGTGAGGGCTGTATGGAAGCCTGCTGTTGCTGTAAGCTTGCATTGTACAATATTGTGTAAGAGAGGAATGAATACATATCTTGATGAAAGATAAGCAGCCCAGTGTGTGTTTGTGACTGTGAAACTACCTAAACTAGCCAGGCAGTGCAATTCACTGGGTAGTGATGAAGGTGTCCTGTGAGTGTCCCAGTCAGTGGCATTTGTCTTGAACAAGATGCAATACGAAGTTCTGTATTTTAGCAGAATGGCATATAATCACTGTTCTTTATTACAGTTACATTGTGGTTTTGAGTCATTTACATATAGCCCTTTTTACTCAAAACTTCACCTTATTCATAGTAATGGGAGACCATAATTTTTAGTTTATAATTAACAAAAATAAATGTGGGAATAATTCAGCACTTCTTTGTAGTTAGTGTTTATTTCCTGAAACTGTTTTTTCCAGCAAGTGCATTAGGGGGCAGCAGAGTCATTAAGTTGACTCTGTTCCTAATGATTTCCAAGTGTTATATGCTAACATTGAACAGGAGTTGAAGTTGTTAGCTTTTCCATTTGAAATCCCATCTTCTATGAGTGTATTATGCTGCTACGACAGCAGAGTCTTCATGTAATACTTCACATTTTCAAAGCACTATGCAAACATAAATAACCTCACAAAATACCTGGGTGAGAAATGTAAATTTTATTTCAGTTTACTGATAGGTTTAAATGACATTCAAAGCCGCACAGTAAAATTAGTGTTTGAGCTTGGATCAGACTTAAGAATTCCTCGCTCTCAGACCTCAGGTGTTTCACTGGAGCATTCTAGCATACTGTATGTTGGTTGTTTAAAAGGGGGTGGGGGGAGCACTCTTCCAAAAGCTTGCTATACAAGGTTTTATTCAAAATTCACATTTCTGTATAACTTTAAAAAAATCATATTTATTTAGACATTTTACATTCTAAATGTAAAAGAAATTAAAGTATTCTGGTTTCCAAAGAACTTTAAATGGTTTTGATTTTTAAAAAATTGTTAATAATTTATTAACTGATAAATCTGAATATTTTTTTAACATTTTGATCCATACTGAGATTAATGGACGCAATAGGGTTTCTGAAATTTTCCGTAGAGAATTCTGTACAAGTTGCTTTATAAATGCCAAGTGGTGCTGTAAATAATTTTTAAAATAATACTGTGGCTATGATGGAGTTGATGAAAGTTTTCTTCACCGCCAACATAGTTTTGTCAAAGTCCTGACTACTAGATCTCTATACATATTTGGGGTGTCTTCACCCTGACACTATCAAGTGTTTTGCACTGTGAGACTTTTCTATCTATTTTGTGGACAAGTCTGATTGTATTCATAGAGAGTTGACTGCTTCCGAGGTAACTGTTCTGTGATGAGAGGAGACAAGAAATGTTGAGAGGTTCTGTCAGAACTTTGGATTTCAGTCTACAAACTAGGTCAGTATCCTTGATTGGTTGAAGAAGTGGGGGAAAAAAAACCAATTTACCTTGCAAGGGAATACAGAAAAATATCAGTTCTCTTATTGATGGGGATTATCAACACCTCTCTACACAAGGTGCTTAAGTGCTTTTCTAAATAAGAACCTGAGTGTAGATGATAATGCCAATTATTCCTGTCTCTAACTTGATTTCTTTAGGAATAGGTAATAAGTTAACAGTGTGGCAGCTCTGCATTTTATTTATTTTTGTGCTTGTGGGTGTTTTTTTTGAGTCCTCCGATTTCCTCGATCATTTTAGCCTGATTTTAGATCTGGATACCATTTTTGGGAATGGGCAAAGACATGGGGTGAGAGCGTGACTCTGTTGAAGGCAACGACAAAACTCCTACTGACTTGGCTTACAGCCGTGTTTGGGATAGAAGTAATCATGTTTAAGTATTTTCATTCTTCTGTGTCTGACTGGGCTCAAAGGGTCAAACTGGGCAACTGCTCATTTGTCTTGAGGGCTCTCTAATGCAGAGGTACTATGAGGCTGTGATTTGTAACTTTTGTTTCGATATAGAAACAGTTTGTTATATATTACAGATGATAATCTTTCTAACCGCGATAAGTAGTTTCTGTAGGATTTGTTAATATCTTGATTTTGATAATATTGCTTGTGGGACTACATAAGCAATAACAATCCCACTCTGTTTTCATCAGTGAACATACATGGCAGACATACACCAGCATTTCAGAACTGGAGAGTTTTATTGTACTAATAAATGAGTTCCTTTTTTTTTTTTAAATTAATTTCTCTGAAAATTTGATTTTTAGAACACCTATATATTTACAAAAGTTGTATCCGTTTAAATTATATATTTTACTTATTGTTTCCCTTCATCCAATAAGAGGCTTAGTTAACAAAGCAATATAAAACAATATTAGAAAAGAAATAAATGATAAAAAGCCCAAACAAAGTTGACAATATATGTAAAATATTTTTCAGGTATTCTTTTCTTTCAGTACGGATATGCAGTGCCAGTGGTAGTCTATTTTTCTATTTCTGCTTTCTCTTTTTCCTAGATTACTGAGTTTCTTTGTGCATAGAGAGATGGTGTGGGAGAGCTGTATAGCTTTTTCATTATATTAATGTTGCACTACTTTAGTCTAGACCTTGCCTTGTGATCCTTCTTTCCCTCATCTGCTACTGTTCTCATGTCACTCCCCTGGGTTGGCCTAGTCTTTTCCCATGGGTACTATTTTGGATAGCAATTGAATTCCCAAAGCACTCTGAATTTCAACCTGATCTAAGGCCTCAGTCCAGCAAAGCACTTAAGCAAGTGTATAACTATAAGCATGTGAGTAGCCCTGATGACTACTACTCACATGAAGAACAGGAGTACTTGTGATACCTTAGAGACTAACAAATTTATTTCAGCATGAGCTTTCATGAGCTACAGCTCACTTCTTCGGATGCATAGAATGGAACACACAGACAGGAGATATTTATACATACAGAGAACATGAAAATGTGGAAGTATGCATACCAACAGGAAGAGTCTAATCAACTGAGATGAGCTATCATCAGCAGGAGGAAAAAAAACTTTTGAAGTGATAATTAAGATGACCCATAGAAGGTGTGAGGAGAACTTAACATAGGGAAATAGATTCAATTAGTGTAATGACCCAACCATTCCCAGTCTCTGTTTAACCCTGAGTTAATTGTATCTAATTCTCATATTAATTCGAGTTCAGCAGTCTCTCTTTGGAGTCTATTTTTGAAGTTTTTTTGTTGCAAAATTGCCACCTTCAAGTCTGTCACTGAGTGGTTAGAGAGGTTGAAGTGTTCTCCCACTGGTTTTTGAATGTTATGATTCCTGATGTCAGATTTGTGTCCATTTATTCTTTTGCGTAGAGACTGTCCGGTTTGGCCAATGTACATGGCAGAGGGGCATTGCTGGCACATGATGGCATATATCACGTTGGTAGATGTGCAGGTGAATGAGCCCCTGATGGCGTGGCTGATGTGATTAGGTCCTATGATGTTGTCACTTGAATAGATATGTGGACAGAGCTGGCATCGGGCTTTGTTGCAAGGATAGGTTTCTGGGTTAGTGTTTCTGTTGTATGGTGTGCGGTTGCTGGTGAGTATTTGCTTCAGGTTGGGAGGCTGTCTATAAGCGAGGACTGGCCTGTCTCCCAAGATCTGTGAGAGTGAGGGATCATTTTTAAGGATAGGTTGTAGATCTTTGATGATGCGCTGGAGAGGTTTTAGTTGGGGGCTGTAGGTGATGGCTAGTAGCGTTCTGTTATTTTCTTTGTTGGGCCTGTCCTGTAATAGGTGGCTTCTGGGCACTCTTCTGGCTCTGTCAATCTGTTTCTTCACTTCAGCAGGTGGGTATTGTAGTTTTAAGAATGCTTGATAGAGATCTTGTAGGTGTTTATCTCTGTCTGAGGGATTGGAGCAAATACGGTTGTATCTTAGAGCTTGGCTGTAGACAATGGATCGTGTGGTGTGTCCTGGATGGAAGCTGGAGGCATGTAGGTAAGTATAGCAGTCAGTGGGTTTCCGGTATAGGGTGGTGGTTATGTGACCATCGCTTATTAGCACAGTAGTGTCTAGGAAATGGACCGCTTGTGTGGATTGGTCTAGGCTGAGGTTGATGGTGGGATGAAAATTTATTAAAATCACGGTGGAATTCCTCGAGGGCTTCTTTTCCATGAGTCCAAATGATGATGATGTCATCAATGTAGCGCAAGTAGAGTAGGGGCGTTAGGGAACGAGAGCTAAGGAAGCATTGTTCTAAGTCAGCCATAAAGATGTTGGCATACTGTGGGGCCATGCGGGTACCCATAGCAGTGCAGCTGACTTGAAGATATATATTGTCCCCAAATGTGAAATAGTTGTGGGTGAGGACAAAGTCACAAAGTTCAGCCACCAGGTTAGCCGTGATATTATCAGGGATACTATTCCTGATGGCTTGTAGTCCATCTTTGTGTGGAATGTTGGTGTAGAGGGCTTCCACATCCATAGTGGCCAGGATGGTGTTTTCTGGAAGATCACCGATGGATTGTAGTTTCCTTAGGAAGTCAGTGGTGTCTCGAAGATAGCTGGAAGTGCTGGTAGCATAGGGCCTGAGGAGAGAGTCCACATAGCCAGACAGTCCTGCTGTTAAGGTGCCAATGCTTGAGATGATGGGGCGTCCAGGATTTCCAGGTTTATGGATCTTGGGTAGCAGATAGAATACACCTGGTCGGGGTTCTAGGCATGTGTTTGTACAGATCTGTTCCTGTGCTTTCTCAGGGAGTTTTTTGAGCAGATGGTGTAGTTTCTTTTGGTAATCATCAGTGGGATCAGAGGGTAATGGCCTGTAGAATGTGGAGTTAGAGAGCTGCCTGGCAGCCTCTTGTTCATATTCCGATCTATTCATGATGACGACAGCACCTCCTTTGTCAGCCTTTTTGATTATGATGTCAGAGTTGTTCTTGAGGCTGTTGATGGCATTGTGTTCAGCACGGCTTAGGTTATGGGGCAAGTGATGCTGCTTTTCCACAATTTCAGCCTGTGCACGTTGACAGAAGCAATCTATGTAGAAGTCCAGTCTGTTGTTTCGACCCTCAGGAGGAATCCATGCAGAATCCTTTTTATTATAGCGTTGGCAGGAAGGATTCTGTGGGTTAGTATGTTGTTCAGAGGTGTGTTGGAAGTATTCTTTGAGTCGGAGACGGTGAAAGTAGGATTCTAGGTCACTGCAGAACTGTATCATGTTCGTGGGTCTGGAAGGACAAAAGGAGAGGCCCCGAGATAGGACAGATTCTTCTGCTGGGCTAAGAGAATAGCTGGAAAGATTAACAATATTGTTGGGTGGGTTAAGGGAGCTACTGTTGTGGCTCCTTGTGGCATGTAGCAGTTTAGACAGTTTAGTGTCCTTTTTCTTTTGTAGAGAAGCAAAGTTTGTGTTGTAAATGGCTTGTCTAGTTTTTGTAAAGTCTATCCATGAGGAAGTTTGTGTAGAAGGTTGGTTTTTCATGAGAGTATCTAGTTTTGAGAGTTCAGTCTTAATCTTCCCCTATTTGCTGTATAGGATGTTGATCAGGTAGTTTCGCAGTTTCTTTGAGAGCGTGTGGCACAATCTGTCAGCATAGTCTGTGTGATATGTAGATTGTAATGGATTTTTTACCTTTAGTCCTTTTGGTATGATGTCCATCTGTTTACATTTGGAAAGGAAGATGATGTCTGTCTGTATCTGTACAAGTTTTTTCATTAAGTTGATGGATTTCCACTCCATACGGCTAAATGCAGTGCTTTGCATAATGACAGGTTTCAGAGTAGCAGCCGTGTTAGTCTGTATCCGAAGAAGTGAGCTGTAGCTCACGAAAGCTCATGCTGAAATAAATTTGTTAGTCTCTAAGGTGCCACAAGTACTCGTTTTCTTTTTGAGGATACAGACTAACACGGCTGCTACTCTGAAACCTACTACTCACATGCTTTAAGATAAACGTATTTAGGTACTTTGGTGGATTGGGGTTGCTTGTATGCAGTACTAATAAAAATCTGTCACTCCTCCTTGTGATACTGGGCCAGATCCTTTGCTACTGATGGAGCTCTGCAGAGACTTTCATGAAAATAACCATTTTTATAATACAAATACTTAAGTTGTTTAAACTGGTGTGTCAGTGCTCTAAGAGTTAGTTTTAAAAAAAGTAGTGGTTTGTTTTCTGTGTTTCTTCCAGGGAGCCATGTGAAGGGTTGACATGTTGGCAGCTGCTGTAGAGATGTACTGGTGGGAGTCTCAGGCTGGGACTTAGGGAACTCTTTGGAAATCGGGCTGTTTGCCCATAAAATACAGGTTGGAGGGAAATGTGCAGGTACAATGTGATGAGGATAGACTGGAGGAATAGAGCAGCAAATGGAGAGGTCTGACCTGAGAGCTGCTCTCTATGCTAAAGTAACAGGATCTGAAAAAAGGCTTACTCCCATTGTGAAGATGTAAAAGCAGCAAAGAATCCTGTGGCACCTTATAGACTAACAGACGTTTTGCAGCATGAGCTTTCGTGGGTGAATACCCACTTCTTCAGATGCAAGTGGTGGCATTAGCACCACAAGTGAAGATGGTGGCATTAGCAGCACAAGTTAGGAAAAGGGAAGAAAAATAGCTAAATGAGGTGCATGCTTTTTAAAAAAAAAAGATTTCTTTAAATATAATTTAAAATACATTTATACAAAATTATAGTTTATTTCACAAATTACATATTTCATGAAGTAGTGTAAGTGAGCTGGTTATAAAGGCTCCGTAAGCCCAATGTGTGCGTATGTGTATGCAGTTAGTTTGTCCACATCTTTAGGCAATTAGGTCACAGTTTTAATCCAAGCCATTTTATGACTACACATACATAAAGTTTTAGGTAACATTTTAGAATATGAAACACGTATTTTGCTTCCATTTAAAACTGCATGTGGAATCATCCCAAATCTGCTTTTCAAAGCTGGGTTTTCAAGCTAAGAATATGGCTGGAGTCTGACACTGACATATTAGCTAACGTTGGAATCATGCTGGGAACTACCTGCGTGCTTCAACACTGGAAGGCAGTCCATTAGTGCCTGAAATTAATGCACTCTGGGACTTTTAATTCTTCACAGAATCTATTTCCATATTTAATTACGGGAAAGTCATAGAAAAAAGTTACAAAGCACCTTCTTCATCTATTTCATTGTCAACGGGAGTGGCGATTAGTAATTCTTCTTCAAGTTATACTGCAATGTTCACTTAAAATAATGCAGCTCCTTGCTGAGTTTGCTTCAATTAAGCCATATTTTATTTGCTAATGACTTACCAAGTTGACAATGACCTTGAAGTTGGTATTGTCAACACTTCTTGGCATAAAGAGCTTGGTGATTTAGAGTTATTAAGAGTGCATCAATTTATTCTTCAGTCTATGACAGTATTTCTAAAAGGCTTTTTAATTCCATTACAGATGGGATATTTTACCTGAGTAATGCACAGGGTAGTGAGTTAAGTAGTAGTCAATTTATATTATTTTTAATGCAGAGTTTTAATCTGCGTATGTAAGACAATGATTTTTTAAAAGTGTTTTGAGTTTGAAAAGGAATAGGCAGTTATTGGATCACCTTTAAAATTGCTTTCATTGTGGAACTGCTTGAATCACTAAAAATGCTCTTTCTTGATGTCAGATGTTTGTGGGCTCCAAGATTCTTGCATATTTCTAAACATATAAGTATTGGATTTCAGTGTGGAATGAAAAAAGCATACTGTATGACACTCCATCAGGAAAAAAAATCTCAACAATTAAAAAAATATATGCGTAAATGATTTCATCTTTGTCAAAGCCATTGGTGACAGTAAAATTGAGCTTAGTAATAAATGAAAAGTTAATTCTTTATGAAGTTTGTTCATTAACCTTAAATACAAGAGATTCAGTAATTCATTTACATTTATATTGGTTTATAACTTTGTATAGTTTTGTCCGATAATCATGCCATAATAGTAAAACTAAAGGTCTGCATAATTGTGAAGTAAGCTATAGTGGCTGAGTAGAAAGTTTTAGGTCATTAAAATAACATATAGGACAAATGAGTGTGATAATGAACTTTAGAGTGTCTGTTATTAAAACTACTTCTGTTTTTCCTCAATACATGGTTTTTCCACACTCCCCCTTTCGGAAGGTGATGGTGCATGTCTTTTTAATCCAAATACACAATGCATACATAATTAAACTGCCAACTCATGCAGGTTTGCCTTTGGGGATTTTATCATTACTTAGTTTCTATTTCCTGAAATTTTGTATATTAGTTAGTGTCTGGCTTCAAGTGAAGAAAGGCCTTGCATAGTGAGCTCAGAAGACAAGCAGCTGGTAATGCTACATATTTTTTTAAAAGTAAAAACATAATTTCATTAAAATGTAATTTTCCTGATTGATGCATTTTAATTCCTTTATTTTTGTGTTTCCTTACTTGATTTGATTTTGGCTCTGTATGCTGAATATACATTATTTTTATTTGTTTTTCATTGAGCAACCATTTTCCTCATCCATATCTCTAAAAATTGACCTTTTTTATATTGTCTTAAAAATGAGTAATTTACTGTAAAAATTAACTTCAATGGAACCATACCGTAACTGAAAAAATCAGATAACCCTTTTCCTTCCTCATGCTATCCCTTTAGTCTCACAGGGTCACATCTAAAATTATAGTATAAGGTCTTTGGAATAGGGACTGTACCGTTGTATCTGTCCTATAAAGTGCCTAACACACTTCTGAGTGCTGAATAAATGATATATAATAAATGAAAATACATCTGTTCCTTATATACTCAATTTCCAGTAATTAGCAAACTAAGGCCCAATTCAAGATGGCACTTAAGCATGTGTGTAAAGCACAAATATGAATATTATTTTGAGCTTCTGTAAACTAAATAAAGCAATTCTAAAATTGCTCACTGATCGAATCATATGTCTTAAACATTTTACTGTATAAAGCATTACTAAAGGCATTTATAGCAATATTTTGAAGTTGGGATAAGATAGTTATTAAGTACTGAGCACAGGTTGCTTAAGACATTTTTTTTATTAATACATATCCGATTAGTTTTCCTTCCTACCACTATTAGTTCTTTACATAATATATGCTAAAAATAAATTAGTAAGGGAGCAAGACAAATAATTTTCCCATTAATCATGCAGTGTGTTTGAATTTTAAAAATGCATAGAAAATATTTTTAATTTAGTGTCCTTTTCAATTTTTCATGGAAGATAATTTTTAAATATAGGGTGAAATCATGCCTTATTTAAATCAGTTATAAAACTCTCATTAACTACAGTGGAATAAGCCAGAGTTTTTAAAGTAAGCTTTGTATGAAGTAGGAGAATCCCTGCTGTAACTTTTTAATGTCTCTTAATTTTTTATTTTTATATGATTTTCAATACCACTATCATTAAACACGCCATCCATTTTATTTATAGGATAACAAAAGGACTTTGTATATACTTCAGGGACATTCAGGATATAACAATTTCAATACAAATGTGTCCTTAATATATACTTCTGAATAGAATTTAAATATAGGCCAGATACTCTTGCAGTGTATGAAGTTATTTGCTTGCCAGGTATTGCTTCTCTTGAGAGAAAAGCAAAAACATATGAATGAAATGATGTCCTAGTAACATGACAGTCTACTTGTGTCAATTTTCCTTCCTAATGGGCCTTGATATCCTTGCTATAGCTCTGAGTATTTTTTTAAAATGTCCGTTGTTCATACCCCACAACCTTGCTATTTTCACAGCACCTGTTCTTCTGGACAGGATTCCATTTGAAGGACATTTATACTTCACCCATTAAGTGGTCAAAAAAATTAAGACTGACTGATGTGAGGCCATTCTCACCCAATGTCTCCACAGAGCATGGACAATATGTTGGAGTTTAGGGCTATCAAACTTTGGGGGTCCTCTGACACCTAGCCAGAGTGGTTCAAATGGACCGGACTTTTCCTGCTGTGGGAAGGTTCTGCTCCATGCACAGATCCCCACAGGATGATCTGGCCCTAATCTTTTCCAATTAAATGAAGTCAGCTCTAGCCAGATCTGAACAATGGCATTATTTACAGTTGTGGCAGTAAATTAGAACAATAGTAAATGGTGCCTGACAGAAGCCACCTGATGGTGCTAAAGCCCTGTTAACTGCGAAAATTAGATGTAGTGCTCACCAATAATCTATTTTATATAATGATTCTCTATATATAATAGTGGCATCTTATGCCAGTCATAGGCAGTGAAAGTGAGGTAGAGGTATACAAGAAAGGAAAATATTTTGGTTTCTTAGTTTTGTAATAGTTGACAAAATTTTATGTAAAATTTATAAGCATTTGAACTTTAATCTGTAGCGGGCATCCCTGAAAATGGGTAGAATTGGTCCAGGAGTTATACATTTTTGACAAAGGAGTCAGAACTATGTTCGACATTTTATCCCTGTGTTTTCAGATCTGTGAAGTCATATGCATATTGGGAAAAGATGACAGGGAAAACGATCATCCTTCTGAACAAGGACTTTTGCTAATCAAACTTTGTTCGTACTAAACAGTATATGTGCTTGGACTAACATTTCACCAAGGACGGCATCCTAGACGCAGAGTCCATTAATGGTGGCAAAGAGAATAATTTTTAAGATATTGGAAAGACAGAGCACCCACAACAGATGTTGAATGGACGGTTAGCCTTATTCAGATTGCATCTCTTGGGATAATGATTTTTTTCATATGCAAGGAAGGGAGATCTATTTGAAAACACGTGGAAACCATTTATGGATTATACTGATGAGTGTGCAAAATGAACAGAAGTATTTGTGGCACGTTAGACTAACAAATTTATTTGAGCATAAGATATCGTGGGCTACAGCCCACTTCATCGAATGCATGCAGTGGAAAATACAGTAGGAAGATATATATGTATACATACACACACAGAACATGTCTGGATTATCTAGTAGTTTCAGATAGCCAAGCATACAGATTTAATATTCATTCTCAAATGCAGTGTCACTTAAACAGATGGGACTTGGAGCCATATTGGAGTCAGGGTTCTAGTCCCAGGGATGCTAGATGTGTTCTTGAACAAGCTGTTAAATGAGGAGAATATTTGCTTAACTTTTAAGTCTGAGGCCTTGCTTAATAGTAAGTTTACATAATTATGAACACCAGTCACTGGAAGGTGCTTGGCTGATTTACAGGTCTGGATTAATGTGTGAAAATATATGCTGCACTGTATTTGTTAGGTGAATTACTATATAGGGAAGATGAAACCTTTAAATATGCATTCCATGTTCTGCTCCTTCTTTTGGTTATTTAGCAAGGTTTTGTTTTATTCTCTGGGCAAGTGGTAGTAGGAGTGTGCATGTTTTCAGGTAGATGAGAGTAACAGTATTCTCCAATGGTGTTGTAAGCATATGCGTTATGAGTCTTGCCCAGCATCACATGGGATGTCTATGACAGATTGAGTAATAGAGCCCAGCTGTTGTAGGTCATAGTTCAGTGCCTGAAACACAATACTTCTTGCAACCCTCTGCCTCATTCACTCTCCACCCTTTGAACTGGATAAGGCAGAGGTCATGTAGAAAAGAATGTGGTCCTGTAACTAAACACTGTACCATAATGCATACACTCAGAAGGTTGCAAGGACGACCCTGATTCTGCTAACTTTTTTTGAAGATGTGACTTTACAACTTTAATCTTCTTTTTCATGTCATTTTTAAATGTCATTTACTATATTTTTTTGAAAAGGAAGCTGGAAAAAACTCTTTGCATCATGGAATAATAATGACTTACTCATGGGTCATCAGCAAGGTTTGAATTCAGGATCGCAAGATTCACAGGACAGATCTCTACCACTTATATTATGAGAGTAATTGATAGCAGTAATAGGCTGTTATCCTCTGTGTGGACCAGTCATTAGAGGGAGGCTCAGCACATTTTGTCTGTGACTTACACATCTATTTTCTAGACATCAGAACTTTGGGAATCAAGATTCCTTGGTTAGATTCCTGGTTTTGGAAGGGAGTGTGATCTAGTAGTTTCAGATAGCCAAGCATACAGATTTGTAATATTCATTCTCAAATGCAGTGTCACTTAAACGGATGGGACTTGGAGCCATATTGGAGTCAGGGTTCTAGTCCCAGGGATGCTAGATGTGTTCTTGTACAAGCTGTTATGTCTCCTCTCTGTAAAACGAGAAGAACATTTGCTTACCTTCTAAGTCTGAGGCCTTGCTTAATAGTAAGTTTACATAATTATGAACACCAGCCATTGGAAGGTGCTTGGCTGAAGTATAGAAAAGACTTCTTCCCCTACGCCAGAGGGAAAGGGATGCTCTTGTGCATGTGTTCCATCTGAAGTTCCAGCTCTGTGCCTGCTACAAAGAAACCCAAGTGGGGCATGAGAGCATACTTGGGGCATGAGCATGTAGGTATTATGTGGGGCTGGGGCATGCTCAGTGCATGTCTGAAAATTCTAGCAGCAAACCTCTAAAAACACTTACTCATAAGTGAAGATGATGATTTTTAGAGGTTTTTAAGTCAAAAAGTTCTGGGTGGATTTTCTTGGGGAGAGCAAAAGGCACCTCTCTGACTCCAGGACTGATTTCCTCTTGATGTTAAAGTGCCTATTCCAAACCGTGGAAGAATTAGAGTTCTTCAAAGAAACAATGATTTTTCAATATAGGGAAAGCTACCTACCGGTATTTTTCTCTAACTTGGTTCTTAAAAATTGCTGAACTGTTTTTGCCAAAAGTTTTAAAAAACTCAAAGACCAGGCATGGGAAATTTCAGCCTGAATGGTTGTTTAGCACTATTTTAAGCAGCTGAAAATGGGCTTATGTCATCCTTGACTAGAGGCACTGCTACATATCTGCCTAATATACCACCTTTTCCACTGTAACCTTATTTATCTGTCTTGTATACCAGTAATGTGTATCCAAGGATCACTGACCCATCATGTTTTTGAGAAAGAAGTTACATTCATTCTGGTTCTGGTTTTAAGTTTCTGGAATTGTTGTAAAAAACTTTATATTTTTTGTTTGGGATTTTCAAAGGTACTTTATGGTCAGGTGTCCAACTCCTATTGAATTTCATACCCGACTTTCTCAAACCCCTTTATAAATTGCAGCCTCTGTTCCTAGTTATTCCTTAATGTTTGTCCTTTTAAATGTTTGACATGAAATTGGGTGAAATTCAGGGGTCTTGACTGAGCTTTACTTCAAATATTTGAGTACATCTGAATGCAAAACTCAGGTGTTAACAACCAAACCAAATACAAGGTTTGCACAAACACTCTGTGAACCAAAGTTGGTGAGTTTTTCCACAGCTGTACATATTTTCTCCAGGCATTTAAGACTCATGACCCGTGCGTAAATTATTAATGTTACCAATGACCTAGGCACAAATTTGAAATAGGAGCATAACATGAATGGATAGTGGGGCAGAACGATGTGACATGAAGATGAAATTTAAATTGTTTGACATGCCCTTCATTAAGGGACCTGTCTCTTCTTGTCTACCTTATCTGAAGTCCACTGAGTGTTATATGAGAGGACATGCATTTGACTGCTAGAGTGATGAGTGTGTGGCTGCATATACATGGTATAATTGGACAGAAAATGGATGAGTGGCATGGAGGGCTAAAGCTTATTACTTGATGCAGAATGCTGCATCTAAGTTTTGGCATATTTGTCCTTTTCGTATTTTGTGTTACATGGGGTTATTAGTCCATATATTTTGGAGGGGAACTGCTAATGGGCACCTGCTTTTTCACATCAATTATGGATGTGTCTCTGAGAAAGCTACAGACCGTTTACCTGATGTGTCAAGGTCTGACTAGGGAGCTATTCTGTATGTGAAAGCTAAAATGAGGGCACTGGCTTGAGTAAATACAGAAATAAATATGGTCATTTTAGGAGAGATGTGGATTTAGAAATACTACTTGCAGATTTATCTATGTGCACTAGAGCTGGCGGGGAAACTGAATTTTGGTTCCTCAGAAATATTTTTCTCCCAATTTGGAGAAAACATGATCATGGTACTGAGATTCACAATATTCCACCAAAACATGGTGTTTCCAAAATGAACTGTACTCCCTGGGATTTCCAGCTGCCCCCCCGAATGAGAGTCTGGTCAGTTTCACACCACCTACTAAGAAATGAAACTGATAGGAATTATGTCAAATTCAGTCCTCACTTCCATAGTCTCCAGCTCCATGGCAATCAGCCTGGTAGGCTGATGGGGAGCCTGGGAAGCCTTGGGTCCTTAGTAGCCCACCTGGTGAGCTGAAGGGGAGCTGGCGATCCCAAGCTCTGAGGCTTCTGGCTTAGCAGGGTGCCGAGGAGCCAGGTGGGCAAGCAGGCAGGAAACATCCCTTGGGGCCATCAGACGTTTTGTTGTAATAGAACTGTTTCCACAAAATGTTTGTTTTCGATAAGTCGGCAGATTTAGACAAAAACAAGTTTTTCTGGAATTTTTATGATCAGTTCAGATGTACACAAACCAAGATGCAGTATAACAACATTTGAATCATACTTGGGAAACAGATCTGTCTATATTTTTAAGTTTATGTGTGTTAGAGATCAGGGGTAGAAAATTTGGCCCACAAACTGTAAAATGTCTTTATCTTTATTTTTCAGAATGGTACGTATTCTGCCATGAAGTATAAAGGAGTACATTTTGGTAATTTAACAGGAAAACGTAGTGAATTTAAGGCTCAAGCAGGGCCTGGACCTGGAGAGTATGACACAACTCAGTAAGTAACAATATGCCATTTTTTACCTTGTCTATTAATTCCAAAAAGAGGTAGTCTTCAAATTAATTTCAATGACATAATTATTTAGTTTGACTTGTATTATACAAAAGAATTGGTTATCCATCCCAAGCTAATAATTATTAAAAATTGAGGGGCACAGCTTAAAGTATGGAAATACACAGTTAAGATTGCCAAACAATGCCACCTACCCAGACAATTCCACTTATTTACTTGGGAAATTCACATTAAGAATTGTCTATGTTGCTTATTGTCCAGGAGCAATGAAAATAAAATTTAAAAGGTTTGTTTTAGTGACAAGCAGGATAGTCAATGATTGCAAAAGTATAAACTTCCTTCAGAAGCTCTTGTGTGCTATGACTAAAACTTTGAATTCTAAACGATAGGAAACCTGCACACTACAGGACAATGGATGAGAAATATATTATAGTGATACTCACGCCTGACTAGTGTAATATGTCAGTAGCCATGTTCAGAGCAGGGTAAAGATTCTTTCAGTCTTACTCCACTTATTAGGCTCTCACTAACTGTCTATTCTGCTATATAAAAAATGAATATGTACCTGCTCCTTTACTGTGTTGTAACTGAGCAACTGCTTAAGTCCTTTATCTCCTGGCATATGAAAAAGAAGGGTTTGTATATTAGCCCTTAATTTAAAAATGACTTTCAATGGTATTTAGGTGCCTAACCTGCATAGGCACTTTGGTGCCTATATGCATCTTTAGATATCAAAATACATTTGTAAATCTGGCCTTAAGTGCCTAAATCAGTTTTGAAAATGGGACTAAGTATGTCTATACTACAGTGGCACAGCTATGGTGTTGCAGCTCTACCACAGTACCACTCTAGAGTAGACACTTCATAGATTAATGAAAGGGACTTTCCATCAGTGTAGTTAATCCCTCTTCTCTGAGGGGCTGTAATTAGGACAGTGGAAGAATTAATCCGCTGATGTAACTATGTCTACACCAGAAATTGTCGATCAAAGTATGTTGCACAGAGTGTGAAATTTTTCACAGCCCTGAGCAAGGTAGCTAGGTTGATCTAGTTTTTAAGTGTAGACCATGCTGTAGGCTCCTAAGTCTCTTAGAGGGTAAAAAAAAATTCAAGCTTCTATCTGGTACTTACGGGGCCAGAAACTAACCCAAGATATGCATATTCAGTTCACACTGATGGCAGTCAGTATTTGTGGATGGGCTTTGACAGCAGAATTTGTCTAAGTGGTCTAATGTTTAGCATTCTCTGCAGGTAGGCTTAAATTTTAATTCTATAAAGAGTGAACTTTAATGCTTGATGGACTTAAGCATGTACTTCATTGTTTTCTTGAATCGTGGCCTGTGTTTTTAGAATTTTAGAATGTACTTAAAATTAAACTTGTGCTTAAATGATCTGCTGAATAAGGGCCAGGTAATGATATCTGCCACAGAATTTTAAATTTTAAAACTGATGCTTGAAGAAATGGTGAATTGATTAGGAAGTGGTAGAGATAAATATTTACAGCTAATTTTAACATTCCTTAGCTACAGGTTGATTGGTGTTAATCTGCTAGTCGAGTATCTGTCATGATTTAATTCTTTTTCAGCCTTCTGTAGGTCTCTTGGAATGCCAGGCAAGAGGATGACATTTTAAGTAACCAATAGAAATAATTTTATCTTTTTAAAGGGCCTCTCCTTGAAATCTGTGCCTCTCTATATTTAAATTATAAAGGAGTTCTCTTCTGAGCATTGCCACTATAAAATTCAAGAGCCTCTCAGTATTTTAAATGTTTGTGCTATAAATAGGCAGATAAATAGGTTATAAATACATTACAGTATTAGTTACTTTAACTGTAGATTTAATACTGTAAGAACCTTATAAGTCACTTGAGGCTTTGCTTTTCAATGCACATACATCTAATAGGACAGAAACCCTAACTTGTCTGGCTTTGATTTTTAGCTTTTTCTCCTTTGCATTGTTGCGAGACTCAACCTGTGATAATGACTACATAGTTTTGAATATGAAAAAGTAACACACCAAAATTAGTGAAACATGATTTGTGTGGCTTCTGCAGGTTTATAGTGTAATTGTACAATATGTTTATACCCTTCCATTAGTGAGTAATCCTGGCTTTCATTAAATATTACAAACAGCAGCTGTTTGTTATATAGTCAAAGGACAAAAGGCTTTCACTAGGCGTATTTACATGTTCAGGCATTTAAAACTGGAGAGTCATAAATCTCTCTTTAAACTTTCTAAAGGGAAAGTGCACTGCATTATTGGAATGTCAACATCAAAAAGGAAGACAAGAAAAAATATGAACCCTATGTCCCACGGTATCATGAAGTAATAGTATTACAGGAAGAAAAGAAGGTAATGCCAATTCAGCTATTTACTAGTACATAAAAAATAATTTATTGTAGGATTGAAACACTGGGATTTGAAGATTGTATAGACAGAATGAACAAACAGATTGCAATTTATATTGAAATATGAAAGAAGATTTTCTTGATAAAAAATCTGTAGCCTGTTCATTGATCTTTTAGCTCTCTCATTTGATTTCTTCCTTCTACCTTTTCTTAAAAGTTGCCTTACAGCAGGCAAAATATTTTATTCGAAGGGGCACAAGCTTTTTTTTCTTATTGCTAGAAATAATGAAAGGGAAAATATGTTTAAACTGATCTTTTTGGGATAGCATGACAAACCTTACATTAGATTATTACTAATCATTATTCATCTTAGAAGTCAGCAAGATCCACTAAATATACTTGTACTTTAAAATCTA
The DNA here is from genome assembly GCF_020497125.1 of Mauremys mutica. Taxonomy (NCBI): domain Eukaryota; kingdom Metazoa; phylum Chordata; order Testudines; family Geoemydidae; genus Mauremys; species Mauremys mutica. The sequence continues at coordinate 31,395,267 of NC_059076.1, read as the reverse complement.
TTTAGAATGTTAATTAGAAAAATACCTTTTGTTATTCTTTTGGCTTTCTTTGAAATGTTTTTACATAGAATTTTGTAAATCTTTTATTTAATTTGTTTTGCATTGCAGAATATTTGAGCCCCTAGAGATTCATGTGGAAAGAAAAAAGGAAAGTTGAACTGAAAACAGTTAAACATTGTTTACTGTTTTAGTCTTAGAATCATAGAACTGGAAGGGGCCTCGAGAGGTCATCTAGTTCATTCCCCTGTACTTAAGGCAGGACTAAATATTATCTAGACCATCCCTGACAGGTGTTTGTCCAACCTGCTCTTAAAAATCTCCAATGATGGAGATTCCACAACCTCCCTAGGCAATTTATTCCAGTGCTTAACCACTCTGACAGTTAGGAAGTTTTTCCTAATGTCCAACCTAAACTGCCCTTGCTGCAGTTTAAGCCAATTGCTTCTTGTCCTATCCTCAGAGGTTAAGAAGAACAATTTTTCTCTCTCCTCCTTGTAACAACCTTTTATGTACTTGAAAACTGTTACCATGTCCCCTCTCAGTCCTCTCTTTTCCAGACTAAACAATCTTCCCTCTCAGGTCATGTTTTCTAGACCTTTAATCACTTGCTCTTCACTGGTCTTTCTCCAATTTGTCCACATCTTTCCTGAAATGTGGCGCCCAGAACTGGACACAATACTCCAGTTGAGGTCTAATCAGCACAGAGTAGAGCTGTCAGGGTTCCCTCCCCACTCTGAACTGTGGGGTACAGATGTGGGGACCTGCATGAAAGACCCCCTAAGCTTATATTTCACCAGCTTAAGTTAAAAACTTCCCCAAGGCACAAATTCCTTGTCCTTGGTAACTACTCTCTGGGAATGATTTTCCAACCAGTTATGCACCCACCTTATAGTAGCTCCGTATAGGTTGTATTTCCCTAGTTTGTTTGAGAAGGTTATGCGAGAAAGTATCAAAAGGTTTACTAAAGTCAAGATTTACCACGTCTACCGCTCCCCGCCTCTACATTCTTGTTACCCAGTCAAAGAAAGCTATTAGGTTGGTTTGACACGATTTGTTCTTGACAAATCCATGCTGACTGTTATTTATCACCTCATAGACCACCAGACCAGGGGGATGAGGTGTACAAGGCTTTCTTCAGGCAACTAACAGAGGTTACTAGATCACAAACCCTGGTTCTCATGGGGTACTTCAATCACCCCGATATTTTCTGGGAGAGCAATACAGCAGTGCACAGACAATCCAGTGTAGGAGACAATTTCCTGGTGCAAATGCTGGAGGAACCAACTAGGGGCAGAGCTCTTCTTGACCTGCTGCTCAGAAACAGGGAAGAATTACAGTACAGACCCGTTTACATGCGAATGTTGGGAGTCAAGCCATCATGACCACGTGTTAACGGACCACGGGTTAAGAGGGCCTTGCTGAAATATCTAAGATATCTATATATACATGTATAATTATCTAGGATTACATATGTATTCATAACATCCCAAATACTGCAGGCCTATCTGTTAATGGTGCTTTGCAAGAATATAAATTGAAATGTGTCATCTGATAAAAACATTATTATTACTACACAGGGGTGAAAGTGACTCAGGACACTTACTGGTACGGGGCGGCGGCAGCTCTGGCCCCTGGAAGGGGCACGGCCTCAGGTGGAAGGGAAGGGGCTAGGAGTCAGCATTCCCTAGCCAGCCCTTCCAGGCTGCCTGGTCCACGCCCCCCGGGGTTCCCGTGGCGATTTAAAAGGTCCCGGGGCTCTGGACACTGCTGCTGCGATAGCGGCATCCAGAGCCCTGGGACCTTTTAAATCGCCGGCCCCAGGGCAGCTGCTCCTTTTTCCCCCACCGCTGCCCGTTGGTGTCTGAGGGGGGGCAAAGGATCAGGGACCGTAAAGTCCTGCCGGGTCCTTTGCCATGGCAGCGCTTTAACTTTGCTGCTCCCTCCCCCCCCCCATCGGTGGTAAAGACGCACCACACGTTTCCCCTCCACACTTCCTGTCGATTTCTGTGTCAGTGAGTTAGTGAGCAAATCTGTAGCGCTACACAGCAAGTTCCTGTAGCACGTGTTAACGAGTCTCGCGTCTTAAATAGGTAGCACTGGGAGGCCCTGGGAAGCATGGCGCTACTGCGCGTTAAGTGGATTCGCGCGTAAACAGGTCTTTACTGTAGTAGGGGAAGCAAAAGTGGATGGGAACCTGGGAGTGGTCTAGTTCAGGATCCTGACACAAGGAAGAAAGGAGAGCAGCAGAATACAGACCTTGGACTTCAGAGAAGCAGACTTTGACTCCCTCAGGGAACTGATGGGCAGGATCCCCTGGGAGAATAACATGAGGGGGAAAGGAGTCCAGGAAAGCTGGCTTTATTTTAAAGAATCCTTATTGAAGCTGCAGTAACAAACCATCCTGATGTGTAGAAAGAGTAGTAAATATGGCAGGCGACCAGCCTGGCTTAACAGTGAAATCCTTGCTGATCTTCAACACAAAAAAGAAGCTTACAAGAAGTGGAAGATTGGACAGATGACCAGGGAGGAGTATAAAAATATTGCTCAGGCATGCAGGAGTGAAATCAGGAAGGCCAAATCACACTTGGAGTTCCAGCTATCAAGGGATGTTAAGAGTAACAAAAAGGGTTTCTCCAGGTATGTTAGCAACAAGAAGAAAGTCAAAGAAAGTGTGGGCCCCTTGCTGAATGAGGGAGGCAACCTAGTGATAGAGAAAAAGCTAATGTACTCAATGCTTTTTTTGCCTCTGTCTTCACGAACAAGGTCAGCTCCAGACTATCGCACAAGGCAGCACATCATGAGGAGGAGGTGATGATCCCTCTGTGGAGAAAGAAGTTGGGGACTATTTAGAAAAACTGGACGAGCACAAGTCCATGGGTCTGGATGCACGGCACACGAGAGTGCTAAAGGAGTTGGCTGATGTGATTGCAGAGACATTGGCCATTATCTTTGAAAACTCATGGTGATCGGGGGAGGTCCTGGATGACTGGAAAAAGGCTAATGTAGTGTCCATCTTTAAAAAAGGGAAGGAGGAGGATCCGGGGAACTACAGGCCAGTTAGCCTCACCTCAGTCCCTGGATAAATCATGGAGCAGGTCCTAAAGGAATCAATTCTGAAGCACTTAGAGGAGAGGAAAGTGATCAGGAACAGTCAGCATGGATTAACTAAGGGCAAGTCATGCCTGACTAACCTAATTGCCTTCTGTGACGAGATAACTGGCTCTGTGGCTGAGGGGAAAGCAGTGGACATGTTATTCCTTGACGTTAGCAAAGCGTTTGATACAGTCTCCCACAGTATTCTTGCCAGCAAGTTAAGGAATGGGCTGGATGATTGAGCTCAACGGGTAGTGATCAATGGCTTCATGTCTAGCTGGCAGCGGGTGTCAAGTGGAGTACCCCAAAGGTCGGTCTTGGGGCTGGTTTTGTTCAATATCTTTATTAATGATCTAGAGGATGGCGTAGATTGCACCCTCAGCAAGTTTGCAGACGACACTAATTTGGGAGGAGTGGTAGATACGCTGGAGGATTGGGATAGGATACAGAAAGACCTAGACAAATTAGAGGATTGGGCCAAAAGAAATCTGATGAGGTTCAACAAGGACAAGGACGGAACAATCCAATGCACTGCTACAGGCTATGGGTCGAGTGGCTAGGCAGCAGTTCTGCAGAAAAGGACCTAGGGGTTACAGTGCATGAGAAGCTGGATATGAGTCAACATTGTGCCCTTGTTGCCAAGAAGGCTAACGACATTTTGGGCTGTATAAGTAGGAGTATTGCCAGCAGATTGAAGCATTGATGAGTCCTCATTTGGAGTACTGTGTCCAGTTTTGGGCCCCACACTACAAGAAAGATGTGGAAAAATTGGAAAGAGTCCAGTGGAGGGCAACAAAAATGATTAGGGGGCTGGAGCACATGGCTTATGAGGAAAGGCTGAGGGAACTGGGATTATTTAGTCTGCAGAAGAGAAGAATGGTGGCGGGGGGGAATTTGATAGCTGCTTTCAAGTGCCTGAAAGGAGGTTCCAAAGAGGATGGATCTAGACTGTTCTCAGTGGTACCAGATGGCAGAATAAGCAGTAATGATCTGAAGTTTCAGTGGAGGTTTAGGTTGGATATTAGGAAAAACTTTTTCTCTAGGAGGGTGGTGAAGCACTGGATTACCTAGGGAGGTGGTGGAATCTCTTCCCTTAGAGGTTTTTAAGGTCAGACTTGACAAAGCCCTGGCTGGGATAATTTAGTTGGGGATTGGTCCTGCTTTGAACAGGGGGTTGAGGTCCCTTCCAACCCTGATATTCTATGATTATTATCTTATATGTGTTTGCAAATTGATTGCTTAATTATATGCACCATTATCTTTATGGGGACAGAAGTTAAGCTGACTGGTCTGTAATTCCTTGGGTTGTCCTTATTTCCCTTTTTATAGATGGGCACTATATTTTCCCTTTTCCAGTCTTCTGGAATATCTCCCATTTTCCATGACTTTTCAAAGATAATTGCTAATGGCTCAGATATGTCCTCAGTCAGCTCCTTAAGTATCTGGGATGCATTTCATCAGGCCCTGGTGATTTGAACACATCTAATTTTTCTAAGGAATTTTTGACTTGTTCTTTCCCTATTTTGATCCTACCTTAGTAAAAGTTATTTGATTTATTTCTAAATTTGCTTACATTGTGTGTTTATACTTAGAGATCATTTTGAAAATTATAAATGCATTTTAGCATTGCACTGATTTTTGAGTAGATGCATACTTATTAAGGAGACTTGCATGTATTCTATGTGCACCCAAATATTTTCTCCTGTTTTTCAAATATTCTACTGATTTTAGAAAGATTTCCTGTACAGATATAGTAGAAAATAGCACTAGAACCAGTAAAAGCTTTCAAATGGTAAAAAAATTAAGTGTGCTGCCTATAAGTCGATTGATATGACCTAGTTTGTATAGTTAGCCTAAGTTTGAGATTAGATTTATCATATATAAGGATAACACATATATACCATGAAGTAATTTTTTCCAGAGCTTTGGAAGAAGCTAGGATAATTGGTCCTTATTGTAATCAATTATAACTATCCAGAACTGTGTTCTTTAGTGAAGCAAATCTCCCGGCAGACCTGTCAAATCTGTTTTTACTCCTTAAACTCAGTTTTCACTACCTTTGCACATCATTGGGAAAACCATTAGTCTTCAGGGAAATCTCCATCTGACTATCCTTTCTTATTCTCCCACCTTTGGGGGAAAGACAGCCAATCAAAGCTGCTGAATGTGATGCATTATAAAGAACTCTGAAATAAATCCAGTAGGTTCTTCAAAGATATTTGAGCTAGGATGCAATATAGGAACAATGGGATTCATGTTAGGAAGGTTTGGGCACTAGAGGCACTTGGATGGATTTTTATCGGAGAACACTTATTAGATGGAATAAAGTATCAAGATGATTAACAGGAGCAGTTGGTTTTAAAAAAGAATTAAACAAATTATGCTTTTATGCACGTGAAATGGTGTATGGAGTGGGGCTTTGCTAGTTTTTTTGTTAATGTCCAAATAACGTAAAATTATGTAAGGCGTCATAAGTTTGAAAATGTTTATATTTAGTTACAGTGCTGAGATGGAAACAGTATTTTTAACCAGAAGACCTTTCAAGTTAAGCCTTTTGTGATCAAGATTGCTTCATAATTGCTCAGTGGGTTGCCACCTGTCCAATTTTTACCCAGATAGTCTGGTTTTTGGTTTCAGTTTTTGGGGACCTGGCAACCCTAAATGGCACCTGAACCAAAAGTCCAGTTACCGCAGGGCAGGGGGAGACCCTGGGTCATTAACCCATGCCAGGCCCTGGTCAGCTGGGGCTGCCTCCTACCTGCAGCCAGGCTCATTGAGACGATCCAGGGAGCGACGGGGGGAGATGGGGTGGGGCAACTGGGGCTGGGCCTTGTGGGAAGAGGCAGAGCAGAGGTGGGGCTTTGAGGGAAGAGACAGAGCAAGAGTGAGGGGAAGAGGCGGAGCACGGGTGGGATAGTGGGGGTCCAGTTACCAGCAATTAGAAAGGTAGCAACCCTAATTGCACAGGACCCCTTTGAGGTGTTAGCATAGTCATAAATCTGCAAAAGCTGTTTGATATAGCATCTTGAAGTAATGAGATCATGTTGCAAAGATCTGACTTACTGCAGGCCACAGTTTCTCATGTAGGATTGTCTCATGCTGTACCTGAAGGGGAAGTTAATAACTTAGATCCTTATCCTGCAAACACTTATTCAAGTGTGTAACGTTAAGCACATACTTAAGTGTAGAATCTGTGCCTTAGTCCCAATTCAGTGGGACTTCATACAGGAGTAAGAGTATGCCTGGACCTTGAGTGGGACAGAGTCCTTAGAAGTGATGGATGGTGTTAATGATTTAGCAACTGCAAAGATCTTAAGAAAATAAATCCATGAAAGCTCAACTGAATCTCATGGAATGTTAGCAGTGGGGAAAAAAATATTCTAAAAGTGGGCCCCTTAGTGAAAGTGAGAACTGCAGATTGCTAAAACACTTCTGTTCAAACGACTGCTGTCATTGCTCTGTAATGTTTGAGATGCCAATGGTAAACCATAGCCTCCTGCCTATGTGTGTAGTTTTTTTTTGTTTTTTGTTTTTTTTTTAAAGGCAGTTCTGAGGCAAGGGAAATGGATAAAAGGAGCATAGGTGCTATTACTTGTGCACTTCAGCCTGGGAGATTTTAGTGACTATATTCCAAAATTCCAAACTGAATTTATTAACATATTGTGAGTATACAGAGGCATTAGTAGTACAAAAATCTAGAAATACAAATTTTACCCATACAAATTGTATCCTAAAATACTCTATAGTATTTGAAAACATCAGATGATGGACAATATATATTTTAAATGACAGAAAATGGTGATGTAAAAATATTGCAGGATGAAAAGAGAGAAGTATAGAGAAGTTTTTTCCAAATGTCAAGATTTGCAAAGAGGGCAGTTGTTATACCAAAGGGACAAATTTTTTTTTTGCATGTGGATTGTCAGAGAGTTAAGATTAAATCTTAGTCCTCTGTATACCATCAAATTCAGAGGTCTGGCTTAGAGTTGCTGGACTTCCTCCACATATAAAGTGATGGTCTTCACTACTGGTTGTTTTCATTTTGAAGCAAAATAGAAATGTCCTCAAAAAAATTATGAATTTTAGTGAGGATGTGGTTCTTGATATATGCCCTAAACCAGGGGTGTCCAAACTACGGCCCGCGGGCCAACTGCGGCCCGCGGGTCAGTTTTTATTGGCCCGCAGCAAATTCTGAAAATATAATTGAATATGGCCCGCACATGGTGCTTGAGCTCAACTCTGTTGCACTTCTCAGTTTCAACACTAGATGGAGCCAGTCCCCTCGCCCACAGCCTCAGCTCGCTCGCTCGCTCCACTGCCGGAGCCGGCACAAGGCTCTGCTGTGAGCTCCTTGGGCAGTGCAGCTGCAGAGCCCGGCCTGACCCAGTGCTCTGAGCTGCGCGGTGGCGGTGGTGGCATGTCCCGGCTCCAGCCGGGTGGCGCGGCTGTAACACTGCCAGCCACTGGTGCTCCAGGCAGCACGGTAAGGAGGCAGGGAGCAGGGTGGGTTGGATAGAGGGCAGGAGAGTCCGGGGTGGTGGTCAGGGGGCGGGGGTGTGGATAGGGGTTGGGGGGAACAGGGGGTTGAATGGGGGCAGGGGTCCCGGGGGGTAGTCAGGAAGGAGGGGGGTTGGGTGGGGTGGCAGGGGGCAGTGAGGGGCAGGGGTTCTGGGGGCAGTTGGGGACAGGGAGAAGGGGTGTGGATGGGGCAGGGGTCCCGGGAGGGCCGTCAGGAATGAGAGGAGGGGTTGGATGGGGCGGCAGGGGCCCAGGGGCAGTCAGGGGACAGGGAGCAGGTGTGTGTGGATGGGGCAGGGGTCCCAGAGGGACCATCAGGGAATGGGGCAGTTGGATGGGGCAGGAGTCCTGGCCGGGGGGGGGTGGTAGATAGGAGGTGGGGGCTGGGCCATGACCCCCTCCCCTAACCGGCCCTCCATACAATTTACGAAACCCGATGCGGCCCTCAGGCCAAAAAGTTTGCCCGCCCCTGCACTAAACCATCTGGAAGGAAGCAATGCACCGTTAGCATAAAATGGCAGCTAAGCTGAAATATTTTGAAAGCATGGTTACAAAATATAACTGGGACCATGATCGAAGGATTAAACTACTGGAGAATCAATTTAGAGAACTATATATTGAGATTTGGGGTTTACCTAGTGGGGAAAAAAGGCTGAACCAATCGAATTAGTAGAAATAATGTTTCTTTTATTCAATATTAAACCATGGAGTCCATAGTGATACTGTAAATTGAATGAATTAAGGGGGATGCACTATAATTATTGGTCTATCTGAATTACATGTTTAAAAAACGACGACTCCTCTTTGACGGTGTGATCCAGGGAGGCAAGTAGAGGATGGGAAACTTAAACTATGAAGTCAGCAAAGAGACAAATCTTGTGAATTTCTTTGGAAGGAGATTTTAATCAACAGCCTCTACTGACAGATAAACCTTCAGACATGAAAAATAATGGCAACCAATGACTATTTTAAATATTTATTTTCATAAGCTACCTGTTGCATCGTATATTCTCAACATAGAGATCAGGAGGGAGGGAGATACTAAGAAGTGAGTGTGTGTGTACACCATGTATGTACAGGGGAATGTATGAGGTGGGAAAGGGAAGATGGGGTGCATATGTGTAAGAGAATGCAGGAAGAAGGGGAAGTTGGAGTGTTTGTATTCAGGGGAATGTGGGGGGGAAAAGGTGTGTATTGGCAGGGAATCTAGGAAGTTGCAAAAGGCAGGAGAAATTTGGAGGACAGGAGGTAGAAGGAAACTGGAGTATGCACTCCAGCTGCCTTGATTTGCTGTTCTGAAACTAAGCAGCTGTAAACCCAGCTTAACTGTCAACTATGCTCTGACTGCTTGGTGGCACTTGGCAAAAAGCAGCAACACCCTACTGTTCAAACTTGTAATCAAAGTAAAAATAAAAAGAAGATTTAAGGCTGATACTTCATATCTTCAAATAATTAGTAATATCACATGGTATCATTCTCTTTGGGTTTCTTGTTTACACTATTCAAGAATGAAGTTTTCAATTTAAAAAACAAAATAATAAAATTCCCAGACAAAAACTATGTTAAGATGAAAGTGCATATCAGTAATTTAGGGCAAAATTCATTACAGTGATGCTGTAATTATCCCCAAGTTATCCCCAATTTCCTAGCATTTTAAACTCAGGAAATTCAGAGTTAAGGTTAAATTAAAAAGAAATCCAAACATTTTATGATATGGAAATGCACAGTTAAGCACCCAATCAACTTTAATTCTGAACTACAGTGAGGAGGGAAAGGAAACTTCTAATCTCTTCAAAAATCTGTGTTCTAATCTAGGGCTCCAAATACTGAATGCTTTGTTCACAGTTATAGGGTTATTTCATGCTGTCCTATAGGGAAGAATGAAGTTTGTTTGTGTGTTCTAAGGGCTTGTTTACACTATAAAGTAGGGCTGTCAATTAATTGCTTTAACTCACATGATTAACTTAAAAATTAACTGCAATAAAAAATTATCACAATTAATCGCTAATTGATTACTAATTGAATTTTATTAAATATTTTTGGATGTTTTTCTACATTTTCAAATACATTGATTTCTATTACAACACAATACAAAGTGTACAGTGCTCACTTTACATTATTTTTTATTACAAATACTTGCACTATAAAAATTATAAAAGAAATTGTATTTTTCAATTCACCTCATATAAATACGGTAGTGCAATCTCTTTATCATGAAATGTAACTTACAAATGTAGTTTTTTTTGTTACATAACTGCACTCAAAAACAAAACAATGTAAAACTATAAAGCTTAAAAGTCCACTCAGTCCTACTTCTTGTTCAGCGAATCGCTAAGACAAACATGTTTGTTTACATTTACGGAAGATACTGCTGACTCTCTTATTTACATTGTCACCTGAAAGTGAGAACAGGCATTCACATTGCATTTTTGTAGCTGGTGTTACAAGGTATTTACGTGCCACATATGCTAAACATTCATGTGCCCCTTCATGCTTTGGCTACCATTCCAGAGGACATGCTTCTATGCTGATAATGCTCATAAAAATGCGTTAATTACATTTGTGACTGAATTCCTTGGGGGAGAATCGTATGTCTCCTGTTCTGTTTTACCCACATTCTGCCAACACTTTCACAGCAGATTTGACAAAATGCAAAGAAGGTGCCAATGTGAGATTTCTAAGGATAGATACAGCACTCAACCCAAGGTTTAAGAATCTGAAGTGCCTTCCAAAATCTGAGAGGGACGAGGTGTGGAGAATGCTTTCAGATGTCTTAAAAGAGCAACACTCCAATGCGGAAACTACAGAACCCGAAGCACCAAAAAAGAAAATCAACCTTCTGCTGGTGGCATCTGACTCAGAAGATGAAAATGAACATGCATCAGTCCACTCTGCTTTGGATAATTTTCGAGCAGAATTTGTCATCAGCATGGAAGCATGTCCTCTGGAATGGTGGTTTTAAGCATGAAGGGACATATGAATCTTTAGCGCATCTGGCACATAAATATCTTGTGATGCCGGCTACAACAGCGCCATGCGAACATCTGTTCTCACTGTCAGGTGACATTGTAAACAGGAAGAGGGCAGCATTATCTCCTGCAAATTGTAAACAAACTTGTTTGTCTGAGCAATTGTCTTAAGTAAGACTGTGTGGACTTGTAGGCTCTAAAGTTTTACACTGTTTTATTTTTTAATGCAGTTATTTTTTGTACATAATTCTACATTTGTAAGTTCATCTTTTGTGATAGAGATTACACTACAGTACTTTTATTAGGTGAATTGAAATATACTATTTCTTTTTTTACAGTGCAGATATTTGTAATAAAAAATATAAAGTGAGCACTGTACACTTTGTATTCTGTGTTGTAATTGAAATCAATATATTTTAAAATGTAGAAAAATATTCTAATGTTTTATAGTGTGAATAATTGCAATTAATTTTTTAATTGCTTGGCAATTGTACTGCAACGTTAAGTCAATATAAGACAGCTTATGTCGACCTAACTATGGACGTGTAAAGACTGCAATGCTCCTTCTGCTGATTCAACTCTCCTGCTACTCCGACATAATAAAGGTATAGTGCTTAAGATGATGTAGTTAAAGTGACACAGTGTCAGTGTAGACACTGCATTGCTTATGTCGCCCTAAGTGGCCTCCAGGAGGTGTCCCACAATGCCAGTTGTGACAACTCTGGTCACCAGGTTGAACTTGTTTGCCCACAGCCAGGTACACAGGCTTGTGCCCCTCCCTCATTAAAGCCCGGGGAATTTTTTAAATTGCTCTTCCTGTTTGCTTGGTGTGGACAGCTCACATAGCATCTGCCCAGCTCACGATGCTGAGTCCCTGCAGCAAATGCGCTCTTGCCCGGAGGTTTGGATCTGCTGGTTCTGTGGGGAGGAGGAGGCTGTGCAGTCACAGCTCCATGCAAGCCACAGGAATACCTACAGGCAGATTGCTTGTGCATGCCCCGGAAATCCTCCATAGAGATCTCTAGGAAACTTTCCTGAAGTTTCTTGGGAGGGCTGCCCTGTTTCTTCCCCCGCGGTAGGAAATGTTGCCACTTTTGCAGGCACCATAGGAGCATATAAGCGAGCAGCACACAGATCTGGTCGGCAGCTGCACTCATGCAGGAATTTCACACTTGCATCCTCGGTTACTGTCAGGAGTGAGATATCTACTGCTATCACCCCCACCTGTGGAAAACGGTGCCACTATTCAGAATAAATCTCTACCCCGATATAACACGACCTGATATAACATGAATGTGGATGTAACGTGGTAAAGCAGTGCTCGGGGGGTGGGGCTGCACACTCCGGCGGATCAAAGCAAGTTCGATGTAACGCGGTTTCACCTGTAACGCAGTAAGATTTTTTGGCTCCCGAGGACAGCGTTATATCAGTAGTAGCCCTAGGGGCTTGTAGTGATACCCCTCTGAAACCTCATCTCCCCTGCTCCCCAGGCCAAACTCACCATGGCTGGGGTTCCCATCTGTTGTGCGTACGCCACGGGAAAGTGAGAAAGTTGTGTTTCTAACTTGTTTGGATCAAGTGTGTGAGTGCACTCACAATAAAAGTGCCTCGGTCTGTTGTTTCTTCAGCATATGCAGATGTGCCCTTGAGGGTCTCGTCCTGCACACTGTCTGAGTGGCTCCCTCTGATAAGGAGATGAAACAAGAGGAGTAAAGAAGACATGTTTCAGAAGGTGTTGCAATCCTCAGGTGCTTTGGATTGCAAGCAGAGAGCGTGGACAGACTATCAATTAAAATCTGCAAATGGATAGTCAGGATAGGAAATAGGCAGGAGCAGACGATAAAGCTGCTCAAGGATCAAACAGACATGCTGAGGTCCCTGACTGTGAACTGCAAGCATCCGTGCTCGCCTTCCCTGCAGCCCTACAGAGCTGCTTTCCATGTCCTCTCCCTCACTCCCACATTCCTTGCATGTTCCAGGGTTGTCGCGGTGCCCCAGGCTCTCCACACTAGTGGAGATGTTTCACAATGACAGCTGGACCTACTCAGCTGTGAGAGCCTCATTGGCAAATGTGCTCTTGATTTTCATGTTCCTTCCAGAAGATAGAAATGTTTGCATCGGTGTTTAATAAAAAAATAATTATAGAAAGTGAGTGAATCTTTGTCTCCTACATACAGTGGTTACTGCTGAAATTCATAGACTGTGCCAATTGGTGCATTTGCATTGTTAAATTATTGCACGCAGTGAAGTCATTACAGGGTTCATACTTCAGTGCAAGAAAACAATGCTTGGCTCAATGCATTACAGAAACCCACATTACTGTGGTTCATTGTCAAAATGCACCTTTAAAGCCTCTCTGATTCAAATAGCTCCCCGTTGAGCCCCTCTAACAGCCCTGGAATTTGGCTGCTCAAAAGCAACAGCCAGCCGATCTATCTCAGTGCTCCACCCCTGTGGAAACTTCTCCCTTTGGCTTCACAAATGTTATGTAGAGCACAGCAGGCTGCTATGACCATGGAAACGTTTTCTTCATTGAGGTCTAACCTGCCAGAAGGCAGCGCCAATATCTCTTTAAATGGCCAAAGGCACATTCAGTAGTCATCCTATACCTGCTGAGCCTGTTGTTGAAGTGCTCTTTGCTAAGGTTGCCAGTGTAAGTCTTCATGAGCCACAGTTGCAAGGGATAGGCTGGGTCTGCAAGGATCACTATTAGCATTTCCACATCCCCAATGGGACTCCTCTGGTTTGGAAAGAAAGTCCCTGTTTGCAGCTTTCTGTACAGGCCAGTGTTCGTGAAGATGTGTGCATCATGCACCTTCCCTGACCAGCCCACGTTGATGGTGCTGCACCAGTGCTTGCAATACCATAGAAAAGTAGCCCTTCCTATTAATGTATTCCATCACAAGGTGGTCTGGGCCAAAATGGGGATATGCATTCCATCTATTTCTACACCACAGTTAGGGAATCCCATTGCCGCAAAACCATCCACTATTTCATACACATTGCCCAGAAAAGTCCTTCAAAGCAGGAGGTGATGAATGGTCCTGCACACTTGCATCACAGCAACCCCCATTGTGGAATTCCCCACTCCAGACTGATTAACAACTGATGCAGTAGCAGCCTGGCGTTGCCAGCTTCCACACAACAATTGCCAGTCACTTCTCCACCATGAGGGCAGCTCTCATTTTGGTGTCCTTGTGCTGGAGGGCAGGGACAAGCTCTAGGAGCACATTCTAAATTTCTGCAGCTACTGCATACCTGCCCATACCTGCATAACGATGTGACCCCACCATTCAGTGCTTATTTTTCATGCACAGAACCGACAGTCCGCCATGTGCAGCTGCTCTGTGAATGCTAGCAGCAATCTTAAATTAAGGGAATCATAGACTTTAAGGTCAGAAGGGACCATTAGGATTGTCTAGTCTGACATCCTGCACATTGCAGGCCACAGAATCTCACCCACCCACTCCTGTATCAAACCCCTAACCTATGTCTGAGCTATTGAAATCCTCAACTTGTGGTTTAAAGACTTCAAGGTGCAGAGAATCCTCCAGCAAGTGACCCATACCCCACGCTGCAGAGGAAGGTGAAAAACCCCCAGGGCCTCTGCCAGTCTTGTTTCTGTTCATGGTACACACAGCAGAACAGACACCACATTGTCGTCATCAGATTCACAGCTCATAAAAAACTGCAGGATCAGTTGTTTTGTATTCATAATGCTCATCGCAGTACTGGAGAGTAGTGCAGGAGTCATGCTTTCTGATAGGGGGCAGGAGCACAGTTTACAGGGTCTATTGAAAAGTGTCACTAAATGTTCCACGAAGCCTGTGGAATGATGAGATGGAGAAAAATGCATCATGGGATGCTGAATCCACACCCATGAAGCACTGCAAACCTGTCTCAGAACACCCAATGGCAGATGGCGGCAAGTTGCACAGTGGGATAGCTACCCACAGTGTACTGCTCTCTGTGTCAATGCAAGAGCACCCACTATGGATGTGCTCCGCCATCACAAAATGCGTGGGTGGATGTGCAGCAGTGGTTTACTTACAGTGGTGGATGAACGTTGGCGTAACTTAAATTGACTTAACTTTGTAGTGTAGACGTAGCCTAATTCTGAATTTCTATCCCTTAATGTGTTTGGATTTCTTTTAAGTTTAACCTTCACTCTGAATTTCCAGGATTTAGAATGTTTGGTTTTGGGACAAGTATAACATCCCTGGAATGTATTTATCTTAAATTACTGTACTCTCAAACGTAATTCCAGTTTACCATAGTTTTTGCCTGGGAATTCATATGAACAGTTTGAGAAAAAGGGCTTCCCAGGAGAAAGGTTTGCAGGACTTCTCCAACTTCACAGTAGTTCTTATAGTTTAAATACAAATAGTAACATTTGTAAGGTTGCGTCATATGTTTCCTCACCCCGTTCACCCCCCAACCTGAAATCATCTTTGTCAGAAAGCTGATATAACACTTTTATTTTTTCCTTCAACTACATCCAAATGGGGCTAGACAAAACAAGAATACTGCAGGATAGATTATCTGCATACAAAATAAAATTCTGAATGTCTTGCCAAAAATGTTAAAAATATCTAGGAAAGTGTTTGACTGCTGTTTATTGTGGATTCTTAAATTCCATTTTGCATTTGTTACTGGTGAAAAGTTGTTAAAAAATTAAGTATAAAGAAAGGTGAATTCCAACTATCCATCTACTCATCCTATTTCCCTGATTGGCTGCCAGCAATCACAATAACAATCCTGAGAAGAAAGTAGGAATAAATTTCCAGGGAGTAAATATTAGATTTTCCCTTAATCTACCTCAGAATTAATAAAACAGAAAGACCATTGGGGAAGATTTAAATAGAGACTGAAAGAACTGGAGCATGAATATATTTTAACCTACCTGACACAACTCAGAATAGTGTATGTATGTGTATTTTGGATTTTATGTATATAAAAAAACGTGGCATTCAGGTTGAGAATATCTCAAATGTCAGGAAATTTAGAGTTCTAATTCTCATACTAACGTTAATTTTGCTTCTTTGTGTATCCATTATAACTTGACAACACAGCATTATCCAACATTGCATATTATTAAACAATAATGTAGCAGAATACAATATAAAAGAACTGTATTAACTACAAGGTAGACGAACAAATCCAGCAAATTAGACTGCATTCCACTCCAGTGCTTGGATTGAGTTGCCATATCATGGAGTTTTTTTAGTTGCTTACTTTTTTGCCAAACTTTAGTTATTAAGGCTGAAATTTTGCAGGTTTCTTCTCTGCCTCAGGATGAATTTCTTTTGTGTGTGAAAGTTTAAATGAAAACAGTTCAACCATTTCTGAGACTGAAGCTACTGAAAAATAGGTAGTTTGCTAATGTTAAAGCCAACCAACCCACTCGTCTTTTGAAGAGCTCAAATACCTTCATGTTTTGAAACAGAAACTTGGAATTTGGCAGAGCAAAGTTCTTGGATTAATAGGGGGTAGTTCCCTATGCTTTTCCCATTAAAATCCACCCAGATTTGGCAGCGTTATAAGACTATGAAAACTGTCATTTTAAAAGCTTATTAGTTAGTAGCTTGCTGCTAAAATCTTTAAACATGTATAATCACACAGAGCCAACTGAACTGAGATGCTCCCAGTCGCCTTAGAGCATCCTGCATGATAAGTAGAGAGCTAGAGCTCTAGACAAAGGGAAAAGGCAGCACTAGTACCAGCTGCCATCCCAGAATTTGGTGTATATAATAATGGCCATACTGGGTCAGACCAATAGTCCATCTAGCCCCGTGTCCTGTCTTCTGACAGCGGCCAATGCCAGGTGCTTCAGAAGGGAATGAACAGAACAGGCAATCATAGAGTGATCCATCCCCTGTCATTCACTCCCAGCTTCTGGCCATCCGAGGCTTAGGGACACCCAAGCACAAGGTTGCATCCCTGACCATCTTGGCTAATAACCATTACTGGACCTATCCTCCAGGACTTATCTAATTCCTGTTATAGTTTTGGTCTTCACAACATCCACTGGCAATGAGTTCCGCAGGTTGACTGTGTATTGTGTGAAGAAGTCCTTCCGTTTGTTTTAAACTTGCTGCTTTTTAATTTCATTGGGTGATCCCTGCTTCTTGAAAAGGGGTAAATAACACTTCCTTATGGACTATCTCCACCCCATGCACGATTTCATATACCTCTGTCACATCCACCCTTAGTTGTCTCTTTTCCAAGCTGAAAAGTCATAGTCTTTTTATCTCTCTTCATATGGAAGCTCTTTCATACCATTAATCATTTTTGTTGCCCTTCTCTGTAACTTTTCCAATTCTAATGTTTCCTTTTTGAGATGGGGTGATCAGAACTGCGCGGATCATTCAAGGTGTGAGAGCACTATGGATTTATATAGTAGTAATAGTATGATATTTTATATCTTAATATCTATCCCTTTCCTAGTGGTTGCTAACATTGTTAGCTTTTTTGACTTTTGCTGCACATTGAGTAGATGTTTTCAGAGAACTATTCATGATGACTTCAAGTCTCTTTCTCGAGTGGTAACAGCTAATTTAGAGCCCATTATTTTTTATATATAGTTGGGATTATTTTCCAATGTGCATTACTTTGCATTTATCAACACTGAATTTCATCTACCATTTTTTTGTCCACCTCACCATTTACCCCATTTTTCTAGATCCTTTGTGAATATGTTGAACAGCACTGGTCCCAGTACAAATCCCTGGAGGACACTCTCCAGTCTGAAAATTCACCATTTACTCCTACACTTTTTCCTGTCTTTTAACCAGTTATTGAGAGGACCTTCCCTCTTATCCCATGACTGCTTACTTTGCTTAAGAGCCTTTGGTGAGGGGCCTTGTCAAAGACTTTCTGATAGTCCAAGTGCACTATATCCACTGAATCACCCTTGTCCACATGTTTGTTGATCCTCCCAAAGAATTCTACTACATTGGTGAGGCATGATTTCCCTTTACAAAAGTCATGTTGATGCTCTTCCCCAACAAATCATAGAATATCAGGGTTGGAAGGGACCTCAGGAGGTCATCTAGTCCAACCACCTGCCCAAAGCAGGACCAATCCCCAACTAAATCATCCCAGCCAGGGCTTTGCCAAGCCTGACTTTAAAAACCTGTAAGGAAGGAGATTCCACCACCTCCCTAGGTACCCATTCCAGTACTTCACCATCCTCCTAATGAAAAAGTTTTTCCTAATATCCAGCCTAAACCTCCCCCACTGCAACTTGAGACCATTACTCCTTATTCTGTCATCTGGTACCACTGAGAACAGTCTAGATCCATCCTCTTTGGAACCCCCTTTCAGGTAGTTGAAAGTAGCTATCAAAACCCCCTCATTCTTCTCTTCTGCAGACTAAACAATCCCTGTTCTCTCAGCCTCTCCTCACAAGTCATGTGTTCCAGCCCCCTAATAATTTTTGTTGCCCTCTGCTGGACTCATTCCAATTTTTCCTCATCCTTCTTGTGGTGTGGGGCCCAAAACTGGACACAGTACTCCAGATGAGGCCCCACCAATGTTGAATGGAGGGGAATGATCATGTCCCTCGATCTGCTGGCAATACCCCTACTTATACAGCCCAAAATGCCGTTAGCCTTCTTGGCAACAAGGGCACACTGTTGACTCATCTCTAGCTTCTCGTCCACTGTAACCCCTAGTCCTTTTCTGCAGAACTGCTGCCCAGCCACTCGGTCCCTAGTCTGTAGCAGTGCGTGGGATTCTTTCATCCTAAGTGCAGGACTCTGCACTTGTCCTTGTTGAACTCATCAGATTTCCTTTGGCCTAATCCTGTAATTCGTCTAGGTCTCTCTGTATCCTATCCCTATCCTCCAGCATACCACTCCTCCCAGTTTAGTGTCATCTGCAAACTTGATGAAGGTGCAGTCCATGCCATCCTCCAGATTATTAATGAAGATATTGAACAAAACCATCCCCAGGATCGACCCTTGGTGCACTCCGCTTAATACTGGCTGCCAACTAGACATGGAGCCATTGATCACTACCCATTGAGCCCGACGATCTAGCCAGCTTTCTATTCATCTGATAGTCCATTCATCCAGCCCATACGTCTTTAACTTGCCGGCAAGAATACTGTAGGAGAACATATTAAAAGCTTTGCTAAAGTCAAGGAATAACACGTCCACTGCTTTCCCCTCATCCACAGAGCCAGTTATCTCATCATAGAAGGCAATTAGGTTAGGCATGACTTGCCCTTAGTGAATCCATGCTGACTGTTTCTGATCACTTTCTTCTCCTCTAAGTGCATCAGAATTGATTCCTTGAGGACCTGCTCCATGATTTTTCTGAGAGGCTGACTGGCCTGTAGTTCCCCGGATCCTTCTCCTTCCTTTTTTAAAAGATGGGTACTACATTAGCCTTTTTCCAGTCATCTGGGACCTCCCCCGATTGCCAGGAGTTTTCAAAGATAATGATAATAATCATCTTCATCTATGTATCTGATAATTCTTTTATTTACTATAATTTCAATCAATTTGCCTGATACCAATTGCCAGGAATGCCTCTGGAGCCTTTTTAAAAAATTGGTGTCATATTACCTATCCTCCAGTCATTGATACAGAAGCTGATTTAAGCGATAGGGTACATACCATCGTTAATAGTTCTGCAATTTAATATTTGAGTTTCCTCAGAACTCTTGGGTAAATACCCTCTGGTCCTGGTGACTTATTACTGTTTAATTTATTAACTATTAATGTATCCAAAACCTCTTCTATTGACACCTCAATCTGGGATAGTTCCTCAGATTTGTCACCTAAAAAGAATGGCTGAGGTGTGGGAATCTCCCTGTCATCCTCTGCAGTGAGGAAATGTGCATTGGATTGAGCTGGGTTCTATCCCTGGCTCTGCCACAGATTTCCAGTAATGTTGGGGAAGAATAACATAATGCACAAGGGGATCATGTTAAGGTTAAATTCTGGCATTTCCTAATAATTGAGTACTTTAATTTGCAACCTGTTTTTTAGCATAGTTTTTTGTACGTAATAAAGAATATGCATAAGCTTTTACTAGAATAGTGCAGTGTACTTTGTCATATATCCTTAAATTACTTTCTAAATAGACTTAGTTTGCTTGTACTAACATTCATAGCCATTCAAGCTTATTGTATTGGTAAATATAGAAATGGCAAAAATTGTTTAAAAAAAGATTAAATATTTTTTAACCAGAAATTTTACATCCAAAGGCGCACCTACAGATATTTAGTTTGTTTTATGAACACTTCCTCATTTGGCTATGAAAGGTATGTTATGATACTTCTCTTCCGTGTACAGCATGAGATTTTAACTTCCTTATGGTAACTTGCTTTTGAACCAGAGCTGCATAACATTTCTTTGAAATCAGTATAGATATTGGTAAGATTTCACTAGATGGCGCCAATAGTTTGGAATTACTTGAAGATCATCAGTAATGAAAGAGAGCTTCTTTTTTGCGTTATTGTTTGTTTCTTAGGTATTTGTGCATGGAGCTAATCTGAAATTAAACTGTGCATATCCCGTGGTTTGATTAATGTAAAATAAAATACCTTTTCTACCTAGAATTTATTAAAACTTTGCTATATATAGTAAGGGAAGTAAAAAGAGAGCAATACATTAGTCTAAGGCCTTGGCTACACTTACGTGTTATAGTGCAATAAAGCCACTAAGAGCGCTCTACCTCACTACCCGTCCACACTGGCAAGGCATGTAGAGCGCTCTGACTCCGTGGCTGGAGCGCTCCTGGTACTCCACTTCCCTGCGAGGAATAACATTTGTTGCGCTCTCGCTGGAGCGCTGTGGTGCCAGTGTGGACACCTAATGCGCTTTGGCTCTGATTGGCCTCTGGAAGTGTCCCACAATGCCTGTTCTAGCCATTCTGGTCATCACTTTTGAACTCTGCTGCCCTGTCCTCAGGTGACCAAGCATCAGACCTGCTCTTTAAATTCCTTGGGAATTTTGAAAATCCCCTTCCTGTTTGCTCAGCCATACGTGGAGTGCTCTCAGTGCATCTTTCCAGGTGGCCATGTCTCCACACGCCAGGTGATCCCCAGTATGGAGCAATGGCGAGGTGCTGGACCTCATCAGTGTTTGGGGGAAGGAAGCTGTGCAGTCCCAGCTGCATTCCAGCTGTAGGAATGACGATACCTTAGGGCACATATCAAGGGCCATGATGGACAGGGGCCATGGCTGGGATGCGGTGCAGTGTTGGGCTAAATTAAAGGAGCTGTGGAATGCCTACTGCAAAGCCCGCGAGGCAAACGGCCGCTCCAGTGCTGCCCCCGCGACCTGAACATTCTACAAAGAGCTGGTCATGATACTTGGGGGCGATCCCACCTCCACTGCAACAACCACCATGGATACTTCCAAGCGCAGCACAGCAAGGGTGTGGGGAGGAAGAGAAGGAAAGCCTGAGCAATGGTGCTGAGGCTGGGGGAGACACCCCGGAATCCCTAAATGCGTGCAACCAGGAGCTCTTCTCGAGCCAGGAGGAAGGCAGCCAGTTGCAGTGTCTGCTGCTTGGGGAAGGACAAACAACAGAGGAGGTTCCTGGTAAGCGGCTTTCTTTTTGGGAAGGAAGTTTTTAGGTACGGGCTCTTTGGGAGAGGAGGGGGGACCATTGCTGCACACAGGCAAGCTGCGTATGGGCCAGGGCGGAAGCCGCATTGTAGGAGAAGACCCTCCCTTGCTTCCCTGGTCACCCTCAGCAGCGAGATATCTTCCAGGACGAACTCCTGTGGAGAATGTTGGGACAGTGTTCAGTGTAGGTGTCCCCTGCTGCTGTTGGCTCTCCCCAAGACACAGAAACCCAGAGGACAGTACAGCCATGAAACAATCAGTCCCCATGGACCCTGTGCTTACTCATCATTTCTGGGGCTCCTGTTGGTTATGTGCGCTCGCTTTGGGACAGGCAAAGTATGGTTTTTGTGATTGCCCTCCTTAAGTGCAGGGGAATCATTGCTCTGTCTGGTGTGTACAATGCTGCCTCTGTTAAGTGTTGCATTTTTCCTGTGTAGGTGCAACCTTGAGATCTCAGCCGTCATTCTTATCACCGGCCGACAGACTGAGAAGACTCAGGAAGAGGCTGCGTAAAAGCAAAGAAAACATGCTGCATGAAGAGAGCACCAGCGACCCTTCAAACGGTCAAAAGCACACTCTGCAGTCATTCGGCACCGGCTCAGCCTGTAGTTGAACCGTTCCTGGCTGATGTCCAGGCTCCCAGTGTAGGGTTTCATGAGCCATGGCATTAAAGGGTAAGCAGGGTCTCCAAGGATCACAAAGGGCATTTTGACTTCCCTGGTGATCCTCTGGTCTGGGAAAAAAGTCTCGGCTTGCAGTTTCTTGAACAGGCCAGTGTTCCGAAAGATGCATGCATCTTGCATCCTTCCAGGCCAGCCTGCGTTAATGAAATGACCACAGTGATCCACAAGCGCCTGGAGAACCATGGAGAAATACCCCTTTTGGTTAACGTACTCGGAGGCTAGGTGGGCTGGTGTCAGAATAGGAATATGTGTCCCACCTATTGCCCCTCCACAGTTAGGGAAATCCATTTGTTCAAAGCCAGCCACAATGTTATGCATGTTACCCAGAGTCACGGTTCTTCTGAGCAGGATGTGATTAATGGCTCTGCAAACTTGCATCAACACAATTCCAACCATCGGCTTTCCCACCCCCAACTGGTTAGTGACTGATCGGTAGCTGTCTGCAGTTGCCAGCTTCCAGATTGCTATAGCCATCCGCTTCTCCACCAGCAGGGCAGCTCTCAATCTCGTGTCCTTGCGCCTCAGGGTGGGGGCGAGCTCAGCACACAATCCCATGAAAGTGGCTTTTCTGATCCGAAAGTTCTGCAGCCACTGCTCGTCGTCCCAGACTTGCAGGATGATGTGATCCCACCACTCAGTGCTTGTTTCCCGAGCCCAAAAGCAGTGTCCCATGGTGGAGAGCATGTCCGTGAATGAGACTATCAATTTTGTGTCATATGCATTTCGTGACTTGATATCATCTTCGGACTTCTCACTGTCACTTTGGATCTTAAGCAGTAACTTGACTGCCAAACGAGACGTGCTGGCAAGACTCATCAGCATGTTCCGCAGCAGTTCGGGCTCCATTCCTGCAGACCGAAAGGGAAGACAAAGCGTGCTCTGCACAGAAACTGTGGAGAGATGGCACCAAATGTGGATGGAAACACAGGGATTGCTGGGATGTGAAGCGATGCATCATGGGGCGTTGAGACAGGATCCAGTATGCCCCGCACCTCATGCCCCCTTACCACAAGCCACAGCGCCAGAATGGGAAGAGGTGCTCTGTGGGATAGCTGCCCACAATGCACCACTCCAAATGCCGCTTCAAGTGCCGTGAACGTGGCCATGCCAGTGCACTTGTAGCTGTCAGTGTGGGCAGACTGGAGCGCTTTCCCTGGTGCACTCTCCGAAGGCTGGTTTAACCCAAAGTGCTCTGCATCTGCAAGTGTGCAACTTTGTTTTAGGCCATGGCTACAAGTGTTTTCCTTTGTAGAAGGCCATTTTCAGGTGCTGAAATAGAGTCAAGCTTTTGTCTTGTGGGCTGAAATATAGCCTGGTGGTCCTCAGCTAGGAGAAGATATTTCTGTAACCATTGAGTAAAAATAGTTCAGCCATTTTTAAGGGCAAAAAGAGTGGGAGAAAAATATACTTTGTCATTTAAAAAAAAAAGTTGCAATCTTTTCTTTGACCATGTCTAGTGCCTTAACAATAGGTGATATGAATTTGAAATTTGGCATTATATAGATCCCCCCCACCTCAATTCAATAAAGTACATAAGTGTATGTGAAATTTTAAGCACACATGCAATATTCATATACTAAAGTTACACCAAAATATAAGTGCTTTCTGAATAAGAGCCATAGTGTCTAGATTGAAGAGTTGACTTTTGGTGGTGTGGTGGTGATCTGCTTGGATTTGGCTGAGCTATAAGGGTTTAAAATACACACGTTTGTGCATTTGTACTGGTTTTCATGAGATAAACGATCTGCTAATGTTTCATTGGCACATGTTTTATTGCATGGGTGCATATTTAAGGAAGGAGTGTAGGGAATGAGGTGAGGCTGTGTTCCATATGATCTGAAATGGTGCATAGAGGAATGAGGCAGGGGTCTGAAGGAGCCCTGCCTTCTCTTACGTTATATTTGGTGTTGCATACAGATGAAAGTAGTATTTGCTTCTTTGGAAGCACTACTTGTGAACATGTATATCACATAGTTGCACATCATAGAAATTGCTTTTGTCATTTTTATTTCTTTAAAAAACCTAGGAAATTCTTGTGTGTGTGTGTGTGTGTGTGTGTGTGTGTGTGTGTGTGTGTGTGTGTGTGTGTGAAATAGATCTAAAATGAGAGAAGGTTGCAAAATGAAGCTCTCAAAATCTGGAAATGCTAAAGACAAGGTTGCCTACACAACCTTAATCTTATTGCTTGTGTAATATTGATGATGTATTAACTAGACAATTGTGTATTGTTCTCTCAGGTCCTGAATGAATCTGAGCAATGTGCAACAAAAGAGAGAGCATGTGGAATGAATTAAAGACTAAAGTTAAGGCAAAGACATATGGCCGGAGTTAAGATATTATAGAAACTCTAATTTTGGCATTTTTAGTCTTTTGAGTGCTTCCATTTTCAGCTTTCATATTATTTGAATATAGCTTTTATATGAATATCTGAGGACCAAGGTTCTGGGTGGTCAGCTTAGTGACTGGCGCTGGGAGCCATGAAGTGGATATGGGTCAGAGGTGGAGATGGTGTCAGGAGTCAAGCCAAGGGTTGAAACCAGAGTTGGAGTCAAAGGTGTAGGGTGGAGAAGTAAGGACCTGGACAGAGGCAGGAAAACAGGAGCCAGGAGTGGAGAAGGATCTGGGATAAGGAGGGCAAGAACCAGGAACTGGCAGAGAGACAGGGCTCAGGAGTCAGGCAAGTAGGCAGGATCCAATGTGGCAGCCAGTCAGGGTTTCACCTAGTTGCTCAGACAAATTCCTGTACATCATTCAGGCTTAAGTAGTGCATCCAAGCCAATCAATGGAGCTGGACACCCCCCCTCAATCAGGAATTTTGTGGATGGAGTCCTTGGTGAGCTAGAGCTCTGTCATCCCCCTTCTCCATGGGTCCAGTGAGCTGCCAGATGACAGCCATGACCACTGCCTGTGGACCCGGGCCTGGGTTCAAGATCTGAAATCCCTCACAGAATATAACTTTTGCATTGTATATTCAATGAATATACCATTTTATAAACTGTATTATACTTTTGCAATAATAATTAGAGATTGGAGGGTGTCATTATGGATAATTTTAACACATTTATTAGTGCCTGAAGACCAGATTTGATTTGAGTCATTAATATTTCTCATTAATCAATTAAATAAGGGGAGAGATTATCTAAATGAAGAACAGTATAGTCCTCATTAGAATGGTTTATGTATATATTATTGTAATAGTATGAACACTCATCTTAGTTTCTTTCGAAAGAGAGTATATTCTCAGCTTGTTGTATGGACGTTTAGCTACATATCATGTTGAGGACATTCTCATAAACACAAAATAAATTCATTTAATCCTTTTCTTTTCTCAACTTTGCCACACTGTTAGGTGTCCCTGTGTATGAGTCAACGAATGCTTTTGTTATAAATCAATCAACCTTGTACAATAAGTTTAATTTTCGGTGTAATGTCAGTGGTTTTCTGCAGAAGTGAATACTCAAACTTATATAGATTGAATTCATTGGATCTTGAAGAGCTTTTGTTGCCTCAGGCTAAAAAACTGAGGCTTCTTAATCATTGCAGTGCTGGGAACAACAGTAAATCATCTGTGAATTTAAATCTGTTTGAAAAGGTAATTTAAATTGCAGTCCTCATGGATATATATTAGGGAAAACCAGCAGTATTTATCCTCAAAGAGTCGACATAAATTTCCTTCCATTTACGAAAAACTGGAAAAAAACCCCACTGTCTACGTCAAGATAGGTCTGAAAGGGTCACTGACTGTTTAGTTTTATATGGATTCTTAAATATGTGAACAAAAAGTTAGTATATAATACACAAGATGAATGAATACTGTTGAAGGAATAGTATTATGATACTGTGGTAAATAATGTTCAGACTATAATGCTCTCTTTCATCCTATCAAAAGGCTTGGGGTAAGTGTTAGTTCTATTGAAATTCTGATAAGACCACCAGCTAGCTTGAATCAAGCCAAAAATTCTCTTATCCATGTGTGCAAAGTGAGAAGCATGTAACTTTCAGGTCATACTTTGCACTTCTCTAATAACTTTCATCCTAGGTTGTCGAAGTGCCCTACAGCTATAAGTGAATTAAGCCTCACAAAACTACTATGATGTAGGTAATTATCTCCATTTTATAGATCAGAAAAATTGCGGCAAAAAGGGGTTAATGGCTTCCCCAAGGTCACACAGCAACCCAGTGGCAGAACCAGGAATAAAACCCATGTTTCCAGTCTCCTAATAATAATCTTTTGCTATTAGCTTTTTAAGAATAAGTATTAAATCAACTGATTGTTAGCTTAATATATTACAAATACAATGCTTAATATTATGAAATAGCTGAGATTCAGTATTTCCCAGTGAGTGATTTACAATACTTTGTGTCCAAACTATCACTGGATTGAATTCATACCTCCAGTCACTGAAAATGCACCAGAAATCAGATTGGCTAGTTATGTTATAATGTTTTGAAAATGAATAAACTCATTCAGAATAAAAACTTGTAATACAGTAACTCCTCACTTAAAGTCATTCCGGTTAACATTGTTTTGTTGTTACCTTGCTGATCAATTAGGGAACATGCTCGTTTAAAGTTGTGTAATGCTCCCTTCTAACGTCGTTTGGCAGCCGCCTGCTTTGTCTACTGCTTGCAGGAAGAACAGCCTGTTGCAGCTAGCTGGTTGGGGCTTGGAAGCATGGTGGACCGGGAGCCCCGCTATCAGCTCCCTGCTCTCCTAAGTTCCCTGTGCTGCAGCTGCCCAGCAGGCTAGCAATTGCAGCTGTCCCTTCCCCCACTGTCGTGTGCTGCTCCTGCCCTCTGCCTTGGAGCTGCTCCCCTAGACTCCTGCCTGCTTTTCTGGGGACGGGGGGGAGGAGAAGAAGAGGAGGGACTAATGTCAGAGTGTCTGCCTCCCCCCCGCTCCTGCACCCTGCCTACCCCATCTTCCAAAGAGCAGGGGGGACACACCAGGGCTCAGGACTGAGGGAGCTCGCAGCAGCTGTGGTCTCAGCAAACTGATCTAATTAACAAGGCAGTGTACTTAAGGGGGAAATACGAATATCTCCCTCATTCCTGCTGCCTTGTAGAATGAGAGAGTTAACCCTTGAGGGCTCAGCTAATTGCTAGTTCATTTAGCAGTAAGGGAAATATCCCACCCTCTGACTCCTCCACCTCAATGAAGCTTCACAATCATCATCATTGTGTACCAGTATTAAATTGTTTGTTTAAAACTTATGCTGTGTGTGTGTGTGTGTGTGTGTGTGTGTGTGTGTGTGTGTATATATATATATAATATAGTATTTTGTCTGGTGAAAAAAATTTCCCTGGAACCTAACCCCCTCATTTACATTAATTCTTATGGGGAAATTGGATTTGCTTAACGTTGTTTCGCTTAAAGTCGCATTTTTCAGGAACATAACTACAATGTTAAATGAGGAGATACTGTATAAAATATATGATATTTGGTAGATTTACTAACATTACATACTATTTTTCTTACTTCTTCCCTTCACTTTCGGGTACAACCATGACTTTTCTTTGTTGCCACACATTAATAAGATTCTGGTGAATAGATAATAGCAGAAGATAAAATTGTCTTCAGGTTTCACCAGAGTAGACTCAAAAAGGTTTGCAATATTTCCTTTATCTCCAGGGAGAAATTTCCATCTGCAGAATTTCCTCATCCCAACATACACCTCATATATAGGTTTTTAAAAATCAACATTTTTTGTCTTAGTTTACTACTGAAATAAATAAATGAGAAATGATTTTCAAGCATGTGTCACGTAACCAAGAAGCACACCTGATAATGTTCTTTGTTTATTGTACCAGTAGGATGAAAATATCCCATGTACATGTCTTGTTTTTGTGGTTTAATTGCTTTCTTTTTTCATTTCACATCTGGCTCTAACTGGAGACAAGTTGTCATTCTGCACAACAAAGCCATTCTTCCCTCTTCAAGAAATTGTTGAATTTTTAAGATACTTTTGTGTGTAAAAATCAAGCCAGGAAGCTTAGGCTAAGACTGAAACATTTCTAAAGCACACAAGAGTGGGAAATGAGCACACAATAGGAAGCCTAAAAATAGTTTAGGCATGATATATCATGGTTCTCGATAATCTTTCTACATGGGGTTAGATAACAAGGACACAGTGGGAGAGTTTCATTCTAAGAAAAACTTGCTGTTTAAATTGCAGAAGGGAACCTAAGTTTTTACAAATCATTTTAAACAGACTATAATTTATAAAAATATTTATTGGATTTGCATCACATACAGTGTTCATAAGCCACAGATTGTGTTGTGGTGCCGTTGGCTTCATGTGGGGTTAGGAGAGTGAATTCCATCTCCACTAACTCCCACAAAGATCGTTGCACAAAGCCCAGTTACTGTACTTGGTCTTGGTGTTTGAAGTTAACTTTAAAAAATAGTTGTCATACTGTAGGTATGCTATCCAAATAGACTTGTATAAAACTATTAATAAACATACTTGAAGAGTTTTAGACTTAACTGGCAAATATGTCTTTTTTAATTGTTAGGTTCGGTTTTACTGGTCAGATGTGAGGGAAGATTTCATAAAATATAGTATGAAAGTATGTTTTTAAGTTTACTATAGCTAGTTGGAACATTTATTTCATTGGGCAATGAACTTCAAGCAGAAATAATTTTTCACAAGGTCTTGCAGGGTTATTTCAGATACCTGAAAAAAAATAATAGAAGCATTTTTCAGAAATGGGAAAAGACAATAGTAAAGAATGAGTGTCTTAGACTGATAGAGATGTCTTGGTAAGACTAATGATTACCTGAAATACTCATCTTTGCTTTTCAAGCTTAACCTTTTTAGTCATCAATCAGTCAAAAGTGGCAGGTAGTGACCATTAGGTGGATTCATTAACACCCTGCAGCCTGCTTGTACAGGTGACCCACATCTGTCTTCATTAGAAGTTTGCTAGTTGCCAGTGGTGAACAGATGGGTCATTATTGCCTACATTGCCCTCTGGTCGCACCTGGAGGATTGGCAAAGTCATTCTATACAGGACACACATACACAGTTACCTCACAGAGAGTGAAGAAAATATTTTGAATAACACTGATATACTAGGCTTTGTTTTCTTGAACTAGCCAGCTTGTCCTTGTGGGTTTCCTTTTTCTTTCCAGTTTTTCTGAAACTAGCTTTATGAAAATGAATCTACGGCTAATACAAATATTTGAATTTGTTTAAATTTAGCAAAAATTTTGCCATATAACACACAGTGGTTTTGAACTTTTACACACATTTTCAGTCAAATTCTAGGTATTGATTTCACCTTCTCTTTTTCTCTGACAGAACCAAAGTATTTTATGTATATTGCAAACAAGGATTTTGAAAGAATTCCACAGTGCTTAAGAACTGCATTGCATTCATAGTTCTGTTTACCAATTTAAAAAGTTTAAAATAGATACACATAGGTGAAAGCAAAAACTGTGTTTCCTTATAACAGTAGAATTGCTGTTAAATTTAATGAGGATTAATCCTCTTCTACCACCATGGTTGATTTTAAAAAAATCAAATATTTATATTAATTTTCCCACAACACCAGTTGAAAGGCCTGATTTTGTAACTCAAGTTTTTTTCCCTTGCTCCTGAAAGATGAACACTTTTTGTCACTGAACAGAGCCTCTTTCCCAATTTAAGGTGTTGAGCTTCAGAAGGACATCCTGCTTTTCTTTGCTACAACAGTGGCCATGTCAGTGGAAACCCTTGAGTATATTGAAGTAAAATAAGAGAGAAATATTTACCAATATCTGAGTGTTCTATTTTACAGGTTTTCTTGAGCAGCTAAGCAGTGTTGCATAAGAGACTAAAATTTGTTTCGTATAAATGCACTTATTTTTAATAATGTTTCAAAAGAACATAAAATAGCCAAAAAGGAATTTATTTCAGTACTCAATGAAGTTATGTAGTTGAATGTAACAATAGTTTTTCTAAATGTGCCTATTAAAGTTATGGTGACATTTAGTGCTGTTGCTGGCATTTGCAACTTTTATACCAAATGCCGTCCAATGTTATTCTGTCAGCTGAGAACATGAGGATTGAATAGTTTGAAATGGCACTATAGGAGAAAACATATAAACTATGAAATACTCTTAACTGCTTGTAATGTCAAAAGCAGACATGACCAATCTGGATTTATCTCAGTAGCTGCTTCTGAAGGCTTGCTTAGCTAAATTCCAACCATGTTCTTTGTTTTAATAATTCCTGCTACTTTACATTTATATTAATTTTGGGATAAGTTGATCTTCAATGATGTAGCATTTCTGGGTGAAATTTTAAAGTTTTTATCAAGACAATAATTTTCCAATATTGATCTGAATGGAACATCAGATGTACTGAGGAAGTAATGTTAGCACAGTTGACTAACAGAATAATTATTTCTGTTTTCTACAGTTCTGCTTTAACCTGTGGCTGATACAGCTTCTCTCCTTTGTTCCCTGATGCTCTTTTTTTTTTTCTTTAAGCTTTTTCTTCTGAGAGACTTGATTGCCAGTAGGCTCCAGAGTTTTAAACCTTCATTGTTAGCTTTCTAAAAAAATTGAGTTCTTTGAGTGACAGTGTGGATCCAACTATAGTTGCACATACATCCCATGAGTCTGAAATAATTGTTGTATTTTTTTAATAGCAATGTCAAGGGCTAGATGTGCTCCCTGAGCCTCTTTGTGGTCCTGTACTAAGGCATAAAGGGTGGAGCAGCTGCAGCTCTCCCTCAGTTCCCTCTTATTGCCTAGTAGTGATACAGAACCGTGGTGAGCGTCTGTCCCACTATTTTCCTCTGAGCTTCAGATGTATCTTCGTGACTAGTTTTGCCTTATCTTTGCCATCATTATCTTCATTAATTCTATAATTTGGACTAGGATGACCAGATGTCCCTATTTTATAGTCCCGATATTTGGGGCTTTTTCTTCTATAGGTGCCTATTACCCCCCACCCCCGTCCTGATTTTTCACACTTACTGTCTGGTCACCCTAATTTGGACACTTCTGAATCTTCATATCATTCTTTTTTATTTCAGAAGATGGAGACAGCTACTGGGGTGAGAGATTTGATTTTGACAAATAGGGAAGAACTGGTTGAGAATTTGAAAGTGGAAGGCAGCTTAGGTGAAAATGATCATGAAATGATAGAGTTCATGATTCTAAGGCCATGGCTACACTTGCAAATTTGCAGCACTGCAGCAGTGTGTGAAAACACAGGGAGGTGGAGTACGGACAGCGCTGGGAGAGCTCTCTCCCAGCGCTGACGCTTTGACTACACTTAGCGCTTCAAAGCGCTGCCGCGGCAGCGCTTTGAAGTGCAAGTGTAGCCATACCCTACGGAATGGTAGAAGGGAGAACAGCAAAATAAAGACAGTGGATAAAGGCAGACTTCAGCAAACTCACAGAGTTGGTAGGTAAGATCCCAAAGGAAGCAAGTCTAAGGGAAAAAACAATAGAAGATTTGGCAGTTTTTCAAAGAGAAGGGCACAAGAGGAAACTATTCCACTGCATAGGAAAGATAGGAAGTATGGCAAGAGACCACTCTGGCTTAACCAGGAGATCTTCAATGATCTAAAAATAAAAAAGAGAGTCCTACAAAGGAAAGTGGAAACTAGGTCAAATTACAAAGGATAAATATAAACAAACAATACAAGTATGTAGGGACAAAATTAGAAAGGCCAAGACACAAAACGAGATCAAATTAGCCAGAGACATAAAGGCCCATTACTCAATGATGAGGGAAAGACAATAACAGAAAATGTGGAAATGGCAGTGGTGCTTAATGACTTCTTTGTTTCAGTTTTCACGAAGAAGGTTGGTGGTGATTGGACATCTAATGTAGTGAATGCCAGTGAAAATGAGGTAGGATCAGAAGAGGCTAAAATAGTGAAAGAACAAGTTAAAAATTACTTGTACAAATTAGATGTCTTCAAGTCACCAAGGCCTGATGAATTGCATCCTAATACTCAAGGAACTGACTGATGAGATATCTGAGCCATTAGTGATTATCTTTGAGAAGTCATGGAAGACAGGAGAGATTCCAGAAGACTGGAAAAGGGAAAATATTGTGCACATCTATAAAAAGGGAAATAAGAACAACCCAGGAAATTATAGACAAGTCAGCTTAACTTCTGTACCTGGAAAGTTAATGGAGCAAATCAATTTGCAAACATCTAGAAGATAATTAGGCGATAAGTAAAAGTCAGCATGGATTTTTCAAGAATAAATCATGTCAAACCAACCTGATAGCTTTTTTTGACAGGGTAACAAGCCTTGTGGATGGGGGGAAGTGGTATATCTTGACTTTAGTAAAGCTTTTGATACTGTCTCGCATGACCTTCTCATAAACAAACTAGGGAAATGCAACCTAGATGGAGCTAAGGTTGGTGCAGAACTGGTTGGAAAACTGTTTCCAGAGAGTAATTATCAGTGGTTCACAGACATGCTGGAAGGGCATAATGAGTGGAGTCCTGCAGGGATCAGTTCTGGGGTCGGTTCTGTTCAATATCTTCATCAATGATTTAGATAATGGCATACAGAGTACACGTATAAAGTTTGCAGATGATACCAAGCTGGGAGGGGTTGCAAGTGCTTTGGAAAAAAAGGCCTCAGAGTATCCTAGTGAGAGAGAGCCCATATACGGATGGACTGTGGTTTTGATTCTTTGTTATCTAAGTGATAAAAATACACCTAAGTTCTTAAAGTATAGGCCTTTACAGGCAGGCCTGAATATCTATATTCTAACAACAGGAACTGTTGATTACATTGTTGGCCACTACCCATTCATATGTAAATACAAAAACACCACAAACCTTATCTCCCAATATGTCTTTTTAAGGGTTGAATTTGAATAATTTATTTTGCAAGATGTTTAACTCTTTCTGGCCATGCATCACATCCCCAGTGTGAGATTGGTGTGGAATGGAGAAATTAAAACTCCTGGATGCACCTTAAGGAACTTCCAACATTGATATGAGCTGTGTTTACATTGAATTCTTAGTAAGGCCAAATTATTGATGCAGCTTTGACTCAAGTTAAAAACGTAGTCCATACTTTGTGAAACGTTTTAGTGATTCCAGGGTTTGGTCTATGTGTTGACTTAACATAGCCATTAATATTGTTTAGAGAGCACTCACTCTGGCATTCAGCCATGAATGCTGTGAGGTGGTGTATCTCAGTTTCCCCATTTGCACAACAGTTCAAGCTTGTAATAGTTTGTCTGCTGTGGAAAGTTTTAGGAATGTGCATAGGCATTGACTGTGAAACTTTAACACTATAAGGCCTTCTAATACAAAGAGTGTTCTTGTTGAACCAAACAGCATAAGGGTTTCTATTATGTACCACTCTTAAAATGTTTAAGGGCTTTTCCAAAAGACCATGCACATTGTACATTTTTACAGTCTTTGATATTAGCAACAAGTTAGTTACAATCATTAGCAATAATATCAATTCTATCACAAGTGTATATTTACAATAATTTTTGTCATTCCAATCCTCTTTGTTTAGACCAGGGGTAGGCAACCTATGGCACGGGTGCTGAAGGTGGCACACGAGCTGATTTTCTGTGGCACTCACACTGCCCGGGTCCTGGCCACCAGTCCGGAGTGCTCTGCATTTTAATTTAATTGTAAATGAAGTTTCTTAAACATTTTAAAAACCTTATTTACTTTACATACAACATTAGTTTAGTTATATATTATAGACTTATAGAAAGAGACCTTCTAAAAACGTTAACATGTATTACTGGCACGCGAAACCTTAAATTAAAGTGAATAAGTGAAGACTTGGCACACCACTTCTGAAAGGTTGCCGACCCCTGGTTTAGACAAATCATTCTTTAGGTCAGCTTGCTCAATATCCCTTTTGAACCTTTGTAGCTTTTTCTTTATTTTAGGGTTTTTCTTAACATAGGATTTCAGTTGAACCACTTCCTTGAGATTTTGGTATTTTAGAGATGAGGGAGGCAAGTCTGTAAGGGCATTTTGCTTTTTAAGAGTTAGCGTACCTTTTTTTTTTTCTTGTCAGCTAGGCAGTTTGCATGGACATCATGCTTTAAAGAGAGACAACCATTTTCTATCATATCTGAACCTCAGTTCTCCTGCTTTTCACCTACCAATTTCTGCATCCACAAGACATCAGATGCACTAGAGTAGGGGTCTCAAACATGCTGCAGCCCGCGGGGCTATTTCCTGCGGCCCACCAAGCGGCCCGCGCCTGCCCCCCCCCGGCCTACCTCCAGGCCAGGGGTGGCAAACTACACCCACAGGATTGCCCCCATCGAGCCCCACGCCGCTCCCTGAAGTGGCTGGAATCTCGTCCCTGCGGCCGGGGGCAGGGGAGGGGAGAAGCAGATGGCTCTGTCCGTGTGTTGCCCTGGCTTCTAGGCACCACCCCCCCTGCAGCTCCCATTGGCCGTGAACGGGGAACCGTGGCCAATGGGAGCTTCGGGGTAGGTACCTGGAGGCACGGCAAGCAGCGTGCGGAGCCCTGCATCCCCCCTCCCCTAGGGGCCGCAGGGACAAGGTTCCAGCTACTTCTCAGGGCGGGGCTGGGGCTGGGGCTGGGGCTCGGCCCGGGGCCAGGGCTGGCAGCCTGCCTTGGCCCCGGTGTCCACAGCTGTGCACCCCGGAGCCCAAAGCCCTCCTGCACCCTGCCCCCCAACTCCCTACCCTGAGTCCTCTACTGTACCCCACACCCCTTTTGCACCCCAACCCCCTGCCCTGAGCCCCCTGCCTGTACCCCAACCCCCTACTGAAACCCAACTCCCAGCCCTGGGCCCCCTGCCTGCACCTCAACCCCCTGCCCTGAGCCCTCGCTGCACCCCACACCCCAATCCCGTGCACTGAGCTCCCTGCTGCATCCCACACCCTTTTTGCACCTTAATCCCCTGCCCTGAGCCCCCCTGCCTGCACCCCAACCCCCTGAAGCACCCCAACTCACTGCCCTGAGCCCCCTGCCTGAACCTCAACCTCCTACTTCACCCCAACCCCCTGCCCTGAGCCCCCTGCCACATCCCACACCCCTCCTGCACCCCAACCCCCTGCCCTGAGCCCCCTGCTGCACTCCACACCCCAACCCCCTGCCCTGAGCCCCCTGCTGCATCCCACACCCCTTCTGCACCCTACCTGCACCCCAGCCCCCTGCTGCACCTCAACCCCCTGCCCTGTTAGGGATCTGGGGCAAAATCAATATTTGGTCCTGCTAGTGAAGGCAGGGGGCTGGACTTGATGACCTTTCAGGGTCCCTTCCAGTTCTATGAGATAGGTATATCTCTCTATATTATTATTACTTATTTTTTATATTATTATTACCCTTCCTTTTTTTCCTTTATTCTCTTGATTTGGAGCTGAAGTTTTTCCACTTTTGCCTTAGCTTCTAGTTCCTGCAGTCGAATATATACCATTCTTTGTTCATGTTCAAAACACAGGTGTTCTCTTTCAGCAGCTTCCCTTTCCATATCAGCTATTTTTTGCTTTTGTTCAAGTTGATGCTGGTTTCTCACTGCAAACTTTTTCGCTGTGTCTGCTTCCTTATCACTGGCAATTAACAGATTTTTTTTTAGTTCCTGCTCTGAGGCTTTTACTTAAAAAACAAACAAAAAAAAACAACAACAAAAAAACCCCCTCTGTGAGCACAATTCTTCAAGGCTTTTTCTGTCAAGATCGTTACATGATCATTGGGTCACTCACTGTAACTGATTTTAACCCTTAAACTCTCCAATATCAAACTTAATTGTTGAGAAGCATGTGGTTCTGATACAAAAACCCAATTAATTTTTGGTAATGTGTATCCTACCACGACTATGCCACTGTGACCAGGGTCCAAATGGGGAGCCAGCCGAGGTCACTCAATTAGGGTGATCTGCAAAGAATGGGGCAGACAAACCCCAAAACTGGTGGATAGTTCTATACTTAGATTTACCAAGCCAGCACTAAACAGTTTCTGTTATATCTCACTGGTTATTCAGAAGTCCAAGCAACACAGTTCTCTTACAGTAACCCAACCTCAGGCCTCCATCCAGGTACCCAAGTCAAATATGATGAAGATATCTGAAAATCTTATTTCATCATACAAAAGAAAAGGTTCTACCAATCCCAAAGGATCGGATACATTACCTCCCTGGGAGGAAATATTCCAGTTCTTACCCAAATACACACATACAGCCAGTTCTTATTAACCAAACTAAAATTTATTAAAAAAACGAGAGAGAGAGAGAGTATGGTTAAAAGATCAGTATACATACAAACAAAAGTTCAATTCTTTAGGTTCAGGTTCATAGCAGAGATGGTGAGCTTTGTAGTTGCAAAGAGTTCTTTCTGCAGTAGTCCATAGGTTATAGTCCAATGTTTACATTTCAGGGTGGTCCAGTCAGAACTGGGATCTCAGTCCTTGTGGCTTAGGCTTCCCCTGAATGAAACCTCAAGCAGATCTGAGATAAAATAGGATCAGGTCCCAATGATCTTTTATATAGTTACAGGTCTTCTTTGACAAGTTGGAGTTCCTTGGGAGACATCAGGCTCTTATTTCCTAAGCATCTTGGTTAATTATTCACACAGATTCACATAAGGCAATTTATCCATCAGGCAGTCTATCACCAGTACTTAGCTATAGAAATTAACACAAGACCATTCACTGATGATTTGCTATATATTTCAAAGAGAGATGAATACAGAGATATCCCATGTTTACACTTCATTTAAATGTTAGAATGTTCTTTTAACCTTTGAATGATCAAAATATAGCATAGACAGGGACTGTTGATTACATTGTTGACCACAACTCATACATATGTAAATATACAGAAACATAAATGTTATCTCCCCACAAGTCTTTAAGGGTTGAATTTGAGTCATTTATTTTGCAGGATGTTTAACCCTTTCTGGTCATGCATCACAGTTATATTATAGACTGACTTCTTACATTCATGGTTGATATATTGTACCATGTTTAAGAATAGAAAATGAATGGAAATAAGCACTAGTTTGAGTAACATGTCTTGATTCAGTGAAATCCGGCATTTTGGTCTTTTCAGATCATTTTCAAGTTTTTAAATAAACCAACTATGAGATCAATGAGACTATGAAAGACCTTGATGAGTTGTTTTTAATAGATAAAATGTATTTATTTAGTCTCAGATGATGGGCCAGATGCTTGGCCTGGCTCCATCTGATTAGTGCTGCCTTAGCAGAAAAAAAAGCAACTTGAAAGTAGTCTTAAAGAGCCACATGAGAATTTCAGTTGGTGTAGCTGGCTCTTCTCAATCCACATAGGGTGCACATTGGAGTAGGAAGAGTGTGTTAGGATGGAGTGCATGGCACTCCACATCATCCTTGGGCTCTACAATGGATCTTGTGACCTAAGTGTGATTCTGAACCTCTCCCTGCATAACTGCAAAGTGAATTTTTCCTTTTATTTGGAGACATTCATTTTAATTAAGGAAATAACTCCATGCAAGCATGTCTTCACATTCCCATCTTCTGGCCCCATGACTCTTCTCTCTTTCATTGCTGGGCACATGCATCTTAGGTAAGAATTAAATATCACTGTTTAAGAGATAAATACTACTGTTGAGTATTATCTGCAATCCATCACTCTACACTTTTGTTCAGCCACAGCCCCAAAAGTGTTTTCAAAGACTTGTCGTGCTGGTGGCTGCCCTTCATCTGAAAGGAACTTTTTACTACTTAGATGGCCTTTTAATCAAAGTCTCCTTTTACCATCAAGCTGTGTGATTAACAGAGACTTGCTTGTCTTAAATGAGCACAAATGCATTAGCAACTTTCAGAAGAGTGCTCTTACTCCTACACAAAACTTGTTGCATCTGAGGGTGTGTTTACACTGCAATGTATAACCAGCACAACTGAGTCTTAGAGCTTGGGTCAGTTAACTGAGACTCATGGGACCCAGGCCGCAGGGCTAAAAATAGCAGTGTAGACATGTGGACTTGAGCTGGGTCCCAGGCTCTCAGACCCTGTAAGGCCTGAACTTCTACAATTATATTTTTAGCCTCATACTCTGAACCCTGTGAGCCTGAGTCCCTTGACCCAGGTTCTGAGAGACAGTGCCATGGGTCTTTTATTATAGTGTAGATATACCTTGAGAGCTCTTTTTCTGGCCAAAAATGACTTGAATCTCTCTCTCTTACGTGCACCCCTTCCCCCTCCCTCCCCCCACCAATTCTTAAAAGGACAGATTCTCCCAGTTCAGACACCTTATTTTGGATTTATAGGACTCCTAGGCTGTGTATTTGTCTGGGCCTTCGGCTTCTAGGCTTGATGGTATCGTGTTTAGATACAGTTGACTGGTCTCTAACGCCATATATAAACTTCCTTCAATCCTTTCTACTGTCCTAGCAGGGCCATCACTTACAGTTAATGTTCTGGTTTGTGACCTTGCCCAGATTCATACTACTGTTTTTTTCCTGTTGGCTTCATAAAACCATTAATTAATTAATTAACCATCAATTAATTCTCAGGCAATCCTCTTAATGGTTTCCTGTGACCTGAATTTTTACTGATAATCTTTCAGGTTGGAAAGCCAAATGGTGAACAGATACTCTCAAGAGAAATGGACTTCGCATGAGTCTATCCTCATTTTCCGTCTCTTGGAGCTCAGGGTAATTGGCCTGGCAGTTAGTTAATTCCTTCCTCTCATCTCTACCAATTCCATTTTGTTGGGATGTAACATTAGCACCACAGTTGCTTATAGAAATCACCATGGGGGAGAAAAAGCTTGTGATTCTTTTTTATTCAGAGACCTGTGGCTTTATTTTCTCTGCAAGATATTTCAGGAGCAACAAGAACGTTCAGGCAGACTGGCTTAGCCATCAAACTAACCACTCACTTTTATTACGATAATAGTGCATACCTACCTTACAGGATTATTGTGAGAATTAGTTACGTTTGTACAGAGCTTTGAAGATGAATATCTATATATAGTTAAATCTATTGATATTATTATATTATTTATTAATAATACATTTATCTACAATTTTCTTTGTCCCCATTCAATAATAGTGGGGTTAACATGTGCCAATGTAAATATCTGTTTAAGTTTAGCAAATTTGTTATTTTGCTGAGTAATTTTGAAAATCAGTCAAATATGGCTTCTTGACCTCTTTCCACCGAACTCTTCAAATGGTGATGAGACATTTTAAGATGCATGTTTATCTACACTCTTTGGCTTTGTATTCATTTTCTCGCTGATGTGAATGTGGGATTCAGGCATTGACCCATACGGATATATTTGTACTGAGCTTATGCTGGTGCCAAACTATGAACATGTATAGTTTTCTGTGATTTTTGAGCTTTGTAGAATACAGCATGTATATGATTTTAAAATATTTCAATCAATAAAAAGTAAATGTTGGGAGTTGAAAAGTAAGCTCATTTCTAATGTAGTGGCAGGGTCATACACTTCTATGTTGTATCTAGATTCCCAAGAGGTCTCTGCTTGATGAAAAAAATGGAGATTTCTCAAGTTCTGTTAAGATGTCAAGGGGGGCAGCAAAGGAAGAAACAGTGCTGGGAGGTTGGTATCAGTCATAATCCTACATTATGTGAATACACAGATCGCTTAGGTAAGTATCAAATACTTATCAGAGGAAAGAATTTTCATTAGGTAAAGTTTCATAGAAAGGGTTTTATTTCAATCCTAAGGCCTTTTCACGCTGAATATTTATAATTTTAGAATGAAACTGACGAATTTGGCTATCATTTTTGTACAGACTGCAGCACTTTAGCATTATGAAATAAATTCAGAAGTTGCATTAGTAGTATAATTATAACATGTATTGATTCAACCTGCTGAAGATGAAATTCATTGGACTGAAGTAATACTTATGTGGGTATAATATCCGTATATATTATTTCTCTAGAGATTATTGAGCTCATAATATAATACTATTTTACTCATAGTAGCTTTTGATATGTGTAACTATATTATGATGGTTATTAAGGCATCTCATTAATAAATCAAAAACCCAGTAGACCAAATAAATCCCTCTCACTGAAAATCCTGTGGGAGTAGAAAAGTTATTGTGAACACTTTGGGATTGACTTTTGAGTCTGTTCTATCTGCTTTGCACCAGTCTGGCTGAATACTGCTGGAAACCTGGAGGATCCTCCCTGGCTGCGTCTTTAGCTGTACCATCTTTGATGAGGGAATCTCTGTGATGGCTTCTCAGAGTGCCCAGGACTAATGGTTACCTTGTTACCTCACTTTACTTTACTTTTGCTTAACTGAATGTCAGCTCCTGGACACCACCAGTCTATTAGCCACCCAAAAATTTTCCTCAGGGCTCTGCAAGCCTTTACTTTGCATTGAAGGTAACAGTAGGTATACCCCAGCCCGTGATCCCCTTTGGCAGAGTCCTCCTGAAGTATCCATCCCCTGTCACTGGACGCTCACAGAAGTTAACAGGTTTTCTGTCCCCAAGGAAACAGTAAACGCACAGCTTGACTGTTACAACTCAGCATCAGGTTCTCTATAACATCACAGCACTGAGATATAGTTATAGTGAAAACAATCATAAATTTGTTATCAAAGATAAAGATTTAAGATACTGAATAAGGATAATGGAAATAGAAATGGTTACATATAAAGCAAAAAGTATTACATGTTTTTTGTAGTCTAAATGTAACTTTAGCAGGCTAAAATCCTTGTCTAAAGTAGTTTCTCACCGCAAGCATTCTCCCAGCCTTAGCAGCCAAAATGGCTGGGATCACCTTTCATGAATGCAAAAAGCACTGTCCTTTTTGTGCTGTCATTGTTTTGTCCCCAGAGTTAGGCTAACCTCTGTGGTTCTTTTCTTGATGTGCTAGCTACAAGTTGTCTTCATGTACTTGTGTTAACTCCATATGAAAACAGGCTTCCATCATGTTGGCTTACAATGCTTAATCTACATAAGGTTTTATTAGACACCTCACATGATCCTTCCTGGATAAATATTATGAAAGTGATGTGCTAGGAATAGTGAGTTTGTCAGGCGTGATAGGAGTTGTGGTTACAGAACAGTGAATCCTTTGCCAGTTGGTACTGAGAAATTGTTACGGTCACAGTCTTTCTCAGCAGCGACAGTTTTAATGCCTTTGGAGATTTCAAAGTAACTAGATGAAGCACAGGATTCCTCAATAATGAAGGAGTCCTTGATGTCTTCCCTTGTTTTTAGAATACAGTAACTCCAGAGCCCGAGTCACATTTATTGCCAACGT
Organism: Mauremys mutica; assembly: GCF_020497125.1. NCBI lineage: Eukaryota > Metazoa > Chordata > Testudines > Geoemydidae > Mauremys > Mauremys mutica. The sequence continues at coordinate 31,354,215 of NC_059076.1, read as the reverse complement.
TTCCTATTTTTCTATCATCTAAATCACCTCATTATGAAGGATCCGAGATTACTTGTAATGAAGGTTTCTCTTCATCAGCATAACAATAGGGGTCAGAATAGAAGCCTACTTGAGTTTTAAAATCTCCTTTGGCTATCCCATCAGCAGAAATATTTGCATGTTCTGGCTCTAATTCCCTTCAGCTCCAGCAGGGGGAATCCACCTAAGAACAGACCAAGTCAGAAAAAGAAAAGAATAATAGAAAAAGCAACACAAATGAGGCTTCTGAATTTAAAAGTTTAAATCCTAATGACTCTCCTAGGTATCCTCTGAGTTGGGTGAATGTGTCTCACCCATATGGTCCTCTACCTTGACTATGTTGGTCCCTATAGCTATGGTATCCGCAAGTTCCCCCACAAGTTTGGGACAAGTTATCCCACAATACACAGGACATATGTGTGTGATGAATTTGGACTATGTCTGTTCAATTTATGAATTCTGTGAGAGACTATAAACCTCATGTGTCTTTGTGAGGTTGAAAACTCCATTTTGAATGTGCAGCGTTTTGCCTTCTCTATGGTCTGTTTGCTTCCATGTTAGGTTGAAAATTCCAATGGCTAGTGGCAAAAGAATAACAATAGAATCATAGGACTGGAAGGGACCTCGAGAGATCATCTAATCCAGTCCCATGCCCTCATGGCAGGACTAAGTATTATCTAGACCGACCCTGACAGGTGTTTGTCTAACCCGCTCTTAAAAATCTCCTATGATGGAGATTCCAAAACCTCCAGGCAATTTCTTCTAGTGCTTAACCACCCCGACAGGAACTTTTTCCTAATGTCCAACCTAAATCACCCTTGCTGCAATTTAAGCCCACTGCTTCTTGTCCTATCCTCAGATGGTTAAGGAGAACAATTATTCTCCCTCTTCCTTCTAGCAACCTTTTATGTACTTGAAAACTGTTATCATGTCTCAGTCTTCTCTTCTCCAGACTAAACAAATCCAGTTTTTTTCAATCTTCCCTCATAGGTCATGTTTTCTAGGTCTTTAATTTTTTTTTTTTGCTCTTCTCTGGACGTTATCCAATTTGTCCACATCTTTCCTGAAATGTGGCACCCAGAACTGGACACAATACTCCAGCTGAGGCCTAATAAGTACAGAGTAGAGTGGAAGAATTACTTCTTGTGTCTTGCTTTCAGTGCTCCTGCTAATATATCCCAGAATGATATTTTCTTTTTTTTCAACAGTGTTACACTGTTGACTCCTACTTAGCTTGTGATCCACGATGACCCCCAGTTCCCTTTCTGCAGTACTCGTTCCTAGGCAGTCATGTCCCATTTTGTATGTGTGCAACTGATTGTTCCTTCTTAAGTGGAGTACTTTGCATTTGTCCTTATTGAATTTCATCCTATTTACTTCAGACCATTTCTCCAGTTTGTCCAGATCATTTTGAATTTTAATCCTATCCTCCAAAGAACTTGCAACCTCTCCCAGCTTCATATCGTCTGCAGACTTTATAAGTGTACTCTCTGTACTATTGTTTAAATAATTGATGAAGATATTGAACAGAACACAGAACTAATCCCTGTGGGACCCCACTCATTATGCCCTTCCAACATGACTGTAAACCATTGATAACTATTCTCTGGGAACGATTTTCCAACCAGTTATGCACCCTCCTTATAGTAGCTCCATCTAGGTTCTATTTCCCTAGTTTGTTTATGAGAAGGTCATGTGAGACAGTATCAAAAGTCTTACTAAAGTCAAGATATACCACTTCCACCGCTTCCCTCCCATTTGCACAGCTTGTTACCCTGTTAAACTGACTGGTTTGTAATTCCCTGGGTTGTCCTTATTTCCCTTTTTATAGATGGGTACTATATTTGTCCTTTTCCAATCCTCTGGAATAGTGGATAGTTGACTCTTAACTACCCAGTCATTGGACATTTCTTTACTCTAGGCAAAAGACTCGTCCCTCCCCAGAAGAACTGTTTTAATGGGAGGAAGTTGCCATGGCAAAAAGTCACCTGGTGGGTGCTGATGTGGGGAAACTGGAAAGGGTGTCATCTGACATAGCATACTGAAGGTTTTAAAAGGCGGAGTCTGGTCTGCTGGGTGGCCATTTTCTCCAGCCCAGGAGGGAGAGGTCATCCAGCATGCAGTACTTTTGGGGCTCCAGCCCACTTTCCTGTACCCAGATGGTCCCAGGGACTCAGACTCCAGCTTAAAAAATTCTTGGAGTGGTGAGGAACCTGAGGCAGGGCCATGTGTTTAGTGTTTGTTTTGTGTGATTTGTACTCATCTGTGCTTTATATGAATATATATAAAAGAGCATAAAGATGTTAGACTGGGAAAAGTGTGTGTATGTTGGCTGTTTCAAAACTAGTGCATGCCTCTGTGAGAGTTAAACTATAAGCAAGAAGCTTCACACCTTTAGGTGGAGTTCTGGAAAAGGGGTGCATTCAAGTACTGGTGAGTCTAAAGGGTCAATGCCATGCAGAGGGGCCAGGCAGCTAAACAGTGGGTTCCAGTGCTTGGAGGAGGGTGCCAGATGGCAGATCTGTGTCTGGAGAGTGTGCTTACAGACCCTGAGCTTGAGACAGTGGTTAAACTCTATGCAGGCTCCAGGAGCTTGAAACACCTTGAGGATCCAGAGCACAAAATCTTGGATTCCCCTCTCAGAGCAGTCCTGATGGGTGTCCAAGAAGGGGTGCTTGCTTGGATCTGTGACAACATGTACGTCATTTAATTCAAGTTCTCGAGTGTTGCATCATTCTCCTACTCAAATGATGGCATCAGTAGAACAACAGAATTATAGTGATGAGGAGGTGTTCATCCACCAGAAAGCTTCCTTTGGTCCTCCGCATTCTTCTTCATATGACAAAACTATCTTATACACGGTGCCTGCAACAATAGATGATTTAAAAACCTTTCCAGAATTATTGAGGCATGTAGCAGAAACATTGGAAGTCCCACTAGAAATTGTACAGGAAAAGTCATACAAATTATTTGATATTTTCCAACTAGCATCTCAAAATATAATTTCCCTCCCTGTAAATGAAGGAAACTTAGGCAAAAAATCTTTGGGCTATCTCTGCCTCAGTTTGAATGACTTCAGAATGTGCTGTTCAGAGATATCAAGTACTGTCCAAAGGTTATGAGTATTTTTATACTCATCCTCCAACTTCATGGGTCATTAGTGCTGCAAATGGAAAGTCAAAAAGTTGGGAAAGTCAACTACCAAAAAAAAAAGAACCAAAGAGTCTAGACACTTTTTTGGGAAAAAAGTTTATTCATCAGCTTACTTATAGGTTAGGATATCTATCAACCTGTACTATCTAAATATTATTTACAGTGGGACTGACTGTCTGACTTTAGGGACAAGTTATCTATGAGTTCAAAACACTTTTGTGTGGTTGGTTTTGAGGATGTGGATTCCTTTCAGATGTATTTATTCCTTTTGCTTTCATTCTCTTCCATGTCCCATCACATAATATGATACAATGTCACTTGCCCATGTGATATCAACATGAATGACAACATATAACTATCAGGACTGGTAAGCTTCCCCATCTGTTTTAATCCTTAGAAGGGTTAGAGCTTCTTCAGAAGTGAAAGGTGGAAGAAGGCATTTTGTCACTGACCTAACCATTTAAACTAAAGACCTGAAGACTTCACACCACATTGATGAGCAGTGGATGTTCAGTGGATTGAGAGAATGATGTCTCAGCTATTTCTTGAAAACTTTTCTGATCAGCATTGTTTCAGTCTTGCCCAGGTTGAGTTTAAGCCAGTTGTCCTTTACCTAGGAGACAAATGCAAAATTAAGACACTGTGACACCTCGTATTGGTTTCACCTGTGGAAAAGAAGATATATAAGTCGGTATAATGAAAGTATTATTGACAGCATGATGAACTACAGGACACACTAGATGCTGCAATTCTGCCATGAACCTGATGATCAGTGTTCCCTCTAATTTTTTCTACCCAGGTGCAGAATGAATTTTGTTATGTGCACCAATATGGAGGTGATGTGTGACACACAACCTTCATATCGGTGCACATAACAAAATACATGTGGTGGGGGTGGGGCTGAGGGGTTCGGAATGTGGGAGGGGACTCAGGGCTGGGGTAGAGAGTTGGGGTGCAGGGGTGTGAGGACTCTGGATGGGGGTGCAGGCTGGGAGTGGGGCCATGGATGAGTTTCAATTATGTCCGCCACTGAAACTGGCCAGACTTATTAACTCCAGTGTATATGCGTCACTAATACTACTTACAGTAGATGAAGTGTGTGTATTTAGGTCTTCTGGAAACTGGCACAAGCTACAAGAAACTTAATTGAATATTTACATATACATGAGTTTGCTGTTTGTTTTAAAAGTGTCCTGTCTTGTTACACCTCTGTGTATGTTTCTTACACATTCATCCCAGAAATGGAAAATATTCTGATGAAACCTGTATAAAATATTAAGTACTCCATTTCAAGACAAATGATTCTACGAGACAGATCATATTGTAATAATATCACTTCAGTGACTAGGTAAAAGTAAGAGAATGGTAACTAAAATCTGTCAAGCTTTTTAAATAATAATTCTAGCTTTTTTTAGCAAACTACTCAGAACAAAATAAATTCCTGCCTGCTGCAATGAATGTTGTACTTACTACAGATTTTTTTTAATTTAAAAAATATATTAAATTAAATTAAATTCATTTTTGTAGCATAAACAAACTTTGCTAGCCAGATGTTAGGGAAAATTCATAATATAGAAATATGTCATTGTTTATTAAATGAATCACATTTTTCTATATTTTATCACAATACTCAGTTGTATGTACAAACGTCACTTTATCCATTTATAGTATTTTACAATAGCATCCTGTCATGAGATTTCTTATTAGCTGCTGAAAGTTCTGTCTTTCTACCCAATCCTGTACCACTTAGTCAGGCAAAATATCCAGTGATTTAAATTGATGCTTTCCTGAGTAAGTTGAATCACATCTAGGTATTAGATACAACTGCATAGTTTGGGGGCTCGTTGTCCAATTTACCATCCATCAAACAACATCTATGAAATTACAAACAAATAAGTAATAGTTCTCTGGTGCTACTATAATAGCATAAGATAATTTTCTCATGACAGAGGTTGGCTGCATATTTGTGCTTATGTTCCCATAGAGGGCTATCTTTTGTTGGGGAGGGGAGTGCTGCCTTTTCCTTTTTGCAAACAGTGTAACACAGAATCAGCATGATGTGCTGGCTATCTCCTCAGCAGTAGTGTTGCTGCTGATGCTTGGGAATATTCTCTGTAAATGCAGTACATTTTTCTGATTTTTAAAAAAAAAAAAAGATAAATATAGCAAAAATATAGCAAAAATTCCTGTGGCACCTTATAGACTAATAGACGTATTGCAGCATGAGCTTTCGTAGTGAATACCCACTTCGTCAGATTTTTCCTGAACCTTATAAGTTTACATTAAAAGCAATGCTCTTTTCCCCAGCATCTGGTTTGCTAACATATGTTAGGGCAACTGGTGCAACATTTTTCTAATGAAGTGTTTATTGTCACTGTTTAATTTTCTGCTTTGAATCATTTATAATCCAAAGCACAATGTCCTTTTCATTTCTGTAATTGATCAATTTCAGAGTTATTTTTCTATCTTCTTTAGCCATGTAATATTTTTGTACCATGTTTAGTTGATTTAAAGCTTCTTACATTTAATTAGTTCTTGTTTGTCCCTATAGAGCAGTCCTGCTTCCTTTTATTAGAAATTCAGAATGTATTGTGACTCTTGAGTTAACTAAAATTTATGTTGTAATTATGTAAATGAATATTGCAGATGCAAAATCTTTTCTATATTGTAAAATGGAAGACACACATAGAGCTAGACAATGAATCATTAGTAATTGGTCACTAAAAGGACTACCTACATCTAGCGTACACTCATTAAGTACACGCAGTCTTGTGCAAAAAGAGCAATATTTTCTTTTATTAAACAGATTATATTAAGTATCAAATAGTTAAATTAAATAATTAAATGGGAAAAAAACTTTACAAAGAAAACTTTGATTCATAAATATGCCAGAAAAATCCCTCTAAATGGAAAAAGAATAAAATCACAAAATATTAAATATTTTATATTTTCTACAGTATTTAAATATGCTGTGTACTGCTTGTGGATGAAGTACTGAGCTCTGTCAGTAGAGGGCAGCAAAGTTGCAGGGGATCTTTTTTTTGAGATCTTGGAAACTGTCACAAGATTTTTGCTTGTTTTCTTTATTAGCTGTTTAACATTTGCTTTAGGTTTGTCTTTTAATTAAGTGTTCATAATTTCATAGTGAGTGGTCACTTTTAACCCAGTGAGTTTGGTTCAGATATTTAATTAGTTGTCCCCTGGCCTGAAGTGTACTTGTGGGCACTTCTCTAATGGGTGTTAAGTGTTTCTCTTTTTATGTTCTTCAGGGTGTTCCAGGACCTGGACAATATGAAATAAAAAGTCAGTTTCAGAAGGTGGAGAATATAGCACAGAATGGAAATGAAGTTCCACGTGCTCCTTTTCTTTCACAGTCCAAAGTAAGTGGCAGTAGAGTATTTTTCTTTCTTCTGTACTTTCTTGGTCATAGTTGCCTGAAAAAATAATTAACTGCATAATCCGCAGGAGATTATAATTGTACTGTGAGCCATGATTAGTAAATGATTTTTTCTTTCTCTGTGTTGTATTTTGATCTGTGTGCGCGTGTATATGTATGTATAGAAAGATATGTAGAATTGTATGTGTGTGAGTATACATATCTATCCTATAGATAGATATGCATATATATTTAGGGATGTGTATGAGTGTATAATGTATGCATATATATAAAAATAAACATATGCATACATGAACCCACTTCATTTTGTACACATTTCCAAATAAAATATGAATGAGGCTCCATCTGCACTTTCACAGACAGTAAATACCTTTCAAATTACACCCGTTAATCAGATTTGTCCTATGTGAATATAACACTGGGATGTGGTGAATGAAAATTTCTTGTGGCTGTGTAAAATCAGTGCACATGTACAAACATTGTTTTTAAAAATTCTTCTAACTGCCAAATTCAAATGTGTTTTCACAGAACTATTGAAAGGTACATGTATAATCTGATATATTTGTGCCAAATCTGAAGTTTCCATCCCTTTCTTTGAGATGTTAAAAATAGTTGCAGATTTATTTTTATAATAGTAAATATTTTCAATCTCTTCATTCTCTAAAATAGCTGAAGAATTCTTGCTTAGACTTTCCACAATATTTATTTTTGAGGAGAAACTAAACCTGGACATTTTCAGTACCAGAAATGGAACTTTGAAAAAGTTTTTAAAAACTGGAAAAGGCCTTGTAGAGTAGAAATCCTAAGGCAGCCACAGGCTATGAGCACCACCCGCAATACAAAATAACAAACAGCCAATTTATGAAACAAGGATCTGATGCCATCTCAGTGTTCTAACATCTATACAGACTATGTGATATTTGTTTCCATACTTTATGATATCATCAAAATCCCTTGATGGAGTTACAATAATCCTTCTATTCACAGCTGCCTCTATGTATAAAGAATATATGTAGAATAATTTAATATAACCATAATCCCACTGCTAATTAAGAATTCGCAGCTACTAGCACGTCAGGGGCTATATTTCATGACTATGTGGTCATCTACAAAATTTCAGATCTTTGGAATATGACTCTTAAAATTTAAGGAAAAACTCAGAGCTAATACAAAACGTACAGTATGCATAAGACCTCTGCTGAATAACTGACTGAGTTAGCTCTTAAATCACAATCTACCACCCATCCCACAAACCCTCAGCTGTCAATTGCTGAGGAAAAGAAAGATTATTACACTGTACCGAGAATAAATGAGGTAGCTATGAATTATGACACTCTGCTTTCATTGAGAGGTTCTGGTGACATCATAAATTGTAAGAGTGAAACTTTGATATGGTGTTACACTTTGAATTTGCAGACTATATCTTCTGATGATTTTTTATCATATTTAATGTATGGTCATGGTTTTTCTTTAATTTCCTTTCCTTCTCTCTTTTCCTGTCATCCCTTTCATTCACTATCTTCTCCTTCCATTCATATTTACTTCCTTCCTCAAACAACATCTTATGCAAGCCACAGTTGGTCTATTCCATGCATGGCATACATCTAATTTTTATTTTTACTCACCAAAAATGTTGTCAGGTGTCCCAAAAGACAGAGGAATCTAAATAAATTCTCCATCCATTTAGTTTAAACAACTTCATGGAAATTCTCTTAGGAAGGCTGCTAGAGTGACTTAATTCAGCATCAAGAATTTACTTAAAATCATTGCTATATGAGAGCAAAGATTCAAGGGGTGTGTGTCTTCAGAATCTTTATAAGTAGGTATAACTTTATTCAGTTTTCCTGTTTCATTTTTTGTGTTCCATCAAATATATGAACTAGAAATTACATTTATTAAACTCATGTAGAAAATAATCTTGTATAGTTCTGCACGTTTGTTTTTGAAGATTGTTAAACGTTTGCTATTACAAGAGGAACATTTATAATATTTTGTATATTTTAGAGAGAATTTTTCAGTGGTGTGCTTATACCAAAATTTGCCATCTTGGATGCCTAAATTTAGGTGCCAAGCCATATTTAGGCACCTAAAGAGACTGCCTGATTTTCAGAGGTGTTGAGCACAATTAGCTCTTGAATAATCAGTGGTTTACAATGGTGAAAAGTGCTCTGAAAAGTAGGTCATTTTTTTATTTAGATGACAAAATATGGATTTGGGTGCCTAACTTTAGGAACCCATGGTTGAACATTTGTTGTTCTTCGTGTAGTGTCCCTATGGGTGCTCCAGTGTTGGTGTGATAGTGCCTTCTGTGCCTGGGAGATCTTCAGTAGCAGTGCCAGTTGGGCTGCACATGCGCTTCTCCCTATCTTGTGCCATGAGTGGCATCTATATAGTGTTGTGTGGTCCAAATGTCTTCACTTCCTTCTCAACCACCTTTGATCTGGGACAGAATCCTGAGCAGAGCCCTTCAACCATCCCATGTCTTCAGTAATAGCAATAATAGTAGTGTTTCCATTATAGTTAATTGTAGATACCAGCTGTTTCCTTAATTTTCTTCCCCCTAAAAAACAAAAACCCTGTTGCCCTTTTCTCCCTATTACTCTTTAGCTTAGAGTAAATTTCCTTTTTTCTATGCTCTTCCTGATTGGGAAGCTCTCCCTGCACGAGTTATGCCTGGATCTCCTGGATTTAAGAGATGCCTCTTTTGCCGTGAGGCCATCCCCATGACTGATGGTCACTCACAGTGCATATGCTGCCTCAGTGAGGGACATGTCTCTCAGAAGTGTACCCAATTCCTCAACTTGAAAGCCTGGTACAGAAAGAACTGTGAACTGAGGCTAAAATTTCTACTCATGGAGAGCTCTGTGCAACCAGCCTCAGACTTTGGCCCCGATATCTCTCCTATGTGGTGCTCACCATTAGCGCAGTCATCAGTCGACCCAACAGCACTCTACTTCCAAACTGAGGACGTTCTTGAGTGAGGAGGAAGAGGAGGAAGAAGAGGAGTACTCCACTGCACGCAGTCCTCCATCATATCAAGAGCAGACACACACAGAGAACCATCCTCTCATCTCCGATACCCAATGATCAGAACTGAACCAGGTCCCTGATATGGACCCCCATGGATGCAAGCCCATATGCCAGTTCTTCCACATTGGCCCTATTGGGAACCAGGGGCTGCATATAGGGCAAACTTTTCCAAATTGCCCATGGAGCTGAAGCAGACACAAAGATGATCTCTGTCTTCTTCAGTCTCTAGATCACCTGTCATTGAACAATAAATCCACCCCAAGATAGATGGTCATTCCATATTTACCCACCCATCACAAAAAGATTCTTCAAGGGCCTTCAGAACCTTTACCTTCAAATATGTGACCCCTACCCTGGGATACCAGCCTAGTTCTGTACTGTCTCACAGGCCCTCTAGTTGAGCTCATGGGAACGTGCTCCTACACCCATCTATCCATGAAGACAGCATTTCTCATCACCATCACATCCGCCGGAGAGGTAGTAGAGATAGGTGCTCTCATGGCACACCCTCTGTTCACAGTCTTTCAAAAAGACAAGGTCATGTTATGACCACACCCAAAATTCTTACCCAAGATGCCATCCTCTTTTCACCTAAACCAACCTTTCCACCTTCCTTCTTTCTTCCCAAAGCCACATGGCAACCAACATGAAGCCATGCTGCCCACATTGGATGTCAGATGAGCATTAACCTTTCACATTGACAGAACCAAATCTTTCAGACAATCGGCACACTTATTCCTTTCCATTGTAGAGAGATCAAAGATCATATCCAAATAATGTCTCTCTAAATGGATCTTGGAGTTCCTCTGCCTTTGCTACCAATGACGCAAACTGCAACCCCCACCTGGAACTTGAACACATTCCGCTTGCTCACTGTCCACCTTGATTGCTTTTCTGAGCAACGTGCCAGTTACTGACATTTGCCAAGCAGCCACCTGGGCACTTACAGACTTTTTTTAGCCAACACTATGCAATTACCCATGTCACTGCGAAGCCCTGGCCTTCCATCTATGGGCACTCATCTACAGTCATCTATAGTGGAGCACCCATAGGGACACTGCTTGAAGAAAAAAAGATGTGTGTTCTTATGCGTGCTCCACTCCCCACCCTCCTCCTCTTTGCTTTGGAGTTTAAAGATAGACTCTGTGGTAGAGAAGGAACTGAGGGCAGTTGGACTGCACAGTGCTATACGGACACCGCTCATGGTGTGAGATGGGGAGGAGCCCATGTGCAGCCCAGTGGGCACTGCTAGAGAAGATCTCTGATCCCAGGCGCAGGAGGTGCTACCGCATCTACAGGGGAGCACCCATAAGGGGACACGTCTTGAAGAACCTCCGTTACTGCATAGGGTAAATAACCACCTGTTCCTTATGATTTTAATTACAGTAGTTAGAATTGTGGTTAGGATTTTCAAAAACTCGTAAGTGACTTAGGAGCATATTGACTTTCAGTGGGACTTGTGCATCTAAGGGCACTTCATGCTTTTCATTGAACTGTAGCAGTGTCCACCCGTATCATTGCTTCAGGGCAAGTTGGAGTGTTGTAGATTCACATCCTGACTTGCAGCATAGTAATTTGTCATGTGGACAAGCCCTAAGTCACTTAGGCCCTTTTGAAAATTCATCCCTGCGTGTCTAAATTCCTGCACATTGAAGTTTACTTCACACTTTCATTTCAAGTTAGTTGTGAATTAGCTGATGGGGTTTTTTTTGGGAGGGAGCATAGAGAAAAATGGGGTAATCCCTTGGCTCAGTCATCAAATTTGATTTAATCTCTCCAAGATAAATCAATTGACCACCACTATTTGTAGATGTTTTGGATGAGAACATAAAAGCAATCCCCTATATCTTCTGTGTGGACAGTTAATATCTCCTCATATAGGATTATGAGACTATTATGATGTACTTGCACAGAAATTTGGCCTCTTCTTCCCCATTATGTTTGTGTTGTGTATTTACTGGCTACTAATATGGCTGTACTTATGTGCGTGTATGAAGTAATTCATATTAGATCTGTATATCTATCCTCATGTGCGTGTATAAAGTAATTCAAATTAGTTACATATCTATCTATCTATCTATAACTATATAATTTGAATTACTTCATACACACACACAAGTACAGCCATATTAGTGTGTGTGTGTGTGTGTATGTATATATGTATTGTACAGACAATGATGATAAAAGTTGTATATGAGGAGTCTGATTTTCGAAGTTGGGCATGTGTTTTTACCTGGACCTATAACATTTGTGCATGTGCAGACTGAGTACATATCTGTGCAAACTGTCAGATATCTAAGTGACTGTGGCTATACAGAAGCTGAATATTGGTAAACATACAAGTGACATTTGCACTTGTTCCCTTCTTTGAAAATCAGGTCCTATATGTCCAGATAGATTCAAGATATTAGTTACTACATATAAATTATCTTCACTTCATTAAGAAAGAAATGAGACCCTATATGTTGCTATACTGATGTAAGCACTTTCTGTCCATATAGTTTCTAAATGTGTTGCAGGTTGTCATTGGCATATTTTTTCCTGTGCTTCTCTAGAGGTTTGTACATGTGAAATCAATCACCCCAGCTCCTGGTACATATAATGAACCACGCTCAGCTCTTGAATCCTTGAATAAAACATCAGGAATGAAAAAGATCCCATTTGGTCAAACTACAGTTCGGTTCACTCAAGACTCCAGGCTAGAAAAAACACCAGGTTTGCAATTAATCCAAGTACTGTCGGCATTCAGTTTACATGACCCGATATTAGGCAGATTGATATTCAAGGAAGTTAGCAATTAATCTTAAAAAGTATTATTAAAATACAGTAGGCATTTGGGCAAAATACACATATCAAACAGCAGTCTTATTTATACTGAAATCTGGAAGGAGCCCAAAGGGAAACAAATGTAGTCTTCTATTCAAGATTTTGTTAGCTTGGTGTTTCCAGGTAATTTTATACTGTTAGTTCAAAGTGATAAATGTAGGCAATATTATTTGCACCTGTTGGGTTTACTGATCTTATAGAAATCCTAGCTAAAATAAACAGAATATGAATTGCATTTGTGGGGAGTGTTTTTTTTTTATTTGTGCTTTTATTTAATAAGGATTCTCTGTGCGAAGTGTAGACTCTGTAGATTTTTCATAGCAGCAGAATACCCAACATCCACTATCTTAACATGGAGAGTGTGGTTCTGCCTGATGTTATATAGTATATAGTAATTTAACAACTGCCAATGAGGTTTTTGTTCCTTACTTCCTGCCTGGTAAGGACATAGCCAGGTAAAACTATTTATCCCGCTGATGCACTCCTCACTGCAGGGCCCTAGAAGAAGAAATGCTTTAATTAGAGTATCACAAAGTCCATATTCAGGGCAAATGTTATCTACTGATGACAGACGCTTTAGGGGTCTGTCTTTTGTTTATAGCCCTCTTCCCCAACACTTTGGTGAATCCTTCTGTGTGCATCCAGATGGGTTTTAGATTGTTTTCTTTTTAGAAGGGTGAGAGAGAGAGAGAGAGAAAAAAAGGGAAAATAACTTAAAGTTCACCATTATGGACATAACATCCTTCAATGTCTCTTAAACCCCTTACTGTGTTGAAAAAGCATCTCTTGAAAATATTACTTTCCAATATATGGTTCCACTCCCAATTCTCTCCCTCTTCTATCCCCCTCACTGTGGAATATTTTGGGAGGTGAGTGATTACTACGCTGAATGTGTGACAGTCATATGTGCTGTCTGTTGATACAGGTCACTGTAAATGTTTTTTTTGCAAAACTGAGTGCAAATCTGATGAAGTTATGATATATATTAATTTTGGACTTTGTTGGAGATGGAAGTAAAGCCTTATGGAGCATTAGAGTGCATTATCAATAGCATTGTAGTCAGTATGAAAATGGAAAGGAATGCACATGTCATTCCCCTTAACTTCTTATTTCCATGTTTTTAAGGTTTTGGGTGGATGTGGTGTGTTCTGCTGCAGCTTTAACTGTCACTAAACATATTTTTTTGTTTTCTAATATCTAATGACATTCCTGTATGTGTCACATTCCCTAGGTGTTTACTGAGGGTACAACTCTCCCTTTTGCAATGTTCTATTTTGAGGACTTAAGTGGTGTATATGCCTTGTCTAGGCCCTTTGCCCGTGGATGAGTTTCACCTCATGTTCTGTTCTGCCACCCTTACTCATGTTGAGTAGGCCGTTTTTCTTTCAATAGTCCCACTTATTAAACTGCTGTCCCATTCTTCACTAAATCAACAATACTGCAATACCAGTGCTGCCTGTCCTGGGTAACTGCTGTCATGTCCAGTGGGCTACTTGCAGAGTAAGAGACTACTCAGTCTGTGTAAGGGTGGTTGAACAGGACTTTAAACTGACACTGCTAGTATTGAGGTAGTTATTTAGTTATCCAAGGCAAAATAGGAAAGCCTTTAAGAATGATTACTGTATATATTACTGAAATATAATTAGTCATTTTGCACATCAAAATCCTTCAGACCATAGGGTCCATACGTTTGTATAACTGGCAGATAACTTCACAGATGTGGGTCAGTAAATGTATGGCATCCCTGTGCTTTTATTGATTGAGACAATTTCATTACAGTATGAAAACACAACAATTTTTAAATGAATATTAAAAGATAATGTATTTCTAAATGACTATTTATGATAAAAAAAATCAAAACTATGATGGTGGCTCATAACTCTACTGTGACTTTTTCAGGTCCAGCTTTCTATAATATTCTCAACTATAGTATTGAAAGAGAGAATTTTAAAAAAGCTTACTTGGAGAGTACAAAGAAAGGAGCATTTGGATCTTCAGCACCTCGACCTCTATATGTTTTTAAGAGGGGAGCTTTCTGTACTCCTGGACCAGCTGATTATCAGGTAACTTGAAGCTATTAACTTTTTTAAATCAGTAAAGAGAGGTTCTTGGGGACTTGGTCTGTCAGTATAAAATGCCTCGGGATTTTGGAAATGTTTCATTAATATTTTTTAGAAATAAAATGTATATTCTTAAAAACGTTATCCCTTCTGGCCTTCAACTCTATGACCAGGACATCTAGTGTGATCTTTTGTATGTTGTAGGCCATTGACACCACCAAGCACCTGCACGCAAACCCAATGGAACTGAGGCCAAAGTAAACACAGGAGGTTAGATTATTATGTACCACGGGTAGTGAATAGGAGGCACCAACGTGCACCAGTGCTTGAGGTCCCTGCAATTAGGGAAATGATTAAATAAGATATACCCAGATGTGTGGCAAGTGACCTGCACCCACACATTGCAGAGGAAGGCAATCCACCCCGTGCTCCAAGGTCACTGCCAATCTGACCTAGGTAAAAATTCCTTCCCCTCAGAACCCTGACCCATCCTGACCAGTGTCCCAATTTGCAGTGCAATACACATTGTGAAGAAGAGAACTAAATAATAAACACCCATGTATGTACAGTATAGATCCACATATGCATGTTTCAGCTTTTCAGTATTTGCCCAGAACTTGGACTCCCACTCTACCGGAATAACTGTGAGCTAGGGGGGAAAAAAAACCAATCAAAAACAATCAAACAAAAAAAATCATTTCAGACATTTTGACATGCATATCAGAACACTAAGATCCCACTTTGTTTCTAAAAATGCAGTGTAGGTATGTTACTGAAATGCTTAACTTTATCAACTGAGTCACAATTTTCTCAGTTCAGGTTAAGTAGCATAGACATATTTTTATATTCTGCCATATATTCACCATGGTGTGGCAGTTTGCCCTGATGCTGATTAATCCGGATATATAGTCTAACTAATGCACTCAGGATCAAATTCTGCCCTCACGTATATGCACACAATTGTTAAAATGAGCAAGGACTACTATCAAATTCCCAATTAGAACCAAGCTGGGCACCAATTAATTAACAAAGCTAAAATAATAAATATTCATAAAGTAGAACAGGCAAGCTTGATGATATTTTTAAAGGGTGGAGGTGGCATGAAGGATATCATCCCTTCACATAACACAGATTTGCCCAGATAATTTCCGTTTGGGCATGCAGTAACACAGACAATCAGATATTGAAATAATTTAACAATTCTATGTTTCTTTCTCACTAGGATTTATTATTTGGAAATATAGCACATATCTAATAATTGTTAACAATATTCCTACTCAGCATTTGGACAATAGACTTACATTTTTGTTCTTTCAAAGATGATTCAAATATTAATATGACTTGAACAGATAGTAATGCAAAATAATGCAAGCAATTGTTTCCACCAGAGTCATATGCTGTTTAGGAATATATATGTTCATGCTGTTTTGTGTAAGAGACTTCTGAATAATTGATTACAAACAAGCAATGCACATAGATCAACTGTTAACTTTTCCACAGGTGCTCTAGTCACACAACCTTTATGCAAAAGATTAGATAGATATACCATTTTTTACTTTAGGATATATGTACAGGTAAAACTTGTTTTTATAAATTATCACTGTTATTGTATTACCCTTAATTACTGCAATGATAATCACATGGGGCATCACTGTCATTTAAACTAAAATCCCTTTACCTCACTCTGGCAAGAAAGAAGCCTTAAATAAAATAAATTTACACTTTGTATAGTAGAGTAAAGGGGCCTTATCTTAAATGGGGATCAGTTCCCAGGGTCTTCCAATTTATGACTTATGTTACTTCCACATTAAAAGTTATAAAAGTAAATATTTCATGGAAACACAAAATTTCAGTAGAACAATAAGTAGATTACTCTTCTCTCTTCTACCCTATGTCATTGTAAATCACAAGATACCCCGAAGGGGTGGCTTTGTTCGTCCAGTCAAGAACACTTTGTATTTAGGCAAACTTTACTTGTTATCTGCTTGCTGATGGGTGAGTTGCTCCCAGTCATTATCTGTCCACTACAACTTTTTTATTTTATTTTGGAGATGTTCTTTGCCATCCCTGCATGCAGGGCCGGCTCCAGACCCCAGCGTGCCAAGTGCGCGCTTGGGGCGGTGTGCCGCAGGAGGGCGGCAGGCGGCTCCGGTGGACCTCCCACAGGCATGCCTGCGGAGGGTCCGCTGGTCCCGCGGCTTCGGTGGAGCATCCACAGGTACGTCTGCAGGAGGTCCACCGGAGCCGCGGGACCGGCGACCGCCAGAGTGCCCCCCCGCGGCGTGCCGCCCTGCTTGGGGCGGCGCAATTCCTAGAGCCGCCCCTGCCTGCATGGGGTATTGACAGAGGGATTGAAACCTGGACCTGTAGATCTACAATCTGAGCCTTTGATGCCTCAGCTGAAAAACCCTCACTTGCTAGCTCAAAGGCTGAACAGATACATTAAATTTTGTTTGGTCTAGACACTAGAGAAGGACAGAAATCTATGCTGAGTAAGCATGGCTCACAAATAGTTCTGTGCTCAGGCTCGCTTGTGAATAAAACTTCATTTGAGAGGTCTGCATGCTCCTTACACTTCTGTTGCAATCCATCCTTGTACCTTTCTTTGATCTGTTCTTGTTTTATCATGTTCCCACAAAGATTTTTCATGAGTGTCTAGTTCTCTGCTCCACAGCAGGGTCTTTTTCCAGCCCTTTCCCCTGCTTCCACACTTACTTCTCAATTCTTATTTACATAACATGCACCAGCACTGGTTAGATTTCTATAAAATAAAATAAAATTTTTGTAAAGGCTAAAGAATGTTCTGCCTTCTTCACAGGTTCCCTGTAATAATTCATAGTTTTTTTGATTAACTTACAGTAACGCTTTCTGCAAAGTTCAAATATGGTTTTCTCAGGTGGTGCAACCAGAGGGCAAGAGGGGCTAGTGCCCTCACAGTGGAAGTATTGTGGGGACTCCACTTACATTCATGAAAGCCCCTGTGGGGGGAGAGGCACAGGATTCAGAGGGGCTGGAGCAGCTGTTGTGGTTCCTGAGGTCAGGCTGGAGAACAGGGAGTGGAGCCTGGAAGGGCTGTAATGATCCCAGGAGCAGATTGGAACCAGGGGCGGCTCAAGGTATTTTGCCGCCCCAAGCACGGCAGGCAGGCTACCTTCGGCGGCTTGCCTGCGGGAGGTCCCTGTTCCCGCGTATTCGGCGGCATGCCTGCGGAAGGTCCGCCGAAGCTGTGGGACCAGCGGACCCTCCGCAGGCATGCCACCGAAGGCAACCTGCCTGCCGCTCTCGCGGCGACCGGCAGAGTGCCCCCCCGCCCCCGGCTTGCCGCCCCAGGCACACGCTTGGCGTGCTGGTGCCTGGAGCTGCCCCTGATAGGAACTCTCAGGGTCCTCCTTTCTAGCCTGGAGCTGGCTGCCTCCAAGTCTCAGTATCCCCTTGCCCTACCATTCACAGGAGCCTCTGCCCTTTCTGCACCCCTATTGGGGTTGTATTATTGGTTAGGCTGCTGCCAGGCCTCTTCTATATCAGAGTAATTTTTAGGCTAAGTTTTCTAACAGTGTTTGAGAGTTGGTTAACATTAACCATTGTTTCGCAGACCTCAGTTAGTAATATTTTCATTATTTATCCTCTTCTTCTTCTTTGTAAAATTCTTGGTCAGGATCAAAATAATTTAGACCTAAAACATAGTTTTTCTCAATAGAGCTCCCAGCTCTCATACAGTTCTCCATGGTTTGGTTCTCTGTGATCTTTCACAGACATATACTGTATGCCCAGTTAAAGCGATGAGGACTCTAGCCTCCTTAGAAAACATCCAATAGGATTACAGTGCTTTCAGATGGATTAACCAATCATGAAACAGTGTAACAATTCATATGGTTTAGTTGTTGGCAAATTTCTGTTAGCTTTGTGGAATTGCAGAGTACTCAGCATTGCTTTCTGACAATAAATAATCAGTACGGCATTCAAAGATAAAATTAGGCTGAGGCAAGTAAACAAAAGATGAACTACAGTAATTTTCTAATCTTGTTTTACAAAGAAGAGCACAATAAGTGTTTTTTCTTAATTTTTGTTCTAAAATAGTTTTTTTATAAATGGAAAAGTACAGTAGATTTCAGCATTCAAGTACAGATATAAAAATCTTAAAAGTCAAACTAAACATAAACAACAAAATAAGTGCTTCTCATGCAGGATCAAGTAAACATATTTCACGCATGGAGTGACTCTGTCTCTCAAGTTCTGTATTATCAAATATATCAATTACAATTACCTAAGGCACAGGTTCTCAAACTGGGGGTCGCGACCCCTCAGGGGGCCATGAGGTTATTACATGGGGGGTCACGAGCTGTCAGCCTCCACCCCAAAACCCGCTTTCCCTCCAGCATTTATAATGGTGTTAAATATGTAAACAAGTGTTTTTAATTTAAAAGGGTTTTTTTTTTAAATTTATGGGGGAGGGGAGTTTGCACACAGAGGCTTGCTGCGTGAGAGAGGTCACCAGTATAAAAGTTTGAGAATCACTGACCTAAGGACCCCCTTATTGCTCCCTGACAGCTTCCTTTAACAGAATTATTATCATATGGGAAGGAAGAGAATATATATTACTAAATATGTTAGATGTAGGACAGTTTTTTCCAGTATTTGTCAAATGCAAATAACTTAGTTCCCCTAGGTCTTAATCAAGCAAGCTGAACAGTTCACATACATTATCATTAGAACTCAATATAGAACAAATTAGATTTAACAGTCTCTTCATAGAGGTGGGGGTTAGGGTGACCAGACAGCAAGTGTGAAAAATCGGGACAGGGGGTGGGGGGTAATAGGAGCCTATATAAAAAATCGGGACTGTCCCTATAAAATCGAGACATCTGGTCACCCTAGTGGGGGTAGCAAACTAAGGTTTCTTGGGGATATAGCCAGGCCTGTGCACCAAAATCAATGGTTAGCAGTGTTTCATTTAGTTTTGAAAGTGGCTACTAAAACCTAATGGAACACAAAACGTAACCTCCCCGCTCCTCAATTACTACACCTTTAACAAAAGACATTCTCAAAAATAGCTAGTGTTTTCCACATTCATGTACTGATTGATTAAGAGAGATGAATAACAAAATATTGATACCTTTATCTATGTAAACTCCTATATAAAAATATACTTAAAAACTCACTGCATTAAATAATAAATGAAATACGGTGATTGAAAAAGAACAAAAATTGCAGTTAACAGTTCAAAATGTTACATCGGTTCTCAAGGCCACAGCTTTCAGTGTTGGCCACAAAAGTTGTTACAGTAGTAAAAAAATTATTATTCTACTTGGAGTAATGTAGCTTTTGATTATTGTTTCCTCTGTTCCTGTTCTTCCATTTCCTGCATTTAATTTTTTGTGCATAAAGCTTTTAAATACACCAAGTTGGCAGCACATAAAGGTTTCCACTGAGTAAGAAGTGCAGAGCTTATATGGTGTCACAAAACCAGTGGGGAGCATAATTTATATAATAGATTGCCAACCTGGGGTGAGTGGGCTTTGTGTGTGTATGGGTCATTGGACTAGAGGAGAAAGAATGGATATAGGGTAGAGAGTAGAAGAGTGCAGGTGAGGAAACTGCATGGTCCTGAACCTGTCCCCACTTTCCTCACAACAAATGTAAGACTGTAGCTGTGAGTAAAGATGCTGTCAGTATCTTGAAAAGTACCCTTTATCCTTTTATGCTCCCATTGCAATCCCTACCGTAGTAGCCCTGGGTACATTTTATAAGTACACGTTTGCAGGCTCAGGAAACAGTCTATTTGCTCAATCTTTTCTTTCCTGCTCCTGTGGTGGTGCTACTTTTGTGCTGTAACTCTTGTGATGTTTATAAGTACTCATGCATGCCATAGTTACAAGTGTTACATGTTACAAAACATGTTCTTGTGGAAATGGACATTACAAGCTACACAAGTGTTATCATAATGTAGGCTTTTTTAGTTCTGTAATTAAAACAGCTAAGGTGCATGCATTAAGGCCCTGCTTAAGCATGTGTTTAAGTCCTATTGATGTCACCATTAAGCTGGTGTACGTATGGAACCTCACATTACAATAATACATGTGGCGTTTGAAGCCAGGGGGACTTAAGCATGTGCCTGTGTGCTTCTCTGAATCACGGCCTAACAGCTTAATACATAGCAATCTGAAATCAAACATATTTTTGATGTTAGGTTAATTTAGGTTATTATTCATGTAAATGTTTTAAAATATTTTGTGTGTGTGCATAAAGATTGGTGATAGACCACAACGTGAGTTGAAATAAATAAATAAAGGTTCTTTGAACCCTTAAGGCCCTCTTTTAACTTTTATTTTTTCCTTTTAGGAAAACCAAATCAATTACTCTTTATATTGTTAATATACCAATAAGTTTATAAATTTAAACATTCAAAAACCAGGAACTTTCAAGTTAAAGTGCTCATAGTAAAAATTTAGTTTTGCTGCATTACACTATTTTCTTTTCCTGTTTCTTTTTTTCGATGATTACATCTATATTTTGATGTTTATATTGTTAAGTATTTGCTATAAAAGATAAAGGATGAGCAATAGGGCCAGGCTGTCATCATCTTAGCTTTACATTTGCTGAGTTTGGAGCACTGAACATCATAGTCTTAACAGTACCTTAATATCATGTATTTGTTTAGGTTTCAAGAGATTTATCCTGGGGAACTTGGCTGGGAGAAGACAATGGGCTTGGCTACACTTGCAAGTTGCAGCGCTGGTGGAGGCTTTCCAGCGCTGCAATTAGTAACTGTTCACACCTGCAAGGCACATCCAGCGCTGCAACTCCCTGGCTACAGCGCTGGCTGAACACCTGGTCTGCTTGGGGAATAAGCATTGCAGCGCTGGTGATCCAGCGCTGCTCGTCAAGTGTGGCCACACACCAGCGCTTTAATTGGCCTCCAGGGTATTAGGAGAAATCCCAGAATGCTTTTAACTAAATTACTCTCTTTGTTTTGTTATGCAGCCTCTCTTTGTTTTGTTGTGAAGGAGCTCCGCGCGGAGCTCCGTTGCCGGTGCTGCTTATCTAAAAAACAAACAGAGCTCCTGTTTGCTGTGATCAATCTGTACCTGGCTGTAAACAATCAAATGAGAGGCAGGCAGGGAGTGAGTGAAACAGCGGGGAGTCGTGTTGGATGCAGGCTGTTTGCAATTAAGAGTTAAAACATTTTCTGATTTTTTCAAGGCAGGAAGCTAAACACACAGTGTTGGCTCCAAAAATCCACTCTCTCTCTCCCCCCGCTCCCTGTCACACTAGACCCCACTCCACCCCCCTCTTTTGAAAAGCACGTTGCTGCCACTTGAACGCTGGGATAGCTGCCCATAATGCATCACTCCCAACAGCGCTGCAAATGCTGCAAATGTGGCCACACACCAGCGCTGGTAGCTGTGAGTGTGGCCACACACCAGCGCTGTTCCTGCACAGCTGCACGACCAGCGCTGTAACTCCCAGCGCTGCAACTTTCAAGTGTAGCCAAGCCCAATGTGTATTTGTAAACACTGAATGGATTGATTCTAATGCCAACATAACTGATGTCAATTAAAACTACAAAGGAATTTTCAGTCTGAAATAGAGTTTTTTAAAGACTAACACTTCTGTGTACTTTGGAATTCTCAGGGCAAAAGGAGCACCGAAGAATCACATAAACAACATAAGCAGTTACCTGTTTTCTTGTCATCAACAGAAAGAACTCCAGTAGTTGCCATGGTAAGATAACTCTCCAGATTATTTAGGTTGTCTTTTTATATTACTGTATTCCCTCTAATATTTTAAACTAATGAATACAAATAAGATTTGTGGGGTCAAATTCTTTGCAAGCTAAGATCCATTGAAATCAATAGAATTATGCTTGCAGAGAATCTGGCATGTATTTTCTGTGGGGTCTGTAAATTTACAGGAATGAGAATGACATCTTCTAGAATGGTGGTATAATATTTTCAATATTATTTTATTTCTGGTTCTGTGTGTCCTAACGTGATTTTTGTTATTCTTACCACTGCTGTACATTGAGCAGACGGTTTTTATTGAGCTGTGATGTTCAGGCCTTCTTTCTAAGATGTTAAAGTTAATTTAGAATGCAGCAATGTGTACGAGCAGTTCTACTTAGTTCTTACAGTATGTATTATTTTGCATTTGTGTACAAAGAATATCATCTCCCATTGTGTTACCCTTTCACCTGAATTTATGAGGCCCTTGCAAAGTTCATCACAGTCTTCTGAGGTCTTGACTATCCTAAATTTTTGTGTCATCTGCAAATTGGCCACCTCACTAGTTACCCCTTTTCCAGATCATTAATAAGTGTATTAAAGAACACCTGTCCTTGTGTGGAACATTGGGCACTGTGGTATTATTCTTTGTTTTCTGTCTTGGCTAGTTTCTAGCCTTTGGCAGGTTTCAGAGTGGTAGCCATGTTAGTCTGTATCAGCAAAAACAACAAGGAGTCTTTGTGGCACCTTAGAGACCAACAAATTTATTTGGGCATAAGCTTTTGTGGGCTAGAACCCACTTCATCAGATGCATGGAGTGGAAAATACAGGAGCAGGTATAAATACATGAAAAGATGGGAGTTGCCTTACCAAGTGTGAGGTCAGTCTAATGAGACAATTCTCCCAGTCTTTAATCAAGCCTAATTTTATGATGTGCAAATTAATTCCAGTTCTGCAGTTTCATGTTGGAGTCTGTTTTTGAATTTTTTGTTGTTGAAGCATTGCCACTTTTAGGTTGGTTATTGAGTGACCAGGGAGATTGAAGTGTTCTCCTACTGGTTTTTCAATGTTATAATTCCTGATATCAGATTTGTGTCCATTTATTCTTTTCCGTAGAGACTGTCCAGTTTGGCCAGTGTACATGGCAGAGGGGCATTGCTTGTACATGACAGCATATATCACATTGGTAGATGTGCAGGTGAATGAGCCCCTTATGGTGTGGCTGATGTGGTTAGGATGGTTTTACCTTGAATAGATATGTAGACAGAGTTGGCACCGGGTTTTTTTGCAGGGTTTGGTTCCTGAGTTGGTGTTTTTGTTGTGTGGTGTGTAGTTGCTGGTGAGTATTTCCTTCAGGTTGGAGGGCTGTCTGTAAGCAAGGACTGGCCTGTCTCCCAAGCTCTGTAAGAGTGAGGGATCATCCTTCAGGATAGGTTGTAGATCCTTGATTGTGCGCTGGAGAGGTTTTAGTTGGGGGCTGTAGGTGACGGCAAGTGGCGTTCTGTTACTTTCTTTGTTGGGTCTGTCTTGTAGTAGGTGGCTTCTGGGTACCCTTTTGGCTTTGTCAATCTGTTTCTTCACTTCACCAGGAGGGTATTGTAGTTTTAAGAATGCTTGATAGAGATCCTAGAAGTGTTTGTCTCTGTCTGAAGGATTGGAGCAAATGTGGTTGTATCTTAGAGCTTGGCTGTAGACAATGGATCATGTGATGTGGTCTGGGTGAAAGCTGGAGGCATATAGGTAAGTATAGCGGTCAGTAGGTTTCCGGTATGGGATGGTGTTTATGTGACCATCGCTTATTAGCACTGTAGTATCTAGGAAGTAGACCTCTTGTGTGGACTGGTCCAGGCTGAGGAATTATAACATTCAAAAACCTGTAGGAGAACACTTCAGTCTCTCTGGTCACTCAATAACAGACCTAAAAGTGGAATTCTTCAACAAAAAAACTTCAGAAACAGACTCCTGGTTGTATATCATTAGGTGA
Organism: Mauremys mutica; assembly: GCF_020497125.1. Lineage (NCBI taxonomy): Eukaryota > Metazoa > Chordata > Testudines > Geoemydidae > Mauremys > Mauremys mutica. The sequence continues at coordinate 31,330,026 of NC_059076.1, read as the reverse complement.
AGGTGATTTTGTTGTTCTTTAATTTGCTGTTTTGTTCCAGCACTACAACTACCTTTGACACCTCACTCTCTGACCATACCTGTTTTTTATTATCTAAAAAGAGTAGCTTTGGGATTGATGTCTCCTAAACATCCTCACTGTTGAAAGCTGATGCAAATGAATCATGTAACTTTTCTGTAATATCCTATTGCTCTTGTTAGTCCCTGATAGTTAAACAAACTCACTAGTCCTTTTGCAGGCTTCCTGCTTCTGATACAATTACATTATTTATTTGGTTATTGGCAATTTGTTCTTAAAACTCCATCTTGGCCTTGCTAATTTCCATTTTAACTTGTATCTTGTATCATAGGGCTGAAGAGGCAAATTTGAGACAAATGTATCCTTCAACAAATGGAAATTAAGCCCAAGTAAAACCAGCAAGAAGCTGCATAAACTAGTAGATACAAGTTAAAATGGAAATTGGCAGGGCCAAGATGGAGTTTTTGTTTACTGCCCATAACCTGTCCATGTTCTAGTCATGGGTATTTTTAGTAAAAGACATGGACAGGTTACGGGCAATAAACAAAAATTCACGGTCCGTGATCTGTCCATGACTTTTACTAAAAATAGTGATGACTAAAACTTGGGGGCGGGTGCTACCCAGGGGCCCTGCGGGTGTTAGTGAAGGGCAGGCTGGAGGCGCAGGTGTGCGGCGGCGGCGGTGGTGCATGGCCCATGACCCCCGCTGATGCTTGGGGGGTGAGGGTTGGCGGAGCCGGCAGACTTCCTACCTGGCTCCGTGCCTCCCCCCCTCCCCCCCGAAGCAGCAGAGTTTGTGTGTGGGAGGAGACAGGGGATTGGGACATGGGATGGAGTGAGGCGGACTCTGGGCAGTGCTTACCTGGGGGCTCCCCGGAAGCGGCGACATCCCCCTCACCCAGCTGCTAGGTGGAGGCATGACCAGGCAGCTCTGCGTGCTGCCTCTGGCCAGGGCACTGCCCCCACAGTCCCCATTGGCTGGGAGGTGGCCAGGTAAGCTCTGCCTCACCTTGTTCCATGCCCCAATCCCCTGCCCCCTCTCACACCCCAACTCTTCTGCTAGGGGAAGGTTGGGGGCGGGCGCAGGGGCCAGAGAATTGGTCCTGCTTTGAGCAGGGGGTTGGACTAGATGACCTCCTGAGGTCCCTTCCAACCCTGAGATTCTATGATTCTATGGCGCAGGGGCTGCCTGAGCTGCCCCTGAGCCAGGTGCACTGGCTGCTGGAAAAGTCACGGAGGTCATGGAAAGTCATGGAATCCTCCTCACATTCAGGATTGTAACAATTACCTACATCATCACATCTCTCCAGGCTTACGACTGGTTTTTGCTATTGACTTTCAGGATACATACTTCCACATAGTCATCCATCTGGCCAGTGGGAAGTACTTGACGTTCACAGTGGGGTCCAACCATTATCAATACAAAATGGATTCTCCATTTCATGAAATGCCTGGCAATAGTGCCTGTACACCTCAGAAGGAAGAACACTGATGTCTATCCTTACCTGGATGATTGACTGATCAAGTGCAGATTCCAGCAGGAGACAAGAGCAAGCCTTCCTCTTCTAAATGGTAGGCCACATGATGGACTATGAAAAAGATCATCTGTTATGCCATCACAGATGATAGAATTCATAGGAGCTCTGATTGACTCCAGCTCGGAAAGAGTATACCTTCCCAATGAAGATTTCTATTGATGCAATTGCTAGTGTTAACGGGATAGAGTAAAAGTTGACTATGGTGTTATTGCCATGTCTGGGGCTGCTTGGCCATATGTTTGCTTGCATATACATGGCAGTACTTGCCAGACTTCACCTGCGACATCTTCACCTCTGCCTCAGGTCAGTCGATTCCCCAGGAAAACATCAGATGAACAAGAAGGCTTTGGTCTCACCTCACGTTGTTGCAGAACTAGGATGGCAAAAGAAACTCAGAAACATGCATGGAGGGGTACCACTCTCGGAACTCTCATTGACAAAAACTTTGTGGAAATATCTGGCACAGGTTGAGAAGTCCATTGGGACCATCCACAAATGCAAGAGACTTAGGACCCAGAAGTTATAAGGTTCCACATCAAATTCCTGGTGCTCAGAGCCACTAAAATAGCCTGCAGAGCCTTCCTCCATATTCTTCAAAACTCCACTGTGCAAATACTGACAGAGGACCCATCTGCAATGAAATACATAAGAAAACAAGGGGGCACATATTCATCTTCCCTTTGTCTGGAAGCTGTGCCAGAACTTTTGTTCCAAGGGGGCCATGAACCTGGTGTTGTTTCTAAAATGCTTTCCTTCTGTAGTGGTCTCAAGGCATACTATATACTTTTTCACCAATCTCCTTGTTCCTCAGAGTAATTTTGAAGATGAGAAGAGACAAAGGCGTGATCTTTTGGTGGCTCTGTATGGGCCTACACAGTTTTGGCTGACAGACTTGCTGAACATTTCTATTCAGTTCCAGTCTAGCTCCCAGACTGCCTGGACCCCACAGACAAATATTCCATCCAGACCTGAAGTTGCTGCACCTGATGGCATCGCTCTTGTCTGGCTAAGTACTACAGACAGAGGCTGCTTCAGGTCCAGGAAATCCTGTTACAAGGCAGGAAAATGTCAGCCAGAAGAACCCATTCATCTAAATGGAAGAACTTCTCTCTATGGGCAGTCCAGCATGATCTTCACCTTGTCCCGGCCTTGATACCTGTTGGACTTACAATAGATCTGAGGGAACTGATGGAGGGACATGGCTGCCTTGTACTTTATGGCAGCACACGGAGGCACATGGCACATGTATGGCCCTGATTTTAATTAAAAATAATTAAATCTTGTGCACATGAGGTGCATGCGCCCCTACAGTTGGATTCCCACTGACTATAACATCTTGCAGAACCGCAGTTAGTGTAGGGTTCTTTCCTTTTTTCCAAATTTGTTACTGAGTTTTCAGAGAAATGTTAAATGGCATTTCACTTTTAAATCTGCAAACTCATTATAATTTCCTGTCCTTCCCTCAGGAGCAATTATTCAAAACTAAGAATTCCACATCTTGCATGTATATTGTAATTGGCATAGATCTTAATGTTTTAAAGCACTTTTCGACAATAAAATAAATGTTTACTGTCTCTACTAGGCAAGTCATGTGTCAACTAAATAGCAGTGCAGCGCATATAAAATGGTAAATCACTTTGTGCAGTAAATTGTTTTAATTGAAGGAACATATCTTTATTTTGAAAGTATTTAGAAATACAGTAGCCACCTCAAAAGATAACGTTTTTCTTTAGCAGTTAAATAAAATCAGAACCACATTCATGTGTAGCATATTTCAAAAACTGTCTATTTTCCAAATGATTTTGAATGTAAGAATACTGGACCTACTTGGAGAAATTAATAATCAATTATCTTTTTGTATATGTTTTATATATTAATGGGACTTGCAAGTAGCAGCAAAGGCTGTCAGAATATCTGGGCCCATATCTTGCTCTTATAGATATTAGATTTAGAAATCTGATTCATTACAATGGCATCAGGATTGGGTCCCGAATGTGGAACTAAAATGTGGCACTCCATTTAAAATTGAAATAAAAATGAAAGGTAATATTATCATACATCTTAATAGATACAGACAGAAAAATGTGTCAGCTTTTGGATCTTCTGGTTAAGATTTATATCTAGGAAAGAGATTCCACTTAATTTCATCGTTAACAATCCAGAATCATAAGGATCTATAGCCAAAGCAACCATAAAAAAGAAGAAGATTTTGATTAACAATGGTATAAGTTTGTTTTGGCTTTGTTGCAAGGCCAGTCCTCGCTTACAGACAGCCTCCCAACCTGAAGCAAATACTCACCAGCAAGCGCACACCATACAACAGAAACACTAACCCAGGAACCTATCCTTGCAACAATGCCCAATGCCAACTCTGTCCACATATCTATTCAAGTGACACCATCATAGGACCTAATCACATCAGCCACGCCGTCAGGGGCTCGTTCACCTGCACATCTACCAACGTGATATATGCCATCATGTGCCAGCAATGCCCCTCTGCCATATACACTGGCCAAACTGGACAATCTCTATGCAAAAGAATAAATGGACACAAATCTGACATCAGGAATCATAACATTCAAGAACCAGTGGGAGAACACTTCAACCTCTCTAACCACTCAGTGACAGACTTGAAGGTGGCAATTTTGCAACAAAAAACTTCAAAAACAGCCTCCAAAGAGAGACTGCTGAACTTGAATTAATATGCAAATTAGATACAATTAACTTAGGTTTAAACAGAGACTGGGAATGGTTGGGCCATTACACTAATTGAATCTATTTTCCCATGTTAAGTTAAAAGAAAAAGGAAAAAAAGAGGAGGATTTAGGAGAATAAGGAATGAGAGGGGAGTGGGAGAAAAGACAGGAGATAAAGGTAGGAGCAGCATCATGTAGGTCCTTGAAGTGTCAGAAGGAGGAGCTTGGCTTTGATATGATAAGGGGCAGGAAACCAGTGGATGAGGGAGGAGTGACATGTTCAGAGCAGTGGGAAAGGACATGATTATATGAGCAGCATTTTGGCTGTGGTTGGTAGGGAAGTGGAGTAGGCCAGAAAGTAGAATATTACAGTAGTCAAGGCACGAGGTGGCCCTGGCATGAGCAATGGCAATGAAGGTGGACGCAACTAGTGACAGAACTCATTGAGAGACTAGACATGTGGGAAAGGGGAGCAAATTGTTGAAGATTACATTACACTGCAAGCCTGGGAGAAAAGAAGGATATTGGTGGTGTTAATGAAGGGATCAGGTGAGATTTTTGCCATTTGGGGATTTATGCTTTCCCGGTCAATGGGAATTAGGTGCCTAAGAGACTTTTGAAAATGGGATTTAGGCACCTAAGTCACTTAGGTGCTTTTGAAAATTTTTGCTCTGATCAAATATAGGAACACCTTAATCATTCTCTGTGTGACTGTGTGTATAAAAGTGGGGAGGGAGGGTGAAGAAAGATACAGGAGAGAATTAAGGCTTTCTAATACTGTTACTATTTATTATTTTCACAAAGTATTAGAGAACTAGCTTTATCCAGATAAGTGCGTAACTACTGAAACTTGGACTGATTCTTCAGACATATGAATAAATGTAGAAAATAAAAGCATTAAAATAAAGGAAACAGAAAAAGAAAATCCATAGTGTTTGAATGATTTAGTAACTGTATTGCTTCTAGCCCTGCTCTCTCTGCTAGCATATGTTGTGTAAGTAGTTAAGTGGCTTCTATTTAATGGCTAAATCCTTTTTAGTACATTGTCACAATTATTGCTTTCATGCTGAATTGTTAATAGAATCACTTTGGTAGCATATTAAAAGTACTGCATACCATAGTGCTCATTTACTTCAAGAGCTAGGGTTTCCTTGAAATCATATTGTGCTGCATAATTATAGTTTGCAGACTAAAAGTTTTATTTTACAGATTGTAAATCTGCATTTTTGTGGTGATATGCATTACAGGGGTTTCATGTCTAGGTATTTATTAAGAAATTTATATCTTTCAATAGACTATGCCTGATTTCACAGCTTAAAAAGTAGGCTATATTATGTGAAAATAATAAACCTATCACAGTCGGCAATGGCAACAGCATTTTAACTGCTGCTATTTTAGTATGTAACAAAAGTATTATTTATTGTTTCCTTGAACATTTAGATTTTTATATACAATACTTTAAAAAAACTTCTGCAATATGTTATTTGACAGCAGAATATATTTAAAGAACCTAATTCATGATTATAAAAAGTGGAAGAAATAGAGTATATAGTGTAAAATATGTAATGATTACTATACGTTTTATATTTGCACAAAATTCAGTGAAGAAAAATAAATGCTAATTATTTGTATTTCTTTTCTTTATTGTGTGCCTGCTTACTGAAAGAGTGGTATGCATGTGGTTCACAATGCTTAGCAACAGTCTTCTTAGTAGTAGGCAGCTTGAGGACTGCTATCTGAAAGATGATTGCCCAGGGGCAAGCGGGCAGAGTCACTTAGAAGGAAAAATTTCTACAAGACGGGTAGGTCTTAGCAGCTTTAAGGGCTTTAAAAATGAAAACCATGAATCTTAAATTGGATCAGCTTATATTGTGTATGGAGCACTGCTGGTATTGTGTGCTCTCCTGTCTTTAATGTCTAAGAAGCGGGCTGCTGCATTTTGTACCAGCTGAAGCTTTTCATTTGGCCATTACTTTGATCTGCAAGTAGATTGTGTTGCAGCAATCTAACCTAGGGGTAATGAATGCAGGGATCATCATAGCTGACTGAGAAGAACCGGCTTAATCTCTTGGTCATTTGAATATAAAAGAGGCATTCCCCTCCACCATTGTTGTCTGTTTCTCCAATAGTAGGCACAGTGCTGTCTTGTTGATGGATTGGTTGTATCTGCTGAAAATGAGACATAAGTTAGGATGTTTTTTGAGTAGTAGTATGTATGAAATGTATATGCCCTTCAGTTTAGAAATAAATCTCATGGGTTATTTTGGTTTGTCTTCGGATTTTTTAAACAAATTGTTGATTTAGGCAGTACTGCCACTTCCCACTTGGGGAGAAAGCCCCATGCCAGATTGCCGTGTTACTGCTCTGGCACTCTGCTCTGGTGCCCTGTGCATGGGTTCCTAAGTTGCAGGTCTCCACAGTTTCACTTAATTTACCCAATCTCATTCTGCTGTCTTCTTTTAAAATACATTTCTGCTCCTTCAGACAAAGGAATTGCATTCAAACTTAATTTAAGCAAGCTGCTGAAGTCCTAAAATTTTGTTAGTCCCATCTGGAATTTCATTAGATCCTTTCTGCTTACTAAGGTATTTAGCTGTTGAAAATTGTTGAATGATTTCACATATGAGAATTTAAAATTTACTCCATTAACTTTACAATAGGTAGCTAATATGTTATACTCATCTTAAGCTGTGATACCATATAGCAGTGGAGATCTGTGATCCTTGAAACATTTAAAAAAAAAATTTCTTTCTTTTAGTAAATTATATTTCTGGGAAGTTAAAAGCTTTATGTATGCAGTATCTTAGTATTTAAATATTTTGGACTTTTTCCACATTTGGGACCAGATATTGGAAATGGGGTGCCTTAATTGTTCCTGCAAAATGTAGTTTTTGTTGCTTTCCTCTGTACTCTCTCCAATTTATCCACATCTTTTGTAAAGTGTGACAACCCGAACTGGACATAGTACTCCAGGGGAATCCTCACCAGTGCTCAGTTAAGTGGAATAGGTTTCAGAGTAGCAGCCGTGTTAGTCTGTATCCGCAAAAAGAACAGGAGTACTTGTGGCACCTTAAAGACTAACAAATTTATTGAAGCATGAGCTTTCGTGAGCTACAGCTCACTTCTTCGGATGCATAGAATGGAACACACAGACAGGAGATATTTATACATACAGAGAACATGAAATGGTGGAAGTATGCATACCAACAGGCAGAGTCTAATCAATTGAGATGAGCTATCGTCAGCAGGAGGAAAAAAACTGTTTGAAGTGATAATTAAGATGGCCCATAGAAGGTGTGAGGAGAACTTAACATAGGGAAATAGATTCAATTAATGTAATGACCCAACCATTCCCAGTCTTTGTTTAGACCACAGGTAATTGTGTCTAGTTTGCATATTAATTCGAGTTCAGCAGTTTCTCTTTGGAGTCTGTTTTTGAAGTTTTTTTGTTGCAAAATTGCCACCTTCAAGTCTGTCACTGAGTGGTTAGAGAGGTTGAAGTGTTCTCCCACTGGTTTTTGAATGTTATGATTCCTGATGTCAGATTTGTGTCCATTTATTCTTTTGCGTAGAGACTGTCCAGTTTGGCCAATGTACATGGCAGAGGGGCATTGCTGGCACATGATGGCATATATCACGTTGGTAGATGTGCAGGTGTACGAGCCCCTGATGGCGTGCCTGATGTGATTAGGTCCTATGATGGTGTCACTGGAATGGATATGTGGACAGAGCTGGCATCGGGCTTTGTTGCAAGGATAGGTTCCTGGGTTAGTGTTTATGTTGTATGGTGTGCGGTTGCTGGTGAGTATTTGCTTCAGGTTGGGAGGCTGTCTATAAGCGAGGACTGGCCTGTCTCCCAAGATCTGTGAGAGTGAGGGATCATCTTTAAGGATAGGTTGTAAATCCTTGATGATGCGCTGGAGAGGTTTTAGTTGGGGGCTGTAGGTGATGGCTAGTGGCGTTCTGTTATTTTCTTTTTTAGGCCTGTCCTGTAGTAGGTGGCTTCTGGGTACTCTTCTGGCTCTGTCAATCTGTTTTTTCACTTCAGCAGGTGGGTATTGTAGTTTTAAGAATGCTTGATAGAGATCTTGTAGGTGTTTATCTCTGTCTGAGGGATTGGAGCAAATACGGTTGTATCTTAGAGCTTGGCTGTAGACAATGGATCGTGTGGTGTGCCCGGGATGGAAGCTGGAGGCATGTAAGTAAGTATAGCGGTCAGTGGGTTTCCGGTATAGGGTGGTATTTATGTGACCATCGTTTATTAGCACAGTAGTGTCTAGGAAATGGACCGCTTGTGTGGATTGGTCTAGGCTGAGGTTGATGGTGGGATGGAAATTGTTAAAATCACGGTGGAATTCCTCGAGGGTTTCTTTTCCATGAGTCCAGATGATGAAGATGTCATCAATGTAGCGCAAGTAGAGTAGGGGCGTTAGGGAACAAGAGCTAAGGAAGCGTTGTTCTAAGTCAGCCATAAAGATGTTGGCATACTGAGGGGCCATGCGGGTACCCATAGCAGTGCCACTGACTTGAAGATATATATTGTCCCCAAATGTGAAATAGTTGTGGGTGAGGACAAAGTCACAAAGTTCAGCCACCAGGTTAGCCGTGATATTATCGGGGATACTGTTCCTGATGGCTTGTAGTCCATCTTTGTGTGGAATGTTAGTGTAGAGGGCTTCCACGTCCATAGTGGCCAGAATGGTGTTTTCTGGAAGATCACCGATGGATTGTAGTTTCCTACCAATAGTTACCTACCAACCTCCGTTTGAGGCCTCAAAATCAGGGCTCCACTGTTCAGGATTCTAAGGCCAGAAGGGATGACTGTGATCTTCTAGTCTGACTTCCTGTATAACACAGGCTATAGGTTTTCTCTGAAATAATTTGTTTTAAGTAGAGTATATCTTTTCAGTAAAATATCCAATCTTGATTTAAAAATGGTCAGTGATGGAGAATCAGCCACAGCCCTTGGTAAATTGTTCTAATGATTAATGACCCTGACTGTTAAAAATGTAAATCTTATTTCCAGTTTGAATTTGTCTAACATCAATTTCCAGCCATTGGATCTTTTTATACCTTTGTCTGCTACACAAAGAGCCCATTATTAACTATTTGTTCCCCTTGTAGGTACTTACACACTGTGATCAAGTAAGTTCTTAATCTTCTGTTTGTTAAACTAAATAGATTGAGCTCCTTAAATCTGCCACATAAGGCATGTTTTCCAATCCCTTAATCATTCTTGTGGCTCTTCTCTGAACCCTCCCCAATTTATTATCAAGCTTCCTGAATTGTGGACACCAGAGCTGGACAGAGTATTCCAGCAGTAATCACAGAAGTACCAATGCAGAGGTAATATAACCTGTCTACTCCTACTTGAGATTCCTGTCTTTCCAAGAATCACATTAACTCTTTTGGCTACAGTATCCTACTAAAACAACAAGGAGTCCGGTGGCACCTTAAAGGCTAACAGATTTATTTATTTATTTATTTATTTATTTATTTATCTACAACCCATCCTGGACAATGATCCCTCACTTTCACAGGCCTTGGGTGGCAGGCCAGTCCTCGCCCACAGACAACCTGCCAACTTGAAGCATATTCTCACCAGTAACTGCACACCGCACCATAGTAACTCTAACTCAGGAACCAATCCATGCAACAAACCTCGATGCCAACTCTGCCCACATATCTACACCAGCGACACCATCACAGGACCTAACCAGATCAGCCACACCATCACCGGTTCATACACCTGCACGTCCACCAATATAATATACGCCATCATATACCAGCAATGCCCCTCTGCTATGTACATCGGCCAAACTGGACAGTCCCTACGGAAAAGCATAAATGGACACACATCAGATATTAGGAATGGCAATATACAAAAACCTGTAGGAGAACACTTCAATCTCCCTGGACACACAATAGCAGATCTAAAGGTAGCCATCCTGCAGCAAAAAAACTTCAGGACCAGACTTCAAAGAGAAACTGCTGAGCTTCAGTTCATCTGCAAATTTGACACCATCAGCTCAGGATTAAACAAAGACTGTGAATGGCTTGCCAACTACAAAAGCAGTTTCTCCTCCCTTGGTTTTCACACCTCAACTGCTAGAAGAGGGCCTCATCCTCCCTGATTGAACTAACCTCATTATCTCTAGCCTGCTACTTGCTAACATATATATACCTGCCCCTGGAAATGTCCACTACATGCATCTGACGAAGTGGGTATTCACCCACGAAAGCTCATGCTCCAAAACGTCTGTTAGTCTATAAGGTGCCACAGGACTCTTTTCTGCTTTTACAGATTTATTTGGGCATAAGCTTTCATGGGTAAAAAACCCACTTCTTCAGATGCTACCCCCTTATACTAGTATCATACTGGGAGCTTATATTCAGCTGATTATCTATCAGGAAACCCCCCTCCCCTGTCTTTTTCAGAGTCACTGCTTGTCAGGATAGAGTCCTAAAAGTATGGTCTACAGTCTTTATTACGAGATTATACATATATATTTGGCTGTATTGAGATACATATGGTTTGCTTTCACCCATCTTCCCAAGCAATCCAGATCAGACTAAATCAATGGCCTGTCCTCTTCATTATTTACCACTCCTCCAATCTTTGTGTTATCCACAAATTTAATCAGTGATGATTTTATGGTATCTTCTGGGTAAAACATATAGGTAAAACAGATAAAAACATTAAATAACGTAGGGCCATGAACTGTTCTCTGCTGGACTCCACTGTTAACAAAGACTTGATAATTCTCTGTTTAAACATATATTTTGAGACCTATCCATTCTTTAATACATTTAATGCCATTTTAAGTTTGTATCATTCTAGTTTCTTAATCAAAATTCTGTGCAGTACCAAGTCAAGTACCTTATAGGTCTAAATATTAACACTATTAACATCTTATTAGCATATCATATATTACATGTCATACATATTAACATCAACAATTTTACCTTTATCTACCAAACTTGTAATCTCATTTGAAAAAAAAGAGACCAAGTTAGCTTGGCAGGAGCTATTTTCCATAAATCCGAGTTGATTGTCATTAATTATATTACCATCCTTTAGGCCTTTATTGAGTCCTCTATAAGCTGTTCCATTATTTTGCCTAGGGATCAAGATCAGGCTGAAAGGCCTATAATTATCCCAGTCATTTCATTTGCTCTTTTAAAACTTTGGCACATTTGCTTTCTTCTAGTCTTCTGGAACTTCTTCTGTATTCTGAAAGTTACTGAAAATCAACATTAACAGTATTAACATTTATTAGAGTTCTAGTCATTGACCAATATGTAATAAGAGACAGTGCCTGCTACAAGAGCGTACAGTCTAAACAGAAAAGACAGTGTGTGGGAGGAAGACAGTATTATCATCATCCAAATATTACCAGGCATGGAATTGAGGCACAGAGGGATTAAGTGATTTATCAAAGGGCACACGGAAGTTTGTAGTATAAATGGGAACTGAACCCAGATTTCTTGAGTCTTGGGCTAGTGCTTTAATCACAAGGCCATCTCCTTCTTCTAAAGACTAATTTCATCCATGTTCATATGATAATTTCAGACAATCATGAACAAGCTAAACTGTGTCTGAGCCCCTTGTTTATCAAGTTCAATGCATGGCTTGAGATATGTGAATCCTCTCATTGTCTGGCTATGCTGAAAGGACAGGAGACATTTGACATGGGTTTAATCAGGCTACAACTTTATTATTATATGTGTGGGACTACCCAGCAGATAACAGTGTAAGGTGCAGATAACCCCATGTTTACCATTCCCAGGGGATGAGTCAGCAACCACGCTGACTCCTTTTGCAGCAGTTTTCATCTTCACCCTCTCCTCCCCCACCAGCCATAAAGCTCTGTTCCCTTCACTTGTCCAGCCAGCCAAACACTCCCCTGCTTAAAGGTGAAGGGCAGTCATTACAAAGGCCCCTGCATCTTGGGAATTAATGTTGTCCTGACAAAATTTATGACAGTTCATTTAAAGGCACTCAGTACTTGTAAGCTCAAGTTTCTTACATAAGGTTATTTTTGGGGGGTCAGTGATTTCAGTTTACAGAGTGAACGAGGTAAGGTTTTTTTCCATGGGAGGTTTCTTTCTTGGGGTCAGTGATTTCAACTCAGAGTAAGTTGCCAGATAATCCACTTTAAATCAAATTTATAAGGATAAGGAGATGCTATGGACTCATCCTAGATTGTTTTTGAAAGTGGTGAAAGATTTTTAGTTTTATTTGCAAGTGTTTCCCCTTTGCCTATATGCCTATTTTGGTGAAGTCCTTCTTCACAACCTTGATAATTAAAGGTCTATCTTCTGGGGTCAATGCTATCTCAGTGGTGACCATATCAAATGGCTCTCTCACTACTGTGTTCTGGTAGGCATGTACCTGGAAGGTTCTCTCATGGCTCATGCTATCCACAGCAGGGCAAATTTGGTTGTCATATGCAATAACGTTTCTATCTAGAATATGTGCAAAACAGCCATATAGTCCTCCATATATATAAATTAAAAATAACCTGTTGCTTAGAGTTAGTTTCTATTGAGGAATCCCATATTAATCTCTAGGTTATGAATAAGCTGTTTTTGAAATAAGGGAGCCCAAACTTTGCCTGTCCCCCAAAGGGGAGTTCTTTTTATTTTGAGTCATCCTAAAGCTAATTACTCTCCAAGAATGAGAATCCTGGGTAGACAGAATCTTTAAAGAAAGAGAAACTTTCTTGCTTATGATTCTACATAAGATATAACCGCTCAAGATTCTCATTCAGCCATCCATCTTCCAGCAAAAACTGAGGCCTTCTTCAGGGCATGTTCCTTTCTACTGAAATTTTCTTTTATTCCTGAGGAGGGCAGTTTTAAATAAAATTGTTTTGTCCATTTTTGTATGGTATGTTTTGCTAATTAACTTTTTCTAAGCTTTTTGCAGAATTCAGATGGTTGCTGGAAGGTCACGAGGGACAGCAGTAATGTTGTGTAATTTAAATCAAACTGTGATGGGGCATCTGCCCCACACTAGCCCATAAAGGGTTCTATTAAAGGGATCTGCGCAACAGGCAGCCAGTTGGAGAGGACCCTAGGAAGGCTGGGCAGGAGACAACTAATTGGAGAGGGCTACAAGGAACAGCCAATTAGGGCCGGGCAGACCCATATAAGAAGAGTTGCAGGGTAGAGCAGGTCAGTCACTTGGAGAGGGAGGAGGACTGGCTGCCTTGGACAGAGCAATGCTGGGCAGGCTCAGGGGAGTGAGAGTGACTCCCGGCTGATGGCTGGCATGCTGAGGCCCTGAGACAAGGGCGGAGAAGGTGCTGGGGCTGTGGGGAAATGGCCCAGGAAAGTAGACTGAGAGGTTGGAGAGGACGCAGCATGTGGCTGCCATCTACAGGGTCCCTGGGCCGGGACCTAGAGTAGTGGGCAGGCCTGGGTCCCCCCCTCTAGCCCCCAATCACCACTGAGAAGTGGCTGGACAGTGGACTGCTATTCCCCTGGAAGGGGGATACAGCTGGAGGGCTGGGTGATATAAGTGTGTGTGATACAGCCAAGTGTGATACTGCCAGAGGGCTGTGTCCTGAAGAGGACGCTGTGGTCCTTGAGGCAACACGGGTTGAGGAGTGTGGTGATGGTGGGCAAGACACCACCAGAAGAGGGTGCACTGGCTAGCAGAGCTGATCCCTGGGACATCCAATAGGAGGTGCTGCAATGGTGAGTCGCACCCTGTTACGCAAACAAACAAAAGAAGAATGCCCCGTGGATGTAAGAAAAATTCAAAAGAAAAATATACTGACCAAGGGCTGAGATGATGGCAGTGACAGTTCATGTTGTGTGACTGAGCAGTTTTATGTGTAGGTATCTCACAGGCTAACAGTAATTACTACTACCACAGAGGACCAGAAAGCTTTTGAACTGGGGAGTTCCATCCTGTCTTGCTGATAGCTTAGGTCTCTTACCTTTATAAAAGTAAGTGTGTGTGTGTGTGTGTAAGATTTACAATTAAAATATTTTTTAAAAATACAAATGAACTGAGTACTTGAGAAGTAATTGGGTGTATGTGATTATAATCTTTAACTTGAATATTATTCTTCATATTTTTTATTTGAAAAGAAATTCCTAGACATAAGTACAATACTGAATAACTGAATGTTATTAATATTTTGACAGGCAAATCCAATCTTTTACCTCAGACTTATGGTCAGGTGAAATGCAGTACAGTTTGTAGAAGTTTTGGGGTTAATTAGCTGAATCCTGTTTTTAAATATGATATAACTACATGAGAGAGAATTTTTTTCTAAGTTTTATACATCAGAAAATCAAAGCAGGGAAGGAAAATGAAATGTTTAATTCTACTTAATGCTTCAAAGGGTAGGCAGCATAATAGGTAAAGCTTAAGTATATTTTTAGGTGATTGGATTCCAATTACTATATATGTAAAATTAAAATAACCTCTCACACTGGTGATTATTGCAATGATAGTGACCTTATAAATTAACATACATTTGATGTTCATTATGAAACAGCATACTCTTCTGCTCTTAGGACTACATCCTTCTCTTCTATACCAAATCTTTGGGCATGTGGGTTCCAGGTGACTCTGGGGAAGGAATCCTCCTCCCCCAGGACACCATTCGGATACTCCATAGCTAGATCAGTATAGTAGCAGATCCACAGGTTCTGCTCCCATTCCATTGGGAAAGCTGGTTCCATGGCATCTGGGCTTTTTGTTGTTGTTGTTGTCGTCGTCGTCCTTAGGGTAGGAGGCAAGATTTCCTCTGTGAACCCTTTCTTGGATGATTGATCTGAGGAGCACCTTCTTAGCAAGAAGTAGTTGTGATATAATTTCAGCTGTGACAGAAGCCAGGCAAATAAGTGGTAACGAATTACATGGGTGAAAATTTTATATACGTACCATACTGAAATCTTTATTGTTCTTTGCCTTTCTCCAGCATTACTGAAGTGGACAGGGTCAGAGGAAGAAACAATTAGCTGATCTCTGGGCCCTTTGTCTAAATATAAAAAGAAATTTAAAAACAAAAAATATGAAAACTAGGCAAATGGGATTTTTAAAATGAAAATGGATAAAATATATTAACCTATAAAGTAATTTTTTCCATTTGTTTCCATGTTTTCCAAAATCTTCCTTTGTTAAATTCATTTTCATGATTTTTCATTTCTGGCTGATGCTTTCTTCCCTTGGTAGCTAGGTATGACATTGCTCCCTACATCCGTTTAAAAAAAAAGAAGGGGGGGTGTATCTTTGATCTGAATGTCAGTATGTGAATAGAAAGTGAAAAATAATATGTTTCTGTATTTAAACAAATGCCAGTCTTTATGCAAAAATCTGTTGAAACATTTATAGCATTGAAAATTTGGCATGTGATTCTAGCATCCAGCTGCTTAAGCTCCTCACATCTTGCTGTTTAGAAAGTCAATTTATTTTTTACAGAACTTATGTTCTTATACAGATAAATTTGAGACTATCACAAAATGAGACACAGTAATCAATTTAAACTCAGCAGTTGTCTGCTATTAATTGCCATTTAGATACATTTAAATGCAACACTTGTGATGGTTCTGATTCATAAAATGTTAAAAGATATTTGTAATGGACAAAAAGTCCTGAACTCCACATGTGGGAATGAGAACTTATATTATTTTTCAGGTAAGCACCTTATCTTTTTATTAAGTACCTCTCCTCCTATCCCAAGCTCCCGCCATCGCTCACATACTATTATACCTATGGGAGTCAAAAAAAAAAAAAAGCATGTGTGCTCTAGCAGATAGTACATAATATTAATATTTATTAAATTAAGAAGATTGGATAGTAAATTGCAATAAGTAGGGGCATTAATTTGAATGTCTAGAGGGACTGCAACATGGTATTTAATGTATATAGATTTTGTTCATTGCTTTTTGACAGTAGATAAGTAAAGATTTAAAGCAAATTCAAGCATTGATATCAAAAGATAGAAGCATAAAAATGTAGAGCTGGAAGGGACCTTGAGAAGACATCAAGTCCAGCCGCCTCTGTTGAGGCAGGACCAAGTAAACCTAAATAATCCATGACATGTTTTTGGACAGCTAGTTCTTAAAATTCTCTAGTGATGGCGATACCACAACCTCCTTCGGAAACGTATTCCAGAGCATAACTACTCTTATAGTTAGATTTTGTAATATCTAATTTAAATCTCCCTTGCTGCAGTTTAAGCCATTACTACTTGTCCTACCTGCACTGGACAAGGAAAACAATGTATCATTGTCCTCTTTATAACAGCCTTTAATATACTTGAAGACTATCAGATCTCCTCTCAGTCTTCTTTTCTCAAGATTAAGCATGCTCAAGTTCTTTAACCTTTCCTTGAGCAGGTCAGATTTTCTAAATATTTTATCATTTTTGTTGCTCTCCTTTGTACTCTCTCCAGTTTGTCCACATCATTCCTAAAGTCTGGCATCCAGGATTGGATGCTGTACTCTAGCAGAGGCCTCACCAGTGTTGAGTAGATTGGGAAAATTACCTTCTGTGTCTTACATACAACACTCCTATTAATACACCCGATGCATCACATTTTTGACTCATTTAATTTGTGATCCACTGTGACCCCCAGTCTCTTTCAGCCGTACCACCACTAGCCAGTTATTCCCCTTTTTGTAGTTGTGCATTCGATTTTTCCTTCCTAAGTGAAATACTTTGCACTTGTGTTTATTGAATTTCATCTTGCTGATTTCAGACCAGTTCTCCAATTTGGACAGGTTGTTTTGAATTCTACTCCTGTCCTCCAAAATGCTTACAATCCCTCCCAGCTTGGTGTCATCCGCAGATTTTTTAAGCATCCTCTCCACTCCATTATCCAAGTCATTAATGAAAATATTGAATAATGTGGATCCAGGACTGACCCCTGTGGAACCCCATTGGATATGCCTTCCTACTTAAACAGCAAATCATTGATAACTACTCTTCGAGTATGGTCTTTCAGCTAATTGTGCACCCACTTTATAGTAATTTCATCTAGACCACATGTCTCTGGTTTGCTTTTGAGAATGCTGTGTGGAACTGTTTCAAAATCCTTACTAAAATTAAGATATATCACACCTACAGCATCTCTCTAGCCACTAAGCCAATAACTATGTCAAAGAAGGAAATTAGGTTGGTTTAGCATGATATGCTCTTGACAAATCCATGATGGCTATTCCTTATAACCCTATTATCCTCTAGGTGCTTACAAATTGACTGTTTAATAATTTATTCCAGTATCTTTCCAGGCATTGAAGTTAGGCTGACTGGTCTATAATTCTCTAGGTCCCCTTTATTCCCCTTTTTATATAGGTACTATGGTTGTGCTTCTCCAGTCCTTTGAGACCTCATCCTCCATGAGTTCTCAAAGATAATTGCTAATGGTTCAGAGATAGCTTCAGCTAGTTCCTTAAGTACCCTAGGATAAATTGAATCAGGCTCTGCTGACTCGAATATATCTAACTTATCTAAATATTCTTTAAACTGTTCTTTCCCTATTTTGGCTTGCATTTATTCCCCCTTGTTGTTAACATTAATTGTGTTGAGTATCTGGTCACCATTAGCCTTTTTACTGAAGAGTGAAGCAAAATAGATATTAAACACCTGATCTGCCTTGATGACATCTGTTATGAGATCTCCTTCTCTTAGCTTTGTATTTCGCTTGCTCCTACTGTACCTAAAGAACCTCTTCTTATTGCCTTTTATGCTCCTTGCTAAGTGTAACTCATTTTGTGCCTTAGCCTTTTTGCTTTTGTCCCTATGCTATAGGTGTCTAATTTATGTTAGGTGAAACCATTCAGTTTATTTTTAAGGGAACTTAACACACATTCTTGCATTTTCACAACATTTCAATAAAAAGTCTAAAAGCATCTTTGCAAGCAAAACTTTTTTGTTTTAGCAAACTGTTCTCTTCTTTTAAGAATGTAAAACTGTTGAATCCTTTGTTCTGATCTAGGAATTCCTCTTGAGTGCCAATCTTTGGGTTTCTAATTGTAGATGAGGCTGCTAGTGAAACCTACCTTTTGTTTAAAGACTTCGGTGAAGGTACAAAGTGTACTGTAATGGTTGAGTACCAAAGCCAGTGCTGTCATGACTAGCCAATATGTAACTACTGACTTGATTTATGTATGGCTTGAATAAGAGTAATCTCTGCTACCATTTATTTCATTAAAATGAGGGCAACAGTTTATGATCCTTAGTTATGCCTTCTGCCTCCCCACTCAGACAGTTATTTTTATATACATATTAAGAACGTTTGTGTTTTAAAGATTCTCCTCATGTCTTGTGGTACAGGATGTATCTCTGTGTATTGTATTAATATATTATAGAGTGTTCCTTTTGGCAAGCTTTACTTTCTTGAGTTCCAGCTTCATACGTATAGGATACTGTACATCAGAATAACAATTACTTGTGGACTGAATTTGACTTTTTTTTTTTGACATGTAAGTTCTGACATTGTGACACACACTGCTATCTGATCTTGCTCTTACATAGCAATTTTCTCTGGGACACCATGCTGAGCTTGTTTCATAGTAATTGTACCCAAGTACTAATTTGCTTACTATACATGTTATTAAGTAAGTTGTTACCAGGGCTGCCCGGAGTGGGGGGGCGGGGGTGCAAGTGGGGCAATTTGCCCCAGGCCTCGCAGGGGCCCCCATGAGAATACAGGATTCTATAGTATTGCAACTCTTTTTATGGAAGGGGCCCCCGAAATTGCTTTACCCCGAGCCCCCTGAATCCTCTGGGCAGCCCTGGTTGTTACATACCCTATGTTCTGTTTAAGGACGTTGTCAATATACTTAGACTGTTTTTAAGATGCAGTTGGTCATGTCCTCAGCTGGTGTAAATTGGTGTAACTCCATCTGTTTCAATGGAACTACACTAATTTATATTAGTTGAGAATCTGGCTTGCTATCTTTTAATGGCCTCCTGAAATTCCTAAGTTACACTCACCTATTTGACATCTAGCATCTTGAGGAAAATGTTTAACCCATTAGTGCCCCAGTTAAGCAAGTTTAAAAGTGTTTGCAGGACTGCGGTCTAGGTGGGTCCAAATCCTTCAGTCTTTTCACACTCAAAGTTTCTAGCAATGTATCTTTTAAAATTTTCCACTAAAATATTCTTGTTATAGATAAAGTTTCTTCAAATGACACCTATTGTTTCACCTGCTTTTCACTGTTAACATGCAAGTTTTTAACTTGACTCTAGAATGCTGTGGATATTATTTATTATTTATATTATGGCAGCACTTTGAGGTCCCAGTCAGGATCAGTAGCTATGTGAGGGACTGTTCACATGAATTAAGTTATAGAAATGTGCATGTGTGCCTAAATTAAAAGAAGTTGAAGTAACAAAAAAATATATATACGATCAACTTCTGCTCTTGGATACATGTGTGCATCTCTGAAAGTAAAATCTGACCTGTGAGTGAAGAGGGGGAATGAGGATGTGAAGATAATCTACCACATGTGTACAGTTTAATGGGTTTGATACAGAAATTACTAGGTGGAGTTCAGTGGCCTGTGTTATGCCGGAGGTTAGACTAGAAGATCAAAATGGACCCTCCTGACATTGACTCTATGAACGGTTCCAACTCATTTAAAGTTTTTATTTTTTAATGATTAGATATCAGCAAAATGTTCGAACAAAGTTGAATTCCGATATTGAAATCTTCCCATGAGAACTGTGAAAGAAATGGTGATTTATACATGTTCCAAATGGAAACAGTCGTTTTTGAACTCTTTCATGTTCCAAACAGGGATTCGCACCTGTCTACCCTCAAGACCACCTCTCTCCTGATGTCAAATGCCCACAGTTGTGATAAGCAGAGGCTCTTGAGCTTACTGACCCTTATACAAAGAAGTGGGCTGCTGGTAGATTTTTTTTTCTGTAAGGGCCCATTTCCTTTGGAATGCTCTGCCTCTCAAGGTTTGAAGGAGTCCAAATGTGTTGATCTTCTGGGTATGCCGCCACACCCGTTTGTTTGAGCAACCAGAGCAAAGGGCTTAAGTATTTGAAGGAAGGGGATTTGTGTACTGGGAAAATGTGGTGGTAGTTTTAAACTGTATTGATCACAGAATTGGTGATCAAATTATTCATGTTAGGGTAGGAAAGGAAGTGCTGTTGCCTGATTGATTTTTACTTTGTAGCTTCTGTTTTCTCATGATTTTAAATGTATGCTAAGGGTGCCTGGAGTTGTGGATGTGCTCCCTTCGGTATGGAGTTTGTATAAATGGAAAATCTCAATAAATAAATGTATAGTATAAAGCTGATATAAGGTCAAATTCTGCCCTGGGCTGCAGATGTGTGAAACTCCTACTGAAGTAAACAGGAGCAGTGCGTGCATCTCTGAGGGTAAAATTTGGCCTAGGATTGATACCATATAACTCAAATATGTATGAGCCACAGGTAATTTTAAACTATTGGCTACATCTATATTCACACTGCAGATGCTATGACAGCAGAGCATTAAGAATGTATATAGTTCTGTGATGCTATTTCGTGTCATCAATGTTTAGAGTCACTCAAACCTTTCAGATACACTAAGGTGCCACAGTGGCACTTACTAATCTTCTTTTCTTCAGATAGTGCTGTTATCACAGACAACCTCCATCCCACTCAGATATGGGTGAGCTGAATTTTCTATGATAATGACTTCAGCAAAAATAGACACTTCCATGTTTATAACTTAGCTATTTATAAATATATTTTAAAAATCCCAGAAGATTCTAGCATATTATGAAGCCTACCAGCCTGTAAATTTGCATTTTAAAAAGCACATTCATATCTGAGTTATTGAAATACAAAAAGCAATTTGAAAACAGTGAGGGCTGATGTCAGTTTTGGATGTGCAAGGAATACTGGAAAGTAACCTTTACTGTGCTTTCTTTAGTTTTGTTTTCTTAAAACATTTTCTGAATATTATTATTGTCCAATTCCAGCCAAAAGATAGTTTTTATCACAGAGACAGAAGACTGTGAGAAACATGTATTATAGAAGAAAGGCCGACAGAACCTTAACTATAGCAGCACTAGCAGGTGTCACTATAAAAATAATAAAGATTGAGTATGATGGCTATAAATAGATGAGCCATTTTAGTCATTTGCCATTGAAGTAGTTTAATAATTCCATGCTGAGTCCCCTTTCAACAAATTTAATGAAAATCAGCATGATGTTGTGGCAGCTACTATTGGATTCCTCTACCATCTTCTTGTGCTTCATGGTGTGAGAGATTAAAATAGCATCTAATAAACTAGTATTAACTGTTCTACATCCCTCATGTGAGGCACAAACTGACAAAGGTCTTTATAGACAATTCTCCCTCCTCTGGAGGGTGCCCCTGTTTTTCCTGTTCACAGTTGTAGTGCCTAAGGAGCTAGGAATTGCTAAACAGCAATTTTTGGGGTCTTATTCCCTATTCATTATGAGTGTCGGTATGGAGCTACTCTAAAGCATTCTGAGCAGGAAGTAATGATTTGATTTGCAGCCTACTGTGAAAATTTATTAATCTGAAGGGACCCTTCTGAAATCCTACTTGATGAGCATAAGAATAACATATGCCTGTATCGATGCCATTATTCAATGATCTCCATGGATATGAATGAGACAGAGTGACATTTTAAGCCTAGAAAATATTTCATCCAAAATATAAAATGAATTGTTTTTAAAATGTTATACTTTGTTTTCCCTTTTTGAGTGTCTTGATTGTGTTTTAGGATCAATAATCAAATATGTGTGTAATATAGTGCTTGGGGTACTAAGAACCTCCAAGGGAGTTATATACAGGATTCAACTGTCAAGTACTTTTTATAACTTAATTATTTTTACACTTCATGGTTTCTGATCTCTTCCTAGAGCATGGAATAGCAAAGCACAGAAATTGTGACAGTGGCTCTTTTGGTGCCTTCTGGGAGATGCTGTCTGTTTCCCCCAATTAATTGTCAGTGCCACCACTGGGTCAGCAGGAGGGATGCTATCTCCCCCTGGATCCAAGTGCACTACCTCCACAGTATTCCCAGTCCTTTCTGCTCTGGGAAACCACTAGTGGCTTTGTTTTAAAAAAAATGTTTAGCCATAGTGTGGTGTGAGGTTTTTATTTAAATATGAATATGTAGAATCAGATGTACATGCTCCAGCAGATTATGCCAATTTCAAAATAATTCATATTGGTAAAACTTGGCCAGTTTGTCTCTAAGTAAAGTACTAACTTTGAAGTGCATAAGGAAGAAAGTTTCAGTAAAGGAAACAGTAGGGGTTTTAAAAGATGCTGATGGGTGCTGTAGTTTATTGGATTTATTTTCCCCCTCACTTGTCGACAAAACAATGTAGGGTATCAGAGCTAGAAATACATGTGTCTGTTCAGCTGAAAAGCATAACGTATTTGTGTCCAACCTGTAGATTTGTTTCTCTGTTCTTGGAGTGAGACTCTCAGATGGGTCACAAAGTGATGCTTGCAGGGTCTTAGTGACCGAGAATTAAAATTTGGCAGAATCCAGCAATCGCTACAGCCCAGTGCAGCTAGGGGAGAGGAATAAAGAAACAATAGGTTTCCCTCTGCTCCTGCTATTCCACCTCCTGCCACTAACCATCACAGTGAAGCTCTTGTCCTTTCTTCCCTTTCCTATGTCCACACAATGTTATACTCTAGGGCTGGGGAAAGGATGCTGCTAGAGGCTGTGGAACTGGAATAAGGAAAACCCACAAGCCTCCACCAATCTTCTCAGCACCCAAAAACCTCCCATTGTTTTGTAGGATTAATTTTAGGCAATTTTGTGGATCACAGACTATTGCCATATGGTATTCTGGTGTACTGCAGTACCTGTCAAATACTCAGAAGGAGCAAATTCCACTAGTCCTTTAAAGCATTTTAAAGCCTTAGATTTAAAGTAAAATGCATACATTCAAATACATATTTTTAACTGGCATTCTTTTACAAACATTTAAAATAGCCACAAAGACTCAATTCTTCCCCATTCAAATTCAAAATGGCAGCCATAATTTAATGAGGTGAGTCCCTGAGTGCAAGAGTGTTGGGATGCGGGACATGCAAGTGTATGTCTCAGGCAATTAAAGTAACAATACTTTAAATTTGGACTGGATAAATATGTTTTGCCAAATTTCACTGAATTCTCTTTAGTTTGAAATTGAGCTGAGTGGCCTCACTTTGCATTCTAGAAATTAGCCTTTCCTGATCCCTGACAAATCAGGAGCTTTGTTCTCGGATGAAATTCTTTACTTTCTGGGTCCTTTTGGGATGGCAGAAAATGTGACAACTTCTTTCTCAGCTTCTGCCCATTAAAACTAGTTGCTGCATATCTGGGAAATGTTGTGTTGGGGACAATTGGAGAAAGGAGTAAAAAAAAAACCTTTGGAAATGAACACAGGCTATATGAAAGGAGCAGGGAATGAAAAAAATCAAAAGAGTTACAAGAGTTGTGGCTAAAATCTTTTCCTTGTTAAAGGAATATAAAATTTGTTCCAGTATGAAGAATTGTAGGTTCTTCTTCTAGGATTGTCCCTGTGGGTGCTCAGCTTTAGGTGATTGCATGCCCCTGTGCTTGGAATTGGATATTTGTAGTAGCAGTGCCTGGTTGGGTCGCACATTTGCTCTCTGCATCTTGCACTGCCTCAGGTGATTACAGTGCCGTGCAACCAACCCCCCCTTATTTCCTTCTCTACCGCCCTCGGCTTGAGACGGAGCACTTAGCAGTGCCTCTGTACCTTAGAATATTTCCTCTAGTTATTTAGTTAATAGTTAGTTGTTAGCTAGTGTGGAAGCAGGGAAAGCTTCAATAAGGATTTGAAGCGGATTTTAATGCGTGTCAGTCAGTTAGCAAGAGTCAGGCCATACTGTAACCCTAATGACGTGAGACTTGTAGGAGCAAAGATAGTGCGAGGCGACAGGACAAAGTGAACTGTGTGAAAGTTGTTACGACCTTGCAATATGCAGTCTTGCTTTTTTCTAGTAGTAATACAAATAAGATAGCAAAGAGGCTTATGTATAAACAAATGCAATTGTTTTCTTTTTACTGTCTCCATGATTGCTAGAAATTGTCTGTAACAAAGGTATAAAGGCTTGATGTAATTGTTTACCAGTTGAGAGACCTGTCCGGGACTGGGGTGACCCTGTGTCCTATGGCACTCTCTCCCTCCATTGTAATTACTGGAGAAATAATAAAGTATTTGATTTTGCTGCACCCAAACAAAAAGCGAGAACTGAGTTTTTCTTCGACACTAGTTTTATAATTATTTATCCTTCACTGTTTATTTTCTTATCTTAAAAAAAAACCTTTTTTCTCTTATATTAGGAAATTAAATTCCAGTTATTAAATCCTCTTTAGAATAGCTCAGTTACCCTTCCTTATGGGAGAAAACTCTTCTCTGAGGGACATGTCTGGCTCCCTGGTTTTTAAACACTGCCTTTTGTGCAGACTCTCTATCTCAGTCTCTGATGGGCATTTGCAGTGTGTCCACTGCCTTGGAGAGAGACACATCCCTCCGAAGTGCTCACATTGCCATAATTTGAAAGCCTGTACCAGGAAGGCGAGAGACCTGCAACTGAAACTCCTCATGATGGAGAAGTGTCTATGCCAGGCATCTGAGCCTGGATCACGGATTCCCCCTGGACACCAGTTTCCCACACCGGTCTCTGACAGATGTTCCCCTCCACATACTCAGGCAAAAGAGCACTCCAAGAAGGTGACTAAAAAGCGGGATCCGACTTCCCTTCCTCGGAACCCACCAAGAAGCGGTGTTCCCCAACTTGGCAGACCCCATCGGTACCCACCGCACCAGGACCTTCCACCTCTGAGGTAGTGGGACCATCTGATGCCATGAATACAGCATGAGCAAAGGACCCTAAGCTGGCTGTCTTGGACAAAGGCAGCAAAGGGAAACCCAAACCCTCCACCTTGGTACCATCGGAGCCAATGAGGCATATGGTGCTGAGCAGTTTGGCACTGCTGCAGGCTGTGGTGCCACCTTCTGCCTTCACAGCACATAGCGTGTGATCCTCGGCAATCAGTACCATCGACAACACCTTCCTCAGTACTGATGCTCTTGATACTGCAGCAATTTCTCTGCCACAAGGATCTCCTCATCTTCCTGATGCGGAATCTCCTTTTCTCGATACTGACCTCATCCTGGCACTCTCGGTATCGTGTCAATTTACCACACCTCCCAGATCAGCTCCTCCCTTATTGAGTGACGAGGATGATGAGGATGAAGGGGAAATTTCCTCCTCCCATCACTCCTCACCTTTCCATACATATACTAGACCAGGTCCATCACAATAATGGGATTATCACCCAGGACCTGAAACTCAGAGCTGGTATGGACACCCATGGATGCCACCACCCATGCCTTTTCCATCACAGTGACCTTATTGGGACCCATAGACAGCATACTATGCACAATACCACAAGCCTCCCAATCCACCCAAGGTGAAGTCAAGACATTCCCCTTTATCCTCTGTAGCCGGACCCTCTGAACCCCCGGAAGAGGCAGATGAGGAACTGGAGGAGGCTTCAGACCAGGAAGCTGCACCAGCAGCCAACTTCTCATCCTCTTCTCTGGATGAAGCCATCATGCCACCACCTCCTACTACGAGGGACGATTCCAAACAATTCTTGGAATTCATAAGAGGGTGGAAGCTTCCCTAGACATACCATTACAGGAAGTGGCCGAGTCCCTGCACAAGTTGCTGGACACACTACAGATGTCAACTTCCTCCAAAATCTCCCTACCAATCAATGATGCTCTGATGGACCTCACCAAAATCATCTTGCAGACCCCAACAACAGTTCCACCCACTTGCAAAAGGGCAGATAAAAATATTATGTTCTTTTTAAGGGAATGGAATTTTTTTCACACCCCACACCAAACTCCCTTGTGGTGGTGGCTGTGAATGAAAGGGGCAGACAGCATCATTCCATATGACAGGGACTGGAAGAGACTTGACCTTTTTAGTTGCAAGGCCTACTCACTGGTGACCCTACAGTTTAGGATCACCAACTACAAGGCATTAATGGCCAATGTGATTACACCAACTACCTGAAAGTTTTGGAATTTACTGAGTTTCTGCCTGAAGACTAAAAGGAGCAATTCAAAGTGATCATCTTGAAGGGCCATCTTCTCACTCGAACAGCTTTGAGAGCCTCACTGTACTCAGAAGACATGGCAGCACATTCCATTGCCACAGCTGTAATCATGTGATCTGCTTTCTGGCTCCATCTCTCCAGATTTCCAAAGAGGTACAATCAACAATTGACCATCTCCTGTTTGAAGGCCTGAAGCTGTTCACATCCGAAATGGATGAGTCCTTCCACACACTGAAGAACTCCAGAGAGATTCTGAAATCCTTGTGCATATATACACCTACAAATAAGAAAAAAAAGGGGCAAGTATTACACAGTGCCTTATACACAACCCCAGAGACAAAATGATGACAAAGATATAAGTAGAGACCCGCAAGATGACAACAACTCTAGTTCCAGCCTTTGATGTCCCCGCAACCTCCTTCAAGACAACAATTTTGAGATCTTGGTTGAGGGCCCAAGATACCCACATTTTCAAGTGATGGAAACATCCGCTACCTCCCATCCATTCTGAGACCATCTGACCCCATTCTACCCAGCCTGGCAGACCATCACATCAGCCAAATGGGTATTAGAGATCATCGAGACTGGCTATTCCATCCCATTTACCTCCATTTCCTCTTTCCACCCTCCCTCCCTGTCCCTCTTCAGGGACCCCTCTCACAAACATCTACTGTGACAGAAGGTAAACTATCTCATATGCCTAGGTGCAGTAGAAGGAGGGAGGGGTTTCTACTCACATTATTTTCTAACACGGAAAAAAACTGGAGGATGGAGACCTATTCTCAATTTAAGAAGCCTCAACAATTTTGTGAAGACCCAACGCTTCAGTATGGTCACGTTAGCAACCATAATTCCAGAACTGGAAAGAGGGGACTGTCTCTCAGCCCTCGACCTCTAGAACACATATTTTCTTACAACAATACATCCCTCATGCAGGAGGTTCAGTACAAAGTACTGCACTTTGGACTGTCCACTGCCCCATGGGTATTTTTGAAAGTTCTTGCAGTGGTAGTGGTTCACCTCTGCAGACAAGAGGTCATAATTTTCCCTATTTGGATGATTGCTTACTCAAAGCTTTGACTCAACCAAGGGGCATTGTAAGCTACTCAAAACATAGTAGTTGTTTTCACACATTTAGGCCTACAAATAAATGCACAGAAATCAACATGCATACCTGTGCAGAGACTAAAGTTCATCGGGGCTACCTTCACCTTCTGGAGGCTACAGCCTCGCTGCCCTGACACTAGTTTATGACTTTACTAAATGTAATCTCCACAACACTAGACAGTCCCCAGACATTGGCCAGGACCTGCCTTCAACTTTTGGGCCACATGTACACAATGGAATTTGTCGTAAAAAATGTCAGTATCTACATGTGATACCCGCAAGTCTGGCTCTGAACATTGTATGTTCCACACAGACACAGCATAAACAAATGTCTCACGATGCCAACCAAAGTTTAAAAAAAAACAACACAACCCTCTCTACATTGGTGGACACAACCAAACAATCTAGGCACAGAAGTTCCCTTTGTACAGAACCCTCCAACGATGATAATGACTATGGATGCTTCCCTACTAGGTTGGGGAGCTCACTTGTGCAATCACACAGTCCAAGGCTGCTGGTCCCTATTGGAAGCCATTCTACATACAAACCTACTGGAGCTTTGGGCAGTTCGCAATGCATGATCCCATTTCCTACCTATGATCAAAGACAGAACTATAAAGATCCTCTCACACAACATTGCTTGCATGTTTTATATAAACTGACAATGGGGAGAACGGTCACACTCTTTATGCATGGAAACCATGCTACTATGGAATTGGTGCATCAGTCACAATGTTGACATCTCAGACTCCTACCTAGAAGGATGCCAAAACATCACTGCAGAAGCACTAAGCAGAAAGCTTTTCCAGGACTATGAGTGGGAAATGAACCCCAGTTCATTATATATATGGAATATATTCAAACAGTGGGGGGTTCCCAACAATAGACCTTTTTCCGACGACCCAAAACGCCAAGTGCACGCAATTCTGCTCTAGATTGGGTCTGGTACCCTATTCCCTGGGCAATGTTTTTCTCATCAAATGGGATGCACCCCTGCTATACACCTTTCTTTCAACCCCTTTTCTAGAGTCATATGTAAGATCAGAACAGACAACTCCAGAGTAATCTTGATAGCCCCCATGTGGCCCAGACAAATGTGGTTTCCTTACCTCCTAAAGATGACCATGTGCTCACCATGCACTCTTCCTCATCTACTTCATCTCCTCTCTCAGGATGTGGGCCAGGTCCACCACCTGAATTTGGCAAAACTCCATCTCAAGGTGTGGCTACTCCCCTGCTCTGAGAAATTGAAATGACCTATTCAGAGGAAGTAAGGAACATTCTTTTGAACAGTTGTAGACCAACTACATGACATACATACCCGAACAAATGGGAGTGATTCAATACATGGTGCCAAAATAGAGAAATCATGGCAGTTTCCTCTTCTCTACCACTGGTACTAGACTACATATTGGAACTTAAGAAATTGGGCCTCTCTATGAGCTTGATCAGAGTACACCTCACAGCTATCACAGCATTCCACCACAAAGTGGATGAGTTCTCGATCTTCGTTCACCCAACCAGCAAGTATTTTCGCAAGAACCTTTGTAATATTTACCTGAAAATATGAGCCCCTACTCCATCATGGGACTGCTGTTACGGAGCCTTACTGTACCCCATTTGAACCACTAGTGACCAGTTCACTACTCCAACTTTCAAAGAAGGTCGCCTTTCTTGCCTCCAACATGTCCACCATGGAACTAGGAGCCTTCATGGTGCACCCCCATTTACAACGTTTTTCAAGAACAAAGTTACCTTAAGACCACATCCCAAGTTCTTACATAAGGTTGTGTCTTCAGTCTATCTGAATCAGCCAATTCATCTCCCGTTGATCTTTCCAAACCCCCATGAGAATAAACGAAAAGCAGCACTCCATACCCTGGATGTCCAAAGGGCGCTAGCCTTTTACATTGAGAGAACAAAGACTTCTAGAAAATCACAACAATTATTTCTTTCCATCATGGAATGGGCTAAAGGGTCCACCATATCTAAACAGAGGCTATCAAAATGGATCTCCAGTTGCTCTGACTTTTGTTTCCACCAACAACAGGTACAACTACCACCGGGGACCCGTACACCAGAGTACTGTCTGCTTCAATAGCCTTCCTCAACCATGTCCCCATTATGGATATCCAAAAAACAGCAACCTGGGTGCTAGCCCATACATTCACATATTAGGCCACAGAGCAGCAGCATTTATCATCAGATTCTCTATTGAGACTTGCAGTTTTATCATTCACCATGACTGCAACTCCGAAGTCCTTCTCTTCCACTGAGGGGCACTGCTCTACTGTCACCTAAAGTGGAGCACCCACAGGACACCCCTCAAAGAAGAAGAGAAGGTTACTCACTCTGTGCAGTAACTGAGGTTCTTTAGTATCAGAGGGGTAGCCGTGTTAGTCTGGATCTGTAAAAGCAGCAAAGAGTCCTGTGGCACCTTATAGACTAACAGAAGAAGTGGGTATTCACCCATGAAAGCTCATGCTCCAAAACGTCTGTTAGTCTATAAGGTGCCACAGGACTCTTTGCTGCTTTTACTGAGGTTCTTTGAGATGGTTATTCCTGTGGGTGCTCCACTACCTTCCCTTCTCCCCTCTACTTTGGAATTTTCATGCTAGAGACTCTGCGGTGGAGAAGGAACTGAGGTGGGGTTGGTGGCATGGTGCTATGTAACTGCTTGAGGTGGCATGAGATGGGGACAGCACATGTGCGATCCAGCCAGGCACTGCTACTACAAATCTCTGATAACAAGCGCAGGGGCATGCAATCTCCTTAAGTGAAGCACCCAAAGGGATAACCATCTCAAAGAACCTCAGTTACTGCACAGGGTGAGTAACCTCCTCATGTGTGTGGGGAAAAAGCAGGGATGGACCATGCTAGAGAATTTTAAAAAGCTATTTGAAGATAAATACAGCACAGCATAGGGACTCATTTTTGTACCCTAATGTTTGATGGATATAGGAATATGTGTCCTTTTCATTTCTCCCTAAATCTTTTAGACTCTTGTGCTACCAGTACCTTATTTTATTATAGCATAGAAGCAATATTGTTTTTCCTCTGTAAATACCATCTGGGGTTATTTATTATCTAGTGTGAGAGAAAGCTTTGACAGTGTTTAGTATGCAGCAGTACTTTGTGTTTTCATGGTGTTATTGAAGGGGGCTGAGGATGTTCTAAGCAGCTGAAGTAATTTTAGTGGCAATACAGTTGAAGCCTAACTAGAAAAAAAGGTGAGGGAGGAGAGAGAGTTTTTTTACATTTTACATTTTTCAGCAACAGTTCAGCTGCAGCAGTGCTACCATTGGTGTATACTCCAGTGTACACTGAGTACAGGAGTTGTTATCACCAAGTTGTCACAGTGGTAAAAGCTGCACACATTCTACATTAGACTTGGAGTCATTGCAGCTCCATCTTGCTGAAAAATGGGATAGTTTTTTTTGTAAAACAGATGCTTAAAGTGGGACAGAGAGGTAGAGTAATACTTCTCTTGACCCTTTCTTTTTTCTCAGAGCCTTGAATTTGATGCAGCCTGTGAGTCTTGAATCAAACAGCTGTGCTTTCCCGATTTTAAAAAAACAAACAAACCACAACTGGCACCTTCATTAGGACTTTAACACATAAAAGGCTTGTTTCTTCTCATTTACACTGGTATAAATCAGGAGTAACTCCAATGAAGTCTGTGGAATTACACTGGTATGAGTGTGTGAGATCAGATAAGGCCTGAGCTTTAAATCAAATGGAAAATAAGCCAGAGATCATCCTCTGAATACTCTTGACAGAAGAGCCATACTGAGTTAGACCACATGTCCTGTATTATTTAAGTTTTCAGAAATATTTGCTTCTGTTGTGTGCAGAAATGCTTGTCTGCAGTTTGCTATTGTGTAATTGAGTGTTGTGTACACTATTTGCAGTAGTTGCTTTTGTATATGTATGTATGTAAAGTGCTGATTGTGTGTGTGTACTTTGAAATTCAGCCATGTATGGCCAAAAAAAAATAAATACAGAAAGCAGTAATAAAAGGAGGCTTAAGCAAAGGAAAAAATCAAACCAAATGGAGTTCTGATGATCTCTGAAGAGATACAGATCAGCTGTTCCTAATGACAGGAACAGCCATTGAGAAAGCTCTTGTACCAGCAACAGCATGTGTGTGTGAAATGAAATAAAGGTGAATGGCACTAGATAGCTGCTAGGACCTGGGAGCTGATTAGAGAGAGAAGGTCTGTGAGGTAGTCTGGAGAAATCATTCTAATTTTGAAAACCAGGATTTGAAATCCTGGCCTCATTTAAGTCAATGGCAAAACTCCCATTGACTTCAGCGGGGCCAGGATTTCACCCAGAAAGGCAATTTTTTTTTTAGAGGATCTGACTTGAAAATAGGATTCGAGTTGCATCATTTTGTAAGTGTAAGAAGGCATGGAGCAGCTTTCTGCTCATGCTGAAGTCCAGAGAGTCCTGGAATGACAGGTTCCAGTCTAGGCAGGCATATATCAGTTTATCATTCTCTAGGTAGATAAATTGAATTCCTTATGCTTTACTGTCTGAATAAATCAATACAAGATCTTAAAAATTGAAGGTCTCTGTAGATCTGATTTAGTGCGTATTGAAGTCTTTCCCATTGTTATGGAGTTAGAGGGCTTTCATCTTCAATTCTGCATTTATAGACTTCTTAATTTCTCGATTTCATAACATTAATATTACATCGTCACTGAGTTTTTTTTGGAATGCTACATATTTCAGGTCATTCATAGCACTTCTAATACTATAATTACACTATGGTAATGCTGTGTTGTAAATAAAGCTAATTGAAATAAAGAAATATCAAGCATATTCTTGTTTATAGATGTAAATATCTTGTACAAGTCAGTTAGACATTACCTGTGTTCATTTGTTATTTTTATTTAGCAGAAGGTTTATTACAGCCTGAGAGAATTGGACCTCAGTTGTCACTCCTTTGGGTGCAATATATTCTATGTTATCCATTAATAAGCAATTGATTTTGAAGTTAATTGTTCATGTTGATGGATGTGCTGCTCTGATTTCTTGGTCTGATTTAAGGCGTACTGGCTGTCATCAAAAGGAACTTTCTGTTTCACTCCAGACTAGAGGCAACATAAATCAAGTCAGACAGATGTCATTAAAGCCCCATAACACAAGCAACTATGAACATATTGTTTGAGTCTACAGAGATTATTGCAATGTACAATGAGGAGGTTGTCACCTGACACTTTTTGCATCACAAAGGATTTGAAAAATAGCTTTAATCAAAAATGTTTGTGTGCATATCAGTGTGACAGAAAAGTAAACATTTAATATGTTATGGCTCTGTTATTTATCATGAAGCACATTATTAATCATACAGTAATCAATGGATTAAAATAGGAGTCTTTTTATGTATAAATTTATTCCTTGTTCCAGGATTATTTCTCTTTATATTATAAGTATGTTGGTCTTCAGGACTTCAAAGCACAGATGAGTGATTCAATCCCTATATTCAAGCTGTAAATGACAGCTAAATATTGAAATAACCTCAAAACACCGTAGAAATAACTGTACTCTAAAATGAGATGTTTTAAAGCACAATTTCAAGTTACCATTAAACACAATTCCCCTTAACTATCCCCTTTTTTGGTGTGTATATCCCATTTTGTTTAATTCCATGCTCAGAGCATTCTCTATTTCCATATGTACCTACAAAGTTCCTGGATGTAGATATGTGGGACTTCATCAGATACAAATTTGCGACAGATTCAGGTAGTTTAATATTTCATAACGTTCATTGGACAATAGCGAAAATAACAAAATTAAAACATTTCTTCTCTGCTTGGCTTTACCTTGAAAGCAATGTCACTTGTTTAGGCCTCCATTCTGTTACTGTCTAGGACTTGCAGTAGCTCTACTACTGTTAGACTTTTACATTTCTCACTTCAGTTCTTCTAGTATACACTAATTTTTCATTTCAGTTTTCAGTTCTTCCAGAACCTGCATTGTAATAGTAGATGGGTATCTAGTAGTGGGGAGGAGGATGTACTTATCATTATGCTTGATTGTGTCTAATGAGCATTATGGTGGTAAAGCCCCCAAGGAGAAGCTAAACAGTTTTCTTACTCTGTGGAACAACCTAATTCAAATAGTTACCACCATGAAACTTATAAAATATTTTATTTAATTTTACAAATTACTGAGGATAAGTGTGTACTCTATTTTATAAAAATGTCTTTTAAATCTGTATTGTTTAATAATAGAAGAACCCTTAATAGAGAAGTAATTCAAGAGAGAATCGGAACCTGGAAATAGTTATTGTTCTCTGGCTTAAGGGTCTGATTTAAAACCCATTGAAGTCAATGGGAGTCATTCCATTGACTTAGTCGGATTAGTATCAGGTCTTATGACATTTACTTATGATTGGCTGCATAGCTAATCTTTTACATATTATTTTTAAAATGTTTGGCAACGATACACCAAATGCCGGGTGCTGGATTTGTATTGCAGCCTGGCAACTGTTTTCTCCTGTTTACGTATTCCATATTGCAGGGCAGGCTCTAGGTGCATATACAGAGCAGTTTTTATTTTTTTTAAATATTGTTGTGTAATAGGTATAAACAGAACCATGATGTTCACATCAGTCCCCTTTTAACATTTTACAATAGTTGAAACTTTCATTCACAGCCTGAAATTAAGGCCTAATGTTTCTAGTATTAAAAAAGTTCAGATATGTTTTACTGTAAATACTTCTGTGATCTAAAGTTCAAATTCCTCCTCCACCCCAAAACCCAGGGTTTTTCACAACCTGACTTCTCTTCAGCTAACTTGCATCCAAGCTCTGATTTTGCCTGATAACCTGCACCGTTCTATCTGATGGGGGAATATCTTCACTACGTACTGAAGATACCTAATTCCATAATATACTTCCTATCTCCCCTTACATCCTCATATAAATGTTGAACAGGAAAGAAGGAATATAACCCTGTGATACACAGCAACATGAGAAAACCCTCTAAGTAGATCAGAAATCGCCTGGTCCTACCCTTTGGTTCACTTTAGAGAGAAATGGAACCACTTAAGAGTAACAGTGTCTATCCCTTCTATGAACAAAAAAACCAAACTATTATGTAACATAAAGTAAACCATTTTTTTCATATTTGAATAATTCAATTTTTTTTTAAATCACCTTTTGGTTGGGCATAGTCTTTATAAGTTTGAATCCCAAGGTGTAATTTTTCAAGGAAATTAGAAGCACCTGAATATACTAGCATAGAATGAAAATGCTTATACAGCTGACACTATGGTATAAAGCTGCTACAGTGGGACCATAAAACAGCAAATAATAAAAGAAACTGCTCATTATTTACTTGAGAAAAAAGACTGTGTCCTTCAGTGTTTTTAGTTTTTGCTTTCATGTCTCCACTTCATAAGTCATGACTGGAAGAAAATACTCTTAAATGTCTTCCAGTTGAGATAAAAATTTTCACATCCACTTCCTCAGTTTTTTTTAAACCAGGAGCGGTAATGATTTTGTAAAAATAAAAACAAAGTTTGTCTTCCTTTGTACCGTTTCATAAGGAGTGCTCAGTTGTGATTTTAGTGCATTTTTCTCTGTATGTTAGGGATATCAGTGTCTGATTTCTCGAGAAAGCAGAAGAGGCCAGATATAAGAGTAGAATCTGGGTCTTCCTCTCATGTCTAAGATAAATGAAAAAGAAGAAAATTATATTTTTAATGATCTTAAGAAAAGGCTACAATTCAGCACACAATAGATATGTAGTCAGTATAATGAAATCTTATAGTCAGGAATAGAATATCTTAAAAAAGAGTTAAAGTTTTAAGTGTGATTCAACGGAATTCAGCTAATACCCAGAAAACAATATTATATTTTATTTACAAAAATTGCACACCTTTTAAAACCCCAACCTTAGAAAGTCTGGACATGAGCAGGTAAGAGTCTGTTCAGTTCTCGGTTGGCAAATAATCCTTAATTACTCAGCATTCCCCAACCCAAACTTAATGTTGTCTCAGACAAATTGCAACATATACAAAAGTCAAAATAGCAAATTTTAAGAGATTATTGAAAATTGATCTTTAGTGTGAAATATCAGATTTTCCAGATGCACATTTTCTAGTTTTTGGTATCGCTTTGAGCTAGGATTGATATCAAACAGCTAGAGCAACAACAAAACTATATGTACATGCATCTCTGGTTTAGACATAAAAGGTAGTTATTCTTCTTATAGAATCGTATTATTGTACGGTTTGAAGGGATCTCAAGAGTGATCATGTCCAGCCCCAGGGCAGCTACAAAATCTTTATTAGACAATGTCTGGGGACTTTGACTGGGCCTTTCTGATGATGTCACAACTATGCACCAGTTCCCAAGAGTGCACGTTGGAAATCCATCACTTAAATACACTCAATTCTCCCCCCTCCCATGTCTGTTTTGTATATTAAAATTGCAAGAGTTGGGGAGGAAATGTGCTTTCAATTAGCTCATCATTGGTCAGTTCTAATGCCACTCAATATATTACCCCTTTTTTGTTTCAGTCAAATACTTTGGTAGCTGGCAACTTATTTTAACTTTCCTCGGCATTTTAATTTTTAGCAGTGTATCAACTTGCTCATTGTTTTTACATTCTACTGAAATATCCCCATCTCACAGCCTCATGGCTCTTACTATATCCTCTATGCTTCTTTTTAACCCAATTAGCTACTTTCACAGGGTTAACATCACCAATCTTCTTTCTTTGTCTAGGGATCTTACAATTATGACATTTTGGTTTGTTTCCTTCCTCAGTGTTGCTATTTTGATGATCTCATCATCATCTGATTCTGATTCTACTTTTCTCTCTTTATTTTCTACTTTGTATCCATTCTCTATCACTAATAGATATTTCTTCAGTTTCCAGAGTGGTTTCATTTGGGGTCAGAAAATCTTCCATCTCTTGGCAACCCAGCCAGCCTCCAGCCGAACTGCCAGACTTCCCCCGTTTTAAGACCAAACCCAGGACGGGTGCAGTGAGTATGGCTATGATAATCCAAGTATGGTCTTTAGCACTCTCTTGCTCTGGACAGGATATCACCCCATCTCTCTCACACACATTAAACGAATTAAGAAGTGGCTAACTGACATATCTTTAAAAAAGTAGTTGTTAATAGAGAATCCATTGAATGATGTGTTTTGAGATCATGGTATTGCACTTAATGTGAAGAAGCTCTCATTTGGAGCTTATTATGGCAGATAAATATGAATTAATCACTGGACTGGAAGTGATTAGGGTGTTTGTAGTGGGGTTCCACATGGATTGGTACTTGGCCTGATGCTATTCAATATATTCATTTATGAGCTAGAAGTAAATATAAAATCACTGCTGATAAAATTTATGGATGACAACAATTCATCATCATAATCATGGCAAAACCCAAAGGGATGTATCCCCCTTGCCCATCAAGTGCTACCCAAATCAATCTCTAGTTAGGTCTTTCAGATGATCTGGCTGGATAGTCAGCTTATGTCCAGCATTGGGACCTTACTGGACCACTGAAGCTTTTGGTGACCACTTGATTGCTGGTTATGTAGGTGCATCCCTTAATAAATTACAAAGTGTATTTACTGGTCTTCCATCCTAATAACATGTGTATACCAAGTCAGCCACCAAAACTGAACCAGTGCTGATGGAGGCAATTGCTGGATTTGGTTATGAATATCCTCATTTCTGATCTTATCCTGCCAGTTATCTTGCTGTCAAAGATTATGAGAATTGAAAACATCAGTCCGCCACTCTTCAGCCTTCCTCTGCGCCCATGTTTTGCTGCTGTACCATATAATTAGTATAACTGTGGTTCTATAGAGCTGCCTCTTTGAAGCAAGTATGATGTCATGTCCTCACAAGGGCATGAAATTTAGCAGCATCTCTTGATATAGTAGTGTCCATATAGCAGAGTGTAGCAGGGCTCCCCTTGCTCCTGCCTCTGCTGCATTCACAAACCACTCAGAGATCCTTGGAGCTCAGCAGTCACCTGTGTAGTTTATTTACAGCGTGTGCTTCCACCACCTTCTCACCAGAAGCTTGGGTTTTCAGACTTAAGGATTTCTCAGCTTCTGCACCCAGAAGGGAAGAGCTACTGCTCTCCTTTCACTCTATGGCTCCCCTCCTGGCTTCCTTCCTTGGGGCCTGTATGTAGCCCCAGGCTAATTAGGCTGGTAGCTGTTTCCCATTCGCCAATCAGGTGCAGGATTCTCTAGACAGCTCCAATTTATCTCCCTTAATTGGAGCTGGCATGACAGAGGGCTGGCTCAGTTGCCACCTGCTGGACAGGTTAATACTGAGCTTGTTGTAATCTGAATGTGGAGGCTGCTTGATAGTAATGGCCAGGAAATTCATTTTAGCAGATTAATAACCAGATCAATGCCTACTACTTCATGGATTTTTTTTTTCATAGGTTCTAGTTTAAAGGGAATTACTGTGTTCTTGCAATGTATGAACCTATGCCTGACTAGATCAGCCATCAGCTGCAGCAGTTCACCAAACAGACCTGGCCAGACAATGTCCTGAGAATATTCAAGATCCAAAAGCAAAATGATATTTAGCTCAACACCACCAATACCTCAGGCTTACCTACTAACCAATCAGTGCTGATATTGATATTGGCCATCTCAATGGCGACAAAACACAGCCTAGCCAAATTCCTGAGGAATTTAT
This sequence comes from Mauremys mutica, assembly GCF_020497125.1. Taxonomy (NCBI): domain Eukaryota; kingdom Metazoa; phylum Chordata; order Testudines; family Geoemydidae; genus Mauremys; species Mauremys mutica. The sequence goes on along the minus strand of NC_059076.1, from coordinate 31,291,866 downwards.
TATGTATCTGCCATTGAGTTGAACACACCTTTCCATTCTACTGTAGAGCTCTTCTATCAATGACACTGTATTCTCAGGGACCTAGAGTTGCCTCATCAGATCCCAGAAACTTAGTCAGTGCACTGAATGAAAAGCCTCATGGAAGTCTGTAAAAGAATGCTGCACATACTTATTAAATTCAGCCATCTTTTCAAAAAGTTGTTTGAAGGTAAAGATTTGGTTGACAGTGAAATCATAAAATCATAGATATGTAGGGCTGGAAGAGACCTGCAGGAGTCATCAAGTCCAGCCCTCTGTGCTGCGGTATGACCAAGTAAACTTAGATAATCTATAATAGGTGTTTGTCCAACTTGCACTTAAAAACCTCCAATGATGGGGATTCCACAACCTCCCTTGAGAGCCTATTCCTGGGCTTAACTACTAATATCTAATATCTAAGCTAAATCTCCTTTGTTCTAGATAAAGCCCATAACTTCTTGTCCTATCTTCAGTGGATATGGAGAACAATTGATCATGGTCCTCTTTATAACTGCCTTTAACAAATATGAAGACTATCAGATTTCTCCTGAAAAGACAATGGAACAAACTATTAAACAATCAGTTTGTAACCATCTCAAGGATAATATTGTTATAAGGAATAGCCATCATGGATTCGTCAAGAACATATTCTGACTTAATTTCCTTCTCTGACATGGTTACCGGTCTAGTGGATGGGGGAAGCAATAAATGTGATATATTTTAACTTTAGTAAGGTTTGTCCCACATAACATTCCCATAAGCAAAGGAGGGAAATGTGGTTTAGATTAAATTATTATATGTTGGGTAAAGAACTGGGTTAAAGATTGTACTCAAAGAGTAGTTATCAATGGTTTACTGTCAAACTGAGAGGGTGTATCTCATGGGGTTCCACATGGGTCAGTCCTGGATCCAGTACTATTCAATATTTTCAATAATGACTTGGATAATGGAGTGGACAGTATGCTTCAAAATTTGCAGGTGACATCAAGCTGAAAGGGGTTGCAAGCATTTTGGAGGACAGGATTAGAATTTCAAACAACTGGGACAAATTGGAGAAATGGTCTTAAACCAATAAGATGAAATTAAATAAAGACAAGTGCAAAGTACTTCACTTAGGAAGGAAAAATCAAATGCACAACTACAAAATGGGGAATAACTAGCAAGGTAATAGTATGGTTGAAAAGGATCTATGGGTTATAGTGGATCACAACTTAATTATGAGTCAACAATGTGATACAATTGTGGAAAAATGCTAACATTATTATAGTGTGTATTAACAGGAGTGTTCTGCGTAAAACATGGGAGGTAATTGTCCAGTTTTACTTGGCGCTGAAGTACTGTGTCCAGTTTTGGGTGTCCTTCTTTAGGAAAGACATGAACAAATTGGAGAGCGTCCAAAGGAAAGTAACAAAAATGATAAAAGGTTTAGAAAACCTGATATAAGAGCAAAGGGTTAAAAAAAGGACATGTTTCCCTGGATCCTCATTGTTCCCCTTTTTAAAGATAAGTGCAGTTTTTGCCCTTCTTCAGTCTTCTGGGACCTCGTCTGTCCTCTTGAAGATATTTGCTAACAGTTTGGAGAGTGCGTCAGCTAGTTCCTTAAGTACCCTAGGTGAATTTCATCAAGCCCTGCTGACTTGAATACATTAAACTTATTGAAATATTCTTTAAACTGTTCTTTCCCTATTTTGGCTTGTGTTCCTTCTTCCCTGTTGTTAATATTAATTGTGTTGAGTATCATTAACCTTTTTAGTGAAGAGTGAAGCAAAATAGGCATTAAAAATTCATCCTTCCTGATATCACCTGTTATTGGCTCTACTTCCTTGCTAACTAGAAGACCTATATTTTCTGTCATCTTTCTCTTGTTCCTAACATGGGTAAAGAACCTCTTCTTACTGCCTTTTATGTCCCTTGCTAGGTGTAACTCATTTTGTGTCTTAGCTTTTCTGATCTTGTCCCTGCATGCTTTTGCTATTCTTTTATACTCTTCCTTAGCATTTCTTCCATTTCTTTCCACTTTTTGTAGTATTCCTTTTTTATTTTTCAGGTAATTATAGGGCTCTTGATGAAGCCATATTGGTGTTTTACTATTCTTCCTGTTCTTCTTTTCTTTGGGAATACTCGGTCTAAAGCCACCCCACGTTTCCTGGCCTTTGCCATAAAGTGCATAATTGATCTGAAACATTAACATGGAAGTAAAGAAATTCCCTGGGAGTGAAAACAGTGCAGTATCTCAGCGCTGGGTGAGATGTAAATAATGATGAGGACAAGGCAGCCAAACAGAGTGATCTGGATTGCATGGTAATCTGAGCCCATTCAAGGAAAATGTATTTTAAAATAGTCAAATGCACAGTTATACATCTAGAGAGAAGAAATACAGGTCATACCTACAGAATGGGGGTCTATATCCTGAAAAATAGTGACCCTGAAAAAGTTCTAGGGGTCATAGTGAATAAGCAGCTGACCATCAGTTCTTAGGCCTGGTCTACACTAGGACTTTAATTCGAATTTAGCAGCGTTAATTCAAATTAACCGTGCACCCGTTCACACCAGGAAGCCATTTAATTCAACATAGAGGGCTCTTTAGTTCGAATTCTGTACTCCTCCCCGACGAGGGGAGTAGCGCTAAATTTGACATTGCTATGTCGAATTAGGCTATGTGTGGACGGAAATCAACCTTAGTAGCTCCGGGAGCTATCCCACAGTGCACCTCTCTGTTGACGCTCTGGACAGCAGTCCGAGCTTGGATGCTCTGACCAGCCACACAGGAAATGCCCCGGGAGGGAGAACATCTGTCAGTACCAGCGCTCACACAGCGAACGGGAGGACAGGTGGCGTCAAGAGGACCAGCAGGTGACTCAAACGCTGCTTGGACTAATGAGGGAGCAAACGGACACGCTCAGGCGCCTTCTGGATGTTCTGCAGGACCGCAGGCAGGAGGACAGAGCCCCCCTGCACTGTATCTGCAACCGCTCTCCCCCGCCACAAAGTCCCATCCCCCCCTCACCCAAAATAACAAGAAGGAGGGGCGGCAGGGGCCGTGAAAACTGTCACTTCACCCCGCAGAGTGCTCAATTACCCGAAAGCTCTCATTCTCTAAATGTTGAGAAGTCCTTCCCTTCCTGGCTCACCCAAGCCCCAATCCCAGTTTCATCCCCTAACTGTCTAGTTGATTATTAAAAGTACTTTGCTGTTAATTACTGTTTCCGTCATGTTTTTTTAAAGAAGACTTTGTGTGTGGGGGGGGAAGGGGGTTGGTAATTGCATAGGACAGTCACCATTACCAGGGCACAGACATGGAGGCAGAATCAACAGCAGGTCTCACACACAGTACAGTCAGTTAGGCACCCTTGTCGGTCTGGGAGGTGCTTTTCATGATCTGTGGAGTGGGGGGGTTACATGACTTTGTGGCGGTTACAGATCATATGCAGCAGTCCTTGTCCTGGACCACAGAGCCACGCAGCAGGGGAATCTGTAACCATCCTCCCCCGCCACAAGGTCACATAGCCCCCGCACACAGAGTCCCGGAAAGGGGGGATGGCAGGCTCCGTTGAACAACCAGTCTGCAGACCGCTCTAGGAGCAGGAGCCTGTCATTCCTCGAGTGTAGAAGCGGTCTTTCCATCACTGCACACCCTACCCAGCACAGTCTGCGTCCCTGTTTCAAGCCTTTAACGCGAAGTCATTAATAAGGAAAACGTTGTTCATTAACAATGTTCCATTTACTTTATTTTTAAACGTGTATTGGAAAGGGGGAAACGTGGTGAACGGGGTATGTAACTGCAGAGGACAGTCAACAGTAACTGAAACGGGCAGGTTCAGCTTCTCTGTAAAGAAACTGAACAGTCACAGGTTACCCTGCTCTCTGAGGAACCTAGCTTTCAAAGCCTCCTGGATGCACAGCGCTTCCCGCTGGGCTCTTCTAATCGCACGGGTGTCTGGCTGAGCGTAATCAGCAGCCAGGCGATTTGCCTCAACCTCCCATCCCGCCATAAAGGTCTCCCCCTTGCTCTCACAGAGATTGTGGAGCACACAGCAAGCTGCAATAACAATGGGGATATTGGTTTCGCTGAGATCCGAGCGAGTCAGTAAGCTCCTCCCCTTGAGACGTCCGAAAGCACGTTGAATGATGACAGTTACCCAAGACCACCCTCGACACATTTTTCCCCCCAGCATGCATTGTGGGGAAATCCCAGAATTCAAATGGGCAGTGGGGACTGCGGGAACTGTGGGATAGCTTCCCACAGTGCACCGCTTCCAATGTCGACGCTTGCCCCGTTAGTGTGGACTCACAAAGTCGAATTAGTGTCCTTAGTGTGGACACACAAATTCGACTTTGTAAGGTCGATTTCAAAAATTCGAATTAACTTAAATCGAACTAATCTGGTAGTGTAGACATACCCTTAGTGTGGTGCTGTGGCAAAAAGGGCTAATGCAATCCTTAATTGTATAAACAGGGAAGTAGTGAGTATGAGTAGGGAGGTGAATTTACCACTGTATATGGTGTTGGTGAGACTGATACCAGAAGACTGTGTACAGTTTTGGTGTCTATATTTAAAAAAAAAATTGAGAAGCTGGAGAGGGTGCAGAAAAGAGCCAGAAAAGTAATTTGAGAGTTGGAGAAAATGCTTTACAATGAGAGACTTCAACAGGTCAGTCTGTTTAGCTTATCAACAAGAAGATTTAGAGGCAACTTGTTTACAGGGTGTGAGTACTTTCACAGGGAAAGAAAATACCAGATAGTAAGGGGCTCTTTAATCTAGTGGAGAAAGAATCATAGAATCATAGAATCTCAGGGTTGGAAGGGACCTCAGGAGGTCATCTAGTCCCACCCCCAAACAAGGCATAACAAGAACTGTTACCTGGGGTTTCCAGTGAACCCAAAGCTCTCGGTACCTGGGTTACAGTGAACCTGAAGCTCTTGGTAACTTTTACTTTTTGTGAGTCGCTATCAGGACAACAAGGGAGACGTAGCACTTCTATCTGCTATGTGGCTGACACAAACAAATCAAAACCACGTGCTTTCACTTAAAGCCAGTACTTTTTAATTCCCTGCACTCCCAACAGAATGCCTCTACTTAGTCACTGCTTTGTCTAGTCTCAAGCACGCACAAATACAATAGGTTATAGAGCACCCCAAACTGCAAAATACCCTTTAGGCTTACCCCTCAGGAGTTTGGAGTGGTCTTTGGGTGATTTCAGCCATAGCGTTTCAGTGGCCAGCTGTCCATCTGCGGCTGGAGATCTTGATGGGTCCACAAAGTCCCAATTCCCTTTTATAACCCCCAAATTACAAAAACATGTCAATCAAAAGTATCACATAGCTGATCAAATGGAGCAAAAGCAAAGGTTGCAAGGTATGCCAAAAATAGGATGTGGTGGTGTGGTTTTCGGGTCGTTAGTCTGCCAGATGTACATATTTCCAGACTGCCTGTTTTTCACAGACTTTCACTCCCGCACTCCAAGAAAAGGGCACAGAGGGTGTTTCCATTTGTAATTAGAAAGCTCAAGTAATTCTCACACACACACACACACACACACACACACACACACACACACACACAGAGCTAAATTCTGCATTCACTTACGAGGTGTTCACAAATGAATTCAATGGTAATGAAGCTTCTGCAACTGAGTGTAGAATTGGGTCCTCTATCTTTAAGGTATGACATTTTTTTGCAGGATACAAAGGTATTTGCTTTTCAAAATACTAAAAAATATCACAGCTATACTAAGTAGCCATCGTTGGATGGAATCTGCAGATTTGATGGAATTAACAATATTCTTAGGCCAGAATACTGTATCCAGAAATTTTATATTTTCCTCTGATATATTAAGCTGTAGATTCACAATGACTATGATTGAGACATTTAAAAATTAGGCAATAAATAATGCAAAATACAATTTAGTTTAATCCTATAAAATACATGAAGAAATTTAGAAATAACTTTTAGCATGACAGTTCCTCAATAGTATTAATGAATGATAGAGTCCTTTATAAGACACCTCATCTTTTTATGTCTAAGATAGATATTAGTAAAATTACATTATATTCTGAATAAAATTGAGTTACAATTACATGTCAGTCCCTATGCATTTGGATATTTGAAACTGATTTTGAAAACGACAAGGACTATGATTAGATTTTTAAAGATTCTTGCCCTGAAGAATTTTTTTCCTTTAATAGAAATTGCATATCATGAGAAAGGTAGTTTATCTAGAAATTAGAGGTTGGCTTGAAGTATGCAAGTCACTTAACTACTATCAAAATAGCTGAGACATGATCAGATACTCACTTTGCCAAGGATATAAAATAATTAAATGTAAGGTGCTTGGTACACAAAGAAATTATTTTAAAAAAAAATCCTGGCCTGCAATTGGACTTGTCAGGTATGAGCAGCACTACATATTTAGCATAAAACATAGAAACATGGACATGAGATCAAAAGAGAACAGTGAAAAGAGAAAAAGGTCTTTTTAACTGTTATGTACTTTGATGATTTTTTTTCTTAACCCTGTGTCATGTGGCGTGTTTGCAGATGGTTCAGAAGCAGCATACATATGGTTAGGGGGATAAGGATTAGGGATGTTTCATCTTGTCATGCTGAAGTTTGTTAGATCAGCTGTATTTATTATGCCAAGAGAAGTGAATGGGGAATGTTCTGTGTACATTGTCACAAAGTATTACAGTCAGCTCAGTTCTGGTGCCGGAACCAAATAATAAACTTTTCACTTGTATAATACTTTTTATATAGGGATATTAAAAGACTTAAATACTAATTTTGGCACTTGTCATCCAGGTTGGAATTAAGTTGTGTGACTAGAATTATTGTTCTGCCAACTCTTTCCCACTTTTTGCAAGGTTTGGATGTTGCCATCTGATATATTAATAGCAGATTTGCATCCTGTTTGGGGCTTCCTTTTGTAGGAGCTGGAAAATAGACTAGGTGAAATCCTAGTTCTATTGTAGTCATTGAAGGAAGCCCAGAATTTCACCTTCTATGTCTTAATGTTGGATTTTAAGCATGTCTTGAAAGTCTGGCCTTAATATATTATTAATATTAGTATTAATGTTTATTTGGGTTGGTGTCCATTACCTACTGTGCCATTTCCACATACTTAGGGACAGTCCTGCTCCAGGGAACTTACAATCAAAAGGGACAAACAGTTTCTAAATAAAACAAAATGTTAAATTTAATGTAGAATTTTCACAGTACTTGTATGTAAGAACTGGTCACGTGTGAAGTATTACTATAGAGATGACTGGTAGTACCATCTATTATTAAGGTTGCTTGACACTTCTATTATAAGACCCTCTTCTTAGTTACTTATAACTTTGCCAAACTTAGTAGTTTGGGCTGAGTGTCTGCCTCAGAATGATATTTTTTGGAAATCTTTGGCCAAAATAGTTCGGCCACCTCTAAGAACGAGCCTAGAGAAACATATGTTGTTTTGTAATGTTAAAAAAGTTCTGTTGACCTTTTCTTTGAGGACTCTACCACCCACTTGCTTTGTTCAAGGACTTAAAATATGGCCCACGTGACGTTTGTGTCATTGATTTGCCTTTTATTGTTTGTATGAAAATTTGCCCAAATTTGGACTAGTTATAAGCCTTTGAAAAGTTGAAACATGCTCAGAAAACACTTCTGAGATTTTTAGCAGATAAAATCTCCCAAGTTTCTGTCCTCATTGAGCATGCATAACCCCCTCACACACCCTCGTGCTGACCACACTGCATCCCTACACAGTGACTCAGAATGCTCCAATTCCCTCACAGTTCCTGTGTCTGCCAGGAGTGCATATATGCCATCCCTAAAGAGTGAATGAGCATGCTCTAGCTAGCCTAAGGCTATGGAGGCAAAGGTGGCCTTTCTGTGAATATGCTGCTGTGTGCCAGAGAGGGGTCAGCCACCAGAACTGAAAGCAGAACTCCTGTGCTTTCAGAAATAGCCCTGCAGGTGCCCAGGCAGTATGGAAGTAGAAACTGACTGATTAACATGTAGAGAGGACAATTGCAGATTAGGGGGAGGAAAAAGTGTTGATTGGGATAAGAAGTCTGATGAGACTGGGACTGAGGGGAGGGGAAAAGAGAAAATTTTTTACTGAGTGTTGAGGGGTAGAAAACTAGGGTTGGTTGGGCAAAGAGACTTGGACTGGGAGCTGATGAGTGAAATGGGGGATGGGAGAAAATGGGAGCCAGTTGGCCAGTGAAGAACACTGAGATTGGACAAGGAGATGGGGAGAGGGAAACTGGGAATGGCTGGACAAGGAAACTAGGAATCAGTGGGTGGGAGGAAGGGGAGACAGATCTCACAAGAGCTGAGGTTTATGGGGAGAACTGGGTCTGTACACATGCTTGTGCAGCCTTAATTCAGCTCCCTTGTGTATATGGATTATGATACAGTCTTTAATTATATAATCATGTTCTATTTTTACTATTTTAATGGTTAGTGTTATTTCAGTTTGAAAAAAGGAAAATAAAATCTTAACTCTATCCCCTTGTTCATATGGATTGTGGCACGGGATAAATTTGTTAAAAATAGCTAAGTGATGTAGGAGACTACATCCCATTTTGAAAGTGATCTGTGGATAGGGTGATCATATTTCCCAAAGAGAAAATGGGACACCGTGCGGGGTTTGCCTGAGCCACCTGGCATCACTGCTCGCTCAAGTCCCAAAGGACTTAAAGCCAGTCTTGGAGTACCCACATCTTTATTCTTCTTGCTTTTCTAATGCACCTTTTATGAGGACCATTTATTCTCACTTTTGCAGGGCTGGCAAGTCATTTCTTGAGACCACTGAGCCCCAGAGCTCATCAACAGGGGTACTTGCTCCATTTCAAAGTCATCCCAAAACTCATTGCCAAAGATCCCCCTCATGAGAAACTGCTGCCAGAAGAGGTATTGGTACTGCAGATAATGGAGTCATAGAACTGGTATCAGAGCTTAACAAGTGGAAAGAGTTTTAGCCCTCACATTTACTCATTCCTACATCTATGATCTATGCCCTGCTCTGGAGCTGAAAATTGAAAACTGAAAATTGAAAATAAAATTCTGATGGTTTAACTGAAAAGTATAACTCATGCTTTAGAATCTCAGGAGTGTTTCAAGGCCCTCAACCTTTGAGATGATTATTTGCACATCTCCATAAGACAAAGCATAGTAAGTATCTCTGGCTCATGGTGGGTGACCACTAACAGTTTAAGCTATTGCTCTTTGGGCTAGTGGGCAGTTCCTAAGATATTCATCAAACACTTTGAAAGTGGATGCAGCTCATCTATATCATCAAGTCTTACAGGTGAACCTGTATCTTAATGACTGGCTCACATGAGCCAAATGTTACAGGGGTTGGTTAACATTCTCTGGCCTATTTATTCCCTCTGCAGATCTCTGTTTGAGGGTAAATTAAAACAAATCTTGGTCCCAATGTGTGTTCTACTAGTCACAGTGGGCACTTAAATTCCACAAGAGCTTTGGCATCCTGACCAGAGTACTGGTTCTGAAATTTCATCCAAGCAATGGACTTAGCAAGGGGGAGGGGAGGGGATATTTTATTCATGAGGCTTAGGCCTGATGTCAGCCAACATCTCTGTCATTTCATTTACAAAAACTACAGAGTGATTTTTGCATGGGCAATTGATTTTAGTATACAAACCGAATGTTTACAGCTTTAACTTAATGTTTCCATCTCAGAAGACCAAAAACTCTAATTTGGGGGACACTGCCAGAGAATGTCTTGAAGAAATGGTCTTCTCTCATCCTGCTCCTCAGATAATGCTACGCCTAAACACATCCAATATGTGGTAGCGAAAATCTTTGTCTATGAACTTTGGAAGCCCCGGGAGTGAAGACTCCATGTAAACTTGGTTAGAACTGAGTGCCTTCAGAATGGCTCTCATATCTTCTTTTATAAATCAGAGGGCAACTGATGCCGATTCTCCCAGAAATGTGCTTTGCACCTGGCAGGAAAGAAAAAGTAAGTCCAGAGCTGAGAAACAGATTTGAAAAGTTGATCACTCAGACTCTCTGTGGCTTGCCAGATATTTGCTGGGGTCAGGAGGTGTCATTTGTATATGGATTTTTTTCTGCAGGTGTGAACAAGTAACATTTTGCTAAAGACTGGGTAGAGATCCACCATGTATATCAAATGCCTTTCTTATACACTGAAGGAGGGGCTCCTTCATGTCTTTCCTTGCTTTCTTTTCTTTCCCATAGTACTGAGGAAGATGTGGCAAGACTGACTGAGTAATTTTAGTTGCATCTGCAAGGTTATGGCAGGCTTGGATCTCAGAGCTTATGGCTCTGTCCAAAGAACATCCATTCACTCTTATCTGGAGAAAAGATCTCTTATATTAACAAAGCGTCAGGGAAGCTTATCAAGATATCATATCCTTTAATCTGAGAACATAGCTACTGTGTAGTAGGAGCAGGAGAATTTAATACATACCTGAGGAGATCAAAGCAGAATATTGTTGATGTCTAGAAAGCCTTATACCAGGAAATGTTACACTGTCAAATGGAACTATTTAAAAAAGTCTGTTCAAGGTAAGGTCTTGACTGGTTTGCTATTCAGCTCCAGTTTATTACTTTTTTTTTCTGTCCTGGTGTCTTCAAAGCTATCTCTGGTAACTTTGGTTTACTTAGTTCCCTAGCAAAATACTTTTAAAAATATCTTTTGAACCTGGACGCTAGTTAACTAAACTTAAGGTAGGGCTTTGGGATTTTGCTCTCAGTATTAGAGATCTTATTTTTCGTGGCCATCACCTTGGCAAGAGGGTCTTGGAGTTGCAGACTTTGATGGCCAAGCCATTTTATATTATATTCCATAAAGGCAAGGTGGTACTGGGTCTTATCCCAAATTTCTGACAAAAAAAATTATTGGAGTTCAGCTTTATCAACCTCACTTGCCTGTTGCACTCCACACTCCCCAAAGGCTAGCCTCATAATCATTCTGGGGAAGTGAGTTTGCACACTGGATGTCAAAAAAGAAATTAGCTACAATTTAAACTGAAGAAATTCAGAAAGTTGAACAGAATATATGACATTGGAGAATATTCTGTGGTCAAATCATCTAGTCTCAAAGGCTGTCTTAAGTGTATAATACTATGAACCAATCTTTTTATGAACTGGCTAATGTTCATGCATCTGGAGAGCTGGACTGGCTTGGTGTCGTCTGCCAACTTTAATGACATACATCTGCAATGTGCCCATATCTGAAATATGTAGAGATGCTATGTGGAGTTTGTTATATACCTTTACAGTTCATGTTCTCTCCACATGGCATCAGGAGCTGATGCTGGTTTTGGGAGAGTTAATGCCTCAGAGCTGTTCAGCTCACCTTCTCAAAGAGGTCACAGCTAAATAGTGTCCTACTGTGGAGCTCTGTGAAAGCAATATCAGGAAGGTGAAAATGAATTTCTTGCTATTAGTAAATCTTAATCTCTGAATATATTGTTATTTAATTAAAGGTCCTCAGTATGGCAGAAAGGTTTAATTTTTAATAGTTTTAATCTATGTCAAGGTTTGTTAATAACTTAAGAAAACCCAGTAACATTAAAGATTTGACATTTGGGGAATGTTGAGTGTCTTGGTCCATTTCCTTCCTTCCCACTTGCACCTTCTATCCCCATTGTTTTTTTCAGCCATCATCATGTTATATTTTAACTTCAATCGTAAACTCTTGGTGGCAGAGACAATAAATATGAATCTGATCTCAGTTATACTGGTTTTAGAGTGGCATAGATCTACTGATTTGAGTGGAATTATGCCTGATTTAAACTGATGCAAAAGATTCAGAACTATTGTCTTTGGTCTGCAAACTGTCAAGAACATGTATTGTACTGGAAAAATAATAATCTTTATTAGTATTGTTACTGCTAGAAAGCCAGTTTTCCATATCAGTGCCTGAATGCACAGCTACATTAAATGTACTTTCATTAGATAGATCTCTAGAAAGAGTGCCAAATTAAATCTTTATGTAATTCTCAATGAGACCAGGGATGAACTAGTTCCAGTTTTGGTCTCTGTTATGTTTATATTGTTTTATTGATATTTCCTTCTGAAGGTTCTTTAGCCTGTGAGTGTGTGTGTGTGAGAGAGAGAGAGAGAGAGATTGTGTGGAGTTGCTGGAGGGGATGTCTTGGTATGTCAGTCACAATTGTGATCTCATCAAAGAACTTTTTTCAGAAGGAATTCTTTGCCTCCATCCATGGCAGTTGCATTTGCTGGAATAGAAGGGTTATCCAGGCTATCTTTGCTCACGTGCATTTTAGCCGACTAGAGGACAAGTACATTTCCCTCTATCCTACTTGAAAGAAGCAGGATGTAGTGAGACCCTTTGCTTCATTCACTCCACACATTGTGTCATATTCTGATATCCTTTCTCCTGTTGAGCAGCAGCTTACTTCAGAGGTAGCTTTATTGAAATCAGTGGAGTTACTCACAAAGATGCCATTCAACATATAAAGGTGGCAGAATCTGGTCTCACTGAAAGGTAAAATCTGCACAGCACCTAAGGTTCTCTTGAGAGGCTGTCTGTCTCTTTTCTTCCCCATCCTCCCTAGCCCTGGATACTAGGCATGTGAGTTACCAGAAATGTGACTTAATTTACAGCTTTCTCCCACCCATAATGCTCTTATTTTTCCATTGGTTTCTCCTGCTTTTAAACTCCTTTTCTTTCTGCTTTCTATCTACTACCATGATCACCAGTGCCAAATTTGACTTCTGTACCCTTCTTCTGGTGTGAAGTGATAACTTCTTGAATAAGGATCTAATGACTAGACTGGAGTGACATTTTTCAGACAAAATGTTTATTTGCCAAAAAATTCAGTCTCAGTTGATCTGAAATTGTGAATTGACCAATTAATTTGGGTTGGGAAAAGGTTTTTCAGGGCCAGCTCAAAAAACTTTGCATGTGTGCACCCCACCCACAATAACATTTAGCCCAGCGGTTAGGGCACTTGACTGGGTGGCACCCAGATTTGAATCCCCACTCTGAAGCAGAGGCTTGAACTCAGATTTCTCCTCACCCAGGTGATCATCTTCTGCACCGGACTGTAGGCTGTTCTCAGATGCATTGCTCTCAATCTCTCCTGTTGAAGCTTTTCACTTTGTATAAATATCTAATTATTCATTAGAGCAGAGTCTTGAACTCTGCTCTCTCCCCTGTCTGGTGGGTGCCCTGTCCACCAGGCTATTGGCTATTCTCCTCTTAATCTCTTCTCTTGATACAGTTCCACTTTGTATTCCTTGGGCCACAGAGAGTAAGAACAAGAATGGCTGTTTTGCCTGGTGACTAACACATTCAGGAGATGTGGATTCAAATCTTTTCTGTGCCTGATTCCAAAGAAGTAAGTGAAGTAAGTGGAAAATTCCTTGTGGAAGAGAAATGTTGACTCCCTGAAAAGAGACCATCAGGATTTACCTGGATATCCAATCACTTGAGACAGTTTTTTGCTGGATGTGATTTTGCAAATGCTGTGGTGAAGAGAAAACTTTCTTCACCTCCATACTGCCACCATCACAGAACTGAATTAAAAAAAATATCAGTTTGACTTGGCTGCCCATGTTTGGTCAGTTGCAGATGATTTTGTATGCATGAATAGTGACAGGTGATGACAAATAATAGGATGCTTAGAAGGATTATTGATTAACAGTCACACTAGCAATGGACTGGGTTGCTGTCTTCAGGGTCTTCTCCCCTGGAGAAATCTGAAATCAGTTGGATCCTGCGGTCTTCATGATTAAACTAATGAAATAAATTCTCTATCTGGATGGAAACAAAGATGAAACTACACCTCAAACTCAATTTAGTGATGATCTGATCCTAATGAGTATTTAAAAATTACACTCAATACCCAGTTCCACTTGAAATGAAAAACAGACATGTGCCCAGGTATACATGAGGGCCAGGGATAAATTCATGGTTGTTATGGTGACCATGAGATCCAAAGGCAACCTAAAAGAGCCCTTGCCCGCATGGACATTAAAGTAACCTAGAACAATAATCCTGGGTGACTGAAGTTGTAGATTGGACAAGAAATTGGTTTGTTTTAGTTGGAGTTCTGTGGTGCTGCTGGGTGGCTTGGGACATCTTAGTTATTTCCACCTTTTCCCCATTCCATGATTTTAGCATGTGGTGAGTCCTCTCAAATGAGTATGAACTCAAGATGATAACCTCCAGCATGCAAGTAACATGGGTGTATACTGCCATTCTGTCTCTCTTGGTTGATGTTGCATAATTAATATTTTAAAGATTTATATTAAATTGGAGGCTTTAGTTGTTGTATGTCTGAATTAAGCTAAATGTTAAAATGTGTGCTCAGAACGTGTGGGTGACTGGGTGTACCTGCCCTTTACAGTTTTGGATAGGCTAGTATTGTCCTCTTAAAGTTTTCGTAAAACTTACTTGAGGGACTGGTGATGTAGTTTGTGAGGCAGAAGAAATGGTCTTTTTGGGCTATGGAGAAACCCACTCTGCTAATGGTTTAGGGTCTATGAGCAGGGTGAATTTGATCTTCCCTCACCTCATAGCAGTAAGGAATTAAGCTGGTGCTGTGTGTTTCCAGACAGCCTCTCTTTCACTAGACCAGGAGAGCATGGCAGAGTGGGAGCTGTAGTTCCTATGGCAAACAGGATCATAGTCTCTGGCTCTAGCAAAGTCTGCTGGGAACAGGGGCTGGGTATATAAAAAACTCCTGTCTCACAGAATGACAAAAAAACAGGGGAAAGCTGTAAGAGTCATTGATCTCTCGTAGAAGAACAGGCAAGTAACCCACTTGTTTGTGTGCTTTTCCTGTTATATGCAACTGTGTATAATTTAAGAAAGACTTAGTTTAGTCTGAGGAGGGGCCAAGCCAATTTAAGAAAATGACTGGGAAAGAAAGCCAGTGTCATGGGAAATTAATTCTGTTACCAGAAAAAACAACAACAACAACAACAAAAAAACCAACAACAAAAAACCCACCAAGAGTGTGATCCATTTTTTGTGTGGCCTGCCACATTGTGTTAGATATAATTATAGATAGAAGGTGATATTTGAGAACATTCACATAAAGCAAAGAAATTACCAGAGGCAAAAAAGATTGAATTCTTAAAACTGCAATTTGCATAGTTGATTATCTCCAAGCAAAAGATGCACTGTCAGTCACCATGCCTGATTTGTAAGATGTTGAAAATTACCCAGTAGATGAAAAACAAACTTAATTTTACAATATATACAATATATCTAATTTGCTAATTGCCTTTCAATGCCTTTTGACATGTGATTGACTAACTCTTGTGTTTTTTAACTTCAGTACTGAGCCTAGAGTGTTTTGAGAGATGCAAATGGAAACAAACAGAAATAAATGATATATCTTGCAAAATCACAATTTCAGTTGGTAATAATGGAAGAATTCACATGCTTAAATATAGCAATTCTTGTTTTATAATATTTTTTGCTTTAAGGTACTTCACATTCATGCAAAAAGAACAGGAGTATTTGTGGCACCTTAAAGACTAACATAAATCATCAAAGATACAAGTTTTGTGGTTTTTTGGAATTCCTAAAGAGTTGCTGATATATCAGTGAAATCTTAGAAAAACATTGTTTATCTATTTACAGGAAATTCTGCATCTGAATGATATATTTTTTCAGTTTCACTTTCATCTGAGCCTATTAAAAAGGTTCTTTTGGGGAAATGGGGATTTTTAACTTAATGCAGCAGCTTGTGCCTATAGCTTCCCCAGTGATATAAACTTCAGAGGTGAAGTCCTAACTCCATCAGAGTCAGTGGCAAACCTCCCACTCCTTTCAATGTGGCCAGGATTTCACCCCAGAAGCTTGTAGATGCAGGTACCATTGAACATAGATTACCAGTCTCTCCCATGTCAATCCTATTCAAGAGGAGGAGGAGCGGTCATATGAGTGAGCACTCTTTCCCATATTACAGGATTTCCATATTGAATCCTTATGTTTGGTCTGTCTGTTTACTCTAGTTAGGATCCAAGTTCAATTCTCCAAGCCTGATCTGGAGAAGAGATTTTAATTTGGGTCTCCTACATTTTAAGGGAGCATCCTAACCGCTGAGCTATGGGATATCCTGGTGTAAGTATCTCTCAGTCTCTCCTGTGGAAGCTGTTCCACTATGTATAAAAAAAATTAATAATTGGTGTAAGGACATAAACTTGAGTCTCCCACTACGTAGATGAGTGCCCTAACCACCAGGCTATAGCATCATTCTCAATAGCTGTCTCTGAACCAGCGTAGAACAGATTCAACAGGAGAAACTGAGATAGACCCACTCCTGATTACCCTAGGGTATTCTTCTACAATATAGGAGACTCAACTCCAAGTTCCTGATCCAATGACTATTTAATTAGTTATACACAATTTAATATTTGGTGGGAGAGGGGAATTCGCCCAGCTCTAGTTCTGAAAGGACATTGGCTATTCCTTTCCTGAGCTCAAAGTGCCGCACAGTTTTCTAGCAGACTCTGTAGTGGAACCTCAGTGTCTTAACAGACTTCCAGGCATTTGGGAGTATTTAATAAATAGTTGTAACAATAATTTTATGCCTGTTCTGTACTTGTGTGATTAATAAAGCTTTGGCTTTCCTCCCATAATAAATTATTCCTTTTATTAAACTAACGGTCTAGTGATGCAATAAAACTAGTATTATAATGATATTGAAATCTATCTGTAGCAGACATAAGATAAACAATGTTTGTTTGTTTTTTTAAATTAAGTACATGGTGCTTTCCTGCAATTTGTGGTACAGAGGTGTTGTAATGGCTTACCACACTGACTGAATTCTAGGTTATTTCAGTTGACACTTTTCTTATTTTCTTTAATACTTTAGGAAGTTCCACCACCAGGCTCCTATGAGGTTCAAAAATCATTTGAGAAATCACATAGTAAAAGCCACTATATGCCTCCCCGAACCACACTGGCTAAAAGAAAGCATACCTCTTTTCTCAGTGCAACACCTAGAAAAAATGTATCCAGTACTGACAAAGATGTACCAGGTAAGTTTATTACTTTCTTTCCTAATAAAACTGTAACTAAAACAGCTACAATATTATTTTTCTTGAGAACCATTCCAAAATGTTAGTGTTAAGTCATTTGAGACAAGTGATTTTAGATTGGGATTTTCAAAGGAGCCTAGGGAAGTTAGACACCCATGTCCCATGGGATGCAAATCTGAGCCTTAATGCCAATCCTCCAATTTAGCAGCCGGTAAGTAAAATAAAAAGCAAAGAATCAACACCTGTTAAAAATACTTTATCGAATTAAGCCACTTCTTCATCCCTGAGGGGATTAATCTGAGGCTATCTGATGACTAATTTTGCTGGTCAAATAGAAATTGTTTAAGGAATGAAATAACCAATATCACTGCATTTTAAGAAAAATTTGTTTGTGGTGTTGCTGTAGCTATGATTTTTCCAAGATCTGAGAGAGACAAGGTGAGGGAATATCTTTTATTGGACAAACTTCTGTTGGTGGAAGGTACAAGCTCTTGAGCTACACAGAGCTCTTCTTCAGGTTTGGGGAAGGAAGCAGAGTGTTACTTTTTAAGAAAACCGATCAAATTGATAAGTGGGCAAACCATATGCCTACTTTATATTTCATTCTGCAGGGTGACTTTGAACCTTGTTAATATAAAGATCTTTGTTTCCATTTAAAAATATAGACCTTGTTTACGGCATATGAGTCGGGTTTGATTTGCTTGTCAAACTGTTGACTTACTACTGATTGGGTATGAGAATGTTTAATACTCCACATGCTACATATTTGCTCATTAAGATAAAGTTTCTTAGGAAAATAGAAATATGTTCTCAACTTCCAGTGAATAACTTGCAGGGAAAAAAAATCTTTGTAATTTGAGTCTCGGAAATCATTGCAAAAGTGCTTGTAAATCCATCTCTGCCTTGTTATATAATGAATCGTAGATCAGGGGACACAAATTAATGAGGACAGACAGGGTTGGATTTTAAGCAGCAGGCTGCATCTTTTTTTAAAATTGGAAAGGGTCACTATCTGCCTGTCTTCCCAAACCAGGCATTTACGTGAATTCAGTGTGGGGTTTACTGGGCATCTCTCATATAGCCCATAAATCAGGGTAGCTCTCCACTGCCTAACCCAAGGGTTCAGCTTGCTTGGCTAAATCCTCTTGTCTTCCCCTGCGGAAGGGTCAGAAGGTACCAAAGAGGGACCCCAGTCTGCAAGGACTTCAGGACTTTTCCTATAGACCTAGGGTTTACCAGTGAAATCCCATGTCTCTTGTTTTCTGTTTGCTGGCTTTTTGGCCTTATATTCACACTGAACCCCAGCTGCAAGTTGCGACAAACTAACATTCATACAAATTCCTAATATTAAATTCCTAAATACTATTCCTAGATCCTATCATAATTGTGTCTCCATGACTGGTGCAAGAGGCCTGAGAAACCCTCGGCTGGGCTTTAAATAAATGATTTAGGAGCAAGAGCTAATCACATCTCTCTGGTTGGGCAGTAGGACATTCAGGGGAAGGAGGGGCCTGTCCCTATGTACACTCTCCTTTTATCCTTGCAGATACAATCAGGTTTCCCAGCCATTAAGTTGGTGGGTGGCAAATTGTCACACTATTGCTAGCCATTGTATTCTGGTCGCCAGGTTTCTGTTTGACATGTGATACCTTACCTCACAAACTGTGAGAAAACAGAACTATAATTCAAAGAGTCTGTGTGTTTTAAGGAAGTTTGAGGTATCAAATACAATTTCAAAAAATGAAAGAAAAGTAGAATAAATAGTAAGAAATTCTTAAAAGGTGTCCTAGAAATGTATTGTCAGTAAACAGACAGAAAGTCTGTGTTTTGTTCTGGAATCTCAGAATAATAACCTTGGGATAGAAACAGTTTATATTAAAGGTTTATTAAAAAACAAAATCAGACAAATACAGGCTATCCAATAAACTACAAAACCTAGAGGCAAAATTCAATGAGGTCCCGGTCTTTCAAGAATGTTAGCCATAGTGCTGACATGAGGATCCACTTTATTTTGTCGCCTACATTAACTATTATTTTGAAACCTCTTTCCAGAGTTTTTCAAGTTGTTCTGACAAATTTTGAAATTAATGTATCAATAAAAATTCCAGTATTAAATCATAAGTTTATAATGGTATTGATAATGAGTCTATAGAGACTTTCACCTTCGGGTTGCTTCTGCAAATCAAGCCCAAATTGGTAATAAATTGAAAGTTGTATTCATCTGCTGTTTGCTTGATCATCTGTGTGAAATGAACTGACTGTCCGAGGCCAAACATTTCCCAGTGAGCAGGAATCCACATCACAAAACCATCACCAGAATTGTCAATAAACAGCACCTTTAGTGGTAGTCTCAACAGAGAGCCAAGGATTGCTTGGAGACAGAATTAATGAACCTGTTTGAGGCACTATGATGGGGTAATAAGAGAGAGCTTGCACTGACATTGTCCATGGTATATTTATTTGATGGCTATATAGAGGATTTTCAGTCTCTAAGTTTCAATCTGCTAACCTTGTTTAAATGGAAAGGGTCAAAATAAACCGTAGAAAAAGTTGCTACTTTCTCCCATAATACCATTATTTGGTTTGTGGATTAACAGTAATGATTTGTACTTCTGCTTTTTCCCTTAACAGATAGCGCTAGTAATTGCTGCATTTGGCTTAACAAAAATAATTTGCTGTGTAGTTTTAGATATTCAGCCATAGCAATTACTGGCAGTTTCTATATATAACATAGTAAAAGTAAGTTCCAACAACTTTAAAATTACATGCAGTATGCGTAAAATTAAAATAGCTAGCCCATTTTCCTTTTTTTGCGGGGGAGAGGGGTAGATGGGGAAGGGAGGGTCAAAGAAACAGGAGAAAATATAGGAGCTTACAGGCAAACTCTTAAGCCTCTAGGAGAATTCAGTCAGAGGTGGGTTTGATGTCACCAGCAGACTGAATGGTGGGCCCTCATGCCGACAGGAGCAACGGGGCTATGACAAATCTGGATGTCAACATACCTGCAAAAGGGGGAAAATAGTTCTGAATTACAAATTTACTTCATTGCCTTCTTATATTGTTTACTTGGGGCATTCAGTACATAATTCTAAAGCTTGTTTGACTAGTTGGTATGTTTGTAGGTCACCGACTGTATACAACAGAAGCAAACAGCCTGACCAAGGTATCACTGGTGCCTTTTAGTGACATGAATACAAAGTTAGTGATAAATGAGGTTGATGACTGCTTTGTCTTTTTACTGAAAAAAAAAAAGGTGAAGGTCATATCCTGAAAAAGGAAGTATTTTTTCAGAATGTAAAGAAACTGGAAAAGAAGGTAAAAAAAATGCCAGAACATGTAGTCAGGTAATTACTACTTTTTCAAGCTGATAAAGGAAATAAAAAGGCTGTAGAAAGTTTTTTACAAAAGTGCATTACTAAAGATGCAAAAATTGTATGTAACTTGTGTGTTTCCTGAGTTGATCATGAAACATTACTTACAGTACTTGTAAGCAACAACATTGCTAGGAAGGATATGAAACTCCAGTGGTCTTTGTACCTGCATTGATAATGCGGAGAAATGTTAACTAATATAGCTGACAAATGAGCCTTCATATTTTGTTGAGTTGTTTAGAATCCAGGGATGGTGCTGACCAGGGACTTTGGAAGATATTAGGCCTTCCCAAATGGTAGTTTCATGGTATGCTTCTGAATTTCTGCACTAGGAGAGACCTTGACTGAGTGTGGGGCTCATTAGATGGTACTCTGTCATGAAACTGCTGAACATACTGAAACTCCTTTTGGGTTTTCTGTTCCCTCCCATAGGCCATGTCTGTTCTAGGGGAAAAAATGTTTTAATCAATGTGAAGCTACATTCAGAAAAGCAATTAAAATACTTGGATGCCTGTCGTCATCCCACTCACACACAAGAAAAGAGGGATGCCATTAACAATTGATACTACTCCATCCTTCCCCAGACAGCCAGCGGGCATTGCATCTCTCCTTTCTTCTGCATCTCTGAAGTACAGCATTCCCAGTATGATTTTATACCTTTCCCCACTCTCAAACCCAGACACACCTCTGGTATTTGCTTCCGTCTGATCCCAGACATGTATCCTATCTTCCTCTCCTGGCTTAGAAATACTTTCTAGTACCTGTCACTCAGAGTCCAGAAACCTCAAGAACTTCTCTTTCTGTAGCATGTCTCAGTATCATAGTACCCCCAGCGGCACACATGCACTGATTCACATGGAGCCTGTAGGTTTGGCCAAGAATGGGATGGACATAGATCCCATTGGAGAGAGTGACCTTTGGAGCTGGCAAGATAATAGATCAGGTGACTAAGAGGGAAATAGATAACATGAAATGGATATGTGTAAACAGGCTTTCAGAAAGTTCTGGATTTCTAATATTATTTATAGCTTAAAGGGCTTGTCCCACGTTTCTATAAATACTGCAGGTTGAACCCAGACCAGCAATTAATTAGACAGGTTAGTACTCGCCTAGTTTGTTTCTAAGATTGATTTGAAGAAAGGTTATGAGCAAATATCTTTGACTGGTGGTGTCAGCCTTCAGTACCCCTCTAAGTTGTTTGAGATCCCTAAACTATCCTTTTGCACACTCAGTGTAGCTACAACTTTCCAGGGAATGATAAGCAAAGTGCTGGAGGGACTGAGTGAATTCACTTTTTCTTTAACTGGTGTTAAACCTGAGAAAACCAGTCCTGAGATTACCACTGGGGCTGCCCTACTCCCAGAGCTTGGAAAGCCAAACTGGGGCAACCACTTATGATTCATAAAGGATGCAATCTACATGAAGACCTGACTGTAAAAGCTGAAAAATGCAAGTTAGGAACACCTTAGGCTGCAAACTTAGAGCATACATGGGAGAATGGAATAATTAGACCAAGATTGAAGCAATTTGTAATTGGTCCACTCTACCAAATATCAGTTGGTCTTTCTGATTCTGAAAAGGGAGTTTGGCTGTTCAACAGCATTTGTAAATGCAGATCGCAACAGATAACATGATAAACACCAATGTGTTGAACTTTGGCTTATAGTACTGTTCAGTCAGGTTAACAATAAGGAGGAAAAGCATTCTGTCATGTTCAAAAGCAACCATTTTCTTCCTAGAAAAAGAGGTTATATTAGATCTCTCACAGCAATTAGAGAAGGAAGAAAGAGCAGCTGATAACTTAAAAAAATTACCATGACAATTCCAAAGTAAACACTTGCTTGGATTTGGTTTACTAGGATCCAGAAATGATGAGAGCTGATGAGAAACCACAGCATGTTTATAGACTTTTGCTTGAATCTCTGTCATACATAGTGCTGTTTCTAATTGATTGTAGAACTAGTTCTTTTCTGTTTGGATATTGTTACCTTTTCAGTTTGAGATTTTTAGTAATTCTGTCTGGACTAAATTTAGACAGGGATAATGTGCATTTTTATCTGCTCATTTGAGGGGGATTTTGTTTCGTGTAGTCTTGTATAATAATTGATCAGAAGTAGAACTGAAGTAGTATTCATTGAATATATTTTGGATGAAAAATGTGAACATTAATTGAGTACATTTTGACCAGCTCTAGTATTTTATTCTCTGTGTAGCATAATATATAAAATTTTAGGTTACAGGGTGTCTGTGAAGCTACTTGTAAAGGTTACTCCTGGCCTGTAATATTTGCTTTCAAAGCACACTGATCAAAAATTAAATTGATACATTACAAAGAAATGGAACTTCAAAAAGTAGCCCGTGGTAGCAGTGAGATGTAAGAACAATGCTGGAATCACTAGAGGGAAGGTGTGTGAAAATGTGCGTTAAATGAGTGCTCTTTTTGTTAGCTTTCTTCTCATTTGTAATTGCATATTCCTGAAGCATATAAATGAGGAGGACCAGAGGAAAGTAGGTTTAATGTAGTACAATATGTGATACAATAAAATAATGTCATGTGATTTCCCCTTCCCCCCCATGTTGAACTTAAAGGGACATGATGAAGATTGGCAACATTTTACTAACCTGATAGTCTTTGTAAATAGATATCAGAAAACATTGTATGTAAGACTGTGTGTGATTAATCCCCCTTTTCTCTCATCCTGAGGAACATTCCAGACTACAATCATTATAAAGCCATCTACCAGGGAAATAGAGGTGAAGAATAACGAAAGACCCCAAATGTAAGACAGACTCCTCCACTATCACCTAAGTTTTTCTTTGGCTGCAGTCCCAGATGCATGAAGTTCAGCTCTCTGCCCTTTGAATCCCGTTCTTTATTTCCCTCTAGTGACTTCTTAACAGGATTAAAGAATCAGAGCAGGAAGAAGGACAGGAAAAAGAGGGACAAGAATGGGAGGTTATTCCAGCGCCATAGGTTGGAGTAAGGCAGAGATGAAGGAAGTGTGCTGTCAGTTCGATGAGGTTTCCTGATTCTTGGTTTTTTCTAATTTACCTAGGATTCTGGAAGAGCTCCTTTTGTTCACTGGAGAATGCTACAGGAAAAGAGAGTCCTCTCTCATTCCAGATTGATAAATAGTATTGAGGGTGATCCCATCCCTCCCAATCACTGGAAAGTGATGTGCTGAGTCTCTCTTTTAACCCTTGAAAACCCTTCTAGTCACCACTTCTGTGTTTAATTTTTTTATCACGGTCCCTTTTAACCATAACTCCTTTTCAGCTGTATTCAGATAACTAATTTACAGAGCTGAAGCCAGGATGTGTAGGATCTGGGACAAGCAATAGAATCAGACCATTTAGTAGGTAGTGGTGGTGGTGTCCTTAGAAGCAGTAGTACTCCTGATGGCATTCTGTGCCAAAAAATAAAAATGTCTGCACCAAAAACTTAAAAATTCTGCGCACAATATTTTAAAATACTGCAAATTTTATTTGTCAAATAAATGTGGAGGCTCCAGTATGGCAGGCTGCACAGAGGTGGGAGATCACTGTGCAGTTCCTGTCCTGTGCCTGGGACATGGACTAAGCGGTGAGGCTGCACACAACCCTGACACAGCGCAAGGACTGGGCCTGCCAGAAACACTCCAGAACCCTGCCCCTCAGTGCCACATGCACCAGGTGTGGGCAGGCAGGCTCAGCAAGGCAGGATCCAAGTGTAGAGGGCTTAGTGTGTGGGGGGATCCAGGTGTGGGTTCGGAGGGTTCTGTGTGGGGCATTTGAGACAAGATGGCTCAGTGTGGGATCTGTATGTGGGGGGTGGGGGATCTGGATGCACAGGGGCTTGTTGGGGGGTTCTGGGTAAAACGATAATGGGACTCTGTAGTGGGATCAAGGTGAAGATGTTTAGGACTCAGCAGGGGGAGGTCTGGGTGTGGGGGAATAGGGCTCGGCAGGGGAGCTCAGTGGGGAGGGGATCCAGGTGAGGGTGGCTGGTCAGGGTGGTCCAGGTGTAGGGGGGGTGGGGCTTGTTGCAGGGGTTCTGAGTGCGGGAGAGTGAGGCTTGGCCAGATGGATGCATGGGCTTGGGCAGATGAGGGAGCAGCTCCCTGTACATGGATTCTTCCTCTTGCAGTTGAGGGGCAATGGCTGTAGGAAGCGCGGGTGCATGTGTGTGTTTGCAGAACATCCTACAGCCAGGGGATAAATTTGGGGGGTGGGTCTGACACAGACCCAGATGCCCTGCACAAGAAGAGGAAGTTCCATCCACTCCAGCCCAGCCGGGACTAGCACCTGAGCCTGGCGCAGGGTAGGAGCCACCAGCCGGGTCTTCCCCAGTCTCTCCCCACTCTGGAAAGATTCAGCCTTAGGGGCTCTCTCCCTTTAAGGGGTACATACCCAAAGGGTTTATGAAATTTGCCCCCTCCCTCAATGTGGAGGGAGATGTGCACAATTTCTTGCCCTCCACAGTTAGACTATGTACAAGTTAGACTATAAACTGGGTTATATTATAAACAAGCAATAAGTTTATTAACTACAAAAGGTGAATTTTAAGAGATTGACAGAACAAAGCAGGTTACTGACCAAATAAAGCAAAATATGCAAGCTAAGCTCAATATACTTAAGAAATGGGTTACAAAATGTAAATTCTCACCCTAAATGTTATTTTAGGCCAGTTGCAAAATTTCTGTGGTTCAGACTTCCAGTTATATTCCTTTTCAGACTGGACCCCCATCTCAGTCTGGATTCCTCCCTTGCCTTCCCTTTAGGTGACTTTAGCAGTCTTTCTTCTTAGGCAGACAGGCCACAGAGAGGAGGAGTCCTGTTTGCCTTCCTCCCCACCCTTAAATAGGATTTACATAAGCCAGGAATCCTTTGTTTCCCAAACTTGTCCCTCCTTCCATTCCAGTGGAAAGTTACAAGAAGTCCCAAGTAATAGTTAGTATCAGGTGACAAGACCACCTGACTCTGTCATATCACAGCATCCATGAGTCAGTGGCAGTATGGAGCATCCACAGGAAGGCCAAGTCCTTGCTGATGGGCCATCCTCCCTGTCTGGCTTTTCCGTTGTTGTACCTGAAGTGTTAGCAGTGGGCATCACCGAAAGTAGCATAGTTGAAATACAGATACATAGTCAATATTCCTAACTTCAGATACAGAAATGATACAGGCATACACATTGGATAATTACATTCAGTAAATTATAACCTTTCCAATGATATCTTACAAGACCCATTTTGCATAAAATATATCCGTTATATCATATTAATATCAAAAGCATATTTTAATAAAGAATATGGAATGAAACATCACATATGTAATACCATTGAATTGGTTCAGATAAATATTTAAAATGTATATAATTAAACACAGTTTGCTTGATGCAAAGTAATTCCCCCCTTTTTGGTTGCCAGAGGGAATCTATTACTAGAGATATAAATGGCTCTTTATGTACACGTTATACACTAGTGTTCAATTCTTTTGTGAAGTAAAACATTTTAAACACAAAATGATACTGTTTCTTGGAGAAAGGTAATTCAAAAAGAATCATTTCAGAAGGTGACTTTGAGGTGTAGGTTTTTATATGTTCCCCCAGGAGATGCGGGAAATAAATTTTTGTGATGCATTTCTGTTCAGAAGATGAATCTCTTGTCACAAGAGAGAACATCTGCAGCTCTGTGTTTATTGCACGAAATATCAGAACTATTTTAAATGTAGCATATTTGTTTATACAGTGATTTAAATTATTGTTTTGCTGTACTGAAACCTGAGTCAATGTCCAGATCCACAATGTTTATAATCTAGTTTTTAGCTAGATTTTTTAAAAAAGCAATAAAACAACCTCATTAAGCACAATTAAAGTAGGAAAATTGTGTCATAGTGACCATTCATCTGTATTCCATTAAAATTCTTGTAATCTAATATAAAAATGTATTTGAATTTATTTAATGAAAAAAATATCAAATGATGTGGATCACATTATAAAGCAATCTTCTTTTATTATAACAAGTTTTCCTTTAAAGCTTTGTAAATGGCTTTATGAGGGAGCCTCACTTGAAATGAAATGCAGAAAAATTACTTAAACTTACAAAGGATCTACTGCAGGTTTACTCCATTGTAGAAGAGGGTAGAACTTGGCCATTTGTGTTTATTTGCTGTTAATAAAATTTAGAGACAGAAATATGGGAAAAAATTTAAAATAAACCTGGAAAAATCATTGAGTTAAGACTTAGTAAGACTTAGTATTAGGCCTCAGTCATTACCTGAAATATTTTGCAATTTGGTAGATATGTTTTGTACAGCGCCAGGTACATTGCAGATGCTTAATAAATAATCAACAATTATAACATGGAACAGTACGTTCCACTAAAAAGCATCTCCTTCATAGGGAAAATATTTGAATCATCTCCAAAACCCTAGAATACTCAAGGAGCTAATAGAGGAGGTATCTGAGCCTCTAGCTATTATCTTTGGAAAATCATGGGAGACGGGAGAGATTCCAGAAGACTGGAAAAGGGCAAATAGAGTGCCCATCTATAAAAAGGGAAATAAAAACAACCCAGGAAACTACAGACCAGTTACTTTAACTTCTGTGCCAGGGAAGATATTGGAGCAAGTAATTAAGGAAATCATCTGCAAACACTTGGAAGGTGGTAAGGTGATAGGGAATAGCCAGCATGGATTTGTAAAGAACAAATCGTGTCAAACCAATCTGATAGCTTTCTTTGATAGGATAACGAGTCTTGTGGATAAGGGAGAAGTGGCCGATGTGATATACCTAGACTTTAGTAAGGCATTTGATACGGTCTCACATGATATTCTTATCGATAAACTAGGCAAATACAATTTAGATGGGGCTACTATAAGGTGGGTGCATAACTGGCTGGATAACCGTACTCAGACAGTAGTTATTAATGGTTCCCAATCCTGCTTGAAAGGTATAACAAGTGGGGTTCTGCAGGGGTCTGTTTTGGGACCGGCTCTGTTCAATATCTTCATCAACGACTTAGATATTGGCATAGAAAGTACACTTATTAAGTTTGCAGATGATACCAAACTGGGAGGGATTGCAACTGCTTTGGAGGACAGGGTCACAATTCAAAATGATCTGGACAAATTGGAGAAATGGTCTGAGGTAAACAGGATGAAGTTTAACAAAGACAAATGCAAAGTGCTCCACTTAGGAAGGAAAAATCAGTTTCACACCTACAGAATGGGAAGAGACTGTCTAGGAAGGAGTACGGCAGAAAGGGATCTAGGGGTTATAGTGGACCACAAGCTAATTATGAGTCAACAATGTGATACTGTTGCAAAAAAAAAAAAAAGCAACCGTGATTCTGGGATGCATTAACAGGTGTGTTGTGAGCAAGACACGAGAAGTCATTCTTCCGCTCTACTCTGCGCTAATTAGGAGTATTGTGTCCAGTTCTGGGCACCGCATTTCAAGAAATTGGAGAAGGTCCAGAGAAGAGCAACAAGAATGATTAAAGGTCTAGAGAACATGACGTATGAAGAAAGGCTGAAAGAATTGGGTTTGTTTAGTTTGGAAAAGAGAAGACTGAGAGGGGACATGATAGCAGTTTTCAGGTATCTAAAAGGGTGTCATAAGGAGGAGGGAGAAAACTTGTTCACCTTAGCCTCTAAGGATAGAACAAGAAACAATGAGCTTAAACTGCAGCAAAGGAGGTTTAGGTTGGACATTAGGAAAAACTTCCTAACTGTCAGGGTGGTTAAACCTAGGGAGGTTGTGGAATCTCCATCTCTGGAGATATTTAAAAGTAGGTTAGATAAATATCTATCAGGGATGGTCTAGACAGTATTTGGTCCTGCCATGAGGGCAGGGGACTGGACTCGATGACCTCTCAAGGTCCCTTCCAGTCCTAGAATCTATGAATCTATGAATTGTGTTTCTAGGCACATTCCAACAGGAAATTACTTTAGGTAACAAATAGAATTTATCTTTAACATTAATTGAACATATCACATGAAGGTAGCTTTGTCCATTTTTTAGTGACTACAAGCAATACCTTTGATATAAAAGTCACTGTCGTGTGAAAACTAATTATTTCTTCTATTTGCTTGTTGGCTTGTAATATTATGTACTCGGAAATAGTATGAAGTTTCTAAAACACAGCTGAGCTCTCAGGTTATTGCAGTATGTCAGTAGCTCAGATCCTAAAACTTATATTGATCTTTTATTTATGGTAGTTAGTACTTGCTTAAGCAACATTCCCATTAGAATAAAATATGGTCTTTGTTACTTTGCTTAGAATTTCTCTGGATTTTTACTGGTGGAACAGGATTAGATGCAATGTCTTTTCTTCAATTAAAATATACTGCTTGAATATTGAAATGAACTGCAGATTAGCACAGTATATTTGTGAAAATAAATATAATGGTTCTACTTGATCTCAATATAAACAAAATCAGTCCGCTTCTACTGTAGGATTTGTTGGTTCTGTTTCTTTAAACTGGCAGGTAGTGTACACATGTTGATTCCTATAGACCAGTGGTTCTCAAACTTTTTTTCCCACGGACCACTTGAAAATTGCTGAGGGTCTCAGCAGACCACTTAATGATCTTTCCAAATGTTGTTTGTATTGTTAGCTAAGTATTGTAAAGCACTTTGGATAAAAGTGCTATATAAAAAAAACCCTTAATAATAATTAAAGTTTTTTGTTTCTACAAATAAAAGCACACAACTCGTATTTTAATATCAATTGTCTTACCTTTCGAATGCAATGGATGTGCCCTCTCTCTCCCGCCACGGCAGCCCCTGAGCTGGAGCTGGGAAGGAGGGCCATCTCTCCCTGGCAGCCAGAGCCCTGGAGCTGGAGAAGGTTACCTCTTTCTCTGGCTGCCACAGCCCTGCATGTCCCAAATTCCCCCCACTCCCTCTTCTCACCCCACTTCCCCCTTCTACCTACCCCTTATTCCCCCCCAAAGCCACCACCTCACCTTACATGTGCATCTTCTCCAGGGTCCACACACCTAATTAATGGAGCCATACCTGCATGGCTCGACTAATTAGGTGGGTGGCCCTTCATTCTCTTGTGTGTGGCTACCCAGGTGTGAACCTTAGAGGGAACTATCCATGGACCACCTGAATGGAGCTTTCAGACCACTGGTGGTCTGCGGACCACAGTTTGAGAACCTCTGCATATAGACTATTGTCATCCATATTCTTTGCCCGCTCGATAAAAGGGATCCTGATGGGAGTGGTACTAATTTGGAGTGCAAATTTGTATATGTTACAGCTGTTAGGCCCTATTGGGGCTGAAAGTTGGGAAACTGAGAGTCACATTTAGGCTTAATCAATTTTTGTCTTTATTTAATGTAATTTCCGACAAAAGTATTATATCTGTAGTATCTGTACATACATTGGCAGACAAATAATAGTAGATGAGATGGAACTGGTAAATGAGCCTAAGTTACCATCTTCCATGATAATTGTTTCCCTTCCTGATCTCCTAGTCTGATCCTTCAATCCTGTCCTTCATTTTCGGGTCTGGTGTTTCTCCAGTTTGGGCCCATGTTATACAATTCTACATTACAGATTACTTAATCTTTATCCAGTTGACTTTTAACACATCCGCCCTTTCAATTTTGGGTAACCCATACATTTCACATGCACAAACTTTTGTTACTCAACTTCTATTTTTTCCTGCTGGCTTTCCAGTTTCTGGGTCATGTCATTTTATGTTACCCTGCCCTGGGTCTTCCTAGAAAAAGGGGGCTTTTATTTATCATTCCATGTTTATGTATCACTACATCTTCCAATACAACGCGTTACCTTTGTTCTGTCAGCAATATCATTTTAAGCAGATTAGCAATTCAATGTAAAAGAAGAATTGGCAAAACCACACTTATGCTGGCAAGGACTTGGCCTAAGTGTTACCTCTTCCGTACTCATTCGCTATCCATAATTATAAATAATTAAAATATAGCTGTCAAAGCTTGCAATCTTACCATTAACAATTTTTCATTTATATTTCAATGTTTATAAATCAGTAGTTGTTATCTTGTGCTACCTTTTTAATCTATTAGAAAAAAGAGGGGGAATTACGGAAAACATGATGATTCTTTAATGTCAGCATTTCTTATCTTCTCTGAGCATGGGGTTTTTCATTCAAAGACCAGCTTTGTTTGTGAATCATTATAAAAAAACTTCATTAGAAGTTTTCCTGTGAATGCATGTTGCGGAGTGTCTCAGGTTGGGGACCTTGATATTTAGTTGCTTTTAATAGTACCCGGGAGCCCTGATCTCGCAATTATAGAACTACTCACAATATGTGAAGGTAGGCATGTGTAAGTCTTTGCAGGGTCAAGGCCAGAGTAGGTATAACTTTGGGGAAAAATAAGCATTATTATAAATCTTTTAAAAAATAAAAAATAAGCTTTAAAAGACAGTTCTCATTACAACATATACTTTGGGGAAACTAGATTATATTAGAAGAATTCAACAGGAACAAGAATTCTTAGTATACAGGGTATACTTGTTTTGAATCTTTGACATGAAAGAAAAGTCTGGAAGCCAAATTAGTATCAACTGGATTACAAATTTGCCAAGAACAAGAAGAGACTCTAACATTAAAGAATTACATTTACTATTAATGCCACCTGTAAATCTCTGTATTATACTTCCTGAAGATTTTGATGGAATAAATGGTGCATATATTTATCAATATAACTTTCCCCCTATATAACGTGTTGAAATAATTTGTGCATGTACTACCAAAATATGGAATTGAAGAAAATACATTGTGGGGAATGAAAAAAGAAAAGGAGGAGAATTATCCATATATTGAGTATAATCTAAGAATTGGTTGCATTTAGAAAAGTTATATTTCACACTGGTTGCTTGGAATATCCTTTATTCAGTGTTTTTAACATACAAAAATAATTAGTGATGATGAATGTCAACTCTTAGATTTCTCCCCCAAGAAGATGATGTGGAAAATACTTAGTTCAAAGTTTTGAATCTTTAAATAGTCTCAACAGGAAGTAGGCATAATGGTGGTCGGCAGGTGTGTTAAATGACAGTTTTCTTTCTGTGAAGATGAATGAGGAGCTCCTTTCAGTGGTGCTTCAGGGAATTCCTTTCTTATTTGTCTTTGAGAAAGGTCTTTTAAGACCTATTCACTATTTTGTTTCCCTTTTCACCTGTTTGGATTTTTATTTTATAAATGTTGCTTGTGGCAAGGTCCATCAAGGTCTTAAAATCTCTTGAGCTTCTTTTTGTTTTGTGCTGTGTTTTTTTGGTGGTTTCTCCTGTTTTTTTTTCTCTTGTTTCTCATGCAAAACACAGGTGGCTTCAAAAGATCCCTAGATGTGATCACAGGATGATAATTGTTTGGTTTGCTTTGGAGAAGACCTCCTTCTCAAGGAAATTCTCAAGCCTTCCCAGACTTACTGAAAATCAACATTAACTATTCAGTACGCTCCCTACCCAGCTCTTTTAAAGCTCTTGAATGCAAGTTATCTGGACCTGCTGATTTTAAAATGTTTAATTTTAATTGCTGCTGTTTAACATTCACCTAAGTTGCTATTGGAACAGAAAGTGATTCATCATTATATGATCTGTGTAGAAATATTTATCGAACACTTCTGCCTCCTCTACATTACTGTTGATAATTCTAACATTTCCAAATGGACCAATACCATTATTAGGGTTCTTTTTGTTCCTAATAAACTTTTAAACATTTCTTATCCTTAACTCTGCAGGCCACAGATTTTCCCTTGTATCCTTTTGCCTCACTTATCAATTTTCTTCTTTTCCTAGCTTCTGATTTATATTCATCACTATCAACTTCTCCTTTCTTCTATTTGTTATTTATTATTTTATTTTTTATAGATGTCTTCATTTCTAAGACAGGTTGATTTTTCTAACTAATATGGACTTCTTTCTCAGTTGTGGGATTATGGTCATTTGGACATCTTGTAAAATGTTCATAAACTATTCCCCGGCCCCTAACTGCCCCCCGGGATCCCACCCCCTTATCCAACCCCCCGTCCCCTGACTTCCCTCCTGATCCCTAACCACTTCCACGCCCCCTGATAGGCCCCCCCGGGACTCCCACTACCAATCCTCCCTGTCCCCCATCCCTTGACCACCCCCCTAGAACCTCCACCCCATCCAACCGCCCCGGCCTCCCTGACCTGCTCCACAGAACCCCCTTCTCCTTTACCCAACCCTCCCACTCCCTGCCCCCTTGCCAGGAGCAGGAGCTCGCAGCCGCGACACCCAGCCAGAGCCAGCTGCACTCCCTACGCTGCCCAGCGGGAGCGGCGGGCCAGAGCATGGCCTGGCTGCGGGGGAGGCGGAACAGTGGGGGAGGGGCCAGGGACCAGTGTCCCCGGCCGGGAGCTCAGAGGCCTGGCAGGACGGTCCCGCGGGCTGGATATGGCCTGCGGGCAATAGTTTGCCCACGTCTGATCTATATCTGTATCTATTTATTTATTTATATTTTGCTGGTTTGGACTTTATAAAAAAGTGATCACATCATGACCACTTGTATCTAAGCTATCACTCATTTTTAGTTTTGTGATCAGCTCCTCTCTATCTGTTGTATGAGGTCTAATATAGAATTCTCCCATGTTAGGAAAGTGTAATATATAATGTTTAGAAATTCTGACAATGTTTAATATGGGCAGTATGAGACCGCTAGCATATGTCATTTGGACTGACAAGTGATCAAGCAGCTTTCTTCCTACATGTTATAGATAGGTACTTAAGGAATAGGACCATAGTTGGTCCTGTTCCTTGGTGAGATTTGGTGGTGTGTTGCAGACACCAGCTAAGACCCAGTCTTGTGCTTTATCTGTTAGGATATTATTTCATAAGCATTCAAGAGTATTTTCTTCTGGGTAGTCCATGACTCAGAAACTAGTATTACCACTTTTGTCACAGGGCCACTCCTGTTCCCCTTTGCCTACTCAATCCTTACTCAATAGGTAATAATAATTGATTTTAATATTCCAATCATGCAAATCATTTTACCAGGCTTCAGTAATACCAATTAGATCAAATTTATGCTCTTAAATGAGCAATTGCAGTTCCTCTTGTTTGTTATCTAGGCTTCTTGCATTGGTGTATAAGTAATTAAAGAATTGCTGTTGTTTCTTGATTAATTTTGCTTTCAGCATTTTGATTTTGTGCTAAATGATTTAGGTACGGTATGTATGTGTGTTTTGTGCTCATTTGTTCCTCTTTTCATGCTCTCATTTTGTTTTTAGTTTAACATCCTCCTGACAACTACAAAAATATTTTGACTAGGTCCTTGGACCCTGATCCATCTGCTTTGGTAGTGCACAGTGGTAAAGAAAGCCAATGGCCAATTGGGGACTCTTTCCAAAATAGTAGAGCCTCTGAGTGGCATAGAATAATGCCAGTTCTTCACCGCCAATGTAGGGGACAAGGTGTTAGAAGGGGAGTGACCAGAGTGCTGATGTGCTCTAGTGATGTACAGTGGGCATATCAGCCCTTTGGGCCCATAGCTAGTTGGCATAGTTGAGAGCAGTCCTGGGGCTATTCTAAAGTACAAAAGGGACAGGTACAATCTAGAAATGATCTCCAGGCTCAGTGGATTTCAAATGGCTCTCTTTCCTCTGCTGGTCCCAGAACATGTAAGGCACTATTGAGAATTTATCTTTACCTGGTTATCATTAAGCAACTTTTTAATTTATTATTTCAGGCCATAATTTTCTCATACATGACGAAGAGTAAATTGCTTAATCATTCTGGTAAAAGCTCTCTTCTCCATCAACAGCTATAACAGTGTAATAGGGGAAATATTCCCCACACTGGTAATGAAAAAATGTGCCTTGCCCCGCTATGCCTGCAGCAAACCTCAGGTATGGAGAAGGACATTTAAAGGAGGAGATCTAGCTCAGTTCAAGGCTGACCAGAAAGGAAATCAGAGCTCTGCTTCTCTTGTTAGGAGAGAAGCTGGGTCAAAGCCCATGTTAGAAGGGATGGCTGGGCCCTGGGGGATCAGTAAAAGCTGGCTGTTTGGAGACAAGTCCTGAATAGAAGGACGCGATCCCACTGAAGGTTTGTCACATGACCCTGTTTTGACTTGGGTTTTTTTGTTCCTGATTCCTTTTGGACCTTAACACCCTGGAAATGGTAAGACTGACGTGCTTTGGCTGGAGGGCCA
This sequence comes from Mauremys mutica, assembly GCF_020497125.1. Taxonomy (NCBI): domain Eukaryota; kingdom Metazoa; phylum Chordata; order Testudines; family Geoemydidae; genus Mauremys; species Mauremys mutica. Next base: position 31,257,322 of record NC_059076.1, on the reverse strand, counting down.
AAGCCCCACTACCTTGGACAGCAGTCAACCAGCACAGCCTGACAGCTGAGTGAGTCGTGTTCTGACAGACCACAGGGGAACACTGCAGAGGCAACCGAGTCACACTCTGAAATTCTAGCACCTAGAAAAAAATTAAAAACAAAGAAAAAACAAAACAGAAAAACTAAGAAAACAAGCCCCCTATTCATTTGATTACAAGCAGGGTAAAAACACTTCTCTTCACTTTCATAATGTTGAGGTACATTACCTTTTTGCAGGTCAGCTTGCAAAATCCAATCTTTATGCAAAATTCTGTGATTTCACAGATTCTCTCACACACAGTTTTGTGCAGAAGTACCATGGCAGCCATTTTGAAAAGTTTTTAGTTATGGAAAGGCAAAGAGGAATACAGCGCAGCAGATGCAGATTCACATTAGATCAGAGATGGAGATATCCCTATATTGAGGTCTTAAATGGGACTTCTGAGTTGCATACAAAAGATGAATTTCCATAGGAAGTCATAGACAAGACACAGTGTTTTTGTTAAAACAGTTGGAGCAGTGACATGGGAGTCTTGTTTGTTTGTTTGTTTGTTTGTTTTTTAAACAAAAGGAAATAATATCCTCTTTGAATAAAGCTCAGGACAGAGTCCAATCCTGTAAAGAACATTTTCTGTAGGAAAGTTATTAAATAATAAAATTGTGTTAAAATTAAATTATAGGAGAACATTTGGAATATATAAAAATAGCTCATTTTTGTTAGTGAAAATAAAAATTCAATCAGATTTGAGGACAATGTAAGTGATATAAAAGAGTTAGATAAAAGGTATCAGATATGTGTTTTAAACATAATTAAACAGCTAATTAACAAAATACAGATAATTCTTATATGAAGTTTATTTCATGCAAATTGCAATACTTAATGCAAGTGCATTTTAAATTTAAAACATCACAATTTCCTGCTTTTCTGTTTCTTATTGAAACATTTTGAGGCTCATTAGTGTGTCAGTGACTTGGCATAACTGTCTATGGTTGATTTAAAGTAATAAAAATTGATTTCCAGAGCATGCTAAGTGATGTCAGTGGAGGTTATCAGAATACATTATGTGTGTATCTGACTCTATAGCATCCCTTTTCCACATGCTCTGCAGAAATGACTGGAGATTAGAGACACTAAAGTCTGAACTTTTACTTACTGAAGCTTTTACATTTTAAATCTAGTTGAGGATCTGGAGATCCTAGTTTGACTAGGGGGAGGAAATGAAATATGTAGAGTCAGAAAATCAATCCAAAACTATTTTAATGACAGAAGAAAGATGATGAGTTTCTGGCACACAGTCTGCAACTGCTGCATCAAGCTCCTCGCCTTTCCAACTCTTTGTTCCCATCCAATCTTTCTCTCACTACTCCACTGAAACTGCACTTACTAAAAATCTCCAAGACTTCTTGATTAAATATCAGTGCCCCTATTCTGTCCTTATCCTCTGTGATTATTCAGCTGCTTTTAACAGTTTGAGTAGGCCATTCTTAACATCTTTTTTCTATCTTAATTTTCATGACACTGAAATCAATGTGGGTCTTTCCATTGATTTCACTAGGCTTTGGATTGGGCCCTAGATCCTGTCCACATTCTTCTCCTGCCTCGCTGATCATTTCTTTATTGTTGCTGGTGGTCAGTCCTCTTTGATAGAATCATAGGACTGGAAGGGACCTCAAGAGGTCATCTAGCCCAGTTCCTTGCACTCATGGCAGGACTATCTAGACCATCCCTGACAGGTGTTTGTCTAACCTGTAATTAAAAATTCCACAACCCCCTAGGCAATTTATTCCAGTGCTTAACCATCCTCACAGTCCCACTCCTTTTGTCCGTCTGCAACCCTCTCCCTAGGTGATCTTTCCTTCTATGATTTCAACTGCAGTCTTGACACTGAGTCACAAATCTATCTCACTGTACCTGACCTGTCTACTTCGGTTCAGGCAGGTGTTTCTGATATTGTCTCATGAAATTACACTGAATATGGCAAAACTGATCTTCTTTCCTCTCCTGTTCTGTTGTTATTGACAGCATCACCATTCTGTCATTTAATTAGGCCACCTACAACTCTGCTCTCTCTCTAGACCCATGCACCCAGACCATGTTCAAATCTTGCTGCTTCTTTCTTCATAGAATCTTTAATATTTTGCCTTTTCTCTCAGTCCATGCCAGTAAAACTCTTATTCCTTATCAGTACTATGGCGTCGTTCTCCTTTGGCTTTCCTGACATGTTGACTCTCATCAAGTACACTCACCGTACTTTGTCTAGAATATTGTTCCTGGCCTGTCACTCTGAAATGGTATACTTGTGCAAGAGAATGAGGGGAATAAGAAGGAGAGTTTGTGTGTGTGTGAGAGAGATTAAAGTAGCCAGAATTTACTTGTGAATCTGGTCATACAAGTTAAATAGATAATAATTTAGATATTATATATCATCAAATTATTAGGAAAATCACATTGTATAAACGCTCACATATAAACTACTTTAAGCAGGAGTACATATCAATAACTTAAGGTTAGAAACATTCCAAAAACAAGCATTACACAATTAGGAAATTCAGAGTTAAGGTTAATAGAAATCTAAACATGTTTAGGTGTAGAAATGCACACTTAAGGCACCCAAGCAGCCTTAACTCTGACCTGTTATGACATAATATGCCTTTAAAAATCAGTTTACCTTCGGACCACAGACATGAAAAATCTCTTAATCAGAATTATATGGTTATTCCGTGACATCACTACATGGCATAGGGATGACAATAACAGTTGAGGGCACTCAGAATGTTGCAGGAAGTATTCAGTACCTTGCAGATCAGTCTGTTTTCAAGTTTTGGTAAAACCTGGGATGTGTGTGATTTTTATGTGAGGAAAATAAGAAAACTAAAGGGGCCAATTCTGCTCCCATTGAAGTCAATGGGAGTTTTGCATTATGTTGAGTCATAGCATAGCCTAGCTTTGGCATATATATTATAGTTACAGATTTTACAGAAGTTAGTTTATTTTCCCCTTACTGAATGAAGACAAAGAACTAAAGGAAACAAACTACAGTTACACTGTGATAGATGTAAAACATGGCTTAGGTAGAGTACATGGGAACTTTGGTCTGTTGATATAGTTTTTCAGCCATATTAAGAGAGCCACATATATAGCTGATTAATCATGTCTACTTACATACATTATGTAATATTAAATTTACAGTTACCATTGATAGCAAAGATACTGTGCACTTTAAACTAATAAATTAGTACAAAAAATTATAGTACTGTAAGAGCAAATCCCAAAGCAAAAAACTAGTGTTTACTTTTAAAAAATAATTTAATATGCTGTTTCCAAAACAAAAAAAAATCCTTTTATTATTTCATAATAGTTTGTAGTAGGAACATATGGTTATCAACCTACACAGTCGCAATAAAAATAAATCAAAACAAAATGCTGTAGTTTTTTCTTCTAAGGATCTGATCATTGCGTCTACCTTTATTTACTTAGTAAACTTGCTTTCCTGCAAAATAAACCAATCAATAATTTTTTTTAAAATCTAAATAAAATAAATTACAGCACTGAAAACTGATTTTGTGAACAATAATCTGTAAAATAATAATGGACATTTAAACAGCGTTTCAAATCATGAGTTTGTTCTTAGAAGCAATAAATTATTCTATTTTATGATAAAAACCTAATTTGTCTATAAATGATTGCTTTATCACTTTGTACTAAAAAAGAAATGGAAATAATCCAATAATAATATAATTACAATGAAACATTTAAAATATTTACTAGGAAATGTATATTTGCAAATACAAGTTAAATTTTCTCATAGTTACACAGGAATTACCCTACTAGACAGGTTTCAGAGTAGCAGCCGTGTTAGTCTGTATCCGCAAAAAGAACAGGAGTACTTGTGGCACCTTAGACACTAACAAATTTATTTCAGCATAAGCTTTCATGGGTTACAGCTCACTTCTTCTATCTCTTACCGCCAAAATGAACAATTATGGAAGTCATGCTTTGTCGAGGAAGAATTTCTTCACCGCAGGTGATTCTACCAAGTATGTATGTATGTATGTATAAGTCACCTGTTAATAATGTATTAGGAACTTAAAAAAATCTATTTTCTTTCCCGGCACCCCAAACAACTCTGCTCTCATAAGGCTATATGCCATTTAAAGTCAAATCTTCACTTTGAATGTAGAAGATGTAATGTTAGAATGAGAGTGACTGTACTGATGTCTGTGGCAAACTTCTGAGTGTATTTCTGTTTCTAAAGCCTGAGCAATGTTTTTTCTGGATTGAGTAGAGTTATGAAAATGCTGGGTATTCTCTTTGAGAAAGCTGACTTCTTGGTGCTTACTAATAACACTCTGCCAACAGCTTTCAGCTAGCAGCTATGATATTTATAAAATTCCCTTCCCTTTATAATTTAATCACTGCTTGGAATTTATAATGGTAACCTAGTCCTATGCCTTCAACTTGTCAAAGCCTGAATGTGGAATGCAATCTCTGACAAAGACCCAAAATGAGGGGCACAAACCTCCCCCCCAAACCTGGAAACTTAAAATGTGAGATTCATTCCTGTAGTATAAATAAAGTTTTCTGTAAGCTTATTTTCATATTTTTTCTTATGTAAATAAATCTCTACAATAAAAGTGAAGGGAGAATGTGTGTGTTTGGAATGTAGGTAACTTTGGGAAATGAGCGATGTCCCCTGAAACAAGAGAGTATTCGAGAGGATTTCACCCAACTGTTACATCAGAATGACATGATCATGGTTTTCTTACTGTGGTTATTAGACATATTATAGAGAGGTTGTCAAGTACCAAAATTAGATTTTGTGAAAAAACCTCAAATTTATACAGAAGTTAATGTCAATAGAAACATTTTCCCATTATATTTTTGAAATGTTTCAATAGAAACAGCTCAATATTTAATGAAAAAAGTAGAAAGAGAAGGTAGAAAATATTACATACTGTAAGTATGCAAGAAATAAGAATAATAGCAAAAGAAAATGATGATTTACTACTTCACAGAGAGGGGGCAAAAAATAGCTGTTTGTGAGAAGGTCTGAAAGAGTTAATTACTTTGATTCAATCATCTTAAAATATGATTAATGGAATAAAAGTTCAAGACTGATAGGAACACATTAAAAATGAGGAAGGAACTGCTCATAGAATACCTAGATAGCTGTTTTTCAAAAGGGGAAAAGAAGAACTTTAGAGAATTACTCAGCAGTAAATATAACTTAAATACCTGTTAAATAGATTGCTATATATTTTTTTTTCATTCAAATGACTATGGTTTCTAGCCATTTGTGACTTACCCAGGGTACGTCTGGACTAATGAACAGCTGTGTCCCCTCAGTTTTCCAGTCTGGGGTGCCTTTTACACGGCTTCACTGTGAGACCTACCACTCCTGGTCTGCTCTCACACAGCCTCCAGTATGTAAGTTACTCCCAGTTATAGTATATGAGTGCTGCTGCCAGCCACTCTTGAATTACAATACATAACACCACCAGCAAATTTCCAGTCCCAGACTTTCCCCAGAAATGCATGTCTTGTACTGCCCAGATCTCTCCTGGACAATAAAAGCTCATATTAAGTCCATCATTTTATTAATAGAAAATAATATGCACAAATTCTGTTATCCCAAATGGAGTTTCCGAAATAGTTCTGTCCAAACACACTGGTTTAGATAAAACAATACAAGAAGTTTATTAACTACCAAAAGATAGATTTTATGTGAATATAATGAATGATAATAGGTTACAAGAAAAATAAAAGTAAAACACAACTAATGCCTGACGTAACAACGTAGAGTGAATTCAAAGTAACGATAATACCATAGAGAAGAATCTTATAACTTTACATACACTGTTGCCACACATATTTTAATACAACAATAATGATTAGAAAATTATGAGTTTTCAAATGATACCTCACAAGGCATAATTTGTATGAAATGTATCCTAATTAAGGCTGTGATTCTTTCATGGAGATCACGGAAGTCACAGCAGGGCTTCAGAAGTAGAGATTTAGTCAGGGGTATTTTTACCAAAAATATCCATGACTAAATGTTAGCCTTAATCATTATCCTGTGAAAGGGGTGAGCATAGGGGTACAGACCATCACAGCATTATACTACTAAAAATAAAAAATATTTTAAGAAGCTAGGCAAAATAGGATAAAGAATAAACAGTAATTAATCAAAAAGTAATCATTCCACAGTACAATGGTCAGTATTAAAATGTTGTTGCATTATTCATGGTGTTAATTACTTGCAAGTACTGAGTGTCAGCATTTTAATTTAATTTTTTTTATGAGACAGCAAGCTTAGTAGCTAAAGGAAATGGTTGACATATCTTGACATTAGTAAGACGTGTAATACAGTTTATGAGAACATCATGTGGAACTAAAGAAATGTCCATTAGATATAACTATTATAAAATAGATACACAAATTGCTAAAATAATAAGATGGAAATTACCACCATTGGTTCACTGTCAAGTCAGGAAGTGATGAGTGGTGTCCTATAATAGTCTATTTTGATTCTAAAGCTGTTCAGTATATTAATGGATTGGAGGATTAGGTGAGGCCTGCATGTTTCCTCTACTTCCATGAATAAAATGAAATGTTAACAGTAGTTCAATGCAGGGGAAGCAGGAAGTGCAATCTCCATATCATGTCCCTCACTTCCCAATCTTATATAAGCCCTCTAGAAATAAAGTATAAACTTGCTAAACTGGAGAAAAGGGCTAAAATCTATAAAATGAGTTTTTAAAAACCCAAATGTATAATGGTTCCTTTAGGAAAATCAAATAAATGGAGAATTACTAGGCAGATAAGGACCATAGAGATGGGAGTTGTTATGGAAGATTGAGTATAAGTCAACAGGGCAACACTCTGGCAACATAAGGCATATGATACGTTCATTTGTATTAAGGGAATATTATGTGTAAAACATGCAAGGTAATTATTCTGCTCCACTTGGCAGTGATTAATTAAGTCTCTGTTGGAATACTGTTCAGTTTAGAGTATCACATTTATAGAAAGACAAAGTGAAACTGGAGAGAATTAAGAAGTGAGCAGCTCATGAAAATTCAGAAGAAGAAAGCAAACATTCTGAAGAAAGCATGAAGTTGTTAAACAGCACATATAAATGGAAATAAAAGTAAATTTGATGTAATAGTTATGCCTAAATATGCTAGGAAAAGTAGAGGGACTAATTCTTTTTAGTCAGTGAGGACAGGACAAGTAGTCAAAGATGTTTCGCCTGGTGGTGTGCTGTGCAAGGAATCAAATCATCCCCAGGTATCCCCCAGGTATCCCCAAGGCATCTTCTGTAATACCTTCCTGTCCTGTGGAGGTTTCATGTTAGCTACAGCTTCAACCTCACTGTCATTTGGCCTGATTCCTTTGAGAGTATGCATGCCATGGAGTCATTAATTTGTAATGAAAGAGGTTCTGGAGCTCAAACAATTAGATGCCGGGGCTCAAGCAACTTTTTTACATTCCTAATGAATGAAGCAAGCCCAGAGGTGCCAGAGCAATGAACTGCTAAGCCTAGAGATGCCAGGGCTCAGCCCTGGCAAGCTCGGCACAAATTAAGCATTTGATTTCTTTTACCATGAACCAAATTTTATCTGGTTTAACCTTGATATTCTCAGTTTGAGCCCTTGCCATCATTTTATTCAGTATCTGATCATGTTCTGCCTGAGTTGAAACCACTATTATAATGTCATCTACTATTATATGGACACTTGCCATATCAGCAAATGTTTTATTTTTCGTTTGTTGAAACACTTCACCAAGAACATAAGAACAGCCTTGCTGGGCCAGATCAATGGTCCATCTAACCCCGTATCCTGTCTTCAGACTGACCAGTGCCCGATGCTTCAGAGGAAATGAACAGTACAGGGCAATTTCAAGTGATCCATTGCATGTTGTCCACTCCTAGCTTATGGCATTTGAAGGTTTAGGGATACCCAAAGCATTTGGTTCTGTCTCTGACCATCTTGGCTAATAGCCATTGATGAACCTATCCTCCATGAACTTACCTAATTCTTCAGCTACGCTTTTGGTCTTCACAACATCACCTGACAACAAGTTCCATAGGTTGACTGTGCATTGTGTGAAGAAGTAGTTCATTTTGTTTTAAGCCTGCTGCCTATTAATTTCATGGGGTGACCCCTAGGTCTTGTGTTGTGTGACCTAGGGGCAAATAATACCTCTCTAGTCACTTTCTCCACACCATTCATAATTTTATAGACCTCTATCATATCCCCCTTTAATCATCTCTTTTCTAAATTGAACAGTCCCTGACTTTTTAAACACTAGATGACTTTATTCCAAAAGGTAGACTGAGAAACGTTTATCAGCCCCAGAGTGTACTGGAAGTGCACAGCTTAGACAACTCCTTATGTAAGGTCACTTTTCAATATCCATCTTTCTCATGTAGAATAGTGAATATGCTTTTATTAGCTAGTCAGTACTGAACACCTGCTGGTGTGAGGATGGAGTAAAATGCTCCTTCAGAATAGCCTTATTAAGATCTCTAGAATCCAAACAAATCCTAATCTTACCATTTGTCTTCCCAATTATGATCAACCTATTAATCCATGGAGTGGATGTATTCATTTTGGCTATAATCCTTTCCTCTTCTAACTGCTTGCTTTGAGTCTGTTGGTCATTGCAAAAGGCATATTTCTGCAACCGTGTATGGTAAGGGTGACTGATGGGTTCCTATATATGCAGTACTTCCCATGGAATCTCCTAGTTCCTTTTAAAAAATGCTGCAGCTTGGTGTGCAGTATACCTTTTCTGTGTATTAGGTTTAGCTGTGTGCAAGCTTCTTTGCCTAACAGAGGTGTTGAAGATGACTTCATGATGGAGAACTTGACAGTTGCTGCTATTAAGGTGACTCTCCTTCAGAGTCTATTCTGCATCTGTCTATACTATAAGGCAAGCACATCAGACTGCTTTTGACTGGATGGAACCGATCTTTTTCAAAAGGTGAACTGGTAAAACATTAGCTTCAGCCCCAGTACCAAGCTTGAACTTTGAAGGAATATTCCTTATATACTCTGTAGAATACCAATGTTCTGCTGAGTGCACTATAGGATTTCTATTACCCTACAATACTGTATCTACAAGAGATTGCTCACGTTCTGGTTTAGCCGGAGATTTGTCACTTTGTATTTTGGGTAAGTTTGGATAAGTTTGTCACTCTGCACATAGAAGAATAGTGATTTAATTTTCCACTTTGAGACATTTCTCCAAAGGCTGGGAAGACTATGGGCTGGTCTACACTACGGGGGGAAATCGATCTAAGATACGCAACTTCAGCTACGTTAATAACGTAGCTGAAGTCGAAGTATCTTAAATCGAATTACCTACCGTCCTCACTGCGTGGGATTAATGTCCACAGCTCCCCATGTCGACTCCGCTACCGCCGTTCGGGTTGGTGGAGTTTTGGAGTCGACAGGAGCTCATTCGGGGATCGATATATCGCGTCTAGATGAGACATGATATATCGATCCCCGAGAAATCGATTGCTACCCGCCGATACGGCGGGTAGTGAAGACGTACCCTATGAGTGGGGTGCATCTTATCACAGCATGTGCAATTTCTTTGTGTGAGCTACTGGTGTGTCTACTTTGTGACTCTCAGGTGGTTGGGCTCTGCTCATGTTGCTCTGATTACTCTTTTATGCAAGATTTGTATGAACTTGTCAGTGTGTGGCCCAAACATGATCTCTATTTGTATCGTTATAATTTGTGAGACTCTGCAAATGTCTATTTCTTTTTGCAAGCCTAAATCAGGGTCCTTCAGCAACCTTCTCTCTAGTCCTTTATCAGTAACAAGAAACACAATTTTGTGAGCATGCCATCTTCACTATTTCCAAACTTACAATTTCTTTCTTTTTGCTTATGATGTACTTGTATATCTGTTCTCCTAGGTGTGGGTGAGACCAGAATTGGTGGTATTCACATGCCATATATTCTTAGGGTTGCAATAGTTTCTCAGCATTGTTAAGACATCTAAGTGGGAGCATTTTCAGTGAACTGCTGGGTCAATATGTTATAAATGTCCACAGACTCCTCTCCCACTTTGTACAGTGAAATCACTGTTTTTATGTCCTCTTTGTTTTTATCTGCTCCTGAGGCTTTCATATAGATGCAAAAGTGTTGTTTCTTTCTACTCCAGTTCTCAGGCAGATTACTAGAAATATAAAGGTGTGGATGGCTTGCAACATTCCATGTTTGGATTTTTTTAAAATACAATTTTCTAATTTAACTGCTTTACTTTTTATTTCACTTTTGTGTTCTCACTGTACCTCAAAACTCTGTACTTTCTGTTTGCAATTCACAGAGCATCAAGAACCAGTATATTGACTGTGTGTAGTAGTTTGCACCATTTACTGATGCGCTGTGCTCCTGACAAAAACAGCCACTTCTTGCTTCATGCAGAATGTGGTAACTTTTGACACCATGTCATGCTTTCTAGCACAGTCAGGTAGCCTAGTGTATCTTCTGCATGCTGCAGTCTCTGTATTCCAGGAACAAGAGTGGACTACTTTTCCAAATTTGCGGAAGTTATTGTGTTTGCCAAACAAGTCAGCACATATTATTGCTAAACTGAGAGCTGTATTTGCAAGACATGGAGTTGTTAAAGAGTTAATGAGTGACTGTGTTCCATTTGCAATCGGAGACATGGGTAACTTTATAAGATCTTGGGGAATGAAACTTACTCATTCCGGTCTTGGATACCCACTGTTTAATGGAATGGCTGAAAGAACCTTTCAGCCAATAAAATCAGTGTTTCACAAAACTGCTGAATCAAGTAGAGATCTCAGCTTTGTGCTTTTGAAGTTGCGAAACACATCACTGATGGGTATGGACAGTTGGTGGTGGGGAGGATGTTGAAAACAACTCTTCCATCCTTACACGTGCTGCTGCCATCCAAAATACCTTGGAGGGCTTGCACCAGATTCAAATTGCTACAGAACTGACAGAAGAAATACAGACAGCTCAGCCACTATTTGTGTTCCATCCTCGATATCCAGTATACATGGAAAGAACACAAGTTTGATAACCAGCAAGAGTGGTAGCTACACATCCAGAGCCACAATCATATTACATCAAAACACGTACAGGAGAAAGGTACAAACTTAATAGAAAGCAACTAATACCTGACTATTCAATGCCAATAACAGATACACCACAGATATCTAAATCAGAAGACTCCCAGGAGCAGCAAATAACACCTTTTCTAGAAAATCAGCAATCAGAATTGACACCAACATTTTCTGAGACACTGGTTGGCTCAGTACAGTCAAAATAAATGCACAAGAAACGGACATCAGGTGCGCATACCAGCATGATACCAAAATTTGTCTGATAGTTTTTTACAGAACTACATGCAGAAGTTGACTGAGTCAGTGATAAAGATTGAGCTTCATCAGATTAAGTGTTAACAACCTGGCTTTGGACTGAGTGTTATTTATATTCTCACTTATATTCTGGTATTGCCCTTAGATGCTGATGTTGTTCAAAAAAATATGAGGAATCAGTCCCAAAGAGCTTGCAATCTAAAAAGACAAAAGATAAAGAAGTGTGGGAGAAGGAGATGCAATATGTAAACAAGGCAGTCAGGATAATGACTGGCACCTGTTTTATTAGTACAAAATGTTTTAGTTATAAAGATATAACCTTTGGTTATTTTTATTGTGTATATTTGTAGAGCGGGAGGCAGAGTTATGACTATTTCATTTTAAAAAAATATTTAATTACCCTTGTCCATTCCATTTTCTCCTAAAGGTCTCAGGAAGAACCTCCGCAGTTAGATGAAGACTGTTTAGGCATCCTTAAGAAACATAGTTTAATAAAGTTTTGATGCTTTGTTAGGCTAATTTGCTTTGAGCATTTTGTCAAGGTAGATACTATAAACATGAGAAGATGTTAGACAATTTATTCTGAACAGTTGAAATGGATATGCAAACTTTTGTTAATCTAATATTTAAATTAAGAAGTACTCTGTTACAAGAGGATATTATGTACCTTAAGTTGGTAGGTCCAACTAAATTTGATCTGATCCTATACTTCAGATATATCTAAGGTACTTTTGCATGACATGTTGCCTACCCTTCAGAAGATTATGTTCTAAATAATCTACCTAGAAAATTAAACCAATAAAAATGCCATGAGTAAAAGTTATAATGCTCTAAATGCTGAAGATATCTCATGATTCTATAATTACTGAACTGCGGAGAGAATAGATGTGAGAGAATAGATGTGATATCAGTTCTCAAACTTGTATTGTAGTCCTCCTGTCTCTGGGAAAAGACTTGCTGGTTCCAAAAGGGGTGATGTTTAGAGAATTTTTACTGTAGTAGAGTGGAACATAAACTTTTTGAATATGCTTCTCTGTTTATTTTATGTTGCTACATAATAAAAGCTACTAACGTATTTTGATATATTGTACACACTGAGAAATTTCTAACTGACTAGCTCAAATAACATCCAGCTGTGTAATAAATCAGTGGAGTTCATTCTTCTAACATTTTTCAAAATTTCAGCGAGAATGGTGGAAGCGAATAAGGACTCTGAAAAATTGATGTGAACCATAATATTTCAAATCTGCAACCTTGCCATAACTTAAATTTAAGTGTCATACATTCTACTGTTAAAACCATAGATACATTAAAAGATTCAGTAAAAATAAAAATGCATGGAAACATACGGATAGTAAGACAGATTCTTTTTCAAATGTTTACATATCTTCATTAGATTGTAGGTGTGTGCGTGTCACATGCACCAGTGTTGGCAAGTTTTCTCTAGCAATATCCTTAGGGGCAGCCCTACATGTCCCCTGGCTTCCTTGAGCTCCAAACTGAGTATATAAAGAGCAGAGCCGTCCCACATGTCCTTCAAACAGTAAAAATGAACCGTGGTCAGTAGTGAGAGCATTTCTGTGCTTTACAGCTTCTTTCTTCTGTGAACAAGGTTGCTTATAGTTAAATAATTTTATCTATCAGTACTCATTGCTTCGTCCTCTTTTCTTTTCTTTTCTTTTCTTTTCCAGATCCTGAGGGCCTGCAGGCCCTGCCTGGTACTGGGGGAGCCTGTGCCAAGGTCCCCTAGTTTTAAATCCTGCTTAGGCTGTCATAAGCTGGTGACTGTTAGTGACATTCTCTCTTGCTCTTCAAAGTACTTGGGTCAGGTTCATGTAAGAGACAGACATCCAGTCTGCCATTGCTTGAAATCCATAATGAAGACACAGAGAGAAGAGCATCTTAGATATATTTTCATGGATGCTGCTCTTCGCCCATATCAGAATCCTTCAGTGGTCATAAGGGAGCTCATCAGCCACTCCTAGGAGTGCCACCCTGGTCTTGCCAACAGACAGAGATGTAGGAGATCCCCTTCACTGGGGTGCTCCTCCTCGAGGTATAAGAACTTGGACCACTCCAAGCATCTGAAGTGTAAGAAAAAGATGACATTGGCTTCTTCAAAGTCTTTCTTACAGGACTCCTCTGCAGCAGAAGGCCAATCTGGTACTGAAGGTAGAGCATGCCTTTTAGCTTGCCACTCCATGGTACCGGGTCACAGTGACTCTCACAGGGCTGAACCATTGACCCTGCTACCTATTCCAGGACTATTGAGACTGGCTACCTTGTTGGTGATGGAAGTAGATTCATCATTGCTGATTATGGCATGGCAACCATCCATTTAGATGTTTACCACCCCAGAGGCCTAAACAGCTGTGGTGAACCTATTGTATGTTTCACTAATGCCATTGTCACTGATTCAGGGTAAAGGTCCTGTACTGGCATGGTTACGTGTGTCATGCTCATCAGCACCGCTATTAGGGTCTGTTATGGCCCCATGTGTCTGAGAGCCACATTCATCAGCCTCCTCAATGATGTCTAGGCCCCTGGTACCAACTTCACCTCACCTCATGGCTCCAATCTCCAGGAAGGGTTTGATGCTGCCTCCTGTACTACAGTCTTGACGTGAATTCCAGTCTTGGTCTCTGAGGACTCCTTCTGGTACTGCACCAAATTGGGCTTTGTTGTATTTTTACTACTTGTCAGTCTGAGGTGGGTTCTTGGGTCTCCTGTTCTTGCTCTCTCAGAAGATGCTCTGTCAAAGCACATCCAGAGATTGGGAAGCCTGGTCTGGGCACAACTGGTTCCCCTCTGATACTGTACCAGCCTCATGCCTTTAGAGCTTTAGGGAACAGTTCCAGTCTGTCTTGATGGAAGAGTGTCTAGTTTCTTGATCAGCTTTTCAGGCATAAGCAACATATTTCATAGAGCAGTAGTTACAAGAAGGTGAGGAACCATCTCTTAATGGCATATTTAACCTCGGAATCTGTGAATGGTAAAATTTTCAAAGATGTCTATGTTATTTAGGGTCCTTAAATTCTACTGACTTCATAAATTACTTAGATAGCTTTGGAAAATGGGACATAGGCACTTTTGAAAATTTTACCCAAAATTTTTTAGAGCCTGATCCAAAGCCCAGTGATGTTAATGGAAAAGCTCCCATAAACTTCAGTAGGCATTGGATCAGACCCTCAGATTGTCAATATCTGATCCTTCACTCTTTGTGGTTAGGGTAGATAGACATTTGCAATGGGAGATAGAAAAGCAAGCAGAATGGTATTTACTACTTCTATTACTTCTTTTTAAAGTTATGAGTGAATTTAGTGTTTATGAAGGACTAGCAGCCTTACCCAGACGTAGTTCAGGTTCATGCTGTGCAACTGAATGAGCTGGACATCTGAGGATACAGTTGACATGTGGATCCACAGTGGTACAGAGATAACATAATCCTTTTGGTTCCTGACATAGATGGTGTGACCAGAATCCTACCAGAAAATCCTCAGATGCCAGAAAGGCTGCTTTGAGGGGCTTTGGCAGCTAGTATAATTCAGGCAGCCGCAAGAGTCTGCTCCAAACCATGTCTGAAGCTGTTCCAGTCTGTGGCCGGCAGTAGGGTTGGGAACCCACAAATGGCTCCTTCGTGCCTCCCTCCCACCTCAGCTGAGCTCAGTGCTTATTAGGCACATCTGAGAATCTGACGCTTTGAATTTGCACCCCATTAAAATGAATGCCCCTAAAATATTTCAGTGTTTGCAGAACAAAAATGACAATAGTGCTTTGATTTACAGAAAAAAGGATGTCTTTGCTACTAAGAGGGTTACACAATTTTTTTTAAAGAAAAAGCTTTTAGATTCTAAACAGTACAGTGAAATGTAAACAGAAACTTCATATTTCACAGGTTTTCTGTGCTCATAGAGATCTATTTTTCTCTAAAATTACCATCTGCTAGTGACATCTTGCACCATGTATTGTTTCTGATTATGCTAGTTATAAAATATTAGTTTTAAATTTAGGGAAAAAGCTTTATTCCAGGACATAGAAATATTTGTTGCCCTTATTTTAAATTATTTATATATTATATATATGAAATTAAACTGCATGATGCATATCGTCTTCTGAAAAATCATTGCACTGCAATAGGAATTTTACTAGATAATAATTGTGTGTGATAAATGGGAAAAGAAAGAAAAGTGGACAGGGGAGCCCCTTTTAAGTGCAGAGCCAGCCCCCAGAAGAGAAGAATGGTCCTCTAATTTTATAACATAAAACCAAGAGAAACCTGTCTTACATGTGTCTATTGTCATCCTGGCCATTTTTCATGTCTGGAGTATTTCTTTTCCTCACCCTTCATCTGTCTGTCTTTATAGATGACATGTTCTTTCAGGTATAGATTGTGTCTTCCTGAATGTTTGGAAATTTCTTTGAACATTTGGGGTGCTTCGATAATATAAATAGTAATATCAGTTTCTCATACACAAAATGCAAACCCACACTTTCTGTGTGAATTACTTTTATCTTAAACCAACGAAACAAAAAAGAATACAAGAGAGAGCGAGAGAGCATGCACAGCATGTATCATAGATTGGCAGCTGCTTCTGCAGACAACAGAGACCTAGAAAATTAATGGAGCAGTACATAGAAGCCAAAATCATAAATTACATATCTACATAGGCCTAAGCAAAAGAGTTGTATATGTGTTTCCCTATGCTAGTATTATGTTCTATTTATTACAACAAAAATTAAATAAAATCCCTAAACATAGGGATGTAAGGGATATGTATTGCATCCCTATGTCTGGGTGTTTTGTTTAATTTGTATTGATATAAATAGAACAATAACATAATAGGGAAGCAGTTGGACCTGAACATAAAAGGTGTGTATGTAGCTATGTAACTATTTAAAAATGAAACTCAAATGATATTTCATTGTTTTTGTAGATGTTCAGTTTGCTTTGTTATTGTCTTGTATTTCATTTTGCTTTATAAAGATTTGCTTGAAGTTCTGTCTGTTTGCTGGATTTGAACCCATTAACTTCAGCAGCTTGTAGGAGGTGGTGGCAGATTTTTGCCTTTTGCCCTTATATGAAGAAGACCACAGAGTGACATTTTGAGTTTTGTTCCAGGGTAGCAGAATGGGTAAATAAGCCTCTGTACCTGAATGATACATCAGGGCCACTCTTTCTCCAAAAAAATTTGTCTGGGCTTGAGAGCTTTTAATTAAGATTGAGATACCCTTCTTCCCACCCTAGTTTACCTCATACTGGCAGCTGTTTTGAGCTAGCCAAGCAGTTTTGCTATTGGCTCTGCTTTCAGGATGTTATCCCAGTAATGACCTTGAATAAGACAACCCTATCAACTCCATAACTATCATTTCCTTTCTTACCCTTCCTGCCTTCAGATGACAGAAGGTAATGAGATGTTAAACTTGCTCCCTTACATAGTGAGGAAAAGTAAGTAAGTAAATAAAAAGAGTAGTATCCAAATATCCAAACTTACTCAATATCAGTTCACTATGGAAAATGGATCATTGCAATTAAAGTACCCAGTAAAATGCTGGACACTCGTGCTGCATCTAATTTCCCATGAAATCTGGTTATAATTTCATATTAGGTTATATTTGGCACATATGGCTTCAGTAGTAGAAAAATCATTATAAAAAAGAAAACAATTATTTGTCCCAGCTGTTTGTTCTACTCTTATCCTGTGAGGCAGTGTGATCTGCCTCCTTGAGGACTGGACTGGAACTGAGGAGACCTGAGTTCTATTTCCAGCTGTATTGAAAGCCTGGTGGGTAACCTTAGGCAGGTCACTTCATATATCTGTGCCTCCTTTTCCCCACCTCTACAATGGTGATAATGATACCTCCTTTGTAAAGCACTTTGAGATCTATGGATGAAGTGTACTATAGAAGAGCTAAGTATTTTGAGACTATTATTATTAAACATTTTAGGAATCCTTAAGGTTTTTAGTTTTTATTTATATTTTTAATTCTTAAGGGATCACATAGAGGGAGTGAATGGAGGAGCACAATTGAATTCCCACATTACAGGAATTTTAGGGGAACAATGTGACTGTGTTTGTTGCATCAGTTTGTAGTGCCAAGTAGCTAACAGAGGATAGTGGATCATTTGAACGTCTTTTCCCCGATTCATTAAGCTAAGGAAGTGCTGTGTCTGAGAAATCTGACATACAAGCAGCCTACATAAACCTGAAATTATTCTCTGAGATATGACAAGCTGATTTCTTCATTGCACTTTGACTCCTTCGAGAATACAAGTATGTTGGATCTAGGGTTGTCATAAATCTGAATATAGAGAAATTTAGGGTCACACCAGTGCCATGCTCAGATATTCATCTAGTGCAATTCAAGGTCATTCAACCTGGTTACAAGTTAGTAAAATAATCCTGGATGCTTGGGTTCATCGTTGAAGGCTCCTGGATCAATTTCTTCTTGAAGAATCTGTGAGCAAGTAAACCTACCGTACAGCCATAAGGATTAGGAGCTGATTACTGACTTGTCTTAGCTATCAACAATTGATCAAGAGACTCATCTTTTTGTTTCTGACATTCATGTTTTCCACCAAAAACAGAAATCTGGAATAAGAGTGAAGGAGGCTGGAGTTTCCTTGAAGGACTAGTCTTGAAGAGGACAGAAAACTCCACCAACCTTGGGTGCTGGCATACTCTAGCACTGTAGAGAGCAGATGGGAAATGATTTGTTTTGCTTGTCAAAATTGTTCATCCAAACCAGCTGTCTCCTGAAGGAGGCTGATCAGTTGAGTGCTGTGAGCCACTAGGAAGAACACCTTCCTAAAAACAACTCCTGCCTCCTCATCTTCTGTACAGTTAGGCAGGAAAGCAATAAAAATATCTGCTATCCAGTTAATTTTGACAGTATTTACTCATGATGTATGGAGGGCCCTACACGAGGGCAGGTCCCTGACATGTGGACAAAGTTGATTGCCTGCCTGGGTTTATGAAAGTCAATGACAAAGTGGTCATTTATTAATCCCTTCCTGGGCAGGTGGGAGAATGAGTGTCACCCCAGCAGAATGATGCTTATGTTTAATTTCTGCTCAGGAAACCATTTCTTAACATTGAAGACTTAGCCAATTGGTGACCTGTTTTCAGTCTCCTTTTTTCGGGCAGCTGATTAAGAAGATTGTCTAAGAAGACCCGCCCGCAGTCACTGCTCCTGCCCCATGCTGGGCAAGGAGGCAGCCCCATCCCCCACCCTCAGTGAGGCTACAGTCAGGGGCAACAGCAGGGGAGGAGGCGCACGCAGCACCCACCACGGGAGAGGCGAGGGAGATTCCTGGACCTAAAAGGGGGTCTAGGAGCACATGCAGTGACAGTGGTGGGGGTGAGTGTGCTGCTGGGGGGCGGGGCAGGGAAGGGGGGCCCCTCCCCCAGAGCTTGCCGCTGCCGGCAGGGAAAGGTCTGGGGGGGAGTCCTCCTCTTTGGCCTCTGTCCTGGAGCAGCCTGCCTGCACCCGAAACTCATCCCCAGCCCTGCCTCACCCCAGAGCCAACACCCCCAGCCAGAGCTTTCACCCCCCCCACTGCACCCTTAAGCATCTACCCTAGCCCTGAGCCCCTCCAACACCACAAACCCATCATCTCCAGACCCAGCCAGAGCCCTCATCTCCCTGCACTCCAACCCTCTGCCCTAGCCCTGAGCCTCTCCAACACCCCAAACCCTTCATTCCCAGCCCCAGCCAGAGCCCTCACACACCCCTGCACCCCAACCCTTTGCCCCAGCCCTGAGCCCCCTCCAATACCACAAACCCCTCAACCCCAGCCCCAGCCAGAGCCTCATCCCCCTGCACCCTAACCATCTGCCCCAACCCTGATCCCCCTCCTGCATCATGAACCCCTCATCCCCAGTCCCACCCCACAGACCTCACCCCACACCCCAACCCTCTGCCATAGCCCTGAGCCCCCTCCTGCATCATGAACCCCTCATCCCCAGTCCCACCCCTGCACCCCTTCCCTCCCGCAAACTCCCTCCCAGTGCCTGCATCCCTCCTCCACCCCAGACCTCCTCCCCCACCCAAACTCCTTCCCAGAGCCTTGGGCAGGTTGGGGGTGGAGTTTTTGGGGGGCTATAGGCCCTTTGGGCAACGTGATTTTTTTTGAGAGATTTTCTAGACTTGCTTACTTTCTGTACAGTTCTCAGACTCCTCAGGGAATGGGCTATTAAAGGTAACACATTAATTTATTACTTTATTATTAATTTGTTATTCGTTATTTATTGATTTGTATTTAAAATGATTGTTTTGACTAAATGTTGACAGGTGTCATCTTTACTGAAAATAGAGTAAAGATGATGCTTTGATTATTGTATGTTAGCATTAGTCAACAGTGCAGCTTGCAATTATTACAGATTTCTGTGCATGAAATAAGAGGTGACTTTCAGTAAAAGTTGGCAAATTCTGATTTATTTTCTCATTATTTGATGTTTGTTTATTGTATACTTTTTGTTTGTTTACATTTTGCAGGTATTAAGCTGATATAGGGAAAAATCTGTTGTTTTATATATTAAATTACTACACAGTTACAATTTTAGGAATGAGGGCTGATGCAGGAACAGAAGTTTAACTTTCATTAATTTTGTCTATTACAAGAGCAGAGGCTTAACTATAACTATTTTACAGTAAACAAAATAGCTAAATTTCCCAGGTGGATAGGGGCTTGGGTCAGTCATTTTTCTATCATGAGACTATCTGGTACTTTTGTGAATGACAAGAAGATGGTAATTGGAGCATGCACTACATTTGGTAGATTTAAACTTTTCTAGGTGAAGATGATGAGCAAGTTCCAGAGCCAAGGAACTCTCAAGGAAAATGTCTTGCTAGAAGCGCATCTTTTTTATTCTAACTGCGGGTGTAACGGTATGGCAAAGGGGGAGAAGCAGCCAGCCCAGGTTGGCAGGACCCAGGCCAATTAGGGCTACATAGGTCAAAAGTACAACCTTAAACTCAACCCAGACGCTAATAGACAGCCAGTAACAATCCTGAACCACTGTTGTAGTGAACTCCTGGGAAGATTCACCCTAAAGAGGCATCTATATTTTGCACTGGCTTCAGCTCTTGAATGGGGTTAAAGTGTAGCCTGATGCAGGTGTCCGGTAATTCTGCTGACTGTCTTGCCTTTCTTAAAGTGAATAAAGGACACACTGGAGACTTTGCAGTGTGCTCAGTGTATGTACATGAAAACTTCTGCCGCTTTCCACAATATTTCTCTTAGTGGGGTTTTCATATGTTCTAAGGTTACCCTTTTCTGCCACGTCTAGGGGTCCTTTCATTCTTATGTTGTTTCTTCTGCCCTGTTCTCCAAGGGCCAGTTTCTGCCTACCTCCAATGACTTCAGTGATCTATTCATGGAGAAATGTTTTGCCCAGTGTGAGTAAGGATTGCAGAATCTGGCCTTAATCATCTATTTTTAATTCCATCTTAAGGTTCTTGCTTTTAACCATATATATCAATTAGCATATCTGAATATTCATTTAGGGTTGCCTTGACTTCAGTCACTCAGCATGTTTGTCTGCATCTTTTATTAATTCCTTGAAGGAGGTTTACATCCCAATTTTCACTGACTTTTATTTCAAACAATAATTCTCTAATGTATGCCTTTGTGGCAGGCACATTCCAGTCTTTTGCCATCGTATGTTGTTTGCAGTTGGATTATTGGCCTATAGGAGCTCTGCAATGAATCAAGCTGCTTCTCTTTAACATCTTGTAAAGAAATTCTTAATTTCAGAATTGCATTTCTGTGCAGGCATCTAGGATTTGGGAATCTCCAGACATTTGTTAGTTGGGTTATCAGTCTCCTGGGTCTCTAAGTCATTTTAAACTGGCATACGTATAGACTGTGGCAGTGGAGCTCCATTAGAGCTTGATCCTGCAAAGTACTGAACACTCTGGTCTAGATCCAAAAATGCAAGTGAGTAGTTTCTTTAAAGACTCTTAAAGCATGTGTTTAAGTGCCTTAATTGGGTCAGGGTTAGAGTGTTCAGCACCTTTCAGGGTCAAGCCCTTCATGGATAGTCATCTTGCCAGATTGATTTCTCTCTCCTATGTGGAATTTAGTAGATTAAAAATCCATTGGGTAGAGACACGGGGGAAAAAAAGACAAAATTAGGAGACACAGGCCCCTATTCCTGCATCTTCTGGGTTTTACAGACCTTTTTGGTTTGTTTCCCAGGTTGGAAGGATCAGAGAGACCACTGTTCCTGCCACTTTTGGACTTCAGCAGCCCAGCTAATGGATTTTTATCAACAAATGTTACTTCTTAATAACTTCTTCTGTATGTCCACAAAGAAAAAAATCAAACAAATTTAGGCTATGTTCTGAATGCCCCTAAACGATAAAATAGGTATTCAGCACATAGTTTTCATTCAGTCTGTGAAATCCAGACCTGCTATGGATCACCAGTTCCCACTTGATGGTGTTCCCCTACCATACTTTCTACTGTTAGTGTATCACTCTCACTGAATCACTTTAGATTTTGGCTCCTGTTTATATGGGTAGATTAAATCCCATTTCTCTCGTATAATAGTGTATGATTTTAAAAAGTCTGAAAAAAAATTGTCGTATTATAATGTATGACAAAACCAGGCAGTGTACTGCAAGCAAAACCAATTGATCATACCCTTATAAATTGGCTCCATGTTTCTGTTGTGGATATGATGTCATCAGCAGAGTACATGTTGTACATTACACCAAGTGGGAGCTGGTCTTCAAGGAAAAAAAACAAAGAAAGATCTATTTTGAAATATAAATGACCCTCTTCATCTGGTTAGTTGAGGAACAGGATATTCAGCACATTAACAGTACACAATATATAGGGCTAGATTCTGTGTTGCAGCCAACAGTCAGCACAGGAGGTACAGGTGATGAGGAAAGGGAAATGTAGCTTTGAATTCCCTTACTGCAGCCCCTTCAATGGCTGCCACATCAGCGTCTCCCAGCCCATAAAGGCTTTTGGCTGCTCCTCCTCCCACCTCTGGCATGCTCCCTACTCTGAGAGTAAAGAAGGGGGACAACATAAGGCCACATATGCTGCATAGGGCTGGTCCTGCATCTGACGAATTCTCCTCTTGGCTATTATGACTACTTTACAGCCCCTATGTGTTCCTGGGACAACACACAGGGGCCAGAATTTGGTCCCTTTTTAAGGTTACTTTTGAAGAGAGTGCTAGAATCATAGGCTAGCTTTAATGGGAAGCAGTCCTAAAGTGAAGTCACCTATAGCAGTTGGCAACTCCAGTTATTATAAATCCTGATTAAAAGATTCAGAAATTCTGTAGTAGTTGTTATTGTCTACAATGTGAAATCTTTGCTTACTTCATCATAAGTAAAATGGGTGGGGGGGAGGGAGGAAGGAACCCAAACTGCCAAAGAGTAACTTTTTAATATGATGTGAAATATTTGTCAAGGAGATATATGTATTTCAAGTCAATCTAAAACATTTTTGACAACTCTAAAATTGTATTCACTACAAGGGTAGAAAATGGTATTATACAAAATCGTAACATCATAGCAGTGTATGATAAGAGATTATAGTTGTACTGTGAGTCATTTTGTTTCATTGTAAATGAAATTCAGTATATAGTATAGCCTTCTGAACTGTATTTTCCAGTCAAGTTATTTTTAAGGATTAAATTAAATTCATTGCAGGGTACATGCATTCACAGATTGCAGCAGTTCTTATCTGTTTGAAATACACTGTGAAAAAAGTCATGGTATAAGAAAAAGTTCAAAAGACAGTTTTCTACCTCATTGCTCCTTTTCATAACAGTTCTCATACTTCAACTACAAAATTTTACTTGAATACAAATTGAAGTGAACCTATGTCAGAAAAGAAATAACAAAATCATACAGGGGAACTATGCTGTGCTGTTTGCAAGTGGGGGTATATGTTGTACCATTATGATTACTTAGAGATCAGGCAAAAGGTTCTGGTGTTTGAGTAATAGGTACATTTAAAGTGCTATGAATGCATAGTGGTTTATTTCCATAAATCTTTTCCGGTATGAGAGCTTTACATGCTTTTTAAGTAGCAGCCTCAGAAATGACCACATAGCTCACCCTTCAGAGGACAATAGCAACAGATAAGGAGTCCCATGGGGTTCTGGGAAGGTGGGCAGGCACAAGCCTGCCCAAGGCTAAAGGACCCTCCCCCAGCCTATGGGGAGGATCCAAAGAGCCTTGAAACTCAAGTAATTATGGGGGACAATGGAAAAAAATAACAAGGATGAGTGTGAAGTTCAAAGGGTCAAAAATAGGGAACCCAAAGAGGATACAGAGCAGAGAACCCTGGACACCACCCACTGCTCCTCAAAGGTGTCAACGGAGCCAGCGGACAACACCCAGAGGAACTCTGCCCGGATGCGTGAACGGAGGGAGGATTGGAAATAGGCCCCACAGTTGCACAGAACCCCCTCAGCCAACATCCTCTCCCTGGTGTTCTAGACGGCCACTTTGGCCATCGCTAGGAGGAAGTTGTTGAGGAGGTCCTGTGACTTTGTGGGGCCATGGGTAGGGTGTGCATATATAGGGAGGTTGGGGGGGGAAGTGCAGCCAAAAATATAAAAGGAGGTCCAGGAAAAGGGGCTTCAACCTGGTGCCCTCAAGGTAAACATGCACCAGCGTCTCCCTCATGCCACAGAAGAGACTGGCTTTGGGGACAGGAGTGAACTGGGTCAAATACATGCACATGCTCATGGCTCCATGGAGGAGCCACCAGCTGATATCTCTGGCAGGCCTCATGACTAGGGTGGAATATAGGTTGGCCCACTGGGGTTCCTCACCTTCGACAGATGATATTAGGTCCCACCATTTGGTATCGGGGCGGGACACAAGAGTGAGGAAATGGAGAGTATGGAGCACGAGCATGTACAGATGTGCCCTTGGGCAGGGATCAGGGTGTTGAGCCGGTGCCAGAGCATGGACAGATAAGGAATGTTGGGGTGAAAAACATGTCTGTCTGTTCTGTCCTGTCCTGGAGCCAAACAAAGGAAGCCATAAATGCTAAGCATTTATCTCACCATCAGTACTAAGGGAAGTAGAGATAAATGCAAATGCAGCTGCAGGGCTATCAACGAAACTTAAATAGCAAACTTCTGCTTCCCCTTGTAATGTGGACCTTGCTCTCCAGAGCCAGATTGGATTCTTAAATTAAAGTTTAGGTTAGTGATGTTAAGGGAGAGCTGTTTTAAGGCTTCTAAATTAGTTTCTTAAGAATTTGAGGCCTGTGTTCTACTTCTTGAGTGGCTGAAGGCACAAGACCTTGAGAAGCCCTCAGAGTGTGCACCACTAATCTACTAATGCAAATCCTGAAGCATCTTATTGCTATGATAGAGCCAAGGAGTACCATAGTAAACCACCTGGCATCCCTCAGTATTCCCCTTCTGATCTGGAAACGGAGAGCAGATTTGTGAATAATCCTTGACGTGATGCTCTGAAGGTACTGAAAATCAGCCTTTTTTTAATCTTAGGCAAGTTTCTGGAAACATAGTGCTTCATTAAAACTTATTTGCTTCCATATACCTTTCACTGAAGCTGGACAAACATTTTTATGAACAATCTGGATGTCAATGAAGATTTCACAAAGCCTTTTGTTATAGATTTTGAGTTTTGAGCTTTTTGGTTACTTGGTGAAAATCATATGGTAGAAATCACATATTTCCTTTCATTCCTTTTTTTGGCATTCTCACCATATGCCCTTTAAAGCTCCAATTTCTTGTTTGTCTGACTCTAACCAGCATTAACTCAGTATCTTCTAGTGTTCTTTCAGTTCTCTCAGTTTATGGGAGCCTTTGCTATTGCTAAATATTCCTTTTTATACTTTGTAGAGTTATAAAGGAAATGAGTGTGTGTGTGTAGGCATATGTAACCCACACACCTTCTGGGTGTGGTATTCTGTCCCATTTAGTGGCATTGAGACCACTTAGAGAGAGAGAAAACTAGTCTACTCTACAGCCTTAGGTAAGAGCCAGTTGGCTTTTAGCTCATCTGTTAGAGGCTCATGTACTAAGCTCCAGAGGTCTTTGGTTCTATCCTGCCCACTGCCGACGGGGACTGTCAGCATTACACATATTCCTGGCAGAGATCCCCAATTTACTAGGTTAGTAGGACTATTCTGTGGACACTCCTCAGTTATTACTGCCTGAAGAATTCTTATCTTTCCAGTACTTGAGACTTCTAAAACCTAATTTTATTTTAGCTTGTTTTACAATGGAAAAAAATCACAGGAATACTGTCTGGGAGACGCCTACACTTCCTTAGGCTCCCTAGTTCTGTCTGGAACTCCTTGTAAGTATCACAGACAAAGAACAAATCTGAAAAGAAAAAGACACATCTGTGGATAGCTTTAATGTTCTCATGATTCTTCTTATCATTGTAAATATTTTTTGCAGCTTCAGTGACTGGTGACAATAGTAGTGTACCTTTTTTTCTCCACAAACAACCAGCTAGAAAGATGCTACCTGATAGCTCACTGCAGACTTGAGCGTCTCCAGGACATCCAGATGCCTTGTCTGTGTCTACCTTCCTCCATGTTCTGTTCCAGAAAAGTTAATGTTATCATTTAATTCTTCTCAAACATAAGCTAAGCTTCTAATGTTAACTGTACCTAGCAGACTGTATCCCTCAGATGTTTTGGAAAGGTTGTCTGTCTGAAGTTTGGCTCATAGGGTTTCTTCATCTCTGAATTCAGTGGAAGGCTGCTTTCCTCCTGTGAAAACTGTCTTTCATTTGGTGAACAATTCCAAACAAAACTTAAATACATTTTGCTTTTCATTAAATTGATGAAAATGTGTTGTATGGAAGCATTAGGTGATTCTTCCTGTGGTTTACCAGTGATGCAAAATCTTTAGACAATTAAAGCTTCAAACTCTGGAATAGCCTATGAGCAGAGCTGCAAACTCTGAAAAGGGTCTATTACATTCTTACTTCTTACAATATTCACTTCCTTTACCTGCTGTTGGGATGCCTCAGTACTGTACCAGTTCAGTCTTTTAGGTACAGATTCTCACATGCTTAAATATGTGTAAAAATTACAAGTGCAAAATATTTGAATATATAATAATTGCCCAGTGATTTCTTTTGGATCAATCCTTTATGAGATCAGAACAAACATCATAGCCCTTGCAATCTCACTTTTCTTACCTATGCTTTCAGTGCCTATATTACTCATGTTGGCAAGTCATTGTACCTAGCTGTTTTGTAGGAGATGTATAGTTTCAGAAATAGCCTTCTAATTTCCCTTAAATGAATTAGCTTTTACTTTTCTACATAACTTTACTTCTTTTCCATGCTGTTGTATTGGCAACATCTTTAATATGTGTTCTAACTTTTTGAGAAGTGCATCTTAAATATAAATGCAAGATATCTTGATTTGTATACAAGTGGAGACATGCTACAGTGCAGTGCAGACAGTATAAACAATAGGCCAAATTAATGTGTGATAGAAGTCCCTTAAAGTCAATGTAGTTAATTCATGCGAGAGTTTGGCAGGTTGGCAAAATATAAATTCAGATTTAATAGTTTAGTAGTTCTTCGAGTGACGGCTGTTATGTATACTCTACTTGAGGTATGCATGCACTCCAGACGCCTGAGACTAGGAAGATTTTTCACTGATCCACACTTGCACCTTTCTCCTCCTTGTGCTCCAAACCAAGGGCATAAGGAGTAGTGTGGACCAAAGAAACCACAGTTTCTTTCTGTGGTCCGTGGTCTAAGATGGAACTTCTTCAGTGTCTGCAGCTTTAGCTAACATTTTTTTGTTTTCTGTGTAAATAGTTCAGCTTTGTCTGAGATAAGTTTTTTCATTAGCTAGAGTTAGTTTTAGGAACTCAGGCTCTGGAGCCCCTCCTCCCCCCTTGCCTCCCCTTATGGGATGCCTAGTATGCCCAATCCCAGGATTTAACATCTGCATGGTCTGCTCCCAGGCCTTCCTGATCAGTGACTATCATGACACTTGGGGAAGCATGCATCCCCTAAAGTGTAATATCTGTCAGTCCTTTCTTCACTGAACCCGTCAATCCTGTGAGTTCAGACTCAGAAGATTTGTGATGGATTGTTCGATGAGGTCACAGTCTAATCCTGGCCTGTCAGACCACTCTATACACTGGGCAGAGGCACCAAGAAATGTTCCCTTAAGCATGGTTTTCTCTGGCTCTGGGACTTCTGGGAGTGGAGGTAAGGACTCCAACAAATAGGACAGGTACGAGGAGGATATGGGTAAATACATCCACAAGAGCAAACATAAAAATCCCCCTCTAACTCCTCATCAAAGAAGAGGAATTCTTCACTGATTCCTTCTAACTCAGGTGTGAGACCCCACTCCCATGTACAAGTGTGTCTGGAGCTCAGCACTGAAAACTAAGAGTACTCTAAGACCAGCGGCTGCTGATGGAGCAGGACCCTACTTGGCATCAACATAAGAGAGAAGTGAGTGGATGCCTCCTACATTGATGATAATAACTCGCTTGGGGAAGGAGTCATTGGTACTGAGAACCACCACCCATCCAAAGCTGGCATTGCCAGCACCATCAAGGGCCAGAAGCCCTGTTTACCCACCAGCAACAAAGCATAGATACACTGTCCCAGAGGACCTTATGATCTATGAATACTCAGAATTGCTGGTGCTGTCAGATCTGAACCTAAGCCAAGAGGTCTCTACTCCATCCATTTGGCATTCTCCAGCACCGTTGATCACCTGAGGCAAGACCATCTCAAGTACCAGCAGCCCCTCCTTCCCCGGAGCACTGGGAGGACAGATGGCATGTGCCACAGCCTCCCCAGCCCCAGAGCGCTGGGAGGGTGGGTGGCACAGCCCCAGCTTGAGCCGGGGCCACCACACAGGGGGACTGGAGCTGCAGTGTGGGTGGGAAGGGGGGAGCCTGGGGGTGTAGCGTAGGCAGGACTGTGCCTGGCTGTTTATATTTCTAACAGCCTATTGAGCCAAACTCATCTCTGATGTAGCTCCATTGACTCTTGATGGAGGTCACCTTGGACAAATATGGTTCATTATGTCTTATGTAGTAACCAATTAGAAAATTAACCATACCTCCACAAGTAGAAAATGGGAAATGTTGAATGTCAGACTGGTTCAGCTACAGGTTAGTAATAAAGGAGTAGCAGTTCCAGATTAAATCCTTGGTCCATCAAGTCAGTTACCATTCAAGCCTTCTGTTAATAAGCTACTTCTAGACTAAATAATCAAGATTTTGCTATGTTTTGCCATATCCAAGTACATCTGCAATAATCTTTGTTGTAACTTCTTTGGAGATTTAACTCTTAACCATAATTTATCAATTCAACAATAACTCATTGAAATGGTGTCACTATAACATATTCTGTATTATTTTGCATCAAGTTTTTAATGCATCAAAGTACACTAGTTGCTCTATAAAGCTGCTGCTAATACCTGGGCAGATATCTTCACTGAGATATCGATGATGATTTAAAAGGTATTTTCCTCACAGCTCATCATTGTATATGAGAAGTTTTGAGTGTTCTTTATCCATGTAATAATACCCTACTTATCCAAAGATAAATTTCATCTGCTTTTATGATTCATCCTGATTGTCTAATGATCCCATATAGTTCGTGCGACCCAAAACAATTTTGTATCATCATCAAACTTATACCATCTCATTATCTGTTTACTTCTTCAAATCATTAATATGTCATATAACACTGTTTCCAGCACCAACCTTGGGGCAAGCCATTGTTAATCTCTATTAGGAGGAGCAGCCATATGCTCTTACTCTTTGTTTTCTATCACAAACCCCATTTTTAAATCCATGAGGTGACTTTCCTCTTGCCCAATGTTATTTATTTTCCTTTATTCCATATCACTCTAGAAAATGTGTGTGTGTCTGAGGTCTGATGATTCATCTATTTGAACATCTAGCAAAATGTTGTTACACATTAATTTTTTTCTTTCAGTGGAAAGAGATGTGTTGTATTTTTTTTCCAGGCAAACATTTATTACATATTGCTGTAACTTTGTAATCCTCATTTATTTCTCCTTCTACAAAACATTTTTTTAATCTAATATCAGGAAGCTCAGAGCAGATTCAGAGCTCTTGAAAGGCATGATTTATGTTTATAAAAACATATTTTGCAGAAGATTATCCTTTCTGTAGGGAATAAAAAGAAAAATAAATTAGCAAGAATTTTCTCAAAACTTACAGAAGTTATGCATGAAAAACTTCTGATACATTTTCCTTTTTGTTGTTTAGCAATGCTATTTACAACAATAAGAAAAAAAAGATTACTCACTCACACAAAGGTTGTTTTTGCTGCTTTGGTAGTATACTTATAACTGATTACATGAAATGACAGAATAAAAAGCACAATTCCTCTATCCTATGAGTTTTCTATGCTTTTTCTTTAATAAGATTTATGATAGATACGCTATCAGTTGAGTAATTACAGTTCCTTTCTAAAGTATATAGTAAAATGCAGCTGCAAGCATCCAGAAAAAACAAATTCAATATTTAATTTTGAAAAAATGTACATTATCAAAACAGAATGGCTTTCAGTCAGTCAGTGATAAAATATCTGAACAGAATTAAGTTGTTCACATACTTTTTGCGAAGTATGATTCTAATGACTTGTCTGCCTAAAATGAAGTGTAATCTAATGTGTAGGTTGTAGTTTTTAAATATGCAAATAAGGCAGTATACAGTACATGTAGCATATTTTAGGAATGCCAAAACAAAAGGGGTTTATTTATTTGGAGAGACCACAAACTTTTCACTTGTGAATACTGAGTTCTGTTAGAAGTGTGACTGGTAAATTGTTAAATACTTATCTTTTAGAAGCCTAATAGGATAGGTCCTTCGGTTAAAGTTAATAAGTACCTTGACATAAAGAAGAAAAGAACAAATTATTCTTATCAGCTTTGTTCATCTTTCATCAAAATGAAAGGAAAGAAAAGCCTTATTTTGAAAATGGATTGAGTGGGCTTTTCTAACCTAGGTTAAATTAGGGAAGGGATTTTTCTAACTACCCATAAGATCAGCTAAGTGTCACCAGTAAATCTGCTTCAGACTTCTAAATCAAACCCACTATTCAGGACTTATGCAGGAAGCTCCTTTCTGTTTAACTAATGAATTCTCTTACAGCATAAATCACTTTCTTTTATACTTGATTTCTACCGCTTGTGACCCTGGAGTTACACATTTAGGACTCAATCTTGCAAACACTACTGAATATAGTTCTTACAAATTTAAGTAGTCCTATTGAGATCAGCAGGTTATAATATGGGTAGAAGCACTCTGAGTGAGATTTTCAAAACCACTCAGCATTGACATACCTCTGTTCCTGTTTAAGGCATTGCTCTCAGTGGGAGGTGTTAAGGGACATCATAAAGGAATATCAGCAAGATGGCACAAGAAACCAAACAATGAACCTGAGACCACAGCAAGATCTGTGGCCACCCTGATGACAATGTGGAGAGCATCGTGGCTCCAAGTATCAGCCGGCCTGAGGAAGGTACAGGTCATGATTGAGGACTTTCCCTTCAAGGGCATGAAGCCTTTCAGTGAGTGGACAGATATGGCTCTGTACTCGTTAATAGACTCAAAGGTCACTGTGCACTCCATGTGTATTTACCTTCCAGACCTGTACTGCATAGACATAATATAACAGATCCCAGATCAGCTCTTGAACCCAGACCACTATTGTTTCATCTCACAGCTTGGATGTTGGTTGGCTGGGCACTACTGAAAGAGACTGGTTCAAAAAATTCTCATACAGAGGAAGACTTATTTCTCAACAGGGAAAAGATTGTCCAGATGGGCACCCCAGAACAATTGAGACTTATGGCAGCATCAATACCAAAGATCTTAAAAACAGGCAGGACTAGCACTGAACTCTCTCAAGATCCACCTACGAGCACACTCCATTAGTTACACTCAATCTTCTTACACCCACAATTCCTTAAAGGCTCTCTTCATAGTTAGAGACCTGGCTCCCTCCTGGAACCTCAGGGTCATTTTCCTGAAGCTCATGAAGTATCCCTTTGAACCCACTGTCAGAATGCTCCATGCACCACTTTACCCTTAAATCAGTCTTTCTGTTGGCCATCATCTCACCTCAGAGAGTCAAGTACTCCAGGTTCTTATGGCTGGACAGCCTTATATAGTATTTCATGGGGCAAGGTGGTGCTTGCACAGCACCCCAAATTCACACCCAAGATGGTCTCAGACTTTCACCTAAATTATTCGATTACCTTGCTAGTCTTCCCAAAGGCACACTCAATACTGAGAGAGAAGAAAGACACCTTTTGATGTATCCAGAGCTTTACTGTATTATTTTAATTGGAGAAAGTCCTTTTGGGCATCTGTCCATCTCTTTATGACCATTTCTGGTCCATCCAGACAGCAAGCCATTTCTTTGCAGAGAATTTCCAAGTGGATCACACAGTACACTACCACCTGCTATCAGCTTCCCACCTCTCTCTTTGAACATGCTCCACCAGAGCACAGGCTGCAGCAATCTGCTTTAGAAATGATCTGATCTTGGAGGGTATAAATCTGCTTCTTCCTTTATGCTCTCACAAGGGAGTACAAGTAAGCACAGGGCACATGCATTGCCCAGATGAACACTGCTGCTCACAAATTCCCGTGAGATGCATTCACAACTAGAGTGGAATCCACACTGTCTACAACATCTTGAACCACAGTTATTTTATGGTAAGTAACAGTTCTTTTTCAAAAACCTTTCCACTTAAAATGGATATATTAATACCTTAACTTATATATTTTTAAAAGGCAACAGGCCAGAGAAACCAGCCTATTTCTGGAATAGGAACTCTTATGGCAAAGATTTTTTTTCCTCTTAAGGCTATATGCAATTACAGTAACCTTCATTTTAGGGGCCTGATTGTATGAGGTGCTGAGCACTTCCCATGTGGTGCTGAGCTCCTCCAACTCCTTTTGACATCAGTAACAGATATATAACAAAAAAGAGGAAAAAATGGATCCAAAGGATTAATCTTGTGTGAAAGAAAATCTGTTTTCAAGTAGTTAATAAAATTAATCATGTGAATAAAGTTGCTCACATGCAGGGTTGACCTCTTTTATTTTTGTAGTAAAATTGGCAAATTGTGATTAGCAGCTAAGTAAAATGTAAAAAGTCTTTTTCACACTGTGCATGCTATTGTATTAGTAATTATTCCATCACATTGTTTACTAAATTCTGTGATTAAATAGTAATCCTAATATGACAGATGTGGTCGAAGAATATTTAGGAGGAAATATTTTCTCAAAAAAATATGTAGGTTAAATGGCAGAGGATGGCACAGAATAACTTTAGGTTGCTTTTTTAATCTATCATTGCTTACTTTTCATTTTCTCTCCTTGACTGTCCTCTCCTTTGATTTCATTCTTACTAGGGACTCTTTAATGCATACTTATGAGCACTATGACCCATTTTCTTCCAGTGTTATCTCCATTCTTGAATCCTTAGTCTTAGTCTGTGACTACTCCTAAGCATGCCCAAGACCATACTCTTGGTTATATTCTATTCTGTTCAGGTTCTGAGCACCTATTAGCAGCAACGTCCCTTTTCTATTCTCATACACCACCCACCCTTGTTATGTTAATGAATTCCCTCTGTCACTTATTTTCCTCATAACCTTACTGTGATAAATGAAGCTTCCTTTTATGGACTCCCAGTCAGATGTTAGCTATAAAATCCCTCTTGGTAGCTGTTCTCCACTTGCTTTACCTGTAAAGGGTTAAAAAGCCCATAGGTAAAAATAAGAGAATGGGCACAAAGAGCCAATAGGAGGGCTAGAACTTTTTTAAATTGGGAAAAAATCTTTCCCTTTGTATGTTTTGTTGTTGCTCTCCAGAGAGAGGAGACGCAGAGCAGGAAGCTTTAAGCCAGGTATGAAAAACCATCAGATCATACCTAGAGATTGCTTATCTGAAACCCCAGATATGTAAGTAAGTCAGGGAAGGTCTAGGAAGACACAATTAGGGTTATTTTTTTTATTTCTTACTGGCTTGTGGACTCCTCTGTGCTAACCCCCGGTGCTTTTGTTTTCCTTGTAACCTTTAAGCTGAACCTCAGGAGAGCTATCTTGATGCTAAATTCTTGTAATTGATTTTTTTTTTTGATCTAGCAGAAAGAATACATCTGGAACTTAGGCTTTCTTTCTTTCTTTCTTTCTTTCTTTCTTTCTTTCTTTCTTTCTTTCTTTCTTTCTTTCTTTCTTTCTTTCTTTCTTTCTTTCTTTCTAATAAAATTAACCTTTTGGCAACAGCTGATCTTCTTTGTTTTTCTTTTTCAGCTCTTCCCCGGTGTGTGTGTGTGTGTGTGTGTGTGTGTGTGTGTGTGTGTGTGTGTGTGTGTGTGTGTGTGTGTGTGTGTGTGTGTGTGTGTGTGTGTGTGAGAAAGGGCTTGAGGGTACCCCACAGGAAGGAATTCCCAAGTGTGCCTTTCTGGGTTCTCAAAAGGGTATTTTTTGCATTTGGGTGGTGGCAGCATCTACCCATCCAAGGTCGAGAGAAGCTGTAACCTTGGGAGTTTAATACAAGCCTGGAGTGGCCAGTATTAAGTTTTAGAATCCTTGCCAGTATTAAGCTTTAGAATTCTCAAAGTGCCAGAGTGGGGAATCAACCTTGACAGTTACCTTCTTCAATATGGTCTCAAGCACGTTCACCCCATAAAACTCTCCAGATTGATATGCTTTTTTGCTTCCCCATTTGCTAACAACCTTCTCACTCCCCAAAAGAAAAAGTCTTTGTATTTGATATCTACACCCTTTGCCCTGAGCTGTTTTTGCTTCACCAGAAAACACACTTTTGTCACGTAAGCTTCCCAAAGTACATGGATGAACTATAGACCATTAAAGGCACAAGTTATCTTGAAAAATAATGAATGGCACATGTTCCATCTCCATTCCCAGTGCATGAAGCCCTCAATGTTCTAAGGTTTTTTATCAACATTTTCTTTCTTTCCAACAGTGCTGGCAATCTTTGGTTTTTTCTCCCCTCAGATCCACCTCCTTTATGATACTTAGCATTTTTCTTTTCAGAGTGAATTGAAACATGTAATTAATTATTTAGAAAATCACCTCCTTCCTTCACCCTCTTCTCAGCTCTCCTGGTTCTTATCCTCTCTAACATTCTCTCTTTCTGGCTGTTGCCCCATGTCATTAGATTTAGTTTCTGACCCTCTGCCCTTTCCACTTCTAGCCTGATAATGCTAATTCTTGTTATTTTCCATATATGCTCGTTCATAAGCCAAATATTTTTGGTAAAAAAGTGACACATCAAAGAGTGGGGGTCGGCTTATAAACAGGTCTACACCAAAATTTGATGATTTTAAACTCTATGGACTCATTGAATTGAATATCTAATACATTGTCATTTTGTTTACCTGGAGTGTCTGCAGGCATGGAGCCCCACAGCTCCCTGTGGCTGCGGTTCACTGTTCCCAGCCAGTGGGAGCTGCGGGAAGTGGCACCACTTCCCACAGTTCCCATTGGCTGGGAACAGCGAACCACGGCCACGGAGCTGAGAGTCTCCATGTCTGCAGATGCTCCTGGTAAACAAAATGTCCCAACTCACCAGCAGCTTACCCTGACAGGCCGGGAGCCAAAGTTTGCCAACCCATTTATTGATGTCAATACTGCAGCCTTTTAAAGTTGCAAAGGCTTTGTTTAGTGGACTAGATTGGCTTGAAAG
The DNA here is from genome assembly GCF_020497125.1 of Mauremys mutica. Taxonomy (NCBI): domain Eukaryota; kingdom Metazoa; phylum Chordata; order Testudines; family Geoemydidae; genus Mauremys; species Mauremys mutica. The sequence continues at coordinate 31,222,213 of NC_059076.1, read as the reverse complement.
GAATACTAAAAGAGCAGTCCTGCAGATCTGCACAACATTTGACCCATGCATTTCACAAAATGCTATGCCTTACAAGCCAATCAGATAAATACAATGAACGATAATACTATAGCACTGGTGTCAGTCCACTACGGTGTAATTTGATCTCTTCATGCATTTCTACCAATGGACCTTATAAGTCTTGAGCCAATATGAAAATATAATGTGCAGAATCGATGGAATCCCTAATAAAATTGAAATAGCCTGTAATCCCCACAGACATGCCAATCTACAGGGCTGCTTTGAAATAAAAAAAGAACAATAATTATTTGACAGTGATAAAGCAGGTGACATTCCTATATAAAGTCCTACAAAATCTATAACTACAATAATAATAATCTATTTTCATGCTAGTATTTAAAATGAACAATGGTAAAATCAAAAGAAAAAGGTTTGCTTAACACGTAGCGTTCAAACTTAAAGTTGCTGAATATGCAGAAGCAAACAATAATTGCGCCGCTGCTCATTAATTCTGTGTCAATGAGACGCAAGTAAGAGAATGGCAAAAAAATAAAACACTAAAAGACATGCCAAGAAGCAAGAAAAAATGTCCAATGAGGTGCACATAATTTCCTGAGCTGGAGAAAGAACTCAATAGGGTTGTTGAATGTCAACAAAATGGATACATTGTCACTAGAACTGGAATTCGTCTGCATGCTCTGCAAATGTCAAAAGACGGCAAATACAAGTCAGTAAAGCTATCAATGTTTGTCACATCAGCGGGTTGGTGTACTCGCTTCATGAACCGTCATGGTCTCTGTCTTTGTCAGCTGCCGAGAGATCTGGAAGAAAAAATTGAATCCCATTGGCTGGGGACGGGCAAACTGAGGCCACTGGGAACTGAGGGGCTCCATGCCTGTGAACGCTCCAGGTAAACAAAATGTCCAGGCCTGCTAGTGGCTTACCCTAACGGGCCAGGAGCCAAAGTTTGCCAACCCCAGAAATATAGGGTCAGCTTATGAAAGGGTCATACAGTTTTTGCTATTTTTACCTATCCATCTTGGGGGGGGTCGGCTTATAAACAAACTGGCATTTTTATGTTCATAATACTCAAATATAAACTTTTGACATCTGTTTCCTCCTTCTTTTACATTTACTTTGCCTTCCTTGACTAAGTAAACATATGGGGCCTCATTCTCCACTGTGTTACTGTAGTTTTATGTCATGGTGTCTCCGTTGTCACTCCAGTGGCATTCCATCAGTGTAGAACTGGTGGAAAGCAGAGGAGAATCAGTCTCTCTTGGTTTTGTCTCAGTTAAATGTCTCAAAACCAGAAGTGATTCTCTTAGACAAAGAGATCACTCTCAAACACAATTCTGTCTCTTCTGCCATCTCCCTTAACTCAGACCTTATATTAACTTCCTCTGTGCGTAACCTTCATGTCATGTTTGACACTGAACTCTCCTCGAACGCTTTTTGTTTGGAAATCTGCCTATCGTTACTTTTTTTATACTGTCCATGTAAAAAACTGCCTTGCCTCAACCCCCTTTGAAATCCTCATTTGTGCTTAATCTTTTAAAATTGCAACTCTTGACTCTGTAGGGCTTCCCCAAATCCAGACTCCAGTGTGTACTGAAAGCTAATGACTGAGTTTTTCACATGGATAAAGGAAGGCAACCACATCGTCCCCAGTACAAAAGAACTCCACCAGACATCATTTCATTTCAGGATCCTGTTCATAAATGCCCTCCTTTTCCAGCCTGTTTCACTGACTTTGGACCTTATTCTTCTCTCTCATTTAAACATTTATAAATCCATGGGCATCAGCAGAGTTATACCAGTGTAAACTTTGTGAGATCAGAATTAGATCCATTGTCTGTCTATTACCATCTGCACTGCTTGTGCGTATCTTGAACTGGCTTTCTTCCCATCACTCCATACAGCCTTGGTATGTGGGTGCCACTCCACTGCAGCCTGTGTAGCCTTGAATAGCCTTCCTGTCATAGCTTTGTGTCATCTGCAAATTTGATCAGTACGCTCTTTATTCCTACATCCAGACCATTAATAAAGATATTAAATAAGACCAGACCCAGAACAGATCCCTGTCCACCTATTTCACTCTCCGTCTCATTAAAAATTGCAGCTGAAAACATTGCTTTTCACCTTGTCCTATACCTTTCTCTCTCTGCAATTATTATTTAACTTTTTAATTGCATCATTTAAAATAACTCTGAAAAGCTTTTTAAATAAAGAAACTGTACTAAAGAAAAGTATTGTATTTGTTTATTATATAATATATATGTTTATTAATATATTATAGAATCCTTTGACTTGAAAATTCTGTATTGCTACAGGTAGATAATGCTGTGTCTATGGGTAGTTGGCTTTTACATGCTGTTACATATGCTTGCTTACATTAATTATGGAATAATTTCAAAGTCAGTGCTAGACGTAACATCAAAATACATTTGCATTGTTATATCAAGTAAGGACATCATTGAAAGTGCAGCTTTACTTCCCACAATCAAACGATTACTGCAGGGAGGTTCAATACTGTCTGTAGTCTGAGGAAACAAGATGGCATTCTTTCTGAGAATAATTTAAATGTGAGATCAAAGCTTGTGAAACAAAGAATACAAGGATGTATATAAGTGATTTTTACTTTTTTGATAGAAATAACATTGGTGTTGTGGAATATATTAAAAAGAAAAGTAATAGACCGCATTATCAAAATGTGCATTTATAATGTATTGAAAGTGTGAATAATCTTTCTGAAGGCAGAAGAAATAGTTCACTTGTAAAAACTGGAAAAAGATGTATGTTGTATAGGCACTAGAGATAGAAGAACTCTAAGAAATTTTGATTTTGCAAAACTAAAAAACTTTAGACAAGTTCTTAAGATTTTGCAATACTTTTTCAACTTTTTAATTTTTTTCATAAATATTTAATATTATGTGCCCTCTGATATCATGGATAGTTTCATGTTAGGTCTCTGCATCTATTGCCTTTAATTTGCAAAGGATATTTAGAATGCAATTACATATTTGATACGCTTATTGGGAGTAGTAATATGATGTAATTGGCTCATTGGGATTTGATGACTCTAAAGCTACAATACAGTTACACATGGGAAACGTCTATGGATACTGAAAAACTTATAGTACATTATCACTGTAAATGTATGTTATTGTGGTTATGTGAAATATGGAAAATCTGTGGAATGAGGGAGATTGCCGGCTTTTAAAAGGGCACTATGGAGCAATTCTTTATTCTTTTTCCCCCTAAATTTATATGATTCATAGATTTTGAAGGCCAGAAGGGACCAACTGTGACTATCTAGTCTGCTCCCCTATATTAAACAGGCCCTAGGATTTCCCTGAACTAATTATTGCTTCAGCTCCTATAACTGGTTGAACGCTAGAGCATATTTTATAGAAAAACATGCAATGCTGATTTTAAAATTGCCAGTGATAGAGAATCCACCATAACCAATGTTACGTACCAGGGAGGCCGGGGGCCCTCCCAAGGTGCTCTGTAAGAACGAGGCCGACACACACACACTGTGAGTTATTGGCTTTAATGAAGGTAAAGTGACACATCTGCAACGGGGACCCCAAGCGTTGCTGTCACTGAGACGGGGACCCAGCGCCCTGTAGCTCGGCCTGGGGTGAAGTCCGAAAACAAACACAGAGCATGCTCATTTTATACAAACAGCAGCAAATCAGCTCATACATAATGCAATAGAAACTCTCCACCCTCCGGGGCTGCCCCCCTGGCCAACAGCCAGGGGCTTGCCACGCAGCAGTCCCAGCCGGTTACGGCAGGTTAAAACTAGCATGCCGTGTCCTACAATAACCGGAGGCTGAGAAAGCGGAACTGCCTAAGCTAAGCCGTAACAGAATCTTCCGTGGTTCCCTAGCCTCCTACACCTTTGTAGATTGTTCTGGTGGTTAATTATCCCCCAAGTTTTAAAAAAAATGCACTGTATTACTAGTCTGAATTTGTCTAGCTTCAACTTTCAGATTTTGGATTTTGTTATACCTTTGTCTGCTAGATTAAAAAGCCCTTTATTATCAAATTTCTATTTTCTGTGTGAGTATTTATAGGTTGTAATCAAATCACCATTTAATCTTTTCTCTTTTATAAACTAAATACATTGAGCTCTCTGCATCTTCCACTCCAAGCAGGGATGGATCCAGGCACCAGCATGCCAAGCGCGTGCTTGGGGCGGCAAGCCACTCAGGGCGCTCTGCCGGTCACTGCGAGGGCGGCAGGCAGGCTGCCTTCGGCGGCTTGCCTGCGGCGGGTCCGCTGGTCCCGCGGCGGTGGACCTCCCACAGGCATGCCGAAGCCGCGAGACCAGCGGACCTCCGCAGGCAAGCCACCGAAGGCAGCCTGCCTGCCGTGCTTGGGGCGGCAAAATGCCTAGAGCCGCCCCTGACTCCAAGGTATGTTTTCTAATCCTCCATCTTTCTTGTGTCTCTTCTTTGAACCCTCCACAATTTTTCAACATTCTTTTTTAATTGTGGATACCAGAACTGGACACTGTATTCCAGTAATGGTCACACCAGTGTCAGATAAAGAGGTAGTATATCTTTGCTAACCCTACTTCATATTCCCCTCTTTTTGCATCGAAGGGTCAAATTAGTTCTTCTATCCACAGTATCAAGAGCTCATGTTCAGCTTATTATCCACCATTCCCTCACCCCCAAGTCTTGCAGAATGACTGATTCCCTGGATAGAGTCATCCATTCTCTACATTCTTTGTTCTTAGATATATAATCATACATTTGACCCTATTGAAACATGCATTGTTTAACTGTGCTCAGCTTACTAAGCAATCCAGATCACTTTCTGTCAGTGACCTCTCCTCTTAATTATTTGCTGCTCCCACAATGTTTCTGTCATCTGCAAACTTTATCAGTAATTTTGTTTTCTTCTAGGTCATTGATAAAAGTTTTTAACAGTGTAGTACTGTAACTAATCCCTGTGATACCACACCAGCAACAGATCCACTTGAATGATGATTCCTTCTTTACAATTACACATTGAGACCTGTCAGTTAGACTGTTTTTAATCCATGTATGGTGTGCCATGTTGATTTTATATCATTTTCATTTTTTAATCAAAAAATTGTGCGGTACCAGATCAAATGACTTACAGAAGTGTAAGTACAGCACATCATCATTATTACCTTTATCAACCAAATCTGTAAGCTCTTCCCCAGACCAAAAAAAAAAATCTAGTTTGATAGGATCTATTTTCCATAAACCTCTGTTGATTGTCATTAAGTATTTTACATCCCTTAATGCTTTGTTAATAGAGTTCTGTATCAGCTGCTATTGTGCCTGGGATTGAAGTCAGACCTATGATTATTTATATCATCCTGTTTACCCTTTTTAAATTTTGGCACAACATTAACTTCCTTTCCATCCTCTGGAACTTCCCCTGTTTTCCAAGACTTATTGAAAATCAACATTAATGGGCCAGCGAAGTCATTGACTAACTCTTTTAAAACTCATATATTTTAAAAGAAGGAAGTTAACCAGACCTGCTGATTAAGATGTCTGACTTTAGTTGTTGCTATGTAATATCCTCCTTAGTTACTGTTGGAAAGTATTTAAACTTCATCATCATACCGTATGTATATATTATTTGGCTTTCCCCCCAAATACAGAACAGAAATATTCACTGAACACTTTTGCCTCTTATATGTTGTTATTGACTGTTCTATCATTTCCATGTAGTAATGGACCAATTCCATTGTTTGGGTTCCTTTTGTTTCTGAGACTTAAAAAAATCCTTATTATTATCCTTAACTCTGCAGGTCATAGGTGTCTCCTTGTGTCTTTTCTAGCTTATATTCATTGAGTATATTTAGTTTATAATCATGTGTATACATACACACACACACACTGTGGCAAGGCACCTTCTCAGTCTCCCCAGCCTCCGCTGCTTTTAGCCCTGGCGAGACAGGCTTAGGTAATCTGGTCCCTCTTGGGACACAGGGGAAGTTTGTTCCTTCTCTCTGCAAGTCCTTTTTAGCGTATTTTTCTCCCTTGTGGTAGAGAATACTGCCTCTCCTCCTGGTGAGGCTCACTGTCTTGCTGCTCCTAACCTCCTGGCAGCAGGGCTCCTTCTCTCTCTTCTCTTCCCCCTTCTTTTCCCCAAGGGGAGGGTTTAAAAAGGTCTCAGGCAGCCCTTAGTTGGAATCAGCTGATCCTAATGAACCTCAGGTAGCTCCCTTTCAGCTGATTCTAATTGATACTTTGGTAGCCCCTTCTCAGCTGAACCTGATTGACCTGTAGTTACCCCTCAGTTGATAGGGAGGAGGGCCTTTTAACCCTCTGAGACTGATTTCTATCCCTCCCTCGCAGCTGTCTGTCCTGAGTTTATCACAACACACACAGAGCCATATACTGCTGCTTTCACTTCCCCTCTAAGGCAGGCTGTTTGTTTTTTTTTTAAACCAGTAAAGACTTTTTTTTCTTGATTTGTGTCTTTAAGGGCATCCACTTAAATATTCTTAATCATTTCCCAATTATTCATAATTTTCCTGTTTAAACTCTTTGTGCCAGCTGATTTGGCTCATAATTGTTTTCAGCTTTGTGAAACTGGTCCTTTTAAAGCACCGAGTATATATATTACTAGTTGGGGCTTCATTCTGTTTATCCATAACAAATGTAATGAAGTTATGATCACTTGCACATAAGCAACCACTAATTTTTAATTTGGTGATCAGTTCCTTTTTATCTGTCAGGATGGTGTCCTAAGATACAATTCCTCAGTGTTGGATGCAACACTTTATGAGCTATGAAATTGTCACTTATAATTTTTGGAAATTCCAAGGACATTTCAGTATTGGTAGCATATGACTTTAATGAGATGCTTCAAAAGTAGATGCTCACTTGCTTAATTAGCTCCTAAAGTTTAGTGGAAGTCAAAACAAAAAACAAAACAAAAAAACCTCCCCCCCAAAGTCTAAATACCATAAGGATGGAAATGTACAAAATGTAATACTGTTGCAGAGAGTGAAACAACGTAATAGAATGTAAAGGTTAATTACTTTGCTGTGTTTTAAGATAAATGAAAGTTGTTAAGTGATAATCAGCAATGGCTAACACTTCAGTTACAAAGAGGCTCCTTGGTATTATCAATGACACAAACTACTCCAAAGCAATAATTCAGCATTATTGACTAGTACAGGTTAGAAGATCTCTTGACACAGTGTCCCGAAAAGAGTTATGCTTAAAAACAAAATTAAATGTAATCCTTAACTCTTTTTAAATCTGAATTGTCTTCATCGGTAAGGTCCCAATCCTGCAAAGACTTACATGCTTAAATTTATGCACACCAAGTAGTAGTAGAAATTAAAATGAAGGTTTTTAATGCAATAAATTCAGTACATCTAATGCAAATATTCTGCAGAAATACGACTTTCCCCTCACTCGGCACTTTTAGTGTGGGTGAGTTTCCATGACCCTCTACATTGGTCAGTATCATGGAGGAGCATCTAAATGACCAAAATTAGGCATAAATGGGCCATTGATGTACAAACTATTTTTTTTCTTTTATAGCTAATGAGCTGGAACAGTTAGGAATGACATTCTCTTAGTACAGCTATTATTATGCATTGTAATGAACAGATTTCTATTGTGTGACATTGATACTGTAACTTATCATCTTGCTCTTTAAGCATAATAGCGAAAAAATGCCTTATGATAATTGGAAAAAAACATTTAAAATCATTAACAGAATATATGTGTAGTTTGAAAATGACCAGAATGAAAATAGTAAGCTGAAATGGCTTTTACCAATCAAGATCCCAAACTGGGATTCTCTTGTAAGGCTTGACACAGAGCAGAGAGCAACATTCTTTACATTTCAGAGTGTTAGTCGTGTTAGTCTGTATCAGCAAAAAGAACGAGGAGTACTTGTGGCACCTTAGAGACTAACAAATTGAATTCCATGTTAGGCCTGGTCTACACTACGCGTTTAAACCGAATTTAGCAGCATTATACCAATTTAACCCTGCACCCGTCCACACAATGAGGCCCTTTATATCGATATAAAGGGCTCTTTAAACCGGTTTCTGTACTCCTCCCCGACGAGAGTAGTAGCGCTGAAATCGGTATTGCCATGTCGGATTAGGGTTAGTGTGGCCGCAAATCGACAGTATTGGCCTCCGGGAGCTATCCCACAGTGCACCATTGTGACCGCTCTGGAAAGCCATCTGAACTCGGATGCACTGGCCAGGTAGACAGGAAAAGCCCCGCGAACTTTTGAATTTCATTTTCTGTTTGCCCAGCGTGGAGCTCTGATCAGCGCGGGTGGCGATGCAGTCCCAAATCCAAAAAGAGCTCCAGGATGGACCTTACGGGAGATACTGGATCTGATCGCTGTATGGGGAGACAAATCTGTTCTATCAGAGCTCCATTACAGAAGACGAAATGACAGAGCATTTGAAAAAATCTCCAGGCTATGATAGACAAAGGCCACAGCAGGGACTCAGCACAGTGCTGCGTGAGAAGTGTAACGGAAAACCAAAGAATCAAATGGACGCTTGTGGAGGGAGGGAGGGGGGACTGAGGACTCCAGCTATCCCACAGTCCCCGCAGTCTCCGAAAAGCATTTGCGTTCTTGGCTGGGCTCCAAATGCCTGAAGGGTCAAAAACATTTTCCCGGGTGTTTCAGAGTGTATGTCGTCAATTTACACCTTCCCCACCCAAAAAAAAAAAGGGAAAAATCATTTCTCGCCTTTTTTCAATGTCACCCTATGTCTACTGCATGCTGCTTGTAGACGGGGTGCTGGAGCGCTAAACAGCAGCATCCTCTCCTCTCCCCTCCCCGGTGTCAGACAGTACAGTGCAGAAGGACTGGTATCCATCCTCGTCATGAGCCCATGAGTGCTCCTGGCTGGCCTCGGTGAGGTCAGCCGGGGGTGCCTGGGTAAAAATAGGAATGACTCCTGGTCATTCCCAGCAGATGGTACAGAACGGCTGGTAACCGTCCTCATCATAGCAACTGGGGGCTGAGCTCCATCAGCCCCCCCCCGTCATGTCTAAAGAAAAGATTCTGTACTGCCTGGACTATCATAGCAGCGGAAGGCTGGTCTCCTCTCCCCCGTTACCCTTTAATGTCCTGCCTGGACTATCATAGCAGCTGGAGGCTTTCTCCCCCTCATTTTATCTTACTAAAAAGTCTGTGTTTCTTATTCCTGCATTCTTTATTACTTCATCACACAAATGGGGGGACACTGCCACGGTAGCCCAGGAGGGTTGGGGGAGGAGGGAAGCAACGGGTGGGGTTGTTGCAGGGGCACCCCCTAGAATGGCATGCAGCTCATCATTTCTGCGGGATCTCTGGGTCTCTGACACGGAGCAGCTGTGCTCTCTGGTTCTCTAGTACACTTGCCCCATATTCTAGGCTGGACTGACTCTATTTTTAGACAAAACATAGGAAGGGAATGACCCAGGGAGTCATTCCCATTTTTGCCTATGTGCCCCTGGCCGACCTCAGCGAGGCCAGCCAGGAGCACCCATGATAGCAGCAGACAGTACAGAACGACTGATAACCATCATCTCATCGCCAATTTACAATGGCAGACGGTGCAATATGACTGGTAACCATCTCTGCTATCTTGCAAAGGCAAATGAATGCTGCTGTGTAGCAGTGCAGTACCGCGTCTGTCAGCAGCATCCAATACACATATGGTGACAGTGACAAAAGGCAAAACGGGCTCCATGATTGCCATGCTATGGCATCTGCAGGGCAATCCAGGGAAAAAGGGCGCGAAATGATTGTCTGCCGTTGCTTTCCCGGAGGAAGGATTGAGTGACGACATTTACGCAGAATCACCCGCGACACTGTTTTTGCATTGGGATCTCAACCCAGAATTCCAATGGGCAGGGGAGACTGTGGGAACTATGGGATAGCTACGGGATAGCTACCCACAGTGCAACACTCTGGAAATCGACACTAGCCTCGGTACATGGATGCACACCGCCGAATGAATGTGCTTAGTGTGGCCGCGTGCACTCGACTTTATACAATCTGTTTTACAAAACCGGTTTATGTAAAATCGGAATAATACCGTAGTGTAGACATACCCTTAGTTGTGTCATTGAAACCTGCAGGAGTAATCCTGCGGTGCAATCCTCAGTGGGAGTTTTGCCATTGACATAATTGGGTAGGATTTCACAGAATTGAGGTCTGGTCTACACTTGGGGGTGGGGGGGAATCGATCTAAGTTACGCAATTTCAGCTACATGAATAATGTAGCTGAAGTCGATGTACTTAGTTCTACTTACCACAGTGTCTTCACTGCGGTAAGTTGATGGCTGATGCTCTCCTGTCAACTCTGCCTGCGCCTCTCACCCTGGTGGAGTACCAGAGTCGATGGGAGAGTGCTTGGCGGTCAATTTATTGCCTCTAGACTAGATGTGATAAATTGACCACCGCTGGATCGATCACTGCCCCCAGGTCCTTGCAGATAAGTAAATGAGTGAATTGGTTTTAGATAAGTAAATGAGGGTGAATCGGGCCCCCTGAAGAGTATCTAAAGAGGACTGAAAGTCCACTGACCAGCCAATAGGGGAGATTAATTTTGGTTAATAAAATCATCTTTAAAGACTGGGGAAATTGTTGTGGTTTTTCTTTTATCTCAATTTGATTATTTTTATTTTCAGGGTTTTGGCCAAAATTTGCATCCTTGTTTTTGTTATTTATTGATTTGATTTGTTTAAATGTATAAAAGTACCAATCCAGGGGACACAGGTGCCTTTGCCATATGCTAAAAATACAATGTATGTTTAATTCATTCTTGATGATCTATCTGGTTGGGAGCAGCCTGTCCTAAAGTTCACAGATATTTTTCCTTTTAATACAACTGAACTTAATAAACAAATGCATCCCGTTAGCTTTCAAGAATACTACATAGCACATTATCCCTGATCTAATATTCTCTTGTAAAAGGAAGTAATAAAAAAGAAAGGGTTACTTTGAATAAATATGTACCCAGAGATGCACTCATGATTCCATAGAGGCCAGCAGCAACACTAAGGGAGGTCCTCACTCGTTTACTACTCCCTGTCATGTTCTCCATTGGCAGCTGCAGATCTAAGGCAGTTGCTCAAACAGATAAAACAATTGATTAATCTAAAAACTTTCTGATGCTGCCTCAAAGTTTCCATTCAAAGAATTTTTTGCAGCAATTCAGAGATTGTAGTTGGAATTAAAAACTTTAGATTTTAAAGTATACTTTTTTAATATAATGTCCAAACTTGAAAGTAGGATGCACCTAGTTGACTAGAGAAAAATAAGAGATTGAATTAGAAACAAAAAGAGAATAGTACTAAAATGATTCAAAAGGAAAACTTTCTTTCACTGAATGCTAGACATTTTTGAGATTCATGTTATAGTGCATAATAATCATGCTTTAGGTTTTCCTTAGTTATCTAAATGAGAAGATTTTTTGTTACCTTTGTGGATGTTTAAAATTCTTTCAATAATTTTGATTCTCTCTTATGGATATTAAAAATACTTTGGATACCACATAAAGATGTCTGTGTCAGATGTTTGATATTCTCCCACTATTATTCTTTCCTTTGTTGTGTCTAAAAATTAAGACACACTAATGAGTTAAGTATGAAGAAAAAAATATAAATATTCTTTATAAAAGCTAGTGGGTTCATCTATTGCTTGATCTGTCCAAAGCTACTGAAAATAATAATAATTTTTGCAGGCTGAGTTTCCTTTTTCAGATTTCTCTTTATTCTTTTCTTTCTCTTCCTTCTCAATCTCTTGTAACATAACAACTTTACCGAGTTCAAAAATGTATATATACTTTTATCATGATGATAGAAAGGTCCTTTTGGCTTCCCAGACTCTCACTGAATCTTACTTTTAAAATGGGGATAACATCACTGATCTGTCAATTGATTGGTTCCCAACTTTTGAAATAGTGTATGCATTGCATTTATTCTGTTTTGTACAACTATTGTCTAGTTGCTGTTTGATGTAATATTGTTGCTTTGTTATTTCTAGGTTCACATGCAGTCTTTTCTATTGGTGCAAAAGGTCAGCTTTTGTCTGTTTGTGTGTTTCATATTTAAGGCACCAATTCTGTATTTATTAGGGCTATCAAGCAATTAAAAATAATTGTGATTAAAAAAATTAATTGTGCAATTAATTGTGCTGTTAAACAATAATAATAGACCATTTATTTAAATATTTTTGTGTTTTCTACATTTTCAAATATATTGATTTAAATTACAACACAGAATACAAAGTGTACAGTGCTCACTTTATCTTTATTTTTATTACAAATATTTGCACTGTAAAAAACAAAATAAATAGTATTTTTCAATTCACCTAATACAAGTACTGTAGTGCAATCTCCTTATCATGAAAGTTAAAATTACAAACTTGCATTCAAAAATAAAACAATGTAAAACTTTAGAGCCTACAAGTCCAATCAGTCCTACTTCTTGTTCAGCAAATTGCTTAGAAAAACAAGTTTGTTTACATTTGGAGAAGAAAATGTTGCTGCTTCTTGTTTAGTGTCACCTGAAAGTGAGAACAGGCGTTTGCATGGCACTATCATAGCCAGCATCCATTATCCATGATCTTTATTGTGCTTCTTTTCCCTCCTACTGTTCCTTAGAATCATGAACTCTACCATTTCATGATCACTTTCACCTAAGATGCTTTCCAGTTTCAAATTCTCAACCAGTTCCTCCTTATCTGTCAAAATCAAATCTAGAACAGCATCTCTCCTAGTAGCTTTCACCATCTTCTGAACTAAAAAAAAAGTCTCTAATACAGTCCAAGAACTTGTTGGATAATCTGTGCGCTGCTGTATTATTTTCCCAACAGATGTCTGGATAGTTGATGTCCCCCATCACCACCAAGTCGTGTGCTTTGAATGATTTTTGCTTCATGCTCTGTACCTTCTTTCTGATTTCACAAAAGAAATACTTCAAAGATGGCTCTTTCCCATTCCCACAAGCATGATATTTTGAACAATAGCGGCTTTTCATATTTCTGTTTTTTTAATTGCTACAGAATTTTGTGGAATTTGGGAGTTGCAAAATTATATCTGAGCTAATAGCAGCAGGGTCCGTGCAACCTGTTAGGCGACCTAGGCAGTCACCTAGGGCGCTAGGATTTGGGGGGAGGGGCATTTTTTTCGGCGGTGACTGCGGCGGCCGGATCTTCGGCCGCCCTGGTCGCCGCCGGCATTTAGGCGGAGGGAGCTGGGGTGGGGGGGGTGGGGAGGGCCGCCTGCAGCAAGTAAGGGGGGGGAGCAGCACGCTGGGGAACTCCCCATCCCAGCTCACCCCTGCTCCGCCTCCTCCCTGAGCACGCCGTCGCTGCTTCACTTCTCCCGCTTCCCAGGCTTGCGGCGCCAATCAGCTTAGGCACCGCAAACCTGGGAGGAGGTGAAGGATCTCAGAGTATTGGTTGATCACAAGGATAACTGAGCAGCCAGTGTGATATGGCTTTTAAAAAAGCTAATGCAGTCTTGGGATGCATCAGGGGAGGTATTTCCAGAAGAGACAAGGAGGTGTTAGTACCATTATACAAGGCACTGGTGAGACCTCATCTGGAATACTGTGTGCAGTTCTGGTCTCCCATGTTTAAGAAGGATGAATTCGAACTGGAACAAGTACAGAGAAGGGCTACTAGGATGATCTGAGGAATGGAAAACCTGTCTTGTGAAAAGAGATTCAAAGAGCTTGGCTTGTTTAGCCTAACCAAAAGAATGCTATGGGGAGAGATGATTGCTCTTTATAAATATATCAGAGGGATAAATACCAGGGAGGAAGAGGAATTATTTAAGCTCAGTACCAGTGTGGACACAAGAACAAATGGATATAAACTGGCCATCAGGAAATTTAGACTTGAAATTAGACGAAGGTTTCTAACCATCCGAGGAGTGAAGTTCAGGAATAGCTTTCCAAGGGGAGCAGTGGAGGCAAAAGACATATCTTGATAAGTTTCAAAACTAAGCTTGATAAGTTTATGGAAGGGATGGTATGATGGGATAACCTAATTTTGGCAATTAATTGATCTTAGACTATTAGCAGTAAATATGCCTGATGACCTGTGATGGGACAGTAAAGAGGGTGTGATCTGAGTTACTACAGAGAATTATTTCCTGGGTGTCTGGCTGGTGAGTCTTGCCCACATACTCAGGGTTTAGCTGATCGCCATATTTGGGGTCGGGAAGGAATTTTCCTCCAGGGCAGTTTGGCAGAGGCCCTGGGGTTTTTTTGCCTTCCTCTGCAGCATGGGCACGGGTCACTTGCTGGAGGATTCTCTTGAAGTCTTTAAACCACAAGTTGAGGACTTCAATAGCTCAGACATAGGTCAGGGGTTTGTTACAGGTGGGTGAGTGGGTGAGATTCTGTGGCCTGCATTGTGCAGGAGGTCAGACTAGAAGATCATAATGGTCCTTTCTGACCTTAAAGTCTATGAGTCTATAATAATTGAATTTTTTTCTAAAAAAATAAACTCTTATCATAATTTCTGAACCAAATTCAGGTCATAAAATAAGGCCAATGCAGATGTGGAGCTATTATTGTCAGGCCAAAGCAACATTTAGTTAAGCCTATAATTTAAATTATTATATTTTGGAAGGGAAAGTACAAGATTCCTCCCTCATACAACATCTGCAGGAAGGCATTTTTTTGTGGGCTGTATATACTTAAAATTATTTTTAGTTAATATTGAGATGTGTTAAATTTGAAATATAACAATATGCAGGGGCGGCTCTAGACATTTTGCCGCCCCAAGCACGGCGGCATGCCACGGGGGGGGCGCTCTGCCGGTCGCCGGTCCCGCGGCTCCGGTGGACCTACCGCAGGCGTGCCTGCGGAGGGTCTGCTGGTCCCGCGGCTCCACTGAAGCCGCGGGACAAGCGGACCCTCCGCAGGCATGACGCCGAAGGCTGCCTGCCTGCCGCCCTCCCGGCGACTGGCAGAGCGCCCCCTGCGGCATACCGCCCCAAGCACGTGCTTAGCGTGCTGGGGCCTGGAGCCGCCCCTGACAATATGATATGAAGGACTGCATTGGTATCAGATGGAGCCCCTGTATACAGGTAGTTTTCCCCTCCTTCGTACTATAATAGCATTCACACTTCTTGAAATTTGTGGTTATTTAAAGGGGTTCTGTGTTGGATGAAAGCTTCCAGGTAGGGCTTCAAGCCCTCCAACCATACCCCATATACCCTCCTCTCCACTCTTTGGCTATGGACTTTCTGGGTTACTCTGGCATATGGGTATGACTTGGGCATACACAGAATGGTAAACAGTACTACATGTTGCTACACCAGTGTAGAAATTGATAGAAAATTGCATATGATATTGTATTATTCAAGTACTTTTATGTGATCGTGGTCGGGTAAATGAATCACAGTGGAACACGGTTAGGAAAAGGGGTGTGGCCGGAGTGCTGCTGTGACCTGACTATTCCTTGCTGCCCAAATAGATCTTTGGAGACTTGTGCAGCTGGGGCGTGAGATGAAACAGTCCTGAGGATTCTCTCAATTGTTCTGGGAGCCGAACAATTCTGTCTTCAGCCTCAACAATGGAGATTTAGCTGGCATAAAGCCACCTTTCTCCTACTCTTGGGTCATTCCTTATCCACTAAGCTACTTTGCTGCTTAGAAAAATTATTTTATATGTTTCTGCTCATTATGTCACTCCATAGAAAGAGGCTATGCTGGCTTGCCCACTTTTGTCAACTGTTTTGACAGATGAAAAAGTGCAATGTAAGTGCATATGGGAAAGCTGAGACCCAGGAAGTTTGAATGACTTGTTCAGCTAGCAATTTGTGATAATGGATTAGACTTCAGTCTCTGAACCAAAATACCTTGTTTTGACTCGTGGGTCTCAGACTTATTTGCTGTGTGACTTGGGGTAATAACTTAACCTCTCTGTTTCCACACATGTCAAATTGGGACATTAATATAGTCCTTATTTACGTACTGCATAGAGGGACTGTGTGGATTGAAGATGAATGTTTGTATAGTTCTTGGAAAAGCACTACATAAGTAATTTATTTAGTATCATCTGGCCCCTTGAGCTAGAAGGGGCAGAAAACACTGCACTTGGGAGAAAAATCAACCCTGCTGCATTTTCAGAGAGGAAATTCTTAGATTACACAGGAATAAAATAGAGGGAGAGGGCTGTGGCAGAAGAAATGTTTGGCTGAGTTATTATGTATAAAGTGTGAAGCTTTTTTAAAAAGAAAATGAGAAAAAAGCCAAACTAAAAAAATCTACATAATTGAAAAAAATATATTTAAAAATAGCAGTCTTTCGGATTGTGATAACGAGTAATGGAACAGATAGATAACAGATACAAATATCTTGAATTAATGTTAAAAAGTAAAAACTATGATACACTTGATGAAGATAAAAATATTGATGATCTGACCTATAGAAGCTATTTCTGTTTCTGTTGAGTTTTTTTTCTGTGACATTTTATAGAGCTAGTTATTTGCAAATCTGGAGTGAAATTAGCCTTTTGAGAAAAGCTCTTGAATAGTATTAGACACAGAACACTACGCTTTCATTTTTAATACACTAACCTTTCTGTTCTTAAAGTGCAGTTCTTAGATAAGTATGCATATTACCACTGTACAGTAATAAGTGATATAAGAATTATTTTAATAGTATTATGTCTCATAATGTATATAATATATATTTAACATTTTTTATTTACTTCTACAATATAGTGATGCATGTCCATATGACTATATGTGCATACACATATATTAATGTCAAAAGGAACAGGAGTACTTGTGGCATCTTAGAGACTAACAAATTTATTTGAGCATAAGCTTTCGTGGGCTACAGCCCACTTCATCGGATGCATAGACTGGAACATACAGCAATGTCAGTTATTTGAAAATTAACATGTGGATGTTTTTTTTTAAATCAAATGGATTTGGACTGAACTGAATGCAAAGTCTTTTCTGCTTGAGTTTAGGTCATTGTTGCTCAATAAATGGTAGAAGATTTAGAAATATTTCATGCCACAACCTGTACTTTGGACCCATGTCCTTCCTGGCTGATGAAGACCAGTGAGGAAGAATTGGGTCTGTTACTGACGGAGATTATCTATGCCTCTGTCACAGTAAGTTGTTGGTGCCATTAAAGGAAATTATTGTACACATATCATTTAAAATATCCTGTGATATCAGCTGTCTGCCTAATTATCAACATGTACCCAATTTTCCATTTCTGGTTAAAATTATTGAGAAGGTTAGACGGAAACAAATCTGAGTACCTAAATGGCTCAGATATTCCTGGCCTTGTTAATCTGGATAAAGGCCAGGATACAGCACAGAGGCTACACTGGTGGCTTTAGTAGATGATCTCCTCCTGGCAATGAATGATCATATGTCCATAATAATATAATTGTATTATTCATCTTCCCTTAATATCATTGATCATGCTGTAATGCTGACCCTTCTCTGAACACTAGTAGAAGTTGATGGGACAGCTCTTCAGTGGTGTCATTCCTGTTTCTCTGAGAAATTCGAGAAGGTAGTTTGGGGCAATTGGTCTTCTCCCAAATGGAAGATGTGAAGTTGCACAGGGTGCTCCATCTTATCTCCTCCTTGTTCAGTATGTATATAGGACCATTGGATAGGTTAGTGAGGAGGAAATAGACTATGGTGTTTACCAGTGGCAGATGAGAATTCTCCCTACATCTGTGTCATCTAATAGAGCCAGTGTTTGCCTTGCCCAGGATTTGGTAAAGACCAGGGCAATAGACAGGGTTATCTGGCTGAAACTCAGTCCAGATGAGATGGGAATGAAATTGGTAGAGACAACTGGAAGATATGAGAAGGATTATATTTGCCCCTTTGAGCATGTGCCAGCTACTTTTAGGATAGTTCACACTCTGGGGTATTGCTGGATCCCTGTATACTCTTAGATTACCATATAACAGCAGTGACCAGGATGTTTTTTTGCATCTCTTTCTACTCAGGAGATGGTGACTATTTTTTTCAGGTGTGGGCCTTTCTACTGTGATCTCTTTTCTACATCTAGATTAGATTAAACCAGTGTGCTCCAACGAGTCATACATCTTAAACCAACTCAGACACTGTAGGTAGTGCAGAATTTGGTGGTTAAGTGCAGTTCTTAATCATAAGCCTTTGACACCACTGCTATGTGATCTGCACCAGCTGTCTGTTTATAGGTCAAAACCAACTCCGCAAAGCCCTAAATTGGTTGAGACCTGACTGACTGATAGACAACTTTTCTGCCTATGTAATATTGGCAGAGCTGTGGTTATCAGAGTTGCTTGAGCTGCAGCCCCCTTGGTATAAAAGAGAGGGAGTTGCCAGCAGCTTGTTGCACTGTGGGGCCTTGGACTTCAGAATTCTCTTCCCTCCCACTAGTCTGCAATAGCCCAAATTAATTGTCCACGCACACTGCAAATCTCACCTCTTTCCCCAAGATTTTGAGCAGAGGAAGGATGTGTGGGGGGCTGGTATTTTGAGACCGCGGTGGTTTTTGCTTTCTTTACTGACTTTGAGGAAGTTGTTGGGTTTACTTATATTTTTATTAACATTTGTATTTTTAATATGGGACTATGGTGCCTACAGCCTTCAATGTCCACTAATTATGCATAGAATCATAGAATATTAGGGTTGGAAATCTGCCACCACTGAAAACAGCCTAACTCTATCCTCTTTGGAACCCCCCTTCAGGTAGTTGAAGGCTGCTATCAAATACCCCGCTCTTCTCTTCTGCAGATTAAATAACCCAAGTTCCCTCAGCCTCTCCTCGTACATCGTGTGCCCCGGCCCCCTAATCATTTTCGTTGCCCTCCGCTGGACTCTCTTCCATTTGTCCACATCCCTTCTGTAGTGGGGGGACCAAAACTGGACACAATACTCCAGGTGTGGCCTCACAAGTGTCAAATAGAGGGGGAATAATCATTTCCCTCGATCTGCTGGCAATGCTCCTATTAATACAGCCCAATATGTCATTGGCCTTCTTGGCAATGAGGGCACACTGCTGACTCATATCCAGCTTCTCATCCACTGTAATCCCCAGGTCCTTTTCTGCAGAACCACTGCTTAGCCAGTCAGTCCCCATCCTGTAGTGGTGCATGGGATTCTTTCTTCCTAAGTGCAGAACTCTGCACTTGTCCTTGTTGAACCTCATCAGATTTCTTTTGGCCAAATCCTCCAATTTGTCTAGGTCACTCTGGACACTATCCCTACCCTCCAGCATATCTACCTCTCCCCGCATCTTAGTGTCATCTGCAAATTTACTGAGGTTGCAATTAATCCCATCATCCAGATCATAATTAAAGATGTTAACAAAATTGGCCCCAGGGCCCACCCCTGGGGCACTCCGCTTGATACCGGCTGCCAACTAGATATCGAGCCGTTGATCACTACCCATTGAGCCCGACAATCTAGCTAGCTTTCTGTCCACCTTATAGTCCATTCATCCAACCCATACTTTTTTAACTTGCTGGCAAGAATACTGTGGGAGACTGTATCAAAAGCTTTGCTAAAGTCAAGATATATCACATTCACCACTTTCCCCATATCCACAGAGCCAGTTATCTCATCATAGAAGGCAATCAGATTGGTCAGGCATGACTTGCCCTTGGTGAATCCATGTTGACTGTTCCTGATCACCTTCCTCTCCTCCAAGTGCTTCAAAACATTCCGGAACGCCTTGCGTAACTCGAATTTTGCATAAGTTGGAAATGTATACCCAACCATTAGGCAAAAAACAAACAAACAAAAAAACCTTTCTAGCTTACAGAACTTACAGAACTTTTTCCGTCAGTGTGGATCTGCGTAAGTCGGGTTTGCGTAACCCAGGGAGCGTCTGTATCTAGGGATGTACTAACTTTTCTGCAGATTGTATTGCAGTCTTCACTCGTTCTCAGTTACTGGCACATAGCACAGGTTGTGCAGTGTTCTACTGAGTACCATGTTAGTTCCACATATGAATCCAACTCAAACAGTCCCTACTGACACTTATCGGTACGCCTCAGAGGCCAGGAAATTGTATCAATACTGCCAAAGATGCCTCCCCTGAATGAGCCTTTCTCAGCTGTCCCCCAGTCACTTCCAGTTGTCTTCCTCCTTGTATCTTCATACAAGGACTTACTTGGCCCCTCAGGACTTACTTCTACCTTTGAGCTGGAATAAGTTTATCTTGACATTGGCAGGCCATTTCATGATGTATCATCTGCCACTTTCCTAGGTAAAGCTAAACAATTTGATGCATTGTCCAGTGCCACAAGATACTTTTGAATTTGACCTGGACATTGTTCATATTTTAATTAACACCTCCTCTGACATCAGTGTAACTCGACTGAATTAACAGAGCTACTCCCTGTTTACATCAGTGTAAGTGAGTGTAAAATCAGGCCCAGGTGAAGTCATTAAAATTTTCAGGATGACAATTTTATTATATCATACATAACCTATTTCAGAAAACAAGAGTTACATAGTGTTTTTACTTTAGAAAATCTAACAAAATAGTAAAGCAGTACTTCCATACATATAAACAGCACAGTTTTGGACCCAAGTCCATATTTTAGCTAGGAGGCAGAGATATTAGACTACATTTTGTGCTGGTATAAACTGACCCACTGTTGTTTAAACAAAATCTGAAAGATCACTTCTGTACTATATTAGTTTACAATAAAACAGATGCCTGCAAAGATAACAATAGTAATCCAGCCACATAACTAGTGAGATTCTCAAGAATTAACTTTGCTTATCTAGCAAACTAATGAATTCAAAATTGTGAACAGCGTTATTTTTTTTTATTCACACCATCATATAGCGAGAATTTAAATTAAGTACTAACAAAATACTTGGTGTTGAACAGCATGTAGGTTCTTGGAATCACCTGGTCTGACATTTGTCCCAGAGAGGGAGAAAGAGATCTCATTTTTCTAAAAACCATGCACTTCTAGTGTAGGGGTAAATGGTTTTGTTGGCTGATTATAACAGAAAAAAATTAAATAGCTGTGCCCTCTCTAATGGTGTTACTACAGTCAAAAGGTTTTGAGGGAATATGGACTAATTTGATCAATGAAAAGGGCAAAGAAGAGGTGAGACCAAGAAAAATACCTGTAGGGTTTTTTTTTAATATCACTTGAACTGAAATTAACACATAATATTATAGATTGACTTGGAGTGGTATGAAGTTAAATATGCTGTAATTGCTTTTTACTGATGTGATTGTGATTTATTATACCCATTAAAGACACTTTCCTGTTCCCATTTTCATGTTTTTGTACAATAGGCACTAGAAGTAGAAGTGTGGGTAACTCACATTTTGACTGAAAGCAATGTTGGCAAGTGCCCCATTTTTGAAGTGCCAGTATGAATCCATAAATAACACAATCTGACAATTAAATCATGTTTCTTCAACTCCTCCTTAACCTACAGTTACTATTGAGTTGCTTGTCCTTTGCTAGACCTAATCTGTAATTCCAGAAAAGACTGTTTCTGGAACTGCCAATTCATCATGATGATGGGGAAGTAGCTCTATGGCAATAATAGAAGTAAATCTATTAAACATTCAATATTATTTAAAAAGGGGACAGACAAAAGGGAAAAGAGGGCTTATTGTTCTTTGTTCTTATGAACAATATAATGTTGTGCTTACATTTATGTATAGAAAAATATAGAGGGAAAAATGTTTAAATGACACAATAAAAGTGTCAGTGGTGGTTGGTTTTGGAATGACGTGAAAGGAGATATCTAGTTTGTGAAATTGTCTTGCCAAGTTATTTTACGTATTAAAAGTCCTTCCTTCCCTATTTTGCAGCAGTAACACTGGGATTTTCTTCTTCCAGGCCCACTGCAATGGTTATTTCACACTGGTCTAATGGGCAAGATTTCCCCATAGTTGTAAGCATTTAGGGAATTTCAGACTGAGAACTTTAACAGGTGAGGACAGCTGGACTGGAAGAGGTGTCTTTGGATTCTGCTGAGTCAACTGCTAAAATAGTTAAGAAGGTCTTTTACAATGAGGGAATTTTCTTTTTGCCCAGTGTATTTAGGTATGGGCAGCAATACCATTTAACTACCCTTGAAAATTTAGGAGAAATAGGGAGCCTGTCACCTGTCTCCCTCCTCTGAAGATATCAGGGTTGATTGTTAAAATTTGTTTGGTCCAGGCCTACACTCTCCTAAAATATTATTAGGTGAAAGCCACTCCCCTGAGAAGAAAAGAATCCTGGAGGAGGGAGAGAACAGATGATAATTAGGCATCTGGATAACCTTCAGATATTTTGGCCCTTGAATGTGATTTTTGTCTGATTTTGAATATTTGTTTATCGCTGATATATGTAGAATTGACTTGTTTCACCAGAAACCTATGTTTTTTTCTAGAGCTCAGTGGAAATTTCTTTGGATCAGATTCTTGTCTCAGTAACCACCTCTAACTTCAATGGAGTTATTCCAGATTCATCCCAATGTAACTGATATAAAAATGTAGCCATTTATGTGCAGATGGAAGGTTTATTTTTGTTTTATCAAGTCTGTTTCTTGATATCTTGGTCTTATTTTTGTTTTTCTGTTAATTTGCAGAAAACTACATGTCTGCATCTCCCCCATTACTCATGTGCTCACATTTATACCATTATAAATCCAGAGTCACTTTATTGACTTTAATGGAGTTATTTTGGATTTACCATGCTGTAACCAAGAGCAAAGTTTGGCTTTAGAAGTGACCCTCACTTAGGTTTATCAAACAGTGACATGAGCTCTGTGCTTCTTAGGTTTATAAAAATGAACAGAAAAACATTTATAAACATTGTTTTTAATATGAGATAATAATAGGCATAATTCTGCAATGTACTAAGAATCTTTTGTGAGGTTCTGAGCCCTCTCATTTCCACTGGATGTTAGTGAGAATTGAGAGTTCTCAGCCCTTAAGGTACCCAGTACCGCTCAGGATCAGGCTCTAATAGTACATATGTAAGCTTAAAATGACAAATAATTACATTTCTATCTGTGACCCAAAGTCCAAGATCTGTGTTTTTGCAGGTGTTGATAATATCACAGACACCTAACCAGCAGGAAACTGCATCCTTGCATTTTACTGTTTGTGATGCTAACAGCTGTATTGTTTAATAAGTCATTTATTCATCATAATTTTGTGTGCTGATTAACCATACTCATAGTATGTGTGTATATATACAAATATATCAGTTAAATGATGGTAACGTATTGGCCTAGTGGCCATTAAAGGACTCAAGCTACCTCTCCTGGATCCCCAGAAAAACAGGCAACACATTGTGTTAATTGGTGAGCTTTCTAACCTGCCCTGTTGTGATGGTGGGTTCAGCTGACATGGCATGCCTACAAAAGAAAGACTTCAGACTATGGAATGCTTAACATCACTTAACCAAAGTCATGCTAAGAAGAACCTGATCCAGGGAGGAGCCCTGTTTTGAGAACTGAGACTGTTCAAGGTCAATAGGCCAGTGCTGTTTAGGTCCAGAATCAAGGTTCCTTATTGAAAATGTTCTGCACGAGATTCAGATACTTGGAATGTGGGTAGATTCATGGACAAATTGAATTCAAACTGGGAATTTGTCTCTTTCTTATTTACTTTGAGCTGGTAGCAGTCATCTAACAATAATAATCATTCTTAAAAAGCACTTTCCAGCTTCAAAGCACTGTACAAACATTAACTAATCATCAGAACCTCAAAAGCTGTTATGAATCCCAATTTTATATGTAGAGAAATTGAGGCAGAGTCTCCTAGTGATTTAGCCAAGGGCTACAGAATTAGCCAGTGTCGGTCCTGGGTTTAGAACTCAGTAGTGCTCAGCCTACACCTCTCTCAAATGCTTGTTCCTTGGTTAATACAGGAATTGTCAATAATGTTGATTTGTTCTACATAAATTAGCAACAACATAGGTTAACAAAAATAAAGTGCTTTAAAAAAAACTGCCTGGTAATAATGTAAAAGGAGCACCAAAGTCCACTGTAGTTTGAAAATACAGCCCTTCACAAGAAACTATGGATTTATAATTATCAGGTTTTTTTTCTAAGGAAAGAATAAATGCATTTTATAAAACAAATTGGCATGGAAATATTGTAGTATGATATCTCATCTAAGTGCAGAACTCACCAATTCCTTTCTAGGCTTGAACAAATATTACATGAGTGAGGGCTCTTGTAAAATGTTATGTTTTGAAGTAGATTTCATTAAGGGTTTCCAGTGATAATTTATTTCTCCCTTTATGCCTAAGTCTCTTCTCAGACTAATAATGGATAGCTTATTTGCATATAAATAGATTTCAGTATTTGCTGAAGCAGAGACCTAATATGTTTCTCTTTTTTTCATGGACATTGTTAAATAAGAGGGGATACTGCAGCGATCAGCAGTTATGCATTGTAATAATTTTCTTGGTCAAAACTCTTTAGAGTCCATCAACAGTTTTTGACATTTTTATGAATACTTCAAATAATAAAAACATATTTTTCTGTTTCTATAAAGATGTTTTTAATATTGCTCTGGGTCAAAAATGCTTAATGTAAGCTATTGAAAATGTTAACTGTAACTCTCTGGATATCTGTTCTTAATTTTGTGTGTGGGTGTGGTGTTTTTGCTATTTCTTATCTAGTTGCATGTTAGATTTAGCACAATGCAAACATCACAGTCTCAATACATATATTACATAATTGAATACATCTTTCATTTTTAGGACTGTACGTCTTGCATGTGATAGCTGTAAGTGCTTTCTTTTACATTAGATGTATACATTTAAATAAAGGCCTCGGTACTTTACAAGAATCATCAGATAAGTTTGATGAAGACTCATTAAAGAAGTCCAAAGTCAGAACTTGGTCTTCGACTATTTTCTACTGATTACAATATAATAAGGATGAAATAACATTTGATTGGTTTAGGTTATAACCCCAAAAGACAAAGGAACCCACCAAATATAAAAAAGCCAAATTCCAAAGGAATATACCATTCTGTAGCCTGGTCTACACTAGGCGTTTAAACCAGTTTTAGGAGCGTAAAACCGATTTAACGCCACACCCATCCACACTGAGAGGCCCGATATAAAGGGCTCTTTAAACCGGTTTCTGTACTCCTCCCTAACGAGAGGAGTAGCGCTAGTATCGGTATTACCATATCGGATTAGGTTTAGTGTGGCCGCAAATCGACAGTATTGGCCTCCGGGCGGTATCCCACAGTGCACCACTGACTGCTCTGGACAGCAATCTGAACTCGGATGCAGTGGCCAGGTAGACAGGAAAAGCCCCGCGAACTTTTGAATATTTCCTGTTTGCCCAGCGTGGAGCTCCGATCAGCACGGGTGGCGATGCAGTCCGAAATCAAAATAAAAAAAGAGCTCCAGCATGGACCATGCGGATGTGATCGCAGTAAGGGCAGGCAAATCTGTTCTATCAGCGCTCCATTACAGAAGACGAAATTCAAAATCATTTTTAAAAGATCTCCAGACAGACGCCATAGCAGGGACTCAGCGCACTGCTGCGTGACAAGCGTAACGGAAAGCCAAAGAATCAAATGGACGCTCATGGACTGGAGGACTCAAGCTATCCCACAGTTCCTGCAGTATCCGAAAAGCATTTGCATTCTTGGCTGAGTTCCAAATGCTTCTAGGGTCAAAAACAGTGTCCGCGGTGGGTCAGGGCATAGCTCGGCAATTTACGCACCCATCCACCCACCCCCAGAAGTGAAAGGGAAAACAATCCTCTCTTGACTCTTTTACATGTCACCCTATCTTTACTGAATGCTGCAGATAGACGCGATGCTGCAGCACTCAACACCAACATCCTTGCTCCCCCCCCTGCCATGGGTGGCTGATGGTACAATATGACTGATACCCATCGTCATCATCAGCCTATTGGCACATGGGGCAGTGCAAAAGGACTGGTAACCCCGCCGACTAGCATCTGTTAGGTCTATCAAGGGCGCCTGGCCCTAATTTTTCCTGGTAGATGGTGCAGTATGGCTGGTAACCGTCCTCATCATAGCAACAGGGGGCTGAGCTCCATCAGCCCGCACCCTTCATGTGTAAAGAAAAGATTCAATTGCCCCTGGACTAGCAGAGGGATGCTGGGCTCCTCTCCTCCACACTTCTTAATGTCCTGTCTGGACTATCATAGCAGCTGGAGGCTGCCTTCCACTCATTTCTCACTAACAAGTCACTGTGTCTTATTCCTGCATTCTTTATTACTTCATCACACAAGTCGGGGGACAATGCTACGGTAGCCCAGGAAGGCTGGGGGAAGAACGGAATCAACAGGTGGGGTTGTTGCAGGAGCACCCCCTGTGAATAGCATACAGCTCATAATTTATGCAGGATCTGACATAGAGCAGATGTGCTCTCTGGTTCTATGATACAGTGGTTCTCTAGTACACTTGCCCAAATTCTAGACAGGACTGATTCTATTTTTAGATACCAAAAAGGAGGGATTGACTCAGGGAGTCATTCCCAATTTTGGCTTTTGCGCCCCTGGCTAAGAGCAGCCTGGGGCACTTATGACAGCAACAGATGGTGCAGTGCAAAAGGACTGGTAACCATGATCATTTTTTTACCAATTTATGGATTGGTAGATGGTACAGTATGGCTGGTAACCATCTCTGCTGTCATGCAAAAGCAAAAGCATGCTGCTGTGTAGCGCTGCTGAATCGCCTCTGTCAGCAGCATCTAGTACACATACGGTGACAGTCACAAAAGGCAAAACAGGCTCCATGATTGCCATGCTATGGCATCTGCCAGGGCAATCCAGGGAAAAAAGGCGCGAAATGCTTGTCTGCCGTTGCTTTCCCAGAGGAAGGAGTGACTGACGACATTTACCCAGAACCACCCGCGACAATGATTTTTGCCCCATCAGGCACTGGGATCTCAACCCGGAAATTCCAATGGGCGGGGGAGGCTGCGGGAACTATGGGATAGCTACGGAATAGCTACCCACAGTGCAACGCTCCAGAAGTCGATGCTAGCCTCGGACCGTGGACGCACACCACCGATTTAATGTGTTTACTGTGGCCGCGCGCACTCGATTTTATACAATCTGTTTTACAAAACCGGTTTATGCAAATTCGGAATAGTCCCGTAGTGTAGACGTACCCTGTAATTCATGTAACAAGGGCACTCATGTAACAAGGGCACTCATGTAACAAGGGCACGTTTAAAGTGAAGGACATTAGGAAGAGCAAAATATACATAAAACTTCCTTCTTAATATACAGAATCTGAACTGAACTCCTCTGTTGTTGTATCATTCTGAAAAAGATGAAGGGAAGAAACTATGTAATAACATATATTTAAAAGTAGTCTTGATAAGTGAGTGCAGGGCCATCCTTAGGCATACACAGCTGTGTAGGGCACCATGAAATTTGGGCACCAAATTGCCCCAAATTTCATGGTGCCCTAGGCAGCTGCATGCTGCATACGCAGCAGTACCAGCTCCGGTGACCAGCCTTAATGCTCAGCTGGCCCCCCATGCAAGGGACAGGACCGTCCCTAGTGAGAGGTCGGGCCTTGGACAACTCCCTCCGCCCTGCCTCTTACCCTTCCCCCCTGCTTCCCGAGCGGTGGGAAGCGGAGAGACGCGGTCCTAGCCCACTCTGCTTCCCTTGCCCCAGTCCCAGCCATGTCGCTTGGGTTGGCTCTCACCGGTGGCGGGAAGTGGAGCGCCGCAGCTGGGAGCTGGCTTAGTAGAGCGGGCTGGGGCTGGGCTGCTCCACTTCCCCCAAGCCCCTTCCCCTGAGTGACATGGCTGGGGCCGAGGCTAGGGAAGTGGAGTGGGCTGCTCCTGGCCCCTCACTAATCCCCCAGGTGACTCTGGGCCTGTGGGGCCCCCAAAAGTGACCCCCCACAACTCCTGTCTCCCAGACCGTGGTGGGGGGAGGCCTGAGGCCCGCACAGCCCCCTCATGGGAGGGCTGCGTAGGGCACCCAAATGGCTAGGGACAGCCCTGAGTGCGTGGCTGGTAATGATTGCACTGCACCTTAAATGGGGCAGGGGGGCTTGTCTGGCTTGTCGGGGGAAAAGGTATAACTCTTTATGGGCAGCAGTTAAGAGAGAGGTTCAGAAGCTGCTGCAAAAGTTGAGTGGGTCAGTGTGGCGACGCTGACTCATCCCCCACGGATCGGAAGGGCTGGGAAGTTGATAAAGGGCAAGGTCAGAATGAGAAGCCCCTTTCCCCCAGACCAGGTGGAACAACACTCATCCTCTCTCCCCTTAGAGATGGCAAAATACCAGGTTTGGTCAGGACCTGTTGTAGGCATCATTCTAGTGACTCCTTTTTAGACGAGCTGGGAAGGAATTTTTCCATCATTACCAGATTGGCCAACGTGGAGTGTGTGTGTGTGGGGGGGGGAGGCGGGGAGGTGTTCACCTTCCCCACAGTGGGGTCAAGGAGGGCTTTGTTATAGTGAATAGTTAACGGAGTTAGGCTATGATGTCGCAACTCATTATGTAAGTATGGGCCAGATGTCCAATGCAGGTACTCCATAGGGAAGGGATACAGTGACCAGATAAATGGCTTGGTACAGGATTTAATAAGGAAGTGTTTGTTAAAGGAGTGGAACGGAGGGGTGAGGGGTTCGTATGACGGGCACAGCAGGGAGCCAACCCCCCTTCCTTATAGCCCACCTTAATTCTTCCTCAAGGGGGAGGATGGTAAGGTCCCAGCAATTGGTTGGCTGGGGGACCTGGATGGAAAACGGAGGGAAGTGGCAGAAGCCCCCCACAGATATTGAAATGATCATGGAGTTACCTATACTGTACACTTTTATCTACCAGGAAATCCCAGACATCTAATAATAAAGTTGCAGCCTGATTAAATCATATCAAGTGTCTCCTGTCCTCCTTTTGGTATAGCTGGACAATGTATGTGTGTATGTGTTTTTCTTACCACCAGAGGTCACTCAGAGTAAAGTGAATGATTGCTTCAGCTTTTAAAGGAGACATTAAACATTGCTGTGCTGTTTTTGAGCCATACTGAAACCCATGACAGCCATGTACATTCTTTTTCTTGTTTTACTCTTGCAAATGTGTATCTCTTCATACCTCCTTCATATCTATATTGCTAGATGAGTATATTGGCAGTAAAATGCCCCAAACACATCCAAAACTGGCTTCATATCAGGAACAGACAAGATATATATTTGGATTTAGCTTTCAAATACTCATTAGACTTACTTTTTTGACTATACTATATAATAGAATGTTTGCCAGACATTCACTTAACACAATACTTTGCCAGATAGAGGCTGCCTTCTCAAAAGGATAATACCCAAACATTGCTTAGATTCCTGGGGAAAAGCTTATAAAGCTGCATGATCGTCAATTATTACTCATTTTTGGAAAAGATCAGTAAAAATGAAGTTGCTTGGCATTATAGAGCCTTAAGTTACTCATCTGCTCTGTAAAGTGACTATGTATAAGTGATACCATCATCTTACTCAACAGATCTGTTCCTTGTGTATATTCAGAGTCCTATTAACTGTAGTGACAAAAATATGTTTCAACTGAAGTGTATTCCTGTTAACACTGAAGAATCAATGTAGCTGTGCGCAAAGGAGCTGGAATATATTATGCATAATTTGAATTCAGTGGTTTGCATTGATTTAATTAAGGGCATAATTTGACCTTCAAAATGTTGTTTTTTTTAATTTGGTGCTGATGCACAGGCAGAAAAGAACCCAGCTTGACTCTCAGATTCCAGGGTGAGCTAGCAGTTAGACAAACATTTTTCTTGTCAGCTGAACATGTTCAGATGGCAATCTTTGACAGACAATAAACATAGAACTCAATAATGTCATTTTTACTGTCACTTTTTTAAAGTAGAATTGCCCATTAAAAGCATTGTCAAAAAAACCAAAACAAAATATGAATGTGGACTTTGATTTTGTAATTCATTAGTTTTCTGTACCACTAGATGTTGTCTATAGTTAATAAGGTGCTTATTTGTATTTCCTGTGTGCTGCGTGGAAAAGAGTTTTCATTGTGTGCCTGCTTTACGAGAATTCATGAGGTTTGATTATGCGTAATATAGTAGGAATGTAAAAAGCACATTTCTAGCAAGCTCTGCTATGCATTTGCTGTTGTGATTTTCTATGGCTTGTAACGTCACCAAACCTGAATGGATTTTCATGGCTACAGCAAAAGGCATGTCTCTGTTGCCAGGACTGTCTCCTCGCCAAATATCAAGTTCAAGTGTCAGGGGGAAAAAATGTAACTATGGTAAGACAACCTATTTTCCACTCTCTTTGTCCTGAATGAATGCTAACCAGCTTTTGCTCAAACTTTATGCTCAAATAATTCAAGTTTGCCAAAGTGATTGAGATTTATAATGGAAAGTATTATGAATCCTTAATGTAGGTCTCACTACTGTTGTACCTATAATGTATAGATCTGATGTTCAAAGGTGCTGAGCCTATGCAGTTTCCATTTAATTCAATGGAAAATGGTGAGTGTTCTGCCTGTTGAAAATCAAGACAATATAAATATATTTATTTATTGGAGAGAACCAATGCTGTCTAAGCACTATAGAAAAAGTTCAAAAGGTAGAATCCCTCCCCTGGAGTCTTACAATCTGTGTGTGTGTGTGTGTGTATATATATATATATATATATATTATATATATGCACATACAATAATGTAGTTGCCATTAAACTTGCCTTTTACAAGTAGATAATGTTGCCATGGTATTACCGTTTCCTCTATTCTTAGAATAGGGACAACTTGGAGAATTATGCAGTAACATTTATTGCTTACCAAGGCAATTGTAAATATTTTAACGGTGACTGTAGGTTCTATAGGTTTGCTAAGTTATAACATAGATACCCTTTTTTCAGCTGAGGTATAAACACAAGAACTAGGGTTCTATAATGAAAATGCTAATTCTGCGCTAACTGCAGCCACTGTAAATACTTTGTCGTTGATCAGAGTCCTTAAGCAGATGTCATTTTCATAAGACCACCTCAGTAGGTGTAAAATGTCTCTAATCTTTTTTTTATGGGGTTAGATGTATAGTGACTTACAGCTAAACATGATGACAGAACAACTAACAGGAAAGCACTGCTTCAAGCTGAAGACTCAGCAGGTTAGATCTCACCTTCCCATTACAGATTGTCCTAAACCCTCCCACAGAGTCCTATTAAACTAAATGTTTTACCTATCCAGCATTTATAGTGTACTATACTGGAAACCAAGCTCTTAACTTTTCCATGTTGTTTTTACTGGCTAAATTAATGGCAGCAGTAGATTCACAAACACCCTTTAACCTTTGGGAAAGACATGCTCGACTGCCTTTCTGCATATTTTCAGAATGTGTTTAGAAGGATTATCATTTTAAAAGATTCTTATTTAGTACCAGAGGATAAATAGTCTGCATTAATAAATTATTGAATTCATCTTATTTCTTAGTATCACATCTTCATTATCTACAATGTGAAGGTTAACCCCTCTCCCCAGAATATTAGCCATTGATAAACTAGAATATTTGCAATTTAGAAAACTTTAACTAATTTACATTAAGTACAAAAACTTGGGGCCGGAGAACAGAACCTAACAAGTTGAGGGGCAGCAACTCTTTTCTGAAGCTTTTGAAACTCTTTTCACTTATCTTTCACATTTGAGTGAATTGTTCAGCTTTTCAACTCAACAACCTGTGAGAGAACTGTTGCTACATATTCAATTTACATTTGAAAACGCAAAAAAAAAAATCAAAAATAAAGTAGAGAGAAGTGATTGATTTATTCCGCAAATGTCTTCCATCACAGACCCGGGGTCGGCCTTGAACCTTATGTCATCATTTTCAGCTGTGCAGAGTGGGTGTAAAAATATTACCTAGCAGTTTACATCACTTTGCACAGACGTAAATGACTACACAGGGTGCAGCCATGGAGAATCACACCCATTGTATTCTGAATTTCTTCTGAGTTCACACTCATTGTGTCCTGCTTCAGATTGCCCTCCCTCTTCTCCTTTCCTCTCTCTGTACCTTACCCCCCACCCTCAAACAGATGAAACTAGAAAGGATGTTTCATTGAGTTAAGAAGCTCATCAGCTTATTTTGCTTAGAAAACTGGTACTGTAATTTAGTAGGTGCAGTCCTTTTGCCCTCCAGAATCTTTTCAGTGTTGCCAAATTGTAGAGTGCAGAACAATCAATCGCATACTGTGGTGGTGTGCACTGGTCATTTGTTGCCCATTTGGACGCCCACCATGGCAATGTATTTATTTTATTCAATTTTTTCAAATAGGTGCCCATCAAGAGCTCTGGGTATTTATCCTGTGCATTAAAAGTTACAACATAAACATAAAGGACTGTCCCATAAATATATCAACTTCACAGCCTTAACAAAGGGGAGGGGGGAGGATGAGCTTTGAAACGTGCCTGGATGATTTACAAATCTAGGGTCTCTCAGACCAAGAGGGAGAAAGAAAATTCCAAATACTGCTCGCAGAGAATGGCTTCCCACCAGATTTTTCTTGTTTATGTTGAGGGTATAAACTTAGCTCAAGAGCCTTTGCTCAGTGTGGCAGTATATCACAGAGTGAGAGGGGATCTCTCAGGTAACAAGGTTAGAATACCCTGAATTCTCCATGGTAGTCAGTGCAGATCATGGAGCTCTGCTTTGATTTGTTCCCGTGTGCAACTCTACTTAATAAGTAGGGTGCAGTATTTTGCATTAGCTTCTGCTCCTGAATGATCCCAAGGTGTAGACCCATGTAGAACACATTACAGCAATGTAGAGGTGTGTAGTGGGGTGAGCACCCGCTCCAGCCCTGGAGGGGTTGGAAAAGCCCCTGCGGGGGCTGGGCAAGGTAAAACCCTGGCTAATTAGGAGAAGTGGCTGCAGCTGGGGCCACGCCCCAAACTGAGCAACAGGGCCTTATGATAAGGCCAGGTAAGCCAGGAGCAAACAGCTTCTCTCTGTTTGTAGAGGGAGATGGACTTGGCTGCAGGGACCTGAGCAGAGTACCTGGGTGAAGCAGGGCTGGGGACAGGCTGGGGAGCTCCAGCCTGGAAAGACCCAGGCTGCGGCCTAGCAGAAGGCCAAGGGGTACTAGGGGTTGCAGAGGGCAGCCCAGGGATAGGTCAAGGCAGCAGGTCCAAACCCAACCTTGCCAGTGATGATACTGCAGTCTGGCCCAGGGCATGGGGCTAGACGATGACTGGCAGTAGCCATATACTGAGGCGAGGTGGGAATAGTGGGTGGGGGTTCCCTGGGGAGGGGAGACCCTAAGACTGAGGGGTTACTGCCAGGGGCAGCACCCCAGGTAAAAGGGCACCAGCTCCAGGGAGGGACATGGGGGCCAAGAGGACAGGTGGATCACCGGCCTGCAGAGGGTGCTCCTGGCAGGAATAGAGCTAATTCCCAGAAGTCAGCAGCAGGAGGCGCTGCAGGGGTGAGTCCGCTCCTCTACAAGGTGACAGAAACAGCGTATTTGTGGCAAGGACTGCATCAGAGAGAGAGAATGCTGCCTTCATTTTGCAAAATGCAGATGGAAGAAATGCTTTTGGCTTCAACCACTTCCTGTGCATTCAGAAGCATCTGGGATCTAACATGCCTAAATTGTGCACCTGTTGGAGTCAGACAGTAATACACCTCTACCCCAATATAACACAACACAATGTAACACAAATTTGGATATAACGCAGTAAAGCAGCACTTTACTGGGGGGGAAGGGCTGCGTGCTCCAGCAGATCAAAGCAAGTTCAATATAACATGGTTTCACCTATAACGTGGTAAGATTTTTTGGCTCCCAAGGACAGCGTTATATCAGGGTAGAGGTGTATACGAGTCTTTTGTGGTGGAGTAGAGGTGATTGCATCCTAGCGGGGGTTCTGGAGTGCATTTTCTGAATTCTATTGGGGAGTGTCTCTTTGATCTTAAGTATACAGCTGGTTGTCACCAAAAGGAAAGAAGAGATGCTGGATTGACAGACAGGATTCTTTATGATATAGACTTCATTAAATGGGTAACAGCTTAACACGAACTCTTTTTAAAATTAAATTACATACAGTAGAAGTAATAGGCCACAAATAACCCCCTAAACAAGGATTTAAAGGCAGTAATTGGAGAGTCACCCCACACATATTCCTAACACCTGTTTTCCAGTTAGCTTGCTGCTCCCTTGGGAGGGGAAAGGTGTTACGAGGGACAGTGTGCTCAGAGTATTTTTGTTGTATCTTACTAGTTACATGAAGGTATCTGGCACAAATCCTAAATCTTTTACCTGCACCTGAGTTAAGCAGGTAGCTGAGCCCAGTTGGGCTCAGAGCCTTAAAACACATGGTGATTTCTGTTTAGATACTGGGCCAAGAAACTCTGTAGGTTTGAGAACTGCTCTGATTATCATGTCAAAGCTGTTCAGCTGAATGAAGGGAATATGGCCAGAGAACCTGCTATTCTGTTTTTATTTTGGTTTGACTAGGCAAATTTAAACTCCCAGGGAGGGTTTTTGCTGCTTAACCTAGGAGTCTGCTGAGTTTCTGTTCAGTTGCACTGATCCTAGCATTACTCCATGCACCCTCCAACATTTGAGAGAGAGAAAGAGACCACTACTGTACATAAGTGGGTGACTCTTGACTCAGCTGTCAGGGGCACAAAGCCTGAAAGTTCATAATATTTTGTCTCCAAAACTAACTGTCTCCATCATCTTGGTGTCTGGAATCCTACTACTGCTTCCAAACATGTTATCTGCTGCAGAGCTGCAGCATTCACTAGAGTTATGATTCCAGGCCAATGGAAGGAATGACTGTTACAAGTTCTAGGTAGGATCTTTATTGCAAATGGCATTGAAACAATGTTGAGGTCATTTACTACTATAAACAGATATTTTTCCATGTCATACAGGCACAGTACAGTCCAACGAGGTATATTCTTATCTCTTTATCAGTCCCTGTGCAGCACACTGTTGTTTTGTGTAGTGCAGTATTTTGTTTATTTTTTTATCAAAATGTAGGGGTGTTTTGGTAGTAACTTTTTAGAATTTCGTATCCTTGTGTATATGTCTATTTTGTTTTACAAATGTGGCATACTGAATGGCCTGTGCAGCTTTATAAGTGTAATTGGAAGTGCCATTTAAATCAAAATGAATTTTAGTAGTAGCGGATGAATATTAAGCATAACATTTTCCAGGCAGTGATGATATTTCCTTATGCACTAATCTGTTGTCTTTACAGTTACTTGATTAGAACAAAAATCAGAACATACATATTAAAAACATGTAACTTTAAAACACATTGTATAAAACAACCCTTCTCATTTTCATTGTATTAGCATACCCTTTTATTCTTCAGAATTCATGCTTTCATTAACAGTGGATTTTTGTAATCCCACATAAGATATTGTAACAGCAGTTCCCAGTAATGTAGAAGAGCAAGTGAGCAGTATATGATTCATAATTTTCTACTTGTTACAAAGAAAATTCATGCTTCTCATCTAAGTTTGGATTTTAAAGTTCTTATTTATAAAAGCAGTCATTTTCCAGTCCTTTTTTGATGTACTGGAACATTCTCATTGAGGGGCCAGAAACATAGATTTTCACTTTAAATTACCCATTGTTCCTGTTCTCTGCCATTTTTGCCCTGTAGCGTTGGTTGACATTTCATAGAGAGTGAGCCGGCATAGGGCTGGAAAATATATAATTATAAGAATCATCTGCTCTTGATTTTCCCATTACATACCAATCATGATACAGGCAGATTTTTCATAGGTGTTTGATTTGGAATGAGAAGTTTTATTCTTCGTTGACCTGTGATTAAAATGTGGCATTTTGGTAAATAAATTGAAGATAGCTTCTGCGTAATTCAGCTCTGATCTGGTGCTGGGAAATGCAATGAAAGTCTTTGACCTGTATCACATAAGCAGCAGCATATGTAATGGGAAATATATTCTAGATAAAAAACTGTGTAACACAATACACTTTTTTTAATGTTAGATGTCTTAAAACAGGCATAATGCAGAAATGAAGCAAAATGACTGACATCAGGTGGCAAGATAAGTGAAGTCTTGTTTCACCCTATACTCTGAAAGACTTCAATATAATAATAAGGTTAAAGCCATAGAGTAACTCATTTAACTGCTTTAGTAGCTATAGACACATATGTAAATGCATTAGCAATTATTGTAAAGAATGGTAAGACTAGAGAGCCTATTTCAAAATTAAAAATATAAATCATTATTATGGTAACAGACTAGAGACAAATCTGTTCTAAAATCAGTATTATTTTGGGCAAGGGTCTTGCATGTCGCATTAACCTGAGTAGGTCTTAGTGGTTGGTTGGTACATATTCATGTACATGTTATCCATGGACTAGGCACACAATTCCTGATTACAATATGAGCCTGATCCTGTTCTCACAGATTTCAGTGTTAGTAGGATTGAGCCCTATGTGTGTACATTTCGTTGGTATTGAACAAAAAGATACTCCTTAATTATCCAGTTTTCCTTACAATATTCCCTGGACCACATACTTTCTAGCCACTTGATGTAGTTCACCCTCTATGCATATTATAATAAATAATAATAATAGGAGATATACCTATCTCCTAGAACTGGAAGGGACCTTGAAAAATCATTGAGTCCAGCCCTCTGCCTTCACTAGCAGGACCAATTTTTGCCCCCGATCCCTAAGTGGCCTCCTCAATGATTGAAATCACAACCCTGGGTTTAGCAGGCCAATGCTCAAACCACTGAGCTATCCCTCCCCCCCAATATGAATCATATTGCCTATGATTAATCTGTATGATTAATATGTAATGATTCATATGTACTGTTTTTATACTGATGTTTTGGAAATAACAGACCTAACAATAATATTTTACACGTAGTATACTGCTAACATTAACATCCGAAGAAACCACAAATGTACGATAATAATGAGATCAATAAACAATTAAGCAATTCTTGAAGATATTAAAATGATCTTCCAAAATGTACAGTAAATCACTTATTATATGACCTTCCATACCAGAACAGAGCAAAAATATACATGGGCTAGTAAAAGTATAATGCAGGTGCATGGTATCAGTATCTTTAAAACCTTGGCATAGTGTGTGTTAATTGTAAACTAAAGGGAGAAAATAAATATTGCCTGTTTTTAAAACAATGTTAAAATATTTGCCTTTGCCATTCTGCAATGAACGTGAGAGTAGGATTTAAAAAATACCAAAGTAAGTACATCTTTAGTCAGGATATCGGTGTATCAAACCTGTGAAGTAAAAATGGTACAGGCTGATTTCTAATGATGCTTATTTAATATTCCCTTTCTTTTATGTTTCAAATTTATTTCAGCACAAAACTCCCACCCTCCCTTGACCAAAGTCTTAATATTCAGAAGATCATTTTGAAATGAATGAAGGTGGGGTCAGCTGAAAGTGTAGCATGAGGTCCAAGAATTCTTAGCTTACGGGAGGCCAGCGTATCCTGCTTGAATAGAGAAACTGTATAATACTATATTATTTAATAAATATCCAATAAAATATCTCTACATAAAAAATTCTCTACAATTTCTCTCTACAAGAAATTTCTAATGAGAAAGAACTGGGGCAGGAGGGGAAGAGAGTTTTAAAATAAATTTGATGGGAAATGTTTCCTGCAAGCAAGGCTAAACCATTTGGCTATAAATTATGTGGATGAACAAATAATCTGTTTCTATCTGTTAGACACTGATGGAAGTATTATCAGCCTCATCTATAAATCATGACAATCTTTTTTCTTCAAAAATGGTTTACAGTCGAGTTTAACATTCTTTCTCTCTGGTCACTGATTCCTTTTTGGTAGTCCTGTGACTGTGGGTTTTCTGAAAGCACACAAAGTGATACGTTTTTACTGTTTATTGTAAGTTCACATACTATTTTATGTACCCTTATTTCAGATGTTTAAAAAATCCATAAGGATAAAATTCTTTTAAATATCTGAGTCTGTATGTGGAGTAACTCATTGAAGTTTTGTACGACACTGCTCTGTGTCCCCGGAGTAGCCTCTTTCCGTCATGGCCCTGGAGACTTTAGCGTACGTATTTGTGTTCATTTTTTTGGAACGTAGTTCTGCCATAACAGACTCGTCTCCCCAACATGAGATGAGATCCAGTACCTCCCATTCGGACCATGCTGGAGCTTGTCTGCGAATCCGGGACTGCGTGATCTCTTGTGATGGTGGACTCTGCATGGTCGCCTGTGATGGTGGACTGTGCTGACGGTCACCTGTGCTGATGATGACTAAACAGGAAATGAAATTCAAAAGTTCCCAGGGCTTTTCCTGCCCACCTGGCTAGTGCATCAGAGTTGAGAGTGTCGTCCAGAGTGGTCACAAGGGAGCATTCTGGGATGGCTCGCGGAGGCCAATAACATTGATTTGCTTCCACAATACCTTTAACCCGGGATTGCGATCTTGATTTAAGCGCTACTCCACTTGCCGAGGTGGAGTACAGAAATCGATTTAAAGAGCCCTTTAAATCGAAAAAGCCGGTTTGGTCATGTGAATGGAATCATTTTTTTTTTCGAATTAACTCGGCTAATTCCGAAATAACAGACTAGTGTAGACCAGGCCTAAGTATACAGTAGGACTGGGATTTTCAAAGGAGACTAAGGGAGTTAGGTGTATAAAACTGCAATTGAGTGCCTAACTCCAATAGTCTCCTTCGAAAACCCCAGTTTAGGCATTTAAGTAAGAAAGATTTT
The DNA here is from genome assembly GCF_020497125.1 of Mauremys mutica. Taxonomy (NCBI): domain Eukaryota; kingdom Metazoa; phylum Chordata; order Testudines; family Geoemydidae; genus Mauremys; species Mauremys mutica. The sequence goes on along the minus strand of NC_059076.1, from coordinate 31,183,526 downwards.
TTTGCAGAATTTTGTTTTACATAAAAATCGAAACAAATCCAACCTAGTCCTCCTGCCCTCGATTACTGGTAAGGTGTATGATATTCAGTTATTAGAATAACAAAAATGCTGATCTTTTTACACTCTTAGTGTTACGTCACTTGTAAGGAGATATTTATTACTAATTTTAAAGTCATTCGTTATGTATTGGAGTGTATTCAGAGAGAGAGAGAGAGAGAAAGATCAAAGTATTCATTTCACTATCATGGACACCTTTGCTCAGCATACCCTGCTGCTTTTTGTTACCATCAAAGGGCGCCAGATATGAGACTCAGTCTGTGGCCACACACATTTGCACACAATTTCATAGTTTTTTGAGGAGCCAAATTTGTTAGCAGTTAGATATGTCAGTTTGGCTAGTGGAACACCAATTGCTTTCAGATGTTTCAGAGAAGAATTAAATCAACACCTTATTTTACTTTTAATGGAGGGCCAAATTCTTCTCTCTGTTATGCTGGTGTCCTGAGTAACTCCATTGAATTCAGAGCAGTGATTCAGAATTTACACTGTTATAATAGATAGAGTTGGTCCCATTAATCGTATAAAAAACATAAAGATTTTATTAAATTAGCAACATATCCTAATTATCCTATGCTAAATATAGAGGCAATAGAAAGACTGCAGAGAAATAGGAAGAAAGTAAGAGAATGAAAGATAAATTCTTTGACTCAGTGAAGCTGTGATTCTTTCTACACACATCTTATGCACACAGCCAACAAAAGATTATAATTGACACAAAATTCGTGTTGGCAGCAACTTTGATCTCATCCTCACACATTCTTTGAGCTCTTCTCAACTTATTCACTGAGACCTTGCAAGTACTAGCAAATTTTGTAGCCGTAATTCACCGCTAGAGTACCTTGACTGTGGTACGAATATAGGACTCAGGCATTGTTACTATTTTGCTCTGAGTAAGGTAAGGTTAGATACATGGTGATAGAATGTCTAAGTCAAGACTGCAAGGATGTTTTGTAGTGTAGACAACCAGAAAACAAACAAACAAAAACCCCATCACCAGCTCCCAACCAGATTCCACTAGATTCTCTTTTCTAACATACTGTCTGAAGTCACCTGATTCCATATATTGTGTAGTCATCACATTCTCCTCTCAGAATTACAACAGTTACTACAACAGCTCACATTTCAGCAGAGAAGCCAAGGACTAAATGGTAGTTGAGTCTGGAGTACTGCTTTTCCACTGAAGGTAGTCCCTCAAAACACAGAGTTCAGCCACATTGATAGAATGGTGTGGATAAGTTTATACTGCTTCTCTTTGTGATGGAATTATTCTGAATGTTTCAGTCCACAATGCTATTTCTGGTGCCTTTCATGAACATTACATTTTAAAAGGAAAAACAAATGTTGTAGGACATCTGGCAGTAAGGTTGCAGGATATATATAAACTATATACTAGTCAAACAACATTCTAAGATTATTATTAACAGCCATTTAAAAGAATTCTTTACTTAATGAATTATTCCTTTTTCCCCCATAGGACCAGGGACGTACAATCCTGTAGTGAAGTCAGCTTCCAGTATTTCCCTATTTGTTTCCAGAGTGGAGCGTTTTAAGGACGTGAAAGAGATTACTCCCGGTCCAGGAGCTTATGAGGTTTGTTGATGTGGCTGTGTTCTCGGTCACATACTGGGGCTGATTTTTCACCCTTGCCTTAGCTAGATTGCTTTTGTTGTGCTTGTAGTTTTCCTGGCAGTATTTAGGCATTTAACATGATTTGTAGGGACAGTCTATATTTAGCTATCTAAATGACAATTCCCAAATTGTGGGAACAGGAATGGAGGCCAGGTTTTAAAAACGTGACCAGTAATAAGCAGAGTAAATGACAATTTGTCGACATACCTACTGTATGTGCTTTAAATAGATGCTGGAGTAGAGGCTCACCTCAGACCCATTATTCACTGCTGAATCAGATGGGAGTAAATAAATATTGCTTCTCTGATTCGCTTTCGCTCCCTCTGTTGCTCCGTGTAATGAAATATAGCACACTTTCAGTGCCTGAATCTTTTCTTTGTGTTATACTTATGTATTCCAATGTGAATTTAGCCATGAGCAAATTAAACATCTTTGACTGATGGCCTACTGAGGGAGGGGGCCTAGCTCTGTGGAGCAGAAAACTCGATGAAAGAGCAATGGAAGGGCAGCCTTCACCATATAACTAATTGCTACAATTGCCCTGCCATAGCTCTCTCATCTCTGGGTGGCAATTATGTGCCAAATGCACTGCTACTTGGGATTAAGTCTGAGGAAACTCAGCCATATTAGCTGGCCTTCCCAGGCAATGAAATGGGAGCCAAGAGACTGAAGTGAAGATGTGGAGCAAGAAGGGGAAGGAGGAAAGGCCCCTGTTAGTTCCTCTCTGGTCCCCTGACCAACTACTCTTTCTAGAGCAACAGTATCTGTAGAAAGCCTCTTCCCTTCCCCCTCCAGTTCTGCTCCACCTTTGGACCCTGTTGGCTTTCTTCTCCATGGGGGAGGGGGTGAAAAAGAGATCTAATTGATCTCATTATTGTTCCTCTGTCCTGTGAGGGAATAGGTGCTGCCACAAGGAACCTTGCCTGATCCTTTCCTTACAACTTTTGGGGAGAACGGAATGCAGTGTAATGACTGGCGGGGAAGGAAAGATGATTTTGCAGTCAAGGAAGTGGACTGTGAATTAGGAGTTCTGAGTTCAGTTCCCGGATGTTTGTGAACTTTGGGCAAGTCATCAATCAAATCTCTCTGTGCTTCAGATCCTTGTCTGTAAAATGAGAATAATATTTTCATACCTTATGGTGGTGTGGTGTTTAGATTCTCCATTGTGGCTATATATGTTCTGAGATAAATAGAGAACCCAGCATTTTGACAATGGCAGGAGTGGGATAATGGAGAGAGAGATTGGGGTAGTACAAAGAAGAAGAAGGGATGAGATGGCAATTGAGGGAACACAGAGAATGAAGTAATTGAAAGGATGAGAGATGGAAAGATTGGGAAGAGAGCAAAAACATGGAAAACAGAGTAAGAGGGAAGAGAGACTTTATAGAAAAGGGAATGGCTTGACAAAGGGAAGAGATAAGAAAAGTTGAGCAAATTTCTAAACAAGAAAGAAAAATCATTGAAGGGGACAATACAAGGTTAGGGAAGCAGAGTACACATACAAAATACGCGTACAGTAACTCTATCAGTGTTTGCATCAGTCAGGAGTCAATGGGGACTCTGTATCAGAGGGAATGTCTGAGAGATCTCTCTGTGGATCGGATGTCAGCATGAGTCCAATTCTTCTAAACATAGCTGAGGGACTAATTGGATTCAGTAGTGGGAAATGAAATTTGTTGGATTTTTTTAAAATACATGCTGCTGCAATGATGGAGCTATATTTTTGAATGATTTTATCATTTCCAATACTAATGTAGTATTTTTGGTTGCATTCATCTGTTTTCGCCTGCATCTGATGGGAAAAATGAGCATGCGTTGTGTACTTTCGCTTCTGCTTGATTTTGTGTGTTATTCATCCATAGTCTGAGGATGCAGAGGAAGTGGAGCATTTTGGGGAAGTCAGCTGGGCTTTGATTAGTCTTAATCTTGGGTTTAGTTATGGACAGGAACTGGTGTATCATAGGACTTTATATTAGAAATCATTTAAAATTAATTAATTCATAGTGGAAAAGCATAATGGTAGAGTTCTGTGCTTTAGTTTGATATACATAATTTTAGTAAGCTTTAACTTTTCAGTTTTTAACAGTAAAGGACTCAGTGGTGTCCTTTTTAATGTCTGTTCTCCCCTGTGTATGTTGCAACTATATTAAAAACTATAAATGTACTGTTGATTAACATATTGCTTTTACAGTGCAGCTGGTCAGACATCCAGTAAATATTTTGAGGATGACAATTTTAACAATCAGAATTTTGTGGTGATAAAAGCACATATCACGATTAGGGCCCTATGCATGTACACATTTCCATAGCAATATACACTTATTCTATTGCTATTTCATTCCCATCTTACTCACACACCCATCTGCTCCCACGACACAACTGGCCCATAGCTGAATCTGCTCCTTGACATAAAATTCATAAATGATTATTTTTTATAGTGATTTATTTCTGGGTGGATTTTTTTAGTGTACTCTTTGGGCAGCCCATTGACTCCCACCCTTGTGTTCCTGCAATGTTTTCCCAGTGGCATGACTCAGAATCTCCTTCCTCCATATTGCAGGGAAGGGAAGAGCTACAGCTCCTCAGCTCCTTTGATCACATGCTGTCATGCTTCATGAAACAGTGTATGGAAAATATGCTATAATTAATACCTTCTTGTAGTGGAGAGGTGCAAAGCAGCAGGCTGTTGCAGTCAGGTCCCGGCAGGGCAGGTGGTCGAAAAAAGCAGTGTTTAATGCCTGGCCACAGAAAAATGGTAAATTCTTCAGCAAAAAACTGAATTCAGTGGCATCTTTTAAAAAAGCTATATTTCGTGGCTGCAGCAATGCAGAGTCTACTGTGGTGAACCAGACAGTCCAAACCTTTTAGATCTATTGTCTCAGACTCTCTGCAGAGCCCATCAGGTGACACCTCATTGGTTTACATTCCATTATCAATTGCAAGTTTATTTCCACAACCATACTGGCTAGAAACATGCTTTTTTTCCATGTAAGCTGGGATCCTGGAGCACAATTCCACACAAAGGGGTGAATTTTTCAGTAAGTTGTGTGGTCGTGGTATCACACTATACACTGCTACAATACTCTGATCATGGCGAGCGTAGAGCTATTACTGAAGTTCTATTTATAGTTGAAGTAATGTTTACCTAATTTATTATGCGTTAGACTTCTCAAGTTACACTGCTTTGTTTACTACAAGAAAGTTATGTGTGTTTATATAAACTGAAATACACTAATAACTATAACCATGATGCTTATATTGCATGACTCATCATAAGTCCCTATGGATCCCGTAATATAGAGTGCTGTTCATTTATCTTCACTGCCATAATTGCGAAGCAGATAAGTAAAGAATTATTTTTGCCACTGGACTTCCTGTTAGTCAGAAGTAGACTAAAATGAGCCTTCAGGGAGCTAGAAAGAATATATAACAAAATTCTAATTTTTTCCTTCTTAATATTTGATGGTGAACTGTTAGGGCCCAATTCTGAAGCCTGTACCCATGTGAGTGTGAGCTGTGACATCAGACCCTTATGCTCTAGAATATGGAAACTGTTTCAAGAAAGGTTAACTGGAATAAAGATCCTTAGTCTAAATACAACAAAGATTCTCTCTGCATACTGAAATAGTTTTATTTCAAACTGTACTTGGTGGGTGAGATTCTGTGCTATGGCTCTAAGTCTAGAAGCAAAAAAATAACTTGGAGCTCAGGGCAAGCGTGCAGTAAAGTGATGGTAAACCACCTCCGCACCCTCAGAATCCTGGGCTGTTCTGCGACGTCCACCATCTTTTAGATAGCCCTGCAGTGTGTGTCATCAGTTATGGCAGCCTAGGCCCTAAAGGTGCAGCACTGCCCAGAATCTCCACTGCCGCAGCCCTGGCTAGCTACTCTTTTAGAACAACTTATGCCACTCGATCCTTTTCACCTAGCTTAAAGTGTCAAGAGATGTGGGAGGAGCAAACCCAGAATGTTTTGTACAACTTCCATAAATGACATAGCGCCATAATCATGACATTGCTTTTTAAACAGAACTCCCTTCTGATTTCACTGGTGTATTCTACTTGAAAACTGGTGGCACAGTATGGCCTGTAAAAATGAAGGTCTCAAAATGTAATGAGTTGTCTGGTTTTCAGAGGTGCTAAGCAGCTGCAAGTCCCATTGAAATACCTTAGAAAATCAAACCAGTGCCATACAGTATATTAAGAGAGAATGCTTCTTTTGAAAAATTATGCTAATGCACAGTTCTAGTTTTGCCTTTTTTTTAATTGGCAGACATTTTAATAAAAGTTATAACCCTCAAAAAAGCTATACAGTGAGTGCAAATTAATTACTTGTTTTTAACACTGTTAAATGTAGCAAAGTGTAAACATTTCTGTCATAATACTTGTCACCCCTTTACTTGACAGTGTGAAAGCAAGTATGTCAGTTCTTTTTGGTATGCCAGCTTATCTGTGTGACACCTTTTTATGATGTAATTAGCAATTTTGTTCAATTTTCCAGACATGGAACATTTTATAGCCTTCTGTGGATATAATATTAATGTGATCTTTGGCCTAATGTATGGAGTAATTATAAAAACTGGTGAAATGTAATTGAAGAGGAGGAAAGGCACTTATGGAAATATTTTTGTTACTCTAAAATGTTGCTTCACTACATAGAATTTAATAAGCACAATTATTATTATGCAACACTACAGATGTGCATGACATGTTATGGACAAATATGGTCAAGACGTTGGTCCTTGGGCTGAGAAGCTCACAATATAATTTTTCCAACACTGTTATAATTAGGGCCCTACCAAAGGGCCATGAAAAATGCATCATGGACCGTGAAATATGATCTTTTCCTTATACTATACAGATTTCATGGGGGAGACCAGCATTTCTCAAATTGGGGGTCCTGACCCAAAAGGGAGTTGCAGGGGGGGTCGCGGTATTGCCACTTACTTCTACACTTCTTTCAGAGCTGGGCAGCTGCAGAGCAGCAGCTGTTGGCCAGGTGCCCAGCTCTGAAGGCGGTGCCCTGCCAGCAGCAGTACAGCAGTACAGAAGTAAGCGTGGCAATACCATACCATGCCGTCCTTACTTCTGCATTGCTTCCTTCAGAGCTGGGTGGCCAGAGAGTGGCAGCTGCTGACTGAGGGCCCAGCTGTGCAGGCAGCTGTGCAGAAGTAAGGGTGGTAATACCATACCATCATTACTTCTACCCTGCTGCTGGCAACAGCCCTGCCTTCCAAGCTGGGCTCCCGGCCAGCAGCGACTGCTCTCCAGGTGCCCAGCTCTGAAGGCAGTGCTGCCGCCCGCAGCAGCGCAGAAGTAAGGGTAGCAGTACTGCAACCCCCCCCCTACAATAACCACTTGCAACCACTCCACACGTTCTTTTTGGGTCAGGATCCCTACAACTATAACACTGTGAAATTTCAGATTTAAATAGGTGAAATCATAAAAGTTACTATTTTTAAATTCCTATGACCATGAAATTGACTAAAATGAATAGCGAATTTAGTAGATCCCTAGTTATAATAGTAGCAGACCAATATGAGCACAATAATGCAGCATTTGACACTATTAAACACCAGAGTGACCCTTCAATTAAGCACCTGTTCAGAGTGATTAGGAATTATTTATATAGTCAGTATTATATGTGCTAGAGGCTGCCTATTTCTTCCAGTGGGAGTTTTAACAAAGGAAGGATAAATCAAATTATTAAAAGATAAGAACTAGCCTGACCTTTTGCTAGTGGAGAACTTTATCCTTTTCTCATGGTGTATTTTGGTGCAGAGCAATTAGTTCATTTCAATTAGTTTTAACTCTGGATTCTAACAACACTTCCCACTCATTCTCTCTAATCTTCTGGGTTATATGTACTTATGCAACAGTTTTTTCTAAGTAATTCATAAAAAGCCTCACACAATATATTTCATCTCCTGTCCACAAAGGACCTAAAATGTTGGGAGTTACCAATGTGTACTTTTAAAATAGTTCCATTCATTTCTTACCTTTTTAATTTTAATTTTAATTTACAAGTTATGTACTTCATGCTTATCAAATTTTAAAGATGCTTCAATTTTTTCCCCATTTTTATTAAGGTTTTACAGCTATCAAAAGTGCTAAGAAATCTTGGGGAAATTTTTCTGCTATTGCACATGAGAGTAGCTCTGTTGACTTCAAATGAGTTACTCCAATTTACACTAGTGGCAGATCTTGTTAATTATTGTTAACATGTTAAAAATAAGTTGTCATTTGAAACAAGTTTATAATTTTAAGAAGCTGAATGTTGGGACCGTGGAACTCTTTAGCTTTGAGTATAAAGTGCTGAAATTATACCCCAAAATCTCAAACAAGATAGTTATCTATTTCTCAGGTCCACTAGATATGCTTGCAGCTAACTGAACTAATTAGGTATTCTGTGTTGCCATGGAAAGCACCAAACTGCATGAAACTCAGGGCCATAATTATACAATTTATTATTTGTGTAGTATTAACTCCCTCAACATGATGACCTGCCACTTTGTATACCTGCTTCTCCTTTCCTCATTAAGTGAATGGTGTTCTCCTTTAATTATCTGAGTAAAACAAATAAGAAGTTGTTTTGTTTTGCATAGACCATATGTTGAGTAGTGTTTTTAGGTAAGATTATGTATGGAGTTCACTACACTTCTCTGTTTTCACTTGCTTATCTGAAAAAAATCACTTTGGGTCTGACACTTCTGCTGCTGGGTCTCAGCCAGATGGCGATTTATCTTCTTTGCATGAATACTCACTGCTGGTTATTCTAACTACAGATGCTACTATATTTGGTTTGGGTGCCTTGTTGAAAGACCAGATTGCTTTAGGGAAAAATTTCAGAACAGAGTACAAGATTTAGATCAGTTTGCAAGAGTTGAGAAGCCTCACTGACATACAAGAGCAAGGTACAGACAATGCAGCTGTCAGGTCAGACACGGTGATTGCAGTCTCAAACCTCAAGAGCCAGAGAGCAGTAAGGCACAAGGCTACTCTTTGAAATACCTTCATTTATCTTCAGCATGGGAGAGATTAATTTGATGTTCCTGTAACCCAAATATTTCAGTTGAAAATTAAATCTTCCATGTAAATTTAGTTAATCCCAAATGTTCTGCACAGACAATGGATAAACTGTGTTTACTCAGCATTATTAGATAATAAAACTGCCCAGTGTCTTCCATAGTTAAACAAAAAGGATCTCTCTCTCGCAGCAGGGAAGAAAGGGGCAATTGACAGGATATCCTCTCCATATTAAGCCTTTTCTATTAGTCCCTCTGATTTCAAGAGTTTTACAACAATTGCACCATAATAAGGACAACATAACATGGGTTGCCCCTAACTTCATAAGAAAATTTCAGATTCTTCTTGGATATGAATGTATTGCTTGTCTCCATATTTTTTTACATTCAAACTCTTGAGCTTTTGCTGCACTGGGAAAATGACCTGCAATAATAAGGGCTTGTCAACATGTGGAAGCTGCTGTGAAATAAGCTGGGGTGTGAAATTAAAGTGCAATAGCTATTCTGCAGTAGCTCCTGTGTGGAGACACTTATTCTGCACTAAGGATGCCTTTTTGCACTTTAGATTAGCTTAATCCATTTTGAAAGTGTATTAAACTCCCCAAAGGCAGTCAGTGTGGAATAAGAGTGGAGCGATAGCAGAAGTTATTCCAGGCTATTTCACTGTGTAGAAAACCCTAACATGTCAACCACAGATTGCCCTAAGTGTCTTTCACTTGTGGCCAGGATTTAAAACTGTTTATTCTGTAGTGTAAAGAGGACGAAACCATTTTAACAATCCATTACAGAAAAATTGTGTAACAGGATACAAAAGCAGTACTGCCAGCCTCCTGTATTCCAAAACAATAATTCAGGCTTAAAAATGATAGATTTTGAAACTTTGGTAAGACTCTCATGTGATCACATGACTTTAGGAGCGGGGGGCCTTAAGAAAAAACCCAAATAATGTGAGATTCATGATTCAATTGTAAGAGTTGGCAACAGGGGAAAATTCTGTAATAACTGATTCCCAGAAACCAAAAAGTTAGGTCCAGATCCGAAAAAGGACATAGGCACCTAAATCCCTGATGTAGTTGCTACTAATCCACAAGCCCCCGACTCAAACACTTATGTTACCTGAAAGGCCCTATCTAGAAGGCATGCTCTGAGCATGCCTAACTCACTGCAAAATAGTTGATGGTGGGGAGGAGTGGTTTAGCCCAGTGGTTAGGATGCTCAATTGGATGTGAGAATGCCCTGTTCAATTCCCACCTCTGCCTGCTGAGGAGAAAGGATTTGGACAGGGGCTCCTCACTTCTCAGGCGAGTGACATTGGGCTAAGGAATATTCTGGTGTGGGGCTCTCTGGTTGAAGCTGTTCCACTTTGTATTAAATATTAATTGGGCCAGAGAGAGAAACAGAATGGCTCTATTGTCCAGGCCTCAGGGAAAGGGGGGTAGAAACCTCTTTGCAAATCACTTCTTGTCAGGCAACAGGGGAATTGAATGTGGGTCTCCCACATCCCAGATGAGTGCAATAACCATTGGACTGAGGTTATAAGGGTGGCCAGGTTGTTCTATTCTACCATCCTCCCGCACTTCCTCTGCATAAAAATCTATCTGTAAATCCCTTTATAGATATGGGGCTTAGTTCTTTGCTCAAGCCTCACACAATCTGGGGAGGGATTGCAAGCGCTTTGGAGGACAGGATTAGAATTCAAAGTGATCTTGACAAACTGGAAAAATGGTCTGAAATAAATAGGATGAAAATCAATAGGGACAAATGCAAAGTACTCCACTTAGGAAGGAATAATCATTTGCGCAAATACAAAATGGGAAATGACTGCTTAGGAAGAAGTACTGGAGAAAAGGACTGGGAGGTTATAATGGACCACAAACTAAATATGAGTCAACAATATAATACCATTGCAAAAAAAGTGAATGTCATTCTGGGATGTATTAGCAGGAATTGTGTAAGCAAGACTTCTACTCAGCACTGATAAGGCTTCATCTGGAGTACTGTGTCCTGTTCTGGGTACCACACTTCAGGAAAGTCCAGAGGAGAGCGATACAAATAAAACATGACTTAGAAGGAAAGATTTGAAAAAAAATGAGTTTGTTTAGTCTTCAAGTACATAAAAAGGTGGTTATAAAGAGATGGGGGATAAATTGTTCTTCATATCCACTGAGGACAGGACAAGAAGTAATGGGCTTAAATTCCAGAAAGGGAGATTTAGCTTAGACATTATAAAAAACTTCCTCACTGTCAGGTTAGTTAAGCATGGAACACTTTATTTAGGGAGGTTATGGAATCTCCGTCATTGGATGTTTTTAAGAACAGGTTAGACAAACATCTGTCAGGGATGGTCTAGAATAGATAATACTTCATCTGCCTCAGTGCAGGGGACTGGACTAAATGACCTCTCAAGGTCCTTTCCAGTTCTCCTTTTCTATGATTCTATAAGTGGCTTGGGCCAGTGATGAAGAAGGGTTGGGGAACTCAATAAGCAGTATAAGATCTCACCAGAGAGGAGGCCTTTCAAAAGAGTGCATCATACCCAGGTTTGGGGGTAGTTGTTACTGGTTTAGGGTTTTTTCTTGTTGTGGAAAACTATTTCTTTATTACTGTAACCTATGCAAGAATAAATGTTGAAGGGATAAATTGCTGATTGAATGACTGTTCTTTTATTAAGGAAGTGGATGACCCATTCAAATAGCTCTGAATATGCTAGATTCCTGGTAGAACAAATTTTTACATGTTTTGAGGCTTTTATGACTCAAAACCAATAAAGGTTGTTTTCGAGTACTCCTGTATCTTTTGCTAATAGGAAAAATAGTTTTATAAAATACAACTCTTTCCTCTTCTTTTGGCAATGAATACTGGAAACAGAAATACAGTTTGTTGGACAGTTTCTCAGCTGGTGTAGTTCAATTGAAGTCAGTGTAGATTTACACTAGCTGAAAATATGACGTATTTCTATTTTAAATCTTATTATCTAATACTTCTTTCCAAGATGTAACTAGCTATTCATTTGACATTATCTCTTTAGCTGAGTGATCCTCCCTTTTGCCGTACCAGGAGAATTGTTAATAACAATGATACATATCACATACACCTTCTTTAATAAAAATCATATAGTAATTCTGATGTATGAGTAGTTTTTCATTTCATTTCATGACTGTTTAATAGTTTAGCTTGTCTCCCACATCAGGACCAACATTACCTGATAACTGACATTGATATGTTAATCTTAATTACCAAGCTTTTTGGGTTCAGAAATCCCTTCTGATTGATTCATGTCAGTAAAATGTAGTAATCAATTAGGGTCATTCACTTGGAGGAAAGGTGATGGTATTCACTCTGTAAAGCAAAAGTAAATTTGTATTCTGTGCTTGTCATTTGTTCCAGATAGTAAACTCTGGTTTAGATACTATTGCTGCAGTAATTGCACTATTGATTAAACTATCCCCAGAGTGTAAAATCAGTTTTAAGCTCTTTATATCCTTATTACGGAGTTGCCAGTCACAACTCTATTGTTAAAGGTGCAAGAGGCTTTCCACTCTAAGCTCTGTTTTGGTAGCCACCACTTCCCGCAGCTCCCATTGGCCGGGAATGGTGAACCTTGGCCACTGGGAGCTGCGAGCAGCCGTACCTGCAGACGCTGCAGGTAAACAAAGCGTCTTGTGGCCCGCCAGGCGTGTACCCTGAACAAGCCGCAAACCAAGTTTGGGAACCCCTGCACTAGACTATAATATACTGCCTGTATTTTTCACTTTTTATGGATGGATGGATGTGACATTGCCCATGGTTATGTAAGGCCTTGTTGTATTAAATGTGAGCAAAAGGGTAGTGTTATATTGGGTGTGTTTCCTACTAATATATGGAGGCTAGGAGCACTCATGGAGAGGTAGTTAAAATGCTTCTTTTGGAAACTTAACTGACAATTTAATAATTCTTTTCTTGTTTAAATTCTCAAATCTTAGTTGTACTTTTTCCCCCTCTGGGGAAATACAGTAAAGAGTACATGACAACTGGGGTTTTAATATATCCATTTATTCAATAAATAGTAGATTTTACAATGACCTTTTCACAAATGAAGGGAGCAGTTTGATAAAGGAGATTAGTAAAGCAGAAGTTTCTCTTTTTTTAAAATGTTCTGTTACTAGATGGAAATTTGGAGTGTTTTTTTCCTGACCTGAGGGAAGCATACAAGTTGCCTAATTATGTGCTGTACAAATTATTAACAGTCTTTGTGCAAATTAGATGACGTTTAACTTTTATAGCTACATTCATAACATTTACATAGCTAACCGCCAAAAGTAATTCAATCAGTTTGTATGTGTTTTTATTCTGAGAACAAAGGTTGATTTCCTTTTATTTAGGGAAAAAAATAAATGTGACCTTTTTACTTTTAAGGACAGAATAAATAAGTAAATCTTCAAAGCACTAACCAGGATTTTCTGTTTTGTTTAACTTTTTTTTTCTTTTATGAGAAAATGTTCTCTTTGATTTAACAATGTACCCCTAGACACCTTCCTCATCTCTTTGTAAGAAATATATATTATTGTAAGAAACATAACTATAAGTGTTTGTATCTTACCCCTAATTTATCAGGCTCTGTTCTCATCATAATACTTTTGAGGCCAGTTATTTAGGGATCTACATATGGTTTTAGTAATCTATATTTAGGCACCAATTTTTGAAAATCTTGGCCCAAATACATTTACTGCTTTTGCATTTGCAATTATTTCATTCAAAGAAAGTAATCAAGTTTTTTTGACAAGACCACTCTTTACAAAGCCATGTTATTGATTGCTCATGGGATGAGTTTCCCTAACTGGTAGAAGTTTAGGGATTCTGCTAAATCATTTTTCTATGGGACTCATACAGATACTTCTGAAAAACTATATATTTTTCCTTTGGATACACTAAGTTGGAACAAATAACAGGTAATTTCCAGGAAATGTCATAGAGGTGGATCCCCACAAGGGATTCCTGTCTCTATAATGCTCTTTGAGATCCTTAGGCAAGAAGTGCAATATAAGTGTAAAATATTCTTTGAAATGGAAATCAGCTCACAGGAAAATGGTAGTCAGGATGACAAGACAATTGGAGAAGCTATTAGCAGCCTAACTATGTAATCAAATCATAGTGCACTCTCAGCACAATTTTTAATTAAAAAAAAACAAAACTATTCCTGGGACAAAATAAACCTTAAGTTAAATGACCATGTCAGAGCAACCATATATGATTTTTAAGAAGTTGGGGACTATCTGAACAACTGAAATAATGAGTACTATATTGTGGACAGAAAGAAATGACTAGGTGTAAATGGTCATCTTACTTGTTATGATGCTTGCCAAGGCAATTAGTGGCTGCCTCACCAGCAAAGTGCAGAGCCCTCCGACCACCATCAAATCTGGTCAGAAGGCAGTCATCAGTGATGTGGGATGTTGTCTGCCTTCGGCCACAGCTGTTTGTGGGAGCCTCTTGTTGGCCACAGGTGTGAAAGCTGGCTGCACACTGACCCTGGCCCATTCAAAATCGATTCAGAAGGGCCTATAAGCGACCTGGAAAATCAAAGCCTGGTACACACATGGTTGGGTAAGTTATAAGAGACTGGTTTCTGACATCAGCTGCAGACCATTCTTCCTGCCACATCAGTGTCGCAGAGAAATCTGGGCATGGTAAGTGGGCCCACAAGGGTGCCTTGATGATAACCTCGCTCTTGAGTGGCCGAAGAGGTCTGTGTATAGTGATAGGCATGGGTTTGCCCTGATCTTCTCAACCATACTGACTGTAATCTTCACAATGGATGTGTGGAGGAGTGATATGTTGATTAGGATGATGAGTTGATACCACACATTATGTCTGAAATATGATTTCAGGTCAGTATTTCTTTAACTGCTACACTGCTTTCTTAAATCTTGTTTATTATAACAATACTCACAGCACTTTTAACTATTCAACTTAGTTTCCTTGGTAACTGGTCATTTTCAGTTCACCTGTAGGCTCCTGGTATTTAAAGAAGCTCTATTATTTTCAGCTTTGTGTGTTACACAATGATGGAAAAACATGGTAGCGAGGGTACAAGCAAAAATGTAATAAATTGTTGAATTCTTACTCTTTAGAGAAGGTAGCCTTTATATTATTAACACACTGGAGTAAACTTTAGTGCCATATGTCAAGGAAACACCAGTGAACAAAGCGTGACTATCATAAAAGATAAATAATTTACTCTTTTATGTAGCAAATCTGAAAGCATTTTAAATGCATTTAATGTATTGAAGGAAGGAGGATTTTTTATCTATATCATTTTGCCCACCACTGGAATACAGTCCCTTCTTTTTGGGGAGGAATGTAGTAGCTGATAAACAGCAGATAGCAACATTAGACAACAGCTTAGAACAAGAATGAAGAAGTGTACTCTATCCAGTTGAAACAACAGGGGTAGTTTATATAAGAAGAATGTAATTGCTGTAAGTGGAATTTGGATGAGACATCAGGGTTTATATCTGTACTCTTTTATGAAAAGTAGTGTCTCATATCTAATCTAATAAAGATTTCTAAAAGTATCACCATAATATTTTAGATCTTGTATGACCACAAATGCTGAGCATCTTTCGTTTTACATTTCACTGGAATCATCACAGTAAATCAGAATCACCATGCAGAATCATTCATGTCATCAGAATCACCAGCTGAATGTTTCCTCTTCACACCACACCAGGGCATTGGTACTGACTCAGAAGTAAGAGTCCTGTCTAATGAATCACAAACACCACTTTCTAGAATACCTACAATAAGTGTCCCAGCTAAACTCATCTTAGCTTTTGAGTTCTTACAGAATCACAGTGACAGGGAGAGTTCATTTTTCCTCCATAAGATGCATTTTTTAAAGTTTTCTATTTACTATCTTACAATATTAAAACTGTTAAAAATTGTGCAATATTGAAAAATACAGAAAATGCCTTTCCATTATAGACAGCTTCCAGTGTGGCTTAATTATATGTTTGCAGTCACCAGCAAAGTGAATGCTTAGGTGTCACATTGAGATGGAACTGATGATTATGGAGAACTTGCATTTGTGAACTTGAAAAAATAGCTTGCAAATTTTAGTATTGTGCTTAAATGGTATTCAACACATACTCTTAACATTGTAAATAATAATAAAATAACATTTTCAGTCCATCATTATGTTTAATTGAATGCACAGGGGAAAGGTCTCAGCAACAGATAAACTCGATATCATGTTGACATCTTAGCTTCTGTATTGCTGGGAGATTAGATTGGTCCAGTGGACTGCTGTGATTTGTCATTTTCACATAGGAAATGTACTGTAAACACTCTGGGTAGATATGTTTTGGCTTCAAATTAGTTGGAATAGGGGCCATAAAAACAAAGCAGTAATTATATTGTGCCCTATCCAGGCTCCTAAGATGAATAAGTGGAGTGTTGCTGAAGCAGAGGGTCCAGCTGAGAGGCCATGAATGCTGATTCTCAGCTGCCATCTGTTGCGCTATGCAGGAATGCATGGCACCTGAGCGTAATTTATTGCTGAAGGACAAATAAAAATATAGCCTTGTAATAGAGTGGAGGTGGTTAGTGTTACCTTCATGTAAGTCATGAGATTGTTCCCACAATTTATCAGCTGTGCTATTGGCTGCAATTTTCAACATTCTATTTTAACCTTTCTTTATGTTTTGTGAAACTCTGAAGATAAATACATTAGATTGTGAGATGCTTAGATACTATGGTAATTGGGGACAAATAAGTAACACAGATAAATAGATGTATAGATATGCTAGCGGTAGTTGGGTTCAGCATGGGTATGAGTGGACAGAGCTGTGTAAGTAGTACTATGAACATAATCTTTTGAATAAAGAATATAGTGGAACTAGACAAGGTTTAGAGAAAGGCAACAAAGGTGATCCAAGGTATGGAACAGCTTCCATATAAGGAAAAACTAAAAAGATTACGGCTGTTCAACTTAGAAAAAAGATGATTAAGGGGGATATGATTATCATGAATGTGTGCAAAAAATGAAGACAGAAGTGTTATTTACATTTCCCCACAAAACAAAAACCAGGAGTCACCCAATGAAATTAATAAGCAACAGGTTTAATAGAAACCAAAAGAAGTATTTTTTCACACAATGCAGAATTAATCTGTGGAACTCATTGCCATGGGTTGTTGTGATCGCCAAAATTATAACTGGGTTCCAAACAGAAATAGACAAGTTTATGGAGGATAGGTCAATCAATGGCTATTAGCCAAGATGATCAGGGATGCACCTTCATGTTCAGAGACCCTAAACCTCCGAAGCTGGGAGGAGAACACTGGGGTGGATGTCTCCACCATTGCTCTGTTCTGTATGCTCCCGCTGAAGCTCTGGTACTGGCCACTGTCAGAGACAGGATACTGGTCTAAATGGACCATTGATCTGACCCAGTGTGTTCTTCCATTCTCCCCACTGCTGCACTGACTTACAGCATGGTACTTCCGTTTTTTTTCTCTCTCTCCCTCTCCTTCTTGGACAGAAGTTGAAGATTTGGCCTGTTAGAAATTAGTACATATAAAATATCAATTTAAGATATTCCCCAGTAATCCTACAAAATACTACTACTACTAATAAATAATCAAACGCATTGATGTTCGCTCTGGTACAGAGGGTCCTCATGAGTCTCCTCACTCCACTTAGGCCCTGTAGTATAGCTGGGCTGAGAGTGGTGCAGAGGGAGCATTGCATGGATGGGTGTCCACAAACCCTGTGTGCAGTGGGGTGCATCTCCACTTTCGCCCCAAACAGGCCAGCATGTAAAGTGGAAGGTTAGGGTGAGCCTGTGTTGAGGCTATTGTACATGCTGATACGGATCTAGTGGCCCAAACCATTATGTCAGGGGTGCAGAGTGGCTGCAACCACTATCTTAGCTATGGTGTTTCTGTGTTGCCGTTTTGTGGCCTTTCCGTGAATTCACAGTCTTACAACCTCTTCGGAAAAAAATGTTTGCAAAATGTGATTTCTCTTGATGAGAAATCTAATGCTAAAAAATCTCCCCATACCTCCATAGAGAGTATGGGTAATCTGAGTATAAGCACTGCTTATGAGAAATGGCAGAGACATACACTATTAAAATTAAACTATAGCTTAAAACAGTGAGAAAATTGACCATGGTACTATTATGATCCAGTCATCGCTTGTTGTTTTTCATGATTAAATTGGTCTAATAGCTATAATTGGTTCTGCATCATCTGCTAAGAAAATGATAGAGTTATTAAAAAACAGTAAATGCCTTGTCATTCTGTCCAGCAGTTTAGTGCATTTAACCATTTTTAGAGCTAATTGAAACCATTTTACTAGGAATTCGCAATCTTCAATTTAAAAAAGCATTTGGTGGTCACTATCAATAGCTGGTGACTTATACAATACATAGTACTTCAAAATTTAGTGCATTCCTGTAGAAATACCCGCAACTCTGTGGAAATTACAGATGGAAGGTGTTATAGAAGTCCAAAGTAGCATGATTTCTAGTGTAATTAGTTCATTAGCTGTAACAGTGAGATATGGAGTATTAGATCCCTCTTTGACATTGTAAATCTTTACTTATAAAGGTTCTCTTTATTCAGAATTCTACTAATATGTATGCTATCTGCAAAGGTTACCAGATGCCTCTCTAGTAATTACGACTCTCTTCATTTTCAGTTTTTATTTTATTTTAAATCCCCAAGAATTTATTAGAGTTTATTTTAAAAATTAAATGGGTGAAAATCAATGCAAAATATTAACTTCACAGTTTTCTGGGTAAACATCAGAGTTAATATTGGGGGATGGGAGATCAAAAAAAGCAACATATAGAGAAAAGTAAAGTATTGAAAGCAAAAGCATTTTTAAAACAACATTTTAATGCTGTGATTTATTCCATGAACTATATATTAACATTACATTTCTGGAAAAATGCACTATGCACCATACCTGGGGTACATGGATGATGATTTCATCTTTTCTTAGATTTCAACCACCAGCAGCCAACAACCACCACCTGTCCCTCAAACTCTCTCTTGAACACTCTTACACCAGCATCAACTTTCTTGGTACTATGATCAGCATCAACCTTGGAACCCTACAAATGACTAAATGCAAAATGCCCATGGATCAGCACATCTATCTTCACTGATCCAGCAGCCACAACCATCTTAAGAAATCTGTTATCTACAGCCAAACACTCTGATACCACAGAATTTGCTCCAAAGAAAGTCTGGGATATACATCTTAACAGACTTAAAACCACCCACAACACACCTTTCAAGATCCATGGGACCTACATATGACTATTATAACATGTGGTATACTTCATCTGGTGCACCAAGTGCCCCAACGACTATGTGGGTGAAACCAATCTCTACGCTCTCAAATTAACTCACATAGAAAAATTATAGACAAAAACACCCAATCACCCGTGTGAACACATTTCACAAAGCAATCACTCTATGTCTGACCCCCCAGTATTCATCCTCAAAGGCTCATGTTCAAAAGATGAGCCTAGGAGCTTAAATTCATAACTCCACTGGACACAAAAAATCATGGACTTAATAGAGACACTGGTTTATAGCTCACAATGACAATTTGAAACACACCCTACTGCCTGCTAACCCTTAATTGCGCGCATCATTTTAAGTGGTTTCCTACAGCATGTGTGAAAACCCTTATGCTTAACAATCTGCCCCACCTTTAGCTCAGACACTCTGGTTATTTTCTTCAGACATGAGGCAGAGTTCTCTGAAGTTTGAAAGCGTGTGCCTTCCCCCAATAGAAGTTGGTCCAATACAAGATATTACATCACCTACCTTGCCTCTCTTATTAACAGCACATACACTTATGCACACGCACGAGGCTATATATGAAGTTTGCACTGCGTTGCCTTTCTTTAACAGATGGCCTTGTATTTACATTTAGACTAATTTATTGTTAACACAAACACTTCTCCCTAATGTAATGTTTTGGATTTTCTTAACATAATCAGTATTTTTATGTACATGAGTGGTCCAAAATTCAGGTGAAGATCAGATGATTCCCTTTAGTGTTTGATTTTTGTTAGCAATTCAGCCCCTTCATTTTTAAATTCTTTTAGTGGCCTTGAAAATATATACCACCCAGTCCTGCAGTGACTTTGTTATGCTGCAGTTTAGTGTTTTTGTTTTGCCACCACCATTTAGACACTTCAGTTTCTGATAGTGCCTCCGATTTGATCCAGTGGAAGAAGGCAACTAAATAAATAACTGTTCACAACTTAAAACTCCTACTTTAAAAAATGCAATTAGCTACCATTAGAGCTTATATTTCAAGTAGTTTAATGCACAGTGCTATCTCTCATGCCTGCATGGCTCTAACAGGATGTGAGGACATACACAAATGAACAGAGAAATGAGAAGACATAATTGCTCTTCACTGAAGGTGATTTCAGTTACCTGAGGTCTGTTCCCCTAAGACTTGATCTTGCTCCCACTGAAATCAATAGCAAAATGCCATTAACTTAAAAAGGAGAAGCATACCTCTGTTTCTATAGCAAGTTGACCCTTCCCTTGACTGGTAGGTGGCATGTCACAGAATTGGCAACCACAGCCTTCAGCAGCTTTTATGGCTCAGAAGGCTGTAGATCTTTATTGCTCTATCACCATGCTCTTATTGTAAAGAATTCTTATAAAAGCTTTCATGCCTTTATCATTTTTGTTACAGCTTAAAATGACAATAATAAAAAAAAACCCTTCTCCAACACTCACTGTCCATGTCGAGTATTATTTTTATTATGTGAGTCCTCATCCTGAGTGGTTGAGTAGAATTTGGCAAATAACTGGTTTTTCTGTTCATTTGCCATTCTGAAAAACTAAAATAATAATAATAAATAATGGTTTGGGTGGAACCAAAGCTGAACTTTGGGGAATTTACAGCAAATTGAAATGTATAAAATACTTGAATAGTCATTGGACGTGAGTGAGAGAATGACTGTATAGATACGTGCTCTGCTGCAGAATACCCAGGTGGTTAGGAGAGTGGAGAACTGGGTTCAGATTCCTGTTCTAGAGCTGAGATTTGAACCTGGGTCTCCCAGATGAGTGCCCTAACTACTGGGCTATAGACTACAAGAGGTGTACTAGCACCTCCTGTTCTTTTGTGAACCTGTCCCCCAAAATGTATTGTCCTGAACTATTTGGTGACTTTGGCATGAATTCACAAATTGTTTTAAGTTGACCAAAACTGCATTTTTCAGCAAATAAACTATTTGTCCAAAAAATGTAGCCCAGCTCTAGTGTTGAATGCTTTCTGTGAGGCTCCCTTGAATCCTATTGACTTCAGTGGGAAATGGGAATGCTGAACTCCTTGAAAATCCTCAGCACCTGGTAGGACAGGTTCCTGACTGGCATAGTTTCTAGATATCAATAATTTTAGTCTCATAAAAATATTATGATGCTTTTATAACTTCAGGCAATTTCCTCTGTGATATTAGTAAAATAATAAATATGAGTATTTGTACTGTACATTAATAAAGAAATGAAATGTTATTGAGAAATCTGGGGGGGAACTATACAAAATGTTCATGTTATTTATAGGAATGCACAGAGGACCTGATCCTGTAGTTCTTACACAGGGCAAATTCCTGTTTGATTTCAATAAGAGTTTGCCTAAGTAAAGACTCCAGGGTTGGACTTTGAGTTTGTAATTCTGTAATCAAACTTAAAAAAAAATGAACAGATAGTAGCTATATCCTTAGCTAAAGAAAAAATGTCCAGCCAAGCAAAATTAAATACTTTAATCAAGGAACTAAAAGGCTGTGGATTCAATACAACTTCAACCTGTTAATCAAACAATTATCAGCACTTGAACTGCTATATTAAGACACCTATTAGTATAATGTCAAAACACTTTGGCATTCATTTAGAAGTTCAGCAGTTTACTTCACAAGAAAGAACAGCTTCTCCCCCTTAGCTATAAGTCCCTTACCTTTTGAGTAGTTGAATCTAGGGGATTTATTTACTAGACAGTTTGCTCTTAGGGCTTGGCTACACTTACAAGTTGCAGCGCTGGGAGTTACAGCGCTGGTCATGCAGCTGTGGAAGGGCCAGCGCTGGAGTGTGGCCACACTGACAGCTACCAGCGCTGCAGTGTGGCCACACTTGCAGCACTTTCCAGCGCTGTATTGAGAGGTGCATTGTGGGCAGCTATCCCACAGAGCACCTCGTCCCGTTTTGGCGCCGTTTTGGCGCTGAGTATTGTGGGAAGGGGAAGGAAGTGTGCGGGTCATTCCGCTTCCTGTTT
Source organism: Mauremys mutica (assembly GCF_020497125.1). Taxonomy (NCBI): domain Eukaryota; kingdom Metazoa; phylum Chordata; order Testudines; family Geoemydidae; genus Mauremys; species Mauremys mutica. Next base: position 31,161,522 of record NC_059076.1, on the reverse strand, counting down.
GCCAGCGCCCCGTGGTGCATCGCTTCACATCCCAGCATTCACTCTTTCCAGCAGCGTTTGGCGCCATTGTGAGTGTCTTTCTGTTACTCTCTGTGTGAATCGCGATTTCTGTGGCAAATGGAGCCCGATCTGCTGAGGACTCTGCTGATGAGTGTCACCAGCACAACACGTTTGGCAGTCCAGCTATTCCTTCAGCTCCAAAGTGACAGTGAGGATTCCGACGATGATATCAATATGGATTTGCCTGCCGCGTGTGACACTAAAGTGCTTGCGGCATTTACGGAAATGCTCAGCACCGTTGAACGCCGCTTTTGGGCTCGGGAAACAAGCACTGAGTGGTGGGATCACATCGTCATGGAAGTCTGGGATGACGAGCAGTGGCTGCAGAACTTTCGTATGAGAAAAGCCACTTTCATGGGACTGTGTGCTGAGCTCGCCCCCACTCTGCGGCGCAAGGACACAAGATTGAGAGCTGCCCTGACGGTGGAAAAGCGAGTGGCTATTGCAATCTGGAAGCTGGCAACTCCAGACAGCTACCGGTCGGTCGGGAACCAGTTTGGTGTGGGAAAGTCGACCGTGGGAATCGTTTTGATGCAAGTTTGCAAGGCAATTAATCGCATCCTGCTAAGAAAGACCGTGACTCTGGGGAGCGTGCAGGACATTGTGGATGGCTTTGCACACATGGGTTTCCCTAACTATGGAGGGGCGATAGATGGGACGCATATTCCTATTCTGGCCCCCCCCCACCTGGCATCAGAGTACGTTAATCGGAAGGGGTATTTCTCTATGGTTCTCCAGGCGCTTGTGGATCACCGCGGGCGTTTCATTGACATTTACACAGGCTGGCCTGGAAAGGTGCATGATGCACGCATCTTTCGGAACAGTGGCCTGTTCAGGAAGATGCAGGCAGGGACTTTTTTCCCAGACAGGAAGATCACAGTAGGGGATGTCGAAATGCCCACTGTGATCCTTGGAGACCCCGCGTACCCGTTACTGCCTTGGCTCATGAAACCCTATACAGGGAAGCTTGACAGGAGCAAGGACCGGTTCAACTACAGGCTGAGCCGGTGCAGAATGACTGTGGAGTGTGCTTTTGGGCGTTTAAAAGCCCGCTGGCGTTGCTTGTATGGGAAGCTAGACTTGGGGGAAAGCAGCATCCCCGCGGTTATATGCGCTTGCTGTACCCTCCATAATATTTGTGAAGGGAAGGGTGAAACATTCAGTGAGGCATGGACCACCGAGGTTCAAGTCCTGGAGGCTGAATATGCACAGCCAGAGAGCAGGGCTAATAGAGAGGCCCAGCACAGGGCTACAAGGATTAGGGATGCCTTGAGGGAAGAATTTGAGGCTGAAAGCCAACAATAATGTTTGCTGCCTTGCATGGGAGTGAATTGCACTGCTTACACTGTTATTCTATTATCCATAATAATAATATGATTTGTAGTGCCTCTTTCTTTACTGGGCTAAGGTATCTTTCACTATCTGCTATAATAAAGACTGTTTTCAAAGCCAAGAATTGTTTTATTGAAAAGAAAAAAACTTCCTTGACAGACAGACAGACACACACACAACATTTCATGAACACAAGAGGGCAGGGGTGTGGGTTGGTGAACTGTACAGTCACAAGTTTGCATATGCCCTGTCTGGATTGCTGTTTAATGAATCCTGCACTTCAGGGTTCATATACTGCATGGTGATGGGGGTTGAATGCAGAGGGTAAGGGTGGTGGTAGGTATCAGGGCTGGTTGGGGAACATACAGGTGTTGGAGGCAGCTGGTGGTGGTAAGAACCTGGATGCTGGGGAAAGGTGGTTTGAGCTGACATTGGGGCACAAGGCACAAAGGACGGGGCGGGTGGGGGAGTAGCACGGTAGTGCTCTGCTTGCATGGCAACGAGTGACTCTATAGACTCCGCTTGGCGCTCCAGGATGCTTAGCAGCCGCTCCGTGGTTTTCCTCTTGGCCACTGCATTTCTCTTGCGTGTCCTGCTTTCTTTCTCTCGCCAATCCTTCAAGTCCTTACTCTCTCGAGCAGACTGATTAAGAACAGTTTTCAGCATGTCTTCTTTGCTCTTTCGGGGATTTTTTCTCAAATTTTGAAGCCTCTGTGATGTTGAACATCTGGGCAGTCCAGTAGTCAAGGTCACTGTAGAAACAGAAATGACAACATTTAACACGGGCAGCATTGTATCCACTATCTCCAGACATGAATTGTTACACTGAGGGAGTGAGTTCTTATTTAAGCATTCTTTTACCCACACGCATAACACTACAGAAGCCACGACATGGTGAGTGAGCAGTGCTTATATGGGGAGAAGTGGGGCTTGGGTGTAAGAGGGGAGCTGGTTGCTTCGGGTAATCTGGAGTGCTAGAGGGGTTGAGTGAAATGCAGATGCAGGGGTGATCTTATCTCCCTATCTCTTCACTAAAGAGTCTCCCAACATTTTTCACAGGACTTAATCCTGGAAGATGTTTCCCTACTGCGAGTCACTAGGGAACAGCGGGGGGCTCTTTTAGAGCAATGTGGATTCCGCCCGGGACCCTATGCGGCTTGCCTGTGTTCAGAAATGGTCCCCCCACCACTGGCAGAAGAGTGGCGCGGACGCGTCACCGTCACTGGGACAAGGGACACAGTGGCTCTGCCTATAAACCTGCGCAGGCATATTGCCCACGCTCTGGATGAAGCTTTTGCTGAGATAACTGAGGCAGATTACCGCGACGTGATAGACCACATCAACGGGCTATTCCACATCTAGAGGCTGGCATGCATGCATCCATTCAACCCCCTCCTCTCCAGAAACATTTCACCCAGAAAATAAAAGCCGCTTACCGGTAACACGCTCCTCTGCTTGTCCTTCTGCAACTGCTGGCTGCTGCGATTGGGTGCTTTCCTCCTGGCTTGAGAAGAGCTCCTGGCTGCATGCCTCCAGGGAATCTGCGGTTTCTTCCCCCATGCCAGGAGCTTCACTCGCGGTTTCCTCCCCCCCACGCCTCCGCCTCCGCCGCCTCCTCCTCCTGTCCCCCAGCCTGCTCAGAAGTGTCCATCGTTATCCTGGGATTGGCAGTGGGGTCACCCCCAAGTATCTCATCCATCTCCCTGTAAAAACGGCAGGTCGTGGGAGCAGCTCCGGATCGTCGATTCCCCTCTCGGGCTTTGTAATAGGCACTCCGCAGCTCTTTAATTTTCACCCTGCATTGTACTGCGTCCCGATCATGGCCCCGATCCAGCATGGCCCTTGATATCTGCTCAAAGATATCGTAATTCCTACGGCCGGAGCGCAGCTGTGCCTGAACAGATGCCTCACCCCAAACACTGATGAGGTCCTGCAATTCACCAGTGCTCCATGCTGGGGCTCGTTTGCCGCGTGGAGGCATGGTCACCTGTAACTGATTAAAACTGATTGCACTCCACACCTGGCTGCAGCAAACAGGAAGGAGATTTTTAAATTTCCCGGGGCATTTACAGGGCGGGTCACCTGAGCCAAGAGCAGTAGAGTGCAAACTGATGTGCAGAGTGGCTGAACAGGAATTCTGGGATACCTCCTTATTCCCTGGAGGACAGGTAAAGCGCTGGTGAGTGTCCACACCTGCTGGGCAGCGCTGGATCACCAGCGCTGCACTCCTTATACCCCTGCCGGGATGGGTTTTCAGCCAGCGCTGCAACCAGGGAGTTGCAGCGCTGGTTGTGCCCTGCAAGTGTGGACGGGGTGTTGTTGCAGCGCTGGAAAGCCTCCACCAGCGCTGCAACTTGTAAGTGTAGCCAAGCCCTAAGTCGTTAAGAGAATGCCTGCAGGAAGAGATGAGTCTTGCAACTCAAGACTCAAGGTTGCAAAAGCTAACAGCTGTCTCATGTCATACATTTTTAAGCAGAAACCCTCTATTGATTTCAAAGAGGGGCTTCTGCTTAAAAAAATCAATGGCTCAAATGGTGCTAATGGAATCATTTCTACCATCTTCCTCAAAAATGTGGAATCACGCAGTGCTGTTACTGTATCTACTCACATTTTACCTTAGGTACTTAACTGTTGGCATCAAAAATAAGACCAAAATAGATAATAAACAAGGTACAAACATTGTAAGTGGTAAACAATAAACCATCAACCTGCCAGAAATATTTATCTGCACTGATCACATCAGGATACAAAATTAACTGCTTACAACTCAAGCTGCTTCCTATGTAATGTGGCTGTTGCAAATCTTATTCTCCCTTGTCTCATTTACATTAGTAAAGCCCCATGTGAATAGAAATCCCCAAGCTAAACTTCACCGTACTAAATAACTTATCAATAATGTTTTATAGGACTACAACAACACAACAAAACATCTATCAAAAATGTTTCCACAAAGGGGAGGATTAAATTTTCCAGATAATGTACAAACATATCACATTTTCATTCAGTAGCTACAAAGGCTTCCCCCAGAATCATAAAAAACAAACAGATCAGGGAGTGAACTATTTTGAAAAGGAAAGTATCTAGAGACAAATCCTCCCTTCTTGTGCAAAAGCTACTGGCCAGATTCTCCATTGGAGTGTGACTGTTCACGTCACAGTGCCTGTGTATATTGGCCCTAAAGCCAGTGTCACTAGTCTGGGGGGGGAATCATTCAAGAACACTGCTTCTCAATTTTTTTCTGTACCATGATACCATGTTGGAACTCCCTGCCCTGTTGCCTGTACACCAGAAAAAAGGGATAAGTCCCCTCAAACAGGGACCAGGAGGACCAGCTCTGCAAAGAGTAGCAACAAGATCAGAAGAGTGCAAAGGTGAGCTTTCAGCCACCTTTCTTATGTACACTTCACTTCTAGTCTGTGCAGATCAGTGAGACTCCAGGATCGGGCCCTAAGTGTATATTACCTCCTTGCATGTTTGTAAATGCAGTACTATACCTTAATACTTATGAAAAATCCAGAGTTTTCTTTATGCCTACCATAACAGTTGTTTCCTGTTGTTTATATCGGCTACATATCATGCAATACTTACACAGCAAAAGTGTATTAAATACATTGTTAGCCTTTGCTTTAGAATATGTTTATTAGATAATTCACTACTATGTCAGCATCATAACAAAGAAACTGGACATAGGTAGAGGGGGAGGCTCTAGTTTACTCTTGTTACAGTCATTAGATGTAGTCAAGGTGCCTTTCAGCAAGAAGGGATGACAGATAGCTAACATTCTCACTATCAGATCCACTGTCGTGGAGCGCACTCATCAGGGGATAACAGGAGACAGAGTGCACTGGGATACAGGTGCACCTTTTCCAGAGCAATAGTAAGATGAATGCACTTATTGTCACTGCTCCCCTGCTTTTCTCAGCCATTAGTGTGACAGTGTTATAATTGATGATATGACATGGGACCTGTTTTGAAATTTTTCTCGTCTTTTGAAGTTGCCCTTTAAACAGTATATGGTTATCTAGTGTGTCAATGCCTCTGTCTTCCTATCTCAAGCCACGCTATCCTGGTAATGACAGTAAATCACACACACTTGTAACACAAATGAGATGATATTTAGGTTTCATAGCTGTGTTAACAGCAATACTTGGCAGTGGTCTGTTACGTAATAATAGTTAAGATCAGGAAGGTATTCATCAGGCAAGAAGAAATGTCAATATAATTTAACTCGTCAATCTACTGTAGCAACATACTTTGCATTCTAAAGCTCTTTATTTTACTTAAATGTTTCCCCCTGAATGCACTATCCAAATTGAAAAAGAAAGAGTTCACCAATTCTGCTTCAAACCATACTGCACAACATAGATCATCCATATGCATTAAACAAATTAAATGCGCTGAAGTCCAGAGCAATCCATAAAAGAATGTGCAGATTATGAAAAATCCATTTTGCTTCCATTCTAATAATTGCCTGAAAAATATTGAGTCCTTCAGAAACTGTTGGGAAATATTTCTGAACTTAATTATGTTTTTAGGTTTGTAGACTCATCAGCTCATCAATATAGAACATCTGGGAATTTATGGAGAGACTCACTATAATTCATTAAAGCAATGCCCACAAAACATATTCATATTTTAATACAGAGCTTTATTCCTCCATAATGTATAATTCCACATTGACAGGTGGCTTCTGAAAACCTGAGGTATCAGTAGGTAGGCAGCTGCAAACGTTTATTGAATCATAGTCAAATTTTGATTTGGAAGTAATATTTGTTTATTACATTAAAAAACCATAATTGATTTGTTGCTTTCTAATTTTCAGGCATGCAGGAAAAATAAAATCTTTTTGAGGTCATTAGCCTGTATTTGAACCACACCTTTTGTAGGGTTTAACACTTGAAATGTGAAATATTAGGCATATTTTCATACAGCCATTGTGTCAGTTTCTAAATCAACCCCCATGTGTGGGAAACTTAAATTGATTTAAAAATGACTAATATCAATTTAGTTTAATTCTGTTTGCTACCAATTTAAGATAAACCAATACAAGGCCCCCATAAACTGATTGAAGAGTGTCCACACATGGGGATTGCCCCAATTTAACCAAATAAATTTAGATTTGGTTTAGCTGATGTAATTTCTATTTGTAGACCAGTCTTTAGAATCATTTAGGCCCCTATCCTGTGGGTACTTGAGGAACCCAATGGGTCAACTGATATGCTAAAATTACTCATGGGCTTTTGTTTCATAGAATTGGGGCCTTAACAGTTCTCACTGTTTTGTTTTTTTGCCCAGAAATAGGAGCGAGAAAAACACTATAAAAAGCAAAAGTTGTGATTATAAAACTGCAGTAATTAGTGGGAGGAAATAGTGTAGCGCCTGGAAGTACTTTAAATTCATTATTTAAGATTGGCTAGATTCCAAGTTGACTATATTGCTTTAAATTACTGAGGTAATTTTATGAGTTTAGAACTTGTTGATTCTACAGCAAATCAAATAGAAGCTTATGTCCAAGTTACTCATAATTGTATATATTGTAAAACATGATAGCTGATGAAAAATTTCAAAGGAACACTGAGTTCATAATTGAGCATGAAGGAGCTTAATAAAATTCTTAATGCTGACAAAGATGCTTTCTTTTTATAAAGAGTCATCAGTAGCATTGGTATTTTTTCAGAGTTTCATCCATCCTGGTCTCAGATAGCTTTGATTTATGATGACAGCCATATTTATAGTGCTTGTTAGATACTCAGAATTGTTTGTTTTGGCAAACTGTTAGTGTCAAACTAGTATAATTTTATTGATGCAATTATTTCCTTCATTATAGCAGTGCCTGCAAGCACTGCTGTAGTTAGTTATATTAACATTCTGTTTTAAACCCCATATTTCAAGGTTTTATAAATTAGCAGTAAAAATGTGCTCCAAGCTAAATCCTCGCATATAATGTGTGCAAATGGAGGTATGGTTTTGGGCAACTTTTCAAAGACTTGGTTTGGCTTCTTTCTTTCTTTCTTTCTTTCTTTCTACTGGAGCATTTAATTGGTAGGATGGGAGGATGGCAGATATTTATCAGTATAAAATACTTTTAGGTGTGTGTGTAATTGAAAACTGGTTTTCAATTTTGAAAGCAAGGAACATCATTTTGGACTTTTATCCTCACCCAGAATCTTTAGGATTTAGTTTTAGTTAAGTATTGAAGGAATTGACCATAGGCTCTGTATTTTACTAAAGATCATCTAATATTTTGCTGTTCTTCAAAATGTTTGACCCTCCAGTGTTTGGGGCTATGATATGCTCTGAGATGCATGTGCTTCTTCCCAGTTAAACTAACTTGTGCTGTGTGTGCATAACATTGACTCTTGCAATGGTAATGTTCCGAATAAGTGACTCACTAGCCAGAAAGTGTTGCACTTTTCAGTGACATAAAACTCATGTCAAACACAGACTTCTTTCAGCTTTGTTGTGTCATGCCACTGTCAGTTACCTGGTTTCTTTTTAAAGTGTGGATCTACTGTGAAAAGTGACTGACAAACAGCATTTTGAGGGTCTATGTTTATCATCTCCCATTAATTTCTAGATCAAATGTGCTAAGCTTATAAGTAAAAAGCCCTGTAAATTGAGCCTGGTCTCTGAGAGTCTTACCATTTCCTACCAAGCTGAGTTCCTACCATTTCCAGTAATAAAGGTTCTGCAGGCCAAGTTACTAACTAAGCTACAGATTTTGCTAAACAACTTCATTTTAAACCTGACTCTCTAACCTTTACCTCATCCTTTGGGTGGAAGAGTCTCAGAGCAACAGGTGATGTTATGTACGGGACAATATGTACAATACACTAAGAAATATGGACAATTTAAGGATAGTGTCAGTCTTAATTTTGCTTTTAATATGCTCCAGTCCTTAAAACACTTATTATCAAGCATCACAGTAATTACCTTTGGAAATGTTTGCACGGGTCAGGCCACAGTTTATATCACAATCTAACAGAACTTGCAAATCTATTTCTTGCCTGTAATATGGTCAAGGTTTTAACTAATTTTTAAAAGATTGCTGTACTACTCTGGGAGAACTGTTCAGAAATCCAAGTTGCATACTTGCCAGGTACAAAGTGGCATACTTGGCAGCTAGAGGAGTCCACCTGTAGAGGGTATTCTTTATGTGACATAGAGCAGCTACAGTGGCTCCTATGCCATCTCCCCTTCCTGAGACTAATTCAGAGGGCATGACTGGGAGAACAGTGGTGTCACTGGTGCATCCCTATGCCTTGGGGACTCTGGGCTGTCCTAATGTGCTTAGGAGCCATAGGCAACCACAATAAATTAGGGCAGCCATCACGCCTCTTAAATTTATGTCAGGGATCAGCCCACTGCAGGGTGACCCCATCATCAGGGGAGTGCAAAAGTAGCTTAAATCTGCCTTTGCACATGCACACACTCTCACTCCTCAGCTTTGTTGAGTGCTCCTCTGCCACATCTGAGACTTGGGCCCAGAAAGTTTACATTGTATCTGCAGCTATTTAAATTGAGAATTTTAATATGCACAGGAGTATGGTTAAATGACTGCTTTTGTTACTAACTACAAAAAGTTACTGTAGTAACTTCCGAGAAAGAAGACATGCAACGTTTGTTTTCTATTTTGTTATTGTTTACTCTGCCTGCTGTTTGGAACATGTAAAATTATTCTGACAAACTTGGTATGTCCCTGAAACCAGCAGACTCACTAGTGGGAAGATTATTATCATCCAGATATAATAAAAAGCTTCTAGAAAAGTGTCTCTAACGATGGACTGGTTTTCTGGCACTGACAGGGACTTCTGTTTATTTTAGTAGTGCCCACTAGCACCACTGTAGTTAAAGGCCTCTTAGCATTTTTATTAGAAATTAATTTTTAGGACTTGATAACTCAGCTGAAAAAATTTGCTTTGAGCCAATACATAAAAAGTACACTATTTTGTAGGCAGCAAAGATATGCAAAAAGATCAGATTCTTTAGTGTCTTTGGTCTCTTCCAACTTAAAAAACACAGTTATTGACTCCCTTAGCAATACTGATCTATGATGTATTTTTAATATGAGAGTATTCATAAATAATACCCACACTTTGGTTAGGAATTAGTGATTGGCTTCTTTGTTCTGTGCTTCTAATATGTTTAGTTTCAAGTCACCCAAGATAATGGAGCAGCTGATAGGGGACTTGATAAATAAAGCATTAAAGGAGGGTAATATAATTAATGCCAATCAACATGAGTTTGTGGAAAATGGATCCTATCAAACTAACTTGATGAGTTTTTTTGATGAGATTACAAGTTTGGTTGATATAATATAAAATTAACACGGCAAACATTATTATATAGATTAAAAGGTGATAACTCATAGGTCTCAATGTAATTGTAAATGGAGAGTCACTATCGACAGGTATGTTTCCAGTGGGGTCCTGTAGGGATTGGTTCTCGGCCCTACCCTATTTAACATTCTAATCAATGGCCTTGAAGAAAACACAAGATTATTACTAATTATTTTGCAGATGATGCAAAAATTGGGGCAATGGTAAATAATGAAGAGGACAAATCACTTACAGAAAGTGATCTGGATTTCTTGGTATACTGGGCACAAGAAAACAATATGTGTTTTAGTGTGGCCAAAGGTAAATGTATACATCTAGAACAAAGAATGTAGGCCATACTTACAGAATAGGGGACTCTATCTTGGGAAACAGTGACTTTTTGAAAAAGATTTGCAAGTCGTGGTTAATCAGCTGACCAGGAGTTCCCAGTGTGGAGCTGTGGCCAAAAGGGCTAATGCAATCCTGGGATGCATAAATTAAAATCTTGAGTAGAAGTAGAGAGGTTTTTTTTACCTCTATGCGTGGCAGTGATGCTATCACTGCTGAACTACTGTGTCCAGTTCTGGAGTCCACAATTCTACGATGTTGGTAAATTGGGGAGGGTTCAGAGAAGAGCCACAAGAATGATTAAATTAATAGAAAACATGCTTTATAATGAGAGATTCCAAGCACTCAATCTGTTTGGTTTAACTCAGAGAAGGTTAAGAGGTGACTTGCTAACAGTCTATAAGTATTTACATATGGATATTTAATAATGAGGACTTCAGTCTAGCAGAGAAAAGTATAACACGATCCAATGGCTGGAAGTTAAAGCTAGACAAGTTCAGACAGGAAGTAGGGTGTAAATTGATAATGGTCCGAGCAATTACCATTGGAACAATTTACTAATGGTCATGGTGGATTCTCCATCACTGACCATTTTTAAATCAAGATTGGCGGTTTTTATAAAAAAGTGTGCTCTATGAATTATTTTCAGGACGTTCTCTTGCCTGTGTTATACAGGAGGTCAGACTAGATGATCACAATGGTCCCTTCTGTTCCTGGAATCTATGAATCAATAAAATACATTTAATTTGTTTTTCTTCATGAAATTTTTTGATTAAATGCAGTTTATTAGGAATTAGAAATACATATTCCATTTTTGAAGTATATTAACTGAAGACATACGTTATATTTGTCTAAAATTATCAAAATCATTCTCTGGATGTGGTTTATTATTAAAATCCACAGGCATTAATGCTGGTTTTTATTAAACATTAATACTCAGTGAAGTAAAACACTACAGTTGTATTCTGTTTGCTTTAAGCGCCCAATTTACTTTAATGTACACAATCGTTACACATCTTTTTACAGCATTTACACATAAAGTGTACAGAATAGCTGAAATTAAAATTAATAACATTCTCTAATTTAAATTTTAAACAAATGGGAAATGATATGTTCATGTGCAACTAGTTCAGTGAAAACACTTCTCTTCAGAATGCATATTTAATAAAAGGACAGCGTCCACAAAAATAATGTTCAGATGTCCCAACAAAAATACCTAACCTAATATTAATAAAAATAGAGCATGTAATAAATCAGGGACATACAATATAAATATATCTCCAAGGTTTTGTCTAACTTACATTCTGGACATTCACAAGAGGATTTTTTTGAGTATTTATTTTATTTTATGAACAGACAGATAATGGATAGCCCAAAGGCAGAGAGAGATTTCTTCATGTTCCAAAAAAGGCTTGTGATCATGAGTGAAAGCTGGTCTCAGAATCATAACAAAAAACAATTTTAAAAGTTTGTTGCCATCTCATAGTTTTGATATGTCTAGCTAGGCACATAAAACAGCCACCTTCCTGCTTAATTAGAATTCAGTGTTAATTTGATCATAATTGCCTTTTATTTGTTAAAGGAGATTCTCTAAATACTTTTTAACAATTGCCAGCTTTAAATAAGTACGGCAACAAATACATAGTGTAAGGATGTGCTTACATTTGAAGAAATGTGCATGTCATACACCAGTTCAGGGGTCGGCAACCTTTCAGAAGTGGTGTGCTGAGTCTTCATTTATTCACCCTATTTTAAGGTTTTGCGTGCTAGTAATACATTTTAGAAGGTCTCTTTCTATAAGCCTGTAATATATAACTAAACTATTGTTGTATGTAAAGTAAATAAGGTTTTTAAAATGTTTAAGAAGCTTCATTTAAAATTAAATTAAAATGCAGAGCCCCTTGGACCAGTGGCCAGGACCCGGCCAGTGTGAGTGCCACTGAAAATCAGCTCGCGTGCTGCAGGTTGCCTACCCCTGCACCAGTTGCTTACAGTGGACCAAATAGTATCCTCTTTATCAATGATGTGCAGAAGAGAAAAGTTACAATGTTTCCACATTTTTGATGGAGCAGAAATTCAATTTGTGTGATCCTCAATGGGATGGGGGGAGATATATGGTCCAACCTAGCTCCTATCAAAGTCAATGGAAAGATTCCCATTTACTTAAGTAGGAATTGAGTCGGGACCTAAGAAAAGAAACATAAACATGGACTTGTAATTGTGTAGTGCAATAAGGATCCCTGGTTCCAATGCCATGAATCTTATGCTAATCCTCATGCATTGTCTATTACTCTGCCAGGGCTGGCTCCAGGTACCAGCTCAGCAAGCAGGTGCTTGGGGCGGCCAAGGGGAAGGGGCGGCACGTCAGGTTCTTCGGCGGCAATTTGGCGGCGGGTCCCTCGGTCCTTTTCGGAGGGAAGGACCTGCCGCCGAAGAAGAAAGCGGTGTGATGGAGCTACCGCCAAATTGCTGCCGATTGCGATCGCGGCTTTTTCTTTTCTTTTTTTTCCCACCGCTTGGGGTGGCAAAAACCCTGGAGCCAGCCCTGTCCTCTGCTCTGCTTCCAGTCCAGTAAGCCTTTGTCCATAATATGCTGGACAACATGTACATTTGTGTTTATTGCAGTGATATTATATTAGAAATAAATTCAATATTAGTCATTAAAAAGCAACAACAACAAAAAGACCCACTAAGTTGTAAGGATGGTGTTTTGTTATGCATTTACATTGCTCTTCAATCCTTGATAAAGACAGTTACATAAAGAGGATTTTTAGTAAATATGTTTCCATGTGCATTTACTGTATTAAGTTAGATTTATTTTATATGTGCTAATGAAAGTTGCAATAACATAAATGGCTCAAAACTTTAGTATTTAAGTAGTGCTTCCATGACAGCCTCTTAAATACTATCCATTAAAACCTTTTAACCAAAAAAAAAAGGGGGTGGGATCAAATTGCCATTATTTAATCATGCTGAAAATATTTTTAAAGGTAGGCATGTGGTTTGAGACAAAAAATAAACAAAAAAGAATGTAGGTAATCAAAGGCATATTCATTAAAGCATTCTTATCGTTTGGACATTTTAAAACAAACTTGTCTCTGAATTTAGAAACTGAACAACAGCTCTATGATTTCTACACAGAAAACAAAACAAAACAAAGAATAGAACATTTTTTCTCCTCTCTCAAATTTTGAATCATACAGATAAAGCAAAATTGTCAATCTTTATGACAGTCCCCTTATACTCCAACCCTACAAAATGGAAATGTACTTTTGAAGGTGATTATGTCATGGTCATTATGTTCATAGCGCGTTTGAAATGCTGACATCACTATGTCATAGTTACTCCTGTTATGTTATATTTGCAAATGGGAATTTTATTTGTATAATATTTGAAATAATACATTTAAGACTAGAATCTGGCTATCCCTTACACAGATGTACTGTGGGGAATAAGAAGCTGGGTCTTTTGGACTCCTCCCCAAAACTCCAGGGAGCACTGGGACAGCTCATTAAGACTTTCCCTGGAAGCACACAGTGTCTTAAAGAGGTTGAGGAGAATGGACAATGAGTGGAACTGTGATTCCCTTCACCCAAGCATTGGCCTTCAAGGAGTATAGATGTTTTCATGCTCCCCCAGACACCAGAGTACTCCAGGTGTTATAGTTGCCCTGCCTACAATGCATATACCCACGAAGAACAATCTAGTATCTCTTAATATATAGAGAGAGTCAACATAGATTCATAGATGTAAAGGCCAGAAGGGAGCATTGTAACTGTGTAGTCTGACCTGCATAACACATGTAGAATTTTACCCAGTAATTCTTGCATCAAGCCTGTAACTTCTGGTTGAGCTAGAGCTTTTTTTTTTTTTTTTTTAAGAAAGATATCCAATTTTGATTTAAGGATTTCTAATGACTGAAAATCTGCTAACATCCCTTGATAAGTTATCCCAGTGGTTGATTATTCTCACTATTTTAAAATGTATGCCTCATTTCCAATCTCAATTTCTTCAGCCTCAATTTATAGCCACTGGATCTTGTTATGCCTTGACTATTGCATTACAGCCCCTTTTAGCGTCAGAAATCATCTCCCTACAGTAAGTATTTACAAACTATGATCAAATCACATCATAATCTTTTTCTTAAATTAAATAGTATGGGCTGCGTAAGTTTCTCATTGTAATATATTATGTGTTCTGTATAACTTTTAAAAAGATATTGAACAAGAACAATTTTGAAGTTTTAAAGTAAATTAAATATATTGGTTTGGAATGTAAGAAATACAGAAATTAAAGGGTTTGTGATTTGAAGTATAATTTCTTTTACCTAGATGTGTTAATTACTTTTTTCTCTGTGGGGTTTGTGTGTGAGGAACTACAATGTCTAATAACACTTCATTTAAACAGTTGTTTAGTTCCCAAGTCTCCCAAAGTGGTTTACCTCTGAAATGCAACAATCCTCTAAACTGGAACATAGCATTTGTTTCACCTCACACAACAACACTATACAATAACTTGGGGCAGAAAGTGAAACTCTATGAGCCATTAAAGTAGACAGTAGAAGCGGGGTGGCTCCAGACCCCAGCATGCCGCGGGGGGCGCTCTGTCGGTCCCCGGGAGGGTGGCAGGCAGGGCTCCGGTGGACCTCCCGCAGGCATCCCTGCGGAGGGTCCGCTGGTCCCCCGGCTTCGGTGGAGCTGCGGGACCAGCGGACCTTCCGCAGGCACGCCTGCGGGAGGTCCACCGGAGCCGCGGGACCGGCGACCGGCAGAGCGCCCCCTGCGGCATGCCGCCCTGCTTGGCGCGGCGAAATGTCTAGAGCCGCCCCTGAGTAGAAGTGGCTGGAATACAAGAGTTTTGAAATTTATTTTCGTTCTACTTGGAAATAAAAATAAAACTTTTCAAATGTTTTTTGTGAAACTGATTTGCATCAAAACAGCTGTTTTTGGATTGAAAACATGAGCTCTTCCATTAGTCTGTCTCTAATTCTCACTTTGTTCAAAAGTGACCAGAGAGCCCTGGACCTCAGAAACCTTCCCGTCGAAAACATTACCAAAATCAACATGTCTCCACAAAAAGTTTTGTCTTTGATGAAATTACATCTTGTCAAAAATGTTGTGACCCACTCTAGTTGACAGGATGTAAAAAGTCAGATGGGAAATTGGCCATTAATACTGGATCTAAAACTCTATTCTTGTGAAAAGTGCCATTGGGAAATTTATTGAACCAAAATTGATACAACCTTGTCTATGTCTTCTTCAGGGGCGACTCTAGAAATTTTGCTGCCCCAAGCACGGCAGGCAAGCTGCCTTCCGCGGCTTGCCTGCGGACGGTCCGATGGTCCCGCAACCACGCGTGCGGGAGATCCGCCGAAGCCGCGGGACCAGTGGACCCTCTGCAGGCAAACCGCGGAGGCAGCCTGCCTGCATCCCTCGCGGCGCCGGCAGAGTGCCCCCCGGGGCTTGCCGCCCCAAGCACGCGCTTGGCGTGCTGGGGCCTGGAGCCGCCCCTGGTCTTCTTACAACTATAGTCTTTCTCCCAGCATAATGTCCTCAACATCACTTTCTTCAGGGGGAGGATTTTCCTTGAGGGTCTCTCTTGCAAGCACTGAGCAAGCCTTCCTCTTATCTTAGCTTGTGAGACTTGATGGTATCAAAGCCTCAGGTGAGGGATGGCTTTAATATTTCACAGCCCCGGAGCCCTAACATTTCACCATTGCTGCATGAGAGGAATGCCTTTTTATGGGAATTCAGTGTTGTTCAATGAAAATCGCCATATAGGGAGAAAATACCCTGCAGGAGAGATGGAATTTTAAAGCTCTAGAACTGCATGTAATTAAATAGAATTTATTCAGTTTGGTCAAGCTAAACTTTTGCTGTTTGGCTGCATACTGATTCATATGTTGTTAAAATATTTACAAGCATATCCTTTTTTAAAGGAGAATCAGAATGTTGTCTTGTTCATAACGAAGCAACAGGGTGTTGGTTTTTTCCCGTCTCTTGCTACTATATAATATCATTTACATTTTAAATATGTTCAGACAGCTGTTTTCACATAACATCTTTGTCAGTTTTTAGAGCCATAGATGTGGCCCAGGGTTACTGTAACAGCTGTGTAGGTGTGTATTTTGTTTGAATTTGTTTTGTGTATCAGGATTTCACATTTTTGCTATTTTAGTATCAGACATCTTCTTTTGTAACTGAACTTTCAGGATTCTCTTTTACCTAGTACTCATGTATATACTGATTTCTATGTGTATGCAAAAATATAAAGCACCTCTGAAATGTTATAGATGCTTTTGACAAATCTTTAAAAGCATAGTGCATATATCAAATCTAGCAGAATTTCACCCACAGAGACAACCAAAAATGATGTTTAGTATGAATATTATTAGTATGTATTTGTTTCTTAGCATCCAAAATATATTTGAAGCTGTACAAAGAAGCATGATCCCAGCTCCAAAGCGCTTGCACTTTTAAAAACACAGCATAAACAGAGACAGTATAAGGGGAAGAGTTAAACTAAATGTTAGATACAGGCTGCTGTTTGCCCCGATTGACGTGTTAACTGATGATTTCATGAGCACAGACTATTTGAGGATATTCTTATGGGAAGCCAGCAAACTGTCTTCTCTAAGTGAGTGATTGACCTTCTCCACCAACAATGAGCACACGTCGTCCCCACTGGCATTTACCAGTCAGAAAAATACAGGTCTAAAACACAGGTTGGTGCAACAAAGTGCTCCCAACATCTCTATTCCCTCAGTGAGCTTAATGCATGCAGAGAAGATTTAAAATCCTGCCTAGAAATTGAGGGTGATGCATCAGTGCTGGGTGTTTCCACCTTGATACCTGTACAGCCCAGTTGCCATCAATGGGTTTGCACAGTTTCACTGACAGTAACTTAGGGCTGTTCTACACAGAAAAGTTATGTAAAACTTAAGGGTGTAAAAAATCCACACCCCTGAGCAACATAGTTAAGCTGACCTTAACCCCAGTGTAGACAGTGTGAAGTGGATGGAAATTTTTTTCCTTCAACCTATACCACCTCTGAGGGAGGTGGATTGACTACGGCGATGGAAGAACCACTTGCATCACAGTAGTGAGTGACTACACTGAAGTTTTAGTTCTGATCTACACTACAGACCTATATCAGTATAACTATGTCGCTCAGGGTTGTGAAAAATCCACATCCCTGAGTGACATAGTTAAACCGACCTAACCCCCCGTGTAGACAGAACTATGTTGGTGGGAGAGCTCTCTCCCCAGCTGCTCCAATGCAACATTTTAAGTGTAGACTTGCTCTTAGCTTTGTTGGCATGCAGGGTTAACAGGGATAAAAGGCAGTAGGAGTTTATTTTTGGCAATGAAGCGGGCTTATATGAAACTAAATAACATAAAAAGTGAACAGCTCTTTTGCGTTAAGTAGTTAACATTTTTACATTGTCCTTTTCAGAGTAGAACATGGGTTCAACTGTGTTTCTTCATAATAACCAACAAAAGGAGTCTACAAAGAAATGTGGTACAGTTGAAGAATTCTACTTTTTTGCGTCACCCCAATGACTGTAAACTTTCACCTGAAATGTGTCAGCCCCCCTTGAACTTGGAAAGGCTTTTTACTTTGGATCACTCGCTCCAGCAGAATCTGAAAGAACTTAAAGTGCTTTCATAATTCTAAATTGACACCCTAATGGAATCAGAGAGCTGCTGTTTTTAAAAGGCAACGGCATTTAATAACCAAATTGATTACTTAATTGTTGCCCCAAATCATGTTCTCAGAGGGTCGTACTGAAAGAATATTTTGTTTCCTTTATCCTCTTACTTTGAAGTAATATTTTTATCAAGTTTCATTTTAGATTTGACTAGAAAATAAATCAATATGAGACCATTATTAGTTGAAATAAATTAATTCTCTTTTAATCTCTCCAGAATAATGTGCTATTGTACTGTATTATATGGTTATTCAGTATAGAACTCAATAATTCAGTTTACAGTATATTTAAATGAATGATGAAGAAACTTCTGTACGGAAATTTGGTTAATATAAGCATCAGTCAATGGCAAATATCTTTAGCACCTTATTTATCTCTTTTCTTTATAAAAATCCATGTATTTCACACTCTAGGTATATATAAAAACAATGCTTTATATATAAATAAAGTAAAAATATTACTTTTCATTATACACCAGACCAGTAATTGTAATATACTTCCCCCACCAAATTTTACTTGGAACACTGCTATGTGGTGTGTAAGTATTATTATACCCATTTAACAAACAGTTATACTGAGAAAGAGAAGAAAAGTGTTTTTGACCAAAGTCACATAATGAGCAGTGTAGAGTTAATCATAAAACCCAGTCCTCAGTTCTGACTGCAGAGGATTTGTTTCCCTGTGTTTTCAGTATGAACATGTGCACTAGACTGAACTTCCCCAATCTCTTACATTGTTAAGATTTCTTTTTCATTACTTAAGAGTTAAATATTTGCACATTCACATTTGCATAAAGGACTGTATTTTTAATCATGTTCAACATTTATGTTTCTTTGTTTTTATAAGGTGTATTGATCCATATCTATCTTTATATAAATCTGCCTTTGCTGCTGATGAGACTTTTTGTGAATAGAGGCTATTATTTTTATTGTAATTAGTTCATCTTCTTAAACCGGAGGTACAGCATTAATAATGAATGCTCTTTTACCAACTCTTCCACTTCCATTTATCACTGAATTGGAGTTCATTACTGGTAAAAAAAAAATTGCTTGGGCCTAATCAAGCCTTTTGTTTATGTGAAAATTAATTGGGAACAATATAAACTTGGATTTACTGTTAAACTAAAAATGTTCCAATGTCTTGCTGACATAAACATACATAGAAACTCTCCAAAATGTACTCTAGCTCCAGTTACATAGTGTCCCCTGAAGCAGTTGTCATCCCTAAGTGCCTCCATCTCAACCTAAGGAGTTATCCCAGCAGTAGCCAACATCCATTCGTACCCAAAACCATGAATGGTTGCACAGACCTCAAACAGTGGTCCAGGTTCCATAGAGAGGCCAATGCCTTAGACATCTACCCTGTCCATGAGAGACATCTTGCCAAAGTCAGTAAAGGTCCAGTCCTTACATGATCAACCACAGATGGAAAAGTCCATGTTCCGTGCTTTATTCTTGTCAAGTCTTTTAGTCCTTAGTCTCCAAATGCTCCCATTAGTTTCACTGTTGCAAGTTAGGTAATTTTGATTCCCTTCATTTTCTTATAAGAAAAAAAGCAAGCTCAAGAGCACTCCCTGCCTGGGATGATGTAGATGCCTGCCTTTAACGTCCACATGCATCTCCTCTATGTCTCATTGTTACTTCATTGTCTTTGGGTAGGCGCAGAAGGGTGATTCTTCATATGCCCAAACCATCTGGGAGTTTTCATGTTCTGATAGCTTGATATTGGCGGAAGGATTGATGTCACATTTGGTGGCAGAAAGATGACTTCAACAGCAGAAAAGTGGTTCAGAGAACTGGTCAATACTCATAAAAATCAGGATTCTACTGGATTACAAAGCATGTCCATTAATGAAGCACTTGAATCAGCTACTGCCTGCTGTGTGACATGGAGTGAAGCTGACTCATGACCAGCCTTAGAAGCTCACTGACTACATCCCATATTGAACAAAGCAGCTAGTCCCATCAGATAAAATGTCTTATAAAATGAATGGATTGCAGACGTAGGAATATAGTCCCTTTTATGGCTAGATCACCACATACTGAACACTCTACCCTTAACCTGACCACTCTCCAAGTCTGGCTTTTGCTGGGCTTGGGTTGCAGACTCTGATTAAGCCTATCATTCTCTATGTTGATATGAAAAAGCTGTGGACAAGATTTTCAAAAATAGAAGCCTGAAGTTAGGTTTTTAGGTCAATATTTAGGCACCTAAAGAGATGACTTGATTTTCATAACTGCTGAGCACGCAAGCAGCTCCCTTTGACTTGGAAGCTTTTATTTAATAAGCATGGAAAGCAGTGTGCCAAGGGACATACGGACTCACCAACTTGACAGCATATTTAGCCATTTTGTTGGAGAAAATGACTTATTTGTTAACTTGGTGTCCTGTAGCTGCTGTGGAGTGCTGTCACTTCCTTTGCCTTTGGGATCTTCCACTAAGGAGTTTGATAGAAATGGAAATAAATCACTGTAAAAAGTACCTGGGAGACTGGACAATGCCTGCCATCATGTTAAATGTATTTAGTGAAAGCAGCTTGCCCTGGAGAAAACTGTTACTAGGTAGGGTGTGACTTTCAGGGAAGTTAAATTGGATGAGAAGCTGCTGTCAAAGAGCCAGCAAGATCAAAGCTATGGAGACCACTTTTGAGCAAAGTGAGGTACACTTTTCAATCCAGAGGTTAAGCATGTTGCCTCTCCAGCTCTCCTAATACCCAGAATAGATGGTGATATTTTGCCACGGCCATTAGCTGGGGATGATGCTGAACTGTACCACCCTGGGAGAGCCCTGAGAGGGATTGTGCCCTGGTTCATCTGGTATATTTTGCAGACAAATGCAAAGGTGGGCTGGACTTTTCTGAGTTCAGGGACTGTGATTGTTCCAGTGCATACCCCTTGTGTGGGCTATGCACAGATCCCATGGATTCTAGAGACAAAGACAAATTGGCCTGTAGTGGACATGCATAATTTTAATGCTTTCAAAACAGGAGCTACTTATAATGTATTCATTGTGATGCCTTTTGTTGGTAATGTAAAGAAATTCCAGGCCTCTAAAGGTTAATGTATCTTTGCAACAAAATTACTATTATCAACACCACACATGCTCATTATAGGCTCAACATCCCACACGGTCAGGTTAGAACATTCCCCTTTACCATTCCTTTACCATCCTCAATTAGATGATGTCATGTTTTAAATATATGAGTGTACTTTGGAAATGTTACTGCAATATTGAAGAGTGCTTTTCACATAGGGGATCCTCAGGCAACCCCTGCTTGTCCGTTGCTCAGAATGTGCCATCATTCAGGCATTGTTCTCTGCAGCAGCAGCAGCAGGCGCTCTGAAGGTGGGCTTAATAGCACCAATGATAAATGAAAATTCTACCCAACAAAATAAAAAAAAGTTAGTGTAAACATAGTTAAAAGGTCAGTAATTGTCTTGAAAAACTTGGAAAATGAGAATATGGATTATCTTAAGTCAGATTTCAGATGCTGTCATCTATTCTTTATTATTATTTTTTTGTGTGTGATATCCTTACAAAAGCACACAATAGAAGAAGCCCCCAAATTAGTTTATTTCAATAGACTTTTGTGCAGCTCTACAGTGGATTGGAACACATAGACAAGTCACTTAAATAATTAATCATTTTCAATATACGAGAATGGAAAAATGCACGTGATTCATGCATGTGATTGGTTAGACCCTAACCAAGTTAGGAAAAAAAAATCAGTGTGGAAAGGAGAGGTGTATCATCCTGTGAACTCAAGCATTTATTTTAAAGAGGATGAGCTTGTAACTTCTCTTGCCTATATCAGCTCCCCATGTACTGATGAAAGTGAACCATGAAATAAAGGGATAAGGGAGAGAGGTATTCAGTATGCATGGGTTGTTCCCTGGGAAACATCTTTTTTTCTATTAAAAAATGGAAAAAAATATAAGAAATCCGTTGGCAGATTGAAAGGCTTCACAGAAATTTTCCTCTCTGACACAACACTGCATCCAAGAAAATAACTTTTGATTTTGTGTTTCATTTTAGTATGTTTTTCTGAAGGATATGTGATCTTTTTGGAAAGCTGACTTTAATCTATTGCAATAGTACTCTGCTGACTTTTTCCATGATCAGTTACATCCAAAAATACAAAAGGTCAAATAGTCAAAGGAATAATGAAGTGGAAAATTACAAGAATGCCTTAATCTCTCTCTTAACAGGGAGCTGTAAACAGTCCATTGTTCAAGAAACATAATAATACAAGTAAAACTACTAGTGTAAACAATACAGCTTAGATGGTATATGCCTACTGAAGCAGTATGGTTTAGTTTAGAACATGAATGTTTGTGTGAGTTTGTGCTCAAGTTACAGAGCTGTTACATGTCTTGGAACACTTAGAAAGGCATTCTATTAAGAAATCGTTCTAGTCCCTTATAATGTAATAAAATACATTTCAAAGGGCTTGTCTACAGGAGGATACTCACGAAAGTTAAGGTGAATCAACTGAAGGTATGAAGTCAATGCATATAAGTTAAAGTGCATTAACACATACATCCACACACACCACAGCTATATGAATGCTTTCACTCAAGAGCAAAGTAGCCTTAGTTCGCTGTAACTTAATCCTCCTACGAGGAGTTGTTATTACAAGGAAGATTAAGTTACACAAATATAAAACTACTTTACTCCCGAATTAGAGCATCCACATGAAGATTTAACGTGCTTTAACTTATGCTCACTGACTTCACACTTTTACCTGATACACCTTAATTTTCTACATGTCTCCATGCAGACAAGCCCAAAGTGTTCCGTGAGATGTAGCAGCTCTTTACTTGAGTACACACCATGCAATTGTTCCCAAACTAACAGTGCATTTTCTGCAATTGTTGTATTTCTCTTCATTCTTTATTACAAGGCATCTATGTATGAAAATACAACCGTTGAGTCTCTGTCCCTGCTGCCTGCTCTCTTCCTGAAGTAACTCTTAGTTTATGATGCTATAATAATTTCTGTAGCAATCAATTGTAATGTCTAAATAAAGGCTAGCTTCATTTAAGAAAGAAATGGGAGCGGATGAATTCCCAAAGGGACATTTTAAAGTTTGGACCTCTCTTCCCTGCCCACCCCCCAATTTTAAAAGATATTATAATTTCCATGGAATCCCCCCCAACAGCCACCAAATGAGGTTGCAGTAATCTTAAAATCACAATGGTTGGACCTAAAACTGCACTTTTATGATTCCCATGTTCCCAGCACAGACCTTTGCCTGTACTTGCAGGACTACCCCTCACAGTCCCTGCAAGTGCAGGAAATCCAAAGTCCCAGGCCTGTTTTGTTTGTACTACATAACCTGTGCATTGAGATTTTTCTTTTTGCCTTATCCTGAAGGTGCTGAATGCCCTCAACTCCCTTTGACATCAAGCTTTATCTGTTTATCTATCTGTGTATGGGTTTTCAAAGGTGCTTTAAAGCATGGTTCTTAGACACTTAAAAATATTGCCATTCTTGTTTCAGAGGACTCGTAATGTTTTCACGATTAACAGGGGCCTGGGCTGGATTTGGGGTCTGTCAACTGTGGCAGGATTCCTTGAAAAAATAAATTCCTGTTTTCACAGAAATATCAGTTGAAAATGGACAATGCAATGTACCATAGAAATACAGCTAGGGCTGCCATACCAAAGCAATACTGAAGGCAAGAGAAAGTGTCACATTTGAATAATAAGTTGTCACCCTTGTGATCTGACTGTAAGCTGAGGTGTCTTCTACTCTTTTCTGCTGGTTGTCCATGAAAAAAGCTAAACATCTCATGGTGCTTTGCACAAATAGTTGGGGAAACTAGTTCATGGCCAGTATTTCCTCTTTAGATAAATTCACATGTAATATTCAAGGATGTAAGAGCTGTTGCTCTTAGCTTAGTGATTGATTATGTGGTTTCTTGTATTATAAGTGTGTTATTTAGGCCTGGTCTACACTGCGGGGGGTGGGGGGGATCGATCTAAGTTACGCAACTTCAGCTACGTGAATAACATAGCTGAAGTCGACGTACTTAGATCTACTTATCACGGTATCTTCACTGCAGTAGATCGACTGCTGATGCTCCCCCGTCAACTCCGTTTCTGCTTCTCACTCCAACGGAGTACTGGAGTTGACGGGAGGGTGCTCGGCAGTCAATTTATCGCATCTAGACTAGATGCGATAAATCGACTCCCGCTGGATCGATCGCTGCCAGTTGATCTAGCGTGTAATGTAGACATGCCCTTATTGTATGCATGGTCCTGTGAGATATCTTTAGTACGAAGGGAATATATAAAATGAAATTCAGTTTGTTTCTGTTCTCTTTCCTTTACTGACAAACATTAAAGCCTTTGCATAAGATTACAAATTATGTGTCAAATCATGGACCATTAGAGTTAATATGACTTCTTTATGAATAAGATGATGGAGATTTGGCCCTACCATTGAAACACTGTGTATTGTGTTGTAATTGTCCAAAATGGAAAATTTGTTTAATTTTAGTATATTTATAATGTTATGGTTTGGGGTGAAATGATAGTGAAATTAGTGAGTGTAGCAGCCACCCTTCATTTGGGACAAATGTAAGAAACAATAGAGACCTCAAACCACAACAAAGGCACATGGAACTATGTGGACAAAGGTTTTTCACTGGGTATCATTTGGGGGAGGGGTATATTTTTGTGTGTGAGAGAGAGGGTGAGGAACACCACAGAAGCAGATAGAAGGTAACAAAGAAGCTCCAGATACTGCCTAAACAAGCATTGGGAGTGTGTCCCTGAGAAAAGCCTAGAGAGAAAGTTTTGGAGATGGAGGGCTGGCTGAAAGGAGTTTGGAGCTGTGAGCAAAGAAACTATCTCCTGTTGTTTCATTCCTCCTGTGCTCAGGGAAACAGGACTTGGTACATTCTTTGTGAATAAACAGGCTTGGGTAAACTGTGACTCTGTCATCAGTTTCTCCTCAGGCAGAAACAACTCACAGCACCCTGAACTTTGGCAAACTGCTTGTGTGAAAACAGGTAACAATATCATATATAATATTTATATTATATATAATAAAACATCTTAGAGTACAATATATATTCCAAAGTATACTGCTTTTTCTTAAATTTGCAAAATGCTAAGCAGTCCAACTCTCAAGAAAAAACAATGTAATTTTAAATTGTTGTGATGAACAAGGGAAACTGATCTGCTGAAAGCAGTTCTTGAGGAGATTTCATACAGCCCTTAATATTTTGAGAGTATTCCACTTTTCTTGTGAATGTGATGTGTATTGACGGAGCAAAATTAGGTCTTGTTTAATCTGTTCATCTGGGATTGTATTGTAGATATATTGGTGGATTTGCACATACAAGTGAAAAGAGGGTGTTACTGTATTCCCATTTATTGACTCACTAGCAAAATGTGATCTGATTTTAAATAGCTCTTATGCATCTTACAGTATTTCTGTGAAAAGTACTCTTGGAAAAGTTCTCTTTGTTCCACATAAGAGTGTGTGTAAAAGCTCAAAATGCAAACCCTTTGTTTTCAATTTTTTGGGTTAAAAAAAAGAATGGTATTCTAATACACTCTCGTTCATCATTTTGCTGTTCTTTATGTGGTCTATTCTTTATAGTCAGTTAGGGTCATGTAGTTCAGTTGCTGATAGACAAGACTACAGCAATATTCTCTCTCATTTGTCAGGGTCAGGTAAGATCCAATTTAATTTGAAAAGAGGTAACTCATCTTTGTGAATGGCACATAGTCTTTTCTTCAGCTGTTCTCCTGACAAGAATAGCAGCCTCATTTGTCTGGGCTGGAATCAGCACAGGTGGTCTTTATCTCAAAGTGTAGTCAATAGGTAGTTTCTGGAATGTGATACCTTGCACATAGACCTCTGCTAGTCAGAAGAAGAGCAAATGCTGATAATTCTGCTCAAAGACAAGGAAAGGTATCCAGGCATTGACCTGGTACAATTGTAAACAGGTTCTGTGTACCTTCCCTCTGTTTCCAAAGTGCTACATAAAGCAAGGCAAAAATACCCATCATATCCTGATGACTCTGATTTAAGCTCATTAATTTTGGTCAGACCTCCTAGTGTTGTTGTAAAATCCTCCTTTTGCTTTACCACTTTTTCAGAGTGCCACAGATTTTTCAGTTCAGAAGTGACCCTTATCTAGGCTGACCTCCTGCGTATCACAGCCCGTAGAATTTCACCAAATGATTCCTGCATCAAGTTCATAACTTCTAATTGAACTCTGGCATATCTTTTAGAAAGATTTAAAGACTTCAAGTGATGGAGAATCTACCATATCTCTCTGTAGGTTGTACCAGTGGTTAATTACCCACTGATAAAAATTTGCCCCTTATTTCTTCTAGCTAATGGATCTTGTTATGCCTTTGTCTGCTAAATTACTGAGCCCTTCACTGTCAGAAATATTTTTGCTGTGGTAAGTATTTGTACAATATTATCAAGTCACCTCTTAATCTCCTCTTACATAAATTAAATAGATTGATCTTCTTAGTCTCTGACTGTAAGGCATGTTTTCCAAACCTTTAATCATTCTTGTAACTCTTGTCTGAACCCTTTCCCATTTGTCAACATAATTTTACAAGTGTGGGCACCAGAACTGGATACAATGAGATCATTACTGTAATAGTAATGCCATATACAGTGGTAATAAGACGTCGCTACTTCACTGGATATTCCTTCCTTATATATCCAAGGACTATATTTGATCTCAGTACTGCACTGGACTGGGCATATTCCCAGTTGCTTCTTCCAGAAAGAAGGGCACATTCTTTATCCAGAAATGGCTTTTTTTTCTATAGGAGTGTGGATCTTGCACGTTCGCCACCCTACACTTAAGCAGGGAGGAGTTTGGCTGGCTGGCCGGGAGAAGAAGGCTATCTGGCTTGGGGGAGGCGGGTAGATGTAAAGCTGTTGGAAAGAGCAGTCAGCATGGTACATGACTCACCACATAGGAATGTGGAGTTTAAAAAGGTCAGTTTGGCCTGACCCCTCCCTTTTTTACTCAGAACAGGCTGGGCAGCACCCACCCTCGCTCCCTAATTAGGTCACAAATATGCCGGGTGTTTAGCTATATCTGCTGTGGGCATTACGCTAGCCACCCCACTAAGGGGGGCTGGGAAGGAATTTTTCCCTTACCACCATATTGGCCAAGTGCAGTGTTGGGGGGATTCGCCTTCCTCGCAGCAGGTTCAGCTAGGCTTGGTTCAGGCATAGCATATGTTGCAACTCTTTATTTAGGGGTATAGTGGATGTTCAGTGCAGGTACTCCATAAATTAAGGCACAAAAGAACACAAAGATATGGCTTTGAAAAGGAATTAAGGAGAGGTGCTGGTAATTGAGCAAGCCGGGGACAGTTGGGGACTCCTATAACTGGTACAGCAGGGAGCCAACCCCCTGCATCATTATAGTCCACCTTAACCCCCTCCTACGAGGGGGTGTGGTTGGTAAGGTCCCAGCAAGGGAATTGCTGGAGGGACCTGGACGAAAAGGGGGGCGGGAGAGCTGGTGCAAGGCCCCCGCCCCCATTCTCCCTCCGGAGCTGGCTGGAAGTGGTAAGGTCCTGGCAAGGGAATTGCTGGAGGGACCTGGATAATTAGTGGGGAGCTGTAGAATCCACCACCCCCCACCTTCCCCACGGAATTGGCTGGAATTGGTAAGGTCCCAGCAGTGAATCTGATGGAGGGACATAAATTTTGCACCTGCACTGCACACATTTTATCCACTGGGTTAGTCCCAGACATCTGTCAATAATAAAGTTGCGGCCTGATTAAACCCATATCTAATGTCATTCTTTCAGCGTAGACAGACAACTAGAGTGGGATGGCACTGCTCTGTATGGCGAAACATAGAGCAATCTCTTAGCATCTCCAAAGACCTATGTTGCAAAATGTAACTTTAGGGTGAGAGTAGGGATCACACAGTCCTATTTTACAATCCTAGTTAAAGAAATTAACTTCTCACTCCTATGAATTCCAAGTAGAGGGTACTATCATAGGTCAGTGGAGGAGAAATCTCCATTTATTTACTCACACTGGGAAAATCCATCTTGAAAAATCTTTTCATCTTTGTCATTCAACAAAGATCCCTGCTGAGTTTTGGAATCACTATCTGGTCCTCTCTAAGCTACAGAATTAGTTTAAACTCTCAGAGAGTTTCTACTATCTGCTTGAAATGGGGGCTTTTTGTCACAATCACCATAATCACACAAGTGAGTGACTTCACTATATTCCATAAGACTTTGTCCCATGACAGCACTGCCTGAATTCTTCCTGAGCACATGTCTCAATTCCTGCTTCGGTAGTCCGTTGCTCAACCAATTTTCTTTCCCTTCTATCCTTCAGCTCTTCCAAGATGGGTAATTCTCTACAAGTTGGCAATGAAATGGCATGGATTTCTTATGCTGAGAAAACTGAAGATATTTGTAAATCTTCCTGGCATTGTTGGGTATCGTTAAAAGGGCATGGTCCCAAAGGAGACAGTTCTAAGACTATCTAAGCAGCTACTAGAATTGATTGATTGATAAGAGTGCACATGTTTCAGCACCAGAAAGTCTCCAGCCTTATTCCAGAAAAGCTATGGCAGCTTTGAAGACATATCACAACAAGGTTCCCAGCTGGCCTGATATCTATAAGGTAGCTATTTTGAGCTAGATTCATATTTTCACAGTGGTACTATTTAGGTGAAGAAGGTACCTCATAGGCTTATTTAGGGAAGACAGTTTTATCATGATATTTTACTTATATTTACTTCTTAGCCCTTCCCCTGTGAACGTATCTATTGCTTGCTAGAGTGGGGATCTGTGGAGGTAAATTTATAAGGGGAAAAAACTCCCAGTAACGGGAATTCTTCAGATAAATTGCCTTCACAGATCTAGATTCAATGCCATCCTTCATTTAAGCTTTTCTTCAGAATATCTTGTCTGGACAGATGTACAGGAAGTCAGAGGACGAGAGGCTGTTGCACTTCTGTGTACTTCTGTATATAATTCTTAGCATAGCAGGTGCCATGGTGCATGTGCATATGGTGGGCTTATAGGTTTAGTACTTTTAAAAACAATTCTAAGGTACTACAGTGCATGACTTCAAGTGGGAACCTGTAAAGACCATATATTTGGTGAACTCTATTTACTAGTAACTTAGTTTTTTGTTTTCACATCATAAGTTTCTCTGTAGACATTTTAGTCATCCTGACAGCACTATGTTGTCTCTAAAGATTTGCAGTAATAGCCTTTCACCTGATTTTATTTTGACAGCATAATGCACATCCAGATATTTGTTTTGACATCATTTCGTTTAATTTTGACATTGTAATCTTGTCTCCATAGAATTATATTAATAATGTATTGAGATTGTTATACCAGTGCTTAACCCCAACAAGTGAAGAAGGAGTCCCTGTGGCAATTTAGAGACTAACAAATGTATTTGAGCATGAGCTTTCATGGGCTAAAACTCACTTCATCAGATGCATGGAGTGAAAAATACACTAAGCAGTGTATATATATTACAACACATGAAAAGATGGGAGTTGCCTTACCAAGTCGGGGGGTCAGTGCTAATGAGGCCAATGCAATCACCCATTTCCAACAGTTGACAAGAAGTTGTGAATATCAGCAGAGGGAAAATTACTTTTTGTAGTGACCCATCCACTCTGAGTCTTTATTCAGGCCTAATTTGATGGTGTCCAGTTTGCAAATTAATTTCAGTTCTGCAGTTTGTCATTGAAGTCTGTTTTTTAAGTTTTTTGGTTGAAGAATTGCCACTTTTAAGTCTTTTATTGAGTGTCGAGGGAGCCTGAAGTGCTCTCCAAGAATTTTGAATGTTCCAATTCTTGATGTCTGATTTGTGTCCATTTATTCTTTTGCGTAGAGACTGTCCGGTTTGGCCAATGTACATGACAGAGGTGGATTGCTGGCACATGATGGTATATATGACATTAAACCAGACAGTCTCTATGCAAAAGAATAAATGGACACAAATCAGACATCAAGAATTTGGTATTTATAAAGTTAAAACTTAACGCCAGAAGCACAAATAGTGCAACGATTGTCATTGTTCTTCTATCTCTCTAGATATTTAAACTTAGCTTGACAAGAGTATAAATCAAATTGTCAGCACTGGAAGTTGTAATTTTTGTTCTTACAATGTCCAGATTTATGATGGGTAAATTATCTACATTTACAGTGTTCTGTCTCTTGGCAGAATTTGTTTCATTTACTCTGTACAGGTTCATTTTTTATATCTAATTATAAAAAAATCTCTCTGTATGCCTTATGGGTTCTCTTAACCAGTTTTGGGGTATTGGTGGTGTTTTTTGTCTTTCATTAAACCATTCTATCTTATCTTAGTACCATTACAAACGGAGGGGAAGCAAGTTAAAAGAATAAATGTGCGACTTTTCTCACAGTACATAGCCTTACGCAGTCAAAAATGTCAGAGGTTAATGGCACAACTGAACTCCACTTATCTTATTCTGACAGCTCACCCAAACTAGCACAATCTAACAACAACATCCTCCTAGACCAGGTGACATTCCTAGCCTTTGTTCTCTTAATACGATGCTTCTAGGATCATTAACAATAATTTTACATAGGAGCCTTGTAATAAGAGTCTCTCTTACTATGTGTGATTATGATGGAGAAAATTTTAGTCTTTAATCCAAGTCCATAGAATTAATTAGTGTAGTTTTGAAAACTGAATTTCAGTTTAGTGTATCAGAAATTACAGTAATACTGTGACATCTGGGATTTTGTGAAAAATGACATTATGTATTTTTAATTTCCCGACCTTTCTATTACACTAGTGTAATTATTTATTAAAGCTATAAAGGCCAATATGTGCTAGAGAATAACCTAATTTTATCTTGAAGAGTAATTTGGTTTCTAATCAGTCTAGGTCAACTGGTAAATGTATCCAAGATTTTGTGTTGGGATATTTCTTACATAAGCAGTGTAGATGGGAATCTGAACAAGTTGTCAAATATAAAAAAATTCTAAAGTAATGTAAGTTTAAAAGTTCCAAAGTAGTTTAAGTATCCAGTATTAAGTAAGATTAAGGTCTATTTCTAGCTAATGGTTCTAGCAAAGCAGACCTTTAAAAATCTGCTACTTTTTCAAAATTGTTTGTGAATTAATTTAATATACTTTTATATATACAATAGACAGGGGCAGCTCCAGGCACCAGCATGCCAAGCATGTGCCTGGGGCGGCAAGCCATGGGGGGTGCTCTGCTGGTCGCCGCGAGGGCGGCAGGCAGGTTGCCTTCGGCGGCATGCCTGCGGAGGGTCCGCTGCTCCCGCGGCTTCAGCGGACCTCCCGCAGGCGTGCCACCGAATCCGCAGGACCGGGGACCTCCCGCAGGCAAGCCGCTGAAGGCAGCCTGCCTGCCGTGCTTGGGGCAGCAAAATACCTAGAGCCACCCCTGCCAACAGAAATTAATTTCAGAAGACAAGAAACTGGGGTTATTTAAGTTTGATTCAGAAGAACAAGAAATTTCTAATAGCTTGTTATGCTCTCCACCAGCTTTTCCATATCTTGGATAAACCAGACACTTGATCTACAAAAATCTGGCTATTGTCTTGTTTACTGTGGATATAATACAGTGTGCACTGAGCCCTGTGAAACTTTCTATTTTTTACTCTCTACATACTCACATTCATAACAAATGATGGATGCTTTATATAGGATTTGAGAAAGGAATTCTCCTAAATCTATACTGTAGCAATTTTGCCAAATGTTAAAATATTTCCTTCCTGCTCTTGCTCTTGTATTATATGGATTAAACTCACCATGTCATCTGCTGGGACATTTGGTTTCATCTGAAAGCCTTTATGGTCATATTTGATATGATACTTCTTTAAGTTGTCATCTTAATGCACAATATTTATTTCATAGAAAGTTTAAAAATGGTGTCATTTTCCCCATTACTTAAAGATTCAGATTGATGTTCCCATGAGAAGGTGTGAACAGAAACAACAGTGATGTAAATGTAAGCATAAATAAAACCAATAGAGCTGCTTGGCTGGCGCTTATTTCCTATAATTAACAATGAAAAATGAGAGGAATATAATACTAGACTTCAAGGTGATGTCGGGTTTTCAATATATTTTAAAATAATTTATGTTGTTTTCTAAAAATTGAGCTGCTTTTTCTTCACTGAATTGTAGCTAATATAGTTCTAACATAATGGAAATTTTATGACAATGGCTCAAGTAGCTTCAGGTATAATGTTGCAGCAGATTGACATGTGGTAATAATAACCACAATTATTTTATTTCAGCATTAATAGTAGCCCTAAGAGATTAATAAATCAAATTAAATAGGTCCTTCAGCTTGCTACATTTTCCACAAAGATAGATACTACAAAGTAGCAGTGTGGTAATATTAATATATTCTGTGGCAAAGTTATTACATGCTTATTCTGTATATGTTAACAACTCTTGCTCCACTATTTCTTCATTGATACATTGAATTTGTTTTTTACATCTAATGTTTATTCATTTGTACCAATTATAGACTCCCACCAACTAGTGCTTAAAATAGGAATAATTATGAATACAATTCACACTAACCAAACAAATGTCATCAAAGCTTTAAGAGTTTAAAATTGTCCAGATGGAATTGGAGGTAGACTAAAGTAATTATCCTGCTGTCTTCACTAGGTGAGGATTGCATCCTCGAGATAGTACTTATGAACTTTTCTAATGTTTTTTATTTCAGGCTAGTGAATTATTATTTTTCTTCTTGATAATCATACTAATGTTGGAGGGATAGTTTTTCTTTAAAAGTTTTTGGATTTAATTACTTTAGTGACAGGACCAAGCAAGTAGTAATCAAGCTGAATGAATGAATACCTTAAACTGTAAAAATTTATTTGTATCAGCTTCAAACTACCCTTAGATTAATCTATCATCTGTACTCAGGGACCATTTAAACATATCAGTATGCCCATATAACTAGCATCTCAAGCAGTACAAATATAATTGTCTATTTGAATCATGGATTTTCAGTCAGAATTTGTGTTATATCACTGGAAAAGTAATATTTGAGGAAAATGTATTTGAAGACTGACTAGCAGAAGATGATGACAACTTTATAATTGTTTGTAAATACATTTTATGTGTTACAATTAAGATTATAATTAATTTCCATAGAATGATTACTGCAACTTTGGTAAATGGATTTTGTTACTCGGTAGTTATAGTGGATGCTATATTTTTCCAACTTGTATAGACAATTTTACTAAAACTGGCCATTAAAAAATTGACCTCCTATACAGAATAAGAAAATACTAGGCCAGATTCTAATTTCAGATATACTCAAGTAATTCTGGACTAACATTACTGAAGAAAATGGAGTTAATCCAGGTTTACACAAATATAACTGAGATTACACTCTGGTTCATTATTAAGTTTCAAGGTTAGAAAGTCTGATGATTTGCAGAGTGGATTCCAGATGCTGATTATGGTGGTGTTTAATAATGAGTTGTGTGTAATATAGCTATTTGAAAGTTGTATATACTATTTGGTAGGCTGTGTATGAAGCCATCTGTACCAACTGGCTATGATTCCATGATGCATGGCACAACATTTAACTAGGTGGAAAAGTTAGGAATAATCAGTTCACTATTTCTTCGACGGGTACCATATATTTATTGTTTACTCAACATTCTGTTTACAGTATCTGTAGAAATTTGGATTCTTAATTTGTTGATCCAAAAGCAGAAATGCACCCATTACACAACTTTGTATGAAACACACCAATAAGATATTAGTATAGTATGTGAATCTGTGTTCAAATGCTGTGTGTCTTGAACACTTGTACATTTTGGTATCTGATTTTTAGACAGTTTTAGTAAGGTCTCTCTTTAATGTGTTCTTGTTCCATATGCAACAAAATCAAATGCCAAAAATAATAAAAACATACCTGATTTGTAGTATCTGAGAAAACGGTTGTAGTACGCAGTGTTGTTGTAGTCATGTCGGTCCCAGGATATGAGAGAGACAAGGCAGGTGAGGTAATATCTTTTATTGGGCAAGCCTGAGAGAGAACTCCATGGAATTCCTCAGCAGTGGCAGCCTTGAACCTATGCTACCTGTCCAATTGAATTAGGCCTCACTTATCCAGGATTCCCCTGGCAGCACAGCCATTAACACTCCTCTCCAATTCTTTTATCTATTTCTTCTCTCATCTCTCTTCCACCCCAAGGCAGGTTCACATATTCTCTTGCTCATTTCTTTTCTCATGTCTCATTTCAAGTGTTTTCTAATTCATAGATTTTTCACAGAAGGAAAATGATAATATCTCGCTCTTATCCAGTGCTTTTCATCAGCAGATCTCAAAGTGCTTTACAAAAGAAGTTGGTATCATTATTCTCATGTTACAAATAGGGAAACTGAGGCCCAGAGGTAAAGGTCACCAGGAAGGCCAGTGGCAGAAAGAGGACTAGAACCCAAGGCTTGTTTTTCAACAACAAAACACTTTCTCTAGAATATTGAATTCTGTAGCCCATAGAACTACCTTTAGCATTTATTTTATTCAGCAGTAATGCAAGAAATAAATTCTAAAGTGTGAGTATTGCAATTGTGTACATTGGGGTTCCCAACTGAACAGTAATTTTAATAATACTGGGTCTGATCTTGAAACAAGAACCTGTCAAACCTCAGAGTAATTACAGGGAATTCTTAAGTAATCAATATAATTAATAAGTAATCTATAGATTGGGCTACAGTTCATTCTCACTCCTTGGTTCCACCTTGCCTGTTTTTTGCTGGTTGCCCAGCCACGACCTTGTCCTGTCCAGCATGAGGTGAACCTCGCCTCTTGCATCAGCTTCCACCCCTGTCAGGGCCAGCTCTAGATTTTTTGCTGCCCCAAGCAAAAACAAACAAAAAAACAAAAAAAACCACACACAACCAAAAAACAAACAAAAAAAACCCCACACAAAGAAACAAACAAAAAAACCGGGAATGCCGCCCCTGGAATTGTGCCGCCCCAACCACGTGCCAGTCCTGACTCCTGTGGATTTAACCCTCTGCAGCAGAGGATTCCAGAGGGCATAATATTTTGAGGGAGGACATTTCTCATTCAATTCCAGGAAAAAGTATCTTTAGTCATTAGAGAAAAATGCAAAAACTGGAGGTGAAAATGTTGGGTAGTCATCTGTGAATGTTATAATTTGTTCAAGACACTGGAATGAACCCATTTACTCATGTAAAAATTGCTATCCTATTGGTCAGAAAGTCAGAACCTCAGCTTTACATCTATTCCATTTAAACCTCCACCATCATGTTGCTTCGTAACATTGTGTTAGAGGGTTGGTTCAATATTGACTCAGAAAAAGGAGGACCACCAATGGAAGTGCCCGCGCAGACTCTAGCGTTTGCTTATCCTTCATGACTGACCACAAGTTAGGGTTGTCAAGAGTAGTTTTTTTTTCTGTAGTATTTTAAGTTACTTTGTATGAACATGGAATTATAAGTCCCATAGGACTTGAGAGAGACATGGTGGGTGAGGTTATATCTTCACTCTCCATAGCTTGCAAGCTATTCTGGAATGTGCAGAGAGAATGGATGGCCATGCACCACTCTCTTTCTTGCTCCTTCCCACTCCCTTTTCGGTGTCTAGTATCTCCAGGGGTGGTAGGAGAGAGCAGTTCCAGGGGCTTGGGGAGCACAGGGTATGCAATCGTGACTAGCCCATTGCACAAGGCTCTTCTTTCCTCCCTCCATCCTGATGCACCTGTGCAAGGACCATTCACGAGGTGGCCCATTATTATTTACCAATAGGGCATTTAGCAAAAATAATCTTGGTTTCAATAGAAATTGAGTTACTACTTTTGTTGGCTTGACAAGGAAAATTGAGTAAGGGAATAACATTGGTTTCTAAGGCCCTGAGCCATCAAAGGACTTAAATGCAGTCTTATCTTTAACACATGTTAAAGTTGAGTAGGTGCTTACGTGCTTTGCTGGATTAGGACCTACTTGAAATAAAAACGACATATTTTTCTAAATAAATTCTGGCTTCTTGCAGTAGTCATAAGCATAGAGTTATTTTGTCCCAAGGGCACAAAGTATGGACTTAAACAGTTATGAGTTTATAGCATTGGCACTAGTTGAAATTTCATAATCAATTTGAATTACTCACATTGCTGTGGCAGAGAAGAACAATTTAAATATAGGTACCTGAATTTTTTCTCTAGGAATTACCTGCTTCTTCCAAGTAGATTGTTTGGCTTTTCTTTCTTTCTTTTTTTTTTAAAAAAGCTTTTACAGAAGAAAGAAATTGTAATTCCATTCACACTTTGATTAAAAATAAAAAGTTAGTGTCATTGCACATCTGAAGGTTATCTTAAAGATCTTTTTAGCAATCTAAATAAATTGAGAAAACGTGTAACTGAGAGGGTACCTTGATTTTTGTATCACCAATTGTCTCATATACAAATAATGATGATGTGATATCTTATGACTTAAAGAATAGTTTTCACAAATTTTGATGATTTCGTTATATCAGAAATAAAAACAGTCACTGGATGATTCAAAAGTATATCTACCATTTATTATGTGGCTCTTTCAGTACCATTCATAAAACAAGATAACCACAGAAGTAGTTCAGTGCTGCTCCAAATTTGATCTGCACTTGTGTTTCCCCTCCAATAAGTAGTCTTACAAACTTAATAGAACAATGCTTCTTGCCAGATAATATAAATTTATGAGTAGCAGAAAATGTATAGTGCAGAGAAAACATGTAATTGTTGAGTGATTACTATATAAATCTTGATTTTTCTAAGGTTCTAAATCAATGGGACTGCTTATGGAATAAAGGACTTCCCAGGATAAGTAAGGATGGTATAGTTGGCAGTTAGGCCCTGACCCAGCAAAGCACTTAAGCACATGCTTAACTTTAAGCATAAAATCTCCCTCTGAATTGAACGGTTACTGATTAAATGAACAAATACATTAAAAATGCTCAGGGACCCTTGCTCACAAAATATACTTTGTTCATTTATTTGGCAAGTGTAGTTTATTTTTAATTATGTTGTAAAGTATACAATAAATGTATTGTAGTATATTATGTAAAAGTAATTAAGTCTTAGTAGAGTGTTGTAATAAGTTCTTATTTTACAATTAAATCATTGTTGAAAAGTGTGAGGTTAATATTCAGGTTTTGGTGAGAATTCTAAGTTGTGGATTAATGTAATTAATGAATATATTCCACTTATTTAAAGAACAGTAGAAATGTTGAAACTGTAAACTGCCTGTGCTCTGAGTTGCTGTACTCAGCAGCCCAGCTGAAAGGCTGCTGCTAACAATACCCCTGAGAAAAATCTGGTCTATTCCTCAGGGATTTGTGTTCTCCTGTCTCCTGATCCTTTCAAAAGACACAGGGAGAAAAAAAAACCTGGCTGGAGGGTTTCTGTCTCCCCCCCCAAACCTGTTTTTTCCTGTTGGATGGGAATGTACTTTGGCGAGCACTTCCCCCCACCTGAGGAATCCTGAGTGGTACCTCGTATCACAATGGACGCAAGAGGGCTTTGTAACAGAAAGCCCTGCAAAAAACTGAAAATACTTCTAACCCTGAAACTGCCTCAGAGTGCCTCTGGTAGAAAAGCCTAGCCTCTCTCTCTGGGTCCGAAACACCACTGCCACCATGTCAGGAGTCTACCCTCACTTGAAACTGGGCGGTTTCAAAGTGAGGACCCGCATGTCTTCCCCCACCCCAAAATCCTAGGGTAGGTCTCCCCTTCGGCTGCCACCACCCGGTCAATTCCGTGGGCCGGGACACCCCTGTTTCCCCCCTTGGGAACACAGATCAAATCACAGAGGAGGAACCTCCCCCCCTCTTCCCTCTCTCCAGCCTGCTCTGGAGACAGAGGTGCCTGGATTCAAACGCCTTGAATCTCACACACACAGGGAAGCAGGCCACTTCCCCCTCCCCTTCCCCTGAATTTCCCCAAGGGAAGGAATTAACCAAGTCCAAAGAAAAGAAAAGAATTTATTAAGAGAACAAAAAGAAAGTACAGAATCTCTATGAGCCCAAGCTGGACACTCATAGGGTATAACCTTATCAATCTCTGGAGAGAATCCCCTCTCCCCCTTTTCTCAGTAAAAGCAATATCAGCAAACAGGAATAAAGCATTTCCTTTAGCAAACACACAATTGCCAATATAGAAATCAAATCATAAGACTAATTCGCCTTTCTAATTAATACTCACTATTAATTAGTAGAAACTACTCCAGGAGAACTTGGAGACATGACTGTACTCTGTTAGATCCAAAAACAGTTCTCACACAGACAAAGGCTTCCCTCCACAGAGATTTGAAAAAATCTTATCTCTGATTGGTCCTCTGGTCAGGTGGTCATCAGGTACTACATGTTAACCCTTTACAGGTAAAACAGACCTTAACCCTTAACTATCTGTTTATGACAGTAGGTAACGATACATGAGTTACTTCAGCTATTGATGCTTAAGTGCAATTTCCATAATACTACCTGCTACCGTAGCATTGCTCTGAGTTTTTCAATAATTAAATCCTGTCCCATAACACCAACGAATTAACAGAGATACTAACTGCGCTCAACC
Source organism: Mauremys mutica (assembly GCF_020497125.1). NCBI lineage: Eukaryota > Metazoa > Chordata > Testudines > Geoemydidae > Mauremys > Mauremys mutica. The sequence goes on along the minus strand of NC_059076.1, from coordinate 31,123,164 downwards.
AGAAAGTACTGTTTTATATCCTAATCTTTGCCAACCTGAAATGAATTTTTATTCTTATATGTTCAAGAGGTTTATTTTATTATTTTCTAAAACCCGAGCATTTGGATTCAGCATACTGCAACAAATGAAAGCCTTTTAAAAGGCCTCTTCAAACCATACCAGGGAATGAACCCATAGTATCCCATCCAATGTGTCTTTATGCAAGATAACTAGCCTGCCTTTTAAACAGCTAAGAAAGCTGATAATATTTGCATTTATTACATTAAAAAAGCAAGGATTAGTTAACACTATTGATCAAATTCTGTCTCTCAATTTATACACCATGTTTCCCAAGATTTCATTCAGGTTGTTTATTTTCTAAATCCAGACATGATATGCGTAGGGCTCCATTTACTCTGAGGCAAGCTGAACCTAAATTCTGCAAAAAGACCCTTAGATTTTTCAGTCACTTCAGCTAAATTAAACATATGGAGGTTTTTATTAAATTAAATATAAAAATGAATAATATAGCCCAGCTATAGTCAATAGGTCGACCATGGGAAAAATCCAAACCATCAGATGCTTTTGAACAGACCCCGAAATCTTTTTATTTACCTATTATTATCATTATTTTAAGAAAAAAAAATCTTCTCTGGAGTGTGGACTTTGACTATACCTTGACCAAGAAATTTAGACCTTGACAAAAAATAATTGTTTACTCCTGCCAATAAAGCAGCCCATGTGGTATTTATTAGATTTTCATTCCATTTTTCATGCTCTCCTGACATCTTCAGTTTTTAAATATTCTGCAGATTTAGATTTCACAGTCAACAGTCCATTAAGCTGAATGGAGCAGTTTACATCTCTCAGAATTATTGTTTCAGGCTGCATGCTAATTCAGGAGAACAATGTTTCATTGGTCTAATTTGATTCACATTTTCAAGGTTTTTGTGGGCTTTTGTTTTTGTTTATTTCTCTCATTATAATAAGGGGCAGAATAATATATATATTTTTTCAAAAAGCTGAATTGTGGAGCACAATTCTGCAGCAAATTCTGTGGCCACATAATTGCAGAATACATGTATTTCTCTAGGAATACAGATCTCTGTACCAAGATTGAGTTACCACATGAAAAAAGTTGAGGCTGCTGGATCATTTTGATAGGGAATTATGATTGTCATCTCAATTGTAAGATACACTTGGGCATTATGGATCTTGACAAGATATTTAGATTGATTTGGGAAAGAGATGCCATAAATGTACTAAAAATTATGTTGTAACTGTAACGGTTTTATGATGTTCCATTATATTCAATGTAAAATTGTATCATTGTAGATAGTGTTTTGTGTACATGCTGTTTTCCAAAACAGCAAATAGCTGAAAGTGAGAGCATTTCTAAGAATTCTGGGCTGAACTGTATCACTGATTCACGGCCCATGATAAGGTTGATGTTGAGGTCCCCACTCCCATGAGAACAGTTGGAGGCATTCTGCCTCAGGGAGTACTTCCTGGAGCTGCTAGGCTCTCAGAGGTTGTGCAACTGCCACTACACCCCTTTGTTGGGTGCACTGTACAGTCTGCAGCCATCCAGTGCTACTGGCCATGCATGGGGAGTTAAGCCATTGTTCCAGCTCCTCCTGTCCCTTTCTGGGGTGCTTCGCACTTCTGGAGACAGATGGGAACAGAGTATCCTCTGAGATCCCCAAAGTGCAGGGGTCATGCGCAGCATCAGTCAGAAAGTCAGTCTGGGAATTAGAATCTAGATTGCCTGGATCGTCGTCATGCTTCACCGAAAAGCCCACCCATTCTGTATAGGTAAAAGAGAAAAGACCAAGTGCCTTATACATTTTTGAGTGGTCTAAAATAATGATAAAATACATATTGTAATCTGAGATTTAAAATGAGGTAGTTACTGTGGCAGGGGAGGTACAGCAGAGAAGCCATACCTTACTCGACTCCTTTCTCTCTCTTGCTTTTATCCCCATCTACATTCAGTCTATCACTAAATCCTGTCAGTTCTTCCTGTTCAATATCTCAAAATCTTTCTGTCCCACTGCTAAAGCTGCTATCCCTGGCTTGGACCATCATCACAGTGAACCCTGCCACCATGTTCTCCCTAGCATCCCTAGCTTTCCTCTTAGTCTCCTCCGTTTCCTCCAAAACACTGCTGAAAGTATGATTTTTCTCTCCCAACACTATAGCAATGTCCCTTTCTTCAGCTGTCCATTGTAATGTCCTGTCTCCTGCATCAGATTTAGATTCCTTTAAACTAGTTTCCAGATCCTTCATAACTCTGACCTTATATATATCTAAACCATCATCTGCTACTACTACTCTACACACCTTCATGCTGTCTTTGGCTACGTCTTCACAAGGATAAAGAACTTGCAGCTGGCCCAAGTCAGCTGCCCAAGGCTTGCAGGCCTCAGGCTGAAAAATCAATGCACAGACATTTGAGCTTGGGCTGGAGCTCGAGCTCTGGGACCCTGCAAAGGTGGAAGGTCCCAGAGCTTGGGCTCTAGCCCAGACATGAACATCTACATAGCGATTTTTAGCCCTGCAAGCCTAGGCCAGCAGCAGCCATGCCGTGGGTCTTTTATCCCCGTGTAGATGTACCCTTTCTCTCTTTCACCCATTCATGGCTCTAAACCTTCTTACATGCTGTCCCTTGAGCTTGGAAGAACATCTCTCTTCCAGTGCACCGAGTAACCACACTCTTGTCTTTCAAATCCCTCCTCAAAACTCATTACTTTCACTTATCAACCTCCCATGGATTTTTATTTGGATGCTCTTGTGCCTACCCATGATACAATTATAAAATATTTTTTAAAAGAATCTATAAAAGACTGAAGTAAATGGAGAACTCAAGAGATTGTAATCCATAATACATGCTGGCAAAAAAATAATTCTCCTTTCCTTTTGTTTTGCTCCACTACCCCCACGTTCCCTTGCTCCTTCTCTAAGTGTCTCTACTCTGTATAAACGAGATGATAAGCTCTTTGGTTTAGCCTCAGATTTACGATGCTGTTCAAGCAGTAACAACACTGTTGAAATTATGTGAAGGAACAGAGAAAAGGCCATTACTAGATAAATAGGTGGTGGTGGTTGTGGTGGCGGTGGGGAAAAAAAGCAACAAAGTCTGTGAGACAGGCTGGAGTGAATTCAGTGAGGATTTTAAAAACAAGGAGGGAAACCATAAACTAGATTCTGAAATGCATTGGGAGCTGGCAGTATTAACAATTCAATTGATGTGCTGCTTGCTCTTCGTATATGTGAAGAGGTAGACTACGACTGTCAGCACATGCTGGATTCTGGTGAGCTGGGAATTGAAGAGTCCATAGAGAAGGGAGTTGCAAAAGTCGAGACAAGTTGAGTATGATACATACTCATCTAAAAGAGTAAAAATAAAAATATACGATAAAGTAACTTTTTGTTTTTTCATTTGAACAAGAACATGCATGTGTCAGTTTGAGATCTGCATCAACAAAGATGATTATTTAAATCAAACTATTTCCACTGAAAATGAGATATGAACAATTCCTCAAGTGTATATACAGATCGCATTTTGACCCTTGGAATTTCAATATTCCTTTGAGGTTTTTGCCATTTCATTTGCCACTTTAAATCCTACAGTGGTTCTAAATAGGAACTGACAACACTAGCTGTGGTTAGGAAGATCTGATGTTTAGTCTTATGGTAGAAACAACAAAACACAAATTTCTACATATTTCTCTTTCATATTTGAGGCATTTCTTCCCTTTGTGACTTGTACAAAATGATTCATATTTTTAATGTGTATCCATACTTATGCAAGTGGAACTGTTTCTATTGGGCATACATATACTGCAAAGCTTCCTGTCTGCTGCGGGAGGTGGAGGGTCTCCACTCAGTACCCCTTCAAGTTGCTCACTATTCTATCCCTCCCCTAGATTTCCTGGGGGGTAAGAGGTCTCTGCTACTCTACTCCCACTCTAGCCTACATTTTTATAGTATTATCGTTTATGAATCCCTGCAGCAACAGTGGCTGTGACTCATAACTTTGTTGAACAGCAGCACCTTGAAATTTACATGAATCATGACACTTTCACTTTTGTCTAGGGAGCATCAGAGTCCTGAAAATGACCCATCTTGTGCTTTTGCTTGTCAGCTTGTGACGTTATCTGATTAAAATATGACCATATAGATTATTGTTGCAACCACTGTTATATATTTGCAACAAATCTTGTACAAAGGTTGTCAAGTGAGGTGTCAATAAAAAGGTTTGCTCGTTATGATTATGCTCTCTGTATCATGTATCGTATTTGTATTTGAAGTTATGAGTATTGGCTCTATACCTGTATTTCAAATGTTTGCTTCTGAGGTAATTAAAGAAGTAGTTAGCCAGCACATCTTGAAGAGACTATTCAAATTAAGTGGCTCATCAAGAAACACTTAACTGACAATGGACCATGGGAGACGCCCATTTACACTGAATGGACTATCCTGCAAATGTTCCATCTGAAGTATGCATTTTGCCTAGTCATTGCAGGAAGCCATTTCCCATCTGAAGTATGGGAAATGGCTTCCTGCAATGACTAGGCAAAATGCATGGACATGTGACTTGTCCATGTGACTCCAACCACCATCTTGTTACAGTACTTTTCCACAGTAAGAACCATGAGATTCCCTCCACACAGCAAAAGAGATAAAGGGCCCTGGAAACCCCTCCATTTTCCCTCTTTTCTGCTCCAGCCTCTTTCCTACTCAAACCTCTGGAACATGGACTTATACTAATGGGAGTATTCTATCCAAGGGACTGAGGATCTTCCAATGATTTGGAAGTGACCAGTGACTTGACTAAAGCCAGCAGTTTATTCCATCACTGCTACAAGCCTGAACCAAGAACTTTGCAATAACTGTATGTATTTGATTCCTTTAACCAATTTTAACTTCTTTCCTCCCTTCTTTCCTCCCTTCCTTCCTCCCTCCCTTCCTCCTTTCTTATAAATAAACCTTTAGATTTTAGATACTAAAGGATTGGCATCAGTGTGATTTTTGGGTAAGATCTAAGTTATATATTGACCTGGCTGTGTGGCTGGTCCTTTGGGATCAGAAGAACCCTTTATTTGAAGAGATTGATTTTAAAGAACCACTCATCTCTAAGTCTGGTTGTTTTAGTGGTATTATAAGGACTGGAATGCCTAAGGAAACTGCTTTCATGACTTCTTGTTAGCCAGTGTGGTGAAACAGAAGTTTCCTTTTGTTGCTGGTTTGGTATATCTTATGGGGGATTAGCCACCAGTCTTGGGGTGTATCTGCCCTATTTCTCAGCAGGTTGTCATGAATTTGGCATTCTCAGTTGAGATCCACTGAGGAGGCATGGTTACACAGCTACAAACAGAAATGGAGCCATCTGTCTGCAGACTCAGAAATAAAACATTGTCTTGGTTGCATCAATTTTATGTGTAAGGCTATTTACACAACCACAAGCGTTGTAAATATTACTGATTTTAAAAATGGAAGCTTAAATTCTACAGGAATTGATGGTTTAGTTTTCCATGCTTACCGGGGAAAGTTTCCTCACTTGAAAATGATGCATGACCTAGTGGATTTTTAAGTCCTAGAGTTGCATTCACAGATTTATTTCTTCAGCACAGGAGATTTATTCTCATATCGTTATTTATATTGTGCTTCAATTTCAAGTTTGGCAAATAGGATTATTTTCACCCTCAAAGGTCTAGATTCTTTGCTGCGCTAAGGAGAAATTTGATGCAGAAGAGGCTGGTGTGGATGAGGGCTCAGAGACAGTTACAGTTTTCTTATTAACCCTTACAAGCCTGGAAGCTCCTCTAACCTGTAGCTAATGAGAACTGTTCATCAACTAAGGAGAGCCAGAGAGCCAAGTGTCCTATGCTGTCCATACACGTTCAGCATAGTTTGTGTCAGAATATAAATGTCAGCTGCTCAAATAGTTCTTTCAGTTGAGTCGTTTACTTCAAGAATGTGGATCTGAGGTGTAGCCGTTTTGAAGCTACATAAGTTGAATAAACTTCAGCCTATTCCCATTTCTGAGGCATTCCTTGAAACATCTCAGAATTTAGCTTTTAATTGTTAAAATCTCTAACTTCAGTTCACTAACCATATCTGTTCAACAAATGTATAGTTCAATAGAATAGATGCTGTAGTAAGGATATAGATAATACTTATCCCAAATGTATACGTTCTTGCATTGGATTAGTATAATATCCCTCCCAATATTGTGAAAAGGTGAGTATACCATGTAAAGATATCTCAGCTATGTCAGTTTATGCATGGCTATCACGTTTGTAAAGTGTGGCTTTTGTCAGAGAAGAGACAAGTCTATTTTTGGAGATGTCAGCTCAGTGTGGCTGGCAACGAGTACCTTTGCTCAGTCCTTTTTTTTTTTTTTTTTAGAAAAGCGGGGAGTCAGGTGAATTAAGAGGAATTTGGGATTTTGAGTGTTTTAAATATTTTCATTCACAGGAATCTCTCCCTATCAATAGTTACTTTCATCACTGGGAAAGTTTTCTTATCTAAATACAGCCCCCCTGTTAGAAAGTGGGGTGAAAGGATCTGGTAAGTTACTTATATGTTAACTTTTGCGATTTCCTATTTCTAACAGGTTTAAAAATATCCAGCAAGCGCATTTTGTTGTATTACCTTTACAGTGATCACCATTAAAATCTTTGAATATACCTCTTGCCGAAGTGAAATATTTGTTATGCTATTTGTGAGATTTCCAATTCTAAGAATGGGGAGTACTGGAAACACTGTACTGTGGTAAAAGTCAAGATTTTAATGGTGTACAGTGTATCTTTTATTAAGGCTACTTTAAAACATGACGTTAGCTTAAATCCAATAATCCAGTTTGGTTTCACATAAAAACAAAGCAAAAGTTACCTGAGGGCACAAATATATCTATATATATAATGTATGTATGAGTGTGTGGAGCTACCTCTGTGCATGCATCAGGGGCCATGGACAATTTCACAAGTGGAAAACGTGGGACAGAGCGGGGAAGTGACTTGCTCGAGGTCACACTGTAAGCCTGTAGCAGAGACCAAATTAGAATTCAGCCCTGTTCTTCTTCCTTTGAACTAAGTTGCCTTCCCAAGAACGCTTGTCTTTGGGAGAACTTTCTAGTTCTTCACATGCAGCCTGCAAAAGGTTTAGTGTTCAATGGATAGATAACCTAATATCTGAGGCTTAGATTTACTCATTGACACAAGGTTCTGGCAATCATGCAGGCCTTTGTTTGTTCCCAACCAACCTAAATAAATGAGAATTATCATTCCACTTGACAAAAATGTGTTATTAAATAACTGTTCATCTGCACTGAAACATCATGCAGGGCCCTATTCTGCCCTTTTGGTAGATGTATAAGAAAGGCTGTTAGAGGAGATAGTGAGGTGTTTTAGGCTGTAGTGTCCACAGGACAGTGATCAGATCTAAATCTCATTTATGTTCAATCTGGGCATTGTAGTTTTCTGCTTTCCTTGTGTCTAGCTGAGATAATGTCCTGGAGAAGAGTGGCCAATGCCTTGTTCTCTCCCATAACACTGCTGCATGCCTACCTGAACACTTGGGGGGTTGGACCCCATTTCTGTCACCACCCATAGCTGTGCTCCACTCTCTCCTCCTTGAGTATACAGTCTCCTTTGCTGCCCCCATCCACTGTTGCTTTCCCATACTCTTTGATTCACTGTCCCATCCCCTTTTCTCCTGCTGCTGCCCAACCACATCATCTGGAAAAGGGATAGGAGTAAAACTCTTCTCCCCCACACTCCCCCTTCCTGTTACCCATCCTCTCCGAGATGTAATAGGTATGTCACTCTGTTCCACACTAATATTTACAGCAAGCCAATACTGTATTAGGTAAATTAGGTAGCAGCTGGAAAAACATTCATGAAGAGAGGTTTTTAATTAAATATTAAAAGGTCACAATCAATATTGCTAGTATTTTATATACAGGAACCTGACCTATCTAAGGCCACCAATAGAGCTAATAAAATCATCATGGGCATCTGACCATTGCCCATGGCAAGATGGAGCTCATCAGCCAAAGGTACTAATGAAGTCTCCATACTATGCCAAGACCAAAAAGAAGATCAGTAGAGATTCAGGAAATTGGAGGAGCCCAGATGAGGCTGGAGTTGCTCTGCATTGACTTTCTCAATAATTTTCCTCACAAATGGCAACTTCGTCACAAGGTGATAATTGGCTAGGTTGTTACGGTCAAAGGATGGCTGCATGAGCAAAGTCCTCTACTCTTCTGACCATGCCAACTACAGGAGTTTTAGAGAGTCTTATGAGCTGCAAAAATATTGACAGAAGTAAGGTTGCCAGGGGCCACTTAAAACCTACTTAACAACTGAATGTTCTAGGACTGGAGATTATAAAAGGCCTGTCTACATGGTCAACTTTTGTCTTTTTTTCTCCCCACTTACGAAGTAATCAAGGAACCATCTCTTTCCCATAATCTTCCATGTTAGCTTTAAAACAAGAACAGTTTTACAATAATATGCATCTTAAAATAGAAAAATGTCAATTGTGATCCATTGTTTGGGGTACCTGAGGGGCTGACTCTCATGTTAAGTGATGCTCATACTACACTGTTCTCATCCTCAGAGCTAAAAAGGGCTAGAATTACTGATTGAATGACTGAACTCCAGCCTCTTGTCCACTGACATCAGGAGACTTAGCTGGTGAAAGACAAGGCACTGAAGCCTTTTATCATCTGTTGGCACTTAGAGAGGCCGAAGATCCCACTAATTTAAAGATTCTATAGTCAAGCTCATTTCCAAGAAAGGAGAAATCTGAGTCCTGTGCTCTGATGGGTCACTCATCTCTTCTATGAGTCCATGAAGCTGGTGCCATAGGCGCTGACTTTTGGTTTTGCCGGTGGATGCTTTTGAAGAGATGTGTGTGTTTGGGGGAGGAGGGGGCACTCTGTCAGTTTTCGGGGGAAGCTATTTTCAGTATATTTATACACTTCTTTCATATTCTAGTTATTGAACATGTCTATCATTGGTATCTTTACTATTTTAATAATGATTAAATTGTTATGAACTACATAATTACATTATCATAAATTACAGTATATTAAAATCATTCAATCACCTACAAGCTGTCTTCACTAATGTCCCAGTTTAAAGACATTGTGTCTCACTGTAGCTTTCTGGATGAAACTGTCAGCAATCTTATTTACATCTAGTTTCCTAATATTGTCTTGATGCACATTTAAAGACAGCTACATTATTCAGTTGTATCTGTCCTGTTGATGACGAGATAATTTTTAAGTCTTTTGAAGCTGGAAAATGAGTTCAGGATGATACAGATGAGTAGTATAGAGCCACTGTCTGAGTTTGCACAGGCTAAAAGGTCTGTGGATTAGGGTGTGAGAAAATGTCCTCACTACAACTGAATGTGGTAGGTCTTTGTGCAGACAGCACTGAGAAAAAGTGGCCTCTTTAAGCATCTCTGCTGCCCTAGGTTACACAGGGAAGGTTCAGAGGGCAATATCAGAGAGGATCAAGGGGGAAGTGGAATCCCAGCTCAGGTGGGGGGCATTGACCTACCAGGTGGGAAGGATAAATACGCTGCATGTCCTCCAGATGAAATCCTCTTAACCACTGACTGATAGCCTTTTCTGTTACTTATCTCCATTCATATCACTCTTCCAGAATACCGGTAGCTTCTTATTCAAATCTGAAATCCAAAAACATTAGCTGAAGTAAAAAATGCTGGCTAATGAGAGTTGAAGCAGGACACACTGGTCTGGGTTTTGTTAGGTTCTGATCTCCATCTCACCTCTGTATTACTTGGGTTCCTGAGTGCAAAGGATCGCGATAATTTGAAGTGTACATGTTATATCTTTATTGCGCTCTTCAGGGAAGTTGAGCTGAGCTGGACAAAAAGCTGTTTCCACTAGAACTAAAATTTCTTGTATGAAGTTTACTAGATGCTTCCCTTTTCAGTAGTCCTGTGAAGTGACACTATGGAATCCTGTACTGACTTTGGATGAATTTATTTAGATTCATGCACACCCTAGCAAAACAGTCACTTCATGCAAATCCTCAGCTCCCTCATTCTGTTTCAGACCAAGACTGCTTTTTAGTCTCAAAAGAGTTAGCTTTTGTGCAGAAAACCTCAGGAAAGAGCAAAACGGGTTAGTTTCAGTAAATGGAAATTCCCGATTGGGTAGTCTTTTTTTAGAAACATTCAGCTTACCTTGGGATTTTTCATTCTGTATATTGGGGTGAAAGCATTTTTAACAGGTCTGCAATGGAACTGTCCTCACTCTGGACCTGTTTAGATTAATCCTGGGCCAGTGCTAAATATTAAGATCCTGGACCTATTAAAAAAGGTGCTTCCTGTCCCCCGGTGGCATTCATAAAATCATCAGCTAAGGCAGCCTTTACAGAATGATCCTTAACTAACTTTGAAAATTTCTTGGCCTCTGTAGCTCACAAGGGCTGCTGGACATTCCAGTAATAAGTATAGATTACTGACATGAGGTTCTTCAGTTTGAAGTCTGAATACTTTACCAGTGGATTTTGTAAGTATCTTGAACCATCACAGCCCTGCAGCAGTGCCACAGAAAAGGAATTTACAGAGATTTCAAACTTGTTCTTAACGGAGGCATCCCTCATCCTTTAAAGTCCTGCTGGTTGCTTTGTTGCTAGAACCCCACTCTTTCCCACACCTGAGCACTATATAAACTAATTTATACTCGTGCTAGTTTTGCACTATGCAACTTATGCTGACATTTAACCCCAGAATTTGGCCCTTAGTATTCTTAAAGCACTTGAGATCTTCAGATGAAACATACTGCGCAAGTGGGAGGAATTATTTTTTATTAAAAGGATATAAATATAATTCCTCCTTTAGTTAGATTGTGAATCCTTTTTCTTTAATGTAGAACAAAACACACTAAATGAATTTAAAAGAAAAACAGTAAATATAGCAGTTTCTAAATATTCTAGGGAATTATATAAGAGAATTAACTTTATACATACTTGTTAAGCATCTAAAACTGTGAGGAAAAAATGGGAGAAATAAATAAAGGTAAAAACCATCAGGAAAAAAGTATTCAGATGACTGTATCTTGTTGAACAATTATATAGTATATTTTTATTTTGAAGAACTTGGAATTTTTACCTCAAAACAATTTTTTATAACACTGCTTTCCTTGCTACAATCTTGCAAAATGTTTTGCTCAGGTAAGGTTTGTCCCATCACACCTGCACAGTGCTGAAAATTAAATATTGTAATTTTATTTTAGCCTTTGACTGTATATTTCAAAGCTTTTGAAATATACAATAAAATAAATTTTATTTTAGTCTCAAGCTGAATGTCATTTTTATAGGAGCTTTTGGATAAAGCTTGAATATCTTGTTTGCTGTACTATTTTCCCACTGTCGTTAAAAGTTTAAGGTGGAGAGGAAACAGTATTTATTTATTTGTTTTTATAGTAAGTGTGTACTATACTTGCCATTGATATTATTAAGTGAGAGCATGTTTTATCAATCACTTTTCTTTTGCAGTGTCTATAAAAGAAACCTAAGTTAAAATTTATGTGCCACGTTTTGTCCATAATGCTGTTTTGATTCTTTCAATTTCACATGCAACTGGCCAAATGGTTAGAATGAGGGCACGGCATGTCTCAGGAGATTGGTCATGGGATCTTAGCCTTTCACTGCTAGATTACTGTGTGACTGACCCAGGTCACTGATGACTGCAACTTTCACCTTCCAATGACTGTCCACTGGCCTTTTTAAAGAGATGTGGTAACTTTTGATCAAGTTTCCAATGGATATATCCACACCAAAATTAGTTCTAAATGATACCTTTGTTGGCGATTTGAGCAGAGAAGCTAGTGATCAATGGTACATACTTTAAGGGTGGGATCTACAAAAATGCTCAGTGCTGGCCTAACTCTGCTCTTATTAAAGTCAATGAAGATTTTACTACTGAGCATTTTTGAAGATCCCACCCTTAGAGTCTGTACTATTCTATCGTTGAAGTCAATGAGAGCTTTACTATTGACTTAAATGGGAGCAGAGCCAATCCAGAGTGGGGTGGAATTCTCAAAACCAAACTTCCCTTTCACTGTTACAGGTGAACTTCTCTCAACTTCAAGCACATTGGTTAGGCAGTGTGAAGATGCATGCAGTGATACTGCCAAGGATGTACCTCTTCTGTAGAAAAATAGAAGGCTTTGTACAAAATATATTCCATCTTAAACTCCTAAATAGGTGAATGGAGACTCAGTACTGTATAAATCCTTGTATATTTTAAACATATTTCTAGCACACATTCATTGATCTATTGACTTGATTCTTATTGATGTTTGAATTTGACTGTAACTTGCCTTTGATTTGACAAATCAACTTCAATTAATAGTGTTAAAAGTATTTTAGTTTAAGGATATGCTTGCTCTTGCTTGATTTTTTTTATCAACTGTAATCTATATAGCGAACATAGAGTTACATTTCTTACAGTTAGTAACAAGGTCCTCAAGAACCTTAGGGAATTTCAGCCAGCTTAATTAGGAGCCCCTTGGCTGTTGGCTAAATTTACCCTCTGATTCTCACAATTTGTTTTTGCTTTAAAAATTTCCTGATAAATTACTATTAGCATTACAGTACAGAATTTTGGATTTGGGGTTTATATCTGACAATGCAGTACTCTGCCAAAAAAAATAGGAAAAATACACAAAGTAGGTAAAAGTGTTAAATCACAAAATAATTTTAGTATTTATAGAACAAATAATAGAGGAAAGCCAGTTAAAATTAGTATTTGTATATTTCTAAAGTGTTCTGAACATAGCCATTCTGCTCCTTTGGGAAAAGTAGCAATTAAATACTAAACTCTTTCTTGCCCTCAAGGAATGGAATATTATGTTTCATGGAAACTCTGTAAATTGGGTACTGTGACTTTTTTCAGTCTCATGTCAAAATATAGCTTGCATGCCTGCTGACTTTGCTACTTTTTGACCTTAAAGACAGAGTTTCACTGTTTTGCTTTTTCTAATATATTAAAAACTGCTTAGTTAATATAAAAATATTGCAAACTGGTTTTGTACCATTATTTGTCATTTACTTTTTGAATTAAATGAGCATTTGTCTACAAAATTGGTAGCTCTGTTCCTAAGATTTGTTTAGGGTAATCCTTTAAAGCCTACCTTTTAGAATGGACTTGTTTGCACAATTTGAATTTTCAATTTGCTGGTAATGAAACTGCATGTATTTCTGAAAAGTACACCTCTACCTCGATATAACGTGACCCGATATAACACGAATTCGGATATAACGTGGTAAAGCAGTGCTCCGGGGGGGTGGGGCTGCACACTCCGGTGGATCAAGGCAAGTTCGATATAACGCGGTTTCAGCTATAACGTGGTAAGATATTTTGGCTCCTGAGGACTGCATTATATCAAGGTAGAGGTGTATTCCAAATTACTCTGTAAAATAGATTTCTTTTAGTTAAGATTTACATTTTCCAAATTAAGTTAATAGGTTTCTTACTCATTTGACACTCATTTTTTTTCTGAGTCAGAACTCCCTATTATTAGATCCAGAGAATCTTTGACCATCTACAAGTCCCGTTTACTTCAGAGGGACTAATGGGTCCTCACTACCTATTAGGATGTAGCCCATTCCTTTCCAAGTGAGGTTTGCCTGAATAAAAACAGAGTAAAAGAAGAGGTCTTTTATGCAGAGTGAGGGTGTGAGGAATCCCTGTAAGGTCGAAATGTTCTCCTCCTGATCTCCCTCCCATTGAGTAGACCCCAGTAGGGAATGATCTGGCCATGAATTAGGAAAGACGTCACAATTTTGGCCCTGTGTATTTAGTAGTATCTTAGCAACATTTTTTCTATATGTGATTATCCTCTTTTGGCTTAAACTCATTTGGGGTAGGTTGTACAAACAGCTCCACAGGTAACAAAAATGGTAATGAAATCTCAACCTGTTATAGATATATTGACTTTACTTTAGCAGAGTCCTGTTATTTGGTAGCGTTGATTCAGCTGTTTGTTTTTTTTAATTGATGTTTATTTCTCCACTGCTGTGTTTACCTATTCCCTCAGAAGGAAACCACTCCAGAGTAAGGAGTGACTTTCTAGACACTCGTGCCAGAATCTGAAAAGAGACCACAATCATATTGTTACAATTGCAGATTCTAACGTGGCTAGTAGGGCTAGGAATTTAATATATCTTTCTGCCTAATGCACAGAATCTTCAGGCTAGCTTTCAGCTTTATTAAGGCTTTTATACTTCTAAGGGAGAGGCATGATAATGCACAGATTGTGTGAATTCAGGTGAGCAGTGGTTTCAATAGCCTACAAATCATAAAATGCAATTTTCCCTTTTAGTGCCAAGTTCATGATACTAAATGGTTTAGAAAATTGTATTAGGTAATTTTCTCTAGTGCATTTGATGTAAATTACACCAATATTGTGAAGTGCTTTTTTGTTTAACACATTCTGTGTAAGTTAGATAAATTAAAGTATCTGAAGGATGGAATTAGATGAAGCTGATTATGATGAAGATGGGCTATTCATCTCAGATCACAATAAATATGGTTAATTCTCTGTACTACTGATGCCAACCTAAATAACTTTACCATTCATTCTAATGACTTTTTTTGTTTATCTATAAACAGAAGAAAATCTCTTCAGCTGTTTAAGAATCATGTGGTGCAGTGTTTTCTTTAACATTTAGAGGTTATTATCTTGCAAAATCGTAATAATCACTCAAATGGCTATTCTCCCAGGATTGTAATAATGGTCTCATACCCTTTGTAGTTTTGAAAAATGAAACTAAAACAAAAAGCAAGGCCATAATGGACAATGCATATGGGCTTTTGTAACCTCTGTAGTAATGATAATTGCCCATGGGCTGTAAGTTACAATGTTTGTTATAATACAGATGACTGCATCTCTCCTTTTTGCCAACTTCACGGGTAGAAAAAATATTATTTTTAATTAGCCAGTCCCCTTGAACAGAGAGCTGAATTTTAAGTAAAGAGTCTAGTTGCAGTAGCAACTTCAACAGAACATGTGGCCTAAATAGGGTTCAATCCCCAGGTGTGCCAAGCTCATACACAGCCAGGGGGGGCTCCAGGCACCAGCACAGCAAGCACGTGCCTGGGGCGGCAAGCCGCGGCGGGGGGGTGGCAATAGGGTGACCAGATGTCCCAATTAAATAGGGACAGTCCCGATAGTTGAGGCTTTTTCTTACATGGATGCCTATTACCCCCCACCCTCTGTCCCAATTTTTCACACTTGCTGTCTGGTCACCCTAGGTAGCGAGCTGGTCGCCGTGGGGGCGGCAGCAGTCAGGCTGCCTTTGAAGGCGCGGGACTGGCAGATCACCCGCAGAAATGCCGTCGAAGGCCGCCTGACTGCCGTGCTTGGGGCGGCAAAAACATAGAGCCGCCCCTGTACACAGCCCAGCTGGGGATAGAGTGAAGGAGAGACAAAAGTGGCTCTAAGTGACCTTAAAACCCTCCCCCCACATCCTAGGGCTGGCTAGGGGCTGAACTGACCTCGGCACAAATTAGAGCAGTCACAGCGCTACTCTTACTTATGCTGGCTAAAGCAATAGTACTTTTCTCTGGCAGCACAGAGGGGCCTTAACAGCTCAGAGGATCTGGCCCACACTGAGAATTATAGACAATAGAGCCAAATAGTCATAGCAATAGCTTGTTATTCTAAATGAATGAGTAGGTCTTGGTAGGGAAATTAGTTTAAAATATAAAGAACTACATAAAGTATTTTATATAAAAAGGAGCATCCTACTTTTAGAACCCCTTTGCATTTTTATTTAGCATCTATTTAACAGAAGTTGTTTTGAAGGATTTTAAATTTAATTGTATTTTAATGCTCAAATAAGAAACCTCTAAAGCAGTGGTTTTCAACCTTTTTTCATTTGTAGACCCCTACAGATATTTCAAATGGTGGTGTGGACCCTTGGAAATCTTAGACATAATTTGCAGCCTGCCTGGGGCCCCTGGAGTACAGGTTGGAAAACACTGTTCTATGGTAACAACCTTTTGCAAACCACTTAGACATAGTCTGTGGACCCCTAGGTTCAAAATCTCTGCTCTAAAGACGAGGGGGGGACACACTTAGAATCATAGAATATCGGGGTTGGAAGGGACCTCAGGAGGTCATCTAGTCCAACCTCCTGCTCAAAGCAGGACCAATCCCCAACTAAATCATCCCAGCCTGGGCTTTGTCAAGCCTGACCTTAAAAACCTCTAAAGAAATAGATTCCACCACCTCTCTGGATAATCCATTCCGTGCTTCACTACCCTCCTAGTGAAAAAGTTTTTCCTAATATTCAACCTAAACCTCCCCCACTACAACTTGAGACCATTACTCTGGTACCACTGAGAACTGTCTAGATCCATCCTCTTTGGAACCCTCTTTCAGGTAGTTGAAAGCAGCTATCAAATCCCCCATATTCTTCTCTTCTGGAGACTAAATAATCCCAGTTTCCTTCACCACTCCTCATATCCCTTCCTGGGGGAGAGAGAGTTCCGTGATTTGAGCATTTGCTTGCTAAACCCAGGGTTGTGAGTTCAATCCTTGAGGGGGCTACTTAGGGATCTGGGGCAAAAATCTGTCTGGGGATTGGTCCTGCTTTGAGCAGGGGTTTGGTCTAGATGACCTCCTGAGGTCCCTTCTAACCCTGATTTTCTATTATTCTATTCTATAAGTCATGTGCTCCAGCCCCCTAGTCTTTTTTGTTGCCCTCCACTGGACTCTTTCCAATTTTTCCACATCCTTCTTGTAGCGTGGGGCCCAAAACTGGACACAGTACTCCAGATGAGGCCTCACCAATGTCTAATAGAGGGGAATGATCACGTCCCTCGATCTGCTGGCAGTGCCCGTACTTATACAGCCCAAAATGTTAGCCTTCTTGGCAACAAGGGCACACTGTTGACTCATATCCAGCTTCTTGTCCACTGTAACCCTTAGGTCCTTTTCTGCAGAACTGCTGCCTAGCCACTTGGTCCCTAGTCTGTAGCAGTGCATGGGATTCTTCCATCCTAAGTGCAGGACTCTACACTTGTCCTTGTTGAACCTCATCAGATTTCTTTTGGCCCAATCCTCTAACTTGTCTATGTCCCTCTGTATCCTATCCCTACCCTCCAGTGTATCTACCACTCCTCCCAGTTTAGTGTCATCTGCAAACTTGCTGAGGGTGCAGTCCACACCATCCTCCAGATCATTAATGAAGATATTGAACAAAACCGGCCCCAGGACCGACCCTTAGGGCCCTCGGCTGGATACCGGCTGCCAACTAGACATGGAGCCATTGATCACTACCCGTTGAGCTCAATGATCTAGCCAGCTTTCTACTTCCAGGCCATACTTCTTTAAATTGCTGTCAAGAATCAAAAGCTTTGCTAAAGTCAAGGAATAACACGTTAACTGCTTTCCCCTTATCCACAGAGCCAGTTATCTCATCATAGAAGTCAATTAGGTTAGTCAGGCATGACTTGCCTTTGGTGAATCCATGCTAACTGTTCCTGATCACTTTCCTTTCCTCTAAGAGCTTCAGAATTGATTCCTTGAGGACCTGCTCCATGACTTTTCCAGGGACTGAGGTGAGGCTGACTGGCCTGTAGTTTCCCGGATCCTCCTTCCCTTTTTTAAAGATGGGCACTACATTAGCCTTTTTCCAGTCATCCGGGACCTTCCCCGATTGCCATGAGTTTTCAAAGATAATGGCCAATGGCTATGCAATCACATCCATCAACTCCTTTAGCACCCTTGGATGCAGTGCATCCAGCCCCATGGACTTGTGCTTGTCCAGCTTTTCTAAATAGTCCTGAACCACTTCTTTCTCCGCAGAGGGATGGTCACCTCCTCCCTATGCTGTGCTGCCCAGTGCAGTAGTCTGGGAGCTGATCTTGTTCATGAACAAGAGGCAAAAAAAGCATTGAGTACATTAGCTTTTTTCACATCTCCTGTCACTAGTTTGCCTCCCCCATTCAGTAAGAGGCCCACACTTTCCTTGACTTTCTTCTTGTTTCTAACAAAGCTGAAGAAACCCTTCTTGTTACTGTTAACATCCCTTGCTAGCTGCAACTCCAAGTGTGATTTGGCCTTCCTGATTTCACTCCTGCATGCCTGAGCAATATTTTTATACTCCTCCCTGGTCATTTGTCCAATCTTCCACTTCTTGTAAGCTTCTTTTGTGTGTTGAAGATCAGCAAGGATTTCACTTCATAACTTATGTAGCTGGAGCTTATCGCAGGGGCTCCTTGCATCCTCCATTACCCACAGAAACTACCTTTGTGCCACCCTCCCATGACCCTGTACTACAGTGACTTCCTGCAACTCCCCCGATGTCCCCCTTGGCAGGGAATCTGTGTCTCCCCCATATCAGGGCCCCCATTTTCTCTCTCATGCCAACAACTATGGCACCTTCATTCCCACTTTTCCCCAGGTCCTCTATTTCACACTTCCCTTCCAACGGCAGGGGCTCTGTGTGGCCCCATTCCCACCTTATCCCCCACACCAGGGGCTCTGTGAGCCCACCTTCCCCCATACCAGCATCCCCCAATCTCCCTCCAGTGTTCTTTGTACCCAGGTCCACTATTCTCCCCACCATGCCAGGGGCTCTGTGTCTCTTTCTTTCCCCCAACCCAAAGTACCTTTATTCCCCCCAGATTGGAAGGGAGGGGCTGATAGTTGATGACCTCTTTCCCCAATCTGGAGAAGGCAGGATGTTAGGAAGGAGGACAGAAAGAAGGAAAACTTGTCTTTCCTCTTCCTCTGTCCCTGCTCACTGAGGCCTGGTCTACACTACCATTTTAGGTCGAATTTAGCAGTGTTACCTCTATTTAAGCCTGTCCCAAGGCTCCCAGAAAGAAGAGCAGTTATTTCTCTTCTGTCATTCAGGATGTCAACAGTGTTCAACTCTATTGGGAGGATAAGCAGGGCTATTGTTATGCAGCAAGGTGTTAATGGGTGCCGTCAACAGATGACAGCAGCACCATGTGTCCCCTCATTTGCCCTCTTTCAATTTTCTGATTGTCCCCGAAATCAATATGGTACTGGCAATCCGTGCTTAGAACATTCCCTACAATTTTGGAATTGATCAGATGTGATGTTCAAAAGTTATCATTGTACATACTGTAAAATAGACAGACATGCTGACAGACAAAGGCCTCACTGGCTCAATATGGCTTCCAGGCAGGTGGACTGACTCCACTGACTAAATGTTGTTATTTGCACTGTAGTAGTACCTAGGGTCACAATCATGGATCAGGGCCCTATTATGCTAGATGCTATGCAAATACATAACAAAAAGACCTGAAGAACTGCCCCTGAGTGATTATAATTAAGGCTAAGATTTTGTCATGGTTATTTTTAGTAAAAGTCACGGCCAGATCACAGGCAATCAATAAAAAATCATGGAAGCCGTGGCCTGTCTGTGACTTTTGCTGCTGCAGCTCCATGGTTTCCCCCACCACCATGGTGGATGGGACTGTGGGGTTCCCCCTCCACCTGCAGCAGCTGGAAGCTGCTGGGAAGGGGCGGGGCTTACCCCACGATGGCTGGGAGCTGCAGGGTGACCATATTTCCCAAAGAGAAAACAAACACCCCTAGTCGCTTGCCTCAGGTGTGCCCCTGTCCTGTGTGAGGCTGTCACCCATTGCTGGAACCCTGAGGAGGGCCCCCTCAGGAGTCGGTCACCTGTCTCTGGGACCTTGCAGGGGGCCGCCTGTCACCTGTTGCTGGAACCCTGCCAGGGCCACACTGCCTGCCAGCTCCAGAGTCCCACTGCCCCTGGGGCTGAAGCAGAGAATGCCACAGAGGTCTCTGGAAGTCACGGATTCCATGACTTCCATGACCTCCGTGACATAAATTTAGCCTTATTTATAATATAGTACCAGTTGACAGCATGTGGTAACTTTGCATCTCCAGCAAGGAGGTGCCAGCCTGGTTGAAGGGTAAAATAGATATTTTTGGGGACAACTCTGACTCTTGTTCCAGAAAGGACACTACTCATATAGTTCATCCCCTATCTCTCTTCCCCAGATGCCCAGGCAAGATCTTTTACTCATAGGCACATGCTGTAGATGGAAAGAGAGAGCTCTCAACACATGTTTTTAGCGTGGTCTAGTAGTATAGTATAGCAATGTTGGTGAGAGTATGACCCCTCCACCCCCCCAGCAACATAGTTATGCTGATAAAAGCCTCAATGTAGACGCAGCTCTGACATCAGAACTGGGCTTCTGTTGATGTAGTAAAAGTCATTTGGGGAGGTGGTGTTCCTATCTCACCAGAAAATCTCCTGTCAGTATACACTGAATCTGCAGTAGGGACCATGCTGGCATAGCCATGCCAACAGTCTCTGTAGTGTAGTCATAGCCTTTAGTCATTTATGGTCAGTCAGATTCCCTTTATTAAAAGTCACTATGAGTAATGTCTGTGCTGTCTTCCTGAAGGTAAAACAGGCAACCCTTGCAGCAGGAGAGCTGGAGCGAATTGTCGGAGAAAAACTTAGTTCTCACTTTTTGGTTGGGTACAGCAAAGTCAGATACTTTATTCTGTTTAGCAGCTACAGCAGGGAGAGAGTGCACTAGGACATAGGGTCTCCCCTTCCTAAACAGATCTCTCAACAGGTAAACAATTACAGCAAGCATTTATACTTTTGTTACAGACAATAATAAGCAACAGCTGCATTTTGTTTATACATAGGTCATCCTGATATCTTGTTTTTCTCACTTAAGAGACTCCAGTCTACATTTTGTATTATCTATACATTATCTACACAAGGTCGAAACAACTTCTCACACAGTTCTTTTCCACTTGCCTCACACAATCCTCGCTTCTACAAATCTCGCGTTATTAGGGTTACAGTTAGCCTGACTCTTGCTAAAACTGTCATGCATCGCAATCCCCTTCCTGTCAGTTCTTTCTCTGCTTCCACAAGACTCTCCTTCTTACAGGAGAAACAAGTAATCCCAAATCCCTGAAGAAAGCTCAAGTGGAGTAGTTCTGAGTCCCTCTTCTTCGTCTTGTATGCAGACAAGAGCTTGATGTCCAGGTTCTATAACCAGAAGATAGCTTCTGTATCAAGGGAGGCTAGGCATTGTAAACCATCTCCAGATGTCAAGTTGGGTGCTCTTCCACCACATGAGTTATTGTCTGCAATGCTGCCCCATAATTACAGTGTGGAGGGGAAATCAGGCCAGTTTGGTACATAGTTGTGGCAAAACTGGATGAACCAGCGAGCAATCTGTTGAGCCTAGTTCAGAGTCTATGATCAAGTGGACAAGGAGGCAGGTGCAGTGATGGACTTCTGTATGTACTTAACGTCAGTTCCCACTGATGTTTCCACTGTATAAGAACATAGTTTTCATTTTTCTAGTGGCAGTAATTATTTGTGCATGGTAAAGAGTCAGTAGTGCTCATGGCCAGGAGCGCATGAGCTTCTGTAGCAAAGGGGTGTTGAGAGATCAACTGTGGTGTTACACCCTGGTCCACAGGAGTGGGATTCCTGCCCTGAATGTGAGTTGGTGCTGCATGTTATTTCCTGTCTGAAAATGGGGCATCAGTCAACTGACGATGTAATAGGTTGGTTTCATCTGTCACAGCTCGCCAGGCAGGCTTAACAATAATCGCATCTCATCAAAGGTCTGGTGGCGCTACGTATGCTAGCACATACAAACTGGAGGTTGCTGTATAATTCAAGCAGCCACTGATAATATGAGTGGCTGAATTCAGCTCTGTGTCAACAATCTGAGTGTGGCGATTGCATCCCCAAAGTGAAGAGCACTATTCAAATGAAGCAAATCGCAGGGCCAATACAGGAGTATAAAAGACTGAACAGTCTCTTCACTGGAAGGATCCCGCTGGCTTTTGTATCAAGACATTATAGGAAGAGATCTTCATTTTCAGGTGTTCCACATGAGGCTGGTATGTCAGGCTATAGTCAAGATTTACTCCCAAATATGTGACAACTTGTTGGAGTGGCAGTAACCATCCATATACATGGATCTAGATAAGTCAATTGACAAGACAACTGTTTAGATGAAAGGTTTCAGAGTAGCAGCCGTGTTAGTCTGTATCCGCAAAAAAAACCAGGAGTACTTGTGGCACCTTAAATTTGTTAGTCTTTAAGGTGCCACAAGTACTCCTTTTGTTTAGATGAAAAGTAGTTTCTACTGTATTGGTTTCACTCAGAATTGGTCTCCATTGCTAGAAGTAGGTGGTCAAAATGTCCATGTCTTGGCTGAGATTCCTTTCAAACTATTTACTATAACCAAACTATTTACTATGCTTTGGTTCCATCAGTTCTGTGGATTTTTCCTGTAAGGGGCAATGTCTGAATTGTAGTGGTCAAGAGGGATATCCTCCTCCAAGTGGATGTAGAACATGAAGATATTGTCTTGGAGACATGTAGAACATTGTCTTACTTCAGGAAACACATTCTACTATTGATACTTGGAACCTATGGAAATTGTTTCCATTGTCACAATACAGATGTCATCATCATACACATACTTCTCAGCCTGCATTTCAGGAAGGTTGAATGTGTCTATATTGAACAAAACCAGAGCCCAAACTTACCATTTGTTTAAGGCTATTGCAGAAACATTTAAGTTGACTGATTTTCTCCCTGACTCTCAGGATGAAATTTCAGTTGTTAATCATTTCTCAGCCACACCACATCATTGGCTACAAGAAATAACTTGCAGCAGCTTGGCAGTGATTCCGACATGCCACACAGTGTTGTAAGTAGCCATCGGTTCAGTGAGGACTAGACCACCTTTCTTTCCTGATTCAAATAGATTTTCTGTCTTGACTCAGACAAAATATCTGGGTTCATTTTCACCTCCTGAATCCAGCCTTGAATGCAAGGTAGCTGAGGATCAGCTACCTCATTAATCCACATCAAGATTAGTCTATCCATCAGCATATAAGTAACACACAGCAGAGAAATGGGTTGGTAGCTCTTCGGATCTGTCAATGGTTTCCCTGGCTTGGGAGCAGCTATGACCTTTGCTTTGAACAGACTCAGAAATTGAAGCAGCTAGCTTTTGGCAATTGGCCCAAAGTGAGAGATTAACTTGTTATGGATATTGTCTGGACCAGGAGCCTTGTTAGGTTGCAACTGATGTATAATCAGTTTGAGTTCTTGATCAGTAAAAGGAGCCATCAGTTCCTGTCCACACTTGAAGTCTGCCATCTGTCAGCAACCATTTTAACTGCATGTCTGAAAACTTTATTTTGATTGGGAGCTCTGCCATTGGCCACCAATTGAGATGTGATGGAGTTTTGTGTATTCCCTCTTGCCCAGACTAGAGTCTATGCTCAGACTCTTAAAAGTTTGCCAAGCTTCACAACTAGAATGCGTGAATTTTGATTTGGAGACAGTTTCTTTCCATCGCTCTTGCCTGGTTTGATCTAGAAGGCAAAAAAGTCTCTAGTTTTCACAAAAATCTCCTGTTCATTCTTGTTGGATTTAAATTCCTGATATCTGTTTGCATCATATGACCTTCCAGGAATGAATTGTTCAGAAAAATCCCTTAAGTATCGATTTATTTGCAGTGGCCAGAACTTTTATCACAGAAAACTTGATAGATGGGACTAATATAATTGTTCCTAATATTTGATTTGAGTCTTTACTCACAAGAGAGTCGAACTCAGATTGGAACAGATCTCACCTTGCCTTTCAGAAATTCCACTGGAGTTTCTGGAGGCCACATGTATTTGGAATTTGTATGCATGTTGTGCACAGATATGACTGATGCTGGGATTGAGGAAGAAAAACAAACATTTTACACTGTATGACCAACAGAGCATGTTGCCCAGTTGTAAAAAAGGGTATGGAAAGTGGGTTGCTGCTTAGGATCATACAGAACCTGCAGGTTGTCCATAGACATCTACTTCTTTAGCTTTACTCCATCTGCATAATTATCTGGATATCCAATAGTGGGAATGGTGTGAATTAAAATTGCCACAGTAGACTAAAGGTCCTGAGAAAATGAGTAAGGCATGAGTTGGCCAATTGGCAGATGGATGTTTGTAGACGTTGATAAGAATCAGGTCCTTCACTTTTATACCCTGCCATTCGATAACATCATATGGACCTGATAATGAGACCGGAGTTGCTGGGATACCTTTCCTGATGCAGGATGCCATCCTGTATTGCCTGTGATGGAGGTAAGGCACAACCACAAAGCCAGGAATTGACCGTTGAAAGTGTCAGTAGTAGAGTGTGTTTCCTGAAGTAAGACAATATTCTACATGTCTGCAAGACAATATCTTCATGTTCTACAGCCACTTGGAGGAGGATATCCCTCTTGGCCACTACAATTCCCTCGATATTGATGTATGGCCCCTGGAGAGCCAACCCCAACACTAAGGTTTGTAATGCTGGCCCTAGTAGGGGGTCTCACTGGATGATAATGCTTTCAGACATTGCCCCTTACAGGAAAAATCCACAGAATGGATGGAACCAAAGCATAGTAAACAATTTGGTTATCCTCTTTCTTACGGGTAGAACACAACTGGCAGACCTCATGGCTCAAGACATCAGTTACCCTGCCCAGAGTTGGAGGAAACTCAACTCAAACTCAACTGACATTGAAATCAGTATGAGTTGCAGAAGTTCTGCAACCAATTTGGCAATCAGGCCATTTCAGCCCCTTGACACTTTTGCAGTATCACTAGCAGCAAATGTTAAAAAATCATGATATTCACTTAAAATTATGATATATTTTGATAGCTCTTTTTATTGCTTTCAGCTCTTTGAGCCTGTAGGGTACACTGTTTTAACGTTTTCATATTTTTCTCTTCAACCATAATGTCTAGAAATGTTTTTAAATTAACATTTTTTTTAATGAAAGCTCAGATTTTCAGATATTCATAGGACTCCAGCAAGTTAGTCTTTTAGGAAAGCATCAATTATCATGACTCTTATGATAAAAATCAGAAGAGTTGGCAACCCTACTTTTGTTTGCCAGAGAGCACTTCTACTTGTGTCACGTTTCTGGACACAAAGACATTCCTGCTACTTCCCTTTGAGATGCTAAAAACTAAAACAATCTCCAAATATATACCTATAATTTTTCACATGGAATCATCTATGAAAAAGGCTGAATTTGCCTTCTCCTGTTAAGTGACTACAAAGTTGTAGACCAGAGGGAGGTCACTTTGAATATTTGTCACTATAAGTGGTTAATAGGTGGTTAGGCAAAAATTAAGCTTCCAGGTAAGAGCTAGAATATATAGTAATAACCCTTGCTAACATCAATCATTTCATGAATGTCTATAGACTTCTGTTTTATTCTTGGAATCACTCACAAGAGATATGTGGAAACTTGAGTTACAGTTAATTAATTTCCCTTTATAATGATCATGCAACTATAGTTTTCCCACTGAAACCAATGCAGTGCTTCATTTGCAAGAATGTCTGTTACTATCCTTGTGTGATTCTTATAAGAAAGGATTCTTGAAATTTGAGATGACTATAGAAGGCAGCTGAACATACCACAGCACATTATCTGCCGCACATGAGAGCAGTTTGATACCCAGCACCACTTGTGAACTACTGCACAGTAATAAACAGCGAGTTTCTGGATTTTTTTGATATTCTATAATTCAAAGCTCTCGAGATGGGAAAAGAGGGGACAGGGAAATTAGAGCAGCTTTTTACAGTTCAACTTGAAAAGTTGGTATAAAAAGCCTTTTCTAACAGGATTCTCTAGTGGGGCATTTGCAGTGACCCCAGCCTCATTTTTATAAGTTGGTGTTTCAGTAATGACTTCAAACATAGACTTTTATCATAAAAATGTGAACTGCAGTTTATGAATGGAGAAAATAAAGTTCTAAGGCATTTTTTTCTAGGACAAGAAATAGTCTGAATAGGGTGTCCTTTGCCAGATTTTGACTTTTTTTTCCATATTGAATGTATCATGACTTTTACACAATTTTTTAAAATAATTCTTATGTCTTTGAATCTTAAATTGTAGCATTTTTCATCTTTATTTGAAGAGCTGCTGAATTCTGTTGAACACCTAGAGTCAATAAACGCCTTAACTGCGCCATTCAGCGTGAGTTGCAATCTTTATGCTATGAGAGGATCTGTTCACACATCCATAAAATAAGGAGTTACAACAATAAAGTCTAGAGGTGACAATGGTGTGAATTATAATTTTCATGTGTGTTTGAGAAAATAGCTGAAGAAACAGTGTCCTTGCCAGAGAAAATTACTTTGCAGTTCAAATAACTAACCATATGCCCTGACTTTTAACAACATGTGCAGAATTAATGTGGCTGCAATTAGATTGAAATGTAACTGAGGGTACATCTACACAGATATAAATCCCATCATAGGTAGACGTACCTGCACTAACTTTGCTCCAGCTCAGCATGCTAAAAATAGCAGTGTGGCTATGGCAGCACGGATGGCGAGTCCTGCTAGCTGCCCGAGTACAGTCCTGCCCAATCCCTTGGGGCCATAACCGGCTGCCCATGCAGCCATGGCCACACTACTTGTTTTAACATGCTAGCTTGAGTAGAGCTAGTGCATGTATGTTTGCACAAACTGTGAACCACACTTTGCAGCTGCTGGGTTCAAAGAAAGGGATGGTATAATTAGAAGTAGGTTCAGCATTGTTGGAGAAATCCATCTTTCAGCAGAATTTACTATTCTTAGGTAATGTTTTAGTTTCCTGATGAGGTTAGAACAATTCAGATATTGAGGGAGCCATATGGGAAATCAATATGATAAACAGTACTGGAGCTCTGCAGTACAAAGTGCAACTGTCAGGTCTGAAGCAGCTTTTTTGGATTCTTTCCTTCATAGAAGCTTCTGCTGTTGAAGCATTTAAAATTTTGAGTTTAGTGTTGAGTTCCAAGTTCCATGTAATCTTCATTTTGAGCCTTTAAAAGAATTTACCTTTAAATGCCTAACCTGTAAGGCCTGCTTTCTAATGTCAATTGTCTGTGCTCTGAGGCCCAGATCCTCAGAGGTATTTAGGTTCCTAACACTCATTTATTTCAAATAATAGTCCCTGAAATTCAACCACCAGATAGTGATCAAGCCAGCAGAAAAAGGGGGAGCTATTGTAGTCCTTAATTGTGAGTATTACATTAATGAGGCCAATAGACAACTCTCCGGCATCACCTATTATAAAGACCTCGAAGAGGACCTCACACCACAATTTACACGGGAATGTAAAGATACCATGAAATCCTTCCCAAAACAACTCCAAGAAAATCTTTACAACTTTATCCCTCTAAAACCCACTCAGGGCTCTTCTATGTGCTTTCCAAGATACAAGGGAACACAGGCAGACCTATCATAGCTGACCATGGTACTCTTATTGAAGGACTATCAGGACTCGTGGAAACATCCTGAAACTACTCACTACACAAGGGCCAGTTTCTTCCAAGACACTACCAACATCTTCCAGAAACTCCACAACATTAACAACCTCCTCCAGAACACCATCTTTACCACCAAAGATATCACTTTAATATATATCAACATCTTTCATCATAATGGCATTGCTGCCTGCCTCAAATACTGGCAAGATAATGAACAACACTCAGAAATCCACCCCAAACACATCACCAAACTCATGAAGGTCATCCTCATCTACTACAATTTTACATTTAACAACAAACACTTTGCCCAAACCATGGGAACAGCCATGGGTATGAGGATGGCTCCCCAAAATGCCCTCTTCATGGGCCACCTCAAGGAAGAATTTCTGGAAAAAATTCTGGACAGATGACCTAAATTCCCTGTTTTTCTCCACCACTTCAACAGCCGCCACCACCCATGCATCAAACTCTCTCTAGAACACTCTCACACCAGCATCAACTTTCTGGACACTCTGATTAGCTTCAACAATAGAGCCCTACAACATCTTTATACAAAAGCCCATAGATCACCATACTCACATCCACAGATCCAGCAGCCACCCCAGACACACCAAGAAATCTATTGTCTATAACCAGGCACTCAGATACCACAGAATTTTCTCCAAAGAGAAAGTCTGGGGTACACACTTAAACAAGCTTAAAACTGCCTTCACTAAAAAAGGACACTCCACCAGAAAAGTAGATCACATCATGCAATGGGTCACCCAAAAGAACCTGCTTCAATACAGAAAAGACAAAAAACAACAACAACAACAAAACACCCCAAACAGAACAACAAACAAAAACAAAGACCACATGTAACCTTCTGGGTGTGGGTTTCTGTCCCATCTTGTGGCACCAAGACCACTTAAAGAGAGAGATAAAATGAGTCTGCTCTACAGCCTTAGCTAACAACCGGTTAGCTTACCTGTAAAGGGTTAACATGTAGTACCTGGTGACCACCTGACCAGAGGACCAATCAGAGATAAGATTTTTTCAAATCTCTGTGGAGGGAAGCCTTTGTCTGTGTGAGAACTGTTTTTGGACCTAACAGAGGACAGTCATGTCTCCAAGTTCTCCTGGAGTAGTTTCTACTAATTAATAGTGAGTATTAATTAGAAAGGCGAATTAGTCTTATGCTTTGATTTCTACATTTGCAATTGTGTGTTTGCTAAAGGAAATGCTTTATTCCTGTTTGCTGATATTGCTTTTACTGAGAAAAGGGGGAGAGGGGATTCTCTCCAGAGATTGATAAGGTTATACCCTATGAGTGTCCAGCTTGGGCTCATAGAGATTCTGTATTTTCTTTTTATTCTTTAATAAATTCTTTTCTATTAAGGACTTGTTGGTCTTTCCTTGGGTGGATTCTCAGGGAAAGGGGAGGGGGAGGTATCCCTCTGTAGTTGGATCCCGGTATCTCTCAGAGGAAAAGGGAGGGGGGGGGAGGAAGCAGGGGGAATGGTTTGTTTCTCCTGGGTGTGAGAACTCCATGGATTTGGGGCTCTTGGAATCCCCTAGGATTTTGGGGAAGGACTGTGTCTCAATCCACATTTCATGATTGAGTGGTGGCAGCGACAAGGAGACCTACCCTAGGATTTTAGGGTGGGGGAATACATGCTGGTCCTCACTTTGAAACCCCCCAGTTTCAAGTGAGGGTGCAGACCAGGACATGGTAGTTTAAAGGGAAACCAAGTCAGGTCCCCACATTGGAGCCCAACAGTTCCAAGTGGGGGTGAGACCTTTGACATGGTGGCAGAATACCTGCGGGTCCCCATCTTTGAACCCACAAGCTCGAAGTGGGGGTGAGATCCCATAGGACATGGTGGCATGCGGGTCCTCACCTTGAAACCCCCCAGTTTCAAGTGAGGGTAGACTCTGACATGGTGGCAGCGGAGTTTCGAACCCATTGTTACAAGGAGTTTTTTTCAGCTGGGCTACGCTGAAGGGAGCTATTCTCTTCTTCTAGAGCAGGAAAGCAACCTGAGAGAAGAGGGAGTTTACAGTTTCAGCCAGGTTGGCTGGAGGGAATTAAGTTTTCCAGCAGGCTTTGTTGGAAGCAGTTTTTCTTCTGTTTGCTTGGACAGGCAGCTTCAGGAAAAGGCAGTTTCAAGCAGTTTTCAGGGTTAGGAGGAGTTTTTTTTCTCTGCTGGCTATGCTGAGGAAAAACTCTTCCCTAGAGGTGTGTCCTTCCTTTGTGATATCAGGTATCACTCAGGATTCCTAAGGTGGGGGGAAGTGCTCGACAAAGTACATTCCCATCCAGTGGGGAAAACAGGTTTGGGGGGGGGAGACAGAAACCCTCCAGCCACATTTTTTTTCCCTGTGTCTTTTGAAATCCTCTGGAGCCAGGGAATACAAATCCCTGAGAGGATTTACTACACTTTTCTGCAGGTACTAAGTAGCACCAGCCGGTCAGCTGGGCTTATTAGGAAGATTGTTTTTTTGGAAACAGATTTTCAGCTGGGTTTAGCTGAGGGATAAGGTTTTCTAACAGGCTGTGTTAGAAAAGGATTTTTTTCCTTCTTCTTTTCTTTTTTCTCCTTTTTTTCTTTCTGTCTGCTTAAAAACAGCTAGGAAAGAGGTGCAAGTTTTTCTAGGAGGCTTGTTAGAAAGGACCCCCACTGTGAGGTACTTAGCAAGTGCTAGAAACAGGACAAACCAGTTTTTTTTTTGGTCTTCTCAGTATATCAGCAAACAGCAACTACACATTTGCAAATGAAAAGGTTTTGTTTCTTTTCTATTCAGTCTCTCGGGAATAGAAAGGGTTAGGAATTGGGGAAACCAATTCCCTGACTGCAAAGGGGTGTGGCCAGCACCAAAAAGCAACACCAGCAAGCCACACATAAAATTCACTGACTGCAGAGGGGTGTGGCCAGCACCAAAAAGCAACACCAGCAAGCCACACATAAAATTCACTAACTGCAAAGGGGTGTAGCCAGCACCATAAGGCACTGTTCCCCATCCCAAGAAATTTCCCACCTACATGGCAGGTGAGAACACTAAGGCCTTCTTCACAAAGGTTAAAAGGACCTGCCATGGGTACAGCATCCCTGAAGACCAGTACAAGGACTGGTCAGGAAAGAGAACTTTTGCTGTCTATTACAATTATTCCATCCCCATGCTACTGGGGGAAAACTTGGCCAACCATGTGCAGCTGGCCAAGAGTGGGGGAGTGGTCACCTGCGGCCAGGCCAAACAAGCAGGCACTCCCATCCCTGTTCCTGAGCCATCCACCAGGACCCTGTCTGTGTTACCAGAGACCCAGACAGAGGTGGTGAAACCGGATCTCATGCCAACAACTACAGCAGCCATAGTACATCCAGTTCCAGGACCGGAACTGGAAAAGCAACCAGCGGCAGAACCAGCGCCGGCACTGACGCCAGCGCTTGCAACTCCACCGCCAGGGGGCGCCAACGGGCCTAAACTGGCAGAAGCAGCAGACAACTCTACCCAAGAGGCTCAGCCAGAGCCTGATATATCACCTTGTGCACCAGCGGAGAGCGGTTCACAGTCAACGAAAACAACCTCATCACCTACATCGCTTCCAGAGGGACCAAGCCCAAGTCCACAGTCTAAGGAGGAACTGGTGTCTCCCGCCTCAAGGGAACAGTTCCAGACTGAGCAGGAAGCCGATGACAGCCTTAAGAAAGCTTGGGCGGCGGCACGGAGCGACCCACCGCCTCTCAGCTCTTCTACCCAATTCCAGTTTGTTGTAAAACAAGGACTTTTATATAAGGACATTCTTTCTGGTGGACACCAGGAAGGCCAGCATCCTCAAAGACAGTTGGTAGTTCCAACTAAGTACTGGGACAAGCTCTTAAGCTTGGGCCCTGACATCCCAGTGGCCATTCTGGGGTCAACAAAGCAAAAACAGGTTAAAAACATTCCTTCCACTGGGAGGGGATGGGCAAGGACAATGCCAAGTATGTCCGCTCAAATGCATACAAAGTGTTCTTCAGTGTCAAATATCTTGTTGTTTACATACTTAGTAGTATATGTAATAGTGCATATGTTTTGTTTATCTGTTTATGTTACAGTGCTAGGAGGAAATCACCACCAGTAGTTCCCACTGTTGGCGATTTGGGGGGCGTGTCATAAACAGATAGTTAAGAGTTAAGGTCTGTTTTACCTGTAAAGGGTTAACATGTAGTACCTGGTGACCACCTGACCAGAGGACCAATCAGAGATAAGATTTTTTCAAATCTCTGTGGAGGGAAGCCTTTGTCTGTGTGAGAACTGTTTTTGGACCTAACAGAGGACAGTCATGTCTCCAAGTTCTCCTGGAGTAGTTTCTACTAATTAATAGTGAGTATTAATTAGAAAGGCGAATTAGTCTTATGCTTTGATTTCTACATTTGCAATTGTGTGTTTGCTAAAGGAAATGCTTTATTCCTGTTTGCTGATATTGCTTTTACTGAGAAAAGGGGGAGAGGGGATTCTCTCCAGAGATTGATAAGGTTATACCCTATGAGTGTCCAGCTTGGGCTCATAGAGATTCTGTATTTTCTTTTTATTCTTTAATAAATTCTTTTCTATTAAGGACTTGTTGGTCTTTCCTTGGGTGGATTCTCAGGGAAAGGGGAGGGGGAGGTATCCCTCTGTAGTTGGATCCCGGTATCTCTCCTAGGAAAAGGGAGGGGGGGAGGAAGCAGGGGGAATGGTTTGTTTCTCCTGGGTGTGAGAACTCCATGGATTTGGGGCTCTTGGAATCCCCTAGGATTTTGGGGAAGGACTGTGTCTCAATCCACATTTCATGATTGAGTGGTGGCAGCGACAAGGAGACCTACCCTAGGATTTTAGGGTGGGGGAATACATGCTGGTCCTCACTTTGAAACCCCCCAGTTTCAAGTGAGGGTGCAGACCAGGACATGGTAGTTTAAAGGGAAACCAAGTCAGGTCCCCACATTGGAGCCCAACAGTTCCAAGTGGGGGTGAGACCTTTGACATGGTGGCAGAATACCTGCGGGTCCCCATCTTTGAACCCACAAGCTCGAAGTGGGGGTGAGATCCCATAGGACATGGTGGCATGCGGGTCCTCACCTTGAAACCCCCCAGTTTCAAGTGAGGGTAGACTCTGACAACCCCAAACAGAACAACAAACAAAAACAAAGACCACATGTAACCTTCTGGGTGTGGGTTTCTGTCCCATCTTGTGGCACCAAGACCACTTAAAGAGAGAGATAAAATGAGTCTGCTCTACAGCCTTAGCTAACAACCGGTTAGCTTTTAGCTCATGCAATAGAGGCTCATGCACTAAGCTCCAGAGGTCCCAGGTTTGATCCCACCCTCGTTGCCACTTGTAACGCCAACAGACCCCGGTCGTCAGTGAGCAGGGTCAAACATAGGATCTTTGGAGCTTAGTGCATGAGCCTCTACTGCATGTGCTAAAAGCCAACTGACTTTTAGCTAGGGCTGTAGAGCAGACTCATTTTATCACTCTCTCTAAGTGGTCTCGGTGCCACTAGATGGGATAGAGCACCACACTCAGAAGATGTGTGGGTTACACATACACCCTTGATTGTCATCTACTACCCCACACTAAAACACATATGGGGTATCAGCAAACATTTACATCCCATATTTGATGAGGACCACATTCTGAAAGAAATCTTTCCTGAACCCGCTCTTCTGGCCTTCTAACAACTCCCCCACAACCTCATCAAGCTCATCATCAGAAGCAAGCTCACCACAGACTAGGACCCACCAACTCAAAGTGGCACCAGACCCTGCCAGAACAGCACATGCAAAACCTGCAAATATATTGCCACTGCTACAATGATCAGTACCCCCATAACACACCTTACAAGATCCATGGGTCCTACACAAGCCTATCGCAACATGTGGTGTACCTCATCCAGTGTGCTAAATGCCCCAATAACAATTACATTGGGGAAGCCAGATAATCACTATGCTCTTGAGTGAACTCACACAGAAAAAATAAAATAAAAACACCATATACCAAACACCCGTGGCGAACACTTTTCTCAACGTGATCACTCCAAATGTGACTGCAAAGGAAACCTGCAGAACACCTTAAAAAGGAGAGCCTAGGATTTTAAATTCATAATTCTGCTGGACACTAAAAACAATGGATTTAACAGAGACACTGGTTTTGTGGCTCATGACAACAATATGTAACACACACTCTGCCTGCTGACCCTTAATTGTCTATTTCATTTTAAGTGGTTTCCTACAGCATGTGTGAACACCTTATACTTAACAATCTGTCCCACCTTGGACAGTCTGGTTACCTTCTCCAGACCTGAAGAAGAGCTCTGTGAAACTCAAAAGCTTGTCCCTTCCACCAACAGAATTTGGTCCTATAAAAGATATTACCTCACCTACCTTCTCTCTTTCTCATTTAATTCAAAGTTAGGCACCTATATACTGATCAGAATCTGGGATTGAGTGTCTGAGATAATAGCCCATTCTTACAGATCTTTGGTTTTCATAAATATAACTTTCCTTTTTTCTACCTTTTATTGATGTATCTCCAAAGGACATGTTCAATGCAACACCTCATTTTTAGTTGTTTCTATGTTATAATGCTAGATGCATAATTCATTATATTAATTTTTACTGTCTTATTTCTGAAATATATCTCTAAAAACGGTTATTGGTTTTATATTCGAATTGAACTTGCGCCTCAGTGAGATCCTTTTATTTGTCTGACCTATTCTCCTGCATCGAGTTTCACACTTACCAGCTTGTGTGTGTGTAAATATTACTATTATTGTAAGTGCTTTGCATTTGCAGCTGAGGAAGTAAACAGGATCCTCCATTGGTGCTCAAAAATTCAGCAATGGCAACAAATATTTAATATGTTTAGTTTTTATGTAAAGCAATTGCTTCTTGTTAATCTGTTAATATTATATGTTTTTCTTTCTCCAACTATACTATAAAATTTTCTTTAAAATATTTAAATCTGAAGCTGTAACATGAAAAAAATTGACTAAAATATTTGGAAGAAACTAGGGAAAGTTTTATTGTGGTGGATCATCCTCCATTTTTTTCTTAATATAAAGATCTCTTCTGCCTGAGGGAGCTGAGTAATACTAAGCAAGCTGGGCAGTCTCTGAAAAGGTAACAAGATCATGTTTTTCTTTAAAAAAATAAAAATCTTATTTTGGTTTGGGTTACGCTGTCCTTTATCTCTTAAAGAGCCTTTTTACAATTTAAAGATAAGATCATATAATGCAGAATATCACATTTCTCTCCTGGCCCCTGACATAAGATGTGATCTTATCACTGTGTGATGACAAATGATACTATTGTTGCCACACAGGAAATGGATATGATTTGGGCAGTAAAAATAATATGAAAGATGCTTTTTCTCCATCTAGGTTTACAATTTTTAAGTAAGAGTTTCCTAACCAAGCATAAAAACAAAATACTTGTGGCCCAGGTAGAGTAGATAAAGAACTTCCCAAAACCATAAAAGCTCAGACAAGAATAGAGAAAGAGCATTCCCTTAGCAGATGGCATTCCCTGCCTCCCAGAGGACCCAAAGAAGTTCTCAGCGTTAGTGCTCTGGGGAATGTGGGGTGCTAGGAGGGATGGGTCAAGTGCTCTTTGCCATCAGAGCTACTGGATGTCTTCATGGAGTCAAGTTAGGGATTATTAAAAGCTTATGATAAATCAGCACATCACCACTATTCCCTGCATTCACCTCCTCTCCACCAGCCAGCCCAGTCCACTTTCTGACCTGGGTAGGCTGACTCCAGATCTATCAACAAAATAAATGTATCAGCAAACTTGTGATACTTTGCTGTGAGTGACATTTTTGTCACTGAAGGCCTGCAGCCATGGTTCCAGTGGCCTTCCCCATAGAATACAGTAAGTGAGTCAGGCCCAGTGTGTTTATGTGAAGTTTTTACCAACCTTATTACATTTAATAATTTTCCTCCAGATACTTTTTATTATGATTCACTTATACACCATATAGACAGTTCATAAATAATTCCCTCTTTATTTTATAAAATAGGGGTGTGAATGTTCAGAAGGGACCGCAATAAGCTAAAAGAAGGATAGTTTGTTTAGTAATGTGCAAGTAATATGGATGCATGAGAAAGTAGAAAATTAGCTAACTCTTTTCTGAATATACAGTTCATGTGATGTTCCAGTAGTCCGAGGTCTGTAACTCACCGGTCTTTCATAATTACCACAAGTCAAGATTTTTTAAAATGGGCTTCAAAGTCTAGGCACCTCAAAGTTTAGGCACCTCAATAGGTGGGCTGATCACCTAACAGTTCCCATACAAGTCTTTGGGAGTTACTGAGTCCTCAGCACCTTTAGAAATCAGGTTATTTGTTTAGGTGCACAAATATGGAATTAGAAGCTTGATTTTAGGCACACAGGGAGATTTTCATAGACAATTGACAGTTAATCACTTCTATCCTTTTGCTTTTCGAAATGAAAATTTGCTCCTCAGTTTTGAAAATCTTGACCTCAGTGTTTTTCAGATAATATGATATGGTGATATAAGCAGAGTCAGAATGAGCTCTACCCTGACATCTGGTGGTGAACTGTGGAAAAGGACTTCTGGGGCTGATCTCGTTTGCCTGGGAGATGAGACTGCTTGCCCCACTGCCTAGCATGATGGGACTGCTTGCCCAAATGGTCACTTTGGCTGCTGTGGGATCCCCAGTCTCTGATATTGGGGCAGGAGTAATAAAGTGTTGTTATCCTGGTTATGTGTATCAAGGACAGTAGGACTGTACTTGGCAGTTTATGACGGAGGGACTCGCCCTCAACTAAGTAGCATACACTAGGCAAGGGACATAGGTTCCAAAGCCCAGTGAATTGAGAGAGGCTGGGGACAGGTATTTGTACCTGGTAGTGTGGGCCCCAAACAGCATTTTGACCCGTCCTCTCTCCACTGTGTAATAACAGAGCTAATTTTTACTCCATTAGGACTCTTGTTATATGCTGCAGAGCTGAAATCACTGATACCTAGGTCTAAGCATTAGACCTGCTTTGGACTAGTGGTTCTGAGTGCACCAGCACTGAGCCCCCCTACTAACAGCTGAAATCACTAAAGAGCTGAAATCACTGAGAGCTGTGTTAAGTAGCGGGGGGCCTGAAGACATGTTGGTGTGTGGCTAGCAGACTGGCTAGTGGAGAGGAGTGGCCAGCAGGACAGCAGGCGGAGAGGAGCTGACAGCTGGTGGAGAGGCATGGCTGGTGGTGAAGACTGCAGCAGAACCCCATGGAGAGGTGTGGCAATCGGCCGTCAATCTGAGCAGCGGAGCATGTAAGCTGCCCCCCAAAGCTCCCCCGCCCTTCCACCCAGGCTGGGAGGTAAACTCTGCAGATGAACTTCTGAACTCTGGGAGTTGCACTGACCAAGGACAAACTGTGGGTGGGGTGACTGTTGGGTTGCTGGACTTAAGAACCTCAGAGGAAAAGGACACTGCCATACTTTTTGGGGGTGGGTCTTTTGCTCATAGTTTGTGTTATGAATCCTGTTTGTGGTGTTTCCCCAACATAATGCCGCATTGTTTCCCTCCTTTATTAAAAGGCTTTTGCTACACTCAGACTCTGTACTTGCAAGAGGGGAAGTATTGCCTCTTAGAGGCTTCCAGGGGGGTGGTATGTAATTGCTCCAGGTTTTACAATTGCATTGTGTTATTGAAAAGGAGCCCCTAGATACTGAATCTGGCCCTTGTTGCTGACAACTCTGATGGGCAGAAGGGTTACAGTAAGAAATAAGTTTTTTCCACATATTATTATACCAACGAAAGAAAAGGTAAAGGTAATAAGGGGAAAAGTAAGGCTATAATATATATAAGTTGTTTGTATTACAGAGTACAAAAGAGTTTGTTTACCAGTGGACTAAACCACTTTTATGCAGCATAGTTACATATCACTCATGATCAATATATTTCTTGTGCCAGGACCAGACCAGAAGTGTATTTGTTTTCTAGTTATTTGCAATGTTGTTGTAGCCCTGTTAGTCCCAGGATATGAGAGAGACAAGTTAGGTGAGGTCCTGTATTTTATTGGACCAGCTTCTGCTGGTGGAAAGTACAAGCTTTCTAGGTTTCCAAGAAATCAGATTTTCTGAGCTAAATACAAGTTGGGATAGATTGTTATACATAAGGAATTTGAAGTGGGCAATTAAGGGTAGCAGGCAGGTTAACAATCTAACCCTCAATTGCCCACTTCATTTCATTTGACTATCTACAACATGCATTTACCCTTATGCTTAACAATCTGTCCAAACTTGTGTTTAGCTTAGACACTCTGATTTCCTTCCCCTGAAGAAGAGCATTGTGTAGCTCAAAAGCCTGAACTTCCACCAACAGATGTTGGTCCAATAAAAGATCTCCTCTTGCATATGATGATATATTTCTATACTAGACACATGTAGAAAACACATTTAAATCTTCCTGTTCAAATAAGTATTTTTATGAATTTAAAATGTCTTTAAAATGGTTAATAACATGGGGAAATAGATTCCGGAACACATTCTAAATTGTTTAATCAGATACTGTTTGTTCTGCTTTCTCCTAGCTTTTCATTCTCATCAATTAATCAAAGAAATCAACATTTGACTTTAGTTCATAATTAACACTGAAGTATTCAGAAAGTGAATGCATCCAAACATTGATAAGTCATTCTACAAAGCTTTAGATCTAGTCTCATTGCTTTGTACAATATGGGACTCTGACTGAACAAGCTTTTTCAGTTTTTAGATATTTTAAACACTGAACCAAATACAGTGCTCTGTAGTGTCTGTAGGGTTTGTGTAGAGCTTCCATCTGGGCTCTGCAGCAGAACCCAATTCAAATCTGGAGAGGAGAAGTAAGCACCTGTTTTCCCTTTCCCTTCCTTTCTGTCCACCTACAACGTCCTTCTATGGCTCGCATCGCTGTAATACCGAGTTGCCTTTCATCTCTCTATCTGATATAAAACCGTCACTGCAGAAAACAGAGACCCATCTATAGTGCTGCTGTGTTGGAACACTTTGGACAATACCTTTATTCATTCACTAGCCCTAAGAGTGGTACATGAGTATTAGTATAGTTACTTTGAGCAGCTGCAGCATGACATCAGAATGGTAATATCTACATTTTAGGAATTTGTAAGAACTCTACATCTTTTTTTAAAATTTTCATATGATATTGTTTCTCCATCATTGTTTTGCAAACAAAAATTGATCTGGTGGTATTTATTCCTGCTCTTCTGAGAAGTATTTACAATCTGTCCAAAGTCTTTTCACGTGTTTATAGGTGCTTTGCCTTGTAGATAAAATGGTATGATGTCCTCAATTATGCCTTGACCATGATCTGTTAGAACCTCATCTTGATTCCTGATAGTAACCACAAGCTTTTTTTTCTTGCATTCTTTCTGGCTTGCTTTCTTACAGTCCATGAAAATTTTCCATTTCATGCTGGGGATCATTGTTATTCTTTTAAAATAACCTTAAAAAAAGGAATTTAGCCATGTGATATCTGAAATTTACTGGTTGGCTTCACGCTTTCAACCAATATTCTATGTATGGTTGGTTCATTTGCACTTTCCTATCAGCTGTGTCTCTTTCTTTCTCTTTTTTTAATTGCATGTCTTGCTTGAGAATAGCTTCTTTATCCATATCAATCCCCACTGATTGTATGGACAGCAATTTATTATCCATTGGTCTATTAAATAATGTGTTTGCTAGAGGCATCTTGGTTGTGCTAAATAGTTAAGTTCTGATCTTACTATTTTACATGTACTTACTTACTTTTGCTTTTGATTATAACAGAATGAAAATATGGTTAAATTTTGAAAGTTGACTCTTTAAAAATGGCCTT
The DNA here is from genome assembly GCF_020497125.1 of Mauremys mutica. Taxonomy (NCBI): domain Eukaryota; kingdom Metazoa; phylum Chordata; order Testudines; family Geoemydidae; genus Mauremys; species Mauremys mutica. The sequence goes on along the minus strand of NC_059076.1, from coordinate 31,083,978 downwards.
TACAATTCCATATTTCCAGTTTCACAATGATTTTCATAACAAATCTGACCAATTTCAAAATTGTATTTTTCTAACTACCAGCCGTGCAAACTCAACCTGACATCTGAGTCAGTTTTTAAAAGCCTTTCAAATTGAGAAAACTTTGTTCACTATTTTTGTTTTGTTTCTCTGGGTCAAAGTATGATCTGATAGAATCACTGGTCACTGTATTTTTGTAAAATGTTTTCAGGGCATTTTGATATGTTTTTGTCCATTCTCATGTTTTATTTATTTATTTTTTAATTTTTTTTTAATGTTATTTTACATAAAGGCTAAGTAACAGCCATGTTGTGAATAAGATGACGATCGTGGCAGGGGGAGGTGTGTGAAGAAAGGAAGAAAAAGACTAGGGCCTGAAAGCTTCTTGTCTCTGCAGTGTTTTGTAGTTCATAGGCTTTTGTTTTATGCCTCCAACTTTCAGGGGGTCATCAGACACTCTCTTTTTCTTAAAAAAGAGCCATAAAATTCAAATGCTAATTAATAATCATATTTTTCTCATGTAAAGCCGAATTGTTCTTTCTGTCTTTGAAAGATGCCCTCCAATCTGGTGTCATTATTCATGCATTTTTCTATGTACTAGAATGTCATCACTGACATTCAATACTCCATTTAAACATGACAGTGTTCCTTTAATGTCAATCTGAAAGATTTCTGCTGCAGATGGGATGCCAAAATTCAAATCAAGGTCCAGTGTGTGTTGAGAATGCTAGTATAGTGGTAGTCTTGATTAAATTTTAACTGATGGTACACAGAGATTAAATCTAATTTTAAATTTGCTTTGATATCATTTAAGTAGGTAATAGTGTCATCTAAAGTGGTGTGAAATATATTTCATTCCTAATTTCTTTATTAGGCAGAAGTATATTGATGTATTTCACCAGGATGTTTTAGTTTTGGTGCCACTGGGATAGGGAATACCCATGGCATTGAACGTTCAACTTTTGCAGGTGAAGTCCATCGTCTAGCTGCTGTAGCTCCCCTTTGGCCTTTTTATGAACATGAAAATTGGATGGCACATGTGATGTGTAATTTTTTACATTTCCTGTTATCCTTAGAAATCTCTTTCTTTTTGCATGATCTGTAAAGCTTTGTCTTTCAGTACAGAGGTTAACTACTTGGTTTTTGTTATGTTAAATTGAGATCCAAGCCATTCTGCTCCCTCCTAAAAGTTCTTGTACTACACCTGGTATTTGAGCTTAGTGTCTGAAATGCCTCTCTTGCTTTTAATGGCTTTGAAGATCCATATGGGCATATTTCATTTTTTGTTTTCTGAAGTGCTGAAGGCTTGAAGTCATGTTCTGAATATGGGGGCAGTTAACTTGGAGGAGCTCAATCTGTTTCCCTCCCCCTCTCCCTCAGGCAATGAAGGGAGCTCTTATCTCTGAGGGGAATGGAGACTATAGGTCTGGGGAGGGTGTGGTTCTCTATCCCTCCCTTCTCCCACTACAGCTGCTTCTGCAATTGCCAGGTGTTGGTATGGACCCTGCTTAGAATGTTTATGTTCAATTTTATTTTGGCATGCTGACAACATTTTTCTAAGGAAAAAAGGGAGTGAAGGGAGATGACAAATTTTAGAAGTTTGTTTCTCAGCCAAACCTAAGTGAATTTAGTGGGACAGGTTAAAGGCACATCTCTAGCCTTGGTGCTTTGTCCCTGCCAGATTTCAACTGCTTTCGGCAAACAATGGACCTCAAGAAAAGGTCATAAGAATCTTTTATGATCAAAGTTGTTAGGCATTCTAAACATAAGTTTCGCTACAATTTCCCACTACAATACTTTTGTAACACCAAACACTATCACTTTGTTCTCATGATGCTGTTAAGTTTCAGAGTGGTAGCCGTGTTAGTCTGTATCATCAAAAAGAACAAGGAGTACTTGTGGCACCTTAGATTTATTGTAGCATAAGCTTTTGTGGGCTAAAACCCACTTCATCAGATGCATGCAGTAGAAAATACAGTAGGAAGATATATATATACACAGAGAACATGAAAAAATGGATGTTGCCATACCAAATGTAATGAGCTATTAGGTGAGCTATTAGGTGAGCTACTATCAGTAAGAGAAAACAAACTGTTGTAGTGATAATCAGAATGGCCCATTTCCAACAGTTGACAAGAAGGTGTGAGTAACAGTAGGGGAGAAAAAATTAGCATGGGGAAACAGTTTTTACTTTGTATAATGACCTGTCCACTCCCAGTCTTTATTCAAGTGTAATTTAATGGTGTCTAGTTTGCAAATTAATTCCAATTCTGCAGTTTCTCGTTGGAGTCTGTTTTTGAAGTTTTTGTTGTTGGAGTATTGCGACTTTGAGATCTGTAATTGAGTGACCAGGGAGATTGAAGTGTTCTCCAACTAGTTTTTTAATGTTATAATTCTTGACGTCTGATTTGTGTCCATTTATTCTTTTGCGTAGAGACTGTCCAGTTTGGCCAATGTAAATGACAGAGGGGCATTGCTGGCACATGATGGCATATATCACATTGGTAGATGTGCAGGTGAACGAGCCTCTGATAGTGTGGCTGATGGGATTGTAGTTTCTGTAAAAGAATTACTTTTATTCCCTTCAGTGTGCCTTGTTTGTATTTTTGACATTTTATGAACTCTTGAAATGTCAAGAATGTTTGTTAGGCTCATGTGAGAATTATGTACGGTCTGACCTTTGTTTTCAGAAACAAACTCGGATACCCTATATCTCCTTCTGGAGCTAGAACACGTTTAAATAATAAACTAAATTTCTGTGACTAGTACAAAATGGAGAAGAGAGAGAGAGATAAAATTGATTCACTGAACTGTAGTGTGAACTATGTTGAGGTATCCACTGCTTTTCTGTGTGTGTGTATATATATATATAGAGAGAGAGAGAGAGAGGCATATTAGCTTTTTTGGATGCATGGATGATGATGGGTCCAGTGACAGAACAGTCAATCTTATTTTCCTTGTAAAACTGCTTCCAGTCAAATACTAAAAGGAAATTCATTTCACTTGATATATATATATACACACACTTTCTAGATCTAACTTCTTACCTCATACATATATATACATACATGCATCCAAGAAAGCGAATATGCTTTCCTTCAAATCACAAAAATCCAAGTAAAGGAAAGTGGTGTTTGAAAGACATACTGAAATATAATACAGATTAATTACAATCATTACAGCTAGGAGTGGAATGGAATGTGTACTAAAAGGGTTTTTTTGTTGTTTTGGTTTGGTTTCACTAAAATGTGCCCCACAGGGTCAACTTGGATAGAATATCTTTATGCTACTAGAGCAATTAATAGTGAGCTAAGTTAGGGCTTTCTAGAAGAGGGATGCTGAAAAATCTTCTATGCAAGTGATAAAAACATTATCTTCCTAATGTAGTTCACAAATGATCTAATCGTATCGTATGTAATTCTGTGGGAGTATTTTCTTTTCCCAGTATAGGGGAGTGTCTTTTATCTGTAGTCTCAAACTATGAGTGATGGTTTCATGTGCATATTTATTTTGTTTTTGTGGACTGAAATTTCCCCCCTAAATTGATTAAAAATATACTTTTAAAATAAAAGTATCACTGCAAAGGTGGCAGTGGGAATTGTTTTGTAATCCATGGAAATAAGGAGAGAATAGAAGTTCCCTCATGTAAATCATATTTCAGGTTCATTATATGCAGATAGGTTTTCTTGAGCTCAGAAGTTTTTGTCACACTTAGAACTCTCGGGAATCACATTATATACTTTGCTCACATAGGACCAAATCTGCAGTCTTTACTCAAGCAAAATTCCCATTAAAGTCAATGGGATTTTTGGATAGTTAAAGACTATACGATTTGGCCCATAGTGTTCAAGTCCCATAGATCTCTTCTGGCTTCTCTAGAAAAAATTATCGCAAATTTTTTGTTGAAAAGTGCATAGAGTAATCTTTCATAGAAATACAGTAAAACTTTTCAAGTAGCTGCAACAGCATAACTGAAATCATGAGAGTTCCAGAGGGACATTTCATTCTTCATACATATTCAGGGCATGAAATAATAACTTTAATGTTACATTTTCTCTGGGGCAGTGGTAGAAGCCATCAACAATACCTAGCCCTTATGAAATACTAGTGAATAAAGAATTAGGATAGTTATGATTACACATCTTGCATATAAAAATAAAAGCAATTTTCTGTTTAGTATTTTCACAATTCTAAAACTTTTCAAAGTATACACTCATAGAAAATATAATATCAACATATGCATTTAGAGTGGGTGAAATTCATCCCTAGCCACAGGGCCAGCTCACAGCCTTTGTACCACTTAAGTCTCGCTTAAACCCCTTTTCTGAGGGATTAAGTGGAATGTAAGAGGTGCCTTGACCAGGGGTCGGCAACCTTTCAGAAGTGGTGTGCCAAGTCTTCATTTATTCACTCTAATGTAAGGTTTTGCATGCCAATAATACATTTTAACATTTTTAGAAGGTCTCTTTCTATAATTCTATAATATATAACTAAACTGTTGTTGTATGTAAAGTAAATAAGGTTTTTAAAATGTTTAAGAAGCTTCATTTAAAATTAAATTAAAATGCAGAGCCTCTCGGACTGGTGGCCAGAACCTGGGCAGTGAGAGTGCCACTGAAAATCAGCTCGCGTGCCGCCTTTGGCACATGTGCCATAGGTTGCCTACCCCTGGCCTAGACCTTCAGTTGACCCTCTGCATAAGAGGGAATTTCACTCAGTAATATCAGTGCTTTTGTTCTTTGTGTAAAAAGAGAGTTTGCATAAAATAGAGAAACCTGCACAAATTCAAAATGTAATGCACGTAATCAGTGATTGTGGACCCACGCAGAAAAAGTTTCTGCCTTGGTAAATACATTTTTGAATGATCCTGTAACAATTAGAGAGACAAGGTGAGTGAGGTAATATCTTTTTAACAGTGTAACAATTATCATTTTAACATTTGCTCAAAATTGCTCTTTAAACAAAAGGTATAAATGAAAATTCTTTCCATAAATGCTGATGTTCTAGACTCCTTTGGCCACTTAGGCTATGTCTACACTGCAGCTGGAAGTGAACGTCTAAGCCCGGGTAGACAGACAGACAGACTAGCTCACTACAAATAGTAGTGTGGATGTTGTGGTTCAGTGTAGACTTGAGCTCAGACCCAAGGGGTCGGGTGGACTTGAAAGCCTGAGCTGCTGCCCAAGCTGCAGTGTCTCCACTGCTATTTCTAGCACGCTAGCTTGAGAAGAGTTAGCACAAGTCTGTCTACTTGGGCAGGGAGGCTCACTCCCAGCTGCAGAGTAGGCATAGCCTCAGGGCCCACACCACTGAATATAGCTGAGCAATTCCTGTTGACTTCAGTGGTAGCTGGGTCAGGCCCTTAATTATTTTTTATGCAGGTAAAATCAAATGATCATTCTCTTGAATTGTATATCAAGCAAATGATTGTAAATATAAATTCAGCAATATATTATGAAAGGCTAATACTACCAAATACATGGTATCATGTGGATCTCAGAACACGGAGACTAATAAGACAGAAATGTTCTGCTTTTAAGCAGAGGGTGTATTTCTAGCAGCATACATTGTGTATGTTCAGTTTTCATGGAGGTTTTTTACAGAAAATTCAGCACCTTGCTTGTCACATGTTATTGACATGAAACTTATCCATAAACATTTACATACACAAGTTCTCCACAGAAATGTGTATGTAGACACTTTTGTTTGCTGCTTTTTAGCACACAGACTTATGACCTTTCCTACCTAGCAGGCAGTTGTCCTTCATATATATTCACACATGAAACTGATCTTTTACTTTTACAAATACATGTAAATGTGTGCTCTAAATATATTCTTTTTTTTTTCCTGTAGAAGGACATAAATGTGGATCTATTCTTTCCCTCACAAAGTGGTCCCCACACACACATACCATCATTTCGGAGCTATTTTATACATGTTCTCGTTTAGAACATTTTCTATTTTTAAAGTAAAAGCATAGGTGTTGGAACTAGTGGTGATACCGCACCCCCCGGCTTGAAGTGGTTTCCATCATATACACGGTTGATAGTTTGGTTCAATGGCTCTCAGTACCCTTACTATACAAATTGTTCCAGCATCACTGAGTAAAAATATCTTTTGTCATAGCCTGAAATACCAAATGGGCGTGGTGGTGGAAGAAAGGACTGTGATTAGATAATAAACAGAAAGTAGTGTGGTGAAATGGAAGAAAACAAACTTTGCTCAAAATGCCTCAAAATTTAAGATACCTGTGTGCTGAAGATGCCACTGAGATGGCCTCCGTTAAGTTGGGCTCAATTCAGGAGGCTTCAAACTGAATAGGCCAAAATCAGTGGGCCTGCAGTGGATGCTGGTGAAAATTAGGTGTTGACTACCTGCAGTATTTGTTCATTCTAACTATAGGAATATCATAGATAAGGACCATAGTTTGGTAAAGATCTATTTTTAAAAGTATAAAATGGCAAAGTTGGTGAAACTTGTAAGTTCCCCCGTAAGCCCATTGTGGTTTACTGCAAAGAACATAAGAGCTGGGCTGTGGGAGCCAATGGAGATTTAAAAAAATCTGAGGTTTCAGAGGTTTGGGGTTTTTTGTTTTTAAATCAAAATAATTCCATGCAAAGAGCTAGTGCTATGTTAAGTTTGAGAAACCAACCCTCAGAAGTCAGGTAATGCAGGGTTAAGCTTAAATGATCAACTTTTGAAGGGCAGGAGGTAGAGGTGCCAGGTAAGGGAAATAGGGGTTGCACACACATCAGGAGCAGGCAATGCCCTGCGATACACTTCTCCCGTCAGCAAGCAGAGCCTGTTTTGGCATAGTACGGCCAGAAGAACAGTTCTTAGCTCCTTTCAATAATTATTCATTTGGAGGTGTGCATGACGTGCTATTGCTGGCATCACACTCTGGGGGTTTTTAAGTGTGTTTGTTTAATACGACCTAAATATCATACTTTTTATGAAGAGAAACAGTACATCAACACATAGGTTTGTGTTTGTGTTGTATCTTCAGGCCCCGCAGTTGCTTTCAAAGAGATCTGATTTGTTTGAAGTTGAGTGAGGGCTTTGATATCTGAAACCTCACAGATGTTTCATGTTGATCTAAGTAGAATGACTCTTTTGAAAACATTTTGACTTGCCAGGGTTTTGTTCAGATGCATTTAAAAAATCATTTTGAGTCAAATTTTCTGCTGTCCCCTGCAAGTTTTTAAGGTGTCTCGCTTTTTTCACATAAAAATATGTACCCGCTACTGCTGTGATTTTCGTTATGCACACAGAAGTCGCATGGAATTGAATTCCCCTCTCGCTTTAGTAGCCATTTTTTCTGCCATTGACATGACATTTTTGAAGAGGATTTTATTTTTAAGTCTGAGTATTACAGCATTGGTCACAAGATTGCTAAAACATTCATGTTAGGGTCATTTCCTTTTATGCAGCAATATGTAAAAAACCCTGGACAATACTTCTGAAGAAGCAGCTTTTGTTTTCAAAGAATAGAATAGTGCTACATGAAGCAGAAATTTTTATTAGAATACTATCTTCACTTAAATATTATTTCTTCTTTGAGTAGTGTCCCTATGGGTGCTCGACTGTAGGCATGTGTGCGTCCCTGTGCTGCTGATGGGAGAACTTCAGTAACAGTGTCTGTTGGGCCCGCACATGCTGTGCCACAAGGCTAGCCAGTGCGGGCAGTTCCTTCTCAACTACCCCTGGCTAGAGATGGAGCCGTTAGCGTCCATTAGTGGATCGTTAACTCTCTTTCATTTGTTAAGTTTTAGCTTCTTTGGAAGAAGAAAGACGAAGAAATGACTTTGTTCTGGAGTTGAACCCCGGTGTGGGGATCCCCTGGACAAGGATATGCCTGGCTCGCTGGGATTCAAGAAGTGCCACAATTGCAGTAAGGTGAGCCTGGTTGCGGATAAGCAGTCTTAATGCATCCACTGTCTTGGTGAGGGCCACATCCAACAGAAGTGCTGCCTTTGCCAGCAGCTCTGACTGAGATCCCGCAAGGACAGCGAGCTTTGCCAAAAAATCATCTTTATGAAGGCAGTTCTCTGATCTCAGCCCTCTGACAGGTGTGAGTCTTCCCCTCAACCTCTGACTTTGAAGGATAGTGAGTCGAAAAATGGTCTGGGGACTCCTCTCATAAGTTGGAAAAGAAAGTGGGGAGTCTCCTCAGCGAGCTCAGGGATAGCTGAAAGCAATCATCATCTTGCTCGGTATTCTCGGCACTGCCAGAACGGGAATCATCTGGCACTCATGGCAAATGTTGGCCTCTAGTTGACAGGCCCATGGACCCTTTGGGCATGGGCACTGAATCTTTAGGGAGTATTTTAGGCAAGCAGCCTAAGATACTCCTGGTACACAAGTCAACGTCAGTACTTCCAGCGATATTAGCCCACCTGGCACCTGAGAGACTGGTGCGGATGAGGTCTCCATCTCCTCCAGCACTGCCACAGATGCTGGGGCACTCGGTACCAGCAGAATTCCATCAGATGGTGATGTAGGCATGTTGAAGGCACCCGACTCTCTGCCCCTCAGTACCGAGCTCATGGCACTGAGCCATTGCCAGGCACGGGATTTCTCCCCACAATCATGCTGTGCCACTCCACTGTTAAGTGAGGGGTCGGATAATGAGCTGGAGGGAATTTTGCAGTACTCCTCTCAAGGTCCATATGGGACCCATCATCAACAATATCTGGGAATATATCAGCAAATGGCATCACCACCATCTTGGTAAGCCACCCCTGGGCACCTCCACCAGGACCTATGCCAATAAGTGGCCATATTGGGACCCCCCTGGGTGGCGCACCGACAGTCTGCCTCAAGGGTGCCAAGCATCACCCAACAATGCTGCAGGCATGCTCCCTTGGCTACAGCATTGAGGGCCTCAGAGCCTCAAGAAATGGAGAAGCAAGAAGGGGACATGGAGGAAGAGGTAACACCTAAGGCCATATCCTCCTCTTCCCTGGATGAAGTCTTCACTACCTTTCATGGCAAATGACTTCCACTTGTTTCAGGAGCTGGTGCAAAGAGTGGAAGACATACCACTGGAGGAGATCAAAGCTCCACCAGCTCGTCGACATCCTTCACTCTTCCTCCTCATTGAAAATCGTCCTCCCGATCAACTAGGCTCTCCTAGACCCAGCTGAGACAGTATGGCAAACCCCGACATCAGTAGCCTCCACATGCAAGGGGGGAGGCAAAAAATATTATGTCCCCATAAAGGACTCATTCCACAAGATCAATCTCTTCATCTGTCGCCTTCTTTAAGGATGTTCCCATCTCAGAGATCTGCAGAGTGGTGACATGGGCATCAGTCCACACCTTCGTGGAACATTATGCAATCACTGGGGCTCTGCTTCTATGCCATCTTCAGCTCCACAGTACTATCATCTGAGCAATATTTAGCACAAAACTCAGAGGGAAAGGGGCAAAACAACCTGTGTGCACCCTGATCCTGATGTATGTGACACCTGGTATAAGTTAGAGCCTTGGAACTGCTCTACTTTATTCTTATCTGCCTTTGGTGCCAAGGGATCATTGCAGCAGGAAGGCATTACTAAGACTTAGGAATACCCCAGCCACATCCCGTTTGTCTCAGCTATACCCACTCTCCATAGGACCAGGAGGGGAGTGTAGCCAGATGCCGCCCCTCCCCCCACATACACCCATTTGCTCTTTCGAGTGCACTTTGCGTAGTTTCCTGTTATGCTGTTACAAAACCACAAGCAGCAGTGGAAAGTTCCCGATAATGTTAGATGCTTGCTTAAAGCTGTATTGCTCTATATCACCAACTGTATTCATGCTTATGAACATGTTATCAACATGGTATTATCTTGGTGACAGGCGGCCCGGTCAAGGTTACCAACAAGGAAATGTAACAGCACACTAAACTTGGGACCGGACCGGAAGCAGTAGAGCCCTCCCGCGTATCCAAAGGGACTCCGGGGCTCTCGTCGTCCTGCGGCTGATCTCTGGGCAGCTGTCCCCTGGCCAGCCTCAGCCACCTGTGAAATCGAAACCAACATCCACACCTGCAGCCTGCCAGCATGAATATGTTGTGTGTGAGAGTATAATTACGCAACTAAGGGAAGCAATAAATCAGCCGTCAGTCCTGCTCTAGTTCACCCTTTGTTTGTGGTTATTTCTTGGCTGGTTCCAAGAACGGGTAACAGGGAGTAGCACAGGAGCCACTGCAGTGGTTCTATTCCACCTTGAGGTTTCCCTATGGTGGAAATCCAGCTTTGGTGGGATAATACCTCAGGGGACTGGAGCTGCGGTCTTTACAGCTATTCTGTGCTGTCAGCGGTGCAAATTAGCCACAGCAGGGGCCAAGATCTGGTCCTAGGTCTAGACTATGTAGCTATAATGAAGTTTTGTCATAGACTTCAATGAGAGCAACTTCATGCCCATCATAAGAACTACAATAACTGTAAACTCTCCTCACTGTTGATTGCTCATATCAAATGAACTTACACTGGATAAACTTTTTCCCCATTCTGTTCAATCTGTAATTTTAGAGAGAGAGAGATAGTAGCATACTTAAGAAAAATACATTTAACATTATGAAAAAGAACAATTATATATAACAATTATCATATTTCTGCATAGAAGCCTTCCAGAGAGAGATTTGGGACCCATGGTATTTCAGTTTTTCTATATTTATTTCATATTTTATTTCCTAATTTATCCAAAGAAGCTCCCCAATTTACACTCACATTCCGCTGAGATTTTTTTCTTGGCAATTATTTCATTTGTTGTTCTAGATTGTCTTGATGGTCTACACTGTTGTGAGACTTACACCTCTCTGTGAAACAATCCATCCCCAGAAGCTGAAAAGCAACCACCTCAAGGCAATATATAAACACTGTTTTTATTTCCATGACTTCAGTTTTAAATTAGCTCCTGATGATAGACATGTTTTGTATGTCAAAGGTTGATGTTCTATGATGTCAGAATATATAATTTACAAATTAAAGAGCATATTTATCGGTGTGTAGTTCATGTGTCATAGTCTTCATGGAGTGAATTGCTTAGAACTTGACATACATTCTGTGTACTACAGAGAATTATGATGCACTGCAGTAATGGAGAGGTTGATGATACAGCTTTTAATGTTGTACTACACAGAGTATCCCAGTATAAAGAGGAAGCGATTTTAAAATATGTCTCAATGTTAATTTCAGCTATTATGTTGCTGTCAAGTTAGAATGCTATCTTTAGGTAAGGAAGACAGGATAAAACATATAGATAGACACTTTTGCTCTACATTCTTGCTATGTGGTGTCTCTTCTTAGCAAAGTCCATTTTGAAGTTTTGTGGTCTTTTATGTAAAGTCACTCTACATTCTTAGTTGTTTTTGTCAATGTATTTAACAAATCCACTATACAACAATATAGGCACTTGGGCCATCTGTTCACCAGCAGTCTTAGCTTGGTTCAACATCAGCAGGATGAATTAGATGCATACATGTTTAATCTCTGCATGTGTATTTGTTTTTTCTTATTTGATGTGTGCTGGAATCACTTCATCTGTGTACTTCTAATCCAAGCGGTTAACCATCCTCTGTGGCTCTTCAGTTCTTTGATATATTTTGAGTGGGTTTACTTTTGAAGGTTTTCCTTGCACATTGGCTCCTCAACATTAAAATTGTTCCATTGGTCTTTGATTTAACATACAAACCTTTGATACATTTTCTTGTTATTTGTTACTTATGGTCATTAATCAACATTCTTTATTTAAAATGAAAACATATTAGCAAGATACTTTTTGGTCACAAGCTCCTAGCAATTGAACTTCCTCTTAAGATGAACTTTGTCATCCAAGAGGTCTGTGTAAAACTCCTCCTTTCTATGGAATTACATTGAATCTTTTAATCCTTTTCTTTATACATGTTTGATTTCCTATCCAAAGGGCTGTTGTTTCTAAAATCTCTCAATGGACCAATGTAACATAATCTGATAATTTTAAACATTTGTTTCATTTTGTCTCTTAACAAGCGAAAATTATTTCATTTTTGTTAACCACATGCTTGCAGCCTGCTTTTGTCTTGGCCACCAGTTTTTAATCCTTTCTGAAAATGCATCTTCCCAGAAACAGCTTCTGTTTACTCTCAGGAATTTAGGCTTCTGTAGCCGATACTGACATACATAACATTTTTGTTGTTGTTGTTGTTTTATTATTATTATTATTATTATTATTTATTTTATTCCTAAAGTTCATATTTTATGGTTGTGGTTGTCAGACCATGCTGTGCCAGGATTGCCCCTGGCATATAGCAAAAGATTTTTGTGTCGTTAGAAAAGAAAGTACTTTTTTGAATCTTTCCTTTGGTCTCTTGTTTTTGGGGGCATGGCAGGCATGCAAATATGATATACATGTGATATTCTGATACTCAAACTCTTTTTAAAGCTTTGTTTGTTTATGGAATTGAGGACAGGTATGCAGTCTGTTCCAAAGTTTGTGTGCTTTAATTTCTAAAGAGGAGAGGTAAATGAATTGTATTTTCTACCATGTATGTGGGCGTAGTACAGCTGCTACAGAGGCATATTATTAAATACTGTATTGTCAAATTATTAAATAGTCTAGTCTCAATTTCTCTATTATCAGAGCACAGTGTATGCTGTGTGTACCTGAAAAGGGAATGTTTGAGAGAGAGGAAACCTATGCTGGTATTTCCTAATTCTGAAGTTCAATGATTCCTTACAGATGGTGCTTCCTGTTAACAAAATTATTGGAAAACAGTAGTTGGGAGAGAAGGGAGCAAATGGCTAGCTAGGAAAGTTTTACATGTGTATGTTGGAAAATTATGTTTCCATATTACATGTCTAATCACAAATTATCACTGTTATTTTGTATTGTTTAGTTATTAAACTAGTAGTTTAATCCTGAACTGGATAACATTATCTGTGGGTGTCAGCGACTGAGTCTTGGACAATCTCGCCTAGTGGCTGGAGCAAGTGTCCTGTTTAGAGCTGAATCCAGACATAGCAGTTCCAGGAGCAAAGCCAAGGGTTGTAGCCAGGAATCAGAGACCAAAGCCTAGGATGAAGGTACAGCTGAGGGTCTGAGCCAGGAGTCAGAGTTCAGGAAGGAGCTGGGCTGGAGCAGGGACAGATGCAGGCAGGGGCTGGGGCTCGGGCCAGGCTAGAAATAGTAGAGGTAGAGACAGGACTAGGAAAAAGTGCAGGCTAGGAATGCATGGAGCAGCTACTGGACTTTTTCTTTTTTATGATGAAACAGACTTGACTGAATATTCTATAGCTGCCACCAACAATAATTCCTCAATACTTAGCAGTCTATATTCTCTCACTCTGCCTTGTATCTTTCAGGTAATGCAACAAAGCCTCTTTACTAATACTCCATTTCCCTGATGTTTTTACTAAATAACATAATGTAACTTCTGTTACCGTAAGACATCTGAATTCCTCAGAAATCTTCCCCTTTCTTTATTAAAGTCCTTTCATACCCATAAAAGGTGATCAATTGTTTCTTCCACAGTAGAGTCCATCGTTGTGTCTATTTATTGAAAACAACATTTGTTTAAGCCACAGTGGCCGTGTACTAGGGTCGTCAGTGGGCTAGGTGGCCTAGTGGTTAGCATACTTAGTGTCACCTCCCAGTGGGTGGGTATTGCAGTCCAAGTCCTCTTTCACTCACAGGAGCAGCGAGGTGGACAGATGGCTTGGGTCCCTCCCATCCAATAGAAGGTAAAAAGAAAAAGGCAACCAAACCATTAGTCCTAATCAGGCTCCTTGCACAGACTTATTCCCACAGGGACACTTCGCTAGTGCCCTTATCAGGTGCCTCCAGAGTAGGTCTGTCCTACCCCCTTCTGAGCTGGGTTGCTCCCTTTTCAGCCCTGTATCCAGTTGGAGCATGTGCTGCAGGGGTGGGGATATCTGCACCCAGTACTGCCCTTTAAACTCTTCTGGCCTTGTGTGGGGTTTGTCCACCCCATCACAGGCCAGTTAGTACTGCTGTTGATGACTTGTTTTCCCGTCCTCGTTTACTAATTAGTCACTTATTTACTAATACTTTATCTTCTCCTCTGCTTTTAGTTAGCTCATCATTGTTCAGTTCTAATGGTGTTCCATATATTACATCCTTTTTTTCAGTCAAATACTTTCATAGCTGGCAACTTATTTTAACTTTCCCCAGCATTTTAGTTTTTAGCAGTGTATCAGCTTGCTCATTGTTTTTACATTCATCCAAAGATCCCCATCTCGCAGCCTGCTATCACAGGGTTAACATTATCTCATTTTATTTCCTTGGCTAGGGATCCTACAATTATAACTTTCTGCTTTTACTGTTCTCTTTATTCCCTACTTTGTATCCATTCTCCTTCTCTAATAGGCTCTTTCCAGAGTGACTTCATTTCGGGTCAGAAAATCCTCCCACTCCTCCATAGCACTGCTGCTGCTAGTGAACTCAAGTATGAGCTTGCTGACTTCTTCAGCCAATCAGGTGGCACAGTCAGTCACACTGCTTTTATCAGGGCCAGCCAGGGGTGAAAGTGGGATGGTACAGCGTACTAGTAAGAAGCCGGTACCGGCCCGTACACAGCCGACGTTAAAGCGCTGCAGCGGCAAAGGACCCTCCTTAAAGCACTGCCCGAGCAGCGCTCTAACGTCGCTGCCCCTTCCCCGTTGGCAGCCCTGCCAGACTAGACCCTGCTTGCAGGGCCGCCGACAGGGGAGGCAAAAGGAGCAATGATGTTAAAGCGCTGTGGCTGTGCGTTAGCATCATTGCCCCTTCTCCCCCCACCACCACCGGGGTCGCTGACAGGGTGGTGCGGGGGGGGCAAAGGGAGCAGCTGCCCTAGGTCCGGTGATTTAAAAGGGCCTGGGGCTCCCGGCTGCTGCGGCTGGAGCCCCGAGCCCTTTTAAATCACCCCTGGAGCCCTGGGCGGCACGGGCCAGGCAGTATGGCCCCCAGTCCTGCCCCTTCTGGGGGCATGGCTCCAGGCCCCCATACTGGTAAGAATTTAATATTACTTTCACCCCTGGGACCAGCTGTGCTCATTGGGTTCTCAGGAGACTCGCTATACTCTAGGCTGGACCCCTGTCAGTGAGACAAGAAGTTCACATTTTAACCTAAAGTTTGTAGGAGGTTTAAATACACAAGGAAAGAAAGCTTAGACCACAGATGATTAAAAAAGTGAAAAATAAAGGCTTTTATATCTAACAATACCGTACTTATACTTATAGAGCAACCTTTTCTTTCTCATTTGCTTTCCTTTTCCATCAAGATGTGCAAAGGCTCTGACCTGCTTTGTAGCTAATCTAACCAGTAGAATATTAGTATCAAGTTTGTTCTGTCCTTATGGCAAAGGTGAAAAACATGAGACTCAAAGAAACATATATCAAGCTGCCAAAGTGCAAGCTGGACTCTCTTAATAAAACAAGGGAAATACAGTTCTAGTATGTTTCAAAGATACATTACTACCTTTCATAGCATAAATCATACCAAGGCATTTTGTAGTCTTAAAAAAGATTTTCTGGGGCCTGTTTTAAAATGTTTCTAAATAAAATGTTAGCTGTGCTATTTTACTGAAAATAGGCTGCTGCAAAAATGTAATATGTATGAAAAAACTGATTCCAGAAAGCCATTGATTGAAAACTGACAGACGTAAAATATCTTTGGATCAGTTAAAATATTGTTCATCTTGTTAAACTACTTTTTTCATATACTATTAAAGGTAAAATGAAAAAGCTTTAAATATCGATCTGTCTATGAATATAAAAAATGTTTATAATTTCAAAATCATTAAGGCCAAATCCTGAGGTTCTGGTTCAGTTTTTATTCTTGCTAAATTATCACTGAACTTTAGGATTTGGCTGTAAGAATGTATTGATTTAAATATTTCAACTATTGTTAAAAACAGTTAAAAATAACTTGGCATACTGGTTGCCTGTATTTCCCCAGCTAAAAATGATGATCATATAGACACTTAAGGAAGTTTAAGGGATGCAGTTCTTTGGTCTGATTTTGGGGTTAATGATGGCAAGAAATATTGTAGGGCCAACACGGAACCTTAAACTTAGGTCCTGGCAGTTTACCTTTCAACATAATGAAAAAAATTGTGATTAGCATGGTCCATTGAAGTCAAGCAGAAAATTTGGCCTGTATACTACCCACAAACATTTTAAATTATATGTTTATTGATTATTTTGATTAATTTTAAACTACCACAGCTATAATGTAACTTTTGTGTGTATATCAAGAGTGAAAGAAGATACTACACAAACAGTCTGAAAACACACTTAGGAGTGAGTTACATTATTTACCCATGAGCTTTACCCATGTTGCAAAGCTCAAGTGTGTTGTGAGGTCATTGGAATCCTGAGATGTGTGTGTGTATGGGTAGTCCCAACGCAGAAGTTCTCCAGTATTTAGTGTGTGGCCAGAGGAAACACAGCATTGCAGTTGCAAAGAAATGGAGCTATAGAGCATAGCATTTTCTAGAGTAGATAGCAATGAGATTGTTAAAGGCGTATGAATCAAGGGCCTGATACTGAGGATACTTGGCCCCTTCCAGGATTGAGCCCCAATTTGGAGGCTTGAAGGAAAAGAAGTGCTGCTGAATAGCGGGGAATATGCAGAATATCATATTGAGGAACTCAGTTCATAGAACTGATTTACTGAGCCTTTAGCATGGCATGAGACTGATCTTTGTTGGACCTGTTGGAAGGAGAGGAGAGGGATAGTGTATTTAATTTCTACTCCATATGAATATTAACCTTAAAAAATAATCCAGGTTAAATTTAGTTAGAGGAAAATAAACTGACTAGGGATTGCTGAGATTTATTTTCCTAACTACTTTTTCCATTCTTATTAATTTACCATAATAGATAATTGTGGTATATTAAGAGGGAATTGAAATATCCATTTCATCCCAAGTTTAATGGTTCTAGACACAGACTCAAGATTCATACCATCTGATGCCTCTTAAATTGCCTTCTGAATTAATATTCATTTTATTAATAACTAATCAGAAATGGAACATTTTCTCTTCAAAAGAACTAAACAGAACATAATACCTGACATTCTTTACCTTGTTATGACTTATAACCCTCTTTTACTGAAGCAAAAATAACTACTTGAGAGCACCAGTCATTGTTTTCAGATGACTGTCTCTTTGTTCCTGCTTCTTTTTTCTAAGGGGATTCTTAGCAGACAGTCTGCATTTCAGTGTTTTTGTAGTTTCTTAATTATGCACTGTCAATGTTGAATGGGTGCTTAAATGATGTCTGAGTATTTACATAGTCTTTTGTCACCTTTCTTAACTTTGCATATTTTGTGGAAGACTCCTAATAATTATTGTAATAGTACTTCAGAGAAGTTATGTCAGCCTCCACATACCATTAATGCATTAATGTGTCAAAACAGCAGTGAATGACACAGCTCCTGGCAGTCTTAAAAGCTACTAATGGTAACCCAATTCCAAGGAATTGATTTGTAAGCAACGTTAAAGCTATAAAACTTTCCTCCTGATATATGAATTCACAAAGCCTTGTTCTGTTATCCACCTTATTTTTAGTAGATGAGTTACAGCTATTTGAATAAGGGAAAAATCTATAAGGACAACATGCTTGATGTTAGCCTTGTTAGAAGATTACTGATAGCAAAGGTAACAAAGTGACAGAGTAATGAAAATAATTCAGTTGTTAACATTGCAGGACAAAGGGCCTCAATCTACTCCATTTCACCAGCATAAATCCAGAGTAACTCCACTGAGGGTATGGCTACACTTACGGTTTGCAGCGCTGGTCATCCAGCTGTGCAGGGCCAACGCTGGTGTGTGGCCACACTCACAGCTACCAGCGCTGGTGTGTGGCCACATTTGCAGCATTTGCAGCGCTGTTGGGAGTGATGCATTATGGGCAGCTATCCCAGCGTTCAAGTGGCCGCAACGTGCTTTTCAAAAGAGGGGGGTGGAGTGGGGTCTAGTGTGACAGGGAGCGGGGGGAGAGAGAGAGAGTGGATTTTTGGAGCCAACACTGTGTGTTTAGCTTCCTGCCTTGAAAAATCAGAACATGTTTCCGACCCCTTAGTCTTAACTCTTAATTGCAAACAGCCTGCAGCCAACACGACTCCCCGCTGTTTCATTCACTCCCTGCCTGCCTCTCATTTGATTGTTTACAGCCAGGTACAGATGATCACAGCAAACAGGAGCTCGTTTGTTTTTTAGATAAGCAGCAGCGGCAATGGAGCTCCGCGCGGAGCTCGTTCATAACAAAACAAAGAAAGGCTGCATAACAAAACAAAGAGAGTAATTTATAAAAGCATTCTGGGATACATCCTTATACCCTGGAGGCCAATCACAGTGCTGGTGTGTGGCCACACTTGATGACCAGCGCTGCAGCACCAGCGCTGGAATCCTTATTCCCCATGCTGAGTGAGGTGTATGGCCAGCGCTGCAGCCAGGGAGTTGCAGCGCTGGAAGTGCCCTGCAGGTGTGGCCACTTACTAATTGCAGCACTGGTGGAGGCTTTCCAGTGCTGCAACTCGCCAGTGTAGCCATACCCTGACTATAGTAGTTGTTGTTCTGGATTTACACTGGTATGAATGAAAAAGAATATGGCACAAAACTCTAACATCTGGGTTGTTTATGCTTAAAAAAATTTACTATATGACTAGAATGCTAAATAACTGAGGGTCAACAAGGTGAGGAAAGAAAGGAGAAGAAAATATAGTGGGAGGACAGCAGGATAGAAAAACAAAGATGGGGAGAGGAGGAAAAAGGCAGGCTGTAACAAAGCCTAGCATCTCTCAGGTTATTTAACTTTCCCATGCCTAGTACCAATGTCCCTTTGGGCACTATTTGGGGAGCAGAATCACAAACACTTTTGCCCTCAAATCACTACCGCAGCCCTAACTTATCCTTCTCAAAAATCCATTCTTTCACTGCGTCATCTCTACAGTGATTATCCATCAATTGAGTCTTCACATCTTATTCAGATAGTCTTAAAGCAAATTTATGGACAAATTATTGAACTAGAGATGAAATTACAAAATAAAATAGAAAGTACAAACCAGGCATTTGAGGAAAACAAAGATTTTTTTTTAAATATACTGTTATCTTCCCACCTCTTTATAACTGAGGCCGCAAGTCATCCATTTATATTACCTCCTAAAAATTAATTTGTTTGAGATCATGTGTCTCATCTTCCCCAACTTTGCATAATGTGTATGGCTACTAGGCCATTTTCTCCTCCCAAAATAGTATGTGTAGTTGAACTGTATGGGCTTGTTTGTCCAAGAATCCATGATATAATGTATTGATACAGAAATGATAAAAAGTATCAGAAGTTTAAAACCAAACATTAGATCTTCAGTGGGGCCAGGATTTCACTCTTTATATTCACATATAGTTTATCTATCTGACAGAGTGAGGAGAGGAAAGAAAGATAAAATAGTAGAAGTAAAAGAGAAATAGAAAGAGGCACAGGAATGAGAAAGGAGGATAGTTAAATTGAATAAGAGATATTATAGAAAATAGGAAGAGGAATAAGGCTGAGAAGAGGAAAATTAAAGGAAGAAGAAATAATAAAGGAGGGGAAAGGAAATGGATTTCTACAGACCACTGCTCAATGTAAAAAATTTAAAGGAATCTTCAGGCAAGATTGTAATGTTCCTTCCTTTCAATATGACATTGTTTCAGATGTCAGAGTAACAGTAAGTCACTCAGATGCAACAGTTAACTTTAAAATATGGTTCTTATCAATCAAAATCCACATAGAAAGCAGAAAAGAATTTAGACTGGAAGGAACCCTCCCCATATGCAACAATATCTGTATGTTCCCTTCCACAGCCTTCACCTATGCCTCAGAATAGGGCAGAAACAGAAGCTACTGTGAAAAGGAGCAGCTGCTAAGTGAAGTCTGCAACAGCTTTTGCTGGTAGAGCGGAATTAGGGGAAAGAGCTAGTTCCCTATCCTGGAGGATAAAATCTCCATCTTTTTTTCTCTTATTTGCCACTTGAAAGGTATTCAGTAGTCTGAACAGCACCAGCATCTCTCTCCTCTCATAAAGTAATCCAGGGAATTCAGGACTTCCCACCTAAAAGCTTAAGGTCCCTATCCCCTTGTCTGTCTTAGATGCAGGGGCGGCTCCAGACCCCAGCACGCCAAGCGCGTGCTTGGGGCGGCATGCCGCAGGGGGCGGCTTCAGTGGCCGCGCGGGACCAGCACACCCTCCGCAGGCACGCCTGCGGGAGGTCCACCGGAGCCGCGGGACCAGCGACTGGCAGAGCGCCTCCCGCGGCATGCCGCCCTGCTTGGGGTGGCGAAATGTCTAGAGCCGC
Source organism: Mauremys mutica (assembly GCF_020497125.1). NCBI lineage: Eukaryota > Metazoa > Chordata > Testudines > Geoemydidae > Mauremys > Mauremys mutica. The sequence goes on along the minus strand of NC_059076.1, from coordinate 31,063,655 downwards.
CCCTGCTTAGATGGGGAAGCAAAGGGGGGCAATGTTTTGTCAACCCTAAGGAGAGTGTTCAAACTCTTTGGTCTTTAGCTGTCTACCCACTAGGTTCTGCTCTGATCTTCTGTCACAAAAGCAGCACCATCTCAGCTTCTGCCTCAACAAGAGAGTAGAAATGGGGGTTGAGAATGATGAACCCCATGTCAGCGTATGCAACCACCGAAGTGGGACAGCGTCTCCCCAAGAGTTTGAGAGGATTTGGCCAGCTAGGTGAGGTGCTGATTTAGTGTCTTTCCTTTTCAGTCAGTTTCCACCAGGGGAATCCTTTAAAAACCAGTCAGGGCTCAAAGTTACATTTCCTTGGGTAAATCAACCTCAATTTGCAACTCCTCTGTGCCCATAGGTATTTTTATCTAGACCATAGTGTCAAAACTCTAATGTCTCATGTAATAGAAACTGCGCTTCATTGCTCGTTACAATTAAAGCTGACCAAAAGTTGCTGGAAAAAAAGATATTTTGCTCAAGGAAAACATAAATGCAAGATTTGAAACATTTATTGCATTTATGTAAATTTGCATCTGAACTCTCCTAAAGATTTTCTTGCAAGGTTAGAATTACTCACACAGCAAATTATTTTAAACCGCTTATAATTCATGTAAATGAACTACACTGATTGCCAGAAATTTATTCCTTTATTTTTCTCCTGGAAAATGTAATGTCAATTTTAATTCTTAAAACTTTGCACTGGTTAGATGCTGAATTATCAAACAATATTACAAAAAAGCAAAAATGGGTGTTAAAATAAACATACTCTGAGGAGCCTGTAATATATCTACTAAAGCTACTGTAGCAATCCTGCTTAATGGTTCTTAAATATTAGCACAAATTTTACAGTACCTCTGGGTTTTTGAGAAATATCCATTTGATTAAAAATTCATTGAAAATAAACTTTGTAATGATTTTTTCCCCTCAACTCTTTTAATTCTTAAGGAAATGAATGGTAGATCATTATTATATAGATTTCTCTTTGAACATGCCACAGTTTAGGTGCAGGTGCATGCTAATGAGCCTTAATGAAATACACACCCTGGTCACTAGCTTGAATTCCTTCTTGTAGCAAGTCACTCTTGTTGCATGTCACTCTAGGAAAGGGGAATATCTGTCTTGGTACAATTGTTCTTTGTTAGCACTTGCTATCCAACATCTGGTGACTTCTTGAGGAGTATGATATTTACAAACTACACTGTCACTCAGGAAGGTGTAAGCAGTGAACACTTCTGTTAGACCAATAAAATGGAAATAATGCTATATTTCCACCACACCATGTCACTTGGTCCCAATTCCGTTTCTTATTAATCTTATAAAATGTTGATATATTTGTTTCTGTCTTATATCTTTCTCCAGTCATCTGGAGTGATGATACCTTGTTTTACAGTTGACTTCTTAGTAGATGAGGTTTTTTTTCTGTCTATACAGAAAACATGTCTTCTGGTACAATTAGATTTGGAGGTATAGTCCATTGTTAATCTGTTCATCTTTTAGAGTAATCAAAGCTATGTAACTGTCACAAAATCTATAAAAGTCTTTTGTATGCCTCATATTGCACTGGGACTGATGATGGTTCTGTTAGGAATCCAAAACAGGCCACATTCTAGCCTATCCTGCTGAACAGAACCAGCAAGTTTGTGATCTGGGGCATGGGAATCTCATTGTGACCAATGTTGCAATGATGACAGCATCATTGAATGATATCCTCAACTGAGAAGAGCCATGTGCTGCAGGACATTATCCTTAGGATATGGCTCCCTCTGAACACAGACAGATGAAAGGAAAACAGAAGGTGAATCTTGAGTAGCAAGGGAGTTGTCCTGTTCAAAGCACCAGTGACAGAATTTCCACTCTGGGGACAGCTTTCATCTCATTTGCTCAGCACTCTTTCCACAGCTGCTTATGTATCACTCAGAGGCCTTGGCTACACTTGGCTACACAAGCCGGTGGTGGCTTTATAGCGCTGTAACTCACTCCCCGTCCACACTGGCAAGGCACATACAGCACTGTATCTCCCTGGCTACAGCACTGCTTGTACCCCACCTTGACGAGAGGAATAAAGAGAATAGCGCTGCTGATGCAGCGCTGGGGTGCCAGTGTAAACAGGGAATAATCTTAGTACGCTGTAACTGACCTCCGGAAGCTTCCCATAATCCTTTTAAGTAAAGATAACTCTCTTTATTTTGTTGTGATGCCACTCTTTATTTTGTTGTGAACTCTGGGCTCCCGAAGCTGCTTATCAAAAAAACAAACACAGCTACTGTTTGCTGTGAATGGGCAGAGGCAGCGGGGCTCCCTTTGGAATGCCCACAGCTAGTGTTTGCTTGAAGAGAGGGGAAGGGAGGGGGCTTGAGGAGAGAAGCGGCACGGCATGCAGGAGGGAGGGGGGAGTCCGTTTCAGGGAGTCTGCTTCTCTGGTCTGTGAGGAAAAAAACAAACAGCTGTTTGCTTTCAGTGAGTGAGAGAGGGGTGGGGGAGGGGGTTGGCACTTGCAAGGCAGCTGCTGACAGAGTGTCAGCTCCAAAAATCCACTCACTCTCTCCCCCCACGCTCCCTGTCACACTCCACCCCACCCCCCTCTTTTGAAAAGCACGTTGCAGCCACTTGAACGCTGGGATAGCTGCCCATAATGCACCACTCCCAGTGCCGCTGCAGATGCTGCAAATGTGGCCATGACAGTGCGCTGGCAGCTGTCAGTGTGGCCAGACTGCAGTGCTTTCCCTACTCAGCTGTACGAAGACAGGTTTAACTCCCAGCGCTGTACAGCTGCAAGTGTAGCCATACCCAAAGTGAGGAGCTCTGTCTGACATTTTGTTTGTTCTGCCTGAGACCCACCCAGATCTGCTTAGAGCTTTAGTCACATATGTCACTGATCTGCATATATAAATGTTATCCAACTTCATATATAAATCAATGGCACCATTTATGAGATGGAAGTTATCTATTATACATATGAAAATCAAAGTTTGTTCATTGTTTCAGTTTTTGATATGTTACAATTGTTATCATTAGTTTGTTTTCATCTTTTAACTTCCACAATCTTTAATATATGTGTGGAGTGGGGAATTACATTACAAATACCTCCTGTACACATTGTATAGCTGTAAAATTTTCAAATATATTATAGGCTTTTTGAAGTACAGATGCACTGTAAATATGCATTCAGCTATCATCTAGGTATAATATAGCTACAGAATATAGAAATACTGTAGTGTCATAGAAGTAAGCTGTAGTATAATATGAACTGTTGTTGTCTACTTCAGTAATTTAGAAGTATTCTCTCTCTGCAGTGGAAAATAAGTGATCAGATAAATTTGCATTTATCAAGGTTCTTTTACTCATCACCTGACATACTTTTTTATTTGTAATAATTTCTTAAGCACCATCTGGAACAGTTCTGTTACCAACTTTTGTTTTTAATCATAGTTGCTGTACAAAAGGATTTTCCTTGAACACTGATGAGCCTTTTCCCATGAGAACTATTAGAGAATCATGTAAGAAATGGTGCTCTCGAGAGACATACTATGCTTGGTCTAACCTGCAGTCTGATCCTTCTATTTTGTTCATTCTTTTCCTTCCCTTCTTTCAGTACTGAGGAATAGGTCCTTTCTGACATTTTGTAAATGCTTCATTCCTTTTGCTTACTTTAGCACTTAACAGCTAGGTGGCTTTCTGGGATATACAAGTCCCAAAATACTATGTATGGGGGCCATGCACTGGGCTGACTAATCTGGATACAAGGAAATGTTCCTGCTATGAAGGTGGTAGTAGCTGAAGTGCTCTCCATTCCCAACCCATCCCTTTCCCCAGTCTAAGACCATTCTGGGTGCAGCAGAAACCCCATTAGGTGGCTCCATGAGTGGGGTGGGGCTGTGGTCTGATTTCTAGAAAGGGGATTTCTGAAATATAAAAAATATACCAGGTATGGACTTCTTCCCATCTCCTCCTAGCGCATGGGACACATGGGGTCTCTTGAGTTAATTATTCACATACAGCCCCCAGCTAAAACCTATCAACAATCTACAACCTATCCTGGAAAATGATCCCTCACTCTCAAAGACCTTGGGAGGCAGGCCAGTCCTTGCTTACAGACAACCCCCCAAACTGAAGCAAATACTCACCAGCAACTACACACCACACCACAGAAACACCAACCCAGGAACCAATCCCTGTAGCAAACCTCGTTGCCTAGTCTGTCCCCATATCTACTCTAGCGACACCATCAAAGGACCCAACCACATCAGCCACACCATCAGGGGCTCATTCACTTGCACGTCTACTAATGTTATATATGCCATCATGTGCCGACAATGCCCTTCTGCCATGTACATTGGCCAAACCAGACAGTCCCTATGTAAAAGAATAAATGGACACAAATCGGACATCATGAATGGTAACATACAAAATCCAGTAGGTGAACACTTCAATCTCCCTGAACATTCTATAACAGATTTAAAAGTAACTATTCTTGAACAAAAAAACTTTAGAAATAGACTTCAAAGAGAAACAGCTGAACTAAAATTCATTTGCAAATTTAACACCATTGATTTGGGCTTGAATAGGGACTGGGAGTGGCTGGCTCATTACAAAAGCAGCTTTGCCTCTCCTGGAATTGACACCTCTATTATTGGGAGTGGACTACATCTACCCTGATCAAATTGGCCCTGTCAACACTGGTTCTCCACTTGTGAGGTAACTCTTCTCTTCATGTGTCATTATATAATGCCTGCATCTGTAACTTTCACTCCATGCATCTGAAGAAGTGAGGTTTTTTACCCACGAAAGCTTATGCCCAAATAAATCTGTTATTCTTTAAGGTGCCACTGGACTCCTTGTTGTTTTTGTGGATACAGACTAACACAGCTATTCCCCGATACTTGAGTTGATTGTTAGTGACCCATCATCCCACATATTACTGTTGTGGAGAGGGAGGTTTGACTGAATGGTGGGAGTTCCCCTTTCAGACTGCCATTGGGAGAGATCTACAGTCCAATGGGAGCTGTCACATCTCCCTGACCAAAATCCATTTTTGAACTGTTATCTCAAAAGACATCTTGACTTGTTCAAGTCTCTGTGCTCTGACTGACTGACTGGTACAGCTATGTTGGAAAAGAGGGAATAATTTTTTGTGTGGAAAAACTGAAATGCATTTCTGGGGCTGTCTATGTGCTTTTTAAGCTGTTTATTCCTGGTGGAATCTGTGGCTCTTATCCCTAATGATCTGGGGATTGTAACAAGAAAAAGAGCTTTACATTCTGAATACTTTCTGTACCCAGAGCCCTAAAGCTGTCAGTGAGGTTTAAAACAACTTCACTGTATTTTGTCTTGGCTTATGTTTTGCCCGGTTCCCTTACATTAGTCATTTCAAGCCTTTAAATTGGACAGCTAGAGAATAAAGGATAACAAGGAAAAATTTGTCAGAGGCAAAGGGGCGAGAAAAAGATGTGGTAACTGCAGCGTACAATTGTTCTGGGGAAGAGCATAAGCAATTTGAGATATGGAGGGAGAAGAATAAGTTTAGCTTTGGTATGAGCACAGGGAAGTGTCTGTGAGAATCTTACAGAAAGAATATTGAGGATTTTTTTTAACAAAGCTTCTCTTGCTTGGTTCAGTGGTATGGCAAAACAGCATTATGCACTGAAATCTTCCTGTAGCTAAATGAACAAGTGTAAGCACTTACTGAATGTATTATGAATACTTTCCATTTGATTATTTCTATGATACTTGGGAAAAGTGCTTATAAATTTTTATGTCATTTGCAAAAAGAAGCTCTTTTTCATGCAAATAAACTGTAAAAGATCATTTTAATTTCTGAGACTATCAAACATTAGCATCCAGTTCCCAAACTTCTAGGCAGATACTTTACAAAGGTTCTTTGTTATTTCCAGTACTTTGCAAATATTTGCAAAACATCTATTGTTTTAGCAGTCAGACACACTACTTTGCAATTTGTGTATTTGCTGCTTCTCAGCATTCAGACTTCACTGAAGTAGGTTGAGTTAGTGTCCTTTCAGAGTTCGATTGTAATGAAGTTGAGAGAATGAATTTTAAATTTATAGAGCTCTGCATATTTCTGTTTCTTCTGTCCATGGAAATAGTATGCTTTGTAAATTTTTTGCTGAAAGTCTTTGGAACATCCTTTGGAAATATACAACAAAATGATGTGCAACATGGTACTTAATGAAAGACGTGGATTCAGATCTGTTGTATATGGGCTTGCTCCAATGTGCATTTGTACACTGAAGTCAATAGCAGGCTTCTCATTAACTTCAATTGGCATTGGATCAGGTTCTATATGTCCAATCCATTACTTACTTAGGTATTTTCATCTTAAGTCTATTTATCTCGAATTTATTTTCTAGATGTGGTGTTCTTCTAAAAGGCGCAGGAACATTTTTCAAGTTAAAAGAAGTGCACAAGTGATGCTTTATTGTAAAAGTGAGGAACTTTAAGACTCGTATAGTCCTATTGACTTAAATGGGACTATTCATGTGTTGTACAAGTTTAGGTGTTTTGCTTGATCGTGGCGATAGTCAAAGAAAAGCCTCTTTCAGTGTTGTGGCAGATCAAATATATCAAAGAGAAATGTATTTATATAAATCCTCATCTCCCAAAAAAAACCAAACACCAAATCCCTTTTATTTTTAACTGTTTTTATTTTTTTTCCTTAATGGTCAAACATTTTTTTTCAGGATTTGCTGTTATATGGTCTTTACAGTGGAGATCAGTGGGTCAAGTTGTAACCAATCTTAGATCTCTTTGCTCAAGTAACATCAGAGCCTCAACATATGCAAGAGGCCACATTTGATTAGCCATGACATAGATGCCCATTGGAAAATGCTGCCTTGTTGATTCGGACACAGTGACAAAAGGAGAACAGACATATGGATGGATTTTAAGTGGCAGGCCGCAACTTTTAACTTAAACACCCATACTCTCATATATCAGGAGTTTAAGTGGTTCCAGTGCAGGGGTTCCAGAGCTCCTACTACATAACTCATAACTTGGGTAGGCTTTTCTCAGCCTAGCCCCCAGTATTCTGCTCACTTGGAGTCCTACTAACCTCTCACCCACAAGGAGGACAGAGGGTGCAGAAGGGTGGGGACACATCCAGAAAGGCCACAGGGTATCAAGCTATGCCAAGGCCCATCAGCAAAATCCCAGGTCTTTTACCTCTGAGAGTTGTTAATTGTATCCTTTGAACCTCACTGGAAACCAATCAAAAGGGCACCAGTGACTAGCTTGTTCACACCTCCGATACACACCTACACCACTTGGTATCGCAATTTCTGCCCATCAATTCCCTCACATTCCACAGCCATATGTCAGTGCCTCCATCTGACAAATGTACACCATCATCCCTGAAACATTCTGGCCAATTCGAACAGATGTCTCTATGCTGTACCTCCTGTCACGCTGTTTGGAGTGGCTCATAAATGTGGGTGTCAAGCCAGGGCACAAACCCCAAACGGGTTGTATGTTCTATAATTAGATGTCACCAACCAAGTATCAAGTGTGAACTCCTCAAGCACTATAACAGCCTGAACATGGAGTCTTAGACAGTCCCCTTGGGCACTCCGGTCTGTCTAATTATTCAGATTACTCTAAGTTCCAAAGGACCAGTCACCCCAGGTCACTTGTACCTTAGATCTCTCACCAAAGATGCTTGTAGACAATCCTATAACTAAAGGTTTATTAACTAGGAAAAAGAAATAGAGTTTTTTACAAGATTAAAGTAGGTAAACATACACAAATGAGTTAAGGTCTTAGGTTTCTAAAGTAATAGAAATTGTTGTAATGCAAAAGCTCTATATGTCCTTTAGGGCTAACCCAAGCTAAGCAGTTTGGGGATCCCTTACTTATGCTTAGAAATATTGCCCTCTCCAAATTCCAAGCAGCGTAATGATAACAATTCCTCCTTCACAGGGATTTGTATTCCCTTCCCCTAGTGTTCAAGATGTGATGAGATGAGGGCTTGTGCACACAGTATCCACTTAATGGATGTGGGAGGAAGCAGTCAACAAAGTCTTTTGTCCACTGATGTTCCACAATGTCTGATGTCTATGGGACTTCTTTCGTTGTGAAGGAAATGACACTTCTTGCGGTAAACTAATATTTCACACTTGGTCATGCTTCTCACCTGACTGTGGAGTTTTACAGTCTTAGCAAATGTTTTTATAGTTACAGAGCCATTATCATGTATGAACAGCAGGCCTGACTGCTGGTTCTGGATTTCTAGTATGGCTTTACTGCCTTAATGGGGCACAGGCATTCAAATGCACATTCCTTCAACACCACATAAGTCCCCCTTCCCTTCTGGTCCATTTTATGAGTACCTTAATGACAGGGACACTGCTTCTGTAAATAGCCATACAGTTACATTCAGTGCCTGCTGGGACCCGTCTGTGTCTGTCAAAGGCCCAGCCCGCTGACTCTAAAAGTGCCAAAGAAGGCAACAATGAATGCTGCCCTAAATAAAAATGGCCTCCCTGCCACAGCTGAATACCTGTTGTAGTGCCATTGATAAGCTTGTCGGGGTTGGAGCATGAGCTTTCGTGGGTGGAAATTTCCACTACATGCATCCGACGAAGTGGGTATCCACCCACAAAAGCTCATGCTCCAATACGTCTGTTAGTCAATAAGGTGACTCTTTGCTGCTTTTACAGATCCAGACTAACACGGCTGCCCCTCTGATACTTGTCAGGGTTATGTGTCATCTTTTGTCCCTCCTGTACCTGCCCCTCCTGAACCCCTCTTGAAGAGCTTCTGTGCTATATGGGCCTGGAAACCCACCGACCTACACCAGTGGAACCGGCCTACTAGTTGTTGTTGGTTATACAGTGGAAGGAGCCAAAGACGTAGGCCATACTTACAGGATGGGGGACTCTATCCTGAGATGCAGTGACTGAAAAAGATTTGACAGTCAGTTTGAATAATCAACTGAGCATAAGCTCTTGGTGTGATGCTGTGGCCAAAAGAGCTCATGCGATCCTAGGATGCATAAACAGAGGAATCTCAGATAGGAGTAGAAAAGTTACTTTACCTCGGTGTTTGTCACTGAGCAACCACTGCTGGAATATTATGTCCAGTTCTGGTGCCCACAATTCAAGAAGAATGTTGATGTTTTGAAGAGTGTTCAGAGAAGAGCCACGAGAACGATTAAAGGATCAGAAAACATGCCTTATAGTGATAGACTCAAGAAGCTCAATTTATGTAGCTTACTAAGAGAAGGTTAAGGGGTGACTTGATTACTATAAGTCTTGAGTCTATAACTATATGCATGGAGAACAAATATTTAATAATGGGCTCTTCAATCTAGCAGAGAAAGATATAACAAGATCCAGTGGCTGGAAGTTGAAGCTAGACAAATTCAGAATGGAAATAAGGCATAAATTTGTAATGGTAAGAGTAATTAACCACTGGAGTAATTTACCAAAAGTCATGGTGGATTCTCCATCAATGACAATTTTTAAATCAAGCTGAGTTATTTTTTTCTGAAAAATCTGCTTTATTAATTATTTTGGGGACATTCTCTGGCCTGTGTTATCCAGGAGGTCAGACTAGATGATCACAATCGTCCCTTCTGGTCTGGGAATCTATGAAAACCCATGGTGGGACAAATTACCATGTATCGCACCATGAGGTGTGTTGGTATGGATCACTTCTGCCAAAGCTCTTCCTGTGCCCTAAATTCTGTGAACTCTGTAAGCCTGGCCTTGTAGGCCCCCAGAGTCCCCAGGGCAACCAAGTCTTTGACTAGTCCCATAGCTGTCATTAGCCAAGGTTCCAAAGCATCACCTGTGGATGCCTGCTGGCAGGCGGCGTTCCTAAAATCTGTCATCCTGAAATTGCGCTAGAACATCGGCAGCACCATTATCCATTCCTGGGACATGCAGTGCATAAAAAAGCATGTTAGATGCCAGGCAGTGTAAAATGAAGGCCCTCAGCTGCCTCATTAAACCGAGCAGTTTTAGTTGAGGATCTACTCACAGTTGTGTGATTTAAACTAGTCTGTGCCATTTCTCTGTGTTGGAAGCACTGAAAATGTTATCATTATAAAGTTTTAATTTCATTAAGTATGTTTAATGTATGTTTTGAAAGGGAAATTAAAAGATGCAGAATTCAATTCAGAAGTTCATAAGTTTTCAACCTTTACAAATTGCTTACTGGGTGCTTTGCCAACAAACTGGCATCCCTAAGCATTTCTCACACATCTTTGGAAAAGTTGTCAGAATGGTTGTGAGATGATAAAGGAAATATAAACAGGCTTTACCAGATAACATTATTATTTCATAAATGGTTGGACCACACAAAGTGCACTGCAGATAAAACGGGTCAGCATTACGAAGTTTATGAGATATTCAGTTAAACTTTACAGATACATATATACGTAAATGCAAAAGGTTATGCATGTGAAATTCCAAATAGAGGGGTCATTTTTCTTCTAAAACCAAGTTTCATTTGGTTGCCCCACTGAGGCTACCATACATTTGCCTTGTAACCATGGCATTGTAATAATTCTTGAGTTGAACATTTTCATGAAACACAGCTTAGATTTCACCACCAGCAGGAAGTATATGACTGAAAGGCAAATCACAATGTTTTTGAGACAGGATGCACGCTGTGTTATTCTGAGTTCAAAATGGGTCTGAGGGATGTTTAATAAATTCTTTCCCTGAGGCAGCTTTCTTTTGACTGTCTAGAGATACAATAGGTATTCTGTTCAACTGCTAAACTTTGGGGGGTTTTTTAATGTTCAGAGTACTTAATTGTTAAAATCAAATAAAAAATGGAAATAATTTTTCTACTGCTCTCCTGGAGTCTATGCTGATTTAAAAGTTTACATCTTTGTCATCAAAAAATAAGTTGTTGTTTGAACTTTTTAACTGGCATTTGAAGCCTGTAACAAAGTGAAATGCAAACAGAAAAATTATGGCATTAACGAGTGAAAAGTGAATGCTTTCTTTGTACTTAACATATGTGCTGATAGCTAGCAGACCCATATCTCAGCAATTCAGTCAACCTTTAAATTGCCTCTCATCGTGTAGGCATCTCATATGTATGTTCAGTAAAAATGATAAAAGAATTACATGATGTTTGTGGATAGTATTTTTTTCTGCAGTTTTGAATGTATTAATTTTGCTTATTTGAAGTATATGTAATATAATGTTATTTTTATAGTATTTCAACTAGCCTAGTGCCAGACCATTGAAAGCCTGAACAAGCATAGAGATAACCATTTGTGTACAAGAGGCAATTATGGATTATAAATTACATTTTTTTTTACTAAACTCGTTTCTATATTGTAAGTTACAAAATTATGTGGCTGTGAACTAGTCTTCCATGAAAATAACTCTTATGTAGAGAAAATTGCCTTAAAATCTTTTTCACTCATTCATTCCACTTTTCATTTAGGCCCACATTTTTAAAGCTATGTATGCGTTGCTGTGCTCAGCATTGCAAGGCCTAACTGATTTAGGAGATTAAATCTCATTTTCAAAATGCATTTAGGCACTTAGGAGTCTAATTCTATCAACAGTTGATTGAATTTAGACTCCTGAATGTCTAAATCTCCTTTGAAAATGAGACTTAGGCTCCTAAATTAGTCAGTCATTGCAACACTGAGCACAGCAATGCCTAAATAGCTTTTAAAATGCACTTAAGCACATGCTTTCCTGGTTCAGGAAAGCATTTGAATATAGACTTAGGTGTATTCCTATTCAGGAAAACATTGTGATCCATTCCCAGTTAATGGGACTTTTTAGCACATGCTTAAGCATCCTGCCTGAATAGGGATGCTCTCCTAAATTGAGGCCTGAGTGTTTTGCTGAATAGAGACAGACTTAGGTATGTTCTTAAATCCTTTGCTGAATTGGGACCTTAATCAATTATTCTGTCACTTAGTTTATTGTTTAGTGCCTGTTGACTCCTTTTATCTCAGCTGGTCCAAGATCTTGGTTTTATAAACCTCTTTAATTCTATATTTTCAGTGCAAATAGTTTGAATTTCCAGTAACAGATTGATTGTTGAATATTCAGTTTTAATCTCAGATAGGGAATAGAGACTATAGTCAGAAGGTTAGGTAATAGAATTGGCTGCTATTGCTGTGAGCCAGGGTTGAAAATGGAAGGCTTACATAAAGCTTGATTGGAAGGCAAGATCAGCTCTCCAGGGTTTTTACATTTGTATATAAGGTTCAGATAAGCATCCATATTTTGTTTTTTAAAAATTATTTTGTATTCCCTACAAAATGAGTGTTTAAAATGTATAGATTTGCAAAATGTATTATAATGACATTGATCAGAAAATGCTTAAGATAACCCATTACACGCAGTAGTGCCTTTCTATGCTAATAGTCTTCTCAGTGTCAATGTGAACATGAGTGAAGCAAGGTACTACTTAGCATATAGTCTGGCCCTTTTTTCTGGAATGTTTAGAAGTGTGTGTTCAGAAGGAATGTTTAGAATAATACATTTGCTCTCCTCATGCATTTTTAAGGTGTGTTACAATATATTTACTTACAGAGCAATCACGTTTTAGAAAATGTCACAGCACAGTGTGAAAGATCTTACAGAGGGGCATGGAACAGCTTCTATGTGAGGAGAGATTAAAAAGACTGTGACTGTTCATCTTGGAAAAAAGATGATTGAGAGAGGAGATGATAGAGGTCTATAAAACCATGAATGGTGGGGAGAAAGTGAATAAGTGTTATTTACCCCTTCACATGCCACACAAACTAGGGGTCATCCAATGAAATTAATAGGTAGTAGATTTAAAACAAATAGAAGGAAGTACTTCTTCACGCGACACACAGTCAACCTGTGAAATTCCTTGCCAAATGATGATGTGTAGGCCAAAAGTATTAAGCAGGTTCATAAGAGAATTAGATAAGTTCATGGAGGATAGGTCCATCAGTGACTATTAACCAAGATGGTCAGGGGCACAACTCCATGCTTTGGGTGTCCTTAAACCTCTGACTGTTAGAAGGTGGGACACCAGGGGATGATGGATCACTTGATAAATTGCCCTGTTTTGTTCATTTGCTGTAACGCATCTGGCACCAGCCACTGTCAGAAGGCAGAATATTGGGCTAGATGGGCTTATGTAAGGAGAACATTAACTGGTCATCTTATTGGAACTGTGAGTGCATAAATTATTTATGTTATTTTCAACATGTAGCTCTGCATTTTCTTGTATCTCTCCATATTCTGTGAATTTATTATTTTGTAGTATTTCAGAAAGTAGTTTGAGACAAAATCTGATTTTTCCATGAAATTTAAAAATTGTTATTGCAATATATGTTTTATTTTAGAAGTGGTATAAGTATTTTTTTGTATCCAGGATAACTTTTGTTATGTAAGAAATTGACTACATGACTTTTTTTCTATTCTGGAGATATTAAATACTCAAAGTATAGCTATTAGAAGGATTAGGGTTACTTACTAAATTGTTACATGGAAAACTCTGGCCTTTAGTATTTTCACATGATAAAGTTATTTATTAGATTTTTCCTTTATGTAAATCCTTTTGCTAAGCTGCCTAATGAGCTAAGGCATTAAAAGAAACTAATTACATAGCTTGGCATAAGTTGGAAATATAGGAGGATTTTTGAAAATCTTGGAAGATCAGCACAGAGATGGATTCTTATTATTGCTTATTGTAGTGAACAAAATAAATTGTACAGTTTTGAGGGATTATAAGAAAAACATCTGGTGGAGAAGGAATCTCTCCTAGCTCTTTAGTATTAGTGATTGGTTGTGGCCATTACTGCATTAAGATGGATACTGTGTGGCAAAGCATAGATAAAGACAAGTTATCGTCATCCCATATTGGATATTTTCCCAAATTCTATTATACTAGGGCAAGCTGTTAAACTAAATGACTGTTTACCTGTAACCAGTTCCAAGAGCCTTAAATCTTTTCAGAGCTGGTATTACTTCTTCACCACTAGGCCATCTCCTGCCATCGTTATGTGTAAAGAACACTCTTTGATGTCATCTTAGTAAACCCACACTAAATTAAAAAAAAAAGGTGGTAGAATTTACATTGCAAAATTCAGAAATTTAGATCATAAGACCCTCTTTTTCTGACACTTACTTTTCAGGGATGGTCGGTGGAGATTACTCTGGGCTGAAATTTCTTATAATTATTGTCAACTCAGAGGTTATTCTTTTTGGTATTGGAACATTTGCTAGAATTCCATTTGGCCATTCTTGAGACAAACTGTGTGTATGTGAAAAGGTGTTTTTCACATTTTCAGATGTTGTTATTAGTTAACAGTTTATAGTAGCAATGCTGACCTCTGGGTTGTGCATTTCCAGGCAAATAATAACTGCCTGGATTAAAAGCCTGAGGTTGGGCCTTACTCCTTCAATTTTTTCTCTTGCTTAATAATGACTCTTAGAGGGATTCCTGTTCACAACGTGGGTATGTCAGTAATTTTGGTAGTACTTAACCTACCTGTATAACATTCTTATAACAAAAATACTCTGCACTCCATTTTCAACATATTTTACAAACATTAACTAATCCTCAGACCGTCCTCAAGGAAACTGAAACAAAGAATTTAAGTTACTTACACATAAACACAATGGGTTAGTGGCAGAGCTGGAATACTCTCCTCTCCTCATCACCATAGTATATGAGTGCCTTCCAGGCGTGCATTAAGTATTGTAACATTTGTCATCTATAGTCATTCTCTCTCTCATCTTCTCCTGTGCAGGAGAGTCGTGTGTGCTGTGTCGGGTTCTGTTTGTTTTAAAATGTGCCAACTGCTATTTGTTTATATTAGAGAACACAAATTGATGAAGGGCTTGCAACTGGAGTGGAAGGTGGTGAGGTTTATGATGGTCCTGTTCCTGTGGGAGTTCATTTCACAGTCTCAGACCAGCCCCTGAGAAAGTTCTGTCTCCTGCACAGATGAGCTTTAGCCTTGTGGTGGCACGTTTCATTGTGCTTGTGGACTAGAGCTGTTAACCACAGTTTTCATTTTGGAGCTTTAGGTTCAGGCCGTTGAGCTGAAGATAATGACCTACACCTTGAACTTGGCTTGGTATTCTATTGGAAGCCAGTGTAGTGAGGTGAGGACTGGTTTGAGATGCTCACAGTAGCTCATGTTGATGTGTTGCAGCATTCTGTGCTACTTGGAGTTTCCTAAGATCTCATCGTTTCATGGCCACATATATTTCTTTGCTGTAGTTTAGAGAGGAGGTAACAAAGACATATATAACAAAGAGCAGATCATTGGCTGCTGAATAAGATGGAGTCTCTTAGCCAACCAAAGATGATAGAAAGCATTAGTTATGGATACTGCTATGTGAAAGCTTAGCATCAGCGAAAAATCCAGGAGCACTCCTAAATTAAGGACTAAATTGAATAACTGCAGGTGTGTCCCTTCAGCCAGAGGATACTGTGCAATGGATGCAAGCCCTTCAAAGTGCTTTCTTCTGCTCCAACATAATCTTTGTCTTGCTCAGATTCAGATTCAGCCAGCTGTTTTTCTTCCAGGGGCTGATTTCATCCAATCACAGAGCTATTTTAGTGGTCAGATGAAGGATAGTAGAGCTGTGTATCAACTGCATATTGCTTGCACTTCAGTCTGTGTTGTCTGGCTAGTTCATCTAGTGCAGGGGTCGGCAACCTTTCAGAAGTGGTGTGCTGAGTTTCCTTTATTCACTCTAATTTAAGGTTTTGCGTGCCAGTAATAGTTAAATGTTTTTAGAAGGTCTCTTTCTATAAGTCTATAATATATAACTAAACTATTGTTGAAGTAAATAAGGCTTTTAAAATGTTTAAGAATCTTCATTTAAAATTAAATTAAAATGCAGACACACACACACACACCAGTGGCCAGGACCCAGGCAGTGTGAGTGCCGCTGAAAATCAGCTCGCGTGCCGCCTTTGGCACGCATGCCATAGATTGCCTATCCTTGATCTAGTGGCTGCATGTAGATGTAGAATAGGACTGGAGAGAGAATTGATCCTTATGGGACTCCATAAGTGAAGGGTCTAATGGCAGTTTCCCATGACTATTCCTTGTGCGCATCCCTCCAGAAAGGATTTAATCCATTTTAGGGTATTACCCTGGATCTCTGCCACCTCTCTCAGGCAGCACAGCAGTATTTCATGGCTAACAGTGTTGAATACTGCAGAGAGGTCCAGGAGGATGAGAATGGATGCCTACATACCATCTATTGACCGGAGGAGATCACCCCATCAGTATTACTAAAGCTTTTTCCATCCCATTTCTTGGCCTGAATCCAAATTGTACTGGATCAAGGATGTTATCTTCAATTAGATGAGCCTGTAATTGGCCTTTGGTCAGCTTCTCTAAGAGCTTGATAAGAAGTGGAATTTTTGATCCTGGCTGGTAGCTGGCAAGAACTGATGTGTGTAAGAATGTAGATTTCTTCAGTGATGGTTGGACTATAGTGTGTTTGAAGGAGGAATCCTTTACTGAACAAGACATCAGCTATTTCCTTCATTAGTAGCACCAGTTGCTCATGAGTGTCTTTCGTCAGCCAGGAAGGGATTGGGAGAGGTTCAGAGGCCTTTGGTTGAGACTCCTTTAGGATGTCCAGAACTTTTTGAGGAGTAAGTGTACCGAACTCTGGGATTTTAGGGGGCTGTTTGTTGGCCAGAATAGGGGGAGCAGATCCATGCTGTTTGAGAGTCTTCCCAAATGTATGTGATCTTTTCAGCAAAGTAGGCTGATTGTTCTTCCCAGGGCTTGGTGTTGGGTTTTGTTGTGGGCTGCAGGCAGTTAAGATTGATGAAGCAGTTTACCACCTGACTGTCTTCCTGGAATGGGATTTGGGAGCTTCAGTGGAGGCTGATAGGAAGGTTCTCTTTGCCTGTAAATACAGCCTCAGGATAGGCCTGGAGAAATTATTTATGTTTCATCCTGTCTGTTTCAGTCTTTGTTTTCCATCTTCTGTGCTCAACTTCCTGACCTTCTCTCTTCGTCTGGTGCTGGGTGTCAGAAAACCAAGGAAATCTATATGGACGACGAGGAGAAGGGGCTGGTTGGGGTGCAAGTGTGTTGAAGGTCGAGTCTAGGGTATAATCATAAGGATTCACCAGATTGTTGACTTCTCCTCCTGAAGGTGGAGTGGTGCTGTTATTTAGCATACTTTGGAATTTGATGGACTCTAAGGATATGTCTACCATGCAGTCCGAGATAATATTGCAGCATGGGTAGACATACCTGGAGTAGTTTTATTCATGCTAGTACAGCTAAAAATAGCAGTGTAGATACTGCAGCAGGGACTTCAGCGCATCTGTACAAGCACTCTGGGGATCTGTTTGCCTTGCTAGCCAACACTGAAGCCCATGCTGCTATTTATAGCCAAGCTAGTGCTGGTAAAGCTTGTGAAGGTATGTCTACCCATGCTGCAGTTACCCCCTGAATTGCAGTGTAGACCTTCACTAAGATGTTTCATGGTTGAATCAGAGTCATGAGTCTTTCTTGTTACCTGGAAGTGGGGAAACCATTGTCCTCTGATTAAATGAAGTTATGGTTTGTCCAAAGGCTTGCTTGGGTTATGTTAGCCTCTATATTGACATCTAGTCTAAGACCAAGGTGAGACTGGCTGTGTGGGTTGGATCAGAGCTAACCTGTGAAAGTCCTAGGAGGGCAATTGGAGAGATGAGTTTACATTTGCCCCTTTGTCAGCCTCAATGTTGACATTTCCAGGATGACAAGTCAGGGGTGTTTTATCACCATCATCAATAAGATATCAGTGAGCTCCTTTATGAACCATATACTATTTGATGGTCTATAAATGAGCATAAAATCTGTTAGCTGTGTCTCTGGTTTCTACTGTTAGTTAAATTAATTTGAATGTCTTACCTGAGGCATCTCCTTTGGATCTGATGTTTGAAAAGAAGACTAATGCAGTGTTGCCTGCCTTCTTGACCTCTCTGGACTTGTGATGGGCCATGTAACCTAGGGGATGAGGTGGGCTAGCACAGAGCTAGCAGTATCATCCAGCTGAGTCTCAGTATTGCTAGCTATATTGCTTCACTAATAGGGTTGTGTATTGCTTGTTGTTTGTTGGTGACGGATCTTGCATTGATCAGCATCAATTTTAGTTCAGATAAGTGTGTGCTGCCTTCTTGTGGCCTGTACCTAGGTAATTGTCCTGTGCAGTGGACAGGTAGTAGAAGTTTGGTATCCAATTTCTTATGTCTGCTCTGCTGTTTCTTTAGATAGTTCTTCCCAGTTTCAACTGGAATAGGTGAAATAGTGGATTGTGTACAGGCACACTCCGTGGGGAATGTCCAGTTTGCCAAGTGCTACAGGAAGGACTGGTCTGTTGGGCCCTTTTAGAACCTCATCTGTTCCTGTGGATGTGATTCCTTGATCAGAAATCAGGTGCTCCTGGCGTCCATCACCGCACTCAATCCACTAGATACTTTTAGAACTGAGGAGAAGAGTCCTTTGTTTCATAAGTTTTGTTAATTTAACCCAGCAGGGTTTTGGTCTCAGGATCTGTCACTGAATCAGCCACTGCTGCTTCACATGGAGATTAGGGTTTGTGTAAAACATGACTCTCTATGAAAAATCTCTGTCCCTTTAGCAAGCCCTCCCTGCGCACCACTGTATATCCACCTCACCTCACCCTACCCCGAAACTCTCCCACACACACCTCAAACATTAGTTGTCTTCATGGGGACCAGTTTCCTCTCCACCAACATCCTGAGGTGGATTTTCAGGGGACGGTAGGTAGCTACTCCTCAATCAGAGGACTCTCTAGGTAGAGGCACTGCTTTTCTTGATCTTGAGCAGGGTCATCAGGGAATCAGATGGTAGTCTGAGTCCCCAACAGAGCAGTGGGAGGCAGGAAACAATTCTGCTCCTGCTGTCAGGGCTGTGTGATTTAGTAGGAGCAGGTAGCACCTTGTAATTCTTTCCATGGTTGATAGAAAACACCCTGCAGTTCTCTAGCAACCATGCAAGGTCTTGTAGGGAACTCCTGGCTAGAAGTGGGTTAGTTTCCCATCATGTTACCTTGTTAGACTGGGTGGTCTCCTGTATCTTTCTGAGAACCATACTCTGGATTGGTGAATACAGTGACCCTAGTTGGTGGCCTCCTGAAGAATCTAATCAGGTGGGAGCAACTATATTGTAAGCCCTCTGGCACCCAGAAGAGTGGAAAGGGGACCACCTACTCCCAATACATTGATGAAATGGCAAGACTGGTGCCTGTTTTCTCTCCCCAGTGATAAGTTAGGGACTATCTTGAGTTCTGTGAAGGAGAGGAAGTGGGTGCTTGAAGAAATGTGTGTGAAGGGGGTACACTACGGTGGAGAGATGGGAGCCATGTTCTGAAAGAAGCATCAGTCCAGGACTTAGGACCCAGTCTAGCAGAAGGATAGCAGCATCGATAGCTTACCTTTGCAATGTACCAATAGCCGAACTCTGCAAGACTCATCAATGGGTTTCAACTCATATTTTCACAGAGCTAAATTTCTCGATGATAAATCCAGATAGGACGTTCATTCCAGGAAAGCAGTGCTTCTGTCTCTTTTTAATGATGCACAGCAACCCCTCTTCCTGAGGACTGTCTCCCTTGCTAGTCTCCTACAGGGGGACCTGCAGAGACAAAGGGAGAAGGTTATTTTTAAGCAACAACTTCTCTGAATGTATTGCTTCTACAGATTCACGCCTTTACTTGAGTTTTGATAATTTCTAGTGGTAGCAAGGAACTGGGGGATAATTAAGAAACAACATCTTTTATACTTTCTATTCCAGAAGGCTGGAACTGTGACACACATGCGCATGCCCCTTGATAACTGTACAGCTTTCAATAATGTTGTGACTCATGTCTTGAGGTCAATGACTCTACTATGGTGTGATGAGGTCCCCGGAGTGCAACATGGACTATGGACCCTGAACCCTCCAAACCCACCAAACTGGGCTTCCTCTCACACTGTGATGCTGATGTCAAGTTACAAACGTCTGATAGGATTGCACTTATACAGATATCCACAGGCTGGGACACACTTAACTGTGTTACATGAATGATCTCCTAGCCTCTCATGAACCATCAATAGAGAGGCTCCAGCCAATTCCCCTCAGCTCCCCGGTCTTTCACACCAGAATTGTACCATCTTGCACTGGTCAGAGGCTGGGCCAGTGTAAGCACATTACTTGGTTTGCCACTTCTTCATAAGAAAGTGGACATGCACCAGCCTTTGTAATATGAGTTGAGATTTCACAAGCATTTTAGACAAACTCACTGGTAAGGGTAAAACATTAAAATAAGATTAACAACTATAGAAAGATTTTAAGTGATTATAATAGGCATAAAGTTCAGAGATAGGGTAAGAAAATAAAGGTTAAGAAAATAAAAAAGTAAACATGCATTCTAAATCCTAAACTTTTGCAATTCTTCAATACACAGACTGGACCCTTTTCCAGTGTGGGACCAAACTTCCCCAGTTCAAAGTCTTTGTCCTCCAGATGTTCTTCCAGCTGTTGAGTTGGGGGGGGGGAGCGGGGAGAAGCAAAGTGATGATGTCACTGTCTCTCTTTTATACTTTCTTCCAGCTTGCTGAAAAGATCTTTGCTGTGACGTGGGTAGATGTACATACCTTCTCAGTCTCTGGGATAGTGAATTGTGCATTGATGAATCATTAATGTCATTTGGCTATTGATGACTACTCCTTTGTTGTAACTGAAAGACTGGCTGTGGGTGTTCCCAACCTCACAACATATTTCAGTAACACTTATAGCAATACTTTATAACTTCACATACAATTATAGTACATATAATTCAACAGGATATTAATGTTCTGCAGATCAAGACTTTTAAAATGATATATCACAGGGAATACTTTGAAAACATATAATATCACAGTAGTGAATATGGGGGACCCATGGTACTACTTTGAGGTACAGAGTGCCACACATGGGAATATGCAGTGGCAATATATCTGGAGAACAACAATTGCTGTTAAATAACCTTCATATATAACCTTCATACTGTTATAAGACCATGATAAAAAATTGCAGCGTATGTGTTCAATTTGATCTGATATTTTATCCTCTAGGCGAAATGCTGTCTCTGGAACAACATACCATAGGATATACTTCAAAAATAGTGGTGCATAGGGGAGGCATTTGTACCTTAAAATGGTTCTCCGTGTGGAAGGAGATATGTATTGTAAAAAATAATCTAGTGCCATTTATTGATGTTGATTTATTGAGTATATGCGCGAAACAATTAGATGAAAATGACATCAGTCAAGTGTAAAAACACTTTGGGCTAAACTCAACTTTCATTTACATTCATGCAAGCATAGTAAACTTAGTGGTGCATGCACACATGTGTACCTAGAGGCCGAATTCAGCACATTTTGGCTGCTGCAGAAGTTCAGGGGTAATACATATGAATACAATGTTGCTTTTGCTCAAATTGTAAATAATACCCACTGAAGAAGATGTTTAATTTAAAATTCAGATACAAAGCATTGTACTCTTTTGCATCCACTAAAATTACAAATTCCGGGGCTTAGTTTCAGAGATATTTCTGATTTTTTCATGGACTGCTTTTTGATTAGGCACCTTTTAACAAAAGGTAGAATGCAAACTCAGAGGGCCAAAGGAATGGCCTTCTTGTAGATATACACTACAGAGACTGTTCTTAATATTAATTTCTTATCCAGCTGATGGGACTAATTTCTATACTCAAATCAGGAGCTTAGTTGTATGAATTCTGCTGAGCTAAGTACTGAGTAGCTCCATCCTTAATCAAGTCATTAGCAAGTCTATTTTTCATTTAGTTTATATACTCCTTTTATGGTTTACAGTAAAGGAACAATCTGAGTGTCTGATGAAAATTGTGAATTATATAGCTGATACATACAGGATGTGAGGTTATAATATAATGTTTACTTGGTTTTGATTGATTAATTAATTAGTCAAATTCACCGGGTCTTAGTTATTTTAGTGTTCTGGCTCATTAACTATGTTGCAGCCCAATAATTATTTCCTAAAGACATGATCACAGTGTCGTATAATAAATATATGTCTTGGGTGATGGAAGCAATCAACTTCACAATGCATCTGAGATGTGTGTATAGTATGATTTTTAATTATGGCCTGAGAGTTAAAGCAAGATATATTAAAAGTATCAAAGAGATAAGAGTTTTTCTGTATTTCTATGGGAAATCTTCTAGGATTGAGAAATGCTAGAAGAAACCTCTGTCACTTTTCCAACAAAAAATGATACTGTTCTTTGATCAGAGGCTGAAAAACAACATTAACCAAATCTCTTCCTTTCATTCACAGGGATGTTTGCCATCTTTTGTCTTTGGGGATTTAAAAATATAATCCATATTGTTTTTATTTATTTTTTTAGTTTTCATTTTTTACTTAATGCAGACATTTTTTATGGATTAAAGAAAAACCTCTTAAGCATGATCTTTTTTTGCTTCTAACAGCTTTTGTGCCAACACTGAATTCTTTTAATACTTCACTTAGCAGTCAGTTGAGATTTCATATGAGAGTTGTTGCATGATAAATAAATCTGTGATCATTTAAGGCTAGTTCTATTATGCATATCCAGTGGTTAAGGACCAGTAAAAAGTAGAGATTGGAACTGGCTATTTTGGGGAGCAGGAAGGCTCAAAGGACTGGTAATGTGACCTAGGGCCTTTTACCTCCAGGTCACCAGCTCCTATCTGACTCAGGTTGGTAGTGACTAAAAGTCATTATCATCTAATGGTTGTTCAGTGGCCTATGTAAAATGAGTTTCTGATCTTAGTCCCAGTTGCTAGTGGACAAGTGTTCACGTAGCAAAAATGACCATAATGGGCATCTTTATTGATACTCTCTGCAGCGGTGCTAATGACTGAATTGTCATGGAAATTAAAATATGTTGAAAAGTTCATACTTTATAAGTAGGGAAATTTCCATTTTAAAGTAAATAAAAAGAAATGAATATAAACTACATCTTAAATAAACATAAGTTTCTGTATTCTTTCGGGGACATCTGAATTACGCTGTCATCACAGATACTTTGATATCAGACTAAAATACAAATGTATTCTAACTGCTGATGGACCTTAATAAAACTCCTTGTGAAGTTGGCTGCCCGTGAGAAATAAATATGGAGGGGGAAAAATCCTATAAAGCATGTTCTGCCCGTCATTACTGAGAGTCGGCATTTACCACCTTCCAGGATCAAGACCTTAGCACTCACATACAGTTCCAGAGAGGATAATTCTGGACTTTCTTATGTGTTTCTGCAAGCAGATCAAGTTTGAAAAGTGCCAAAAGGATAACAAACTTCTTTCTACCCTTGTCATGATATAACGGTTTGTTTCCTCTTTCTGGGTTGAGGAGGTTCTCCAGAAACATTCTAATGAGGCTCTTTTTATTTGTTCTGTAAAGTTAGGGTTGGTTTCAGTAAAATCTCTCCTTCTTTTCTGAAGGTCAGGCACATCGACTTCCTTTCTTTGCTGACCTGGGTGATGTGGGTGTGTACTGAGTGGAAATGTGAATCAGTTAAGGTCATTGGTCTTGAATGGGCCACCTCGCAACCTAGATGCTGCACAGCCTGCTGACGTGAGTTCAGTTCACAAGATTGTCTTGAGGTCCCATGACTGCCTGAGGCTTAAGAATGTCAAAAAGGATGGGGCTTAAAAATGCGGAAAAAGCACAGCAGACTCAGCGACTGTAGGGGAAAGAGGACCTCAAACAATATCACTTTCCAGCAGCCGCCCTCTCTGATCAATGCATCAGAGGTTGTTGATGGACTGCATTCAGCTGTAAATTTCCAAAGGGAGGATCATCATGAGAAGGGAGCCTTTCAAGATGGTGGGGATGTAATATTCATAAGTCCAGTCCATAGCTCAATTCTATATTTTGCAAATAGCCAGGACATCCAGCTACTAAAAAGTAGTCAAGACTCCCTAAAAGACCTGTGTGTCAGCAGTCTCCAAAATGGTTTTATTTTTGTATTTTAAGCCTAAGGGCTTGGCTACACTGAAGAGTTGCAGCGCTGCAACTCACTCACCGTCCACACTTGCAAGGCACATACAGCGCTGTATCTCCCTGGCTACAGCGCTACCTGTACTCCACCTCTGCCTGGGGAATAACAACTGCAGCGCTGGTGATGCAGTGCTGCTCCGCCAGTGTGGCCACCAAAAGCGCTGTTATTGGCCTCCAGAGGTATTCGGAGGTATTCCAGAATGCCTGTTCAGCCACTCTGCTCATCAGTTCGAACTCTACTGCCCTGGCCTCAGGTGACCTGCCCTTTAAATGCCCCGGGAATTTTAAAAATCCACTTCCTGTTTGCTCAGCCAGGTGTGGAGTGCAGTCAGTGAATCTTTCCAGGTGACCATGGCTCCACGTGGCAAACAAGCCCTAGCATGGAGCAATGGTGAGTTGCTGGACCTCATCAGTGTTTGGGGGGAGGAAGCTGTGCAGTCCCAGCTGTGCTCCAGCCATGGGAATTACGATACCTATGGGCAGATATCAAGGGCCATGTTGGAAAGGGGCCATGACCGGGACGCACTGCAGTGCAGGGTTAAAGTGAAGGAGCTGCGGAGTGCCTATTGCAAAGCCCGCAAGGGAAACCGCTGTTCCGGCGCTGCCCCCATGACCTGCCGTTTTTACAAAGAGCTGGACGCAATACTTGGGGGTGACCCCACCACCACTCCCAAGGACCACGATGGACACTTCATAGCGGGGGGAGGAAGAGGAGGAGGAAAGCGAGAGTGAGGGTACTGTGGTGGGTGGAGACACTCCGGAGTCCCTGGAGGCATGCAGCCAGGAGCTCTTCTCAAGCCAGGAGGAAGGTAGCCAGTCGCAGCAGCCGGTACTTGGTGGAGGACAAAAAGAGGAGCGGGTTCCCGGTAAGCGGCTTTTATTTTCATGATGGAAATTTTTTGGAAGAGGAGGGAGGGTTAGGGCTGCATGCATGCATGCCTAGATGCAGAATAGTGTATTGATGTGGTCTATCACGTCGCGGTAATCGGCCTCGGTAATCTCTTCAAAAGTTTCAGCCAGAGTGTGGGCAATGCGCTTGCGCAAATTTATTGGGAGAGCCACTGTGGTCCTTGTCCCAGTGAGGCTAACGCGTCCGCGCCACTGTGCTGCGAGGGGTGGGGGGACCATTGCTGCACACAGGGAAGCTGCATAGGGGCCAGGGCGGAATCCACATTGCTGTAGAAGACCCTCCCGCACTTCCCAGGTGACCCGCAGCAGCGAGATATCTTCCAGGATCAACTCCTGTGGAAAATGTTGGGATAGTGTTCAGTGTAGGTGCCCCCTGCAGCTGTTTGCTTTCCCCAACGCACAGAAACCCCGAGGACAGTAGAGCCTTGAAGCAATCAGTCCCCCTTACTCACCATTTTGCGGCTCCCATGGGTTATGTGCATTCTCTTTGGGATGGGAAAATTATGCTATTGTGAAGACTGTTACACTCCTTAACTGTGTGGGAATAACTGTCTGGTATAAACAATGCTGCCTCTGTTAAGTGTTGCATTTTTTGCCTTTACAGAAGCAACCTTGAGATCTCAGCTGCCCGTGTTATCAACGTCTCAAAGACTACAAAACCTCTGGAAGAAGCCGCAAAAAAGCAAAGAAGACCTGCTGCAAGCAGTTATGCAGCACTCTGTCACAGAGAATCAAAAAGTGCAGGACTGGAGGGAAAGGGAAAGCAGGATCCGCCAGAAAAACGCAGCGGACAGGAAGAAAAGCACAAAGCAGCTGATAAGCATCCTGGCGCGCCAAGCGGACTCTATCCAGGCGCTCGTACCCATGCAGGCAGAGCACTACCGCGCCGCCCCCCCCGCCCGCCCCCGTCCCAAAGCTCTTTCCCTTGTGCCCCAATGTCAGCTCAAAACCCCCTTCCCCAGCATCCAGGTTCTTACCACCACCAGCTGCCTTCAACACCTGTACATTCACCAACCAGCCCTGAGAACTATGACCCTTACCCTCTGCACTCAACCTCCATCACCATGCAGTATGGCCATCCTGATGTGCAGCAGTCATTGCACAGCACTCCAGACAGGACATATTCAAACCTGTGACTGTACAGTTCCCCACCCCACCCCCTGCCCTTTTAGGTTCCCAAAAAGTTGTGTGTCTGTCAATAAAGTAATTTTCTTTCCAATAAATGAATTCTTGGCTTTGAAAACAGTCTTTATTATTGCAGAAATTCAAAGATACCATAGCCCAGGAAAGAAACAGGCACTGCAAATCAGCTTAGGAAACACAGATTCCTACTAACATTGTAACCACTGCACTTCACTGCCGTGCAAGGCACCAAACATTACTCTTGGTTTTCAGCCTCAAATTCCTCCCTCAAGGCATCCCTAATCCTTGCAGCCCTGTGCTGGGCCTCTCTAGTAGCCCTGCTCTCTGGCTGTGCAAATTCAGCCTCCAGGCGTTGAACCTCGGTGGTCCATGCCTGACTGAATCGTTCACCCTTCCCTTCGCAAATATTATGGAGGGTACAGCACGCGGATATAACCGTGGGGATGCTGCTTTCCCCCCAAGTCTAGCTTCCCATACAGGGATCCCCAGTGCCCCTTTAAATGGCCAAAAGCACACTCCACAGTCATTCGGCACCAGCTCAGCCTGTAGTTGAACTGGTCCTTGCACCTGTCAAGGTTCCCTGTATATGGTTTCATGAGCCACGGCATTAACGGGTAAGCGGGGTCTCCAAGGATCACAATGGGCATTTCAACGTCCCCTACTGTGATCTTCCGGTCTGGGAAAAAAGTCCCGGCCTGCAGCTTCCTGAAGAGGCCAGTGTTCCGAAAGATGCGTGCATCATGCACCTTTCCGGGCCAGCCTGCGTTAATGTCAATGAAACACCCACGGTGATCCACAAGCGCCTGAAGAGCCATAGAGAAATAGCCCTTCCGATTAATGTATTCGGATGCCAGGTGGGGTGGTGCCAGAATAGGAATATGCGTCCCATCTATTGCCCCTCCACAGTTAGGCAAACCCATTTGTGCAAAGCCATCCACAATGTCCTGCACGTTCCCCAGAGTCACGGTTCTTCTTAGCAGGATGCGATTAATGGCCCTGCAAACTTGCATCAACACGATTCCAATGGTCAACTTTCCCACTCTAAACTGGTTCCCAACCGACCGGTAGCTGTCTGGAGTTGCCAGCTTCCAGATTGCAATAGCCACCCACTTCTCCACCAGCAGGGCAGCTCTCAATCTCGTGTCCTTGCGCCGCAGGGTGGAGGCGAGCTCCTCACACAGTCCCATGAAAGTAGCTTTTCTCATCCGAAAGTTCTGCAGCTACTGCTCGTCATCCCAGACTTCCATGACAATGTGATCCCACCACTCAGTGCTTGTTTCCCGAGCCCAAAAGCGGCCTTCTATGGTGCTGAGCATTTCCGTGAATGCCACAAGCAATTTCGTGTCATACACGTCACACGACTCGCTATCATTGTCTGACTCCTCATCATTTTGGAACTTAAGGAATAGCTCAACTGCCAAACGTGATGTGCTGGTGAGACTCATCAGCATATTCCTCAGCAGTTCGGGCTCCATTTCCCACAGAAATCACGCTGCACAGAAACCGTTGAGAGAGTCAAGATGGCGCCAAACGTGGATGGAAAAACAGGGATTGCTGGGATGTGAAGCGATTCATCACGGGGTGTTGGGGACAGGAAGCAGAATGACCCGCACCCTCCGCCCCCTTCCCACAACCCACGGCTCCAGAATGGGAAGAGGTGCTCTGTGGGATAGCTGCCCATAATGCACCACTCCCAACACCGCTGCAAATGTGGCCACACTGCAGCGCTGGTAGCTGTCAGTGTGGCCACACTGCAGCGCTTTCCCTACACAGCTGTACGAAGACAGCTTTAACTGCCAGCGCTGCACACCTGCAAGTGTAGCCAAACCCTAAGAAAGTGCATTTACTTTAAATTTGTTAATCTCTTTGCTGGCTTCTCTACTCTTACCCCTGTGACTGATCATGAAATAGCTAACAAATAAATACAATTTAAAAAAGAGTAAAAACTAAACAAAATCTGAAACACAAATGTAAATGATTGTTGTCTTGGAAAAAAATAATCTCCAAACACCGCATTCCTTTCCCTCTTGTTTTCTGTTCTTTCCTCCTTCCCTTCACTCATACTACTAAGACTCCCATCACCATGCCCCATATTTTTTTTTAAAAGGTTCCTAAACTTATGGTCCTACATGCATATGTAGGCATCTAAATAACTTGCCTGGTTTTCAGTGGTTCTGAGCACCTGCAGTTTCCAGCACTGTTTATAGCTCAATAATTCAAAATGTCACAGTGTAATAAGGTATTCTTAGCTGTAGTAGATAATGTTGACTGCTTTTCCATACAAGAGCTTTGTATAACCTGTATCGGAGGAAGCAGTCTCTTCTGGCAAGCAGAATCTTTCTTTCCTAGGAAGTATATAAGCAAGATTATTGTAGAATTCTGCTCATGTATGCTTACTGTTGATCTGACTGAAATTCATATATTTATGTCTCCACAGCTAAGCCCATTGTTTAAGGACACTGTCCTGAAGAGAACATTTAATGCTACCTTACAGAATCCTGTTGCAACTCAGATGGACAACACTGTTTGCAAATATGAGGCAATGCACCCAGGCACACTGTGTGTGTCTATTTAGGAATTCTTCAATGGTGAATATGCTTACCTATATTACTAGAAGATTTAAGAGTTCATATTAGGTTGTTACATTTTCTAGTATAGTCTCAAAATTACAAAACATATTAATTTTAACTTTATTTAATATGGGAAAGACTGTCTCTTTATTCCACATAGTAAAGGAAATTGGTAATATATTTGCAAATTTTCCCCTCCATATTAATATTTGCACTCGAGGGTTGATAGATAGCAATTTTTGAATAAATGTTACAGTGGAATGCTGTACTCGTAGTTAAATCAAATTATAATTGTGCCAGGCATGGAAAGGAAAGTTTATTAGCTTTCTATTTCCCAAATAAATATTTCCCTAACTTCTTTAGCGAAAACCGTGGAAACTGCACATAAATGAAATGTAGGTGGCAGGCTTTTCCACAGTTCAAGTCCTTTATCAGCTGAAGCAATGAACTCCTAATACTAACACTGGATTATACTCTGTTAATGTGATCATTTTGCAATAATGGATTGTGGTTTTATTGCAAAGTCAGACAGAAATAATTGAACTCTGATGGGCAAGTTGCTAAATTAAAGGTGAACTTCAGTATAAAACAATGTTAAAATTCAGAAATCTGACTTAAAGATATCTGCAAATGTACAGTGATCACCAAAAGTAAGCATTTACCCATGCTACCACATGACAGTACCTGAGACAAAGCAGCATTTTTTTATATTTAAAATAGACTTTTATTTTATCTTCCAATATGTTAATGAACTATGACTTTGTCTCTTACCCTATTGTTAACAGGTTATCCAATATTTTGTTAGCTCACTAAAAAGCACAACTTCTAAGGCAGAGGTTCTCAAACTGTGGTCCGTGGACCACCAGTAGTCCGCGATCTCCATTCAGGTGGTCCATGGATAGTGCCCTCTAAGTTGCGTGCCTCAGTGGCTGCACACAAGAGAATGAAGGGCCACTCACCTAACTAGTGGATCCGTGCAGGCATGGCTCCACTAATTAGATGCCTGGGGTGTGTGGGGGGGAATAGGGAATAGGTGGGAGGGGGTAGTGGGGTGAGAAAAGGAGGCAGGGAGAATATGGGATGTGCAGGGCTGCGGTGGCCAGAGAAAGAGGCGACTTTCCCCAGCTCCAGGGCTGAGGCTGCCAGGGAGAGATGGCCCTCCTTCCCAGCCTCGGCTCTGTGGTTGCTGTGGCGGGGGAGAGACCCCGCTCCTTCTCAGCCCCAGATTGGGGGCTGCCGTGGCAGGGGAGAGAGGGCACGTCCATCGCATTAGAAAGATAAGACTACTGATATTAAAATATGAGTTGTGTGCTTTTATTTGTAGAACAAAAAATGTTTATTTTTTTTTATATAGCGCTTTTATCCAATGCGCTTTACAACAGTTAGCTAACGGTACAAACACCATTTGGAAAGATCCTTGAGTGGTCCGCCAAGACCTTCAGCAATTTTCAAGTGGTCTGTGAAAAAAAAAAGTTGAGATCCACTGTTCTATGTCAGGGTATGTCAGGCCTCTACCCTACTAGAATCCTAGGTTTGCATTCTTTCAGATGTACTTTTAAACAGTGGAGTTTGGATGTATTACAGAGAAGATGTCATGTAAGCATCTTCCCTTCATCTAAACAGTGTTTCAAAATATTTCCTTTGGGTACTTAGTTACAGCAAACGTTAGAACTGAGATTTTCCTTCTTTTTGTCAGAACCAGGCTATGCTGAACTGTCTCTCATCTTCTCCTTAATAGAAATATCTGTGCAAAATATCTCCATCCAATGTCAGACTGATTCAAACTGAAACAGGAATTCAAGTTTTGTTTCTGTGACTAGC
The DNA here is from genome assembly GCF_020497125.1 of Mauremys mutica. Classification (NCBI taxonomy): domain Eukaryota; kingdom Metazoa; phylum Chordata; order Testudines; family Geoemydidae; genus Mauremys; species Mauremys mutica. Next base: position 31,033,178 of record NC_059076.1, on the reverse strand, counting down.
CCACAAACGTTCAGTGAACATGGGGTGAAGTTAGCACAGCTAGCATGCTGGTGCACCTCCCTTCCCCCAAACTGATGTTTCTTGTTTTCTCTTGCTAACCAATCCCAGGGTCCCCTCACCCTCTGAAGATACCTTAGGAAAGAAAGTGAGGTCCTGGGGCTTGTTAGAAGAGACATCAGTGGTAGGTGAGGAAGGGGGCTACCCATGGGATTAACACCTTGACAGTTCAAGTTAATCAGAGCCAAACATCCAAGCAAACCTGAATCACTTCCAGCCTTTCAAACCAAACCATAGGATTTGGTTCATCATCCCCTTTGTGAACTAAGTATCCATGGTTCATTGAGCCCTAGTCTTCCTACACTGCATGCGTGCCTACAAGATAGAACATGGTGCAACAGTCATATTTTGTGGCAGCTAAGTTTTAAAGGGCAGCCTATACACTGCACTATTTTTGGACTGGATAGTCAACCATGACTAGACATTGCAAATGAAGAAGACATATATCCACATAGCATACTCCAAACAGCCCATGCTATGATTCATCAGTTGCCTAGTGTAGTGTGATGCGTCTCTTAAAGCAACATGACCCAATAGAATTTTATGTTTCTAATAAGATGGAGAATGTTTGAAAGGGTTCCTTTAATTAAGGTTTAGGGGAGTCAGACTTAGTGAACCAGATTTTTCTTCTTTTCTGTTTCACACAGGCATAATCCAGCATTAGTGCCTATTAATGACCAAATCAAGCTGAAAGTTCTCTTCCAAAGGAGTGCCTACATTTTAATGATGTCCTCCATCAGCTGCTCAAAGGAACATGATTGCTCTTATAACCTCCAGAGATAGTAAAGCTGGTCTTGCAAGAGATCTTATTTAATTTCCCCCTCCTCTGTACTTTTTTCCTACTATCAGAATCTGTTCCAGTTCTTTAACTCATGAAGCGCTGACTGTCCTCTTTTTAAAGTACAACTGCAAATAAAAATATGAGATGAAACATTTGTTTCCTTTTGTCTTTTTTCTCCCCACTCTCCTCTTTGCCAGAAACCAGAGAAGGCACCAAACTACAAAACTCTAGGCCATGTGAAACAAAAATAAAGGTGATGATTGAGTTTTTGTTGCCTGTCCTCATCAGGATGAATTAACCGACAGCCTGATTGAGCCAATATGGCAGAAACCCCCACCACAAACATAGAAAGGGGGAAGGATAAATTGATGAGGCTCCCTTCAAGGCTGTTTTTCCTCAGAATATGTAAGTGGGTGAAAGATTTGCCCCCTTCTTCCAACATAAGAAGTGAAGAGACTGGTCCCTGAACCTCACAGATCCCTCAAGATATGCACAGATCTCAGAGAATCCTATGAGATACAGAGACTTCCACATCAGACCCTGTACCTTTGCTGCTCCTCAGCTGCCACCTGTTCTCCTCTGGATTGACCTGTACTGACAAGGTTTCTCTTCTTAGCATCTGCCTCTGGACACGGAGGGGGCTGTTCAATCTCAGAGTGCTTTACTGCTGATTGGATGGCCCATGTGGTTGAGAAGGGGAAAGGATGTATATTCTGCCTTGACCGCTGTCCACATGCAGGTCCCTGAACCTGCATAGGAGTCTTTGTTGGTGTAGGAACAGAGGGGATCGTGGTGTGGAAGAAGATGATTCCTATTCATGCCACTACATGGCCTGGGACAAATCTACACATGGAGCTCTCCTCTGTGCATGGATCAAGGGGACATGGCTGGACCTTTTGTTCATTTTTTAGTTACTCCTTCTTATCAGTTGCCAAGGACTGACTGCTTATTGCTCCTGAAAAAATGTATTCTGGTTTATGAAAGAGTTTATAAGCCTTACAGATTATGACATAGCAGAGCTTTACATCATGTCGTTCTAAGTAGCATCATGTACTTTTCCCCACTTCAGTTCTGACGTAGTTGTAGTAGCCTGTGGTTTACTAAACTTATTAGTGCTTTGTACAATTTCAAAGTGAGGAGCCAAGCTTTAGATGGTATTAAAGCATAGTGTTTGCATCTGGTAGTTCTCAAGATAGTGGCTGCTAAAATCATGTTGGAATTCAAATGAGAACCAAAAGTATTATGCTAATCAGAATGACATAGTTTCAAGATATGATATCTCACAAAGTTCCAGAGTTGGAAAACCTTGCAATTATGTCATTGGCACAGCCTACGAAAGCTACCAAACATTTGTTTCTGATTCTGTCAATTTGCAAGATATTAGACCTAACAATGTTTTACAATGGGTCTAACAATGTTTTATTGGCACCTTTGCAAGTCTTAATGTTGCAAGTCCCAAACCTCAGATGTGAGGAATTTTCAATTCCTGATTCAGAGAATGCTAAAAACTACCATCTCAAACAACTATTATTGTTATTTATATTGTAGTAGCAAGGAAGCGAGGATATTAAATATTTAGTAAGAAAAAAGACATACAATAACTCACACCCTGTGCAGTATTTTTCTTTTCCATATATAGCATCTGGAGAAAGCACTTGCGAATATACTTCATGGAATACACTGAGGGGATGACCTAGATAATGTAACTTAATAGGCCTTTTCCATCTCTGTTGTCTGTGATACCCCTCCTTAGGGGTTTTGAAAGCATATGGATGAGCAATTAGAAGTAAAAATTAAAAAGACTAACCATGAAAAAGACCCAAAGTCTCCTGAAATTAAACACACCCATAAACTGGTTGGTAATTGCTTAAACCTGATATTTAAATGGACTCTCAGTAGCTACTGACATGGACACGTAACAGTGGGATAGAACCAGGAAAGGGATGAAAACCCTGATCATTAAAGGGATCTTGAAAATGGAAAACGTTCACCCCTTAATTCTAACTAGTACTGTAGAGTGCAGCCTTAAAACTGATTTTATGTGGGTGCTATATGGATGAATACTGCTGGTCTTAGCAACACACTGGAAGCTAACAACCAATTAAAAAGCATTCTGCAATATATCATTGCTATATTCAGCAATAAAGTGCCTTAAATTCACTGTAACCATTGAGAACTCCTTTTTATCACAACTTAATCAAGACAGTGCCTAGCTACTAGATCACATCCTATTATAGAGTCACTCTCAGCAATATTAGCAGTGCAAAATTCACAGAGCAGCATGATTCATGACCTCCTTCATTCAACCAGCCCTTTCAAAATGGAAACAAAAATCTGCAGTCAAGGAAACATATTTTCAAAGTTGTACTTTAAAAATGAAGCATTAAAGAAATAAAAAGGTTTTTTCTCTGGCTCTGAAGCAAACATGAAAAGCTTTATAAAGATGATATCTGTGTATATGAGATAATTGACCAAAATCCAGTAATGCACAGCCTTCCACCTCCTTTTAGCCACAGATATTATGACTACTAATTTGGGAGTGACTCACTTTTTGCGTGTCCAACTTGAGACACTCTGGGCTTGATGTTCAAAAGTGTTGAGCACACACAACTCCCGTTGTAATGATATCCATTATACCAAACATATTATTCAAGGGATATCTTCCATAAAAAAGTTTTAGGACCACATCTGCCATTAACACGAATGGTGAAGTTTAGCTTCCTGATCATTTGAGTGGGAAGTATTGTCAAAAAATCCATAACAAACGGGATTGTGACATCGCTAAGTGGGACTAAAGAGAATGGTGCCAACATCCCATTTCTTTTAATAAGAGTTGGTCTTATCACATAAAATGTTGGGGGAAATTAACTACTATGCATAATTAGCAGCTAATTTTAAAACTTAAATATCTCAATTATTTCCACTTGTCTTTTTAAATACCCAAAATGTATCTAGAATGGTAACACCCAGCTTGCACTACTGGTGTATTTCACCATGAGCATGAGCTATGGCCAATAATGCTCCTCTTGACTGTGGTACAGTCACCTCTCTTGAGAGCTCAAAATGCGGCAATGCATAAAGAGACACATTTCCAAAGGATAGCTTGAAAAATTAGTTCGTGCATGTAATTACACATCGGAAGCCACATTTTTCTTTTGCAGCCCGAGGGTTGCTGGGGAATGTGTAAATGTGTGTGTGTGTCTGTTAGGAGGGGAGCAGAAATAGAGTACACGGGTGTGAAGCCCGGAGGCATTCCACATGTGCATGGCAAATGCAGCCAAATTGTCTCCATGCTTGCCAGTGTACTATTTTTCACTCTGATGTAGGATTTTCAAATAATTTAAGCATATATTTTCCCTAATGCATTCTCTTGGATTTGAGTTGTGTTGGCCTTATTGTTACTGTTGTTTTCATATGTTAATGCTACATTTCTTTAATTGGTTTTGTTCTCGGTTGATTGGATTTAGTTAATCTATAAGGTATATAGATCTAAATATTGTTATGGATTTTCAGTGGGCCTGACTTTTAAACGTTGCCTTCATTTTTGTGGGTGTAAATGCTAACATTTGAGTATTGGACTATTCCATTCTGCTTGCAATTCAGTTTAGAGATCTAAATGTTAGCATTTGTGCTTTCAGTCGATTGGGTATTCTCACAAACAGAAGCAAGGTTTAAAAATCAGGCCCAAATGTGTCAAGAAATGCTACTGAGGTGTTTAATACTGTAAAAAAAATGTTTTTAAAAACTGCTATTAGGTTGTTCGCCTTCAAATTCACTTTTCAATATGGTTTATTTTTGTCTGATCCTTGGAACTTTGTTGCCACAACTGACATAGACAATCACCTGTGACTTTTGTAAATGAGCAAGTGAATGTGTCTGTGGGTTTCTAAAATTATTTATCAAAACATTTTGGGCAAATCTGGGGATCCTGAAAATGCCAGGTTGCTAGACCTCAAGAAACTATCTCTGGGGGGTGAGGAGGTGATTAGCTCAGGCTCCCGGACCATTCAGCCCTCGGGTTCTGCCTTGAGGCTGCCAAAGGCAGGGTCAATTGTATTGGGGGATCTTGTGCTATGGATTCTTGTCAACTGGATAGACATTACCAAATCATTTCACTAAGGCCACTGAACAGCTATCAAATAGCAATATGCACTGCTGTTGTAGCTGTGTTGATCCCAGGATATTACGAAGTGGGTGAGGTAATATCTTTTATTGGACCAACTTCTACTGATAAGAGACAAGCTTTAGAGATCAGAGCTGCTTCATCTTCTAATATCCTGGGACCAACACGGCTACAACTACTCTGCATGCATTTTAGTCCATTTAATATGTGGCATGTTAATTTTATATCTTTCTAGTTTTTTAATCAAAATATCATGTGGTACCAAGTGAAATGCCTTACAGAAGTCTAAGTATATTATGTTGACACTATTAACTATATCAACCAAACTTGTAATCTCATCAAAAAAGATATTATATCAAGTTAGTTTGACAGGATCCATTTCCCATAAATCCATGTTTATTGGAATTACTTATATTACCCTCCTTTAATTCTTTAATTGAGTCCCATATCAGCTGTTCCACTATTTTGCCCAGGATCAATGTCAGACTGACAGGCGATAATTACCTAGGTCATCCTGTTTACTGTTTTTTAATTATCAGAGGGGTAGCCGTGTTAGTCTGGATCTGTAAAAAGCGACAAAGAGTCCTGTGGCACCTTATAGACTAACAGACATATTGGAGCATAAGCTTTCGTGGGTAAATACCCACTTCATCAGATGTATGTGGTGGAAATTTCCAGAGGCAGGTATAAATATTCAGGAAAAAATCAGTCTAGAGATAATGAGGTTAGTTCAATCAGGGAGGCTGAGGCCCTCTTCTAGCAGTTGAGGTGTTAACACCAAGGGAGGAGAAACTGCTTTTTTAGTTGGCTAGCCATCCGCAGTCTTTGTTTAATCCTGAGCTGATGGTATCAAATTTGCAAATGAACTGAAGTTCAGTAGTTTCTCTCTGGAGTCTGGTCCTGAACTTTTTTTGCTGCAGGATGGCTACCTTTAAATCTGCTATTGTGTGTCCAGGGAGGTTGAAGTGTTCTCCTACAGGTTTTTGTATGTTGCCATTCCTAATATCTGACTTGTGTCCATTTATCCTTTTACGTAGGGATTGTCCAGTTTGGCCGATTTACATAGCAGAGGGGCATTGCTGGCACATGATGGCGTATATTACATTGGTGGAAGTGCAAGTGAATGAACCAGTGATGTTGTGGCTGATCTGGTTAGGTCCTGTGATGGTGTCACTAGTGTAAATATGTGGGCAGAGTTGGCATCAAGGTTTGTTGCATGGATTGGTTCCTGAGTTAGAGTTACTATAGTGCGGTGTGAGATTTTTGGTGAGGATATGCTTAACGTTGGCGGGTTGTCTGTGGGCAAGGACTGGTCTGCCTCCCAAGGCCTGTGAAAGTGAGGGATCATTGTCCAGGATGGGTTGTAGATCACTGATGATGTGTTGGAGAGGTTTTAGCTGAGGACTGTAGGTGACGGCTAGTGGAGTTCTGTTGATTTCTTTCTTGGGCTTGTCTTGCAGCAGGAAGCTTCTGGGTAAATGTCTGGCTCTGTTGATTTGTTTCCTTATTTCCTCCTGCGTGTATCGTAGTTTTGAGAATGCTTGGTGAAGACTGGTGAAGATCTTGTAGGTGTTGGTTTCTGTCTGAGGGGTTGGAGCAAATGCGGTTATACCTCAGCGCTTGGCTGTAGACGATGGATCATGTGGTGTATCCGAGATGGAAGCTGGAGGTGCATTTTTAAACCAATACAGTATTTTCCCTTAATTGTGGCTTTTTGGGTATCTAGTAAAGTGTTCTTAAACATTTCCTGGTTATCATTCTTATTTTTCTGATTAAACTCTTTCTCCCAGCTGATATGGCTCATAATTGTTTTCAACTTTGTAAAATTGGTCCTTTTAAAGCACCAAGTATATATTCTGGAATGTATTCTGTTTGCATATTATAAATTTGAACAAGTCATGATCACTTGTACTTAAGTTACCGTTAATTTTTAGTTCCGTAATCAGTTCCTCTTTATCTGTCAAGACAAGGTCTACTATAGAATTCCTCCATGTTGGCTGTAACCCTTTTTGCGTTAGGAAATGGTCATCTGTAATATTTAGAAATTCCAAGGATGTTTTGTTTTAGTACTGACAGCATGAAATCTCCAGCATATATCACTCATATTGAAGTCCCCCATGATCTCATACATTTTTTCCCTACACATTATAGATAGGTGTGTAAGGAGCCAGTCATCCTGTTCCCTAGTGTGATCTGGTGGTCTGTAGCAGACACCAACTAATACCCCATCTTTTGCTTTATTTGTTAGGACATTGATCCATAGATATTCAAGATCATTTTCTTCTGAATGCATCAGTCACTCAAAAACAGGTCATTCTATTTTTTTAAAGAGAGTGCCACTCCCCCTTCTCTTTTGCCTGGTTGATCCTTCCTAAATAGGTTATAACCATTGATTTTAACATTTCAGTCATAGACTCATAGACTTTAAGGTCAGAAGGGACCATTATGATCATCTAGTCTGACCTCCTGCACAATGCAGGCCACAGAATATCACCCACTCACTCCTGTAACAACCCCCTAACCTATGTCTGAGCCATTGAAGTCCTCAAATCATGGTTTAAAGACTTCAAGGTGCAGCGAACCTTCCAGCAAGTGGCCCGTGCTCCATGCTGCAGAGGAAGGCAAAAACTCCCAGGGCTTCTGCCAATCTGCCCTGGAGGAAAATTCCTTCCCGACCCCAAATATGGTAATCAGCTAAACCTTGAGCATGTGAGCAAGAGTCACCAGCCAGACACCCAGGAAAGAATTCTCTGTAGTAACTCAGATCCCACCCCATCTAACATCCCATCACAAACCATTGGGCATATTTACCGCTAGTAGTCAAAGACAAATTAATTGCCAAAATTAGGCTATCCCATTATACCATCTCCCTACATAAACTTATCAAGCTTAGTCTTGAAGGCAGATATGTCTTTTGCCCCCACTACTCCCCTTGGAAGGCTGTTCCAGAAATTCACTCCTCTGATGGTTAGAAACCTTCATCTAATTTCAAGTCTAAACTTCCGGATAGCCAGTTTATATCCATTTGTTCTTGTGTCCACATTGGTACTGAGCTTAAATAATTCCTTTTACTCCCTGGTATTTATTCCTCTGATATATTTATAGAGAGCAATCATATCTCATCTCAGCCTTCTTTTGGTTAGGATAAAAAACCAAGCTCTTTGAGTCTCCTTTCATATGACAGGTTTTCCATTCCTCGGATCATCTTGTAGCCCTTCTCTGAACCTGTTCCAGTTTGAATTCATCCTTCTTAAACATGGGAGACCAGAACTGCATACAGTATTCCATATGAGGTCTCACCAGTGCCTTGTATAATGATACTAACACCTCCTTATCTCTACTGGAAATACGTCACCTGATGCATCCCAAGACCACATTAGCTTTTTTCACGGCCATATCACATTGGTGACTCATAGTCATCCTGTGATCAACCAATACTCCAAGGTACTTCTCCTCTGTTACTTCCAACTGATGTGTCCCCACCTTATAACAATAGTTCTTGTTATTAATCCCTAAATGCATGACCTTGCACTTTTCACTATTAAATTTCATCCTATTACTATCATCCCACCAAGTTTCAGTAATACCAGCTAAATAAAATTTATGCTCATAAATGAGCAATTCTAATTCCTCTTGTTTGTTACCCGGGCTCCTAGCGTTGGTGTGTAGGCAATTAAATAATTACTTTTCTTCATGTCCTTGAAGCAGTTGCCCACAGCTCCAGTTTCCTAACTCCACTAGGCAAGCAGGATGGACTGGTCCTTCACCACTACTGCAGCCATGACCTCTTTGGGGCAAGAAGCACCAAAAAGTACACTGGGCAGCTTAACAGCCTAGCATTCCCTTGGATGGTAAGTCTGGCTGTCTCCTATACAGGACAGTGCAGGACTGTGACATACAGCGTCAAACAGGCCAGAGCAGCCGTAAACAAGACATAAAATCCATCAGTCACTATGGGCTTGTCCACACTTGAAATGCAACAGCGGCACAGCTCCACCACTGCAGCGCTTGAGTGTAGACACTTCCTACACCGATGTGCAGGGTTCTCCTGTCAGTACTGGTAGCCATCAACCAAGCACTGTCTACATTGGGGATGAGGTTGGCTGAACTGTGCTGCTCAGGTGTGTGGATGTTTGATCCAGTCCTGTGTTAAGCATGGGCACGGGAAGGCTCTCTGATCATCTGAACAGCATCCAACACCTTTTTTGCACATGCACGAGGTTTTGATGGCCAAATCCATCTCCATTTCTTGGGGCAGGGTTTTTTAACTTCCTGCCCTTACTTGGCACCAATTTTAGTCTTCACCCAGGGCTACAGAAAAGCTTCACTGGTTCCTTTGCAAACAAAACTGAGTCAGAGGGTTTCTGCCTTCTTTAAGGTCAGGCTGCTTTCTTAAAAAGGAAAGTGCTGCTCTCTAGCTAGCCACCTGCTGCACAATGGCTGATTCTTAAATCTAGGCCACCGTATGGGCCACCTTATTCAGGTGGCTGTATGGACTAAATTACATAGTGACTGTTCTTTTTCCATCTCTGATTCTATATGCAAAATGCACCTTGTGTAGACCTTTACCCCAGTGCAAAGTGGATGTGATATGCTACTACTCTGATGTGTTAGCATTCTTCATCCACTCTATGCTGGGGTAAAGGATTAGAGAACGTGCAGAGCAACAGTCAATCAAATCTACATTTGGCAGCAGTTAAGAGTTGAAGATGGTTTTTCTGGGGAAAAAATAATGAAAATAAATGGTGTCCATTCTGCCAGTTCTTGTAGCAGGCTCAAGCCTGAAGCAATACGAAAAGGCCAAGGTAGTAAAAATACAAATAAAAAATCGGGACATCTTATGGAACAGCCAGCCTGACCTTGTAACACAGCGACTGTAAATTTGGTTGAGCTTTGATATTGACTTTCAAGGGCTCTTTCTGAACCTTCCATTGTTAATATTTGGCCAGTCCACAGAAGAGAGGATTACAGCTCTTTAGTTTTTGTTCTGAGTTTCTGACAAAAGAGCTGGGTGATTGTTTTAAAGGTAATCCCTGAGCACTTATCTTTGGCCTCCAGATAGCATAGGCTGTTGCTGAGCAAGGGAGCCGCTAGGATATGTAAAACGTATTCATTTAAATACTGACAGGCTGCAGTTTAACTCTGACCTCATGATTAACTGGAGAAAGGAGGGGAGGGGAAATTTTCAATGACTGCACAGGAGTTAGATACAGAAATCCTGTTATAAATAACAGGATTTGAGCCTGTACATTTCACACATCACTTTGAAAATGCCCCCATTTATGTCTTATGCTAATGTCATCAAACCACCCTGTTAGTAAATAAAAAATAAAATAATATTTATGTCACTCTTCATTCCACATGAAACTGTGTTTGAAGATTAGATTATTTGAGCCTGGGCTCACTTTGATTTCATTTCGGAAGCATCTAGATTCAGTGGGGATTTAAAATTCAAATCCCCCCACTCACGTCTTAACCTCCTTTGCTTCTTGTGAGTTTTTTCTGCAGTAAAATATCACGGTGTAAACTGTGGCGATAAAGGCAGCAGCTACAGGTGCTGTATGTATGTGTGGGAAGCACTAATGAAGAAGAGAAAGTTTGTTTATCTTTGTTTGGCCTGGAAATCTAGTATGTGGCCTCGATTCTTGACATGGAGTGGTCATGATGACCAAGGAAATACTATAACTTGAAAGTCAGTAAACAATCTTAGCAATGCAAAATGCTAACGTGATTGGACACTGCATGATTTTCAGCACCTCTTAGCAGAGTCCATATGAGAGAAAGGAGGGGTTGCTTTAGAATGTGTTTGAATTCTAGGGGCAGAAACAATACACTCGATCCTAGCACCCCTTAAGTTCAGGGGAGTTCAGATCTAGGTTTTTACAGTTCATGCCCATCTCTGTTCATGCCCATCTCTGTTCATGCCCATCTCTGTTGAACTGGTATGTGTACATTTAGTCTCAATTTAGGCTGTAATTGACATGTATTCATCTCACATTTATCCATATCATCTCTGCTTTAGCACGCCTCCTGCCAGTAACCTAATTGGATAACTCCAACTCTACATAATGGATACTTACACTAATTGAAAAATGACTATTATTAATCCCCAAATTACCTGTCAGATTCACAAGTCAGTAGATTGGCCAGGTCTAGTATCCTTTTCTTTTTTTATCACAGCAGTGTGTGTGTGTGTGTGTGTGTGTGTGTGCATTTTACTTTGTTTCAGATGAAAGTGTCTATATTATGCTCCTACTGCTCTGAACACCTGCAGATAGAAAGCAATAGCATTCTTATGTCTTTTGTACCAAGCTGTCTGTGAATTCTGAGGGCTTCCAGTGGGAGCTACAGCTGCTCGGCCCTTCTCAGAATCAGCCCCATTATCCATAATTTGTCACAGAAGCAGAGCACAGAACACCAAAAATATTCCAGGGGCTGTTGGAAAGCTCCTGAAGCCAAATGGTGTCATTACATCCTGATTTTACAGCACTACATACATTTACTAAGCAACCATAGTTTATTGCTTTGAGTACAACTGATTTTACATACAGGCATAGATAATTCTCCTTGGATTCTCTAGAGGCCTCCATGGGCACCATTTTTCAGAAGTTTTTAGAACTCTGAGGGGCCATGACATGTCTCTCATGTAAATGTACTAGAGGCAATGTAGGGATATTAAAGAAGGTTTATATTAGACATGGTTTATATGAAAAATGACTTATTGTTAATTGATGCCTCATAACTAAAGGTTTATGTTAAAAGTAAATTTGTGATTCTAACCTGCAAGCCACCAGCTGTGTCTGTGTGAAGCCTGCTCAAAGAAATACTTTGTATAAAACTTGTTAAACATTAATTAACTCTAAGTAAGCCAAAACAGTGAAATAGATGTGATTAAGATAGAGAATGTATGTGACTGAATGGTTAGGGAGTTACCAGTCTGAAGAATTCAGTGTTGGCTGAAGAAGGTGTCAAGTGGGATCAACCAGATGACCCACCACACCTCAAAGGAAGGAAAAACAAGCATCTGACAGAATGGAGCCAGCCATCTGCTGATTGATTTAGCAACAGCAGAATGAGGCAACTCCTATGAACTAACATAGGGAAAAATCCCTATAAAACTGGACTCTAAAGACTGAGGACTTTGAGTCTATGGTTCTGATACCAACCTCCAGGAGCATCAGATGCATCTGACACAGACTCGGCTCCATCCTCATGACCAAGATACCTGGCCAGTAACTTGGCATGAGCAACATCTAGGCTGGTAACTATAACATCTATACAGAACCTGAATGAATGATTGTGTGAATGAATATGTGTGTGTGTGTATAAGGAATAAGTAGTAATAGAAACAAGTAGGAAAACATTGTCTTTTGTTTTGTTATGGTATTTACAATAAATGTGGCATCTTTGCCTTATCCCTCTTAATAAGATCCTGCTGGTTTTTTTTATATTGGTACAACATTTTGGTGGAGAATAGCGAAAGGGGGATTATTGGTATTTTTGCCTCACTTATTGTAAACCAATCTGTGTGCACACAACCGGCTCTACAGAGCACGGTTCTATTCTTGGTTAACCAAAACTGCTGGCCCCCGTGTGGGTAGCAGGAAAAGATTGTTAACAAAACCTGCTGGCCCCCGGGTGGGTAGTAGGAAAAGAAAATATTGTTAACAAAAACTGCTGGCCCCCGGGTGGGTAGTAGGAAAAGTAAAATTGTTAACAAAAACTGCTGGCCCCCGGGTGGGTAGTAGGAAAATTGTTAACTAAATCTGTTGGCCTCCGTGAAGGTAGCAGAAAAAGAAATATATATATATATATCAGGAGCAACAAGAGGGTCCCAGGGACCAGACAGTGCTGCTCGCTGAACAAAATTTAAAATGTTTAAGAAAAGGCAAGGGAAAACAGTCCCAGAGGAAGAAATGAAGTCAAAAGTAGCTTCTACCTCACCTTTTATTAAAGAGATAACGCCTTTTCAGCAAATTCTCCAAAGATATGGGCACAGTCCTTGGACTGAACAAGCCCTTGCAGATATCTGCACCATTTCGGATTTAGAGGATAGATTGGCCCAATATATCCTCATATGCAAACCCCTAAATGCAGTAAAAAGAGATGCTGCAGGGATCTGGCTGCTGTGGAAGGCTTGTAATGACAGCTACCTCCACCTAGCAGCCTGTAAAGAGGAGAAAATAGCTCTAAAAGAAAAACTATCCCAATTGGAAAAAGGGGTAGAAAATTGGAAAGTAATGGCACATTGGGAAAAAGAGGCTTGGGACCCCCGAAAAACATGGGAAGAAAATAAACAACCATTGTAAGCTGCTCTTTTAGGAATTAAGGGTTATAGTGCTTAATATTTATCAGTTTGGTTTTTTTTGTTGGTTGTTGGTTGTTGTTCACAACTGTTGGAAAAATGTAAAAACAAAAAACTGCATTAAGATTTACAAGCCTCTGCTGCAAAAGCAGAAAAATAAAAATGTATGTAGTACTCAAACCCAGTTAGATGCCCTTAAGGTTGGGTACAGAGAGTTAAAACAGCACTCTCAAATCCTACAACAGCAGTAACATCAGAAGAAGGAACATTTGAGACCCCAGAAGGGGCAGGTTTTTGGGACCTCTCTGGAGAGTGGGAAGGGGAATATTTGGGTAAATTCTTCCTCCCAGGGCCAGAATGCCACTGCAACAGTAACAACAGTGCCTGCTTCTGCCTCAGACCTCCAGGCCGTGGCAAAGTGGCTGGGAATTTTAAAATGAATTTTTTTTTTGCACCACTTAATTAGCATTTGTGTAGCCCCAAGTACCAAACACACTGTGGCAGAGACTAAACAGGGTCTGCCATGTGGAAGCACTGTGCTAATTTATTTCTAAGTTTCTATTTTTCAGGCTCTAAAACCAAAACATCAGGAGAGCTGGTACCAGCTGAAGAGTTATAAAATACCATGGTTATAGTGTCGTGACAAAGTCTGTGTTCAGTGTTCTGTGTTGCATGTTCTCTGTTGCATGTTCTGTGTCTGTCTCTAGTGGTGTCCTGTGCTAGCATTGGGTCCAAAAAAAAAAAAAAAAACTACACTAGACAGAGCAAATGTCTTTTCCTCTCTCTACTTCCCCCATGTCCATCCAACTTATCAATCACCACTTGTGTCCAAAAGACTTTGGTCCCCAGTGCATCAGGTTTATTTTTTGTTAGGTTTTCCACACTTTTCTCTATACACTCTGGTTCTACTTCCCCAAGTCCTAAAGGGTAGTTCTTGGGCCCCCATAACCTGTAAGACCTTGGCCCATAATTGCAGGGCCCCATCTTTCAGGTCCCCAAAAACCTCTTAAGTACAACTGTTAAAAATAGGGAATTCTGCAACATTTTAGCAAATAAATGTTAAAGTCCAAATCAGCTTAACCCTGCATAACAACTGTGGTCCTCCTACAAAATCTTATTTCTTGTGTGTGCTTAAGAACCTCAGAAACTTTTATTGTTTGATGGCTATTGCAGCATCAAACTTGCGCCTCATCTTATGTGTCAATGTACCCAATTATTGTAATGGTTATGGTTTTATTGTATTCCCAATTATTATAACTATAATTGTTTGGATTTGTGTTTAGGTTATATCTGGTCTTTAGTCAATTGTAATGGTTTTAGTTATATTCACCTGGTTATAATTGTTTGGTTTGTTTACAACAAATCACCTGTGCCCTACCATGACAACAACTACTGTAATGATCATAGATCAAGGGGCAGAGTGTTAGCAGCCCCCAGTAGATAAATGTAAATGCAATGTCAATACTGTTTTTACTAAACAAATAACTTATTACTGATTCTTTGGAAGGTCCCCAACCACTACTGGCATCCTATCAGTAATGCTACATCGCTTAATAGTTGTCTTAGTATTAAATTGTATTTGTATTATTGAAATGTTTAGCATGTGCTTTTGGCACAACACATGTTGCCTCACAGTACCTTCTTTTAAACAGGTTACATAGAAAGTGACACTAATGAATATATGTATATCGTAGTGTCAAAAGGGGGATTATGTAGGGATATTAAAGAAGGTTTATATTAGACATGGTTTATATGAAAAATGACTTATTGTTAATTGATGCCTCATAACTAAAGGTTTATGTTAAAAGTAAATTTGTGATTCTAACCTGCAAGCCACCAGCTGTGTCTGTGTGAAGCCTGCTCAAAGAAATACTTTGTATAAAACTTGTTAAACATTAATTAACTCTAAGTAAGCCAAAACAGTGAAATAGATGTGATTAAGATAGAGAATGTATGTGACTGAATGGTTAGGGAGTTACCAGTCTGAAGAATTCAGTGTTGGCTGAAGAAGGTGTCAAGTGGGATCAACCAGATGACCCACCACACCTCAAAGGAAGGAAAAACAAGCATCTGACAGAATGGAGCCAGCCATCTGCTGATTGATTTAGCAACAGCAGAATGAGGCAACTCCTATGAACTAACATAGGGAAAAATCCCTATAAAACTGGACTCTAAAGACTGAGGACTTTGAGTCTATGGTTCTGATACCAACTTCCAGGAGCATCAGATGCATCTGACACAGACTCGGCTCCATCCTCATGACCAAGATACCTGGCCAGTAACTTGGCATGAGCAACATCTAGGCTGGTAACTATAACATCTATACAGAACCTGAATGAATGATTGTGTGAATGAATATGTGTGTGTGTGTATAAGGAATAAGTAGTAATAGAAACAAGTAGGAAAACATTGTCTTTTGTTTTGTTATGGTATTTACAATAAATGTGGCATCTTTGCCTTATCCCTCTTAATAAGATCCTGCTGGTTTTTTTTATATTGGTACAACAGCAACACTCTCAAAGAATTCCAGCTATGAGTAAGTAAATCTCTTTATAACTTTAGCTTTCTCCAGGCTTTTATCCAAGGAGCACCATTAAAATAACAACATAATAGCAAGATCAGTATTGCTTATTTTCCACGATGTCCTTTATTTTGAACACAAGTATGGGATTGTCAGTTATACCATTTTGATTTTTGCTCTGGTTATGTAGCAAAGTGCTGCTATAATGAGTTTAATTAAGCAAAAATGGATGTTAGAGTACGACGTTACAAAAGGTTGCTATGCACCGATACATCATAATTAAATGTATTTAGTGTAATAGTAGGAGTCATTTACAATCAAGTTGCTCACAATAAATGTTAATTGTTGCCTTAAATGACAGGCTCTTTCAATTAAAAGGAAAACAAACCTAAAGCCCAGTTTAGCAAACCACCAGGACATTTGCTGTGAGAAGGAATGTCATGTCGTTTATTCACCAGGAGCTATTCAAATCAGGTGAAAATACCAGATTGGGTGGCTGGATGGGATTCGAATGTGCCTTATTCTGATGTGAAATTATTGCTGGTTGCTTTGGTGAAATGTATTTACGATTAGGGCAGTGACATCTCATAAAATGTGTAAAAGATGCCCATGGGAACGCCCCATTGCTTGACTGTACAGGACAAAGCACTCAGAATTATAGTATAGACTAGAATAATCCTGCACGGGACAAGGGGAAGAACAGATGATTTAAGGCTGTGTCGTGTACATCTTAAGTATGCTGGTGAGTGCTTACACTGAAGTCAATGGGACTATTATTCGTGTAAGTAGGTAAGACAATGTTGCTTCTAATGAGCTCCATTTTTAAAATGCTGAGACCAATTTGTGATCACAGCAATTGTGAGCTACAGCATGTCCCTCCAAGAGATATGCGTGAAAATAGTTTCTTGGGCAAGCAAATGGGTATTTGTACAGGAACAAATGTGCTCACATGTTTACACAAATCTGCTCCCTTTCCTTTTTGTAGAAGTGGCCCAGCAAGCTCTTGCAGGCAGGATCTGTGTATCCCTGTGTGCTTGGAGAGCATCCATCACACGCTGACATAATATATATAAATAATAATAATAGTTCCTTTCCGGCTCTAGTTTTTATGATTCTATGGAAGACAATTGCACTTAGTGTTCTTGGGGTGTGTGTGTAAAAGAGAGCGAGAGAGGACTGATCATTAAAACCAAAAGAAGAGGGCCCAATTCTGTTCCCCGGTAGACAATGGGCCTTTTGCCATCATCTTCAATAGCTATTGAATTGAATCCAGTGCTAGGGCAAATGTGTTAACAAAGGCAAAATCCTGCATATGCTAATGCAATAGGGAGGAGAATACAGAGAGGAAGAGGTATCAGTGCTGTGACATTTGGATTCATTTGAGTCCTATTCACACGCACAAACGAAACAAAGGAAAAAAAAATTAAACTTAGAACGCTATGTATCTGGTTTCAAATGAACATTTTAGGTCATTTTTTTTTTGTCCCACTTAGTTCTCCTAGTCTTCTAAACAATTCTGGGAGACGGGGATTAGAAGCAGCTGCAAGCCTGCATGTGTTCTGAAGGGCACAGTAGGACAATGAGGAATTTAGAAATCATTCATTTTCTTTTCTTTCTCCCTCTCCCCTCGCCCCCAGTTCAACATGGGAAATAATCAGTCATTCACAGTTGTGGAGAATGACCCCCTGCCTCTCATAGCCCATATCCAAAAAACCTTTGGCAAAGCAGACCTGAATTCCAGCTCGCTCAGCACGGCTGGAAGCCACACTCTGCACCGTAGGACATAGGGATTCATGAATCATGGGCTTATACCGAACTATACACTGAGTACCTTCAATCAGTTGTCAGAAATACTGATTGACCACTTTCTGAGCACTCTATATATTTCCACTTTTGTTTTAATGCCTTTTTCAGTTTGCGCAATGAGCTTATGGGATGTCACTGAAATCAAGTTCTTTTCTGATTAAAATCTTTTTTTTTTTTTAAACCCAGCTTTGCAGCAGGGATGCGAGCCTGAAAGGCCCAGCATGGCAAAGATACATTCCTGATGATTTATGCAGCTTCACTTCCGTGATGATTATCCCAAATAAATCATGTTGGTATTTTCAGCAGTGATTTAGCTGCCCTTTACATTCATATAAATCTTCAGGCCAAGGAGAAAATTAGCCAAGTCCACACATTGATCTTGTGAGGTAAATTGCACCTAGGCAGCAGGGGCTCCATTGATAAACAATGAGGCAGTGCAAATAACTTATCAGTTTGCTTTTAATCAATGCTACTTCTCACAATGTATTATTCTAGCAGTGGGTCTAAATCACTGTGCACTATAACTGTTGTTTTCAAAACCTTTTAATCTAATTGGAAAATCTTCCTTTCTACTGGTAATAAACACTCACTAAATTGTCTGCACCTAATTGAGCTGTAGTAATTTATGTGAGCTCCCCACTGCTTTTTCTCTCTTTAATCAGACAAACTGCTCTATGTCTTTAACTAATGAAATCTAAGAATTCACCCAGTAGATCTGATCCAATGTCTCTGTTGAATAAATCTTCATTAACACTGGCATATCCCACACCCTCCCAGTCCCGCTTCATCATTAGCTCAGAGCCACACCTGTCATCAGAAGGCTATGGCCACTGCTTTATTTATACAAATAAAGTGTTGGTCATGAACATAGCACCAAATTAGCCTTGACCACGCACTAGATCGGGGTTCTCAAACTTCATTGCCCCGTGACCCCCATCTGACAACAAAAATTATGACGTTGCCCCAGGAGGGGGGGACCGAAGCCTGAGCCTGCCCAAGCTCTGCCGCCCTGGGTGAGCTGGGGGGGTCAAAGCCCAAGCCCCACTGGCCTGGGCAGGGGAGCCAAAGTCGAATCCCCAGGGTTTCAGCCCCAGGCAGGGGGCCTGTCACTTGAGCCCTGCTGGCTGGGACAGTGGGGCTCAGGCTTTGGCCCTGGGCCCCAGCAAGTCTAAGCCAGGCCTGGCAAATCCATTAAAATGGAGTTGTGACCCACTTTGGGGTCCCGACCCACAGTTTGAGAACTGCTGCACTAGACCACTTAGCCTGCGAGGACCAAATCATAATAACACTGATGTCCTTTCCCAGGGAGGAGAAATAAACACTCTTGACTGTGTGTGCTAGTATTGCCAACTGCAGTGTATATTCATAGTCTGGAATTTTTCCCCACTCTGTCTACAGATCAGTCCAGATCACTAGTATGAGAAGAGATCCCCCAAGATACTCAGAACAAAGGATCATTTCCAGATATACTTATGTTCTTGACAAGGTCCTAGTTGCTAATTTAAGTCATGTGTCACGTCAACAACTCAGTCAAAGCCTATAAAGTGTGCTGTAAATTCATTGTGTTTGATCCTGAAGAAATGCACCCATCCAGGCAGAATAATGACAAGCACTCAGTCATAATTCGAGCTGGTCAAAAATTTTCCAACAGAACAATTTCCACTGGAAAATACTGTATAATTGCAATCAAAATTTCAGGTGGGACTGTGTTAATTTCAATGAAATTTCATTTCATTAATAGAAATAAAAAAAAACAACAACCAAAATGTTTTGATATTGGTCAAAATGTCCATTTCAATATATGCAGAATATATTTTCTTTTTTTTTCTTTTTGAAATTACTTTGTTTTGGAATGTATTATTTTATATTATACTTTTTAAATTTACTTTTGTTTCACAGGAAATTTTTAAATTCTTTGGTTTAGTTCAGATTCAGAATGAAACAAATTTGGAAACTGTGGCATTTCCTGTGAAATGGAAATTCTGATTCCCACACAGTTCTAGTCATCAGACTGTCACCACTTTCCCCCTTCTGACGTGGTCCTGAAGTTGCCAGGGCATGATGCTGGACCAAGTTAGAGATGCCTTTTAAAAACAAATCTGAAAAATCCATGAGCCAAATTCAAACCCTGTGTATGTGGGTGCAACTCCATTGCTGATAATGGCATTCTATCAGCCATCGGCAGGTCTGAATTTGCTTCTGTGTATTATAAAAGGAAACAAATTTCCATGACAGCTCCTGCCTCTCTCTTGCTATGCTCATCAGGCCATGTGAGATTCTATGGAGCAGTTATTTTTAGTCATTGGACATAGTGAGGCAAATTTGCCACCAATATAACCCCATTAAGCCCAATTTCTTCTTGATTACCAGATCAATGCAAAAGAGCATGAGCAATGTGTTTACAAAGTCCCTTCGCTGGTACTCAGACATGTCACCGGAAAACATAGCACACAGAGGATCAAACATCTCACAATAAAATTCCCCAGTAATATAATCACTGGTCCTAAGCTGCTGAATACTTGTTAATTGCCATCCATATGGCCTTCAGTGGGGATTGCCAACAGCAGCAGCCCAAAAAGATTTGGGGGAGGAGGGAAGGCCAATCACAATAAATCTTTAGGTCTTCATGGTAGGGGTGGGATCAAAACTCTGGTAGCCATTTATATTACATAGAGCCAAGGTCAAAATTCCATCAGCCAATGGGAAGTGTTCATTTTCTCCGACCATTCATAATGGTTGCCAGAGTTACAGATTGTAAAGAACCATCCTGTCAGTACTGCCTGTTTTGAAACTGTTTTTGAAATCCCCAGTTGGATGGGGTCCCACCACTGTATCTAGCAACACTGCCACAAAACTGCAGCTCTGAGAAACAGCTTTAGCCCTGGAACATTCCTTTCAACTCCCTCCCCTTTCCACACACCACCCAATCATCAGCACACTTTGCTCCAAACCCTCTCTCTCCTGACATCTCTGTAACTGCAGACCTTTGCAGCACAACCAAATTCTGGAGCAGTACTTTAGGATATTAAAGTCTTGATACCTGACTGAAATGTTTTCTTTAAACAAACAAACCCTCAGCAGTCACTGTGTGGCAAACATAAATAGAAGTTGCCGAAATAACCTTTTGCGAGATAAATGGTCAGTGGCCACATGAATGCCAATGTACAGCCTGTGCAAAGTGCTCTTTTTTTTTTTCAGGATTGCCTGTGCCAACGAATGGTGAAGATGCAGGAGCTTACCTGGAGACATACACCTGGAACTGACCTCTCTGCAGCTGTGAGTAACAGTGGGGTGTCAGCAAGTCAACAAGGTGGGGCGTGCATAAGCATAGGCCCTGAGACAATAATTTTATCCGATAATCTTTGCTGGGCTCTTCAGAGCCTGCTTCAATCTCCACTGGCTTCCTTCCTTCTCAAAGGGGCCATCAACCCACTTCTATAGGAAGACAGTATTTGCCATGCTGTATTAGTCCCTTGGTTCATTACATCCAGTGTCCTGCCTTCCACAGTGACCATAGCCCATAATTTACCTGGCCTATTGTGGAGGGCTCTATATGGAGGAAGGAAATCCTTCCTGACCTCAGCAGAGATTAACTAATGCATCTGAATGCTCTCAACAGCACATTTTGTTACTGCTTGTAAAGTTATCCAGCCCTTTTAAAATTCCAGATCCAGTATTTGACTCTAACTGGCCCAGTCCATTTCCTTCAGTGGGTAGGAGCAGCAGATTATACTACCCTACCTATTAACTGTGCTACGAACAGCACAGAATCCATTGTTTGCTCAGAGGGTCACCTTAGCGAACTGCCTAAAAGAGACCAAACTCTAATGGAACTAGATCTGTGTGAGAAAAAGAATCAGACAAGATTTCTGTATGTGCATGCAAACTGTATTTGTTGGCACAAATTTGATAATTAAGAGCTTTAAATACTCGGAGACAGTGAGATCCAGATTTTCAAAGATACTTAGGTTCCTAAAGATGCAAGGTGCCTAGTGGGAATTACAAAAGTGCCTAAGTGAGTTAGATGCCTAACTCCCATTGACCTCACACCTGACTTTTTACAAGCACAAAATCATAGATGCTGTGATAAATTAGGGGGGCGGGAGGTAGCTTCATCTTATGGATCCAGCCAGCCAGTTAGCCATAAAATCCCTCTTAGTAGTTATTCTCTACTTGCTTTACCTGTAAAGGGTTAAAAAGTCTCTCCTGGGAGCGGGCGGCTGACCAAAAGAGCCAATGGGAAGGCTAGACATTTTTAAAATTGGGGAAAAGCTTCCCCTTTGTCTGTCTTGTTGTTCTTGGGGAGAAGCAGAGACAGGGCTGGAAATATGCTGTAAGAAGCTTGGGGCTAGGTATGAAAAATCATCTGAATCATACCTAGAAATTACTCACTTGAAACTCCCAGATATGTAAGTAGAACAGGAAATGTCTAGGAAGACGCATTAGGTTTATTTATTTTTATTTCTTTATGGCTTGTGGACTCCTCTGTGCTAATCCCAAATGCTTTTGTTTTGCTTGTAACCTTTAAGATGGACCTCAAGAAGGTTATTCTTGATGCCTAATTCCTGTCAGTGGTTTTTTTTTTTAAATTTAGCAATAGCCTGAGTTTTCAAATGTATTTTCTTTCTTTTCTTTTTAACGAAATGTATCTTTTCTAAGAACAGGATTGGATTTTGTTTCCTACGAGGTTTGTGCCTATTATGTTTAATTAGCTGGTGGCAACAGCTGATTTCCTTTGTTTTCTTTCTCAGCTCTTCCCCAGAAGGTGGGGGGTGAAAGGGCTTGAGGGTACCCCACAGGAAGGAATTCCCAAGTGCACCTTCCTGAGTTCTACAAGGGTTTTTTGCACTTGGATGGTGACAGCATCGACCCATCCAAGGTCAGAGAAAAGCTGTAACCTTGGGAGTTTAATACAAGCCTGGAGTGGCGAGTATTAAGTTTTAGAATCCTTGCAGGCCCCACCTTCTGCACTCAAAGTGCCAGAGTGGGGAATCAGCCTTGACAGATGCCGAAAAGAAAGCAAAGAAAAACATATGGCAATAACTTCAGGCATTCAAATGTGGGGGTCTGGGTTATGCCCCTTAGAAAATGTGACTGTGTGTACTTTACATCAGCGGTTCTCAAACTTGGGCTGCAGCTTGTTCAGGGAAAGCCCCTGGCAGGCCAGGTCAGTTTGTTTACCTGCCATGTCCGCAGGTTTGGCCAATTGCAGCTCCCACTGGCCACTGTTCGCTGCTTCAGGCCAGTGGGGGCTGCAGGAAGTGGTGCAGGCCAAGGGATGTGCTGTCCGCCCTTCCTGCAGCCCCCATTGGCCTGGAGCGGCGAACCACGGCCAGTGGGAGCCGCGATCGGCCGAACCTGCGGACGCAGCAGGTAAACAAACCAGTCCAGCCCGCCAGGGGCTTTTCCTGAACAAGCTGCGGCCCTGGTTTGAGAACCATTGCTTTACATCATTGGAAAGTCATAGTTTAGAAAGTATTCATGAGGCTCAGTAAATAATCTTTAAGCACGTATGGTGAGGTTTACTTTTCAAACCAGGGATACAAGAAACAAATATTGAAATGTAATTTCAAATGATCTTCCAAAAATGCACCCACAGTATTTTCTGGTGTCTCTTTCTTTGTATGTGTGAGAATGCTCGTTTACATGCACAATTGCTTTACATATGCAAATGTGGGGTTTGCACACACAAATTGATTTTACTCCCAAATTTTCAGATGCAATAACAAGGGCATTGGAAAAAAGTAGTCTAGAATCTCATTCCAATGACATTCTGGAGGGACAATAGGATCCAGGTGAGATATAGAGCCCCCATTTTCTGACTGATGTTAAAGACAATGGGACTATTCACAGAGTAAGGTACTACTTGGTGTGAGTGAGGAGATCAGGATC
Source organism: Mauremys mutica (assembly GCF_020497125.1). Taxonomy (NCBI): domain Eukaryota; kingdom Metazoa; phylum Chordata; order Testudines; family Geoemydidae; genus Mauremys; species Mauremys mutica. The sequence continues at coordinate 31,009,693 of NC_059076.1, read as the reverse complement.
TGGCCTTTAATTTATTGTTTTTTCTTCTGAGCCTCCAGGAAGCAGTTGGTAAACAGGGAGCGGCTTATAGGGTGAGAGGCCTGGCAGACTAGAATTGGGAGGTCATTCCATGCATAAGAGGCAGTGCAGCAGAAGGCACAAAGTCAGGGGATGTGAAAGCTGGTATTGTTGGTGGAGGCAAGGGGATGAGTGTAACCATGATGGAAGATAAGCTGTCAGATGTGGGCTGGTGCTGAGTTGTGTGCAGGACTTTGATGGGGATGAACTTGAGCATGACAGGATGGGCAAGAGGAAGCCCTTGGGCAGTTGAAAGAGAGGGGAGTAATGTGGCCTGATACATGGGCAAAGAAGATAATTTTGTCTGTGGCATTTGGCACTGTGAGTTCTATGGCTAGGAGGGAGGCTGCAGGAATCAAAGGAGGAGATAAGGGTAGGACAAACACCTCAGCAGTCACGATGGAGAGGGAGGGTGGGATTGTTTTTTAAATGGTGTTAAAAAAGAAGCGAGAAGATTTTGGCCACACACCCAAACCAGGGCTGCTTGACACACAGGGACTGCTCCTTGCTGCTGTGAGCTCCATGTAAAGGACTGCACACAAGAAGTCATTTGCAGAGCACAACAGCAATTGTATAGGTCCTACAAACCCCGGGAACTGTGCTACATATTCTTCAGTGCCATCTACTGGTACCTTATCTATTAAGTGTTTACATATATGCAGGCATTTCTTTTTTGATAGTGCACTCCTGTAACACTTGCTCTGCTTCACACATGGGAGTGTTCCTCTGAGGAGCCCTCTGCTCCCTGTTTGGATCAAGTTTTTCAGGTCAAGTGGGGACCAACAATAATCAGAGTGGTGGCGGGAGAAGAGGGTATGCCCCATGTTCTCAGCAGGGTCCAGGCGAGCAGAAAGGAGGAAGGGCAGGGATGGATAAGCAGTGCTTATGTCATATGGTGATGGTCACTAGATGAAAACAGGAGATGAAGGGGAGAGAGAGGAAAAAAAGAGAATCCAGATTTCCCTCAGACTTCTGTCAAGAACTTGGTAGTTTTATGTCTGTTCTAATAAGGGTGGCTTTGCCCATGTTTGGGGAGTCACAAAAGGTTCCTGGGGGAGCCACAAGTGTTTGGGAAAAATGTTAATGGATTATGCCCATTTGGGTTTTTTTTCTAATTAAGAGAATAATAAACAAGGTTTACAGATCACCTGCATTTTATCTCTGGGTTTGTGTCTGATGTGCTGGTGGGGCCTTGGGCTGGGGGCAGCAAGAGCACTAGCCGATAGGGAAAAGAGGCTGTGAGATAGGTCTGTCTTATCTTTATAATGGAATGTTTTTTACTAAGTGCTGAGCGAATGTTCGGCTGAAGGAGATGATGATTTTAAGAAAGCTAAGCAGACAAGGAAGAAAAGTCTATATGAGGATAGTCACATTACATTTGGATTTTTTGTCTCTTGATATTACTGCAGAAAATCCACCTCTACAACGTGGTGTTTGTTTTCAAGTGTTAGTAAATGAAAGTCTGAGGCCTGGGAAACTGCTGAGCTATGTAGATACCGGACACCTGGAATCTGTAAAACAGAGCTGCAATTGTTCCCTTTGGAAACAAAAAGAATTAAACCGCCAAAAGTCCTGTCTAAAGAAGCAACTTTTTCTCAAAAAGATTTAGAAGCCCCTTGTGACCATGTGAATTGAAAATATAAACAAGCACATACCATTGGCAAGACTCTTGTACTTCTAGCAGCAACAGACACATAGAATTATGACTGGGAAACAAGCAGCCAGGGGACTGAAAACCATTCCTATGCCATATAATGCCCACCATTGATGCACTAATAACTTGCAGACAATGTTCAGGACTAGTTGATAGAATAAGTTAAGAAGAGTCAATATTTAGTACTGCATATTGATGAGTCCGTAGATGTAGCCAACACGGCTCAGCTTGTGTGTGGAGTGAGATTTGTCAAAGCAAGAGCAGAAGAACTGTTATGTCACAGGTCCATCCTGCTCACTGAAATCTTAGGCTGGGCCTGAACTTGTCCACAATCCATATTGTCAAATTATAGTTTTAAAAACTTGGACTAGATTGGCTTGGTTCAGATTATATACTTAAACATACTGCATGTAGTTGAATAAAACCGCAAACCTGTTCAACTTCTAGTGTCCCTCTTGAATCTAGTGTCCTGAATTCTTGGATCTAGCATCCTGAGTCAGTAAAGAAAATAATATTTGGTTGTGGGGAACCACCAAGTTTTAAAATATCTATAAGGGATCCACATTACTAAAAAGTTTGGGAACCATGGGCCTAAAGGGGGATAGTGCCCTTCTATTAGGTCTATAAGAGCTCCGTGTAGCAAAAAGCTTGTCACAGAGATTGCTGTTAATGTGGAAGGTGCTCTTGCCCTGATCGGGGTCCAATAATTACGTTTCTAGGATGTGGCATGCTGGATTAGTGTTCCATCTAGGCCAGTGTCCAGTCACAGTGGCCAATATCTCATGCTGCAGAGCAAGGCAAAAGAATGCAATTAGAGGCAAACCTTCAGCTCTGTGCCCAGCATGAGTAGCTGGGGTGGCCAATGGAGTGATGCTTTCCAGCCCCCGCACTGGACTATGGCTGCTGAGCTGTTCTGCAGCTTCTACGTAGCCCTGAGGCTGCAGTAGCCTCTGTGGCTCTAATTATGTCTGCCATGTGTTTATGTACATGAGAGAGGATCTGAGGAGTCATGGTAGCAGAACGTCTGACTGCATTTTACACCCTGTATCCTGGTAGGGAGGGAGCTGATGTGGAATGGTGTGCCTCACCCCTGAGCTCTACTTCATGCAGTGGAATGCCTGCTATGGGATCTTCTGCAGCCAGAAACAAGGGTAGTGACAAGAATACATGTTAACTCTTGCTTCTGTTAGCCCTCCAGAGGCACCAGAACTTTGTGGGGGTGGGAGGGGGTGAGCTAGACCCTTTTCTGTCTCATGCGCTAAGTTCCATTGGTAGATTCTATATTGCTGGTGCTGATGCCTGAGTCAGAAGGACAAGGAGCCTAGCTTGCCTCTCAGATCCCCAGTGGAGTTTACAGTAGTAGCAGTTAGAAAAACCATCTGCCAAACAAACTGGGTCTGAAGTGTCTGAAAGGCAGTAATCACGGAAACCCACGATGCCATTCAGCTAGAGGTCACTTTTCAGAGTTAGAACTTCATTTTCATAGAGAGGTGCCTCATTGTGCCATAAATGGGGCAAATTGTGCAATATCTGCCCCATGAGGTAAAGGTTCTTAACTCTAATTGATGATCAGTTTGTGTCCTGAAGCATGAGGATTAATCTGACAGTCCTTGTAATTTGATGCCCAGTTTTGAACATAAATTGGAGATGGACGAGCGGGACACAATGTACCCTTCTTTGCTCATGAGTTTGGTTTTCTCTGCACAGTTTCTAACCCCAACTGTGCTGCATGAAACAGGAGAACAAATGATGATACTCTAGCAATCGGCAATTCCTGTGGAGGTGTGTACCATCCACGGAGGCCTATTACCAGGGAGTAAGCTCCCCTGCTCATTTTCCTGTCTGCAAGTTTGGCCAATTGAGTGTGAAAAGTTGCTCTGATCTCCCTCGGGGATGTGTAGCTATAGTGACCAGTGTATCGTGCTGACTGCTTTACAATTCATTCTGTGCCACTGGAAACTCTGAGTCAATGGCACTTTTAAAATTTCTGTTTCAGTGATGGGCCAGAAAAGAGCATGACGCCCCAGATGATACAAAAGCATTCTTCCACTGCTGCTCCTTGATATACCATTCGCTGTCAGATAAATGCTATAATAAATCACATTTTCTTTTTGTTACACTTTTGGTGTCAGTGTGCAGCACACTCCATGGATCTGGCTCTATTATTTTATTTCAGTGAAAGACTGTGAATATGCTCCAGTCGGCTTATCTGATTGTTTGTTCTGCTCAGCTAAGCAAACCAAGCAAGTGTGCTTTAACTAAATTATTTGCTGCAACTCCATGCTGGCATCATTCTGGTAGAGGCTCCTCCATCTGTTTGATTTTATTTTTCCCCCCTTTCTTATATTTTGTTCTCACTCATTGATCATTAAAAAAAAATATTTCCAAGCAAAAACAATAAAAAAGTTGCATAAAACTTTTTATGAGCAAGAATCTGGATGCCAAGCCACACTCAAAGCATGGTGTTTCTTGATTTAAGGAGAATATACTATGGCAAGCAGTATCCCTCACCTTGAGGAGCTCTGCACTCAGATTTATTGTATTGAAAGATTACGAGTTCTAAACACACATTCATGTAAAATGTCATTTAATTTCCCTAGTTTTAAAGAACTGGAAATCTGAAGTTACTAAATTTCTGTTTGTAATTAGGAACAAGTGAACAGTTCTCTGACTTCACTCATTTAAAACTCAGCTGCAGGGAGACAAGATTCCTGTGGGTAGATTTATTGGAAAGGAAAACTATATGGTGATATGCCCCTCCTACTGGGAAGAAAAGGAGACCAACTCAAACTCACTACAGGTATTCAAGGACATTCACTGTATTTGGCTTCCCTTGGTCACCGGCTTGCTCTGAAATACTAGAATCTCTGGTTGCTCTTTGTTAAGCCTACCTGGAGATGTTTTCGTAAAGGGGTCTCCATCATATCTAAGATAGTGCCTGTGTGTAAAAAAGAAAACCGAGTAATAGTTTCTTTTCCTGAAAAGCGGAGTTCAGATTTAAGTACTTTTGACAAGTAAGAAAGGATGCTTCTCTTTGATGAGACAGGACATACATCCAATGGGTTCTGAGTTGGGGAAAACTTGTAGGACATTTTTGGCAACATTTTCTGCAATTTTGTTTGTCCTGGTGCCGCACTTCCACAGCAGAGTTTCATGGGTTTTTTCACAGTAGTTTGTAAAAAGCAAGCAACTGCAAGAGCAAAGAATGTGAAGTGATTAAATGTCAGTTTTTATAGTGAAAACAATGTCCAGTAGAGGGCACGTGGGCCTTGTTTCAAAACTGGGCTTCACGACAAAGACCTTTTTTTTTCTGTAAAGTGCCTGTGGATGGGAGGAAAAAATCCCACTTGGAGAAGAAAATGCCATTGTTTTAAAATATTAAGCTCTCGGCTGCAAAGACTCAGAGGAAGCCAGCTAAGAGGAGGACAGCTTCCAGGAGACATAGATGTGAGGATCCGCCTAGGGAAGAAGAGTGAACCCATCCTACAGTTCTCTGCTGGTCCCCAAATGTTGGATCAGATAGCATAGGAGACCTTCCAGGAGATTCATCCACTCTGTATAACTTGTAGCTGGAGGTGGTTGGAGGGGGAGGAAACAGAAGATGTTCTGTGCAGTGGGGTGTGGCAGAAATGTAGATTGCCCTCCTGGGTAGACTTATGTTGCTGCAGATTAAACCCATTAGTTCTTGTCCTACCTTCAGCAGACATGGAAAGCAATTGATCCCCATCCTCTTTATAACAGCCTTTAATATGTTCAAGACTGTTATCAGTGCCCCCTCAGTCTTCTTTTTTGAGGACTACCAGTTTTTTTAATGTGTCCTCATAGGCCAGGTTTTCTAAACCTTTTATAGTTTTTGTTGCTCTCCTCTGGATCTTCTACAATTTGTCCACATCTTCCCTAAAGTGTGGTGCCCAGACTTGGAAACAATACTCCAGGTGAGGCTCACTAGTACCAAGTAGAACAGGACAATTACCTCTTCTGTCTTACATATGACACTTCAGTTCATAAACCCCAGAATATTAGCCTTTTTCATAACTGCATCACATTGTTGACTCATATTCAATCTGTGATCCACTATAAACTCCAGATCCTTTTCAGCAGGACTACTGCCTAGCCAGTTATTCCCCATTTTCTAGCTGTGCATTTGATTTTTCCTTCCTAAGTGAAGTACTTTGCACTTGTCTTTAGTGAATTTCATTTTATTGATTTCAGACCAATTATTCCAATTTGTCAAGGTTGTTTTGAATTCTAGTCCTGTCCTCCAGAGTGGGCTTGACACCCCTCCCACTTTGCCGTCATTTGCAAATTTTATAAGCATTCTCTCCGCCCTAAACGATGCCGTGAAACACTAAGTAGAAAATGTGACAAGCTCTTTATGACTCATGTTAATATAATTGTAGTGGGTGATAGGACAGCTCCTTATATAATCTAAGTTGAATTAGTAACTTGGGAAAAAATGATTTTCAGGCCAATTTACTCTGTAAGTAATAAATATTGTTTGACACCTACAATTCATTTTTGTTTCAAGATAAAAGTATGGTCGTCTGTGTGGAATAAGTTTCCTTTCTGATTGTACAATACTCCTGGGCCCTGGTTCTCCAGTCAGGTAAATCCTATTGAAGTCTGTGGGTATTAGTTGTATTTATAATGGAAGAACAAAGCACTGGGTGTCAACTTTTCAATGCGTTAATTAAACATTAGAGCCTATTTAGGTCACAAACTCAAATATTTGCCCATTTTCTAAGGAAACATCATCTTTACCCGTAAACATGAGATCAACATTTAAACTGAGAAGAAGATTGAGAAGTGACTAGATAAAGAGGTATATAAATGCCTTCTTGGGGAGAAAATAAGGAGTACTAAAGGACTCTTCCATCCAAAAGAGAAAGGCTTTGTCATGATATCTGGAGCATCCACGACCGTGGGCAGGCTGTCAGAAACAGGGCATGAACCCCAAACGCATTGTGTGTTCTATACTTATGTTTGCCAATGAAGTAACAAGTCTGAAATCCTCAGGCAGTATAACAGCCTTAATAGGGAGCCAGAGACAGCCTTGTTGGACACTCCGATCTATCTTGCCTCCCAGGCAGGCCTCCCTCTGTGATAGATAGTCTCTTACACGAAAAAAAATCACAATATTCAAGTTACTTCCAGTCCCAAGGGACCAGCCACTTTTACCCCAGGTCAATTGCACCTTAGATCTCTCACAACACTTGTAGCCAATCCTGTAAAAAAAACTATCTAAAGGTTTATTGACTAAGAAAAAGAAATGAGTTATTTATAAGATTAAAGTGGATAAACATATACACAAATGAATTTCAGTGGTAGATTTCAAAAGATAATAGAAACTTCTATAATATATAAACTCTGTGTCCTTTAGGGCTAACCCAAGCTAAACAGCTGAGGATCCTTTGCTTATGCTTAGAAATCTTTGCCCCACAGAGTTCAAGCAGGATGTGACTAGCTATTTCTCCCTAGCAGGCATTTTTATTCCCTTCCCCAGCATTCGTGCTGTGGTGGGTTGAGGGCTTATGCACATACCCTCTTCATGGGTATGGGTGAAGCAATCAACAAAGTCTTTTGTCCACAATGTCTTGTCTGATGTCTGTAGACCTTCTTTTGTTGGGGCGGAGATAACACCTTTTGTGGTAAACTAGCATTTCATACTTGGTCATGCTTCTCCTTTGGCTATGCAGGATTTACAAACAAAAGGAAGTATTTCTTCACACAATGCTTAGTCAACCTGTGGAACTGTTTGCCAGTGGATGTTGTGAAGGCCAAGACTATAACAAGGTTCAAAAAAGAACTAGATAAGTTCATGGAGGATAGGTCCATCAATGGCTATTAGCCAGGATGGGCAGGGATGTGTCCCTAGCCTCTGTTTCCCAGAAGCTGGGAATGGGCGACAGGGGATGGATCACTTGATGATTACCTGTTCTGTTCATTCCCTCTGAAGCATCTGGTATTTGCCACTGTCAGAAGAGAGGATACTGGGTAGACGGACCATTATTCTGACCCATATGGCTGTTCTTATGTTCTTAGGTACAGTCTTAAGCAAACATTTGTATAGTCACAGAGCAAACATTTAATCATTACCTTATAACATGGGATACAGATATTATAAGTAGGATTAACACTTCCAGCATCCTATGAGCATTCCATAAAGTCTAAACACTAAAGACATCTTATAACTCTAACATCCTGTTTTAACAATACTAACACATGGGTGAGCCAGATTGGTTTCCAGCTATGCATTTGTCGGTATTCAGTGAGGCCTGAGGGCTTTCCAAAAGCTGGCATTGAGTCTGCCAATGTCACAGGCATCACAAGAACCAATAGCTGGAAATTGAAGCCAGCCAAATTCACATTAGAAATAAGGCACTTTTTTTTTATTATTATTATTAACAGAGAGGGTGATTTACTATTGAAACAAACCAGAAAAGGAAGTGATGGATTCTCCATCTTGTGTGGTCTTGAAGTGAAGACTGGATGTCATTCTGAAAGGTATTTTTTAGCCAAAGACAAATTACTGGGCTCAGTGCAGTGGTAACTGGATGAAATTCTGTGGTCTATATTATACAGGAGGCCAGAATAGATTACCTAATGGTCCCTTCTGACCTTAACAAATGTATGAATTATATGCCACCAATTGACCAGTTCACCCAGTAGCATACTTTGCTTTTTACAACTGTTTAAGAAAATCATTAACGGTCTCCTTTTATTTCTGTGTCCGTTACAGCTCCTCCAGATTTACCATGTCTATAGATGATGGTGTCAACTGCGCAGAGACAAAACTGAGCTTCTGAGAAAGTAAAATAATTTGATATATGATATAATAAATATAGAAGAGAACATAAATATAAAATGGATAAAATTTACTAGGTAAGTATAAGGTTTCAACTTTTATTCTTCCTCATTATATCATTACAATTCTATCCAGCTGTTCATTCTTTTAAAGTTGGTTAAAGTGCTGCATGTAAAGATTTATGGACCGGATTCCTTACAAATATGGTACATAATTATCTATGAGCTATATTCAGAATATGGCAAAACTGAATCACTGTCACTCATGCCTTGGAACTAAAAGGTCATATTTATGTTTGCTTGAGTTTACAGCATCATGAACAGATTTTGTAAAAACACAGTACAAAAATATTTAGTGAAATTCACAGAGCATTGCGAAACCAAATGTCTCTGATCAGCAGTCTCTCTCTCTCGGACACACATATTTATATATTTTTCCCCCGTGAGCTTTATTTTTTGTAACTTCCTGCATAATTTGGGTGACACATAAGGACTCATCCAAATTATTCCTTCCAGGTAAAGTCAAGTTATTGGAATGTGCCTTTGCTCCCAGTGGCAGTAGATTTACTTAGATGGAAGCTCTTTGGGTCAAGGACCATCTTTTTGTCCTGCGATTGTACAGTGTTCAGCACAGTGGGGCCCTGGTCCATGACTGGGGCTCCTAGGCACTATTGCATTACAAATTTATTATTAATTAGTATTATTAGTTATTTACTTATTTACACCATTCAGTGCTCACAGATGCTGACATATGCCACAAGGTGCTGCTCGGTATATAAAAACATATTGTAAACCTTCATGTTCCACTAACGGGAATCTGTATAGCCCTGTGGACATGACCCAAATCCCAGTGAAGCCCATGGGACTCTTGTTTGACTTCAGTGGGTTTTGGATCGGCTCTGTAAAAGCAGTGTGGAGTAGTCTATGTAATTTTAATTAAGCACTCAAGGAGATTTTGGTACAATACCTCTCTGTATACCTCTTAGGCCTGGCAAACTACTTAGCAGCATAGGAAAATAGTAACCATGGGTGGGTAATTTTTATTTGTAGTAGAATTTTACAAATAAATTCCATTTTACTCTACCTAAAATATCACAGAAAGCAGAATAGTTAATGAACAGTCACATAATCGTGAAGGAGGTAAAGAATCGTCTGTTATCATTTTGCAATTTAATAAGAGTATTCTCTTCAGGTTTTTCCTCCAAAAGCTTGTGTGATGGGGCAAGGCCAGATGGCTACAGTAAAGTGCTGAGGAACAGGTATGTTAGCCCCAGGCTAAACAAATCCCTAGCACCGTGGTAACCAAATGGCAGTTGCTCCAGGTTAATCAAGGCACCTGGGGCCAATTAAGATCTTTCTAGAAGGCAGTGGAGAGAGCTACACTGATTAGAACACCTGCAGCCAATCAAGGCAGGTTAATCAAGGCACCTGAGGCCACTTAAGATCTTTCTAGAAGGCAGTGGAGATAGCTACACTGATTAGAACACCTGCAGCCAATCAAGGCAGGCTAATCAGGGCACCTGGTTTAAAAAGGGAGCTCACTCCAGTCAGGGAGGGAGGAACCAGAGGAGAGAAGTGCGTGTGAGGAGCTGGGAGCAAGAGGCACAAGGAGCTGAGACTGAGAGGGTGTGCTGCTGGAGGATTGAGGAATTATCATACAATCAAGCATTATCAGACACCAGGAGGAAGGACCTGTGGTGAGGATAAAGAAGGTGTTTGGAGGAGGCCATGGGGAAGTAGCCCAGGGAGTTGTAGCTGTCATGCAGCTGTTATAAGAGGCACTATAGACAGCTGCAATCCACAGGGCCCTGGGCTGGAACCCGGAGTAGAGGGTGGGCCCGGGTTCCCCCCAAACCTCCCAACTCCTGATCAGACACAGGAGGAGTTGACCCAGACTGTGGGTTCCACCAGAGGGGAAGATCTCTGAGGTGAGCAAATCTGCCAAGAAGCGCAGGACCCACCAAGGTAGAAGAGGAACTTTGTCACACTTGCTTCACCATTCTCCCCATTGAGGTCTCAGTGGCATTCAGGTCCTGAGATCAGTTTGCTATATTTTAAGGAAATGGAAACATTTCCTTGTTCTTGATCAAAACAGATTTGTGCTATTAGCAATTATGGTTAATACATTTCAGGCACCAAAATTGTGCATGTGGTTAAAAAAAAAAAAAGAGGAAATTTTGCAAAATTTCCTGGCTGAGTATAATTTTTCACGTTACTTCAGGAGCAGCCACACTGGCAAGAAGCAAAAACTTATTTCAAGCCCTTTATCTTGGAAGGGAGGAATTGTGATTTAAGGGTTATAGCATGAGACTGAGAGTCAGGCAATCTGTGCATTTTACCAGGACAGACACTGTCCTGTTCTGTGACGTGAGGCAAGTCTTTTAGGATGAAACTTACCTCTGTGCTGAGAGCAGCATGGGGCTTTGCACCACTTAAATCCTACTTAAGCGATTCATAGGCCTTGTACTGGCTGTCTACCCAGGAGTACATTTCACCCTTAACCTCAATGTCCTTCAGTTTCCCCCTCTATGCTAATACTTACTATCTCACAGGGGTGTTCTGAAGCTTATGTAATTAATGGGTGGAATTCTCAGTGTTGCACATTGGTATCATTCCACTAGAGTGAATAGAAATATGCTGATTTACACCAGCTGAGGATCTGGCCCATTGTTTGTAAAGCATTGTATTGGCTTCAGAGGAACAACACGGTTGGCCAGATTTGCAAATAGACCCAGCACACAAGTTCATTTTAAATGGGAGCTCACCTCTTTTGAAAATGGGATCTGTGTAAGTACAAGGTATTATGATGATGATTTTTATTATTTTGTTTTATCTGTAAGGACCCACTAGCTCTGAACGATTGCTCCACATGTCTGCATGCAAAAGATGGTGTGATTACTTAATATTTACAACAGCAGAGGAATTCATTACGCGATTATAGTGCAAGACATAATGAGCTAAATGATAGAATGATTCCGATATTGAAAAGGTTGGGACATAGTCTGGGCAATAAGGCAGGGCTCCTGAACATAATTATCAATTGGGTTGATTGTCTCTACTGAGTAATGGTTTATTGGCCAGCTTCTTAAACCCATTCAGCAGGCGCCCTAGAAAATACATCTTTAATCCGGGCTTTTCGTCTCCTCCTCTAACGACAGCCTGAGGAAAACTCCCAGTTGGTTGTCAGTTTTGGGGCTTTCAGTAAAAATGTTCTGAGTGAGAAGGCTTTATAGAAGATAGATGGCTCTTATTACAGATCTTTGCGTTACAAACAGAGAGTAGCCAGTCACATGACAGGGGGGTCTTGCTCTCGCTTTCTCCTTCCAGGCAGGGGTTCTGCATACTGAGGTAGGCTGTCAGACACTTTCCGTATTCACAAGCATGGAAAAGTTAGACAGAACATGCGTTTCCCCTTTGGGGTACTTGTGATAAAATCTAACCCAGTGTTTCCCGGTGCTTCAGTCAGGAGCATGCAATAATAGCTGGTCCCTAGGGAGCTAAAGATAAAATGAAGTAAAGAACAGTTTTTTTAAAAAAGCCACATTCATCCAGCCTGTGTTTGATCAATTCTCAGCAGTAACTTAACATGGAAGAACAGTTGTTACCTATGCTTCAGCCTTCCCATTGAACAGAGTGACATTTTAATCATGTGCTGTATCACTGAGTTACTGTATTTTATCCCAATTTCACAAAAAGGGTTTTACCGGGAAGTTAAAGTGGAGCACCATTCAGCACATATCACTTTTATGCAGCTGCATTACTTATTAAACAATTAATCATCCCTTACAGAGTTCATTTTTTCCCACTTTTTTGCTTTTTTTTTGTACTCGATATTCAATTAAAATTAGAGATAAATTTCAGGGTTGGTGCCAATGCTCTGGGGTTTGGCTAATGACTGAAACTTTGCGGTATGAAATGTCATTGATGACTTCAGAATCAATACGTCACTTAGATGATGTTGCTTTCTAGATCTTAATCTAGTCAGGCGGCAAGTCTCTCTCTCTGCTGATAATGATTAACATAGCTTTGGCTCCAGGGGAAACTATATCTGACCACCACCTGTGGCTCATGCACTGATCTGCAGCAGTTAAAATCTCTCTGTCATTAAGGGACAGGGTTGGGTGGGAGAATAATGGGAAAGGTTAAATTAAGATTTAAACCTATTTGCCTTCCACAGCAAGGACAAAGAATTCACAGTGATTTATGAAGCAAATACAGAATAGACTGGAGACAGCTGGCTTCCTTTCTGAGTTACTGTGTGATACACCCCATGAGTTACTGCAAGTTGTCACAGTTAGATTCCACACTGGAATTCAAGACAATGAAATCACGTAAAGCATCTTGGTTTAATCACCAACATTTCTGTTTTGACTCCTGGACCCCTAAAACATTTTGGGATTTTACTTGGAATTAGAAATGGACCTAAACCAAATCTGAACACCCACAAACTTTGGGAAAGTTCAAGTCTAGATTTAAGCTTTACAGCTTGGGCTCATCTTTAATTGGGAAAATTTCTACACATCAGAGGGGATCCAGTTTTCTCCTTCCTCCCAAAACTTCAGGCAACCTGCAGTACAATACAAGTCTTCTCCTGGATGTAATTTACCCTGTAGGTTTCTGGGCTAATGTGGCTTGCAAGTCCACTGACTTGCCAGATCTCCCATTTATTAGGCTGCCTTCTTACAAAGTTGGTCAAACCTCCTGTGTTTTTTAAATATTGTTTTTAAGTGGAACTCCAGTAGACTGGTCTGGATCTGTAATGCTAGCAGGATGCAGGGAATTGTAAGATAGATTGGCTAGCCATACTCTTTCTAGACCCAAGCAGAGGTGAAAGTAAGCCGGTATGGCCCGGTACAGAGTACCGGTAAAAAAGGGTGCAGAGTGTACCGGCCAATAAGTTGAGCTTTCAGTACTGGCTTACTTTCACCTCTTTTGGCTGCATAACAAAAAGTTAAAACTCAAAGCTAATAAAAGCTGGGAAAGGGAAAACTCACTGTCATGTTTGTTTGTTGTTTCTCTCCTTTTTCTCCTCCAGCCAGAAAAGAACTGCCCCGGCTTTGGTCACCCCCCCCCCCCCCCCCAACAACCGTGAGTGAAATTAACAAGGATGCCAGAAATAGCCCCAAATCCCGCGGTTCAGACGGAGGCGGAGTGAACAGCTAAGTTTAAACTGTTCTTATGCAGGCAGCAGGCTACCTGGGGAGGCTTCTCCCTCAGCCAGTCCCCCTGCTACAAGCTAGAGGGGAGCCCCCACAGCCCCTGCTGAGTGCGGGGGTTGAGGGAACGTGGAGCCTAGCTGCGTTGGGCAGCCTGGCTGGAAGAGGAGGAGGAAGGACAAGGAGAAAAATGTGACAGTGAGTTTTCAGTTTTTCAGGCTTATTCCAATAGTAAAGTTTTATTACAGACAATACTGGTAGTAGTAATAGTAGCTTTATTTTCTATATCTAAGTCATGCAATGGGAGGGATCCATGAAGTATGTAGGAGAGGTGGGTTGCTTGTGTTTGGACTGTACGGGTAAGAAAAGTAACTTACTTCCACCCTTGGCCCCACCCCTTCTGTCTGAGGCCCCGCCCCTTTCAGGGAGGGTGGGGGAGTCAGAGTGGGACCCGTACCGGTAAGAGCTGTATTTTACTTTCACCCCTGGACCCAAGCAGAACATGAATGTTAGCAGTGGTAACCTGCAGTATTTTTTCCTCCTCAACGCTAGCTTTGTTTTTTAATCAACTCTCAATCCTGGTTGCTTCTGCTGAATTAATGCTCTAGGCACTGGCTGCTCCTTTGTGTTAGCGACACACAACCAAAGGACGTTTCACTTCCTGTCCATCAGTGCCTGCCTGTTCTGTATCCTCATCTTGTGCTCCCTTGTTTATGTATGGCTTTCTTCCTGGCTCTCATAGTGTCAACTTCACACCATCTTCCTTCTAATACAGCTCAGCAGTAACCAAAGTAGCTGCCTTTGTAATAGCTGAAGCGGCTATAAATGCTTCATGCCCCTATGGGGTCTTAATGGCTGTAAGCTATTTACAGTCCATTATAATGAAATAACTAAAAACAGGATAGGGAGTAATCTCTAAACAGTGCTCTCTTTTCTCCTTTTCTGCTTTCATTGGGAGGATTGATCAGAGGGAGGCTAATATGCCTTGTAAGTTCTAGTCCATGCATATGTGATATCAGACATAATACATGTGCCAGCCATTGTTAAAGCTGGACAAACATGCTGGAGAAAACCACAACTGGGCTGAATGTCCGCTCAAAATTCAAACCCAGTAAATTCTTTGGGGGTTCAAAAAAGTTTGGTAAAACTTAAAAGATTTGTTGTTTTTAAATGTCACGTCTCTGTACGTCCTCATTTTGACCAGAAGAGGAAGTGGAAGTACCATCATAAAAGATACCATTCCTGCAATTCTTTCAAGGTGGTTTACACTGAAAGGTACTTGTGAATCTCACTGGGGAGCTTTTTTCCATGAGATTTGAGACCAAACAGACTCAGGGCTTGTCTATATTTACAGACCTGAAGCTGCGCCGCTGTAGTACTTAGTGAAGATGCTACCTACGCCGATGGGAGAGCTTCTCCCACTGGTGTAGGTACTTCACCTCCTCAAGAGGCAGAAGCTGTGTTAATAGGAGAAGCCCTCCCATCAACATAGCACTGTCTACACTGGGAGTTAGGTCAGTATAGCTGCATAGCTCAGGGGTGTGGATTTTCCACATGCCGGAGTGATATAGTTATACTGACATAAGTTTGTATTATCAACCAGGCCTCAGTGAAGCTTTGAAGATAAATGTCTCAAATGTAGGTAATTTATCTCTTATCTGAGCCTCCAAATCTTTAATGACCGTCTACTTCATGGTCTAAATAATACATAGCTTCAAAGTATAGGGCCTTATTTTTAAAGGATCTTCTGTCCAGCCACTAATTTTGGATCTGCAATTTTGTGTCCAGCAACAAGTTGTGGATGGCAAAACGTGGGTAAGATTAGGGCAACAAGAGTGCTTCACATCTGATTTGTGGGCCTAGACTGAGACTGTCAAAGAAGACTAAAGAGACAAGGTGGGTGAGGTAATATCTCTTATTGAACCAATTTCTGTTGGTAAGAGAGACAAGCTTTCAAGCTTACACAGAGTTGTTCTTCAGACCTCTCTAATATCCTGGGACCAACACGGCTACAGCAATGCTGCCTAAAAGAAGACTAAAGGAGTCAGGTGCTGTGGTGATTTGGAGAATCTATCTGTACAACTCATGAATTCTGATTGATGTTCTGAAGTTGTTCTTATGAAAATTGTTGTATCATGGAATGCCTCTATGTCTATATGTATCCACCATTGCTGACAAGCCTGTAATCATGGCTCTTCCAGACAAGATACAATGGAGAGTAGTTACTCTTAATGACTGTACTCTGGCTAGTCAACAGGTGTGCTAAGGAGGTTGGCTGGAGCTCGGAAGGAACCAGGTGTTGAGGGTAGGATATGTAACTTGTGAGAAGCAGAGAGCCACCCAGGAAGCTTTGGACAGGAGGAGAGGAGAGGTATATGATTTTGTGGGCAATGAGGCGGTGTTTTAGCTGTGGGTTCAACCAAGGTCAAAGCAATTGATGCAGAGAGAGAGAGAGACTCCATGCCTGAGACGTCAAGCCATGCATTGCAACAGAAGGATCCTGGATGATCCCAGAGAACTCTGACTGCAGCCCAAAGAATACTCTAGAGTAGTGAGGAAGTGAAGGAAAGGAAATGTGTGTAGGTTTTTTTAAGTATAAATCTATGAATTTCTCATGTGATTAAAGGGTAATGGTGCTAGGATCCTGTGCAAAGTGTCTGTGCTTTGTACATGTTCTAGCAATGATTTGCCCTTTAAGAATTAACCTGTGGCCATGGAACACCCACACAACTGAAGTTCTAGGAGAGGATGCATTTAAGCTATGGAGGAGTCTGTAGGGCCAGCACTAGTCCCAGGATCTAAAGCCTGGTCTACACTACGCGTTTAAACCGGTTTTAGGAGCGTAAAACCGATTTAACGCCACAACCGTCCACACTAGGAGGCACCATATATCGATTTTAATGGCTCTTTAAACCGGTTTCTGTACTCCTCCCTAACAAGAGGAGTAACGCTAGTATCGGTATTAAAATATCGGATTAGGGTTAGTGTGGACGCTGATCGACGGCATTGGCCTCCGGGAGCTATCCCACAGTGCACCAGTGACCGCTCTGGACAGCATTCTGAACTCGGATGCACTGGCCAGGTAGACAGGAAAAGCCCCGCGAACTTTTGAAATTCATTTCCTGCTTCCCCAGCGTGGAGATCTCATCTCATCAGCACAGGTGACCACGCACAGCTCATCAGCACAGTTAACAATGCAGTCTCCTGAGAATCGTAAAAGAGCCCCAGCATGGACTGCACGGGAGGTACTGGATCTGATCGCTATCTGGGGAGAGGATTCAGTGCTAACAGAACTGCGTTCCAAAAGACGAAATGAAAAAGTATTTGAAAGAATTTCTAAGGCTATGACGGATAAAGGCCACAGCCGGGACTCAGTGCAGTGCAGAGTGAAAGTTAAGGAGCTCAGACAAGGCTACCAGAAAACCAAAGAAGCAAACGGAAGGTCCGGGGCAGGTCGAAAAACATGCCGCTTCTATGCTGAGCTGCATGCAATTTTAGGGGGCTGCGCCACAAGTACCCCACCCCTGGGGGTTGTAATCTCTGCCATGGCTGAGGATTATGCAGACGGGGAAGATGAAGATAAAGAAGAGGAGGAAGACATAGCAGAGAGCACACAGCACTCCGTGAGCCCCAGCAGCCAGGAGCTTTTTATCACCCTGACGGAATTACCGTCCTCCCAGCCCTCACAAGCCACTATCCCAGACAATGACGCCATGGAAGGGAGCTCTGGTGAGTGTACCTTTGCAAATAGCAAACATTGTTTTTTAAGCAAGCCTTTTTTAATGATTGATTTGCCCTGAGGACTTGGGATGCATTCGCAGACAGTATAGTTACTTAGAAAAGTTTGTTAACATGTCCGGGGATTGAGAGGAAATCCTCCAGGGACATCTCGATGAAGCGCTCCTGTAGGTACTCCAGAAGCCTTTGCAGAAGGTTTCTGGGCAAGGCAGCCTTGTTCCACCCACCGTGGTAGGACACTTTACCACGCCATGCATGTAGCAAGTAATCAGGTATCATTGCGTGGCAAAGCATAGCAGCGTATGGTCCCGGTGACTGCTGGCATTCAAGAAGCATCCGTTCTTTATCTTGTTCTGTTATCCTCAGCAAAGTGATATTGTTCAGGATAACCTGGTTAAAAATCAGGAATTTAAGTAAGGGGGGTGGCCATTTTTCTACTGGGTTCGTGGACTGCATCAGCTTAAAAAAAAAACTTTCCTGCACGTAGCGAAGCGGGGGGAGGGGAGGAGTGAAATGCCGATGATCTTTTCTGTGTTTGGTCACCGGCGATCTTCCCCAAGGTACCAGACACGCAGTGGGTAGGGGGGGGGGAAGGTTGTTGATTAGCAGGGAGCTAGCGTGGTATTAGCCATGCGTTGGGGGGGAGGGGTACATCACTACAGAAGCAGAAAGACAGTGGCTTACCATGGCCGCATGCAAGCTGAATTCTGATGCCTGGACCTGTGTCTGTGAGATCTGTAACTCCAGAGCTGCAGGCACTCACTATTAAGATTAAAAATGCGACCTTGTAGGGAAATCACATGTGCTAGGTGAATACTTCTTTTCACTGTGAAAGAGTATAATCATTGTTCTGTAAAATGTATCTTTCTAAATATTTATCTCCCTCATGCAGCTGCAAATTTTTCAACCATCCCTCCTCCATCCCAAAGGCTAGCACAGATAAGGCGGAGGAAAAAGAAGACGCGAGATGAGATGTTCTCGGATATTATGGAAGTTACACGCAATGAAAGAGCTCATCTGAATGAGTGGAAGGACGTGGTTTCAAATTACAGGAAAGAGGCCAGTGAACGTGAGGACAGGAGGGATGAACGTGAGGACAGGAGGGACAACTGAGATGAGAGGTGGCGGCAGGAAGACCGGCAGGAAAATCAGCGGTGGCGGCAGGAAGATCAGCGGTGGCGGGATGCAACTCTGGGGCTGCTGCGTGATCAAACTGACATGCTCCGGCGTCTTGTGGAGCTTCAGGAAAGGCAGCATGATCACAGAGTGCCGCTGCAGCCCCTGTATAACCACCCTCAACCCTCACCTTGTTCCACATCCTCCTCACCCAGACGTGTAAGAACGCGTGGGGGGAGGCTCCGTGCACCCGCCCACTCCACCCCCGTGGACAGCCCAACCAGAAGGCTGTCGTTACTGTGAATTTTTTTTTAATGGCCTTCTCCATCCCTCCTATCCTCCTCCCAAACCACACCCTTACTTCTCTCCCTCTTTTTATAAGGAATCAATAAAGAATTCATGCTTTTTAAATGAGAGTGACTTTATTTGCATAAGTAAGCTGTACTCGAAGGGGGTGGGGGAGTTGCTTACAGGGACTGAGTCAATCAAGGGGGTTGGGTGTTCATCAACAAACACAGCAGTCACACTGTACCCTGGCCATTGATGAAGCTCGTTTTCAAAGCTTCTCTGATGCGCACCGCTTCCTGGTGTGCTCTTCTAATCTCCCTGGTGTCTGGCTGCGCGTAATCAGCGGCCAGGTGATTTGCCTCAGCCTCCCACCCCGCCATAAAGGTCTCCCCCTTACTCTCACAGAGATTGTGGAGAATACAGCAAGCAGTAATAACATAGGGGACATTGGTTTGGCTGAGGTCTGAGCGAGTGAGTAATGTCCGCCAGCGCGCCTTTAAACGGCCAAATGCACATTCCACCACCATTCTGCACTTGCTCAGCCTGTAATCGAACAGATCCTGACCACTGTCCAGGCTGCCTGTGTATGGCTTCATGAGCCATGGCATCAAGGGGTAGGCTGGGTCCCCCAGGATAACGACAGGCATTTCAACATCCCCAACTGTTATTTTCTGGTCTGGGAAGTAATTCCCTTGCTGCAGCCGTTTAAACAGAGTAGTGCTTCTGAAGACGCGAGCGTCATGAACCCTCCCTGGCCATCCCACGTGGATGTTTGTGAAACGTCCCTTGTGATCTACCAGTGCTTGCAGCACCATTGAAAAGTACCCCTTGCGGTTTACGTACTGGGTGCCCTGGCGCTGCGGTGCCAAGATAGGGATATGGGTTCCATCTATCGCCCCCCCACAGTTAGGGAATCCCATTGCAGCAAAGCCATCCACTATGGCCTGCACGTTTCCCAGAGTCACAACCTTTCGTAGCAGCAGCTTAGTGATTGCTTTGGCTACTTGCATCACAGCAGCCCCCACAGTAGATTTTCCAACTCCAAATTGATTCCCGACTGACCGGTAGCTGTCTGGCGTTGCAAGCTTCCACAGGGCTATCGCCACTCGCTTCTCTACTGTGAGGGCTGCTCTCATCTTGGTATTACGGCGTTTCAGGGCAGGGGCAAGCAAGTCACAAAGTTCCATGAAAGTGCCCTTACGCATGCGAAAGTTTCGCAGCCACTGGGAATCGTCCCACACCTGCAACACAATGCGGTCCCACCAGTCAGTGCTTGTTTCCCAGGCCCAAAATCGGCGTTCAATGGATAGAATCTGCCCCATTACCATCAGGATCTCCAAAGCGCAGGGGCCCGCCGTTTGAGAGAATTCTGTGTCTACGTCCTCATCACTGTCATCGCCGCGCTGCCGTATCCGCCTCCTCCTCGCCTCGGATTGAAGGTCCTGGTTCACCATAGACTGCACTAGAGTGCGCGAGGTGTTTAAAACATTCACGATTGCGGTATGGAGCTGAGCAGGGTCCATGCTTGCTGTGCTATGGCGTCTGCACAGTTCACCAAGCAAAAAAAGGCGCGAAACGGTTGTCTGCTGCTCAGGGAGGGAGGGGTGAGGCTGTACCCAGAACCACCCGCGACAATGATTTTTGCCCCATCAGGCACTGGGATCTCAACCCGGAAATGCCAAGGGGCGGGGGAGGCTGCGGGAACTATGGGATAGCTACGGGATAGCTACCCACAGTGCAATGCTCCAGAAATCGACGCTAGCCTCGGACCATGGACGCACACCACCGATGTAATGTGTTTAGTGTGGCCGCGCGCACTCGATTTTATAAAATCTGTTTTACAAAACCGGTTTATGCAAATTCGGAATAGTCCCGTAGTGTAGACGTACCCTAAGCAGTTGAACTGTGAGGTGTCAGCTCCCAGGAGGAGTGTTAGAGGATCTAACCCTGAGAATCTGCATAGGATCCCAAACAAGAAGCAGTACCTGGACATGGTTCAGACACAAGGGGCTTAAAGCACCTGTGGCCCAGTGAGGTGGAGTCCTTCACAGCAGGCTGAGTGGCCAAGAGGGGCACTCAACAAGATCTGTGAGAGGTGCCCAACTCTCATTGACTTGGGTGCCTGACTCCCTTAGGGTCTATTGAAAACCCCAGCCCCGATATGGTCTAATGTTTGTCATTTCCAGATCTATTCAGAAAATGATCCTCCCCCATGGAAAATTTCTACAACAACAACAAAACATTTTGTTTTCATGAATCTTTTCACCAGAAAATTTTGAGTTTTCATTGAAGAAATGAAAACCAAACATTTTTGGTACTGAAAACTCAATTTTTCAGCCAAAAATAATTTTAAATAATTTTGGTGGGGGTGTTTAGTTCTCTGAAAGTAGACACTTTACATTAATATTTTAGGTTATTCTACAAACTACAACCATAGTTTCTATCCCAAAAGTCTTGATGGAAAATTTTCAGCCAACCCTAGCTATTTGCCCCATCAGTGAGCATGCAAAACTGCAGGCACAAAATTGGAGACCATTTAAAAAAAAGCCCCATGATATGTCATAGCGGATGACATAGTGGGATGGAAGATTAGGAGACAGGCATTTCAAAAGAAGTGGATCACATACAACAATGGAAACCCATTTCAATCAAACACTTTTACTGTAGTTGAAATGAATAGCTACTTACTCAGGGAAAAGAATGGTGCATTATTTATTCTCCAACATGGTGCCACTGCCTCTGCAATGAAAACCTCCAATCAAAATTGACAGGGGAGCAGGACCTGTGGGATGGGCTCAACCAGAAGAGCATCATATTCATTACAAAGGCAGACAGTAAGATACCACCTTCCCAGTGAGAAAAGCTGCTGAGAATCCCCTGCCTTTATTAATGGGGCCCATGAGTCAATCTGCAGCGGTGATGTATCATACTCATTTAGGGAAATGATGTGCTTGGAAAATGCATTATTTTAAAAAGCAAGAGAGTGGATTAAAACAAGTATGTGCCATAAGGAAGCTCAGATCTCTCATGATATAAGCTGATTTTCGGGTGTTCCCCATTTGCATGGCTGTTTAAGCAAGCACTTTAAATGGAAATGCACTTGACATTTCTGCAACTAGCTGTAATCAAACAGCATTAGACTTCAGCTGATCTCACAGAAGATGATTAAACAAATTTCTTGTTCATTCCTAATTCTTTTTAATGGGATTATGGAGGAAGAAGACATGTTGATGAAAATGATCCCCAGATAGAAAATGGTGTCTTAAAATGAGCTTGGAGGGAAATATATATAAAATTGGCTTGTGTCTCTTTGAACAGCACCAAGCACACTGTCAGCACTCAATAAATTACCATAACAGTGTGTGGCTAAATCCCAGCACTTTCCACTGAAAAAGTGCCTGCCTGTCATAGGTGTGTGCTGTCTCCTGCAGTTTTCACATGTTGCACAGTAACTGGATTCTTGCATATCTAATCTAATCTATCTATCTGCAAGAATCCAGTTACTGTGCAAAATGAAAAAACTGTAGAAGAGCATGCACAGGCAGGCACTTTTTCAGTGTAAAATGCTGGGATTTAGCCACACATTCTTATGGGAATTTACTGAGCGCTGACAGTGTGCTTGCTGCTGTTCAAAGAGACGCACTCCAATTTTTAAAAGAGCTTCACCCCAGCTTTTCATACATGCTAAGGCCAGATGGGACCATTATGATCACCTACTCTGCCCTCCTGCATATTATCTGGAACTTCCCTCAAAATAATTCCTAGAGCATATCTTTGTAGAAAAACACCCAGTCTTGAGTTTTCATGTTAGTAGATACAATTTTTCACTCACAATTAATTGTACAGGCAATCACAGCTCACAGCATATAGACCACAGTACATCGGATTGCACAAAACTGTCTGTCTTCAGGTTTTATACTACCGCACATCCTCATGATATCTGAGTGCCTTCCACATGAACTCCACCAGCACTAGTAAAATCCCTAGTGGGCTTGATGAAGTTTCTGGATTGTCTTCTCGAATGAGTAAAAATCTTTGCTTGGGTAGGGTGATTTTTTGTGTCAGTTTTTTTTGGCTATGCTGGAGAGGCTTTGTTAAAGAGGAAAGTTTGAAGTTCTTTCTAAAGACGGTCAGACTCTGGATTCACCTAATCTCTTATGGGAATTCTTTCCACAGCCAGATCCCTTCAGCTGACTACACTCTGTCCACAGCTGTCAAGAGCTATACCCTGGGCTTTGTGATCTGCATATGCCCAGAACAGTGCAGATACCTTGGCATCTCATGGATTGAAATTCAATCTTCAGTGTAGCCAGGCCTTGATCCATAAATTGCTTTAAAGATTAGGCCCAAGGCCTTACACTGGCAACTGATGAGGATGGGGAGCCACTGAAGGGATTGGAGTGATTGGGTTAGATGTGCTAACAACAGCCTAAGCCAGGCAGAAAGCATTAGCTGCATTTTATAACACCTATCACCCTGGTACATGAGCTCTGGATGAAACTAAGAGGCACAAAAGCTAGAATAAAAACTGTTTTCTTCTCTGGTTCCATTGGGGCTTCAATTTTTTATTTAAGAGCATTATTTCAGGGGAAGGCTTTATTGAAAACGTGTGTGTTGCCTCTTCATTGGACTTGGCCTCCTCCTGATCCCTGCTGATGCAGAGCTTCCCACTTGGGTCTACTGCCAAAACTCTTCTGCCCCCAGAACCTGGTTTGTTCAGCTGCACTGTCCCTATGGAACATAGCTAGCTTGGGAAGTAATAGTGGTCTCTAAGGTAACCTATTAAACACCTTCTTGAACACCAACATTTTGAAATCTGCTGTGAAGCAAATGAGGAGCCAGTCCAGTTTGCAAAGCCTAGGGGTGACACAGCCACCACCGTTTAAGTAGCTTTGTTGCTGTGCATAATGCAAGTCAAGGAATTCAGAGATAAGGCTGAAATCACCCTCCTCCCCGGATATTGGTCAAATCCTCTCGGTTCAAAGACCACCTCCAATAACTGGTCTGGATGATTCTGGGGTAGTCTGGAATTCCAACCCCAATTGTGAATTTCCTGGATTCCAACAGTTGCCTCTGTTTTATAATAACATAAGGTGTTTTTTCTGTGTTTAATTTCCTCTTTTCTGTATTTTAAAGATAAAGGAGTATTTGATGGGAAATGATAAAATGTGTGTTATTCACCTCAGCCACCAGAACAGCTCCAGAAATGTTATTCTGTTCTCTCAGGATGGATCTGTTATAGCAATTATAACATGCATTCCAGGAACTCTATGCATTTAGCAAACATTCACTAATTCTGTCTCTCCATCTCTCTCTCCCTCCCATAGGAACTGGTTTCTTGCAGGCAGACCCTCACATCTGCACAAAGTCCCATTGAAGTCAGTGGAGCTTGGTTCAGCCACGCTTATTGTCCATTTTACAGGTGGGTAAACCGAGGTGCAGAAAGTTCAAGTGACTAGCCTCAGCTCACACAGTAGGTCATCAGCAGAGCCAGGAACAGAACTTGTAATCCTGACTGCCATATTGATGCTCTGTCTACTAAACAACACTGCCACGCTCTGTGTATATACATGCAGTACTGCGCACAGTATGCTTTCTATTTAGCAAAGCTAGTTCGATGTATTAATGATGTATTAGGTTAGTCTGATGATGAGGAAGAAGACATGTTGATGAAAATGGTGTCTTAAAATGAAGTTGGAGGGGAATGTCTATATACACACACACACACAAGAATCCAGTTGCTGTGCTACATGTAAAAACTGCAGGAGCCAGCATGCTCCATGCTCAGGGGTCATATTCTATCCTCACATCCTGGAAACCTGAAGCTGAACAGGTGCTTACTAGTGCTGAATGAAGATCAATTAAGGTAGAAGGTGGCCCTGGGTGATTATTGATAAACATGCTACTTCCCAAAAGGCTAGACTGAGTTCATCAGGTAATTACATGGTTGGGCAATTTTTCAAATTCTTCTATTGGAGTTGTTCTGGCCTGGGATGTGGTTAGACAATATGGTCTGTGTGATAGGAAAAATAATATTGATAGAAAAAAGGTGCAGAATGTGTTACTAATCTTGAGTAGTTTGATTTGTGGATGGCTGGGGAAGGAGAGGTTAAAGGGAGCTGTTAGGGAAAGTGATCAGGATTATGTATGAATGACTTGCCCAATTTACATTTTAAATCCAATCTACTTGGATTATTTGTATCTATACATTGATCAAGTTTCATTTCTTTTGTTGCAGGTGCCATGTATGTGTAAATCCCCATTTATGATGTTCTTTTTATTTATTTATTTATTTAAAAAGTCAGCTTAAGCCACATTTTCCAAATTGTGCAATTTAAAAACCAAAGAACCAACACCCCCTCCCACCTCCATGCTTCCTAATGAAAGTGCTGACCTGACCTTTCCTGGTTGGCATGAGCAGCTCTTCTATAACCCTGAACAGAACTAAGAAGGTTAGCCTTTCTTTCCTCTGTGTGTTACATACTTGCTGTGTTAAAAAAGAGAAGAAACTCTCCATTGGCATCTGCTTCCAACTTCCCTTTTATATTATTTTTAGGCCTTTTTGTTCCCAAACTCTCTTTCTTAAAGTTTTTTTGTCAGAAACAACAAACTCATCCACCCGATGGTAACCCACCAGTCATTTGGACACCACAGAGCCACCGCCGGAGAAAAAGGGCTGAAGACACCCCTTGCCCTTTTTGGATTTGGACAATGGAGGTGGAGAGTCACCTGCTCCCTCTTCTGCTCCCTTGGCACTTCTAGACAGTAATGGTAAGAACACCATTCCTGGGCAGACTGTGCTGGACAGCAGGTTATCTTCTCTTTTTTTATTGTAGGGATTGGTCTTGCTCCTTGCCTTCTTGTGGGAGAGAGCCCTATTTGTTTCTAATTCACCAAATCCTGGCCAGGGCATCTGATAAGGTAGCCTCCATCTTCCCCATCAGCAGTGGTTTGGGTGTGAGTGTGTCTGGTTAGGGGCATTTACGCTCCAACCCACACACCTCTATTCTTCGTTTTCCTCATTTCTGGCACATCGCCATCTCCTTTCACACAAGAGTCCCATAAGATTTGCCAGTGCAGCTGTTGTTCCTGCAATGTGACCTCCTGCTCAACTAATGCCAGTGTTGAAACATGCCTTCTGCACGGAGACAACTGTTGGTACTTGAATCATGGACTAGAGAGAGAACATGTGAATGGCAATGGCAAGGCTGACACAGAGTCTACCGTGCGTATTGCACTAGGCACAATGAAAACCCCCTCAAACTTCCTGAGATATCAAAAGCTGGGTAAGATTGTACCTGTCCCAGTTCCAAACCCCTTCTTCCTCACCATGGTTGTTTCCCATCTTGACTACTACAATCTCATCCTCCCTGAACCACAAGACACTCACACAAACCCTCTCAGCAGTTCATCCAGAATATGGCCACCAAAATGATCTTCCTCACCTGCCAGTCTGAACCCATTACCTATGACTTTGAAACCACTTGCTGGCCCCATGTTCTCCTCCTCCTCAGTTTTAAATATGTTGCTGTCACTTCAAGGCTCTGAACAAGGTTCTGCTTTGCCTACATGCTTGACCATCCCTCTTACTAGGTTTCTCTCACCCCATTCATCCACTTCTCTCTCTCCTACCCTGACCCCTACTCCTGGTGAAAAGATTCATGAAAACAAAATGTGGTGGTGTTGTTGAAATTTTCCCTGGGGGAGGATCATTTTCTGATGCACAAAGCCATGACCGTCTCTTAATTCAAGAAGAGAGGGATAGCTCAGTGGTTTGAGCATTGGCCTGCTAAACCCAGGGTTGTGAGTTCAATCCTTGAGGGGGTCACTTAGGGATTTGGGGCAAAAATTGGTCCTGCTAGTGAAGGCAGGGGGCTGGACTCAATGACCTTTCAAGGTCCCTTCCAGTTCTAGGAGATTGGTATATCTCCTTTTATTACCTAAATCCCTCCTTAAGCCTCATCTTTGCCACAGTGCCCACAATCAAAGCATAATCTTCTATCACTTTAGCTAAAGAAAAACTCCATTAATAGGAGCAATAGTAGGCTCTCATCCTCTTTGTGGACTGGCCACAGAAGGGGCATAGGAAAAATTCAAGACTTTTTGGAAGTTCTTAACCAAACATAATTCATTAGGCTTAATATAGGAGTGAGTGGGTAAAATTCTATGGCCACGGATGTACAGGAAGTCCGACTAGATGATGATCTGATGGTCACTTCTGACTTTAAAAATCTATGAATCACATTCAGCCAGACACCACCATACATAAAATGAGTAATTACACGATCTCCTTGATGCAATCATTGTCCTTCCCTTCACTACTGTTTCCTACCCTCTCTAATGGGGTCACATTGAACATTAGGCTGTAAGATCTTCGAGGCAGTGGCTGTTTGGTTTGTAGAGTGCCTAGTACACTTCTGGGCACTGTAAAATTAGCAATAATAGTAATGATATCGAGGAAAATGCCTCCTTTCTGGCTTTCTCCATCCAGGGAGCTGACTATTTCAGACCACGCATTGGGGAAAGAGAGGGAAGCAAATGCACCAGAATTCAAAATGCCTGTTGCACACCTGTACCCATATGGACAACTTGGCAAAGGCATATAAATCTGATGGAACAATGGCCAGCTATTGTGCTCCTTTATATGGTATAATGGTCAGTAAAATCAATGATTGAGTCTCTATGGAAATTTCTCAGAAGTGTAAGGTCATTGTGGATGATAAAACACATCCAATAATCTGAGGGGACTTGGTAGGTCAGGGAGTTTGGGTCAGAGTCTCAGCTGGTATAAGTCAGTCTAGCTCCAATGAGTTACAGTAATTTACACTAGCTGAGGATCTGGCCATATATATATGTGTATATATATGTATGTATGTATGTATGTAGCCTTTTACCTTTAGGTCTCTGGTTCAGACCCTGCCCAGATTGGTAGTAACATCTTTCAGTCACTGTCAGACAGCTATTTATTGTGTTACATGGAATGAACTGGACTCCACTGGGCATTGTTTCGCTGTCTTAACTGAGAGGTCAAGGACTGAATGAGCACAGAGACTGAACTAGAAAGTTTTCTCCTCTAGGTTGTAGTTGTAGCTCCTTGGTGTGACAATACGGGGAAGTGTGCTCTGCTGCTGACTGTGATTCCTCTTATGTGGGAAAACAGAGGACTTTGGCCTTTAGGGTTGTCATTCTGGCCCTATCCCAAGCACTAGAATTCACTTTCTAAAAGATGAGAAGTGACGTGGAGTAGCAAGATGGCTGTTAATTACATTCCTGTGATGGGGATCACTCAATGGAGCGGCTGGCTGTGTCAGCAAAGCCGTAAGTCCTCTGTCAACTGGTACCGTCCCACACCATCCGAGGAGCCCAAACAATGGCTGTTTACAGAAGTGTTGAACTTGCAAAAAACTTAAACAGAATATTAGTGTTTGCCAACAAATCTGTCTTGTTTTAGTAATTTAGTAACAACTGCTGTCTTCATTATCACTTCTCTTATTGCGAGGCTTTCTCGGAGTGGTACTGCATAACGACTTACTGCACAGTGCTGAAAAATATCTATGCAAAGCAGAGCTCTGGATAGCAGTGGTGTGTGTCAGTTTTAAAAAAGAAATTGCTCTTTAATTAAAGCAGACTTATGAAGATTGCAATACATAACAAGTATATAGCAAAGGCATATTTCCCATTCAGAATAAATCACTGTACTATTGCCAGTGTTTGAAAAAGCCTGATAGAGGGTGCTGGTGCTTTACTTTAACATTTAAAAAATGGGTCAGCTTCACTTGCCTTTGTTTTCAAATCTCACCAGGTTTTTTTCTGTTGATAATAAACCCTTAGGAAAAAAGCTGGATTTTGCCCTTGTTTTGTAATGAATCCGGTGTTAGGATCAAATCCGGTGTAATAACTTATAATGGAAAAAGATAATGTTGTGTGATAGATGGTTTGTGCTTTGAAGGTTCTAGGTTACAATTCAGCATAAAATGAGATGACCTGTAAATGCCATAACCTGTGACACAAGGTAAGTAGAGGGTTGGGGGAAGTAGAGGATTGAGAAGACAGGTAATTCAGGGCATGTGAAGACAGAGACTGAAATGGATTTAGTTGGCCTCTGTTTCTGGAAGACAGAAATTAGCAGCAATAGATCCCTGCAGAGAGGCTTAACCCAAAGTTGTGCCAGTGAGAAAGAAAATCAGTACAGCCCGCACGTAAGACAAGTTTGTGCCTGTCTGTCACTAGCCCATACTGGGGGTGGTACAGAGCCCCACAAGAGCTCCTGGAGGAGTTTGCTGCAGGGATGCACCATCCCTTAGAAGAGGGTAGTGTGTTCCCCCTGTTGTATCTTGGCTACTGCAATGGGTGAGTGAGACTGTTACTGAAATGTCGGGTCCACCTAGCTGAGAGCCAGTAACAGCCAGACAGGGATAAGGAAAGGTTGCTTTATTCTGCAGAAGAAAGGAGAGCTTTGTACCAAGATACAAAAACTCTAACTCCATACAAAAAACAAGAATCTTTATACACACTCACACACAGGCTTTGGTCGTGTTAGCATTTGATTGGTGGTTAGCAAACCCTTCACTCCTGCAATCTGCTCAGCAAAAACCAGTTCAGGACTAGCTTCAACTGCCTCTAGACCAATAAGGGAAGATAGTTCAGAAGTTCAGGCTACTGTGTCCCTGAAGTGTCCAATTTCCCCTAATGGTTGCCAGCTATTATAAGCTGCCTAACTAGTTGTTGCAGGGGAAACTCTACTGACTGTCACAAGACCATAGCCCTGTCTCCTCCCAGCACTTGCCAGAGGGGGAGGGGAGGAAAAAAGGAAGGGGAAAGGGAAGGGGCACTGAACAGCACTAGCAGAGGTCTATTTGTGTGGTCAAGGAAGTGCAGGGACTACAACTGTGCTGGGCCCATCTGTGGGGTCTGCAAAGGCAGAAAAGCCCGTTGTGCCCTTCCCTTATGCACCATCATAAGTGTAAGCCACACACTGTCCCTAAATGGAGACTGCTTTGAGCAGGGGTCAGATGGAGATGCTATTGCCACACACCTTTGTATACGGAAATTCAATTTCTAAGCTGACCTAAGTTTTATCATTATTTTGAACATTTCTTTTTTCCTCTGCCACCCTCTATCCATATTTTCTCATGACAAAATAACCAATCCCCCTGGCTTTGCAGGAAGGAAAGCCAGAAGTTTATGAGAGACATGAAAATAGTTTTTACACTGCTTTGTTAAACACTCCAGCACAATACAAACCATACAGATTTTGTGAGGACTATCCCAAGACTGTGTAGTGAACTCCTACAGGACCTAAACACCGTCTCAAACCTCGCCCCCGTCTGCTGTAAATGCAAGGGTGCATTTCTCACATTTTGCCTTCTGTAACATAAACATACAACAAGGTGTGTATAGAAACACGTGTGTATGTATGTATATGTGTATATATAAAAAATCCAAAACAGAACTCTGCCTTGTACCCATTTTTCCCCCTGGGGAGACGATGAAAAAACAAACAACAGATGTTAGTCACATTAGCTTAATACACTACTGGGAGGTGCTACTGTGGTGATAATGAGCATGGTATAAGAACCTGAATACACCAGAATAGAAAATCAGTCAGTGTTCCTATTCCTGTTAGTCCTGTGGGATGGCTTGGGGTGCAGTCTGGAACAGTGAGGGCTTGTGTCACCACTTGCCCTGCAACCCTGAGTGTTTTTCTGCTTTAGTTGCCAGCTTAAAACACTCACAGCCAGTCTACAAGCATACATGTCACATGCTGTATTGTCTCTGTGCTAGACAGCCGTGGTTCGTAGCTCTGACCCCAGGGGCCTGTCTACAGCCCCACAGCAGCTTCCACCAGCCTGGGTTACAACCAGCAAGGTGACCCCAACACACTCCCAGTCCCGAATATTCCCAAAATGGCACAGTCTGTAATGACCTGGAAAGTTCAGAGAAATAATAGGGATTATTTGTTGTTCTACAGACAAAACTCACCTGCTTATTAACTTAACTGGGGTAAATACACCCTTCCCTTTAAACACGGCACTGAGTTGGTTTCTAATAAAAATAAAACAACTGTATTCACAATAGGACACAGGTTAAGGGATTCCAAACAAAAGGAATAAAGTTAAAGGATTACAAGCAAATAAAAGTGAAAACATGCATCTACAAGTCTAAAACTTAATCTAGAAAGATTCAGACTTGGATCAAGATGGTTTCTCACCTATATTCAGTTTCCAGAGACTTCAACCCCCTCTTGGTTGAAAAACGCATTTTTCCTCAGTTTGCAAGAGCACTGTTCCCTTTTGTCAGTCTAGTGATGGATGCCAAAGATGGCTTCTCTCTTTGCTTATATATTCCAAAGTTCAGTGACTTTGTCTCAAGAGTCTGTTCTTCCCCCTGTATACAAATGGAGCTTCTACCACCATGCTTAATTTATATAGGAGAAGGTAAATAGCTGCCTTCTCTCCTGTCTGGGAGGGAACCTGTTTCTCCCTTTTTGGCCACAGACGCTAAAACATAATATCTCAAGTGTCCATATTTCCTCCTATAATGTTACTGACATTTCACTGTGTCATCAATCACCGGTGTGTCATTACCTTCAGAAAAGACCTCATTCTATACACTCTTCTAATACAGTAATATTGTATACAATCAGTTGAATCAATTGCATTCTACTTCAGGTTCAGATCCTCTGTCTTTATAGACCAGTAAACTTTTGAAATGGGTTCTTCTGGGGGTTACCCCTCATAGTTAAAGTTTATTCAAGCTGTGAGGAACACAACATGATGTTTGGTAATGAAGGAAGCACCATGCTCTTTATTCCCTACTTGTATTTGCTGAAATACAAATTCTTCTGTTTCTTGCCATCTTCTCCCCCGCTGTCTTGAAGGTCCTGTTTCTGCTTCTATATAAATATGGACCTTCATTGTGTTTACCTGAATATTGGGCTGGTCCGAGAATCAAATACACATTGTTTTGTCTAAGATAGACCTGTTTAATAACCCTGTGTATGATGGGGTGTTCAGCCTATACCAGCCCCTAAGGGGTTAAAATGATTAGGTGGGACAATTAACCACTTAGGGTGCACCTGGAGGAGGAACCAGGGAGTAATGAGGACTGACTGAAGGATGTAGCTCACCTGGACAGACAAATTGTACAGAAGGGACAGAGGTCAAATGTGGTAACCGCATTCCAGAATCCAGCAGGTGTAGCGAGGAAGACAAGCTAAAGACATACAAAAGACACAAATTGTTAACAACATATCTTATGCGGAAGCTGTAAGGAGACTCTCAAAGCATCAGATGGAGAAAGAAGAGACAATCAGCACAGGAAAATGGGAACTGCAGACAGAGTCTCATTCTATGAAGAATATCATAGACAGTGGGGAAGAAATATGTGATGCTAAACTAGTAATGAAAATAAAAAGGTTTGTTGCATTTATGATGGAAGTGATAAATTGTACCTCACTGTAGTGAGGCGGTCTGGCTCCCGGCCGCACCTGAGAGGGAGGAGCCAGAACAGCCGCCACAGTGGGCGGAGCCATTGCTGCCTGTCCCCGCCCCCCGGAAGTCAAGAGGCGGGACAGGAAGTATAAAAACCCAGGCCCAGCGCTCAGTTGCAGCCCGGCGGCCGGAGAGGACAGACGCTCCTGACCGAGCTCCTGCTGGACCGAGCCTGTCCCGAGCCAGGTACCCTGAAGAAGGCTGGCCGAGCCTTCCCCGAGCCCGGTATCCTGAAGTGGACTGGCCAAGCCTTCCCCGAGCACGGTACCCCGAGGAGGACTGGCCGAGCCTTCCCCGGGCCTGGTACCCCGAGGAGCTACCTGAGCGTAACCCCGACCCGCGTCCTGAGGAGCAGCCCGAGCTAGCCGACACTCAGCACGACTAGGAGCCCATGGTGTGGGACCCAGCGCTGGACACCGGTACTGAGCAGGTACCCATGGAGGGGGAAATGGAAAGTAGCCCGGGGGTAGCTGACCCCAGTCTGGCTACAGCAGACGTTGAGCCGATGTCGGTGTGTTGCGGTCAGGACCCCACCGACCCAGCAGCAGACTAACTGCTGCTGCTAGGGCCCCGGGCTGGGACACAGTGGAGTGGGTGGGCCTGTGTCCCCCCTGCCACCCCACTCACGGGTGGCAGTCTCCCCCTCACCCCAGCGCTCAGACACTGAGCCCTGAACTATTGCTGTCGCTCAGCTCCTGCCAAGGACCTGAGCCCTGAACTATTGCTGTTGCTCAGCTCCTGCCAAGGATCTGAGCCTAGAACGGCTGTTTTGCTGCCCCGCCCTGAATGAGGGCCTGGGGCTTAAATTACTGACTCTGTGTGCTCAGCCCCTGGCTGAGGGTCTGAGCTAGAACTGCTGTTTGCTGCCCTGCCCTGACTGAGGGCCTGGGTCTTAAATTACTGACTCCGTTTGCTCAGCCCCCTGCCTGAGGGTCTGAGCTAGAACGGCTGTTTGCTGCCCCGCCCTGACTGAGGGCCTGGGGCTTAAATTACTGACTCTGTGTGCTCAGCCCCTGCCAAGGATCTGAGCCTAGAACTGCTGTTGGTTGCCCCGCCCTGACTGAGGGCTTGGGGCCTAATCTACTGACTCTGTTTGTTTTTGCTCAGCCCCTGCCTGAGGGTCTGAGCCCGTGGACCTTCGGAGACTGATTTGTGGATTTAGGCCGTGTAGTGACGCGGCCTGGCTCCCGGCCGCACCTGAGACGGCCGAGCCCCCACACCGGACGCTTACACTCACAAACCGGGGAAAAAATCTGAAAAAATGAAAATTATAGCAAGGGCAGTGGAAAAATACTGACATATTGGCAACTTGTCAATGAACCATATTCATGCATTTTTTAATGAAGTTAATGGTGAAATATGACTAGTATGGAGATCTCAATCTTCTGTTGGAATGAGCACAGTCTGATTGCTCATGGTCGAGAACTAAAAGAAAATATCCTGGAAATGAAAGCTAAACCAGATGTCATATGTATCTAGGAAAAATGGTTGGTTGAAAAGCTCGCGTTTAAAATCACAGAGTATATATTGCCTTTAGGCAAGACTCAAAACTAGGAAGAGGAGGAGGCAGTGTTTGTACTTTATAAGGGAAAGATAAAAGTACATAGCAGTAGAGAATGAAGAAGTAATCCTAGGCGATAATGCTGTTGAGATCTCATTGTAGAAGAGGAATATTTCTTTAAGGATTTATAATATCTATAACCCATGTGGGAAATTAGAAACTTCGGAGCTACAAGAAATAGTGAAGAATGCTAAAAGACCATATATTATATACAGTGACTTAAATAGTCATAATAAATTGCAGGGAAGTAAGACAACTGCTAAAAATGTGCATGCTTAGAAAAGTTCATTGATGAGAACAATCTAGTGGATTTAAATGATGGTAACCCAGCTAGATTTAATGCAGCAGATAGTACTTTTTCCTGCTTAGATCTGGGAATTACAAAAGCAGATACAGCAAGTAAATGCAACTGGGAAATATACAAGGAAGAAGGAATGGGGAGTGATCATTTCCCTATACTTATTACTTTTCAAGGACAAAGTACGGTTGACAGTAATGGAAAATTACCCACCTGGAATTTTAAGAAAGCTAACTGGGAGCTATTTACAAGAAAATGTACTGAATTTTTCATTATGTGAGTGATGATACAGAGAATTTTAATGATAACGTCACAAAGGGATTAATAGCAGCAGCCATACCTAGGATATTAAAGTACCCCAATACTAAAAACTTACTTCCAAGGCTGGAATGAGGAGTGCAAAATGCAGTTAAAGGAAGAAAGAATGAATGGTGAAGATCTAATGAAGTATAAAAGAAGTAAGGCAATAGCACAAGGAATGATAAGAAAATCAAAGAAAGAGAGTCAGAGGAAGTACTGTGGACAGATAAACAAAGCTACCAAAACATCAGAAATATGCAGGAAAATTAGAAGAATGAATGGAATTCAAACTAAGAGCCACATCCCAGGTGTTATTGGGACTGACAACATAGTTCTGATAATGAGAAAGCAGAAGTTTTAGCAGAAACTCTCTGAGGGGTGAGTTATGATGAAAACCAAAGTGAAGTTTTCCACCGGATTAAAAAACGATTCATCGAAGAGAATCATGATCTATTATGTAGTTGGGGTAAACGTGAAGATGCAAAACCATTCAGTATAGTTCTCAGAACTTGAGAAACCCATTGATATCTGCAGAATATATTCCCAGGTAAAGATAGTATATCTAACATAATATTTAAATATCTTTCTGAAAGCAGTTTGAGTGTTATCTTGGAATTATTTAACACTATATGGGAAAACAGAGAGATGCTGGTAGGGTGGGAACATGCAGTAGTAATTCTAATACGAGACTTCCTTCAGGGAGGAGGTCTCTCTGAGCTAGGGAGAGATGGGCATACCTGGAGGAGGGTGGAGAATGAGCCTCATGGAAGCAATGTAGGGAGTAGTGCAGGGAAACAGCAGCAAGGTGTGGCACTGTGCATACCTCAGCTGCTGGTCCCTGGGCTGTAGCCCAGAGAGGAGGGTGGGCCCATGTTCCCCTACCAGCCACTGGGGAAGTGGCACCATTGAGGGGCAGTGAATTAGAAGACTGCCTGGGACAGTTGGTACAGAGAGACTTTGGTACACACACCCTCGGAAGGGCAAAACTATAGTGACCTGGCCAGAAGGCCGAGCCATGAAGAGGGAGCAGTTGAGCCCTGAGAGAGAAAGAGAGACAGAGTGAGTACCTGCAGGAAGGGGCATCAGATTGGCAGAGCTAATCCCCAGCCATGGCCACAAGGAGGCACTCCAGTGGTGAGCAGAACATCTGCCATACCTGGTTTACACACATTTTAGTCGTGATTCCAGCCTATTCATACCTCTTAATACATACTGCATACATACATCATGCAAGAATATTGATGATCAGTGAGTTATTAGTGTTCAAATGATACCTCACAGGGCATATTTTGTACAAAGATTATTACAGCAGTGTGTAGGGTGTGATATAGTGGTGCTTAATGTCACACCCTGGCATTAAGACCTGAATAGCCTCTGAGTGCATTCCTGAGGAACTGCACAAACTCTCTGTTAAACAGAACAGTTTCCCTTTGCTGAGCCTGAAGATTTGATTGTCTCGGTCCCTGTTGTAACAATCTGTGGGCATAAATGCAATCACTAGGGAGTGGGTGTGTGAGGGAACATGTCTCCTTTATATAATCTTATTGATGTACCCTCCCCAGGGATGCAAGACTCATTAATTTTCACACTTGGTCCTCCTGTGGCCGTGACAGCCTGCAGTTAAAACCCAAACATGCAGAATGTGTAACAAGACTCAGGCATTTCTGCTTGCAGAAGCACAGGTTTCTACCACTTGATCTAGAGAGGACTGTCCATTAGCTGTCAGTGTCACTAAGGTTTGTTTCCTCCTCACAGTAGAACTAGTAGAAAGAGAACTAATCCCAAATACATAAGCACTTCTGATTCCATCTGACAGAGGGGGATGGGTTGTTTGTTTACCTTCCATCTCCTTAATCTACAGTATCACTCCTCTCTTGGGACCAGGCAGCTAGCTCTGCTCTATCTACTCTTCCCCACCAGCCATGGAACTGTCCAGCCAGATTGCCATGACACTTTCTGTAGATGTCAGCAAGTGTTCTGTGAGAGGCACATATTAAAGGTCCATTTGTCACTATTATACTCTAATTACTGGGGTGTTACACTACTGAGAAACCAACTATGAGCAGTATTGAGGTTGACTGTCTGGGACCAGATCAAGATGCTGTGATACAAGCACAAGCCACAGTGGATGTATCTCATACCCATGGCAGATAACCACCCTCTTCCCCCATCTGCTACTGGTGGTCTTGGTGAGTGGTGGTGGGAACAGATGGATGGTACTTTTAGGGGTTGTGGTTGCTGATTGCAGGTGGGTGATAGTGATGGAGGTTGTGGCTGAAAGGTACAGATGGTGATAGCGCTAAGGATAGTAGCTGTGCTGCTGGGACTGAGGGATCAAAACAGTTTTCTTCTGAACATTAATAAAAAAACGAGTGCTTAGAAAAATGTACTTATTCTGTCCGCATTGCTGCTACCCTGTTCAAATGTTTTGTTGCTTTGGAAAATCCTGAAACACTGAACCTTAAAGTTTGAGTGTCATCCCCTGTATCAAATATTTTGTCAATAAGTTCAGTGGTTTCCCAATAATTAAACAAAATACTGCTCCCTAACCTAGTTTCCTAACCCAGATAAATGTAAGAGGCCATCCAAATCCCATGTTGTTGAAAACAGAAACGACTGTAACTGCTTTTAAAAGGGTGTGTGGTGGCTTAATAATGTTAAGTAGACTTAATTATATTTTCCTCCTATGTCCAGTTGTTTTCTCCATTTAAGTTCATTATATTTCTGTCACTGTGTAGAAATAGGAACTTCACCTTTCTTGGGTGCAGCTGAATACCATTGTCACAGAATGTGTGTCATACCTAGCTAATCTCATTCAGCCTGATCCAGTATTTGTTCCTGTTCAGTTTATGTCTCTTGCCTTTGGGACGCTGCAGAATATTTTGAAATCTCTCATTGTGGTTGAACGTTTTCTTCCCTAAGAATCAGCAGGTCATCAATAATTACTTCTATCTCATCCATATCCTCAAAGATCTTGAATTTAAAGTCAAAATGTGACCTCCGCTTGTGTTCTCATGGGGTAGTGCTCACATCTGATGGTCTTATTAAAATCTCTTGAATGTATCAAACTCCTTAACTTCTTTGGTTTTAGTTATGACCACCATACCATTAACTCAGTCAGTTGGTGCCTGCATTCATTTGGTCACATCTAATTTTACCATCCACTCAAGTTCAGTTTTTATCTTATCTCTTGCTAGCACTGGGACTTCATATAATGCATGTGTGTGTTTGTTTGTTTTTTGTGTGGCATGCTGGAATCTGTATCAGGGTAATCTGTAATACATCCTTAGATGAATGATCCTGCTCTAATTCTAATTTGAAGCTGATCAGTTTAACTCCCTCTGTATTTCTAATAGAGCATTTTTACAGGTAAAGGGCTTAGATCAGTCTTTTACCCTAAAAAATTCTTGTAAGGAAAAACACAAGAGGGTTACTGTTTTGGAGACAGCTGCAGCCTAGGAGTCCTGAAATTAGAAATATAAATCCCAGCTTTAGAAGGATTTAACTACTCTAGCAAGCTATAGAAAGAAACCATAGACATAAGCAGAAGCTTAACAAAGGAAATCAATAATTGCATTCTTTGCTATATCTTAATAGGACATAAAACCTCAGGAAACCTAAGACACTTACCCATGGAGAGTTCAGACACCCTCTCAAAAGCTGGATAAACCACTGAGCTAGAGACAATCTTTAGCATTTTAAAAATGCAACCTCTTCTAGTGCAAATGGAACACTGGTGTTACCCAAAGGTGTCTTAGAAGCAGCCACTAACTAGTTTGGGCAATATATTAATTCAAAACTTGGAGCCATTGTTCTTCCTTCAAATGTTTAGTATTTCAAAGGGCTCTTCGGCAGCCTATAGCACTTAATAGCCAGGTTTCAGGACTATATGTATACTGAATTCTCTCATAAATCACTTGGATGCTGCTTGTTTACAAACTGCATGTGCTATCAAGAATTTACCTGCTGAGTTCACAGGATAAAAGTCATCAGGGGTCCTATGGAGTTTCAGAAATTTTAAATATCTGTTATTGAGAGGATCCCTGCCTAGGCAGGACCCACATGGTTTTCACCACAGAGCTCAGCAAGTTTCCTCATACCAGGCCACTATTGTGAACTTAGTTACCTGGGACCCTTCCTAATTAATGAATGGTGCAAAAAAAAATCTTCAGAAACTAAAACTCTGCAAATGCCAAATTCTCCAATGGAAGCACTATGAGGGGATGAAGATGATCTCTAATTCCCTATGCACATCTGGGATGCGATGAAGAATGTGAATTAATAACCTCTAAGGCCTGATATAGCAGCCTTTTTTGGCCAAAGTGAGAGCACTAAAATCATTGCTGCTTGCTACCATTGGCCCTGAGCCTGAATTGGGCAATGAGGAGGCAAATCTTGAGTTTAGTTCTGCAAAGGAGCACCGGTAGCCATGCTCTCCAGCTGTATTATTATAGGCCTTTGTGATGCAGACTGGTCAGATTGTTGTATATTTGTCTGGCCCAGGAACTAGAAGATCATCTTGAAACACACTCTCACTGTGGTTTCAATTTTACTGAAGCCTTGTAAAAAGCAGTCTGGTGCTTTGTTGGAAGGGACAAGAATATGTTGATATGTCTCAGTCTAGACACCACAGTCCCAAGGTTTCCTCATTAATAGAGCCAACAAGACAGATCACATTTCCTTAGATGGTTGATATACCTCTACTGGCGCAAGGCTTTCCGTCTATAGCAGAATATTATCATCCTAGGATGGACTCTTTGTTGTGAAGGACCCTGCCGACAGTAGCATGCAGTTTACAGATCTGAGCAGATGGTGCCTTGGAGTCCTTCCACCAGTATCAAGCAGATTGGATCTTGCTCCCTAATTTGTGAAGAGTGCATTTGATCCAGTTGTCATATCAGAGAAATATCAGATTAGTCCCCCTTTCTAGTCTCTAGGAGGTTCAGCTACTAAGTCAGCAACATGGGTCCGCCTGTATTTTTCTTTTTTGAACGGATATTTCTTACCCTCTTAGTTTTACAGTTTGCTCTATTGGATTTCAAGGGTGATGTCACGTGGCAAAAATGTTGATATTGGTTTCTCTTCCCCTTACTTCTCCTCCTCCCACCTGCTTCTCAATCATGGTCTCTCCCCCCCCCCCCTTTCCCGTATTCTCTCTTCTATCTGGGCTTTCCTTTCCTGCTGTCTGGCCTTGTCTCATTAAGCAGCTCTCACCCTTTGCACTTTTCAGTCCATCATTACTCATTTCAAAGATGTTATTGAGCCCTAAGAAATGAAAAAGGAGAAAGTTATGGGGTGGACTTTTGGCTGACTGTCTGCTTTTTCATTAACAAATACCCTTTGGTAATGAAGACTTCAAGGGGGCTTCATTAGGGTTTAAGACGGGAACAGCGTGAAAGTTAATTACCTGGAGCCAAGAATCCATATTTTCCCTTTAGCAACCCAGTACTATGCTTTAAAGGCAATCAATGGAGTGTTGTCTGGCAAACATTCAACCTTTTCGTGAAATGTTCAGTGTAATTAGAGCCTCTCCTGTCTGTTAGTAGAAGACAAATTGTTTGTAGACTGTTAGTGGTTGAGTATTGTACTGTGCCTTCAACCTTTATCATAATTATATTACCAATATTTGAGGAAATATCCTAAACTGAGAAATGGGAGCTTATTACAAGCTAATTGGTTGATAATGAATTGATGCTGCTCATGGAGAAATGCGCTATTTATTTTTCCCCCTTCATTTTCTTTAGAGGCCTCAGTATTTGCAATGCAAATTGACTTAGATGATGTCTTCTGTGAAAAGAATTATCCATCCCATGATGATAGTTAATTTTTATTCCTAATTGGGGCTGTGAACCATTTTTTTTGTGGGGGGGGGAAGCGGATGGGGGTATCCAACCCACTCCAAACTTGGTTTGAAAAGAAACACAGATGTAATTAGTCTCAGTGAGCCTATGAGTAAGCAGTTTATGAGAAAGGAATGAGCGATATATATATTTTTGGCTAACAATGCTTTGAGACCATTATGCCGGTGTGTGTCTCGCTTGATAGCCGTATACAGTAATGTGATTACTGGAATGCAAAGGGATACAATGGACTTAAAGCTAGGAAATCAAGCAAGAATGCTAACAAAAAATGAGTATGTGTGTGGGGGTGGGCAGCGCTGGGGAAGAATTGATTCAGGTTTGGGGCACAGTAATAAATGTTTAATCACCTTGGTGTGTTGCACTGTTCGTAACCCCGATCACATTGGAAGCTTTTGAAAAGATAAAGAAGATGGCGTTAAAGAGCCAGTTAATCAGATTGAGTAGGAGAATAGTGGATGGATGACTTAGCCCTGTTTGATGCGTCACAAGTAAAGCGGACACTATTTAATCTCATTCAGTCATTATTAGAAAAGGAGTTACAAGAAGGATCGCAGTGACTGAGACTGATCATGGTGTTGGGAGCTAGCTGGAGTGCTGAGTTATCTGCACATCAGGACACTCTGTAGTCACAGAGGGGGAAAAAAGGAAATCTCTAGGCTAACCCGACCAGGATGTTCTGGATCAGGTGCCAAGTGCACAAATTCCAATTCACCCTACTCCTCCAAAAGAAAATGCTTAAAAGTTATAGGCTGCAATGACGCTGCACCCATTCATGCCAGCTGAGGAACTGGTCTTCTGCATCCAGCTGCATTAGGGTACTTTTATTGATAAAGAATTACAGTGGGAGTAAAAAGCACATCCCATTATTTATTACCTTAATTTAAATGGATTCTGGCTCTGTGACTCTGATAGCGCTGATTTGAAAATATATTGCAATTTACATTTTATTGTGCTGTCTGGTATAGTAAAGTCCACTCTGATGATGCATGTTATCTGATGTGACAGAACATGTTGGTTGCATGTTTTATAGACATACATGTTTTCCATGCATTGCTGTTAAGCAGCTGATCTGATGGTCCTGGTGCTTATAATATCATTGCATACTCACTTCTTCACTACTCTGGTCTTTATGGTAATCTTTGTATGGAGGCTGTGAATCAGTTCCTCCATTGCCCCATCCCACTCCCAAACCTAACTGACTCACATCCCTTGCAATCACCATGCTCCAGACTTCTCTGACGATTTTGGGGAAGCTACCAAGAAGATTCTCTGGAACTTTCAGAAGGTCACTGACTCATTTTATACAAGAAATGGGAAGAATCTTTGGGTCACCCCCACGAGCTCCAGTGTCCATGAGTGTGGACAGTCTTATGGTTTAGGCACTGGATTGGGGCTTAGGAGAAGTGGGTTTAAATCCATGGCTCTGCCACAGCCTGTATGAGGCCTTGGGTAAGTCACTTAAACTCTGTGCTATATTAATCCTCCTACTGTTGCAGAATCCAGCACAGGGACTGAGGGTATGTCTGCACTGCAATTAAATACCTGTGGCTGCCCCACATCAGTTGACTCAGGCTTGCAGGGCTCAGGCTACAGGGCTGTTTAGTAGACATTTGGGTTCAGGGTGAAGGATTTCCCTAATTCAAGCCTGGCTATTTCTGCTCCCCTATGGGCCTTGCAATAGCTAGAACATTACATAGGTTCTGACCAACCCCTTCCTAACCTGGAATGCCCCCTGCTTCCTCCACAGCACTCCCGCAGTGGGAAGGAGTCCCAGAGGTTTTGTGCCTGGTGGGGAAGATCTTTTGTGCTAGGTCCATTGCCCAGGGCAATGTACTGATCTTTGTACTGGCACTGAGCCACGAATCAGGCTCCCAGGGCTGGTTCCTCCATTTAAAATTTAAAATAGGGATGATAAGACTGATGTTGGCCATCGAAACATCTAGGGAGAGAGTGCCAGTGCTGGAAAGGCATTTTTAAGGGATCATTCTTGGAATTAATTGGAGGTTTGGAGGCTTGGCCGTGTCCCAGTCGGAGGGTGAGGGAGTCTGAGCTGGGTTTCAGTGTCTCTTTGTCTCCAATGAAGTAGCTATAGAATCCTAAGTTACCAGCAGTATTAATATAACGTAAGGGTTCAAAAGAGTTATACTTTTTTTCCCCTCAGAAGCAGAGATCTAGGATGTCTGCCAGAAAAGTACAATGAAATAAAGGAGCATAAATAAAATTCAGTGATCTAAAATTGTTGCTTTTCTTCCTTATTTCCTCCCTATTTCTTAAAGCCTTCCTCTTCTCTCTGTCTAAGGCTGACCCATTCTGTTTGTCTCCTTAATGTTTTCTCTCTGTATTCTGTTTTCTTTTCTTTAATATCATTCCCCTTCTTTCTTTGAATGCAACCTCTCTTTTCCTCTCATCTGCTTTCCTTCATATTCATCCAGTGCTTCATTCCCCTCCCAGTAATTGTGTCTCTTTTGGTCCTCGGACTTTGGTCTCTAGTCTTTTGCTGTCACCTGAGCTCCCTTGTGTCAATGCAGCCTCTCTCTCATTTTCTACTTGATAATACTTACCACTTTTTATATAGGAGCAGCCTGTGCAATGTAGCCCAAACTCCCCTGCCTCATGGCTAAGGCTGCGAGTCTGTCATGGAAGTCATGGATTCTGTGACTTTCTGGGACCTCCATGAGTTCTTCAGCCTGCAGGTGTGCCTGAACCTAGGGCTGCTCGAGCAGCTCAGGCAGCCCTGGGGCCAGCTGCACTGCCTTCCGCCCCAGCAACAGCGGCAGTCCTGGGCTGCCCCTGCCCCCTGACTCCCCAGCACCGGCAGTGGTCCCGGGCCACTCCCCCCCCCAACATTGATGGTCCTGGGGCTGGCAGTGGCCAGTGGCAGCAGTTCCGGGGCTGGTGGTGACCAGATGCGACGGTCCTGGGCCGGCCCCTGCCACCAGTGGCTGCAGCAGTCCTGGGCCGTCCCCTGCCAGCGGAGGTAGTCCCTGGCAGCCCCTGCCAGCAGCAGTGGTCCTGGGCCTCTCCCTACCCCCGAGCTTCAGTGGGC
Organism: Mauremys mutica; assembly: GCF_020497125.1. Taxonomy (NCBI): domain Eukaryota; kingdom Metazoa; phylum Chordata; order Testudines; family Geoemydidae; genus Mauremys; species Mauremys mutica. The sequence continues at coordinate 30,966,321 of NC_059076.1, read as the reverse complement.
ACCCCAAAGCCTTCCACAAGCACCAGTGGGCACCCTGGAGCCCCCCAGCACCAGCCCTGGTGGGGCCCTGAGAATCAGAAGTGCCCCCAGAACACCCAAGTTTTTGTCAGAGGTATATAGTACAAGTCAGGGACAGGTCACGGGGCCGTGAATTTTTGTTTATTGCCCATGACCTGTCCATGACTTTAACTAAAAATACCCGTGACTACAACATAGCCTTACCCATGGCTGGTTCACTCCTCCTCTCTTTTTTTGGGGTGGCTTATGACTAAGTGGTGACTGTCATGAGCTCCGTGACAGGTTTGCAGCCTTACTTCTGACCCAATTTGGGGGTTGCTAATGAGGAGCAGTCCTTGTGCTTGGGTGTGAGTTCATGGGCTGTAATTGTGACTGGTGTTTGCGTGAGGTGCACAAAGGGAGAGAAGCTGATAATCTGTCCCTAACTAATTACAACACCTGTAAGCATTGCTGTCCTGGTTTTATAGGCTTCTCAGGGACTGTGCTAGCAGTGTATGTACCGTGGTGCCCTGGCCGGTCTCCCTCTTTAGCACTACTTCGTCGAGGTCTGTGCTAATGGGCCAAGAAAAAGGTTCTGGGCACTGTACAGCATCACAACCCTCACTGTAGGTGGAAGTGCTGCCACTGAGGCACTCTGCCAGAGTCTGTACTGGCTTCCTCAGTGAATCTTGTCCAGAGAAACTAAGGCAGAAAGGATTGGGGACTAGACCAAGACCTCAGAGGGTGTCAGCATCACAGCTGGCTTTAGAACACAGGAGTTCCTTGCTCTCAGCCCTGTCATTAGTCCCCCCAGATTATTCTGCCTTTCAGGCGATTGAGCTGTCTCTCCTCGTGCCTAGACACTAAAAAATGGTTGCTCAGCAGAGGGGCTGGTTCACTGCTAGGCGATCAGCTGGGGTCTGGTGTTTGAAGCTTATAGTGGCTGTCCAGACGGCTCCCCATACAGCAAACAGGTCTCAGGTCTCCTGAAAAATCAAGGGCTTCACAGCCATAAATTTGAGGGCCCCAGTACAGATAGTTCTTGGAAAGAACATGAATAACTTGGGATTTTTAGGAAAAATGCCAGTGATAAACCAATTGCTAAGGCTGAGAGTTTATGTTGTCAAAGAGATCTCCACAACAAAAAGGGCCAGCAACTTACTCCTTGTGGCAGAGTGAGAGTAGCTGAAGGCTGTGTTTCCACATGGGACAGATTCGTGAGATAATTGATTAATTACCAATTAAGGTGATTCAGCTCCTCAGCTGAGGACAATTAAAAGCGAGCCAGGAAGGCAGGAGGAGCCTAGAAGAAAGGACTAGAAGCCTAGGCTTTCAGGGAGATGAGAGATTTCCTTCTGTGTTTAGACTCTAAGAAGAAGGTAAAAGCTTTATGTAATGGGGGGAATAAGGACTCATTCAGCACATTGTAAAAAAAAAAAACACACGGGGGGGACCTGTGCAGGAGTGTGTGAGGACTATGTGCAGAGAGAGGCCTGCTTTGTGACCAAATCAAGGCTAGGAAGGGGGACTTCTGGGTTGCCAAGGCTGGCTCTGATTAAGGTAGGAGCATATTGCTACATCCATCCTGCCTGAATAGTCTATGCTGTATGTATTATCAGTGTAGCTGGTAGGGAATGGAACAAACTGATTGCTTGGTAACAAAAACAAGGGCAGGTTACATGGTTGGTAGCTGTCTCTCTGCTATGGCTATGGTCTAGCAATCATTCTAGGGCATGCAAGTCAAGCAAGTCAGCATGTAGCATGTTTTACAGAAGGAGCAGCCCCAGCAAGCTGCACACAAACAGCTGTGTGTATCTGAGGCACAGGTGTTTAAGCCTCACTTTGTGAAGTAGCCTGGCAAGCAGAGAGATTTTCTGAGCCAGGAGTGACATGAGGCTGGCCCATAGTTGTTTCAGAAAGAGAGTGAGTATAGTCCACTACTGAAAACAAATCCATTACTGCCTCTCTAGAATCATAGACTATCAGGGTTGGAAGGGAACTCAGGAGGTCATCTAGTCCAACCCCCTGTTCAAAGCAGGACCAATCCCCAACTAAATAAACTAAATCTGTGGAAGGTGTGGGTGTATGGTATGAATTCTACCCTTAATGTGCATGAGCCAGTTTATGCCTGTTTTCAAATACATGTTTCTGGATATACTGCAAGTAAAATCCTTGTGAGTTAATGAGGAAGGCCATTCATTTTGTGAATAGTGGGGTGGATGGAAACCACAAGAAATGATACAATGAGTAGACACATTAACACCACAGGTGTAATGCTACTTGTCTCATGGGGGACACAAGGATAAAAGACTCATGGCACAGCCGTGGCTGGCCCTGGTCAGCTGATTCAAGTTCTGGCTGTCAGGCTAAAATTCATTGTGTAGATGTTTGAGCTGGAGCGCAAGCTGTGGGACCCTTCACCCTCACAGGCTCCTAGAGCTTGGGCTCCGGCCTGAGCCTGAAAGTCTGCACACCAGTTTTTCAGCCCTGAAGCCCAAGTCAGCTGACCCAGGCTAACCATGTATTTTTATTTTTATTTTTTTTTATCCCTGTGCAGACATACCCGCAATTTGGTATAAAGCAAAATGACCAGAGAGTCAGAGAGAGAACATGCAGCTGATGAGACAAGGCCTACAAGAGCTTTGTAAAGGTTAGCCAGCCCTCTCTGACATTGGGAGCATGGTGGAGGAGGGGCAGTGAAATGCTTGCTTTACCCCAAGGAAGGCATTTTCTTAACATATTTTTCCAGCATATAAACTCTAGCCAGAAACTAAACTCTCACCTTCATTAAGAATGTTACTTACCTGCATACTTGAAGAGTATAGAAGATGTTAATGGCCTTTCCTCAGCATTATATTTTATAAATTTAAAGGCAGTATAGCCTGGAGGCCAGAGAAGATGAGTAAATGTCAGTAGCTCATCCTAGATTTAATTCCCAATTCTGCTATTTGCTTTTTTCATGAACTTTGGAAAGACATTCAGGCTGAGATTTTCAAAATTGCTTAATGGACTTTGACATGTACTTCCCATTAATTTTAATGGAAATTTGGCATCCAAATCCAAGAGATGGCTTTGAAAAGCTCAGCCCTAACCTCTGTGCCTCTGTATACCCTTCTGTAAACTGGGAATAACAATACTCACGGTGGTATTGCAAGGCTTAATTAATACCTATGAAGGGCTTTGAGTTCCTGGGGTGAAAGCTACTATGTAAGGGCAAATTATGTCTCTTATTTGTATAGTAGCTGTGATAGGATTCCCTGGGGTGCAGACTGCTGTGCCCCCTGAACTCTCTCCAGGGTAGGCTGTCTCTCACAATGCCTTGCTAGTGACCAGCAGCAAACCCCTCCAGGTGCTTTGATCACTCAGCACAACAGCACGTGAACCCCACCCCCACCTATATTGCGGGAATGCTCCCAGAGCTACTCATGAATCACACAGAAAAAGGCACCAGAGCCAAATCCTCCCAGCACTGCACCTCAGGAATATACTATATTGCACTGCTCAAGATGAGCAGTGCAGATTTACTAATTGGTTCAGCACCTCATCAATGGAAAGTGGATATACACCAGCCTTTGCAAACCTGATTAGATTACCAAACACTTCATGGAAAACTCCCTGGTAAAGATAAACAGTTAAATGTATTGACTACAAAAAATAAATTTTAAGTGATATTAAGTGTTAGGCAAAAAATCAGAATTAGTTACCAAAATAAAATTGTGTAAACACATTCTAAACTCTCAACTCTATTAGACTGGACAACATCCAGATTAAGCAGTTTTTTCTCACCCCACTGGATATTGCAGTCCTTAATATACAGGTTTGTCCCTTAAACCTGGGCCAATCTCCTCTGTTGGAGTCTTGTCTTCTCCTCAGTGTCTTAGTTGCTTGAAGCATAGTAGGGACAGGAGAAAAGGCCCCCCATGTGGCCACTGTGTCTGTTTTATAACCTCAGTCCATGTGCTTGGGGAGCACAAGTCTAGGCATGTTGGGGAGGGCATTCTTGTGTTTCCAGGCAAGGTTGAGCAACCCACCGTGTGGCCTCATGCAGGTGAATCATTGAATTGTAGCTTGCTGGACAATGGCTGGTGATGGGATTCACACCCCGCCTGGGCATTGGTTACTTTCCTTGCTGTTGCCTCTGGGGAACTAATATCTGGCTGATTCCTTACCTTAGAGTATGTTTTAGTGAGCGCCATACAATACAATTCTCATAATTTCACATGCATTCATGATATACATATATGGACAGCAAAATGATTTTCAGAAGATTATAACCTTTCCCCCGATACCTTACAAGGCATGCTGTATATGTAAGATCACAATTCTATAAAAATGAAAAATGTGGGGGTTCCAGGATGCTCCCTCAGAGTATAGAGTGTTACAGTAGCTCTACAAGCTGAGTTAATAACTTTTATTTGCAACATTTGTTCATCATCAGCAACAAAATGAACTCTCCAACCTGCATGACAGCAAAGACTCTTTGGGCCAAATTTAGACCTGAATTTGCATGTGCAAATTTTTCAGGAAAGTTTAGATGAGGCATCTGAAAATGTGAATAAAGTGAAGCAACAAATGGACTGAAGCCCTGTACCATAACTGATTGATCAATCCTCCTTGCCTGTGTCTGATCCTCTGCTGAGGGGTTGTTTCTTCTGTGCGACTTACAGAGCTCATACATTTGTCTCGTAACTGAACATTTCCTGCAAAAGAAACTTTATCTTAAACAGCATGTGTCTGTGTAGCCTCGGTTAGTGATTATTCCTGTTCCTAAATCTGGTACCATTGTCTTTGCCCTGAGTGTCTGTAGAGGCATACCTAGGAGACATAATTAAAATGTTTAGCTACAGTATGTCTTGGTTTAGTTTAGCTGGTCTTTTGCTCATAGTACACTCCAAATAATGAACAGTGCTTTTCTCTCTTGTTAGAGAAGGAAAAGTTTCCAGCCTGAACATCTTCAAGGTATCCCTGGTGACTTTTTTTGCAAGCAGTATCTTGAAGGTTACTCCTAGAGCTTAGCTAAATGTTACCAGCTCTTTGGGGAGAGTGACAAAGATTCCAGCTCCACGCTAGTGGGTATCTCTTAAATCTGGTAAAGCTTCTGGTAATAAATAACAGATACTTTGCCTCTAATATTTTGCTTCATGCTTTCAAATGCACCTGTTCACATGTGCTTTATAAGCAAAATTAAATATCAACAACTTCTCATTAGTCTGATAGGCCTTTATAAACAGCAAGCTTCAAGGAAATTATTTTATATCATCACCCTAGAGGCAGAATGTTCAAAAATGACATCATAGAGGGTGGAAGGCTCAGGAGAATGATGATGAGAATTTGGGTTGCCTGTTTGAACCTATCCTGGCTCGGGAGTGACTGAAAGTTACTATTTACCTTAGGTGCTCAGATTAGTAGGCCCCCCATTATCATAGTATCTGTGAGGTGAGGAAGTGCAATTATCCCCATTTTACAGATGGAGAACTGAGACACAGACTAGTGGCTTGCCCAAAGTCATACAGGAAGTCTGACGCAGAGCAAAGAATTAAGGTGCCCGGGTCTCAGGTTACCACCCTAAGCACTGGACCATTCTTCCTTATCTTGTCTTATGCCAATGAGGTGGCATCCTGGGATCTGCCTTGCGCAGAGATAGTCTGTAACTGAGTGAATCTAGTCAAACTGCACTGCTTGTGAATGAGAAGACAGGCCCTGGGGCTAGAGCCAGTTTGGAAATGCATAGCCATTGTGAAGATGTCCTTAGTCACCTATAGGTCACAAGAGATTCTGCCAGGTTTGCTAACAGGTTCTCATCCTATTCCAGGGGTGAAGGATTTGTCACTTCCCAACCCGAATGATGAGAAGAACATCTCATGGAAACATCATCCCCTGGAGTCTCCTTCTATGTGTTTTATTGCAGGAGGTGGAGCGACATTGCTATAGCTTGTGGGTAAGTTGTTTTGCTTCCTCAGGATGCATAATGTATATATATAATTGTGTGTGTGTTTGAAAAATGTGTGCCCTCTTGAAAGGTTGTAGTTGTCATGCAATGAGTTATGCAGCTAGTGATATCTGTCTGCATACTTGCCAGTGTACTATTTTTCACTCTTATGTAGGATTTTCAAACAATTTAAGCATATATTTTCCCTTATGCATTCTCTTGGTTGAATTTGAGTTTGTTGGCCTTATTGATACTGTTGTTTTCATATATTAATGCTCATTTTCTTTAATGGGTTTTGTTCTTGGTTGATTGGGTTTAGTTGATTTATAAGGTCAATAGACATAAATATTGTTATGGATTTTCTATGGGCCTGACTTTTAAATGTAGCTTTCATTTTTCTGGATGTAAGTCAGCAGTTGGGTACCTCACTACTCGATTGTGCTTGCAGTTCAGTTTAGACATCTAAATGTTAGTAGCATTTGTGCTTTCAGTTGATTGGGTGCAAAATTGTATTCTCACAAATAGAAGCAAGGTTTAAAAATCAGGCCCATATGTGTTAAGAAATGCTACTGAGATGCTTAATACTGTAAAAAAATGTTTTAAACTGCTGCTGTTAGGTTGTTTGCCTTCAAATTCACTTTTAAATATAGTTTATTTTTTACTGTCTGATCCTCGCTTTGTTGCCACAACTGAGATAGACAATCACTTGTGACTTTTGTAAGTGAGCAAGGGAGGGTGTCTGAGGGTTTCTAAAATTATTTATCAAAACATATTGGGCAAATCTGGGGTCCTGAAAATGCCAGGTTGCTAGACCTCTGGGGGGTGAGAAGGTGATTAACTCAGGCCCCCGGACCATTCAGCCCTTGGGTTCTGCCCTGAGGCAGAGTCAATTGTATTATGCTATGGATTCTTGCCAACTGAATAGACATCACCAAATCATTTCACCAAGGCCACTGAACAGCAATCAAATAGTAATGTGCACTGCTGCAGTAGCTCTGTTGGTCCCAGGATATTAGAGAGACAAGGTGGCTGAGGTAATATCTTGTATGGCCTCAACAAAGGGCTGAAGAAGAGGTCTGTCTAAGCACAAAAGCTTGTCTCTTTCACCAATAAGAGCTATTACTTCACCCCACCTTGTCTCATCAAATAGTAATGACTTTCCATTACAACAACCAGCTAGACTAGATCTGAACCAAAGATCTGGAGGTGGAATGCTATGTATTCCCTTGTCAACTCTCAGACACATCCATTCACCCTCTCTGCTTCAAATATTAAGGTGGAGCCAAATAACTGTGTGCGTAAAACCTATGTTTTTTCACCGAAAATTCTTGGCGAATAAGAATATTCATGTCCATGTCAATAGTGATGACAAATGCCTGCATTGTAAAAATGGCATTAATGATGTAAACAGATCCATATAGACTTTTCAAAAGGACCTAAGGGAGTCATGCACCCAAATCTCTTTGGAAGTTAACAGGAGATGTGTGCCTAAATCTCCTAGCTCCCTTTGACAATCCAGCCATAATTGCTGCTTACTGTGGAAATGAGCCTGTAGAAGGTCCAGCCATGTTTCCCCATCAGTGGAGCATAACTAGTGAGCTTGGAAAGAGGTTAGCAATTTCGGCTTTTCCTTTCTCAGGTTTTCGCTCTCTAAATAAAGAATATAAAAAGCCCTGAGATGTCTGGCTGTGCATTGCCTAATTAGGTAATCGCTATGCGCTTGTTCTCAGAAGGTCAATAGGGCAGGAAGGAATGGCCACTCCTTCTGTTTCTTTTTCAGTTTTTTAGGACTTATTGCCTTTTGATGTATGCAGATATTAACAGTAGTTGGAAACGTCCCTTTGATATTAATTACTTTTTGGAGAATTCAGAATATCTGTGGCAATGCATAGTAGTATATTTTCACCAACATTTCCCTGAAACGCTCTCATGTTCTTTCTTCACCATTGTCCTTTTCCCCAACAGGGTAGTAGCCATAACCTCCATAGTAGATCACAGGTGTATATGATATACTCCTATTTCTAATTACTGCTGCTTGAAATAAGGAAAATATGGGATGGAGCATACCTAACCCTGTTTTTTCCCCAGTTCTAGGCCTCCATTCAGCAAAACAGTTAAGCACAAATTTAATGCTTAAAATTATGTTTGTCCATTCCTGTTCAGCAAAGAACTTAAAGCATATGCTTAAAATTAAGCATGTTTAAGTGCTGTGCTGAATAGGGATGGACTTAATTATATGTTTAACTTTCTGCATCTGCTTAAGTGCTTTGCTGAATCGGGGCTTTAAGCTCAAAGGTATTTAGGCACATCACTCTCTGATTTCAATGGAGTTAGGTGCCTATACATCTTTGAGGATCTGGGCCTTAGCACATAATTAGGGCTTCTGTGTTTTGGGATTTATTTTTAGCAATTTGTATTTTATGTAGATGTCCAAAAATTGTGTTTGGGGGGAGACTTTCTCTTTGTATATACAGTAACAAGTGGTTTATTTTTGTGGGTATGTGGACATAGACAAGCACTTAGATACAAGTAACCTTTTCTGGTGTTTATCCGATAAACACTGATTTAATTGTTTTTCTGTCGGTGGTGTTTATCAGTTTGGACCGACCATCAGAAGCCTTATGCATAATCCTAACAAATTTGAATAAGCCTTACCTAGTTCCTAATCCACTTCCTCCTTCCTAATGTCTAGCACACTTTCTTTGCTGCATTTTCACACCTTTAGCTTTTCCCCTAACCATTTCATAGTGTTTCAGTACCAGCAAACTAGAGCCTGTAGGTTAAGAACATATGAATTGGGGTGAAAATAGGCCAGTACGGCGTACCGGGAAGAAGTGGCCACCTGTATTGGCCCATACGTGGCCAACGTTAAAGCACTGCCCTTCCGTGCCCCCCCGTTAGTGGCCCTGCCAGTAGGGGCAGGGCAAAAGGAGCAGCTGCCCCGGGGGCTGGCCCAGGTATCTGCAGTGTCTGGAGCCCCAGCCCCTTTAAATCACCGATGGAGCCCCGGGCGGCCTGGGCCAGGCAGCATGGATGGGCTGGCTGGTGGAGGCTGATTACCCAGCCCCGCTGCTTCTGCCCGAGGCCCTTCCCCTTCTGGTGGCCTGGAGCCGGGCCCCCGCACTGGTAAGTCTTTTATGTTACTTTCACCCCTGATAAGCATGGCCATACGGGGTCAGAGTGATCTAGTCTAGTATCCTGTCTTCCCACAGTGGCCAGTGCCAGATGCTTCAGAGGGAGTGAACAGAATGGGGCAATTTATCAAGTGATCCACCTGCCGTTATCCAGTCCCAGCTTCTGGCAGTCGGAGGTTTAGGGACACCCAGTGAGTAGGGTTGAATCCCTGACAATGCATTCCACAGGTTGACGCTGCATTGCGTGAAGAAGTGGTTCCTTATGTTTGTTTTTAAACCTGATGCCTACAAATTTCATTGGGTGACAGCTGATTCTTGTCTTATGTGATGGGGTAAATAACACTTTCTTATTAACTTTCTCTACACCATTCATGATTTTATAGACCTGTATCATATTCTCCCTTAGTCATCTCTTTTCTAAGCTGAACAGTCCTGGTGTTTTTAATCTTTCCTCATATAGAATCTGTTCCATTCCCCTAATCATTTTTGTTGCCCTTCTCTATATTTTTTCCAATTCTAATATAGCTTTTTTTTGCGATGGGGTGATCAGAATTGCACACAGTATTCAAGTTGTGGGCTTATAATGGATTGATATAGTGACATTAAGATATTTTCCATCTTATTGTCTATCCCTTTTCTAATGGTTCCCAACACTCTGTTAGCGTATTGACTGCTGCGGCACGTGGAGCAGATGTTTTCTGACAACTATTCACGATGACTCCAAAATCTCTTTCTTGGGTGTAACAGCTAAGTTAGACAGTATCATTTTGTATGTATAGTTGGGATTATATTTTCCAGTGTGCATTATTTTGCATTTATCAATGTTGAATTTCTTCTGCCTTTGTGTTGCCCAGTTTTGGGAGATCCCTTTGTAAATCTTCACAGTCTGCTTTGGACCTAACTATTTTGAGTAACTTAGTAAGATCTGCCAACTTTGCCACCTCACTGTTTATCCCTTTTTCCAGCTCATTTATGAATGTCTTGAACAGCACTGATCCAGTACAGATCCTGTTATTTATCTTTCTCCACTGTGAAAACTGACCATTTATTTCTATCTTCTGCTTCCTGTCTTTTTAACCAGTTACTGATCCATGAAAGCACCTTCCCTCTTATCCCATGACTGCTTACTTTGCTTAAGATCCTTTGATGAGGTCCCATCACCCTTGTCCACATGCTTGTTGGCAGCCTCAAAGAATTCTTATTTGAGAGGCATAATTTCCCTTTAGATAAGCCTTGTTGATTCTTCCCCAACAAATTGTGTTCATCTATGTGTCTGATAATTATGTTCTTTACTAAAGTTTCAACCAATTTGCATGGTACTGAAGTTAGGCTTACCAGCATGTAATTGTCAGGATTGCCTCTCAGCCTTTTGAAAATCTAGGCATCACATTAGCTATACATTAGCCATCTGGTACAGAGGCTGATTTAAACAATAGGTTATATACCATAGTTGTGCAGTTTCACATGGGAGTTCCTTCAGAACTCATGAATGAATACCATCTGGTTCAGGTGACTTATTACTGTTACATTTTTAAATTTGTTCCAAAACTTGGACAGACAATACTATACTATTTTTTCCAATGCTTTGGAATAAAGGTTCAAGATGTAGTACCTAGCCTTGTGTTTATATTACTTTTGGAAGTAAGTTAGTGCCATTTATGAATTCTAATTAGACTTGAAGTTGAAGAGACGAGATTTCGTTGGGACATGAAGCACACAGCACTGGATATTACCCCAGGGTTATGAATAGGGAGAAATAGGCTGGTACTGAAAATATTTCAATTATGAGGAAAGGTTAAGAAAGTTAAACTGTTTTAAATTACAAGAAAGATTTTATTAAAAAAAGGTCCTTCATTAAGGCTTTTCACATTTACACTGGTATAAATTTCCCTAGATGCCTTGCACTGAGATAAAGAGAAACACAAAAGGTATAATTTAGTGTGGGGGAGGAAGGAATGTAAAGAAAAGAAGTTGACTCTAGAGGAGTTTGTTTAACCTTGGTCTCCTTATGAAAAGGTTCAAATTGAATTAAAGGCAGCAGATATTAACTAATATTTTGCACTCTGAGGTACAATCCTTTGGATACTGCATGTCTCTCTTGTGCATTGTGTTGTAAAGGTACAATAGGTAATTAGTAGGGCCACTGGATGGATGTGACACAATTTGCAGGGATTTTATGCCATTACAGAAAGGGAGTAGAAAGATGTTCAGTGTTTAAATCACTCAATAATAGGAAACCTTAGTTTGCTGACTGTATTTTTTTTAAAGTCTAGCTGACTATAAAGTGGACTGAGATAAGTATGGATTCTGGTTACTCCCCTCCCCCCAAGGTGGAAGCGTCCACTTGTGTATGCATAACTTTGGCTAAGCTCATGTCTCCACACACACATCTATGTCCACAGGTAATAAAGGGATTCCATGCAAAAGCCATATGGGTTCTGGTGCACCAAAACCATGCATATTGGACTCTATTAGAACAAAGTGGCTCATGCATAAATGGAAACCAGGTGTAAGATCCATTGAAAATCAAGTCCAGCAGTGTATTACCATTGGAGCATGTCTATGTTTGTCCTTCCAGTGTCTGTAAATTCCACTTGTATTATTTCTTTTTTCTCCTCATGGTAATATCTGTAATGTTTTACTTCTCTAATAGCTCTGAGCCCAAACAAAAATACCTGGAATCAAATATCTCTGAATTTTGGGGACATTCAGATATTCCTCTGAACTAGCTCCTGTTTCTATAAGGAGCCCAACCAGAATTCTGAATCTGCACAGCCCGAACTTGGGGAAATTTGGATCAGAATTTTGCCACTCAGCAGCCCATTTCTGCTGCTTCCCTGGAGCAGGGTAAAGTATGGCAACAGTAAGTGTTGAACAGGGAGAACCATGGGCTAGGATAATAAAATGTCTAAGTGTGCAGAACTGGATGATATCAGGTAGCTGCTCATTCAAGGAACCGGGGTAGGAGGAATGGGGGATGAACTTCTTTCATTGTTGGCTTTAGCTTTTCATAATAGAATAGAAATGAAGGGCCACATGAGTGATTTTGCCTCCAGGTTACATTTTGGCTTTTGATTAACTTTTTAACATTTATGTTTTCCATTAAGAAAACCATTGTGATTTTTTAATTTATTTATTTTTATTTACCAGATCACAAGTTAATGGCTCTCAGCGATCACCAGTTGATTTAGGGCCCAGTTGTTCTACCCTTACTCACCTTGAATAGTATCTTACTACACACACCGTTCCATTGATTTCAGTAGGGCTACTCATGTAGAAAGGTACCACTCACTATTAGCAAATTTGGGACAGTTGGGCCTTTAATAAAAAAAACATTATTTTTCTGCTTTTGAAAAACGTATGTACAACACAACTGGTGGAAAAACAGTAGAGCTTTTCACTGGAAGTTCATTCAGTAACTACCACTGAATTGAGAAATTATAGAAGCCCATTAAAAGTGACAAAATTATCTCTCAATCACCATTGGGCACACCATTATGAACACACTTTTGTCTGTTTCATCAGAAGTGAGTAGAGATTTATTTAAAAAAATCCCCCTCAAAGGATTTTGCATGGTTTATGTATCAGACAGATGTGGGTAGGACCAACTTCCATCAGAGGCCCATCAGAAATTTGAGAAGGATATGGAGACACCATCCATCAGCAAATTGATATACCATTAATGGTATAATGAACACAAAATGCACAGAATTCTGGATTCTTCAGCAGATAGAAAGATCTTGCCTAGATTTCAAAATTTGTTTGAATAGAAATGTATTGAAAATGCAATTGAAAATCCTTATTTCGAAGCCCTGTGGAGGACAGAATGATGACGACTTAGGACCAAATTCATCTCTGTTATCATTGCACTGAACTCAATTAATCCATCTCAAATTTCTTATTTACAATCCTCTTCTAGGTGAAAATATTTTGGGGACAAATTTGAGTGGAATTGGACATATCCTCCAATTCTACTGCTTGCTTGTCAGTTTGTAGCCTGGGAAGCCTTTTCTTGATGACTGTAGTGGGGTGGCAACATTTCTTTTGTAGTGCAATGCTGTTACAGTCTTAATAGCAGAACAACTCTCTTCTCTCCAAATCTCTGGAAAATTCCTATTAAAATTTTATTGAGAAGTATTAGAATCGTTCTGTATAATTCATAAACCTACCCACAGGATTCCCTAGCTGAGATATTATTAAATTCCATATGATGGTTAAAAATCTCTGGAAAGAGTATCCTATTCTATAACATGATTTGAAATTTCTCTGAATATCTCTCTTGTTTCATTCCTATTATGTGCTATAGGACATGTTTCTAACAGTAATAGCAATCAGCATGGATTCAGTTGCAGGATATCTACTGTAACTTGCCAGTTGGTTGGGACCTCAATTCCAGAGACAGTAATGCTTAACCAATGAGGATTCATGAGACTGCAGTGGGAGTTTGTGGTTAAGTATATAAATTACAACTATGATGTCCAGAAAAGGTCAGAGACACAGCAGAACCCAGGAGATAATTGTTTATGACTCCAAGGCAGTTTCAATGCGATGATTTAGCCTGACTGAAATTATTCAGAGGTCAACTGGAGAGAAAAAAAGGTTGGAATGCTAAAATAAATGGTATAAATTCATGTAGCCACACCTCAGTGCAGAGAGGTGGAAATGGGTGTAGGGTTATGACAGTATGACCTATAGGGCAGTTTTTCAAGTCTGTTATAGCAAAAGAGGTTTTGAGAATTGCTGTAAAGAAGCAAATTTGCATTTTCAAATAAATGGCTTAACTCTGACAGTGTAAACACAAATGTACTCAAAATCCCAGTGCCCTAGGCCTCACTATTATCTAATGTAAAAACCTTCTGCAGACCCACTTCAACCACAACATTGACAATAGGAAAAAAAAAGAATTTTTTTTAATGGGATCTAAAGCAGTGGTTCTCAAATGGTGTATGGAACTCCCACAGAGGGCAATGGGAACTGTGATCCCAGATGGCAGTATAGATTAGTGCCCTTTGAAGTGCTGCTATTTTCCTTAGAATAAAGGTGTATAGTTATGTCTTCAACAGAGATCTGAACACCCCTCAAGCTGAATACCCAACAGCTAAGTCACTTTTAAAAATCTTGGCTTGAATGAAAATTGCAAACCAATTATCTTTTATTTCTTCTTATTATCTGTGAGGGTTCCTGCTTTCTAGAAGTACCTGCAAATATTCCCTGGTCTGCACTACCAAAGGAATATGATGTTCTTCACAAATACATACATCAGCTAAACTGGATGAGGGAAAATACATAATTCTTTGACAGAGATGGAGATCAAAATGAAAGGTTAGTTAGGGACAATGATTCCAGTAACACTAGATGTGTGTCAGGACCAGAATATCCACCAAATGCCTTTATTTCCAGTCAGTAAGGATGTGCCCAGAGTTACCTCAGCTGAAAAAATGTGACTCTTTCCAGCAAAATCACTCTACTAGTGCAAAGACTACAAGGATTTCTAGGTGCTTTGCTGCCACAAACCCACATCCTGGTTCAGAAACCCAGGATATTACTTTTCCCTTGGCTACATCTTCATTCCTAAGCTACTGTGACATGTGCCCCATAGATAGGATACTTGAACTGAGCATGTGCTGCTGAGGAAGACAAGTTGCTCAGCAGAAGCATGGAGACAGACTGTAGTGGATTTGTTAATAACCCTTCAAAAGAAAAACATAGGTTTGCTGTGAGAGCTCTGCTAACAGGCTCTGAATCATAAGGGTTGTGACACTGTGATTATACACTTGCATTGATTGCTTGACTGTGGGTCAACTCTGGCTCGTGACCACACAATCAGCAGTGAAGATATCATTCAGAGCTAGTATATTCAAAATTCCATCCATTTCCCCACGCCCTTTCTTCCTAAATGATCAACATAATATCAAGAGTGGGGACTAGCTGGAATGATATGTTTTTGTCCTTTTGTCCTCCTCCCAGAATAAGCATACAACTTATCTTTGGGGTTTTTATGTCATCTGCATTATCTGTGACTATATTAGACAGCCTGTCATGGGTCTGTGTCCAATGCTTTCCCTGTCTGTTGCTATAATGATATTTTTCATGGGTTTCCCAAGTGCTTTCTGCAATCAGAACTTGTGTAATTGGTTGACCCAAGGGTTCGTGACTGTTCAGCTATTGTATTTTGGCACATTAGTGACTACAGGTGTGGCACAATCTAAGGAGAATATGTTGTCAGTGTGGCATTTTAGTCACAGCATGAGAACTTCCTGCAGGAAATATGGCACCTAATGTAGTGTTATCTAGGCTACCCACACAAATCCAGCTGTTCGCTAGCCAAGCCGGTAGATGATTTATTGGCCAACACACTGCCATCCTAATACATGTCCTTTGGGCTAGGCAGGCAACTGACAACAGAGTAACACTAATTAAATGTGGACATCAAAGGCTGGATTTTAGAGCTGAGAAAAATAAAATGTCCATCTATCCTAACCTTCCATGACTGACCTAGGACATGCGTCATAAAATAGCCCCTTGCCATTCCAGCTTTGATCTCAATTAATGTTGAACAATATCAATAAGCCCCAGACTCTACAGCAGTGTAAGGGAAGGTATTTTTTTTTCCTAATTGCCTAATGAATCCTGGATTGTGTTTTGCAAGGGGTGGGGAGAGGAAAACTAAATGGAGCTGTCCTCCTATTGTGATCTTCCTTACAGACATGGCTAAGAAATCACTCTGAAGTGCAGCTGAACTTCTGCCTTGGAAATGGAGTTAGCAGTAGCCCTTGTAGCTGTTGCCCTTCAGACCACGTAATGCATCAGTATACACACACTTTCTGTGTGTAGCTCATAAAGACTGTATATGAGCCATGTGACACGGGGCTGACATAATGATTATCATTTTTTTTATCGGAAACCACAGTAAACTGATCCCTGTGAGCTGCACAGGCTGTAACTTGATGACACATGGCTTACTGGTGTCCCTCTGCTGCAGTAACTTCCTCTGCAGCGTCTTCTAACCCTTTATGCAAGTTTGCATTGTTAAATGAGATCTGTCTAAGTACAGCGTGTAAGACCTAGAAATGTGTCTGACTCTCCCCTCATTTGTATGTTTTCTTTTATCACGTAAAAATGATGTGGGTGGATAACAGTGCCCATAATCATGCATGCTTCAGGTGGGTACTGTGGACAAGTATCTACCAGTGCATTTCAGAAACTGGCCTGCTACAACTATGCAGCTGTGGTCATTTTGAGGCATCTCTGGAGCACAGATTGACAGATCCATGTTGAATGAGTGATGTACAACTGGGCAGTGATCACTTAATTAACTGTGGGAGGAGGGGAAAAAAAGCTGAGATTGACTGAATCCTGTTGCTAAAGTAATTTAAAACTAAATTGGTTCAATCACTGTAGAATGTACTGGTTGGGAATGGACTGTCTGACTATTGGGCCAGATTCTCAAAGACACTTTAAACCTGGTGTATCTGGTCACTGGAGGATTTCTCATCATGGAGGCACGGTAGCTACTCCCACTACTGGCCACAGAAGAAAAGGGAGCTTGGCTTGGGCACTCTTAACTCTGCTGAATCCCCAGCTGCCAGAGGTAAACCTGCTCTGATTTACACTGGACCAGCCTGGTGCACAGTGCCCCAGAAAGATGGAAGCACAGAGGTGTGTAAAACCATATTTGCACACCCTTCTCCTGAGCTGTACCAACGACTTTATGAGCATTGATTGGAAACTGGGCCAGTAATAGCATTTGTAGCTCTAATTTATCTGATTTTTATCATATATAAGCACATCTCTGCCCCCAGCTGCTAGGTGAACCTCCACTATAAATCATCTTCTCCAAGATCTGCTTCTGTGGTGACAGGACTTTCAGATTCATATCTGGAAATGCTGATGTACTGGCGTGAATTTTGTTCCCTCAGGTACAGCAGGTAGGCACCAAAATAATTGCCCTGCTTGGAACCCCAGCTTTGTAGCACCAATCATTTCTGTGGTGCAGCTGTGATACACTTAGAAAGGGAATGGCAAACTGCAGGGAAAAAACGCACTCTTCTCCCTGGATAAAATACGTGAAAGTGCTGTATATACAGGAGGAGACATGCTTAATGAAAAAGCCTTGAGCTTGCAGATTATTAAATGTCTTGACTCTCTCTTTCTTTTTTTATCAGTGCTCACGTCATTTTCTCATTTTTAATTTTGTTCCAAACTGCAAAGGGACCAGCTGAGGGGAAAATCTGCAGCTAGAGATACAAGTGGTTTCCCATGCAGATGAAAACAAAATCCTTTTCTTTGATGCTTCTTTTTTAAAATAAAAACTTTTATCCAATCCGCATTGTGGGATTTTGGAAATTAATATATTTAGTAAAGACTAATTTGGCACCCTTTAAAACCTTACCTTACAATCTGCTTTTCACTTGTTAGTGTAGAGGCCAAATGGTAAATGTATAGGGCCAACTTGTGGAAGGGGAAGAATGAATGCAAAGTTTCCATTGCTTAGAACCCTTGCAAGTCATGATGCATCATAACCCCAGAAGGAGAGCAGGTTTAGTCAAGAGACGTGGCCTAAAAGCTCCACAAAGGGGATGTAGCACATATGAGGAATGCAGCAAAGTAACCTGCATAGATACAATGTGAGCCCAGGTAGTTGGCACAGTTTAGGTACCCTACAGCATGGGTACAATGCAGTCCTGCGGATTTACTGGGAACCAGTTCAGTTATTTGTGCTAACAATGTACTGGAGCCATTTCGCCGCCTAGCAGTATAGCCAGCAAAAGGTAAGGTGGGAAGGATTGTTTCATCATCTGGAGCTGCTAGACCAGCTCCAGACAGCACAAAATAACGGTCTCTTTCCATCAGGGGCTCAGCTGCAGCAGCTTTGGGACTTACCAGAGCCTGACACTTAATGGACAGCTGAGTCCTTTTCCTCAGCCAATCAGATCACTTTGTGAGTGAAACAAAAGATAGGAGCCATCTGGGAAGGAAGGAAGGCTGGACAGCATCTCTGCTCTGGAGGGGGGCAGCGAAGCCTCGGGAATCTGCCGGAGTAAGGCTAGGCCTGAGTAAGGTGCCTTTTGGCTAGGAGAGGTGGGGCTCTGAGTAGGAAAGGGCCAGAGGAGAGTGGGGAGCCTGAGCCTAGAGACATAAGAATTCCTGACTGGGAAGGGCTTTGTGACACAGTGTCACTGCCTCGGAGGTACCTGGGAACTCATGGGGAGAGTGGAGTGAATAACTGGTGTTTTGGGTCAAACAAAATGTTTTGTGTGACCCAAAACAACTTTTTTCCATTTTGTTTAGGTTTTTTTTACCTCACCCCCTTTTTAAAATAAATCAGTTCAATTTTAAAATGCAATGTTTCAAAATAAAACGTTGAATTTTTTTTTTTTTGCTGAAACTGTTCTGCAGAATTAACCCAAATTCATGAGTATTTTTGGTTGACCCCAAACTGGATTTTTTGTTAATAAACTATTCATCTGAAAAATGTCAGCCAGTTCTACTGATGGGGGTTCACACGGTTTCATTGTCAGTGGAGGGCTGTGTCAGCCCTGTTACCTCTGCTTGTGTTTCTCTGTTGTTGCAACTCCATTGAATTCTCCTTCATGATGCCCCCCAGACTGGGTGTAAGGAATGCTATTCTTTTTGTGACTGCTGTGAGTGAGTGGAGCACATACAGCACTTGCCCTGCAGGGCTTGTGATTCAGCTGTCATGGCTACCTACCCTGACTAACTTCTGTGTACATCTCTCACATGGGTTATCTGGGACAAGAAAGGGGCAGTTACAATAATTCTCATCTCTTCCTTCTCCTTTGGCACTGACTTTATCCATATTCTACATATGGATTAATTGTTCTAACTATTTTTGGATATGCAGCACGGATTATAGACGCACTGTAAAATATTTATTCCACTTGCATTTTCCCCTCATTTTTCACTCTAATTTGCTTCATTTTGTGTAGTATGGTAGGAAAAATCCCATGTGGTGATTTGGCCCTTAGTGCCATGTGAGGAGCATTATTAGTAATGTCTGTTGCAGAGAACTGTGTGCTGAAAGTGTATTTCATGGTTATTGGTTTGAGGGTTATACAGAGGGGATGGACTTTCTAAAAGATTATGGGCCAGATTCTCTGATCTGGTTGAGCCAAGCTGCTTTCAGTGGAGGACGGGCAGTGGGGGAGGCCAAAGTAGCTTTTAACTACCTTTCTGGCACCTGAATCTGGGCTTCAGAGGTGTCTAGACCTTGTACCTGTCCTCTGCACAGGGGTAAATCCCAATGTTGCCTGCCCCAAGCAATCAAAAATCATGACTGAGGCCTATAGAATCATAAAAAGGGGTTCAAATCTTTTTTTTTTTTTTCAAAAAATAATAAATCTTGGGTACTTTTTATTTGCTTACTCATTTTTGAACCTTTTGGATTCATGTTTTCAAACTTTGCTTTGGAACCAGGAGGGGTAGAAACTTCTATTTTTTTTAAAGTAGCAATTCTCTCATGATCACCTGACTCCAGGAACTTTACAAAAAAAACCCACCGAATATGTGACTTGCGATAAATTGTGAGTTGGCAACACTGGCAATTGACCTTATTACGACAACATGTTCACTATCAATTACCATTGTAATTATTTATAGTTTAATTTACAGGCATTCATGGCACTTTACAGACAAATAAATTGACAGGTCCTTGCCCCGAGGTGCTTTGGGCTCCAATCCCACACTCTGATTCATTGAAGCCTAAATTAGATTGAATGCAGGCAGCAATGTCAATAAACAAAGGGGAAAGGAAGAGAGTATCAGGAGGCAAAGGTTTAATCGAATGGCCATTAGCTCTTTCAGTATGGGATATGGTGGGGTATTTTTTAACAGCTACAGTTGCTTCCAGAGTGCTTTTTTTAAATGACAGAAAGTTGGTTGAACTTTTACTTTCCATCTTTTCCTCCTTGGTGTAAGAATAGCTGCAGTAACTGTCTGGCATCATATTTCTCAGCCAGTCTCTACCTCCAGAAGATGATTTATTAACAAGAGTTCAACTGCGTTTTGCTTTTGTTGCTGTTGACAAAAGGCATGTTTAAGCATGTTAAATTGGCTTAATGCAGTTGACAGAAATGATGGCTAAGAGCAGCAGAATTTGCTGCCAACACACATTTCTTCTTTGTACCATGTTATAAGGAATAGTTAATCTGACCTCAAAGAAAAGAAACGTATGCTCCACCAGATAAGGTGGTAGAGATGAATGAATCTGTCTGCTATGTAGCATTTGTTGGTATGAGAGAGAATTTAAAAAATGGGGAATCAGGGAGGGAAGACTTAGATAGCCGGTTTCCTAAAGAAAAAGGCTAAGTAAATCCAAGTGGTGACATAAACAGCGGAATGGGAAAAGAGTGAATGGCTTAATGATGGGGAAGGTACCACACAGGTATGTTGGCAGTCAGCATTCTCTCTGGGGCCACATTTGTTGTTTGCCCCTGAGCAATAGTTCTGGAATGTAAAATGAGCAATGTAAGTCTGCTAATGAATAGGACTAAAAAAGTAGTACAACCTGGGGAAAATAGTTCACTAATTACATAATACTGATAGACAACTCTGTCAGGCAAGATCTCTCCCTCTCCCTCTCTCTCTGGCCTACAGACACACATTCACGTTTTTCAAACAGGTTACTTTATTTTCATTGCAGTCCAGCACAAAATACACAAGCAGATGAATTCTCTGGCTGCCAAACAAACAAACCTCACTTGATCTAGAGCATAGATTTTTACAAAGGAGGAAGAAAAAATATGAAAGAAAAGTGGGCAAAACATTTGTAGAAGAGAAGGAAAACCAAAAACGAATCTGACTAGATGCCTCAACCTAGACTGCTGGCTTCAATCTAGCCCCAAGTCAGCGGTAATGATGGAGTAAGATAATTATATTTGGGGCTCCTGATATTTGAACCTTGAAACCTGTTCTGAATATCATCCTCTTCCCTACAGGCCTATTCTAACCAGTATTACCTGGACCTGTCCTCACATATTCCAAACAGGCCCAGGTCTGCCACCTTGCTTCCAGAATATTTGGGCAATGTACAACAGCAATAAGTAGCCATGTTATTTATTCCCCCCAGATATTTAATAACCAATTAACTCAGCTGTAATTGGTAATATCTAGAGATGGGCAAATAATTAAAATGATTTATTCAATCCATAATGCCTCTTTATCTTGTGTGTGAATGAATCACCATTTTCTGTAACTTATTTATCATTCATAGGTATTTGCCAAATAATTTCTAGAAATAATTATTGCAAAAAGTTAATTGTGATTATTCAACATTTGCAATTTCTGCTTTTTCTTATTGGATAGGCAAGTCACATAATATGTTTAAATTCTCTCAGCATGTCACTTTGGACCAGGCTTCTGTCACAAATAACCCTCAAGCACAATTTCTAAGAATATTCTGCAATTTTCACTTTAAATTCTCTATTTTAGTGATTGCTCTTGCTAGTAAACTCGTTTGCTAAAATATTCACATTGAATGGGCACAAACACAACTTGTTTAAAAATTCATCTGACTTTTCATGGATATGTCTCTGCAATTGCTCAGTTCATGATGGAACACTGTAACTGATCAGGATGACTATTCAGCAGTCTATGTGATAATACACTTGGTGGTGATCCTGTTCCTAGTGAACTTGTTCCACATGGCAAAAATCACCACCATAACTGGTTTGTATTGGCAATCTCTGCAGAGTGGCTCAACATTGATAGGAGGGATAGCTCAGTGGTTTGAGCATTGGCCTGCTAAATCCAGGGTTGTGAGTTCAGTCCTTGAGAGGGCTACTTAAGGATCTGGGGCAAAATCAGTACTTGGTCCTGCTTGTGAAGGCAGGGGGCTGGACCTTGATGGACCTTTCGGGGTCCCTTCCAGTTCTATGAGATAGAATAGATAGACATCCTCTGAACTCTCCAGAACAGCACTGAAATGCATTGATAAGGACCACCTGTGGGAAGCTTTTGTAACCCACTGGTGAGTGTGTGTGGTAGGTTCCCCTGCCCAGTCTGCAGATGATATGAGCTTTGTCCCTTGGCTCCAGAGATAAAAGCATGAGCTGCAACAGTTTAAGATCCCAGATTAAATCCACCGAAGCCGCGGGACCAGCGGACCCTCCGCAGGCAAGCTTCAGGAGACAGCCTGCCTGCCGCCCTCACGGCGCCGGCAGAGTGCCCCCCGTGGTTTGCCGCCCCAAGCACGCGCTTGGCGTGCTGGGGCCTGGAGCCGCCCCTGGCCAAGATAGACACCTATCATGCATGCTGTACTGATGCCTATTTTTTGGTACATGTTCTGTTTTGTCTTCAGGGCAGACAGCCTACCACAATCACCAATGGCCTGATCTAACAAAATGTGAAAACGTGCTTAACTTTTAAGTATGGTATGCATGTAGTCCCACTGAAGTCAATGGAACTACTCACATGCTGCGAAGTGAGCACAGGTATAGAAGTGCTTTACTGGGTCAGGGCCTAAATTCTTTTGAAAAAAGCTTTTCTGTAGCAAGGAAAAGACCTGGATTTCTACCACTAAGCAGATTCAGCCTTAATTTTGAAAGCAGGCTGCTGAAAATCATCTAGACAGGAATTTGTCAATGGAGAGGGGAGAGATACTTGAGCTCCTGCCCACCCCTGCTTGTAGCTATGGGTCATCAACAAATTACAAACCGTGTGATATTAACATTAACAACAAAATCAATTAAAACAAAAGAGCAACAAGACTATTAAAAAAAATCTGATATCAGCAGTGAACCATCAGCTTGTGTCAGTCCCTGAGCAGGGGGTAGCCCAAGGCAAAGCCAGAGTTTAATGCTTCTGTGGTGTGTGTGTGTGTGTGTGTGTGTGTGTTTTTAATAGATTTTTTTTCCTTTTCCACTGCCTTATTTTCTACTGGAAGCGGTGCCTTGTAATAGGCTTGGCAGCTGTAGCTGGCTGGCTGGATTATAGTTAAACAAATTGACATTTAAAAAGAAAAAGAAATGTCCTGGAAGATAGACACATACAGACAGACCCACTGACGGGCAGATGCCACCACAGAACCTCTCGCTCAGTGATTGGCATGAGCAGCTCAAACTAGCCAAAGCCAAGCGATAAGTGAGAAGGGCTGGATAGCAATGCCTGCCTGTCAGAACCAAGCTACATGCTGTGGCAGTTTAGGACAATGGTGTGTTTCAATGCCATTTAGGGAGGATGGAAGAGAGATCTGTTGTTTTTCCTGATATTTGCATTTGATGCTTATTAAGTTCAAAAAATTAGTGTCAATGAAATGTGAAGAATGAAGGGGCTAAAAATCTGGAAATTCCCTTTGTTAAAGTCTGTACTGCAGCATTAACCCAGCCACACTGCACTTGGTGTGAATTTTACAGTATAGATTCCTCTGTATGTTGTTTTACAATTAATAAGGAAAATAGTAGAAATTTCTACATGCAATGGGACAAATTTTTAGCCTGAAATTCCCTGATCTTATCACTATTTATTTTTGTACTGGTGATTATTAGCAGGTGCAATCTCTGTCACTTCCATGTCTAAGTATCTGAGTCCACAAATAATCATTTAGGCATCTAAGTGACAGCATTTTCTATGCCAAACAAATGTGGGTGAAAAAATGGGGTTCAGATTTTGAACATGTGGCTAAGCTTGTAAAGTGCAACTTAGTTAAAGTTGTGCTAGAAACATTAAATTTAGGAGGTTCCTGACATCTGAGAGTTTGATTTCTCAACTTTAGTGTTGCTCTAATACAAACCTTTACATTCCATTTCCAGGATTATTATTATTATTATTATTTATTTGAAGGGTGGCAGAGCAAGGTGGTTAAACAAAGAAAGAAGCCAAGGAGAGAATGAAAGGAATAAGCACTGCTTGAACATTGCAATTGGGCTGGGGGCTGCAGATGTGCATTAACTTGGCTAAGGACAAGTCTATCCTTAAAATGCTGCATCAGTGTAATTGCAGCACTTTAATGACAACACTCTAAGCCAATGGGAGAGATCTCTCCCTTCAACTTACCTACTGCCTCTCAGGGAGGTGTATTAACTATGTCAGCAGCAGATGCTCTCTTGCTTTCATAGCACTGTCGACATTGGGGGAGTTAGGTCGGCATAATTATATTGCTCACGGGTATGGTTTTTTCATACCCCAGAGCAAAGTAGATATACCAATATAGGTAGAGGGACCATATTTCCATATGCTAAATATGGGACATCTGATAAAAATTTTCATATTCAGGTGGGTTCATTAGCAATCAATCAGTACTATGCAGTACAAACATTCAAATTAACATCAAGTTGACTGAGCCCTGTTTAAAAGTACTGTGCAGATGGATTCTTTATATTTACTTTCTTATCTTTAAGGCTTTCGGGTTCACACAGGGAGGGGTGACACACACAAGAGGTTACACCCACACCCACACACCTCTCTCATGCATTGGGGGTGACCAACCAACCGGACCCTCCCTGCCCGGTGCTCTCTGTCCTCCATGCCTGGCTAGGCCCCTGGGATGGACCAGTCTCTCCTGGTACCTTTCCGAGGCAACACGTGTCGGGGGGAAGGCGTGGAGGGCCACATGCCCCTCCCCCAGCTTTCTGCCAGGGTTCACACCAGACTGTGGCCAGCAGCAGCCTTTCGGCACTCTGCGGGAGGGAAGGGACGGGAGCTGCTTCCAGTCACAGGAGAGGAGTGGGAGAGAAGGAATGACTTGGCCTGTGTCTTTGCAGCGCTCATCTCTTCTATACCCCGCCCCTTCACTCCCCTCTGGCTGGAAGCAACTTGTCCCTTCCTGCCCGCAGTATCAAAAGGCAGCTAACACCTCCAGGCTGTTGCCGGCCACCGACATAACCCAGCTGTCCCCTGGCTACAGCGCAGGCAGGAGGGGGTTAAACCGTAAGGATGAATTGTGCACCACGGCCTAGGGAACCTGACTGCAGGGGCTTCAGCGAACCCAGCCAGAGAGGTGGCTCAGCAGGGCAGGGTGCCTAAGGGATGGAGCAGCCCCGTGCTCCATGGGGGCAGGACCCAGGGCAGGGTTGCGGGGGTGGATGAAGAGGGTGCTAAGCTTCTGCCCAGGTGTTGCTGTTGAGCCTGCATTGTTGGGGCACGAACAGGCTGGAAATTGCTTCTTTCTCTCTTCCCACCCCCTCCCCCGGCCAATCCAGAGCTTAGCTGAGGGGTGGAGAGGCTTCCCAGGCCAGCGCTGTGCGGGGCTTTGGCACATGCAGGGCTTGGCTCCTCCTGGCCAGCACCCGGGGCCGGAGGGGCTTGGGCTTTCCCACGATGCCGGCCTAGCCAGAGGCAGTGGGAGAAGGAAGGAGCCTGCCGACCAGGCTGTTGGTGAGCTGAACACTCCGACCAGGGGCTGGTTCCCCGCACAGTGCTGGGAGTGGGATGTGCCCTGCTGGGGGGGTATGGAGAAGCAGTGGGACGGCGAGGGGGTGAAGAGGCAAAGCAGGGAGAGGACAGCAAGAGGGGGAGCACATAAATCGCTTCTGAGTGGGCAGCAGAGGCGACAAGTAACTGGACGCTGCCTGGTGCCTGCCCGCACTCACCAGCCACTGCAGCTCGCAGTGCACAGCCAGTGCCAGTCGGAAACAGGACGGTGGGGCGGGGCCTGGCTAGCCAATAGCCTGCGCTGACAGACTAGCAGGGGGAGTGGCCGGTTCAGAGTTCTGCAGCTCTGCCCACCACCAGCCTTGCACACCCATCTCCATCGTTGCTCACTGGACCCCTCGGCACTGGTGGGCAGGTGGCTGGTGAGCAGGGATCCAGCGAGCAGCAGGATCCACCAATACTGATGAGGGAAGAGAGAAAATACAGGACAATTTGCCCGTTTATAAGAAGTCAGGACACCTGCAGAAGGGCTTAAATATGGGGCTGTCCCTTTAAAAATGGGACATATGGTCACCTTAGATATAGGCTGGTAGTATAGACTAGACCTAAGTGTCTACATAGCCACCTCAGCTATGTGAAATCATTTTAGCAGTGCTCTCTTCGCTGACGTGACTAGCTGCAGTGGCCTTAACTGAGGCATGGTTAGCTGAGGCATTTGCTGGTAGGAGGCCTTTTTTCAAGTATTCTAACCCAGGCCCAGATTGCAGGCAGGGAGATTTTTGCAAGGAAAACCATGTAAGGATTTTCTTGTGCAGATTACCTTCACAGCATGTCCTCAGGGAGGAGAAGGGAACCCATGAACCCATGCTACCAGGGTGCCCCCTGTGGCTGTAATGACTCCTCGGGGACCAAGGAAGTAGTGGGAAATGTGGAAAATTCCCAAAAACATCATATAAGTAGATAATTTCTGGCCAGGGCCACGGGGAAGGGGGAGGAAGTGGGGTAATTTGCCTCGGGCCCCACAGGGGCCCTGCGAGCCCTGGCCTGGTGGGGGTCCAGGTCTTCGGCGGCATTTCGGCAGCGGGGGGGCCCTTCAGTCGCTCTGGGTCTTCGGTGGCATTTCAGTGCTGCTGAAGATGCGGAGCGACTGAAGGGCCCCCCGCCGCTGAAATGCTGCTGAAGACCCGGACCGCCGGGTGAGTACAAGCGCCGCAGCTCCCCCACTTTGCCCCAGGCCCCCTGAATCCTCTGGGGGGGCCCTCTGTCTGGCAGGTACTTATGGGAGGGGACTAGGTAGTGAAGTAGAATAGACTTGCACCACTAGTCTGGAGTTAATTCTTTCACGGATCTCAAGTAAAAAAAATAAGTTAATTGGTCTCAGTTTAGTCCTTATTTGTTCATTTCAGAAAACTGAGGTATGTCACAATGAAGTAAAGTTAGTGTCTCTCCTCAAGCGGGTGCATGTACATCCTATGTGTCTCAAGCCAGGGATATTAGTCTTTCATTTTCTGAAATGCTAAATTTACTTATTTTTGCAGAGGCAGAAAAGCATGGTCTCTAAAACAGCAGAGAGTGGGGGTAACTGCATCACTCTGTCCCTCCTCTTCATACTGAAGGGTCTGCCAAACCAACTAATAAAACAGGAGAGCATTTGTTCATTGAGGGGCCCTCAGCCTGAATCTCTGTTTTGTTCTGTCTCTTTGCTTCCTTGTTTGTTTTTTGCAGGCAGTGGAACCTTTCTAACAAAAATAGATATTTTTCTCATCAAAATTGCCCTTTTCTTCAGCTTGGTTTTTTTCCATAGTTTCCCAGCTGGCGTGTCTGGCATTGTGACATGGTGTGTCAGGTTGCATCAGTCACATTGTTCTACATGACATCACGGATCAGAGGGGGACATGACTGATGAAAGGTGATGGTGTCACATCACAATACGAGGCCTCAGCTGGGGAAGTCTGAACAATTCTCTAAAACATTGTTTAAAGACCGGAAAAAAAAAAAAAAAGACTTGGGATGAAGAGAATGTTCCCTTCATATCTCTCCCCTATCTGCAGTCCCTTTCAAATTAAAAGTTTTGCTAGCTGTGCTGCCCAAATTAGATTTGGTTCAAGCGTTTTCCTCACCAAAGTTATGAAGGGATGTAGCAAGGAGCGTTGTGATGTCTGTGACAATGGCATAGATTTATCCATGGGCCAATAGACTTAGTTTGATTCAATGGGTCTTATAGCCATGACCTCACTGTTGTCCTGGCTAATTATACCATCACATTATGTATTATTTGTGTGTGAGTATGGTTGGGGGGAGGGGAGAGGGGCGGAGAGAAGAAGCTTTTCTCAAGTGCCATCTGATAGCCTAAAGACAGATCCGCTGCTCTCTAATGTTCCTAAACTGTAAAAGACAATTTCTGCTGGCTCTAATGTAAGGGGAGCAAAAATAAGACTGGTCACTATTGAAATAAAGAGGGCTGGAACAATGATGGCCCTGGTTAACTTGCCAGTTATACCTTAGATGAGGTTGCCTCAGTGTGTATGGTGTCCCCTTGCACTTCCTTATTCTCACTATAGGACATACTTTGCACACTACAAATGCTAACCACAGATATGTATTCAAGGGTATCTGGTAATCTGGTCCTGCTCATGGTGGGTAGCATGTTATTCCAGGAGTGTCCTACTGAAGTCAGCAGGCCTACAGACAGAGTAACTGCTGCTTAAGTAAGGGTATCTGATGATCTGTCCCATAGTTAACTGAGGCAAAAGCAAGTATTAAGAGCACCATGTGCTGCCTGTACCACACGCAGCCTAAAGATTCATCCTCCTGAGCCATGATCTAGCCAAAAATGCTCTCCCTCCTCCCCAGATACAGCAGTTAGCCTGAGGATTCTCCCCAGCTTAAAATGAACCTCTCTTCTTTTCAGGTCCTCCATTTCTTCCTGGGAAGTAAATTAGGATGTAGAAATGTGACTGTATAAATATACTGACTGTCTAATTTTAAAGTTGTGCCCCTTTCCTAGCTTTCTGTAGTTATTTGTGTATCCCTTTCTCTTGGTTTCTTCTTCAGTGTCTTCATTCTTCTCCTCTTTCATACATACCATCCCTCATCTTCATGTCAGTTTTTTCTGATATTTTATTCTTTTACTCTCCTTTCACTATTTTCTTTCCTTCTCTTACCTAGCTCTCCTTTGCTTGCCGCTTCTCCAGTCCCCCATCTCATTCCTTCTCTCCCCAGGTTTCCCCCCACCATCTTTCTTTTCCTCTGCCTTCCAATCCCTCTATCCCTCTCCTTGGTCCACCACCAGACCTCTTTGGTCTCTATTATCCCTCTTCCATATTTCCACAAAAATTACTGCTCTGAATAGGGTGACCAGATGTCCCCATTATGGGCTTTGTCTTATAAACCCAGCTATACCCCTCCCCCCTGAAAAAAGTGTCCTGATTTTTCACACTTGCTTTCTGGTCACCCTAGCTTTCAGTCCCTTGTGTGACTCCCCTGAGGTCTTGGTTCCTCTCTTTTTCCCTGTGAGTCCCAATAATCTTTCTGTTCCTCTCACCACACAGCTTCTCTCAACCTTTCTGTTTCACCTGCTGGGGTTTATCTCTGTCCTCTTTTCCCTCTAGCCTATTTTCTCTCACATTTTCTGGGTCTCTCCATATCTTTGTACTATTCTCCCCAGTTATTCTCTCCTTCTACAGCTTCCCTGTCGCTCACTTCTCTCAGGGCTGCTGCTGGCTTTTCTTCAGCTACTTAAGAACCATCCCTCTCCTCCCCGTAGGAACTAGTTCATCATTGGGCCTTGTCAGTGATGTCACATTCAGCCAGTCAGAAAATGGCTTTGGAGACTCATGCTGTTCATATTATTTTAACATTTTGATCAAGTGAGGGCAGTTGTGTAGATATTTGAGGTATGTGTGTGAACAGTGCATGCTTTGGCCAATGCTGTGGATTGGACTTGTCTTTCAAATAGACCAAGTGAGGTGCTAAGTGCCTCTAGTTAAAGCCAATAGGCCTTTAAGGACTAAGTCTGATCTGTCTTTTTTTTTTTTTTTTAAGGGGGGGAAGCAAAGTAACCTCTATACACAGTGTTTAAGCTCTCTTTGATTTCATTTCCTCCTGATCTCCCCTCCAGCCCCCGGTACGCTTTACTTTGGAGCAATGACAATTCCCTTCTCCCAGAGAAATGCTCATCATGGCATAGGAAATATGTCTTCAGGCACTGAGTCACCTCAACATGAGCCAGTAAAAGGAAAGGTGAACTATCCCTTTGCTTTCTTTCTTTCCTCCCAACAAGCCCCCACCCACTTCTCCACCTTTCATTGTTGGCTTGTATTTACAAGTGCATGTTATAGACCTTCCGCAATGATCTGCAACTTGGGCTGTTCTCACAAGTCTAGATAGCTCCTTCTCCAGGAATTCTCCCATAGCTATATGAAGGAGGCACACAGGCAGCTCTGGGTTTAACTCTGAGATTTGCTAAGGGGTCAGTTAGTGTTATGAGAAGGTGAATCCTTTAACCCCTTCCACTATACCTGAGCACATGGGAGGGCAGGGGCCCATTGGCAGGATTTTAGTTTCTCCCTGCTGCTTCTCTGTCTCTCTCTCCCTCCAATCTGCAGCTTCTGTTTTCTGCTTGACTGCACTCACCGCCTTCCTATTGCCCCTTGGGGAATTGCCCTCTTATTACCACAATTACAATCTGTACACATTTCATTAAACTAATATCGCTTTGCACAGGCTTTCTCCACTGAAGTGCACAGCTGGAGGCCCATTTCTTTTCCTCAGCTTAAACACTTTGACAGGTTAAGAAAGCTATTATGGCTGAATAACAGGTGTTGCAAAACAATGTGCATTTGATGTTTAAATGAGAGAGCTTCTTTATTGACTGCCTTTATTGCTGCTAAGACTCTCCTTTTTCAAGATGACTGGATTTTTATTGGTTTTACTGCTTTTTAAAGCGTATTCTGTTGTTTCAAAATAGGTCCGGAGTGACTCTCTGCAGTTATTTGTTATTCTGATGTCTTTTTTTATTTGCACTTTTTTGCCATCCTATCCAGGTGAAGGATACCAGTGCTAAATAGAAGAATTTTATTTTGCCTCAGTCTCATGCCAGTACTAAGCATTTCCTCTTCATAGACAGCTCCCAGTGGAGCTATAAATGATTCTGGTCCATTACTTTGCCTCTGCTTATTATTTCTAACCAGACTTGATTCACCTCCTATCTATCTATATAGTGACCTATGTCTCTATATTTAGAGTTATAGGTAGGCTATAGGACGTGTGGCAGAGATTTTCAAAACAGTGCAGGAGATTTAGTGGCACATTATCCATTAATTTTAAATGGAAGATGTGTGCCTTCATCCCCTCCTGCACTGCTTTGAAAATCTCAACCTATTGTCATAATATTACATTATATAGCTAATATAATTCATAGGATGTCTAACATATAGAGTGAGCTTTTCAAAGGAGTCTAGGAACTCAACTTCCACAGTCTTTCATTTAATTAAATGAAACTAATAAATTATAACTAAAAGGAATAGATAAAATAACAGAACAGACAATATTAATAATTCAGATATTAAACAGATAAAGCCCATTCAAAGTAAAAATAAAATAAAATTGAAAAACTACATATGATTCTATTTTTTCTTTTTCTTTTATAACTAATATTTGATTTAGTTTTCACTGGCAGAAGAACACTTCCCCAAGAGTAGAATATTATTGCCAAAGTCAACCATTTTAAGAGGCCTCTTCAGAGAGACAAATATCAGAACATTGGGAGAGAGAAAGGAGGGAATGGGTTATGGCTTTCTAGTATGCTCCTGTTCTGCTAAGATGTGGTTTAGGTCATCATTAAGAGGAATGTTAAACAACAATGTGAAGACTGAGAAGGATACGACTCTCTGCTCCCTCTATGGAGAAGAAGGGGAAAAGCACTCTCTGGCTAGGTTCATTTACATTAATTATGTTGCTTACCCATAATTCCACCTATTGAGTTTTGTTGGTGGTTGGAATTTGGATTCTATAAATGATAAAGTATTACTGTACACATGAAAGGACATAGGGATTTTACGGGGTATGCCCAGGAGTATGTTGGTCATCCTGAGTTTACAGGTAGCGAACTTTGGGATGGTAATGAAATTCAAGCTCAGTAGAGAGAAGGCCAATGGCTGTTTCACAGAGGCTAGGCAATCTATCCCAAGAGTTATGGATTACATCTAAGGGGGCTGGTTTGTTCTGGGTTCCCCCTGCATGGAAATTCTGCCCCCTGCATGGAGGGCATCTGTGAGACTGGACCAGCAGTGCTGCAAGTATAAAGTAACTTTGCACCAAGAACTGATTGGACCAACAGTGACAGAGCTAAGTGTACAGCAAGCAAACAAATGATTGCAGTGCTGAGTTCATAGCACCCCAGGCCAGATCTGGTATCACTGAACTGCATGCTGGAGTGGGATGTGGTAGAGTTGTTTTCACTGGAGTGGAGAGACTGACAGAGGAGAGCCACCTCTTGCTGCCTCTGACTGTTACTGAATCTAGTTGGACATGTGAGAATGGGGGTTCTGGTAGGTGGGTTCATGGTAGGGCTAAGGGTTCTGGACTCAATAAGCTGAACAATTATTATTTGCAACTCTCATGTTGCTCAAACTCCTTTGCACTCCTGATTGGGGTTGCACAATTTCTGATGTTTCTTTTGATTTCCTCTTTTCTCCAAATTTAAAAACAAAACAAAAACTTGTGGTTCCCTGTTCCAAAGACTCTGAGTGCTTACAAGTTGGGGAAAAAGCCACCTGCAATGGTGACCAGGGAGACTTTAATTTCTCAGAACCAGAAATAGGACTATGGTACTGGAAGGGGCCACAGAAATATTTTAGAAAAAGGACCCTCTCTTTCCCCAGACAGATCGGATCCATCCCCTGTTGCAACCATTGGCATCTAGCAGAAGGGTGGCAAATAATACTAACATTAATTCATTTATATTTGTGGAGGACAATGTTCACCCCAATACAAAGAGACTGCACACAGCCTATATGGGACTCAAGTGATGGATAGGTCTTGTGCTGGTTCTCTGTACACCCATAAACTTCACCCTTAGTATCTGTCATCATAAGGGTCTCAAATAAATTGACAAGTTACGATGTACTGGTTATATAGGGATTACTTCACCTATTGTGAAATTCAGCCACTTCTGTACAGAATGTGGCAGCTGTTCTACACCAGTAATATTAATTAACAGATGTTAGGAGATGAATTAAGACTAACTTTATGTGTTGAAATAGCGGTGGGAATGTAAGTAGGTACAGTCGAATGCAATTATCCTTTTGGAGTTTGGCCATGCTATCTGAGCTAATAACCTACTCTGGTTACAAATGCCTTGTGATTTTTATTGGGTAGAAGTAATGAGGGCCTTGGTTTTCACATCTTATCCACAAGATGACATCTTAAAAGAGCCCAATACATAGTAGCACTATACAGGGCCATTAAGTAGGTACAAACTCAGAAGAGTGCCACTGCCACCTACAGCTGCAAAGAGGCTTCCCAAAACGAGTATTGACTAGGTCTGCCCTCGTTTAACTTACTAGCTTTAACAGAAGTGCTGGTAGCAGTAGAATTGGGGTATTTTTACTTAGGAAAGCCTGATACATAAGTCACTGAATTCATCTTGCTTATATTTGATAGATTGTGACAAGCCTTGTGGATAGCAGGGAAGCAGTAGATGTGATATATCTCAACTTTAGTAAGGCTTTTGATAGTCTCGCATGGCCATCTTACAAACTAGAGAAATATAGCCTAGACAAACTTACTATAAGGTGGGTGCACAACTGGCTGGAAAACTGTATTCAGAGAGTAGTTATCAGTGGTTCACAATCAAGCTGGAAGGACATATTGAGTGGGGTCATAGAATCATAGACGATTAGGATTGGAAGAGACCTCAGGAGGTCATCTAGTCCAACCCACTGCTCAAAGCAGGACCAACCCCAACTAACTCATCCCAGCCAGGGCTTTGTCAAGCTGGGCCTTAAAAACCTCTAAGGATGGGGGGAGGGATAGCTCAGTGGTTTGAGCATTGGCCTGCTAAACCCAGGGTTGTGAGTTCAATTCTTGAGGGGGCCATTTGGGGAACTGGGGTAAAAATCTGGGGATTGGTCCTGCTTTGAGCAGGGGGGTTGGACTAGATGACCTTCTGAGGTCCCTTCCAACTCTAATATTCTATGAGTCTATGGGGATTCTACTACCTCCTTAGGTACCCATTCCAGTGCTTGACCACCCTCCTAGTGAAATAGTGTTTCCTACTATACAACCTAGACCTTCCCCACTGCAACTTGAGACCATTGCTTCTTGCTCTGTCATCTGCCACCAGTGAGAACAGCTGAGCTCCATCCTCTTTGGAACCTCCCTTCAGGTAGTTGAAGGCTGCTATCAAATCCTCCCTCCCTCTTCTCTTCTGCAGACTAAATAAGCCCAGTTCCCTCAGCCTCTCCTCATAAGTCATGTGCCCCAGCCCCCTAGTCATTTTTGTTGCCCTCTACTGGACTCTTTCCAATTTGTCCACCACCTTTTTTTTGGGGGTGGGGGTGGGGAGCGAAACAGGACACAATACTCCATATGTGGTTTCAGCAGTGCCGAATAGAGAGGAATAATCACTTCCCTTGATCTACTGGCAATGCTCCTACTAATGCAGATCAATATGCTGTTAACCTTGGCAAAAAGGGCACACTGTTGACTCATATCCAGCTTCTCATCCAGTGTAATCCGCAGGTCCTTTTCTGCAGAACTGTCGTTTAGCAAAGTCGATCCCCAGCCTGTGTAGCGGTGTAGTTTAGTGTCATCTACAATCCATCCCATCATCCAGATCATTAATGAACAAAACCGGCCACAGGACCGACCCCTGGGGCACCCAACTTGATACTGGCTGCCAACTAGACATTGCGGTGTTGATCACTACCTATTGAGCTCGATGATCTAGCCAACTTTCTATCCACATTATAGTCCATTCATCCAATCCATGCTGCTTTAACTTTCTGACAAGAATACTGTGGGAGACATTGACTTTAGCAAAGCTTTTAATACCATGTATCATGTCCACCGCTTTCCCCATATCCACAGAGCCAGTTTTCTTATCATAGAAGGCAATCAGGTTGGTCAGGCATGACTTGCCCTTGGCGAATCTATGTTGACTGTTCCTTATCAGCTTCCTCTCCTCCCAGCGCTTCAAAATGGATTCCTTGAGGACCTGCTCTATGATTTTTCTGGGGACTGAGGTGAGGTTGAGCGGTCTGTAGTTCCTCATATTCTCCTTCTTTCCTTTCTTAAAGATGGGCACTATATTTGCCTTTTTTCCAGTCGGCCAGGACCTCCCCCAATCACCACAAGTTTTCAAAGATAATGGCCAATGGCTCTGCAATCACATCAGCCAAAAGGGATCTGGGGGGTTATAGTGGATCACAAGCTAAATATGACTATATCGCTGTTGCAAAAATAGGGATTATTATTCTGGGGTGTATTAGGTGGATTGCTGTAAGCAAAACACAATAAATACGTCTTCCTCTCTACTCCACACTGATTAGACCTCAACTGAAGTATTGTGTCCAGTTCAGGGCACCACATTTTGGGAAAGATGTGAACAAACTGGAGAAAATCCAGAGGAGAGCAACAAAATGGCCAAAAAAAATGACCTACAAGGAAAGTTGGGGAAAAAATTGGGTTTGGTTTGGTTGGAAAAGAGAAGGCTGAGAGTACATAAGTCTTCAAGTATCTAAAAGATTGTTATAAAGAGGAGGGTGATGAATTGTTCTCTGTAGCCACTGAGGACAGAACAAGAAATAATGGGCTTAAATTGCAGCAAGGGAGATTTAGGTTAAACATTAGGAAAAACTTTGTAACTGTAAGATTTTAAACACTGGAACAAATTACCTAGGGAGGTTTTCGAATCTATGTCATTGTCTAAGTCAGGGGTGGGTAAACTTTTTGGCCCAAGGGCCACATTTGGGTGAGGAAATTGCATGCAGGGCCATGAATGTAGGGCTGGGGCAGGTGTTGGGGTGCGGGATGGAGTGTAGGAGGGGGTACGGTGTGCAGGAAGAGGCTCAGGGCAGGGGGTTGGGGGTTGGGGTCCAGGAGGGGTTCGGGGTGTGGGCTCCAGCCTGGCGCCGCTTACCTGGAGTGGCTCCGGGAAGGCAGCGTGGCTAAGATAGGCTCCCTGGCGCCGTGCCGCATCCAGCACCGTGTCCCTGCAGCCCCTAGGGGAGGGAGAACAGAGGACTCCATGTGCTGCCTTCCCCTGCAGGTACCTCTCCCAAAGCTCCCATTGGCCACGTTTCCCCGTTCCCAGCCAATAGAAGCTGCGGGAGGCGGTGCCTGGAGGCAAGGGCAGCACACGGAGCCCTCTGCCCTTACTCCACCAGGGGCTGCAGGGATGTGGTGCCTGCTGCTTCCAGCAGCTGTGCTGGGCTCGCAGCACCATGGGGGTTCCAATCCCGCAGCCAAGATCCAAAGCCCTGATGGGCTGGATCCAGCCCGCGGGCCGTAGTTTGCCCACCCCTGGTCTAACCTGTTTAAAAAAAAAAAAAACAACAACAACCCTCCAAACACCTGTCATGGATGGTCTAGATGATACTTCATCCTGCCTTAGTGCAGGGACTGGATTAGATGAGTAATTGAGGTGCCTTCAAGTCCTGCTTTTCCATGATTCAAAACATTTCAAGGGCATTAATCTTTAGTCAGCATCCACTTTGAAATAAAACAAACGCATGTCCTCTTATAACAAGATGGCCGGATCTGTGACCCTCTCATATGAATGTGGGACTTTTCCATTGAGCCACCCTGTTAGTAGGAGTTAGACTCCTGCATAAAGCTGCTGAGTAAATGAGTAAATGCCGCTGACTGGCTGTTGCACATGCAGCTGGTTAAGAGATGTGGGTGTGACCCTCTGGTTGGAGGGAAATAGGGGCAGAGATGGGGAGGTCATGTAGAAAGTCCTAAGAACTGGGTGGCTTATGCTCTGTTCCTATTATGTGACTTACCAACAAAGCTAAACACCAGGAAAGGGGTAAGTTGACCTTCTATGGCTTATATAGACTTCATGTGGAACGGGGTGGGAATGCAATCACTTCTTATTTCCATTTGTTTCTGAGAGAATAACTCAGTAAGTGACTTCCTCAAACCTCAGGAAAATTACCTATAATTTGAGTGTGGGACTTTTCCATTGACTTCCTCAAACCTCAGGAAAATTACCTATAATTTGAGTGTGGGACTTTTCCATTGAGCCACCCTGTTAGTAGGAGTTAGACTCCTGCATAAAGCTGCTGAGTAAATGAGTAAATGCCGCTGACTGGCTGTTGCACATGCAGCTGGTTAAGAGATGTGGGTGTGACCCTCTGGTTGGAGGGAAATAGGGGCAGAGATGGGGAGGTCATGTAGAAAGTCCTAAGAACTGGGTGGCTTATGCTCTGTTCCTATTATGTGACTTACCAACAAAGCTAAACACCAGGAAAGGGGTAAGTTGACCTTCTATGGCTTATATAGACTTCATGTGGAACGGGGTGGGAATGCAATCACTTCTTATTTCCATTTGTTTCTGAGAGAATAACTCAGTAAGTGACTTCCTCAAACCTCAGGAAAATTACCTATAATGGAAGAATTAGCAAAAACTCATTATCATGTAGATCTGGGTGTATTTAAACTTCTGAAAATAGAGGATAAATGGTAATTGGTACCTAATTTTTCTATAAATTATTTCTCTTGCCACTCAAGATGCCTGTCATGAAGCTGTCAGGAGAAAACTCAGTTGTATCTTTTGTTTCCCCTTTTTGGTGCCATATATTCCAGGTTAATTTTGAATAGTTAACACTGTGTCAGCTGTGACCATCCTGCCATTTCAAAGCCAGACACTGCAATGCATATGGGATTATTTGTGTCCGCAGTGTACTGAATACATACTGCAAGTTTCTGAGTACCCTTAATGCATATTGCCATCAAGGGGAGATTGGAGGCCTTGGACACCTTCCAGGATCAGACCCTAAATTTGGAGTCACTCCAGTGAATTCAGTGGGGTTAATCCAGATTTATATAGGTGTAACTGAGGGTAGAATTTAGCTCCAGCTCTATTTCTGTTCTGTTCTTTCTGAATTCCTCCTCTAAGATAAGGCTGTGTTCATATGGATCTGCTGATATGGCTTATTGAAAGTAATGGAATCACCCACCCCAGTGGAGTAAAGGGACATTGTGAATGGCAAATACCAACTGCTCCTCCTACCTGCTCTGTAATCAGAAGGGCAAAAGCAGAGCTCAGGCAGCCCTACTGCATCTCCTTGGTCTCCGAGGGCAAGCTGGGGAGCAGATGAGTTGCCAGCTCGCTCTTCAGCTTTAACCCCATCTTCCCTCCCCAACTTCTCCACAGGCAGCCAGGCTCCAGGTTCCAGGGACAGTTCAGGAGGCCGGGGCAGGAGTGTACAGTGTGGAAGTAGATGTTATCTGCACTGCCCAGGGTGTGGGGAGGGAATGATTGGAAAGGGAGAGGCAAGAGTGTACATGGAGCCGTATAGCTGGGGGCAGGCATGTGCTGCAGTATGAAAAGAGAAGAGAAGAAAGGGGGCAGCGTGTGTGTGTGTGTGGGGAATTAGAGGACCCTGGCTATTAGAATCAATATGGGGAAGATGTAGGAGTTAGGACCAGGTGGAGAAGGGAACACAAGGAAGGAAGAGAAAACTGATGTTCTGGAGAAGGGATTTTTCCATAGTGGGTGTGCACGAGAGTGCGGGGTGAATCCTCTCTCTCAGATCTGACTGCAGTCGGTGCCTGCAGGTGGGTGTGGTGTTGCCTGAGTGTGTGCTGGAAAGCGGCTTGAGAGCCTTGCACAGCAACGCCGTGCAAGGGAAACCCAGGCTGACAGGGCTGGAGGGCTGAGTGGGACCCCAGCACATCAACTCGTCACAGGCAGATTAAAGCTAAGTGTTAGGAACATAGAGAAAGAAATAGAGAAATTAGCTTCAGGAAAAGAAATGGCATTTTAAAGATTTGCACTTGTTATATTGTGTCAGTCATATCAGTCTCTCCAATTTACTCCTCCCTTTCTCCTCCCCCCCTCCACTCTGGATTGAATTGGATTAGATGATCCCCTAGTTTCTTTGCCCACTGGGATTTTTTTCTTGAAATCAGTTCCCAGCTCAGTCACAGCCCTGTACCTCGGTTTGTGTCTGCATTGTCTTCTGTATGACCTGAAAATCCATCTTCTTGAAAGCACTCAGGCTTTTCAATGCAGCAGAGCCTAGTAATGGTGGTCGTTACCTCACCTTCATTTACATTTTCATCCATTTTTCTTCCTGGTTTCCTCCCTTTCCTTCACCCCCTGCCATTCTGATACTTATCATCAGAACCCTCATAGCCTTTCAGTGGCTGCCTGCTGGGGGAAGATAGATGGGGGACATACCACACATTCCCGTACGTTTGCTGCCTTGTAATGTTTGGTCCTTAAGTCAGCAGCAGCTGCTGTGAGCCAAATGCT
Source organism: Mauremys mutica (assembly GCF_020497125.1). Classification (NCBI taxonomy): domain Eukaryota; kingdom Metazoa; phylum Chordata; order Testudines; family Geoemydidae; genus Mauremys; species Mauremys mutica. Next base: position 30,927,443 of record NC_059076.1, on the reverse strand, counting down.
CTTGCTCTTTTTTCTTTGTTTTTCTGTCAGGAAAAATGACCTTGGAGACTTTCCCAAGATCTGGAAATGCACCACAATCCCACTAGGTAACAGAATCACCCAAGTGCAAGAGGGAGGAAGGGTGTGGGGTAACCCACAGATCTGAAGAGCAGGGAGTGGGTGCAGTTAAGCAGAAAACATTAGTGTGCTAGACCACTGTGCCATCAAAGTTTCCCTTTGTGGCCCTCACAAGCGACAGAATAATTAAACGCAGGCATAGATACCAGATGAAGGGGCTGAATTTCTGTTTCCTACTTAATGCAGTAGGTCTGACAGATTATGGGCAAATGGGGATTCTTGTATCTAGGTTGTTGCATAAACTCTAAGGTGTAGATAACATCCTTAATACACCAGGGATCTAATTCTGATCTCACTTACACTAACTTAAATAAGGAGTAAAATTGACACACATGAAAGGAGAGTCAGGCCCTAAATTGACCAAAATGGGAGAAGGAAAATAATGGGCCTCCCTTTGCCAGGGATTTCATGTCAGCATCCAGTTCTGGGCTCTGATTTTTTTTTTCCTCTCCCCAGGCAGCAAAAATGGCCTTGCATGTGAAATGTTTGTATTTTCTAATGTGGGAATGTAATGCAAAAAGAACTTTGTTGATAGCGTCATGCCTAAAGCGTAGGAATTAAACATCTTGGGATCCTTTATAATCACAGGGCTGGGGGAAAAAAATTAACAGTTGCTTATAAAAAGAAATTCCTACAGGCCTTCAACCTCAATAAGCTCTCTTGAGAAATAAAGTTTAATTGTAAAATTGCTACTTCAATCTATTCTCTTTGGCACGCTTGGAAAATTCTTTCCCTAAGTAAGAGAGAAACCATATGGCCTTATGTCTTGTGAGGCTTTGCTAACAAATATAAAGTTTGGTCTGGTCTTAAAATTAAGGCTGATGTACTTATGGTCTTAGGGGTGTGAAAAATCCTCCTGCCCAAGAACCATAGCTATGCCGACCTAGTCCCCAGAGTTAGGGTGACTAGATGTCCCGATATTATTAGGACCATCTGGATATTAGGGGCTTTGTCTAATATAGGCAATCTATTACCCCCGTCCCAATTTTTCACACTTGCTTACTGGTCACCCTTCCTGGTGTAGATGTCACAAGGTCAATGGAGGAATGCATCCATTGACTTAATAACTGTCGGTCAGGGAGGTGCTGTTCCTTCAGCGACTGAAAAGTGCTTTTCAACTGTGCAGGCTGCATCTCCACGACTGGGTTATGCTGACACAGCTATGCTGCTGTAGTCTCCATAGTCTGGACATGGTCAAGGCTCTAGCATCATCTAGAAAATATAGAGATGTAAATTTGGGGTAGAAAAAGTTGACAAGTGTCTTGAGGGGGTTGGTAATTGGATCTGAAGACTTTTTCCTCTACTCTCTGAATTCCAGTCTGGTTCAATAGTGATTGCAAGTTGTTACTCTTTGACGGCTGGTCTGATAACCTATGTGAAATGAGTTGGTGGATTCAGTTCAGGTCCAATGGTGGGATCACAAAGGGACTTAGACCTTGCAATGCTGAGCATTATGGCACCTAACTTTTAGGTGCCTAGAAAATCATAGGAACAACACGGTGCACCACAAAGCTTGAGTTAGGCCCTAGGCTCCCTAGACTCTGAATGGGAAGAGAGAGATGCCTAAGACTGATCCACAAAATCTAGCACACAAAGCTGGGAGCTGCTTAACCTAGCCAGTGAGACAGGCCACTTAGAGGGATGAATACTAAGCCCTGTTCCTCTGTCGGGAGTAGGCGTCTAAATGTAGGCTTCGGGGATGTGCCTAAGCACTGCTTAGCGACCCACAGACAGGAGCCTGTCTCCCGGCGTCTGGTGGCTTATGCACTTAACTCGTTCCCTCAAGAAGCAGTTTAAGTGCCTGCTTAGCTCCACACCTAACAAAAGGAAGAACAAGAAGTGGTGGTGCCCATCGTGTAACTTTCAGCTCAGTGGTTAGAGCACTTTACCTGAGAAGTGTTAGATGCAGGTTCAATTCCCTCCTCTCTGCTAGAAGGGAAGGAAAACATTGAACAGGGGGGTCTCACCTCTCAGGAGAACGTTCTAACCACTGACCTATGGGATAGTCTGATGTGGCTCCCTCAGTCTGTCCTGTTGAAGCTGTTCCATTGTGGATAAATAATGAAAGTGTGTTTGGAGCAAGTATGTATTCAGACTGGGAGAGACATTGGGACCGAGAGAGTGAGAATAATTCTGTACTCCAGTGATTAGGCCCCCTTTTCCCCCCCCCCAGGCAGTGGGGAGATCTGGGTCCAGTCCTCCTGCAGTTTTGTGGATGGCTGTGGGGGAAAAACTGGGACTTAGGCACAAAGCCTGTGATTTAGGTGCCTCAGTAACTTTGTGGATCTGGGCCCTAGCTGTCCAAGTCCAATATAAAGTATTATCAGACTGAATGAATACAGAGACTCAACTACCCCCATACACTTACAGGTATTCTTTTGGGGTCAATGATGAGTGAGTGTACCTATATCATGTACATACCCACATATATGAAAGCTGGACTAATAATGCAAAACATTTCCTGCCAATGGGAAGCTGAAATTTTTAAATATTTGCTGTAGCCAAGTTCATGTCTCTTTTCTGTCTGCTTTCTGTGAACAGCTGAGCAATCAAGTTTTAGTGCTGTGAATGGCAGTCACATATATGAATATTCGTGGAAACTAAAGTTTAAAACGACATCTTGAAAACAGACTATCAAGAATTGAATACTTGCAGGGAGCTGTTCTTTATCAAGATGTGCGGGGGGGGGAGAGCTGTAGAATGCATAATACAATAACAGGTGGTGAATAATTTTTAACAATCATGATCTGACATCCCATGGGGCTGAATTCTTCAGATAATATTCGCTGTGAATTATTCACTCATCTCTAATATGCTGTGTGTGTGTGTGTGTGTGTGTGTAAAACTATATTTATATTAAAAAAAAAAGCTGTCATAAATTTCCCAAAGCTGTCCTAGGGTATATGATATTTTGTCTTCACTGTAGATGAGATCTGTGGCTTACCAGTTATGAGAGAACAGACACACTCCTGTCTAGAGAGGGGAAATAGTTTATGTAAACTTTGGATCTTCCCGTTAAAGAACCTTTAAACTAAACTTAAACATGCTGGGAGAGGAATAATATCCAGAATTGTATTCTGAGACTTTAATCTTCTTCTTTTGTGAATCACCAACCCTGTAGAATGTATTGATTTTTTTTTTTTTTGGATTCATCATTGTCTTTCATCATCTCTAGTTTCAACGTACATTCTATCCTGCATGCTAAAGGATACCACAGAGGCAGGGCAAAAGTTACAGCACAGGTAGACATGGTTTTAAACATCAGTTAACCTCAGAAACAATGACTAAGAAAGTCCGTGAGAGAAACAATTTCTCTTACCCTTTTTGAACTAGGGGGTAAGTGATCTAAGCCTCCAGGCCCCAATGACCTCGTATTTATTTTATATTCAGTGTGCCGTATTCTATTTTTGCAGGGAGTGAGGAGACAATGGGAGGAAATACAATATGGTGATTTTAAATATGTCACGTAAGTCGTATACTCTCAGTAGCATTATTTAAAATTTATGAGAGGAAGGATGAGCTTGTGGTTAAGGCACTGGACTGAGACATCTGGATTCATTTTCTGGTTCCGCAAGATTCCTGGAGTGGCCTTCTGCAAATCACTTAATTTCTCTTTGCCTCTGTTCCCCATTTTATAGGTGGGGAAAATACTTTCTTCCTCCAGCAATTTGTCTGGCTTTTTTTTTTTTTTTTAAGTTAGATGGCAAGGTCTCTAGGACAGGGACTGTCTCTTACTGTGTGTATCACAGCACCTAACACAGTGGGGCCTTCATTTCGGTGTGGGCTTTCTGGTGCTGTAAAACAAATGATAAATCATAGTAATATGGTATCTTGGTCTTGTTTAATATACACATACAGTCAGTGCATGTCCGACCAGTGCAAACACTGGTAAGCACCCCCCAAAACTAGCCGTGAATGTATGCACATACACGATATGGAAATGTGAAATCTTAATATGGGTAAAAAATGGCCTTCCTGTTAAAGTGCTACAGAAAACTCCAAGCTCTATGCTTTTTGCTGTCATCATGAGATTGAATGTCCCGATGGCAAATTACACATGATAGATTTGTCAGGAAATTAAAACACCTAGTAGTGGACATCAAAGTGCTATCAAATGGATCTCCTGTCCAGTGGGAGTACCAGCACTAGCGAAAAGAAAACTTGCAATGATATATAATTTTAATTGGACTCTGTCTTGACAGGCTGACCAGATGTCAATAATAATGCTAGGAAAAAATATGAGAGAAGAAGAGATAATGACTGTATATTTTCCCATTTTGCTTAGACCAACTGTGACAGGCTTTAATCTCTTTTAAAATGTCTATTGTCCCAGACTTTCATTTATTTCTTTAAGGGCACAGCAATGCAGTATCTAATACAGTGAGTATGTGGTGTTTTATTGAGAGATGGCTATCTTATGGGCAGAGGGTAAAACTGCACTTCTATGCAGTGATGACAAATATGTCCCACTTCTCACAGTAAACCTTCAGTACAATAGCCTACTGCAGAAGAAAGGATAAAGTCTTGCAATGTGTGGTATATACTGCAATAGCTGACTTGTCTGGATATTGCTGTTCCACCCAAGTCTTTGTGGTACCCACCAAAACAGATTAGAAAATATGCAAAGACCAGTCAGTTATCCGATTTAATACTTACAAGAATCCCACCCTGGAGGAAAAGAGAGACTTGTGTACATACACCCACTCACATACAGACCCCTAAATCTGTGCCTTCTACAAATCTGAACTGCCCAGGTCTATGTACCTAAACCCCAACCAAACTTAGTTAAAGATTTGCATCACTTCAGGTAGGAACAATCTATTGTTCGCTCCTGTTTCCTCTCGCCCAGTTCTGGCTTCCCATCCAAAGAATTGCCTATAAGACAATCTCGCTTTACTCCTCCTTCCCAGCTGCCTAGTCCACCCAGAGAGACCTCATAATTCTTTAGCCAGTGGACCCAGAGCCAGCTGCTGCTTCTGTCTGTAGCCAGGAATCTGAATTAAGACAGGAGTATATTTCCTCTCTGCTGCCTTACTTTTTTTCTTGCTCTGTGCATGCCCAGCTTTTTTGGGGGTGGGTCACTCATCCGCAAACCCCACTAGAGGACAAACAATGAATAATTGGGCCCTCATTCTAATCTTACAATGGTATAAACCAGCTAAAGCTTCACCAAAGTCTGTAGAGTTATAGCTGTGTGAGAACAGAATGAACTCATTGTGGGCTCAGTCCTGCAGGATGCCTAGCACATGCATAAGGGCTTGTGGACTGGGTGAAGATCAAGCTCTATATCTGGAAATTAGGTGCAACTATTTAATAAAGGAGCCTACCATTTGATCCCATGGGGAAATGTGCATGTTATGAGGAATGATGCGGTTTCATCACTGTCAGGGCCAGGAGTCTATTACCGTGAGGAGTCATTTTGCCTGAGTAAGGAATGCCAGGTTTGGGGAATATACAGGTGGTGTATGGTGAGAAATTGAGAAGATATTATTCTGAGAGCTTCCATTAATCCAAAGGTTTTAAAAATCAGATCCTCCAAAACTTTAAGAACTGAGTTGTCTATACACTTTAATATATCATATATAGGGCTTCTAGTTTCCAGTCTGTTTTGTTTAAAATGAAACATTAAAAAACAAAAAAGAACACTAATTAAACATTGTAACAGCTACATTTTAACAATGAAAAGAGGCTTGATGTACTCAAATGGCACATTTTTACAAAAATTAATTAGAAAAGGAAAAATCACACAGTAATGATATTAAGCACTTCTAGATAGGCTTTCCTCAAGAATCTCAGATATATGTGTGGTTGCTATGGGTGAACTCCTTTAGAGTCATCTCAGGGGTCACTTGTATTTGAGACGTTGCACTTAAGGCTCTGTCTGGTAAGGTACTAAGCAATTCCTGGAGGTGACAAACATTGTCGGTTCCAATTGACTTCAATCGGAAGTGAGGGTCTTCAGCACCATGCAGGATGGAGCCCCTCATGGACATTCTTGCTCTCACGTTCACTATCCCTGAGAACTCTTCAAGGTGTTTAATGTTTGTCTCCCAGATTTTTAGTACACACAAGCCTTTGATGGGTGTTTTCATGTTCTGTTATAATTTTTCTTTATACTTTTGTTTTTGAAACAAGCAGCTAGGAGCAGTGTCTTATACCAAACAATAACAGCTGAAACACAGAGGGTTTTGATCATCTGCTTTATCTTGAATAATTGCCCAGATTTTCATTAGGGTTCGTTAAGCACTCTGATCTGCTGCAAACTTTACCAGAAAAATTAAAGGCCAGATTCCCCCGGTAGGGTAAGTCTGTGCAGCTATGCTGGCTTACACCCACCAAGCACCTGGCCCTGAGTCTACACACTTCCACTTGATTTAAATTAATTAGTAATAGTTTGGGTTAGATATTTTTAACCAGATTTTTTTTTTACAATAAAATGAGCCTTTTTCAAGGAGCATAAAACCCTGCACAATGGAAATGGGGTCACTAGAATTGTTCAGTGCTATTCAGATCACAGATTTGCAAAGCAGCGTTCACTTTGAGTGTGTTTTGGGGGAAATTAGAGGAGCTGAGCACAAGCAATTACAGAGAGCGTGTTTTCTGCCTGTCTCAGTAGTAATGTATATAGGTTATCCTCAATGGCTGCCTGCCCTCTTGTCAGAACAATTATTTTAAAACAATTGTTTCATTTGGAATAGATACTGCAACATAAGTGATTGTCCCTTGTCAGTGACACATTCAATTAAAACAACACAGAATATGAGTTCTGAGGCCCACTGTGCCTTGTCCAATCTTATCAGTCAACAAAGAACAACCTCAGAGACTCAAGCAGGGATTGATACTATTGTCGAGTGGCTGGAACATGTTGCACCTTCCCAGGGTTCCTTAGTGTCTTCATTTCCTGTGTCTGTTCCAGCCAATGACAGGCATTTTCTCAGCAGTGGTCAAGTCCACTACGCCAAGAGGCTTATGGCAGTGGAATATGATGGCAGCTGTGACAGCCCTGACAGCTGGGTTGAGCTCAGGGTGGTAGGTTGTGCTGGAGTGGTAACAGTTGGGGTAGCAGTGAGGTATGACCACCATTACTGGCCCGCAGATGTCAGTTTCCACACTGTCAGTTCCAGCACGTGACAGGCACTTAGCATCGTTGCACAGCCAGGCAGAACTTTAAATGTACTCTGAGTATTGCTTGTGCTGTGTGTGCCTATAGCCCTGAGCAGGCATCATTTAACCAGATTCTACAGAAGAAAGTGGGAGGGGTGAGTATTGAAGCATTCAAATAAAAAATCTTTTCTTATTCCCTCTTTTACTCTGTTACATTATTACTATGCCCGGCCAAGATGCCACCTGCAGACAAGCACACGAGGCCAACTTTGCTCTGTTAGTTATTATATTTCTTGATTTTACACTTTTTATTTTTGTATACGAGTAACACGTTAACTCTGCATTGTCATGTGAAACTCCAATGGCTGATGAAGAATTGTCCCTCTAGTTCCAGAAATGATGTGTGTTATCAGAAAGAGAGAGATTCAAACCAAAGGGAAAATGAGACAGTGTGTGAAGCTAGTCCGAGCTCCTCTACCAAAGACACTTGCCTGAGCCCTGCCCTCCCCCTCCCTGCCCCCACGAGGCTGGGGCTGGCATCGCCACTCCCCCCTGCCCCTGCATATTCCCCTGCAGGGACTGTCCTGGGTCACCCTATTCAAACCTGAAATATGGACCCAAACAACCAAAAAAAACCCCAAAAAACAAACACTTGGAGGTATGGCTAGAAAAGAAGCTTTGAAAACCAAATTTAGATTTGGATCGCAAATTGGAGCTCAGATTTCACAACTGATGCTGTCTGTAATGGTCTAAATCAGGGGTCTCAAACATGCGGCCCGCGGAGCTCCCCCAGTTACTTCCTGTCACCGCCAAACTCCCCTCACCCCCGCCCCCCTCCCCGAGTTATTTTCTGTGCCTAAGCTCCCCACGCGCTGCTCCCCAATGTTTGGGGCCGGGTCTCTCCCCTGGCCCCACCTGCCGCCCCCACGCGCCTCCCCCCAGTGTCTACCAGCCCCCACTTGCTGCCCCCTCACCGCCCGGTAGCCTGCCCGGGAGCTCACGCTGACTCCACTCCTCCTCCGCTATGCCGGCTTCCGGCATCACCTGCTGCCGCAGGGTCCTAGCGCCCCCCCTGCACTAGGGCCAGGGCAGGCTGCCCTTCCCCTAGTCCTGAGACACTCCAATGCCCCGAGCCTCTCCAATGCCTCAAACCCCTCACCCTCAGCCCCACAGCCCTCACCCCTGCACCCCCTCCTATCCCCAAACTCCGTCCCAAAGCCTGCACCCCCACCCCCTGCCGCAGCCTGGAGCCTGCACCGAGCACAGAGCCTGCACTCCAGACCCCCTCCCCCACCCAAACTCCCTCCCAGAGCCTTAGGCAGTAAATCTAAGTGCGTGTTTTGTCCTTTGAGTGAGGTGCATTACTGAGTGTATATATTTATTAAAACTGCTTGGAAATGACTTCGTCAAAAAAAAGAACACTCATGGAAGAAAAGAGAGTTTTCCAAGACAAATGGGAGAATTTATATTTTTTCACAGAGGTAAAAGATAAAATTCAATGCTTTATTTGTCAGCAAACGATTGCTGTTCCCAAGGAGTATAACGTGCGTCGGCACTATGACACGATGCACGGTGAAAAATATGATGCATTCACCGGAAAAATCCGAGAGGAAAAAGTTCAGCAACTTAAAGCAGCATTTGCCAAGCAAAGAAATTTATTTTCAGGGATTAACAAGTCTAGCGAAGATTCAGTAAGAGCAAGTTTTGTGATAAGCAAAATGATAGCTAAATCATCGCGACCTTTTACAGAAGGCTTATTCATAAAAGAATGTCTTATGAAGGCCAGTGAAATTTTATGTCCTGATAGGAAGAAAGTTTTTGAAGGCATAAGCTTGTCTGCAAATACAGTTGCCTGCAGGATAACGGATTTAGCTGATAATGTGCAAAAACAATTGATTCAAATGGCAAAAGACTTTGAAGTATTTTTAATTGCTCTTGATGAGAGTACAGATGTATCAGATACCGCACAGTGTGCAGTGTTCATTAGAGGTGTGGACTGCAATTTGAATATAACTGAAGAATTGCTAGACTTAATGCCACTGAAGGGTATCATAACGGGACGTGACATATTTCAAGGATTGGAAGAGTGCATTGAAAAAGCTGTTGGTGGCGCTTAGCACTTTCCAGGAGGGAGGGGGGAGGAGCGGGGAGCCGCGCGCTTAGGGGAGGAGGTGGAGAAGAGACAGGGCAGGGGCGGGGCCTCATGGAAGGGCTGGATTGGGGGTGGGGCCAGGGGCAGCAAGGGGGCGTGTCAGTGATGCGGCCCTCGGGCCAATGCACTAGTCCTCATGTGGCCCTCGGGGTCATTTGAGTTTGAGACCCCTGGTCTAAATCAAGTCAAAATCCCAGGTCCAAACACTCCTGAGCTTTGGAAGTTTGAAATTAGGTTCAGACCTGAATTTACAGCTCAGACCTCTCTTAATTTCAGGATCAGTAGTTTGCAGTAACATTACATCCGTTATGGTTAACTGCAAAATGTATCAGTTAGTTTCAAATCAAGCAAAACCTCACTTTGAAAGGTTTTCTTTAAGATCTTTCAAAACTGACATTAAGATTGTGAAAGGATTGAGAAATTTTGCCTTCAAGATCTAAACACTAGGAACATAGAAGAGGAGTTATAATTTTTAAAAATGAGACTCAAGAAAGAATTTGTCTCTTTATAATACTTTAAAGTCACTGATAAAAGGTTAGGTGTAATGTGGCCTAGTCATTAGAGTAGGAAATTGAGAGTCAGAAATCCTTAGTTCTCTTTCAAGCACAGTCCCTGACTTTTTGTGCAACCTTGGACAAGTTATAACTGCTCTGGTTTACCTATCTGTAAAATGGAGATAAATCCAATTTCTTTACCAGCAGGGATGGGGTGGTGGTGATTGGGCTTGAGGCTTAATTAGTGCTTGTAAAGAGATCTATGAATGGGAAGTACTTCAGATGTGCAAAGTATTATTTTTTAAAAACTATAATGCAGAACTATACTCTGATGGGAAATTTTTTCAGGCCCAGCTGGTGATCAGCATGATTTATAGTGTTAATATCAGCGGCAGCTCCAGGCACCAGCGCTCCAAATGCGTGCCTAGGGCAGCAAGCTGCAGGGGTGCCCTGCTGGTCCCTGCAAGGGTGGAAGTCAGGCAGCCGGGTACGGCGAAGCCACAGGACCGGCGGACCTCCCGCAGGCATGCCACCAAAGGCAGCCTGCCTGCCGTGCTTGGGGTGGCAAAAAAGCTAGAGCCGCCCCTGGTTAATATTGAATGATTTTGAATGATATGAGTTTTAGTTTCAGTATATGTGTCGTATGCATCAGCATCTTGATTTCAGAAGAAACTCTTTTGGGCGTTAAGGCATGATGTGCTTCTGGGATTCTAGCAGGCTAGTCTCCAAGAGAGAACTAATATAAAAATAATACTCTTACCAAAATTCAGTCATGTGGAGAAAACATTTGTTCCTTACTTATGACATGGGTGTTATGTAGATTGGTAAAGATGGAACCACGGATGTCTTCTGTTGCTAACCCATTAACCTTAGTAGATCCATTCTCCTCAGAAACCCCCTTAAAGTAGACCCTATCAACCTTGAAAATCTGGCTAAGAGTTACATTCTCCCCTGTGCAGAAGGCCAGCCCAAAGACTATGGACTGCTTAAGTCACGCATACACTCTGTTTTAAGGACCTAAGTGGTGAGACAACAAGAAGAGCATATGTAAATAAGGGTGCTGAGGATTGGCTGCTTCCTCTGAATTAGTGGCCACCTCTCCATGTGAACCATGTATATTTGGGATCCTTTGGAAACTGGTGAGGTTTGTCTCCTAAAAAGGGGACTTGAAGTTCACAGAGAAGTGTAGACAGTGTTTCCTATAAATCCACAGAGTAAAAGAACACTGAAGGACTGACTTTCCCTGAGGTCCATGCTCCACTGAGCAGATGATGCAGTGGAGATGAGGTTGAGGGGCTCTCATTGTTTTTTAGGACATGGGTCTCCTATTTGTTCTGAAAAGTCTTAGAAGGTAGTGGGAAGTCACTCCTATGAAGGTTCATGGCACCTGGGCTTCTTCCACACTGTGGCATCATCCCTTGGAGGTTGACCTGGCATTGGACTTAGACACCAAGGGACATGGTTGCCCGTTTTCATGCCAGAAAGAAATCCAAATGGGCAACTGGACCACTTATCACAGATCTTGGCTCATACACACATTACAGTACCATCAGCACAGTATCTGCAGTGCCATCCAGCCATTGGTTTCTTCCCTCTATTGCACAGTGGAGGGCAGCATTTGGTCTTAGACTCATAGACTTGAAGGCCAGAAGGGACCATTGTGATCTTTTAGTCTCACCTCCTGCATATCGCAGGCTATGGGACCTCACCCACCCACTCCTTTAATAGACCCATAACCTCTGGCTGAGTTACTGAAGTCCACAAATCATGATTTAAAGACTTCAAGTTACAGAGACTCCACCATTTACTCTAGTTGAAACCAACAAGTAACCCGTGTTCTGTGCTGCAGAGGCCTTCTTGTCATTTGTATTTCCCTGATGAGGGAGGGTCTTGTTAAAAATATGTCTATTTATAATTAATGAATTATAATACGTAGCAATTATAATATGTAATTTCTTAATCTGAAAGTGCTTTCTAAAGCTGGGAGTCATTATCTCTATTTTGGTAGAGATGAGGAGCTGAGAGATGAAGTGATTCACCCAAAGCCATATGGCAGGGGGTCAATGGCAGAGATGGAAACAAAACTCAGACCTCCTGACTCCTAGTCTGGGTCCCTATCCACCAGATACTGATGTCTCCCTTGGGAAGGGTTTTTTCTTTTGATTCCTCACACATCGTGCTTCTCCCTCAGTGAAAAACTGAGCCATTTCTTTGATTGAAAAATGTTCAGTGCATTTATTGGAAAAGATTGCTCTTCATAACATGCAAAATTTAGAAGAACATACTCATTCAAACTAGGTGATAATGATACAGTACAGCACTTTATTGTCTTTGTGTCATTCACTCAATATGAAAGTCCTTAATATCATCATGACATTCACATGATATCGTTCGGAATTATCCAATTCCAAAGGCAGTCAGTATATTACAACCTTTGCCAGTGATAATACAGAATTTTCCTGTTTGTAATATTTACAATGTTATTCACTCCAAGGACTGGAAGTGACTGATATAACATTAAAAAAGCTAAATTTTGTGATGCAATATTATCATTGCCGTGGGACTGATTGCCTGCCAGCCCTGCTTAGCTGTAAGAAGGCAGCAAAGGTGCCATTGGGTAAAACAAAGTAGAAATCAAGCAAGTAAACACAAAAATACAACCCAAAACCAGACAAAACACCCCTAAAACCCAGATGTCTGTTTAGTGATGATCATTCTTGTCTTTACACTCTGTATATTTTAAACAGTTGCTTTCGTATCTGTAATTGGCTGCTCTAGGATAGCTGCTTCATTGACATCCATTAAAATAATGCGTCTATCAAACTGTAAAACCAAATCCCAAAAAAACTGCCCTTCACCTGCAGTCTGCTGATCTGTAATCTGCCTGTCTCTATCTTCCCGGGGAAGCTTAGCACGCAGCCTGGTATTAGAATCTATAGCAACAGTGGCCAAAATGCACCATGGAGGGAATAAAGGCCCAATCCTGTATCATGCTGAGCACCCTTAACTTCCCCAGACGTCAGTGGAAGTGGGGCACATGTGCCACCTTCACGGAAATTCTACTTCTTTTCCTGGATCAGGCTCCAAATGTAGATGTGCCCACCCCAATCTAGAAAGAGGAACAGCTGGCTGTGGCACAAGGTGGTGTGATAGACCCAGGCCAGTTGGGTACAGCAGAAGAGCAGAAGGCAGATATACTGGCCACTGGATTAACAGTTTTCTGTTCCCTGACTGACCAGAGCAGGGGCGGCTCCAGGCTAATGAGAAACACCTGACTCTAATTAACCTGTAAAGAGTCAGGTGAGGCCATTCAGTTAATGTGACCACCTGACTCTAATTAAGGCCCTGCTGATACTATAAAAAGGGCTCACTCCAGTCAGGCAGAGGAGAGCCAGGGAACCAGAGGAGAGGAAGTGTGGCTGAAGGGCTGGTTACTGAAGACACCCTCAAACCATCGTTAAAGGAGCCCTAAGGTAAGGGTGAAGAAGGGAGAAGCAGGAGAGCTGTGGGGAAGTGGCCCAGGGAAATGTAGCAACTCTGGCAGTGAAAGGTTGGCTGCCAACAACTGCTACCATTAGGGTCCCTGGGCTGGAACCCGGAGTAGAGAGCGGGCCCGGGTTCCCCCCAACCCACCACTACAGGAACAGCTCCTGGAAGGGGAAGTCAGGTCCCTGTCAGGACAGGAGGCTGAACAAGAGACTGGGAGTTCTCTCACCAACCTCCTTGCAGCCTATGATGAAAAGGGCTCAGTAGACTGTAACCCTGGCCCTAGAGAGAGAAGGGCTATGTGGAGGGTCACAGTGAGCCACTGAGGCTAGCATAAACCGCCTAGAAGCGCAGGACCCACAGGAACAAGGTCAGAGCTCTGCCACAACGGATACTGGGATATGTAGACTCTGTGGTGCGTCAGCAGTTTGCTCAGCTGTATGCAAGAAAAGGGTGCCATATATGAGTCTGTAGCCAGCCAAAGAGAAATGGGGAGGCTTTGGAGAGCTGTAGGGAAGCAATAAAAAAAGTGGGGGCAGCAGGGTGGGGCAAGTTTCTGTTTCCCTGTAAAATGTTGAAATACCAGGTGCTATTTTATCTATCTTATAAGATTTTAAGGCAATTTGTTCTCTCCTTCCATTTTCACCCGTTGTATGCATGCTCATGCTCCCAATTCCCGCTCTCTACCTGTCACATAACTGTGCTCTCTCGCTCTCACTCCTTCCACCCAGCTGTCTCTTTTGCATGCACAAGCTCCCTGCCACACTCCTTCTCCTCATTCTTTACCTCACATTCACCCTGGGGAGCAGTTCACCTCCCAGGGCTAGTGCTGCAGACTGTCTGTAGGCTCAGGCAGACATCAATGTGTTGGATACACTTGGGTATGCTTTCAAGGCTTTCTTCACAACCATCAGGGTTAGAACATTGTTTTTTTACATGTAAGTTGAGGTTCTGGGGGCAAATTCAGCAGCTCTGGAATCACAGAACATAGGGCAGGGGTTCTCATACTTTTGTACTGGTGACCCCTTTCACATAGCGAGCTTCTGAGTGCGACCCCCCCACCCCTCTATAAATTAAGAACACTTTTTAATGTATTTAGCACCATTATAAATGCTGGAGGCAAAGCAGGGTTTGGGGTGGAGGCTGACAGCTCACAACCCCCCCCATGTAATAGCCTTGTGACCCCTTGAGGGGTCCCAACCCCCAGTTTGAGAACCCCTGACATAGGGGATCCTGTGGGCCATATCTGAGATGATGGGGTAGAATAAGGGAGGCAACTTGTATCTCCAAAATAGATCTGGATCCTCCTTTTAAAATTGTCCTAATGTCCTAGCTCAAAGACATTAGGCTCCAGTCCTGGAAAACACAGAGGGACAAATCCTTCCTGATAGTAGTATTCCCAAACCTTCTTTACAGATCGGTGAATTGAGGTACAGGGTACTGGCTACCATAGCATAGAGGTTGTACTAAAAATGACAGAGTTGTTGCATAGCTACTCTAGCCTGTCTTTATACTGAGGGGATAGGAGGAGTTTATTCCCCATCCGCCGTGTATGTCCACAGCATAAAGCCCATTTACTCAGATTTTCCATGGGGACATGTATGTGAAAATTTGGTCCTACACTACTCAGTCTATCAGACATGGAATGTAGAATCTGCTATAACCTATAGTCATACTGGCTCTCTTATACAAAAGGAATGATATGCATCTCTGCAATAATACAGATGTGAATGTCGCAGAATAAAACACATTGGGAAGTTGAAATGAGTACAAAGTACCAAAAGAAAATTACCAGGAACTCAGCAAATACAATATGTGTACAGCTAAGAAATAAATATTCAAGAGGTGGAAAAATGATCAGTATGGATGACCAGGAAAATACAGGAGGAAGTCAAGGCTGGGAGAAAGGCAGGCAAGACATATATAATTTATTTATTTTAAAATGTCTTGCCAGGGAAATTCCACTGAGAGCTAACATCTCATTTCCAAGGTGTCCCCTGGGATAAATCAGAAGGGATAGCACTGAAAGTGAAGGCATAGCATACGAAAGAAAAAGAAGGTAAGAAAATGGTCAAGAAAACCAAGATTGAAAATGAAAGGAAAATTATGCAAGATGTGAAGATGAATAATAAATGGCTTTACAAATGTAAAGTATAAGGAGCAAGAGGTTGATGAAAAAGACTGCAGGCTCTTGGGGGGAATATTGAATGGAAACTGGTAACAGAAGATGCTGATATTGCTGTGAAATGGAAGGACTTCTTTAAATCAGGCAGATTGGCATGGAGGCTTGTAGGAAGGGAAATATGAAACAGACATATGATTGTAATGGCTACTTGGGTGGTGGGGAAGATAAGCTGTGTGGGAAGGGAAACTATTGAAACAGAAGTAACAATGAATGATGGAAGCAGAGATGACTCTAGAACAAACTCCCAGAACATAATCAGAACTGTCAAATGTGATCTGCTATCAGGTAGAAATGGGCATGAAACCAAAACTCCAGATCTGGTGTCCAGTTGTGAATTTGAACTTTGGCTCCCAACAGAACAGTCAGAACCAAAACCCTTGTAAAGTGGAAGGGGTTTGTAATTTTGTATTCAAATGCAAAGTTCAGGGTGTAAAGATTGACTGGTTAGATTTGGCCCATTTTACAGATCAATTTGAACTGCTATCTCTGATCCAGTTCCAAGGAATGTTTGGATCTGTGTACGGTTTGGGGAAAGTGGTTGATTTGAGCCCATCGTTAGTTAAAGTTGAAACTTCAACAAACTACCGCATTTTGCAGGATTTTCACCCACATCTGCACCAGTCCAAGTTTATTCACGGCTTTGTGCATGCTCTCTAGGAGATGTGTGAATCAGCAAATCTTTCTGCAAACCTAGCCTTAGGTTCAGGATGGTAACAAAAGTAGATATCAGATGAAATTGCATGGTTTGGGGTTTCCTTACAAAGTGTTGTACAGCTCTGAATTAAAGGACCAGCATGAACCTCATTTATTTTTTTATATGGGAAACTAAATCCATATTGCCACAATTAAGTGGGATAAATCAGTGATTTTTCAGAGGTGCCAACCACCAATAGCTCCCACAGAAGTGAGAACTGCTGGTCACTTAGCACTTTAGAAAGTAGGGCCACTTTTTTAGATGCCAAAATATAGATTGAGAAGCCTAACTTCAGGGCCCTATTTTTAGAAAATATTGGCCCACAATTCTAAGAAACCACAGATTAAATAAAAGGGACCAGAGATTCTAGCCGTTCATTGGCACCCAGAATGGCTAAAACTTCCTTCTTGATTCCTTAAAGTTGTGAAAAATCTGTGACAGGTTTCAGAGCCAATAGCTAGGCACCACTCCTGTGAACCTCTCGTGCTTGGAACCAGCACGGTCTGATTGGGAAGAGTATGTAAGATGCTAGCTTTTGAATCCTGATGCTCACTAGTGGCTGGCTCACTGAGAGGTCTAGGGACTTGCTACAGATAAGGGAATTCTCCTTAGAAACCTGTGATTTTTTTGGAGCTGAAGAAACAGGGTTCTTGTCCTTTCTCTGCAGGGGTGTGTGTGTATGTGTGAGTAAAAGATGAATGATGAAACTATGGATGTGCAAGTCTAACCTTGGAATTAGGAAAAATTTGAATCAGTGACTGGAGGTAAAATTGTAGAATACTTCAACAGGTACAGACTGTCCAAAAATAAAAGCCAGCATAGATTATAAAGGGGAGGTCATGCTTCATAAATCCAATTAGCTTCATTGAGAAGGAGAGATGGTCAATAAGAGATGATGGGGGTAAATAAGTCTAAATATATTTAGACTTCAAGAGGGCTTAAAGGCATAATACCAGCCAAAAGGCAAGTACATAAAGTTAGTAAGTACTATATGGATGGTGAAATTATACCTTGGATAAAAAAGGAGCTTAGTAGCTAAAGTCAGAATAGTGGTAAATTGCTACCCACTGGGCAGGAAGCAGGACTGCAAAGATCAGTGTCAGGGCCAGTCCTGTTCACACTATATTTCAAAGTGGGAGAAGGGGAACACCTAGCAAGGTATTGACACTTGCAGTTCATAGTAATCTGGGGCCAGTCAGCACCAAAGAGAGCGGACGCACAAAACTGAAGATCTAAAAGAACCTGGATGAAATGGGCTTGGCTGGTAGGTAGCTTATTTTGCTATCATGAAGAATCATAAAGTAATGTGGACTGTATATAAAAATGAAGGGGGTAGGTAAAAAGATCCATTGGATCAGTAAAAGAGATTGAGGGTGAACTATTTACTATTAATTTGTTAATAGTGACTTAGCCTTGAGCCAATGCACAGAAAACAAAAAGTATTACAATGAAACTTAAAAACTAAATCCAAAATTATAACTTAGACATACACCGTTACTCCATGTATGACCATTATGAAACTTGACCCTTCCTTATTTTAGTAGCTGACCGTGTAAATAAGGCCACTGCTTAGATCACAGATTCTTTGTTGGTTCCTAACAAATATTCTGTTTTCTGAGAGGTCGTGGAAAAAGGCATCCAGGACAAAAACATGGAAAGCCATTTTAACCTCAAAAGGCAATACAGGTTACAATGTAATAAATAATGGGGTAGATCTTCCAACTGCTCTAAACCGTGTGGACAGAGGCGATTGCATTTCTCAATTCCAGTACATCAACCTTCTTAGTAAGCTGTCTGCATGGATTGGAAATGGAGAGCAGTAAACACCCTCCTTAGCGTGTTAATGCACAAACTGTCTAAATATTTGGCATACCCATGAGTCTTTTTAACAAGAGGAACCCAAGGTGACACATTTGAAATAGAAACAACTGCCGTATCCAATTGCTTATTAATACCCTCTGTTCTTGATTATGAATTTTACATTTTTAAACTTAAATCTAATCATTTCTGATTCTCAGAAACCTAGAGATTGCAAAGAATTTTGAATATGCTGTAACCAAGGAAATTATGTGAGAAAGTCACGCTGAGCTGTTCCTCAAAATATAACCTTGGCAAATGCTGTAGGTGCATACTATGAATACAAAGCCAATAATTAATATTATGATGCTGTACTTTGGACAGAATAGAATTCGTGCGTGTCTGAGCTCTAAGAAGTACAGCTGGGTTATTATTTGGGAGACCAAGAATCTTCCAAAGAAATTTGTTTTGAATCACTTCCAGTCGTGAGGGATCATTTCGTCTCCATAGTTCTGAGCCATACAAAATTTGAGCCATACCTTGGCCTCAAACACACTAAGAGCTGGTGCAATGAAATTGCCCCCATGAATCAAAATAAATTGTAACACAGTTTGCATTGAATCTGAGGCCTTCTCTTTTGTTACCTGAATATGTTTATCCCACAGACCATTTTGTGAGAAACAGATTAACCAGGTACAGGAAAGAACTAACTTGTTCAATATTTTGCCCACTGATCCTCCATTTATGCAACCTCCATCTCTGCCTAAACACAATTACTTGAGTTTTGGAATAATTTATCAAGAGGCCCTCCCATAGACAGTTTTTAATATATGCTTCAGTCCCAAAGGTGTTTATGAAAGTAAAACCAGTGGTGAGCTGGAGCCGGTTCCCACAGGTTCCCAAGAACCGGTTGCTAAAATTAGACCTCCGTGGAGAACCGGTTGTTAAAGGGCCAGGGAGTGGGCAAAGAACTCCAGTCTGTGGGCCGGACCATCCTGTTGGTCCCAGGATTCCCAGCTGGGGAGGCTGAGGGTCTCCCGGCCCTTCCCCCGCTTCCCCCCAGCTGCAGCATGGCCAGCCACCGGCACCAGCTGGGCAGCTCAGCTGAGCTCCGGAGTCGTCCTGCTGCTTTGAGCTGCCGGCAAGGTAAGGGGGGAGGGGGCTGAAAGCTCTAGGGTTGCCGGGGGGGCAAGTGGCGCAATTTGCCCCAGGCCCTGCAGGGGCCCCCGGCCCCACGGGTATGTCTCCCCCCGCCCCGGCCCCTCCCCCCCCTTAAATCAGAACTTTTTATAGGGAACCAGTTGTTAAGATTTTGGCAGCTCATCACTGAGTAAAACTGTATCATCTGCATATAAGATGACAGACACCAGGTGATTCATGATTTTAGGGGGAAAACACTGAACTTCTTTTAATGCTAAAACAACATCATTGATCTAAAAATTAAAAAGAAAACAGGCTAAAAATCAGCTCTGTTAATCCCCTTTTAACTGGAATGGCATCAGTTAATTCCCCATCCAGACCTATTCTAATCTTGGCCACTATGAAGAGCTCTTAAAAGAAAAAGTAACTGGGGATTTATTCCAGCAATCTCCAATTTGCCCCACAGATGGTCCCTATCAATAGAATCAAAAGCCAATTTTAGACCAACAAAAGCTGCATACAGTTTTCCCCCTTAGGAGACACACATTTGTAGATCAAATAAGAAAGCATAAAGAGCTATCTGTAGTGGAACGGCCATTTCAGAAACCAGCTTGTTCTTCAGCAAATAAATTACCTTTCCCTGCCCAGTCCTCTAGTCTCTCCAAAAGATATCAAATGTAAATTTTTAAAGCAATGTCCAATAAACTAAATGGGCAGTAATTCCATAGGTCATTCCTATCTCCCTTTTCATAAAGTGGAATGATAATCCTGGTAACCCATCCTGAGGGGAAAATCCCCGTATTATCTATAATAGAGAAAAGTTTAGCTAAAACAGGTGCCCACCAGTCAATGTTCTCCTTAATTATTTCTGCAGGGAAAAAAAAATCCTGACCTGGCATTTCACTACAATGCTGTTGACCAATTAAAAATTAACTTCCTCACTGGATTCTGCAGACCTATCTGGAAGGGAACAAGGAATGGAAGCTACCAAAACCAAAAAAATTAATACTTTTATGTACTTTATGATGATAGGCCATGTATTTCTCCCAAATATGCTTGGCGATTGAACTTCAATATTACTTCTGATGTTCTCAGAACCCATTGCTACCAATTTAAAAAATGTACAGAATTTGACATTTTGGTAGTAGATTCGAATTCCTTCAACTATGCCATTTGATCTGACTTTTTTTTCCTTTCAACAATTTTTTATAAAGCTTTCTAAAATTAACTAGGTTTTGGATAGCGTGGGGATTATGGATGGAATCCTGTGAGTTATCTTTCTTGACTTCCCTTGCCATAATATATAGCAGTTTTTATGATGAGAACTATCTGTTTCATACCCAATTATTTTATGTTTCAAGGGAAAGAATAACCGTTTTTGCTAGTTAGATCAACCTGTAATTGATGTGTAATATTGTTAATTACATCAAGGGATAAACTTGCATTACTAAGATCAGAAACCTGATTTTTTTTAACCCTAGCAAATAACTAGAAGAGAGATTCTCTTTAATTTTAGATTTAACCAATGGATTCTATTTAATTTGCCTTGCCTACAAGGCTTCAAAATTAGAAATGAGATACTGTCCAACAGGGATCAACTGACATAATGGGGTTGGGGGGCAAAAATGAATCAAGAGCAGATGATGGTCCCTATAAGATTCAAGGTCCAACTTAAAATTGGAACTGCAATATAATCAATCATGCACCTTCCTTACTGCCTCTGTCATTTAGAACTGCCAGCCTAAATCTGTCCAAAATCACCAAAAATTTCCAGCCTGCTGGATTTATTACATTATCTTTAGAATTCCTTGGGGGAAGGACACGCAACCCATCATTGAATGTATTACTTGATAGATTTGACAATTCCTTATCTTCCTCACCCAATCAAGCATTAAAATGACCTAAAAGAATAAAATTTGCTGCTAGATAATTTCCAGTCAACATCTTAGTAAGAGATTCTAAGTCTTCCCATGTAGGTTCATTATAATAGGGGGATCCTTATGGAGGCAAATAAGCATTCAAAGCAACTAAAATATTATTAAAATTATATCACAGAATGCTAATGACCACAAAAGCAAAGTCCGTGATCTGGAATTTAAGAGTTCTTTTCAGCAATTTGATTGATTACAGGAAACTTGGCTTAGCAAAGATGAATGTTTTTATCTCCCTGCCTATGATTTTGTTTTTTAAGGATCTGTTAAATATGTTAAGAAGGGCAGACCAGTTAGTGGCATACTTCTTTTTATTTCAGTCAAATTAAATGCTACAGTTAACGTATTAGTTCTCGGTAATATCTATCTTCAAGCTTGCAGTATCCTGTAGAGCAACCTCAGAGTCAATCGTTGTATGAGTTGGGACAGAATCCTGAAGGGATCAGACCAGAGGTAGGGCAGTCCCAAAGTTCATCTTCTTAGAAGATAATATCCAACTCCCCACAAATCCATCCTCTTCACTAGGAAGGGAGGTTATGAAATCCATAATTTTAGACTGAGCAAGGGATCAGGTAGCTACATGTATGGTAGAGGCAGGATCCCTACCTAAACAAGATTTGTGGGCTGGTTGATGGGTCATAATCATTGCTAGTAGATGTAGTTAACTCATCACAGCCTCTTCTGCCTACGTTTTATATAATACTGTCCAGTTGCATATCCAGTCTGTAGCAACCAAAGTTTGCATCTAAATGCTTGCCCAGCACCTGGGATCTTACCCATACACCAGTCACAACACTTCAGATCTTCCAGGAACCCCAGAACAAAGCCCTTGTTTATCCTCCCTTTCTTTGCCTCATCAACTCTGGGTACACTACAATAACTGGTAGTGGATCTCCTCCAAACTCAGAGCCGCTTCTCATCAGCCTCTCCTACCTCTGAGTATACAATCCCTCCACTTACTTTCATGGGAGGAATCTTCTTGCAGGCTGCTTGCAGTGACCCCAGCTACAGAAATCAAGAATGGACCACCACCACATACCCCTAAGAATGAAGATCTTTGCCTGGGTTGGACTCGCTGCTATTCCCAAGAAAAAAAATGCTGTACAACTGCAGTTCTCTGTGTCCCACTGGCTGCAACTCCTTCATCTCTCCCACTGCTGCCTCTGCTCCAATGATCCCACTCTGTCTGCTGGAAACAGTCTGTCTGTGTCGTGTGTCTGCCACCTTGAATTCACTTTCCTGGGAAATTTCAGAAGGCTACAGGCTTAACAAGGTGCTTCTACTTAACACTTTAAAACATCTTAGGCGGCATTGATAAACGTTTGTTTTTTCCAATTTTGTTTCAGTTTTCCCTTCTCTTTCTCATCTCCTGTCAAATGGCTTTCAAAAATAATTTCTTTGCTGTGGGTTGCAGCATTGTAGCTAGGATACATCTTCCCTAAGGATCCAGGATGAACCATAGAGGATGCCATCTAGGCTGGGCCATTAGAAGTATTGAGCCACAATAAGCATGGCTCTTAACTGCTCTGCACCATGAGATGACGAGTCTTCACCTAGAGCATGGTGCACCATTTGAAGTACTACATTCCAGGAAATTCTGATGGAACTGGAAAAGGCACAGAAGAGAGTAACTAGGATGATGCACTATGTGAGTGGCTATAGCCATGTGAGGGTCTCAGAGTCACATGCACCTCTTGTTGAGGTCACAGTGTATGGCAAGTGCAACTGAGGGCAGATTTTGTCCCTACATGATAATCTTAGGAAAGGACGTGGTGCAAATATGTAAGATTCTAAGAGCTAAAGAGCAGGTGGATTGTCCATCATGTTGCACTGAGAAGCTACTGTAAGCTCAAGTTTATCGGTTCTTTCCTCCCTCCACCCCCACTCCCACAGAAGAAATTTCAGGCACTTTCATCTGTTGATTTGTGATGAAATTGCATCCCAGGTGGACTACAGACATGAGCTGTTATACTACAAACATTGTGACATCATAACATGGAAGTATGCTGACTTGGTCTTTCCCACATGCTCAGGATCTAACTTATCACCATATTTGGGATCAGGAAGGAATTTCCCCTCGGATCAGCTTGGCAGAGACCCTGGGGTTTTTTCACCTTCCTCTGCAGCATGGGGCATGGGTCACTTCTAGGTTTAAACTAGCATAAATGGTGCATTCTCTGTAAGTTAAAGTCTTTAAATCATGATTTGATGACTTCAGTAACTCAGCCAGAGGTTAGGGAGTGGGTGAGGTTCTGTGGCCTGCAATGTGCAGGAGGTCAGACTAGATGATCGTGATGGTCCCTTCTGACCTTAAAGTCTGAGTCTATGGGAAGACATATTAGGTATAACCCTTGCAAATAAAGGGTGGCAATTTCACAAACATTCAGCATTGACTTAACTCTGCTCCCTGTTGAAGTCAATGGTAAAACTCTAGTTGACTTCAGTGACAGCAGTTAGGCCACTGCTGAGCATTCTTGGAAATCCCACTTGAAAGGCCTAACTCTGCCTTTGGCTCTGCACATGTGCAGCTCCATAGATTGCTTATGCATAACTTTCATTGAAATCAATCAAGGGCAAAATTAATCCCAAGTTTGAATGTGTCTCAGTTCACAAAAGAATCAAAACCTCAACTTGGAGAAACAAACTGATTCTTCACACAATCCTCATTGCAATATTGCTTTTGATTATAGCATAACATGCTCCAATAGCTTAATATCTAATTAAGTGGGTAATGAAATTAACCCAAAGTAGCATTTATTTCTTAGGTACTTGTTGTGTTGTGAATGTACTGTCCATAAATGAGACAGCAGATCTGTTTCCACACTATCCTCACAGTGATTAGGCTCTGTCTTCCTTTCATTTCTTTTCAGCACAAACTGGCTGGAGGCTGGGCATATTGGTGTGGGGCTTTTGGATAGCAAGAGAAGAGGCTTCAGAGGCTTTGTGAGGGACTTAAGATTATTCTCAGTTCTGCTGTGGACTGAGCAGACATACAGTATGACCTCTTAGTTTGACTAGCTCAGTATTTTGACTTGGGCTCCAGAGATAAAAGATGGTACATTTTCTTGGGAAAAGGACCCTGCATTGCATCAGCTGGATACAACATTTCTAGCAATAGCCAAGAGCAAGAAGAGCTTATTACCACTGGGTATCTCACAGTGTCTGAAAAGCAAATATTGAAGCTTTTTTAATTGACTCCTACAGAGGCCAGTATGCCTTTGTTTCTCAGTTCAGTGAGGACATCTTGCTCCATAAGTGATATTTTCCTTTCTGTAATCAAATAATTACTAGGCTGAGTTCAGCTTCTCTCTCGAGTTCCTTGACTGTTACTGTGTGAGGTGGTGTTCTCATTCAGATCAATGCTGGCTATTAATGTAGCAGAAATGGCTGCTCCATGCCAGGCTTGAATAGCTCCAGGCACTACTGCCCTTGTTACACACTGTGCTGGCAATCTCTCCCATCTGTTCCCTATTCAGGAATAGCCTGGTTCCTGCAGCCATTTTTCTAGAAAGGCCCAAAATGTCAGTAAGGACCTAAAGTAAAATGTGAGCCCTGAGTATTCAACTTAACCTCCATTTTTGTGGCACAGTTTTGTATCCACGATGAAATGCTCAGAAAAGCACAAATACCTTGTGAGGGCAAAAGTATGGGCGAAATTCACTTTTGGGTACAAAATCATGTCCTCAAACATGGAAGTTCTCTTTCAAAATCTGGCCTTGTATGTATAAATATGCTGACCTCAGCCAACCTGTTTCCAGATATTAAGGGATTATCTGAGAGTTTATTGCAGGCATCTGACTTTCAGTGCTGTGTGAGTTACTGGAGAGCATTGTGATTTGTATGAGGCATGTTCCATGGGGTGATAGAAGTGCTATATGGATATTATTATTAAGATGGGCATTAAGAAGCATGTGGCTGCAACATTTGTAGTGTGATTGGCTTTTTAATTGTTTTCTATCCACACGTAGTTTCACTGGTAGACGTATCAGCACAATATGTTGGGGGTTGGGTTAACATCAATAATTATCACTCCAAAGAAGCAGTAGATTCACAGACTTATTACAAGAAATGACTCATCTGGACTGCCTTGCATTCAGGTTAAGAACATTTCTACCAAGAGTGCATTAGGACCAGGTTTTGAACTCTTACATTGTTATAAATCAGGGCCGCCCAGAGGGGGGGGGGCAAAGGGGGCAATTTGCCCCGGGCCCCGGGCTCCGCAGGGGCCCCCAAGAGAACAGCGGAGGCTCCTGCCTCCGCCCCTCTCCTGGAGCCTCAGCGCATCAAGCGCCGAGTCACCGCCGGGGCCCCTGAGCCCCGCCCCGCTCAGAGCCGCATGGTCAGGGGCGGGGCTGGGAGCTCCGGGCTGAGCTCAGCTCCCTCCGCTCGGCGTGGAGCTCCCAGCCCCGCCCCCTCACCACGCGGCTCTGAGCGGGACGGAGCTCAGGCCCCGCCGGCCACATGCTGCAGCTGTTCCGGTGAGGCGCTGAGACTCTGGGTGAGGAGGGAGCCGGGGGTATGAGGCTGGGGCCGGGGCGGGGGGGAAGCGGGACCTGCCACCGAAGCGCAGCCCGGTCTTCGGGCCCCTTCCGTTCCGGGACCCGCCGCCGAAGTGCCCCGAAGACCCGCGGCGGGGACCCCCCCCCCGCCGAATTACCACCGAAGACTGGGCTGCGCTTCGGCGGCGGGTCCCGCTTCGGCGGTAATTCGGCGGCGGGGGGCTCCCGCCGCGGGTCTTCGGGGCACTTCGGCGGCGGGTCCCGGAACGGAAGGGCCCCCCGCCGCCGAAGACCCCGGGCCCCCAGAATCATCTGGGCGGCCCTGTTATAAATCAGAAGTGGCTCCATTGTTTTCAGTGGTATCTGCATATAAATTGCCGTAAATAAGACAAAAATTTGGTTTTCAGTACCAGAATTGGAAGAGCTTTTGATTTCAGACATGTGTCCAATGATGGCTCAAATGAAGCATTTTTCTCACCATCTTTTCTTCAGGTGAATTCTTAGTTTTCCACGTTGGAAGGAGGAAAGGAGAGGAGGAAAATTATCCCCTCTTAATACTTCCGATTTCAATTTTGGATCAGCAAATCAGAGCCTGTTGTTTTTGTGCAGATTTACGTTATCTGCAGAAGATTCAGAAAACTATCCCCTGCCATAGAAAGAATGTAGTCTAGCAAAGGAGAAGAGTAGGTCATCTAGTGACCCTTACTTTTGTCTTAAAAATGAAATCTTATCTTATTACTAAGGAATGCCCATTTTTCATTTACTCTTTTCAGTATCTCGATGTCTCTTTACTTGGACTAAATTTAATCTGTGGAACAAATTTTGCACATGTTTCTAACTTTCTGATGTTTTCTTCCATGAAATCAAGGTTGTCCACCAGATGCAGTAGGACTGTAGATTAGTATGGTCCCAATGGCATCTCCTTTAAAAGTCTCTCAACCTTTCATGTTACTTAAAAGTGAAAAGGACTGTTTTCCCGACTCATGCTAGGGTTAAATTTTCAGTGCACTGAGTAGAAATTTTTCCATGATTCCCTTTAACATTAATCGGAGTTATACAATGAAATTTCTATATATCATACCAAAAATGTTTCTTAAGTAAATGTAGAGACAAAAGTACAAAGGGCTATAAACCATTTGTCAGTTTTCTGACAAGCACCTCCTGTATTTTTTTGATATATTAATTTAGAAAAATGACCAAACAAAAAAGGGTAGAAAAATAATCTTATCCTAAATAAAATGCCAACACAATAACAAAAGAGTCTACAAATGAGGCTTTGGGAAAATTATAGATGTATGAAGTTACCAGTCCACAGTTTGAAGATATTAAATGCATCTTTATTTTGACACAATATGTGTCAATCCATTATACATCTCGTTTGGCACATCCATCCTTCATCAGTTTCTCAAAGACCAAATAATAAAGCCTGACTAATAATACACAAAAATTGTGAAGTAGGCAATGTAGTATATGATATGAATGAATATTAAGAAGAACAGTGTCAGACATCTCCCTAAATCTTAATGAGTCCATTGACATGATCAAAGACCTGTATCAAATCTCTCAAAAATACAATGAAACAATATTAATGGTTTGACTTAAAATAATAACAGCAAGAAAATTGAAAGTTCAGATTAAATTCTGCACTTACGCCACACTATTCTGCATAAGTGTTACAAATTTATGTAAACTGGCTTTTTTGTTACTGCTGCAGAACTCTATCTGGTCAAGATCCAAAGCCAATTAAAGTTAATGGAAAGACTCCCATTGACCTTAAGTAGCTTTGAACCAGGCCCTCTGTGCCCAGTGGAGTAAATTAAGGATGGATTTTCAGCCTTGTCTGCAACTCTAGGTTAGAATTAAGGTTCTTAGGTCTCTGGTGAGAATCAGTGAGGGGAGCCTCAAAATGTGCATCTTTGCAAAGTAACTATTTCCAAAGTAGATTTCTCAACAGCAGTCTGCTGTCTGAATCCAGTAATATTCTAGTCCTGGGAAGGAGTGAATGGTGCACATAGGAAATCAGTGCTAGGCAGCAGAAACCAGTAAGCTGTTTCTATCTATTCCCAGTGACTGGAAATTCTCAGAACTCCCTTGGTTTTATTTTAAATTGTATCCTTAACATTAAGTGCACGTGATTTGTTTCTAGTGTAGCAGTGGATAAAGGGTTGTTAGTTGATCTGAGTATCTTATTTACCATGTTTGGAAGGGACAATGTTCTTAATACAGAGTAATGATTAGCACGGGGATTTGGAATCAACTGCTGGATATACAGCTGGTCAGAAATGTTTCCCAGAAATGTGTTGGGTTCAAAAAATTTAAATGAACCACAGGCAGCGTACTGGGCTCCCTGTAGAAGGGCTTGGCTGCCTGGCTTCTCACCAGGGCTCAGCTTCTGGCTCTGCAACAGGGAGCCTGGAAGCCTTGAAAATACTGGTTTGAGCCAAAGCTCTCGGGTCTCCCAGGATCCCTGCCATGGAGCTGGGAGCTTGGAAGTCCTGGGACAGGCTTGCAGAATCTGCAGCTTCAAAGTAGCTTGGTCATATGGACTGTCCCAGGGCCTGGAATCTCAGGTCCTCCAGACTACAAGGGGGGTTGGCTGACTCCTTCAGCCTCGTGAGCAAGCTACCAAAAGAGTCAGGCACCCCAGGGACCCAGCTGGACTGGGAGTCTGAAAGCCATAGGACAGTTCACACACATGGGATGCCTTGGAGCCACAGACACTTGAAGCCATGGTGGCTGCTGACTGAAATTGATGTGATTCTTGTCACTATCACTGGGCTCAGGGCTGAACAGCAGCCCTGAGGCTGACAGACATGTTATGTCAATTTCATTCAGCAACTGCCTTGGTCCCAGGGAGCATATTTTGTTTTTGAAATACTATGGGACAGTATTTCCAAAATGGAATTTTGATGGAGTTTCTGGCTTGCTGAAATTTTGAAAAATTTGGTTTTGGTCTGAATTGGAATGAAATAAAATTGTAAAATGTCGTAATTTCCTGTGAACAGTAAATTCAGACTTTTGGTGAGCTCTGCTTCTGGATTCACCTTCTGGCTCTCAATGCCTGAATTTACACTTGAGCACAATGTGAATAACAACCACAACTGGCCAAGACATGGTTTTCCCATAACAAGTGATTAGACTGTGGAACTCACTGCTGCAGGAAGATGTTGAGGCCAAGAATTTAAGAAGATTCAAAAAAGGATTGGGCATTTATATGGGTAATAAGACTATACAGCATTGTTATAATTTTGGAAGAGCTTCAGGATTTAAACTGATCTCTAACATGTAGAGACCAGGATGAGACCTAATGTGTGTGGGGCGGGGGATAATCCCACATCTGCCTACTGCAGGGTTCTTACACCTTACTCTGACATATCTGGTACTTGCCACTGTCAGAGACAGGATACTGTATTAGATGTGCCTTGGGTTTATTCCAGTATGGCCAATCCTATGTTCCTGTCTACTCACTATGATGGTAATAGATATTTTCATATTCTGGGTCAGCATGACTTTGTTTGCAATGAGAAAGTAAGCCATCCCCATAAGAGTGCTGGCAGTAAATATCTTAGTTCACAACCTCCTCAAGAGCTTCATCTTTTTAATATTCTCTCATTCTCATTTTAGAGGTGCTACCTTCCTACCATGTCACCAGCTAGTAATAACAAAACAATGTTGTTTCTTTGCAATTTCCATATTTATTCCAGCCTGTGTTTTGTTTTCTTTCCTATTTGGAAGCATCCTTTACTTACTGTACATCTGTTCTGAAATAAAAAGATGACAGTGGTTTATAGATCAGTGTGATTTATAGAGAAAGATTTAAACGGTGAGCCAGTAAAGTAGACAGAACCCACAAAAACTGGCAGATGAAATGTATTAAATGAGAGATTGGCTATAAACAGTGAAGATGACACATGTGCATACCAGCTCCTATAATCAGAATGCATGCATTTCAGTCTGGGGGCTTCTGTAATAAGATATATGCAAGATGATGACTTTGAGAAGGGATTTTTTTTTTCAAGTTAGGAAACATTTGCTGAGAGTCTATGAAGTAAATTCTCTGTAACAAATCATAAGAATTTGTTTCTTTTCATGTCTGCATGATGTAAGTAGAAACATGACAAGGCAATCCTCCCCTTTCTTCATGTGTTCAGTGTTATGGGTACAAGATTGAAGTTGTATGAGGGATTTTATTTGTTTGTTCTCTGCTTCCACATTCACTTTTCTTTGACATTATAGAGCCACTGATGAAGGCAAACACCTCCGCCTCTGCGCAGAGATGTGATGCCGTTTCTTATTAGGGAGTAAGGGAGGGTTGTATAGCTGGTTTCCTTTTCCACAGATATCTCTCTTGGTCCTCCATCTGACATGTAGTCTCTGGAATTCAGGTGAGCAATGAATCTGAACTGAAAATAGCTGACAGGGTTTGAAATGAGTGCATCAGAGACTTGCCTAGGACTCTGTGAGGCAAATTAGGGACTCTGAAAAGATGTGTGCATATTGCGTATCTTTTGGAAACTACAACATGGAGTATTAGGCTATATATCATTAGGTAGGTTGACTGCACTGATTCTGGCTCAGATGATAGTTTTCAGAAGGCAGTTTTCAGAAGCTGCAAAACGCATGGCTGATACAGTAAGCCCCTTGTGTAACTAATAGTTGGCCTTCTTAGCACTTGTAGTACTCATCATTAAAAACTCAGCATTCATCCACACTTAGCACACTGGGGCCTGAGCTAGCACAGTTGTTTCCTACTGTCAGCATTGGGAATTGCTGCGATCTCAGATGCCGCATTGTGGAAAGTGGTGACTGTTTCACATAGCGCAAGAGCATTATGAATGTTAACTACTCACTCATCCTGTGGCACTTGTGAGAAATGGGTTATTATCCCCACTTCACAGATGAGGAAAATGAGGCAGAGCAGACATGACTTGTCTAAGGTCACAGAGGAAGTCAATGTCAGGCTTAGCATTAGAACTCAGGAGTTTATGGTTCCTAGTCTGCTGTGTTCAAACCACCAGAACACACAGCTCTCTCTACTAAAACCCATCCTATTAGATATATTAGTGACTTTAATCTCAGAGCCTTACAATTAATTATTTCATCTACCTTGTGGGAGTATGTTATGCCTATTACACAGACAGTTAAATTGAAGTACCGCTAGATTGTTATAAATCTGCAAGCTCATTGGTCTTAAACATGCCTTTTATGAAAAGCGCTGAATACAGAAAGCCTTGCTTATCAGCAAAAATTACGGACAAAGTTAGGAACGGGCTTCTGTTGTCCGACGAACCAGCGGGGAAGAGGTTTGTTCAAACAGGCACTTTTGAAACATGTTCTTATCCAATAGAAATTGCTGAGCTTCACCTTCCATGGAAGCTATGCAGCAAGAAAATACCCTTTTCATTGGCCTGTATTTTGTTTGCAATACACCTCTTATTTATTTGTATTACGGTAGCACCTATAGACCCCAGCTGAAATCAGGGCCATATTGTACTAGGCACTGTACAAACACAAATTAAGAGACGGTCACTGTCCCAAATTGCTCACCATCTAAATGTACAAGACAGACACAGTGGAAAAAGGAAAACTGATACAGAAAAGTGAAGTGACTTGCTCAAAAATGTTCTTGGATTTAATTCCTATCTGATTGTACTATTTTTCCTCCATTGGGGAAGATTGTTAATAGAAATTTTGTTTGTTTGGTGGGGTGGGGGGGAGAGGAGTGGAATTTGAAGTGAAATTTGTAAACATCAAAAACTGTATAGCCTTATAACTAAAAAGAAAACAAGGAAAGAAAAAGTGTGACCACTAACCAGTGAGGATGGGGTGGAAATTAAAGATAATCTAAGCATGGCTCAACACCTAAATGAATATTTTGCCTCAGTTTTTAATAAGGCTGATGAGGAGTTTAGGGATAGTGGCAGGGTGGATAATGGAAATGAGAATGTGGATGTAGAAATTACCACATCCGAGGTGGAAGACAAATTCAAAGCCAAACTTGACAAAGACCTGGCTGGGAAGATTTAGTTGGTGTTGGTCCTGCTTTGAGCAGGGGGTTGGACTAGATGACCTCCTGAGGTCTCTTCCAACCCTAATCTTCTATGATTCAAACAGCATAGACCAAATGGGAGTCTAGGGGTGGGCTGGATAATTTCCATCCAAGAATATTAGAGGAATTGGCATTTGAAATTGCAAGCCCCATAGCAAGGCTTTTTAATGAATCTGTAAACTCGGGGGCAGACCCTATGACTGGAGAATTACTAATATAATACCTATTTTTAAGAAAGGAAAAAAAGTGATCCAGGAAACTACCTGCCCATTAATTTGACCTCAATTGTATGCAAGGTCTTGGAACAAATTTTGAAAGAGAAAGTAGTTAAAGATGTAGAAGTACATGGTAATTGGGATAAAATACAATATTGTTTTACAAAAGTTAGATCATGCCAGACCAACTTCATCTTTTTCTTTAAGAAGATAACTTGAGTTTTTAGAAGAGGAAATGCAGTAGGTCTAATCTACCTGGATTTCAGTAAGGTATTTGATAAAATTCCACCTGGGAAATTATTAGTTAAATTGGAGAAGATGGAGATTAATATAAGAACTGAAAGGTGAATAAGGAACTGGTTAAAGGGAGACTACAGTGGGTCATACTGAAAGGTGCCCACTGTCAGGCTGGAGGGAGGCTAGTAGTGGAGTTCCTCAGGGATCAGTTTTGGGACCTATCTTATTTAGCATTTTCATTAATGACCTTGGCACAAAAAATGAGTGTGCGCTAATAAAATTTGTAGATGACACAAAGTTGGGAGGTATTGCCAATATGGAAGAGGACCAGAATATTACACAAGAAGATCTGGATGACCTTGAAAACTGAAGTAATAGAAATAGGCTGAAATTTAATAGTGCAGAATGCAAGGTTGTGCATTTAGGGACTAACAACAAGAATTTTTGCTATTTGCTGGGACCTTATCAGATTAAAGTGACAAAGGAGGAGAAAGACCTAGGTGTATTGATTGATCACAGAATGAGTGAGTCACCAATGTGATACTGCCATGAAAAAGGTTAATGCAGTCCTAGGATACATCAGGCTAGAGGCAGTGGAACTTGGAGTGGGGGGACACACATGGTCCCCCACTTTTTAACCTGAGTATAGTAGCCTCAGCCAAGCACTGAGCAATGGTGGCAGGGACTGTGCTTCATGGCAGGGGAGATAAGGTGAGTAAGTGTGCCCTGGTGGGTGAAGAGACAGGCCGGGGGCTGCTTTCGGGCACTCCACTTAGAGCAGGTGGAGGGTCCAGGGCTCTCCACGGGGCACTGGGCTCCCTGGGCGGCTATTATCAGGTCCTGGTTCTGGGTTCTGGCCTGGCCAGGGCCCTCGGGGGAGAGATGGAGCAGGGAGCGGGGCCACAGTTGTAGCACGGTGGCCTCCCCACTTCTACACAGGTTTCAGTGCTCCTGCATCAGGCAAGATGTTTCCAGTAGAGGTAGGGAAGGCACCTTATGCAAGGCACTGGTTGAGACCTCATCTGGAATACTGTATGCAGTTCTGGTCTAGTCTCCTGTGTTTAAGAAAGACGAATTCAAACTAGAAAAGGTGCAGAGAAGGACTACTCGTATAATCAGAGGAATGGAAGACCTACTTTCCGAGAGGAGGCTCAAGGAATTTTGTTTAGATTAACCAAAGGAAGGCTGAAGGGAGATATTTCTCTCTCTAAATTCATGAGAGGGATAAATACCAGGAAGGAAGAGGAGTTATTTAAGTTAAGGGCCAATGCTGGCTCAAGAACAATTGGATGTAAATTGGCCATCAACAAGCAGGGCCACCCAGAGGTCTAAGTGGGGCAATTTGCCCCAGGCTCCTTAGGGGCCCTCATGAGAATGGCTGAGGCTCCCGCCCTGGCCCGACCCTGTCTCCATCTTCGCCCCTCTCCCGGAGCCTCAGCGCATCCAGGAGCATCCCTGAACAGCGGAGCAGCGTGGCTCCGGCGGGGACCCTGAGCCCCGCCCCGCTCAGAGCCGCGTGGTCAGGGGGCGAGGCTGCGAGCTCCAGGCTGAGCTCAGCTCCCTCTGCTCAGCCTGGAGCTCACAGTTCAGGGACCCCGCCGGAGCCACGCTGCACCACAGTTCAGGGAAGCTCCTGGATGTGCTGAGGCTTCAGGAGAGGGGGGAGCCGGGGTAAGGGGCCGGGGGGATTGGCTAAGGGGCAGGAAGTCCCAGGGACAGTCAGGGCACAGGGAAGGGGCAGAGGTTGGGGGGGCGGTCAGGGGACAGGGAATGGGGGGGGTTGGATTGTGGGCATTCCGGGGGTCTGTCAAGACTCAGTGGGGGGTGGTGGATAGGGGTCGGGGCAGTCAGGGGACAGGGAGCAGGGGTGGGGTCCCAGGGTGGTGGTGGGCGGTGGGGTCTCTGGGGGATGGTGAGCGGACAAGGAGCAGGGTGGGTCGGGGATTCTGAGGGGGGCAGTCGGGGAGCAGGAAGTGGGTGGGGGTTGGATAGGGGGCAGGGCCAGGCTGTTTGGGAGGCACAGCCTTCCCTACCCTAAAGCTCATTCAGCAGTTTGAGGCTTGCAGAAGAGTCGAGCTGTTAGCTTTTCCATTAGGGCTACCATCCCTTTCACTTCTCAAATGCCAAATTATAGTCTATATTTAATTTCAGTGCCATAGGGAGATTCATGTCAGGGGAGGGGAGCTTCATTTAATATTAGCCACTGGGGGATGGATCACATGAGAAGAGCAATATCCTTCCCAACCCCACCAAGGAAGACCCCCTTCCCCTGCATTCCCTGAGGCTCCAGAGGGGTTAATTCAGTGGTTCTCAAACTTTTATAGTGGTGACTCCTTTCACATAGCAAACCTCTGAGTGTGACCCCCCCCACTTATAAATTAAAAACACTTTGGTATATCTCCAATTATTATTATATATAAAATCTCCTAGAACTGGAAGGGACCTTGAAAGGTCATCGAGTCCAGCCCCCTGCCTTCACTAGCAGGACCAATTTTTGCCCCAGATCCCTAAGTGGCCTCCTCAAGGATTGAACTCACAACCCTGGGTTTAGCAGGCCAATGCTCAAACCACTGAGCTATCCCTCCCCCCTAACACTATTATAAATGCTGGAGGCAAAACGGGGTTTGAGGGTGGAGGCTGACAGCTCGTGACCCCCAGTAATAACCTTGAGACCCCCCTGAGGGGTCCTGACCCCCAGTTTGAGAATGGTGTCCCTAGCCTCTGTTTGTCAGAGGATGGAGATGGATGGCAGAAGAAAGATCACTTGATCATTGCCTGTTAGGTTTACTCCCTCTGGGGCACTTGGCATTGGCCATTGTCGGTAGACAGGATACTGGGCTGGAAGGACCTTTGATTTGACCCAGTATGGCTGTTCTTATGTTCTAACCTAAATGAACCCAAAGTTATGGAGACAGATATGAGTCAAGGAAGCCAGCAGAGTATCAGAAACCTGGAAAAATCTCTGACTGGATGGGCTCAGGCGTTTGGTCACAAGCTGAGGTGGTTCAAAAGTTTGGGATTTTTTTTAAGCAGAATTTTTTTATTGTTTCTTTAAACAATCAAACACAACAAGCAGCAAATATTTGGCCACACACATATTCAGGTTTTGGCAGACTAATTTCAGCTTTTCAATTAAAAAAAAAAACACAACAAATTTTGAAGGAAATCATTGTCCGTGATTTTGTTCTGCTTTTTAAAAACCCCTAGTTTTCGATCCAGAAAGTTTTGACAGAAAATATTTGTCCAACCCTTTTAATGAGCTTTAGTGCCTTTTAGCACTAGCTGATGCTGAGAACCAGTGATACCTTGTAAAGAAGTTTTCTCAAAACTGGGTTTGTGCCGAGATGCAGAAGGTTTATTTTTCCCAGGGCCACCCGTGGGGTGGGGGAGGGGTAGCAAGTGGGGCGATTTGCGCCGGGCCCCGCAGGGGCCCCCACGAGAATATAGTATTGGAAGTTTTTTTATGGAAGGGGCCTCCGAAATTTCTTTGCCCCAGGCCCCCTGAATCCTCTGGGCGGCCCTGTCAACAAGTTTAGGCTTGAAATTCGAAAAGGTTTCTAACCATCAGAGGAGTAAAATACTGAAGCAGTGGGGGCAAAAGACCTAATTGGCTTGAAGGCTGATTTTGATAAATTCATAGATTATCATAAATTATGATTAGATTGCCTACGATGACATGCACTCCATCAGCAACTGCTAGTAGCAAATATCCCAAAAGGCTGGAGAGGGTACACTAGATGGAGAAGGCTCTGAGTTATGACAGTGAATTCTTTCCCAGGTGTCTGGTTGCTGAGTTTTGCTGATGTGCTCAGAGTCCAACTGATCACTATATTTGGGGTTGGGAAGGAATTTCCCCCCGGGTCAGATAGGCTGAGACCCTGGGGAATTTTTGCTGTTCTCTACCACATGAGGCATGGGTCACTTTCTGGTTTGAATTAGAGTAAATTGTGGATTCTCTGTAACTTGAAGTCTTTAAATCATGATTTCAGGACTTCAGTAACTCAGCCAGAAGTTATGGGTCTATCACATGAGTGGGTGGGTGAGGTTCTATGACCTGTGACATGCATAAAGTCAAACTAGATGACCAAGATGGTCTCTTGGTGAGACTGCAGGATAAGGGCCACAGTTTGTCTCCTCTTATCTTTGAAGTAACCAAACAGTGGTGGATATAGTGGTGAGCGGCTATATTTTTGCATCAGAGTTTGAATGGGAAAAGATTTGAGGTGATTAGAACAATAGAATTTTTTGTTAAAGAAAAAACAAAACCTCCAACCCCTTAAATATTCCACAGAGACCGATGAAGCAAAAATTGAACTTTACTTGCTGCATTCCATTCTTTGGTAATTTTACTTTAATGACATTTCTTTTTCTTCACATTTCTCTGAGTTGCTACACAAAAAAATCCTATTATTTTAAAATAGCTTTCTATTATCAGTTACTTAATACAAACCATACTTAAAAGTGGTTAGAAAATATGACTGTGGAAGCTGTTCAGAAAAGAGACAGGAAAAACAAAAGCATCATCTAGCATTTGTAAGAAGATAACATACTGTTCTCCCCCGCCCCATTTCTTTATTCTGTGGACAATGATAATCATCCTAACCAAATGAATAATTTGACCAGTTTTTTCGTAGCTCCTTTTGCATGAGTTCTGTGGCTATTTATGAATGCTCCACTAAGACTATGACATATCCTGCTTCTCAAATCTGAATATTCAGGACTCTGGCTCCTGGATTTGCTTTGAAAGTTCACTTAAAAATCCCAAACAAATCAAACCAGCAAACCCCAAACACTAAACCAAAAATGGAAGATTCACATAATCTACACAAATGTGTTTTTTATTGACAAACTTTAACCAGATAGCTCATTATTTTTTAAATGTTAGTCTTTTTTTCCCCCCACATATGTTTGACTACTTTTTATGGCCATCAGTTACTCAATACCAGGGCTGGCTCAGGCTTTTTTGCTGCACCAAGTGAAAAAAAAAAGGGGGGGGGGCGGAGCAGCAAAGCAGGAGGGGAAAAAAATAAAACAAAATAAAAAAACCTGTGGTGCAGCCGGAGGAGCAAAGTCGCAAGGGACACCTGCAGCGCCGGCCGGAGCGGCAAAGAAAACAAAACAAAAAAACTTGTGGTGCGGCTGGAGCGGCAAAGCAGGAGGGAAAAAACCAACCAAACAAAAAAACCTGCAGCGTGGCCGGAGAAACGGGGGCGGGGGGGAAGGGCCTGCAGCATGGCAGGAGCGCCAAAGCAGGG
Source organism: Mauremys mutica (assembly GCF_020497125.1). Lineage (NCBI taxonomy): Eukaryota > Metazoa > Chordata > Testudines > Geoemydidae > Mauremys > Mauremys mutica. The sequence continues at coordinate 30,890,088 of NC_059076.1, read as the reverse complement.
AAAGAAAACAAAACAAAAAACCTGGGTCATGGCCGGAGCGGCAAAGCCGGGGGAAAAAAAGAACCCGGCGCGGCCGGAGCGGCAAAGCTGGGGGAAAAAAACCTATGAGTGAAAAAACCCTGCCGGGCAGCCAGAACCAGGGTGCAGGGGGACTCCCTGTGCTGCAGACGTGCAGCGGAGTGCGCACCCAGTCTAGCGGGGAGGAAGGGGAGGGAGCAGGGGAGAGAGAGAGCAGGGGGGCAGCCAGGGCTTCAGCGGGGCGCTTGTCCCGTGGTCCCAACCACTGTGCCGCCTGCCGGGAGGGCTCCATGCCGCTCCAGTCGGCGGAGAGGGAAGAACAGGGGCTGCCCTGCCGAGTTTGCTGCAGGGCACTCCCCTCCTCCGCACTGCCGCCCCCTACAGAGTTGCCGGAGCGGCAAACAAAACAAAACAAAAAAACCCGTCTGTGCTGCCCTAGGTTTGGGCGGAATGCCGCCCCATAGAATATGCCGCCCCAAGCACCAGCTTGCTCAGCTGGTGCTTGGAGCCGGCCCTGCTCAATACAGCTCAGAGGTAGAGCCCGTTTTACTCTCTGTCCTACTAAGTTTACAGATCATAGCATGGGAGGCAGCATAGCTTTAGTGTCACGGGGTTAGGAATTTCAAGGCCTGAGTTCTATTCCTGTCACTGACCTACAGTGTGACCATGGGCTAGTGCCTTCGTTTCCCTTTGACACAGTTCCCCCTGCAATAACCTTGTCTTTGTAAAGTGTGTTAAGAACTACTGATGAAAAGCCCTAGATAAGGCAAAGGGATTATTATTGTTTTGTCCACTGTTTGCAGCAGCACTGAGTAAACTGTGATTAATCAGTGAGCTATTAATGCTTCTTCCCTTAGGGAGGGAGCTGGGAGGAGGACAGGAAGGTGGGAAGAACAGCCTTTTCCTCTCCTGCTCTATTTGTGAAACAACAAAGTCAAAGGAATACTAATTGGTGCCGTGTGTTGCCTTTTATTGGCATGTCAGAGATATCATCCCCATTGTACTGTGTGACATTTGCATATAATTGTTGTCTATAATTAAAACCAGGTCATAATTAGCTCACTCTCTCATAGCAAAAAAGAAGACATCACAATCAACTCTTTCTCTATATGATGTTCATGCCAAATGTTAACAGCAATACAGACACAATGGTGTACATCCAATGGCAACATCATCATCAGAGATCCTCTATGCATCTCCATGTGTCACTTGCTAAATGAGACCGGGGCATATCATTCACTGTCCTCCATGGACAAATGTTAAAGGGGTGCCAGACAGCAATCTGCTACCTACCAGCACATTGTGATCACCTTAGGTAGGCAGGGCCAGCAATGGAATTAAGGATGATTGCAAAGAGTTTGCTCCCATTTCTTTGTGGGAAAAATTATCTAAAATTATTGACCATTTTATGCCTTTTTTTTAAAGCAATGTGTGAAGCAGCTTCTTAAAATTGGTGCTGTGGAAAGATATAGTGGTCTTTTTATTTTTACATTCCCTCTGATAGTACTTATAAATTCTAATACTGCCTCTATTTCTCTAGCAATGTGGATTTGAACTAGAGTTGATTGAGTGATTAAAACTGGCATAATGTCTGTCTACACTTTATGCATTTGTATATGGATGTACATACATATGCACACACTGTATAGACATGTAGTGGAATACTATGAAAGTATCATGCTTAATAATTAAGGCTTCACCCTTATAGACAGGTATGCAACATACATAATTTCACACACACACAAGAGTCTTACTGAAGTCAGTGGGACTACTCAGAGTGAGTGAAGTTAAGCACATGCATAAGTCTTTGCATGAAAAGTGCCTATGAGTGAAAAGGTGTGAAGTGACTGATTCACTTGATTTTAAAAGAACAATGATGTATTTTTAGAAATTTATGTGGACAGTATCTGCCTTGAGGAAGAAGATCTCTCCACCAGCTGATTTAATCAGTGGCTCCAAGGAGACTTATTTGAAACTTGCCCTGGAAAAACTCCATTACTACTTTGGGTATCTTTTCTCTCAGTTCGTTTTTCTCTGCAGAAAATGTTTTTGCCAAACATTTCACCATGTCATTCTTTCTCTAATCACAAAGTATCTCCTCCTCTTCCCAGGGCTCTGTGGGAAGCAGTGGGCCTAGGATAGAGGGAGGGATACATGCTCAGTCCTCTCCCAAGCTACAAAGGACAGAGGAGACTAATTTAATGATTCCATATGATATAACTTTAGCTTTTCAAAGAATTTTGCAAACATCCCTAATGATACCCCAGTGAAGTAGATAGATAAGTATTATTCCTGTTTTACAGATAAGGAGAAAGGGAGTTTACCCGATTTTTGCCCAAGGTCAAAGAGTAAATAATTGCCTAGTACTCTTGCCTCTCAATCAATGCGTAACCAGCAACCCACAGTGCCTCACTTACACACACAATTATTTCACCATAAGCCCTTAATAAAGGTGGGCGATATGTGAAGAGCCCCTTTTTCCAGATGAATTAACAGAGGCAAAGTGACTTAGTCGGTGTCACACATCAAGAAAATGATATGTGAATTAGAACTTTGTTTTAAAGCCAACTCAGAACAGAGAGCAGGATTTTCAAGAGATCAGTGGTGAGTGCCTTTGAAAATTCCACTCAGGATCTCACAGCCAAGTCACTGAACTTTTTTGTGTGTTAATTAGCTGGTTGAAACTTTTCCAACTTTTTCCCTTGGAAAATGCTAATTCGGCTTAATTGAAACATTGCATAGGAATGTGTTGATTCTGACAACATTTGTGACAGAACCCAGGCAGGCTGCCCAGCCCAGGTCCTGGTCTGCCCAACTCCCCACACAGCTGCCTTCCTGGGATGTTGGGCAGTAAGAGGCAGCGGCTTGTGGAGCTGGTTCCCCAAATCCCTGAACAGTTGCTTCCTGGGGTTTCCTGATTCCCCTGGCAAAAGGATCTTTGGAGGCAGCTTCCCAGGAAGCAGGATGCCTGACTTGCTGGGGCAGCTGCCCTCCTTGTCCTGCACAGCTCTTCAGGAGGCAGCCGCCTGGGGTGATGGGCAGCCAGGACCGATGTGAAAAAATCTGTTTGTTCTCTCAGAATAGAATGTTTCAGAATTTTGCATCCTGGACAGATGTTTTTGCATGAAGGAAATTCCCTTTTCCAGTCAGCTGTAGTGTTAATTACCCCATCTGAAAAATACATCTGATACGAATAATACTTTGCGTTTACATTCTGCTTTATCTTCTGTAGATTTGAGTCCTTTAAAAATGTGGGTAGGCACTGTGAACCCTGATGTACAGGTGACACAGCTGCAGTATGTAGAGAGATTTGAAGCAATTATTTTGAGAGACAATATAGTCACCATTTTGGGTCCAGGAGGAATTTTCCCTCAAGTCAGATTTGGAAAAACCCTAGGGTTTTTTTGGTCTTTTTCTACAGTGTGGGGTACGAGTCATTCGCTGGTTTGAACTAGAATAAATGGTGGGTTCTCTGTAACTTGAAGTCTTTAAATCATGATTTGAGGACTTCAGTAACTTAGCCAGGGGTTATGGGCCTATTGCAGGAATGGATGAGTGAGGTTCTGTGGCCTGTGGTGTGCTGGAGGTCAGAGAAGATGATCATGATGGTCCCTTCTAGCCTTAAAGGCTGAGTCTGTGGCTAGGACATATGTCTACCACAACAAAGATTTGTGTCTTGTTCTCAAGTTGACCACAAACTTCCTGTCTGACAAGTTACTCAAGCTTTCTATGGCTCACCCATCTATAAAATAGGGATGGTGATAATTTGCCTTCCCTATTCCTTGGAGGTTTAATGAGGCCTCGTTAGTTAAGTTTTTTGAAGTGCACTCAATTATTAGAATGGTCAGTGGAAGAAAAGAGTGAGACAGGAACTTAGGATGTCCTGGTTCCAAATCCTGCCATGCATTCCACTTCACCAGGAAGCATTTTGGTAGAAAATAAAACAGGAACAGACGGATTCCCAAACCCCGGGTTTCCCAAAATATTATGAACGATGTCTGAGCAAGAGAGCAACTGAAAGGACTAGATAGTTGACTGTAAAGCAGAATTAGTTTTGTGCACATGAGGAGTGCATTTCCTTAGGTGTACCCTTAATGTGTGTACATTAAACCCCAGGTCCTCCAGACCAGCCACACACAGCTTGGCACAAGTATAATAGGGTGAGGGGCAAAGATGAATTTTAGCTATCTTATGGCTCCCCACTCCTGTGGGTTGAAAATAGAGGAATGGGGAGGCACTAACTTCTTAGCATAAGCAAGTTTGTTCTTTAAAAAAAAAAAAGATGAACTCTTTGGCTCACGCTTGTCGGTTTTAGGGTGTGTCTACGGTGAAACCCCAGGTGTGATCACAGCACCTATAGACATACCTGGGGTAGCTTTGATCTAACTAGCTCAAATAACAGTAGCATCAGTGAAGCTGTGACAGCACAGGTGGCAGTCTGGGCCATCAACTCAGCATCCCTTCTGGCTTCACTGCTATTGATTTGGAGTCAACTAGATCAAACCTAACTTAGGTATATACTGCAGTCACACCTCTGATCCCGCTTTAAATATCAGTGATTAAGCATATGTTTATATAGTGATTAAGGTTCATTTTCCTCAGCATTTTCATGCACTTCACAAGATGAAAAAAGTGCCCATTTAGCTATTCTCACATTTGAAACACTTTTCAAATTTCTCCAAGCTTCCAATATGGATTTGGGGGATTGAATAGGAAAAGACCAGTAGGCCTCATGACAAGCCTACTCTCTTTCAGTCCATGGGGGGTGGGAGGGAGAGGGGGGTTAGAGATATGGACTTTGTCACTGGGTGAATAAAAAGTAAAATATATAGATTCAACTTGTTTCAGTTCAACCCACCAACATACTGATTGAGTCTAAAGTATCCATTGCAAGTGGGAACATGGCTTTTGTTCACAACAATTTACAACACTTTATGATCTATTTCATTGCATCATAAATGTACTAATGACCAAATGTTCCATGAAACATCATAAAATGACATGAATTACAACTGCAGTCTATCTGTGAGTGACAAACAGGGGAAGCTGGCTTCAGCTCAGGTAATGTTGGCTTTTTGTATGGCAGGTCTTCAATGTTTCAACAGCTCTGGGCCATCACATTCCACTCTCCCCATGGGCCAAATGAACCATCATTTAGACTCATGTAGTCATTACAGTAAGATTAGTAAATGAGGTTTTTTTTCATGTACACTCTGCTAATATTTCCAGCTTTTTAAACATTTCAGAATATATTTTAACTAAGGACTAAAGTGCTTCTGTGACACAACAATGCTTTGTCTGTTCACTTCTAAATTATTCTAATGTATATTACTTTAGGTGCCATTAAACTGCATGCAGTCTCATCAGAAAATGTTCAAATCCCATAATGGGTGTAATGTCTTGTAGCCACCTCATCCATTCCATCTCATCTGGAAGTCAGAAAGCAATTTCCTATTTTCCTATGCAGGAAGTGGAAGAAGAAGGAGGAGGAAATAGTCCAACAATGGGCCAATGTAGGGCTGGCTTTTCCAGTATTACCCTTATTCTTGGGAGTTTATTTTGCTATTCGCAGTAGTTTTGATCTCTAAGGAAGACAGACAAACAATGAAATGGACAGACATTATAAAACCGATACAGAGGCAGACATCCCTATAACGTTTCAAAAGCATAGCACACTGCACAGCAAGAACCATACATGCTGCCTGCAAAAGACAGTTTGTACAGCAGGTGGGAAATCACTACAAATATGTGGCCTGGTGGACAGAATAAAGGAGTGTTGGGAGACTTGGGATGTATTCCCTGCTTTCTCACTGCCAATGTCACCTTCAAGTCACTTTTATCTCTGCCTCAGTTTCTCTATCTGTGAAATTGATCTCTTGTTCAGAAAGCATTTTGAGCTCTCTGGGTGAGAAGTGCTATATAAGTGCAAAGTATTATTGTTTTATCATGGGCAAAATACAAGAACTAATTTATATCATTTCCTAGCTCCAGCTCTGCATTTTTCCATATCAGTTTTGGTTTAGGTAGTGGTGACATCCCAGAGACAGCTATCTGTAATTGTACTGTATCTTCTAGATTTTTAAAAATGAAGTCCACTTCGTGTTCTGCTGGCTTTACATATGGGTCACAAAATCATCCAAGAGCGTGCCTTACCTCTGATGCCGGACTTGAACCGGCTTCTTTTAGGATCCAGTTCAGAAGTGTGAGGCACGAGAACTCCGTTCAGTTCCTCTCTCTCTGCTAATCTCTGCTTGTACAATCTTGGACAAAATCACTTCAAGGGGTAATGTTATTTCAGATGTCACATTCCCACTGCGGGTTAAGGGGAGGAATAAAGGAAGAGGAAGGGTGGGTCTTGATTTACTCTTGTCAAACTCCTACCAAGGAGACTAGAAGGAACAATGATGGGGAGAGGAGGATGAGAAGAGGGAAAAGAGAAAGGATTGGTTGATTTACCATTGATCTCTCAGGCCAAATAGAGAATATATTAGAAAAAATGTAACCACCCAACCACCAGCTGTTGTTAGGGCGGCAGCATATTGAAAAGAAGATGGAGGGAGGAGGAGACAGAAGGTGTATCGCCTCTGATATTACAATCAAACCACACTGAACCCTGACCTGTGCTTTAAATAGGGCAGCATTAACAGGTATGTGTGGGGAGGTACTGGGGGGCAGAGATGAAGAGGAAAAGCAAGGAATGGCAGCTTGTCTAATGTTACTGTTCCTCTCCATAATGAATGGATTGATGTAATTCATACACTAGTCCCAGGATAGGATTTTACAGTCCCCCAAAACCTACCCACTCCCAGGTCAGGTATGTGGAAGTTTGAGTGAGCAGTCAAGGAACTGGATAAGATGATGACCGGATCAGCTATAAAGAGGTGTTTGGTAGAAGGAAAGAATTGGAACTAGATTGGAAGGGTGTGTGTATGGAGGGCTAGAAATTAAATTAGATTTGAGGTCAAGTGAGGACGGAAAGGGATGACATTTGGTTTTGGGGAGGGGAATGAAAGATTGAATATTTCCTGAGTCGGGGCTGAAAGCGATCAAAGCTTTCTGGTCTAAGAAATGACATGGAATTTGGGGGGAATGGAAGTGGGGTGGGGGAAAAGAACCTGATTGATGAATATACTTCTAACAAAGTTTTGATTTGGTATTTTTCCTATGGAACACACCAAAGTAGAGTAGAACATCAGAGTTACCAACACATTGGGAATGAAGGTTGTTTGTAACTCTGAACAAAATGTTATGATTGTTCTTTCAGAAGTTTATAAATGAACATTGACTTAATACAGCTTTCAAACTTTGTTGGGCAAGACAGAAGAAAAATGCTGTTTTTAACCATGTTAATTTAAATGAAACAAGCACAGAAACAGTTTTCTTAACATGTCAAGTCTTTTTTTTAAACGGTACCTTTATTTTTTAGTAGTTTACATGTAACACAGTACTGTACTGTATTTGCTTTTTTTTGGTCTCTGCTGCCTGATTGCATACTTCCAGTTCCAAATGAGGTGTGTGATGTAACTGATCAATTTTGTAACTCTGGTGTTCATAACTCTGGGAATCTACTATGTACCCAAAAGCAGATGTTTCAAATAAAGCTGAGGGGGGTAGGGGAGGGGATACTCCAGATCCTGTCACCCCCATTTTTAAGAACTTTATCCATTTCCTCTGCAACTTGGTTTACAACTCCTGACCTTCCAACAGTAGCTTTACTTCCCTACCCAAATGGTGTAGATAACTCAAGGCCAATCCTCTGTAATTTAGGCCATTTCCAGCCAAAACTGCTCAACAGGATTAAATCCAATTGATGTCAACAGCACTCCTCAGAATCAGGGCTGGCCAAAGCGATTTTTCACCGTCCAGTGGGGCCCAGGGTGTCAGTTTTGTAAGAGTAGAATCCATAATAGGACTCGGGATGAGATGCTGAGTGCCCTCAGTTGGTCTGGCAGTCATTTAGCGATCAACTCAGCAGAGTCATATCACAAGCCTCACTAGTGTGTATTACATGAAAAGTAAACTTGAGACTCGTTCAGGAGACTGCAAAATATGAACCTAAAACTGGAACATTGCTAGTAGTGGGGTACATTATGCTGTATTTGCTGTTAAATCTGGGGCATAAAATAGCTGTTATGTTCTCTCATTTTGTTACCTTCCAGCAGGCTGGTGATTCAGACTATTATGCAGTGTTTAAGAAAGGTGATTAAGAAAGGCCTGACATGGCCTCTACAGTGTGTTTGTTCTTTGGGCTGTGACAAACATTGATGTTCACTGTTTCTGTTATTAAATTACAAAATATGTGAGGGGATTATTGCTGTAGCAGTGGAAAATATGATCCCTCATTTAAGATAAAAGCTTCAGTGGGAGAAATAACATTAAACTGAAGATAGCGTGAAAATAAATACAGTGCATTGGGTCTACTTTAATTGGAAAGTCCACTGATCATAGTAGATCTATTGGAAACATGTGGGCTGATGGAACAACCCCAATAGTTCTTTCCAAAAGATTCTGAATAAGAGTTCTGGATCAGCCCAACTTGTACTAGAACAACAATGGCTAGGTACTAGGGTTGGTTGGAAATGTTGTGGTTTTTCCCATGGAAAATTGTGACAGAAAAATCAGTTTTGTTTAAATTTCAGTTGAAAATTTCAATTTTTCATCAAAAATCTGAAAAATCACTTTTCCCCTACCCAGTTTTAGGTAACTAAAAACTGAAAAATTTACTGAAAAACCTAAAACATTTTTGGCTGAAACCTACTGCCTATTTTTTTGTTTTTCAGATGCAAAATATCAGGTGTTTTTCATGATATCTGCTTTCCTCAAAAAAAAATTGTTTATGCAAAAATCCTGTTTTCCTTGGCAAAATTTTTTGGTAGAAGTTGTTTATAGAAAATTCTTAATAGGTACTTAGTAGAGATCAGTGAATCATTTCAAATAACATCTCTCACAAAGACAATTCCCCTCAAATCTTCACTCAGAACTTAACTCAAAACCGTTTTCATGATTAATGTTTTATTTTCATGACTTTTGGTTTTGCAAAGATCAGTGCTAAAATATGACTAATGCTGTTCTTGTTAGATTCCCAGCCCAGATGGGGAGACCCAAGAGGTTTTCCTAGTTTGTTTAGGTTTGGAATCTTGTCTAATCTCTCTGCCTTTGGTTTGCACTCCCTGATGGCAGGGTGGGTATTTTGGGGTTATCACTGGGCACGGTATTTTTTGATGGGGGGTGGGGCCGAGCATTTTGGTATGTAATCTAGGATTAGGTAACAATTTGAGGTAGGTACAAGGGACCAAATTCAGAATTTCATGGAATTGAACCGATTTACTACCGTGCTTTATTTGCCTCTAAGGGTATAACTACACTGCAATAAAAACCCCAGTCTCGGAGCCTGTGACATCTATACTGCTAAGAATTGCAGTATAGATGTTTGGGCTCAGGCTGGAACCCAAGGTCTAAGACCCACCCCCTTTATGGGGTCTCAGAGCCCGGGCCCAGCCCAAACCCTAACTTCTACATTGCAAATTTTAGCCCCACAGCCTGAGCCCCATGAGCCTGAGTCAGCTGACCCCGGCCAGCTGCAGCTGTGCCATGGGTCTTTCATTGCAGTATTAGATGTACCCTTCATTTACAGCTAAACTGTAGCAAAGGTGTGGCACACAGGTGTGCTGGAAAGAGACAGATGTGTATTTTGTAACCCCAGTCGTCTGGTGTGGATCAGGGTTACAAAAGGTTATACTCCTGTCGCGTGGACAGGCTCAGTAGTTATTGACTCCAGTGGCTACTGTTACAAGATCTTGCATAAGGTTCTGATGCTAATTACAGACTAGCAGTTGTGTCTACATTGGCAGCTTTAAAGGTAGCAAAATTTAAAATAACACCACATAATGTAAGTGATGCTCATTGAAGGGAACTTTTCCCTTTGTTGTCTTCTCCCCCGACACCTATACTCGTACCCAAATGTGTCTTACTTATTTATGATTATCTGCTATAGGATCTATTCCTGCTCCTGCTCCCATTGACTTTGGTGCCAAAAATATAAGCAATTCAGGGCAGGCACTAGGACCAAATTCTGATTGTGAGGGCCAAAGAGATTCTACATATTTTAATAAGATTTAAAGTCACCTGTATTGATTTATATTTTAAGTTTATCTTGTTTTTTAGGTGCATTTAGATAGGTTGTTTCTATGTACAGTATTGTCTATTCACACACTTGTGTAAACTAAAATGATGTAAACGTGACAACAAAATGCTAATGAATTGACAATTAGTGTATTGTGCTGAAGCAGGCTGTAGGCCTTATGAAATAGTCTGGTGGGCCATAGGTTGGACACCCCTGCACTAGTGTAACAGAAAATTTGCCCCAGAACCACCTGCTTTGCTTGTAAAGCATCATGCAAAGTGATGGCATTGTGATGGGTTCAATCACAGAAACTCCCTTGAGGCTGCCAGCTGATGTGCCAAAACTACTTCTGCCCCTGCTTTCCCTGCCAGATTGAGACTCCAGAGCCCTGCCTGGTTGTGCCAGACATGCTTGCTAGCCACAAACGTGGACCCAGGTCTGAACCACATCCCACAAACTGCAGGCTTAACTGAAAGCAGCTTAAGAAGTGTTCCTGTCTCAAACACTCAGATGCCCAACTCCCAATGGGGTCCAAACCCCAAATAAATCTGTTTTACTCAGTATAAAGCTTAGACAGGATAAACTCATAAATTGTCCGCCCTCTATAACATTGATAGAGAGAGATGCACAGCTGTTTCCCCTCTCTCTCCCTCAGGTATTAATACATACTCTGAGTTAAATAATAAGTAAAAAGTGATTTTATTAAATATAGAAAGTAGGATTTAAGTGGTTCCAAGTAGTAACAGACAGAACAAAGTAAATTACCAAGCAAAATAAAATAGAACACGCAAGTCTATGCTTAATACAGTAAGAAAACTGAATGTAGATAAAACCTCACCCTCAGAGGTATTCCAGTAAACTTCCTTTTACAGACTAGTCTCCTTCTAGTCTGGGTCCAGCAATCACCATGGTTACTGTCCTTTGTTCCAGCTTCTTTCAGGTATCCTTTGAGCGTGGAGAGGTTATTCCAGGGGCTTAAATAGACTTTTCTTTGGGGGTGGAGACCCCCTCCTCTCTCCTATGCAAGGTCCAGCTCCAAGATGGAGTTTTGACATCACCTCAGCAAGTCACATGTCCATGCATGACTCAGTTTTTACAGGCAGCAGCCATTGCCCACATGCTATCTTGAATGTCTCCAGGAAGACTTCTTATGTGGATTGAAGTCTTCCAAGATCCATTGTTCGTTAAGTGTTTCTTGATTAGGCACTTAATTTGCACATTCCTTTCTCAAGAAGCTGACCAAATGCTTTACTAAGGCTACTTAGAAATCAAGTACACAGCCAATATTCATAACTTTGAACACAAAAATGATTCATGCTTACAAACAGGAAGAATAAATTCAGTAGATCATAACCGTTACAGAGAGATGTTACATGGCATATGTAGCATAAAACATATTCCAGTTATGTGTTATATACATTCATAAGCATATTCCCATAAATCATTATGGGGTGCAACATCACAGGCATTACATACATAAAAACACTTTGTTTTCATTATCTTCAAAGATAATGGGTGGGACCTCTAAATTGCTGGTCCTTGTTTTATTTTTAAAAGGTGTGTTTGAATGGAAAATCACTTTAAATGCAAATGCATTTCTTCCTAATGCATAGTGCCTCACACCTGACTTCCAGTCATTTGCTCTTGATTAATGTGGCTTCTTTGAGGAAGAATGTGTGTTTGTTTATTATTTTAGTGTTTGGCAAGAAAAGTTTATAGTGGATTGAAATGAAAAGAGAATCAAATTACAGCTCTTCCTGCTTCTCAGATATTTTCACTTTCTTTAAAAAAAAATTGCAGCACAGCAGAACCTAGCAGGGGCAGGTGCAAGGCAGATTAATGAGGTTTGCATATTATCGAGTGTGGGTAAAGCAGTGATCTCACACTTCCCATCCAGTCAATGGCGGGAGTGTCACAATAACTCTTTCCATTAGCACTGGCCCAGGCTGCACCTGAGGCTTTGGCTACACTTACACTTCAAAGCGCTGCCGCGGCAGCGCTGCCGCGGCAGCGCTTTGAAGCGCTAAGTGTAGTCAAAGCACCAGCGCTGGAAGAGAGCTCTCCCAGCGCTGTCCGTACTCCACCTCCCTGTGGGGAATAACGGACAGCGCTGGGAGCCGCGCTCCCAGCGCTGGGGCTTTGACCACACTGGCGCTTTGCAGCGCCGCAATTTGCAGCGCTGGAGAGGGTGTGTTTTCACACCCTGCTGCAGCGCTGCAAATTTGTAAGTGTAGCCAAGCCCTCAGATGGTTTTGCTATAGTGGCTGGAATGAGGAAAGACTCAGATTCTGAGCAGGGTGAGAATCTCTAGGAAACTACCTCTGCCAGTTCCTGGCTACATTGAGCACACATTGCCTGGAGCTACTAAAGATAGCTGCTAATGCCTTCTCACTGAGAGGAATAGACTGCTCCCAGGTCTTAATTTATGGGGATTGAGCTATGAGCTGGCCAACACCCTTCATAAGGAGTGGCGACCTCTTTTATAGCTCCTTGTAACTGGGATCAATATCAGCAGCACAGCATGGCAGTGAGAGGAAGGATTGAGAGGGTAGTAACAGTCTTATTCATAGCCTTCACCAGTTCCTCCTCACACCTGTGCCACTGGCAGCAGTAAAACTGCCATGGCAGTAGGGAGTCTTGCCCTGCTACTCTAGCACCGGCGTCGGCATTGACTAGAGGAAGACTGACCACAGTAAGAACTGAGCCTGCCTTGTATCATGATCAGTGGAACTGGAGTTAGAGGGCCCATGTTATCAGGAGGGACTGTTATTGAGAGGTCACCAGGAAAATAGAGGATGCTGAGTTAGGCTGGAAACAATTCAGCCCCAGGGACAAAACAGTAATGTAATCCAGTGTGCAAGGAGCACAAAAGTCTGCAGAGCAGGGGTATCATAGAACGTGCAGAGGCCAGTACAGCCCAGGTAAGCAGCATAGCGGTGATAGTAAAAGAAACCATCATGCAAATTACGCATCTGTATAGACCCAAAGCCACTGAACTAGGTATTGAAAACTAGCCACTATTCACTGCCCACAATTGCTGACATCTTGCCAGAACTCTCCAAAGCCAGAATCTTTACGGTCTGTGATTTGAGGCACGGGTTTTGGCTCATAAGACTGGATAAAGAGTCCAGCATACTGACTACTCAACACCATTTGGTTGCAACAGATGGCTGCACATGCGGATGGGCATAAACCCAGCACCAGAGGTGTTCCACAGGAAACTAACCCACGTGCTAGAAGGACTGCCTGGTGTAAGAATAATTGCAGATGATATCCTCATGGATGAAGGGAGCAATGATACAGAAATTGAACAAGACCATGACAGAAAACTACAAGCTTTTCTATAGTGATGTAGGGACAAGAATATTAAACTCACTCCAGAAAAAAAATTTGATTGACACAGTATGAAGTGACATACATTGTGCATCTGCTCACAGCAGAGGGACTGAAAGCAGATCCCAGCAAGATCAAGGTAGCCAAACACATGCCAGCTCCAGTGGATGTGATGAAAGGGTACAGCGCTTCATAGCAATGACAATTTTTTTGTTCAGGTTCTGTCCACACCTGGATGCAATAGCAGAACCCATAAGTCAGCTCACAAGGCAGGATGTTGAGTGGCACTGTGCAGGTTCTCCAGGAGCAAGCATTTAACATGTTGAAACAGATAACAGATGCTCCTGTCTTGAAGTAGCACAGTCAGGAGAGCCACTGACGCTCCAGTGAGATACACTGGGGAAAAATTGGGTGTAGTGCTCTTGCAGGAGCAGCCGGTTACTTATGCCAGCAGAAACTGAACAGAGGTACGCCCACATAGAAAAAGAGCTTCTGGCTGTGGTATTTGGAGTTGGAGTGATTCCCTTAGGACCCTTTAATGGTGCAATCATACCACAAGCCCCTAGAGAGAATCCTGGCAAAGCCCCTTCTTCGTGCTCCAAAAAGACTGCAACACGCATTGATACACCTCCAGTGCTACCAGGTGGAGATCAGATATTGTTCGTGATGATTAATAGTATTATCTGGCATCCTGAGCAAGGCACGTGTGCCCAGTATCAGCAACTTGGCAGAAGGGATCAGGAAACTGAATCTATTCACATGCTTCACTATTTCCCAGTTTGAACAGCAAAGCTGATAGAAATCAAAGAGGCTACAGAAAAGGACATCCAACTACAGGCAGTCAAGAGAGTGATACTAGCAATGTGGCCAGAAGACAAAACCCTGTAGGAGCAGAACCATATTTTCAAATTGAAGATGTGCTGACTGGGGAGGATGGAGTCATATTTTGAGGACAGAGAGCTGCTGTCCCCACCTCACCATATCGAGAGAGTAGTCCACGGGTTTCAATAAAGTTCTGCTTGTTCGACTTAACTTGCATGAAACATGTCTTACTGCTGGGGGCTGGGTTAGGAGTAATGTGGAATTTCCAGTGTCCTCAGGGGAGGACGACATCCCCTGCACCAGCCCTATGGCACAGCACAGAACTTGCTCTGCCCTGAACTACCGTAAACTGTACAACTGGAATGCTGATTCATGGGAGCAAAGTTTACTAGAGTGGCAATAAGTGAGGTTTATCATTTCATATGCAGTGTTCATTGTGTCTCCATATTAACTTGTGGCCAGAAAAATAACACAAGGTGCAAGGAATAATCTCATCCGATGTTAGTGCCTGCAGCCATGAAACCTCCCAGTTGGATCTCCTAATCTAAGCAACCTTGGGCCTACTCAGTAGTAATTAATATTACAGCCTTGCAGGATTATTAGCCCCAGAAATTAAGGGCTTGTTTGTGTTATGCTCAGTTGGAAGATGTAATGCTGAACATTGTTATTAAAGGTGAGCCTAACACAATTTCTAAACTGCCAGCCTCTATGAATGTAGCGATGTTTGAAGACCTAGCAATAGAGATGATGTGATTAAAAAAAAAAAAGCCAGTTCAAATGACATCATCACTGAAAGCACCATTCCCTACCTGAAAGAGGGACTTATGGAGCAAGGGGTTTAATAACACACCTGAGAGTGTGATGTGAATCCTGTCTTGCCGTAGTGGCTTTTCTGGAAGTGGAAAGTTTGGCTTTTCCACATTCCACTGGAAAAGCTGTATCTTGAGTTGGGTCCTGTGGGCAGTTGAGCTAGCTGGCTATTTCTAGTGTTTGTCTGACTTTAATTACTATGGAATATTACAAGGAAGAGAGATAGAAAATAGCCTTTATGTTATAAATGAGTATCAGAGGGGTAGCCGTGTTAGTCTGGTTCTGTAGAAGCAGCAAAGAATCCTGTGGCACCTTATAGACTAACAGACGTTTTGCAGCATGAGCTTTCGTGGGTGAATACCCACTTCTTCGGATGCAAGCAGTGGAAATTTCCAGGGGCAGGTGTATATATAAGCAAGCAAGAAGCAAGCTAGAGATAACGAGGTTAGATCAATCAGGGAGGATGAGGCCCTGTTCCAGCAGCTGAGGTGTGAAAACCAAGGGAGGAGAAACTGGTTCTGTAATTGGCAAGCCATTCACAGTCTTTGTTTAGTCCTGAGCTGATGGTGTTAAATTTGCAGATGAACTGGAGCTCAGCAGTTTCTCTTTGAACTCTGGTTATAAAGTTTTTTTGCTGTAGGATGGCCACCTTAAAATCTGCTATTGTGTGGCCAGGGAGGTTGAAGTGTTCTCCTACAGGTTTTTGTATATTGCCATTCCTAATGTCTGATTTGTGTCCATTTATCCTTTTCCTTAGAGACTGTCCAGTTTGGCCGATGTACATAGCAGAGGGGCACTGCTGGCATATGATGGCATATATTACATTGGTGGACGTGCAGGTGAATGAACCGGTGATGGTGTGGCTGATCTGGTTATGTCCTGTGATGGTGTTGCTGGTGTAGATATGTGGGCAGAGTTGGCATCGAGGTTTGTTGCATGGATAGGTTCCTGAGTTAGAGTTACTATGGTGTGGTGTGAAGTTGCTGGTGAGAATGTGCTTCAGGTTGGCAGGTTGTCTGTGGGCTAGGACTGGCCTGCCACCCAAGGCCTGTGAAAGTGTGGGATCATTGTCCAGGATGGGTTGTAGATCCCTGATGATGCGTTGGAGGGGTTTGAGCTGGGGACTGTATGTGATGGCCAGTGGAGTCCGGTTGGTTTCTTTCTTGGGTTTGTCTTGCAGTAGGAGGCTTCTGGGTACACATCTGGCTCTGTTGATCTGTTTCCTTATTTCCTCGTGTGGGTACTGTAGTCTTGAGAATGCTTGGTGGAGATTTTCTAGGTGTTGGTCTCTGTCTGCGGGGTTAGAGCAGATACGGTTGTACCTCAGTGCTTGGTTGTAGACAATGGATCTTGTGGTGTGCCCGGGATGGAAGCTGGAGGCATGAAGGTAGGCATAGCGGTCGGTAGGTTTTCGGTATAGGGTGGTGTTAATGTGACCACCACTTATTTGCACCGTGGTGTCTAGGAAGTGGACCTCCCATGTAGATAGGTCTAGGCTGAGGTTGATGGAGGGGTGGAAGCTGTTGAAATCATGGTGGAATTTTTCCAGAGTCTCCTTCCCATGGGTCCAGATGATGAAGATGTCATCGATGTAGCGTAGGTAGAGAAGGGGCGTGAGTGGACGGGAGCTGAGGAAGCGTTGTTCCAGGTCGGCCATAAAAATATTGGCATATTGTGGGGCCATGCGGGTGCCCATAGCGGTGCCACTGATCTGGAGATATATATTGTCATTAAATTTGAAATAGTTGTGTGTGAGGATAAAGGCACAGAGCTCAGCAACCAGTTGTGCTGTGGCATCATCAGGGATACTGTTCCTGACAGCTTGTATTCCATCAGTGTGTGGGATGTTTGTGTAGAGAGCCTCTACATCCATGGTGGCTAGGATGGTGTTTTCTGGAAGGTCACCAATGCATTGTAGTTTCCTCAGGAAATCAGTGGTGTCACGGAGATAGCTGGGAGTGCTGGTAACATAGGGCCTGAGTAGAGAGTCCACATATCCAGACAGTCCTTCAGTGAGAGTTCCAATGCCAGAGATGATGGGGCATCCAGGATTTCCGGGTTTGTGGATCTTGGGTAGTAGATAGAATAACCCTGGTCGGGGTTCTAAGGGTATGTTGATTTGTTCCGGTGTTAGTGTAGGGAGTGTCCTGAGTAGATGGTGCAGTTTCTTAGTGTATTCCTCAGTGGGATCTGAGGGAAGTAGCCTGTAAATGAGGATTGCCTTCCTGACAGTCACTGGCTGGAATACTGTATTACAGTTCTGGTCTATTCCTATATGTGATCATTGCATAGTTTGCCAGAAACAAAGCAGAAACAATGATGTGTTAAGGTAGTAGAGTGCTCAATGCCATAGAAATGCACATAAATAAAGATAACCATGAAAAAAACACATTACATTCCTATTAGCAGTAATCTTTGTATTACTGTATCAGCTGAATAAAACTTCTACCTCCATTAAACAACTGGTAAGCAGCTGGAGTGCTGTGACCACAGCCTATTATGCTGACTGTATAACCTCACTGTTTCCTTGTTCTCCCCCATCTGTCTGTTATATCCACTTCTCTCTCATCTTGTACGTAGGGGTTATCTATGCTTGAAATGCTACAGTGGCACAGCTGCAGTGCTTCAGTATAGATGCTACCTATGCCGAAAGGAGGGGTTCTCCTGTTGATGAACTTAATCTACCTTCCTGAGAGACACTAGCTACTTTGACGGAAGACTTTTTCTGTCAACCTAGTGCTATCTTCATGGATGGCTTAATTATCCCGCTCGGGGTAATTTTACATCCCTGAATGGCTTAGTTAAGCAGACTTAATTTTCTACTGTAGACCAGGGCTCAGACTGTAAACTCCATTGGGAAGGGACCATGTTCACTATGTGCCTGTACAGCACCTTGCACAATGGGGTCTTGGTCCATGACTGGGGCTTCTAGGTGCTACTGAAATACAAATAAGTAACCATAATAATGATACAAATCCCTGGTCAGCTTTTCAACAGTGCTCAATACTCAGTAGGTTTCATTCAGAACGTGGGAGCTGCTTGGGCTGAGTGCTTTTGAAAATCTGGCCATCGGCTATAGAACTGTGAAGCTTATAAAGCAATGACTATTATTAGATAACACACACGTTGGCATGACATTCATATATACAGTGCAAGTTGTTCCAGGCTAAAATTCTCTCTTTACCTAAAGATAAGATAACACATATACAAAGTCTGTTAGGTTGTTTGTGGGTTAAAAAAATCTTACACGCTATGGTATTATACCTACAAATAGTAATGTATACTCAGTAGATAGCACTGTTCATCCAAAGCATTTAATAAACTATTCATAATCATGTATAGTTGAAATGCCAGCATGTCTAGGGTGGAGGATGGCAGCAGCACCCAATAAAAATAAAGATCTAGACAGAGAAGAAATGTTGGTTAAGAAAAGCAGGACAAACCCCTATTCTTCCAATACACCTCTACCCCGATATACGTGGTCCTCAGGACACAAAAAAATCTCACCGTGTTATAGGTGAGACTGCGTTATATCAAACTTGCTTTGCCTGCCCCGTTCCTTGTTCCTTGACCGCCTCCTCTAGAGACCCCCCTCCCTAATCACCCCCAGGATCCCACCCCCTACCCAACAACCCTGTCCCCTGACTGCTCCGACCCCTAGCCACCCCTCCCCACCCCATGCCAGGCACTCACTGGCAGCGGTGGGAAGCACAGCAGCCCGGCCCCAGTCTGCTCCACCCTGCCAGGTCCCAGCCGCGGTGCTCCGCTTCCCGCTGCAGGTGAGTGCAGAGGGCGTCCTTTCCTCAACTTCCCTGCACTCACTGGCAGCGGGAAGCGGAGTGCCATGGCTGGGAGCTGGCGGAGTGGAGCTGGCTGGGGCTGGGCTGCTCCGCTTCCCGCCACCAGTGAGTGCGGGGAGGTTGGGGAAAGGATGCCCTCTGCACTCACCTGTGGCAGGAAGCGGAGCGACGTGGCCCCAGCCTGCTCCACTTTGCCACCTCCCAGCCGCAGCGCTCCACTTCCTGCCACTGGTGAGTGCAGGGAGGTTGGAGAAAGTACGCCCCCCCGTACTCACCCGTGGCAGGAAGCGGAGTGCTGCGGCTGGGAGCTGGCAGCATGGAGCGGGCTGGGGGCGGGCTGCTCCGCTTCCACCGCTGTGGTGAGTGCGGGGGGGATCCCTTTTGCCAAGCCCCCTCCCCCAAGCGACACAGCTGGGGCTGGGGCGAGGGAAGCAGAGCGGGCTGCTTCCGGCACCCCGCTAATCCCCCGGGCCACTCTGGGACTGCAGGGCCCCCAAAAGTGACCTCCTACAGCTCCTGCCCCCCAGACCCTGGGAGGAGAGGGGGGCTTGACCGCCCCTGAGACCCTCTGCCTCTTATCAAACCCTTCAGCCCCGTGTCAGAGCTTTACCATGTTGTATGTGAACCCACGTTCTATCAGGTCATGTTATATCGGGGTAGAGGTGTATATCTATTTTAATCTAATCTAATCTAATCTAATCTGCACACAAATGCCAGAAGAACATTAATGATCACCCAGAACTGAATATTCTGCAGTCTTATCCAAATAAACTACACTCACTAAACTATGAAGCATCTGGTTTATTTCTGTTAGGATGATGAAGATGCGTTCTGAATCTAGTGGCATTTCAACTGTAGTTCCAGGGAGTCTGTCTTGCATGACAATACCCTAGAAGCCCAGTTCTACTCCAGATGAAATCTATAGTAAAACGTCTCGTGATTGCAGTGGGAGCAGAATCAAGCCCCTGAGGCTTTATTAAGATATTTCCTTTAGTTACCCAAGCTGTAGGAGTACCCAGTTGGTTAGAGACCCCACCAGGGCCACCCAGAGAATTCAGGGGGCCTGGAATCTTCAGCGGCACTTCAGCGGCGGGTCCCGGAGCGGAAGGACCTCCTGCTGCCGAAGACCCGGAGTGGAAGAAGCTCTGGGGCCCTGGGCCCCGCGAGAGTTTTCTGGGGCCCCCAGTGTGAGTGAAGGACCCTGCTCCAGGGGCCCCGAAAAACTCTCATGGGGGCCCCTGCGAGGTCCGGGGCCTGGGACAAATTGCCCCACTTGCCCCTCCCCCGGGCGGCCCTGGACCCCACTGGCTGTGTTGTTAACCCAATCTTGAGTATATATATTTTTAAACCTCTTGTGTTTTTGTCGCACTTTTGTGCTACTTAGAATATTATGTAATATAGCAGTGTCACATCAGACACTGGATGGTAAAATGGGGTGCCAGGGGTACAGGATTTTCAGCCTTTCTGTTTTTCTCCTACATGCCCCTTTGTTTTTTCTCCAGAATCACTTCCTGTACACGGAAAAATTTCCCAATCAAATTCATAAAGCCACCATCTTGCTCTCCTTCAGAAAAGCCTGTGCTGTGATGTTTAAAAGCATTACCTGCTGACAGTGCGCAGGCAGGCTACCTTATGCAAACTGTGCCATGTTTATTCTTTCTTTATCCTTCCCTATTTCCATTTCTGGATGTATCTGAAGGTGCAAAAATAGGCCTGTACACATGTGTAGTTCTGACTCTTTAATGCATGAAAGTGCTAAATTTAGCTATAAAACTCTACAGGCAATTTGGCTGTTTGATATCAATCCGGTTTGATCAGTTGAAAACAAAATCCCTTAAAATGGCCAAATAATTTGATTTTACCAGCTATTGATGCAAACACGTATACAGCAATCTACAAATGTCCATTGATTTCAATAAACCATCATCTCAAGTAAGTATTTTCAAACAAAATTAAGCTCTCAAAGCTTCTAAAACAGTGATAGGGATTCAGTTTTCTCTGAGTTATGTCCTCGTTGCAGAGCATGTCTTCATGAGCAGTGCCCAGGTGTCAGCAGCTACACTGCAAAGCTATATCCAAATTACTTTGTCTTCTCTGTGTGTGTTGTTAGGAATTCTGGGGGAACATCCCAGGCTTCTTTGTGGTGCAGTAAGATGAGCTGCATTGTGATTTTTTCCGAGTAAATGGTGGGAGAACTCATCTGTTCTTCTTTGCACATGGGGGGGAATTGTGGGAAGGCATTGGAGGATTATTGGCACTCGAGTGGTTTAACCTGTGTCTTCCCTACAAAGGCGATGGATTACCATCCCGAGTGAAAGTGAAACCCAGGCTTGAGCCCATGCCCCCAGGTAGGCCAGGCTGAAAGCACCACTAAACTCGAATGAGAGGTTTTTGTGTGTGGAGGGGAGTGGGGTTAGAGAAAATGCCCAGATAAGAACCCCAGCTAATTCTGCAGTGAAAAAACACCCTCAGAGATCTGAGATAGTGACTGCATGGAGAGTGTGTGTGTGCATGTGTCATAGGTTTATTCCCCACTTTGAACTTTAGCGTCCACAAGATGGGGACCTGCATGGACTCCTCTAAACTTAAATCCTAGTTTAGATCTGGTAAAGCTGCCACCAGCTAGAAATTACAGTGTCTAGCACACTCCCTGTTCCCCCAAACTTTCCTTGGGGAACACAGATCCCAACTTCCTTGGATCTTAACACAAAGGGAAATAATCCATTCCCCCCACCTTCTTCCCCCTCCCCTAGTCCTTGGGAGAGATTACCTTGATTCAACTCCTTGAATCAAAACAAAGAGGGACTCACCTTCCCCCCTCCCCTTCCCCTGAAATTCCAACAAGGGAAGAAATCAATCAGTTTCTAAAAAGAAAAGATTTTTTAATTAAAGAAAGAAAAGTAAAAATATCTCTGTAAAATCAGGATGGAAATGTTTACAGGATATAACTTATGAAACTAGAGAGCTAGCATCAGGACAAATACAGCAACCAAAAGTAAAATAAAATAGGGTTCCAGCAAACACACATTTGCAAATACAGAAATTAATTACAGGTTTCAGAGTAGCAGCCATGTTAGTCTATGCATCCGAAGAAGTGAGCTGCAGCTCACGAAAGCTCATGCTAAAATAAATTTGTTAGTCTTTAAGGTGCCACAAGTACTCCTGTTCTTTTTGAGAAATTAATTAGAAGACTAGTCCGCCTTTCTAATACTCACTATACTGAATAGAAGAGAACCTGGAGAGCCTGGAATTACGTCTGGCCCCTCTTAGATCCAAAGAGAGAACGGCAACCCAAACAAAGAACACAAACAAAGACTTCCCTCCACAGGGATTTGAAATTATTTTGTCCCTTGATTGGTCCTCTGGTCAGGTGTCCGTCAGGTTACTGAGCTTGTTAACCCTTTACAGGTAAAAGAGACCTTAACCCTTAACTATCTGTTTATGACAGCATGCATGATTTCAAGGGGCAAGATATCATGGGACTGATCAAATGCAAATTCCCTAGTACTTTTAAAATGATGACGCTGTTGGTCAGATACGCAGCTGGTGTAAATCGGCACAGCTGAAGTCAATGGCGCTACATCAATTAACACCAGCTGAGAGACTGGCCCTGTTTGTGTAAATACCAGATAATTTGCAGAAACTTGTCATGTACTTAACATACTCTGCTATAGTATTCACACTGGGTAGCTACCATGCTAAATAAAGAATACTTAAATCACGCTTGTGCTGTGTAATACCTTTTGGGGCACCTTTTCAAAGCAATTTGCAAGAGATTTAGCAAGATTCCTATTGACAAATCGGAATAACTTGTGAGGCTAAATCCTCTTGTTCTTTGCTTTGAAATTATACGCCAAAGTGCTTTTAAGTATTCTTCAGCTTTGGATTTAACTCTGTTCTCTTATGTTTGTGTATCAAAGATTTCTGTGGTTTTAGGTTTATGTTACGCTTTGTTGAACCTAAAAACAGAGAGAGTTCAAAACAACGATGGTAAAAATGGTCACTATCATATTTTTCCATCCACATGAGATGTTACAGTTGTGAGGTGGAGTTATGTTTTTGTATCATTGATAGAAATGCTGCTGGCTGTACATACAGAAGTTAAATCAGAGCTTTGGCCATTTGCTGATATCATGATGTCATTTCATGAAGTGCAGCATTCCTGAGGGCAGTACTTCCAGCTAAGATAACTTTCAGAATGTTGTTAGCCACTGTTTCAAAGACTGACCAGGTAGGCTAAGGGAAAAATGCAACCCTGCTGATGAGCTCTTGGATATGTATTCTGGACTGTACTTTAGTAAATAGAATGAAAAAATCTTTTTTTTTATTGGAGACTATACGTAATGGGAGTTTGAGAGTTTAGGCAGAATTTTACAATACACTTTGGCCAGCGAGTAACTTGTGATTTTTGGGTGCCCTTGTTGTTGAGTGCCCAACTTGAGATATTTTCAAGAGACCTGATTTTGGGTGGCACTTTCTGAAAATCAGGCCCTTTAAGGTGTCTCAAGTTGGGCACTCCAAAAATTGAGGCACCCACAATCATGAGTCACTTGTTAATCTTGGTAAGCTTGCACACATTCTTTGTATCTCGTTACTCTGATATGGTATCACAACCCCATCGATAAACCAAAAAGAAATCTATTCCTTCTTAAAAATGTATCTATAAAAATGCCAGTTTAGTACTTTAGAATTTTAATTGTGCCATTTAAACATGAATGCATATCCAGACCCAGCACTTTATTGTAAGCTTACACTGGTGTAAAGCAGAGAAACTCCACTGAATTTCATGGAATTACATCAGATTAATGCTGGCATGATACTAGAATGTGGGACTCTCTCTGTTTAACTTACTTGTAAATGAGGGAAATAGAATGCAATGGGAGAAGTCTCATTAAGCCTCTGACGTCCCCTCTCCTGCCAACATTGCTGTCTTATTTTGCAATAGCTGCTTAGCCACTAATGGTCAACACTGAAAATAATGTGTTTAAAAATATTTTTATATTTTCTAGAGGCCAATAAGCATAGTAGAAATAACACCTTACATGATAGAATGCAGGCATAAAATATTCATTTTTATTTATTTTTTGTTACCAATAAGGGATAAAAATTCACAAATGAGTCACGCTGCTTTGGTTTCCACATTCATGGATTATGCTATCACCTTAGCTTTCTGCATCTGTAAGTATGCACATATATGTTATCTAGAATCTTTGTATAGCAATATTATATAGCAAAGCTTTGAGATAAGAATATCATTCCAAACCCCTGTTTTCAATGGCTTATAGCTGTATCTTTTTTAGATTAATCTTGTCATGCTTGATGTTTAGCCCAGGAGAAACTTTTATTGGAAAGTTTAATAAAAATCCATTTGGCCATTTTTGAGTTACCTGATTTGTGAAAGTTTTCAGATTGTTTTTTGCACTTAGATTACTTATATCCGTCTTTCCTTATAAACTTCAAAACGGTCAATGTTTGCTGTCCCAAAAGGTTATCCAACTAATCTAAATCACTGCAAGAAATTTGGTTTTAAAATAAAGTTAGGAGCATCTGAAAATACTGCACCTGCTAAATGCCTTATAGGCCAAATCTTTGCCTGTGAAAATATTCCAGAACCTGCAATTTGACCTGCCTGCCAGACTTTCTGTCTTACATCTCCTCCTGGGTGTCCAAGCTTCTATTTTAGTTGACTATGGCCTCAACTGAATTTGTAATCTTTCTCTTTAAAGATTCTTCTGCCTCCTTCTATCATGGTACAAAACATCACTTTCCTCCCATGCAGATGTGAAATCTGGGCATCCTCTGCATCTCAGCCCTATCTTTAGAGCCCACAGGCCAGGCTATGTCTGAATTTTGCTGCTTCTTTCTCTCTAATATTTCCAATTGGGCTAAATGATTCTATTGGGCTAAATGATTGCTTTGATCATCCAGCCATGCTTTCTGTCTTGTCCAGGCCCTTATCTTGTGCTTGGATTACAGTAGTTTCCTCCTCTCAGAACTTTGACTGGTCCATTTTTGCCCTCCCCTCCCCCCTGCATCTATTCCAAAACCTGCTGCCAGTGTCATTTCCCTGGCTTGTCAGACTAACCACATCACCCCCTATTTTGTATCCCTCCACTGGCTCCCCTTTCTCCACCATGT
This sequence comes from Mauremys mutica, assembly GCF_020497125.1. Taxonomy (NCBI): domain Eukaryota; kingdom Metazoa; phylum Chordata; order Testudines; family Geoemydidae; genus Mauremys; species Mauremys mutica. The sequence goes on along the minus strand of NC_059076.1, from coordinate 30,865,044 downwards.
CAAACATAAACTTCTCCCCTGTATCTTTAAAGCCATTCACAACTTAGCCCTGCCTTACCTGTCAGATCTACGAGTTTATCACAACATTGACCTCTGTGAATGATGCTGGCCTCAATTGCCTGCTTGTCCACTTTTTCTACATGCAACTTTATATTTTCTCTAGGGCCAACCCCAGCGTATGGAAAAATTTTCCAGTCAAAATTCATAAAGCCACCATCTTGCTCTCTTTCAGATGTGTCTTCCGTGATGCTTACAAAACATTACCTTCTGACAGTGCTTAGGCAATCTGCCTGATGTAAAATGTGCCCAGTTTATTCTTTCTGTCTCCTCCCCCTTCTCCATCCCTGCATTTCATTCATTTTTGCATCTTGTCTTAAGCCTAAATGGTGAGCTTTCTGGGGCAGAGATTATAATTGTTTTGATTGATTGTACAGAACCCCACCCAATAGGAAGGAGCCTTATGCCTGAGTGGAGCTTCTACGTACTGCTATAATAATAAAATAAATAAACTCACTAGATACGTTATCTGAGCCCAGCGGGTGGGCATAATGGGCTAAGCATCAGCTTTGATACCCCTGCACTTCCTAGCACCACAGATTCTAAACCTAGCAGGGATGACTCCATCCTTCATACACAAAATATACTAAGTGCCATGCCAGTGACTGTGTGAGGGTCAATTAGATGAGGCCTTGAATATGTTCTCCATGTGGCTATTCAAAATTCCATGATGCTTCTTGTAATTGTGGGTGAGGGGGACTTTCCCCAGTGTCCTTCACCAAAGCTGAACTTCTACTCCCACTACCACATCCTCTGTATTGACTGGCTGCCACCCTCTACCTTGCACCTGGGTGCCTGTGAGTGGTGTGAGTCCCGTGTAGTTTATGAAGCGCTTTAGGATCCTTTGGAGAGGGGGAGGGAGAGGTTATATAAATGTATATATTGTTACACATGTTATTGATTTAACATTATTAGATTTGTTTTTGCTTGAAGACTATACAGAGTTAGTGGCTTAGGTCACAATGAGAAACTTAGATTTTTTCAATAGTGAAGGAAAGAGATTTTAGTCATTGTTTCAAACTCTATTTAACTCAAACTTCTAAAAACATCTGTGACAAAAGAGCTCAATGAAAAACTACAGACATGCTGCACCATGCGTCTCACCATGTATATCTGAAGACATGAAAAATATTTAAAGAACTAAGTGCAGCACCGGTCACTGCTCCATCCATCTGGTGCTTTCAGAAGTGGCCAAGCTCATGAAGTGGACTTGTGGGCTTTAGGGTTGGAGAAGCTGAGAACTTTCAGAAACTCAGCAGAGGTTTCTTGGTATAGGTAACTGCAAGGAAGGAAATACCTAGCAGAAATTTACTTTCCCACCAAGTAGTTCCGATCCCAAAGCTACACATAAATAGCAATCTGTAAAGTTTTCTTTGTAGTTAAAGGGAAGGGGTGGGGGAGAGAGATGTTTGACCATCAGTGATTTGTGTATGACTGGCTGCTTGTCGGTATCTTGTTTTAAATCCACCTCAGCAAGAGAGAAGCCACATTTCCTGCCAACCAAACAGGATCAATCCATTTACAAAAATGAAAAATCCCAATTGATCTGTAGAGAATGTTCTGCAGAAACTGCATGTTCAGTTTTGCTGCAGGTCACAGCAGGGGATAGATCTGGCAATGACATTTGTCACTGACAATGCTGTCCAAGTTAGCTGGATTTCATTCAGAGCATCAACCTGGAGGTGAAAGTCTCTGCTCCATTACCACTATCCCAGGAGCCATCCCTTCGTGCTCTTGCTTCTCGCTCTTTACCACTGCAAGTGAACATTTCTGGAGATCTGGAACGCCTTAATTTCTATCCCTCTTTAAATGCATTACCATTTCCTCTTCTGTTCTATTTAACTTTATATAATTCTCCACCCCCTTTTTCCCCAGAGGTCTGCTCACTGACCGTCCTTTTGCCTACTTTCTTAGCTTTATCATTAATTTGCTGTACTCAGTGAAAGAATATAGTCAGGTGGCTGACAAGAAAACTAGGCTAAGACTGTTCTAACAGTTTCTTAGAAACAGAGGCTGTACAAAGTACAGTTGGGCAGGAAAGCATTTCCTTAACTCAGGAAAATTTTCATGATTTTGAAATAATTTCCCATTCTGAATCAGGATGAAGTTGAAATATCAAATTTTTCACAAACTGGGGGGAAAAAAAATCTTGGGTCAATCAAAATGATTTGTTTATATTTCAGCCATTTATTTATTTTATTTACTATAATTAGCTTAAATTTCAAAGCAGAAATTCATTTTAAATCAGAAAACCAAGTGACTTATTGTAAACTTGAAACTTTTTAAAAAATGTTTTTGGGTCAAGAAATTTGTCAAAATGGATCCTTTCCCACAAACGATTCTGGTTTTGATGAATTAACATTTTTTTGACTGGAAACGTCTTGTTGATAAATTGCTGACCAGCTCTAGTTCCAAGAACCTGGAGGGAAGCAAACACCCTCCTTAACCATTTAGAAAAGGAATAGGGAAGAGCTAGGAAAATGTGGATCATAAAATTAGTGATATAGATATTGGGAGACACAAAAAGTGGGATCACAAGACATTTAGACAAAATGAAATGTCAGAATGAGCCAGCATGAGTCCGCATAGAGTAAATTTTGTCTGACGAGTCTGGTTAAGAACTAATAAAAGTTTGTTGAGATAAATGCAGAGAGCAGATAAGGATGAATGTAATCTACTTGGATTTCCAAAAGTCATCTGACATGGTGCCACATTTTGCCTAAGATTATTTATAAAGTGTGACCTAGCAGTTGTTGCCCTGACAGACAAAAAAACTGGTTTGGTGACTGAGTTCACATTACAATAGTAAAAGGTTCAGATTACCAGGGGGAAAGGTATGAAGTCAATAGGGATCAATGCTGATACTCTTCATTCAGTACCCAAACGACTGAATGAGGAGGACATCATTAATACAGTACCAACTTCTGGCTACCATGTGTGCATAAAAGTAGCCCCAAAATCTTGCACCGATTCTGGCTCCACCAAAATTTATGGAGAAGCCAACCTGCAAAGCTTCCATGATGGGAACTATTGGAGGGGCATTCAAGACCAGGGCTAAAAGCCAGGGAGGGGTACTACTACATTTCTGTGTCTACTCCCTGAGCTGGCAATGGGAAATGCACAAACACCCCAACACACATTATTTATGCTCTTTGCAGGGGTAATCGGTATGTGGACTGATCAGTGGGAGAGATGGTTAAACTGTGAATTACTGGTTTTGCAGTTTTAATGTGACATTTATGCAGAAGGCCAGAATTTAGCTCAAGGTATCTAAGTTTACAGACCCTATCTAATTGAGTGAGCCAACAAATGATGTCAAGGTAAAGTGTCAAATCCAGGGAGACATAAATAGGTTAAGAGCATGAGCAGATAAATTGCTCATTAGTTTTAAATTAGACAAGTGTCAAGTCATGTGGTATAAGGCCTAATAATAAATGTGCATTCTACAGAACACAGCAGAGCAGGAGAAGGGCATAGCAAGAATGCTAGGCAGAATCATGAAACTATCAGCTCGTTGTAAGGCCAAGGCTGAAAAAACAGAGAGAACACTGGGATGCATAAGTAGAGGGACAGGACACTAGTCAGGAAATTTGTATATAGCATTGTCCTTCTTTGCAGATCCCTGCCCAACTTGTCTATTTCTCTGCCCTACTCTCTTTCTGATGCTTTCTCACCCTCTTGGGCTGCCAAACTTGCTTGCTGTTCCTAGGCCTGGAAAACCCTCCCTTCCTGGATCTGCTTTGCCTATACTCTCCCCCCTCAAGACATTTCCCAAAACACACTTCTTCTATGAAAGCTTTAATAGCTAGTCTACATTTTCACTTCTTCTGGATGGTTTGCATGAAATTCCTAGTTAAAAAACACAAGGCCACCTGGGTTGTAGTAAAATATTAAAAACAGAGAGAATACTTAGTCTATCTAAAACAATGGGGTCCTGATCCTTGAGTGGGACCTCTGGATGTTACTATAATACTACTAATAAAAGAGAAGAACTGGTAAGCATAACTTGACTTGAACTCTGCAAACGTTCAGCTACATTGATACAATCCAGGTAGTTACAGAAAAAATCAAAATTATACTTTTCCTGAGAGTACATTGTGTTCCTTTCTCACCAAACATTTGGTAGGCAGCATATCTAAACTCCAGCTTTTAGCTTCCAGGTAGGTATCTGTCCCCTCTGATAGCATTTGATGTGTGTCGTCATCCTACTTTATCTCTCTGGAGTTCCCCAGTTATACCTTTCAGGTTGCTTTGATTGGCCCTTCTGGCATCCTCCCCAACAAAAGTATTTCCGTAAGGTATTCTCCAAGTTTCTCCTGACATGACCATTGTATGTTTCCCATATCCATTCAGGAGTCTCTTCATTGCTTTGGACAAGATATTTGGGATTCCTTTTTCCCTCTGTGCTCCTTTGATAACTTAAATCAACAAATTAACAAATCAGTCAAGTTCCAGATCTCAGTTCTTATCTTCAAGGTGTTCCATGGCCTAGACCCAGGGTATCTAAAACTGTGGGATGAACACTGTGGTCAACAGCTCTGCTCCTCAAGGCACACTGGAACTGTCTACCATATGCTTAAAGCTCATCTGTGCAGGAAACAGAGATTTACTGGGGATCAGTCTGAGACTGTGGAACAAAGTCCCACAGGAACTAAGGACCATCACAAACCTCACTACCTTTGCTCCAAGTGCAAGGTGCATTTCTTTGATCTGCCTTCTTATCTTAAACACAGAAAAGTATACATTTAAAAACAAAACACAACACTGCATACACATTTTGAGAGAAAATGAACCACGTGACAAATTTTAGTTATGTCACTTAATGCACTACCGTAAGGCACTTAGATACTAGGGTGATCAGGTCAGTATAAGAACATGTGTAGAATAGAATAGACCTTTTTCTTTTGAAGGCATATCCACAGAACAGTTGTCTTGTAGTTCTCATTCACATCCTCCCTCCTCCATGGGCTCTCTATTCTATCCTAATGAGCATACTTTCACAGGTTAATTGCCCTAGCTCGCGTTGTCAATCTAAATCCAGTTCACTTTCTGCTTTTATAGAGACAGGCCCACATTTTCTTATAATATCCTGTCAACTGTGTTAATTGTCTCTCTCAAATCTGTATTATTGTCAAATTAAAGCTGATGTGTAGCAGCAACATATATACATATGATGCTATTTTACATAATATCTAATCAGCTAGTCAACATTTAGAATGTTATAACCTAGTCTGGGGCACCGCATTAGCAAAAAATACATTGAGGAATTAGAAAAAAGTTAAGGGTCTTAAATAACCTTTCTAAATGGCTATTAAACTCTTGGATTTGAGAATGAGGAAACTGTGTGGGCAAGAAATGTAGGCGAAGCATTTCTAACAGAGGGTGGTGTAAACATGTGGAATACCCCATCCAAAGCAGTAGTAGAAACAACTAACCTAGAAACTAAAACAACCCACCAACCAGCATCCTGTCAAGCACATCATACAAAAGAGTATTATGGGTTATTTACGCTAATGGATTCAGCTGCTATTTTGATACTTTGGTCAGACTAGAAAGAGTCCTAAGCCACCTTTTGACCCATAATATTCCCAAAAGGAAGCCACTGTGTTTCCCTTGGAGAGAAAGAAGTGGAAATATGCAGATCTCTAGTGCAAGATTGGGTTAATAATGCTTATTAAGGATTTGCCTATTCACAGGAACCTAGTCATTCAATGTTTTATAAAATTACTCTTTGAGCTTTTATATCTGTGAATTAAGTTCTTATTGTCTTGCACAGAGGGGGGACAAATCCCTTCTTTTTATAGCTCTTTCAGTTTTACATTTCTTTCTGTGTCAGACCCCTTCTCTATTAACACAAAGACTTCTTTTATTTTATAGGGCTGTAAAAACCAGCAGACTTCTCTCTTAATCAGTGTTGTCTAGGTTCATTGCCGGAGGGCCTGGGTCATTAGTAATAAAGGTCATTACTTCATGTTTCCAACATACAGAGACTGTCAAAATGATTCCCCCCCCCCGCTCCTTCCGCATGTAATTTCCCAATAATTAGAAACAGGCCCAGGCTTGCATTAGTTATTTTATTTATTTGTTTAAAGAATAAACTGCCTAACTCTTGGAAACAAAAGCTCTATAATATTAATAGTACGTTCACAATAGACTAGAGGGAATGACAAAGCACATAAAGGTTCTAAAAGCTCAGACAAGAGGGAAAAATGTAAGCGTTTAGTATCAAATTCATCCGAGGTGTCTCCAAGGAGCTGAATCAAATGCTAAGGGAAAAGCCCTCCAGCTGCCATTCATACTTGCCATCATTACCTTACATTTGATTTCTAGCATCCTAATTGAAAAGGCACTTTGTAATAAAAAGACGTGTTTGAATCACTTTGAAACCCAAGATTCTCTGCTATTCTTTTTGGCAAATGTTTCTCTTGGATCTTTGAGTTTATTAAACAGAGCTGCCTTCAGAAGCCTCTTGCGCAGAGTGCGGGACTCTGACTCGGGATGGGGCAGGAGGAATAGCAAACTCTAAATCTGATGATTTGGTGGAGATTTTATACCTGCCTGGCTTTCAAATGTTGTTTTATCTTGCCTGTTTTCTTCCCCTTTCTTCTTTCAGTGATCAGCGTTGCATCTGTCTCCATAATTAAATGAATGCCATGTATTTAGTCTATATATAGGGTGGGTTTCATGCCAGAAAATTGTATAAAAGAACCCCTGGTTTATTCATTTGTACAGAGATGGAAATTTAGGAAAACGAAAATGTCTATTGTTACAGAGCTTTCACATACCCTCTAGGAAACCTGTGTTTACAGTAAGTCTGGATGCAGACCAGTTCTTTGCAATTCTCATTCAATAAGTCTGAAATAAGATTAATGAATGCAATTATGATTCTTCTTCTCTCCATCCACTCCCCATTACCCCTCACATATACAGGACACTGTGTTTCAGTGAGTAGCAGAGAGAGATGGCCTGTAAAGAGATGGCTGGTGAGATTTTTCCTGGGAATGTTAAATAACTTTTTAAAAAACCCACACACACTAAATCCAAAATCCAGGCCAGGGGTCAGATTTAAAGGGAAAAGGCTGAGGTAATAGCCACTCTCTAATCCTACATTCACTTGACCTCTTTGCACTAAATGTTAAATATTCTATTGCCTTATCACTGCTGCGTATTCTCAAGCTTTTCTAGTACTGAAAGAACACCCTATGGAGCACAGTTCAAGAGGAGTCCATGCCTCCTCCTTTCACCCCAGCCCATATCACTTTTCTCCACAAGCCAGCTGTTCTGTGAGTTTGTGCTTACACCTCTTTGCATCTGCAAAACTCTACATTCCCCCCCCCCCGCCCGTTTTCTCTCACATTCCTTCTGTTTAGAGAAATGTTGGGGTAAAAGAAATAAACCAATCAAAAAACACAGTGGAGGCTTCACAGTACGAATTGGCAAATTGGCATCTGAAAGCCTGAGAAATGAAAACTCTAATGACGTTCAAGAAAATGAATGTTTTGTCAAGTTGGCATCCCAATACCTTTCCCGTAGCTAGCTATTAAAACATTGCTTTATAGATGGAATACTTGGAAAGAAATGCAGTTTTTTCAGATCAATAATAAATCATAAACAGCTGCACTTTGAAGAAAGCTTTCTTTTTGATTAAGAAACTTGCTGAGAGTCACTATTGCTCCACTATTGCCTAGTACTTATAGAGACTGGCCTTCAATTAGGCATAATAATGATATTTTGTGTGTGTGTGTGTGTATGTAATATTAAGGTAGTCAAAATAGCTTCCTCATAATGCTGCTGTGAGACAGTAAGGTATTCTCATTTTACAGGGGTGCCAGCTGAGTGACTTTCTCTATATTACACAGCAAACCAGTGACCAAGAGTCACAAATTAGAACCCAGGAGTCCTGACTCCTATGCCCCTGCTTTGCGAGTTCACAGTTCTTCACCCATCCAAAATTTCTGCATTTGATTGAATCTTTAACATGACTGTTTTATAAGTGGGCAAAGGTAGCATTCGATGCAATGTGATTCTCGGAAAACTTCTGACTGTTAATCCAGTAAAAAGCCCATAATTGTTTCTAAATGGTATGATCCACATGATGTGTAATTATTTTGCACTGAACCAAATGCCAGTACACAGCCAAATGTACAACATAAAGGGGATTAAAGTTAAGTAAAGCACTTCTCTTATTTGGATGATATTTTTCTCATACGTGGACCTGGTATGGGAGATGAACCATTAGCACTGAGGAATGTGTAATAGGGTATGAATTTTAAGATGGAAATTTCTAAAAACTGTTTTAAAAAACAAAACAACCTCAACCCTCCAACACACACAGGGACTGATTCACCAGTGTATTACTCCATTCCTTGCCATGTATTGCCACTGAATGCAATGATGTAGTGTGGCACTACAGTATTCACCTTTTAAAAAAAATAAGAACCTTCAGAAATGGTTGAGAATAAACAATTTGCTTATTGGTTTCAACTACCATTTTCCTGTGCTTTGCAATTATATTTTGTTTTTTATTTTGAGAAGATTAGATTACACACTTTAGCCCATCCACAATACTCTACATACTTTCAAACAATTGTAAATTATGAAACAAAGATTATAAGGACATCAAAAGCACAAGGTGCATTTCATCACCAATATTCATGTGACTATCACACCATGCAGGCCCATGTGGAGTCGATATGGAAGGTTCAAAAATCACCTTCCATAGCGTGGAGCCTGTTTTGTGCACAATAAATTGGTGTTACTTTATTTAAAAAATATTTATAGCTGAATAATCCCCAAAGGCGGGTGTGTTTTTTTTTTTTTATTTTTTTATTCTGAACTGAAATGGGCTTCCTCCAGAAAAAGAGAAATTCCTTGTTGTATTCTATGTTCAAAACGGGAAATCCTTAGTTTGACATGAATTTAATGATGCAGTAGGTGTGCTTTTGGCAAATAATGTTGTAAGATTTTATTATTATTCATCTTTATATACAAACCACTTGTACAAATCCTCTTTATTCCTTCACATATGAAAATATGGATCTGTTAAGGAGACAGACTAATTAATTAGGGTGATATAAGGTGAACGACAAAGTGTAAAAAAGAAATGGAAAGCTCAGACTGATTATCGGGAAAACTTTCCTGACAGTGTGTGCTATTAGACTGGAATACCCTCTTCTCATGGGACCAGGTGGAACTCCTATCATTTGAGGGATTTAGATCTAGGCTGCATAAAGCAATAGGATATGTACTATGGGGAACAGTCCTACGCCAGCATGGGGATGGACTATATGACCTAACAGGTCTTATCTACATCTCATTTCTATGACTTTTCATGTGATCATGAAAAGGTAATTAAATCTGAAACAACAAGGAAGCTGGAAAAAAGCAATACCCTTCAGAGATGGGTAATTAAAATAAAACAGGAAGCATCCATTAGGGACATAAATTTGACTGCCCAGGCAGAGCTTTCTACCCTTGCATTAGTGCCTTTAAATCATATAACCATTTACCTCCAGTGGTTTAGGTCAAACATTAAAACAGAGTGATGCATATAAGGCAGAGCTGAAGAAGTGGTGTGGTGGGTAGAGAGCTCTACACCAAGAAATCTGGGATTGGGTTCAGATTCTTAAGTAAAGCCATCACTGGGTTTGCTTGTGTAAGGTGGCATGATCAGTGTTGTAATGTCTCCCTAAAGTTTTCTGCTGCCTTGGAATTTCCAGTATTTAGTCAAAAATTCACAGGGATTGTTAGGTTGCTGCTTCTAACTCTTTTGTTACCAGTTCTCCTGCTCAGAGGTACAAAACAATATAGTAATGATTAATTAATGCCTAGCCCTTGTGTAGCACTATTCTGATGTGTTACAAAAGTGAGCAAGCATTATAATCACCGATAAACACTATTAAAATCCAAAGGACTGGCTCTATGAAATCCAAGGATTTCAGTACTGCAAGAGGAATTAAGCCTGTTGACTCTCACCCTATTTAAACATTTACAGAGTTATCAGGCCTACAGATGAGCAGCAGAATGCGTTTGTGCCTATGGTTATGAACCATAGTCTTGAGAACTGTACAATTTCCATGCAGTACGCTGGGGGCTATGTGAAAATGCATGGCTATGGCCCTGGCTTTTGCTATGCACCAGCTTGTGTGATCATGGATTTAAAAAAGGTTATTTTTCTACTGAAACCTGCATTTTATTTGATCAACTCTAGCAAATAATAATATTGCTGGAAGTCACGGACTATGGTTAGAAGAGCTTTACTTAACTTCCAGGGCTTAGAACCCTAATAATAATGTAACGTAGTTGGAGTTTAGTTGGGCATTTAAGGTATGTCTTCACTGTACCTGGGAGCGAGCCTCCCAGTCCGGGTCCACAGACTTGTGTTATTGGAGCTTGCACTAGCATGCTGAAAACCAGAGTGCAGATGTTACTTTGACAGTGCAGCTCAGGCAGGAGTGTGGGCTCTCAAGGCCCCCACCCCAGGCTTCGCTACACACCTCTTTTAATAGCATGCTAGCGTGAGCCTGCCAGCACGAGTCTGTGGACCTGGGTTGGGAGACTTGCTCCGAGAGGCAGTGTAGACATACCCTTAGGACCTGACCTAAAGCCCACTGGAGTCAATAGGGAGTCTTCCAGTTGACTTCAGTGGGCTTTGGGTCAGGCCTTCCATCAAAGAACAAAATGTAAAACTCTCTTACTCCTACGGTTTAGTTGTTCATCCTTGTATCATAATCCACAACGCTAAAATATTTGTGTCTCATTTTTTTGTGCCTTCTGCAACTGAACGGTATTTTCCTTATCTAATTCCTGTGGCATCAAAAAGCATTGGCTCCCTCCAGACCAATAAGAGCAGGAAAGACTTACAAGCAGAACTGATGTAATGAGGATCATACAGACCAAATCCTGCCCTTTTCACACATGCAAAACTATCATTGACTTCAGTAGGAGTTTGACTGAATAAGGCGGTCAGGCTTTTGCTGTATGTGGAGCTATGAAACTGCAATACCTTTTTTTGTTTTCTGTGTGGTGTACCTTAAAATTTCTAATCGGTCTCTCTCAATACAGATTTCAGCAGTCATGTTGTTCTGACTCCATTGCAGAGGGACATGCTGTGTACTCTCCCATGGAGACTGCTTGTGTTTGTCTTGTTCTCCTCATCTAAAACTGAGGTCATTTGGACTACAAATATCTGTTTTCCCATTATCTATGGGAAAAGCAACAAGAATTCCATTGAAACAACAGATCTCCCCACCCCCCTTCGTCTCCTACACAGAGTTGGAGATTGTATTTAAATTACCCCAAAGTTGAGTAAGAAAAGAAGGTAGGGTCATAAAAACAATACAAGATACTATGGAAAATAAAAAAAGGAAAAAAAATAAGCTGCATTTTAAAAAGCAACAACATGTGATCGGTATTAAATCAGTAGGATATGTCAGTCTCACCATTTTCTTATATAGATAACTGAGACATCCTGCAGAACTTTTCATCCATCTAAATGGCTTGTCAAGTGAATGCGTGTCTGTGAACAGAGGAGAGTTACCATGATTTGGGGTAGAATTAAATCAGGAAAAGTCTATACTTCTGAAACACACAAAAAACCACCCCACAACAGCAAAGAGAACCCCTTGGAAACTGAAGTCACAAGAGCTACAGCAGCTGAGGGTCTGGGCCCCAGATTGTGTAACTGCTGGAAGCATGGGATACCAGGTATGGATTCTTGTATGTATCTCTCCATAAAGTAGAGAGACACAAAACTAAATAAATATATTCTAAACTAACTCTGCATCTAATACTCTGCTAAACAATTGTATGTGCATCTAATGGCTGAACTTACTAGTTAGAGAAGAGGAGCACAGTTAAAAAATGCATCCCCAATATTCTTCTTAAAAACATTTGATTTTAAAACCTCTTGAAACTGATGTGTGAATGAGTCATCCATTTAAATCAGTGATAAGAAACAGTTAAGGGCCCACACCTAAAATAAGGCCTAATAGAGTCTACCCAGAAACTAGCACCCAGTAGGCAGATGGTTTGACTGGGTATTGTGATCAGGTGGAGTGAGGGGTGGGGTAAGGGGAGAGAGAGAGAGAACATACAGAAACTGAGACCAGACAAGTGAGAGAGAGAGAGAGAGACCAAAGGAGCAGCTGACAGTATAGTGGCTGGCTCTGGAAGCAATCTGAGAAGAGGTTTTTGGGTCAGGGGAGCACACTGAAAAGGGAGGTCTTGGTGCTGTGAATAAAAGAAACTATTTCCTGCTATTTGATTCCTGCTGCATTAAGAGAGACAGAACTTTGTAACTAAACAAAACTGCATCCAAGAAAATACCAGATTGCATCAATTTCTGTTTCCAAGTGGAACATACCCAGAGCCCTGAAACCGACTATCCGCTTGGGTCCAAAAGGGGCAACAATATTTTTAAACTTATTGCATCATTTTTTTATATGAGAAGCCTTACAGAAAGCTGTTTCCAAGTAATATGTAGTCTAACAGCTTTCTTTTTGAGTCAGAGCTAACTGAGCAGTTAGCATTTAAAATGGATGGGGTAAATTTAATGACACTTTCAGGATCTTAGTGCTGTAGTAAAATGTCATTCTCCCTCCCTCATGCTGACTCCCAATAAAATTAAATGCACTGGGAGGATGTGGAAACCCTGTTCATGTTAAAAACAAATATGTATAATATCTAAAATAAAAATTTGTGGTTCTTTAAAGCTCAACAAGTAGCAAATCCATCCATTATCTATATGTTTTGGCGCTATCTTTAATGAACCCCTTTTTCCTGTGTATAGGGTATGTATATAATTGTATATTGGGCATAGAACCCTCTGGTTGGTTGTCTTGGAAACTAAGTGGTCACTGGCTACCCGAGGGTATGTCTACACTTAAAATGCTACAGCAGCGCAGCTGCAGTAGTTCAGTGTAGATGCTGCCTATATCAATAGGAAGGCTTCACTCTGAGAGGTGGTAGCTAGGCTGATGGAAGAATTGGCATAGCTATGCCTCTCAAGGGTGTGGATTTTTCACATCCCTAAGAGACATAACTATATGCATCCGACGAAGTGGGTATTCACCCATGAAAGCTCATGCTCCAATATGTCTGTTAGTCCATAAGGTGCCACAGGACTCTTTGCTGCTTTTACAGATCCAGACTAACACGGCTACCCCTCTGAAACTATACTGATGTAAGTTTGTGGTGTAGACCAGGCCCTAGCATCAGCCAATCTAGGATTTGTATTCTAATCAGGTGAAGTATGAACTTCCATTTTCTCCATTTATTATCTGACATCATCTCCCCGGCTTTTGCAAAAGGCTCATTTTTAGTACACCTGGCTAGAAGGTTAGTAATGTGAAGCTTAACAACAACACTATTCACAAAGAACTCTGGAATGGCTATAGAAAGCCAATTACCATTTTGCTCAGAGCCGAGAATTGTATTGGAATCCAAAGAAAAGTATTCCTGAAAATTGTTTTTTTCACCTTGTATTTTTGGAGACATCAGTATCATATCCCATTATTTACAAAAAACAATTTTTCCCTGGGGAACCGTGTGTTGCAACCCTTGGGACTGTGATACAGCATGGCCAGAGGGCAGCAGGAGAGGGTTAGAAGGGAGCCTTATTCCCTGTAAGGGGAAGAAAATTTGCTATAGATTAACTAGAGCACCTGACGCCAATTAGAGCACCTGCAGTCAGTCACATGATAAAACCCCCCTGCTTCAATCAGACAGTGTGGGAGTTGGAGCAGAAAGGATTGGTGTTGGAGCAGAGAACAGTTTGAAGGAGTTGGAGCAGAAAGGATTGGTGTTGGAGCAGAGAACAGTTTGAAGGAGTTGGAGCAGAAAGGATTGGTATTGGAGCAGAACACAGTTTGAAGGGAAGCAGAGGACAGTTTGGAGAAGTGCTGTGGTGCGCTAAGAAGTCCTAGACCCTAGGTAAGGGGCACCTGGCTTGTGCAGAGGGAGGGCAGGAAGCCCCCCCACAAGCTGAAGGGCAGGAGAGAGAAGTAACCCAAGGGAAGGAACCGTCAGTTCAAGTGGTTTACCACTATCCTCAGGGCCCCTGGGCTGGGACCTGGAGTAGAGGGTGGGCCCAGGTCCCTCCCTCCCTCTCCACTCCTCTCTTCTAGTACACTAGTGGGGCAATTAATATTCCAATTTAAGGGCAAGAAATGGTGCCCTGAACCCCTCCCGAAGAAGAGAAAGTGCGAGACCCATCATAATAGTGCCGGCTATTTGCCACAGGACCTACAGCACAGTACTAGACATCTGAGTGTACTATAACCCCAAATTTCCTTGATAGCTGTTGCCTTTGAGACCTAAGTTTCCTCCCATATAAAAGGTTAATGAGACTTCTTTGGGAAGACTAATTATTCTGTCCCCATCCTCCAGTTCCTACCTGGCTTTTCTGAAGTCCTGGGCTATCTGGGGTTTAGGGTGTTTGCGAGGGAAGGAGTTTTACAACACACATGCTAGATATACAACAGTCCTGTTTACAGAAATGGGCATTGGACTGGATAGACACAAAATAGTAGGTTATTTTCTCTTTGTTTGTTTGAATGAATGAATGAATGAATGACACCTTATGGAGGTGTGAGCATAAGCCATCATAAAAGACTTGATCTATTTTTCGGATGGTGGGAGGGAGGTAGAGGGGAGACTGGGAGAAGGACCTGCCTGTGTAGTTTCAGCCACCAAGTATTTTAATGGATTTTAAGAGAAGCCTTGGATGCCAGCCAAAATGTGGGAGATTTGTGTGAATTTTTTAGCCCAATGTTAGCTCCAAAATTTGACGTAATTATGAATATTAGCCCAATGTAGAATAAAGTAGGAATTTCTGGCTTCAACATGTAAATTGATCCTTTTGGAAGGTTTTGTATTTTGTGAACAGAACTGCACAAATGTACAGCACAAATTTCATTAATTAAATATTTTTGTGTGCAAAACAGCTTTTCACATTCAAACGACTGATTTGACTTCGTGTTTTTATGTCACAAACAATGCAAGTCAAGTATGGGGAAAATGTTTCCATGTCTGCAAGTCCAAGAAACCAATGAAAAATCTGGTTTAACTTATGACGAAAACCATTTTTTCATATCTGGTAACAGGGCTTTTTTTATATTTTCAGCTGCTTGAAAATAATGCAGATATGCATATTGGTATCTTGAGAAATGTATTGTATTCAGACTATTCAGATGTAGACTACACCTTGCTTAAATGCATCCAGAGTGGCTGGAGTTCTACCTTTAAACTAAATAAATGCTCCCCAAATTCTTAGCATGAACTGGGATGGATCGTATCATGATGATAAAGAAGTACTGTGGACAATGTCTAGAAGCAGAAGGACAAGCCTAGAGTTGGTAGCAAGGAGTTTTGAAGCAGGAAGGGAAGTGCGGCTGGAGAAGAGGGAAAAAAAAAATCTAAACTCAAACAGCCGAAGACCAGAGCAAAGCCTCATTTAGCATAGTTACTGTATTTCACATGAAGTCCACTAGGGACTTCCCTGCTGCTATCGATTATACATGGAGGGCACTCAGATACTTTGGTAATGGGCGGGAGTATGAAACTTAGATAAATAGATTTTAGCACCTCGACATTATGGTGACTGGGAGTATATAAATAATGTAAATAGATGAGGAAGGGAAACTAGAGGGGAGAAACATGACATGATAGTTTGAAAGAAAAACAAATGTCAGACAGTGAAACCTCAATTTGAGTTAAACATCAATATAGAAAATGAAATGCAGGATGATTAGCATCTGAAAAATATTTAATAGAGCTATGAGTATTAGAACTACATACATTTTGGAGTAACACATATATCTGAATTACATTTTAATTATATCAGGTAAAAAAAATTGCCTAATTTTTATCTGATAAAACATAGTTTTACAAAGGAAAATATTTTCATTAAAAAATCTTTCTTCAAAAATTTGTTTTACAAATGAAACAAAAATCTTTGTTTCTAATAGAAATTTTTTATTTAAATTTTAATCTAAAATTGAAAGGGGGGTAACAATCCCAAATCCAAAATGATTTTATTTGTTTTATAAAAAAAATCATGTTATCAGTTCTTTTCAACCTCCTTGTCTGGGTAAAAAATATTTATTTTAGTAACTTTTTTGTTCTTTATTTGGATACCATTTGGCACCCAAAACAGCCAATAAAACAGAATTTGTGCACAAAAAGAACAATGCCCTTCAAAATCACCACTACAGGTGCTTTAAGTTGCTAAGTGATAGTGAAGGCCCTGACAATACAGATGTTGTCCAGCTCTGGAACATCTAAGCAGTCAAATGAGATCATACCAAGGTTTTTTTAATAGACTGTATTTACTTCCATGCCATGAGAGGCAAAGTAATCCGTTTAGTTGTACAAATATCTGTCTAGTGCATTCAGACAAAATTCCTCATATAGTGTTTTCCTATTCTGAAAATTTTTGTTCTCCAAAACTCTAGAGCATTTTGGGAAAGTTCAAGAATTCTGAAGCGCACAGGATCTGTAGCCCTCTTTATAAAGACTACACTGTTGCAGAACTCCTCTTGTAGTCCTGTAAATAAACATTGTTTGATATGTGCCTGTGAAATCATGAAATCCAAGATACTGTGACAGACCCAGGCCAGTGTGGTACAGGAGTCTGGTAGAGGGCAGATATACTGGTCACTGGATGAGTAGTTTTCTGTTCCCTGAGTGACCAGAGCAGGGGCTGCACTAGAGTAATCAGGAACCTGTTAGAACCAATTAAGGCAGACAGGCTGATTAGATTACCTGCAGCCAATCAAGGCAGGCTAATCAGGTCACCTGGGTTTAAAAAGGAGGTCACTCCAGTCAGGCAAGGAGGAGCCAGAGGAGAGGAAGTGCGTGTGAGGAGCTGGGAGCAAGAGGCACAAGGAGCTGAGAGTGAGAGGGTGTGCTGCTGGAGGACTAAGGAGTACAAGCGTTATCAGACAACAGGAAGAAGGTCCTGTGGGGAGGATAAAGAAGGTGTTTGGAGGAGGCCATGGGGAAGTAGCCCAGGGAGTTGTAGCTGTCATGCAGCTGTTACAAGAGGCACTATAGACAGCTGCAATCCACAGGGCCCTGGGCTGGAACTCGGAGTAGAGGGCGGGTCCGGGTTCCCCCCAAACCTCCCAACTCCTGATCAGACACAGGAGGAGTTGATCCAGTCTGTGGGGAAGATCACTGAGGTGAACAAATCTGCCAATAAGCGCAGGACCCACCAAGGTAGAGAAGGAACTTTGTCACAACACATTTAATAGAGGGCTGGGAAAATGGTGATTAGAGGTACTGTAGTTTAGGTACTATGCATTAGAATTATGCTATTGGATTCAATTTGGTTTTCCAGATGATATTTTTTATTTGTATTGCAGTGGTGCCTAGAAGTTCAAGTCATGGCTCAGGACCTCATTGTGCTAGGTGCTGTACAAACAGAGAACAGAAGCATGTTTGCTGCCCCAAAGAGTTAATTTTATAAAGACACACACATCTTCCACAATATGATCATAATCTTATACATGTTGATTCTGTGCTCAGATATTACCAAAGCAAGTGTAATATAACACCGGGGGGATGGATCCTGCAGATGAAACCAGCTGGGCATATCCCTGTCCATGTGTGGAGCCCTGCTGAGTTAGATCAAGCTCTGCATGGGTGCAGAGGTTGGGAAGTAATGATCCATTGGCAGGATCTAGCCTTAAGATAGTTAGAGTTATAATGGTGATGTGGCTTTATCCCAGTATTTTGACCTGTTTGTTTGTTTGTGATCATGTTTCTTAGGATTGTCAAAGGTGCTTAGGGCACTGGATGGATACTCTTGTATTGTAAAAAGAACAGGAGTACTTGTGGCACCTGAGAGACTAACAAATTTATTTCAGCATAAGCTTTCGTGGGCTACAGCCCACTTCATTGGATGAAGACTGGAACATACAGCAAGAAGATATTTATACATACAGAGAACATGAAAAGGTGGAAGTAGCCATACCAACTGTAAGAGGCCAATGAACTGAGATGAGCTATCATCAGCAGGAGGGAAAAAAAGCAGTCTCTCGTTGGAGTCTGTTTTTGAAGGTTTTTTTGTTGTAAAATTGCCACCTTCAAGTCTGTCACTGAGTGATTAGAGGGGTTGAAATGTTCTCCCACTGGTTTTTGAATGTTATGATTCCTGATGTGAGATTTGTGTCTATTCTTTTGAGTAGAGACTGTCTGGTTTGGCCAATGTACATGGCAGAAGGGCATTGCTGGCATATATCACGTTGGTAGATGTGCAGGTGAACGAGCCCCTGATGGTGTGGCTGATGTGATTAGGTCTTATGATGGTGTCGTTTGAATAGATATGTGGTATTGTATTGTAGTGTAATAAAACTGGATATAAATAAATACCTTCTGAATAGAGATCTGTAAAGTTCAGATTTAGATATAGGTACGCATTTTTCCAAGTTGCGAGGTCGTCCTAAGATTCTGTACTGCAGAGCACACAGGGAGTGCTCAAATTGGTGTAGAGAAGGGAAGTGTGACCATTTATTCCCCAAATAGCAAAGGCATACTATTTTTTTTTCAGTCCCTTTACTCTGTTTTCAACTAGGAAAAGACAAATGTACTCCCAGTTCAAGCACGGCTTCCAGAGCAAGACAAAGTGGGATAACAAGTAAACTGGCAATTTTCCTAAAAGATCAGATGAATAGGTATAGTGGCAGTGATTATTGGGGAGGTGATGGGAATGAATAGACACTTTAGGTTCAGCAGCACTAGCCGATCTATGTAACACCCAGAGAGCTCAGTAGCAATGGAGCAAAAGGAAAGATGTGAAAAGGGTTTAAATATTTGTAAGTGATACCAGCTTTTCAAGGTGAGAGTGCAGCATGAAGGCAACCTTTGTGTCTGGATGATGACAAATGAATAGAAAGAGGGGGAGAGAGCTGCTTAGAGGCAGCCAACCAGCCTCCCTAGTGTTCATCCTCATGAAGACAGAGTGTCAATGACATGACATACCCTAGGGAAATAAAGTATGAGAAAGCTAACCCCTTCCATGCAGGTCCTCAGCTTCCCCGTACTGATCCCTGATAAAAGGAATATGTAGTAGCTAACTGGGGTTAGTTATGGGCAATGCTACTTACAGAACACACACTACTGGGCCAGATGACAAAGTTCTTACTTGTCTTTACTCATTAAATCCCCTATTGTTGTCAATCTATCATAACACTGACAAAACTTTTGTTGGTTTGCGAAACTAAGCACTCGATTATTAGTAGTCATATTAACAATGTTACTAATACTGAATAATTATAAATTCCCCTGCACTGCTGATGTGCAGGCACATCTCAGAGAAGTTGAGCTTTCCACTGTGCTGGGCTGTGTTCTCCACTGTGCACCCCGCTCCAGATCCCCTGGAAGCCTGACCTCCCCGCCCTTGAACATCAGGGGTGAAGCCCTGGCTTTTTCTAAGTCAATGGCAAAACCCCCACTGACTTCAGTGGGACCAGATTTTTTCACCCAACTACCAAGGGTCCCTGTAGCCACAGGGCTCGGTGGTAGCCTTGCCATCCTGACCCCAACTCAGCATTTTAAATAATCAGAAAAAGTTTGGAACTCCAGTCATCCCGCTTCATTATTCCCTGAATGACTAAA
Organism: Mauremys mutica; assembly: GCF_020497125.1. NCBI lineage: Eukaryota > Metazoa > Chordata > Testudines > Geoemydidae > Mauremys > Mauremys mutica. Next base: position 30,845,367 of record NC_059076.1, on the reverse strand, counting down.
GAACAAGAGAGAGGGAAAAAGGAGAATCTTGGTGTTTGGTAATTAGAGACTCCATGTTACTTTCAGCAGTAGTTCAAGGACTAAGGGTTACAAAGACTGATAGGTAAAATATAAACCAAGACAAAGGCAAGGAGAAAGTGCCACTTCAAAAGAGCTGTGGGGTTTTTTTTCCTACAGTATGTCACTAAATGTGAGGAGCTTCATGATATTAGCTCCCTACCCCTCCTCCTCCTGCTTTCCTCCTTTCTGAAGGAAAACCTATAATCCTCTCTCTTTAGAAGCTGCTGCAATTGGAAGGGATGTCTACATCTCCCATGGGCTGAATACTCTCAGAGAGAAAGTCACATACCTTAGGTGAAAATCTGACCCTGAAATAAAAGGTTCATTTTCTTAGGTTTTAAAAATATTTTTCCACTGGAAGCCGACAGGTTTAAAAATGAAATAAATGTGTTACCTCTGGCAATCCTGCAGTTCACCTTGGGTGCATGTGTGTACTCTGTTTTGCTTACCACTCTCTCCTTCCCTCCCGCACTCTTCCTTTGTTGCTGACTTTAGACCTTGCAATTCACTTGTATTGTAGTGCCCTTGAAAGAGGAGAAATACAATAGAACTGTCCGACAAGTTTCCACGGGATATGATTTTTAACCGACTCCATAAAAGGAACAAATCAGAAGCAATGCATAGCAATAGTTATAGTCGTCTGTAAAAAGTTGACCTGACTAATTCACTGAGGCCGACTTGTTTGAATGTGGGCAAAAAGAAAAATCAAACAGCCAGCAGTATGTTGCTCTGCCAACTCTGATACCCAAGTGCAGTTTTTGTTTCCAAATTCTGGACTATTGGAGGCCAAGTTCTCCAGAGTGGTGCTAGATGTATTTTGCAGACACCCGAGTTATGGATGCAATGCTCACAAAACCATCCTACCAACCAGTGTAGGAAGCAGCATGGGTACTGAATCGAGGAATGGAAGACTCTTCTATGGCCTTAAAGGCTGCAGAGAAATTGCTAAGATGGTGGTCAGAAGATATGAAATAATGAGGAGAGATAATGGTGTGCAAGGAAAGTGAAACACTCCTCAAACATCCCCTTTAATTCTGAAAATGTCTAGACTTTTCATCATTCTAGTATAAAAGTAGCAGAAGTGGAAAGCAGCTACATCAGCTGTGATGGAAAACACCTTAAACAGAACATAAAGAAAAATTAAGGGCATTTATTACACCTCCCTCCTTTTTCTTGTTCTCCTAAATATCTCCTGGTACTTGAGCGGAGTAAGGACTAGAACTGGGTGAAGACCAGATTTTTTTAGTTTCCTGGCAATTTTGAACAATTGGAAAAAGTCATTTTGAGATTAGCAAAATTTTATTTTTGACTAATTTTTTTTGTCAAATCACAAGTTGAAAACAAATGTTTTGCGTCAGATGAAACATTTTGTTTGGCCCAAAACTAAATATTTCATTTCACTCTGAGTACTTAACATTTAAAAAAAATTATAACCAATGTCATGTCAAATTTAAAAAAAACTGAAACATTTAATAAATGTCAAAACAGAATATTTTGATTTTTTTTTCACATTTATATTTTGTACTGAAACCCTTTGGCAAAGCTGACAAAGTGATAAAATGTTTTGGTGTTGCCAAATCTGCATTTTTTTTTCTGTTGTCAAATGTGTACTTTTTGCCCCCTTCCTCCCTCCCCCAGCCAAAAAAAAAAGGGTTTGTGAAAAAATTTTACCCAGCTCTAGTAGGAACCCTATGAGACACTATGTTCGGATGCTAGAGGGAAGGAATATTCCTAGCCTGCATGCTCCTATTGATGCTCAAATTTCACTTATTTAACAAGATAGACATCTTTACAGATACATAAAATCAGATTTTTCCATTAACTATACTTTTCTCTCAGTTGACATTGTCTCCGGATTTTGATGTCTCTGATAGAGGGAGATAGGGATGGCACTAGATTCTGTGGCAGAAGGAAAGAGTGTAGGAGATTACTCCCCAGTTCATTTGATTTTTACCTGATGATTTACAAGGTATGTAAATTAGGAGACAACCACAGAAGGTACATTTAATGACATCTTAATGCATCATGGAATTTATGACATAGCATGAATAGCTTGTGCACTCAACCATTGGAAGCAGATGCTGCAATAATTCTACTTAATACTAAGAAGCAAAGTAAAGCATATTTTTTGTACAAATGTTTATGAAACATTAATAAGAATACTATGCACTATTCAATGCTGAACATAGAATGTGAAATCTTCTCCTATAAATATTTATAAGGGAGACATTTTGGTTCACTGTATAAATTTATCTCAAGCAGCAGTTTGAGATGCTCCATCATTTCTTTCCCCCTTAGCATATGTAGGTTTCCTCAAAGGAGAAACAGTCTAGAGGGCAGCTACAGTCATATATGAATGTAATATAGGAGCTGCTTTCAACCCGGGAAGGATCTAAAACTTGCGTATTTAGTGGTTTGAAATCTGGACTTTTTACTGTTGTATTAGTTTATTACTGCTGAGACGGAAACAATTAATGGGTTTCATTAAATTCAGTAGAGTACATGGATTCTAGACTTATTGTGGTAGTGCTTGGCTTTCAAAAAATAAATTCTAGAAAAAATATGTAGTTTTCCGCAAATAATTGAAATGTTGGAATTAGTTGTTCAGAATGGCCAGTTATAAGCCTTCAGGGAGCTGCTGTATATTTGCAACAAAAATCTGTCCTTATTTTATTGTAAATTTGATTTACCACTCAGAAACATTATACTCTTTTTTTCCCCTTCAGTTAATTGGAGTGGTAAAGCTTTCAGTCACATTATTTTCATTAAGCAGGTATCTTTTCTATTCACACTTATATTGTGTTTCTTATCATGATGCTTAGTCGCCAATAAATGAGTTTTGGTATTTTTTTTCCAGGAGAAACAGGATACTCAGGCTACATGACCCCCCTCACCCCCAGTTCAAAAACTGGCCCATTTGCTAATTGCTCTTTGCCATTAAGTGTCTGTCTGTCTCCAACATTCTGAGATATTGCAGCAAGTGTCAAGATTCTGAAAGGAATCATTCTTATAACTTCATTTTGTGCAAAGCATTAGCTCTTGGAGAAGTTTAAATCAGAAACCTGAGCTGCTTTGAACAGCACAATAGACTTAAGGAAGTGGGACACAGGAATAGGTATGACACTTGTGAGCTTTAAAAACAAAAATCCTCTTTTCTCCTGAGAGGTTCAGGGTTTTTCACAGTCGGTTAGTGAAAAAAAAAAATCTATCAAAGAAAGTCCCTGAAAATTATCAAGGCACTTGAGGTAGGTGAATAATGTGCACAGAAATCCAAGTCTGACAGAACTAGTTACTTGCAAGTTTGTCATAATTATCTAACTTCACAAAAAGTTAGTAGAGCTGTTTTAAAAATGAGTTTTTGTTTCCAATGGAAAATGTTGATTTTTTGGTAGAAAAAAATCAAAACTGAAATATTTATACCCCAAAATGAAATGTTTTGATTCAGAAATGCTATCATGGTGACTCATGGAGCCTTCAAATAGCCTCTATAGGTTGAGCTCCCCGGTCAAACGACATGATGCACCAGGATCTCCTTGTGATGGGTTTGGGCCCTTGTGCTGGGATGCCACTGAGTCAGCCTGTTCTGCTAGCCTGGGTCCCCTTTACCTGGCCTTGCTGGGTTAGGCTCAGAAGCCTCTTCCAGCCAAGCACACAGGCAGGACCACATCCAGATGCACAGAGAGGCAGAGATCCACTCTGGAAAGATTCAGCCTTAGGGGCGTGCTCCAACAATCTGGTTTTCAATCCTCTTAAGGGGGACAAACCCAAAGGTTTTATGAAATTCTCCCCCTCCCTCAATGTGGAGGGAGATATGCACAACTTCTTGCCCTCCCCTCCCCCAGTCAGAAATTACATAAACTGGCTTATATTATAAACAAACAATACGTTTATTAACTACAAAAGGTGAATTTTAAGGGAATATAAGAGATGGATAGAAAGCAGATTACTGACCAAATAAAGCAAAATATACCAGCTAAGCTCAATATACTTAAGAAACAGGTTACAAAATGTAAATTCTCACTCTAAATGTTATTTTAGGAAGGTTGCAAAGTTTATATGGTTCAGAGTTCCAGTTATACTCCTTTTCAGACTGGATCCCTGTCTCAGTCTGGACTCCTCCCCTCCCCCCCTTCAGGTGGCATTAGCAGTCTTTCTTCTTTGGCAAACAGTCCATGGAAAGGAGGGGTCCTGTTTTCTTTCCTCTCCACCCTTAAATCGGATTTACATAGGATGGGAATCCTTTGTTTCCCAACCTTGACCCCCCCTTCTATTCCAGTGGAAAGTTACAAGAAGTCCCAGGTAATATTTAGTATCAGGTGACAAGACCACCTGACTCTGTAGGATCACAGGGTCCATGAGTCAGTGACAGGATGGAGCATCCGCAGGAAGGCCAAGCCTTTTCAAGTCCATTGTCCTCGCTGATGGGCCATCCGCCCTGTCTGGCTTTTTCATTGTTGTACCTGAAGTGTTAGCAGTGTGTCACCCAAAGTAGCATAGTTGAAATACAGATACATAGTCAATATTCCTAACTTCAGATACATAAATGATACAGGCATACACATTGGATAATCACATTTAGTAAATTATAACCTTTCCGATGATACCTTACAAGACCCATCTTGCATAAAGTACATCTCAGTTATGTCATTCATTTCATAAGCATATTTTCATAAAGAATATGGAGTGAAATATCACACTCCTCTCTTACTGAGGGCAGGCAGAGCACCATGGAGCAGTGCATCATAGGACACCGAGTCTAAGTGGAGATCCCAACTAATAGAGGAGAATGACTATCAGGGTTAGAAGGGACCTCAGGAGGTCCCTCTGATCAAAGCAGGACCAATCCCCAACTATTTTTTTTGTCTGAGGTCCCTAAATGACCCCTCATGGGTTGAGCTCACAACTCTGGGTTTAGCAGGCCAATGCTCAAACCACTGAGCTATCCCTCCCCACCATACCACAATGATTAGGGGTACTGTGCTGGCATACCTGAATCAAAAATATGCAGTTTTTATTTGAAATCTGAAAATGTTTTGGTTTTTTGGGTGTGTTAGGGTTTTCTGACAAAATCAAAATGCTCAATGGAAAGCAGATGCTTTTTGTGGAAAAAAAAATTACCTTTTCATTGTAAAATAGTTAAATGGAAAAATTTCAACCAGTATTAATAATTAGACATAGGTAAAAAATTTCAAAAGCACCTAAAAAGCTTAGGAGTTAAGTCTCATTTTCAAAACTGATTTAGGACATATTTTCAAAAGTATTCAGGCACCTAAAGATCCATATAGGTGCGTAGTGTGATTTTTTAATAGTGCCTAGGCACATAACTCTCGCTGATTTAAAAAATCTGCCTCTTTAGGCACATGTGAACATTTGAACATGTGGCCCTATGTTTTGAAAATAAGACTTAGACTCCTAAATCACTTAAGCCCTTTTGAGATTTTTGCCATAATACTGAGTTCTAGGTTGGAAGGTTCTACAGAAATGCAAAATAATTGGGTTACATACACATGACCAAAAGGAGCCAGCCAACCAAATGTTAGAAACTGTGACAATAAATATTTGTAATGTTAATCTGTTTCATGTTTCCAGCCCTTTTCCTAGAATTTGATCCTAAATTAGGATTTGCACATCTCTGGGAGTTGGGAAGCTCCATAACTTTAAATAATTGAATAGTGGTCATGACAAAGCACTGGAGAATATACTAACGGGCACAGTCCTGCACTTGCAGTAGGTTTGAGAGGTTAGACTAGGTGACCTGAGTGATATTTTCCATCTCTGATTGTAATGACTTTATTCTATGAGTTCATTGTGCTCACTGCTGACACAAGAGGTTGCCTGCAAACTTTGACTTGCACTGAAAGAAGCTCTTTTTTTCTCTGGTGGGGGGTGTCTGAGGAGGAGGGGACAAGATGACATGTGGTTATTTAGCTTGCAGTAGCCATAATAATGGGAGAGCTCAATTAAATTTAATTAAGCAGGTTTAATGACCAAAATGTTAATACAGTACCAGTTTATTATTAAGATCAGGCGTTAATGTGATTTTTTTCTAATTAATTCATGCCTGCTACAAACCTCCATTCTGCTTGAATATGCAGTCTTTGGCCCAAATTCTGATCTCAGTTGCTCAGACCTCCTGTAAATGTGGAGTAACTGTACAAATCAGTGGAGTTACATCAGGTTTATACTAGTGTGACTGTTATCAGAATCTGGCTCCTAGTCACTAAACGAGTTTGAATGGTTCAGAGAAAACCAAATTTAGTACAAGTCCTGCCTGCATGGCAAACACTTTATGGCATGTTTGTGTAATAAGAGAAATTCAATTACTAGGCCATATAGTTAGTTTACCATTCTAGGGTGTCCAAAACAAAGAAGCTCAAAAATATAAGAGAGGATTAATAAAGCCCAAAGCAACTTGCACTCAAATAATTATTGTTCTCATTAACTCTTATTGAGCTGTGCAAATGAGGCTAACATACTGGCATGTTAATGTTTTGAATGTGTTTCATTAGCAGAATCTACCTGCTAATAAAATTAACATTTTCTTGCTTCTAGGTAGAAACTACTTGGCAATTCCTGTTATTTTTGCTGTTAAATGTTAAAAGCTATGTGCAGTTTAATATTTGTTAATGGTCTAATGGACTGGTTGTGAAATTATTTTAAAAGGACCCAAAATCTCTTCCCATCACAGCACTAAGAATTTTCTTGCTGTTTTTCTTTCTTGGTACATGTGGAGGGGAAGGGTTCTGAAGAGGCTGGGAAAAGGGATCTCCTTATTCACTGAGAAAATAAAAAGAGACAAAAGCACTGAGTGAAGGTTATATGTCCAAGCTACTGTTTTCATCACTTAAAATGAAATTCACCCGGGTGTGGTGTGTCCATGCAATATCCTCCACTTGTATTGCGGTAGTGCAGCTTGCACGTAACAGTTGGTCATCTATGTGCTGTGAAGGGCATTTCCGCACTGGCTACACATAGGTGGTACCATGGCAGGAGGGCAGGTGTCAGTGGATATGCAGTTACATGGATCCAGTGGACATACCATTCTGTGCTAACCATTCCTGCTATAGCTGGAATAGCAGCCCAAGCACTGAAGGCCTCGTCTTTGGTCCTGGCTTGGGATTGGGTTTTTTTCCCAACCTCTGTGCACTTTACCCTCGTAACCCAGTTAGTACAGTCTTACCTCAGTAAGTAAATTCCCTCTGGGGGGTTATATTTTTACATGATAGCTGTGTAGTAGAACCTCCTACTATATTATGTATTGAAAGTGCATATTGTAGAAAGGTATGGGGAGGATAATCCCAAATTTTCTCTGCTTGTCAGTCTCTAAAGTCCTCGCACTGTTTGTGCACTGATTTAACTAAATTGGTTTAAAAAACAGTCTAACTAAATCACTGCGGCTCTGTAGCATGGACGCACTTGTATCAACTGTTTATATTGATGTTGATAGCATTAGTTGCTGTTGCTACCAAAAGGTTAAATCCCCCCCATAGTAATAGATTTGGTTTAGATAAGCACCCAAGTGTTTGGAAGATTATCTAAATTGTAAGTAAACTTTCCTAATCTCTTAGGCTTGCAAAATTTGCCTGGGAATCTTGCTAGAATAGGCTGAAGATTTCTTATAGGACTCCCTTTCCCATCAGGTCAGGAACACCAGTGGTCCATCTCTTCTTGGATCAGGATAAAAGTAACTGACTTCTGAAACTGTCACTCAAAATCTAGCACAAGAAGAACTGAACCTTGGGAAATCCCGTCATGGTATTTCAGCAGGTCTGCTCTTGATCGTAGCCACAACCCTGAAGCATGTGGGTGCGCACATACACACTGAACAATTATTAAAATAGAAATTAACCAAACTATTTCAAACTTTTTTTTTAAAGGCAGCTCTGTTCTGTTTAAGTATCATTTTGGACAAAGCGTCACTTTGTTATTTAATATAAACCATTTCTCCCTCCATAGTGCTAGCAAACCAGAGGAAGTTTCTTCCAAATTGCTGGCATCTTGTTTTCCTGTCCTCCTAGAACTGCCAGAGAGTGCTTTTTGCTGCTAATTACTTTGGCTGAGAGAATTGACTTACATACCAGGATTTTGGACTGTGTTGACTTTCCGGATGAAAGGGGATCTGGAAGCTTGCTTCATTTTTCTTTTGTGTGTCACCAGGCTAGTTTGCTATGCAGGGTTATATTTTTGCAACTAAATAAATAAAAAGAAAGCAGCTTGGCATAAGTTTTCTACTGATACAGCCTTGGTTCTTCATTACAGTATATAATTAAATGACAAAACGACTCAACCAAAGCTTTTATGGATTTGTCTAGATTTCTCTGGAGACTCCTAGAGATTTGAGGCAACCCCCCCCACTCCCAACCCATAAGTAGGAACTAGCTCATATTTTCTGCAGGCTTCAGTTAGGTGCTATAATATTTTGACAGGATATATGTTACAATGTGCGGTGGAAAGCACAAAAAAGAGTACAGAAGAAAGATTTCCCCTGCTCCCCGACTTGAATTTTTATTTACAGCATCAAACAATGAGTGCCAATACATCCTCTTTCAGCTATTCAGAGTCAAAACCAAATGCCTTGAGCTGTCAGTGAATACAAACTCTTCTAAGGGCTATGAATTTTAGTGCAAATGTGAATGATTATAAACAGGCTTGGCTTCAAAAAAAAAATAGAGAACCGAAGCTGGTATTAGTCTGTCTTTGACTATAACTTTATTAGCATTGTACAGTCTACTAGGTGCAATCCTATACTGATCTTGCATTTGGAAATAATAAGGGGGTATATTCTCGTATTGATGCACGGGACTTTGCTGCTAGTTCCCATTAATGCTAAGAGGAGTTATATGGTTCAAGCAAAAGAACATCAAAATCAGAATATATTTCTTGACATCTTCCTGTAATAGCAACACAATATTTTAATTTTCAGCAGTCTTATCTATGTCCGGTTGTTTTCATCCCTAAGGTATTTGATATGGAGAGAGTAAGTCTGCTATTAAATCTGCAAATGATTCTCTATAGCACTTTCTTTAGGAAATAAATGCCCAGAATCTGCAAACTTCAATGGCTGATAAAGATAACAGCCAGTGATTCAGAGCGTAAGACCAGAAAGGAAGATCATCTAGTTTGACCTCCTGCATATCACAGGACATTCAATTGTACTCAGTTACCCCTGTATTGAGACCAATAGCCTGGGTTTGACTAAAGCATAACTGGTGTTTGGCTAAAGTATTTCTTCCAGAAAAGCACCCAATCTTGATCTGAAGACATCAAGAGATGGATAATCCACCACTTCCCTTAGTAGTTTTTCCAATGGTTAATTTCCTTCACTGTTAAAAATTTGTGCCTACTATCTAATTTTGAATTTGTCTGTCTCCAGCTGCTAGCCATTGGCACCGGTTATACCATTCTCCTTGTGAAGGTACTTACACACTAACCAAGTCACCCGGGGATCTTTTTTTATAAACAGTTACATGTGTTTAGCATACGTCTCTCACAATGAGGCAGTTTCTCCAGCTCCCCAATAATTTTTGTGACTCTTTTTCTGCACCCTCCCCTATTTCTCAACATCCTTTTAAACATGTGGACACCAGAACTACATGCAATATTCCAGTATCCATCTCACAAGTGACATACAGAGAGGTGAAATCATCTTCCTACTCATATTTGCCTTAGACATCTAAGTTCTTTTCTGCCACAGCATTGTCCTGGGAGCTCACATTCAGTTGTTTGTCCAATGTGACCCTAAAATCCTTTTCAGAGTCTCTGCTTTTCAGGATACAGTCCCTCTCATTCTATATTCCTTTTTTCTTATCGAATGTAAGACCAGAAGGGACCACCAGATCATCTGGTCTGACCTCCCATACATCACAGGACACCAACCTCACCCTCATGCTTAACCCAATAACTGAAATCAGCCCAAAGTATTGCAGCCCACAGGAGACTATATTATGTGCCACAGACAGCAGATAGGAGGGACCCTCATGCCTGAGGCCCCTGCAAAGGCATGAAAATGATTAAGTGAGATGTATGACTTTGCATTTGACTGTATTAAAACACATTTCATCTGAATAAGCTATTTTATCAAGCAATCCAGATCACTCTGTACAGTTGCCATGTCCTGTTAGTTATTTACCACTCTGACTATCTCCGTGTCATCCGAGTATCAGCCGTGATTTTATATTTACTTCCAGAAAATGTTGAATAGCATTGGGTCTAATACCAGTCCCTGTGGAACCCTACTAGAAACACTCCCATTCAATGATAATGTCCCATTGACAAATGCATTTTGGGAACTGTCAGGTAGCCAATTATTAATCCATTTTATGTATGCTTTGGATATTGTATATTGCTTATTTTTTTAGTCAAAATGTGCTGTAATAAGTCAAATACCATACAAAAGTCTAAGTATATTACATCTATGCTGTTAACTTTATCAACCAAACTTGTAATCTTGTCAAATAATGAAATCAGGCTTGTTTGAAAAGACATACTTCCCACAAAACCATGTTGACTGGCATTAATTATATTAATCATATTTTTTAATTTTGTCATTTTAATTCCATATTAGCTTTTCTGTTGTTTTTGCCCCGGGACTGATGTCAGGTTAATCAGCGTATAGTTATGTGTTATTTCCCTTGCCCTTTTTAAATACTGACACAACAATGCTAGCATTCTTTCAGTCTTCCATAATTTTCCCAATATTCCAGCATTTATTATTAGAACATCAGAAGGCCAGAGATCTCCTCATCCAACTCTTCTTGGGACTCTCGCATGCTGGTTATCCAGGCCTTCTGATTTTAAAATATTTATTCCTATTAAATGTTGTCTAACATCTTCCTTAATTACTAATGGACTGGAAAATGTTTCATCTTCCTCATGTGATACATGCACATCATCCTGCATATTTCCAAATCCAGAAGAGAGATGTTCATTAAACACTTCTGCCTTTTCTTCATCGTTAACAGTTTTACAATCTCTACCCATTAAAGGTCCTATACTGTTTCGGAGACTTCTTTTGTTCAGTAGATGTGCTGAGCCAAACCATGAGATCTGCAGTGGGCATCCAGTATCTTTTTCCTAGCAATATTTCCTCTCCCACCTGTCCCTGATTCATGGATATAACTTAATTTTTCAGTACTACCACCATTCTCCTGAAACACAATTTTAGGTCTTCTTGCTTTTGTTCAGTGCTGGCCTCATTAAGCTTCATGCCCCAATCTTGACTGCACTGGGCCTACTTTCCACTGTTTTGCAAGTGCAAAGAGGCCCTAATCCTGGTGTATATAACCTCAGAACATCCTCTTTAACATAGATCCAGTGTAGTGGCTTCTATGTGACCCTCCTTGCAACTGGCATTGAAGGCATGGTCAGGGCTTCCCTGCACCTCTGGAATCCATGACTGATTCAATGCCCTGAGCAGGTACAAATCAGGCTACTTTACCTTATGCCAGAAAAGCACATCAGAACATAATGCTCCTCTAGCGAGGATTAGACCTTAATCTTTTCCTGTTGACCTTGGTTTTCTTTGAGGGAATTTGTTGTCATAATAATAATTTACAATGAATACTTTGGCTTTCTGTAGTATCTTCCTGCTGTCCCAGTGAATGTACTTTATAAATATTGACCAAGCCAGTTTCACAACATCTGGGTGAGACAGGTGAATTTTATTGCATCTGTGCTGCATACAGTGGAAATTGAGACAAGAGGTAAGTGACTTGTATGGATTCACATAGTGAATGAGTGACAAAGCTAGGACCAGAACTCAGGAGTCCTAGCTTCCTGGTTTTTGCTTTAACCACAAGTTACACATAGCTTGGAATCTTTAGTTCAGGGTAAGTAAGTTGAGTATAAAAGTCTGTTCTTAATGAGGGTGGAAAGGAGAAAGTACAGAAATCCTCAGGCATAGCTATATACTAGCCCCATTTTCTTAAAGTCACCTCAATGTGTCAACTATTAACTTTAGGGCTGGTTTAAACATCAACCATTCCCCCTCTCTCTGTCGCAGATCTAGTTGAACACCTGTTCTTGGGCACTCAGCAGACTGCTGTGAGAGAATCCACTTCCATTGACTTAAACGGGCTTTGAATCAGGACGTTAATGCCTCCGAAAAAAAATCTTCATTTGGTAAAGGAACTACAGCATCACAGCCTCAACTATAGAGAAGTTTCATCTTTGCTCAGACTCATTATGTTTTTCTATAGTTAATAATCACACTGCAAAAAAATGAATACACGAGTTTTACATGAATCTGTGTGCTAGTTTGTAATGTTAAGCAAAACACTCATGCTTCAGATTTTATTTTGCTCCCTTGGTAAGACAATTTGTCTAAGACTGATAAATTCCTGTTACCCGACCTGACTAGTAAACTGTGTCACACTGAGAATGAAGGTGAGGAGGAGCAAGTGCTCAGCTGCATCTTAAATTACATGCCCTATTATGTAAATTACAGGTGATAGGTGGCAAGAGCCATGCAGAATGGATGGGTTAGCTACAGTCTTACTATTATCTCTTTAAAATGTATACCAAGTAGAATCATGCATAAAACCAAAGGATTTAGGATTCCAGGTGTGTTTATAATATCACTCTCTTTCCTTTGCATAAAATAGGCAAATTTGATTAGAAGTGTGTGAGATTAAGGAATACTCTGCTGGTTTTATTCTGATGGAAGGGAAATGAGCAGTGCTTACAGTTATTTTTATTTTTACTTTTTTTACTCTCATCATTAGCAAACTGCAAATGTGGATGTTGTGTTGCCTTCCCAATCCAAACCAATTTCATAGTAAGCAGGCTTCCCACTTCCAAGGACTCCTCTAAAATCATGTGCTTCGGGTTATACATATATATGTATTTATTGCATTGGTGATCTTTGAGAAAACAGTGTTTTTAGAACATTCTGAAGCTGACAAACTCACTGTGCTAAATGTGAGAATTTGGATGGGTGGGCACTAATGTATCTACTTTTTGTTTACTGGGATAGCATTGCGTGTTGCACATCTTGTTCTTTTGAGGGCCCTAAGGGGGATGGTAGCTCTACAATTTTATTTCAACATGTTCTACTTCAATACAGACAATGTAAGGCAGGATGCTCAATGCTAAATGGCAACACTGAGCAGTCACCATGTCAGTTGAGTTTATAATGAAGGCTTATTGAGATAAGAGATCAAAAGTTTCTTAAAACTGTGTGTGTCTGGATTAGTGGAACTGGGATCTTATGCCAGCTGTTTGGGGCTATAACCTCTGCCTTCAATAGTTACTTATAGATAGTGTCAGATTTTTTGAACCCTAAAGCCAGATAGCTAAATTTCTGAAAAGATCACACATTATAGAATAGGTGACCACAGGCTATTCTACTGGAGGTAGCCAAATATTGCCTTCATCTCCTCTGAGTGTAATTGTTTTATAATTTGTATTTATATATTTTTTTCCACACCAGTAATCAAATTTCCAAGGCTGTATGCATAAAGCTAATAAAATTATCATGCAGAGCATATTTAAAGGTCTTTCAAGCTACCCATTATTATATTGAATAAGCTTATGTCATAATAATGGGCAGTGATGATGAACTGAGATTGTCCAGCAGCTCTGAAAAGCAGGCTCGCATACATTGTACCAAAGGCAGAGTTGATGAAGTGGCTGCACCTGCCCATGGAAGATTCTTCCCTTATGTTCCACGCAGAATATAATTCGATTCATTTTCATTATAGAGTGGGGTAGCCATCAACCCTACTGTACCAATTAAAATGCAGTAGTGAATTCAAATAGCTCACATTAGGTAGAGAGCTAGATCCTACTCTGTTTATTTGTGTAAATCTGGAGTAACTCAGCTGAAACCAAGATAGCTACTCCCAGGGCCGGCTCTGGCTTTTTTGCCACCCCAAGCAAAAAAAAAAGTGCGGGGGGGGGGGCCAGCCAGAACGGCAAAGCAAAAAATAAAATAAAATCCGGAGCGGCTGGAGCAGCAAAGCAGGGGAACAAAACAAAACAAAACAAAAAACAACCTGCGGCGTGGCCGGAGTGGCAAAGCCGGGGGGGGAGGGGAACCCTGTGGGGCAGCCAGAGCCAGGGTGCAGGGGGACTCCCTGCGCTGCAGATGTGCCCCAGCTAGTGGAGGGGATGGGAAGGGAGCAGGGGGGAGGGAGAAAGGTGGCCAGGGCTTCAGCAGGGCACTTACCACCAGCTGGGGCAGACAGAGCACGCCGCTGCCCCCTATAGGGCAGCCGGATGGGCGAACCCCCCACAAAAAAAGTGGCTGTGCCACCCTAGGATTGGTCAGAATGCCACCCCATAGAATCTGCCACCCCCAAGCACGAGCTGGTTCGGCTGGTGCCTGGAGCCGGCCCTGGCTACTCCAGCTTTACAAAAGGGTAAATGAGATCAGAATCTGCCCTGGAGAGTATAATAGGGCAAAATATTCTGGACCAATTGATTAAAAAAAATAGAGGGGCCAAAATATTTTAGCCTGGACAAAAAGGCAGCAATCTTTTGGTGTAGGTAGATCTCTACAGAGGAGATGATGATGATTAACAGGAGGAAAAGAACAGTACTATGTGAGTTTTCCTATTGTTTCTCTTAGAAATTCAGTGGCCAACAATCAGGGTTGTCTAATCTGGACTCCATATCCCTGTATAGATAACACAAGTGATTTTCCTATTTTTCTTTTTATAGTTTGTGTTTACAAAACAAAAAGATATTAGTGAGAAACATTTTGTGATTTCCCCTGCACCCAGGCCCCATGCATATTTCACTACAAAAAATGAAGAGGGTTCAGAGAAGAACCGTGAAAGTGATTAAAGTATTAGACAACCTGCTCTATAGTGATAGACTCAAGGAACTCAATCTATGTAGCTAAACAAAGAGGGTTAAGGGGTGATTTGATTATAGACTATAAGTACCTATGTTGGGAACAAATATTTTATAATGGATTCTTCAACCTAGCATAGAAAGATGTAATGTGATCCAATGACTAGAAGTTGAAGCTAGACAAATTCAGACTGGAAACAAGGCGTAACATTTTTAATAGTGGCATAATTAACCATTGGAACAGTTTACCAATGGCTGTGATGGATTCTCCATTACTGCCAATTTTAAGTCAAACCAATACTCAATGTTTTTCTAAGAGATAGTAAAGATTATTTTGGGGCGGTTCTATGGCCCGTGATACACAGGTGGTCAGACTAGATGATCACAATGGGCTCTTCGGGCCTTGGAATCTAAAAAGATCTGGGGTTAGAAGGAAGCCACAAAATTTCCCCAGGAGAATATTTCATCTGGGGTAAATGTGTGAAAAATCTTAATTTGGTTCAGTGCAGAATTTATTCAGTTTGACTGCAAATTAAAATAATGAAGGCCCAAACTATGGCATCACTTTGTTTGCAAACAATTGTTATGATATGGCCCAGTACAAATAAATTGTATTGTGAACTTCTACATAGCCATCTTCCCAGGATCTCACCATGCACTGAACATTCATTAGTTAAGCCTCAGATTGCTCCTATGTGATGTGTAAAATGAGGATAATAATACCATCGGGGAACTGAGGCATAAAGGCTCAGTGACTTGCCCAGTGCTGGTAATAGAACTCAGGTTTCTCTTTTCAGTCTTGTTCCTTAACTATAGCACTATCCTTCCTCCTGTTAAAAAGGGACCACTGAGATCATCTAGTCTGACCTCCTGTACAACACAGGCCATAGGACTTCCCTGAATTAACTCCTGTTTGAACTACAGGAATGGTGCAGGAGCTTAGTCCCTCTCAGGATCATGCCCAATGTATCCAATACAAGGTGGCTCCAATTCTCAGAACAGCTAAGCAAGCACCTGCAGCGCTCACTGAAGTCAATGGGAGCAGCTGTTGCTATGTATTTCTGTAAAATCAGGCCTCACATGAACAAGACCCACGGTATATCACATATCATCAATGTCAATATAATGAATTTCAGGATGTATATGTTAATCTACCCCGGAGACGGGGGGAAAAAACTAATCATTAGCATCAAGAAGAGAAAGTGATATGCTTTAACCATGTTGGAGGCACATTCTTACTATGCCCTACAAAGAACCTTGGGTGAAGGTCTAAAGAGCCATTTGAAACAAGCTAGGGAATTTGAGATTTTAAAAACAAAGGGTGGTGGGGGTGGAGAGAGCCAGGCCAGGCATTGCAAGATTACATTGCATTAATAATACAGATACTGTATATCTCCCACTCTGAATATAATGTGCCAAAATGAAACAGTTGTTTAAGTATAACCAGCTGGCGTGTTGGCTCACAATGTGTTAGATGCCTCTGCCTAAGTTTAATAAGCTTTCACCAAGGGAAAAAAAAAACAGGGATTTACATGATATGTTCACAAGGGTTACAGGATGCACAGATGAATCTGAAGAACAGGAAGCTGTTGACAAGAAAAGAATTGGTTTTTGGGATTTTCTCTCTCTCTCTCTCTCTCTCTCTCTCTCTCTTTGGAAACTTGTAGATAGGTTTATTTAAGGACAAGGTAATCTCTTATTATCCTCTTTCTGATTTCCTTCTGATGGTTTGTGGGGTTGGAATTTTTGTTTCTTATCTGTTTTGTTTTTTTGTTTGCTGTCCATCTCTGACAATTCTGAACTTGGGATTTCCTTTGTTTAATGTCCTCCTGATCCTCCCACAAACAAACTTCTGCCCCAGTTAGAGCTAATAGAGATCTTTATTTGGGGTGTGAGGGCGTGAGAAGGGGAGGAGATCACTGTTCTCAGACTTACTTAACCCTTTCCCTACCTGTCCCTGCTGAAGCAAACGTGGTGGTAGGTCAAGGCTGTTGTTTGAAGAATTGCTATTTCACAGAAAGGAGAGAGAGAGAGGTGAAAATCACAGCTTGAAGGACCAAGAGTGTAGCAGCATTGCTGATTCAGGACACCTACAGCAGCCACTAGTGCCAGTGGATCTGGGTCAAAGCTGGAGGAGAAATTGTTAGCCAAATAATGTTGGCTCTTTCTGTGTTCAGACTGCTGAAGAAAGGTGCTGCTGGAAAGGTGCATGGTGTCCTTTATTTGACCTGTTCTTGGTATTAACAAAGTCTGGCTATTTTCTTGACTTTACACACACAGCCACTTGTGGTGATGGTGTATTCAAAAGTACATTGAAATGCTTCATTGTAACACATCCAAAGCAGAACATGCTTATTTTTCAGGGGGAGGGTGGGTAGTGGGCTTCCCCCAAAATGAACCACAGCAAATTAATAAAAGGGGGAAAAAAAAAAGATTGAGAGAGGCTAAAACATTTCAAGTAGCTTCAGTCCTGGCTACTTGAAATGTCTCCTTCTCCGCAGGCTGAGTTTCAGAGGATAACACTATTTTTTTTTAACTGTTTGTTACACAGGAGAATCTCATCCTGTTGAAAAAGAAGAATTTTAAGCAGATGGGACTTTATATGAATGGTGTTGGTGAAAAAGTAAAATTAAGGGGGGGGTAATCTAGGAGGAAATAACAGAATTAAGCAACTTTTTAAAAATTATACATTTGATAGAGCTTTATGAAATGAAGCAGTTTTGGCTGGTATGGGGGTTGCAACCTCTATTTCAGATTCAATCTGTGGTGGATTTGCACTCCCTGAGTTTCCCTCTAAATTTTTGTTTGGTTGCAGCCCCAAAACTAAAAAAACAAAAACCCAAATTCAAAGCTGCCAAATTTCACCATGATGCAACCAAGGCATTTCTCTCTTGTTTTCGGCTGGAGTTTTGGAACAACAGAACGGTCTTTGAATGGAAAGAAATCGAAAACTAATCTTATCATATATCCCAGCACTGCTCCATTATGTTCTTTCAACTAGTCTTTGTTTATTTCTATTGGAGGAGAAGTAGCTGTAAGACCTAGTAGACTAATAGTGGAAAAAATTTTGAAATCTTGTGCCTCTTATTTGTTTATGTATGCTCAACTTTGGTTAAATTAGCATCTGGTTAAACAAGGCATCCTGAGAAAATGAAGATTTTCTTAGACTGAAGTTTACATTTCTTTTTGGTGCCTATTTTGCTATAAAGTATCAGTAGCCATGTTAGTCTGTATCCACAGAAAGAACAAGGAGTCCAGAGGCACCCTAAAGACAAACAGATTTATTTTGGCATAAGCTTTCATGGGTAAAAAGCCACTTCTTCAGATGCATGGAGTGAAAGTTACAGATGCAGGCATTATTATACTGACACATGAAGAGAAGGGAGTTACCTCACAAATGGAGAACCAGTGTTGACAAGGCCAATTTGATCAGGGTGGATGTAGCCCACTCCCAATAATTGATGAGGAGGTGTCAATTCCAGGAGAGGCAAAGCTGCTTTTGTAGTGAGCCAGCCACTCCCAGTCCCTATTCAAGCCCAAATTAATGGTATTAAATTTGCAAATGAATTTTAGTTCTGCAGTTTCTCTTTGAAGTCTGTTTCTGAAATTTTTTTTGTTCAAGTATAGCTGTTCTAGAATGTCCAGGGAGATCGAAGTGTTCTCCTACTGGATTTTGTATGTTACCATTCCTGATGTCTGATTTGTGTCCATTTATTTTTTTATGTAGAGACTGTCCGGTTTGGCCAATGTACATGGCAGAGGGGCATTGCTGGCACATGATGGCATATCTCACATTAGTAGATGTGCAGGTGAATGAGCCCCTGATGGTGTGGCTGATGTGGTTGGGTCCTTTGATGGTGTCGCTAGAGTAGATATGGGGACAGAGTAGGCAACGAGGTTTGTTACAGGGATTGGTTCCTGGGTTGGTGTTTCTGTGGTGTGGTGTGTAGTTGCTGGTGAGTATTTGCTTCAGGGTGGGGGGCTGTCTGTAAGCAAAGACTGGCCTTCCTCCCAAGGTCTGTGAGAGTGAGGGATCATTTTCCAGGATAGGTTGTAGATAATTGATGATGCGCTGGAGAGGTTTTAGCTGGGGGCTGTATATGATGGCCAGTGGTGTTCTGTTATTTTCCTTGTTGGCCTGACTTCTGGGTACCCATCTTGCTCTGTCAATTTGTTTCCTCACTTCCCCAGGTGGGTATTGTAGTTTAAATGCTTGATAAAGATCTTGTAGGTGTTTTGTCTGTCTGAGGGATTGGCGCAAATTCGGTAGACTTCAAACAGACTTCAAAGAGAACCTGCAGAACTAAAATTCTGGTATAAATATTGGGAGTGTACTACATCCACCCTGATCAAATTGGCCTTGTCAACACTGGTTCTCCACTTGTGAGGTTACTCCCTTCTCTTCATGTGTCAGTAGAATAATGCCTGCATCTGTCATATTCACTCCATGCATCTGAAGAAGTGGTTTTTTACCCACAAAAGCTTATGCCCAAATAAATCTGTTAGTCTTTAAGGTGCCACCGGACTCCTTGTTGTTATTTTACTATAGTGGAAATTCCAGTTTAAAAATTATTATTAAGTTAGAACTTACTTTGCAACTATGCAACAGAGTCTAGAAAAGATCAACACCTGCACTGCTGTCCTGTTAATAAGATTATACTAAAGTATTACTGTAACCTCTTCCTTTTAGTACCCTTCAGTATATACTTTTAGAAAACCTCCAATAATACTAATAGCATTATTTTCCCCTTTCTTTTTCTTCAAATTATTTATTTATGAATGTAAACATATTTTTCCAAATGTAACTTTTACACTGAGGCAATTAGGAGAGCATGTTAGCCAAGCATATATCAAACTCTGTACATATTGCTCCAACAAAGCAACTACAATGTGTTGCCATTTATAAGGCCTCACTTTGTCCTCTGCTATTGATAGAGGAACAGTATATAGGTAATATTTCACTGTCAATTATTTTCCTTAGGGAGCATTGCCTAAGAGTTAAAACAGCATACCTGAGAGTCAGGAGAATCTGTTTCTATTCTTGACTGTGCTACTGACTTGCTCAGTGTCCTTGGGCAAATTATATAGCCTATTTGTATCTGTTCCCTCATTTGTAAAAGGATGATAAATAATGCCTACCTCATTGTGAGACTTAATGCAATTTATGTACACATTACCAGTCCTTTGGGACAATAGCACCTCAGTTGGGGGGAAGGGATAGCTCAGTGGTTTGAGCATTGGCCTGCTAAACCCAAGGTTGTGAGTTCAATCCTTGAGGGGGCCACTTAAGGATCTGGGGCAAAAAATCAGTACTTGGTCCTGTTAGTGAAGGCAGGGGGCTGGACTCAATGACCTTTCAAGGTCCCTTCCAGTTCTAAGACATTGGTATATCTCCTATTATTATTATTAAATAGCATAAGAGTATTGGATTGATGTACTAGATTGAAAAATGTTCAATCCTGTCTGGTAATCTGTTTCAGATTCTTCAGAGTGCCATCTCCCCCACAGGGCCAATTGATCATAATCCAAAAGTCTGTCCATGGAGCAAATTTCTTTCTAAACCCAGGTAGTTAGTGTTTGGTTTATATGCTGAAGCATCAGGGTTTATGGCTTATTTTGTTACTATTGATGATCTTACTATTCATGTAAATATCTAATCTAGTTTTATAACAGTGATTTGCTAGTAGACTATTTTGTAGTGAAACTTATTACATTTATGTCAGTCATTCTGAATATTTCAAAACTACCTTCCTAAAACAATTTACAATTGAACTGATACAAAACTGCAATTCCGTTTTTAAGTTCAGACTAACTGCAGCATGGCTGCCTAAAATAATCAGGAAAAACTTTTCAAAGAGTAGAGCGCTAGGTTCATGCTCAAAAAATGTGTGCATATGTATACACCCATCTTTTGCATACAAAGAACTATTTCTGTGTAATTACATGTGCAAATGGGCATTTAATCATACACACATTGGTGGTAATATGTAAATGACAAAGCATTTTTATATCCACAAATGTGGGTGTACTGTGTAAGTGCACAGGGTGAAATTCTCTTTTGTGTAGAAGACCAGCAGAAGACCTATGAAATACTGAAATTCAGATTACCTCTCAAAATAGGATGTTTGAGGGTGCATAGACCTTCTGCTGTCCCTTTGCCTGGGTGAGGTGGGGTTAAATTTCATTCCCTGTTTGTCCCTATACAGATTAGTTTCAGCTCTTTGAAAATGTGACCATCAGTTTTGTCACTTTGCTCCAAACCGGTTTTAGAATCCCATTCCGGTTGTCACTCTGGTAGCCCTTGCAGAGGTCTTGGCCTCTGCAGTATCATTCCTCCATTTCATCCCAGCAAAAAAATAGAGCTGGATTCTGTACTGCAGTACACTTTGTATAACCATTTACATCTGTGCAAAGTGCTACTATTCTGATTTGGGAACAATTTACACTAATTTTTACAGCTGTAAATGACAACACAAGGAATAAGGCAATGGAGAATTAGGCCAATATTGTTTAATCTTTACTAATACTTGTTTTATGATAGTGCCTAGGAGCCCTCATCGTGGATAGCACCACATTATAATAGGTGCTATCCGAACACAGCACTAAAAGATGGTCCATGCTCTAAAGATCATACACTCTAAATGTAAGACGAGAGGTGGAGATAGGCAGACCAACAGGAAATTACAAGGAAACAATGAGATAATATTTGTCAGGATGATGAGCATCTTTGTTGGTTCAGAATAAAGTAGAGGTTCCTTTGTGTTCCCCAGAAGGAGTACTTTCTTAATGGCAACCTGGATCATCTTCAAACCTGTGTTGGAGTTGAACATCTGTGATTCTTAGCATTTCATACAGAATTTCTTTCCTTACATTGCACTATGATGTTCTGTCTTCATCATGGGGGCAGGAGATATTGTTTTGTCAGCCAGTGAGGGTGTTATCATTAAGCTTTCAGAAGGTCCTTCTATGTGTGTAGTTCATTAATCTTTATACCCCCTGGGATTTAATTCTGTAGTGGTTTAATTCTATCCACTATAATTTTCATCTCCTCTGTTGCTTTGCCTGTGATTGCTGCTTGAGTTCTTTTATAGGCTCTTTGCAGGTTGTCTCATCTTGACCATGTGGGTTTCCATCTCATTGATCCTACGTAATAGCTGTTCATATTTGTCATCCAGTCCGGGAAACACCTGATGTTTCCTTTACTTCTTTCAGCAGTTCAGTATCCAATGACTTTGTGATCTCCTGGAAGACTCTCACTCTGCTACAGGCCACATCTCAGTGGGCCTTGCTGTGCGGGTGCACAACTCACCACATGGATGACATCTTCTGGTGCCAGTTTGTCTTTACTTTTCCCTATTTCCTGGTGTACTTGTTACTTGCCATTCAGAACAATTTATGTTGTCTTTGTGCTATTAATACAGCAGTGATAGCCAACTGGAGCTCAGATGAAGTACAACTGCTTCTTCTGACAATCCTCTACCTTTCCTTTTTAATTACAGTCCTCCTGCTGTGATTGACTTGCAGGCATCAAAGTTCTGTACAGAGGCTGGTCTCTGAATGTGGCCAAGTGGAATTACACTATTATAAAATCAAACTATATGAGGCCTGGTCTACACTAGGACTTTAATTCGAATTTAGCAGCGTTAATTCGAATTAACCGCGCACCCGTCCACACCAGGAAGCCATTTAATTCAACCTAGAGGGCTCTTTAGTTCGAATTCGGTACTCCACCCCGACGAGGGGAGTAGCGCTAAATTCGACATGGCTATGTCGAATTAGGCTAGGTGTGGATGCAAATCGAACTTACTAGCTCCGGGAGCTATCCCACACTGCACCACTCTGTTGACGCTCTGGACAGCAGTCCGAGCTCGGATGCTCTGACCAGCCACACAGGAAAAGTCCCGGGAAAATTTGAATTCCTTTTCCTGTCTGGACAGTTAGAATCTCATTTCGTGGTTGGACATCGGGGCAAGCTTAGCAGCACCGGCAGCGATGCAGAGCTCTCCAGCAGAGGAGTTCATGTAATCTCTGAATAGAAAGAGGGACCCAGCATAGACTGACCGGGAACTCTTGGATCTGATCGGTGTGTGGGGCGAGGAGTCTGTGCTTTCGGAGCTGCGCTCCAAAAAACGGAATGCAAAGACCTACGAGAAGGTCTCCAAAGCCATGAGAGACAGAGGATACAGCCGGGATGCAACGCAGCGCCGCGTGAAAATCAAGGACCCCAGACAAGGCTACCAAAAAATCAAAGCGGCAAACGGACGCTACGGAGCCTGCCACCACTGCCCCACCAGTGACCATGGACTCTGACGATGGGACAGTGTCGACGGCCAGTTCCTCGGCGATGTTCGCGGATGGGGAAGATGAGGAAGGGTTTGTGGAGGATGAGGCAGGCGACAGCGCTTACAACGCTGGTTTCCCCGACAGCCAGGATCTCTTCATCACCGTCACGGAGATCCCCTACCAACCGTCCCCGGCCATTAACCCAGATCCTGAATCAGGGGAAGGAGCAGTCGGTAAGTGCTTTAACCATGTAAACTTTTATTCTTAATATAACAGGAATCTGAAGTATGTGAAAAGGAGGTCTCTCTATATATGGGGATAGAACAGAAATCCTCCTGGGAGATCTCCACAAAGCTCTCCTGGAGGTAATCGAAAAGTCTCCGCAGGAGGTTCCTGGGGAGAGCTGCCTTATTGTGTGCTCCGTGGTAGCACACTTTTCCGCGCGAGGCTTTCATGAGGTACTCAGGGAGCATTGCCTCCCCGAGCACGGCTGCATAGGGCCCTGGTTTGTGCTGGCTTTCACGCAGCATGCGCTCTCTATCTCCATCAGAGACCGTCCTCAGGGTGATCTCGCTCGGAGACTCCTGCATCTAATTAGGGGAATTACTGTAATGTTACGCCTGGTCCAAAGTATTTTTAAAAAATCTCCGGACAGACGGCATAGCAGAGACTCAGCACGCTGCTGCGTGACGAGCGTAACGGAAAGCCAAAGAATCAAATGGACGCTCATGGAGGGAGGGGGGACTGAGGACGCAAGGTATCCCACAGTTCCTGCTGTCTCCGAAAATGATTTGCATTCTTGGCTGAGCTCCAAATGCTTCTAGGGTCAAAAACAGTGTCCGCGGTGGGTCAGGGCATAGCTCGGCAATTTACGCAGCCCCCCACCCACCCCCAGAAGTGAAAGGGAAAACAATCCTCTCTTGACTCTTTTACATGTCACCGTATCTTTACTGAATGCTGCAGATAGACGCAATGGTGCAGCACTCAACACCAACATCCTTGCTCCCCCCACGCTATGGATGGCTGATGGTACAATAAGATTGATATCCATCGTCATCATCAGCGTATTGGCACATGGGGCAGTGCAAAAGGACTGGTAACCATGCAGACTACCATCCGTTAGGTTGATCAAGGGCGCCTGGCCCTAATTTTTCCTGGTAGATGGTACAGTATGGCTGATAACCATCGTCATCATAGCAACAGGGGGCTGAGCTTCATCAGCCCCCACCCTTCATGTGTCAAGAAAAGATTCAATTGCCCCTGGACTAGCAGCAGGATGCTGGGCTCCTCTCCTCCACACTCCTTAGTGTCCTATCTGGACTATCATAGCAACTGGAGGCTGCCTTCCACTCATTTCTCACTAACAAGTCACTGTGTCTTATTCCTGCGTTCTTTATTACTTCATCACACAAGTAGGGGGACAATAATATGGTAGCCCTGGAAGGCTGGGGAAGAATGGAATGAACAGGTGGGGTTGTTGCAGGAGCACCCCCTGTGAATAGCATACAGCTCATAATCTATGCAGGATCTGACACAGAGCAGCTGTGCTCTCTGGTTCTCTGATACAGTGGTTCTCTAGTACACTTGCCCGTATTCTAGGCAGGACTGATTCTATTTTTAGATACCAAAAAGGAGGGATTGACTCAGGGAGTCATTCCCAATTTTGGCTTTTGCGCCCCTGGCTAAGAGCAGCCAGGGGCACTTATGACAGCAGCAAATGGTGCAGTGCAAAAGGACTGGTAACCATGCCCATCTTATTACCAATTTATGGTATGGTAGATGGTACAGTATGGCTGGTAACCATCTCTGCTGTCATGCAAAAGCAAAAGCATGCTGCTGTGTAGCGCTGCTGGACCGCCTCTGTCAGCGGCATCTAGTACACATACGGTGACAGGCACAAAAGGCAAAACAGGCTCCATGGTTTCCACGCTGTGGCGTCTGCCAGGGCAATCCAGGGAAAACGGGCTTGAAATGATTGTCTGCTGTAGCTTTGCCGCAGGAAGGGATGACTGACGACATTTACCCAGAACCACCCGCAAAAATGGTTTTTGCCCCATCAGGCACTGGGATCTCAACCCAGAATTCACAGAGACAGACTAGACTGTGTTCATTGTTCGCAAAAATGTATCTTTGCAAGGAATTCACTCCCTTTTTCCCATCACACAGCTTCGACTGTCTCCAGACCTGCCACAGCATCCCCCTCACAGAGGCTGGCAAAGATTAGGCGGCGAAAGAAAAGGACAGGGGACGAGATGTTCGCTGAACTTATGGGGTGCTCCCGAGACGAGGCGGACCAGCAGAGCCAGTGGAGGGAGACCCTCTCTCTGTACCAGCGCTCACACAGCGAACGGGAGGAGAGGTGGCGTGAGGAAGACAAGCAGGCGACTCAAACGCTGCTTGGACTAATGAAGGAGCAAACGGACATACTCCTGCGCCTTGTGCATGTTCTGCAGGACCTCAGGCAGGAGGACAGAGCCCCCCTGCAGTGTATCTGCAACCGCCCTCCCCCGCCACAAAGTCCCATACCCCCCTCACCCAAAATAACCAGAAGGAGGGGCGCCAGAGGCCGTGTAAACTGTCACAGCACCCCAGCAGAGTGCTCAAGTACCCAAAAGCTCTCATACCCTAAATTTTGAGAAGTCCTTTCCTTCCCGCCTCACCCAAGCCCCCATCCCAGTTTCATCCCCTAACTGTCTAGTTGATAATAAAAAATACTTTTCTGTTAATTACTGTTTCCGTCATGTTCTTTTAGAGGAGACTGTGTTTGAAGGGGGGGAAGGGAGTTGGTAATTTGACAGGACAATCACCTTTACCAGGGTACAGACATGGGGGGCAGGATCAGCAGCAGGTCACACACACACTGCTGTCAGGACGCACCCTGGTCAGTATGGGAGGTGGTTTGCAGGTTCTGTGTGGGTGGGGGGGTACGTGACTTTGTAGCGGGGGAGGAGGGTTACAGATCTCATGCAACGGTCCCCGTCCTGGACCACAGAGCCACGCAGCAGAGGAATCTGTATCCGTCCTCCCCCGCCAAAAGGCCACATAGCCCCCGCACACAGAGTCCCAAAAAGGAGGGATGGCAGGCTCCGTTGAAACATCCAGTCCAGCACTGCAGACGGCTCTGGGAGCAGGAGCCTGTCATTCCTCGACTTTACAGGCGGTCTTTACATCACTGCACACCCTACCCAGCACAGTCCGTGTCCCTGTTTCAACCCTGTAACGCAAAGTCATCAATAAAGAAACCTTTATAAAGTTACAGTGGAACATGTATTTTATTTTTAAACGTGTGTTGGAAGTTGGGGAAGCGGGGTGGGCGGGGTATGTAACTGCAGATGCTAGTCAACAGTCACTTGGTAAAGAAACAGGGGCAGGTTCAGCTTCTCTGTAAAGAAACTGAACAGTCACAGGTCACGCTGCTCACAGCTCGCTGGTACTTGAAGAGTTCCTTGTTGCTGTGCAAGGCGCCTGCACAGAGCTTCACGAGCCAGGGCATTAGCGGGTAGGCTGGGTCCCCGACGATCACTATAGGCATCTGCACATCCCCAAGACTTATTTTGTAGTCCGGGAAGAAACTACCTTCCTGCAGGCGTCTAAACAGACCAGAGTTCCTGAAAACACGCACGTCATGAACTTTGCCTGGCCACCCGACGTTGATGTTGGTAAAACGTCCCCCATGGTCCACCAGTGCTCGCAGCACCATTGAAAAGTAGCCCGATTTCTCAGCAGCTGACTGTGGAAGAGGTGGACGATAAGGTGCGAGGAGTTGACAACGGCCATAACTGCAGCGGGATCCGTGCTCAAAGTGCTGTGGCGCCCGCGCTGTCACTGAGCAGAAAAGTGCACGAACAGATTGCCCGCAGGCGCTTTCAGGGAGGGAGGGAGGGAGGGAGGGCGTGATTGACGGTTCAATGATGACAGTTACCCAAAACCACCCTCGACACATTTTTCCCCCCAGCATGCATTGGGGGGAAATCCCAGAATTCCAATGGGCAGCGGGGAGTGCGGGAACTGTGGGATAGCTTCCCACAGTGCACCGCTTCCAAAGTCGACACTGGCCCCATTACTGTGGACTCACACAGTCGAACTAGTGTATTTAGTGTGGATACACAACTTCGACTTCATAAGGTCGATTCCACAAATTCGAATTAAGTTGATTCGAAATAGTCTTGTAGTGTAGACATACCCTGAGATGCTGATGTCACATTCATTCTTTTGATACCACTATGGCCTGGTCCACACTAGGACTTTAATTCGAAATTAGCAGCATTAATTCAATTAACCGTGCACCCGTCCACACCAGGAAGACATTTAATTCGACCTAGAGGGCTCTTTAGTTCGAATTCGACGAGGGGAGTAGCGCTAAATTCGACATGGCTATGTCGAATTAGGCTAGGTGTGGATGCAAATCGAACTTACTAGCTCCGGGAGCTATCCCACACTGCACCCCTCTGTTGACGCTCTGGACAGCAGTCCGAGCTCAGATGTTCTGATCAGCCATACAGGAAAAGCACCGGGAAAATTTGAATTCCTTTTCCTGTCTGGCCAGTTTGAATCTCATTTCCTGTGTGGACGTCATGGCGAGCTCAGCAGCACTGGCAGCGATGCAGAGCTCTCCAGCAGAGGAGTCCATGCAATCTCAGAGTAGAAAGAGGGCCCCAGCATGGACTGACCGGGAAGTCTTGGATCTCATTGCTGTGTGGGGCCATGAGTCTGTGCTTTCGGAGCTGCGCTCCAAAAAATGGAATGCAAAGACCTACGAGAAGGTCTCCAAAGCCATGGCACTCAGAGGATACAGCCGGGATGCAATGCAGTGCCGCGTGAAAATCAAGGACCTGAGACAAGGCTACCAAAAAATCAAAGCGGCAAACGGACGCTCCGGAGCCCAGCCCCAGACATGCCGCTTCTACGAGGCACTGCATGCCATTCTCGGTGGGTCTGCCACCACTGCCCCACCAGTGACCGTGGACTCTGAGGATGGGATAGTGTCGAGGGGCAGTTTCTCGGCGATGTTCGCCGATGGGGAAGATGAGGAAGGGTTTGTGGAGGACGAGGCAGGCGACAGCGGTTACAATACTGCTTTCCCCGACAGCCAGGATCTCTTCATCACCCTCACAGAGATCCCCTACCAACCCTCCCCGGCCGTTAACCCGGACTCCGAATCAGGGGAAGGATCAGTCGGTAAGTGCTATAAACATGTAAACATTTATTTCTTAACAAAACAGGAATAAAAACTATATAAAAAGAAGGTCAATGCATATAGGTATGGAACAAAAATCCTCTTGGGACAGTTCAACGAAGCTCTCTGAGAGGTACTCGAAAAGCCTCCGCAGGAGGTTCCTGGGGAGAGGTGCCTTGTTGGGTGCTCCGTGGAAGCACACTCTTCTGTGCCAGGCCATCAGGAGGTATAATGGGAGCATCGCCTCGACCAGCATGGCAGCATAGGGCCCTGGTCTGTGCAGGGATTCACGCAGCATTCGCTCTCTGTTTGTCCTGGAGACCCGCCTCAGCGTGATCTTGCTCGGCGACTGCTGCATCTAATTAGGGGAATTACTTTAATGTTACTATTGTGAATGCTTGACTTTTCCTTTGCATAACAATGACCGTCATTTAACAGCCACGTGTTGTAGGCTGCAGAGGAAAAGCATACAGGGATCTTTCCCGGGGACAGCCGCGAGGGGCTGGAACAGGGTCAGACTTTATGCTTTCCAGATTGCCTGCAGCAGGAGGGCCCTGCTATCCATTAACTGTTAAGCAGCCTAAAGTTTCCGGCTTACCAGGCCTGGCTGCTACACGGATTCTGTTGTCCTGCCCCACTTGTCCGATCTCCAGTGCAAGACCCCAGGCAATGAAAGCGAATGCTGAAAATTCGAACTTGTCCTGAGAGCACATGAGATTAGGTGCCCTGTATGGTCTTGTTCACAGAAACTGAGTAGACTGTGTTCAGTGTTCGCAAACATGTATCTTTGGAAGGAAATCACTTCCTTTTTCCCATCACACAGCTGCGGCTCTTTCCCAAACTGCCCCGGCATCCCCCTCACAGAGGCTGGCGCAGATTAGGCGGCGAAAGAAAAAGACTCGGGACGAGATGTTCTCTGAACTGATGTCGAGCTCCAGAGCCGAGGCAGCCCAGCAGAGCCAGTGGAGGGAGACCCTTTCTCAGCAGCAGCGCTCACACAGCGAACGGGAGGACAGGTGGCGGCAGGAAGACCAGCAGGCGACTCAAACGCTGCTTGGGCTAATGAGGGAGCAAACGGACACGCTCCGGCGCCTTGTGGATGTTCTGCAGGACCGCAGGCAGGAGCAGAGAGCCCCCCTGAACTGTATCTGCAACCGCCCTCCCCCGCCACAAAGTCCTGTCCCCCCTCACCCAAAATCACAAGAAGGAGGGGCGCTAGGGGCCGTGAAAACTGTCACTCCACCCCAGCAGAGCGCTCATGTACCAAACAGCTCTCATTCCCTAAAGTATGAGAATTGCTTGCCTTCTTGGCTCACCCGATCCCAAATCCCAGTTTCATCCCCCAACTGCGTAGTTGAGTATTAAAAATAGTTTGCTGTTCATTACTGTTTCCGTCATGTTTCTTTGCAGAAGACTTTGTGTGAAGGGTGGGGGAGGGGTTTGTTAATTGCATAGGACAGCCACCATTAACAGGGTACAGACATGGGGGCAGGATCAACAGCAGGTCACACACAGAGTGCAGTCACTAGGCACCCGGGTCACTGTGCGAGGTGTCTGCTGCCCCAGGTCAGTCTGGGAGGTGTATGTTGCCCCAGGGTCCGAGCGCCTGGCATCCACAAATGGCAAGGCAGGCTGCCCTTACCATGCCCTTCCACCCTAGCCATGAACCTCTCCGATGCCCTGAGCCCCAGCCAGAGCCATCATCCCCCCACACCTACTCACCCTTCCCACACACCCCTCACCCCTTCCTGCAAACCCACCCCTTCCTGCACACCCTCCGGTAACCGTCCTCCCCCCAGAGACCGCTGTAGGAGCAGGAGCCTGTCAGTCCTCGAGTGTAGAAGCGGTATACCGTACCCACCACAGTCTGCACACCATACCCACCACAGTCTGCGTCCCTGTTGTAACCCTTGAACGAGAATTCGTTAGTAAAGAAAACTTTGTTAATTAAAAATGTTCCAATAACTTTATTTTTAAACGTCTGTTGGAAGGGGGGAAACCTGGTGAACGGGGTATGTAAACGCTGAAAAAAGACAATAGTAACTGAAACAGGGGCAGGTTCAGCTTCTCTGTAAAGAGACTGGACAGTCATAGGTTACCCTGCTCTCTGAGGAACCTAGCTTTCAAAGCCTCCCGGATGCACAGCGCTTCCCGCTGGGCTCTTCTAATCGCACGGGTGTCTGGCTGAGCGTAATCAGCATCCAGGCGATTTGCCTCAACCTCCCATCCCGCCATAAAGGTCTCCCCCTTGCTCTCACAGAGATTGTGGAGCACACAGCAAGCTGCAATAACAATGGGGATTTAGTTTCGCTGAGATCCGAGCGAGTCAGTAAGCTCCTCCATCTCCCCTTGAGACCTCCGAAAGCACACTCCACCACCATTCTGCACTTGCTCAGCCGGTAGTTGAAGAGCTCCTTGTCACTGTCCAGAGCGCCTGTATAGGGCTTCATGAGCCAGGGCATTAGCGGGTAGGCTGTGTCCCCGAGGATCACTGTAGGCATCTCCACATCCCCAACACTTACTTTTGTTCCGGGAAGAAACTACCTTCCTGCAGGCATCTAAACAGACCAGAGTTCCTGAACACACATGCGTCATGAACCTTGCCCGGCCACCCGACGTAGACGTTGGTAAAACGTCCCCTATGGTCCACCAATGCTTGCAGCACCATTGAAAAGTAGCCCTTTCGGTTAATATACTGGCTGGCCTGGTGGGCCGGTCCCAGGATAGGGATGTGAGTGCCATCTATAGCCCCACCGCAGTTTGGGAATCCCATCGCGGCGAAGCCATCTATGACGACCTGGACGTTTCCCAGGGTCACCACCTTTGAGAGCAGTAGGTCAACGATTGCGTGGGCTACTTGCATCACAGCAACCCCCACGGTAGATTTGCCCACGCCAAAGTGGTTCGCTACTGACCGGTAGCTGTCTGGTGTTGCAAGTTTCCAGAGGGCTATGGCCACTCATTTCTGCACACTCAGGGCTGCTCACATCCGGGTGTCCTGGCGCTTCAGGGCAGGGGGCCAGCAAGTCACACAGTTCAAGGAAAGTGCCCTTACGCATCCTGAAGTTTCGCAGCCACTGTGATTCATCCCAGACCTGCAGCACTATGCGGTCCCACCAGTCCGTGCTTGTTTCCCGGGCCCAGAATCGCCGTCCCATAGCATGAACGTGACCCATTGCCACCATGATCTCCATGGCGCGGCGTACCGTCCTTTGTGAGAGGTCTGTGCCACTCTCACACTTCACGTCCTCACCGCGCTGCTGGAGCCTCCTCGCCCGATTTCTCAGCAGCTGACTGTGGAAGAGGTGTTCGATAAGGTGCGAGGAGTTGACAACGGCCATAAGTGCAGCGATGATCGCAGCGGGCTCCATGCTTGCAGTGCTGTGGCGTCCGCGCTGTCACTGACCAGAAAAGTGCGCGAACAGAATTCCCACCGGCGCTTTCAAGGAGAGAGGGCGGGAGTGACGGTTGAATGATGACAGTTACCCAAAACCACCCTCGACACATTTTTCCCCCAGAAGGCATTGGGGGCTCTACCCAGCATTCCAATGGGAAGCGGGGACTGCGGGAACTGTGGGATAGCTGCCCAGAATGCACCGCTTCCAATGTCGACGCTTGCCCCATTAGTGTGGACTCACAAAGTCGAATTAGTGTCCTTAGTGTGGATACACAAATTCGAATTCATCAGGTCGAATCCACAAATTCGACCTAAATTAAATCGAACTACTCCTGTAGTGTAGACATACCCTATGTCTCCCCTAGGCCAGATTCTGATCTCAGTTTCCTGACATTGGTGTTAATCTGTAATACCTTTATTGACACTAATGGAATTATTCTGGATTTACACTGACAAAAACTGGTATCAGTCTCTCATCCATTGACTTCAGTGGTGTAACTCCTGATCTGTTCCTGTGCCCCATCTAAGTCAGGTCTTAATATCAGTGTGAAAGGTTTGAGAAATGTGTTGCTGGGTTTAATGTGTGTATTTCAGGTGGGCTATGGTTAATGATAAAGGAATTCACCTAGCTCTGCTCTAACAAGAAAGAAGAACATTAAAATGTTTTCCTTTTAGGGTTGGAAAGTATTGACAGAAATATTCACTGGAGTGAAATTCCCTGCCTGTACAGCACAAGGTGTATATGCCATTCAAGTCCTACTTAGGCCATGTTTTGAGTGCTTAAACGCTTCATGCTGGCCCTTTTCACAGGCATTAATTTGACCCTTGATGAAATATAAAACCTGGACTCTATTCAAAAATAGGTTAATGTTTTGGAAAATTAAGTTAGAGAACTCACTTGTTCACGGGCATTGGTAAGTCAGTATTTGAACTAAACGGAAAGTAGACTCTTAAAGAGACGTGGTTATTTTTACCTCCAAAGAAAGTGCTGAGAAAGAAATTAGCTGAGCTTGATCATAAAATGTGCAGGAGGTTGATGTGCCTAAAAATTTGGAACAGGGAAATCAAGTCCTTTTTTTTTTTTTTTTTCTGACTGGATCCCAAATACTTTTGAGTGGGATAATTTCTGTGTGCCAGATATAGACATTCTAAAACAAAATACCATTTCAGCAGTATCTGTGCTTCTAACACATGTATCTTACTCTTTAAGGAATGAAATTTTAAAGGAATCAAGTACAGTAACTCCTCACTTAACATTGTAGTTATGTTCCTGAAAAATGCGACTTGATGTTAAGCGAATCCAATTTCCCCATAAGAATTAATGTAAATGAGGGGGTTAGGTTCCAGGGATTTTTTTTTCACCAGACAAAAGACACACACACACACACACACACACACACACACACACACAGACACAATACGTTTTAAACAAACAATTTAATACTGGCACACAGTGACGATGATTGTGAAGCTTGGTTGAGGTGAAGGAGTCAGAAAGTGGGATATTTCCCAGGGAATGCCTTATTGCTAAATGATGAACTAGCAATTGGCTGAGCCCTCAAGGGTTAACTCTCACACTCTACAAGGCAGCAGGAATGGAAGGAGACAGCATCGCAGACAGACATACACACCGTGTGTGTGTGTGTGTGAGAGAGAGAGAGGTGTATTTCACCTTTTAAGTACACTGCTTTGTTAATTAGGTCAGCTTGCTGAGACCACAGCTGCTGCCAGCAAGCTCCCGCCATCCTGAGCCCTGCCGTGTCTCTCCCCTGCTCTATGGAAGAGGGGGTAAGCGGGGTGCAGGAGCAGGGGGGAGGGGGTACCCTGACATTAGCTCCCTTCTTCCTCCCCTCCACCCCGCACAGCAAGCAGGAGTCTCAGGGAACAGCTCCAAGGCAGAGGGCAGGAGCAGCACATGGCAGTGGGGGGAGGGACAACTGCAATTGCTAGCCTGCTGGGCAGCTGCTGCACAGGGAATATAGGGGAACAGGGAGTTGATAGGGGGGCTGCCGGTCCACCCTGGTTCCAAGCCCCCACCAGCTAGCTGCAATGGGCTGCTCTTCCTGCAAGCAGAGGATAAAGCAGGCGGCTGCCAAACGATGTTAGAAGGGAGCATTGCACAACTTTAAACGAGCATGTTCCCTAATTGATCAGCAACGTAGCAACGAAACATTAACTGGAACAACTTTAAGTGAGGAGTTACTGTATGTTGCATGAAGTTTATTACACAACACTATTATTCTTCTGTTGATTAAAGCCTATTGCTTTTACAGCAATGTAGTGTTAATTCCAATCCAAAAGCTTCTGAAGGCATTTAAGATTGAATCTATACCATTATATCCTGCAAGGTTAAGGTGGTATTTTTTAAATAATGGTCATATTTTCAATGAACTGCAAGATGCACTGCTGTTAGTTAATTCCAAAGTATCTGGGGAAGGCTAGGGAAGATTATTCATGAAAAGGAAATTTTATTTCCTCTTTTTGTATCAGCATTTTACAGTGAAGACTCAATAGCTTACTCAGACAAGCCTCTATTGAAGTCAATGGGAGTTTTGCCCAAGTAAGGACTAAATTAAAAATTTGAGTAAGGACCTCAGGGCTTGGCCCAATAGCAAAACTATATTTTTGTCACAGCAGGGAGATTCGCGGATCAGGATGAGCTTCAACATATTTATGGTTCTCCTCCAACTTTCTAATTAGCATTTGAACTAACCCATACAATTGGAATTGAGGACATACTGGAAAAAAGAATTCACACAGACAGGCAAATAAGAACTGCAAGCTCACTTTTACAGTAATTTCAACCCCCTTGTTTTTCTCTTCCACAAACATTCATATGGATGTCTTTCTGTTCAAAGAACATTCCCAGGCTGTGAAATTCACTTCAGCGCACAGAGCCAACACTAAGCCTAGGAATGATCTAGCTCCCACTTAATCTATATTTTAAAGGCTGGAAAGCATGTTAAAACTTCTAAAATATAGTCTTTACAATAAGAAAAGTAAAATTTTTGGCTAAAATTAACTTATTCTGTTTATATTCTACTTATCAATATATATATGATTATCATCAATCTTGTTTGTACCAGTAGTGCCTAGAGGCTGATTGCCAATGGGGTTCTGTAGTGCTACGCACTGTACAAACAAATGAGAGCTTACAATCTAAATAGACAAAACAGACAGACAAATGATAGGGGGAAAGGGAACATACCCTACAGGCAGCATGAACAGTGAAAAGGCTGCCATCATCATGTTAACATATCAAGCATTTCCAATACGTGTATCCCAATAGCACTAGGGATTGTAACAGCTTCCAATGTTGTGTATTACACACGAGTAATTCATGGTCATTTTAGGGTTTTTGGTTTTTTTTTTTAAATTTCATTTATGAGCCTCTCAAACGCTAATGTAGGAAAGGCTGGTGAGTCTAACCCTTTAGGGAATTTCTGGCAAGTAAAGAGTTTGAGCGTGTGAACTGTTGCACAACAAGAGGACCTGTCAAACTGAAAGGCAGCAGCTTTTAATTTATACTGCTGAGTTGCTACTAGTGATGAGAATCGGGTGTGTGTTTTCGAATTTATGTAACATGCACATCTGCCTACATACCTACATTTTAAAACAGCTTACCTCGCAGCACAAATGTGTTTAACATTGATAACCTCCCAAAATGAAGGCAGCATATCCATCTTTCTCAGCCAGTCACTATTTCACTAATAATATAAATTACTGACATACTGAAACGTAGAGTAGGCAGGCCTGGCTGTATTATTATATCTCTTTTGGAGGGGATTGATCATGTTTTTATTGTTAATGGCAGAACTCCCATTGACATCACAGGGCTGGCTTCAGGCACCAGCTTATCAAGCAGCTGCTTGGGGTGGCCACTCCTGAGCGGGGCGGCACTTTCAGGTATTCAGCGGCAATTCGGCGGAGGGTCCCTCACTCCCGCTCAGAGCGATGGACCTCCTGCTGAATTGCCGCAGATCGCGATCGCGGCTTTTTTTTTTTTTTTGGCTGCTTGGGGCAGCAAAACCCCTGGAGCCGGCCCTGGACATCAACAGGATCAGTCCATAAAAGGAGCTGTTGGAATATACTCTACTGGAATACATAAAAAAAAAGTATCTGATGCCAGTTGTATATAGAAATATAATCTACTATTGACAAATAAAATATTCCTTCTTTACTGTAATCTGAATAATCTCTGTTTTACCCATGCAGACATAACAGTCCCTCTTGTAAATTTTTGCACTGGGCATTAAATTAATATATCTCATTAATTAACCTCCTCCCCAACTCTATACACTTCAGTTAACAACTGGGTCACTTGTTTTTCTACTATTTTGCTATTCTACAATTCTAATCTTCTAGTGCAAACCAAATGGTGCGCCATAATTCAAAGTGTTTGCTTTGTCTTGTGTTTTCAAGGAATTCACATTCAGTACAGGGTGACATGGAAAAAAAATCTAGTTGGAATATATATGAAAGCTTGCTGATATGAGATCCTACCATACATTAGGCTTTCTGAAATCCCCACACAATATTATGTATTGCAATCTGGCCATTAACATCTGCAACAATGTTGCAAAAGTAGACTGCACAGTTATTTGCTTTATTGCCCAGAGAGGAAATGGTGAATCTTTTATGAACAGCTATGTGAAAGCTTTCATCTTATAAGATTTCATCTCCTCCCTAAATTGTTTTTTTATGAAATATTGGGGAAGGAGGAGGGTGCATGGGGTGGGGAGAGGTGGCTGGACTTTCTTTGTATTAAGAGGTGTGAAAACTGAGACTTGCTGGGCCAGATTTTGGTTTTGGTCAGGCTGATGTAAAGACAGAGAGTAACTACTGACTTCAGTGGAGTTGCTCTGGATTTATACTGGTGAAAAGGGAGAGCAGAATCTGGCCCAGTCACATACCTAAGATCACACAGGAAGTCAGTGCCAAAAGAAAGTTTAAAACTGAGATCTCTTGAGTGCTAGTTCAATATCTAATCAGTCTCCGGGGAAGCCACCCAACAGCACTGAGCCTCAGTTCTCCTTTATGCCAAACAGGACTGCTAACAGTTTACAGCATACCGACATCTGGCTGTGGACGTCTTAAAGCTTGTATATTTCCAGATTCTGCTTGGTTGAAATATCATTACCCACATTTCAAAGATGAGTGAATTAAGCTTCTGAAATGTTTTGTCTCTTCCTTGGGAGGAAGTGTGATCGAGGATAGTCCTGCTCAAATAAAAGGGCATCATGGGTTTTAAGCATCACACTGAGGAAAGGTGAATGAAAACTGGCAAAATACAAGGGCAGCATGAGCCTGTAGGAACCTGGGCAGGGGAGGGAAGGAGTAACTCCCTCTCCTCCTCATTCTGTTGCTTCCTCCTCACTCTTAAGCTGATCACATCAGTGGTCTCCCCCTTCTGCCTTCGCCACACCATGCGCATCTCTGTGGCAGGAGAAGCCTTGCTACAAGAGGCCGAGAAGGCAGTTTTACAGCCTCTTGCAGCAGTGCTGGCCTGATGCTGGGGAGGAAGAGAACCTTCAGATGTAGGTGCAAATGCACAAGCACACACACACACAGCCCCACGCAGCAAACACACACCATTCAGGCACCCCCATAAGCTCTTAAGTCAGGAGCCCCCCCCCACACACACAAAGAAGTCAGACCCCAAATTCAGACTCCTATACACACACTGTGGATTATACAATATTTTGGCTGATCGTGGACCTAAAAAAAGTTAAGAACCATCGCACTAGGGGTTTGGTACAGGCTTGGGCAAACACACATGTCCTGGAACCTAATCTTGCTGCTGACACTGACCTTGGGCAGGTCACTGACACTCTCAGCTGCAGTTTCCCCATCTATCAAATGTCATAAATGTAAGCACTCCTTGGCGAGTAGTTGTGAGATGTAACTAGCATTTCTTGACTGCAGTGGGAGTTGCAGTTGATCGATGCCTCTCTTAGGATCAGGCCCCAGGGTTGCTTCCAGGTCTGCCGTTTCTTCTTTACTCTGCGAGTACTTTTGTTTAAAAAAAGAAAGTGAATTTTCAAACAGCCAGCTAGTGGAAAATATTTTATTTCAAAATTGTGTCAGGGAAAAGCAAAGCTGCACAAGTCTAGAATCAGCTGTAGGAGAAAAAGCTTTTGTAATGAATATTTCACCCAACTGTAACTATCTATTACTAAAAGCAGCGTGTATGCACCCAACAAACACTCATTCCTCCCCCCCCCGGGGCAAAAATCTTTGCTTTAATAGATTTTGTCATCAGTGTCACTTCGTAATTTATTTAAATTCCCCCTGTGTATTTCCAATGAACGGCACATGACGAGTTGAGAAACGTTACATTATGATTGAAAAGCTGGGGTACTTGTCATAACTCCCAAGCTCCTTTGGAAGCTAGCATTCTTTTGCCATGAGAATGGTAGGTCATACTTTAGGAAAAAGGAAAAACCAGGATCCAGGAAAACTGGACCACTTAGAATTAGTCTGTTTTGGGCGGGTTGGGGAAAGACTTTCCAATGAGAGTCTGAAATGGCCTTTTTTTTTCCTCCCAGTGACAGTGCTTTCCAGATTAAAAGCTGTTTTCTTTTATTGAAATCGAAATGTGCCAAACATTGAACCTGCTTTGTAAGACATACATCAAGACAGAAAATATTTCACTGCAGTGACATGACCTGACATTTTAAAGCAGATAACAAATGACACCTTGTCAATGGCACCAATTTATTATTCCCTCTTTTCTACCTTTTTGCCACAGTGAGATACCACATTCCTTTTAATCATGGGACTGTGTTGAACAAAATTTTACTAGCAGAGAATATAAAACACCTCTATTTGTTTCCCACTCCCCTGACCTCCCAGCTGTCCCACCGAAACACGTAAAGACAAACGCTGTATTAAATTTTGCATTGTTTTATTCAATTTCTGATCCAATTATATGAGAGTCTTCCATCACTTGCATAAGTGCATGTGCTACAGTGTCAGCTGCTGCACATTAATCAGCTTTTTTTTTTTTAAAGCCGGCAGACACTGGTGCTTAATCATAGGGCTCAAAAAAAGCGGGACAAGAAATAGATGCAAATGAACAAGGAGGAAGCTCCCTTTTGTGTAATTACAGCAGGAAATGATTACAGTGGGTGGCCTTCCAATTAAATCCAAAAAGGCCTGGAAATGCATCAAGTTGCTGTTGTACATCTTTCAGTGCCACCTACAGCACTGAATCAGCACCTTTCAACATTGCCCTGGGCACTGGCCTTCTTGTTGAACTCCTGGATCTAATAGGCCACTAAGCTGAAAAATGACTAGCCTGACACCTCAGATTTGCCTTTTCTGCAATGAATACTGCCCCCTTATTTCTGTACCTTCTTAGAGAACAAAACAAGACCTTGAATTAGGGAATGTTTCTAGCTAATGGCATTTATGGTATGCAGCCTGTGTGTGAGAATACCATGATTTCTATTACCAAGAAACCTTATTGTGCTGTCTGTAAACCAGAATGCCATTTACTTGTCACTCCATACATCTGAAGATGTGGGTCATAGCCCATGACAGCTTATGCTTTAATAAATTTGTTAGTATTTAAGGTGGCACAAGACTCCTCGTTGTTTTTGCTGAAACAGACTAACATGGCTACCTCTCTGAAACTCATTTACTTACTTGTATTCAGAGCTCATTTCAAGCCGTTACCGTCCATCCAAAATACCACTGCTGAAATAATTTTCTCCTGCTGTTCTCACAATGTTCATCTTCAAATACTTTCACTGATTTCCTTTCACCTTTCACAACAGCTTCAAGCTTCATGCTCCGCCTTCAAGTTCCTGAACTGCTCCACTCTTGTCTTTCTCTCTATTCTTCCTTTGTCCTCTTGTTCCTTTGCTTCTCCTACACATCTCTCCTAATCATCCAAATTATATCTTCACATTTGCCTCTGTGCCTTCTTCCACATCACCCTTTACATTTGGAATGGGTGCCTTTCTCTTATATGCTGAACAACCTTCTCTTCCCTTTCAAATTCCTCCTCCAAAAACTTCTCAATAAAAACACTCTCAAGCTTCCTATAGTAAGCTTGACTTCTTGAGCCTGTAGGAGCTGTGAATGTATCACATTGTTATTTTTGAGTTTGTACTATACAGGAGGAGAAGAAATCTTGTGGTTAATACCCTGGACTGCAATTCAGCCACTTTGGGTTCAATTCCTAGCATTTGCCACAGACTTCCTGTGTGACTTTGGGCAACTCACTTAATTTCCATATCCCTCAGTTCCACAACTGTAAAACAGAGGTAATAATACTCCCTTATTTCACAGGAATGTTTCAAATATAAATTCATGACTACTTGGGAAGTGCACAGACACTACTGTGATGGAGGCCATATAAATATCTAGATAAGATAACGTTTCTGACTCTGTAACCACGTGCTTCTTAAGCAGGGGATCAGAGCTGTCATGTCCACTTGCCAATGGAGCAATAGAGCTCAACATGTGAATTTGCATTGGTGTCATAGGCTGCTCTCAGTTCTGGGACATGCCAGGCTGTGTAAGAACAAGGTTTAGCTCATTCCAGCATTCACTGGATACCAGAGTCCTTGAGGAAAAAAATAGAAGGGAATGGGGATAGGTGTGACACAAAAAATTCAGAAGGGCCAAGTTCAGCTTGTGAGGTCAGGGTTTACAGTGGCCCATGGTAGGCTACAGAGCCTAGAACCAGTGAGCCATCACATGCATGTTTTTGCTCTTACTACACGTCTTTCTGAGCAAGAATCCACAGAGAAATTCATTTGGCTTTTTGGGCTTTCTGTTGTGTTTTTGTGACTTTGAGAGTAGTTGCCAGGGTGGAACTCAGTGTAGCATTACTAAATTATTTGAGCCAATTGAAATGGACGCAGGCATCAGTAGAAGAAATGGTGCTGCTGAGTTTCAGTTTTAGTGTCTGAGATCACTCGATGGTCCCAGACCTTGTTCTGTGGTGGGCAGGATCGGCGTGCTGGGAAGGAGATCAGAGTGCTGTAGGTCACCGTGTCCAAACGCAGTGCAGACATGGTGCCACTCCTCAGGTGGTGTAAATCAGCAAACCTCTAGTACAGCTAGCCCATTTACCCCAACTGAGGATCTGTCCCTGCTGACTGGCAAACACTACAGGCAGATGTTGAAGGAAAAGCTCTCTGTAAAACACTTGGGAAGGGATAACAATGCTTTTCATTCTTCCCTTCCCTTCTTAAATTGTATATGACAGAAGCAAATAAGCCACGCTTCAGCAAGTGTCTTAAATACTGTTGTTTCCCTAAAAGGATTATTACACTGTGTGAATTCTCATTTCCAGAGTGGTAACTGCTTTCACAGTGACTGCAGCTTAATGTTCTACACGATAGAAATCAGATATTAAAAATGCAAAATACTTCACTATATAAGCAGGCTTTTGATAAACAAATACCTGCCTTCATTGAACTGATTAACTGAGCTGAGTGATAAACCCAACATACTGTGAAAAAACCAGCACAGTAAGGGTGATGTTGTAAATGTGAAGGATGTCACAGCTCTGAAATGAAGCTGCCAGAGGGAAGTGTCAACAACCTGGTTCGTCCATCATGCAAAATATTTTAATATGAAAACTTTTGCTTAAACACACTTGGTTAAGAAGGCAAACTTTATTTGGGTTCTATTTCCTAGATTGGGATAGGCAACCTGTGGCACGCGTGCCAAAGGCGGCACACAAGCTGATTTTCAGTGGCACTCAGACTGCCCAGGCCCTGGCCACCGGTCCAAGGGGCTCTGCATTTTAATTTAATTTTAAATGAAGCTTCTTAAACATTTTAAAAACCTTATTTATTCTACGTACAACAGTACTTTAGTTATATATTTATAGAAAGAGACCTTCTAAAAACGTTAAAATGTATTCCTGGCACACAAAACCTTAAATCAGAGTGAATAAATGAAGACTCGGCACACCACTTCTGAAAGGTTGCCGACCCCTGGGTTAGATGTTGATTTCAATGGAAACAGGCTCAGGTCCTTAGGGAACATAGGCAAGGGAGCAAGATTTTCAAAAGATTTTCAGTTCCCAGTCAAGTACCTAAACAAGGGCTGGATTTTTAAAGCTGTCAGCTTCCGGAAGCTCCTGCTGTGACACTTAAGGCAAGATTTTCAAAGTGCTCCACATTCAACAAGTTGCCCTCTTTTAAAACCTGGCCACTTACTTTGGTGCTTCAATGGGAGCTAACTACTTTTGAAAATCTCACCCTAGGAATCATATCCGCAGTTAAATGAAGGCCCCTTTGTATCCCACTGGCAGAGCAAATTAGAATTCGGCCTTGGGAATTTGGATTAAAGTAAACAATTTAAATTTGTTCTTCTGATATTATGTTTGTGGCTTTCATATAAAGCAATGTAATTTATTTTTTTTGGGGCGGGGGGGGGATAGAAACATTCCATATTTACATGTACTGGAGCTTTTATAATGTAATTTATCATTTCTGTCAGCATAGAGTATCCAATTATATCTTTTACATAATGTAAAAATCTTAACCCTCACAGTAAACACAAACATTTTAAATTTATGGTATATTTGAATTTCAATCATCTTTGTCATATAACACTCTCTAGTTCACTGCAATATAAATGGGAATACACGCTATTTGGTGGCTTATTTTGTAGGTCATAAATTATATACAATGTTCACATTTTAAAAAAAACAACAACAAAAAAACCCTAAACATCAAACATGTCATCAGGCAAATGTGATTGAAGCACTGGTCTAGGAAATTTGTTGGCCTCATGTGAAGTCTGGGACGATTACCCCTTAACCTGTCGTAAATTACCTTGGCTATATCTAAGCTGAGGACCACTATTGCTGTGATAACACATTTGGTTTTCTTGGTGTGTGTTTTGGCGGGGGACAAGGGGGCGCGGAATCAATTTTATGAACCTGTTTCCTTCAAATGGTTCTTCCAACTATGATTTCCATACTATTTTATTAACTAAGCATGGTTGCAACTGGTCAATATTTGGACCACTCCCAGAAAGCAGGATGCTTGTGGAAATGGCTTTGGGGACTCAGTAGAGGGCCCCCATTTCTCTGAGTCACTTTTGCACCAATACCTCAGCCTGCCTGTGCTGCTGGAAGTGCTACTTTTTGGATGAGACAGAAAACTTGAAACTCTGGCTCTTTGTCATTAAAGTTCCCCTCTGGAAAGCCAGAGGTTATTGGTTCCCAGCTCTTTTTAGAAAAGTAAAGATGTTTGACCCCATATCCTATCCAGATACCTATGGGTTGTCATGTTCTAATTGTATCCTACATAGAATTCCCTGAGCAGTTTCAGTTGGCTATCATATTCTTCAACACAGCTAAGCAGTTTCAATGTTGCACTCCCAAGGGGGCATGTAGGATACATCTCACTGCTTGGTGAAGTATTACTTGGATATAGTTTGTCAAGGACTTTGGGCCCCTGGGGAGAAAGATACAAATAAAGGTCAATGTCATTCTTTACCCCACGGGGCCTTTTCTCTCCATCATGGGGAGAGTAAATTTCAAGCGTACTGCTCTTTCTTTATCCCACATTTCAGGAGGGCTAGTGCCTGGTGCAGTAACAAATCAATAAATGTTTCTGTCCCAAACATTTTTTCCAGATACTAATATGAATTTAATTTGAAAGGCTTCAAGCTGGCTGTGGCAACAACCAGAGTTGTGGTTAAAAAATTCAATGAAGCTCAATGGCAGGTTCTATCTCACTGAGCTATTGGAACCGGCGGATAGATATCCAGTTCTCTTGGACTCTAAGACCAGTGAGATAAAAGTGACCCTGCTCCTCTACTTATATCCTTAGGTTTCTGTCCATATGCATGGGCTGCTGGGATGGGGGAGGCTTTTTTTTTAGTTAGGGTGACCAGCTAGCAAGTGTGAAAAATTGGGACGAGGTAGTGGGGGGTAATAGGTGCCTATATAAGACAAAGCCCTGACTATCAGGACTGTCCCTATAAAATCGGGACATCCGGTCACCCCAGCTCGGCCCTCCAACATCATGGAGAGATCTTTGTTATTGGGTGAAGAAAGAAGGGAAATAGTTTTAAGGCAAAAGGTGGGAGTCTGTATTATTACTTTAGTGTGTCTAGGAGCAGTGCTGATATCCACTCACAAAGTGGGCAGAGCACATGGAGAACTGATTTTCAGAGCAAAGCTGTGCTGGGCAAGCCTGCAAACACTTGGGTGAGAGGCATTGCACACAAGCAGCACCCCTCCTCACCCCCATGCTCCACCTTCCCCCCGACTGAGCAATCAAGGGCCAAGTTTGGCAGTGTTTACTCAGCTAAGATTTCCACCGACTTCAACAGGAGATTTTTTTTTTCAGAGTAAGCACTGCAGAATTTGGCTCCACGAGAGGGAATGTACACCACCATCCTTTTCCTTTATATAATAGTTAGTCACTTAACTGCTTCTGAATGTTTCACTTGCATCCTATCCCTGGCATTAATTTCAGTGGACCATTAATGAATGATGACAGCATAACAGATACAGTGGGAGCAATAAAAAATGAAATCGTTAAAGGGCTCTTATGAACTAACTGTAGCAAAAGCAACAGCCACGTAGATACAAATAGTGTGGCGTTGTGTATTGTAAAGCAATCATATCTCTTTAA
The DNA here is from genome assembly GCF_020497125.1 of Mauremys mutica. Taxonomy (NCBI): domain Eukaryota; kingdom Metazoa; phylum Chordata; order Testudines; family Geoemydidae; genus Mauremys; species Mauremys mutica. The sequence goes on along the minus strand of NC_059076.1, from coordinate 30,801,035 downwards.
TCCTGCCATTCTCAGGAGTATTAAGTGGTAATAACTACAGTACAAATGTAATATGGTATATGAGATTCAACATTTGGATAAGCCTACTACACAAGCAGACGTCCCTGGTGCAGCCTAGCCTGGTTTGCTGAGGATAAGAATGAGTGACTGCTATAAATCACTTTCTTTTGTAACAGTAGCAGATTTCTGCAGCCTTGGTATAGTGCAGTTTGAATGCTGCATGCAATTTGGTGCCTCCCACTATAAAAATGACACTGAAAAGTTAGCTAAGATTCAAAGGAGTGCAACTAAAAACACAACTAAACTAAATGTTAGGGGATATGATGCATAGTATATAGATGTTGATGGGATATTCTCTCTCTCTCTCACACACACACACACACACGCACAATGAGTAAGAGGAAATATGATACCCTTATATATAATATCTTGTATAATAAAGAGACCGAACACACAGAGCCTGATCAAAAGCCCAACTGAATAAATGGAAAGATTCCCATTGTCTCCAATGGGCTTTAGCTCAGATCCATATGCAGTATGTATAATCTGAGGTAGGTAACTACTGTACCCACATTAAATAATAAAGACTTTTATCAATGGCACAAAAGTCAAATTACTCATTTAATAATAATGATGTAGAAAGTCAACAAGAACAGAACTTTCAGCAGGGGAAAAAATAATGGGAAAGAAGGGAAGGGACATTTTTCATTCATTTGTTTAGTACAATTGAGTGGCAGTTAGAAAATAGCTAAAAATAGAAAAAAATTACCTAAAAATAGTAACATTCAGGCCAGCTGAAAAGGGCCAGATTCTGTTCTCACTTGCACTGGTGTAAACCCAGAATAATTCTGCTGAAGTCCAGAATTGCACCAGAGTAAATGAGAACAGAGTCAGTCCCAAGTTGAATGTTCTACAGATGGGCCATTTAGTCAATGACAAGTCTTCATCTTTGCCATGAGAAGTTTATGGAAACAGGAGAGAGAGAACACCATTCTTAGATCCCAGTCCTTCAATGAGCTCTGTGTGGGGTGATTCCCTGTCCCTGCTGGAACCCCACTGACTTCTGCAATGAGCTCCCTACCAGTGCATGGCTTTGCCTGGGGGGAGCACTATGGGTTGCCAGAGTCTGCCCATAAAGCTCATTGCAGGATCAGGGCTTTACAGGACTTCTGGAATCTTACTTTTTGTAAATCTATTAGTCTGAGGTATGCTGTGTTTTCCAGTCACAGTTTATGCCCTTTTCCTAGCCTTCGACTTTTGTCAAACTCCACCAACAAATACATAACTTACAGTTTCATCACATTTTCCCTCTGTGTCATCACCTCTAGCATCAGGGTTTCCTTCCTGCTTCAGAAAGCTTCCATTATGTTTTTATTCCCTTTTGGCATCTCCAGACAGCCATTCTAGCCTCCACTTCAGTGGTATGTGCCTCTTGGTATTCTGATTAAGGCCATGGGAGGATGCGTCACCATCACCAATTACAAGAGGAAAAAAATCTGTCCTACTTAGATACTGTCCTACTGTCATCGCTGTCCATACGGTGCAGATAACCTAGAGAAAAGGTATATGAAGCAATATTATACAGAGAGAGCATGCCAAGCCCAAAGGCCACAGCACAGCCATATGGGGCCTGATTCTCCTCTCTCTTTCACCAATGTAAATCAGGAAGAATTCCATTGACTTCAGTGGAGTTTACACAGGTGCCAAACTAACGCACGAGGAGAATCGGGTGTCAGCTTGCTGGAGATTAAAGAGGAAAGATCATAATAGTCTCACTTGCCATTTCTGAATATACTGCTCAGTTGCCTACATTGCTGCTTCAGATATCTGCACTTGTGCGCGCGCGCGCACACACACACACACACAAAGGACGTGGCAGGGTATGAGGTCAATCTTTTCTCCAAGCCTCTTAATGAAGGGATCGGGTTAATCTTTATAGCCAGGTTCAAACTAATTAGGATGACTAGAGACACTGGGGAAGAAAAAAAATAGATAATCTGCCCTTGAGAAATCCTCAGGGACATAGCAATGGAGATGTAGCTGCACAAATGCTGAGTCTAAGAAAGAATCTGCAACAGACTGCACTGAGCTTTCGCAGCTTTGTTTTCAGCAGCTTGTGACATACATGACAAAAAGCAATAGCTCTCTGCTTTATAGGTGAATTGCAAAACAAAACAAAATCTGAATTAAGCACAAATGTGTGTGCTGAACATCTCCTCTGAAAAGGCTCAGAGCAGAAATAATTTTAACTTTTTTCAAATTATTGTTTCCTCTCTGTGAAATCTTATTGGCACTTCCTATTTCATTATACATTCTAAGTTTTTATTGCATTCAGTGTGACCCATAGGTCAGATTTTGTTCTTATGTGGAAAAAAACAGTGTAGGGGGCCGGGAATTTCCGCGTGGTTTCCCATGTGGAGTTTCCTTTGATCTCTTCCATCTGAGCAAGGCAGAGTTTGTCCCAACCCATAATAAAAGTAAAAGGTACTTCATGAAATCCATGTGGATCTCTGTGGATGAGTCAGAGGTCTCCACACCTGCGCTGGGGTTCCTCCCTAAAACCCTCTTTCCAGCTCTTTGGCAGTGTGGTCCCAATGGGATTTTCACATTATGGAAGGGCTCTACAGGAAAGTTAAAACAGCCCAAGCAGCTCCCTGGTTCCGACGGAGGACCCTCTGTGAGGTCTGGAGGTAGAGATACAATGTGGCAGTGATGTCTATGTGCTCAGGGGGACATAGGTACACAAGGAGTCCCTCTGAGCATGGCTCCGCAGGGCGTGAGTTGATGTTTGTGATGTCACTGAATGATACGTTCTGGGATATTCTATGTGAACCAAGATGTGGCACAAGGATTTCAGAGTGTGAAAATTAAAAAGGATTTTAGAAAGATGAGTTAAATTTTGTTTCTGTGCTGAATGCCTCCCACAGCCTCATTAGTAGGGACATAAGTCATTGCAGGAATATATGCTTTAAAGCATGAATGGAATGTGAGTAATGTATCACTAATCACTTTTTTTTTTTTAAATCTTGACCAAGATTGTCATAAAGGTGAAATCTTCAGTGAGGTGTGTTTTCAGTAGTTTCTGGGGGCGACGGGTGATGTGGGGGAATCAAGTTTTTGTAAGATGTCTCACGTTGGGCACACAAAATCACGAGTCACTTTTGAAAAATCTCAGTGCATGTTTCCTGAGCTTTCAGTCTGTTCATGAAGGGTTTGTTCTCTCTTGCAACTCGCCTCTTCCAAGTATTCAGGTCTGACTGTTCCCCTCAAGGAGAGCTAGATTGAACTCCCATTAGAACTTTATTAAGGATAAACCTGATCAGTATCACACATCATTTTTCATCAACTATAAGCCTTACCTAAACCATCTCCAACCCCTAAAGATATGCCATGATACCTGTGCTGGCTTTGATTACAAGAAGCTAGCACCCAGACTCCCAGCTGCTGTAAATAAGTGTAGTTCCTTTTAAATCAGTGGAGCTATCCCAATTTTCTCCACTGGAGGATTTGGCCAGAGAGCTGTGAATCTGAGTCTTTCTACAGTTGGTGAAGTCAATGACCAGAACCGCTAATATCTGGTTAGCAGGTTCTGTACAGATAGAGAATCAGATCCACAGATGATGTAAGCTAACGTAACTCCATACAGTAGAAGTTAATGAGCTGTGTAGATTTACACTGGTTGAGGACTTTGCCCAGCAATATTAATCACAAGAACTCAAGAAGGCTCTTTTTCAGGTGCACACCTTGAATGTGAAAAATGTCACTGCGTGGCAATTGCAGCAAAGAGTCCTGTGGCACCTTATAGACTAACAGACATTTTGGAGCATGAGCTTGGCAATTGTTATCCATGATTAGGGAGAGCTCAGGAATCTGTAGGAAGTGGTAGGTTATCGGCCTGTGCATTGTAAATATAGATGTGAATGGGAAAATATGTAACTGCATTTTATTTTGCCTCTAAATATCATGCTGAGTTGGTTTTGTGTGTTTTATGAAAACGTGTTCTTAAATACTGTACAAAATGCCTAAGTTCTTCATAATTAAGCTTTGAAGAAAAGCAAAAGCTACCAATGTAATGCACAGTCTGCAATGCAAGCAGATGTTGCTTTTGAATGAACATCTTCCATTGCTTAGCCTCTGGCTGCAATGACTGCCATTCAAGAGAAAGATAAAGAAGCAACTTGGCATGCTGTGGATGCTGGGGGACATACAGTATGCTAACTAAATAGTTGCATATCCTCAAAATGTAGTGCCTCTAAGCATGCTGGGTGGACTCTGTTTTTAAATGTAATTAGAGTGCAGCTTGCCTTTGATAAACATCATTTCTCTTTAACTGAGATTATTTACATAAATTGGGAGAAAATAAGGTGGAATTGATAGTTTGTGGCTTAAACACAGCTTTGCTGTAATACCACTTGTCAAGATAAACAAAACTGTGCGATAATAAGCAACCAAATACCATGCATGATAATGAGAGGGGAAAAACATAGGGAATTACTTTGAGACTCTGTTCATGATGCTCTAGAAACACACACAACACACACACACCAAACATGTTTCCTCATTACCAGAATAGCAGCTGTGCTGCCAAGGCTCTTAGGATTTTGTAAGCACTTTGCTCATACCACTATGTTAAATTGTTCTGGCCCTCTGTTTCAGGCAAGCTTAACCAGCAATATGGGGATTCCCTTGATCTAGGCCCTAGTATAGGAGCATACAAGGGGGAAGGCCATGGGAGGAAGCGTGGCCAGAGTGCTGCTGTACTTCAGCAGGTCTTGGCTACATAAATGGCCCTTTGGGGGCTGTTGCAGATGGGAGTCATTTAAAGAAGCCCCGAGGCTGCTCTACATTATGCTGGGGACTGGGAGAACTCAAAGGTGGCTCTAAGCCACCTTTACCCCTCTCATCACTTTTCAGGTATGTCGACTGGAGCTATGATTCAGCTGACAATATGGCCCATAATATTTATTTATAATCAAGCATCAAAAGTGAACTGATAACAAGAGTCACATTCCAATGGTGCTATTTGCAGAGCACAGAACTATTCCATGTGAGTAAGAGTAGCAGAATCAGGCCTATAAACATTATAGTATTACACTATCTGAAATGTTTATAGTAATTAACAATATGAGGAAAGGATGTTGCTTTTTGTAAGTACTAGCATCTGATTTCACAATAAAGCACTGAATCCGGTTCTTTGTTATTATTCACAAGTATCCAGGCATTTGTAAAGATGTTTATCCAAAAAGTATTGCAAAAATGATCACAAATGAATATTTTCTGCAGATTTATAGCCAAAGTGAATTTTGTGCTATTTCCTATTTGTCGTTCATTATTCTCGAGTTCAAAGAGATTTAACCATCTGATCAGGGAACAGAAACAAGCGCATGTAACTTAGGTGGTCACTCATATTCCATGACTAAAGAATAGTGAATAGTCAAAGTGAACAATCTGGTAACAGCCCAGAAGTTGAAAATTGTTCATACAAAAATAGTCAGGAAATATTTCTGAGTGACACATCCTTTTTCAGAAATCAGGATCAGTGCCAGAAGGACTTAGGTACAAGAAGAAAGGGTTAAATTTACATAAAATGTAATTCACAATGAATAATTTGACCAGCTCTTGGTTGAAGTTTCTATTGCTGTGGAACAGCCGTAAAATGCTGTCCATGCAAAACCCCACAGAGATACCTACAATATGTACTTTCCCTCACAAGCTTGAAAGCCCTTAAATTCTCATCATGGGCAGGTGGGCACAGTGACTGGAGAAAGCAGGTCAGGTTCCCTCAGAGGGACGTACAGGTGGCAAGGCCTGCAGAGTGCTGGGCGAGAGCAGAGAATTTGTAAATGGTCTGATAGGGGAGGGTGAGTTGTGCACTGGGGACAGGCAGGGGAAAAAAGATACGCTAGGATAGCAAAATGAAAGCTGCTGAAAAGGAAGAATACAGCTGTAGGTCTGCATTCCTACCAATAGGATTGGAAGTTATTTTGAGAAGACTGCTTTCTGCGTTAGAACTCAGCTTGTATGTTGTGTTCTTTTTCCTCCACCCTTCATTTGTTTTTTGTTGGTTTGTTTTGTTTTTTAATTTTATGTCCTGTTCCTGCAAATTGCTCCATGCGGGTGTGTCTCATGGAGGCCTATTGACTCAAGCATGGCTATGCATGGGCAAAGAGGTCTGCCTGCATGAAGTAACTTGCAGGATCAGGACTGTATGTTATAAGCGCTTGCTGTAGCTTTAAGAAATGCCCAGGACAATGGAGTCTAATCCAGATTGGCACCTTTGGGTGCTATCACATTAAACCAATAACTAATAGCTAATTTATTATAACTAGTAGGAAGTGAGCCAACAAAGATGAAATAGCCCCACTGTTTCACGTTATAGAGGCCTGTTAAAGTCAAATCCATCAAGTTACTGATCCATCAAAACAGACTGAAAATTGCCCAAGTAAATTAATGACCTGAGGCTGTTTTCTAAAACAACTCCCAAAAGAAGATTCATTGATCAGATTTTGAGTCACTTTTACACCCACTCACGTGTTTTGTTTGTTTCTTAATTATGATCTTTATTTTAAACTCCTCACCACAGAGTTCAGAGTGTTTCAGTATCTGAAAAATATAATGCAGTTAGCATCATGGGGAAGTGATATTTATTCAAGGCCGCTAAGGTCCTGGTCCTGCTAAGACTTCCATATACACTTAACTATGAGCACAGGAGTAGGTGCACTGACATCAATGACTGTTTGTGTGCTTAAATCTTTGCATGATCAAAGCCTAATGCATTAAATCATTCATTTCCATGACAAACTTGTCATTTTCAAAAGATGTAGTGGTCTTAAACACACTTTTGGATTAACTCAATAAATTGTCCTGTACTGTAGGTGTAGTAAAGCTGCACTTATGTGACACTAAGGCTATGGCTACACTGTATCTGGGAGCTAGCCTGCCAGGCTGGGTCCACAGACTTGTACTGGCGGGACCCCCTCTTCCCCATCACCACCCCAGGCTTGAGAGCCCTAGCTCCAGCCTGAGGTGCAACATCCACACAGCTATAATTGGTACATTAGCACCAGCCCAGCCCCCAACACAAAAGTCTGTGGACCTGAACTGGGGGGGCTTGCTCCCAGTTGCAGTGTAGACATACCCGATAGGGCCTACACTGTAGCATAGCTATGACATTGGCTCCATTGTGTCAATAGCTTAGTGTGACTTTAGATGCTTGGGAGGCTTGTAGACTGCAACTCCACTAAACCACCAGGTAACTTGGAAAGTTTGGATGGAGGCCTCTGGATGTCAGGTAAACCACAGATTGGTGGGAAGAGGAAAGAACTGGCATCAGGCGCTCCATAAATATTTAGGTCCAATTTCTCAGAAAATCTTTCATTCAGCTGTATGTGCAAAAATACATATTTGCCTAGTTGAGTCACAGTATTGTGATTGCATAGATAGACATGGTGCTTGTGCATGCACATTACTACTTATACATCTGATTGGCCATATGCACACACAACTACTGTAGCTGCATGTGCAAATTATGCACAGACGCTTGTGCACACATCTCATAATCTGCCCTTTAGGCACATTTCCTAGATAGTTTATGAACCTGGATCTATAAGGTCTACAAAACCTACTATACGTGAACCAGACATGATTGCAATTTGTTGACTGCTTTGAAACAAAGGCATGCTGACCTCCATAAGCTGATCTGGCCCCATAGGATGTGGATCTGATCTCACTTATTAGTAAAATGGTTTTAAACCAGTGTGAGAGACCAGAATCAGTTCCATAGTGTCGTGGGATAAAAGATAGCTTTTCCACATTGTAGTTGGCTCCCAAGCAGATGAGAGTTGTGTTTGTGAATGACGGTGAACTGGTCTCAACGTTATTTGTTTACTCAAATATTTCAAACAAATTCACATTTTCCCCCGTCCCATTCAGGTCTGAATATGAAGCAGATATCTGTCTTATACACCAAGCATAGTTTTATTCTGTAGTATGCATTCATGACCAAGGCCATCAATCTGGTTTTTAAAATGGGTGGTGTGTTAGATAATATAGGTGGCCTGTGAATTCTGACACTGGGGAGGCAGCACTGAAAGGTTTTTACATGCTTTAACTACAAAGAAAGGCTTTGGATACAGACTTGTAGTGATATTACATTAAAAATCTTCACCTGCCTAGGAACTGGGGCAATAAATATTTGTAAATTTTATGTGGTGGTTTTCAAATGATATTTCATGTCTAGTTTTATTTTGAGCTATTTTTTAAAACTTCAATTCCTCATGAAAACAAGTTGTATGGCTTATAGTATTACTCTGGCAAAATGATTTCCATAAATAAAGCAAGATGCAATGGAAGGGAGCATATATAAAGATTAATGCATCCAACTTTTAGGTTTATAGTGACTAACTCTAATTCCTGAGACTTAAGTTATTGGAAAGAAAATCTCTTATGGAAACAGGCGACAAATCCAAAACGACCTGAGCAGCATGAGCAATTTACTTTCTCTTGAGTTAAAGAATTGTAGTTTTATAGCCATTTTCCTTGAGTTTATTGATTTCATACAGTTTTCTACAGTGACATAACGCACCTGGGTTTTAGACACACAGAGAGAGACAGAGGGTAACTAATGCTTGTGTCATTTGTCAACCTAATGTAATCAGTGTGGTCTAGTGTTGCCTTTGTTGTACAGAATTTCAAGGGGAGTGTTCCCTTCAAACCAAATGCCTCTGTGGTGAACAAAAATAAGGAATAGGATGATATAGTGGAATAGAGGTGAGTACATATCAATTCTAGTGCTAATCAATTGAATGCAAACAAAGGCAGCTACTATAAGCTTCTAATATATTTCATTAAATAAATATATCCAAATCATAAATAATGACATTTCAGTTGGAAAAGTATTTCAAAGTTTGGATGGTTATAAAAAGTGTATATAAAACTCTTAAGTCTGTGGTTAAAAAGAACCAATCCCAGAACTGGAAATCTTGTGAGAACAGACTTTCATAGCATTTTTGTTCCTTCCTTCTTTTAGTTAAATGGAAAAGCTGAGAGAATAACCCCTCTCAAAACATGTTGTCACTTTCGCTTTCAGTCCCAGCAATAAGTTAGAAGTGCAAAATAATGAAAATGCAGAAAATAATGTAACTTATCCTTTAGCATTTTCAAATAAAATACCATCAAATCAATAGCTGTGCAAACATGCAAACAAAAAAGTGCTAGATGCTCCAGCAAATGATTATTACTGGCATAGGCTTAGATTTTCAAAGGAGCCTATGGGATTTAGGTGCCCATATCCCACTGAATTTTAATAACATACAGTTGCCTAATCCCCTTAGGTCCATTTGAAAATCCCCGTTGTAGCACTTACTACTATGAATAGTGCTATTGACATCAGTCGGACTCAGAGTAAAAATATTTCTCATGTAGAGGCGTTTATACAGGACTGGGCCCTAAATGAGTACTTTGTCAATTAATAATTTAAAACTAAAAGCTAATCAAATTTTTGATACCTTCAACAACAACAACAAAAACTCAAACCAAAGGTTTGGTTCAGATTAAGCTTATACTTTAGGCAAGGATTTGGTGCAATTTTTATTTCATCTCCACTAGATGAATTATCTGTGTTTAGGAAGGAGAATAGCATTCATTTGTACAATACTATTTAAGTGAGTTCCTATGCTTTCAAGCTGTAATGATCCTCTTGCAGTCTATGCATAATATAGCTATGTCATTGGTGTACCATGCTATCGACAGTGTGTGATCTACAAGGGTCACCATTAAAAACTCAGTATTCATTAACCCAGGTACCTGCAATAACCAGATTATCTTCCTGTATCTGAATATCAAAAACATTAGTACCACATCGTTGCAGAATGGCAAATTTTGAATTTTTAAATGGTGACCTCTGTCACGAAGTTTACCACTAATGGTCATCTTAAAAACAAAAACCAACAACTCAGTTATAGCTTTGCAATCTTAAAACACACAACCGCCCCCATATTTCCAATTATGAAAATGCTGCACATAGTTTGGGCAAGCCAGTATGAAAATAATCCAGACCAGACAAAAATCTTACATCTCTTGTCTGTCCACCCTGAGCCGAAAATTTTACGAAAGCTTATAGGTATTCTCCAAGCCAGTCTGTTAAAGGCTCTTCTTTCTCCACTGATTTTCCTGTTTATCTAGTCTGTCTGTTCTAAGTAATTTTGTCTCTCTCCTGGTTACGCAGCAACAATTCAGGACCCCATAAGGAAGTTAGATCCCCTTCTTAAAGAAACAAAAGCTTTCTGTCCTCTCCCTTCTGTTCTCTTCCGCCTCCTGTATAAAGGTTGCTATTCCAATGTTAACAGTTGCCTGAGATATCTCCTGTATTATATCTAACTGGATAATGAAATCTGGGTTTTCAGTACCCATAATCCCCTTTAAGAAGGACAGCAAAGTGCTTTTGCAATTTTACTCTGATAAAACTCATCTGTCATACTTGTCTCAAATGTGTAATCTGTCATTACTGCATTGTGAATTTATTTCCTTGAGCTCCCTCACTCTTTAGTGTTTTGCACGTGCACTTTCTACCCCTAAAAGATTGATGCATTTCAGTCCTGACCTCCACAATAGAATAACAGGTATTTAAATAAAATTATGTAAATAATCATTAGAAGCCACTGTTTGCCATTTATTGATTCGGACTCAGATAAGGCAGAGATAGTAGGGGGTTGGAAATTGTGATAAAACTGGCAATGAATTAATAAAAACATGTCAAGGGTAAGACCGGTGTTGCAGGAAAAGTCAAACAAGTGGCCTTACTGGGCAAGAAAATGACTTGTTTGTGTCAGAGATGAACAGTCTCTCTGATCAAAGCCAAGATATGGGCTTACGGCTGAGACAAATCATCTTTTCTCTAGGGGAAAAAAACAAAAACATGGAAGTCCTAGGAAATAGGTTTCTTGGTATCTTCATGCTGAGGTGAAATGGAGGGATAGGCTGGTTTGCCTTTCATCCTTACAGAAAAGGTGGGGACATGGCCTTTCTGACCGGTGGGAATCCCCAAATCCATGGTGAAATCCTGCACTTCTGAGGCATCTGTGGGTGGATGTGGCATTAGCAGAGAGGACTGCTGCTTCCATGCTACTCCCCACTCCATGACAGCTGAGTTCCCTCCCTGTATTGCCTTAAACTTTAACTCTTGATGGGGGGATTTCAATGTATGTGCAAGAATCCACATAAGACAATGCTGACAGGCCAGGGCTGTCTTTCATGGGAAAATCCCAACTGTCTTGAGTGTGGGAGGGACTGTGCTGCAAAGCATCCCTGGCTTTAAGTTCTCTTTGCCCAAACGTGTTCCTCCATCCCCCAGAGACTCAAACAGGTGAAGAATACCTGACGGGCTTCCCTCGAGATGGAGGGGGGAGAAGCGGCAACACCAAGGTTCAGACTTCCTCTCGGCAAATATGGGATGACTTTTGCAGTGTTTTATCCCCACCAGAGAAAACAATAAAGAGGCTGGGATACAGCGTGCCCTCTGTTTGCATCATCGCTACCCATTTCAACTAATTTTGCAAGCCCCTCCAAGCTCAGGTTTCAGTTCTGAACTCCTTGCCCGTGTTATCATTTATCTCAACCTACCATTAACATTCTTGCCCTCATGCCCATTGTGATCATTCCTGCGCTGTTTGAAATGTGGTCATGGGGACATGGTGACACCACCAAATTGGTCAAGGGGTTGTTTTTATTTTTAGAATCTGGTTCATTCCCTCCTCCCATTTCTAAAGTAGGTACTCTGCTAAGGCTTTTTATCATGAAGCCCAGCTATTCTGCTCAGCCTTGTCTTCATTACAAGTTAAGGTATTATTCATTTTTTTATATATATTTGTTCTCAGCAATGTGTTTGGAGAAGAAGATTTGAGAATCAGCTCATTGAAGGTGTAAGAAGAAGAGACGCCGCTGGATCATCATCAACTACCTTTCCCTGCCAATGCAGGAGACAGTCCCCTGATGGAGGATGCAGCAGGCACTACACTTGACCACAGCCAATGTGCCACATAGGTATGAAGAATCTCATCTACTTACACATGTTTGGTATGATGGGCAATAATCTAACAGTATTTGCATCCTTACCCACTCATTTTGAGCACAGTGTACTGTACGCAGAATGTAGTACTATTTGTCATCGAGGGCTATAGTATTTATTTGTTTTGATATAGTTTGAAAGCATCTATCCCCAAAAGTAGGCACTTGTACATTAGTTCTGAAGTATCTAAAGTAATTATCATCCAAATATGAATACATATTAGATTATCCTTATAAGCCACCATATAGTGTAATTAAGTGTGCACAGCATCATATAATTGTCTCAAATATGCCAGATGAGGAACGCAATTCCTACCTCAAGGGGCTTTTAGACTAGAGGCACAAGAGGGAACAATACAATGCACAGCTTAATGAATATCATGCAGGTGATCACTAAGTGGTGTGCCATGGCAGCTGCTATCCTACATCATGGAATGGGGGCAATTTCAATAAGTTTTCCATCCACTTCTATTACTATTCATAAACTCAAGTGAGCCCGTCTCTGAAATGATGGAAAGGAAGCAGCAACTATTCACTGTGACCCCCTTGCCTGAGAGGCTATTTCCTCTGCATATAGCAATAGTAAACAATGGGACAAATCCGGAGGTCCTTTTTCAGTTTTACTCATTCCTCACTGGGTCAAAACTCTCGTTGACATCAGAGAAATAGTGTGTGTGAAATATAAAGCAAAAGAACAAGTCCCCTGAGTTTGTTAATCAAGTCACAAAGAGAACACTAGGTTTCATGTGCTGTTTGAAGGGTTATATCATTCTGACATGACAAACGTTCACACAGGTTGCAGGATTATAAAGATACAAGTAGGCGCTAGTAGGCTTTACAAAGTCCCTTACCTGGTTAGGTGCTTAGCTACTGTTGAAAATCTGAGTTGCGTGTGTTCAGCACTAGGCCCTTTGTGATCATTGCTGGCCACTTATCAAAACAAAATGGCTCATCCCTTGCAAAACGCTGGTTACCTGAGCTGTGTCCACCGGAGAACCACCAGTAAAGAGCCTGGACCAGTGAGCAGGAGTGAGATCAAATGTAGGAAAGGAGGAGAAGTCTGCAATGGTACCAAAAAATGTATGAGCATGAACCAAAACAGTACACTTCATCTCCCTGGATTTCCAGTGCACTTCCATTTCTGGCAGAACAGTATGGGGGCATGACAATGGGAGGGGATCTCCAGCTGGTATAATGACATTTTGGGGCCACTTACAACTAGTACAAGCTAGAGCAATATCAGGATTATTCTGAATTGTGGTTGGCCGAATCGGACCCCAGCTAACCCCAGGCTTGGGAGGAGCTTAACGGTGGCATTCAATCACTTCCCCCTCTGGTTCTGCACTGTGCCTAAAGATTATATTTTTGATTTATAATGCAGAGTAGAGGAAATTAAGAATACATTAAAAAACAAAACCATTCCATCTTCTTCCTGAAGACACTGTCTTTAGAGTCTGTGACATATTTTGACTAGGCATGTAGAATTAATCTGCTGATAGGAATAAAGTTAAAACCCCAACCTTCAACAGGAGTGTGACACTAGCCCTCTGCAGGAAAAATCCATGTGGTAAGAAAACCAGAGACACTGGTTTTAAGAACAGAGCAGGAGGATAAGAGGGAAGAGGTGGTAGGAGTTGGCCTACCTGATTTTTCAGAATACTGAGCCTCAACCCACCCCTGGCCCAAGGGAAAGAGGAAGTTTCAACAAATAAAATTAAGTGATTATTTTTAACTTAAAAAATGGACTTTTTCATGAATGTGTATATATGTATTGTGATGGGGCAAGGCCAGATGGCTACAGTAAAGTAGTGAGGAACAGGTATGTTAGCCCCAGGCTAAACAAATCCCTGGTACCATGGTAACCAAATGACAGTTGCTCCAGGTTAATCAAGACACCTGGGGCCAATTAAGATCTTTCTAGAAGGCAGTGGAGATAGCTACATTGATTGGGACACCTGAAGCCAATCAAGGGCTGGCTGGAACTAGTTAAAAGTCTCCCAGTTAGTCAGTAAGGTGCACGTGTGTGAGGAGCTGGGAGCAAAAGGTGCAAGGAGCTGAGTGTGTACACTGCTGGAGGATTGAGGACTACAAGCATTATCAGACACCAGGAGGAAGGTCCTGTGGTGAGGAGAAAGAAGGTGTTTGGAGGAGGCCATGGGGAAGTAGCCCAGGGAGTTGTAGCTGTCATGCAGCTGTTACAAGAGGCAAGCTTTTTTATAAGACAGCTATAGACAGCTGCAATCCACAGGGCTCTGGGCTGGAACCCGTAGTAGTGGGTGGGCCCGGGTTCCCCCCAAACCTCCCAACTCCTGATCAGACACAGGAGGAGCTGACCCAGACTGTGGGTTCCTCCAGAGGGGAAGATCTCTGAGGTGAGCAAATCTGCCAATAAGCGCAGGACCCACCAAGGTAGAGGAGGAACTTTGTCCCAGTATGTATGTATGTATGTAGGGTAGCAATCAATACATTCTGCACTGAAATGCAGCCACTGCCATGAAAGCATGATTTGTCAGTGTTCACATATTAAAAAGACCAGATTATTCAAAGAACAGACCTTGCTCCCCATGCAGGTGCAAGTTAATCTGCTCAATAAGACTGTAAACTTTACTGCTTTATACTTAATAATGATTGTAAAATCTTTCAGCACAGATCAGTCATTTCCTGGGTTTGTAATGGAGCAGTCCCAATGGAAAAATGCCTATTCTGTCTCATGCTGTCTTCCTCCACACCCCCACAGAGCGGTAATGTTCTCTTTTACAGAACCTAATTTGTGATCCTCCCCTATAAGGAGTATGATCTCATTCGTCAGTGAAAGCGGAAACATTTTGTCACACATCAAAAAATTATGTATCCGATTTAGTAACAAGTAGGGTTTGGTTGACAAATAAGAGCAATTATGTTTTTAAGGATCTGAACGGCTGCTTTTATACCTCATCTAGTAGAGTTCTAGATTCAGAAAAGAGGACAAAGGTTCTAATCTCCCCTTGGATTTTCACTGCACATCTGTGTATGGTATAATCAATTCCTACTACTGTACATGGACCGGATCTTGAAAGGCACTAAACTTCCTTAGCTTCTATGAAGTTGGGGGAACTCAGTATTTCACAGGAGGTGCTCAGCACTTCACAGGACAGTGGAAACCATACACTTTTACTTTAGAAATTCCTTGGAAAAAAGTAAGGATAATGGACCAAAGCATGCAAGAAAACAATCATGGGAGATACGTACATATGAAGAAGAACTGGGTTGAAATACAGTACATCCAGCTATAGCTCTGGCCTTATCTTTTATCTATTCTAGGTGCCTCAAATTGTGCTAGCCTGAATGCCCTGTTAACCCCCTTCTATCACAGCCACTCTACCCCACACACTGAGCACTCTCCCAGTTCCAATTCACCAGGCCACTGCACACTCATTTCATCTGCAGTGCCCACAAGTAGTGAGTCAATGACAATACGTTTCTTTATATTAAAACAATTATGTTTAGAGATGGACAAAAATTGTGACTTTCAAATGTCAAAATTGGACATTTAAAAAAAGTGCACTATGTTTTCAGTCCAATTTTTAACCAGCTACAATTTAAAAAAATTTCAAGTTTCAAAATATTGAATTCTGAAACATTTAGGGGAAAAAATGAGGAAAAACTTCCTAAGCAAAATTCAGCTTTTTATAGTGGCTCTTTCTACTTACTATGTCCTTTCAAGTCTGATTGTATAAGGACTGTGTTTATTAATGCAAGTCTTGACTCTGGCTACAGGTGGGAAGATTAGAAAAAAACCCACTTAGTAATGGAGGTTTTTTACGTAAGTGCTTTCATCTCGGTTAATCCTGCTTATTTAAACAAAAAATGAAAGAAAAAGAAATGTAGGTATAAATCAATATTGATCCTCTAGATAAATTTGTAAAGAATACCATACAGAAATGGCTTCTTCTGAGCACTGATGTTCTCCAAACATGCAACCTTTTGCCTGCTGTGCTTAAGATCAGCCCCTTTGAGACACTGCTCAATATTGACAACTTACAAATACTATGCCTACTTGTGCATCATACTGTTGTAAGGCAAACACCTTAAAATATTAGTCAGGATTCATAATTTGTCTCTCCTATATTTTATATAGTGCTGCATGCTTCTCTAGATGTAGCTAGACAGACAGACAGAATGTCCGTCTTTAATTTGCAGTGATTTTTATCCCACTCTTGGATTTCTGGAACCTTGTTCTCCACACTGATCTATAAGAATTTTGAAAACCCTGGGTGCTGTGAATGTGTAAAGAATGTTTATTGCCACTACAAGAATTCTAAAGGAATTAAGATGGCAAATTCTCTCCAGAACAGTGTGTTTCAAAGTAACAAGAACCAGTTTTTAAGCAACCCTCATTAGCACATTGGACAGTTTTCCCCCAGAATCCCAAGGTACGTGCAGCTCTGTTCCTTATTGGACAACCACAGACAACCACAACACTTGTAGGGGTTGGAAGGGGCTGTGCTGCATTCAGAGGAATTCTGGATGACATGCAGAATTTCTCCAGTAGCTTTAGAGCAGTCTGTGGTGGAGCTACCACTCCACCATCCTTCGCAGTGGTGCAGTTCTGTAGGCTGGTGTGAAACAGGGCCATGGCCCTGTTTCACCTCGATCCCCTTTGGAAGGGCTAGCACTGCTGGCTGCAGTAGCCTGGATCAGTCCTGGTTGTAGATGGCCCTTGTGTTGGGCACAAATGGGTCAGGAGATTCCTCACGCTCTTCCTCTATCTTACATAAAAGGCAGCTGGAATGAGGCCTAAAATGTGTGTAATGCTCATACCTCTCCAGCCATTACTAGAAAGATGTGAGTCTATTTAGACTGAAAAGCTTACGTACAAAAGTATCTACTTATAAATCTCCCACTGAAATTCTCTCCAGGGGAGCTAGTCAAAGATATACAGGTTCTCTAAGGTTTGGGCAGCTGTCTGCTTTCAATTGTATTTTTTTCCATTTTTTCTCCATCTGATATATAATGTACTTCAGGAGCAATTCTGGTTATAAAATTATGGAAATGTGGCCTAGCTGATTTTTATTTGAAAAGTTATTTCATTGCATCTCACTAAAGAATTTCTCTTCAGCCCCAAGGGCTGATATTAGGCAATGCTTTATTTTTAGATATTTAACAGTCCTGATTATTCTATTTAAATTTTACTGTTAAGCATGTAAATGACTTTACTTCCTTCTTCCCTTACTGCACAAACAAGTCTCTTAGGCCTTGTCTACACTACAAGACTATTTCGAATCTACTTAAGTCGAATTTGTGGATTCGACCTTATGAAGTCGAATTTGTGTATCCACAGTAAATACACTAATTCGAATTTCTGAGTCCACAGTAACGGGGCTGGCGTTGACTTTGGAAGCGGTGCACTGTGGGAAGCTATCCCACAGTTCCCGCAGTCCCCGCTGCCCATTGGAATGCTGGGTAGAGCTCCCAATGCCTCCTGGGGGAAAAATGTGTCGAGGGTGCTTTTGGGTAACTGTTGTCATTGAACCGTCAATCACGCCCTCCCTCCCTGAAAGCTCCGGCAGGAAATCTGTTCGCGCCCTTCTCTTGTCGGTTACAGCGCGAACGCAACAGCACTGCGAGCATGGAGCCCGCTGCGATCATCGCTGCACTTATGGCCGTTGTCAACTCCTCGCACCTTATCGTCCACCTCTTCCACAGTCAGCTGCTGAGAAATCGTGCGAGGAGGCTCCGGCAGCGCGGTGAGGACAGGAATTCACAGAGTGGCGCAGACCTCTCACAAAGCAGGTTACGCCGCGCCGTGGAGATCATGGTGGCAATGGGTCAAGTTCATGGTGTGGAACGGCGATTCTGGGCCCGGGAAACAAGCACGGACTGGTGGGACCGCATAGTGCTGCAGGTCTGGGATGAATCACAGTGGCTGCGAAACTTCAGGATGCGTAAGGGCACTTTCCTTGAACTCTGTGACTTGCTGTCCCCTGCCCTGAAGCGCCAGGACACCCGGATGCGAGCAGCCCTGAGTGTGCAGAAGCGAGTGGCCATAGCCCTCTGGAAACTTGCAACGCCAGACAGCTACCGGTCAGTAGCGAACCACTTTGGCGTGGGCAAATCTACCATGGGGGTTGCTGTGATTGAAGTAGCCCACGCAATCGTTGAGCAACTTCTCTCAAAGGTAGTGACTCTCGGAAACGTCCAGGACATCATAGATGGCTTCGCCACGATGGGATTCCCAAACTGCGGTGGGGCTATAGATGGGACTCACATCCCTATCCTGGCACCAGCCCACCAGGCCAGCGAGTACATTAACCGAAAGGGCTACTTTTCAATGGTGCTGCAAGCACTGGTAGACCATAGGGGACGTTTTACCAACATCTTCGTTGGGTGGGTGGGCAAGGTTCATGACGCGCGTGTGTTCAGGAACTCTGGTCTGTTTAAACGCCTCCAGGCAGGTACTTTCTTCCCGGACCACAAAATAACGGTTGGGGATGTGCAGATGCCTACAGTGATCCTCGGGGACCCAGCCTACCCGCTAATGCCCTGGCTCATGAAGCCCTATACAGGCGCCTTGGACAGAGAGAAGGAACTCTTCAACTACCGGCTGAGCAAGTGCAGAATGGTGGTGGAGTGTGCTTTCGGATGTCTCAAGGGGAGATGGCGGAGCTTACTGACTCGCTCGGACATCAGCGAAAAGAATATCCCCGTAGTTAATGCTGCTTGCTGTGTGCTACACAATCTCTGTGAGAGCAAGGGCGAGACCTTTTTGTCCGGATGGGAGGTTGAGGCAAATCGCCTGGCTGCAGTTTACGCTCAGCCAGACACCCGTGCCGAGAGAATATCCCAGCGGGAAGCGCTGTGTATCCGGGAGGCTTTGAAAGCAAGTTTCCTCGGAGAGCAGGGTAACCTATGACTCTCCACTTGCTTTCAAGAGAAACTGACCCTGGGCCTGTGTCTGTATGTGTCGATTTCGATCTGCGGTTACATACCCCGTTCTCCAAGTTTCCCCCACTTCCAAAGCACGTTTTAAAGCAAATTATTTGTAACACTCATTATTAATAAATCTTTGTTTTACTTTGCATTTCTGTTCAGGTGTTGAAACATGGACACATACTGTGCTGGGCACGGTGTGCACTGATGTACAGACTGCTTGTTCCATAGAGGAATGACATCCTCCTGCTCCTACGTAGGTCTCTGGGGTGGGGGACGGTTGCAAGTGGTTGTGCATGAAGGGGAGGGATTGCAGGAAGGGGTGGGTTTGCAGGAAGGGGCGAGTGGTGCCTTCTTTGGATAGGGGTTTGGATGACGGCAGTGGGCTGCGGGTTTGGGCGTAGGAAGGGGTGAGGGGTGTGGGGGAAGGGTGAGTATCTGTCCGTGGATGAGGGCTCTTGTTGGGGCTCAGGGCAGCGGAGAGGCTCGTTGCTACGGTGGAAGTTCATGGTAAGGGCAGCGTGCCTTAACATTAAGGGGGTGGCAGGCGCTAGGACCCTGGACAAGCATACACATCACAGAATGACCCGGGGCAGCATACACCACACAGAGTGACCCTGGTGCCTACTGACTGCAGTGTGTGTGTGCCCTGCAGTTGATCATGGCCCCAAGTCTGTACCCTGGTAATGTAGGCTATACCGTGCAATTATAAATCCCCTCCCCCCATACACAAAAAAATCCTCTGACACGAAAGACGTGACCGAAACAGTGAATAACAGCAAACAGCTTTTAATAATCTAATACACACTGGGGGGATGAAACTTGGATTTGGGACTGGGTGAGCCTGTAAGGGAAGCACTTCTACAAATGTATAGCGTGAGAGGTGTGTGCTACATTAGCGCTATGCAGTGGTGCAGTGACAGTTCTCACGGCCCCTACCGCCCCGCCGTCTTGTACTTTTGGGTGAGGGGGGGGCAGGACTTCTTGGCGGGGGAGGGCGGTTGCAGATACACTGCAGGGGGGCTCTGTCCTCCTGCCTGCGGTCCTGCATAACATCAACAAGGCGCCGGAGCGTGTCCGTTTGCTCCCTCATTAGCCCAAGCAGCGTTTGAGTCGCCTGCTGGTCTTCCTGCCGCCACCTGTCCTCCCGTTCGATGTGTGTGGGATGCTGTTGACATAGGGTCTCCCTCCACTGTCTCTGCTCTGCCGCCTCGGCTCTGGAGCAAGCCATCAGTTCCGCGAACATCTCGTCCCTAGTCTTTTTCTTTCACCGCCTAATCTGCGCCAGCCTCTGCGAGGGGGATGCCGGGGCAGTCCGGGAAAGACCCGAAGCTGTGTGATGGGAAAAGTAACTGATTTCCTTGAACAGATACATGTTTGCGAACAGTGAACACAGTCTAGTCAGTTTCTCTGAACAAGACCATACAGGGCAACAAGTCTCACGAGATCTCAGGACAAGTTCGAGATTTCGGAATACGCTCTCATTGGCTGCGGCATTGCACAGGAGAGCGGACAAGTGGGGAGAGACAGCTGAATCCGTCTAGCAGACAGTCCTGGTAAGCCTTACAGTACATTCTGCTTATCAGTTAATGGATAGCTGTGCCCTCCCGCTAAAGGCAATCTGGAAATCATATACTCTGACCCTTTTCCAGCCACTCCCGCCAGTGCACGGGAAAGATCAATGTATGCTTTTCCTATGTGGCCTACAATACGTGGCTGTTAAGCGAGGGTCATTGTTATGCAAAGTAAAGGTCAACCATTCACAACAGTAACAATACACTAATTGCCCTAATTAGATGCAGCATTTCATGAACGAGATCACCCTGATGCGGATCCCTCGGAGTCACAAAGAGCGGATGCTAAGGGAAGCCCTGCAGAGACCAGGACCATATGCGGCCATGCTTGTGGAGGCGATGATTCCCATCTACATAAGGATGTCCTGGCGCGGAAGAGTGTGCTTCCATGGAGCACCCAACAAGGCACGTCTCCCCAGGAACCTCCTGCGGAGGCTTTTCGAGGACCTAAATGAGACCTTTCTTGAATTGTCCCTGGAGGATTATTGTTCAATCCCTATATGTGTGGACCTACTTTTCATATAGTTTTTCATTGAAAATTTTATATATAGTATTTCTATTTTTTTATACCTGTTTTATAAAAAATAAATGTTTACATGTTTATAGCACTTACCGCCTGATCCTTCCCCTGATTCAGAGTCCGGGTTAACGGCCGGGGAGGGTTGGTAGGGGATCTCTGTGAGGGTGATGAAGAGATCCTGGCTGTCAGGGAAAGCGGTATTGTGTTCGCTGTCGCCTGCGCCGTCCTCCACAGACCGTTCCTCATCTTCCACATCGGCGAACATCGAGGAGGAACTGTCCAGGTTCACTATGCCATCCACTGAGTCCACGGTCACTGGTGGGGCAGTGGTGGCAGACCCACCTAGAATGGCATGCAGTGCCTCGTAGAAGCGGCATGTCTGCGGCAGGGCTCCGGAGCGTCCGTTTGCCGCTCTGACATTTTGGTAGCATTGTCTCAGGTCCTTGATTTTCACGCGGCACTGCATTGCATCCCGGCTGTATCCTTTCTCTATCATTGCTTTGGAGACCTTCTCGAAGGTCTTTGCATTCCGCTTGCTGGAGCGCAGCTCCGACAGCACAGACTCCTCGCCCCACACACCGATCAGATCCAGGACTTCCCGGTCTGTCCTTGCTGGGGACCTCTTTCTATTCTTGGATTGGCCGGACTCCTCTGCTGGAGAGCTCTGCATCGTTGCAGGTGCTGCGGAGCTCGCCCCGATGTCCAGCCAGGACGTCAGATTCAAAATGCCCAGACAGGAAAATGAATTCAAATTTTCCCGGGTCATTTCCTGTGTGGCTGGTCAGAGAATCCAAGCTCCGACTGCTGTCCAGAGCGTCAACAGAGTGGTGCACTGTGGGATAGCTCCCGGAGCTACTAAGTTCGATTTGCATCCACACCTAGCCTAATTCGAGCTAGCCATGTCGAATTTAGCGTTACTCCACCTGTCGGGGTGGAGTACCAAATTCGAACTAAAGAGCCCTCTAGTTCGAATTAAATGGCTTCCTGGTGTGGACGGTTGAGCGGTTAGTTCGAATTAACGCTGCTAAATTCGAATTAAAGTCCTAGTGTAGACCAGGCCTTATATATTTTAAACCTGATTGCTCATATCTAGTCCCCATTCACTTAGCCGATCCTGGTAGATTAGTAGGCCAGTCAATTTGGAAACAGTCTGAGCTACATAGAATTTGGATCCAATTCTATAAAACTACCATTGACTTCAGTGGTGGTGTTCCTGGTTAACACCACTTTGTGAGATCAGAAGCAGGTTCTTAAATGTCATTGTGTTCTCTTCATACAGCTTGAGTGCTAGTTAGCACATCTCTTACTCGCAGTAATGAGCATTTACTGACTTTAATGGACCACTTGCAAGACTAAGTGCTTGTCAATGGGACTAAGACGGACTGCATATATGAGTACTTAAATCTTATTTGATCAATAGATTAACCTGTTGTTGACTTTCATTTTGCCTGTCCTTGTAAATGGAAATAAACCTGCCCCATAATGACAGACATTGGCAATCAGATTGTGCCATTCACATCCAGTGTGACACCGTCCTTTTATTTTTTTCTTGTATAGTGGGCTGGACAATTTAAGAAATGACATTAACTTTTGCCAAGTACTACAAACAAACCAAACCCGAGCTTAGGCCCATCGCTATGGAAAGGTAGCAGGGAGCACAACTTCTCCAATCCTGTCTCACCAGCTCCTCTCTGACCCCGGAATGCTCTGAAGCCTCCTTGATGTGAGTGAGGATACCAAGTGGCACCTGCTCTCTATACCCTGTTGCTACAGCTCAGCAGCATCCCCACTAGTTCCCTGCTGCATTGGTGTGAGGGGAAAGGAAATTAGTTGCCTTATTTCCCCCCCTCCCCCCACATCCCATCCAGGTGTGATATTTGGACTAGAGCCTGGAAAGGGAGCAGGATCAGTGCTTTGCAATGTCCCAAGTGTAGCCAGGCAGGAGGAGGAAGGAAAGGAAGACGTCTTCTCCCTCAGCCTCCACACCACTCCAGAAAGAAGGTAAGAGGTAAGTTGGAGGGCAGGGAGCATGGGATGAAATTGCGATAGGGTAGAGGCACTAAGTCAGTTTTCTGGGATAGGGTGAGGCAGTGATTAGAGTCATGGAAATTTTACCAGGTGAGCAGTGATGGAACAGACTGGACCCCGGTCAAGATAGATAAGAGACAAATGAGAGGACATAATAGAGGTATGCCCCCCCCCCAAAAAGAGTGCCCCAGTTGCCTTGGGGGGGGGGGGAGATAGCATTCACAAACAGCCCTCCTGCTTCTTTATCACAGCTTCATTATTCTCCAATCTTCACTCACCGCTCCAGAATTCATACATCCCAATACTATAGCTATGAAATATATGGTCAGTTCTGCATAATATTAGGCCCCTGTTGTATATAACTGAAATAAAAGCTACTACAAACAGCAGCTTATGCACCATCTCTGCATATCAGTTCATTTAATGAGGCGCATGCAACAGTCCCTGATGCTTCACAGACTGTGTCTAGAAAGACCATCATCTTGTCAGTGCAGGAAAAAAAATCTGCTTCTCTAAGCAAACTGAATCTGCTTATCAGCTGCAAATAGAAGCCTTGAGCCTGGCAGTTTTTCAGAGTGTGGAACTGGTGAAAGGTGTTTCTAAATTACACCTGAAACAATCACTTGCTTTGAAGTTCTGATATGTCATGTTGTGCTGCCAATCAAGATATGTCACCAGCACATCTTGTTGCATCATACCATGTCTGGCATTACCAAAACAAAGCCTTACACAACATGTGCTTGACAGGACTGGATTATGTCACTTCAAAATAGAAATACCTTGAGAACGTGCGAATATTCTGAGCCCTTGTTTCAGAGGTAAATCAGGGCTGTGTGAGTGAGCTTACCTGGCAGCAGCCTTAAAAGAAAGTGCACTCTCTCTCCTTTTTCCTTAAATTTTCACTTACCCCTTCATCCTAAGCCTCTAGTTTTTTTTTTTTTTTTTTTTTTAATCAGTAGCTGGATCACAAACCCTGCTCTTGACAGAGAGATGGCAAGTACTTGAAGAATGTACTTCCGCTGTGTAACCAGATATTTGAGGTGAGAGAGGTGGCTGTAGCTCAAGATGGAGGATTGCGACTGGGACTGTGAATCAGATTTAAGGTCCGCAGGTCTATTGTGATCATCTAGTCTGACCTCCTGCATAACACAGGCCAAAGAACCTCACCCAGTAATTTCTGTATCAAGCCCATAACTTCTATGTGAGCTGGAGCATATCTTTTAGAATGACGTCCACTCTTGATTTAACAATTTCAAGTGATGGGCGATTCCACCACACCCCTAGGTAGTTGTTATAGGTCTTATTGTAGTGCCTAGGAGCCCTACGCAACAAACCAAGATGCCATTGTGCCAAACGCTGTACAAACCACAGAACAAAGACAGTCCCTGCCCCAAAATCTTACATTCTAATCATAAGACAAGAAACAACAGATGGGCTACAGACAGGGGAGTACAAGGAAACAGTGAGGCAGTATTTGTCAACAAGCTAGGTAGTGGTCTCAGCACACCAGCAGCCAAACATTGTCAAGTATTTTGTAAGCATCATGGCAGGGCAGAATTTTAAAGAGGGATTTAAAGGAAGATAATGAGATCGCTTTGTGGATGGTTATGAGGGTGTCCTCCCAACTGTGAAGGCCAGTATGACAGAGAACACAAAAATGCTTGTTTGGAAATTTAACAAGTGGGCAATGGGTGCTGGTATCATGGGCCAGTTCGAGGTGGGAGCTGACTTTTTGATTCTGAATGAGAAAGTATAGGTAGCGTGGGAATAGGTAGTGAACAGCCTTGAGAGTGAAGACAAGTGGCTTATGTTTGATACAATAGAAAAAAGGGGAACCCCGAGCCTCCCCATACACACCTGCCCGGAGGAGCCCCCAGCCTCGCCTCCCCTCCCCAGACCCCAAGCTGCCGGGAGAAAAGCGTGCATCTCTATTCTCCTCAGCCACCCCAGAACCTGCATGAGGCATAATAAATCAAAAACTTCCCCCCAAAACCCTGCAACCAGGGGTTTGGCGGCCACAGCAGCGCCAGGGGAGACTGAGCCTCTCCATGCCTATTATACCCATAGTGACTGAATGTGTTTGTGGATAAGACTACCCAGAGGTAAGGTGTAGAGGGCAAAGAGAAGGGAATCAAGGATAGGACCTGAGGAACCACTATGGAAAGTTGGAGGTAAGTTATTCCAATAATTAATTCCCTCACTTAAAATTTATTTCCAGTTTAATTTTCAATATCGCCAACCCCATGCTTTCAAAATTCATGAATTAGGTGCTCAAATCTTGAATTTTAAAATATTAAATGAAGTGTGTGTTTTTTCTCTTCTGTGGTTGGAGACTTTAGGTTTTACATTTTCAAGCCCTTCTCTGCAGCTCTGAGGGCTAGAAGCTTACTAAAAAAAGTGCTGAGATTCTCAAGTGATAAGATGATTTCAGAAGCTGGCTTTGAGAAAAAAACCCACATTGTGGAATTTGCATTAAAATTGCAAGCCTTGGCAATACTAGATTTTGTATAGCTTCAGCTTCCTACCATTGGATCACATTAGGCCTTTTTTGCTAGATTAGAGAGTCCTCTTCTATCAGAAATCTCTACCCGACATAGGTACAATTAGATTGCTATCAAGTCGCCTCAACTTTCTCTTGGATAAACTACATTGATTGAGCTTCTTAAGTCTGTCACTATGAGGCATGTTTTCCAGACCTTGAATCATTCTTGGAGCTCTTTGCTAAACCCTTCTGTTCACAATATTTCAGTAATGGTTTCACCAATGGCATATACTGAGGTCCTACCACCTCTCTACCCCTCTCTACTCCTACTTGATATTCCTGTGCTTACACATCCAAGGACCACATTTGTACTCTTAGCTACAGCAACACACTGGGAGCCCACGTTCAGTTGGTTATTTATCATTACCCCAAGTTACTTGTTTTGTTCTTAGATTATTACCTTGCATTTGGCTGTTTTGAACCTCGTGTTGTTCAAATAGCCCATTTTACCAAATGATCCAGCTTGGTCTGTACAACTGAGCTGTCCCCATCATTATTTACCACTCCACCATTTTTTGTGTCAACTGCAAATTTTACCAGCTATGATTTTATATTTTCTTCTAGATCATTGATAAAGATACTGAATGGCATTGGACCGTGGGACCCTGTGACGGGGTGTATCTACCACACACTGGCCCAGCAGGGGTTAATTGTGCACTGTGGGCTGAGAAGGCCACACTCCTCTGTCCCTGCTGGGCATGCTCAACCTGGAGACAAGATATAAGAGAAAGTAGCTCCATTCAGTTGGTCCAGACTGCCGAGAAGGAAGGATTGCAGGTTCCCTCACAGGAGCTGCTGGAGCCCCAGACCACAGAGGCCAGACATGCTGAGCCCCAGACAGATCCGCAGCTGGCTGCGGAAGCCAGAGATGGGATTGAGCCTTCAGGAATTTCGCTGGTCGACGGCCCCAGAGGACCCATGGACTATTACATTGGAAGACAGGGTAGGAGGTAGCCCAGGGGAAATCGACATTGATCTGGTTGTAGGATCGGGAAATAGGACAGTGTGTTTTGGCAGATCCCTGCTGACCCAATGGTGAATGCAGTTGCCACTGTCAGGGCCCTGGGTAGACCCAGTGGAGTAGGGAGGGCCTAGGTCACCCTACCTCAGCCATCACCTTCCTCGGGCAACTAGGCCCCGCAGCTCCACACAGGAGGGAAGCCATAGTGATTCTGGCTGCTAGGCCACAAGCCCCACACAGGGGGGTAACTATAGGGACTCTGGCCACTTGGTCATGCTGCCCTGAGAGCAAGGGCAGGCCCAAGGGACTCTGGCTGCTAGTCTGTACTACCCCACTTTATAGGCTTTAGCCAGCTGAGGCATAACCCCTCATTGACTATATGCAACCTGACATCCCATGACAGGATGTGTCTACCCCACGACATACTCCACTACAAATACCCCCATTGGATGATGATTCTCCATTTACAATTTACTTTTTGCAATGTAAGAGTTAACCGGTTTTTAAATCCATTTAATATGGGTTACGTTGATTTTATATAGTGCTAATTTTTTTTTTTACTCAGAATGTCATGGACGACTAAGTTAAATGCCTTACAGAAGTCTAAGTATATTATGTCAACACAGTTACCTTTCTCAAATTCATTTAATACTCTGGGGTGCAAGCTATTTGATTCTGCAGATTTAAAATAGCTTAACTTTAATAGTTGCTGTTTAACATCCTCACTACTGATTACTGATGGA
Source organism: Mauremys mutica (assembly GCF_020497125.1). Lineage (NCBI taxonomy): Eukaryota > Metazoa > Chordata > Testudines > Geoemydidae > Mauremys > Mauremys mutica. The sequence continues at coordinate 30,773,695 of NC_059076.1, read as the reverse complement.
ATAGAAAGGATTTAATTATCACTGTAAGATATGAATACATCATCTTGCTGCTTTCTGAATACAATATAGAAATATTTATCAAATACTTCTACCTTTTCTACATCATTGATAACTATATTATCCATGCCTAGTATCAGACTATACCATTAATAGAATTTTGATTTTTATATATTACAAAAATGTTACGTCCTTAACTCTATTGGCCATAGATTTTTTTCATGGATACCTTTAGCTTCCATTATCAATTATCTGCATTCCTAACTGCTCATTTCTACTCAGATGCTTAGAGAGGTTCTGATCCTATTCCCTTCTCTGAATTGTTGGTATTTAGCAGAGTCCTAACAGTACCCCATTGTGTGATTTATCAGTTAGTACAGTGATCCATAAGTATTCCAAGTTTTGTCATTCTGAATTGTCAGTTATTATAAACTAGGTAATTGTGTATGTTATATAGTGTTCCATCCTGCTTCCCATCTACCCACTCTCTCTTTCCAAACTAGGGTGTATCCAGTGATTTTAACTTTCCAGTTACTTGACTCATTTCTCAAACATTTTGATAGAAGATACAAAGTTGAGACCACCTCCTTGTGTGAGGTGCAAAAATTCTGAGGCTGGACTTAAATTCAGGTTTTGTATGCTTTCTTTCAAAATACCTTTTTTGTTTTAAAAAAAGGTGTTCTTCTGAGCACACGTGCACAATTACTCGCACACAATAATAGAGATGTGTCCATGTCAGAACATCCAGATTTGGGTTCTGATTCATGACCATATAAAGTAGAGTAGGAGTACCTCCTTTTTGAACTTGGATAAATATTCCACCCCAAACTATAAATAGGCTTAACTTGACTCAAAACTCAGCCCAGGTCACCTCAGAACTTATCAAAACTTTGTGAAAATGCACAGCAAAATCTGGGTTAGTAATGAATCCCAAAACCCGGAAAGATTCCGTATGTGAAATTTTCATACAGCTTTAATCCAAGGTAGATACAACATGGAGTTTGTGTAATTTGACACCAAGAGTATCAAATTCCTTTATCTCTGTGGAAGTTGGGAAAATAAGTTAACATTCACAATCAGTTCTAACTTCTTCAATGGCCAAAATAGAGAGACATTTAAATGCCATATATTATGCTAAAAAGACTAAATCAACAAGTTATGGCTTAAGAAGGAGGTAGGATAGCATGTTTGCCGTGGGACTTTGCCTGAGATGGAGCTGAAGTGGCCCAAAATTGATTTTAATGCACCTTGGAAATTCTTTTGTTTAATGTTCCCAATTTGTGCATGAATGTTTTGTTTCAGAGACTGAGAGGAGAAAAAAATTGACTGCAGAAGCTGTGGCAGGTTTCATTATATTTGAGGATATAGAGGAGATCAAAGCTGAAGAGATAAAAGAAGCAGTTACTGTATGGGCTGAAAATATCTCCCAAATCATAAACACCCTTAAGTACAGTGCTTCAGAATCAGCCACCTTTAAGTCAGGAGAGAGCCACAGCTGAAATGGAAGTCCTCTAGTTACAATATTTTATGACTTGCATTGCCTGCCTTTGGCTAGCCCTGTACTTACACAGGCACCAAAATGTCTGGGATCATTCACAAAAAACAGTAAAGCAAACATTTCCACCTTGGTCAGTGGTTCTAAAATAGCCTCCCATGAGCGGTATTGCTTGTGGATTGCTCTGCAGAGATGGCTGTTGGCTGATAAAAATCCATCTTTATCCACAAATATAATTGGAACCCCTACTGCGGTAACGACTCTGTCACACTTTTCATTAGCTGGGAACGTTTTATTTTGGGAGGAATGGGTTTGTTTTCCTCCCAGATTTTAATGGTAATGTATGATGCATTAATAATGAAATGTATCAAAACTGATAGATCTTTTTGAATGCTTTTATATATAAAAAGAGTAAGATGTAATGATATGCTGCCAACCTTTTAAAAAAGGTCTCTCTCAAAATTCTTTTGCCTCAGTCAAACTCTCGCTCTGCCCCCCATGAAGCAATTCCATACTCTATCCCCCTCAAAGCCAACAGTTCCATACTCTTCCCCTAAAACAATCTTTCCATTGTTTCAGTGCCCCCTCTGAATCCATTAATCCTTCCACCCACACCCGCAGCCTAGTACCCTTGACGTATTCTTTCCCCATCCTTAACATCTCATGGAAGCTCCTTTAGTGGGATTCCTTTCCTGCAGCAGCAAGTAGTTGTCCTGCAGCCTTTACTGGCAAATTAGTAGTTGTCAGGTCATCGTGTGGTCTCTGGCTGTGGGGTGGATGGCCAGGTGGGCAGTCTCCCCTAGTCGGTGAGAGTGCGCATAAGCAAGTGAGGATGCTGTGTGGAGTGAGTTTTACATTGAAGGGTCATTGCAGGAACTGGCATCCAGGCTTCTTCCCACTACTGACTCCTCAGGCACCAGGAGGGAGAGAACTGGACTATACAACCTACAGTTGAGACTGCAGCAGTTTGGCCCCCTGTTCCTCTCCTCCTCCTCTTGTGTTGCTGCAGCCAATGCCTCCCCACTGCCAAAGTCTTTCCCCAATGCCAGATTCTTTCATTTTCATTGGAAAGGCTGTGGCAGCATGACCCTACACTGCTAAAAATAGCAGTGTAAACTGAGGAGGGACTGGTTGTATGCACAGAGAGCCGTGTAGGGTACAAGCCCTAAGGTTCTGACATATCTGTGCTCTACTGACTTAAGCAATGCCTTACCACCTACACTGCTATTTATACCCTTGCTGGGGGTGAGACACACAGTGTACGTACTGTACATGAGTGTGCAGTGGAGCTATATCCTTAAAGTCAGTTCTACTATGAAAACAGATATCTTCTTATACAAGAGAACCACTCCCTTTATTCAGAGTCATAGTCCCTGATAAAAAAATAGGTAGTCTTGCCGAATGAGCAGTAATGGGAGAGGGAGCTGAATTCTATTTCTTCTCATGTGTCATCAAAAGAATTGTTAACTAAATTCAAATTTTAGGGCTCAATTCTTCCCTCGGTTACATGTGTGCAATTCCACTGAACAGAGTAGAGTATAAACTGAAGACAATGGAATTGCATCAGGTAAACCCGAGGACAGAATTTGGCCTGCAGAATCTTTATAACTGCTGCTGAAGCATGAGAAGAAAAGAACCCAGCTTCACTTTCAGCTCCCAAGTTGTTTTTCTAGGGCTGGCAATTAGAAATGCTATTTTAATCTCTGTGGAATAATCACAAATCCTAGTTGTTCTACCTGGATAAATCTCTTTTCTTTCACAGTCAATTTTACCTTCATGAAAATAGTCAATCACTTTACTCACACAATGGTTATATGGACAAAAGTTGCTAATGTTCTTGAGTACTTACCATTCTCCCTTCCTTCACCCTCACTTTGTGACAGTCTGCTGTTTCCCCTAGGAGTTTGCCTATTTTTGTTTGACGAGTGGGACATTTTTGGTTTTACTAGATTTAATCAATTGCTTGATTAAAAATGAGCAGATATAGTCCTTTGATCAATTAAGGACACAATATAATTACACAGACATACCAATACTTTCCAAAGTCAGACATTTTGCATTATAATGATACTTTAATGATCAGATGCATATCGCACTTCAAAGAATTTTTTTTTAAATATCTAACAGAAGCAGATTATCTATAATCCATGCAAAAATTCCTATGAGAATCAAACCTTCAAAGCTCCACTGGGGCAGTCCCTCTGCAGTTTCTAGGAGAGGTTCTCTCTTTCCCGTTGCCAATCCAGTCACTAGCAACTGCAGGGAGGCTTCAGCTTTGTGCTCAAATCTGGGAAAGGCTTATCAGTCCTACAGTGGGTATCAGAGGGGCTAAAATTATATTTCCAAGTCCATCCCCCTACAAAGGATGCCCTTTCAGAAATAAACCTACATACCTTGTTAGCCTTAGAGAAGGAGATAAGACAAAGTCCAGTGTTTCAGGCTTTAGAGTGAGCGCCAACAGAAAACTCCAAGGGACGGTTAAGCTGTATATATTCAATTCCCAAGTCCACTGGGGTATACTGTCCAGTTTTAAATCTAAAGCCCTTAAACCTCTTTATGGCTGCCCAGCTGTTTTGCAGGGAAAAGCTCAAAGCCATGGTTTACAATGGGGATTTTCCAGCAAAAACTAGATCTGAGCAAAGCCTCTGGTAGCTTGGATACATGGTTATGCTATGGGAGATCCCTAAGAAGATATATGAGCTACAGGAGACTTCCTGGAAAGCAATACTGTACAGTAGGAGGGGTTGGGAATTAAGCCTGTATGTGGCTCCAAGGTTTTTCACCTCAGTTATGAGACCCATTCCTCATGTCCTAAAAATCTGGCAGTGAAAATGATAATTTATTTAACTGCCTCAATTTCAGCCTAACCAGAAGAGCTCCTAAAGTAGCTCTTTATTGTGTTCACACTCCATCCAGTAAGGGTGGTCAGCTTTATAGTAAAGCTAGAAAAATCTGTATTAAAGCTGTAACGTGGGCAGACACCTCGCAAGCACCTCTCATGGCCACAGGTAATTCTGCAGTACCTTACCTCTGTTTCCCCCTCTGCAAGGCACTTAAAGAACTCATCCAGTTCAAAGCTAGTTCAAAGAGCCCCCTGCTGGGATCCAATTCATTGAGTCCTCAGGTGCATATTGACCCTCTAGACCGCAACCCTAGTTCAGTTCTCGCTCCTGATAATCCAAGAGTCTTTCAAAAATAAAACACAAACTCACATGGGCTTCATCCCAGGTTCAGCTGGGCACAGCCCTGCCTCCCCGAGTAACTGTTGTTCTGCTTTCCAGCACCTCCAGCCTGGAGTTTGTCTTTCTCCACAGACCTTTCCAGCTGGGCCTTTGCAGTCTCTCCCCTGCTTGGACAGGGTCTCTCCCAAGCCTCCCTGCCTGGAGAGCTGTTCTCACTCTCCCCTGCTTCTTGAGAATTTTCCACTGCTGACTCAGGGCCCTGCAAGAGCCTTCTTACACCCTGCAGTATTTCTACAGCTGCAGTTTCCTGAGCTTTCCTTCTTCACTGCAACTTCCTGCTCCTTTTGTAGTGGAATCAGGTGATTCCTCACGGAAGGATGGCTGATCCTGTCATCAGGATTGGCTTAGCCACCCAGTTACAAATACCTTTACTTAGATTTTACTTACTGGCATTCACAATGGATTCCAAGGTCTTGATTCTAAACTTTCACAGTGCCCAGTCCAAAAGGAGTGGACAAAAATGTGACAGGACGTGATACATGATATTCCTCTTCTCTCAGAGGTGCCAGTGTATTTTATGTCACATCTAGAGAACTTGTACCTTACTAGGTAATGGAAGGGAGGTATTTTTCTTTGTTTTATATTCAAGATGTTAAGTCTACTTATTGTAGAAACATGGTGAACTATAAAACACTTTACCTTTGTTGAGGATATTAAAGTTCTCTGTTTTCATTTCCCAGTTGCCTTAGTCTTTCACCATTCAACATAGGCAAGTACAGAAGATAAGCCCTTCTCAGAGACATGAAGAAAATGTGTTACCTTTAAAGCAACACCCTTAAGAAAGCAGTAAATAGATTATGCTGATCCACTGATGTGGTTTCTTTTAAACATTTCTAACAGATGTGTCAGTAATCCTTTATTTTTTCAGAATATGCTATGTGATACAATACGTTGCAACCTCTAATACAAATTATTACAGCATATGTTGATGTCTAGAAATATATTGTGTTTTTAACTATCACAATTAGGATGTAAGAATTAGAGGTAAACTGTCTAATTATCAGCAATTTCTTAGCAATACATAATAAACTAAACAATTTATTAGGACCACACTGATTCAAGCGTTGTTGATGTAATCTGTATTATATCTGATTATGCGAAGTTTAAAAAATCCTTTCTAAATTTGATGTTCAGACTGAGGCTTATGACAGATATAAAAAAGGATAAGGAGAATTTCAGGTCTGGGTAAACATTGGCCATGTTTGATAGACGTACATATCTGGAAACTCCACCCATAATCACATCTATTCTGACATAAATATAGACGAAAATGAAAGAGCAAAATACTAGCAGCTCTGCTGCTTTACACTCTTGCAAAAAGCCACTAATACTCAGTGTCTGATTTTTCAGTGAGGCATCAATCTAGGCTCTGCTTGTGCAGAAGCATCTCTCCTGCAGACCAGCCTCCATACTTGCTTTTCCAGTAATAACACCTCCCTGCTCAAGGTGATGAAATCTATGTCATCTATCTGCCCAGGCGTTTGTGTAAGCTTGGGCATTCATAAAGTTGAGAGTACAAGAGAAGAGCAGGGGGTCAAAAAATCAGGCCCTTAGCACATAAGTGATGATTTTCATATAAGTAGGAGTTTGGTTGTTGGATTCCAGGATGCATTCCCCAGTATATTAACAATTTTAAAGTGGGTCACAGTTTGAACCAAAACCGTTTCACAGTCTCCATTTTAAAATAGTCATCCTTCAATTGAAATTTCTGTTTATATTCAAACTAGCACAACAGACATTACTGTGCTTTTGCATCAATATTTTTCTTTCACACTGTACAGTACATTCTGAGAGTATAAGCAAACCACGTCAGAAATGGACAGGAAAAGTTTCTTCTCGGAGTTTTGCAAATGGACATGAGTTTGGATTAGAACTAGCGCTTAACAGGGGCTAGCAGAATCGCATGATCATAATGAAGTTTACAAATGTTAGCTCACTATAAAATAAACTCATTGTTGCTAAATCACTTTGGGGACCTTTTTTTCTCATAAATACCCCTGGTTACCCTAAAAAAAGATGTGAACTGTTTAAAAAAAAATAGACCAAATTCTCCAGTAACTAACCCATGTAGTCCCACTGAAAGCAAGAATTCCATTGGCTATAAATCACTGGAGAATTTGGTTAGCATTATTTAAATATATATTGTCACAATCTGAGGTCATTAGCCACAAACCACAGTGCTGCTTCGTTTGGAAAGTTTTCTGCTATGTTAAGTTCACCCCTACATGTACAATTGTATCCCTGACTCCATGCCAGAGACCAAAATGTTGTGTCTGTATTGCATTGGATTGGCACGCGCACACACATTCTTTTCATGTATTACAGTGGATCATCAACAAGGAAATTAAATCCTAATATATCATCAAATCATAGGCTTTATAGAGATTTGGAGGTGTAAATGGTTTCACACCCATCTTCACAGCATTCTGTTCCAATTACAGCAATGTTCTGCCTCAGTAGAGAACGAGAATGCTGATTTTGCCTTAGCAGAAAGCAAGGCAGATATCCTCCAAATTGCATGCAACACCACCTCCTTGCTGTCGTCATGAATATTCTAGTGAGAAGAAATTTCATGTTTTCTCTATACCCCTTTAGTCACCAGCGAAGTGAATGCAACCAAGCTCAAGCTCTGATGGGGGCCCAATCTGCAGCCTGTTAGAGTCAATGGAACAACTCCCATCACTATTGATGGGCAGTGGCTCATGCCCTTGGAAAGGATGTGTGTGAGGTCAACGCACACCCATGGTCTTGGGTAGCCTGCAGATCCAGCCCTGTTGGTCAGGTGAACATAAAGTGTAAAGAAAACCTTTGACACGTATTTTGATAAAGCTTCTACTCTAGAAGGCAACCTCTCAAACCACATGACAAATAAGAAAGATATTTATTAGAGTATTAATGACAGCATGAAGGGGGTAAATTTTGGCCCATGAGAATAAGTATTTCAGGATTTGGTTCTCAGACAGTATTGTAAGTGACCTAGGTAGGCTATATACTCAAACTGCATGAGCTGTGGTAAAGAAACTCACTACTGCTGGTTGCCTTGATTCTAGTCCCCAGGTCCTTAGAGTCCAGGTTTGCAAAGCCTGGGATAGCTGATATTCCCATGGGGCCACAAATAGGGCATCTAGATGCATAGCCGGGGAGCACTGTGGAGAGTAGACGTCGCAGGACGTACTGCCCACTAGACCCAGAGTAACAATAGCCTCTGGTCCTCTGATTCGCCAACTGTCCCTGCTTAACCCCTGGAGTTGGGCCAGGAAGTTGTCTGGGCAGCTATAGAGATCTTGGTTGGCTGCAATGCCAGACTTTGCTTGTTGCCTGATCTTTGGTCCCTAACTCCAACTTGACTTTGACCCTTTTTCCTGCCTCTCGATTCTAACCCAGTACTGACTCTAAGCTCCAGTCTGCGACTCCAGCCTGACACTGACCCTGGTTCCTGCCTTTCGATTCTAATGTGGTGCTACCTCTGATCTTCCATCCCTGCTGGGCAGACCTCAGCCCAGCTGTGACCGCTAGACAAGACTGCCTACACCTCAGTCCCCTACAGTGACAACTGTACCACAGATTCTGGAGGCAAGTACTATAGGTGCTTCATCTATTAGAGGAGAGGGTCTGTGGAGAGCAAGGTTCCCTAGGCCCACTCTGGCTGAGATCATGTAGGTGAGTTCAATGAAATTACAATGAACAGAATTAAATAATGGTGAAACACAAGCAGAGGTAACAGGTCTGATGATAGCCAGCCACTGACAGTGAAACCTGTGAGTCCCCAGGTGTCCCTTGAGCAGGGCTGCCCAGAGAGGGGGGTAAGTGGGGCAATGTGCTCCGGGCCTCGCAGCAGCCCCCACTAGAGTTTTTTGGGGCCCCTGGAGCAGGGTCCTTCACTCGCTCCGTGGCCCCAGAAAACTCATGCGGGGCCCAGGCCCCCGCAGCTTCTTCCGCTCTGGGTCTTCGGCGGCGATTCAGCAGTGGGGGGGTCCTTCCACCCCGGGACCCACTGCCAAATTGTGCTCCTGTGCTGAGGCTTTCCCCTTCTGTCCCATCCTTCCTCAGATCTCCCAGGTGTGAGGCGCCTTACCTAGGCCTAACTCAGGCCTTGCCGTTCCCCATTTGGATTATTTAAGTATTTCCTCAGGAGAAGAGGACTGCCTCATTCTCCTGCTTCCCAAGAGGCCTCCTGGCTCTGGTTTTACTCCCAGTGAGAACTGAAGGGAAGGGACTCAGCTGTCATGAAAACATGAGTCTCTGATCAGTCCCAAAGCTTCAGCACTTCAGTCCCCTGCTGGAGTGAAAGTAGAGCCCCAGATTCTATTACCACAAGATGAAAGCAGAATGAAAATAAGTGTGGTGTAGAGGAGTGCTTCTCAAAGTCGGGCCACCGCTTGTGCAGGGAAAGCCCCCGCCGTTCCGGGACGGTTTGTGTACCTGCTGCGTCTGCAGGTCCGGCCGATGGTGGCTCCCACTGGCTGCGGTTCACTGTCCGAGGCCAATGGGGGCTGCGGGAAGGGTGGCCAGCACATCCCTCGGCCCATACCGCTTCCCACAGCCCCCCTTGGCCTGGGACGGTGAACCGCGGCCAGTGGGAGCTGCGATCGGCCGAAACTGTGGATGCAGCAGGTAAACAAACCGGCCCGGACCACTGGGGCTTTCACTGAACAAGCGGCGGACTGGCTTTGAGAAGCACTGGTGTAGAGGACAAAATCCAGGGCATCCTACTTTGCATACCTGCCATACACTGTACCCACCGCTAGTGAGATGATAATAACAATAACAACACATTGCTTGGTGACTTTTTAATAATAAAATCATATACTCACACTTTGAGGCCTGACCACCTGTATATATCACAGGTCACCAATACAACTCAACACCCAGGCTTGACCCAACAACCAAAATTATATTTGCATATCACTTTAATAAAGAATAAAAAAAAAAAAACACCACCACCAATACACCAGCACACCAGCCAAAATAAACCTCTCAGTGCAAAGTAGAAGGGCTTTCCTAGTTTTCCCTGGAGAATGAGCTTTGACCTATGTGCTCTACCGGGTGTTTGAGAAACTCTGCACAAAGCACTGCTGGTAAATCCTGACAAGCTTATACAGAATGTGAGTTAGTGTCTTTCACTGATAAGGGAGCCTCCCGGAAGCCAACAGATATCACAGACCTGATATAGATGTAACATACAGGAAAAAAGCACCTTTGCTATACTGTACACAGAGTCTTTTAGATAAAAAATCTTTTAAGAGTTGAACATAAAATGAAGGCTGGCACGTTATTTGCTGAAGGATGGGAAGGGCTACTTCAGAGTCATTTTAGCCTCTAGAGTAAATAGAGCATTTAAGCGGTTTTAGAAACATGTATTATATATGAGAGCAGAGCCAGTGCAGAGTATTGAATAATCCATATCTATGACTTTAAAAAAACCAAACAGTGAGTCAGATCCTTGGCTATGCACTCTGGTGGTACAAGTAGTGTAGAAAACCAGCACAATTGGCCACCCAGGGATTCTCCTGATTCGGGGGGGGGGGGTGCAGTGGGGGATGTCCCTGGATAGCATAAAGCTGGTGTAGCTGGCTCCTACTCCAATCCTTCCCATTGAAAAAGGGTGTGTGGAGAGTCATAACCACAAGGAAGGGCTGTGACCAGGTACTACAGCTCTGTGATGAGCCTAGGCTGGCATATTAGCCCCCCTGCGGCAATAGATAACTTGCCCTCAAGCTGCTCTGAACTACATTGGACATGAGGAGAAACATGTCCCAGAATTAAGTAGCAGCAAATGGTTCCTTTGCAGTTCCTCTCTTCTGCTCTAATCAACAGTTATTGTGTGCAGCTGTGGACTGAGCGCTGGCACTAGAAAGCCCCAGTTGTGCCTGTTCAGAACTGTTTTGATTGATCCCCCTGTTATTTATTCAGGGCACGTGGTATCTATATTAAAATATGCATCAAACTTTGTGATGAATAATTGAACTTCAAGTTTCAGGCCACAGCAAATTATTAGAGAGGAGTTTAAAAAAATAGGTGGCTAAGTGCTTATAATGAAAAACTACTGCATCCCTTTGTACCATGATGGGAAAGTGTCTGTTGTAAAGATGATGTCACAGAGCGGATGTTTCATTTGTGAGTTCTGGGAATGTTTTCCCTCTAGAAAGCCAGGCACTGGCAATTGCGACATTATCTGTGGTTTGACTTTAAGGCAAATCTTTCCATGGTTTTCCTGCAGGAACTGTAACAATTCAGAGTAGTGATTAAACACACGTCTCATGCTGGTTAAGACTCCTCTGTGATATGTTCTGGGACTGAATTCCTTTCTGTTCTATTTTTATATGTTTGGTAATTATATAGCAATAAGTTAAACTTGAGAAATGCAGTAATGTGAAAATGAAGAAATATAGCTTTCCCGTTGAAACAGTATAGTTAAGGAAAAAAGCCAGCTTGTGTGTGTGTGTGCGCGCTCCCAGTAGCAAGTGATTAATAATATTTAATATGAGAGAAGTGACTCATAGCCTTTCAAGTGGATTATAAGTATCTCTATTAGGATGGCTGTGAAATAAACATCCCAGATATGATTTACTGGTCCAGATGTTTCAGCAAAGAATGCTTTCCCTTATTTCTACAGATATTTTTAAGAAGATGGAGTCCTTGCTGTCAGAAGAATGTCTATAGAAGTAACTGTGTTCACTGGGGCTCTCAGTTCCCATGTAAGAAGTCAGCTGATAATTCCAAATGATAAACAAGGGGTGAAGGGAGGACTGGTATGCTCCTTTGTCTGTCTTGTAATACAGAGAAATAAACAAAAGACCTGTAAGGATGATTATTTACAAGGAAGCTTGTTGCCCATTAATAAAATACAGAATAATTCTGACAAACTCAATCAACTGTAATACAGTAAGGTTCGCCTTATTCTGGTCTTAGCAATAGCTCCTTAAGTAATGAGTACCTAATAGCCACCGGAAGCCTAAGTTTGTTTATGCTTTCAATAGCCCCTGTCCCTCACTTCCATCCAGTCTTTCTGGTTACAGTTGTGGGTTCTCAACTACTTTTCAATTCTTTTTCATAAGGTGACAGAAAACCCACAAACATCAACAGTGGTAACATTTTGTAACCAAGAACTTGCTTTTAGAACAGGCTGCAGCTGTGTACGAGGTAAGCCTCAGTGCTTCTTTCCCTGAGTTGAATAGAATATTAGCTCATTTTGTTTCACTATAATAGGATTAATTGCCCTGGGACTGATGTTAATGTGTTGCCGTGAAAATACGTAGCACTTTTTATCTTTAAAACTGCTTGCAGACATTAGTCATTAATCCTCGTCATCCTTCTAAATCGGTGAGTACTGTTATCCTTATGATATAAGTAGAGAAGCTGAGGTAAAATGTTTGAGAGTTACCCAACACCAAAAAAAAAAGGGATTGAAAAAGCTATGATTACAAATGTGGGGGTTCTGTCTCCCTGTCCTAGGCACAGATCATTTATGCATCCCCTCTGCAATTCCTTTCCTGCCAGTTTCTCTTGCATGAATTTCCATTTTCTGGGATTCTGCAATGACAATAAATGGGAACATTTCTTGAATTTTATAGAACTAAACTTTGACTTCTATGGTCTTATCTAGACTAGGAAAATAGGTAACATAGAAAGGCCCTAAATGTAGCATAGCATTCTAATTCATGGTAGAAATATGTACTGTGTACCAATTCTGTCTTTTTAAAAAAAATAAAATAAAAACCCTGTACTATTAAGGAAAGAATATTGTATTTTGTATTACAGCTTTGAACAAATATTTTCTCAAAAGAAAAGAATAGAATCACAACATTTAAGTAAGTTAGGACTTTCACAGTCAAGTCAAATGATTTGTGAGCTCTCTCATTAGCGCTGCGTTTCTTTGGACAAAGGCAGGAAGCAACTTGTTTGACAGCTATCAGTCAACAGCAGATTATGAGAAATAAATATGTGCAGTGCAGTTCCAAGTGCTGGATTGTCTCTGTACCACTTGTGACATTGCCACCTTGCTTCTCTCTTGAGGAAGGGTAAGCGTGTGGTTATGGCACTCGACTCAGATCTAGCTTCCATTCTCAGTTCTGCCTCAGACTTCCTCTGTGATAGCAGGCAAGTTGTTCAGTCTTTCTGTACGTTGATGGTACATTCCACCACCCTTGGTCTGTTTTGTCTAGATAGACTGCTCTACAGGGCAGGGATAGTCTCTTGCCATGTTCCTATATAGCCTTTACACAGCGGGGCCTTGATTTTGATTCTGAGGCATCTAGTTGCTACTGTAATAAATGTTGTGATGGATTATCCCTGCCTTTCATGTAATAATTATTATTAATTCTCTCCATTACATATGCATTATTCTGCACAGAGTGCTTTTTGTTTGGTAACTATGAGGATGGGATGACTGTAGGGTGTTGGAGGGCCAGAAGAGTGTAGGTAGTATATTTTGGAGGTGGTCCTGTCCAAATCAGGATTCGGTGTAACAGAATTGCATGACAGTCCTCTATGCAATGAGTCATGAGGGTCAATGTTTTGGTTAGAGAGTATTATAGAACAGTGATGAAGACATGCAAATCACAAACAATGTGAAAAACTGCCCCAAAGTGCTCAGAATATGGGGAGGCATAATATGACCATTATATTTCCTAAAAAATGCCCATTAAATCAACAAAATTGGAAAGCTTAAGTATATAATGTATTAGCTCATAATGTCTTCAGCTGAGAAGTACATAGTATCACTTTAACTTTTGCCATTCAATCCACAGTGCTTTTCTGTACCAACATTTTTACTGGCATGTCTGCACTGCTGTTGGGATGACTAAAATAACTCAAAGCTGCTGAAGATTCAGGAACCTTCCAGACATATGTGAAGCAGCAGCAATATTTAAAAATCTTCATAAGCTTCAGCAGTTTCTAAGGGAAATGGGCACCAGGTCAGCACTCAGAGAGATAAAATCCATTTGAGAGAGTCTAACTTTTCATAGTGCTGCTTTTCATCGTCTTGGCAGCTCAGCACTGACAAGAAATAGTGGGGGTTTTATTTCAGGCCTCAATAGCTGCTAAAAAGAGGATATAAGAAAAGAATTAACCCCTCTGACTATATGCCGCTAGAAATGGTGATGGCATTAAAGTGTATTTTGCACAGTTCCGTAGTGTATCACAAGTAATCAGCTGGCTCTGCAACATTATTGAAATTTCTTTAAGCCCATCATTAGCATTTCTCACTTGACATTCTTAGCAATTAATCCCTGTGCCCTGAGATTGAGTCTCTTGCTGCGAGGCCCTGATATCCAAACATTATATCTAAAATTAGTCTTGCATAACTACATGGGAAATAGCATGATCTAGTGAATACAGCACCGGACTTGGAGTCAGGGCACTAAATCCTGGCTTTGACATTAGCCCGCAGTGTGACCTTGGGCAAGACACTTCACTTTGCCTCAGTTTCCCTTCCCCAACTTGGCTGTCTGGTTTATTTAGGCTGTAAGCTGTTCCAACTGTCTCTTACTATGTGTACATAAGCATCTCACATAATTGGGCCTCCATCTTGGCTGGGCCTCTAGATGCTGCTGTAATGCAAATAATAATTATAATAGTCTTAAAAACGTACACCTTTGTGTAATTATTTACTCTTAATTGCCCATCAATGAATTTGTGAAGATCTACACTATGATGCAGCAAAGAACACTGCATAGTAAACTTTCACTAGCACAAGCAGCCCTTCCTTTCCCCTTATTTGCAGGGTGACTGCAGAAGCCCTGAAGAGCTCTGTATAAGCTTGAAAGCTGGTCTCTGTCACCCACAGAAGTTGGTCCAATGAAAGATATTACCTCCCCCACCTTGCCTCAATACTTTCAAACTGGGGCACCTCAAATCAGACCTTCAGCTCAACAATTAGGCAAAGGAAGCTGTGGTGTTCATTGTCTATAAAAATCAGGCCAGTTATGAATATTAGATTTAAATACATATGCCTTTAAAGGGGAAGAAATAAATATACAAGAGAAAAAAATACTGTGCTTCCAGATCAGTTTTTGAATAGTAGCAAAGAGTGGGCTTGATTGGGGGAGGCTGGTCTTACTGGCACCTATGTATTGCCACCTGTGTGGCATCAGCTGGTAAAGCAGTAGATCTAGTACAGCAACGTCATCAGGATCCAGTAGAGCGGTAAGTATAGGAGGAAGTTAAAGGCCCGACATCCCCGCAGCAAAGCCCTTATGCAGTCCCTTCAAAATGGCTGCCAGAGCACTTCTAGGGGGAATATTTATTTCCGCGGGTATTTGTGATGCTTTTGCTTCCTATGAACGTTCTGATGAATAACATTTCACTCATGCTAAGGTTTACAAATAAGTGAATGAGGAGGATTGTGGGTCTCAGCAGTGTGATTTGGTGTGTTTTATACACCAGGATATTCACTTTTTTTTTTGCCATTTTCTTTATTTTGCTTTAATAAACTGAAATAGGCCCAAACCAAAATCTGGGATCTGAATAGCTCTAGACTGAAGAGTTTCAAATCCAGATCCAAGTTCTGCAGCTTGTGCCAATACTACTGTACATATAAATAAGAGAAGCCTCAAAAACACCTTTAGGGCAACAAAGTTGACAGGGTAACCTCAATATAGTTAAAGACCCAACTAATCAAAGTCACTCAGTTACCTCCTTCTGGGCCAGTTTTCTGTCCAATCAGCTATTCTATATTTATTTTATGCTCCTTCAAATATCTTATTAATTTTCTATTACTTAGGTTTTATAGCTCTTCCTGTCCTCTTTAACAGATTATTTATATATTTAAAAAACCCTCCTACTGGCCACTGCTTATATCATTCTTTATAACCCTCTTTAACCAGATTGGCCTCTGCTGCCATTCTCTCTGTTTGGATTTAACAGGGGGGGGGGGAGAGGGGGTGTGAATTTCAGTTGCAGTCTTTCTGGCAGTCTCATAAATAAGTCTCGCTTTAGTGCAGATTCCCTATGTGCTACAGGAATCCAGTCTAAAGTTCCCAGTGAATATTTCATTCCTCAAACCTTATTTTTTCGGTTGGTTTGTTTAGCTTTCTAAAGTACCTAATCCTGGTGATCAAAGCTATAAGACACATATAGATAAAAAAATAAACTAAAAGTTTTCCCACCTACAAGAATATTAGCACATTTTTCTATTTTTGAATCTGGCCAAAAGCATTTGCTTTGCATAAGGACTGATTCAAATGTTTCACTATAAGGGAAAAGAAAAAGAAGGCAGTCTTATTTGGCAATCGCCAACCCGACCCAGTGCATTTTGAGTCTTCAAAATGTTATCATAATGTCACATGGAGATTAAGGGGTTGTTTGACCTATAAAGCCCTCAGTACCCTGGGACCTTCCCCCCTGAGTGACCAGCCTCTTGCTATCAGCAGAGAACATTGATCTAGAACTCTGAGTTGAAAAGAGAGGAAGCTGTTGGCAAGGTGTCCTATAGAAGGCATATCTACTTCAGAATTTAATTGGTCTGAAATAATCTAAGTTTTCTGAATTTCAGGCCACTGTAAAAATCCCATATATTTCAGCAGGTGTTTGAGATATGCTGGGTATAGAGTTTTGAGGAGCTGAGTGGTTTTGGTGAGATACTGGACTCTCTTTGGGATTGAGAACTTCTATGGGTTCAGGAAGTGCTATTGCAGAATTATTTGTTGGGAGTAGAGATTGGTGTATAGGGACCCATTAATCTCTAGGCTGCTGTTATTTTTGTTGTTTTTACCAAGTGTGATTTTAATTATCGTTCAGGCATCCACAGCCTTTGGGTAGGCATCTTGTCTGTCTTTGTATGTGCTCAGAGCAAAATAAAATAAAGAAGTGCATGTAAGTGGTCCCAGCTGGACACACAATTACCTGTTTTGTCCATGACATTAAGGAGCATTTTTCTGAAAATTTAGCCCATTGTCAACAGACAACAAAAGCAGAGTGCAGTGCGTAATTAGCAGCAATAGTAAATTGGGTCTTAATAACAAACGTGTACAAAATGGTTTAGCTAAAATAAAATGTAGTCCAAACTTTTATCTGATACTTGATCTGAACCATCTAGGCTTTTACAAAGAGTTCAGTTAATTTTCATATTGTCTATTTTCATATAGCTCTGTGTATCCAGAAGCAAACATACAAAGGTAATTAGAGATGGGCTCAAACCTCAAGACTTGCAGTCAGATGCATATTTTGAACACCTGAAAGTTTGGGATATGTACAGATTAGAGCCGGACAACATTTTGACAGATTTTTTTTCCTTCAAAAATTCATTATTCAGGGCCAAAAACTATTTGTCAAGTTCAATTATTAATTTCTCTTGAGGAAAAATAAATGCAAATGTATGGAAACATTTAATTTCAAATGTTTTAAAACATTTCATTCTGATTTCTTCATTTCAAAACACTGTTTAGAGAATGTCAAAATGTTCCATTTCAAATTTGACCATTTTCAAAGAAAAAACACAAAAAGGGAGGAAAAACCACCCCAAATGGCTGAATTTAAATGAAAAAAATGTTTTGAGTCAATTCAAAACATTTTGGTCAAATCAGTTATTCTTCTTCTTCTTTTTTTATTTTATTTTTTATTTAATTTTAGAGTTTAGACATTTTTTGGTCTCTGAATTTTCCCCCAAACTGAAAAACCAATTATTTGCTGAGATCTTGAACAGATGAGGGAATATGTATTGGGTCCATCACTAAGGAGAACATGTGAAAAAACATTCTTGTGCTTATCTCAAGGGAAATAGCATAAAGAGTACTGGGTTTTTGCCATGAAACCTGTTCTTGAGAGATTTGCACCTTCTGTGTTAAAGAAGTTTGTATAACTTTGGAGCAGCATTTGTGCTTTCAGATGCTTGTCTGAATTGCACTGACTTGCTGTGTGAGCTTGGGCAAGTTACGTAGGCAAATGTTCTCATTGATTTTGGGTCCCTCAAGTGTCCAACTTGAGACATGAAAGTCTTATTTTCAGACATAGTGGCACCCATACATTGAGTTGAAATCAATTGGAATTGTGGGTGCTGAGTACCACTGACAATCAGGTCCTATGTGTCTCAAGTTGGGCAATCAGACTTAGAGGGCACTTCTAAAATGTTGGACTTAACCTCTCTATGCCTCAATTATGCCCTCTGTAAAATGGAATAATAATGCTTTCCAAATTGCTTTGAAACGTGCAAATAAAAAAAAACATGCTAGTGAACTCAACATTAGTGTATTAATATGAATGCTCCACATAACCCAGGGAGCTTTTGCATTTTCATGAATGACATATTTATCTTCTGTTCTATCTTCTAGAAAAAAGAAAAAGCTTGCTATGCTGAAGTATGCCTTAAAGGCAATGCTGCCTCTGGGATCTCACATTAACATAATGATAAATCTGCTGTGTATTGCCTGAAAATGTTGTATGCCAATGTGCCAGAATGTGTTTTCCCAGCACGCGTCTTGATTAGCATCTTATTTACATATTGGCAGAAGAGCGATCCTGTGAAAGGCCTACAAAATAAACTATGTTTTTAACACAATCTTTTCTTAATTGTGTAGTCTGGCAAAAGCAGTTACTTGCTGAGGCAGCGACTGGGGACATTATGTGGAAAGTACTGTGGAGCCGTGAAACGTGCATGAGTTTCAGCCAACCTTTTGGGTAGTTTTGGGACATGTGTTCTTGCAATGCCCTAGTTTCACTTGCAGCTCCAGAGTCCATGAAACTGAGTTATTTCAAATCAGTCATGAAACTGGTGAGTACCAATAATTTAGCTACAAAACCACTGAGATTATTCAGTAACAAAGCTATATTGTTTCAGGTAAACCTAGTATCAATTTCCCACTTTTTGGTGACAAACAGTAAAAAGATTTGCTCTAACCTCTCAAACCAGAAAACAGGTGAATTTTGTGCTCCCGCACCCTTTTAAAAAGGAAACTCTACTCTAGCCTGATTCTTATGATCCCTTCTAGCCTTTTTGGATAATCTTCCACAGCTAACCACACGTTGCTCAGAAGCCCTTTTCCACAGGAATAGGTTGCAGCAGCAGATAGCACGGAAATTCATTATGAAGAAAATAAAATTACAGGACCAAAGCAAGAGTCATTTCAGGTTGTGTTTTTAGCAGGGTGCATAATTCTTTTACAGTGACATTTAAAATCATGCCGTCTTGCCTCTTTATAGTGGTTAAAACTGTACTTATACACTGGCAGCAGAAGATGAACAATGGGTTTGTCTAATTGAAAGATACTTTATCTCCAACTCCTCATGATATTCATAGCTCAGTGGAAGATAAGGTTTATTTAGAGCTGGGCCGTATTGGGAGGCAGGGAAAAGTAAGCTGCATCCTGTAAAGGGCTGCAGTAAAATACTTGGTCTAAGGTGTAAGGGGACATTAGAGAAGGAATTGCGAGTCTGAGGTACACACTGACCCTTATTAAGGGGTTTGAGCAAAGGCTCAGGCTAGCCCCCAGTAAATACTCGTTTGGGAGGAGTTGTGCAACACAGCATGCTAATCTTCCCACACAGAGCAAACAGTGAAGGGGGTTGCTGTGAAATATGGCCTGCATTACCATGCTAACCTAGGAGATATATTATTTAACCAACTGCACAGAGTCCTGTTGGTAAATCTGCCTGCCTCCTATTGGTGACCATGGCATCTGGTAGATTTAGGAGACCTCTACGGACAGCTTAGAAAATAGATTAGTAAAACAAACAAATAAAAATGGATAAAAGTGTCATAAAGCAGACAGCCAAGGCCAGACAGATTAGTTTAACTCTCCACCCCATCTCACCAAAGAATTTAAGGATCAACAATTTTGAGAGGAGAATTTAAAACACACTTATGGTCCAAAAAGAGGTTATGAATGATACATAGATTATGGGAGGGATTTGAAACGAATGTTCAGAGTTGGCATGTCTTCCCGTGAAGTCAAAAGGAGCTTTACCATTTACTTCAATGGGAGCAGAGTTAGGTCAATGTTGAGCACGTTTGAAACTCACCTGGTACTTTTTTTATTTGCACACATGTGCTATGTGTTTTCAGTCTTATATGCATATTTTCTAACTGATGTAGTGCTTTCCTACTTGGCACTCATGCTATCCCAGCGAAACCAACACAGCTAGAAAGACTATCAGAATAGTTACCTATGTACCTATCTTTACTACTGGTGGTGTTGCACAAGCCAAACCGCCTCTGCCCCCCACCAAAAAATCCTAGTTTGAGCTGCAGATCTCAGGTGAGTTCGTTGGGGTGGCAAACTGAGCAAGTTTAGTCTGGAAATCATTGATAGGCAGCAAATAAAGAACCCAAAGTGCCATATTTACATTGTCATTTTTTAGGATATAATCACATTATTTTAAGATAACTTAGGGGAACTCAGTTAGGCTGTCTATGCATCAGGTCCATATCTGCAAGAGAGGATATACCACCATCACCTGCCTACCTCATGGGATACCATGATGATAAATACACTGAGATTGTGAAAGACTTGTGTCCTGTATCACTCATTAGGGATTCTTCCCATTATCTCTTTCGTTTTACCCTTTTTCTTAGGACAGTAGGATAATAGGGGCCATATAAACACCATGGACTAGACCAGGGGTCGGCAACTGCTGGCTCGTGGCTCGCCAGGGTAAGCACCCTGGCGGGCCGGCCCGGTTTGTTTATCTGCCGCGTCGGCAAGTTCGGCCGATCGCGGCTCCCACTGGCTGCGGTTCGCGGTCCCAGGCCAATGTGGGAGGCAGGAAGCCGCGGCCAGAACATCCCTCGGCTCGCACCGCTTCCTGCCTCCCGCATTGGCCTGGGACCGCAAACCGCGGCCAGTGTGAGCCGCGATCGGCCGAACTTGCCGACGCGGCAGATAAACAAACCGGGCCGCCCCGCCAGGGTGCTTACCCTGGCGAGCCGCGAGCCACCGGTTGCCGACCCCTGGACTAGACTGATAGATAATTTAACATTTTGAATTGGCCTTTCATGTCCAGTTTTACTCAAAATGTTATAGAAATCACGATAAATATAGCACAGTAGAAACTTTTCTTATGCAGGTGGTGATTGTCCTTTAACCCTGCAAGCTGCAATCTTCATTACTCAAGCAGATTACTCCTTAGGTCCCGCTCATTTGTCTTGTCCCCGGGGCAGGTCAACAGGGAACAGTGCCTGCTTTCAGGGGAGCACAAGGATTGCTATTGTGAGTTCAGCTGCTGTGGGAGGAGGAGGTGGTTTCTTGCTAACTCCTTTGTCTCAGTTGGGCTCAATCTGGCCCCAAAAGAAGCAACACCATAATGCTAGCACAAGGCCCTAGGTAGTATAACTCACTCTGACAGTAATTGGGTGTATATCCAGAGACAAGAAAGTACTACATCTAGTTAGCATTGTGTGAGAAAATACCACCACACATTTCTGTGGTGTTCTCCATTAGCACAAAGGAACAGCAGCCATGTTTACTGCAACCCGAACAAAAGAGTAACCTGAAAGAGACACCAGGAACACCCTTGTTGTACAAAGCAGGACAAAAGTGCAGAATATCCAAGGTCTCACTTCTTAATCACAACTGTTATTCTCTGCTGACTCTCTGACCACTTCTTTAGTCCTCTCATCAGCCTAAGAGGTGCATCTTTACTCACAGCTGTGGCTTTTGTACTTCTCTCATGGTTCTCATAGTGCCCTGGAATGAGAGTCTCCTTGTTACACCCCAGCCTCTAGCTAAAGGGAGTCTCTCTTGTGGTAGCTGGTAGTCAGCCCCCTGCCACCTCCAGCCCTTCACTCACTCAAGCATTCTCCTCTGGGCTTATGTCAGCCCTGGTTTTTCCTTCATAGGTATACCCCAGTCCCTAAACCCTTTTGAAGTGTTCCCTTACAGTATTCAGTCACTTATCCACAGAACACTTACAGAATTACAAGGGCAGCTGTCCCCAAATCACCAGTATACAAATCAATTTGTTGATTCAACTCCCAATCAGCTCCTCTATAACCTCACCGCATTGAGATATGATCGTTTTCATTGCAAATATAAGTTTATTATCAAAGGTTAAGATTTAATAGCTAGTGATTAAGGATAATGGAAACAAAGGTTTTATATAAAACAACATCATAACATGTTTTTCTAAAGATTAACCTTAACTTAGCCCGCTAACCTTCTATCTCAAGCTATTTATCCTCACCCCAAATGTCTTTCGCAGCCTTTCACCCAAGCCTCGTTGAGACCCTGTTTTCATGAATGTAAACATGCTCTCCATTTACTTCCTCAGCTGCTGGATAAAGGAAGTCTCCATGCCTTCTACCTGTATCCCCAAAGTTCTTTGTCCTCAGAGATAGTAGCACTCCTGTTGCTTGTTTTGCCTGTGTGCTCCTTTCCTGTTGACTCTATATGTAAAAGACCACTATGTTGGGTTATGCTGCTTTACAATACTGAATTTACATTTGACAGAGAGGAACCCATTTTACATGCTGTCTGAAACTTTCTCCTTGGTTGCTGACACACTTTTAAAATATATTTTCAGTAGATACACAGTTTCTTAAATATCATCTGTATGTATATCACAAAGATTGAGGATCCTTATGACAAAAGCTTTTATTGGAGATTTCACATGATATCATTTATGGATAAATACCATGAAAGCAATGCTCTAGGTGTAGTGTGGTTGTCAGACCTATTAAGAGTTGCTGTTACACAGCAGTGAACAGGTGACTGGTGGCATTGAGTGGTTTTTAGGGTCACAACTTCCCATGCCTGTATACACAACACTTTCTTCTACTGCATGATTTACAAATAGAACCATTGTCTCCATTCTTACAAAGACCACATACAAGCTTTTAAACTCTCACTCCTCAGACAGATCTGTCAGACATAAAGCTATATCTATTCTGCTGTGCTCAAGGAGGACAACACAGGGAAGCTCTTTCATTCTTAGCAAGTACGTGCAAGATGCTTTAGTGATCCTGAGCACTGGGTGGGGGAGTCCAGCTAATGTAACCAGTTTTGCTCCACACATAGTCTGGTAAGGGTTGAGGCCAGGCCTCAGACGTACCCACCTGCCATTTCTAACAACTCAGGGCATTATTGTGATCTTGCGGACATTAAACTGAAGTGACTATTGGTTTCAACAGAGTTACACCAGTGTAAATCAGGAGAAACCGCAGTTTCTGTCTCTCAGTGAGAGGAACGCTTGTGGTTTAGTTTTGAAGCAAGGGTAGGGCTCAGTGCTGGGAAAATTCTCCCAACCACACTTGACCCATTCTGCCTGGATTTGGTCTGTGTAGGCGAAAAGGGTCAGACAACCTCCACTTGGCTGCTACAGGCCTGCTCCGCCTCCAGTATTCCCCCAGGAGGGCAGCCAGAATTTGACTCATAGAGAAGGAGGAATTTTGTGCCTCTCTAATCACTCTACAGAGGCTCATGAGACTCTTACCTAAATGCAGCTAAATAAAATTTTCCACTTCAGCAACTCATTCAACCAGAGGGAATTCTGCCTACAACACAACTGAATGTAGTCTTGCTCAGAAAATAGAAATCATTGATTATTCCATATTCATTGGAGACATTGTTCTTCATTCTGCCCAATGGACTGTGCTTTCAGGAATCTTTTCTGATTGCCACTAAATAAGTCAGTGTTGAAAAAGCACTGACTAGGATCTGGATTACTATTATTACTCATCTGTTTGCAGCAACATGAGTCAGGTTCAAGCAGGCAGGGTTCTTTTTAAAATTAGCACATTTTCGGCTTGGGCCCCATACAGAATTTCAGGGATCACTAAATACCTTGCCTGGGTGCCCCTGTAGACAATATTTCCCAAGCACTGACTGTGTGAAACAAGGAAAAGGGAAGACAGCATTAACTTGGAAAAACACACCAGGGATAGAGCTATGTGAATGACCAGTAAAATACTTTCCCTGATGGTAGCTCTGACATAGTCTGTTAACTCGGTTCCCTACCCATGGGTGTGAACTTCCAGTAGACAAATGTCTTTTTACCATG
This sequence comes from Mauremys mutica, assembly GCF_020497125.1. Lineage (NCBI taxonomy): Eukaryota > Metazoa > Chordata > Testudines > Geoemydidae > Mauremys > Mauremys mutica. The sequence goes on along the minus strand of NC_059076.1, from coordinate 30,750,028 downwards.
TCACTTCTCCTTCCCCATCTGCTAACTCTCAATGTGTTTGGTGTTAGTGGATAGTGTAGTCCCAGAGTCCTGAAGTCCACTCAGGCAGACCTACCTCCAGTCTTATGGGAAGTGCTGCCTGGTGCTGTCTGGGACTACACCACCTAACATAGTTATAGAGATGTTGTGGGGTGCAATCCAGACCAGTGAAGGGCTACGTCACTATCTGCCCTAAAACGTTGGGTGCCTCACAGTGCTTTGTTGCTGTAGCTCTCAACCTGGGCTGCTCACACACAGCCAGACAGCATTTAAGTCACACCCTGAGTGTCTGTGTATAACTGCAGTCCTAGTCCAGCAACTCTGACCCCAGCAGCCTGTCTGCAACACTCCAGACACGCTCTGACTTCAAGCAACCTTGGTTATTAGCTGCAGGGTAATGTCAGCATGCTCCCAGTCCCAAATTTTCCCCCAAAACATGTCCAGCCCCGCTCACCTGGACAGTTCAGATATTAGAGGTCTGTTTGTAGTTAAATAAACTTGTATTTTGTATGGTAACTCAAAGTAAAGTAGCAAAGAGAAATTTTAAGTATAAGGCATTAAAGTCAGAAATGGTTACAAGAACAAGAAAGATAAAACACTTACCAATAACTAAGGCTTAAGAAGCTGCACTTGATTCAAGGTAAAACCCTTTACCACATGTTCTCAAGCAACTGGCCTGAGCAAGTTCTCAGGTCATGATGCCTCCCATAGTCAAAGGGCTGATTCCTTTGTCATCTTAGATGAAAAAATGAGAGAAAAAGAAAGTCTACCTGGGGTGCTTTTGCCCCTCATTTTTATAGGCCAGTCACCCTTTGAAAGGCATCTCCACCAAGGGTTATTCCTAGATCAAGTTCCTTCCAGCTGTGAAGATGGAGATATGGAGTACTGTGGTAAAAGAGGTTCCATGTTGTTGTTTGCTAAAAATGCAGATCCATCTCTTTCTGCCCCCCTTTGCTGACAAAGAATGGCCATTTGGCCTGTGATTGCCAATTCACTTTGATGACACCTGGCTAGAGGTATCAGCTTGTCCTTTGTCTTTGAGGAACAGGTTTATCTCCAATCCCAGAGTTGTCTGGTAAACACATTTCAGTCATAAGTTCAGCTTCTGTTCATACCTTTACATATAGTGTTACTGCACACATTTCACCATGAGCCGGAAGTTATTAGTTTTCAAATTATACCTCACAAGGCATATTTTGTACACAGATTACTACAATAGCATGTAGGGCATAAACACAGAGATTCATTCTCTCACACTTGGATATGGGAGCAGGCACTATTAGAGAAGGGAAGTAGAGGGAAATAAAATCTGCAGACTTACCAGAGAGAGGGAGACTCAAGGGGGAAAAAACCCAGAAGGAAATATAGTTGGTGAAAAAAGGAATTGATCTAAAAGCTGTTAGTGAAAACAGATCCTGAAAATGGTAAATGAGAAGCCCATCCACAAAGGACCTGAAATATATGAACAGAGAGAATGATGGTTGGAACCTCTGTTGACAGAACACAGTTCAAAGGTGCCAAATGGAGAAGTGAGGGCCCAGTAGGAGAAGAAACTCTGCTGATGGATAAACTCGGTGAAAAGAGGTGCAGCCACAGGAACTTCAAATCTAAGGAGCACTTCAAGGTGAAGAGAAGCAAATAACAGGACAGCAAGAGTGGAGCTGGACTTACAGCCAAGGAGTGGAAAAGCTGATTCTTCTCTGAAGTGACACAGTCTATTGTTAAGGAAACACTTTTGTTCTTGTTAATAAAGCACCAGTACTAACTGCACAGTGTGCACAAGCTCACAAGGTTAAAGAGTTTGTAATCTAGAATTTATTATTATAACAACAACAACTAGTAAGTCTTTGGTAATGTTCTATATTACAATGTTGGGGGTTTCCCTTACAAAGTTCTAAAAATGTAAAATGATCCCTTTTGTCTCAGCCTCTCCTCACAGCCTAGCTGGGTCACCACCTGGTCTCCAGTCCTATCACTGCCTGGATGCTAAGCAACCACTCTAGCTACTCCCCTGCCCTGAATAGGTCTTTGACTCACCCATGTCATGCCAGAGGCTGCAAGGACCCTGGAGGAGCCTGTTACTCCTTTCTGAAGTGGCCAAGGGGGGCATTCTTCTTGTGGGTTGGCTATCTCAGGTGGTCAGAGTGAGGTGCTCTTAAGGTTTGAGCCCTATAGTGGGCACAGGCCTTAGGAGAGTGGGGTTTGCCCTTTTGTCTTACTGCTCTGAGCAAGGCGGCCAAAAATAGGGATGGAGGCAGACTGGCTACCTCACATGGAGCTAGCAAGAGTCCTCCTCACCCTAGTACTTAGACAACACACCCCAGCGTGAGCTAATGCTCCACCTTCAGTTAACCTGCCTCACGCCACTGATACAAAGAGATGGCTCTGGGGTCTTGAGCAAAGCAAGGTGTGGCTCCCCCTGCACAGAAAAGCAGGCTGGAAAATGCAGCCATCAGTTCCATTACTGCTCGGATGCAAAGGGAGCACTTTGCCATTTCATCTAAGCCACCTGACAAAAATACCACTCTGAGGTCAACCCATTGCAGCCTGTTTCCTGTACCTGAAATGGCTGTGGGAAGGGCCTTTGACACAGGCAGCCCATCTCAGTTGGTAAGTGTAGAGCATTAATAACACCAGCAGTGCAGGTGTGAGTCTCTGTGCTGGCTGTTAGCTCCCTGTAGATTGGCTTCACCCTTAGTGCTACAGGCAAAGGGCTAAAACAAAAGAGAAGGAGGTGGGCAAACCACCCTCCCATCCCCAGAGAGCAGGGGAGATCCATTGCTCCAGCACCTCAAGAATGTAGGCATGAATCTTACTATTTCTTGCATGTAAAGCGAGCGCTAATCCCCCTGATGAGACACTGGCCCCAACCAGCCCATGTTGTGCCAGAGGCCACAAAGACCCCCCCCAACCCCGAGCAGCCTGTTGCTCCTGTCAAAAGGGAGGCATACTTCTTGTGGGCTGGCTAGAGCAAGTGTTTAGAGCATGGGGCTAGTGATACCTACACAACCTTGCTGCCTCCAGACTCACCCTCACGGGCTTCAGCCTGCTCTCTCTGACCCTACTGCCTTGCTCTCTCTGACCCCACTACCTCCTGACTCACACTCATTGACTCTTTGCATGAACCCAACTGCCTTCAAGTATTGACCCCTGTGAGATGCCCCACTACCTCCAGACTTGCCGTCATTGACCCTGCTGTGACACAAACTGCCTCAAAATTTTTCTTCATTGACCGCTGCATGACCCCAACACGTGCCCCCACTTCAATCACCAGTGAGCCTCATTGCCTCCAAATTTTTACTCACTGACCCACTAAGTGCCCCCCCATTACCTTCAGGCTTGTCTGTGGGACCACATGTGACCACTAAGAGCACCAGATTCACACTCTTTGACCCTGATTGTCTCCAAATTTATCCTCATTTAACTCTGCATAAGGCCACTGCCTTGCTACTTGCCCTAACTAGCCCCCTTATGAGGCTCATTGCTGACAAATTTATAGCCCTTAACCCCCATTACCTCCAGCCTTTCGCCATGTGGGCCCCCCCCACTGAACTCCCACTGCCGTCAGCCTTGCCATCACCAGTCGGTTGCCTACAAACCCAGTCTTGCAGGCTGTGGCCTCAATTTACCCCTCTGAAGGCAAATTGAGCCTCATTGACCCCTGATTGAACAAAGAGTACCTGCAGCCCTGCTCTTTTTGACCTTATGTGACCCCTCTGCTTACAATTAAACCACATTGACCTCTCCATGACCACAACCCTCTGCTTCCAATGAAACCACACTGAACTCTGCATGACCCCACCCTCCCTCTCTGTGTCCTCATTTGACCACTATCAAGCCAAATTGAGCCTCATTGACCCTGTGTGTCCAACGAGTACCTCCAGTACTGCTATTTGTGACCTCGTGTGAACCCTCTGTCTGCAAATTAAATAAGATGAACTCTGAATGACCCCAGCCAGGATATCTGTGTCCTCATTTGACCCCTCTGAATCCAAGTGGAGCCTCATTGACCTTTGTGTGATCCCATAATGGCTTCAGCCCTCCTCTCTGTATCCCTCGGTGAATCCTCTGCTTCCAATGAAACCACACTGAACTCTGCATGACCCCAGCCTCCCGCTCTGTGTCCTCATTTGACCCCATGAAGCCATATTGAACCTGTTTGTCCAAAGAGTACCTCCAGTACTGCTATCTGTGACCTCGTGTGAACCCTCTGCCTGCAAAATAAATTAGATGAACACTGAATGACCCCAGCCATGATCTCTGTGTCCTCATATGACCCCTCTGAATCCAAAGGGAGCCTCATTGACCTTTCTGTGACCCCATGATGGCTTCAGCCCTCCTCTCTGTGACCATGGGTGAACCCTCTGCTTCCAATTAAACTACATTGAACTCTCCATGACCCCAGCCTGCCTCTCTGTGTCCTCATTTGACCCCTCTGAATCCAGTTGCATCCTCATTGACCTTTGGGTGATCCATAGTACCCCCAGCCCTGGTCTCTTTGACCATGTGTGAACCCTCTGCTTCCAATGAAACCACACTGAACTCTGCATGACCCCAGCCTCCCTCTCTGTCTCCTCATTTGACCCCTATGAAGCCATATTGAGCCTCATTGACCCTGTTTGTCCAAAGAGTACCTCCAGTACTGCTATCTGTGACTTTGTGTGAACCCTCAGCTTCCAATTAAACCACATTGAACTCTCCATGACCCCAGCCTCCCTCTCTGTCTCCTCATTTGACCCCTATGAAGCCAAATTGAGCCTCAGTGACCCTGTTTGTCCAAAGAGTACCTCCAGTACTGCTATCTGTGACCTTGTGTGAACCCTCTGCCTGCAAATTAAATTAGATGAACTCTGAATGACCCCAGCCATGAGCTCTGTGTCCTCATTTGACCCCTCTGAATCCAAGTGCATCCTCATTGACCTTTGGGTGACCCATAGTACCTGCAGCCCTGGTCTCTTTGACCTTGTGTGAACCCTCCGCTGCCAATGAAACCACACTGAACTCTGCATGAGCCCAGCCTCCCTCTCTGTGTCATTTGACCCCTATCAAGCCAAATTGAACCTCATTGCCCCCCCCTTTGTTCAAAGAGTACCTGCAGTAGTGCTGTGACCTCGTGTGAACCCTCTACTTGCAAATTAAATTAGATGAATGTTTCATGACCCTAGCCACACTCTCTGGGTCCTCATTTGACCTCTCTGAATCCAAATTGATCTTCATTGACCTTTGTGTGACCCCACAGTAGCTGAAGCACAGTAATCTGTAACCTTGTGTGAATCCTCTGCCTTCAAATTAAATTAGATGAATGTTTCATGACCCTAGCCACACTCTCTGGGTCCTCATTTGACCTCTCTGAATCCAAAACTATCCTCATTGACTTGTCCAGGATCTCACACTACCTTCATCCCTGCTTTGTGTGACCTCGTGTGAACCCTCTGCCTTCAAATGCATCCTACGTGACCTCTTCATGACCCCAGAATTGCTTTGTGTCTACTCATTTGACTCCTCTGTATTCAAATTAATCCTCATTAGCTCATTGTACCTGCAGCCCTACTCTCGGTGACCTCCTGTTAACCCCCTGTCTTCAAATTGAACCTCCGTGTTCTCTCAATGACCCCTGCATTGCTTTGCTTCCTCATTTGACCCCCTCTGCATCAAAGTTGATCATGATAGACCTCTGCCTGACTCCACACCCCTTCCCGCTATACTGTCTGTGAGCTGTTGTGGACGCTCTGTATTTGAATGTTACTTCAGCGAACGCTCCATTTCCCCAGCCTGTTTTGTGTTATCCGCCCGCTCTGGATCCAATCTGATCCTCATTGACCTCTGTATGTATCTCTCCTCTTTGTGTCATGTGACCCCACTGAGGCTAAAATGATTCTTAGTATCCTCTGTGCCAGCCCCCATTGGCTCCGTCTTTCACTCTTTGTGACCCCATTGCTTCTGAGTTGATCCTGAGTGACCTCTCGAAAGCCCCCAATACCTCCAGTGCTGCTTGCTGTGGCATCATTTACCCCACTGCCTGCACATCTACCCTCATTGATCTTTGCATGACCCTCTCTACCTCGAGCCTTTTTCTCCATGACCCCCCCTCAGGATTGCCAGATTGAACCCCAACTCCTACCGAGCTTTTTATCAGTGATCCCTGTCTGTCTCCGTTTCCTCCAGACTTGCTCTCCTGGTGCCACTCACATGTAAAGTGAGCATTTAACCACTGGAGCTAATTCCCCAGGCTCTCAGCCATTGTCCACTGTTGCACGGTGAACAAAGGCCAGAGCCGAGCAGCTTTCAAGCCCACTATGGCTTGCTTCTTGGGAGGCCAAGTGGGGAACAGGATCACTGGAGATGCTCAGCCCCCTGGCTGACAACAGTTTCTAAACAGAAAGAGCAAAGGGCCTGCACCCCACCCTGCCAACTTCCTGTTGTGGCTCAGGGGCTGGACTAGGTTACTTGCTGAGGTTCCTTCCAGCCCTACATTTCTATGACTATGACTCTATAAACATGCATTGCTGAACTGTGGTGTGATGACACTGATCAATGGGACCCCATCAGACTCTCAATTTCACAAGCACATCAGAGCACTAGGACTGCATCATACCTGGGTGTAATCTGTACAGGGTGGACAGATTAGGTCACATAGGGGGTGGGTCTACATCTGAAACTAGAGATTAGATGGAGAACTCGATATTCTGAGAGCGAATAGTAATTATGTCAACAGGCAAAAGGAGGTGGTGGTGCTCCTTCTGAGTAGACGGTCAGTTTACAGTAATGTCAGTACACTGTGACCTAAGCAAGTAGAGATCAATATTTATGATCTCTCCATCTGTTTAGGAGGGAAAAAACACAAAGTTTGAATTAACTTTACTTTTGACCCTGATATATTTACACAAACTTTGTAGTAAAGATCTCAAAAGAACATGAAAAGGAAGAAGCAATTAGAAAACTAGTTTCATGCATTTAATGAAATGTTACAGTAACAGGTCATTATTCAGTTTGAATGGGAAATCCATGCTAGCAAAAGTGTTCCTCTTTCCACCTGATAAATGTCTTCTCAGATTTCATCTTTGTTTCAGTAGAAGCCCTCTGTGTATCACACTCAATTATGTGCTGTTGGTTGCAGCTTGGTTGGTACTTGCTCTTGACCAAATTGTGGATTCCAGAAAGAGGGCAGAGAAGCCTTGATTCAAAAGCAACTACAAGAAGGCAGACAATGGACCTGAGGAGCATACTGGGAGAGGTTCCATGAGAGCTATAGTAATTACTTGATGGAATGGTTAATTTAGTTTAATTCTGAATAACTTGGAAGTGGACCCATCTCCAGGATAACCATTCCTACATGCCCTGCTCTCTTTCACACACCTTGAAGCTATGGACGGAGGTTTGAATTCTTAATCCAAAACAAAAATGAATCTATTCAGATGTTTCCAGGTCCAGATAAACCCTATTTACAGAGATCTAGAAGCAAAGATTGTAAAATCTACACACTAATAAAAGTTTTGACTAAGGGGAAGGAGTCAGACAGATGATTCTGGAGGAGAAGCACTGTGCTGCTCACATCCTACTCTTCATAACTCCAGGGCTTAAAACAACAGGATGCTGTGAATACTGAAACAGAAAATGGAAGAATTAACACGTTTGCTAAACAATGCTTCACGCATGTGAAGATAGACTTCGCACACATAAATCATGCCCTATATTTTCCAGAGAGAACAATCATCCATATACTGACACTGGATATCTATTACAATAAGCCCATTGTCCTCCTTCAAGGTATCAGAGGGGTAGCCGTGTTTGTCTGGTTCTGTAGAAGCAGCAAAGAATCCTGTGGCACCTTATAGACTAACAGATGTTTTTGCAGCATGAGCTTTCGTGGGTGAATACCCACTTGCATCCGAAGAAGTGGGTATTCACCTACGAAAGCTCATGCTGCAAAAACATCTGTTAGTCTATAAGGTGCCACAGGATTCTTTGCTGCTGTCCTCCTTCAGTTATTTTCACAATTCCATTCTGTTGGCTATGGAACACGTAAACTGACCACAGAGACAGAGAAGTAACCCTTGTCCAGATAAAAAGGATAATTTCTCCTATATCTTCATGTGTACTGTATTGCCAGTTTTTCAGACTTAAGTGCCTAAAGTTAGGCACCTAAATTAAGTCTTAGGCTCTTAAATAAGTTTCCTGATTTTCAGTTTCCAAGCACTTAACATTCTCAAAGTGGCAGGCCACTGTCTTTCTATTTACACCTTTTAAATGACAGATAAACCTGAGTCATGAGATTCAGATTTTGATCTCAGGTTTCTTCAAGTCTTAGGAATGATTGGACTCAGGATTGTTGTTTAAAATCCTTATACAGATACACACAAGCTTCAGATACAAACATTCTGAAAGTTTGTGAAAAAAAGGGGTCTGGATCAGTTTCCATTTTGAATCCATCTCTTATCTATCATAAAAACTGGTCAAGAAATGGCAGAATATTTCTCTGGAAATTCCTACATCAGATTGAGTCACAAAATTGTCATTTAGACAAATAAATAAAATAGCTCACCTTTTCCCTGCTCACAGCAGTTCAAATCCTTCATTGAGGCAAAGTGTGGGTTATTAATGCAGCTGGGTTACACTGCTTGTTCATGTAATCAGACACCTGTTTAGGGAGAGCGTCCTTCAACTTCCACCCTTAATAAACAAACAAACAAAAACAAACAAACAATAGAAGCAGCCTGTCAGAAGAATGTGACATGCATAATGCCCATTCAAGAAGGTAGAAAGGGAAGAAAAATCATGTTCATAAGATGAAGATGGCTTTAGCTGCAGATTCATAGATTCATAGATTGTAGGGCTGAAAGGGACCTCAAGAGGTCATCGGGTCCAGCCCTCTGCCCTCATGGCAGGACCAAATACTGTTTAGACCATCCCGGATAGACATTTATCTAACCTACTCTTAAATATCTCCACAGATGGAGATGCCACAACCTCCCTAGGCAATTTATTCCAGTGTTTAACCACCCTGACAGTTAGGAACTTTTTCCTAATGTCCAACCTAAACCTCCCTTGCTGCAGTTTAAGCTCATTGCTTCTTGTTCTATCCTTAGAGGCTAAGGTGAACAAGTTTTCTCCCTCCTCCTCATGACACCCTTTTAGATACCTGAAAACTGCTATCATGTCCCCTCTCAGTCTTCTCTTTTCCAAACTAAACAAACCCAATTCTTTCAGCCTTCCTTCATAGGCCATGTTCTCTAGACCAGTGGTTCTCAAACTTTTGTACTGATGACCCTTTTCTCACAGCAAGCCTCTGAGTGCAACCCCCCCCCTTATAAATTAAAAACACTTTTTAATATATTTAACAGCATTATAAATGCAGGAGGAAAAGAGGGGTTTGGGGTGGAGGCTGACAGCTCATGAACACCCAATCCCGTAATAACCTCATGACCCCCTGAGGGGTCCCAACCCCCAGTTTGAGAACCCCTGTTCTAGACCTTTAATCATTCTTGTTGCGCTTCTCTGGACCCTCTCCAATTTCTCCACATCTTTCTTGAAATGTGGTGCCCAGAACTGGACACAATACTCCAGTTGAGGTGTAACCAGCGCAGAGTAGAGCGGAAGAATGACTTCTCATATCTTGCTCACAACACACCTATTAATGCATTCCAGAATCATGTTTGCTTTTTTTTGCAACAGTATCAGACTGTTGACTCATATTTAGCTTGTGATCCACTATAACCACTAGATCCCTTTACAGTATCAATTAATTCTGCTTCAGAAGGATACATTGTCATTCAGGGCTCAAATCAACACCACAACACCTTAGAGCTGTAATGAAGTCACCAGACTGTGATTGAGAGGACACATTTTTAACTTTGTGTTTTGTTTCCAGAATTCTTCCAAATGAGACGAGTAGCACCAGTGATTCCATATCAGGATGGATTGATTTAAAATCAAAACCATTTAAATCACTGATTATAATCATGATTTAAATCAGCAAGCAGGAAACCTTAGTTTAAATACTGAATTTTAATATTGTTTTCATTTGTATTTTTTTGTGATTTTCTAAAAAAACCCAGAAGTTGATACTCAGTGGCTGGTAGACATTAAAACATGTTGTTTCACAACTAAATATAGCCTTTACACTAAATCTGGTACTTCTTTTGCTAAACAGGAGGATACACTACAGCTATATCCATTTATTTAACCTGACATACAGTTATTTTGATTCTTAATTTTTAAAGTTTTATGTTATAAGATGGTGAGCGATGTATTTCTTATTTACTAGATGATGATCAACTTTTCACTTGTGATAGGTGTTAAGCTCTATTTGGATGGAAACTGAAATTCAAATAGAAATGTGCAAAGATGGCATTTTTAAAAAATTACTTAAATGTGCTGGGTACATGAGAAATCTTTTTTTTCCAAAAAACATTTTGCTTTTAAAACTAACTGATTTATTAAACTGTAGTTAGTGAATTGAAATGATTCTTTCTAGTTACCGCGTCCTTCAAGATTTTAGAACTAGTAGAGTTTCATCTTCTCACACCTAGTTTTTTATTCATTGATAGCAAGAGGAAATCAAGCTTTTCTGCTTTTTCAACTCCCAATTGATTTCTTAATTTCGAATGAACTAGTCATTGAACTGAATTAGTTGCATAAAGGGATATGGAATATGTATGATGGTTGCACTTGCAGAAGAGATTACTGCTGTCAGAAGATGGATTAGCAGTTCAACACACTCTGGTTCCAGGTGCTTAGCCAGTGACTTCTATTAATTCAGTGGTTTGGCTTCCTTTAAAACTTCAGCAGCAAACATGTACTGCTTCATATTGTTTTATTTAGTGTAATTATTTTACATATGTTGTCTTAATTTCAAATGTCATTTTAAATAGATTTTTAAAAGAAAAATATATTTAATTTAAATAATAAAATCCAATTCAAATAAAAAAATCTGTTTTTTTTTTAAATCATCAATTTTTATCCACCCAGTTCCATACTATGCAATGTTTATGCAACTTGTAGCTTCCATCTCCTCTGTGAAGGTTGCATTTCCATCTCTGGCTGTTCTCCTGCAGCAGGACCTTATCCTTGCATAACCATGAGATTAAGATCAAGAGACTGAATATTCAGATTCTGAATTTCACAAGTATATCAGAGCACTAGGACTGCACTTCTGCTTAACTCCATACCTCCAATCAAACTCACCTTCCATTGACACCCAGTGAACAGCAGCATAGGGTCAAAGGAGATCTGTGATCCTGAGTGGGATTCTCCTACCAGCACGCAAGTTCCATAGCCCAAGCAGCATGATAGCAGGGCAGCCGTCTGTTTTAGAACATAGACATATAAAGAGGGCAGCAAGGTTATGAAATAAGCTGCCATTCAGAGCTGGTTGTAATTTTTCCATATACTGAAGTTTGCTAAAAGGGAGACTATGCGCAGAGTAACTAGGGTAGGGCCAATTGGTGATACCCTAATTTCACTAATAATCACATTGAAGTCAACGGAAGCTGCTGGTGCTCAGGCACTTGAAAGTAAGGTTACTAACTGTCCGAGACATATTTTGGTTCGATCAGCTTTGGTATTGGGAGAGGAAAAACAAGCTGGACCAGAATAAAGTTTAAAGCCAAGTGGCTGCGTTTATTTGGGGGAAAATTACAATTTGGGCCGAGGGTAGGAGGCAATTCTTAGCTGGGATGTTATCAAACAATACAGACACACCCAAAAATCATTAACATACAAATCTATACTGCTCACTGCTTCACACTAAATAGGCAGACATGCCCCAATTACACAAGAAGGAAGTTCGGGTTCGTCAGAGCGGTGCCCAGAGCAACACAGAAAAGTGGCCCACAGGCCACTGCCTCAACCGCCCTTGCTTTCACACTAAAGGTTTTACCCAGAGTGTGGTGCGGCTGCGATTGTGCAGATTCCACTCACTCAGACCGCGGGGACAGAAACCCCTTGGGCAGCTAATCCCCAGACGGAGACAGCACCCAGAACCAAACACTCCACACAAAGACAGAGCAGTAATTCACACAACTTAAAACAGTCTATAATCAACTATCTACTAAAACCCAGAACAGATATACAGACTAAACAACTGTGCAATCATTAGCCAAACACTATAAGATACAACAATTCAACTCTCATATACTATATACACACTTGGTACCGAGTTAGGGAGGGAAAAAAGAGAGGAAGCTAGGTAAGCAAAATGTCAGAAATTAGAATGCAAATACCGCACTCCAGGCACAGCTGACCAGCAGAACAGACACCAGAAGCATGACCAGCTGATAGAAATAAATTCAAAACGACAAATCCAAAATGACATGACACAAGCTAGCTATAACCGGAGGAGACCCTGGCTGAAAGGTTGATCAGGCCCTTCAGCTGACACGCGGACACTCCTGCAAATTTTGGTGGGAAGCATAGTTTTATTCGAAGGGTCTCACTCACTTGTGTCAGCATCTGATTGGTCCCTGGCTCTTACACCCTCCAGGCTCCGAGCTGTTGCCCCCCATGTCACCAGGATCTGCACACGGCACACTGGCATCTTTGCACAAGGCACTAACCTGATCCTTAGATGACCAAGCAAAAAGAGTAGGAAAACTATAATGTTGCACATCGCACCTTAGGGTTCCACACGACACCACGGTGTTGCTGGGCAGAATTAGGTCTCTGCCCTCTCCTGTGGGACAAGAACCTGGTCCAAGATGGAGGCTGCCTTGTCCTTTTAACAGAACAAGATGGCCGCAGACCGACAATTGGCCATACAGAAGCCATAACTATGTATAGGGTTACGACACTAACTAAGGTGCCCAAGGAGACGGTATTTACCTTTCAGAAACTTCAGTTCTTCAGGATGTTTTGTCCCTGTGTGCTCCACCACGGGACATGCACATGCCTGAACACTCTTGATTAGAGACTTTAATTAGCAGTGACTGCAGGTCTGCACCTTTGTACCATGCAGCCTCGTGCCTGAAAGTGAGGCCACAGAGAGAGGAGCAGAACCGGCTGTCATTCCAGAACCGCAGACTCCACAGCAGAGGGAAGGGAGGGTGGGAGGTGGAGCACCCATAGGGACAAAATGTCTCGAAGAGGTCTACTGAAAGGTAAGTAACCTCTCCTTCTTCTTCAAGTATATGTCCCTAGGAGTGCTTCACTCTAGGAGACTCCCAGGCAGTAACTCAATGCAGAGGTGGGTGCTGAGAAGGCGGGTTCAAGACAGTGGGGAGGACGGACTCACCAAGGGTCGTCTCGATCTCAGACGCAGATAGGGGATCGCGATGTCTGGAGAACGTGTGAATGGAGGACAGAGTTTGCAAATTTGGATGATGGGAACATCCTTGAGGAGAGCACCAGAAGTGTATTGAGCACTGGTGGAAGGTGCTGTCACCTGGGGGTGGGGATTGTCTCCCAGTGACATTGTAGCAGGTTATGATGCAACCTGAATCCCACTAACAGAATCTCAGACAAGAGATTGATTGTTGTTTATAGCTTCCAGAAAAGGATATGAATAATCTTGGAGAAATCCTAAAGATTCTAGTCCTATCCAGATGAACAGCAAGTGCCCACCAAACATCTAAAGTGTGAAGACTAGCTCTTCTCTTGAGGAGCGAGGTTTGGGAAAGAAAATTGGAGGATGGACACTTGAATGATTTGATAGTCCAACAAGAAGACCTCTAGGAGGAATCAAGGATGGGGGTGTAGTGTTATCTTTTCACAGTAGAAGCCATTGTAAAGTGGGTCAGGAGCTCTGCATTCTCCCACCTTTCTAGCTGAGGTGATGGCAAGGAATGATGTTTTGAAATGGTGGAGGAACAAACAGCTGGCCATTGGTTAAAATGGGGGGTTCATTAGGACACTGAGGACCAAATTAAGGTCCCCATGGAGATGAGGGGATATGAAGAAACAAATTAGATAAGCCTTTAAGGAATCTGGGTGTGGCTCCACTAATTAGGTGCCTGGATCCTAGAAAAGACGCACATGTAAGGTGAGGTGGTGGCCTTGGGGGGAATAGGGGCTAGGTGGGAGGGGGCAGTGAGGTGAGAAAGTTGGGTGGGGGGAATTTGGGATGCGCAGAGCTGTGGCAGCCAGAGGCAACTTTTCCCCTGCTTCAGGGCTGTGGTTGCCAGGGAGAGACAGCCCTCCTTCCCAGCTCCAGCTCAGGGGCTGCTGCAGCGGGAGAGAGAGGGAGAGAACCTCCCCCTTCCCAGCCCCATCTCGGAGGCTCCACGGTGGGGGAGACTGGGAGAGACCCCTGCCCCAGCAGGAAGAGAGGGCATGTCCATCACATTAGAAAGGTAAGACTACCGATGTTACAATGAGTTGTGTACCTTTATTTGTAGAACAAAAAAAGGTTAATTACTATTAAGGTTTTTTTTAATATAGCACTTTTATACAAAGCGCTTTACAATAGTTAGCTAATGGTACAAACAATATTTGAAAAGATCATTAAGTGGTCCACCGAGACCCTCAGCAATTTTCAAGTGGTCCGCAAAAAAAAAAAAAAAAGTTTGAGAACCACTGATCTAGATAGGGAAAGACTGCAATGCCATCTCAGTGTATCTGCAGCTAAAGAGAGGACCTTTGTGAAAGCCCATGGAGTCATGGAAAATGCAAAGGGGAGGACATGGTATTGATAATGCTCTGAGCCAATGACCAAGCACACAAAATGTCTCTGGGAGGGGTGCATAGTGATGTGAGAATACGTCTTGAAGTTGGAGAACAGTAAACCAATCCCCCTGATTCAGGGATGGGGTTATGGTAGCAAGAGTCTGCATCCTGAAAGGATGCTGTGAAAGGATATAGATGTTCAGGTTCCTGAGGTCTAGAATCAGTCTCCAATCACTGTTTCTTTAGGGAACGAGGAAATATTTGGAGTAAAAAGCTTCTTCCCACAAATTCTGGGGGAACTGGCTCTATCGCTCCCTGAATGAAGAGGGACTGAAATTCCTGTTTCAAGAGACCATCCTGACTGGGGTCCCTGAACGGGGAAGGGGTGGGGAATAGAGTGGAAGTGATAGAGTAACCTGTAGCCACAACCTCTGAAATCCACCTGTGCATGTGATAAATTCCCAAACAGGTAGGAAAAATGCATGAGGTGGTTTCCAAAGGGAGGGTGGAGGTTGGGTTTGCTCAGCATATTCAGAAAAGAGGATTATTTGAGGCCCTCAACCAGGCCATCAAAATGGTTGTTTGGAGGGAGGTTCGGGTAAGGAAGTTGTTATTGGGATTGTCCCTTTCCTATGAGGCCAGGATATCCTAGGAGACTCCGTAGGTCTGGAATATGCCTGGTATTGTTGATGTTGGAATGACTGGAATTGTGCTGTCTGGGATTTACTGAAACGTCTTTTTTCCAGGCACATAGATTCCAAGCAACCTCAGGGTAGGGCTGGGATCCTGGAGGGAGTGAAGTGAGGTGTCAGTATCACAGCTGAACAGCTTTTATCCTTAGACTGGGAGATCTTCCACCATGTTTTGTACCTCATAACAGCAGTAGCTAAAGAATGTGAAGCTGTCTCTGTGTTGAGGGCAACTTGTAAAGAAGTCTTTGCTATGAGCTAGCCCTCAGAAATGACAGATTGGAACTGATCCCTCTTGTCCTGTGGCAATTCATTAATAAAATGAGTAAACTTTGTATAGTTATTAGAATCTTATTTAGCCATCAGGTTTTGGTAATTTGTTACTCAAAGTTGAAGGGCAGCTGAGGAATATCTTCCTGCTAAGGAGGAATAACTCTTTCTGCCATCTCCCTGTCTGGAGGTATGGATCTGGATCTAGTCTGGCAGTTTCTCTCATTAACTGCATCCACCACCAGGGAATTGTTAGTGGAAGAAGAAATATTCCATCCCCTTGGCCGGTATAGAATTTTTTTGTCTGCCAATTTACAGGTAGGTTGTAGGGTGACGTGAGTTTGCCACAAAGTCTGGGTTGGAGATAAAAGTGCATCTTTAATGGGCAAAGCTATTTTGCTTTGGGGGGTGGTATGAAGAATATCCATAAAAGAGTGCTGGTACTCTTGTACCTCTTCTGTAGATATTTCAAGAGAGTCTGAAAGTCTCTTCATTAGGTCCTGAATGACCTAAATCATCCATGTAGGATGGTGGAGTTGGCATTACTAGCGGGAGTGTGAAGGAAGAGGACTTATGAGAGGACGGTGTATCTTTCTCTGGAGGTTGTTGTAGTTCCTTCTGCTCTCTGTCCTGTACTGGAGAGGCATGTGGTACCAGTTGTTAGGATATAGATATTCAGGCCTGTCTGCAAAGGCCTATACTTTAAGAATTTAGGTGTATTCTTATCACTTAGCTAGTTATACAGGTATAAAAGAATCAAAATCACTGTCTGTGTAATGGCCTTCTCTTCCAGTGACATTCTGAGGCCTGGTTCTTCGGCTAAGCAGCAGAGGCAGCCATAAGCTGGGAAGTGTATGGTCACATCCTCACATTCCAAACTAGTCACATGGAAATAAGGTGCTATTGGGCTGTTAGGAATACAATCCTGTCCTGATATTCCTATCACCTCCAGAGAAGGGGAAGAGCCTAGAAGATGTAAAAGGAAACTTAGTTTGATAGCATCCTGTCTGGCAAGAACTCACTTATCAATAGATACAGCTGGAAAACCTTTATGTCTGTATATATGTAGTTGTGAAATCCTCACTTCTGTATTGTTTTGTATGTTTATTTGCATGGTCTCTGTCTGGTTCTGTGATTGCTTCTGTCTGCTGTATAATTAATTTCGTTGGGTGTAAACCAATGAAGGTGGTGGAATATAATTGGTTAAATAACCATGTTACAATATGTTAGAATTGGTTAGTTAAATTTCAGTAAAATGATTGGTTAAGGTATAGCTAAGCAAAACTCAGGTTTTACTATATAGTCTGCAGTCAATCAGGAAGTAAAGGGTCGGGGGGCAAATGGGAACAGGGACTGGGGATGGGGGAATTGGAATCATGTTTTGCTAAAGGGGGAAATGGGAACAGGGGATGGGAACAGAAACAGGGACACAGACAAGGGTCTGTGGTGTCAGAGCTGGGAAGGGGAACACTAAGGAAGGAAACTGGAATCATGCTTGCTGGAAGTTCACCCCAATAAACATCGAATTGTTTGTGCCTTTGGACTTGGCGTATTGTTTCTCTCTGTTCATGCGAGAAGGACCAGGGAAGTGAGAGGGTGAAGGAATAAGCCCCCTAACACCAGTGATTGCATGTAAGATACCAGTGGGTGTTGTGGAGCCTGAGGAACATTCAGCCATGTTTTCTTGTGGGTAGGAACCCAGTAGAACTGGTCCACATAAGGGCTCCAGGGATTCTAATAGGCCCATTGAAGAAGTGGGGAGGGTGGGGACTCCAGGGATTTACATGAGCAGAAAGTCCAGGGTAGCTTCTGAAGTGTGAAGTGTTGGATAGTAGGCTGAAGAACCCCATACCAGGATTTTGGAGTAAGAGGTATCATCCCTATAAGGAGGAGCTCTGGGCATTGGTGCTGGAGAGCAAGTTGGTATCTGAGCTGGTAGTTGGGGAAATACTGGGACACTAAAGCCTGCTGCAAAGTGCCAAGAGGTGGTGCACAGTGGATATAGCAGGACCTGAGGAGAACTTCTCTCAGTCCCATGGAGAAGAGGGGACTCTGGTTTTTCTGAAACAAACAAGTCCCCTTGAGACAGGAACCTTGGCAGATCTGGAGGGCTGTGATTGCCAATTATCAGGGCCCTACCAAATTCATGATCCATTTTGGTTGATTTAATGGTCACAGGATTTTTAAAATAGTCAGTTTCACGGTTTCAGATGTTTACATGTGAAATTTCATGGTGTTGTACCTGTGAGGTCCCGACCCAAAAGATGGTTAGCGGGGGATGGGTGGGGTGGGATGGTCACAAGGCAGGGGAGTCATGCGATTGCCACTCTTACTTCTGCGCTGCTGCTGGCGGCGGTGCTGCCTTCAGCAAGAGAGCAGCAGCTGCTGGCCGGAAACCCAACTTTAAAGCCAGTGCCACCACCACTACCAGAACAGAAGTAAGAGTGGCAGGGAATCGGGGGTGGGTTACCATATGTCTGGGTTTTCCCAGCAGCCTCCCGACTGGGCTGGAAGGCTCATAGCTGGGACTGCAACTTCCCTGCCCGGGTCAGGAGGCTGACATCTAGGGCCGCACCCTCTCTGCGTGGGGGGAGGGGGTGACAGCTGCAGCCGCAGCCTTCCACCCGAGTTGGGTGCAGACAGCCACCTTTGCTTTTGTGCTGCCTTCAGAACTGGGATCCCAGGCAGCAGCCACAGAGCTTCCTGCAACCCAGGGAGGTTTCTGGCAGTAGGTCTGACCTGGCTCCAGGAGTGGCTCATGCAGGGAAAGAGGAAGTCCCATCCCTCCCCAGTCTGGGCTGGGACTAACAGTTGGAGCCCATCCCATGGTAGGACCCCTCAAGTGGGGCGCCCCCAGCCCAGCCCCTCTCCTACAATAGCCAGATTTCATGGTCCGTGGCATGTTTTTATGGCTGTAAATTTGGTAGGGCCCTACCTATTACCTTTGGTGACACCTGGCTAAAGGGATCAGCTTGTTATTTATTTTTGATATTTTGTTTTGCATCCTGTGAGGGAGTAGAGAAACTGCCATCCAGCACACTGGGGGTTAAAGAAAACCTTTGGGCTCAGCAAGCCCCACCCTGCTATACTTGTAGCCAGTGGCAGGCCTGGAGGGGGTAGAAAAGAAGGGAGCCTGGCTCAGCTGAGTGCTAACTGGTAAGGGGGGCAGGTGCTCTCTGTCTGCTTGAAGGGATGGATCAGTGACCAACCAGCTAGTACAGGCACTTGAGGTAAGTAAGGGCTCCCCTGCTAAGGGGAGGCTGCAACTAAGCCCCAGCACTTGGGGCAACTGGACTAGTGGGACCATGACCCAAACTGAAGAGACTTGTAGGAAGTAACCCAGGGAAGTGGGTCTTGACTCTCTGCTTGGGATTCCTTGTTTAGGGATTGATCTACACAGGGCCCGGCGGGGGGGGTGGGGGGTGGAGAGGGAGGCTCAGGGTTCCCTTACCACCCCATCTTGCCTTGCAGACTGAAAGACCAGTGATCTAACCCTTAAGTTGTCTGGCCATGGAAGACCCTATCACACCCTCCCCCAGACTTGTCTGGTAAATGCATTTCAGCTTATGTTCATAACTCTTACTATGTGTTTTGTACATACATTTCACCATGATATTGGCTAGCAAGTTATTAGTTTTCAAATGATAGATCACAAAACATATTTTGTGCGAAGATTCATACAGTAGTGTGTAGGGTATGACTATAGGGGTGCATTTAGGTCACAAGTGATTTCAACTTCATTATTTAATGGGAAGGAAAGAACTTACCAGAGTTCACTCAGCTCTGTTGCTGTGGCTTCAGTGAAGAGCTCTGTTACACCCCAACAAAGAGCTGTCTCATCATCTGCTGTTGCTGTTGTGAAATCATCTGCAACAAGCTCCCAGGCTGAACTTTGATGTATGTTGTCTCTCACCATGAAGTCCTCTCAAAAGCACAGATTCTTCAAGAGAGCAGAATTAGTTGTATATAGTAACTATTAGCATTGCCACTATAGTCATGAAACAAGACCCCACTGCAGTAAGTAATAATACAAACACAAATAGGGCCATTAAACACATTCTGTTCTACTACCCAACAATTTCTGAGTTGTTTTAAGTTATGGTGACCCCTGAATGTCACTGAAGGAATGCTGGATACAGTGCTTATGCAAATGAAGTTCTTTCTGTAGCTCTGCTTCCCCCAGTCCACCAATAGATGGGAGCAGAGTGCTCCTTCCCTTTTGGAGCTTTAGGCCACAGACTTTCCATTATCATTATTTAAGGTTTATATTACAGTAGCTCCCACAGGACCAAATCATAATTGGAGCTCCATTGGACTGGGTGCTATGCAAATACTTATGACAATACAATTCCCTGCCCTGAAAAGCATACAACCTAGGAAGACCTACATATTCCATATAAAAGGGGGAGAGCTAAAATATCTAATCCATGTAGTTTTATACACCTATAAAACTCCTTTGCTCATTATAAATATATGGAATAAGTATCAACTGTGTCTATTGCCCCTTAAGCTATTAGGTGGGTTTTGAGGCTGCAGTTGAAGGACCTGATAATGACATTGATTCTGGGAGGATAGCAAAGCGATGAATGAGTGAATGGGAAGCAAGAATCCTACTGTTAGCACCCCCTGAATACTAAGTGCAAGGGTCTGCACCACCTGAAACACTGGACTTTGAAGTGGTAGGGGTGTAGCCACAACCCCATTTTCATTCCACACCCACTAGAAGCAGGAGGCTAGTCCCAGAGGAAGCATACATTGCACCTTTTAAATGGCTGTGCTGTAGATACCACCTCAGTGTGTATTCTCCAATGTGACCCAGGAAGCCGTCTGTTTGCCTGTCTCCTCTGTATTCATGTTTTTGGCAACTGCCTCAGTGTGGGACACCTCGAACAACCTAAGGCAGATGTGGCCTAAAAAGCCTCAATGTAGCTCAACATGTTCAGCGAAGCGTTCTTATTTGGGAGAGCTCACCCAAAAGAGACCTTCAGAGCTTTTTGGGTCACTCTCTCACACAGCTTGTCTTTCTATTTTTACAATACTATCACTTTGTCATTAAAATTTCATGTCTGAGGGTATGATTTTATTGATCATTTAAATATGAAATGATCCAACATTATAGACGTGATACCATCTAGTCAGGACAGGCAAGTTTGCAGCTCCAGCAGAAAAGCAAAATGGGTACCCAGCAAAAAAAAAATAACAAGCACTGCAACTTATTCAAAGTAGCAAACAATCAGGCATTCAAGAATGCATAAAGCTGAAGATGTATCGATTTGCTGGTTATAGCATGTGGGCGCGCATGCATGGTAAGAAGGAGGTAGAGAAAAAAAACTGAATGTAGAGATCCCAGGTCATGCCCATGTTATATGATCATGTGCAGTATAGTTTGTCTAAATGTTGCTTTCCAGGACTATATACTAATATAACAGTCTGGTGCAAGTCTCAAAAATGCTAGGCTATTTACACTGAGGTCAAGGGCTTCTTAGCTTTTGATCTGTGCCCTTTATAGCTGTATTCATTTTAACTCTTCCTAACAGATGTTTTTCTGCCTCAAAAGAACTGCAGCTATATCTAACTGCCTAAAATTGTAGGCTGTGTTGTAAATGATGCATGGGATAAATTGTCAATACATACTGTCCAAAGTGTAATGACAGTATTTAAATTTTTTATGATTCTTCCAATGTGCTATCAGAGATTGAACTCTGGAATGAGAACAATTTACTAGATGAAGAACAAAAAGAATCTTTTGTAAAAATGAATATTTAATCCGTGTAGTTTAACTATACAAGTCATATAGTTGTTCAGCCTCAGTTCTAGCGTGTTTCACTATTTTTTCCCCTCAAGTTTAAATCTAACCTGAATATATTAAAATAATGGGAGGCTGTCAGTCATATTCTGATCCTGTAGGAATGCGTATACATGGAATGGTTGGAATGCTTAACTCAACCTTATTCCATATATACCTGCGAATCTTCTGAACGACTAGTGAAATACAAGACCGACTGGATCCATAGTATTTAACATAGAAGAATTTGCTTGTGAGGGATATCTGAAGTAAGAATATCCAAATTTACCAAGTATCCCTAAAACCAGAACTTTAGGTTTTGGCCTTATTATAAAGATATGAAAACATAGCACGAATGTGGATTGTAACAATCTCTAGGGCAGTGGTTCGCAACGTTTACAGACTACTGTACCCCTTTCAGGAGTCTGGTTTGTCTTGCATACCCCTAAGTTTCACCTCACTTAAACAAGTTGCTTATAAAATCAGACATAAAAATACAAGAGTGTCACAGCACACTACTACTGAAATATTGCTTGCTTTCTCATTTTTACCATATAATTATAAAATTAATTGGACTATAAATATTGTACTTGTATTTTAGCATATAGTATATAGAGCAATATAAAACAAGTCATTGTCTGTATGAAATTTTAGTTTGTACTGACTTTGCTAGTGCTTTTTATGTAGCCTGTTGTAAAACTACATGAGTTGATGTACCCTCTGGAAGACCTCTGTGTTCCCCCCAGGAGTATGTGTACCCCTGGTTGAGAAACACTGATCTGGAGAATACTATGTAGCCCACTGGCAAGGGACACTACTAGGACTGGCTGGAACACAATTCCATTTCATGAAAAATGTTGATGCATCAAAAACAAATTAATTCATATGCAAAACAAAAATATTTTGAAGTCTCATGAACAAAACAAGGGAGAGTGACCCACCCAAAATTAACCAATAAACTGATGGTTAGAACACTCAGCAGGCATGTGGGAGAACCAGTTTGAAGTCCCTGCTTCTGAAAATCAGGGGTTTCAACCAGGGTCTCCCACATCCCTGGTAAGTGCCCTCATCACTGGGCTATTAGCTATTCTGAGATCTCTCCCCCATCCTGGATCTTTATTTTTATATAATTATATTCTCGAAATGATACATTTCTCCACATTTGGTTCTGACAAAATGGCATTTTTCTACAGAAAATAGTTGTCAAGAAGTTAGACTAGATCTAAACACTACAGTAACATAACTATCAAGCAGATCAGGCAATACTCTTACAAATTTTCCCTGTAAAATCTGTTAAGATTGGTCAGAGCAAGTCACTGAAGGGTTAGATAGCAGGACTTGGTGATACAGGAGCAGAATAGACCACAGTCTCAAAGCCACAGCTGTCAAGGAGAAGTACTGTTGGACTATATCAGCATGTATGAGTTTTCTTCAAGCCTCAACACAGCATCACCTGAAACAGAATCCTAGAAGCAAATAACTGCTATATGGCCCTGATACAAAGCTCATTGAAATCAATGGAAAAACTCCCATCAACTTCAGTGAGCTTAGAAACATATTCTGTGTCAATATATAAAGTATGGAGGCTTTTAGTAAGACTGCTTAGCTACCAAGTTTTCCTATTAAGCATCAGCCATTCTGCCTATCTGGGCAGCTACAGGCACCAGTGCAGTAAGTGCATGCTGGGGGTGGCCTGCTGGTTGCTGTGAGGGTGGCATGCAGGTGGCTTTCGGCAGCGCTCCTGCGGGAGGTCTGCCAGTCCCATGGCTTCAGCAGCAATTCGGCGGCAGGGACACCGATGGCGGGGCACTGGTGGACCTCCCACAGGCCCGCCGCCGAATCTGCGTGACCAGCAGACCGCCCGCAGGCGCGCTGCCGAAAGCCGCCTGCCTGACATTCTTGGGGTGGCAAAAAACATAGAGCCGCCCCTGTTGCCTATCCAGCAGGACTTTGGAAGACTGTCCTGATAACCAGCAACATGTGGTTCTTTAAAAAGAAGTGTCACTGCTAATTAGTTTCTGGTGGCCCTTATTTAAGCAGCTATTGCAGCCTGTGGGTCAAATTCAGTGTTAGTAGAATACAACAGCTCTGCTAGAATCAGTGGAGTAATACCCCACTTATGGGCTCTGTATCTTTGAGGAATACAAATGTCTTGTCATTCTGGTTGTTGGCTGAGCGTGGGAATCAGGTTTTGTGCACTTACAGTGATCATGAGAACTAAGTAATAAGAGAAGCTACTATTGACCACAAGCAAGTTATAATGGAAGGAAATTTTCCTTCCTTCTGTTTAGTACACTTACAGTATAATCTTTCCTCGGGATCAGCACAATTTTTTCCTTCTCAGAGCACAGACATACAATATTTCAATCATTTTGTTATCAACATGTGTAGTGCTCATATGGGCCTGTGAGGTTTAGGAACATTAATAAAAATCTTTCTAGGAAAGTGGCCAATAATAGTGCTCCAGCAAAAGACTCAAAGACTTTTCAGTGTCCCTGATTCATCCTGGTAATGTCTTTCATACACATTACAATGGTCTGTAGAAAACTTTACTCCTCTCCCTGGATGTGTCTCTATGGAGAAGGAAAAAAGTAATTGTTTTAATAAATCAAAGTGCAGCGTCGCTACCATCCACAGCTCTGCTCAAATAGCTGCAGTATGACAGTCTCTCACTTCAGCTAAACCAGACACTCACAGGGATTGCATCATGCACTGCATAGGGGCAGAGCACTGTGTACAAGTGCAAGGCAAACAGTGCTCAGAACAAGACAGAAGAGCTCAGTCCTGCTTTAATGAGTATGAGCTGTCTAGTCCACATTCACCAGGGGTGGCTCCAGGCCCCAGCACACCAAGCGCGTGCCTGGGGCGGCATGCCGCAGGGGGTGCTCTGCCGGTCGCCGGGAGGGCGGCAGGCAGGCAGCCTTCGGCGGCATGCCTGCGGAGGGTCCGCAGGTCCCGCACTCTGGTGGACCTCCCGCAGGCGTGCCTGCGGAGGGTCCGCTGGTCCTTTGGCTTTGGTGGAGCCGCGGGACCAGCGGACCCTCCGCAGGCACGCCTGCGGGAGGTCCACCGGAGCCGCGGGACCGGCGACCGGCAGAGTGCCTCCTGCGGCATGCCGCCGTGCTTGGGGCAGTGAAATGTCTAGAGCCGCCCCTGACTTTCACCCACACCCAGCAATCTGTGCTCCATGGCCTATGAATCTGTGCAAGAGAAAGGAGCAGACTAGGGGAATGCACGTTGGAGCTCAGGGCAGACAAGTAATATAGCCTGGGCTTGTATTACTAGTCCATGACCCTCCTTATCCATTGGGATCCCACTTTCAGAGGGTTCACTGGGGCAGTAGTGGCGAGTAGCGCTCCTAGCAGTGTGGCCCTACTGGAGCCAGGCTGCCAAGGAGTGGGATTAGCACTACAGTGGGCCAGAGCTAGTGTAGAGGCCTAGGACTTGGGCAGATATAGGCTATAGCCCCTGATTGCCTTCTAAGCCTCTGTGGATGGGTCCAACAGCCTGTTCTGTCACAAAGTGGGGTAAGCTCCCGGCTCTGAAACTACGGGGGAGTGTCTCAGCAATGAGCACCTTTATGGGATTTCATCTCCTTTAAGTTTTCCCACAAAAGGGGACAATCAGGACTGTTGTTTAGTTTTATGATGAAACATATTCAAATGCCCATACACTGGGGACTTCACAAAATGAGGCCATATCCAAAAGTAGGTCAGAGTCCTAAATCCATATTTTGAAACCGTAATAAAAGTGGCCTGATATTCAGAGGTGCTGAGCATATTCAGCTCCCATTGACTTCAAAGATTTGAGTCTAACTTTAGGCATCCAAGTTTCAAACTTTAGCCATGGGCCCTATGCTGAAGAACGCATCTACATTTAACAGGACACAACAAGGGAAGGTCATAAAAAGCCTCCCAAAGGTGGAGGGGAGGCGGAAGGAGATACTGGACTGGGAGAGAATAAGATCACATTGTTACTCAGCAAGGCATACACATTTTGATGGCTCAGTTCCTTTTTATGATGAATATCTGTTTATCTATCTTCCCTCTCACTTTCCATAGATGAGACAGCATAAGCAAGGTTTCAGGAGGGATGTGAATGAATGAACATGTATTTGGCAAGCATTCAGAGAAGTGCATTAAATAGTTTGGGACTTCCACTAAAAGTGGATACAGTGGAGTAGAAAGTAAGTGGGTTTCACTGTACACAAGAATGCTTTATTGAAAGTGTTGTCAAATTTCCCACTCCAAACTCCAGTTATCAAAATTAAAAAACCCTAGCTTTACTTTACAATGTGTTCCACATTGCCTTATGAATTCCTAGCCTGGTAAAGTAGAGGGACATATGAGAAAGATTTAGACAAACTGAAACCCATTAGACATCACTTTTTCCATTCTAAATGCTTTATCAGTTTGGGCTTTTCTTGTTCTAATAAGGAGATTTCATTTTAATAAAATCTCCGCAAGTAACAAACTCTTAATATTAGATGGGGCTTTTTGTGTGTGTATGTTTTTAATTGCAACCAAAGTGTTGAAAGATTGAAAAATCAGGTACTGTGCATATGTTAATACCTTTAAGACATGAATATGCATATCTATATTTATTAACAGCTTCAGACAAGTGATATGGCATTTTTATGAGGCCTGATTTCAGTGATCTGCATAATAACTAGACTGAAGTAAAGCCATACTTCTCTGATTTAACAAACTACTGTGCAGAACTATATGTACATCTCCGATGGATTTATAGCATGCCCATTGTCATGGTATATGGGAGCAAGTTGATTTGATTAACCATGGTTGAAGAGGCTGGAATACCACAGCCAAGACTAGAACTGGGTGTATTGGATCAAAGAAATTAGAGTTGTTTTGCCACAACCTTGTCCAGTATTATCCTATCAGCCAATCGTCTGCCAAAGCTCTCTGTACAGTGACATCCATGCCAACTCCAATAAGACCAGTTCAACCTCCAGATCACCATGAGGTAAGACGAATATTCTCAATGCTTTTATATATTTTAGCTTATTGAATATTCCTTTGCCTCTCTAAAATCATGATCTTGGCTTACACTCACAATAATGACATGATCCTGTGAAATGCTGAGAGCCTTCAGCGAGAGATAAGGATGCTCAGCATCTCAAAGGATTGTGCCTATGTGGATTCTGCAATCAAGAGACACTTCTGCTTCACTAGTGCATTTAATTGACCCTCCAAAGTCATTTTTACACCCTGCCAGGGATATGGTCACTTAAATACACATGAGAGTGGACAGTGTAAGACATTCTTTCTCTCTCTCCACCCCCTCTCCCCATGAGTTAGAAGTGATACATAAGAGAAGGAATGAAGAATTGCCATGTGAGTCCAGAGAAAAGGTATGGCAAGAGGTGAGAGTGAATTCAAGGGTAGATTTCACCAAGACTTTTAATGAAAATAAGTGATTCCAAAAGCAGAGATGTGACTGGAGAGCTGAAAGACTAGAGAATTTATTTTTAAAAAATAGTTGTGGGAAATTAAAGGACATGACCAAGTTTGCTAACAGCTAAGAAGTGGGAAGGTAACATAGAAGGTCAACAGGAGAACAGTGGAGATCTAGGACATCTACAGTAAATGAAGACAAGCTGCAAGAATTATTTAAAAAGCACATGAAGTAATATATTCTGCCTCAAAGTACTTGGTTAGATCTTCCACTGGTGTAAATCAGCATAGATCTGTTACCAGATTTATAGCAACTGAGGTTCCATCCTATTGTATTTATTCTTGACACATGACCAGTGTAATTTCACTTGCAACTCTGCCATTGGGGAAAAGCACAGGGGGAGGGATAGCTCAGTGGTTTGAGCATTAGCCTGCTAAACCCAGGGTTGTGAGTTCAATCCTTGAGTGGGCCACTTAGGGATCTGGGGCAAAAATTGGTCCTGCTAGCGAAGGCAGGGGGCTGGACTCAATGATCTTTCAAGGTCCCTTCCAGCTATAGGAGATTGGTATATCTCCAATTATTATTACCTATCAGTGCCATGACCACTAACTTTAAAAAATGCAATAATTAATATTGAACTTTAGGCAGTTGAGTAATTGCCACTATCTTAGTACAAATTAAATTGGAAATTCAGCAGGACTGCTCATGCACTTAAAGGTGAGCACATACCTAAGTATTTGCAGGCTATTGAAGTCTCAGACTGCTGTCTGATTTTGTAGCCCAAAGACTTGCAAGGGAATGAAGTATCAGACTCGGTGTCTGACCATTAATGTCCCCAAAATGCACTAAGATGGTATTAAATTGACTTTTTTTCTTTAAATTTTATCTTGTGATGTTCCACTGAATAAATTCTTACTGGGAAGGAAAACTATAAGTTGCTTGACTAACCATCCTTTTTGATCAATAGTGTAGTTAACATTTTTTATTTGAAATAATCAAGATTTTCATTCATAACAAACAAGAGTCTTCAGTTGTTTACTGTTTCATTGTTATGGATACTTATTATATAGAGCCAAATCCTCAGCTGGTGTAAATTGTCATAGCACCATGAAAGCCACGGAGGTACATTGATTTATAGCAGCTGAGGATCTGGCCTGTCTGTAGACCAATAACACTTACTTTACAAATATGCATGCCATTGAATTTGGGGGTATGCATTTCATTTTCTTTCACTATTGGCTATTTAAACACAAGTTCATTGCCAGATCCTATCTTATAAAAAAGAAAATAAAGACACTTGCGTGACTTTTTTTTAAACAAGAATCTGTTATGCAGCTTTACTCAAATTAAGTCATTCCTAATGTGTCCAGAATTACCAGAAGTAAAGAAATTAGGGATTAGTTTAATGGGAGCAACTATCACATGCTTCCACAACACCAGCCTCTACAGATTACATTTCTTTCCAGCATTGCTCTAAAGTATCATATTTTCACAGAAGTGCTTGTTTGTTTCTTTTTATTAGTGGACTCATCTAAAAAATCAAATTTGTCATTGTCTTGATTTTAGAATGTCAGATTTTTGCATTTTAATATACTTCCCTGATTAGAATTGAGAACGACTAAGCATGCAGCATGGTTATTTCTATTTTAAGTATGTATACAGCTAAGTCCTTGAAAAAGTTTAAAAGCCCTTCAGTTCTTTATGGTTAATTCTACAGATCTTGACCATTACAGTTCAGGACTGAAGTCATTACGTTTCAGCAGACCCCTTCCCCCCTGCAAAAAAAAGGGGGCTGGGGGAGGGTGATTTGAACTTGACGAGCAAGAAGAGTCCACTGTTGTACTAAATGGCTATCATAGCTATAGAGTGATTTATTACAAACTGAGCTGCAAGGTACAAATAACCTTCAAATGTTATCAGAGAAGGAGATATCAGAGAAAAATGTGTCTTGGTGTCATGAATATCTCCCCAGACCACCAGCAGATTTTTTCCAAGCGCCCCTCAAGACACAATAGGACTCAATGTCAGGCAGTAACATCCTGTTTGAAAAATGACTTTGTAAGTACGGGCTGTATTGCAGCTGCTTACAGTTAATGCCCACCCCCACCACACACCATTTCTCTCCAACTCATGCAGCAAACTTGAAACAGCTAACATGACAATTAAGGTCTTCAAACTCAACTATGAAATAAAGACTATCGCTGTTGCATAGTTGAATTTAGACAGCAGTTGGAAAGATTAAAGGCAGAGAAATGAGTTCCTGGTGGCTGAGACAGGACAGATTAGCTGCAAACTTGCTTCTTTTTATTGTTTTGAGTCCAGCTGCTATGCAGATGCAGAGGATCTTGCGCAACAAGCGTATTGATTGTTATGACTTTGGTATGTATCCAGAATGACAAGGTAATTTCAGCACACTGTGATGCTGTCATTTCAATAAACAGAGGTAGGAGTTCTAAGACAAACACCTACAGCATGTACTGACACCAGAACCAATTTTTTGGAGGTTTGCTCACATCACAAAGCTCATGGTGATTATTTCTGACAATATGAGATGACCAACAGATGGAAAGAGGGGCTTATATTTGTGTTGCTGCTAAGTATTCATCTTTTATCACACTGTGTGAATTTTAGGCCAGGGAACCCAAATTATCTCAAAATACAGCCCACTTTCATTCAGGTTTGGGCTAAACTGATGTGCACATTTTTACTGCTCATGAACTAAACAAGCCATTACTAAACTTTTAGTACTGAAGAGACAAGCACAGGTAAAGGGTAGTTGGGTATTTTTGAGAAGGTTTATAGCTTAAAATTTTCAGATACAAATACTTAGTATTATGCCTGGACAACCACGTGCAAGCACTTAAACAAAAGGGTTTTTATTTGCCCTAATATGGGATGGAGAAGCCTAATGTTGAGCACCCAGGTTTGAAAAGGTGCATATTTTTTTGTATGCACACATGGTTCAGGCTGCAGCCTTTTGACAAGTTTCCAGCATGGCCCTCTGCTACAATTTTTGGCAATCCTGACTTACATTCTACAATTCCTTGTCCTTATGAAGTTTGTGTTCAGATTCAGCCTCCAGAACAGTCACTCCAGCACAGTTCCTGAAGTTGGAAGTTCTCTCCTCTACAGAACCAGTGAAGCTTGCATAGCGACAGTGCAAACCTCATGACACTGCGCTGCCAATGGTGAGATTACCTGAGTGTAGTTCGGTCTCCATGCCCTATTTTATCTAATCTAGCTTCATTTATAACAGACCCATCATCTTGGTCTTGCTACATAAAGGTGCCAAATAATGGCAATCTTTGACTGGTTTTGGTGATATGAAACTGGGCACTGGAGTTAGGCTTCTCCCCAAACTTGTTTCACACAGGCCACTGATCAGATGGCAACAATGTGTGGTCACTATTGCCCTGACCAGATTTTTTCCAGCAATCATATCCCATTAGCAATCTCGCGCCATCTGGTCCCATGGCACTATAAATCTTCTGATGTATTAATAAACCAATCTAATATAGCTGTACATATTAATAACCAAAAGCAGCTGGTTGTTGTTTGTTATGAGCTTGCTATTTTCCCTGCTGCTTTAGCCACCATAGTATAAAGTTATAAGCAAACTTCACGGAAATGAACAGGGTTTTAATTTTACTACCAGTAAACTAAAAAAACCTAATCTTTCATAACAGAAGATTGTCATTGAAATGGAAATTATACTCAGTGTAAATGTCATTTCCCTGCTTATAGTTGAAGTTCAGCCCTTGAACAGCATTGTCGATTCCCATTATTACTCTCTACACTCCTGACAGTTCTTGTATTAATTGCACCAGATTGCCTGCCTTATGCTTTTTCGTTTGTTTTTCCCCCTCTTCCCTAAAGGAGGTTTTTTGTTGTTGTTGTTGTTTGAAAAGTTGGCATCCCTTCAAATATGGGTCAGGTAAGGAGAAGGAAAGAGAAGCTAAACTTTGGGCAGGTTCTTTACTGAGAGAACCAAAAGCTGGGTATCCCCAAGTACTTTCTCAAGGTAATTTGTTACAAGGTCTATAGCTCTAATTACAATGGAACTCACTTATGGTAAATCTGGCTATCGTAAGACCTCATTTACTGGATTGATGGGCCCAAGATATTAATTTCAAAACCAAATTTAATCTTTTTACCAAAAGGTTGGAGGTGTTTGGCTCTGTGGGTTTGTTTTCAATCCAACAGAGATCTGAACCAGCTGTGAATTTCAGATTTCAAAGTATGGGGATGTTCATATCTGTTGTGTTGGATTAGGCTTTTTTTCTATATTGTGAAGGAAATTGACAGCACCAAATAGGTGTAGCTTAATGCATAAATCTCATTGAAATTCAATGCCATCGGAGTGTCTAATTTACTTAGGCTCTTAGATGTGAGTTTTTTTCCAATGTACAAATTATAATTACTGTTCTAAATTTCTGTTCAGTGTGAGGTTGTGTGTGTGTGTGTGTGTGAATGATTTCACACACTTCTCTATACACAACTTGCTTTTTCTTTGTGTCTGTATTTAGAATGGATAAATTTAAATGTAGGCAGAAGATGTTACCAGGATGACATAGCGTGTCCACTGCATGGTTTGGTTATGCTGACTTCAAAGGACTTATTCTACAATTTAAAGAAGTTCAGCTGTTAGCTTTGAGAACTTTTATCACTTAAAGGAACCTTCCTTCTTTTTCTTTGCCTCCCCTTTCCTCCCCCAATGTCTTTGCTCAGCTGATGCTGCCCAGGGCATCCTCCACATCATGCTATTTATAGTCCTTTATTGACAGGCTACAGCACCTCAGGTAGTACTGTTCAGGTCTGCCAGGTCAAGAGTATGAACTGTATGCCAAGGAGAAAGGTGTAAGGTAAACTAGCATTCAGTCATCTGAATTTCGGTAATGTCAGAGGAGAAATGAAAGGGCAGGAACCCTCATTTTAAAAGAAACCATAGTATTGTTTTGAAGGTGCTGGCTGAAGGGAATTTTCCAACTGGCTGGCTTTGTGGCCGGGCTGAACTGGTGTTTAAGGAACTATCCTTTCTTCAGTTGCTACTGGTCGAATTACACGAGCTTACAAAAGCTGTTGAAAAATTACAAGCAAAACATGTACATGGGAAATAAGATGCACCCCACAAACAAGTGCACTGCCAACATCAGCAGTTACAACCTGACCCAAAGTCCACTGCAGTCAGTGGACAGATGCCGCTGATTCAATGACCTTTGGCACAGGGCCTTAGTGCATGCCAGCAGCTCAGAACAACAACAAAAGCATTTGTGAAGTGGCTCATAAGACATTCATTCTAGAAGACATGTGGGGCATCTTAGTAAGCACATTGAGGTACTTTTAAAGAAGCCTTGGGCCAAAATCTACTCTGCTACACCCCTGATATTCCATCAAAAGTTGTAGTTGCAAAGCTACAACTGAGGGCAGGATCTGACCCTGTAGTTCTGGAGGTATTTACATAGATGACTATCTATTTGACCTTGACACAGGTAATAAAAAGCATTGGAATTTTAATAAACCAAACAGTCTTGTCAAACTTAGATTAGGTATAGTTTCAACAGTGATATCCGAGGATACTCCACCCATAAAACCTACATTAGGGCTTGGAAAAATTCTCAAAATCAAATCAAATGGAGACCAATGGCCACTGCCAAAAGAACCAGGCAGTCTGTTAGATGCTGCCTGTTCTGGGTCTCCCAATCCCAGACTCTCTACTCTGAAATGTTTTTTAAAGTGAACAATAAGCCTGTGTTCTGCAGGCCTCTCATGTTATTCACAAGCAGGGCAGACAGAAGTATGCATAGGCTAGATATGGTAGCTGTCCAGTTCTGTTGGTGTATTATTGTACACCGAGCCCCATTGTTCAACTATCTGTGTTCCCCAGAAAACACTCCCGTCTAATTTACATCTTTTGTATTCCAGTCATTCTTTTCTCTTTGGCAAATGTATTGGTGTTCTCCAGAACTCGTCCTCCGTACGCAGCTCATTCAGTCTCTTCTTTTTAGCGAGTTCAAGTTATTCCAAGTAATTGTTTAGATTTACGTTCATCTGAGTCTCATCTCACTTGTTAGTCAGTGCACTTAAGAGGATGAAGCTGATTATGAGTCACAGTCCCAGAGGTGAAAGACAGATGCTTTATCATATAAATCACTGTTGTCATTCTTTTTGTCCCATTGCAAGAGACAAAGGGATACAAAGTGGAACCTTTTCAGAGCTAGGCAGTGGTGAAAGCTGTAACCCTAGCTGTAATTAGTCATACATAGAAGCCTAATGTAGTGAAGGACTGGAAGAGTATAGAGTTTTTAATGTTTCATACGAAAATGTATATTGAGTAAAAGTGGAGATCTTACGGTTCTGACACAGGAAGAAATCAACTACGAATACATATGTTCTGAAAAGTACAAGGATGAATTTGAATTATGAAAAGGAAGAGACCTATTGTAATGGCATTAAATTAATTAAAAAGAGACAACTGAACTACAACAATGGTCTCTTTCCACTTAAACCTAAAAACACACACATTCAAATCCGATATGTGTGCACTTTACTTTACACTGGCTTTGAAAAGAGAAAATAGTTTGCACAGAGCTGGGAGAAAAATCGGCTTCTAATGAGATTTCTCCACATCTAAAATGAACACATTAGGGCATATTCTACTTTCTGTGCATGCAAATGTCATTAATGTGAGTAAGTGATGGGTGTGTACTGAAAAGACAATAGACTTCATTGTGTCCCTCTGGTCTGTGAGCTGTAGGATAATGCTTTCATTGCTGGGACAGGCAAAAGTGCAGATTCGGTCTTTCCTATGTACTCGCTGCTTTTAGAAGTGCTCCTTTATGATTGGAAATGATTTTAAAAACTGGTCTTTGAGGTGCCTTGTGGTTAAGTTGTGGCATAGAAAAACTGATCTGTCCTTCCCAGCACTTACTTTATTCTATCAAATGCTGGGAGAGAGGTAGGGAAGGTTTCCACCTGGGGCAGCCTCTGAGGAGCAAAGTAAAGGGGATGGTCACTGACTCTTGAAATCATTTGAAAGAACACAGGCATATTTTCACTGTTTGGGGAAAGAAAAGCAGCAGAGAAATAAGGCAGAAAGGAAGGTGGGTGACAGGTTAGTAGCACCTAGATACCATGATGATTGACACTAGAAAAACAGTACATGGATGGATGTTGGGAGGATAGGATTGAGTCTGTGAGGGGCCATAAATTAGCAGAGATTTGATAAAACCAGCATCTCTCAAATGTACATGCTGAGCAGCATATACAAGCTCCAAGGATCTTTCTAAGGTAAGAACCAGATTCTGCAGCATGCTGAGCAGCACTTACTCATGTGAGTAATCTCATTGATTTCTAATGAAACTACTAGAATGAGGAACTACACACAACTCTGTTGGCAGGGGACAGGCATTCTACATGCTTGAGCCGTGACATTTCTGGGTACTGCCAGCTTTCTGATGTTGGCAGGTCCATTGAATCAAATTGATTTTCATCTATCTCAGCTCCCCAAAGCTGAAGACAAGGGTAGGAGATACTTCAGGAAGCCCTAGTGCCCTGATGGGAACTGTCACCTTAGCTCTGAAATGATATGACAGGACGTTTTGTCACTAGCAGTATTAAAGGGAACAATCAATGTTAAAACAGATATTGGTGGCAGGACTTTAGGGGTGTAGGTTTTTTGACAAGTGCCCCTGCCCCTCTTCTATAGTTCCCCTGGGTGTAAATATTAAATAATTTCATAGTCAGACTGTATTTTTCCCTACTTGTATTTGATTTAAAATGATCATTTGCTAAATATTACAACACATTATTTACCTTTGTCCACAGCTTTTGGGGCCTTCTGCTTTTGCAGGAGTGGCACAGAAAAGCCAAGTCAAGATAAGGCACAACACAAATGTCCTTTTATCTCTCATGGTGTGGTGAGCTGAACACTTAAGCTATTTTAATATCGTTCTACTTAAGTTTTTTTTTTAAAAAGTTGTATAGAAATTTAATACAGGAATAAATTAATGGCTCTGTTCTTTTTACAAATAGTTTAAGACCTATTACGATGCAATTCATGAGTCACCTGTGTGGTGTATGGTCTATTATAGCAGAGTTGTAGAAATCATTAAGAAAAAATGAAGTGCAGTTAAGTGTAAGCTTGATAGAACCGCAGGGCCTGGACAGGCTGGAGAACTGCTTTACCCTAGCAGCAGAGTGGAAAAGGGCAACTGAAGACCTTAAAGATGACACAGGCAGCATAACTTGGCTGTTAGAACAGGTGAGAGCCATTCAGTACTGCTGAGCTGTGTTCCCAACTCGACTCTGTATCACAGTTTAGTGATCTGTAAAATGGTTACAATAACTTGTACACCATACAGAGATGTTGTGAGAATCAGTTTGTTTATAACATGCATTACAATGCTCCCAAGAAAGGAGCTATGCACAACACAAAGTATTAATATTAAAATCAGAAATGGGATCAAACTTATTCTGGAAGCCTTCATTCAAGGGGGAATCATTGGCCTCATATCCAAGTTTCCAGCCTGCAAGTCTTTCCCTGGCAGAGGAGAGGGCATGACAACTGTTACTCTGTAAACATAGATTACTTAAAACAATGTGTTGCAAGAATATAATGCTTTGTCATCTATAGACCCCCTAAGTACTTTACAAAGGTGGATAAGCACTATCCCCATTTTACAGATGGAGAAACAGAGGAACAGACTAATGGAGCAATTTGTTCATGATCCTGCAGTCAGTGGCAGAGTCTGTGAGCAAACCCAGCTCCCCTAACTGCCACTCTACAGCTTAAACCTCTCCATTACAGCTGCCCTGGACAAGAATGGTAATTGAGGTGGGGAGAAGATAATGTGCTAGTAGGCAGCTGGGTGGGAGGAATAATTCAATCCTCTCTCATTTCTCATAACTAGAGTGCCATTCAATTTTTTTTCTTTCATGTTAGTATGGCTTAGATGCACTGCAACTCATTAAGGGTAATTGAGTTAAGTCAATTTGTTATCCAA
The DNA here is from genome assembly GCF_020497125.1 of Mauremys mutica. NCBI lineage: Eukaryota > Metazoa > Chordata > Testudines > Geoemydidae > Mauremys > Mauremys mutica. The sequence continues at coordinate 30,714,251 of NC_059076.1, read as the reverse complement.
ATAATAAAGGAACAGTGTACTAAAAATGAATTTGCACCATATCACTCTACTTCAACTCTGAGAACTAACATGAAACAATTTATTCCTCTCCAGTTTTCCTGTTAGGGAAATAAATACTTTACAGAGTAATGCCCAATTCCCTTTCAGTTCTTATCTATCATCTTTATGTTGGCATAAAAAAACCCTGCCCCACTGGTTTCAAACATCTGAATTGATACACACGGTCTGAGGTGGTTGTCAGTGAGCTGGGACACTGGGATAAACAGCAATGGGACTTGACATATTGAGCAAAAGGCTCATTCATGTATCCATTTAAGAGTGTTTAAAAATGTTGTAACCATATATAAATGTTGAATTTAATTTTTAAGATGGATGTTTCAGTATGCTTCTTAGTTAATCTATATCTACTGATTCAAATATCTGAGGAGACTACAGTATTTCACTTTTATAATAAATAATACTCTTATGTACATCACTTCTCATTCATAGATCTGAAAGTACTTTGTCAAGGAAGGTAAGGATCATTATCTCTATTTCATAGGTGAGGAATCCCTGCAATACTGAAAGAGATATAAGAATGACACTACTGGGTCAGACCAAAGGTCCATCTAGCCCAGTATCCTGTCAGTGGCCAATGCCAGGTGCCCCAAAGGGAATGAACAGAACAGGTAATAATCAAGTAATCCATTCCCTGTCGCTCATTCCCAGCTTCTGGCAAACAGGTAAAGTTCTTCTTCGAGTGATTGCTCATATCCATTCCATGTAGGTGTGCGCGCGCTGCGTGCACGTTCGTCGGAGACTTTTACCCTAGCAACTCAGTGGGTCGGCTGGGCGCCCCCTGGAGTGGCGCCACTATGGCCGCGGATATATACCCCAGCCGGTCCACCCACTCCTCAGTTCCTTCTTACCGCCCGTGTTGGTCGTTGGAACTGTGGAGTGCAGCGTAGCTGACCTCCACCTCCCTAGCATTCTCTTATAGTTCTTATTCTTGTTGTGTACATAGTTCTCCAATTTGTTAAATTTAGATAAGATAGTTAGCTTTTAGTGGTTTAGTTACAGTTTAGTGAGTTAGTCGGGTCCTGGGCTTAGGCCCTCCCCGCACTGGGGCCGGAGCTCATGCCCGGCTCCCCAGGATTCAAGCTGTGCTCGGCTTGCCATCGCCCGATGCCTACAGGGGATCCACATTCCTCCTGTTTGAAGTGCCTGGGGGAGTCGCACTTATCGGCTAAGTGCTCAATTTGTAAGTCTTTCAAGCCTCGTACAAAGAAAGAGAGGGACATTAGACTTAAACAACTCCTCATGGAGGCGTCTCTAACCCCTCCGTCTTCGGCACCGAGCGCACCCCCGTCGGAATCGAGGAGCGCCTCTTCGGCACTGGGCCGCTCCGGTGCGCCCACTACACCTCAGCACCGGGCACCTGCTTCCAAGTCAGGCCAGAGCCGCTCGCTCTCACCTCAAGCAAGGCAGTCTAAGACCCCTGCCGCCCCGGCACTGCCCGCGGTGCGGCACGAGGGCATGGCTCCACCGCACCGGCCGGTGCCTGCAGCCACGGCAGTGCCTGCGGAGCCGTTGCCGTTGACTCCGGTCCACCAAGGGCCATCGAGTCCGGCCCCTATCTCCCCGGCACCTGCTGTGGTGGAGTTGATCGTCCCATCCACGCCGGAGGTCTGTGAAGTGGCGAGGGACTTGATCGCGATCTCGGATGCGGCACCGCCGCCACCCCCGGCACCGCCGGTGCGGGTCATCCAATCAATTGGGAAACCGGCCCTGCTCCATCCACCTTCAGTCAGTGCCCCTGACCGGCACCACTCCCGATCGCGGTCCCATCGGCGTTCCAGATCCCAGCACCGTTCGCGTTTGTCCCGCCGCACGCAGTCCTGGCACCGCTCCTTGACAAGACGCCGGTCAGACTCGCGTCACCGTTCCTGTTCCCGCTCGCCGTCGTATTACTCACGACACCGTTCGAGGTCCCGGCACTGATACCGGCACCGGCACTGCTCCACCAGGAGCTGCTCTAGACGCCAATGCTCTCGGTCACGATCGACCACCCGGCACTGTCCCGGTCGCAGGTCCCGGAGCCGCTCTCGGCACCGGAGTCCCTCACGGCACCGCTCCCCAGTGCGGAAGAGCACCAGGTCAGTGGGGACGTCGGCCCAAGACCTATCTGCTCCACCATGGCCTTCTCGACACCTCTCGGCTTCATCCCAGGCGGGTAGTCACTACTCCCAAGACCGAGAAACAGATGTGCCGGAGGGTTTATTCCAGGACTCCCACTCTGAATCGCAAGGAGTTCAGCAGTGGCCCTTTTGGACACCTTGGGCTTATCACCAGGCCCAAGGTGCTCCCATAGCTCCGCCGCAGATCGTCCCTTCAGAACATTGGGCCCCTGAGGCAACCGTAAGTCGCCCTCCGCCAGCTGGTACAGATGCACAGCTGCCTCCTACCACCACCTCACCCGAGCAGCTGGAGCAGGAGCCTCAACAGGAGGAGCTCATTCAGGACGTCCTTGCCCCCGGTGTTTCATCCTCTTCCTCACCGGATGAGGTGGTGGCGGGCGCAACGTCGACGAGCCCACCCCCAGTGGACCTTGCTGCGCATCAGGACCTCCTCAGACGAGTTGCGCTCAACATTAACCTCTAGGTGGTGGAGGTCGCAGAGGTCGAGGACCCGGTCTGCAGCGTTCTGTCGGCAGATGCGCCCACCAGAGTAGCTCTGCCCTTTATCAAGACCATACAGGTGAAGGCAGATATGCTGTGGCAAACGCCAGCTTCTATTCCGCCGACGGTGAAGGGAGTCGAGCGGAAATACATGGTGCCATCCCACGGGTATGAGTGCCTTTATATGCATCCGCCTCCCTCCTCTCTGGTCATTCAGTCGGTCAACAACAAGGAGTGTCATGGTCAGCCGGCCCCCGCCCCAAAATCTAAAGAGGCCAGACGTATGGACCTCCTGGGCCGTAAGGTCTATTCGGCGGGCGCCCTGCAGCTGCGCGTAGCAAATCAGCATGCCCTGCTGAGTCGCTACGACTTCAACACCTGGGCGGAAATGGACAAGTTTCAGGACTTGCTTCCCCCGGATTCCCGCCAGGAGTACAAAGCCTTCCTGACAGAAGGGAAAAAGGTGGCAAGGACCTCCTTGCAGGCCTCCCTTGATGCGGCGGATTCCGCGGCCAGGACCTTAGCAGCTGGCGTTACCATGCGGCGCATCTCCTGGCTACAAGCCTCCAACCTTCCACCCGAGCTTCAATACACCTTACAGGACTTGCCCTTCGAGGGAAAAGCCTTGTTCTCGGAGAAACATTTCCATCCATACTCTGTCCCTCGGCGAGGGCAGGATTTTAATAGACGCTGAGAGCGCGGAGGCCGCAGGCGATATTCGGGCCCTCAGTCCGGCCAGAATCACGGCTCCTCTAAGCCGCAGTCAGACCCGAAGTCGTCCTTTTGAAGGCGCGCCCGGGGACAGCATACCTTTTCCTGTCTCGGATCCTTCCCCCCCAGTTCTCCAACCGCCTCTCTTATTTTTTCCCAGCGTGGTCCCTCTTGACCTCAGATGTCTGGGTTCTACGCACCATGAAGCACGGATACCACCTCCAGTTTGCTTCTACCCCGCCTTTCCGCCCTCCCTCCCAGTCCCTCTTCAGGGACCCCTCTCACGAGCAACTCCTCTTACAGGAGGTCCGGACGCTCCTCAATATTGGAGCGATAGAGGAGGTACCAGGGAAAGACTGGGGCAAAGGGTTTTACTCCCGTTACTTTCTGATTCCAAAGTCAAAAGGGGGTCTCAGGCCAATCCTGGACCTACGCGGCCTCAACAAATTCCTAATAAAGTTAAAGTTCCGCATGGTCTCCCTAGGGACCATTATTCCTTCCTTGGATCCCGGGGACTGGTATGCTGCCCTCGACATGAAAGACGCTTACTTTCATATAGCCATCTTTCCTCCACACAGACGATACCTCTGCTTCGTGGCGGGCCATCGCCATTTCCAGTTTGCGGTCCTTCCCTTTGGCCTCTCCACAGCACCTCGAGTATTCACGAAGTGCATGGCAGTGGTGGCTGCCCACCTCCGTTGCCAAGGGTGCCACGTGTTCCCCTACCTGGACGATTGGCTACTCAAGGGGGCCTCCCGGGAACAGGTCACGAAGCATGTGCGGGTAGCATCGGACCTGTTCACGAGCCTCGGCCTGCTGCTCAATGTGGACAAGTCCACCCTGGTTCCCACACAGAGGCTGGACTTCATAGGAGCGACCTTGGACTCCACTCTGGCCAAGGCCTGTCTTCCTCAGCCAAGGTTCCTGGCATTGACATCCGTCGTTCACAGCCTTCAGGCCTTCCCCACGACCTTGGTCCACACTTGCCTCGCTCTGCTAGGACACATGGCGGCGTGTATGTACGTCACCAAGTACGCCAGGCTTCGGCTCCGCCCTTTTCAAACGTGGTTACATTTGGTGTACCGTCCGGCCAGAGACTCGATGGACACCCTGGTCACCGTTCCATCGACTGCGCTTCGTTCTCTCGACTGGTGGCTGAACCCCTCCATGGTCTGTGCGGGGTTGCCCTTTCACCTGCCCCAACCCACGCTGTCCTTGACGACAGACGCGTCTTCTCTCAGCTGGGAGGCCCACCTAGGCCATCTGCGCACCCAGGGCCTGTGGTCACCAGAGGAGCTCTCCCTCCACATAAACGTGCGGGAGCTCAGAGCGGTTCGCCTAGCCTGCCAGGCGTTCCGCCGGTCTCTGTCCGGCCGTTGTGTCTCCGTCTTTACGGACAACACAATGGCCATGTACTACATAAACAAGCAGGGTGGGACTCGCTCCTCCCCTCTTTGCACAGAGGCCATCCAGTTGTGGGAATTTTGCATAACTCATACGATCGACCTGGTGGCATCCTTTCTCCCGGGAGTTCGGAACACTCTCGTGGATCGGTTGAGCAGATCCTTCCTGTGCCACGAGTGGTCCATCAGACCGGACATTATCCACTCGATCTTCCGCAAGTGGGGCTTTCCCCAACTGGACCTCTTTGCGACTCGTGTGAACCGGAAGTGCCAAGCGTTCTGCTCGTTCTGGGGCCACTCACCGGGGTCGATCTTGGACACGTTCCTCATCCAGTGGACCCACCGCCTGCTTTACGCGTTCCCCCCCCTTTCCCTCTAGTCCACAGAGTTTTGTTGAAGCTCCGACTGGACAGGGCTCATCTGATCCTGATTGCCCCAGCATGGCCCAGGCAACCGTGGTACTCCACGTTGCTCAGCCTCTCGGTATCCCCACCGATCACCCTCCCCCTCTGCCCGGACCTTATAACACAGGAGCACGGGTCTCTTCGCCACCCAGACCTCCCGGCTCTCCACCTCACTGCGTGGTTAGATGCCTTGGAGCTACGCTGCTCCACCCCTGTGCAGCATGTCTTGCTCAGCAGCAGAAAACCTTCCACTCGGTCGACGTACTTGGCCAAGTGGAAGCGCTTCTCGTTATGGTGTGAGTCACGGACTCTGGTACCCACTGCGGTTCCCGTTCCAGTCATTCTGGACTACCTATGGTATCTTAAGCAACAAGGCCTTGCTATATCTTCCCTGAAGGTTCACTTAGTGGCCATATCCGCTTTCCACCCTGGCGAAGGTGGACACTCGGTGTTCTCTCACCCGGTGGTCATTAGGTTCCGCAGGGGGCTGGAACTCCTCTACCCTCAGGTTCATTGCCCCGCCCCTACCTGGGACCTCAATGTGGTACTGAACAGGCTCATGAGTCCGCCCTTTGAGCCGCTGGCAACCTGTTCTCTTCTCTACCTATCGTGGAAGATGGTTTTTCTGGTGGCCATTACTTCGGCCCGGAGGGTCTCCGAGCTTCGGGCCCTGACTGTAGACCCTCCTTACACGGTCTTTCATAAAGACAAAGTACAGCTATGGCCGCATCCCGCTTTTCTGCCTAAGGTGGTTTCGGCCTTTCATACCAATCAGGACATCTTCCTCCCAGTCTTCTTCCCAAAGCCTCACTCATCTCCCCGGGAGCAACGCTTACATTCCCTAGATGTCCGCAGGGCACTTGCCTTCTACATCGATCACACAAGGCCCTTTCGTAAGTCCCCTCAGCTTTTTGTGGCAGTAGTGGACCGTATGAAAGGCCTCCCTATCTCCACTCAGAGGATTTCCTCGTGGCTGACAGCATGCATCCACACATGCTATGACTTGGCCCATGTTCCGGCGGGCCACCTCACTGCCCATTCCACGAGAGCTCAGGCTTCCTCGGCCGCCTTCCTGGCGCACGTGCCGGTCCAGGAGATCTGCAGGGCAGCAACCTGGTCATCGGTACACACGTTTACCTCGCACTACGCTTTGGTGCAACAGTCTAGAGATGATGCCGCCTTCGGCTCGGCAGTTTTACACTCGGCCACGTCTCACTCTGACCCCACCGCCTAGGTAAGGCTTGGGAATCACCTACATGGAATGGATATGAGCAATCACTCGAAGAAGAAAAGATGGTTACTCACCATTGTAACTGTTGTTCTTCGAGATGTGTTGCTCATATCCATTCCACACCCACCCTCCTTCCCCACTGTCGGAGTAGCCAGCAAGAAGGAACTGAGAAGTGGGTGGGCCGGCTGGGGTATATATCTGCGGCCATAGTGGCGCCACTCCAGGGGGTGCCCAGCCAACCCACTGAGTTGCTAGGGTAAAAGTCTCCGACGAACGTGCACGCGGCGCGCGCAAACCTACATGGAATGGATATGAGCAACACATCTCGAAGAACAACAGTTACAACGGTGAGTAACCGTCTTTTACTTGTCTACACTCACATAGCAGGGAAGTGTCCTATATATGGGGTGATGAACGAGAACATCTCAGCACCTCTGGATCTTCCCATTGCTTAGATGCCCTTGAATATCATATTTATTGCTCAGTTGAAGATACCTCTAACTTGTCAGAGGGACCCAGGAGCTCAGTTTTTCATCTACATGTAGGAGACTGACTGGTACAATTTGGGCCAATTTTAAAACTTTTAGAGCTTGGATCCATTATTCAGGGAGAGCCTAGTGCAGCAGAGACCATTTAATCCATAGAACTGACTTCTTTGCACTTGTTCATCAGAATGCTATGTTCTAGTTGTTCAAATACTTCTACAGTAGAACCCAAGTTACAAAAACCTTGGAAATGGAAGTTGTTCATAACTCTGAACAAAATGCTATGGTGACTCTTTTTCAAAAGTTTACAACTGAACATTGGCTTGATACAGCTTTGAAACTTTACTATGCAGAAGAAAAATGCTGCTTTTAACCATTTTAATTTAAATGAAACAAGCACAGAAACAGTTTGCTTACCCTGTCAATTTTTTTAAAGTTTCCCTTTATTTTGTTAGTAATTTACATTTAACACAGTACTGTACTTTATTTGCTTTTTTTTTTTTTTTTTTAAAAACCTCTTTGCTGCCTGATTGCATACTTCCAGTTCCAAATGAGGTATGTGGTTAACCAGCCAATTTGCAACTCTGGTGTTCATAACTCTGAGGTTCTACTGTATTTTTCTGTTTGTATTGTCAAGACATGGCCCCCAAGTGGAACTGCAAACCCAAGCACATTCAAACACTCGAGATTCAGACTGGTTTTGGTTCCAAGTCAGAGCCACATGTGGAAGGAATCATCTGTCTAGTTCTAGTTTGGATGTGGTTAAAATTTCCTGAAAATAGCTTTTCTTGCGAGATTTTGGTAATCGGGTTTTGAATCTGAATTCCAACCTAATCCTTGTCTAGATTAAAAAGTTCCAAATTCTATCCTAATCTGGATTAAACACCACTTCTTCAGCACATCTGATATTTACCTCTGTTCCTATGACTTTTTTTCCCTCTCCCTTTTTTTAAAATTAGGACAAAAGTGTTAAAACTGTATGTGAGTCTCTCCTTTGCACTTAAGTTTTACTTTCCACTCACAGGTGCTGAATGTATATTTTTGTTTTTAATAAAAGGTGTTAAAGCACCAGTTCATCATTTTCTAACAAGCCTAAATAGCAATCATTGTTATGCAGTGCAATCAATTACCATGAATACAGGCTGATTTGGAAAACCAGTTAAATTCATTTCACTTCTATGTTCAGGCATAATTTGCCAAGATTTAGCACAAAAATGTAAGAATATTAGACATGGGCCTGAACTAAACTTGCAGATGTAAAGACCCCTGAATGCTGTGGAAGCTCAGATCTGATTCTGGATCCAAACTTTGTAGCCTGTGTTCAACTCTTTAAAACAAACACACACACAAACAAACAAACAAAAAAAACCTCCATAGATGAGCAATGCTAGAGCTCAAAAGCATACACAAAGATAACAATATTTAGTGTTTTTCACCCATAAACCTAAAGTGATTTACAAAGGAAGGTATATTAAATAGGTCCAACATGTTAGCCCTATCCTGGGGACAAATATATAACTAGAAATGATCTTGCTCACTTAAACTTATTGGATCAGACTTCAACGGAGCTGCACCATGTTATATCAGCCAAGGATCTAGCCCATTATTTTAAACCCTTTGGCAGCAATAAAGATTGATTGCTGATATTCTCTTAGGCTGAAAACTAGTTACTTTTAGCACTCAGCTGAAGAAGCATCTATACATGTTCTTAATACTACTTAGGGCAGATTAGAAGCTTTACTAATTACAGAGCATTGTTTTGTTGTTTTACTGTACAGCTGGAAGAGATTTCATTCCCTGTCTCTTTGTCTGGAAATGACACACTGATGGGCAAAGACACACGTGTAAGGGAGGGAGTATGAAAGGGGAAGGACATGTTCTTGTCTCCGTTTTTTTTTATTCCAGCCCTGTTCATCCAATGGATCAATGGCCCACAGCAAGCAATCTCAACCAGAGCTGCTTGGCAGCAGGGTCTCAGCAGGGAGGGTCTCAGCAGGTTCTGCACTGTTGGCCTTTGTCCAATCACTTGGTATACTGGCCTTGCACCTCATGTCACTCATTCAGCCTTCTTACATTTTTTTTTATTACTGATGCAAAGATAATGACTTCTTTTTTAAAAAAACAGACTGGGCCAAATCTGGTCTTAGTGTAACGCCATTGACTTTAGGGATGAATCCAATGATTTCACACAGTTTACAGAAGACCAGGCCAATCTTTGTTTGATTACCCCACCCAAATGAGTTAACCACTCTTAATAGGGAAAAAAAATCCCTTATTCTAAAATCTTTCATGGCTGTCCTGGCAGTTATAATTGTCTGATCACCAAGAAAGAGCAGCAGCAGGACAGAGCCATAAGCCACACGAATTTGGAGAGGATATCAGTGTAACACTGCAGCCTTTGTTTAGTTTGAAGGGGAAGCAAGCTAAAAGACTGAATTCTGATGTTTTTCACACCCTGGCTTCTTAAAAAAAAAAAGGAAAAAAAAAAAGCTGTACAAAGAGTAAATCCAAAGCATAATCTGGCCCTGAAATAATACAATCATGTGGCTTTCAAGTTTGCACAAAAGAATATACTTGGAACAGTTTATAGTAGTCTTTTGTCTTTGTTTTGGTCAATAACAGGCAAAGATGAGCAGACCATCCAGGAAGGTGTGAAAGAACGTCATGGCTAGGAGGAGACAGAGGGAGTGATGAGAGTCTAGGGCTTGCTCGTATAGTCATTTACATTGTGTAAAATCCAAAGAGTGCTATCATTGGCACTCATTTTGAACAGCTGTAAGTGACTGTGCCAGGCACAAGGCAGTGGAAAAGCAGATCCACAGCATCAAGGAGTACAGATCTGTCCCGACTCCATTCCAACCTCTCCCTTTTCTGGCCTGCCCCTGACATCCCCTCACCCCCTCCTCATCCATTGGCCCATCCCAGAACATCCTATGCCAGGACATGCTGTAGAGACAATTTAGCCTCAGCAGTACAAACCCCTGCACAAGGTAATCCCTGCTATGGGATCCTTTTCTGTGCCCTATGGCTCCTTTATACCCACCTAGCTCATGCAAGCGTGCCACAGGCCAGTGATTAATAGGACTCATTTTAACCTATTATATATGGAGGTGTGACCCTCTAAAAGGTACACACCATATCCTGCCAAGTTATCCCATGTCCCTGTGGAAGACCCATTGGCATAGCCAGGCTTAGCATTTAGGATAGGCCTATAAAACAATTTATTTTTATTGCCCTCCTCCCAGAACCATAACTGATTCCTGTCCACCAACACCACACTATTGCACAATGAGCCAGTCAAACTGTTGTGGGAGGGTACCCCCAAACTCCTCTCACTTTTAACCCAGTTATATGAGACGTATGCCAGTGAGAGAATCTTTAGGTCTTCCCCAGCTGCCTGCTTCGCAAGTGGAACCCTATTGCTTGTCATATTAGCCCTAGATATTGGTCTGCATTTTGAAGGCTCTCTCCACAAGGAAAAGAGCCAGATATCTGCTTAGAGAAAGCTGAGGGACTCCTTTATATTTTAGTACACTGGAGTCAGAGTCCCATAATTCACAATACTGAAAGTCTATTTCCGCCTACTGGGTGGAAGGAGGAGAGTGTATAGAAAGAAGTCATAGCTGGCCTGGGCTTTTTGTGTTATACATGTTTCTTAAGGCCTAGGGTCCTCTATTTCTTCAAATAAGATTTTCTGACATAGAGTTTATTCCTCATGCAAATGTGTATGTTCATTTTGGTGAGGCAGAGAGTTTGGGTGGAGACAAGAAGCAGCAGGAGCTTAGCTAAGTCTTCCCTTTTCGTAAGACATGGACAGCAGTACGGTCACTGTGAAGCCACAGATAGTGGCTCACTTGCAGTGGAAGCCAAGGGCTAATTTTGGTGGGGGTTTTTTGCATTGAAGGGCCCAGGAGGCCTTGGCACAGCACTGAATTCAGAGTATGTACATATGACTCAATCAAAACAAATCAGCACTTGTAGTAAATAATTTCCCAGTGAGCGACTTTTCGATAGCCTACAGAAGATTTTTCTTAAAAACATAAGGCCATATTGGGTCAGACCAAAGGTCCCTCTAGCCCAGTATCCTGTCTTCCAACAGTGGCCAGTGCCAGGTGCCCTAGAGGGAATGAACAGACCAGGTAATCAAGTGATCCATCCCCTGTTGCCCATTCCCAGCTTCAGGCAAACAGAGGCTAGGGAAACCATCCCTGCCCATCCTGACAAATAGCCACTGACGGACCTACCCTCCATGAATTTACCTAGTTCTTTTTTGAACCCTGTTAGTCTTGGCCTTCACAACATCCTCTGGCAAGGAGTTCCTTAACTGATAACTGAAACCTAACTGATAAATGCCTGCATAGATCTACATATTCTTTTTCTCCCCACCTTCCCCACCCCAGAAATCCAAGTATTCCCTTATTTCTCCTTGCAAAGGATTTCACTCATGACAGGAGCTCCTCCTCATGGCCAGCCACCCAACCCTCTCCCCACATGATGCCCCGTACCAGTGGCCAGTGAGTCACAGTGTTGCTCTCTTTTCCCACAGCTTGGCCCTCCAGCCAGGTCACACTTTAGTCCACGTCTTCTAGGGTAACAAAGTTCAACCAAACTGTAGTCCAATGACTAGTGTCTCTTCTCTCTGGGATACATGGTCAACACACCCCTTATCTCAGTGTCTGGTAGGGGAACCCAGGTCCTCCCTCTATCAGAGTTCCAGACCAGGAACCTATAGCTGGCAGTCAAGGTCTACTCCCTCAGATGCCTTACTGCTTCCTACCACTATCCTGCCATAGAGTGACTGCAGGCTCTCTTCCTGCAGTCCCTTTCTGCTACCAGCCCTTTCCTGGCTTTAGAACTACCACTCCATCAATTAAGGCTGGTTTTTGCTCTTACAGAGGTGCTGCCAGGTATGTTAACTGGCCACTCAGGCCCACATTTAATAGGTAATAATTGGAGATATACCAATCTCCTAGAACTGGAAGGGACCTTGAAAGGTCATTGAGTCCAGCCCCCTGCCTTCACTAGCAGGACCAATTTTTTTGCCCCAGATCCCTAAATGGCCCCCTGAAGGATTGAACTCACAACCCTGGGTTTAGTAGGCCAATGCTCAAACCACTGAGCTATCCCTCCCCCATTAAGCCACCTTCAAGGCCTGTGTAGGGCACACGCCCCATCACAGTGTATTGGTAGAAAGAACAGATAGGTTAACTTCCATAAATCCATACAAAATAAAAGTAAATCAACATGCACCACCATAACTGATAGACCATAATAACATTTTTATTACAGCAATTTTTTTGAGAAGGAAAGACACTGAAATTCAATGAAAAATAATATGGCACCTTCCACATTTAGATTAGAGCTTAATATCTAGCAAAGATCAGTAATAACCAAAAGTTATCAAATATATTGAGACATAACTGCAGACAGTGACCAGAGGAAGATTGCTTGTGATTGGTAACAAAAAAGAATATAAAAACAAGTACCGTAATTATTTTATACTCATAAAACAAAATGCACATTTGCATATTCACCCTTGTGCCTATGCACAATTGAAGTCCAATTTAAGTCCTTTAAAATCACACTTAGTCTCTTATTTTGTGTGTCTTAAGTCTTTTGTTGATAGATGAATTTCACCATAATTTTTGTTCTGTTTTTGGTGTGTGGGGGATTACTTTCACATGCAGTACTGAAAACTTACAATATCTAAATGCCTTGCGCCTTAAACTTGCACTGTTTGTAGCAAGGACCATCATTCAAGAATTGGACTTCATAGCCACTCACAATGTCACAGCATGACACACAGAAACTCAACTGCTTTAGCAATTGCACAGTCTTTCAAGATGAACAGTTGCCACTACTCCGGGCCTATGCAGTGAATTAGTGGTTTAAGTCAGATTCTTAGTAAATGGATGTCAGTCATAATTAGTAAGTGATCTAGTTGGCAGTGTCAGAGGCCAAGGACTGAATGGACACACTGTATCCCTACCTAAACCCGCTAGCTCATGCTTCCAAGTCAGAGTTGAAAACACACTGGCCAGGCAGTGTGGGTAAGTTTGCCCTGCCACTGTCTGTGCTACATTGGCTCTGGGATGCAGTCTGCACTCTCTATCTACTTAAAATTGCCATGTGACTCCATAGGAGTTATTGGTGCACAAATGCAAGATAAATAGATGACTTGTCTCCAGTGTTCTGAATCTGATAGCTCTCATCACTATTAACTTCACTGAATCAAACAAAGTAAAATAAAATAAAACTAACTGCAACTCTGAAAAATCAGCCAAGAACTGAAAGCTGTGATGTAAATGTTCTTTCTACCTCTTATTATACAGATCCTGGAATCACAACTTGGGCCTGATTCAGCAAGGCATCTGCTTAACGTTAAGCATGTAAGTAAACCTAATTGATTTATTTTCCAACTGCAGACAATGGGACTAATCTCATACTTAAAGATAGGCATATGCAGAAGTACCATGCTGAATCAAGGACCTTAGCTGCCAGTGCTGTCTTCACGAGGCATAACAGAATACAACTTGCTCTGCCATAGCTGAAATTACTCTGGAGAGCAAAGAGGAGTGAAACTATACTATTGTAAGTACAAGGGCACACAACAGATGTGCTGGATGTGAAGATGCCATTTAAAAACATTTTAAAGTTCATAATTGTACTTTAAATTCAAATTTACAATAAGTTAAACAAATCCACAAGGAAAACCAAATAAAAATAAAGTATTCTGAATATAAAAATAAATGCATTAAAAAGATGAACAACAAAATCTCCGCAGCACTGGCGACCAAGGGAGTGCTAAAGAGCACAGTTTTTGATACTGTCTCTTTACTAGTAATTAGTACAATATTCAATATACTGGACCCCAGAGTCCAATGTTCTCATTCTTTCTATTGTAAAGGTACAATATACAAACAATCATTCAAACGGCACTGGTTCTAAAATGAAAAATATAATTGTTAATTAACTCTCTCCCTAAAACTCTATTTGTATGTTAGCACAGTGACCTGGGGCCTCATGATTCCCCCCCACTAGAAAATGTATGGAGGTGGTCTTTGTAATAGATCTCACCAATGGTGGAGTCAACAAATACAATGGCAGTGTCACCCATGCTTTGTGAAGAGCCCTATGTAGAGCTGGGGATCTGCCGTATCAGAGGTTAGGCAAAAGGGACACACATGATTTCCCCCCAATCCTGTGGTTTTCATATGACTGAAGCCATCCAGGAAGAAGCCCCATGTCTCTGTGGTGGCTCTGAATTCAGCCCATTGGTGCTGAATTCACTGAACTAGGTGGTTCCACATGGGTGGGGAAGATCTGCATCTTTATGTGCCTAAACACCCTTAAAAATTCATGTCCAGGTCTCTAGTTTTCACAAGGGTGATATCACAAGATTTCACTATGTTCGACTTTTTACAAAAGCACCTGCATAATTAACAGTGATTAAAAATTCTTAGAAATGTCTGAATTTGTATTCTTTGAAATTTTTGTTTCATGATTTTGCAAGTATTTTTTAAAAATGTGGATTATACTTTATAATATGGTGACTATAATGCCATTTTTATACCAATAACAATGTAATTACATTGTTTAACTTTCTGATAACTAATCAGCAGTAATTCATATAACTGGAAGGTTAATATATGTAAATTGAGTTATTACCCTTTAATATATTAACATTTATTTAAACTGCAGTTACTCATAGTTAAGGATTCAGTTACATGAATTAATGGGAATTACAGGAATCAAACTATAAGAAGTGTAATTACATTGTAATTATAGTATAGGTAGGGCATAATTACCATCACTATTATAATTACAACTCTGATACAAATATTAAGCAATTTGATAAATGTATTTTAATTGCTAGCACTATCTTATTTCAGGAATTTATCTAATGTCCCATATTAAAGGATGTTAACTGTATTCCAGATGAGGTCACCCAATTGATTTATGTGAAGGCATAAGTTTTCATACTTTGCTCCCGGGGCAGATGGATTGACAAAGATACACATTGATAAGTCTCTGCAATGGAAATGCTTGTGCAATCTTAACTCTAGACATCCCTAGATGACTGCGTAAGTGTCATTTTTATAGATGAGTATGACAGAAATGCATATCTGAGGCCAAATTCTAAGTCCAAAGTAAGTCTACTGAAGTCAGTCAAGTTACTCTAGATTTGCCTTGGTGTCACTAAGTGCAGAATTTGGGTCCTGACTTATGATTTTGTCTCTTTTCATAGGTCGGGACAGCAAGAGGGAGTTAAATTGTCTACAAATTTGTTCAGTTAATATGCTCAGACTAGTCTCAGTTGAGATGTTTTGGTCATTATTAGAAAGATTAAAAGATCAGTGATGATTATGAACACCTGACAGGGATAATCTAGGTTCTTGATTGCTCAAGGATCTCAGGATTTTTTTTCTGAAGATATTTGGGTGAGAATCACTACTCCTGCAATACCTGAACCCCATAATATCCAATCCATCTTTCTCAGGAAGATGAAGAATTGGGTGGACAATGCTAGCGTTGGAACCTGCAATGGCATTTGATCCAGATAGTTCCAAAATGTGGTTTGCACCACTCAGACGACCTGGATGACATTGTAAGATTCTGAGGAGTTCAGGAAAATGAGCATAAATTTCTTCACTGAGGGAGAGAAGAGAAGGTTCCCTCTCCCCCCCTCCAAGTTTTCATCTAACAGTACTAATGATACAAGTGGAATAGCTGTAAGCGTAATAGTCCATAGTGCATAATCCAAACACTGATAGCTTTTGTATCATGTTAGTGAAATGGCTCCCTGGAGTAGTCTAACCTCTGTCAAGAACATTCCATGCAAACTACTACCAGAAAAGCGTTTCATTTTCACATATTAAAATACAATAATAGTCTCACACAATTTTTTTCCAGTGGAAAATATATAAATAGTTCTTAAATTAGAGACCAGATCTAATCACTTTTTTCCCTTGTTGTGGCTTACAATAACAACTAGTTTGAACGTTAGGCTCCAGTTAAGCAATAGTTTACTAAATACAGAGGGCTAGATGCCATGAAGCAGCATATCCCTATTAACTTCAGGGAGCCTATGCAGATTTACCCCAGATGAAGATCTGGCGCAGAGACTTCTTTTAAATAATTGCTTACAATAGAAGTGTCAAATATGCAGCCAGCAGGCCAGATTATCCCGAATCTCAGCTTTCATTTAAAAAGAAATAGTTTCTACCCCTCATTGGTTACAAAGAAAACCTTTAAAAATGAACCAACTATCAAGTGACACATTGCTTGATTTAACAAAAAGGAGACCCACCAAGGTAGAGTAGAGGGAGAGGAACAGAAAGAATGAATGGAATAGAAGAGAGGCAGCAGAAGTAAGAGGAGCACATTTTCTCATGGAGGGATTCTGAATGTGACAATCAAAGTAAAGAAATGATAGATACATTGAGTTTCTCTATAAAGGCTATATCCTCCCCTTGTGCTCTCTGCAATCCTCCCTGTGAAATCAGTGAAAGACTCTGCTGTGGACTGAAGGGAGTATGAAATTCTGCCTTTATATCCACAGACCATAATTAAATGTGCAATCCAGCTCTTCCCCCCAAGGGACCTTGACACTATTGTGCACCCATTTCCCCCCTCATTTAAAAAAAACCTTTTGCTTTGTGACTGTACTTAGGAGTTGTGCTTGATTTTTTAGAAGAGCTCAACAACACTTTAAGCACCCAATT
Source organism: Mauremys mutica (assembly GCF_020497125.1). Taxonomy (NCBI): domain Eukaryota; kingdom Metazoa; phylum Chordata; order Testudines; family Geoemydidae; genus Mauremys; species Mauremys mutica. Next base: position 30,697,635 of record NC_059076.1, on the reverse strand, counting down.
AATTAATTGTATTCTGTTAAATGAACAGATTTTCAGAGGTGCTCAGCATATTGGGTGCTGAGGCCTTTTGAAAATCTTGCTTCACTAGTTGGTTCTAAACTTGAAAATCTGCCCTATAATAGCCAGTTATGTGAGCAGGTCAAATAACCTCTATTTAAAGGGCAATGGTAGCAGAAAACAAAATGTATAAGTATAAAAAAATAGAATAGAAAATACTGAATATAATAACTTTTGTACTTTAAGGAACAGATAAACATTCCTACTAATCCACAAAAAATGCGATATTAGGAAAAAATAAGCGTAACATTAATGACATTGTTTTTAGTGATAGGAAATCAAGTAAATGAATAGCAAACGTCCTTTTTAATTGCACATGCAATATTGCCAACAAGTCTTCCTGTAATATACATACTGTATTTGTGAGAGCATTTTTTTTTGCTTGTAGACCTCCCTACCTTTGTGTACACAACTAAGTACCTACACACAATTACTTTAGTCTATGCAAATCACTGTTTGCAAGAGCAAATCAAGAATTTTACATATATAACAAATGCATTTGCAAATATTGGAGGCATGGTCCAAGAGACCTGAAAAAAACTTATCCCAGGAAGATTTTAAGATATAATTTACCAACACTACCCATTTCTAAATGCATAACATTTTTGCTCAGTGGAATTCAATTTGGATTGGGGAGTATTTTCAAATAAGTATCAGTGTTTATGGCCATTGTAGGCTGAATCTTTCTGGTCTTCAGTGTTATCTCCAGTGGAACTCCTAGTGTTGCATGAGCACAGCTGTCATCTTGGGTAAATGAAGAAACTTGTAATACAGTGAAAGTTAATAATTTAACTTTATTAAATTTAAATGTTTTAGAGAATGTCAGTTTTGGCTGTTTCGTCACCCAGTTCACATGTCAACCCATTGCCAAGTCTGTTAGAGGTGCTGCATGTCTTCAGAAGGCGCTCAGCGTTTTGAAGGATTTGACTATGTGTTAGCAGCCTTTTCTGCTCAGGTTAATTTAATCTTAAAAAGCCAAAATTGGTTGTATCACATATTACTTTCTCCTCTCCTGATCTTGGATTTACAGAAGGGTTGATATATAAGAATGAACATAATGTTGAGAGTTGATATAATAATAGTACCTTAAGCTTCCATTCAGTTATTCCATTCATCTAAAAGCTGGGTGAGCTGTCTGAATTCTCTGGGTGGACACACACACAATGAGCATTTTTTAATGTCTCTCTTGTCACAGCATTGGGGTTTTTTTTTAAGTGGGGTGATGAAATGTCTCCTTTGGCTGTCCTACCTGTATTGGTCACTTTGAAATCTGGCTTGGAACTGAAGTCACACAAAGGGAATGTGGTCAGGCATTCAACTCTGGCAGTCAGTGGGAGGAGGAGGAACACCTTTGCCTTGCAGTAAGAAGAAAAGGATTAAATATAGGTTGAAAATTTCAAACTCTCCTTGTAACTAATACTTTGCTTCCTTCCCGCCCCCAGAAAGGGCTTAATAGAAGTAGAACATTTCCAGCTTATGTTCATTCATGGAACGTCGAGCAAATCAGGCATTTTTGTAGTGGGGGCGGTAGCAGCTGCATATTTTTGAATGAGGTTTTGGAAATTGTTTGAGCAATTGGTAAGCAAAGTATTTTTCATATAAATAGGGAAAAAATATTTAAAAAGCCCCTGGGCATCTAGTGCAATTGTACACATCCTTTCTATGCTTAGAGGAGTTGTAATTTGGGGTCAGATCAGGGGCAGTTGTAGCATCCTGATTCATTAGGTGCACAATACTAAACTGCCAAAGGGGCATCAACCAACCACAGCAGCACCCAGGGACCAGCACCACTACCCTAAAAATGGCCGGGTATGGAGCAGGAAGTCCCAGTGTAGGAAGGAAGGGTGCTGGAATGCAAGCCTGCCCTGCACTCACCATGAAGGCCTCAAATTCGGGCCTGGCTGCCCGTTCAGCATGAATCTTTACTGAAGTGAATACATAGCTGATCTTGTCTTGTCAGACACTAACAGGCCTCTACTGTATTCTATTATCAGGGGGGTAGCCGTGTTAGTCTGGATCTGTAAAAGCAGCAAAGAGTCCTGTGGCACCTTATAGGTGAATACCCACTTCGTCAGATGCATGCATGAAAGCTCATGCTCCAATACGTCTGTTAGGCCTGGTCTACACTGTGGGGGGGTTCGAACTAAGGTATGCAAGTTCAGCTACGTGAATAGCGTAGCTGAACTCGAAGTACCTTAGTTCGAAGTACTTACTCGTCCTCACGGCGCAGGATTGAAGTCTGAGGCTCCCCTGTCGACTCCGCCACCGCCGTTTGCGGTGGTGGAGTTCCGGAGTCGATGGGAGCGCGTTCGCAGTTCGATATATCGCGTCTAGATGAGACGCGATATATCGAACTCCGAGAAGTCGATCGTTACCCGTCGATCCGGGCGGGTAGTATGGACGTACCCCTAGTCTATAAGATGCCACAGGACTCTTTGCTGCTTCTACTGTATTCTGTTTTTCTAAGTCTCTGCTTTCCTACACAATATGACAACACTGTTATTTGTTGCCTGGCCCCATCCCCCTTTTCTTCTGTATTTATTTATTTATTTTATTTTGAGTGATTTCAACTGTGTGGGGGAGGGAGGAACCTATGCACCCATCTATATTACCTTTTATAAGATGAAGCATAGGTTGCTAAAGAACATCCTTGACATCCTACAATGTTTGTACTTATCGGAGTGGGAGGGGAAAGGTGCTATTGACCCTAATTACAAAATAGTGTGTTTTAATCCCTCTAGAGGACACAAGATCACAGTGGTAAGAACCTATTGACTTACTGGGGCAATGGCCTTTTCCCCTTGAGCCTTTACCCATGTCCTTCATTTCCCCTCATGTCTTCACAAACCTTGCCCATCTCACAAACCCTGTTAGGTGTGGCCCTGTATTGCATAGAGGTCAAAAAAAAAGTCAGGCTTCCATAATTTGCACATTTGGGAATGCTTTAGAAAATTCTGTGTAAGGAGTATACACACATTATTCGTGTAGGGCCAAGTTGCCCACATGATAAAACAGTAAGGTAAAAAAACCCTCATTAATAAGCAAAGAAGCCTGGGTGTATCCTGATGGCATAAATTGAAAAATCAATTAACAAATCTTAAGTCAGAACCTGATCTTCAGCTGTTGTAAGTGCGTGTAGTCAGTGGAGCTATGTGGGTTTACACGGGCTGACAATCTACCTTGAGAGGTTTAAGAACTCAACAAAGGAATGTTGACCATGTGTGTCTGAAATAGTGAAACTTTGGGAAACTTTATAGCATTCAATGGCCTCTCACACAAATCTTACAACATGTGTGGTGATTTTCTGCTGTTGTACTGAGGACTATAAAACAGTAAGGTTAAAGGAAACTGTCCTTAAATATCATAACTTTTCAAAAATGCCAATAAAAGGGAGTGTGTGTTTTTTTTAAGCCTTAAAAGGTGGATTCTTTTTTGGAAAACTTTGCAAACCACTTAGGCTGAGAGGAGACAAATGCTAACAAAGTCACTTACTCAACAGAATATGGAATATATACTATATATATATATATATCTAGAGAGAGATAGAGAGATTTCAACACTGTCTTGGGAAAAGGGCAGTTTTCAAGGGAATAGTTGAATAGAGGAAAAAATTGACATTATGTAAAAATGACCCTTGCTGCTCTTCACTGAAACCAAGCAGGGGGTGGAGGAACATCAGCAGAATATAAAATGTTAGTCATTAAAGCCCATGGATGAAGCATTATGTGTGAGCTCTTTTGATGGAAAATTTTATGGCCAGTTTTTTATAAAGGGGCCACTGATTTGGTTGTCATCAAAACAAATAGCTTTAAACATCTGTCTTATTTTCATATGGAAACTCTATTAGTGTTCCTGCAGTTGGAAAGAGCCAGCACTTGGTTTTTGCAGAATCCATGGAGAGGGGTCACAGCTAAAGGGCCCATCTCATGCCAGGAGTAGCTCCTCATCTCACAGCCTCAGAAACCCACTAAAGTACTCTGGCTCAACCTTGGGCTTTTCCATCTCTAAATGAATAAAACAAAAAACATAAAAACTAAATAAAATTAAACAAAAAACAATGAATACAAGAAATCTAGACTTAGGGATGATATTGGGTTAAGCAAGGAAAGAAGAGTTCCAGGCATGAAGGTCATTGTGAGCTGCTGTGAGGATCCACTGTTGTACTACAAGCAAAAAAATGATCTACCACCAGCATAGCACACTTGTTTTGGGATGGAGGAAAAGAGAAGAAAGCTGGTTGGAAACACTCTAGTGCATAAGTGGATCCAAAATATGTCACTGCTCCAGGGTAAGATTCTCAACGTTTTTCCTAACAACAGAATGACCATCTTAATAATAGCTATGCATTTCAGCAATGGGGAGGAAGGAGACACACATTTTTAGGTGGCACTAAACAATTGTATTAGAACAAAAAGGGCAAGTGATGCTATGATGGTTACAAACTAGACATCTGAATCCATTGAAATTTCTTTGAATTATGCTACTGAGTATTGTACTCTCTCCTTCCTGCCAAGAGAAAGGAACCAAACTGAAAATGACAGACGTAAAATCTTTATTTACAGCCTATGATGAAACGAGAGGGTGCAGTAGAACTCTGTCTTTAATCTTGCTAAAAAAGCAAACTGAAATGGCCAGCCAGAAAAAGAAGGGCTCCACAGGGAAGGAACAACAGAGTGATACAAAAGTTCCACAGCCCTGTCTGAAAGCAGAAGTAAAACAAAGGATTCCAGAGTTTTTATGTTTTATAATTATAAGGAAGTACAAAGAAGCCAGACAGACTGATCAGAGATGGGGTACAGGATATGAATCCCCACCTGTAAAATGGGGATAATGTCATGTAATTACCTGCCTCGGAGGATTAATTAGTTAATGTTTGTACTGTGCTTTGAACATGAAAGGCACTATAGGAGTGCTAAGTATTATCATTACCAGGAGGGAACATCCAGGTTCTGTTAAACCTCAGATCACATAGTTTCCAATATTTTACATTCCTGCTAGATAATCTGTAATCAGACTCTGACATTTGCTACCACTTTTGGGCCAGCTCCTCAGCTGGGATAAATCACTGAAATCAAGGGACCTACATCTATTTATGCCAACTGAGAATATGGCCCTTTCTTATATGCATTACCAATACAATTGGGTTTTAAAAAATATGGGAATAAGTTTCATCATGGGGTTTGCTACAGAATAAGTGTTAGCAACCTTAAAACAACTGTTCTTCACACAACAGACAACACTGTGGGAGAAATTTTCAAAAGCACCAAAGAGCGAGAAGCACAAGTCACACTAAAAGTCAATGTAACTTGTGCTTCAAACTCCCTTTCGTGCTTATGAAAATCTCCCTCTACAGGTTTCTGGAATTTTTATGGATGTGATTGTATGAAATAATTAACCTTTCTATAAATGTGTATTCTGAGGAAATACTTGTCTGTACCTGGATTAGGTATATAGATGAGTAGAATACAAAACAAAATTAAAACAACTTCACCTGGTTTGGGGTTTATAGTCAACTTTTAAAGTCAACCCAACTTCACTAAGATGTTTGTAAGGTTTGTAAGCCTTTTGCGCAAATCTGGACTAATTAATTAAAACAATGCAAAACTTGCAGTTTCTCATGACTTCAATGTAAACTCCAGTTGAAACATGGACATTTTGACTGACTTTTCACTTTGAGGTTTTGGGTGTGCCTGAATTGGAAATTTGGAGCAAAACTCTAATTAAAAATCTATGTGAACTGAAACTTTAGAGAACCAGAACTGCCAGACTGTGCAGAGTTCTAATTATTTGCCTAAACAAAGGAAACACTTCTGCAATTCAAAGGAAGTATGTGAAAAAACACAATTGAAAAGAATGCAGTACAAGTGAGGATATCAGTCAAAGATGAACATTTATTAACTATGGCAAAGGGCCCAATGATGTATGTTGTATTCTGGCGAACATAATCTGTGTAACTAACTTTTCATAGGAAGTAAGAAGAGAGCAGGAAAACGAACCTAAAGATTAAATCTGACTTTCCTTAATCTAAAAAGGAAACAGTGGAAAAACATACTGGCTGAAATCTTGGCTCCAGTGAAGTCAATGACGATATTTCCATCAAATTCAGTGACGCCAGGACTTCACCCATTGTGTCTAATCAATTTCTGGTGTAACTCCACTTCATGAAGAGGAGTTGCACTAGAGATTAAGAATGAGGAGTACTTGTGGCACTTTTAGAGGACATGAAAAAATGGGTGTTGCCATACTAACTATAACTAGAGTAATCAGTAAAGGTGGGCTATTATCAGCAGGAGAAAAAAAATATTTTGTAGTTCTCGCTTACAGACAGCCCCCCAACCTGAAGGAAATATTCATCAGAAACCACACACCACACAACAAAAAAACTAATCCAGGAACCTATCCTTGCAACAAAGCCCATTGACAACTCTGTCCACGTATCTATTCAGGGGACACCATCATAGGACCTAATCACATCAGCCACGCTATCAGAGGCTTGTTCACCTGCACATCAACCAATGTGATATATGCCATCATGTGCCAGCAATGCCCCTCTGCCATGTACATTGGCCAAACTGGACAGTCTCTACGCAAAAGAATAAATCGACACAAATCAGATGTCAAGAATTATAACATTCAAAAACCAGTCAGAGAACACTTCAACCTCAATTACACACCTCAATTACACACTCAATTACATACCTCAAATGCGCAATACTCCAACAAAAAAGCTTCAAAAACAGACTCCAACAAGAAACTGCAGAATTAGAATTAATTTGCAAACTGGATACCATTAAATTAGGCTTGAATAAAGACTGGGAGTAGATGGGTCATTACACAAAGTAAAACCTATTTCCCCATGCTAATTTTCACCCCTACTGTTACTCACACCTTCTTGTCAACTGTTGGAAATGGGTCATCCTGATTATCACTACAGAGGTTTTTTTAATCCTGCTGATAATAGCCCACCTTAACTGATTACTCTCGTTATAGTTAGTATGGCAACACCCATTTTTTCATGTCCTCTGTGTATATAGGTTTCAGAGTAACAACAATGTTAGTCTGTATCCACAAAAAGAACAGGAGTACTTGTGGCACCTTAGAGACTAACAAATTTATTTGAGCATAATCTTTCATGGGCTACAGGCCACTTCTTCGGATGCATAGAATGGAACACACAGAAAGAAGATATTTATACATACAGAGAACATGAAAAGGTAGCAATAAATTTGTTAGTCTCTAAAGTGCCACAAGTACTCCTGTTCTTTTTGCTGATACAGACTAACATGGATACTACTCTGAAACTAGAGATTAATTTGACCTATTGTGTTTACTAAAGCCTTCCTGGATCAAAGAGGACTGTGCTTTAAAAGTTGGAATTTCCTAAGACTCAGGGCAGAACTCTGGAACACCACAAGGAATTTATCATTTTCCTCTAGTCTACCAGAACCAGTGATGGAAGGCTGCATTTTCGGCCAGAAAGACATCTTTGCTTTCCAAAAGGGTGAGATGCTTACGGTGACTTTGTGCAGCTGACATTACACTGTTCTCCTTTGTATCTGCCCAGAGAACACACACTGCACCAACTCCTAGTTTGCCAGAGCCATCACTCCAGTGTGCTCTTCTCAGGAGCCGCCTAGAGGGATTTTGACTGAGGCAATGATCATTTATCTTGGGTGCTCCTGCTGGAAACAAAGCCCTCTACACTCTCCCCCTGTGCAGGTAATGTCTGTAAGTCATAATGCAATCCATAGTACATTTCACACTCGCTCTAGCCCCACTGAGTATACTCCCTTCCCGCCCCCTCAAAAAAACCCTATGTTTTCGTACAGTTCCCAGTACAAATGTCAGACTAACATGGGTAAAAGAAAGATTGGTAGAAACAGGTTATTTCATACCTAATCCCATCTACCAGAAGTGGGTCATTATCCATATAGTATTAGAATACGGCATGGCCTTAAAGTTATATGAAACTCATGATCAATTATATCCACAATAAAAGCAGAAGAATTTCTGCATGGTGTATTTCTGTACACTTTTATTAATAGTGTTTCATTAATATTTCTTTGGGGGCTAGTGAAAGGAAGAAGAAAGGGTTAAAAATCCCAGTCTCTCAGGGCCTCTTCCTATTACGAACTGCAAGTAGAGAAGAGAGAGGAAGGAACATTTTCAAGCGATCGTTGTGAATTACGCTGCTCTAAAGCCACAAAAAGCAAAGATAGCACTATGATATTGAAATAAAGCCTCATACTACCCTATAGTCCCTCTACATTTCTGCAGATAAAGATTGTTCATGGGGCACTGGTGGATTTGTGGGCAAATGAGTTGGGGATGTGAGATGGAGGTGTAGGGACCACAAACCTGGATTTGTATGGCATAAATGAGATGTCATCCATTATTGGGCTCAAGCCGCTGTTATTTTCGAAGAAAGACCCCTAGATATTTTGAACCCAACCCTTGTTGCTTCAACCAACACCTGCAGGATGATTACATCCAGACCAGCCTCTGAATAGGTCCTGCAGAGTCTGACAATGCTACAACAACTTCAATTATCATAGATAGGAAATATGTGATTAAAAGAGAAGAAAACACACTTTTTTCCCTCCTGTGATGGCAAAAGCCCTGTAGCCAAACATTGGCTGTTCATGCTTGAAGACAAAGAAGTTGATGCTGGCTTGGCTGGGTATCTATTCAGCTGAAGGATTAAGTTATGAGACAGAGGAATAGAGCTGGAGAAATGACTATACAATCCTACGCACACTGCTCTGACTTACCCTAGCGCAGCAGGCTACAAAGCTCTGTAAATCATAGTAAACAAGTATGCTGATCGATCATATGCTGCTGGACATACAATGTCTGGCAGATACTATGCCAGAGATAAATTGAACCTCTTTCCAGGATTTTATATTGCCCCAACACATTCTAAATGAAAACCAGAACTCACTTCCTTACAATATTAAGCCTCAAATTATTTTCTTGCATGCAAGCCATGCATAATGGGCACTGTGAAACAAAGCATGGAGATGATCATGGGAGAAGCAGGCAGACAAACATTTCAGGCTAAGCTCCTTGGCAGAGCAAAGAAGCTGAGGGAGGTTCACATTAAGAGTGAGACTTTAGCTGAAGAATCAAGAGAGCAAGGGTGGGGGCTGGAATTAATATGGGAAGCTGGGAGCCGAAGGGAAGAATTTGGACTTAGGGAGACGCTGAGAAGGGCAAGGATTCTCAAGTGTGTGTGGAAGAGGACATACTTGGAAGTTGGGATTTGTTTTGTGGTTTGTGGGTTTTATTGGTTGTCTGAGAGGAAAGAGGGGAGACGTGACGTGAGAGAGCATTGCCACTGCTTGTCTTTGAGGTAGCCTGGAGCTGAAGAGTAAGGAAGAAGTTGGAAGAAGCATTAAATCAAGTTATTTGCTGGGCAGATGGCTGGTTTCTCCAGCAGTGGGTCCAATTTTGAAGACCCTTCTCTGGCGAAACTCCTATTGACTTCAATAAAAACTTCACTGCTACATCCATAGTGTCCAACTGTGAGCTTGCTTACACCCGTGAGATTCAGAAGTACCTCCACTGAAGTCAATAAAGTTACACTGGTGTAAAACTAGTTACGGGAGGAGAATCATGAGTATGTGAATTATCAAAATGAAAACACATTAAAAAGGTACTATCCATACTTCTAATATCTTTTTTTGATACCCACAGTCTGAGGTATATTGCACATCATGCAATATTGTAGATGTGCATGATCAAGATTCTGTCACCATTCTGGCCATGATAAATCAGGACATCCTAGGCTATGTCAGCAACACTGCTTCCATTTTCACCAAAATTAGCATGAAACAAGTTTCAAAACTTAAGAAAGTTAGATTAAATTTTAAAAATAAAACAGATTTCACTCTGATGCTTATGAGGTGGGGTTAGAACAAAGTTAAGCCTGACCATGATGTTGAAAAATCATTTCCACATGAACGGTGTCCCTCTTACATCTACATCATATGTTCAAGAATTGTACACATGCTACCACCAGCAATCAACTTCCAGTTAGCAAAGCTCTGAATAACCTTAGCAGAATGACGTGCTCATGTGAGTCACAGCTCACGTTATTGTTCATTCAGTTATGTCTCAGTAATTTGAACTAATTGAGTCAAATAATATAATGTCACAGAACTTGGGTGTAAACAATTTCTGCTTCTGCTTTAGTTTCTCATCTTCAATTATCAACTCTCGCTAATCACCATTACTGTCAGAACCGACATCAGAGTCTACAGCAGTATTTATCTTATACCCAGTTCTTATTTCAATAGTCTCATTTACATATTTTATCGGTTTTCCACCTTTATGTCTCATTCTTGGTATTCTGTCTAAATTAAAAGCATGCTCCCCCATACTGTACTTATCTCTTTTCAGTATTTGTCTTATTCACATTGCATTTTTTTTCTTTTTAGTATCAATCCTGTTATTTTCAGGATTGTATCTAACCCCGTAAATTCCCCTTTTGTCTCTTTTTCCCCCCTTCTCCTCCTAATGACTCATTATCATAACTTGTTTCTTCTCACTGACTCTCTGAATGACTGCTCTGCGCATGTGTCTAATGAAGGGTATTGCAGACAATCGAAGGCTCTCAGCAAGAGAGTGCCAAACTGCCAGACCCCAAATCATCAACACCCCCTGTGAGCTCTACCAGAGAATCGTGGCAGATTGTGGTTTTAGCTTGCCCTAATTTGAGACCCATAGTTATACGGTGTTCGGTTTACAGAGAGCCACTTCTGCTGCTGCCTTATTATTGGAACGTTTTTTAGAGCTACACTGTATCGATACAATAAATAATATAAAACATGTTCCTTTTATTAATGATGCTTAATAACAGGCAAATAAAATATTATTTTAATCTCCGTTGTGTTTCAGACTTTTATATATTCTCCTACATCTTACAGCTCTATCTTTTCCCCTAACCTTTTCATTTCTGTTGTTATTCTTTCTTTGCCTCCTAACTATATCTAGCCTTCAACAAGGTCTCCCTTCATTTCAAACCCATTTTTCTCTTGCACACAATACGCAGGGATGCCAAGATCCTCACACTTTTATACCTCTCTCTCTCTCAGCTTCTCTCTCTGTTTCTGTGTAACTGCATATTTCTCCCGTTTCTTATTACGTTTACCTCTTCCGTTGCCTTATCTCTGTGTATCTTGCCTCTTCTTTCACAGGTCCTTCCACTATTCATTCTCTCCCTCCTTGCTCTCTATTCCCATTTCCTCATTGATTTTCTCAACATCTAATCATTAACCTTTTCCAACTCTTAATCCACCGCAAGTCTTTTCTCTTTTAAACCTTCCCACTAAGCAGAACAATTTAAATTGAAATTTGAATAGAACACAGGTCAGGATTTGAGTGCAAATATGACTATGGTTTGTTCAGTTTAAAAGGTTATATTGCATTTTGGATGGTTGGTCTGTTTCATGGGGTTTACTAGACAAGCACATAATATAGTCAAATATGAGATAAACTAACATTTTCTAGCCAAATGAACAGAATAGGATTTGAGTCCAATCTCTGTGCAAAAGGTGAACTATGAAAAATAACGGCATACCATAAGAATAGCGCTCCATAACAACTCTATTTGCTTTGGCAGATCTGAAAGTGGCTTATGGTTTGGGCTGAATTTCCATATTAAAGCCTTAATCAAATATGATCAGAGTTTAACCCATTCCCAAATCCATCTATTGATACTTACACTGTTTATTTACTATGAGGATATGCCATCATTTCAGGAAACGTTTTTTTTTTTCCTGGCATGCCATCTTTCTGGTGGCTGCAGGAAACAGCATCCAGTTCCAAAATGATCACTTTCGGGCTACAGCTACCAGAAAGATGACATGCCAGGAAAAAAAAAAGTTTCTCTAAGAGGAGTGACTCATAAATGAAGGGACTCCATGCTGTAGACCACCACTACCATTGTGTTTTCCATGTGCTTCATTTTGGCTGTCTATTCCAGAATTGGCTCCCTAAGCATGTCTTTACTAATTGTAACACTGATTGTCCTAGTAAAAGGAATTAATATTGCATGAAAAATAAATGCTATTTGGGTGGAATTGCAGAGTTCAGCAGCATAGTCCTGTTGTGTGTATGGGAAGAAAATATGATATAGAGAATATTCGTCTCTATGTCTTATATTTCTTGCAGGCTTTCATGATTACAAATTATGTAAAGCCTAGCAATGCCATATACCTGACCAAGATATACTGCAAGGTTCTTTTATCATGCTTTGTAGCAAGTGTCTCACTGAAGCGATAGGTATTGTATATCAAATGCAATACATTTTCAGTTCCATGCAAGACATGGCACAAAATACTGTATTCTGTACTTTCAATTGAAATTTGCAAACCAGGCAGCAGTATGTCTCAGCCAGGAAAAAAGGCTTTCACTGTGGCAATATGGGGCTGACCCAATACAATTTGCTGCATGAGATGGAGGTGTAGTAGACAGGATTTGGGGTGTATGTGCAGAAAGACAACCTCCCTTATGAGCTTTGGAGCCTAGTTGCATGAGGGCTTCTTTTATGTCCTCATATGAAGTCCACAGCAGTGCCCAAGAGGCTAGGGAGGAGTAGGGATGACGCCATGAGTTCACTGCTACCTTGATCTGCCTGGCCATTATATCCCATCCAGGGAGCAGGTGTGCAACAACAAAAGGGGTTACTGCAGCCTTATGGCTCAGCTGCCTCTTCATTGCCACCTGCCCCTGAGAAGCCTTTCTGTAATCACCACATCTGCTTGAGCATCATCAGCGCCATGGTGTTGCTGTTGTTGCAAGAAACATAAAAAGCATATTCCATGGTGTGTTGGTGAGATAGAAAAAAAATCCCGTCTTTCCCATATTCAATTGTGTCAAGGTTGTATTAAAAGCATGACTGTGATTCTAACTGGCATCTTGACAACAGTCTAAATTCCATTCCAACTCATTAATTAACTCACTCATGCAACTCCCAGACAGATTCCACTTGCTCCTTGCATGGCCTTCTATCAGGAAGTCTGACAACATAATATGAGTTTAAAAGACTGACAGAGAGAAAATATTGTCTAGTCTGTGCAAGCAGTGAATAAAGTATATCTTTTTTCATACTCAGGAATTACCTAACAATGGCATTTTTCCAGTCTTCCTTCTACCCTTAGACTGTCTATATTTTACTTCAAAACTCTATTGATTATGTAGGTATTCCGATGTCTATAATTAAAAGGATACATAGATCTCAAGCTGCCCTTGTAAGATGTATTATAACTTAGCACTTATGATTTTCAGAGTGGCCTATCCTCACAGGTTGTTATGCACTCTACACTGCTTATCCACTCATTGGATCTGTATCACTCCTACTCTACAAGACCAACAGTGGACTAACAGCTGACCGATCACCTTTATTTTCACACCTAGAAACTTATGATCCATAAAAATCTGTACAACTGAGAAAGTCTGGGGTGAAACTATAGAACCCAACAGCAGGACAATTTCCATGAAGGTTTCTTGACTGTGTAGCTTCCTACTAGGGAAGAACAGAAGGAGAATCTGTCTCTCTTCTTGTAGATCACAATGCAAGACACACCATTTGGTGCAGACCTTCCCCCCCATAAAGGAGGTTATAACATGAATGATGGGATTCTTCTCCAGAATGACCCATAGCTATTCAACCTAGCCAAGGTAGAAGCTGAGAAAATGGTCTGCTGCAAGAAAGCATCTTTTGGCCTAGTGGATTGAGCACTGGACTCATACTTGTGAGACTTGGATTCTAGTCCTGGCTCTTCCACTGGTCTGTGGAGTGATCTGGGGCAAGTCATGTCACTTCTCTGTGCCTTGGTTTCCCCATCAGTAAAATAAGGACCTCCTTTGTATTGGACTTTTGAACTCTACTGATGAAAAGTGTTCTATAAATACTATAAGACATATATTAATTATGTTATTATTAATTATTATTATTGCACTATTGCTTTTGGCACCTAAAACTATGGTATTGTACATATTAGAAATGCTGATAAAGAGATGAATCTCTTGTAAGACTTTCAAACAAATATAAGTGTCACTATTTACACATGGGGAAATGGAGGCAGAGAAATTAAGTGATTTGCACAGAGGGAAGTGCTGTCAGAACTGCAATCTGAATATAAAAGTCCGTGAATAACATGCTCATTTTCAGACTGAGTCTATATTCCTCCTTCTAATTTATTTGGAAGTTTTGGAATTTCTATCAGCCAATTGTTTCCTCATTCACAGTCCATTTAAATAGCCTTAGACTAGATAGTTAGTGGCTAGCTGACTGTCCTCCTCAACCATAATGAGATGCTGATGCATTGGTGAAACTTGCCAGTCTTCTGCATAGAAGAAAAACAACTCTCTGGAGTTTGACTTACAGGTGAAATGTTTAGGAACCCCCAAATCATTATCTCTGCTAGCAGAAGTCTAAAGGGGAAGGTGACTATATGTATCATGACAAATATTTTTCATATATATTTCATGGATTTTGTCAAATAAAGCAACTCAGTGTAGGAAGTGTCAGACAATTAGTTTGTAGGGTCACTAGTACAAAAGGTCACAACTGCAGCAGAGGTTATATCATTTCTTGGCTGGATGAGTTTCAAGGAATAAGATAAGCAGGTACTGGATATTTTTTATTTAATTACCCTTTCCCTGAACTACGTTTCCAACCACAAATGTATTTGTTTTTTCTTTTATGTGTATATTTTGAACCTTGACTTATTCAAGTTTGTTAACTCCAACAAGGGGGAAACTAAAAGTGGCCCCACAGGAAGTTTTATAAAGATCTAGGTTGATAGGGTGATGAACAGAGAAAATAACACCTGACTGTTAAGATTTAAATTACAGCAGTCCAGAGGGAGGCCCCCTCAGAGGAATAAGAGATGCATCATAAACATACCCCCAGTGCAGCACAGTGAGTTACATGCAGAAGAGTCAATCTCATTTCACATAAGAGGAAACAAATTCCGCTGTGAGGACTTTCTATGGATGCATCTCTGTGTGTGACGGAAGGAAGGGATGTCTTTACTTGTCAAGACTGCTATCAATTTTATTTTCCCAGGGTGACCTCTAAGGCATTGAGAGCTCCAGCTTGGGCTTGAAACACTAGTTTTGATACAAAGACCTGTATAGTTAAATGACATATAGAATAAGGTAATTTATAAGTACATAATAGACAAGACCATTATAGATCACTATACTTCAAAAGGAAATTCACGAATGTACATTTCTGACATATCAATTTGGAACACATGCCTCCGGATGACTTTACCCCTCCCTGCCTGTCTGTATGTTAAAGGAAGCCATAATAAAACTAATTTCTATCATCACCAAGGGCACTGCAGATGAAAAATGAGCACAGAAGTTGAAATGACCATAAATATTAGATGCCAAAATATATCACTGTTCAAAATGCAGTAGGGACTGGCTGTTGTGCAGGCCTGTATATATTCTGCACCTTGAGACTGAGTCATTTCTATTTCTTTCAGAATGATAAATAGGTCACAGAGTTCAACCACATAACCAGTTAACATGTACAGGATACAAACCACAATGCAACATGTTGCATTTTCTCTCCTTATAGCAATCGTTGTGGTACCAAATAATAATCACCAAAAAATCCTACATTTAAACTACAAACTAGCCACTGCACTGAAGCCTGAAAGTTTCCATTCCCCCCCTTTGAAGATTTTCCAATGAACAACAGTGAGTTCCTGTAAAAAAAATGACGACAAGTGGAATTTTAGAGCCTGTTTTCATAAGGATTCAGCACCCACAATTCCAGCTGGAGCAAAGGGCTTAGTGCTACACGGTGCTGAGTGACGCTGGAGCTATGCCTTATGCTATCACTGAATTTGATGCAAGAGGACAGAACTCAGTACCTGGCTGGACTGGGAGCTTGCAGGTGTTGAGCAGTAGCATTCTGAAAATAAGGCCCTTTCTCCAAGGCCAGATCTCAGCTTCAGTCGCTGAAAAATTCAGTGTAGCCATGCCAATTTGTGGTCGTAGGACCACACACCAAAGCTCCTCTGTTTGCCAACCATTTTCCTATCTCCAGCTGCTAGAGAAGTATCTGTGTTTAAAAAGAAGCTTGCAATTAAAAACAATAGTAAAATATATTTTCTCTTTTCTGCTGAGGAAACAGATATGCTTTCTGTGGGGAAATATATGTATCTCATAACGGCTTCCTGTCTTATTCTACTCTAGGCTAACAAGTACTCTGATATGTTTGCCTTATTCCCTGAGTGATGCTAAAAAGTTGGAAAACAGCTGAGAGCATTGTCTGACCTGGAAACAAACCATTTTTGTTTTCTATAACCTGAGTTTACTTAATTGCTTTCAGAACACCACAGAAAAAGACCAGATGAAAGGATTTGGATATGTGAATAATGGTAGTGCCCCCACACTCACTATACTTAGACCAATGTTCACATATTATTGTTTTGATGCTATTCATAATAGTTAGTATTGTGGAAGTTATCAACCTGCAAGGGTGACCTCCCTGTCACTATAGCTACATTGATACTGGGGAGTGGGTCCACCAGGTGTATCAGGACCTTGTTATCATTTATTGTACTGATTTTATTATTAATAAAGAGCTTTTGAAGATTAAAGTTTGTGAAAGATCAAAAGGGAAACCATGAAAATGGAAAAGAAGGAAAGAATTGCACATATCCTCTGATAGTCCCAGGCTTGGGAGATACAGCACAGCATTATCACACCATCAAAGACCCTTTCTTATCACATTTTGTTGTAGGTCCACAGCCTACAGGCATAGCAAACCTCCCAGTTGGACCTACTGGCTCTGCCTCTTTCATGTCCTTTCCTTTGTGTGACATACTAGCTTCTCTGCATCTTCACTTCTATTTTATTTGCCCTCCTTCTCACTGATTAACAATGTTTAGTTAACCCTTTATCAATTTATATTCAGAGCCAATCTTACAATCACGCTCGTTATTTTCTGCCTTTCTCTGCTACTCCTAAAAGAACATCAAATACACTGGACCAAATTGAAATGTTAAATGTTTCCCTTTAAAGTATTCTACCTATCATTGTTTACACATTTCAAGTGAAGTTTCTTTGTATAGACTTTGTCCAGGCTGCTATTCCTGAAAGTACATATAGTGTTGTGTGTTCAATGAAAACCAATGTGAAAATCTCTGGGTTGGGGAGGAGATAATTCATGACAACAGACTAGAAAATAGCAAAGAAATGCTGTCCTAATGATTACAATCCTAAAAAGATCCACCAAGTAATCCAAGGCTTCCCTGTCATTAACAAGCTGTAAGGACTCTGTGCCAGATTTTTAAAAGGTATTTAGGTGCCTAAAGATGCAGACAGGCACCTAGTGGAATTTTCAAAAGTGCCTAGAAACCCACCTGAAAGCTTAAGTGCTCTCTAGTATCCTACTATCTGCAACTTTAGGTGCCTAAATACCTTTTACAAATCTGCCCCTTAATGACTAGGTTCTCTCACCATTTCCAGAGCTGAGTAGTACTTTAGTCCATGTAAAATCCCATTGAAATGAGAGGAACTACTTGGGGAGTAAGGTACTAGTCAGTGGAGGAGCGGCAAAATTTGGCCATTAGTTACGGTACATAATATGTTTGGGTGACCTACTCACAAATTCACCCCAAATTTCCACTGCTGCTTCCTGTGCTCTATTGGTTCTGCGGATAATGACTCCAGTCTTCAAGGCAGTCAGTCTAGAGCCTTTCACGAGCTTTAAATTCACTAAAAACAAGAAAGCTATTCAAAGAGAAGTTGTATAAATGT
The DNA here is from genome assembly GCF_020497125.1 of Mauremys mutica. Taxonomy (NCBI): domain Eukaryota; kingdom Metazoa; phylum Chordata; order Testudines; family Geoemydidae; genus Mauremys; species Mauremys mutica. The sequence continues at coordinate 30,679,788 of NC_059076.1, read as the reverse complement.
TACATGACCTTTTTCACTTAATGAAAGTCTGTCTCAACCAATTCATTTATCTCTACTTTCCAGGTAATTAATATATATGAGAGAGAGAGAGAGATTCAGCAGCAGTCCTGAGGACTGAGAATAGTTTGATTCAAAAGTAACATACAGCTTTAAGTACATGGAACACAAACTGTACTAGAAGTAGCGATGTAATGGGTGAATGATAGATACATGACAAAGTATCACTATTAATGTGCAGAAATTTAGGCACAAAATACATTAACCTTAAAAACACCGATCTCTAGCTCACAACTTTATCAACCTCATTCAAAGATATGTGAAACAGATTTTTAAATAATTTCAGATATAGCTGTTTAGAGATGGATAATTATATTGATAAGAGATCGGAGAGACTTACATATGAGTGACTGGAAAGAGTGGGACTGTTTAGAAAGCTGATGAATAACAGAGGGTATGACAGAGCTACACAAAATAATGAGTGGTACAGAAAAGGTAAATTGTGAGCTTCTATTTGACCTCTTGTAACACAAGAGCAAGGAGACATTCAATTAAATTAAAGAAGGCAACAAATTAATACCAATTAAAGAAATATATTTCTACAAAGCACAGATGTAACTTGTGCAATTTACTTCCACAAATATATCACTGTGAATTTTGTACTTTGAAACTAGAAAAATGCTATAAGTAGTGGTAATCACTAAGGTCCTGAGCCTGCAAACATATACATTATTAAGTTTAAGCATACAAGTAGTCTACTGAAGTCGATGTTACCAGTTGTGTCCTCAGGTTAAGCATGTGCTTAAGTGTTTGCAGGATCAGGGTCTATATCAGCGTTGTGTACATATGCTAAAAACACCCTCACATGACTCCTGCACATAACTTTGCTTCACAAATATAGAACCAGGAAATCATCAGTGGTTCTAAAGAAACCATCAGTCATCACTAATATCCTCACCAAACACTGACCTGTTGCCAGTTTCTACATTATAGGTGTGTTCACTTGGAAGATAATGGTGTCCAAGCTATGACAGCATGTAATCTTTCAGATGATCTGGGCCCCTCATAATTGTAATTTTAAATTGAGCTACAGCATGGAAACAGCCCTAGCGGTGATGATATATGACCTTTTCCTGGCCATGGACAAGGTACAAACACCTAGGCTCATGCTTATGAGTCCATAGCCTCAGCAGTGTCTGAGAATATCAGTCACAAGGTGCTGCTGTCACACTTACAAAATGTAGAGGGATTTGATAATTATTTCCTGACAGATCTCAGAGAGTCACGATGAGCAGCTTCTCCCATTATTACCAGACAGAAGGGAGCTGGAATTTCTTATTGTGAGTATTCTGCAGACATACACTCCTGCTAACACCTGGACATCACAGCAATTGGTGCCTGCTAGCTGCCTGATTGGAGAACACAGTTATTTTCACACTGATATTCAATCATGATAGGGTGCTATCTATTCCTTTCTCTCCATTGTAGTAGAAATATAAACATTTTAACATTCCTGCTACACATCCTGGGGCATCTTGCAGCTCATAGTCAGTGCGGGAGCTCAGCTGTGAGGCAGAAACGTTTCTTGCACCTGCTACTACAGTAGGAGGAGCAGACCGCCTCCAAGCCCCTCCCCTACCAAAAGAAGACTTTACCTGGATTTGGACTGCAGCACAGCAGCCAGGTTACCTAGGCATTGTGGTTAGCTCTGGAGGAATGTCTTTCAAGAGTCTGGAGATGTTGAAGAGGAGAGATTATGGCCCGAAGATGAAAAGGAATCAGGAGGAGGATTGTAGGCCACTGCCTTACATGAATGGTAAGGGTGTGTGTGGCAGTGTGGTGGGAGTGGGGGAGGCGGGAATGAGGGCAGATGTCACAGGACATCTGTGTTAGGCGTTGGACTAGATGACCTCCTGAGGTCCCTTCCAACCCTGATATTCTAAGACCTATGTTTTGCATGGGAGAAGGGAGGGAATCTATGGGAGGACGTGCAATCCAAATACCTTCCCAGTTATTCACTTATAGACATTTCCAGGCTGTTCATCATTGAAGTATCTGAATGCCTCAAAGACATTAATACATTTTATCCTTCCAAGAATCTGATGAGGTAGGGAAATATTATTACAGAGGGAGAACTGAGACTCAGAGAAAAGATTAAAGCCAACAATTTCCAAAGTGGCCACTGATTATGAGTGCCTCTATTTTTGAGACACCTTGGGCTGCATTTTCAGAAGTCCTGAGTATCCACAACTCCATGTGAAGTCAATGGGAGCTGCAGGGACTCAGGACACGTGAAAGCTGGGCCCAAGGTATCACGTTGCAGACCCAAAATAAGTTGCCATTTTGGAAAAATTGTCTTTTGGTAACTTACCCAAGGAAGTCTGTGGCACTGGGGACAAATTTTCTGAGTCCCAGTTTAGTGTCTGAACTGTAAGATCATTCATCCTCTCAGCTCAGGACATTTAGTGGCTTTTATTTAGAAAAATATGCAGACTATTCCGCATTTTTTAAATTTAGATTGCACAACCTAGTGCATATGTATATTACTTAGATATAATCTCATGTTTTTCTTTCTTCTACAGAAGCAGATTTATTTAGGGATAGTTCTTTCATTCTAAGAAGGAAGGAGGAATCGCTGCCTTGCAGACAGTTCCTATATTTTGAAAATAGTAATCATAATATTCTGCAGTCGATATATTTGTGCCAGGCATTTTAGGTAGGTTGCCCCCAGGTAAGTACGAGAGGTTGGAAATCTGTGATAATCAGAGACTTATACATAGTGGAATTATTTAAAAGAAAATTATTTGGCTTTTCATTTTAGGCTTCCCTTATAATGCAAGATTACATTCCTTATTTACAGGAGCATCCAGAGAGATGTAGAGGATTATTGCACTATGGAAACAAATCAAAAGGTAGCCAGACAAGTTAAACTATAATCACCATTATTATTTGCATTCCAGTAGGTTCCCACTGAGATCAGTGCCCCACTGTACTAGGTGCTTTATGTACATATAGTAAGAGACAGATCCTGCCCCAAAGAGCTTACAATCTAAAAGGACAAGACTTTTTAGTAAAAATGAAGCATTATTATCCCTATTTTACAGATGAGAAACCCAGAGATTAAGGGTATGTCTACAACTGCAGCTGGGAGACACGATTCCCAGTGTGGGTAGACAAACTTGTGTTAGTCCAAGTAGAGCTAGCAGGCTAAATGCAGTAGTGATAATACTGTGGCATAGGCAGTAGCTCAGACTAGCCACCCAAATCCAAGCCCACCCAATCCCTGGGTCTGATCGGGGCAGGGGCTGGCCCAAGCTGCTGCCTGGGCCACAAATTCCACCCTGCTTTTAGCCCACTAGCTCCATGCAGGCTAGCACAAGTCTGTCTACATGCCTTGGGATTCACACCTCCCACCTGCACTGTGGACATGCCTTCAGTGACTTGCCCAAGGTCAAACAGAAAGTCTGGCAGAGGAAGAAAATGAAACACCATCTCCTGACCCTAAGTCTAGTTTCTCAAAAAGACCATCCTTCATCTCAATTTATTCCAGTCCTAAACATTATCTCAAATGCACTTTAAATCCTTTAAGGTGGCTAGTCTGTAAGAAGAAGAGAAAAATAAAAAACACTTGGTTTCTTTTAGTGAAAGAATATTTTTTTAAAGCTTTCCCAAATCACTTCCTCCTCCCACCCACTCCCAGTTGCAATAATAGCAAACAATTCTGGGAGGAAAATGAAAGAAGAAAGTAGGAGTGAATGCAAAGGTTTAATTTATATAATAAATCATTTTATCACTGCTAGACAGTAAGAACAAACAGACGAAGGAAGGTGGCATTGTTCTGTTTTAATGAAATGGTTCCCAGCCAGGGCTTACAGACAAGGTCTATATCCAGTGTCTTGTTAGTATCTCTTCCCCATCCTTGGTTTCCTGGCATTCCAGAGTTTGTATAGTTACAGTCAGTCTTATATGAAGAAACAATTTGCTACAGTGGCATCTATTTTGAGTATTGAAATCATGGAAGGTGAAACTGTGATGGACTGAATAGGAGAAATGCATGGCCAAGCATAGAGCGGAAGCTGAAGAGAGAACTAGTGTCCTTGATAATGTGTGGAGTGATTTCCCACAGGACAGGTACTGCAGTATGATAAAAATAACATTGTTTCAGGAACGAAGCTAAGGTCAGGGAAAAAATTCAGCAGCAGGATAAAAAAAAGAAACCTTTCTGGATAAAAAAAAATGAAGGTTAAATAATAACTGTGGTACGGAGATTAATTCTGGATTCAGTACTTCATAGTGGATGGCTCCCTGTTCCCTGCCCTGTTTTAAGGCAAATACAGTATGATCCTTACCTGCTGCTCTGAGCACACCTACCGACTTTCACTTGTCCTTCAAGCAAAAAATGATGTGCATGCTATTCAGAGATCAGATGCTACTGAAACCAAATAAATGAATATTGTAATTGCATCAAAGCTACCTATGGAAAGACATTCATATCTTGGGGGAATTTAAGAGGGGAGTGCTCTTTTAAAAATATTTGTATTTGGTTAATAAAAATACAAGCTTTTACAGATCCATTATTGTATCGGGTCCATTGGCAGCTATTGCAACGGATCTTTTAGTTCATTGGAGCTTTACTCTTTGCAATGTGTTTCTGCTGGGGGTGTATATCTGTGTACTGCCTTTAACCTTCTATGTACTTTGTGTGCAGAGACAACAGCTATTATCTTCCAAGAGTTGCTGCAGCTTATTACTGAGGAGGTACACATTGTGCTCTCTCATTGTTTTCCTTAGTCCAAGCTAAACGTTAATATATACTGAAGTATGTGTTTTCCATTGGTGTATGGGAAAACATAAAACTTCCTTTAATGACCATTTAAAAGAATCTCACTTGTTTTCTGCATATTTTATGGTTTTGAATCACTACCCTAAAGATCTGGAGCCACATGCATGGTGGATTGACATGCCAATATAAGCAATGGCACATGCACGAATAGTCCTCATGTAAGTTGGATAAGCAGACTTAGCCAGAAAAGCAGTATAGGGAGGCATTCTGAACCAGCACCTAATATGTTTCATTGTTCTTGTACAGGCTGGACAAAGGGCTGGAGCAGACAAGTGTCCTGAAAAGTTTAGTTTACTTTAAATTAGATCCACCACTCCACAGGGGCAGAGTCAGAACAGAATAAATGAGCAAAGCATCAGTCAGATTCCAACAACAGGAGAAAATATGGAATTTCACAGGCGAATAAAGATGCTTGAAGTATACATTATCTAACATCATTATTTTCTTAAATGCATTTGGCCACTATGATATAGTCTGTATGTTCCCAGAGGGACTGGAAGGATTTTTTGTAGTAGTTCTATTTAGGAACTTGATGTAAGTGTGTCATACTTTTCATTGGAGAGGACACTGTAGGATATTAACAGTATAAAGCCTGCATTTTTGACTAAGAAGAAACAAACTCAACAGTCCACTTTTTCTATTTAAGCCAAATAAACTACCACCACTGTATCAAGAAATTAATATAGGTCATTTATTTAATGCATTTTAATTGCATATCTGTGCTGCAATCTCACCTTTCAAGGTTAATGCAAATGAAACAGGTCCAAACAAAACCAGACGTGTCAGTAATGGCTCATATTAGTACATTCAAATGGGAAAATAGGGCCTGATTTTCATAGCTTTTGGACAATTACTAATGCCTTTTGGAGTGTCCAACTATGATCCTACGGTCAAATATAATTGATCACTATGAATTATGTATTCATAATGTTTAATTGTGATGACTAACCACTGGTGTTCAAGTCAGTGACAACCATAGTTGTCATCATTATATTAATTTGCAACACTGAAAATTATGATGAACCAAACTGACTTAATTTACTTTAACCTAACCTATACTCTGTTTTAATTACTGTGTGTTTGGACAGTGTCTAGTCAGAGACAATGACAAGATTTATTTTACTGGTATGCTATTAGTAAAAATAGTTTAATCAAGGTCAAGGGGATTGTCACTCCAAATATTTATACTGAGCAATATATTATGCTACTATTCTATTATTAAGGAGTAAGTTGCAGACTGGACACAGAGTCACACAAAGTCCCTCAGTGATTAGTGGCATCGTATGACTGGATGGAAAATATCCTCAATGTACACAACTATAGGGATGTTTTTGCTAATCTTGAAAATATCAGGAGATTCAGAAGACAGAATAATTTACTATTTACCGATAACTTGAAGTACTCATTCGGTAGAACATAATAGTTTGTAAGAGCCAGCTTAAACAAACAAAAAAAAACCACAACAAAAACCCAACCCCTCAGGCTCTCTGCAAAGCCACTGGATTGGTCCCTTCTGCTGCAAGTCCAAAGATTTAGTTTACAACTTTCTCTCCTGCCCGCATCTAGTCCAAACTGCTCCTCTGTGCCTGCTGAAGTTCAGTCTCCTGAGAGTGGGGGTGGAGGATGAGAACAGATCACATGTACAGAACTGGAGTGTGACTTTGTGCAGAGACTTAGGGGAGCAGTGAGCAGAGATCAGACAAGGATACTCCCCAGCAGGGCCACAACAATTGGTGTGACATCGTGACTACCATGGAAATCAAGCTACCACCAGAGCTGTATGAAGCAGCTCATGCTCCACAGCAGACACCAGTGGAACACAAGCAATAAACATCTCACAATTCACTCTTTCTGTTGTAAGGTGGATCTTGCAGGACCTCGGCGCACTCTGCTGTTTCAGGTTCGGCAGTAGCTGCTCTGATATTCACCAGATACTCCAGGAATGAGAGTAGCATGATGAAGAACAGCAGAAAACTAAGTGAAGGTTATGGGACCATGCAGTCATACTGCAAGTTTGCTCTGGTCATAACATTTAGGATTCATCCCGCAAATCTTTATTTATTTGAATATGGCCATTGGGCCTGATTCACCTCTCACCTACACAGGTGTAAATGAGGAGTAAGCCCACTGAAGGCAGTGAGAAAGTCAGGATAAAATCAGTGGAAATTGGAGGAGAAATAAACTTCTTGCTTTCAGTTGGACTACTTGCGTGAACACAGACCACTCAGAGAAGCAAAGACTTGCAAAGTCAGGCAATAAAATTGAAATATTTAAAATGAACCAAAAACGTTAATTTTCCAGGCTGCTGGATGACCTGCAGTACTTTTGTACCTTGACATTCTGCCAATTGTCATGGGCTTTGCCTCCTTACTTGATGGCTTCCTTTCTGGGAGTACAGCTATTGAATGAAGGGTAGCAAAACCTGCTGATTAAGGTATCTGTCAGCTTCTCAGTCAGTTTACAACATAATCGTAAACTCAGGTAAAAGCAATGTGCAAACAAAAAGACAAAGCCACCACTGATAATAGTATGCTGTTAAAGCAGCAGCCCCCCTCATGGTCAAATCACCAGTGAAAAGAACTGGATCCAAAGTGTCATGCTTTCTCTCATCCCCCCCCCCCCCCCAACTCCTTGACAAATCCACAGAAAGAATCTAACAGTAATACATGGAAGGCCATTTTCAGTTCTAAATGGCAGTTTTCAGCTACAATCCTGGAGCTGGGGTTCGATTCCCTGTTCTGCCAGACTTCCTGTATGACAAGGCGGGCGAGGTAACATCTTTTATTGGACCAACTTCCGTTGGTGAAAGAGACACTCTTATCTTTTCCACAGAGCTCTTCTTCAGGTCTTCAGGCTTCCTGTGTGACCTGGGGCAAGTCGCTTAATCTCTCCGTGCCTCAGTTCCCCATCTGTAAAATGGGGATGATAGCACCTCTGTGAAGTAGAGAAGAGTGGTGAGGATAAAAACATTAAAGATTATGAGGTTCTCAGATATTATGGTGATGGGGTTGTATAAGTGCTTGGTCTACACTACAGAGTTAGGTTGACATAAGGCAGTTTATGTTGACCTAACTATGTCAGGCCTTGACATATTCAGTGCCCTGATCCACCGACATCATAGCTCCACCTCCACGAGCGGCATAGGGCTTATGTCAGTGTAGTTAGGGCAATGCAGTGTTTGTTGGCTATCTTGTCAATTTCATGGAACTGGGGGCAGCTGGGCATAGGTACCAACTCTGTGGGTGCACCAGGGCTGGAGCACCCATGGGAAAAATAGTGCTCAGCACCTACCGGCAGGCCCCGCTGATCAGCCCCCCCCCCAGTGCCAGCGCCTCTTGCCTGCCACAATCAGCTGTTCAGCAACAGGCAGGAGGCGCTGGAGGGCAAGGGGGCAGAACAGAGCAGGAGGAGGCCGGGTGAGGGCGGTGCAGGCATGAGAAGAGGCAGGGCCTTGGGGGAAGAAGTGGAGTGGGGGCAGGGCCTGGGGAGGAGTGGTGGTCAAGCACCACCGGGGAAATGACAAAGTCGGTGCCTGTGCAGCTGGGCTCCCGGTGGGGTGCTGCGCAGAGCTGAGAGCCCTGACTCTTAGTCCCCCATACTGCCCCTCTTCCATCGGTGGAAGCGCTCCTTGTGAGGACGTGCACCACCAGCAGAAGGAAGGTAGTGCGGACATCAGCCACCGTAGTATTTACTGCAGTGCCTATAAGTCACCTAACATAGCTCGACCTGTGATTGTAGTGTAGACATGCCCTTAGATAGATTAATAGAGTTATTTGGAGCTGAGAGCACCCAGCATCCCTTATGAAATGGTCAGCACCTTCCAAGACTGATCTCAAAATACTGAATAATTAAAGACATAGGAGCCAGATTTTCCACAGTGCTCAGCACCTAACAGTTTCCACTGTGAGTTATGTATGGTCAGATTTTTCCAGAAATTCCAGGACCAAACATGCTGACCTGTTTTAAAAATCCAGCCATGTATTTTGGTGCCTAAATGGGAGTTGAGCTCTTTTAAAAACTTGTCCCACGGAGTACAAAATAATTCTTGAAGTTCTGGGATTTTAATATTTTGTTCTGCATTTCAGAGCTTTTGTAAACTTTTTCTAAAGTGCATCCACCAAACATGGAAAAAACGGTGATGTATGTTGTTCCCTTGTCCTGCGTTTATTATCAGACTGTACCTTGAAGTGCAACAACATACCTGGAATTGAATCCAAAACAAAAGGACCATCTGAACATTAATTCTCAAATATCTACAAACTGCAAAATAAAATATAATGGTGAAGCTTTAAATGGAAAATATAGGCCTATTAAACAGATGTTTCAAGACTAGTAAGTGTCTGCCCTTCTCATCAGTTCTTAAAAGGGGAGATCTATGTTCTTATTTAAATAACTATAGCTTTAGTGCCTTTAAAATGCCGATTTTAATACATCAGCTATGACTAACAAGAGAAAAAATTAGAAAAATTAAGCCCACCATATTGGCATTGAAAACCTTAATGAACATTCATTGCTTGCTTTCATTACAAAATGAAGCTGCAGTGTAATGCATAATGCTGAACGTGCACATTTCTGATTTACCATCAACTACAGGCTTGTCTTCACTGCTAAAGAGATGCATATTTTTAGCTCAGGGTAACTAACATGTATGAACTATTCTGAGGTAAAAAGCACAGTGAATACCACACACTTTAGTTTTGCTGCAAGGTAACCTCGTCAAGGTCAACCCTATACCCCCAACTGGGCTTGACCTCAGCAAGTTTACTTTGTGGAAAAACTAAAGCCTCCTGATTGTGTTTTTAACCTTGTGATAGCTCAGGCACCTTTTTTAGCATGGAAGCTCAGTGAGCAATATATGTTAAAGTCACCAATAAAACATGGACATTTTTGCAGTCTCAGTTTTTCCAGACAACACATTTTCTTTATTCTCTTTACAAACGATCCATCTCACCTTCTCTAAATGTTAGCCTGAGATTTTGTTGTGCCTCTGTAACAAACACAACTCACTGCTGTCTTTGCTTATCCGCTCAGAGAAGTGGGCTGGTTTACCGCCTTTTACATATTCTTCTGGATATTGACTGCTGATCACCTCTTGTCCCTGCTTCATAGGGTTACATTATCTGGTCGCATGAAGAGAGGGTAAGGACAGGGAGCGGCCAAGTACACTGACTGGATCTGTGCTCTATCCACCACTGCCTCTTGCAGAACAGAAGTGCAGGCAACGCAGAAACTACTGCAATATTAGAAGCGTCCCGGAAGCAGCTCTGTTAGGTGTCCAGATCCCACCAGAGAGATCTCAAGCCACACAGTCTGTGCCTCAGGCTGTGTGATGACCAGAATGTGGGACAGTGATGTTCTTCCATCCAGTCATTAAACTTGTAGGATGAGTCTTTCATAATTGCAATCTCCAGTACCTAATATTTCATTTCCATTTTCTGCGGGACACATAGCACACTGCTCTTGTAGAATACTTTCCTTTGTAATGTTTGTGGGTTTTAAGATGAAGTATTTTGAGGATGCTATTTTTAATAGAATTCTCTGAAACAAGATAGCTTAGCACTGCAGAATATTAATGTTCTGAACATCTTTGTAATGTACATTACGATATCTTGGTATGATAAGGGAATGGTACACACACACACACACACACACACAAATAATTTGATATTATTGCTGATTCCACAGACTCAGAGAATAGATATGGTGGCTCTTGCTTCATCTTTTACTCAGTCTTTACTCAGCCAACCCTACCAAGGAGGCCAGCATACCAAATGCTCACATTCTTACTAAAACAAGCTATAATTGAAGTCAATGAGCACTTGCCTGCTTAAGAAGAGGATAGAGGAATATAATTGAGCAAAGGCCTCTGGATTTGGCCCAGTAAAGTCATTGGAATAAGCTAAATTATCTTTTAATGGGATTCACTCACTTCCAGGGTATCAAAGCCCTTCCAGACAAACCGTCCGGACACCATCTCAGGCAATCATCTGTGCCAATTCCAACCCCGGGCCACTTTCCCAGTGGCCGATAGGGGAACACAAGCCCTCCTGCTACTCCAGGTTCTAGCCAAAGTTTACACAATCACAACTGTCATTGCTATTTCCCTGGGATTCTTCCTACTCTGCCTTCCACAAGCTTTCTTCCCTGCAACTCATCTAGGTGAACCCTTCCTGCACAGGTAGGATCCCAGGGATTTCCCCCACCCACCCACGTTTCTGCCTACCCACCTCTCTGTGCCCAGTGACTGCAGACTCTCTCCCTGCAGCCCTCTCCTGCTCTCTCCTTTGCTGGCTGTACACAAGCTCAGCCTGCCTCTGGTGCATATAGGGGCAGCCTATATGATTAATTGGCCCCTTCTGAGACATCTTGGTCCTTTCAGGGGTGGTCTGGGGTGACCACCCCATTGCATATCCACAGAGATGAGGGTAGGTTCTGTGGGGGGAAAGCCTTCCAAGCACAGATCCAGTAGTGTAACTTCAAGCAGCTGAGAGAGGAGATCAAACTAAGAATAGTTTGCCCTGCTAGCCTCGCTGTGGGGTGAGTAGAAAATTGTTCCCTCCTCCTCCGCTCCTACAGCCAGAGAAGGGGATCGGATTTGGCTGTATGTGACCAAGTTTTCACAGGATGTGGCCCTTCAAATGGGAGGTGTCTGAAATGGTCACTCGCTTTGCTAGTACTGAAGGTCAGTACTGCTTCCAAAATGAGAATAATGTGAAAGGAATGGGGGCTACAAACATCACTGAAAAGGTTTTCTGGGGGAAGTTTATTCAGAGAATGAGATGTTCATTGAAGGAAGTGTGATGAAGAATCCTGAAGTTCTGAGGTTGAATCCTGGCCCACAGTACTCAGGTGCTATAGCTTATTTTAAAATATACTACAAGATGTGTATGCACATGAGAGGGCAGTATGGAGTCACTTGTAGAAAACCAGGCAGGGGTAAGGAAATCTGGGGCTGTAGGCATAACTGTGGGTGGTTCTGGCCCCGCTCCATGCCAGGTGTGCTTGGGGATGCTCTGGAAGGGGCCACCCACAAAAGAATCATTTGCTGGGCTGATGGGAGGCCTCCCTCCCTCATTCTTAGGCAGGCTGGGACCCCCTCCTTTAGAGCAGTGCTCACTGGATTAGGGGTCTGTCCTGGAGGAAGGAGAACTCCCCATCCAGTTGAACAGAAGGTCATGTGTTGAGGACCCTGATGACACCACCCCAGAAGAATCATGAAGAGCTGGTGGCAGCAGGTTACAAAGTTAACGGGACATTGAGATGAACAGGGCAGTCCACACCTCATTAAAAAGGTTGTTTCCAGTTCTATGGAGACATCAATGCATTGGTGATCTTGGGGCATGTTTTCAAGTTTTCCTTGGCAACTATGAGGGCTAGAAACATACATTTTTAATAAAACCCCAGATGCTGATGTCATTATGTGTCTTCTGGAGCCAGGGCCCTGGATGGGTGCCTGTGTCTTCTCTACAAGGGCTAGACTAAGCTGTAAGTGGTAGATGTAAGAGGTAGCGCCTCAGAAATGTGATACCAGCAAAGTGGGAACTGTTCTTGTCCTTTGAAAAATGCTACTTGTACCTCTTGTTAATGTTTCAAAATGAAGGAGAGGTTCTAATGTCAATAAACTTCATCCTGCATCCCATAATTATTTCCAAAGTTGTTTCTGATCTACTCCAACACTTTCTCCAGTAAGAACTTGCAAGTTAAAGTAGACAATCTTGCAACAAGGAAGGGGGAAGAAAAGGAGTGTCATTTTTCATTCCAATCAGTACCAGCACTTGGAAAGTTAACTGGTCCTGAATGTCTCTCTGCTGGTCAGCCAAAGTATTTCTGGTGCTCGCAGGTCATAATAATATGAGTCTGATTACTGTCCTGATTCCCCACACACTTCACCTGATTTTATTAGTAGTGAACAGGTTGCAAAATACTAGGGAAAGGACTCTTTAACATAGTGATTCTCAAACTGTGCTCTGTGGATCACGAGAAGTCTACAGATCCCTTCATGATGGTTCACAGAATGAAACACTTGGAAAAACAAGCAGTGGAGGACTGGAGAGTTGGGTAGGATTTCTCGCTTACTAACTGATTTACAAAAGGTAAAGGTTGGGGGACCAGTGCTTTATTGTATTTGAAATCTCATTTTTCATATCTGAGTGGTTCTTATGCGAGAATTTGAGTAGACAAGAAAACAATATGTTAAACAGAATGATGTGATTTTCAGGTCTAATATCTTGTGGCCTGTCACAGCTAGAAAGGAATACAGTACACAACTGGTTCCTTCCAGTGATATATTTTTTCCAGCTCTAACATGTCATAAAAGATTGAACTTTATAATTATAATTGTTTTCTCAGTCTAGAAATACTTTTGGGGCACTGATGCAAGACAACATATAGCAAGTCCTGGACCTCAGAGCAGTATAGTTTTAAGATCACTAGAAAAGGGGAATGACATTTTTACATTGGATTATTAAACACAACAGTATTTAGAATGCCAGGTTTTGGATCTTGTTCCAAACAGCCTGTAACACTCTCCCTAACCTTGACTACCACACCTCCTGCCTCTCCTCCTGAATTCTTTCCTTATAACTTATTTCTTGTAAAAGGACTTTTCTACTTAGCTGCTTCCTCAGAAACATGTTAACTAGTAACCACAGATCTCCCAGGGTTCTTTAAACATTTCCAAATATAAATCATTAATCTAAGAAAAAGCACACCAAATATCATCCTCCATGTAAACAGCATTCTAATTAAATACTGATTCATCTCTGCATCACTCCAGTGTTGCACTGGTATAACTCCACTGGAGGGAAAATGGCATTAAGATAGTGGTGAATCAAGCCCCAAAGGTTTGATTTTTTACCTGTGATATACTGTAGCTGTTTTATAAGCATGATTTGCGATCATCCTAGCAGGGGAATGTGTAGGATGCTTTGTGAATGAAACATGGCCTAGGAGTCAAGAAATTCAGATTCTATTCCCTTCTCTGACACTCACTTGCTGTGTGACCTTGGGCAAGTCCGTGCTTCAATTTCCCCATTTGCAAAATGGAGATAATAATCTGTCCTAGGTTGGAGAGTCATTACTATGTAAAATGTAAGATAGACTGTGAGTAAACTGCTTTTCCTTCTCTTTATGGAAATTGCTATCGTATCCAGTTCTCAGTGCTGACTTGCTCATTAAAAGTGACTCACCAACTTTATTTGTCGTATTTCAGGACCAGACTGACCAGACCCTGAATGAGCATACAAGAGAGAGCACAAGAAGCTTCTCTTCCTTACATTCCTCTACAGACTTTGCCCTCACCTGAGCACAAGCATTGGGTCTGGCTGCCACTGCTGGTGCTAGTAGCCAAGCATCCCTCCCATAAAATGAGTGAGGCGAGGCAGTGAAGAAGTAAGATCACAGGCCCTCCTCTCACTCTTTACCAGATAGGTAGGTTGTGGAAGGGAGAACTGGCAGCACTCCCTTAAGGCACGTAGCATCAGGTGCACTCCCTCACATTGGGCTTCCTGGAGTCCTCACTGGGGCAGTGCACCTTTGCCTCACCCCCACGGGCGCCAATGCTGAGAGTACTCAGCTGAGCCCTGCATTTCCAAAATCGAGTCCTAAACAACTTTTTGAAGCATGTGGAGAATTCAGCTTCTGACACCCTTATAATAATGACACCACTGTAGATCCTGAGGCTAGAAACTATCATTAATAGTGCATTGGGGTTTTGGAACACGGAATACAGAAAGCATTTCTAGCAGTTCTGAGATTATTAGCAGCTAAAGAGTGTTGTTATTGTTTTGCCACTGCAATACTTTTTGCCCTCTTTATGATCTCTCACACCAAGTTTTCCTTTTCCTTGCATTTATAATATTTTCAAAAAAGAAGATAACTGAGAAGCAATTAAATACATTGTCCAGGGCACTTTTTAATGTTGAGAGACCCTTTTAATCTAACTCTACAAGAATGTTTAGATACAAATAATAGAAAACCTGCATTAAATTATGTATATTCAAATGAATAATGGTAAGGGTTTGAAGAAATTTCAGCAAATGATAGCTTTACCCAGGAAATCTGATAATAGTTGCACTTAGGGTGACCAGATGTCCTGATTTTATAGGGACAGTCCCAATTTTGGGGTCTTTTTCTTATATAGGCTCCTATTATCCCCCACTCCCTGTCCCAATTTTTCACACTTGCTGTCTGGTCACTCTAGCTGCACTAGGATGAAATGAATAACAAATAGATCTTTTGTGACCCCAAACCACTATATTTAAACATAAGTTTAAATATCTATTAAGGAAAGAGACTATCTCACATCTCTTCAGTACCTACCTTGCTATTTAATATTATCATTATTTATTATGAATAATAAAAATCAGGTATATAGCACTATGAATGCATACAGTTCTTTACAGACATAAGTGATCACATATTCCCTGCTTATAACAGACATATATCTAAATTCCTAATAGAGACTATATAGTATTCTGTATATGCACAGGATATGCTGTATAATTAACCTTCATTTTGGTTATAGGCTTTGGATTTTAAATCAGGTCACCTCTACATCCTGTGACAGGGTCAGGCCAGATGGCTACAGGAGAGTGTTAGAAGGCAGATATATTAGTCCCAGATTAAGTAGATCCCTTTTCCCTGGGTAAAGTAACAGGGCAGTTCTAGAACAGGCAGGGACTTGCTGGAACCAACTAAGGCAGGCAGGCTAATTAGGACACCTGGAGCCAGTTAAGAAGAAACTGATAGAATCAATTAGGACAGGCTGGCTAATCAAGGTACCTGAGTTAAAAAGGACCTCACTTCAGTTTGTAGCGTGAATGTGAGGAGCTGGGAGCAAGAGACACTAGGAACTGAGAGTGAGATGGCATATTGCTGGAGGATTGAGGAGTACAAGCATTATCAAACACCTGGAGAAAGGTCCTGTGGTGAGGATAAAGAAGGTGTTGGGAGGAGGCCATGGGGAAGTAGCCCAGGGAGTTGTGGCTGTCGTGCAGCTGTACCAGGAGGCACTATAGACAGCTGCAATCCACAGGGCCCTGGGCTGGAACCCGGAGTAGAGGGTGGGCCCGGGTTCCCCCAAACCTCCCAACTCCTGATTAGACACAGGAGGAATTGACCTGGACTGTAGCTTCTACTAGAGGGGAAGGTCTCTGGGCTGTTTCCTGACCCACAGGGTGAATCTGTGAGGTGAGCACATCTGTCAATAAGCGCAGGACCCACCAAGACAGAGGAGAAACTTTGTCACAATCCATAATCCCAAAGCCTTGTTTAGTCATTCATTTTTTTTTCCAAACATTTTTCAAGGTACAAGTGATTCTTGATATTTCATAACCATTAACATAATGATGTCAGAACTGGCTAGCAGCCAGTCGCAGGCATGAAGTGAGGTTTATGGCAGCCTGGTTGCCATTTCAGGCAATTGAGTGAAGTTATTAATGGACAGATTTATCCTTGACTTAAATTGGAAAAAAGCTCAAACAATAACAAATGTTTCCTCCCATAAATATTAAGGACCTGATCCCACTCACACTGGCCAAAATCTGTCCAGATTTACACATGGGGCAAGCCCAACAAATTCAGTGGGTTTACAAGTTGTGCAAGTCAGGGCAGAATTTGGCCCATTGACCTCAGTGCTTTTACTCCTCATTTACCCCAGACTAAAATCAGAATCTACCCCTGGGTTTCCAGATATAGGGCTAGATTGTGTCATTTGCAATTCTGCACCATCCCTGGGCATAGTCTCTCCGGGGGCTACTCATTGTGCATGCAGGGTGCATATTCTTAGGAATGCCACATTTATTGCTCCCATAGTGCAAGGCCCCTATTCTATAGGTCACAGCTCAGGATAAGGCGATCGCCCATGGTGATTTCTGGGTGATTGGAACCCTGGAGGGAGCAAGGTTTATCTTTGTGATTGGCTCTTCTGCAAGCCACACAAGAGGGTAAGTGGATTCTTGCACATCTCCTCACCCACATGCCTGTTCAAGAACCAGTAACAACCTAGCCCATATACCCTTGTTTTCAGAATCAGTAAGAGAATTATAAATTATAAAAACATGATCTTCACTCCATTGTCAGCTGAGGATTTATTGACATTCTTTGCTGTCAAAGTCCTGCAAACACAACAATGAAGCAGGAATTTTAAAGTTCACACAATTCTGCTTGAAGGAGGAAACCACCTTCTATAGCAAACTACCTACACACAGTTGCACCTATTTGTAAACAAGACCATCTTGTCCTTCAGCTCAGCCACCCTATTCTCTATGAGCTCTTTCACGCTGAACAGCAGGTAACCATCAATATTGCTGATGGAGTACATTACAATGAACTCTTAGAAGGATAAAGAGATTAAATGAAACTGAACCTATGTTGTCCAGTAATTCAGCTATTTTGAGGAATGTATAGTCACTTATTTCATCTGTAGTTTGCTTTAGGCATTATACAAATTCATTTTTTCATGCAAAGGTTCTTTCCATAATAAAAAGGCCAAGATGAATGATTTTTACACTTAGATGGAAATCAGAAAATGCTCAGTTTCATTGGCTCATTTTATTCTATTGTAAAGTTATGGTTGGTGTTAACATGCCTGTATATGGTTCTTCCAAGCTGCAACAGTGCAGAGTAAGACAGAAAGTGTAACTCATAAAATATTGCTGCACCTCCAATCAAGTATGAAGATGTCATTGTTACCTCTCCTGAGATGTAACAGGACACATCTTCTGAATGCATGCACGTTTGTGAGTGCAGTCATTGTCACACAGTTTGTATACTGTCACATGTGCCCAGATGACAGAATTTATAGAATCACGGAATCTCAGGATTGGAAGGGACCTCAGGAGGTCATCTAGTACAACCCCCTGCTCAAAGCAGGACCAATCCTCAACTAAATAATCCCAGCCAGGGCTTTGTCAAGCCTGACCTCAAAAACCTCTAAGGAAGGAAATTCCACCACCTCCCTATGCAACCCATTCCATTGCTTCTCCCCTCCTAATGAAAACGTTTTTCCTAATATACAACCTAAACCTCCCCCACTGCAACTTGAAACCATTACTCCTTGTTCTGTCATCTGCTACCACTGAGAACAGTCTAGATCCATCCTCTTGGGAATCCCTTTTCAGGTAGTTGAAAGCAGCTATCAAATCCCCCCCCTCATTCTTCTCTTCTGCAGACTAAATAATCCCAGTTCCCTAAGCCTCTCCTCATAAATCATGTGCTCCAGCCCCCTAATCATTTTCGTTGCCCTCCGCTGGACTCTTACCAATTTTTCCACATCCTTCTTGTAGTGTGGGGCCCAAAACTGGACACAGTACTCCAGATGAGGCCTCACCAATGTTGAATAGAGGGGAATGATCACGTCTGTGGATCTGCTGGCAATGCTCCTACTTATACAGCCCAAAATGCTGTTAGCCTTCTAGGCAACAAGGGCACACTGTTGATTCATATCCAGCTTCTCATCCACTGTAACCCCTAGGTCCTTTTCTGCAGAACTGCTGCCTAGCCACTTGGTCCCTAGTCTGTAGCAGTGCATGGGATTCTTCCGTCCTAAGTGCAAGACTCTGCACTTGTCCTTGTTGAACCTCATCAGGTTTCTTTTGGCCCAATCCTTTAATTTGTCTAGGTCCCTCTGTAGCCTATCCCTACCCTCCAGTGTATCTACCACTCCTCCCAGTTTAGTGTCATCTGCAAACTTGCTGAGGGTGCAGTCCATGCCATCCTCCAGATCATTAATGAAGATATTGAACAAAAACAGCCCCAGGACCAACCCTTGGGGCACTCTGCTTGATACCAGCTGCCAACTAGACATAGAGCCATTGATCATTACCCATTGAGCCCAATGATCTAGCCAGCTTTCTATCCACCTTATAGTCCATTCATCCAGCCCATACTTCTTTAACTGGTTGGCAAGAATACTGTGGGAGACGGTATCAAAAGCTGCTAAAGTCAAGGAATAACATGTCCACTGCTTTCCCCTCATCCACAGAGCCACTTAACTCGTCATAGAAGGCAATTAGGTTAACCAGGCATGACTTGCCCTTGGTGTATCCATGCTGACTGTTTCTGATATTTTTCCTCTCCTCTAAGTGCTTCAGAATTGATTCCTTGAGGACCTGCTCCATGATTTTTCCAGGAACTGAGGTGAGGCTGACTAGCCCGTAGTTCCTCAAATCCTTCTGCTTCCCTTTTTTAAAGATGGGCACTACATTAGCCTTTTTCCAGTCATCTGGGACCTCCCCCGCTTGACATGAATTTTCAAAGATAATGGCCAATGGCTCTTGCATCACATCCACTAACTCCTTTAGCACCCTCGGACGCAGCGCATCCGGCACCATGGACTTGTGCTCGTCCAGCTTTTCTAAATAGACCTGAACCACTTCTTTCTCCACAGAGGGCTGGTAATACTGTGGGCTTCTCCCCATACTGTACAGAGGGTTCCTTCCCATGCTGTGCTGCCCAGTACAGTAGTCTGGGAGCTGACCTTTTTCATGAAGACGGAGGCAAAAAAAGCACTGAGTACATTAGCTTTTTACACATCCTCTGTCACTAGGTTGCCTCCCTCATTCAGTAAGGGGCCCACACTTTCCTTGACCACCTTCTTGTTGCTAACAAAGCTGAAGAAACCCTTCTTGTTACTCTTAACATCCCTTGCTAGCTGCAACTCCAAGTGTGATTTGGCCTTCCTGATTTCACTCCTGCATGCCCGAGCAATATTTTTATACTCCTCCCTGGTTATTTGTCCAATCTTCCACTTCTTGTAAGCTTCTTTTTTGCATTTAAGATCAGAAAGGATTTCACTGTTAAGCCAAGCTGGTCACCTGCCATATTTACTATTCTTTCTACACATCGGGATGTTCATGAAACCTCAATAAGGATTCTTTAAAATACAGCTAGCTCTCCTGGACTCCTTTCCCCCTCATAAAGAACAGAGGTACTTGTGGCACCTTAGAGACTAACAAATAAATGTAAGATAATGTAAGATAAATTTGTTAGTCTCTAAGGTGCCACAAGTACTCCTGTTCTTTTTGCGGATACAGACTAACACGGCTGCTACTCTGAAACCTTTCCCTCTCATGTTATTCTCCCAGGGGATCCTGCCCATCGGTTCCTTGAGGGAGTCAAAGTCTGCTTTTCTGAAGTCCAGGGTCCGTATTCTGCTGCTCTCCTTTCTTCCTTGTGTCAGGATCCTGAACTTGACCATCTCATGGTCACTCCCTCCCAGGTTCCCATCCACTTTTGCTTCCTCTACTAATTCTTCCCTGTTTGTGAGTAGCAGGTCAAGAAGAGCTCTGCCCCTAGTTGTTTCCTCTAGCACTTGCACCAGGAAATTATCCCCTACACTTTCCAAAAACTTCCTGGATTGCAGTGCACTGCTGTATTGCTCTCCCAGCAGATATCGGGGTGACTGAAGCCCCACATGAGAACCAGGGCCTGTAATCTTCCGTTAATTGCCAGAAGAAAGCCTCATCCACCTCATCCCCCTGGTCTGGTGGTCTATAGCAGACTACCACCACAACATCACCCTTGTTGCTCACACTTCTAAACTTAATCCAGAGACTCTCAGGTTTTTCTGCAGTTTCATACTGGAGCTCTGAGCAGTCATACTTCTCTCTTACGTACAATGCAACTCCCCCACCTTTTCTGCCCTGCCTGTCCTTCTTGAACAGTTTATAGCCATCCATGACAGTACTCCAGTCATGTGAGTTATCCCACCAAGTCTCTGTTATTCCAATCACACCATAATTTCTTGACTGTGCCAGGACTTCCAGTTCTCCCTGCTTGTTTTCTAGGTTTCTTGCATTTGTGTATAGGCACTTAAGATAACTCACTGATCATCCTGCTTTCTCAGTATGAGGCAGGAGTCCTCCCCTGTTGTGGTCTCCTGCTCGTGCTCCTTCCCCATGTCCCACTTTCCCTCTTACCTCAAGGTTTTGGCCTCCTTCCCCCGGTGAACCGAGTTTAAAGCCCTCCTCACTAGGTTAGCCAGCCTGCTTGTGAAGTACAAATCCCATAAATACAAACCCTAATTTTCAAGCTCAAATCAAGCATAAATGGGGTTTCCATTTGTAGGTTCATTTATTACTATGCATAAGTGGCAGTGTGCTATAGAATGCACACACAAATGATTGTGTGTACAGAGTTGCATGCATATGAATTGACTTGCATCTCCAGTTCCACTCCAATGTGGTTGTAGATAGAAAGTCTTGGCATATGGGTTGAGTTCCTGAAGAAGGTAGTTTTTAAATTTCATTCCTTGTGATTACATATTCTATAGTTCAGAGGCGGAGGGAAGTATCTCCCCCTCTGCGACATCCACCATATAGAAGCCATGTGCAAGAGCCATACAAGCAGGCAGGAGCATTAGGGTCTGGAGTGGGAGCCAGAAGCTGAGTGGGAGCCAGAAGCTGAGTGAGCCAAAAGGAAGTCTGAAAGTGATGGAGTAGCACAAATCCTCAAGTATTGGACCTGGAAGGCTGTGATGTGGGTGGTCCCATAGTGGTCAAAGGACTATCCCCCGTTGTGGTTCAAGTCTGCGAGTCGGCAGAAGTGCCTAGTGGCTCAAGTCTTTGGGTTGGTGGTAGGGGAACCCAGGCCCTTCTGCTCCACTGGGTTCCAACCTCAGGCCCTGGGGCTGGCAGTTCAGGCAGTGCAGCTTTGGCAAGGGTATCACCAAGCCAGCACTCTTGGTGACTTCCTAGTTTACCTCCTGCCTCTCCAGAAGCCCAATGGGGTGGGGAACTGACTACTGACTTGCAATGAAAGGGGTCTGGAGGCTCCTCTCTCTCACTCACAAGTAGGCACTCTGCTCTTTCCAGTGGCAGGTCTGCACTGAGGTCTGGTCCAAGCAGCCTGGGGCTCCTGCTGTATCCCTGAAGACGAAACCAGTGCAGTTCTGCTCCCTTGCACTGACTGAGCTCTGCTGATCCTTTTAAGTTCCACCTCCACTGTGAGCACACCAAGCAGATGAGACTGGGCAAAGCCTCCTGGGCCCAGGGCTGATCCTTAACCCTTTGTTCCCCAGTGTGGGGTTTGAACACCCCATCCCAGGGGTGTCAGAGTAAGCTGGAGGGAGAAAGCATCCAGCAACTACATTAGGATCTTTATTGTAGCACTGAGGGCAGGTATCAGAGTCATCCAGTGTTAAAAATATGCTGATAATCATTATTAGTAGTTCATGAATCTTTCATTAATCTTCTAAGCAGAGTGGTCCAATTTAAAAAAAAACAGGTTTGAGATGCTTAATTTAGAATTAATTCCCCTCAATTTGTCCAGTTTTGAACATTCAAATGCAGAGAAGTTCAAGAAAAGCAGTACTGAGTATTAGCCTATGGAACTTCAACTCCATGAAGGAATGGTTATGGGGCACAGAACACTGAATGGATGATTGAATAGAATGCTGCACATTTATATCTTTTTAGAGCCTGCACTAACAGAAACAAGTCTAAATAATCAAACACTGCTCAATAATTATAACAACTGAGGACAGTTGGATCAATTAAATCAATGTTAAATATTACCTTTGTAAAGCACTGTATTTCCAATGTCTAACTACGGTGAAATCATTGACATTGCATGAACCGATACATATGATTCCCTGTAATTACACTTCACTATCCAAGGGTAGCCTTTGTGATTAGTACACAGAAAAGCAGCATGCAATCAGTTTAATGTTTTATAATTAAAAAAAGATCACCGTGGGATATGATGCATGCTAATAGAACACAGCCTTCCTGTTATCTTCTCATTTACATTTAATGACCACTGTCCCTTTAAATGATGGGACGTTCCTTTCCTTTGCAGATGGGTGTCCTTTGATAAGGTTCTGCTTAATTAGCAATCAGGGAAAGACAGTGTTGGTAAGCAACTTCAGACACCGCAGTACCTACATTATGGCCCCAATCTTTCACAGCTAAAGACAATGAGAGTTTTGTCATTGTCTTTACTGAGAGCAGACCTGAACCCTGTTGTTGTGTTGCCCTCTTAGAGAACTGGTCAGGATTGTGCAGAAGATACTTTATATGTCTATGGATAATGAGACTATCCACATTTATGTTACAAAGGGTAAAGAACATTGAAAAGAAAAAAACCCCCACATGCTTCAGGGCATGAGCCACCCTCTAACTGACATAGGGCCACGAAGAAGCTTTGTCTGTTAGCAGGTTATTCCATATTTGTCCACTGCAAAGTCTCTTGCACCATGCTCAAAATCATCTGGCCACAGTCAGAGTTAAGATACTGGACTGAACTAATCCAGTGTGGAAACTCCTACGTTCCTATGTCCCTATGTACTTCAGTTTAGCCATAATGCAGGATCCAAAAAAGGAAAATGATTTATCAGTAATTAACTGTTCCATTTGTCATAGTTTTCTGTCCATTCTAGAACAGTCTTTAAACCGAGAGTTATAGCTCCACCCTAAGGAAACAAGGTGTCAAAAGTACCATAATCAAGGGACAGTATCATAGAATATCAGGGTTGAAGGGACTTCAGGAGGTCATCTAGTCCAGTGGTTCTCAAAGCCAGTCCACCGCTTGCTCAGGGAAAGCCCGTGGCAGGCCAGGCCAGTTTGTTTACCTGCAGCATCCACAGGTTTGGCTGATCGCAGCTCCCAGTGGCTGCGGTTCACTGCTCCAGGCCAATAGGGGCTGCGGGAAGCAGCGCAGGCTGAGGGATGTGCTGGCTGCCCTTGCCGCAGCCCCCATTGGCCTGGAGCAGTGAACTGCAACCACTGGGAGCTGCGATCAGCCAAACCTGTGGATGCAGCAGGTAAACAAACCAGCTTGGCCTGCCAGGGGCTTTCCCTGAACAAGTGGTGGACCGGCTTTGAGAACCACTGATCTAGTCCAACTCCCTGCTCAAAGCAGGACCAATCCCCAGACAGATGTTTACCTCAGTTCCCTAAATGGACCCCTCAAGGACTGAACTCACATCCCTGTGACCCGATCCAAAGCTCCTTTGGATTTAATTGATAATATCCTATTGACTTCAGTGAGCATTGGATCAGGCCCCAAAGGAGCTAGCACACCTATTTCTATTAGCTGAGTTCCTGCATACCTGGAGTTATCTGGGGGAAACTCTATGGCCTGTCTTATGCAGGAGGTCAGACAAGATGACCACAGGTCCCTTCTAGCCTTAGAATCTAAGAATATATATCAGCCATGATAGACTGTTCTTTGGCAATCAGGATAATGTAAAGATTTGTTTGTCGGGGAAGAGAAGATATATAAGGGAACCATATATGTGATACCTCTCAGCTGGTGGCTGTGTATGATTAATTTCAGTAAACACTGTCTATCAACTTCCAAGAACCAGAAGAGTAAACAAACTGTGAAAATTTTCATTGGAAAACAGCTGTTTAAAACAGGTCCTGCAGTGGGTGTCATTAAAATCTTGACATTTACCACTTTGTGGTATTTACCTTTATCACCTTATTTGTGGTATTCTCTATACTTTGAATAGGAAAATACCACGATAACGTTAACAACTCCGCACAGTGAATGTCAACATTTTAATGTATTCTATAGTGGGAGAGATGTAGCTGTCAGCTGTGGGGGTATGTGGCTCTGTTATCTGAAACAGAAATGGCCACTCTGAAGATATTATTCACATGAAACAATTTTAAAGTAGCAGCCAGGGACCCTCTTGGAAGTGTCACTCCATTGTTAACTCACTCTGTTGAGCCTAGATACTGCCAGCATGGGACACATGACACAAAAGCTCTCAGCTATCCCGGTAATGGTCTCAGCATAGGGAGTTAGATAGGTAGGTATGCCAGAATGCAGCACCTCAGTACCCCAGGCGTTAAGGTTGGAACATTTTTCACATTTGATTATGAGGTGCCTAGCTGTACCTCTTATGAATATTTTTCTTTGTTTTGCTGGAACCCAAACTCTTAATCTATTTGAACATTTCCCCTTTGTTTTTAAT
Source organism: Mauremys mutica (assembly GCF_020497125.1). NCBI lineage: Eukaryota > Metazoa > Chordata > Testudines > Geoemydidae > Mauremys > Mauremys mutica. The sequence continues at coordinate 30,655,024 of NC_059076.1, read as the reverse complement.
GTCAGTGTCAACATTTTTAACTTTTTTTTTTTTTTTTTTAAGAACAGCTCCTAGTGACACTGTAAGGAATCTGCACTGACACTGTGGTTAAAAATACCTCATTGCAATAGCCTGATACATGGAATCAGCTCACTTTTTAAAGTAAACAGCTGTAATAGGGATTCTTTGCACAAGTGCATGGTGAGGTAGGGACAACAATGCAAGAAGCTTTTTTGTGCAGCCCACATAAGGGTTAGGCAGAATTCTAGTCCCTGCACTCCGGGAATTGAAGCTAGCTCTTCTTCCCTACTCCCTTTGGGGTGCCCAGGGCCCCCAACACAGGGTGGCGAGGGAGGGGAGGAGTCAGGGCTGTGCTTCTGTCTGCCACAGGCACCAGCCACAAACAAGTGTAGCAGTGGATGTGCAGCTGAGCACACCCTGGAATGTTCTGCTATCTCCCAACACTTTCCTTCTGGGCAGTGCAGCTCAGCACCGCCCCCTCGCTACAGTTTGGGCCTACTCAGCACAATCACCTTCTTACTTTTTGGGAGTCAAATGCTGGCCTGCCATTCTGCAGGGATACACGGTGCAGAAAATCCCTTTGTCTAATGTCATCCAGCTCTGCGCAACTCCAACCAGTCACGATCAATTCAGGGCTAGTGCAGGGGGTGCATGGTCAGTCTAGGGGGATGGAACTGCAGAACCACTTGGGAGATGGAGTGGGGATGGAGGTCATGCAAATGAGCTCCCTGCTTCCTCCCTCACAGCTGCCTCCTCTCTCTCTGTACAGGGTTTGTGGAGTTTACTACAGGCTTGGTACAGTAACCTCAGTGGAGCTGGCACAGCAGAGAGAGGTTCAATAGTAAGATCTTTAAAACACCACCAGCAAAAACCAAACCCAAAACACTTACTAGCTGTTTGTGGTGGGGTGATGGGGTGGGGAAAGGTGGTCTTTCTTCTACGTACTGCTCCCTGAGAAGGGAATCTTTACCCTAATAAACAGTGTGCCTCTCTTAGCTGATAGTTCCAGCTGTGAACCCCATTTTGGATCCCTGCAGCTGGGAGTCAGCTTCTAAGACCTCCCATTCCAGCATGTCCCTTAGAGCTGTGGAAGTACAGTACAAGGCCACTACCTCCCCAATGACATACCGAAGCACCCCGGGAACAGAGCTACGGATTGCACTCCCTGAATAGGACTGAGCAGCCACAGAGTCATCCTGGGCCTGCTTCTCCTCTCACTAACACAGGTGACAATCAGCAGGAACTCCATTGAAGTCAATTGAGTTATATCAGTGTAAAAGTGATCAGAAATCATCCCTACTCAAAATTCCAACAACACTCCACAGGCATGGAGCCTGGCCAAGCCATGAAGTTTTGGCAGGACTTTGTGCTGCAGAGTAAGCAGGGCTAGAAATTGGCTCTAAAAATTTAATCCTAAGAAGTAATTTGATTACTTTTACATGCAGCTTCCTTTTCAATTATTTTTCATAGCAGGCATTCCTATCATTTCTGTCCTAAACATGAACAATGCTGTTATGTTACTAAGCCTGGCCTCAGTAATCCTGTGCAACCTCGCATGCAGAATGCTGTGTTCAAGGCAAGAACCAATTCCCCCCCCCCATGTGTTTGTACAACACCTAGCAAAGGGGCCCTGATACTGACCTCTAGGTGCTATAATATACAGCAAATATAAAATGTAATATACAAAATAATAATAATAATAATACTGATGCTGCAAAAGTAATTAGTAATCATTTTCTGTGAGAATGTAATCAGAAATTTGCACTAGATTCCTTTTCTCAAGCATCTTAGTGAATGTCATGATATGGCAAGTATTCTCATGGGCAGTGCTGCAAACACTTATGCAAATTGTGGGTGCATTTCCTTGGGAGCCTTGGATACCCAGCATGTCTGGAAATCAGGCCATTTTTAAAGTGCCTAAGTATGAATGAAGTTCTTAACTTTAGACACCCATGTTTAAAAATGTTGGGCTTTGATTCAATATGTCTCAGTTTCCCTATCCATAAAATGGGATTAATTATGATTCTCCACTCTTTCAAAGCTCTTTTTAGATCTAGAGCTTAAAAGCACTGTAAGCATTAAGTAGTATTATGGTGATAATAGTTTGTACAATAGGATTTTACGTACATAACAAGTAATAGAAAGCTCTGGACTAATGCAGTACAATTAACAACCAGTGAGGTCTCAGTAGCCAACGAGATGTCAATGAAAGCAATACAATAGATACTGCATATCTTTGCACAAAATTCCATTAAAATGAGTGGATTGTGAAGATAATCTTTATATGAATTTTCTGCTCCATAATACTGTATTTTTATAATTGATACCGTAAAATGGTGCATAAGCAAAAGGTGTGAGAAACATTAGAAGTGAAATGCACATTGTGATTCAGAACTGTAAGGCCAACATACGTACCGTATATACTCGTTCATTAGCCCGTTTGTTTATAAGCCAACCCCCCAAGATGGTTATGTAAAAATAGCAAAAACTGTATGATCCTTTCATAAGCCGACCCTATATTTCAGAGGTTGGTAAACTTTGGCTCCCAACTGTCAGGGTAAGCCGCTGGCTGGCGCACCACTTCCCGCAGATCGAACGGAACGGCGAACCGCAGCCACAGGGAGCTGGGGGCTCCATGCCTGCAGACACTCCAGTAAACAAAACGGCAATGTATTAGATATTCAATTCAATGATTCCACAGAGTTTAAAATCATCAAATTTTGGTGTAGACCCGTTTATAAGCCGACCCCCACTCTTTGATGCGTCACTTTTATACCAAAAATATTCGGCATATGAACGAGAATATACAGTATATTAAGAAAAGAAAATAGCAAGCGTTATACAAATCCAATGTAATTAAGATGTCTATTTTAATTTTACAAATATTGAGCTGCAGACACTCACTTGCATTAATTCACTTACATTTCTCTTTGATCTTCACTGGAACTAGTCAAACTTGGATTATGTGCCACTGTTTTTAAATAAATTACCATTTATTTTTTATTGTGAAGTGCTTAGTTCCAATTCTTAATGCACGCACGCAATACTGGAAACCAATTGTTTTCAGCCTTCCTCTCCCAGTGAACCCCAAACTACATGCAGCATCCAGTCAAGACTAACCTTTGGGCATACCAGTGGGACAAAGGAACATAACCCCTTGTGGCCATAACCCATCATGTTTCAATCACTGTGAGAATAAGTGTCCAAAATAACTGCATGCTGCAGTGAATATTTATTGCCATGGTATCTATAAAATACATCAAGTGCCAGTTGTCTCTGACAATTGGTGTATGAAGATATGGAGCTTGGGTGGGGATCAATAACATGCAATGGAAAAAGTTTTGGGGTGGAAGGTGCCACCTGTAATGGGGAAGAGCTCACCTCCCATAGGAAGTTGGGGCTGGAAGTTAACTGGGAGCTGGGGAGGGAACTGTCACTGCAAAGCAAACTGGGATTTTAAGGGCACCACCACCAGCAAGAGGTACAGCCCATTCTCATTGCTTGTCCTGTCTCCCAGCACACATCACACCACACTGGCTACATGGGAAAGCTCTGAGGAAAGACACTGCTTGGTTTATCTACGGTAATTTCCCCAACCCTTTCTTAGGCACACAAAGACAAGAGACTCCAAACATTTCACTTATAATCACGTGCAGTTTTAAAATAAGATGCCAATTGAGTAAAATGAGATGCCAATGAGTGCATATACTCTGGAAGTCACATTACACCAATGCTGGTCTCTTTCCCTCCGCACATCCGCCCAAACCAGAAGGCAGGAGTTCCCCCTCTCTGCCACTAAGGAATGTTAGATGCTTGAGAGAGGAGCAAGGGAGAGACCAGGGATTGGAAGTAGGGAGAATGATATGGAATGGAACTTCCTTCAATGTGGACAGATACATACAGCTCAGACAGAGAAATGGGGAGTGCCCAGAGGTTCGAATGCCTGCCTCTTCCGTGGGGGAGGGGGTGAAGGGAGGGCACATGTGTCTTGTTAGATTTGATGGTACAGATGGATATTTATTGGTATTCAACACCAATGACAAATAAGTGTATTAATCTCATCTTAATTTTAAAATAATAGGTGCAGCAGCATTAAAAAAATATCGCAATGAGAAATGTAGCAAGATAGGTGGGAAGTATATTACACATGTAGCTGAGCATCATGCCAATACAGAATAACAGAGGGATGAATTTGGAGGCATAGGAATTTCTCAGAATTTTATTTCTTTTGTCATTACACATAATAATAAACCAGGGTGTAATTACAGGTACTACCCTGTGATTACTCTGATTACACTATACTTACACTGGGGTTATACTCTATTATACCATAATCAGCACTAATTCATATAATTGGAAGTTTAACTATATAATTTAACTACTTTTTACCATTACCCCCTTGGTTTCAGACTTAAATACTCACTATTATAATTACTCTCAAGCTATACTTTGATACATGCACCTTGTACACCATCCTATAACTAAAAGGTCAACTACCTAGGTTCTGCTTTATATTCTAATTTCCATGTAACTACGGTATAATTAGAGCCCTTGTATTTTAAAGCATCGTGGTATTTTTAACCATTATAATGATTGCACACTCTCAGATCATCACTATGTACCCAGCCGTTATTTTGTCATGGCATCATAGCACAGGACCATAACAGCCCCATAAGTTTCCTGCATGAATTCATGCATGGCTCTCTCCCCTCCTCTGCACACTCTTGTAGTGACTCCCAACCAGGCCAACAGCAGAGTCTGAACCTTCAGCACAGCCACCCAGATCTCTACTCAGTATGTTTTGTTGTTGCTCTTTGCTCCACTACCTCCCTAGATGCTGACATTCAGGGTGGTTTTACACATAATGAAAAATCCACCTTAATGAGTATTGGAGGGCAACAGCTATTTTCAATGGATGTTCTCTGCAAAGAACTTTTGTTGCTGATCTGCACTTTATGTCTGAGAGTCTATTTAAGTTCTAAAATGAACATGTATTAACTCTCTCCCTCTGTCTCTAACTTCCTATATGTGTCCACAGCAGAGTGACCAAAACCTGAATCTCTGAAGCAGCAATACAGAGCACCTCAGTGTGTGGGACTTTCTTCTTTTTTCTCAGTTTAATTTTTCAGCTAGCTTAGGGAGATCAGGGCAACAGTGAAACATAATGCAAGAACTTGGCATGGGAGGGGGTGTGAGACGATTCTAGTAGGTGTTTGTAGCTGAGAGGAGAGGGGGAAAGAGACTGGACAGATATCTGTTTCAGACCTTCCCCTGCTTGAGTCAATGCAACAGGGGTCTCTTAGTTCCCAGAAGAAAACCTTCGTGCCTTCTATCAATTTCTTTTTAATTATTATTCATGAAATGAGGCTGTAATGGCTTGACAGTGTCCCTTTAAGTCCCACTGAGATACTGGGTCTCGTAGCTGAATGCACCCCTGTGGTTTGCATTACTTTTTTATGCGTTCCCGTTTTTTTCTGGAGTGCTAAAAGGCTTAATTACATTTTACTGGTTTATTCTGCTTGCTCGCGCATATCTTCATTAATCAGGCACACAACATTTTCTTCTCCAAAATGAGAGTACCTAATTTTTGTACATATTTTTGGAGAGTGGGGGATTGCTGTAGGTACTGGCAAGGGATAATATGGGTGAATGCACTGTTTGCTGAGAAATTATCAAGTGTATACATAAAGTGTACAAGTCATAGACAAAATGAATAAATTGTGTCAGCACATTAGGATCCCGATGGATTGAATGTCTGGTTGTGCTGGCAGAATGTGTTCAGCATCTTCTAAATCTTTAATTTACTTTTACCCTTGGAGAATGCCAGTGTTTACTGTGGTGTCTGTGTAAACCATTGGACAAAAGTTTCCATTTGGGGCCAGATTCAGTTGCCCTATAAGCCCTTGGCACCAGCGCAAGCACCAGCATACTAGTGCAAGACTTCCCCTTTCCTTTCTCCACCCCTCTCTCAGTAACTAGCACCAGTACAGGGGGTCTCTGCACATACTGCATAGGCAGTCCCCTCTGAACCTTTGCTGCAAGGGGCATTCTGGGGCAGAGAGAAGGCAGGCCAGGGAAGATTAAGGATGGAAGGCAGCTTGGCCAGGGCGTTTCTTCTGACCTACTAATCTTCCCCTGCTGCAAGCCTGAGAAGGGCTGTGGTAGTTGGCAGCACAATTTAGGGAAGTCCTCTGGCTGCCCTATCTTGCACCAGGGGATGAATTGTCCCCCACAGGCCCTAAATAAGGGAGGCCCAAACCACTGCCCCTCACTCCCAGGTCTGGCCATAGTGATGGGACAGCAGTCTCCCCTTGGCTTTTAGGACAGCATGGTTTTAACCACTGCTTCATGCACTTCATTGCAGAAAGGATAGGCCCAATGCTCACCTCAGTTTTTCAGATGGAGGGGAAGAGAAACTGCCCCTCTTGAGTGAAACTGTACACGGAGGTTAGCAGCAGTTCCAGCTTCCAATCCCACAGAGGCTTCTCTGCCATAAACCCAGGAATTGTGTCTTTGTTGCTGGGGTGAGATGGAGCTGTAGGGAAGCAGCCATTCGGCCTCCTGCGCCACTTCTCCCAAGTGTAGTATTTGCCCCTGTTTAATTGCCTTTTGCCAATGCCTAAGGTGTGGTGGACATATAGTCTTGGGAGACAACTAAAGGCAGCCAGCTTCTGAGCTGTGCATGATGAGAGACCAGGGAAGTATTTCAGAGGGACATAGGATCTGCAGAGATGGAGTTCAGCGGCATCTCCAGGTTACACTCCCTGATACCCCTGCAAGGTCATAGGCACCTTACTGCCTGATGAAAGGTTGCAGTGAAACCCTAGAGCCAGATGCTGCCAGTAGTAAATTTCAATAGGACTACTCAGAGAGTGAGGGATTACTCACTGTAAGTGAGGCTGGCAGAATTTGGCCCTTTGTGTAGAATACCTTGTTGAGTTTTAACTGTCCCACCCCTGGATTTTTTTGTAGGAGGGTAGGACATTCTCTCCGCTTGTTTGTAACCATGTGCACTGTGTTTCATTCAATTGAAAGTGACTTCTACACCCTATTGTATGAACAAATATTATACTTTAAAGAGACACCACTAATGACTACATATTTCCATCTGAAAATTTTCTACCTACTATTGTTACAAGTAACCTCTTAGGCTACTATCACGGAAAAGGGATTTACACCCCCCTTTTTCCAGACTTTTCTTTTCTGCATTTAACTGTAATTTGTGTATAGCTGGTTTTACAGTTTTGTTGAATGGTGCACTGGAAAATCTGCAGGAGAGATGAAATTGAAACTGAGGGCTTGTCTACATGCTGAGTTACTGCACAGCAAACCAGGGTCTGAATCTACAGTACAACAGCTTGCTGCGCCGCAATGTCCCATGTAGACACTTCTACAGAGCAGTGTAAGTCTCAGAGTGCGTCTTGGCTGCAGTAGTACTAAAATAAGCTGCACTCCAGGGCTTTCATTGCTCAGCAGTAGTGTCCACATGGGATGGTCTGATGCAGCAAACCGGTGAGCTGTAGATTCACACTCTGGCTTGATGCACCATAATTTGCTGTGTAGACCTGTCTTGAAAGTGAACAGAGAGTAGGTAGCAGTGCCAGGGCCGGCTTTAGGCTGCCGGGTATTTGAATAAGGCCCCACAGTTCCTAAAGCCAGCCCTAAGCTGTGCACACAAAGAGAAATGGGCAGTGGCAGAGGTGGGTCTCAGCCTGTTGAGGGTATTGCTTTCAGTCCCAAGGACCCTTCAAAATATAAGCTCTTAATCTTCACTAAAGGATTTTTTAAACAAGCAAACAAATATCTTACTACTTTAAATAGGCACTCTGTCAGAGAACTGAACTTTTTATATCAGTCAGTTAAAAAGATTATTTTAAATCTCAAATATTATGTTTCTACAGCATGACTCAATGAGCAAAGCGGACATGCTAACATTAAAAATGACTCGCTACAGATTTAAAAAAAAACACGTATTTCTTCATGAACTAACTTAAAAAGGAAATATTGTGACAATTCTTCGGGGGTTTTTTTGTTTTGTTTTTACTGTATCCACTCCCTCTATTCCCCGCCACATTTTTAAACCTTTGCTGTGATGAAACGTCAACAATTTGTGTCCTTTCTTTAGCCAGGTTACATCAGAATGAAGTCTGGATTTTCAGAAGCAAAGATTTCCTGCATTTCTTATGAGCTAAGGCCCCAATACAGCAAACACTTAAACACTTGTGTAATTATACCAGCGTGAATAGTTCTGTTCAACTCAACGGCACTAGTCACTTGAGTGAAGTTATAGCCATACTTGTTTGCAGGATCAAGACCCGAGTCTAAAGGAATGCATTCTTGACCTGGTTTAACAATGACTCAAAGATATGCTGCAGTTCTACTCACCCAAGTCATCATGCAGCCATTTCTGTTTACTCTTTATCAGAATGGATCTTTGCTCTAAATCAGTTGCCACTGAGTTGAGGGTAGGGTGATTTTAATGGCAGTATAGCCAAAGCAATTAGACTCAACAGATAGTTGTCCTAGTTGGCTTGAGAAGAGTTGCCTTTAGCTGTAACACATAGTAACTTCAACAAATAAATAATTCAAAAATAAAAGGGAAAAGAAATAATAAGGAAAATTATACACATTTCCTTCTAGAGAACCTCAGATTCAAATTCACTGCGTGGGGTCAATTAGGAAAGAAAAGTAACTTTATCTTCTTACACTTTGTTTCTTAAAAGATTTATTATAAATCAAAGGAGTTGCAATAGGGTTTTTTCATTTATAATTTAAAGCTAACCTCCATCATATGCTTAAGTTACAGAGGCCATTTTCCCCTACAACAGGGCAACTGTGCAACCAAAGCATTCCAACAATTCAGTTTTCTATTAAATCTCCATTATATTGTACTTTATTGAGAAAGTAAAGGAGAAGAAGAAAAATGAAAAGAGAGAAAAAATCAGAGCAAAGGATGGGAAAGGAAGAGGCAAAGAAAGAAGAAAGATGAGAGGAGAAGGGAGAGTAATACCTTCCTGTTAGTCACTTTTCCTGCTCACCTTCTTGCTTTCTGTTGGGGCCTGAGTCATGATTCTTGAATTTTTAGGTCTGGCAGAGGCAGATGTAACTGACTACCCGAGGCAGAGGAAAATTGGGCCCTTATTGGGCGCAGGAAAGTGATACTTGTTTTCCATTGCCACTGAATACCGAAGGCCTCATTTCGTTTTCACAAAGATCCCTCACACCACACTGGCAGTATAGAGGAGCCTTAATGTAAATGAGAATCAAACCCAACATCAGTGCAAATTACTTTTTACCCCATTTTCTGACTAGCCTACAACTGACGTGACATCGGCTTACATCACTCTTTATGTCCCCGTTGACCCAGAGACTTCTGAGATATTTGTACCCACTGAAATTAGATCTGAATTTGCATCTAGGGGCCAAATTAATCTTTGATGTAACTCCACTTTTGTCAGTGGAGTTACACCAGGGATTAATTTAGTTCATTTTGTTCCAAGTTTTATTTCCTGTACAAAGGAGAATGTATTATCATTAGGTGCAAAATCCCATTTGCTCAAACTCCTTGATCTGCGTTCTGTGTGCCTGAGTTATCATCATTATTATTATTATTTCACACATGCTCTGATACTTTTGGATTAGCACTTAATTAACTGGATATAAATAGAGAGAACAATTGGTGTAAGTCCCACTGGAGAAAACACTTGACTCTATGATGGATCCCAAAAGAAACCCTGGAAACGGCTCAGAAAAGAGACAGCCACCTGCTTTGGATCTGACATGAGTAGATGGACAGAGGCTTTTAGTCTCATTCAGGAAGCTACCCTACATGGCAGGATATTAAAAACAGCAGCTGTGGTGTCAATGTGGTTATTTGGAGTACTTTCAAACCTTATTCCCACTCCTCAGAACTGGGCCATTGCAGAAACTAGGGATTAATTTGAACTTCAAGTAGGTGTTCTGAACACATATATATATTTTCTCCTTTATAATTATCTCAATAATAAGATATTATTTTCAGGTAAGGTATGGTAAAGTGTTGGGTACATATATTCTACATGAGTCTACTGGAATGACTTTCAAATGTGCTGTAGGCTGATCATGAAGCAGAGAGGATACTTACTTATATTCTGGTATTCTTTTTTCTCCATTTGAAAGGCTAAACATGTATAGGTCTTTCACTATTGCCTTGCACCTTGTGTAGTCATTTAAATAACATGTGTAAAGGGGTGTAAATCCCTCCTCTTCTAATTTTACACCCACTTTGCCCTGGTGTACATGTCTAAACAAGATGTAGCTGTAATCCCTCGGTAAGTGTGTGTTACAGATTCCCCCTCTGCTCCTATTCACGGAGAATGTGTCTGTCACAGCCTAGCCAGAGTTCTTTAGTTCGAGATATAGCAGTTCATCATGAAGTTACTTCTCGAAGTTCCCAGTTCAGTTCCCAGTATGTTAGCAAAGAAGGCAGCTGTCACACAGGACAATGGATGCTCAGACCTTCTGTGCAGTTCTAGGTATACTGAAGCTAAAGGGAGTTGACGGATGCTCAGTCCTTTGCAGGATCAAGCACCTCATCTACTAATCATGTTTCACTGAATTGTGTCAAGAGGAGTGGTGCAGAAGCATATCAATTGCTTCCAGCGCTATGTGCACCCCAGCAGAAATTGTGGGTAAGGCGGGACTTAAGTGGCACTCAAATGGAATTTCCTGATGTTCAGCTTCTGGCAGGATTTAGTTCTAGGAATAATCTTACAGCTTAGTAGGGTTGTGAGAAATGTTACCCGTGGAACCCCAAACTAATGATTAATGCCTCATTAAATATTCAAAATCCAGATGTGTGAGGCTTAACAGAGTTGCATGTCTCTCAAAAGGTTCAGGCAAATTTCAGCCTGTCATTTTGCTTCGAAAACCATGCAATACTTCTATTTCAGTGCCCAAACAGGTGAAACTCATGGTGTTAAATCAGATTTGGAGCTCATGGAGAGGCAATACTCAAACCAACCCTCAGGGAGTATGAACCCTGACAACTCAAAACTAGTGAGAATATTTACACAAGACCCTATGAAGTGAGCCTGTCAGGTTTCAGGAAGATTTACAGAAAGATGGGAGGAGTAAGCATGTATAGGATACTCTTGGGAGAATTCTTCGCCACTGCGCATGCACAGAATTTATGTCCCCCCCAGATTTCTTTGCTTCCCCAACTTTCTGACAGGGAAGCAAAGGGATGTCACAAGAGCAGTCATGCAATCCTCCCTAGCAGTATGTTTCGGATGGCCAGGGAAGCCAGCAGAGAGGTAAATCACTGTGGGGCAGGAGGCAGGATGGGGGAAGACCCAGCTGGTGGTTCCTACCCTGTGTCGAGTCACCTGCTAGTCCAGGCTGGGCTGGGGAGGATGGGACTTCCACTTCCCCTGCATGGCCTCTGGGGCCAGGTCAGATCCACTTCCGGATTTCTCCCCCAGCCGCAGGAAGCTCTGCAACCCCCCCACCCCCGCTTCCTGCAACCATCACTGCTCAGCTGCAGGGGGAGGGATCCCTGTACAGGGAGCCTCTCTCCAATCTGCCCAATCCCAGTGCATCCAGACCCCCCTCATACCCAGACCCTCCTGCCAAGCCTCATCCCTCTGCACTCAGAAGGCCCCCCGCCCACGATGAGCCCACTCTTCCTGCACCTGGACCACTCCGATGAGCCACCCACACCCACATACCCACCCCACTGAGGCCCAACCAGTTGCACCTGGATCTCCACCCCACTCAGTCCCACTCCCCCAGCATCTGGACCCCCCACTGAGCCCTACACACCCAGACCTTCCTGCCAAGCTCTACCCCCACACACACACCCAGACCAACCGTTGCTGAGCACCAACCACCTTCACCTGGACCCCCCTGCAGAGTCCCATTACCATTGCACCCAGAACCCCGCAACAAGATCCTGTGTATCCAGATCTCCTCCACACCTGGATCCACCACTGAGCTGCCTGCACCCAGATTGCCCACACAGAACCCTCTCAATCCACACCTGGATCCCCCACACTAAGCCCCTCCACATTTGGATCCTGCCTTGCTGAGCCTGCCTCCCACACCTGATGCACCTGGCATGGAGGGGTAGGGCTCTGCGGTGTTTCTGGGGCAGGCCCGGTCCTTGCACTGTGTAGGGTTGGGTGCAGTCTCACCGCAGAGTCCGTGTCCCGGGGGTGGGGAGAGCTGCACAGTGATCTCCCACCTCTGTGCTGTCAGTGGCCTGGGCTCCCCAATACCAGGCTAGAGCCTCCACATTTATTTGACAAATACAATTTGCAGAATTTTAAAATATTGTGGGCAGAATTTTAATATTTTTGGTGCAGAATTTTTAATTTTTGGTGCAGGGTGCCTTCAGGAATAATAGGAGTAATCAGCTGTTTTCTTGAATACCTGCACCTCTTCACCTATCTTCCATTTCTAAACTTCTTAACATCACACTAGTGATAATAGCTGTTGAAAGCATAACATGCCTTCCTGTGATATTCAGGGCTGAACACACATCTATCTAGCTATGTGTGCATGCAAATTCCCAGTCTTGTGCTCCCACATAATGTGGGCATACAGTTGCATTGATGCAAATGTGTGCAATGTAATTGTCAAAGTCCGGCCCTTAGTTCACTAGGAGTGAGGGATGCGATACCCACAAATGTACCAACAATAGAGAAGAAGTTGACAGAAAGAAATTGGAGAAAGGGGGCAGGTATTGCTCTTTCTAAGCTTTTGTCTTTAAGAAACATCCTATAATCATTTTCTCCTACTGTATTTGGATCCTGCCTTGCTGAGCCTGCCTCCCACACCTGATGCACCTGGCATGGAGGGGCAGGGCTCTGCGGTGTTTCTGGGGCAGGCCCAGAAAAGCTGGCAGTCAAAGCAGAACTAGATTTCTACCTTTCTGTTTGCTACATTTCAGCAGGATAGCAATTTACTTTCCACAGTGCCAAAAACAGCCTAAACCAATGAGTGTCCTGACAGAATTTGCCAAGATAGTGGATCATTCTGTGCAAAAATAAGGAGTTCTACATTAAATCAGGACATTTTGTCACTCGCTTTATCTCAAGTTGCTAGGTTAGCGCTGATAAGGGGGTTTGAAACATTCCACATAGCACAGAATATAAATCAGAAACAATTCTTTGCTCATAATTCCCCCCCCAAAATGAGCAATCAAATTAGCCAGTAGAGAAAACAAAACTGTTTTGCTCTTGCATCCAGTCACTTCTCCCCACAATCTGCTGGTTCACACATTAAATACAGGGGCATACACAAACAGGCGAAACACACAGGTACAGGAATGGAAGTGTCGTCTGTCATTTCCATCTTGATACCTATCCTGCACCTGGAATATCTGAGAAGTAACTATAGCCACGAGGTTGGTTTTCTTCCTTCCAGCTGGGGAAAGGAGGTGCAAAGGAGAAGAAGGAGACAGAAAAGGCAGCTTCTCATCTCCCCAGCAACGAACCTGTCACTTCTTTAATGTTCCACTTCAGTGGTCTGCCGGGACTGAGATGAGCCAGTCCATCCCCTACAGGGACCTACTCATCCTTCCTGCTCCACTAAGCTGGCAGCATATTTTGCTTTCGCAAAGCTAAAAATTAAAATTTCAGCAAACTATGTTTTAACTAAACTGAATTAAATGGCAGATGTGAGTGTCTCATACTCGCTTCTCGATATTGGAGCACTTAACCATCATCACCTCAGATAAGAAAGGGTAGACAGCAAGGCTTTTTCTTCTCCCTTTGTGGGTTTGATCTTATTACAGAAAACAAGTTTGCCAAGCATGAATTATTGCTACAATTCTTAATGCTTCTCTAGGAGAAGAAAGTGAGCTTCAGATATTAGTAAATATGCAGAGCTATAATGAGAATGCCTCTCCTCCATACACTTTACTCTCCCAACTTTCAGCCATGAGAATTATTTCAAAAGATAAGCTGCAGAGAGAAGATCAATTAATCTGCTGAGTGAATTTTAGAATCCATTCTCAATGCTGTTGATAGCCACAGACCCCCTCCCTGCGTTTGGTAATTACCCCAATATTTCCTGCATGCTTGTTTAAACGGCTTACACTTGGGCTTCCTGTGAAGAAGAGCTCTCCCTCCGCTGATCTGAGGCATAAGAGAAAGGCAGCTTGCTTATCTCTCTGCCTCATTCCATCTGCAGCCAGTGGGGGGTCCGACTAATCATTGTCATTGGGACAGCGGAGGAGCAGTCTGGGGGACGCAGATAGATGTGACACTAAAGGAGCCTGGGACTTTCCTACAGTGAGCTTGCCACAGAAAACTCATGCTCTCCCCATTTCAAAGGCAAAACAGGAGCCCCTTTAAACCAGAGGTCTGTCCCTTCATTATACAAATGCAGCAATCAAAGTTATTATCTGTCTTTACAAAGGCTGGGGCTTTAATTGAATGGTGCGTTGCTACCTTTGAGAGAAAGTGTTCAATTCTCATGGAGAGCAAACTGACAGTGAGAAAAAGAGAAAGGCAGAGATGGTATTTAACAAGCAGACTGCTTTATATGGAAATGTAATGAATACAGTTGATAAAAAAAAGAGATAGACAAAAGTTGTGAAGTTTCAAGCTGAGAAATAACTTCAAAGTGTATTCAAATGTCACATTGATTTTTCTTCAAATCTCTAAGTAGTAAGTTTTTCAAAAGAGGAATATGATCCCCTATTTTATCCACTAATGTATTATCCATAAACCAGGGTGAAAAAGCAGTGTTTTCTTTTCACATGAAATAATCCCTATATTGAAAGTCTTTATCTCTCTTTTTTTTAAACCAAAGATTTTAAACCTTTGAAAAGAGTGACGTCTTCACCACATTTGTATATTATAACTTAAAGTCCTAAGAATTTAGGGTCTGATACTCTGATCTACATTTAGATAAATGAGGGTGAGCCATGCTACTGCGTGACATCATTATCATATTATTCTCAGCTAATGGTAGTAATGCAATATTTCCATCTCAGAAGAGAACAGATGTTGCACCTTTGGGAGCAGTCATAGAAAGAGAGAGAAAACAAGGAGGCATTGTACCCATATAGGTACAAATATTAGGACAAAGCAGCATGATAAAATTATGCTAAATAGTGTTAAGGCTGTGAGCCAAGCCAATAAGAACAATTTAATTCAAAGTTGACGTTGACTGTCTACACTTAACCTCTCCTACTCAGACTACTTTATAAAACTAACCTAATCACTGGGTAGTATCTGTTATATGCACTGGATACTGATTTTACATTCTCGTCTTTCAAAAACTCTTACATTTGAGTGGAAATTCTGTATAGCACCTCTAGGAAGCACAGCATAGCCAATGGTGGGCATAGGGTAGGGATAAGGCAGTTTTATTGTGAGTCTTGCAATATTTGCAGTTTTTTTCCCCCCAGTTCCTCGAATTACATGATTATCTGAGAATTACAGTGTTCATAGATACATGAAGTAGTGAGCATGTAGCCTTCATGGTTGTAAAGAGCAACTTGGAAACATCTCACCTAAAGGCTCAAAAATTACAAGGGAAAAAAGATAACTCTTTGTTGGATCACAGGAGCAGGAACAAAGTCTGACCAACCAGTTTGATCACAAGCAGAGCTCTCCTTTATTCTATCCCAGCATGCTTTTATACATAGTTTCATTCAGCAATCAGGTAATGATCAATTGGTTAATTAAGGTAACAGAAACAACTGTAACTAGTTGGGATAATTAACATCCGACACACCTGTCTAGCTCCTTCTCCTAATTACAGTTAATTAACTAATGAAAACAAACCCAGAGCCAGGTCTTTACACGCAGATCCAGCATAATTAATTTATCTCAGAAGCAAAACAACCTCAGTGTTTCTCATTACTTATCCCACATCTCCCCCCTTTATTCAAAATCAAAAGAAAAAAGAGAGAGGAAACATTCCCAACTCATAATAACATAACGCTATAACCTATCACACAAAAAAAAATAAGGATTAATAAAATCAACCTGTATGACCATACAATCCTTGGCATAATTCCAAAAAACATCAAACGAACAAAACAAAGACACAATAAACAGAAGATGAGAAAAATTCTGCAAAACCCCCCCCCCCCTTTTTTTTTTTTTTGTATCCCTCAGCTGTCAGGTGATCAAGCTGACACTGAGGGTGGGGGGTCTTCAAGAAAGACACATCAAACCACATGACAACACGACAACGATTCTGGCCAGAAAACAGACAACACAAAACATAACAGAGAACACAAAACATCATGGTACACTAAATACCTATATAGCCACACAAATTTTCTTTCAGACACAAATATCATTCCAAGCGAGTAACTGATTCACGGAGGATCAGACTGAAAAAGTCCTGGCAAAGCTAACAAACAGCTCTCCTCCGGGGGCTCTGGTTCCGCGACGTCTGAGCGCGTCTCGTGAGGCTCCTCCGCATCTGCCTGCCGTCGCTCCGGAGGACGCAGCCAAGGCCGGACCCACTTCGCTGGTATCCACCTGGGACCTGCATCAGTGGCAACACACGCATAACCCCTGCCCCATGTTAGCAAGTCAACTGGTCCTTTCCATATTTGCTGCTGATAGTCAAACCACTTGACCAAGGGTCGGGGGGCCATACCCTGCTCTTCCCCAGTCATCCCGCTGATATGTTTAATTGCAGGGGGCACCTGGTTGTTTTTACCAACATGTAACCAGTTAAGTACATAAAGAGCTTTCAGTAAGCGAGCGGCAGGCGTCTTGTCCAAAGCGTCTGCCCGTTCACTACGAATCCCCCCTTTTTGTCTTAAGAGGAGCGCCTTCAAAGAGGCGTGAGCACGCTCAATAATAGCTTGCCCAGTAGAATTGCCAGGTACACCCGTAGAATGCTGCACACCCCAGTGGGAAAGAAACTGGGCAGTGCGATGAGAAACATAACCCCCGCCATTATCAGTCTTAATGAGGGCAGGAACCCCCATCACGGCAAAGCATGCTTGCCAATGCTTAATCACATCACGAGAGCTAGTAGAGGCCATAGCTGTCGCCCAAGTAAAGCCAGAAAAGGTATCAATAGTAACATGAATATTGCGCAAGGTGCCGAACTCAGCAAACGTGGTAACATCAGACTGCCAAACTTGAAGTGACAATAGGCCACGGGGATTAACACCAGATACAAGGGGCAATACATGCTGTTGACAATCAGGGCAGGAGGCCACGATAGCACGAGCGTCAGTAATAGAAATCGCAAACTGACGTGCTAAAGCACGGGCAGACTGATGAAAAAATTCATGGGAAATCCGTGCCTGGGCAAATGAATTCGGAACATGGGCAACGCCAACTAACTGATCAATCAGCGCATTGCCCTCGGCAAGACCATCTTGTAATCCAGAGTGGCTCCTAATATGCATAACAAAATAAGGGCACCGTCGAGCATTTAAGAGATGCCATAACTGAAGAAGAGCAGTCCATAAAACAGAATTCGTAACACGGCCCAACAGGGAGCGTTCTAAACGCTGAAGCACACCTACAGCATACAGAGAGTCACTGACAATATTCAAAGGGGTATCGGGCCATTTTTCAAAAGTGCGAACAATAGCACGAAGCTCTAGAACCTGCAGGGAGCCTTCAGCAAGAACAAACTCGTGATGCCAATGGCCGTCAATAAACCAAAGAAGTCCTGCACGCTGGGCACTGCCGCTGGCATCGGTGAAAACGGTGAGACCAGCAACTGGACTAGATCGCAACATTAGGGCTTTTTCCAGAGGAAGCGTGGTAGCAAAAATTCGGTGTGAGGGAAAATGGCTACTAAAGTAACCGGCGTAATCCATGGTGGCAAGTACAAAAGAAAGGTGAGTAGCAAGCAACTGAGTCACAGTAACATCATCAAAGGGCAAATAAATGGTATGAGGGTCAATACCTGCAATGGCCAGCAAACGGCATCGGGCCATAGAAATGAGGTGAGCAATCGCATCAAGCCGCGTAGTCACAGTTGTGGTATAGTGCGAAGGTGGAAAAAGCCATTCAATGCCCACCAGTGGATCGGAAAGGGCCTCATGCCATTGAAAAAGTAAAGCTTCCAAAGAGGCATCTTTGGAAAAAATTGCCAAAAAAATGGGCAAGTCCGGATAAATACGCCCCGAATAACGTGTTGCAAGTTTATCTGCAATATTTCGTAAGGCAACCTGGTGCTGATTCTGCAGAGAGCGAGGTTCATCCGGAGCACGTCCACCTTGAAGCAGTTGAACCAAGGGTGCAAGATCCTCATTAGTTATACCACAAAGACCGCGAACCCACTGCAAATCGCCCACCAAGCGCTGAACGTCATGTAAATTATGAATGTCCATCCGAAAGGTCAAATTCTGCGGGCGTACAATTGAATCCGTAATTTCCATACCAAGATACCGATATGGGGCTTGCCGCTGAAGTTTTTCTGGAGCAATTACCAGCCCAGCCTTTCGCAAAACTGAGTCAATTTCAGCAATCGCCGCATCCACAGCAAAATGGGCGCCAGTAAACAAAAGATCATCCATATAATGATAAATAATCCAATCAGGGTGCACCAATCGCAGGGGTGCTATAGCCCAAGCAACATAAGATTGACAAATGGTAGGAGAATTTTTCATACCTTGTGGTAGAACAGTCCATTGATACCGCCGGGCAGGTGCAGCCTTATTTATAGAAGGCACAGAAAAGGCAAATTTCTCGCGGTCCGCGGGATGCAAGGCAATGGTAAAAAAGCAGTCCTTTAAATCAACAACAAGCAGAGGCCATCCATGCGGAAGCATAGTAGGTGTGGGCAGCCCAGGCTGGAGGGCACCCATATCCTTCATAACAGCATTGACAGCGCGTAGATCTTGTAACAAACGCCAATGCCCAGACTTTTTGGGAATGGTAAAAATAGGGGTATTCCAAGGGCTAACAGAAGGTTCAAGGTGGCCCATAGCCAATTGTTCCTGCACAAGTTCATGCACCCGGGCGAGCTTATCTTTAGGCAGCGGCCACTGAGCGACCCAGACCGGCGTGGTGGTTGTCCATTCCAGCTGTAGGATCGGTCGCCCCTCAGTGGCCGCTAAGCAAAAGGTGAATTTTGCAACACAATGCCCCACTGACTTAAACAGTCCCGACCTAAAAGCCATATCGGAGCCGGCATTACATAGGGGCGAACTTTTGCGCTTGTGGCCGGATCTTCCACATCAGAAATGGTAATAAAATTTACACTAATGCGAGTCAATTGAGTCCCACCAATGCCGGTCACCGGTGTGGCGGCATCCCGCAAGGGCCAAGATTCCGGCCAAAACCGAGCGGGGACTATAGTCACATCGGCCCCTGTATCCAGCAAGGCGTCATGAATAATCTGCCGCCCATCGGATCCTTGAAGCCGAACAGTACGGGTGGGCTTGCGCGAAGTAATGTCCATAACAAAAGCAATTTGGGGAGGGCTAGTGGATCCAAATCCTCGGGACCCACGATCAATCGGGGTCGATCGGGGTACACATCCCTTGAAGGGTATTAGTTGAGCAATGCGCGTACCAGCAATTATAGTTACAGGGGGGCAGAGGGCGCGTACCATTATCCCAATGTTCCCGGTATAATCAGCGTCAATAAGGCCAGGTAAAACAAAAATACCCTGTTTTGATGTAGACGAACGGCCAATCAAAAGAGCACTTAGTCCAAATCCTAATGGGCCATCAGTGTTAGAAGGAAGAACTTGAACTTTATCCGTCTCTAGAACTACATCTGATGCTGTGGCCAGGTCCACTCCGGCACTGCCACGGGTTGCTCCGGTGAGGTGTTCCAGGCAGCCGGGTTGGTAGGTGGAGGTACTTGTATCGTCGCGCTCCTCCGAGGGGCGCTCCGTGATCCGTTTCCCGGCAGCGGTGTTCCATTTTTCTTGTAACGCGCCCAGCAATCATTGGCATGATGTCCGAACTTATTACATCGTGCACAAGCACCAGTTGCAGAGTTAGGAGACATATCAGAGGTTCGCTGCCCAAACCTATTACGTCGTGTACAAGCGCCCGTTGCAGCTCTAGATGACATATCAGAGGTTCGCTGCCCATTTTGCATTGGGCAATCCCGCCAGAGGTGCCCGGGTTTTCCACAGCTAAAACAAGGGCCAGCCGGCCGGGTCGATCTTTTAGCCCCCCATCGTCGCCCGAGCAGAGGTCGTAACGTCACGGCTAGTGCAGAGGCCTGTGCCTCAGCATGAATTGCTGCCTTATCCGTCTCCTCAAACATAGTGGCCTTATTACATGCTTCAATCATTTCCATTAGGGACGCAGTTTTGGGCAAAGTAGCTAAGATACGGCGGCAAGTGGGATTCGCATTCTGGGTGGCGAGATCAAGGCCAACTGCAGTCCTGGCTTCTGGCGTCAGATTAGGGGATCTATCAATAGCTTCTCGGAGACGATCCAAAAAGGTGGAATATGGTTCTGATAGGCCTTGAGTAATTTTAGCGTAGGGCGGGTTCGGCTTCCCCATCTGGGGCACCGCCTTAAAGGCAGCCAAAGCTAGTTCCTGTGATTGCTGCAGGATTCGGGGGTCCAGACGGGCTTGCAGATGTGGGTCAGCAAAACGACCGGCTCCCAAAAGCATCTCAGTAGTGGCCACGTGCCGGGGATCACCGTCCGGTAGATCCAGATTGTGGACAAGGGCCAAGTCGATTCTTTTGGCCCAATCATCTTTCCACAACAGTTTTTGCGTGGGTGTAAGAAGTAGATCAGCTAGTTTAATTGCATCATATGGACACATCGCCTGGCCCGTAAATACCTGTTCAATAAGAGACTGTACATATAGATTATCTAGTCCATAAGCCATAATTGATTTCTGTGCCTCACGGATCAATTTCCAATCCAAAGGGGCCCATTGTCGGTGATTAGGATGTTGAGGGTCTGGCGTAATTACTGGAAAGGCCTCAGGTGTCAGTCCTTCAAGGATGGCTTCCTTTATGACCCCATGCCAACGCTGTACTGGGTCCGGAGGGTCCCCGGGGTCAGGTGGGGCAGAAGGGCAAGTCGGACGAAAACACTCGTGAAGACTTGACCGTGATGATCCAGCTGGAAAACCTTGTTTTTGATCCAATTTGTTAAAAATGGCCTGCAGTTGTCGACCCTGGCGCTGCAGTTCCTCATAAAGAGCATCAGACCGGGTAAACTGAGTAAAATCAGAACATGGCTGTGATGGCATATGTTTCACCCGAGCCTCCTCTGCTTCCCCGCATTCATGACAGCCCCAGGTCCCGTGGATACGGCACGGCTTTGAAAGGGGTGCATATGGCAAAGTTGTCTCCATAGGCTCGGGTGTATCGGGCGGTAGCGGGACCGAAGCAGGATCAATTATATCAGGGCCAATAGCTACGTTGGAGGGTAATGGCATCGTAGCAGAGGCAACATCGTCCATAGGGAAGGGGTCGGAAGCCAAGGGTATTACTGTGTCCTCACCACCAAAAAAATCCCTGGCTCCAACCGGCAAAACGGAGGGTATTCCGGGCGTTGGGTGACAAAGGTCTGAGAGAGCCGCCTGTACTCCTGCCTCGGCTGCAAAGGCTTCCACTATCTCTGTTGTCTTCTTCCATATTGGACTCAGGGAGAAGGCTTCCTTGTCACCCTGAGCCACTGATTTCCAAAGTTCACAGCCCATCCGCTCCCACACAGTTTTATCAAATATTGTATTGGGTGAAACAGAAAGTCCCCTTGAACGTCCCCACTGTAGTAAGCGGGATAATGCATCAGAGGGGAACTTTTCTCCCCGTCGCTCCGTGATGCGTGTCAGAATTTCATGCACCATTTTCTCCTCTGCAGACGCAGCGGCTCCCATTTTTAGTGCTCACCTTTAGATTCAGGTGTGCCCTTTTTTTTTTTTTTTTTTTTTTTTTTAAACGCCCTGCAGCTTACCGCTCGGCACTGGGCTTCAGGTGCTTCTCTCCGTTTGGACGCTTTATGGTTCCCAGCCGTACAACTCTGTTCAGATGCGTCCTTCTTCTTTGGACGCCCTGCAGCCGCCGCTTGACACTCAGGCGCGCTTTTCTTTTTCGGACGTCCTGCGGCTTTTTTTTTTTTTTTTTTTTTTTTTTTTTTTTTTTTTTTTTTTTTTTTTTTTTCCTCTCGGACGTCCGACGCTGAAACTTCAGGCGCGTCCCTCTTTTTCTTTTTATCAACTCAGGCCACCAACACTATCTTCAATCATCACATCGGGGTCACCATTTGTTGGATCACAGGAGCAGGAACAAAGTCTGACCAACCAGTTTGATCACAAGCAGAGCTCTCCTTTATTCTATCCCAGCATGCTTTTATACATAGTTTCATTCAGCAATCAGGTAATGATCAATTGGTTAATTAAGGTAACAGAAACAACTGTAACTAGTTGGGATAATTAACATCCGACACACCTGTCTAGCTCCTTCTCCTAATTACAGTTAATTAACTAATGAAAACAAACCCAGAGCCAGGTCTTTACACGCAGATCCAGCATAATTAATTTATCTCAGAAGCAAAACAACCTCAGTGTTTCTCATTACTTATCCCACAACTCCCATTTACTATTCTTAAAGATCTCATGATTTCTAAGCCAGTCTCATGATTTGTGAATGTTCAGGGTTGGAATACTGCAAGGATGGCTTTAAACCACCTTTGTTCCCTTGGGATTTGGGGCTGTTCGTGTGGGTTCCTGCATAAATCAAAGCAGGCAGGGAATGCTTTAATTTATGGCAGCCTCCTAAGGGGCACACTCCAGAGCAGCTCCCTTGAACTGCTCCATACTATGGCTCCACCCTTGACATGCTCCCTCCTGTCCACTGCTTGCTCCCTGTGCCAGGGTTTGCAAGGGGGTGCTCGCAGGGCCACCTTTGGAAGCACAACACACAATCACATAACTGTATCATGCAGCCTGCGACTGGGAGCACCTTTATAGAAAGCACTGAAGCTTGGTAGCAGTACTGCCAGCCCCCAGCATTCACAAATCATGTGTCAGAGCCCCCGAAATCATGAGTTTAGCTTAAAAATCAGAAGATTTGAAAAATAAATCCATGTGGGTTTCTTTTTATTTGCCTGTGGTTTTTGAGCCTTCAGGGTTTATGTGAGTCATATTTCCCAGCTTTTCTCAGCAGCCATGAGGGCTAGAAACTTACTTATTTTTTAAAATGAAATTGAAAACTGTTATGATTCCAGATGCTGAAACTTTCAGAAAAACCTCAAATAGCATGAGATTCATGATAAAAATCACAAGACTGGTAACACTAATTGTGTGATGACTGTGTTTTGCATCAAGTTGAACCACTTTAGGCTCAGGATTTGGTCCTGAGCATGTGGATAGTGCCCTGCATGGATGCAGATATCCATGGATAGAAAGCAGATATTTGCAGACCTGTAGGGCTCTCCCAGGAACTGCAGCAGTGAATGCAGCAGCATGTCAGGCTGTCACTTGCATGAGCCAGCCCCCAGCCTGGGCGGGACCGGGGACAGCTACCGGTGAGCCTGGTGCCCACCCCAGTAGTCAGGGCTGGGGTCAGTACAGCCATGCCAGCAGAGCAGCCTGGGCTGGATGCTGGCTTCTGCAAGCAGCGGCCTGACATACTGCTACTTTTGCCACTGTGGTTCCTGGTAGAGCTCTGCAGCATCACAGCTATCCACTTTATATCCATGGATATCTGCATCCATGGATATAAACGTTGTATCCATGCATGGCTCTACATATGGATTGCCTCTGGCTCCTCCAATTCGGCCTGTAACAGGATCCAGGTTTCTGACCCGTAGTACAGGCAATATACAAGTTTGATGGAATTTGAACTTTGTCTCAGAGCAGACTGCATGAAGGAGATGGTAAGACCTATTGGTCAGAGGACATCTAGTTTGCTGGGACTGTTGGTTGAAGCCTAAATAGATAAATTCATCAGTGCCCTCCACCAGGGGTTCTGGTGGCCCAGATCCAAGGTTCTGGACCCACAGCGTGGGCAGCATCTTGGAAACCTTGAAGGGCAGGGTTGAGATTCGCTGGCTTCTCTACAAGCAAGGCAATGTTGTTAGCATAGTCTTTGTTTGTAAACACTTCCTGACAAACCTTGATTCTGACGTGTGGAGCGGCAAGTCCTAATGTCCAGTCAATAGTTTGACAGAATAGGGCTGGGTCGAGAATACATCCCTGCTGTGCATGTGAGGTTGTGCAGGAACGCAGCAAAAGCCTTGAACAATGCGTACTCTTGCACTGGGATGCCAAGTCCTCCCCAGCATGATATTTGCCCACCCTCCCTGCCTCTGAGAGTCCTCCTACATGGAGGGAGATATGGCGGGTGGCATAGACCCGGCACAGGGATCAAGGATTGAACCCACTGAGCCTGATTCTTTCTTTCCGAGGAGTGTCTAAATAAGGTCTCACTACGGTAATGTCAATAGAATTATACCACTGCAAAACCAATGGGAGCTGGGAATCAGGACCAAGTGGAGTTACACTAGTCTACCATTGGTATGGAGGAAAATAAGCCCTAGTTTCTTCTACTAGTCTGAAGATTCAGCCATAAACCAGTTGCAAAAATTGTCTGTTGCTGCTGTTTCTTGTCTGGAAAGATGAGAATACCTTTTCTCTTTGGCCCTATTCAGCTCAGTGAAGCTCAGTGAGGTGTGAACTTCCAAGCCCAACCGGGGTCATTTAAATGCTAACATTATTGAACCCAGGCAATTTTTTTCTCCCTGGCCTCTCTTTTTATTATTTAAAAATAACAAGGAGATTATACAAAATAAATGAAATAATAAAATAATGCAATGTAAAGATTGTAAGTGCAACCCAAATTTTGTATTCACATAGGGTTAGGTCCCTACCTCCATCCCATTTAATTCTCATATAGTACAGGGAACAATATTCACAGTCTGTGGACAGGACTTTATGAGATGAAATTAGATGAAGGTCCAGATTCTGTTCCCCACTACAGCAAATTTACTTTTAGGCAGTGAAAAAGTAGCAGGAAAATGTTAATTCCTCTTGTGTAGGAGAATCTTAGGGTCGTATAGGGCATAGTAGCTGTTCCTATGCCCCTCCCATCTGGCATCGGAAGGCTGTGACTAGCTAACAGCCCATTGTAGGGAGTTGTTTCATCTGGAAGATTTCCAGATGCTCCCTTCGGGCAGCTGGGTGTAAGAGAGAGCAGCCTGATAGCTGCTGTGTCTAATGGCAAGGACCAGTCAGCAACCATGGAGTAAGGTGCTGCTCAGCCTGAGTAAAGATATCAGAATCTGGCCCTAATTGAGTAAAAATCAAAAACGGATTCCTGAGCTGAGGAACCTAGACAAATGTTTAATACTACATTTTACTTCTAAACTCTTCTAAAAGGAAGAATTGCTAATGAAAACAGTACAGCCCTGATCCAAAGCCCTCTGAAGTCAATGGGAGTCTTTCTAAAGATTTCAGTGAGCTCTGGATGAGGCCAAATGAAACCCTGCAGTGACCCAAGCAGGCACCGACACAATACAATGAATAAAAAATAAGCATTATCTTGTTTCCTCCAGAGAAAGCCTGTGTTATAATTTTGCGAGTACAATGATGATAAATATGCTCCCTGCTAAATAGTCGGGCTTTCTTCACAAATCCTGTAGAATCCTCACCAAATGTCCTTGCACATTAGATAAATGGAAAGAACAAGAACTGACTTACAGCCTTCCCCGGTTTACTAAACAGTACAATGCCCAGAAGCACCAAAATAAAAGCAGACACTTCGTGTGCACATTGTAATTCTTTGATGTATAGGATTTATTTTGCGGATGAATGAATATTTCTTTTAGAGCTGTCTGTTTCTCCGCTGTCATTTACACAGCTCCCAGCAGTTGTCACCCAATGCACTTTCCCTTCCTATCGCAGCTTTCACTGTCTCAGCTCACATTCTGCTTTTATCCCCAGCCCACACATCCCTCATCAGGGAGACATTTCTCTCAACAGGTGCATCAAGCCCCAGGAATTCCAGCTAAGCTTCACAGAAAATCTGAGATGGGATCTAAACAAAAACAATTATCATTCTCCATCCTTATGAGAGAAAGTTGAAGTCTCTTTTTCCCGCCTTGTTAGGTCAACATGGACTTTTCTGGAACACAGAAACATGGCTGCCCTGGCCTTGAGAGGATTACATTTGTCACACACTAGTTACCTTTTTTATTTTAATTTCATTGCCAAGTTACCCTGGGAAAATCACCAAACCAGAACAAGACACATCAAATTTACAAGGAATCCACTGAGTTTTCGAGTTCAATACTCTCCTCATTTTCATAGTATTGAAATATTGGACACACAGTGTTATTTTAATTATTGGAAGACAAAAATCAAATGCTGACAACATCTCGCAAATACACATGATCCCCTAGTTGTCACAATTTCATGGTTGGGCTTCCATACCAATAATCTTTACCATGTAATCTGCAAATAAATGTGAGCACAAAAATGCTCTCCCCGAGGGAAATTCTGGCCCTGTTGAAGGCAACGGGAGTTTTGCCACTCAATTGAATGAGGCCAGGATTTCACCCTCAGTTTCTTCCCATCCACGATTTTATGGACAGAAAAAGGGAAAGTCACTGAAAGTTAGGCAAAGCCAGGCTTGTGGTGGATGAGGTTTGTAACTTAACTGAGAGTTTTGCACCAGTCCTTGACCGTTACTTCCACTACAGGCTAGGAAACCGTCCCTAGTTCCTCCCTCAGTTCTGTCCTCTCCAAACCCCACATAAGCTGCCAGACAGTCCCCTCAACACCACTCTTCCCATAAAGACCAGTATCTTCTTCCTGCCCGCCAGATCCATCCTGATGATCTGTTCCTTCTCATTTCCCACAGATGCCCTCTTCCTCCCTCCCCACTAGACTCTCCCCTACAGTTCACACTCTGGTGCCATAAACCCCTGCCCAGCTCCCGCCCCACTAGTCAGCTCCTGTCTGCTCTGTGCCTCATCTCCTGACACTGTCCTGCTCTGTAGTTCTGAACTCCCTCTCCCAATGGACCCCTCTTTCATCCTCAGTGGGATATCCCACAGGCCATTTCCTTTCCAAAAGATTTCTAAAAACAAGATCTAAAAACGACCTTCCAAACAAGTTATAACCACCCAAATCAGATTTAGCTACATTGCTATTTTATAGTAACAATTGTTTTCAGAGCTCTCTCATAGCTTAGGGAGCTATTATTTACCCTTGCAGGAGCTGCGCTGGTTTGGGTCTAATGTATTTATCTAAGTGTTGTCCTATACACATATTCTCTGTAAATTTCCTTGGAGCTGAGATTAGGCTCATCAGGCTGTAATTCCTGAAATCGCTGTTCTCCTTAACTGCCCCTCCCCCCTTTAAATACCGGCACCAGGTTGGATTTTCCAGTTTTTAGGGAACAGCTGCTATTTTTAATGATTTATATGCACTGTTTCGCACTTTATTTCCTTCAGAACCCCCCAATGAATACCATCTGGTCCAAATGATTTACTGCACTTGCATTTCATGAGTTGCTCCATGACATTCCAAATTAAGACAAGGAAAATAAAGCCTGAATCTCAGAAAAATCTTCCTGACACATTTATTAGACTGTGGCCTAATCTTCCAATGGAAACCTCTTTGTCAGAGACATTTATATCGAGACTGGAGAATGCACTGGTAAAATATACTGCAGGGGACAATTCTGAATTAGCAAAGGGATAGCCTTTTGAAAATCTTTGCCTCAAGTAGGAGAAGATATCACTCTTTGAAGACTGCCAGATCCTCCAAGGTTGTGAATGAAGGAGCGACACAAAACACCTGGAAGTGCTCCACAGACCACGCATAATCCACGTTGGGTAACCACAAGCCCAGATGACCTATAGGTCTTCCCCTTCTAATCACCATTTCAAGTCCAATATCTTTCATAAAACTAAGGGAAGAAGGCTGTAAGCAAAACTGAAAAGTCCCTGAAATCTGCCTTAATATCCTCCCCACAACTAGTCTTCCTCCCACTGTCCACAAAAGTCACCCCATCCTTCTTTTACTAAACCATTGGTTCTCCTATTTACTTTTGCTTTACCGGGGGCCTTGGATGGGGCTGCTATCCATGACTTGCACCCTTGGATGGGAGCTTCCAGTCAGCACTACTTACCTCCAGCTCCCCAGGAAGCAGGCTGACTTCTCTCCACACAGAGTATCCGGAGATGAAAACACTCCCAACCTCTCTTCGCAATTGCTGCTGTATTAAGCCCTGGAGCAGATATTGCCCTGTGAGGTTCACCTTGATAGCTAGGTAACCCACAGGGATGCCTTAGTAATCATACAAGATGATGACACCCAATAATTAGCTACCATGCTAAGCTCTATGTGGGTTATCTGCACACAGCCTCTAGTGCAGCAGCAGCTGCAGGAAGAAAACATGTCTCCTTCTGCTGCCCTTGTCAGGCCACTCTTGGCTCCACTCCTCCCCAAAAGACCATCAGGAATTTGAGAGAGAAGATAGAACAATGGCTCTATTTGACAGCCCATCAGAAGAGAGAAGATGTAGGAGAACTGCTCAGTGACCCTTCGAGGTGAAAGGACCCCATCTGACACCAAGAGAGAGTAGGAGGGGTAAGGAGGTCACTGGGTCCTCCCTGGAGAAAGCACCAGTGAATAACAAGGTCCCTAGGCTCATTTTGTTGGGGAACAACTAGGGAAGAATGAGTGGGCCCTTGGTTTGGGGAGTAAGATGAGGATTCTCTGGGAGAATTCTCATTCTAACACAAACATCCAAGCAAATATGTAAAGAGTGGTTTGCTCCAACCCCTTCTAACTGAACTGCAGGGTTAAGTTCACAAGACCATCAAACCTCCAAACCTGCAGGGCTCACATATCCCTAATTCTGATCTTTGTTTTTTGAGCAGGATTTCCACATTTAAAGGATTCTTGTTAGCTCCAATCTGTCTCCTCCTTGGCTTAGCCTTGTCACTTTATATTTTGCATGTGTGGAGCAGCGGGGAAAAGTGTTGCAATTTTTGGCCAGATTTGTTGCACAGACAAAGGTGATCTTAAGTGCAGTTCTGCATTGTCCCCAACAGAGAGATGCGCCTTTACATCTACAAGCATCCTTAACTTGGTGTTCTTAAATAACCTGCAGGGTGTTTAATTCTAATTTTGCCATTCATCCTGCTGAGGCACTTTCCTTGCACTTTTAAAATCTACCCTTTGTTGCTGAAGATACAGAATTAATTGATCCTACCAAGAGAAAACCCTGCAAGTAAAGAATGCAGTAAGGCCAAAGCTCTTCTCTGGGAGTGTGGGGTGAGAAAGTCTGAAGTCCCAAAGCTGCTTAGAGGGCATGTTCTGCAAAATGATTTTCTTTCCAGTTTACATCCATGCTTAGCTTTGTGGCAGGAGCACTGAATTTTGTACAGCAAAGCATGCTGAATATTGTGTATGAAATTGGTGATGTTTTCAGTTTTAAACCCAGAATTAAGCAAACTAAAAAAGCTCCAGTCAAGAAGCAATTCTGGGACAGGATGTACACATCGAAGCACATGTGAATCATGAAAATCTGAGTATACTTGTGGGGAAAACTTAGTTTCATTAATATGGTCATTTTAAGCTTAAAACCCAGACCTAATATTTGGAGAGCAACTTTGCCCACTCCTATTTTGTCCCATCAGTGTCATTCTCTGCATAGTACACCCCCGAACTGACTAGCATCCGCACTCAACTATACTTCTGTGTCAGCTACAGAAAGTAGCAAGGATGGCACCTTTAGGTTACGAACGTCATCGCTAACGGCACAGCGGAAGGGTCTAAGGCAGCATATGGCCCTAACACAACACTGTTCCAGTTGTCTACATAGGTGCAGCATTATTGAATCGTGTCCCATAAAGTACATCCAGTAGAGGTCACTGGCTTCCTTTTGCCCTTTTCTTCTAATAGTTCTAGTTCATCTTCATCCAGTACTGTCAGTGGTGTGAGACAATGAGATGGTGATTAGATGTGGTCCAGCCAAAGCTGGTCAATTTTCTTGGCACTAATTGGGATTCTGAATATTTAATTTCAATTAATGAGGGTAATTTGTGAGTTGAATTTACTACCAGAAGCAGAGGAGTTGGATTCTATTTTTTTCTCCCTGAGCATATATAGGTCACAGCCAACAATTGCCTCCTCATAACCCCCACCCCCACACTACATGCCATCACACACTCAAAGTGCTTTAGAAGAAGCTCCCAGTTACCATTATTTTCTATAGAAACAAACTGATCACGCTTACCATGGGGCAAAGTACCATCATATGCCAAATCCCATGCTAAACCTGACTTTCCCAAAGATTCTGAAGCAAGACACTTTAGAAACTGAAATTGCTTCCACTATTGGAAAGGGGGTTGGAATAGGAACAGAAGCGTGAGATACGTACCGTAAAGCTGTCTGTTTTCCAACTACTTTTGATATAGTCTTGTTTCAATACCCACTGAAGTTCATTATGAAACAAGACTTGAAAATTAAATGATCAGAATGGCAGTTATGGCTTGATAGCTTGTGGTTATAGAACAGTGATCACATAGATAAGACATAAGTAACCCCATCGTCTTAACATTAGACAGAAAATCATTTCATCGTGGAACCTGTTTTTTTAAAAGCCTTTCAGAAAAAGACAAATATGGAAAGGAAAAATGAGTGACTCACCCATTTTCAGATGTAATATTTTGTTCACGAGACATTATTGAAGCAGAACATGCATAAAATTGTAGAGAGTCTCATGAAAGAGCAAATGAAATTGTAGTACAGCTTCTAGTTTTCAAGGAGCACAGATTTTAACTTTCATTGTTTCTTTGACAAGCAAAATTGAGAGCATAAAAGCTCCTCAATTAAACATTAAAGGCACTATGGCCTTGAATATAACACTTAATATTATTTTATAGTATCACTCATAGA
Organism: Mauremys mutica; assembly: GCF_020497125.1. Lineage (NCBI taxonomy): Eukaryota > Metazoa > Chordata > Testudines > Geoemydidae > Mauremys > Mauremys mutica. The sequence goes on along the minus strand of NC_059076.1, from coordinate 30,624,206 downwards.
AAAGTATTACAGTGTTTCAAAGTGGAGTACAGTGCACAAAATCTAGATTACAAATACCATACAGTGGAACCCATCTATGGTGAACTTGGATTTGGAGAAACTATGAATGGGACCAAATCCTTAAGTCTTTATTCAGATTTGTAGTAGAATCTGTGTAATCAGGACTGCATAATTTGGTTTGTAATTACAGGACCACAAATGAGTCTAGACACTATATCAAAGGAATTTTATTGGTATAATAACCTAGGTGGGGGGGTTATTTTTTCTGGTATAGTTATATTGCTATAAGCCCTAGTGTGGACACAGTTCTACCAGTATAAAAATGCATTAAGGATTGTCTACGTGGGGAATAATTATTCTGCTTCCAAAGTATGTAGACAGCCCTTATACTGTTATAAGTTATTTTGCTTCCCAAACCAGAAAAAGCTATGCCAATATAAAAACTTTTATACTCATAGAACTATGTCTACACCAGGGTGAGAGGGTTGCAACTTTATTTATACCACAGTAAACAAGTCATTAGTGAAATTTCACTCCACTATAAGAAGGTTTCACTGTGATAATCTTGAAATATAGCATTTATGACCTACAGTATCGGTGTTAACTACTCAACTGGGCAGATGTACTGGGGAAGGAGAAGACATACCACAAGTACCTGAAGTTAACAGCCATCGCATGTTAACAAATTTCAGTCACTATTGCCCTAGGCTGGGTTTGAACTAGTGACCTAGAATTAAAAGGCTCTGTTCTGTAACCCATTACCGATATCCTGAATCATCCACTCCCCTAGAATTAGACACTTTTATTGTAGAGAGTGTGAAGAGTCATGAGCCAAGCAGAAAGGATGGGTTTTGAAAAGAGTCAGGGAGTCAATTAGGTATAAAGTGCTATCACAGATGGTGGAAGGAGCATGGGAAATTGATCTACCTACTCCCTAAAGAGTATCAATGAGAGAGCACAGAATGTGTCAGTACATTTGATGAGGGTATAGAATGGGCTGGAGAACAGGAAATGATGAAAGTCAGACATAGGGGAAACAAACAGAGAGCATATCCATGGAAAACTTCGAAGAATACTAGGTTGACATTTTCTTCTGCATTCTGAAACAGTGCTGAGGATGAGGCCCATTTTCAGGTGCAACAGAAGATGAGCCACCATATTTGGAAAAAAAATGAAATCTGGAGAGTTGGGACTTGGAGAGATCATAAAGGAGGCAAGAAAGAAATGGCTAGGATTTTCAGGAGCAGCACTGGCTGAGAAGCTAAATTCTTCCTTTGCACATGAGGATATTGGGGTCCTACCCCAGACCTACTTCCCCCTTTGCCTTGGATAATAATGAGGCAATGTCAGAGATGGAAGTACTAAAAGAGGAACTGCTAGATAAAAAAGATCAATTGTTACTCTTTAGTTCCTCAGGAATTGATGGTTTACATCCAAAAATTCCAGAAAAAAAAGGATATTTTAAAAATTGTAATTTAAAGGGCACAGTATATTCTGTAACACAGTTATACATTCATTAAGATCAATAGCACCAAAGGATTTGGGAACACAAGTCCCATTGACTTTTGCTCATAAACTCTTTAGGCACTTTTGAAAATCCCACCCTAAACAAGATTTAATCTCTTATTTTTAAATGCAAACATTTGAAATCCACAGTAGGGCACTTGAGAACAGAGACATTTGTGAGGTATTTACAGTTCTGAGCTGGTTGAATTCACCCTATGAATACAATTACAGAAGAACACAGCCTACTGTGCTTTATTGTTCAGATCTGAACACTTGTTTAGAACATGCACCTTGTTAAAAACAGAAGTCCTTGTTTTCCAGAAAAAACTTGCAGAAAAAAGCCACTGTACCTGACAGTGGGTGTATATGTTATTGCTCATGCAAATCACTATTAAATCATACTGCTCCTCCTTCTGGAGATGATTATAGGGTAAATGCTGTCTGAATTTATTGTGGAAGGTTTTTGGCATTAGTTGTCTCTCTTTAGTTCAAACTGATGAGCCGGTCGAATTAGCATATTCATCTTACAATATAAAAATGTGTTCATATATATTAAAATGAGCTCAAATATGTTAGCCACATATCAGGGAACTATGAATATTCATTATGTTGATTACCCAACAGTACTTTAAGTTAACCAATTATTTTTGTTTACTTATTTTATTATGTCAACATTTTCATCAGTTTTTGCATACCCACTTGTAGAAAATTAGTTTGTGCATATTTTAAGCTAATAAGTAATATTCTTTAACATGTATGGCGAAGTTATGATATTTTTGAAAATTCTCATTATTTTTTGGAGTTTCTGAACTCAATGCACATTTGAAAATGCATGAATGTGTGTGCTACTGAAACCATCAATGTGATACCCTATCTAGGGTGCAACAGAGAAACGTGTGCCCTGCCAGCTAATATTGTATGTCACTAGACTTTAGATTCTCTGAATTCTGTATTGTACCTACTCAAACACCATGAGGGATCAATTTTTATCCAAGGTACATAAAAATATATGCAGTAAGATGATTATCTAATACATACGGAGTGAGAATTGTCAGCAAGAGGGCAATTCTGATATGAAAGAGGAATGTGGTGGAGGAGAGTTAGGCAGACAAGGCAGCTGAGGTAAATGACTGTTAGATATATGCACCTAACACAAAATTGAAGATCCACATTCATTCATTCATTCATTCATTCATTCATTCATTCATTCAAAAAAAAAAGACACAAAGAATCCCCTTCTCCACCTATATTTGCATTTTCCCCTATCCCTGCTGTTATGATGGAACGAATTTACATGTCTGTCTTTCTCAGTGCCATGGAGCAGATGCCAGCGCTGTATTATAACATCCTGATCCTTCATTGCCTTGCACCTTATGAAATCATTTATACCTCTGCAAAGTGAGTGTAAAAACACTGACATTTTGGTAGGGTAGCAATTTACACCCACTTTACACAGTGGATTTTAATTTTCAGGCTTTCAGACTTTTATGAATTCCAAATGGAGTCCAATCCAGTCCTCCTCAGCTGGAATGAGTGAATCTGCAACACAGAGCCTTGAATGCGGGAAAAGAGGGAAGTCGAGGCTGTATTTATGCCAAGGAGAGGATAGAATCTGTTCCTGCATGAAGAACTGATTGTGGTAAATTAAAATAACATTTTCCAGCAATTACATGAATTTAGAGAAATTTGGGCCCCGTTTCCAGATATAGCGGGATAAGAAAATGCTGAGATGTTTCAAAGAATGCCAGACCTCCATTACACCTAACCAGTCCTCTCCCTCTTTCCCACCTTTCCCTATTCATGGATGTCTTCTATGTTATTACAACTACTCCGACCCTAACATGTTATGTGTGTGTGGTATTGTCTGGTCTTTCAGCTCTGATATGATGTAAAATTGCATCATGATGTTGGAGATCCCATCAAGCATGTGGTACTTAGAAACATACAAGCTGTACGTTATTTACCTGTTTGTACTTTCCATTGCCTGTTTCTTTATGAAAAATCAGTAAAAAATGTATCACAAAATAACCTTTTCCTTAGAAGCCTAGATTAAAAAATACATAGTTCCAAGAATCACCTTAACAATCCAAATCACATTATTATTTCTCACACTGTCACTACAGATTTTCTTACTATTTTTCCAAAAAGATTAAGGTTCTTTCTCACTATAAATTCTAGACACACATAACCAAATGGCAAAAGTGAAGTTCCATATTTATTATGCCAGAAATGTAGACTTATTTGTGTCTGTTATATAGGATTTCTCGTAGGTAGTAGAGATAAATGTTAATGAGTCATTTTAGGTTGTAAAAATAATAGACCTCAGGAAAGATAAAAGATTATGTTAAGTAGAGCACATACAATACATAATACGCTTTTGTCTGAGTTTTGACATTCTTTCCAGAAATCCTCTTTAATTTATTTGTGGATTAGTGAACCACAAAGACTGTACAACATTTCCTTTCATGCCAGAGATCATCATAACATTTAGAAATCTTTCTTTGCATTATGGAAACCAGGATTGGTTAAACCACTTATAGCTTTCCCTTATGTGTCTTAAGGCATTGTATAACAAAATAGCATGGGAGCACGTCATTAAAGACTGTATCATACGGCATATATGGAAGGAAACCAAATTAAGGTTGCACAGGTAACCTTAATTCTGGCATCTCTTCACTTTTGAGTGCTAGACTTAATGAAGTTCCTTTAACATAATTTTGTGTATAATTGCCTACTTTTTTAATTAAAAAGGAGACAAAAATGCTCCCATAAATTCCATCATTCAGCATATTGACACCCACACGGGTCATCAGTAGGGTTGGCATCATTAGATCCACCACTCAGACCTCTGCCACTTGAGCTCAAGTAACTAATAGCAATAGCAGACTGTCTTCCAGGGTGTAGAAGAGAGGGTGGATAGGACACTTTGCAGTTGGGTTCCACAGCTATTTCCTGACAGCAGAGGAATGAGTAGATTCAAGAATCCTGGGCTCCACTCCAGGTTCTGAGTGTGTTCTAGGAGGCACAAACTTTTCTGCTCATTCCCCTGTTTCTCTCTCCCCCCTCCACCCCCGAAACTGACCCCTTCTGCCAAAGAGTTTCCCAGCCCACTCATTCCCTGTTACCACCCTCCTTGCCCGTTCAGTCCCAGTTCTCTCCCAGCTCCATTCGGTCTGTCTTTCCTCCCACTCCCAGCAGCCAGCCAACTGTCTCGTCCAACCTATATTCCCCATCCCCGCTGGCTCCCTGGCCCAGACGATCTTTATGGTGTCCTCGCCTAATCTCCTCCCTACTCCCCAGCTCTTTGTCCCAATCTCTTTCCCTAGTAAATCCTCTTTGCAGTTCTTCCTCTTCATCATGACCTCTTGTGCAATCTGTGTCCTCTCCCATTAACGCCTTTCATCTGCTCCCAATGGTTCTCATCTTTGCACTTGACAGACCACACAGGTACACTGGGTTGGGGTTGGTTGTGCACAGAAGAGCTCTTTAACTCCTTCCTGATTGGGATCTGCCCCACCAAAGGCACACAGCAGCCCAGAGCTTCAATTGCAGGGAAAGTTGTGCTCATGTCCAGATTATAACACACCCAGTGCAGATGGAATGACTGGAATTTTAGCTGCAGATTTTGGCAGCTTTTCCTGGGGATGGCAAAATGCATATTTCTGACAGAAAGGCCATTGCTCTGCCAATTTTAAGTCCCTGCTCCAAAGCATAGGGGAGCTAGTGTTTTTCAAAGAATAAGACATCAGAATTTTTTAACATGGCAAAGCAATGTATTTTTCACTGACCTCTTTCCCTCTTTAGGCTGAAATTAAAAAAACAAACAAACAACAAAACCCACCACCCTGAGACAGACACCTGGTATATTAAATTTCAGCCCAAATGGTTCAAGTTTGGCAAAATTATAAGCAGCTGAAAAGAGGGTCTTATAATGGGAATTATCAGGCAACCTTAATAAAAGGTGGTGCTACCAGCCCATAACATGTTGTCTAGTTTCTGATATGAATATAATAGTATAAAGCAGTGTTACTTATGAGTTTATGATTCAGTCAGATTAGTCTATAACTCAATCTAAGGCAAAATATAGATATATGATATAGTTAATAATCTGCGGAAGTAATAAAACCTAGACTAATTGGACTAACAAAATAGCTGTAAAGGGCAAGCTTTCCTGTCACTGGAAGGAATACCTACAGATTCATTCCTTTTACAAATGTGAACCAATGGACCTGATGCTGTTTCTGTTTTGCTTTCTATACTTGGGGAAAAAAGCCCTGAATATAATTTCTGAATAATTTGTACCGAAAAGTTATTGTGCCTGCCTACCAGATAAAGAAGTCAAAGGGTGTAGAAGCCTTCTGATAGTATTTGGCTCAGACAAAGATTGTGATTGCTTTGTGAATAGTGAGGAAACACAAAAAATGATTTAGGATAATGATATTTTGATGTGGCTCAACCTTAACAAAACACTTCATATCAGGAGGTTAAATTTTCAAGTATTAAAAGAGAAAAAAGTAAAGTAAAAGCTACAATGGTAATTTCCCTTCTTGTTAAGTCAAGGGTGATTCTGGAGGTGATTTCCTTGATTTTGATGAGAATTTTAAGTTCTTGCCTCCAGAAGCATCATCTTATAAGCATCTATTGGTCATGGAAAGTGTAAATACTGTGTTGATATAAATACATATATTCTTACATTTGAATAATGAGAAATTACATTCTGAATTACATAGTTTTAATAACTAATTATAAACCTCTACCCCAATATAATATGACCCGATATAACACAAATTTGGATATAACGTGGTAAAGCAGTGCTCCGGGGGGAGTGCTGTGCACTCTGATGGATCAAAGCAAGTTCTATATAACGCGATTTCACCTATAATGCGGTAAGATTTTTTGGCTCCCGAGGACAGCATTATATCGGGGTAGAGGTGTAGTTGGTAATTTGATGCTATAATATACCTCTTATAACAGCCCCATTAACTGTGTTACTCTTTGGTTGTTTCTATTTTTTTTTAATCTGCCTTTTTAAAACAAATCCTACAAAAGTAAATTTTAAAAGAAATATGTAAAGGACTGATTTTACTCAGGAGCGCCACCAGCTTTTTTGCCTCACTAGGCGGTGGAAGGTCCCACCCCTGAAATGCCGCCCCCAACAGAGGGGGCGGAAGGTCCCGCCCCCAAAATGCTGCCCCCGACAGAGGCAGCGGAAGGTCCAGCCGCCGCAGTCGCCACCCCCCAAATGTTAGCTCCCTAGGCGACCGCCAAGGGCCGGTGCAACATTTAGGTGACCTAGGCAGTCGCCTAGGGTGCTGGCATTTGAGGGGCACCATTTTCTTCAGAAGCGACCGCAGCGTCCGGCTCTTCGGCCGCCCCGGTCGCCGCCGGCATTTAGGCAGAACGACCTGCGCAGGGGAACGCGGGGAGGGCCACCTGCAGCAAGTAAGGGGGGAGCGGCATGCAAGGGAACTCCCCGCCCCAGCTCACCCCTGCCCCGCCTCCTCCCCGAGCATGATGTGGCCGATTCACTTCTCCTGCCTCCCAGGCTTGCGGCGCCAATCAGCTTAGGCGCCACAAACCTGGGAGGCGGGAGAAGTGAAGCGGCCATGGCATGCTTGGGGAGGAGGCGGGGCAGGGATGAGCTGGGGCAGGGGTGCCTCAGGGCAGAGGGTGGGGGGTGGGGAGCTGCCGCAAAGGGGTGCCTCAGGGTGGGGGGGAGCTGCCGCTGGGGGGGTGCCTCAGGGTGGAAGGAGGGAGCTGCCGCAGGGCGGGGCTCAGGGTGGGGGTGCAGGGGGGATGGCGCAAGGTGGAAGTTTCGCCTAGGGCACAAAACATCCTTGCATCGGCCCTGTGACCGCCTAGGTCACCTAATGGGTTACACGGGCCCCGATTTTACTGGAAAGAGTGTCTATAATTCAGGACAGCCAAGAGTGTGGAAATATCAAGAAACATAGTTAGACTTCCATTGCTGTTAACTGAACGTGGTCAGACAGATTAGACTGGAAAAAGATTCTAAATATGAAATGCAAAAAATGTATTTTCCAATCCATTATACCATGACTTTCCAATTTAAATGGGAATAGGAATCTTTAATATTTAATTTCTTATTTTAAAGACATTTATAACCCATTTTATTAACTGTGTAGGTAAGCTTGCAGTAAAAATCCTGACAACTGCCAGTGTCCTGAAGTTACAGGAGAGAAATCGATCAGGTTTGTAACAGTGCTCTAGTCTGCTAATCACATGGATTCATGTATGTCTTAGTTTCCCTATCTCTGGCAAGATAGTTTACACCTCCATTTAAACTAAAACTGGGGTATAACAAAAATCCAAAATAAAGCAAAAGCCCAACTGGAAGTCCACAACTTTCACTCATTCTTTTCTCCTGGGTCACAGCTTTCCATCAAGAGCCTATCAACCTTCATTCCCCTCCTCCCGCCAGGGCATACGAGCAACACCCACCTCAGGTATGTCTACTATAATCTGCAACCTTGGGGCCCTTCAAACTGAAGTAGGTGTCAGATCTGATCCTCAACTCTCTCCACTTCTCTTCCCTCAAGGCTACTTTCTTCGCTGTGTCAGTCCCTTAATACCCCTCTCAGGGCTCGGCTTTTTAGCCAAAATAATGCCCCTTCCTCAGGATACCTTATCCAGCCATCTTGTTGTCCTTTAGGCTTCTTGTGGAACATTTTTCAATTGGCTTATTCAAACGCCCTTTGCAGGCTTTTCCTAGGTCTCTGAACTGGAGAAACCAACCCTGTCAGTCCTGCCACCTTGTTTTTCACTGCAAGGAGCAAAAGGATTCTCTTACATTAAAGCCTCCCTTCCAAGCACTCCTTGCTATGAAGCCTATTGCTCCCATCAGCCCAGGAGTCTATAGCTCCTAGAATTTCAGTGTCTAAGACTGAAACCAGGAACAAACCCATGATACACATGGGCCCAGTCTTTAAAAGGCCAGCATGTGCTTTTACAGTCTGTACATCTGGGTATAGTGCTTAGATTATCTACAAAGTTAGTTTTTAAAAGTCATATGATACATAGAGTACATAATCAGCAATAACACAAATTTAGATGAATAGATTTAACAATACAGTTTAGATATTAGAATCAGAATACTTGGGTACATCACTCATGAAAAGTTGTACGGAGATTTGGTTGTGGAAAGCAAAATATATCAATGAATGGAGATTGTCCCTCAGTAATTGGGAATTAGGTTAGTTGTCCATTTAAAAAATACAATACATGAGGAAAGTATTTATATCTGGTATATTCTGTCTGAGAAGAGTTAGCAATTCATTTGCTAACTCTTTCCTTTAAAACATTTTAAGCTGCGTGACCCTAGGCACCCCTGTATTCACATACTACACACTACTGTAATAATATTTGTACAAAATAAGGCTTGTGAAACCAGTTCTTGGAAATTAGTTCAGACAAAATGCTGGTTTGCAGACAGGGATAAAGGTCTACGAATAAATACAGACATTCTGTGGTGCATTTTAGGAAGTGTAGTTCAATGGAAACAGTTACTAGAATTTTAGTAAAAATTGTGTTCATAATGTAGTATTGGCATCATTTCATGAACTTGAATAAGGAAAGTTACATTCACCAAGAAATACTGTTAATGAGGAAGAACATGCTTTCTGGCAAAGTTTAAAGTGGGCTCTAATTACAAAATATCAGAAATGTACTGATATATAATTTCAAGTTATGTATCTCTTTGTGATTATTATAGTCATTTAATTCACTCTCTCTTTTAGGCCCCTTTCTCCTATTAGGGAGTCATTAATAACTTATGTATAATTTCATACTGTTTACCTTTTCCCTCCAAGGTTGGTTGATTAAACTAGCTTCTAACTAAAAGGATCTCACAGTTAGAGGGAAATAAAGGGAAAAAATACTGCGGCTACACAATTACTTTAATCAAGATCAAAATTTCCCACTCTCCAACATAAAAAGTATGTTTAATTATGACTTAGTGATAGGCATAACCAAACCTAAAGAGTATGATCATCTTCAGCTTTGTGGGGTGATGCTTGGAATTCCAAATGGGATCAGTTAGGATCTGAATTTTGTGTCTGACCCACAATCCTATAGAGAGATGACCCAAAACACCATCAGAACACCACAAAGCCTGGGGCAAACTCCTGAGATGTGGTAAGGAGGCTCAAATCTGGAAACATACACATTTTGCAGCATGGCTTCAACTGTAGTACAATTGTTTTTTTGCCTTAAGGAAAAGCTTTGGGGATAATTTTGGATGTGCATATGCCTGAATCAAGTTGTGTCATCTCAGAAATAGAGATTGGATTCTGAGTGCCAAATTCTGCACTCAGTTACAAGGAGAAAACTCTAAGTGGAGCAGAATCAGGCGCTGGATATGACTTTGAAGGTGTGCAGAAATAATCCAATTCCACTCAATTTAAGGAACTTGAAGTTAGGGAAAATTCAGATTTGGTCTAGCTATTGAATCCAACAATTTAGGGGTATTTGGATATGGGGTTTTGGTTCTGCCTATTATAGAAATACTATGCTGAGGATCAGGTTGTGGGTGGTGATAGGGTGGTTCTTTTGTGCCTTGCACAATACATAGTAATTTAATCATAGTTTACACACACTTTTCCCTGACATAAATGACTATGCAAGATGCAGGGAAACAGAAAATCAGATCCAGAGTTTTACTTTGGGCCTATTTTTACTCAGATAGGAGGAGATTTGTTGTCCATAGGAAGATGGGAAATTAAAAAGTACTGTATATAAATCAATATATTTATTCTCCTTTATTGAGTCTAGTATTTGTATCTCTGCTCTGGGATCACCAATGGAGAAGCCTGTGGCTTGTTTGCTGAACCCTTACTAGTGATGGTTGTAGTGAAAGCATTGTATAAACTAAGAATTACGGAGGAAAAAATATCTTACTAGAGGAAAATACATTTAAAACTTGTACAAAATATAAAATTATAAACAATCACCTTGAGAAATATGGGTAACAGCTTTATTTTCATTCAGCACAGTGATAGTTCCTATAAACATTCTGGCAGAAAGTCAAACTTACTGTAAATGAATAGGAACAGACTCCACAGTGTCTTGTGGATTTGCTTCATTTGGCAAGGCAGCAAATATTTCTCCATCTCTGACTCTGACCCACTTTGAAATTGTGGTCACAACACTCAACTTCACAGATCAGATTATTTTTGTAAAGCATCAGAGGAAATTCTAGGGTGCTATTCTGCTCTCAATCATATGAGTGCAACCCCATTCAACTCAATGCAGTTGCAGCTGTATGAATGAGAGCAGAATTTGGCCCCCAGAGTCCAATTCAGGAGAAGAGAAACCTCTAGCTTTTCTCTCAATATGACTAAAAACCCATTTCTGCCCTCCGTCCTGTTGATATGGCTCCCATTGTAACTAAGGGCTGAATTGGGCTCTAAGTGAGTAGTTTAATATTGTGTTTGTCTGGTGTCTGAGAGAACTTTGCAAGCAAGTGATTTATGAGTCCAGGCTGGATCAAAAGTCATCTTCACCTAAGTTCGATTGTTTGAATCCAGAATCGTGTGCAGATGTATTTCCTGTTTTTATCTGTTATATTCATTAGGAAGTCTTGTTACGTATTTTTTTGCCCACATGAAACCTATTTCCCATTATACGATGGCTGCCATTAAAAGTCAAAATTTGCCAACGATTACCATCTAGCAATATTTCCTATTTTAAGTAGAAAGGATAGTGTGGTATTTCTGATACCACTCTGATAGGACCATTTCCAGAGCTTATGGCTGTGATGAAAAGCTCCAAATGAGTATAACTCAAAGCCTACAGAGTTATCATCTTGAGTTTGCAGTCTGGAACAACAACAACTCAAAGAAATGTAAACTACCTCTATTCATCTCAGGAAAGTGTTGACTCTTAAGCTCACAATGTCATCTTAAAGATTCAGGTTGTCACATCGTTTATATCAGTGATACGTAGACTGAGGCTCTTTAATGTGTCGCCTGCGGCTCTTTGCTGCACAAGATATTAAAACACTGTGTGTTTAAATTATTAACCAATCTAAGTTATTAGCCAATCAGGATGCTTTTACTAGGTTATTAACCGATTGTAGCTGATAAAATAATAATACTTGGTCAATCATTTTGCTGTGAAAATAATATTTTATATATATAAATAGTAAATGAAACAATGAATTCATACCACCATGGCTCTTTTGGGTAACGTTGATCGCTAATTTGCTTCTGAACCACGGAGGTCTGAGTATCACTGGTTTATATGTGTAACTGTGCACCTAATTTGCACACTTATTGCAATCTTGTGTGAGAATCAGGTAACTAAACATACAAATAGACAACTGCACAAATGGTGGAAATAGGAGTTGTCTTAAAAGTAACTTCACTAACTACAGGTGTGATCCCTATATAAGGCTAATTCAATACTTTTGTCAGTAAAGATGTGGTGACATAAACCTTCCTAGTTCTGTGAGCTTCTCAGCTGTATAAGTTCTCTCCCATATTCCCACCAGCCATAAAGCTCTAACCACTTTAGGCACCTACATCTCAGATTTAGTTGCCTCAATCCCACAAAACTCCTGCTAGGCTGCTACCAAACCCTGTAGGTGCCTAAACTCATTCAGCATCTAAATTTAATGGTAAAAGTTCCCTAAGCACCTATGTTTCCGCCTCTGAACATGCACTCTGCTGCCTCATTTAGGTGCCCAGATGCCTGTTTCCCACCTAAACCTTATAACTTCTAGCCCACTGATTAGAGCACTCACCTGGGATGTGAGAGAGCCAGGTTCAATTGCTCCCTGCCTACCAAAGAAGGGGAAAGGATTGAAGAGGGATCTCCTACACCTCTCAGGAGAGTGGTCTGACCATTAAGCTGTGGGATATGCTGATGTGGGTCTTCCTGAATCTCTCCTGTTCAAGCTGTTCCACTTTGGATTAAACAGTTAAAGACTCACTGGGCCAGAGAGAGAAAGCAACATCCGGTCTCCTCACTGTTCCAATGACTCTTTAATTATTTATACATAGTGGATCAACTTCAGCATGAAAGTGAAGCAGGTACCTAATTCATTTTCACAAGAAACGCCTCATGTGCCTAAGCCACCTGAGTTCAGGAGACGGGTTCCAAGCTGTGGGTCTCTAGGAGAGCTAGGCACTTCTCTGCAGCCTGGATTTAGGTGACTATCTCTGTGAGAGGGCTGGAGCTTATGACTGCATCTTGGCGTCTCCCACTGGCTAGCTTAGGCCGCTCTCCCCATATTGTCCACCATTTGTGGATAGCATTCTCAGGTGCCTTACACTCACCTCCCCGCCACACACATATTCATCATATAGTAGCCTAGGAACTCAATTTAGGATTTGTGAATCAGTCTTTTTCCTATGATTTTCTAGGTGCCTAAAAGTTAGGCATTGTGATGCTGAGCGTCAGAACACCTAAGTCCTTTTGTGGATCCTGGCCTTCCTTCTTTTCTTAGAAATTCCCAGATTCCCTTGCCTCTCCCACCAAAGACTCCTCATTCCCCTTTCTTGCTCTCACAAACATCTTCCCCAAACATACCTCATGCACCCCAAGAGCCTGATCTCCCTGCAAGAACCTTCCTTGAGTCTGTGTATCCTCATAGCTCCCATCCACAAGGTCTTACCTTAGTCCTGAGCCCCACACTAAAGTCCCTTTTAAACCTGCATCCCCTCCAAGAAGTGTCTCTCTTCCCACCAAGCTTCAGTCCATTACCTCAGGCCTGAACTTCCTTACAAACTGGGGGAGGGGAGGAGTGAGGAGGGGGTGGAAAGGAGGAGGACCTGGAGTTACTGTACTTTCTGGAGAGCCTTATGTAACCACTCAGCCAACCTGCCCTACACTTTGAGAAGGGGTAGAGCAGACAGGGAAGGAGCTGTGACTCTGGAGAGCAGCGACCTCTAGTATCAAGGAGACTAAAGCTGCAGCTGCCTCCTCTCTCACATGATCAGCTCAACAGCTGGTAGATGGGAAGAGTGTGCTTAGCATTGCTTTAAGCAGCCTCAGAGACCCCACCTTGTCACTCGCTTTCCAGCCTCCTCCTTCCCCTCCAAGTGTGGGGCTGAAAACTTGAAGGAGGGAGAAGCTTAATGTTGTTCCCCCAATTGAAGTTTTGGGGAGATGTCCTCCTGTCATTCTATATAATTATGCCCATGCACAAGGGACACATTCTATCCCCAGTGTTTGTGCCACTGTCCCATTTTTACCAGTGGGAGGAGAATTGCTGTATATAAGAGTAGTACAAGACCCTGCTTTGTAGTCAAGATTCAGCCATCCCTTCCGACCTTAAACTCTAACTCTATGACAACCCACAGACCATAATTAAGGGGTAGTTTAGCTTTCTTTGCAGAAAGAGTTTGACAAGTATTGTCCTGTGTAAATCTGGATTACTGTACATTTGGTATAATCCTTGTTCCAAAGACTCATTTTACCTTTACTTGTTAAAAAAAGGAGTGGTAACAAGTATGTTTTCAGCTCTGTCTATAGCAATATAGTTTCCATTACTTTCAGTGGGATTTGTAGAGCTAAAACTTCAGGTGTCCCTAAATCTTTGGGTTTTTTTTCATTTTATTAATGTAATCAGTCCACCTTCTATGAGGTGAAATTAGTCTGAAGAGAGATTTTGTTAGTAGTTTGACTTTACATGGGGAAAAAGTAATGGTTTTGATTTTATCCATAGAATAATTATGATTAAAAGAGATCTCTAGTGGGTCATCTGATCCATTCCCCTGCATCAGGTGAGAGCAAATTTCATTATCTATAAATAATCCCTGATTGCTGGCTCTAACTTTCATATTTCTATTGAAGGTGATTTCTCAACCTCCCTTGGTAGTTTGTTCTATTTCTCTACTGTACTAATAGTTACACATTTTCCTAATATTTAATCAAAATATTCCCTGCTGTAGCATAGCCCCATTATTTCTTGTTCTGTCCTTATAGATTAAGGAGAATAATTCATCCTTCTCCTCTCCTTATCATCCTTTTATGTAATTGTAGGCAGTTTTCACATCTTCCTCTCATTCCTCTTTTCTCCAGGTGGAAAATAGTTCCTTCTCAATCTTTCTTCAGCGGTCCTATTTCCAAATCTTTTATCAGTTTTGTTTCTGTCCTCTGAACTGTATCTCTAGAAAGGTAGGACTAGGGACGCTGATACAAATAAGATAACAAAAACAGTCAGTTAGTGACTGGTACCTTTTTTTTTTTTGGAAAAATGCCTTTGCTATCCAGTTATTTTAGAGAAGTAAAAGGTGTGTAGAATTTTGTATTTAAACAAGGGGCCAGATTCTGCCACTCTTACTCATGTTGTGCGCTGTGTTCTGCAAGTAGCCTCACTAAAATCAATTGTGTTACCTATGTAGTAAGATACTAATCAGTATGAGTAAGTGTAGCAGAATCTGGCCCCAAATGATTCAAGGTATTGTGTCCCCAAGAGTGAGATGCCACTAAATCATTGTCAACAATGGCACAGCATATTTATATGGAAACTGGAAATATTTTATTAGATAGATAGATAGATAATTGCTTCTCAAGTTGTGGATCACCTTCAAGTGACTGCTGGTCTTTTATTAGCACCCCTGCACTAACAGAATACCACTTTTGCTCTCCAGCCTATGACTCTGATACACAGAGACGTTTTAATTGCTCTACATTCCTGAGTAATCATTTTATGATGGGTTTATTGCCACCTCTCCCTTATCAGGGCATGGCACTGTTATGGACCCTAGCGATAAATTACCCTTTAGAGAGGAAGAAGACAGTGCCACTTTAACAAGTGCAATAAAGCACTTTTTATACAGGGAGAGTTCAGTGCATTTCCCATTCATCAAACACCCACAGTGATTTTACACAGATTTTACACTGTTGATTAGCTCATTAGTGGGGTTAATTGGATACATTAACTGGCAGAATTACAGCTTGAGTATGAACCAGAGGCTGCAGCATTATAAATGACAGACAAACTACAGACATGCATGGGCAGCCTGAAGGAAGTTCTTCTCTTTGATTAACTTTCATTAGGATTTAATTCTTTCCCCTCTACTTCTATAATTGACTCTACATGAATATTTACTATAGCACAGAGTGGATAAGGAGATAGATTACATTAATACATATTTTCTACAGATGCCCAGCCTGGTATTACAAGTATTCATAAAATTGAGATTAAAATAAAATACAAATAATCTAAAACACCAAGCAGGTAGAAATCAGCTAGTTAAAGCCACAGACAAAGGCCTTGCAACTGAATGAATAATATAATAACAGCAGGGCCCTGACTAGGATGTATACATCCTTGCCAGAGAGCGGTGCTCCATGGTTATTCATTCAGGACCTAATTCTCTTCCCGGCACACACAGCCTGAGTCATACAGCATTAGGGTGTTATAAGGGGGAAGGAATCCATCCTCACAAGCTCTGGAGTGACAGTGGAGCTACTAAGTGGCTGCCCCATCAACCTAAATTCTGCAGATGTCTTTGTACTTTGTTGGGTCCTCTAGCCTCCCAAAAGTGGTCTCAGCTTATTTCCTTCTGGATTCCAGCAAGGGACATTGGCGTTTACTTGTCTGACCACGAGAACAATGTCTGCTACTAATTCTGAGAGTGACTCCTTTGCTTTCTAAATTCCAAGATACAACTGGGATCACTGCACTCTAGGGATTTGTCATGTCAAGCTGACCTGGTGGCTACAGCAGTGTAAAACTGCCCTGGTCTCCTGCCAGTAAGTTCAATAAGCCTGGTAACATTGCTCCCATGAGATCTGCAGAGAGGAAGAAAGCCCTGTCAACTTCATTCAGTTCATTGGTTCAGCTAACTAATCAGTTCAAACTGGGCATGATATGCCTTAAATTGTGTTGACTTGAGTGCTAGTGGTCCTAGGTAGAGTTTTGCTGCTTGTTTCAGACATAGAGTGTTGTTTCTCCAGCAAGCTACAATTTCTTCTAACTACTACGTCAGTACTTCCCTTGGCCATGTCAAGGAGGACCCCCCCCATGCCAGAATATAAAACAACCTTTGAGGGCTCCACCTCTTTCTGACTGGGGGTTCTTCCTTCAGTTGCACACTTTCCCCAGGCTTGGAAGTAACGCTGCCCTGGCATTGTAATTGCCTCCAAACATTTTTGTAAGTAAAGCATTTATTTCATCTAGTGCTGCAGACCTCCTTACATGTGGGTGATGACCCAATCCCCCACATTTCATACCAATGTAATGCCCTATTCTCAGCTTGGAGGCAACAGATACCCATTTGCGTGTGCAAATGTTTACTTGTTTGTAAATGCATTTGTGCATGCAAATAGGGGAGAACTTTGCATTAGCACCCACAACCACAAATATGCCCCATACTAGCAACTGGAGGACAATAATTCAGGCAGATCCATTCAGGTACGTAAACAAGGGACGCTTTCTTGTAGCCTCTCAAATAGCTTTTGTGCCCTCAATAAGCAGAAGGCTTCCAATATGTTAGTGTATGTTGGTTACAAGGTGTCAATTGTGAGGTATTGGTTACTCTAGTAGCAGGAGAAAATGTTTGTTGTGATTACTGGGGATTTATTTCTCATTAGCATGCATGGTTTGGTTTGTGACCTTTGTTTTCACTTCTGCTTGTCCATCTGGAAGGGAATATGTTCCTTTATCTTTTTCATTTACTCAGTGTGATTCTCCATCATTGTAGATTATCTTAAGTTTTCTCATTGCAGCAAGACATTCTTTGGGAAGAATTTGTTTATTCTGAGCAGCATGTACTCAGGGCCTCTTTTACTTGTCTTTCTAATTTCTTTGTTAAATAATGCTGTTTGGTAGCCTCTAGGCTGATTTTGTGACTAACACCGATAGAGCATTTGCTTAGTTAATGATGAGTGGAGACAACATCAAAGCTCCCCTATACATTTCCTCTTGACTTCATGTAAAACATTAATTTTAAATGACTTTATCAAAATAATTAAAAGCAATTTGAAAACTGAGTTTGAAATCTTCAGGTTGTAAAAGCCATGCCGACATCAGCATGAAGAAAAGTAGTCTTGCTTTTGATCTGGTTCTAGCAGACACAGTTTTTGAAGCTAAATAACCATTTTATGCTCAGAGATACACTAGATTTTTGAAAGAGGAGTTCCTTGGTAAAGAGGATTCCAGACTTCCCAGGTAAGCAATTTATTAAACAAATCAAATTTTATCTTGAAGCTTAATATGGTTATTCAGCTCTGAAAGCACCAGCAGCTAGAGCAAATCAACAGCAAAAAATTGGCATTTTTTCTTCTTAATGGGGTGGAAGTGATCTTAAAATCTAAGGAACAGCTTTCAAAAATATTTGAGTTGATTATTTCTTCATGTAATAGTGAGAACAATGGCCTCTGTTTTTCTTGCCTGTAATCTGGTTCCCTTTGGCCTTGTGGTTTATCCCTTTGGGAATAGGATTATTGTCTCATAAACTAGTGAGCAGTTACTATTATCCCTTCATTACTAGTAATGGTGTGAAACTGAAAAGTAATTTGGTGTTGCTTGTGATTTCAATGTTATTATGAACTGTACTTACTGACAGGGAGATTGATTGATTCAAAATTTAATATTTCAGTGCTGTAAGAGCTAAACATCTCAGTTTGAAATTTATATTATTATTAAATATTGTTAGCCCGATTCTGACACCCTTACTCATTTTGAGTAGTACCTTGCTTCACAAATTGTCCCACTGAAGTCAATGGGAATATTTGTGGAATCAGGTGTTACTCAGAATGTCTGAATCTGGGCCTGTGTTTGTAGACCCCTTCTCTGGAAATCATGGTGTACATAAAGGACCAGGGATCAGGCCCCTATTCATTGAATCATAGAAGATTAGGGTTGGAAGAGAGCTCAGGAAGTCATCTAGTCCAACCCCCTGCTCAAAGGAGGACCAACCCCGACTAAATCATCCCAACCAGGACTTTGTCAAGCTGGACCTTAAAAACCTCTAAGATGGAGATTCCACCAGTATTCAGTATGGTGCTGACTTTAAACCCATGAGCAGTCCCATTGACTTCAACTGGATTACTCACACACTGAGGGTATGTCCACATGGGAGCTGGAAGGTATAATTTCCAGCTCAAGCAGACATATCTGGGCTAGCTCTGATCAAGCTAGTGTACTAACTATAAAAGTGTAGCTATAGTTGGAGGGGCTAGCTGATGCATGTCCCATTTGAAACCCTAGTTATGTACTGAGACAACTAGCCCCTCCTGCTGCTCACTGCACCTACACGTCAATGTTTAGCACACTAGCTTGGTCAGAACTACCACAGATTTGTCTACTCAAGCTGGAAATCACATCAGTTCTAGACTACCCTTGGACACTTGATTAAGCACCTCGCTGCATAGGGGATTCAGTGCATTTACAGATGTACCTTCTTAGAACTGACTGCCAGAGATCAGCGTTCATTGATGATATTAATATAAAGGACTCATCAATATGTAGGGAGATTCCCAAACCTGAGCTGGCTTTTGTAGGTGACAAATCTGAGGAACTGTCACAGATTGAAGTATCACTAGAGGAGGTTTTGGAATTAATTGATAAACTCAACATTAACAAGTCACCGGGACCAGATGGCATTCACCCAAGAGTTCTGAAAGAACTCAAATGTGAAGTTGCGGAACTATTAACTAAGGTTTGTAACCTGTCCTTTAAATCGGCTTCGGTACCCAATGACTGGAAGTTAGCTAATGTAACGCCAATATTTAAAAAGGGCTCTAGGGGTGATCCCGGCAATTACAGACTGGTAAGTCTAACGTCGGTACCGGGCAAATTAGTTGAAACAATAGTAAAGAATAAAATTGTCAGAGACATAGAAAAACATAAACTGTTGAGCAATAGTCAACATGGTTTCTGTAAAGGGAAATCGTGTCTTACTAATCTATTAGAGTTCTTTGAAGGGGTCAACAAACATGTGGACAAGGGGGATCCGGTGGACATAGTGTACTTAGATTTCCAGAAAGCCTTTGACAAGGTCCCTCACCAAAGGCTCTTACGTAAATTAAGCTGTCATGGGATAAAAGGAAAGGTCCTTTCATGGATTGAGAACTGGTTAAAGGACAGGGAACAAAGGGTAGGAATTAATGGTAAATTCTCAGAATGGAGAGGGGTAACTAGTGGTGTTCCCCAAGGGTCAGTCCTAGGACCAATCCTATTCAATTTATTCATAAATGATCTGGAGAAAGGGGTAAACAGTGAGGTGGCAAAGTTTGCAGATGATACTAAACTACTCAAGATAGTTAAGACCAAAGCAGATTGTGAAGAACTTCAAAAAGATCTCACAAAACTAAGTGATTGGGCAACAAAATGGCAAATGAAATTTAATGTGGATAAATGTAAAGTAATGCGCATTGGAAAAAATAACCCCAACTATACATACAACATGATGGGGGCTAATTTAGCTACAACGAGTCAGGAAAAAGATCTTGGAGTTATCGTGGATAGTTCTCTGAAGATGTCCACGCAGTGTGCAGAGGCGGTCAAAAAAGCAAACAGGATGTTAGGAATCATTAAAAAGGGGATAGAGAATAAGACTGAGAATATATTATTGCCCTTATATAAATCCATGGTACGCCCACATCTCGAATACTGTGTACAGATGTGGTCTCCTCACCTCAAAAAAGATATTCTAGCACTAGAAAAGGTTCAGAAAAGAGCAACTAAAATGATTAGGGGTTTAGAGAGGGTCCCATATGAGGAAAGATTAAAGAGGCTAGGACTCTTCAGTTTGGAAAAGAGAAGACTAAGGGGGGACATGATAGAGGTATATAAAATCATGAGTGATGTTGAGAAAGTGGATAAGGAAAAGTTATTTACTTATTCCAATAATACAAGAACTAGGGGTCACCAAATGAAATTAATAGGCAGCAGGTTTAAAACCAATAAAAGGAAGTTCTTCTTCACGCAGCGCACAGTCAACTTGTGGAACTCCTTGCCTGAGGAGGTTGTGAAGGCTAGGACTATAACAATGTTTAAAAGGGGACTGGATAAATTCATGGTGGCTAAGTCCATAAATGGCTATTAGCCAGGATGGGTAAGAATGGTGTCCCTAGCCTCTGTTCGTCAGAGGATGGAGATGGATGGCAGGAGAGAGATCACTTGATCATTGCCTGTTAGGTTCACTCCCTCAGGGGCACCTGGCATTGGCCACTGTCGGTAGACAGATACTGGGCTAGATGGACCTTTGGTCTGACCTGGTACGGCCTTTCTTATGTTCTTATGTTCTTAATCATCAGAGGAGTGAAGTTCTGGAACAGCCTTTCTAGGGGAGAAATGGGGGTAAAAAACCCTGACTGCCTTCAACGCTGAGCTTGACAAGTTTATGCAGGGGATGGTATGATGATACAGCCTGCAGTAGTATGTAACTGATCTGAGAGTGCTAGCAGCAAATATCTCTAATGGCCAGTGATGGGACACTAGATGGGGAGGGTTCTGAGTTACTACAGAGAATTCTTTCCCAGGTGTCTAGCTATGTGGATCCCCACATACTCAGGGTCTAACTCAGGGATCAACAACCTTTGGATTGAGAGACTGAAGAGACAGATTTTCAAAAGAGCTCAGCTCCCAGTTAAGGCTAAGTGAAGACGACAGATTTTCAGAATTGCTGAGCACCCAGCAGCTTCCGTTGTCCTCAGTGTTTTAAAAATGTGAACAAACTCTACTGCTGGGGCATTCTCAACTCTCTGAGTTTTCGCAGTTAATCAGATCAACAGGGGGATTGGGGAAATGGTTGATTGGGACACTTCAAACTAGAGTGAGAAAGTCACTAGAAAATATACTGCAGCAAACTATTTTGCACTGCCAGCAAAATGAACTAGATGACCTAATAGGGCTTTGTCCATCTCTGATTCCTATGGACTTGATTATCCCCTGGACTACATGCTAGTGCAGGGCAGTAAGCAGGAGAGAGAATCCCTTTATGCACCTGCATAGGCTACTCAAACCTCAAATCCAGCTCCACAGTGGTAGATGGGCCACAGCAGCTGTTACTCTCCTTCTACTGAGCAGGTACATGAGGAGTGGGCAGGGAAGGATGACACAGGCAAGGAACCTTGGCTCTCACACCTCACTATGCCATCCCGAAAAGCTGAACCTGGGTGGAGGGGAAATATTTGCAGTTAGTATGGCGTAGCAACAATTGACTCCCTTTCTACAACTCCCCAGGAACAAGGTGGAAGCATAGCAGGAATCTTTCCCAGTACTGCTCCACATTTCTCTGTATACTCAGGACTGGTGACAAAGTCCCAGTGCAGCCCTATGATTCTTAAAAGTCCTCATTTCTATTGAGCCGTTTTTCGATTCTGAGTGATATGAAGTGGTCTGCGTGATATGAAGTGGTTAGAAAAGCGATCTGAGTGATATGAAGTGGTTAGAAAAGCGATAGGAATAGACAACTTGTTCTGTAGCAGGTTCTTTATAAAGTGCCCAGTCCTTTATTCCTTACTCACTCATTTTGCTCCCGCTGGTGTTCCGTGATTCATATTCCATAATGTGATTTTAGCCGCTTTCCTTCTCTCTGAATTGATGTTTCTTTCCATTGCTGTTAGCTATCATGTTATTCAAATTCAAAACATTATTATATTTCTCCCTTGTTTTTATGACCAAACCTTATTAACATCCTGACTTCAACTCCTTCTACTTTTCAGTAACCTTAAAGTGTACCCAAATGCCTCCAAGCTTTAAGAGGGAAAAGAAAGCCATACGATTAGTTTACAAAGGGAAGGCAGCTTATAGCCTTCCTTTTTAAAACCCAGAATCATAATTTTTACACCTTAACATTTTTATACAAAATACTGTAAAACCCTCTTTCTAGTGCACATATTCTTGGTTAGTGCCTCCCTCCTACCCCCCACTACCACCACCTCCATAACCCTCATTATGGCATTTTCTCCTATAAAAATTTCACTCTGATACTATGACCATTACAAGATATTTCCATCTCATTATATGGCCAGCTTTTAAAAGCTATTTTAATCAATTAATCTAGTGTAAATGGCTGGAAGTATAATCTAGGATCATAAATCACATGACATAGTATATTTCTGGGTCCAGTAGGATGGATTTTATAAGTCGCTGGTACTCATAAAAAGATGGGGCTCTACCTAGGGCACTTTGTGAAATAGCCACAATCTTGTGGTTTTAAAATATTGACCTTGACAGTATATGAAGGTGGGTCACAAAAGAATTCTCTGACATTTCTAAGAACTGAAATTGTAATAATTTATTATGGAATTTATAAACCAGTGCCTCAGTCGGCTCTCCAGCCACATAGTCTGGACAAACTGGAGAAATGTAGGATGACGTAAGTAGGATGAAATTCAGTAAGGACATATGCAAAGTACTTCACTTAGGAAGTGCACACATACAAAATTGGAAGTGACTGCCTAGGAAGGAGTACTGTGGAAAGGGATCTGGGGGTCATAGTGGATCACAAGCTACTTATGAGTCAACAATGTGTTGTTGTTTTGTAACACTGTTGCAAAAAAGCAAAAATCATTCTGGGATGTAAAAGAAGGAGTGTTATAAGCAAGAGATAAGATGTAATTCTTCCACTCTGCTGCACGCTGATCAGACCTCAATTGGACTACTGTGTCCTGTTCGGGGCACCACATCTCAGGAAAGATGTAGACAAATTGGAGAAAGTCCAGGGAAGAGCAACAAAAATGATTACAAGTCTAGAAAACATGACCTATGAGGGAAGATTGAAAAAAATGGGTTTGTTTAGTCTGGAGAAGTGAAGATTGAGAGGGGACATAACAGTTTTCAAGTACATAAAAGGTTGTTACAAGGAGGAGGGAGAAAATATTTTCTCCTTAATCTTTGAGGATAGGACTAGAAGCAATGGGTTTAAATTGCGGCAAGGGTGGTTTAGGTTGGACGTTAGGAAAAACTTCCTGTCAGGGTAGTTAAGCACTGGAATAAATTGCCTAGTGAGGTTGTGGAAACTCCATCATTGGAGATTTTTAAGAGCGGGTTACATAAACATCCATCAGGGATAGTCTAGTCTTAGTCCTGCCATGAGTGAAGGAGACTGGACTAGATGACTTCTCGAGATTCATAGTTTCATAGACTTAAGGTCAGAAGGGACCATTATGGTCATCTAGTCTGACCTCCTCCACAATGCAGGCCACAGAAACCCACCCACCCACTCCTGGAACAAACCTATGTCTGAGTTATTGAAGTCCTCAAATTGTGGGTTAAAGACCTCAAGGTGCAGAGCATCCTCCAGCAAGTGACCCGTGCCCCATGCTGCGGAGGAAGGCAAAAAACCTCCAGGGCCTCTGCCAATCTTTCCTCGAGGAAAATTCTTTCCCGACTCCAAATATGGTGATCAGTTAAACCCTGAGTATGTGGGCAAGACTTACCAGCCAGCACCCAGGAAAGAATTCTCTGTAGTAACTCAGATCCCACCCCATCTAACATCCCATTGGGCATCCCTTCCAGTCCCACGATTCTATGATTCTATGGATTCCTTAAAATAAAAAAGTAACAAGGTTTATATCCTTTGATTACCTACAGTACACACAGACCAAATGAAAAGAGTTTGGGTGCATGTTAAATAGGATGTGTGAGAATTCATGAGCAGTCCTATGGCTACTGTTTATGCTGTGCTAACCTGTACCAAAGTAGGAAACAAATACTTAGGGCCAGACATCAGGTGATATAAAGCAGCACGGTTCCATTGAAATGGATGGAGCCATGCCTATTTTCATGAGCTGAGAATTTCTGGAGGGTTGAAATTACAGCCTTTGCCTAGTGGCTCATAGATCCTTTATAAATTTGACAGGTGGGTAGAGTTCATATGGGATTTGTGACTTCAGAGTTAGAAACAGTCTGTTTAGCTTTTCCATGTTATATATTAATCTCCCTTTTGGCTAAGCACTTGCACACAACTCTTCTATTATTTCTGATGTTCTTCATGCTGTTATGAGAGTATTTTGGCCTCTCCTACTGCTCCTACCAACTCAAATAATCTGTATTATTTAATGAATTTACATTTTGGATATGCCTCTCACACTTGTGCTACAGTGCAGAGAAAACAGCTTAAACAAATACAAAATGCACTGATAAAATCTGGTCAATAGAACTTAAATCCTAACAAGACGAATGGACAAATTGGAGAGAGTCCAGCGGAGGGCAACGAAAATGATTAGGGGGGCTGGGACACATGACTTATGAGAAGAGGCTAAGGGAACTGGGCTTATTTAGTCCGCACAAGAGAAGAGGGAGAGGGGATTTGATAGCAGCCTTCAACTATCTGAAGGGGGGTTCCAAAGAAGATGGAGCTAGGCTGTTTTCAGTGGTGGCAGATGACAGAACAAGGAGAAATGGTCTCAAGTTGCAGTGGTGGAGGTCTAGGTTAGATATTAGGAAACAATTTCACTAGGAGGGTGGTGAAGCACTGGAATGGGTTACCTAGGGAGGTGGTGGAATCTCCTTCCTCAGAGGTTTTTAAGGCCCGGTTTGACAAAGTCCTGGCTGGGATGATTTAGCTGGGGTTGGTCCTGATTTGAGCAGATGGTTGGACTAGATGACCTCCTGAGATCTCTTCCAACCCTAATCTTCTATGATTCTATGAAGACAGAACTCCTAAAATACTCTTCTTGGCCACTAGCAGAGTATCTGTCCTGAAGGTCACCAAATTTCGGCTCTAGGAAATCAAGGCAATACGTGATTTAATTGAGAATGCCTTGTTGCCAGCCTCCTCCAATTGATGTCAAGGCACTTAGATGATCTCAGTTGCTATGGTACCAGAAGGGACAGAAAATTATATTTAGTGCATTCTCACTAGAACTATAGCTGTTAAAAATGGGGAAGTCTTAGGAATGTAAACCCAGCAATTTCAAACTATGAATGGAAAGATGCAAGATTTAAAACAAAACCAATGATGCTATATTTTTGAGGTATGGTATCTTCAGTTTAGCAGCATCTGAAAACTCATAGTACATATTTCATGAAAGATACACATACAAATTTCATTTTTGCTTCAAAAGTGGTGAATTGCAAAAGGCAACATCACACCATATCATAAACAAAAGCAGAGACAATTTGTTACAGGCTTTCTGTATTTGCACAAGTTCAATCAGCAGCTGTAAGTCAAAAATATAGCTCATTAGGAACAGTGTTTGAGAAGGGCCACTTGCTTACACCAAATCATATTTAAAGTATCCGGATTCATTTTTTTGGCAGTTAGAATACAGTTCCTTCCAAACCTGTCTATGATTTATTTGGTATTCAAGATATATAACCAGAATAGGTTATATGAGTACTCCATAGATTAGTTACATTATATAGTAATAGTACAAGTTAATTAGACCTTCACTACGGGATAATGCGACAATGCCACAGTGTAGGGCAATCTTTGGGGTAACATGGACCTTCACTTTCAATATTAATATAATACACACAAAAAAACCCAAGTCAGATACTTGGACCCTTTTCCAGATTATTTGCACTGCTCTGGTTCTGCAGCAGGCAGTGCAAAGCATCCAGAAAGCTATTGTGAACTAGGGGAATCCTCAGCTGTCATAAAGCCAGCTCTATGCCATGACCCCAACCACCACCAGCACCACAATGTTCCAGGCTGTGGCCAGGGTGAGAGAGGACAGAACTAGATAATATTATGCGACAACAATCCACAGCCAATAAAGCAATCCCCAAGTAAGTTTTCTTGCCACTCTTAGAGCAGCCCATAGGCTGCTCTAAATTTTGCAGTGGCCATTGTGGTCCCCAGGTAGTCCCACAATTTGGGGAGCAAAAATATGGCTTACCATAACCTTTCCTTTCCCCATCTTGAATCCAGCACTAAGCACAGTTCCAGCAGCTGGGTATCTAGCTCAACATGTCCAAAGCACAACTATGTTTTCTTCTCAAACTACACTTCTGGGTGCTGGAATCAGAAATACTCATGTCATTAGCCTTGCATTAGACATGATGCACCTGATTCTTATCTAGACCCGGTCTACAAAGGTATAACTCCACTGGCTTCACTTCAGTTACTCCTGATTTGCAGTACTGTAGGAGAGAGCAGAATCAGGTCCAATATCTATGAGAATTAGATTCCTAATTCCTTCATTTGCTTTTGAAAATCCCAAGCTAAATTCCTCAAAACTGCAACTCTAACTGCCAATTCACAATATAGATCAAATAAAATATATATACCAGTCAAATCATTTGTGTCTCTTTCCACTTCATGACACCTACAGTTCAAGGTATAAACAGAAATCTACTCATAGAAGATCCTGGTCATACAAGCAGATTGCTTTAAAAATATATATAATCTATCTATTATACAGCAAATGTTATATTTGGCAGCAGCTCATCATTTGCCATTACCCACATGTTCTATCATTGTTGAATTGGACATAAAGATGGTTCCTGTTCAAAATATCAGGATGGCATCCAACATATAAATGAAATTTCCTGGAAATGGCTATACTTCACTAATTTTAATGATTTTGCTTAAAATCACATACAAAAGGTTTCACTGTGGAATAATTGTGTAAACTACATTGTTCCCAGTGATATGAAGAAGAACAAATAACCACAGTTTCCTCTCTCTCTCTCTCTGTGCACAGGTAGTGATCACAGAGTTAGACCTCTTTAGAGCACAGGATGTATTAGTTCCACACATATCCTGCTATTGGTCTTTCAGAAACTCCCATTGATTTCTATGGGAAATCCAAGTGAAGCACAATTAACCTGTTCCAAAGCTCTTTTAATGGACTTCAGTGGGTTTTGGATTGGGCCAGTGGAAGAAGATGGCCACTATAGCATGTCAGTTTCCTGGGGTCATCTTTAACAGATGCACTTCTGGATTCCTTACATTTGTCCATTGCTTCTGAGAGGTGAATACATGGGATATCGGGTAACATTTTCATAACAGCGTAAGTGATGTATGAGCTTATGTCCCAATTTCAAAGGTAATTTAGTCTCATAAGTGCTTGAGACACTTTTAAAAATGGCATAATCTCAATATCAGAGGGGTAGCCGTGTTAGTCTGGATCTGTAAAAAGCGACAGAGTCCGGTGGCACCTTAACGACTAACAGACGCTTCTGAAAAATGTACTCAGGCTCTTTGTGCAAGCTACACCACCAACATTGTGCACATTTTCTACTCCACTTGAAAGATTAATACATGTCACAAATTAAAAGAGTCCCAAGTAGGGTTGGCTGGAAAACCCCAATTCTATTTTGCAAAAAAATTCAAGGTTTCAACATTTGTTTTCTCTGAACAAAACTGGTACCTTTCATTTTTTTTTGTATGTTGTGTGTAATGGACTTTAAAAACCACTAGAGACACCAACCCCAGACTAGCCAAGAGCCCAGTGAATGAGACACAGCATGCACCTGAACTGAACTTCCACATCCGAGGAGAAGGCCTTATCTACTGGGTTATTAGCCACTGCGGTGGAGTGTACTCCCTATATGGGCTCTGAGAAGGCAGAGATAGGCCAGGTGGGCCCAATCAGCCAATTAGGCTGCAAGTTGGGAGAATTAAGGGTGGGAAGAAAGCTCTAATTAGGAGGAAACTCACCTGAGCAGAGGTGGGCTGGGTTAGTATAAACCCAGGAAAACGAGGGAACCCAGGGAAAGAATAGGACCCTGAGAGCCTTGCCTGGAGGGAAGGGCATATCCTGAAGAGAGCAGGATGGAGAAGAGAGCTTGTGGGGTAGGAGGAAGGTTAGAGAGTACACAGCAAGGCTGTGGTCTAACCAGATCTTGGCTGTGTGTTGTAGTGTCCCTGAGCTGGAACCCAGAGTAGAGGGTAGGCCCGGGTTCCCCTACCTGCCACTGGGGAAATGGCACTGGTGGAGCAGTGAACTGGAAGATTGCCTAAATCACTGTGGGCATGTCAGAGGCTTTGAAGGACTATATCCCAGAAAGGGGGAATGCTGAGTGACCTGCCAGAGGGCCGAGTGACGAAGAGGTGGCAGCATCTCCTGGAGCGAAAGAGGGGCTGTGGACTGAGAGTGAGAGACAGGAAGATGGTGTGCCATCGCAGGATGGGGCGTCGACCTCCCAGAGATAATCCCCAGAATGCCAGGAGGAGGCATCATTCCAGCTTTGAGTGGAGCACTCCATCACAGCCATGCATATGCTCCTCCTTCCCAATGACTTTTTTTGTTAAAACCGATACTTTCCCACAAAACATATTCATTGTGATGAACTGGCATTTTTCCACAGAAAAAAGTAGCTCAAATTTTTTTCAATAGACTTTAGTCCCAAAGATCCAAGGAAATTCCTTGCTAACAAAGCACTCCAAGACTTGCAAAACACTCATTGAATGCTGAGTACTTTAAATAGCGAGACATAACATTGTTGTAAAATTACCACATTGCTCAGGTAAATAACGAGAAGCAGGAAGCAGTAGCACTCCACTTACACGTTCTGAGGAGGGTTACTTGGCTGCATCCTGTGAATTCTGTGTTTAAATCCCCCAATGCATCATGCAGACTGAAAAACAGGATTGAGGGAACTCATGCTGAAGGTTTGCAGCAAGAATAATTTCCAGTGTGGCGTAGTCGGAGGGCAGGGTTTCTAAATCCATGACTGTGCCTACACCTGCCATCCTCCATGCAAGGGGGCTGGGGTCTTGTACTGGGGCTACTACTGCTCTGAGGCTGCAGTGGAGATCACAGACCAGCTCTGCCACTGCACTGCTGTCATGAGAGGGGATTCTTCCCACCGCCACTTCCCCCACCAGCCCGGAGCATCTACAGAATCTCCAGGACTCAAGGTGCTAATTCAGACTGTGCATTCGTTTGACAATTTGGCCCTTCAGTGAGACTATTTGGCTGATTATTCTTTCATATGGCAGACATCACTTTCACACGTCAGCTATTTATTTATACTTTGACAGCTGACTGGAAGGAATGGCTGTATGGTAAAACAGAGCAGTGTCTGTTGATCTACGATGGCTAAGAGATATGTAGTGCGATAAGGACACAATTTATGTACCATGGTGTGACTCTCATGCCCATTTTAGATTGGGTTCAATAAAGTTTACACCAGTGTGAGAAGAGAATCAGGCCCTATATAATCTACTACATTTATTTTAAGGGTGTGGGGGAGAATCATATCCCTTGGAATTTCATTGATTTCACATCTTTTGTTATAGTTTCCCTCATTTCATTGTGTAAGTTTCTTCTGCGCGAAATATGCATGATCTCCTTTTTATCACTGATACTTTAAAAAAATAATCTTAAGGTTAAACAAACAAAGTTTAAACAAACTTAAAAAGTGTGGCCCGTTCAAGTCAATGGGAGTTCTGTCTGAGTTAGGCTACAGGATCAGGCCTATTATGGGAAAGAATCCTGTTTCAGCAGCACATTTGTCTTTAATCACATAATTGTTATGTTATAGACATTGATTTATGGAGCGCTCAACTATAGAACTCAGGTTGTATGATATATAACCATGGTTTTATCTCAAAGTATAATTTGGATATAGATATCTAATTAAGTGGGAATCCCTGTAATGCACTCTGGTGACAGATAACTAGACATTATCCTCCCATTTAGGGTTAATGGCATATTACCAATACAATTAGTATGTTATTTTCATAAAACACAGCATTTGGTGGACAGTGTGTGTTTTGTGTTCTGTCTCTTTGAAGGCATCAGGCCATAGGCTGTACCTTATGATGACATTCCATGTTGAAATGTTAAAATAAACAATGTCATAAAAGATTCATGCAATGATTTAATTTTTTGCCTTCAGGTAAAGTGCAAGGTCTTCCTATGCGCACAGATGATACTGCAGCATTTTAAATACATGTATATTGAAATGAGAACGTGCATACAGATATTAGTTCCATGGGCAATTGCTGTAAGTGCTCTGACCCCAAAAGGTAAAGCATTAGGAACACCATGAGAGCCATATACGATACTAAGAATAGTGCCTCCAAGCAGAAACTACCCTTTTCATTGTATTGCTTCAATTTCATCCAATACCCTTTAGTGTAATCAGTTATGACAGTGGTTTAATCTCACTTTTATAGTATTTATATTTATAAATAATATAAATAATCATAAACTACACTAATGTCACCAATGTGAAAGTACAATTAGTCAGTGACTTCTTTCTCTAGTGCAAGTGGAAATGAGAGGAGTAACCCTGTACTATTTTTGATAGGTATAATAACCTCCAACTATAAGTGAACCAGTGTTTGGGTTGAAATTATGAGGTTGAAATATTGAAGAAAATAAAGTCATTAATGTGAAGGGCTGCTGGAGGTGAATATTGATTCTATTTCTACTTAAAAAAACTTTGCAGTAACAAGTAATCCAAATGTTACTCACAGAAAACTGCAAATGCAAATGAAACTTGCTAATGACATAAAGTTGGTGCACTAAAAATATCCTCATTTAGCAGGTTCTTTTTTTTTAATGAGATCTCTATTAAATTTATTTTAACGGGTCCATTCAATTCTCATGGCAAGCCTATTGCAATTTACCTTTTTCGCCTCAAGAATTATATTGGTTCAGTTAACAGGTTCATTCCTGTATCTCAGAAGGGCATATTACATGTCTCACAATGTGTGATTAGATTTTTTGCAGTGAAAATGTATGCTGTCATTTATTTGCTACATACTTTGGTGCTTTGCACAATATTTTAATTCAGAAATGAAAGGGTTAAAGAGTTTCAAAATGCATGCACTACATATAAGTATGGGCTGAAATGAATTCCACTTATGCTTTTGTACTTTTACAGGTGAGAAGTGCTTGGGCGAAGTGTAAAAGGAGATACAATTACGCAAAATTGCCTAGTCTAAATTCTTTGAGGTAGGGACTCTGACTTCCTGTATGTTTGTACAGCACCTAGCATGCTTCTGACACTGGTGTAACAGGGACATTAGTCTGCTCCTGCAGTATCTTGAGTTGAGTTTAATCTGGAAATCTAAGAACCGATAGGAATTTCTAGAAGCAGCCAATACAGATTGCTATATTGCTCTAAAATTCCTTAGATTTTTTTCATTTTATGTTGCTTGTGCAACCTTTGGCAGGTCACTTTGGATCAATCTTTTAAATGGAGATGCAAAATCGACACACAAAAATTGCAGGTTTCAAAGCTTACCCACCTTTTCACACAGAGCAACTACAACTGCACACGAAAACTGAGAAAATACACAAACAAATGGCTATTTCCTCACTACTTAGTTTCTGACACAGTTACCTATTTTGGACATGCAATCACAATACATGACAGTTGCAAATACAGAATTATTATTGGTGCATGTGAAAGTTTTATGTCAGTGAGTTCCTGAACCCGCCACACATCCTACTTCTCTCTCCTCTGTGCAGAAGATGAGAACAGAGAAGAGAAGTAGCCAGGTACCAGAACTGGTGTCCTCCCAAAGAAAGTGTTTTACTTCTTGGAGATTTGGGGTGAGGAGGTTGTTGGGCAGCTTGACCTCCCCCGTGCATCAATGAATCTTTGCCTGATGGGCTTTGCCTGTGTTCTGGCTGACAGAAGAGCAGTTAGACATTTGCATTATTTAAGGGATGCTTGGTCTCGTTATGAATCTTAGTGGTAGGTGAGTAGAAGCAAGCAATGGCAATCTGTGTTTTCCAGTATCAAGGAGGCACTGGGCACATGGGATAATTATCAACTAATATCATCCTCAAGAGCCTGAGGGATGGATCCCATGTCTCTGTCTTACAGGCGGGGCATGAGTTGTTGCAACAATGTAGTGTCTACATGGCCACCACTGATGGGGAATTCCCCCTTCAGGATACCAGAACCACTTAGCAGGTGTGCAGTCAGCCTCAATAGGAAACTGTAACAACAGTTTGCAATACCTCCCTTTGAATCCCGCTGAAATTACAGCAAGAACCTTATTTTTTTATTCAATTGCCTTTCATCTCTCCCTATTCCTTCCTACTAACTTGATTATTCCATATTAACAAACCTCATTGGACTGCTGCTGCCAGGCCTGGTTTCTCTGTCCAATCTATCAATTATGGTGATATTGAAGTGTCACTGGCACTAGTTTAGTCTATGGAGTAGCTCAGTATACATCCAGTTATGGCTTAGACTATGCCTCAGACATTTTAGACTGATCAACAAGGCCTCTCAGCAACTCCATGGGGACAGTCATAGGACAGGCTTCCTGCAGCTCTGCATCTCCCTGGAGCAGCATTACAACTGCAATATATCTCTTGGGATGACTCCTTCATTGGGGTGAAAGGTCATTTATCAAGGTATCCTATTTAAAACAATTTAGCATATTAAATTACACAAATGTAACTAAATCCTGTACTGTGTTGCCCAATAAAAGCATCTGACCAAAAGGCACTCAAAATTGGCCCTGATTCAAGTTAAACCTATATTAATGAACCAGTGGTTTGCATGAATTTTGTTTGTCAGCCAAATTTCTAACTATTCACCATTAAGATCCACAATTTCACTTTGTGGGTGCTTCTTCTAGTTTGCTTGGGAGAATTCAAGTAGAGAAAGTCATCCATTATTTTATGGCTATTAATTCAATTTCCTGTTTAGATGAATCCAAACCTTGCCTCTAGGTTCCCAATGAGATTTGACCACAAAGAATCCTTTCAAACATAAGTGTTGTGTATGCATGCAAATAAATACTAACAAGAGCCCAAGGATTTGCATAGGTCTACACAGCAAAAGCGTGATTCTTGATATTGAAAATTCTCCCAAATTCCACCATCTACATCTATAGAACATTGTTGGCTAAACTTTCTGCTTCAACTTCAGCTCTGCCTGCCTCCCTAAGCCACATATAGCATTAGTGAATACATTAGGTAGCCCTGTGACATTAGTTTTATAAGAATGGGGTAGTAAATCTGACAGGCATTTAGACAGCTACAGCGCAAGGTAGAATTGCCTGAAATACATTGTCCAAGAACAAATATAAACCAAAGACTGCCTCCCGACACCCTCTCTCCAGTTACCTAGAATACATTGTCTTCTAAGGGCTGAAGCCCTTAGCACTGGTAGCATAGGGAGATTTATGTACCTAATTGTTTTTGATGGTGTACTACGTGGATAGGGAGAACTACATTATAATAATAGCACTTAGCTTATCTGCATCAGTTGATCTGAAAATGCTTTATAAAGGAGATTGATATCATTATCTCCATTTTACAGATTGGAAAACTGAGTCTCAGAGTGGTGAAGGTCACCCAGCAGGCCAGTAACAGATTTAGGAATAGAACCCAGGTCTCTTGAATCCCATCTATAAAGCCACACTGGCTCGCAAATAAAACGTTTTGATACTGCAGGTGTCTCCTAGAATGAGGAGAATAATATCCACTGCTGAGAGAGAGCTCATCAACCTGAACGACACGTTTTCCTCTGGAGTTTATTAGCTCCACTCCTTTACCGGAAAGAAAGGGCTACTTCTGTCAGCTGAGACAGCTGTTGAATGGACTAGCCTTCTGATAAGGGTTTTCCATAATGCAGGTAGGCACAGATCATTACTGCTGGAGTGGGCCCAAAGTTAGGACATGCTATTCATTTTTCCAGGTTAAAAATGGATTGGAACTAAATGAATTACAAGGTTAATATAGATGGTACATACTAAGTAAGGCTCACACCCTGGGAAAGCATCACCCTGGATTTTCATCACAGTTGTGTCAAACGTAATGTGCAACAAAATTATGATGAAGGCTAGCTAGATGACGAAGGCTAGCCAGGTGACAAATCTATGTGAGTGACTGTGACCAGGAGGCAATAGCAACGAACACAGTGAAACACAGGCCACACAAAAAATGTATGTTGCTAAACTCTGTGGGCTAGAT
The DNA here is from genome assembly GCF_020497125.1 of Mauremys mutica. Lineage (NCBI taxonomy): Eukaryota > Metazoa > Chordata > Testudines > Geoemydidae > Mauremys > Mauremys mutica. The sequence goes on along the minus strand of NC_059076.1, from coordinate 30,589,931 downwards.
AGTGGTTTTGGCCATGCCATGCAGAAGCATAAGGGGAGGAAGAACCCCACTTGTATCCTTGCCTGGGTTTCCTGACCTTTGTTCTGGGCATGCAGGTGTAAGCAGGCACTGTGCGCCTGCTATTCCTCATCTCCACGACAGGTGAGCAGGGAGGGACAGACCCTTGATTCCATCCCTAACCAACCTGCTTGCACAGCTGAGCTTCGTGGAGCATGTCGTAATTTGCCAGCTGCAAATTGCTAGGAGCGCCCCTAAACAAACACACATACATATAGTGTGCGTTGAATACAAATGTATTCAAATATATACAAAAAATCTAAATCTAATCTATGTGTTTAGGAGTACTTGTGGCACCTTAGAGACATGAAATAAATTTGTTAGTCTCTAAGGTGCCACAAGTACTCCTGTTCTTTTTGCGGATACAGACTAACACGGCTGCTACTCTGAAACATGTGTTTAGGGTGCTCATACCTAGAATGGTGATCATTTAAAAAGTCAGCATTTGCTGGTGTTTACGACACAGTGGTATATGAGATGACCATACTTTTCTCTTCTACTTAGAAGAAGAGAGATTATTCTATGGTAGCTGTGTAGAAAGTATATGATGAATTTTTAATATCTTCTGTTAAATCTATAGGTTGCTAATGCAGCCACCAGCATACTATAACGTATGTGATACACACACACATTAATGAGCTTTTATATACCATCTACTACAATACATAGGATAACATTCAGTTTGACCTTTTAAATGAATATTTGCTTAGCACAAGGTAAGCTGTTTTAGACAAGGAAAAAGTCTAAACATCAGTCACCTTTTGGATTCATTGCAGTAGCCTGATACTGTCAAACATGTGTTATAATCACATAACTTTGCTGCAAAAGGTTTCCACTGGACAACGTTTCACTGGCATTTCAATTTATAGTTTAACCAGATCGTTGTTTTGGTAATCCAGGGACACAGACACACCTTGACACAAGGACCCCTGGGCCTCTACCCCTCATTTGCAATGGTAATGGCAGGGAGCTCCACTCTCTGCACTAAGCAGCAGGGTCCTCTCTCTCCCTGAAAACAACGGGGATGGTGTCAGGATTTGCCTTTCCTCCACCGCTTTCTCAAGCAGGAATAGCATCAGGGGATCCTTGTCATTAGTTACCCCAGCATCCAGGTGCATTTGCTGGGCTGAGCCCACTGCACTCTTCACCTTCTGCAACACGTGAAGGCCTCTCTGAAGGTGGTGTTAATGCGGCCCTCACAGAGCAATGGGGCTTGGAGTTAACTGAAGCAGCTCCCACTTATTACGGCTATTGTTTCAATCTGTCTGAAAACTCAGGCAGATGTCTCAGCACTGGTTATAGTCTGGTAACAGTGTCAAGCTTTTCTTTACAACCATGAAAATTAGAAATGTATGTCTCATATAGAAGTAACTATTATTCATAATTGACGGGGAGGAAAGACAATGGAGGAGGTTTGTTTGTTTGATTTCAGTTTATCATTTATTTAAAAAATAATCATTCATCAAGCATTTAAAAACTAGGAGGATTTTTTAATGTATTTCTAATAGCTTTGGATGGCATTTAATATTTAGGACCCCAGTGTTGCAAAGATTTATGCACATGCTTCACTTTACACATGTGAGTAAAACCATTGAAGCCAACAGGATGACTCACTTGTGTAATGTTAAATAATACCCAAGTCTATGGAGGTGCAAAGTCTTATTGTTCATCTACTATGAAACGTGGATGTTGGAAAGAGTTATTAATATCTAAAATATTATCCTCATGAATAAATGCATTAATTTATTGTTCCCTGTTGTCTATTTCTAAGTAGCTAATTTTTATTACAACCATAGTCATGTAGTTCAAAGTCTGTATTTTGTATCTTAAAAAAATTCCCACATTACATTATTTATTACATCCATAATTATCAGCACAGTACATCTGTAACATTTCTAATGAACCCTGAATACTTTAACATAGTGGATTTCTCTACCAACAAAATATTTCCATCCACTGTTCTTTTTGTTGCATCTTTAGCAATGATATATTCTGTAAAATTCCACCAGGGAAGAGTGATCACATTGTTTTACCCTGAAAACATTTGAGAGCTAAGAGCCCACGCTTGCAGAATAATGCAAAGAAGGGACAAATCATGGCACTTCTGCTTTTTTCTTGCTAATAATTGCATAGGAACTGAAGGTTAGTGAGGGCAATCTTCACTATCAGAGGATAACATTCTGTGTCACTGCAGAGTTTTAATAGACAATTCACATCTATGAATAGGGGCACATCTGTTCTACAGACCTGTATTATGCAGGTGCCTATTTCTCTTGTGTTTTTTGATTATACAGTAGATAATTAGTTAGACATGATTACCTGCAACCCCCGTTTGGACCACTTATCACATTATCAAAGGCTTTTGTTTCTAATTATGAAATATGAAACAAAGAAATTATATCTTTGTACCTACTATGCTGAAATGTGCATTTTTTTGAAGAAATCGATGGGTCCTGATTCTCCTCTCACAACAGATATATACACCAGTGTAACTCCATTGACTTCAGTGGAGTTACTTTTGTTTTACACCAATATATGAAGAGAATCAGGCCTTCTATTATCTTCTTTCTCATGCATTCTCATCTCTTTACATTTTAAGTTCACATAGTGCTCTGTATCCTAATTTAAATTTAGGATATCGTCTTTATGAACTAATTACAATCCAAACTCCATTACCATCTTTGTGTTGACAACTCACAGATTTACTTCTCTGCTCCAGACCTGACTCCTCCTGTCTCAAGTCAAATCTTGGCCTGTCTCTCTGACATCTTGTGGATATTTAGCCATCAGATGAAGCTCAACATCATTAAAACAGAACACTTAATTTCTTCCCCTCTCACAACTGCGCTCACCACTTCCCTTCTCAATCACTGTGGACAACACTGCCATCTTGCCTATCAGTCAGGCCCATAATTTGGGTGTCATCCTGACTCAGGTCCTCACATCCATTCTATGTCTAAATCTTGCAGATTCTTTCTGCATAACCTCTTTAAGGGCAGGTTTTCACTACCCGCCATATCGGCAGATAGAGATCAATCTATTGGGGATCGATTTATCACATCTCATCTAGATGCGGATAAATCGATCCCTGAACGTGCTCTCCGTCGACTCCAGCTCGCGAGAGGCAGAAGCGGAGTCAACGGGGGTGCGGCAGCAGTCGACTCGCCGCCATCCTCACAGCCAGGTAAGTCGACCTAAGATACGCCAACTTCAGCTACGCTATTCGTGTAGCTGAAGTTGTATATCTTAAGTCAACTCCCCCCCAAGTGTGGACCAGGTCTGAGATGAGTCCATCCACACAGGAAAAACTCTTGTCTAATCTAGCCTCATATCAGGTCTCCATTACTGCAGCACCTTTTCTCTGGCCTAGACAAAGGCAATCATATCCATTCAGAATGCTGCTGCAAAGATCATTCTCCTAGCCTCTCGCACCTCTCTTTGAATTCCTCTGCTGGCTCCCCCTCCTTTATCGCATGAAACATAAGTTGCTTGAATTCACTATCAAGGACTGTTATCTCTCATCGCTATTGAAACGTCGGCTCCTGCCTCCCATCGCTGCATGACACCAGCCTCCATTGCCTTTTTGCTAAATTTTCAAAGAAGCACCTTTGTGCTTTCTTCCATGCTGCCCCTCACACTTGGGAGGAGCTCCCTGTAAACATCTGCAAAGCTATCTCATTATCCTCCTTCAAATTCCTCCTTAATATTCTCCTCTGTTGTAATGCCTACATAAAACAAAGAAACAAACAACAAACTTGACAATGGCAAGGCTACCCGTGTGCTGAGACCACTGCCTATCATGCTGACCAATATTATCTCATTGGTTCCTTGGACACCCCACGTCTACCTGTGTCCATCTGTTGTTTCTTGTCTTATACTTAGACTAAGTTCCGTACCATCTTTTTGTTTTGTCTTTGTACAGTGCCCAGCACAATGGGATTCTGGTCCTTGATTAGTGCTCCTAGGTACTACTGTAATACAAATAATAAAATAAATGGGAGTTTGGTCATTGATTTCACCATCGTCTTTTCTCAGGGCTCAATCCTACAACTCCTGAATTTAGTGGGTAAAATTTTCAAAAGCACTTAAACTAAGTGATTTGGGAACCTATGTCTCATTCACTTTCAATGAAAATTAGCTCCTGGCACTTTCAAAATGGGACTTGGTTGCCTTTAAAAATTTTAACCAACCATTGTCATCATACCAGAGCAGGACTGGGTCCTCATGTTTGTGAAGTAAAGAATACAGAATATGGCCCATAACTGTTAGTGAAAACAATGTTCTATTGCTTGCCACTACTATATACTATATACCAAGTGCTTTGCTCTGAAACATTATGAACCTAAGCATCTCCCATCATGGCTCTTGTTCAGTACACAGGGTCACAAATACCAATGTCAACTAATCTGACAGGGAAAACCATATTCAAAGTTAAAATTAATTTCCCCTAATATCCTTCATGGATTTAGGTGGATAAATCTTACTTCTACGATGAATTTCAAAGTACTAGTAAATTGGAAGGAAAAAGTCAGAGGAGTTGCAAAAGTAATAAAGAACATTCCAGTTTCTAACAGGAAAACTGGAAAAGATTGAGCCACTTGATGAATAGCTGTAGCTTGGAATATGATGGGCATAATGTCTAGAATAATTAAGTATTAACAGGCAGGCAAAAATGACAAGAATAAATGGATAAAATGGTAGTGTGATGGTGTTGACGGGGAGGTAACTATATAGCTTATGGAATTTCCTCCTTCCGCTTCCCCAATTCCTCAATATTCTTCTTTGCTAAGTCACAGGTTTCTTTACCAGATTTTGAGCAATAATTTATTATTGTTATACTGTCAGAGTAAATTCCACTATATGCCAGTCAAGTCTATAAATTCAATTAAAATGACAAGAATGACATGCATGGGTAACTTTTGTGCAAAAGGAGGGAGCTCTTAAATGAATTTTAATTCTGATACTTCTACTGTGGGAAGGTGTTTGGCAAGCACACAAAAAATGGTGTTCCGGAGTTTTCTTCTCTGGAGACAGTTAACCAACAAAAGCTATAGCTGGGCTTGATTAACTCTGCATGTTTTTCTTGACCTCATTAACAAAGTCAGCTGATGGATTTCCAGATCAATTTGTATGCAAATGTAACAGAAATGAGGTTGCGGTATAACAACTGAGCTGTCTACCTTCCCAGATTCCTTTTGATATCATCTCATCCCACTCTATGCAAAAGTGAGCAATAAATGGAAGGTGAAGCATGCATGCATTACCAGTCTCTCGTAACAGACCCCTTACCAGATTCTTGAAACATGACAGTTCACACTTCAGCCTCACAATATTTTTTGAAATCCAACTTATCAAATACTTTTCACAAATACTCACCCCTTTCCTGGTGGCTTATATACAATCATCTCTCCAATTCCTCATGCATTAGAGTGCACTGTTTTGTATTTTCTGGAGAGACTAATCGTTATATGCTTGTGAGCAATGTAGCCCTGGTGTCTCCTTTTTGCAAGAGCAGGTTTTGGACCTTGGTATTGAATACATGGTTTGGTGCAGAATTCATGAGGGAAGAAAACTAATACAGCAAAGTTTTAGAACCAGTAACCAGAAAGCAACAAGAAAATATTTACGATTAGACCCTGGGTGTAAATCAGAAAAGTTCCACTGACACCAAAGTTCTGCCAATATATAGGAATAAAACCTGAGGTTTTCCCTTTTCTCCTTCTTTCTCAGTCAATATTCACTCTGAAGATAATAAGAGCATTGATTCAACAAGGACTGAATTAAACGTGAGTAAGAACTGCAGGATTTGTCCTGTGATATTTATTATAATATAACGAAACATCACTCTGCATTTTTAATGTGCTTAGGAAAATAATAAAAAAAGTACTGTAATGTCACAAAGGGCTAATTGCTCATTCATAAATGCACACATAGCCCTATGATTCATCAGATTTGTCTAAATGCAGGTCTGTGAGGCCCAGACTACCACTCAGTTTCACCCCTGCAACCTCACTTATATTAACGAAAGAGATAATGGGGTAAATAAGGAGAGTGGGATTGGACAGGTATAACTGAGGGCAGAATGTTGTACTTAATGTCTTTTATTGATCGCTGCTTTAAAAAGCAAGCGCTTACACAATACCCACATTAGCAAAGCCTTTTACCAGCCAGACTAGTGACAAATATCCAGTGACTTTTTAAACGTTGATGGCTATATAGAATCTGCATATTGCTGGTGTTCTAGAAGAGATGCATATAGAAGTGCAGAATTTTAAAATGGCATAAACGTGACCTTTTAAACATGTAGGCCCAGCTTTTTAAAAATAAATTAGGTGTTGCTCCACTCGGCATTGCAAGGCCTAAATGACTAAGGGCTTGTCTATATGGTACATTAGCCCACACCAGATCGGTGCAAGTTCTAGTGCGCACTAGCATGTCACTCACCAAATGAGCCATGTGGACCCTGCTGGCATGCACTAAAACTTCCCTAGTGCGCATTAATGTAGGACTGTTTGAAACGAGATTATATTAATACGCATAAGGGAACTTTTAGTGTATGCCAGCAGGGCCCAGGCTGGTCAGTTAGTGCACAACACACTGGTGTGCAGTAGAATGTACATCCTTCTAGTGCAAACTAACACACTGGGTAGACAAGCCCTTAGATGGCTACGTCCTATTTTCAAATATGACTTAAGCACTTAGGATCTCAAGTCTCACTGAAAGTCAAGGGTCCTTAGGCTCCTAAGAGCCTAAGTCACTTCTGAAAATGAGAAATAGCCATCTAAATCCCTTAGGTCTTGCAATCCTAAGAAGAGCAACACCCATATAATTTTAAAAATCTGGGCCATAGACAATCACAGAAATTGCCTGCACAAATTATGAGTATGCAGTTCTGAAAATCTGGGTCACGGTAGTTTAGAAAAAGGAGCTATGGAAGACCTTCTTTTGTTGTACTATTGATCCACCACAGGAAACCTCTGCAGTTGCTCCGAATGTATACACCCTCAGTTGACCCACTAAACTTAGAATATTGACCACTGTATTGGGAGTCGCTGGGAGTATGATCACCACCATGCACAAGAATTACTTCTTGAGGACCAGTTTTTGATGGTGGCAATGAATAAAAAGATTTAAAGGTTTGGAGTGGGATAAATGTCTGAAATTTCAGATGCTTATCTTAACATATTTAGAAATTAGGCTGAAAATATCAGTCGTTCAGGAAATGTCTAGTATTAGTTAAAAGACAAAAAACAAAGAGTAAAAGCAGATGCTCAGTTTTCATCAGGGAAAGTGATTAATAGTGGAATGGCCCAAATATCCATTCTTGGACAGAATTTTTTTTAATATATATATTAGAGCAGAGAGCTTTTGGCCACAACTTTTTTCTTTTTTCTTTTCCCCCTGAAAAGTGCAGACTTGGGCTGACTGCAACATTTAACAAATGTGTGTCATTAAATTGATAAAACATATAAATTCTGAAATACTCTGTTCCATTTCAACATTTCAAAATGAAACATTTTGACTTTTCAGCTTGAAATGACCTTTTGGTTCAAATGTTACTTCAATTTTAAGAGGGTAAAAAACCTTGAGAACAACAAAACATTTCATTTTGAGTTGAACACAGTGCTTTGGATGAGAGAAAATGGATTTTTAAAAAAAAATTTTTTGGTTTGGCCAGTGAACCAAAAAAACCATTATTTACACACTTCTAATATTTATTAATGACATAAAGAAATGATTCAAAAATGAAGTGGCAAAATTTGCAGATGAGGCAAAATAATTTAAAGTAATCAAAACCAGAGCAGACTGAGGAGTTCCAGAGGGACCTAACACAGCTAGGCAGCACAAGGACAAATTAAATGCACTGTTGATAAATGTAGGGTAATATACATGTGAAAGGAACAATTTAGTCACATTGATGGATTATGAATTAAGTGTAGATACTAATTAAAAAGATGCGGTATCAAGGTACCCTCTCACCTTTAATATCATATTCAGTTATAGCCACCTAACTTAAAATGGATAAATCAGACATGGAGAAGGTCTAGAGAAGTGCACTGAAATTGATCAGAGGCATGGAAAGACTTCCATATGAGGAGAGATTGACTAGTTTAGGATTGTTTAGTGTAGATAAGAGGAAGTGAATGAAGGGGACACTATCGAGGTATAACGAATGTTACAGAGATGTAAAGAACGCTATAAAGAAGGTCAGTTGGGTGCGCCTGTATGCCCCTCTTGTAATACAGCAATGGGGTTGCCAAGGAAAATGATAAGGAACAGATTTAAAAATAAAAGGAAATACTTTTTTTTACACAACATAATTGTGAAATTCTCTGCCATGAGATGTCAGTGGCACCAATAACTTAGTAGGATTCAAGACAGGTTTAGAAATGTATAAGGATAATAAGATGCAAATGACAGGATGAAAATTAAGGAGTGGAAAACCCTCCTATTTCTGGGCATAAGCCAATTGCTAAATACCTAGTATTGGGAAGAAACTTCCTGTAGGGCCAGAATATTATATAACTGGCCATTAAGGGGTTTCTTGCAACTTCTTCTTCAGTGTCTTATACTTGACACTGTACCTGACAGGGCACTGGAGTAGACAGGTCATTATGCTGATCCAGTATAGCAATCACTAAGTTCCTGCTTAGGTACCAAGTTCTAACCAGCAGAAAACATCTCTCTTGTCATTTTTATTTATAATCCTGGCCAAAGCTAGAAAGTTCAGAGTTAAAAATTAAGCATGAACTTTAAAAAAGCAAACAGACTATTAATAAGACTTTTTAAAACTTTAGAAGTGGTTTGGGTTTCATTGAGGTCACTTCTTATTTTATTTGAACCAATTTAAACATCCTGATCAAATACATGAGTGGTGCTTCTGCATGGTGTGTAACCCAGAGCAGAATTTGGCACTTTCTGTTTACCCTTGTTCTTTGTAATTTACTATAAATATAAAACAATGTTTAAAGAAAAATGTGGATAAAATTTTCACTATAGGGTGAGAGTTTAGATAGTAACTTTTGTCACTTGGATTAAAGCCAAAGACATGTCACTGTGTAGGTTAAGTGAAAACAATAAATAAATAAATAAAACCCACATCAAGCAGTGACACAGATAAAGGCTTTAGCAAAACGAGTGCATTAGCCGAGTATCCCAGAACCCACCATCACACGAGAAAGAGGAGGCTTGTCATTTTCAGAGTTGAATTCTTGTCAGCGTTGGTGTGGATTTATGAGCCAGTGCAATAATCCCTCATGATTATCTGTCCTGTTGTTTTCCATTACTGCTTCTTCAAGGAGGCTGTTTTGCTGTGTGCTCTTTGTGTCATGCTTTGCTGAAGTATAATTGACTGGAAGTCCATCTACACTTATGGTGCATTCATACACAAATTAATGGATGCCGGTAAAGTTGTACATCCATTAAGCAGAGCATTAGTTCTGATGTTATTTATTTATCTATCAAAGGTACCTTATTTCTCATAGCTTTCTGAAGGCTTGTTTACTAAGATCGTGCTTGAAGGATATTGCTGCTGTCAACGAATTTTAAACCTTATATGTAAAAGTTTGAAAAATGAGAACTCACATCAAATGTTGTTTGACATACAGTGATCACAAACAAAGGTTTTTGCCAAGTTTGTTTTCGGGTAATGATTGCAGTACAATAAAAACCTGGGTCTGATTATATCTTTTTTGCAAAAAAACTGAGGAAAAAAGCACCGCACAGCAACAACAACAACAAAAACACTACAAAAAATAAAACCAGCTTATTTTACTGTGGATGAAATTAGAACTTAAATAGGATTTAAGCAGTGCCTGGGACTTATGCTACACAAAGGTGAATTCTAATTATTGTGTATTGGTGAGAAATGTTTTTCACAATACAAGTGTAAAATATACCTGGATTTTCAAAAGGTAGATCCATGAGTCCAACAAAATATTTCAGTTACTAACTAATGCCAATGTGGTATAAATTCAAGAGAGCTTTGGTTACATGAAATATCTGCCCCCGACTCTACCCTTTGCCAAATCCCTCAAACTTCTATTTTACAAACGTCAAGTTTTGTAGTGAATTCTGAGGACAAAAGCTCATTCTTGTTTCAACTAGCACTAATATGTTGCTAATATGAACAACATTGATTTTATTTGCAAAGGAAATAATTAAATTAAAGTTAAAATATTAACTACAATAAGACAGGCAGTATATTTTTGAGTAGCAGATATTGAATCAGCATTTTCTACAGCAGTCCACCATTGTATACATAGTATTTTATTTCATTAACGGATTGTGGATAGGATTTTAAAAGTGCATAAGGGACTTTAACAGTATGAATTCAATTGAAAATCCAATATATGTGATCCTAAATCACTTAAGCACTTTTGAAAATCCCACCCCATGAATCTGAACCAGGCTATTCAGATTTAAGTTTTCTTACTCTATATTTAACTCTTGAAAGCTATTACAGCATACCTGAAGCAATGATTATATAATATTTTTAAACCTCTGTAGCTCCATCTGTTCATCTGACTTTTGTGAGTTTAATCTAGTCTCTAATATCAATTTTCAGAGGGGGTATGTAATTTTATTTTAATAGAATCAAGAAAGTAAAGTAAGATTATCATTTTAAATTGGTATGATTCTTCCTTTGAGATTTAAACAGGTGTAAGTTTTCTATGGAAATCCTACTGGGTCAATCCAATTTTCCTACTGGCTTTGTGATGACTACAAAGATAGGGGAGGAATCCTAAAGTCCTTACTCCCTTTTTATTCAGTCTTTCCTTGGGTAAAACTCCTTTTATGTTAAATAAGACTTTTACCTGAATAAGGACTGAATGAAAACTGAACGCGGTTAGGTCCAGTGCATCTCCCGTGGAGAAAAGCAGGTTATAGTACTCTCATTACCAGCACATCACTAACATTTATTACATTATATTTATAGCCAGAATTAGTAGTGAAGCCTATAGGTAAGGAGTAAACACTTTCAAAAATTCTTAGAGTCACTTAGAAGCCTAAGTCCTATTTTCAAAAGAAACTTAGGCCCAGATTTTTAAAAGTATTTAGGTGCCAGCTGTTAATGGGATTTTGGCTCCTAGGTGCCAGTTTGGCATTACAACGCTGAGCACAGCAATGCCTAAATACCATGAAAAGACTGGGCCATAGGCTTTTAGATGCTATGATAAGAGTTGCCTAGATAAGATTTTTTTTTCCAGTTGCTTCTAACGTTGCCAAACTTCAGGCATTTGGGCTGAAGTGTCCCATGCCTGGTGTCTGCCTCTGGATGACTTTTTTCTTTTTTTCTTTTGTTTTAAATTTTAGAGTTAGGGAAAAATACGTTGTTTGACCCCCATTAAAAAATTCTTGCAACTGTTTCATTGAGAAGCTCCACAGGTGAGTTTCTCTCTGGCACTTCTGTACTTAAGTGCGAAACTTTGCAACTTAAATTTTTTTTAAAAAAGGATCTTGTTCATTTATTTATTTATTTTTGCACATATCAGCTTTTTTTGTCACAAGGGTATTGACACTTTCACTCAGGGCAGAGGACTAGGACTAGTGCTTAACTATATTGATGCACACATGTATTCTCTGTTCATTAGAGATGGTTGCGGGGGGAAGGCAAAACACATGAGTTTCTTTAGTAGTATTCTTTTTTTCAAATTTTTAAAAAAGAAATGTCATTGAAATTTTGACTTTTGAAAAATGTCAGTGGACACTACTGCTCACACTTGTGCGGGAGTGCAGCAGTTTAGCACATCTTGCTGTGTGCCATGCAAAGGCTTGCAGGCTCAAAACCTTAAAATGCAAATACTTAACACGACAACTTCAAGCTACTGTTAGTTCAAATGATCGTCTATGAATTAGCCATCACTAATTAGTAATTACTTATGTGTCTACCTTCAAAGTTGCTTCCTAAACAGCAGAATGACCCTTCTCTCTACCTCAATTGCTTGCTACTTATAAGCCACTGAAAGATAACTTACAGAATCTAGGCTTATACTGTATGGACAAGTCTGACCGTCTTATCTATAGACAAAAAATTCTAGAAAGTTCAATCTTTAGAAATATCAGCCTCTCTTATCAAATCCTAACCCCTCATATCAACTTGAAATATGTTACAGCACCAGGCATTTTACTACATACGCATCATGTTTATTGATAACTACAAGCTCAATGAATTGTCAGGAAAAGTATATTTCACACAAGCATGTAAGACATTGAGAGTTTATAGCTGCTGTTCTCAGCTGAGTGGAGATATTTTAGCTTTACAATGTTTTTTCACATGCCTCAATAACAGTTTACTGCCAGTCCTCACTAGCCATGGATCAGAAATAGATACATAGACCTGGAACTAAAATAGACCTTGAGGCATTATTGTTTAAACTGAAGAAATCTATTATAAAACAAAGTATTTATTGTTACAGACTCAAGGAATCATTCATAACTTAAGACCTAGAGACTAAGGGTATGGCTACACTTGAGAGTTGCAGCGCTGGGAGTTACAGCGCTGGTCGTACAGTTGTGTAGGGAAAGCGCTGGTGTATGGCCACACTCACAGCTACCAGTGCTGCAGTGTGGCCACATTTGCAGCATTTGCAGCGCTGTTGGGAGTGATGCATTATGGGCAGCTATCTCAGCGTTCAAGTGGCAGCAACGTGCTTTTCAAAAGAGGGGGGTGGGGTGCAGTGTGACAGGGACCGGGGGAGAGAGAGAGAGTGGATTTTTGGAGCCGACACTGTGTATCAGCTCCCTGCCTTGCAAAATCAGAAAATTTTCCCGACCCCTTACTCTTAATTGCAAACAGCCTGCAGACCAGATAAGCAGCTGCTCCAACGGACTCCCTTTCTCTCCCTCCCCCCGCTGTTTCTCTCGTCAAGCAAACACTCTTCCCCGTGCCTGCCTCATTCACAGCAAGGTAGTGGGTTTATCTCATTTGATTGTTCAGTCAGTTACAGATTGATCACGGCAAACAGGAGCTGTGTTTGTTTTTTAGATAAGCAGCTCTCGGAGCCCTGAGTTCACAACAAAACAAAGAGAGGCAGCATAACAAAACAAAGGGAGTAATTTAGTTAAAAGCATTCTGGGATATATCCTTATACCCTGGAGGCCAATAACAGTGCTGGTGTGTGGCCACACTTTACGACCAGCGCTGCAGCACCAGCGCTGCAATGCTTATACCCCAAGCAGACCCAGGTGTACGGCCAGCGATGCAGCCAGGGAGTTGCAGCGCTGGATGTGCCCTGCAGGTGTGGACAGTTACTAATTGCAGCGCTGGAAAGCCTCCACCAGCGCTGCAAATCTCAAGTGTAGCCATACCCTAAGTTTGATATCTGTATGGCAGTGGTGTAGGGATAAGGTGCTTTTTAGGCATTCAGTACCCTGAATCCTACAGCCAAGAAAGACCTAGGAATGTAAAGGAGACTCTGAGTTCCCCTGCACCTCCTTAGAATCATAGATTATTAGGGTTGGAAGGGACCTCAGGAGATCATCTAGTCTAACCCCCTGCTCAAAGCAGGAACAATCCCCAAATGGCCCCCTCAAGAATGGAACTCACAACCCTGAGTTTAGGAGGCCAATGCTCAAACCACTGAGCTATCCCTCCCCCCAAAGCTAGCCTGCCTTGCAAAAACCCTGAAAAAAGAAAACCAACCTGATGATCAAATTGCAAGGGCTGAAAGCTAGTCATGTTTTTTTTTTCTTAATGATCACAGGTTACTTACCTACAGCTACCTAATGCAGGCCTTTTGACTGTTGAAAAACATACTCATGGGCTTGTCCCTTGATGTTTCAAAGGGTCCCAGATCAGGATGCTGATTTTGGAGCGGTGCTAGCAATGATGCCACAGCAGGCTCTTTCTCAGTCTGCAGCTAAACTGGTTGCCTTGCTGAACAGTCAGTGTGATCGCTGGCTGCAAGCAGAGGCAGGTCACCAGCATGAGAGGAAGCATGTTAAAATGGATTAAGAATGAGGGGGTTCTTGCATTCTAACCCCAGCTTTCACATGTATGGTTAGAGCTGGGCAATTTTTTTTTTCAAAAAATGCAGATTCAGGTTGACCAAAAACATTTTGAAAATTGGGTTGAATTTGACTGAATTGTTTTGGTCGGGGAAAAAAAAAGCTTCTGAAAATATTAAAAACTTTTGGTATGGCTGGCGAACTGAAAAGTCAATTTACACAGCTCTACTCATAGTATCTGCATACCTTTTGTCAAGTCATAGGATAGTCTTCCTGCCTGAGTTCAAGACTCCTGGGTTCAGTGCTGTTTTTGACACTAACATGCTGTGACATCTTGGACAGGTCATTTAAACTTTCAGTGCCCCATCTATTTAAAAAAAAAAGATAGCAATGCCAGCTTCACTTGTGTGTGTGTGTGTGTGTGATGTTTTCATTAATTACTCTTTGTGTCCCAGGCTATCAGGGCCTTGCTATGGATTTACTCTTTTATCAGTTTGTGACAACCTTGCTAGGAGCTGCTAAAGTTATGCTGACTTTTTGGCAGATGTGGCTAATTAATTCCATGTGACATTCAAGGGATGTGAGAGTAGTTCTTTAAAGAAAGGGCAGTAGAGAGCAAAGGCTGAAGAAGTCCTGAAGGGAAACCATACGGATCTCCAAGCTGAGGGAGATAGCTGAGGTTTGGACACTATTTCAGGATCTGTGTGCCCTGCTATGGATGGGGCAAGGATTTAGGCCATTCATGGTTCGTAAAATACTTGGAAAGTTTAGCATAAAAGATACTATGGCACTTTCATTAGTGTTTACTGAACTCTGCCCTCACTGAAGTCAACAGGAGTTTTACCATTTACTTCAATGGGAGCAGAGTTGGTTCAATCCTGAGGACTTCTGTACGTCCCATGTGAAATATACACTTGCAAAATTTTGTCATTTAAGCAGCATCTTTTAAAAAAGTCCTGAATACTATCTGTTCGTCTTGCTCTCTTCTCTCAGTTCCTAGCTCAGTTGTGACATGTTTAAGTAAACACATGGGTTATTCTCCCAGGTAACTCCTCATAAACTTTGCAAAATATTAATGAAGGAGTTAAGAAAGCAAAAGGCACAAAAATCAACAGTCATTACATATTTAATTCACTGCTTTTTTCATTCTTTCCTCATTACAAATGTACTAAATGGCAATGTAATTATAACCTGAAGCACTTGGTAATTATATGCAAAGCACTACAACAGCAACGAAACACTAATGCTGGGAGAGAGAGAGAGAGAGAGAGAGAGAGAGAAAGAGACTGAAGGAAGCCAGAGTCAAAATAACCATTATTTGCTTGTATTTGTTGGTACCTCCTAAAATTGCTTGCTTCTGATATGTTCCCTGACCTGCAAATTACCTGCAAAAAATTCAGGTCAGGTGTACAGAACACAAATTAATGCCTGGAGATAACGTGCTGGGATTGTGCCAA
Organism: Mauremys mutica; assembly: GCF_020497125.1. Taxonomy (NCBI): domain Eukaryota; kingdom Metazoa; phylum Chordata; order Testudines; family Geoemydidae; genus Mauremys; species Mauremys mutica. The sequence continues at coordinate 30,574,467 of NC_059076.1, read as the reverse complement.
GTATTGGTTCATCAGCATTCAGCACCATTGGAGAACAATACTGACTCATGAGAAGGAGCTGGAAAATCAGACAACAGAAAAAGGGGAAAAAACAGACGGGAGACTTCCCTCTTAGAGTATGTTTACACTGCAATCAGACACCCATGGCTGGCTCAGGGGCTCCCGGGACTTGGGCTGCAGGCCTGTTTAATTGCTGTGTAGACTTTGGACTCAGGCTACCGCCTGAGCTCTGGCACCCTCCCAACTTGCAGGGTCCTAGAGCCCGGACTCCAGCCTGAACCTGAACACCTACACCGCAACTAAACAGCCCTTTAGCCCAAGCTCAGCAAGCCTGAGTCAACTGGCACAGGCCAGCCGCAGGTTTTTAATGCAGCGTAGACATATCCCCTATCTATGTCCTTCCTCGCGCTCGTCTTAAATGGCTGGCATACACCACAGTTTGTTCTACAAATAGATCACTGTATATACTGTACCTATACAACCCCATTCTGTTGTACACTGGGACAGTTTTGGCCTGCCCCACTGGTTCAAAGTTACCCTCTGGTTAATCAGCCAGCCACTGGAAGCTTCTTCTAGCATAGCGGGATCCTCAGATGGCATAGAACTGCTGTAACTGCTTGTATCCGTCACCTGGCTGCTGGCAAAACGGGCACGGCTGGGACTCCCTTATAGCCAGCTGATCCCCAGATGCCAGAACGGCCCCTTGAGTATTTTGGCAACTGGCATAATCCTTCTGGGAACCAGGCCAGCATCAGGAGAGCCCCAGAATTAAGGGGATGCCAAGTGGTTTAAAGCTACATTTGTGTCCCTCATTATGAGGCTGCAATGAGTGATTTGCCCACAGACTTGGATCTAGCCTATGGAATCTGGCAAGGTGGGGTTTGACTTGAGCTTATTTTGTCTGCCCTGCTCAGGATCAGAAAGGTTTGGAAGGAAATACTGTGCAGTTACTGGTACAATTTTCAGATCAGTCACCTATGGCAAAGTGCTGGAAGGATGAGACTTCACTGAGACAGAGAACATGAAAAAAAATTGTGAATGACATGACAGGTTGCATTGGCAGCTTGCGATAATGAAATACAATCCTTACATACTACATCTAGACAAATATCCTATATGCCATAGACAAGTTGGCTAAACCAAGAGAAAGAAACATAGCTAGAAAAGAATTACTACCCCCACTGCCTCATTTGCTGTCTTCAGCAAGTTCTGAACTACTCGCTCTAAAATATATCAATAAGCAAAAATAATAATAGTACCAATAATGAGAGACTAGGATCAAGATTTATGAGCTAAATGCAGTAACTGAATCAAAGATTATCTGAACTGGCCACCTGTCCTACCACAGAACCGGGGATAGCTACTATCGTGAATGAGATAAATCAAGGAATTAGCACCGCTACAAATGTTCCACCTACTCTCGACTTAGTCTCCTCTTCTGTGTGCAAAACTGTTCATGCATATTCCTGTGCCCACCAATATATGCACTATCAACAGTAATTTACCCCTGCAAAATGAAAGTGTAATTCATCCAACAGAGAGGGCAGCACAACACCCATACAGCACTCAAATCCTGCTTAAGCTGCATTTTGAGGGCTTAGATGGATAGACTGTGTGTGGGTCCTTTGCAACCGGGGTGGGGGTGGGGGTGGGGATTTCACTGTGTGAATGCACAACAGAAATCCACCCTTTAACATTTTCCCTCAGTGCAGGGCACAGCTCTAGAGAACTGACATTGAGACATCACCTTCAGAGACCTGCATCTTAGCTTTTAGTGTGCTTTTGAGTTGATTGACAGTCCACAAAAAGACAAAACAAGGAGATTGACAATGAAGCAGATCCTGCTGTGATTAAGCATTCCCTCAGAGAAAAGAAGAAGGAATTTACTGGAATGTGTCCTAGCTTCCTATGGCTAGAACCTGGTGAGTGGATGACAGTTAATTTAAAATATGAATGTGTATAAATGTATATTTGCTCCTTGCTTACTGGGAGGTCCTTAAATCAAGGAGTGAGGTTCATAATTAAGATTTTTATTGATCACAGGGCTGATTCTCCATCATCTTGTGTTTCCTGCCTCAGTGCTGCATTCATTTGATAGGATAGTGGTCACTAACTTCAGCTCTTGTTGTAAGCCAAGACTGAGCTTTCCCCAACATTTTTTGTCTTGTGCATCTTCTTTCAATCATACCCAGATCACTACATTAGAAATGTAACCATAGGCAGGGATAGCTGGAGTGCTGTGATCACTGCCCAACATGCTGACCAATACTGTCTCATTATTTCCATGTAGCCCCCCTGTCTGTCTGCATCCACCTGTTCTCTCTTCTGTTATACTTAAATTGTGACTTTAGTGAGGAGGAAAGGTCTCTTTGGTTTGTGTTTGCACACCGCTGGGTATAATGGCATTTTGGGGCTCCTAGGTGCTATCGCAATACAAATAAATAAATAAATGCACTGTTTGGATAATCCATGGAACAAGAGTCAGATAAATAATGTAGTACTTTCTCAATGACCTGTCACTATCTTGTGGCCAGAAGATTGTAATGATTGGGAGCTAAAAAAGATAAAAATGACTTCACATGGCTAGCTGACTTTCTCTCTCCCTGGGTAGCAGTTCTGTCTGAATGCTAGGAACATATGCCTCTTAGTGAGAGCTGCACAGAATCCTTCCAGTTTCCGCTATTGAAGAAATGATATTGTAAAGCACTTAAGCTGGTTGCTGAGCATGCCCTACATCTCCTGCATCACAGAGTACAGTATGTACCTCAGATGCAAGAACTTTGACGGAGGCTTTTAACTGCCAGCAGATGGGAATTGGAGTAGTGTAGCAGCAGACAGCTGAGTAGGAAAAGCTCATTACTGCTTCAGATTTTACAAGCTCTCTGTGTTGTGGGAAACCAAAAAGGGAATTTTTTAAAGCATTGCCTCAAATTTGTGAACAATATCTCAAGTGAGATACACTCTCGGCATTTTAATCTCCCATTATTGACTTGTCTGTTTCTGTGCTCATTGTGTACAATATGTGGGCCAGAGGATGGACGGTGATCCATGGTGAATAAAATGTCTTCGTTGTCACTGTAATATCTGGAGTGTTTATCTTTTTTCATTTCTCAATTTTTTTAAAAATAGAAGGATCAATTCACCATTGCCCTGCACCTTCTAGAGTCATTTACCCCAGTGAAACATGCGTGCAAAGTCTCTGTAAAACCCTACCAAATCCTATACATGGTTCCTAAATGTTAAGGCCAGTAGGGCCCATTACAATCATCTAGTCCAGGGGTGGTCAAACTTACTGACTTGCTGAGCCATATACAACAATCCTCAGATGTTCAAGAGCCGGGCACACCTGCCGGGGATTGAGGCATAAGCCCCAAGCCGCAGCAGGCATGCCCCATAGGGCTGAAGCCCCGAGACCACCCACCTCACTTGGCCAAAGCCCCCACACCACCACCCTGCCGAAAAGCAGAGGTCCTGAGCACCTTCCACCCCCCAGGCTGATAGGTGGAGAATGGGGGTGAGGGGGATGGAGGGCTTCACAAGCCACACTTTAACTGTAAAAGAGCCGCAAGTGGCTCTCAAGCCGTGGTTTGGCCACCCTAGTCTGACCTCCTGCATATGACAGGCCATAGAATTTCTCCCTGTGGTTCCTGCATCTAGCCCAATAAACTGTATTTGAACTACAGAGTAGTGCAACTAAGACTATGGTACACTGTGGTGCAGTGAAGACTATGGAGGTGCAAATTGCAGAGTGCATCAAAGTGTTGTGGTCTCACTGCCCCATGTGGATGCTACTCATGTGAGCTGAGAGGTACCTAGTTCACTTTAGCTTTTTTATCTTAAAGTAGGAATTTAAAACTTTGCAAAAAATCTTCTTCTTCTATTCTATAGGTCATAGCTGGGTGAGGTTGGAGCAGGCCCACCAGGACTTTAGATTGGAAGACTGGATAGCTTGAGGAACTAACCATCTGTTAGTTCCTCAATCCAGACCAGGAAAATAATGCTGACCAAAAGTAGTTACCATCTGGTAGCCCTTGGGTGCCTTGTGATAACTGGTGGTCTCAGTCCAGTGCTGAGTAGATGAGAATCCACACCTCAAGAACCATCATGATCACAAATGGTACTCCCTGGCAGTTTCACAGTGAGGCTAGAGATTGAATGGGGATGAAACAAACAACTCATCTCTTCTCTCTAGAGAGAGATTTTTCTAGATGAGGTTTGAGGCACACAGGGGTGTCCTTCAAGGGAATCCAACAATAAAGGGTTGCCAATTTTGGTTGGACATATTCCTGGAGGTTTCATCACAGGACATAATCTTTAATTAAAGATTAATCTGTAATTCCTGGAGACTCCAAGACAATCCTGGAAGGTTGGCCACCCTACAACATTACCACTGCCCGTGCTATGCCAAGCAGCACATTTACTGTTGTTATTGCTACTATATGTTTGAGAGCAATTAGGGTCAGATTTTTGGATCCAGGAAGAAGCAGCAAAAGGAACAGGTAGGACTCAGGAATCAGACTGTAAACATGTGAGGGCACCAGTGGAGGAGAATCAAGGCCCAGCTTTGATACGCAAGAGGACAGCAACATGAAGTTAGGAGTTGGAGTATGTCACCTACTCTGGTCTTACTCCCCCAAGCACCAAAAGGATAATCAGATTCAACAACTCTGTCAGCTTTTTCCATGGACATGTCCTTGACAATAAAGTTTCAACGTTAACACCCGTTTTAGGGGAATGGAGGAGTTTTCTCCTCTCACTTTACTATTATTTCTTTCTGGTTGCAGAATTAATGTAATGATCTTGCAAAACCAGAAGACATCAGAAATCAACTTCAGTGTCTTTTTTTTTTAAAGGCACTAAAAACACTGCAATTCTATATTCACTTTTGTGACTATAGAGGAACATTGCCCCTGGGTGCTGTGTAATGAAGTTATAGTGTCTCACCAAACTCAACTATGACTGTTACCTTTCTGCATACACAAAGTTCAAACAGACACCTTTGGAAGAATGACTTAGTTTAGCTTAACAAAACATGAATAAAGACAAGGAAAATCTCCATGACAGAACAAATCATGTGAGTGTGTGTTTCCTCTAACAGTCTGCAGGTGATGAACACAAAATGGCTGCCAGCCTCTGCAGGTAGAGGTGCAGAGAAACATGTAACAGTTATAAACCAGAAATATATGCACAACACTGTAAATGAACCTGTTGTCACATAATACTTATGGTAGTAAAGGGTTTCATATAGTGTTATATACTATCAAAACACAGCAATCACTCCTGCACTATGATGAGAGACTGTGGTGGGGGAAATAGACCCTGAACATCAGGTGGTCAGGCATAGGGGAGGATAAGAATTACTGGTGCCTTAGGGTCCAATCCTGCAAACCCTTATGCGTATGAACAGTCCCTATGAGTAGCCTCATTACTACCCATTAGTAATCATTACTGAGTGCTTTAAGGATTGGGGCCCTTCTTACAACAATGTTATTGCTTTTCTGACAGACAGGATTAATAGTCTGGGATGGGGTACCTGGCTACTCAGAGGACCTACAGCTGCAAAAGTTTGGGCCTTTTCTACACTAGAAAATATATCCATTGCTGACAATGAGTGCTCATAATGGGTGACAATAGGTGTCAGCAAATGGTGGAGCTGAACCAGGTTGACCACAGTTTAGCTGCAAGCATAGACAAGGGAAAAATTAGTTCATTTCAGAAACTGTGAAAGGAAAGAGGATGAGGCTTTGGGCCCAATCCTACTTCTCTCGAAGTTAATGGCAAGATTCCTATTGATTTCAATAGGAGCTTTAATTGTGCCCATAAGGCTGGGTTCTGCACTCTATCAAGGCCAGTTTGCAACCCACGTGTGTCTTAACATGGTTGCAGAAGGCCAGGAGGACATTTCCTCCTGCAGGAAAATGCTCCACTAGCATCACGCTGGTGGAAAAGGTAGCTCTGCTGCTTCCTGCAGAGCTCTACTTCATCTGATCCTCCACTGGTTTAAAGGCTCTGAGGGTGTAAAGTCCCTAACAGGGTGGGGTGGCCCTGAATCTGGACTCCACTCTGTCAGAGCAGCAGCAGTTCAGACACAGTAGGGAATCAAGCCCCACGTGGGGAATATGATTCCAAAAGCTACTGTTGATGAGATAGAAGGAGAAGGCTTAAAGGCTAGAGATGCCTAGAGGATTGATTGATAGGGTGCAATATCTGAAGCAGGGAGCCTGGATATTCCTTCTTTTGCTTGTTGACTGAAATAATTATTATTAAAGTTGAAGTCCAGCTGGAAAAGCTTCCTATTTGTTTTCATTTTATATTATTTCCCTGGAAAAGCCTGTTGCCTGGATGGTATTGCTTTGTCTTCTAATTGCTTTAGGACAGCTGGGGACAATAACTAAATGCGCAACAAGCACAGCCACATAAAGTAGTTGTCCCTTAGATTCTTTAATGGTGGGCACCCTGTTGCCAATATAATGCAGAGAGCAGACACTATTCCACATCTCGCTTGAGACGGCAGAGATGTTCAGGAAACAGGAACATTCAACAAATGGAAACCATGACACGTACATGCTGCTGAATCTTTGCTTTGGAAGAGTTATTTCTTATCACTGTAATGAAGTTATCTTTCTCCCAAAGTGGAATAATTAGGAATCAATTACATTTTACATTGAAAAACTGACTACCCTGGAACAGTTATGTAATTGGGAAGCCGCTATATTGTCATTTTTATGTAGTTACATGGAATTACACAATCATTTCAACAGAGTTGCATTGGGAAATTACACATACATTTGTTCATATTAAATCTTGCAATGGGATGGCTCAATGTGGAATAACTGCTCACTTAGAACTAGCTCTAGGAGATAATGTATAAGGCCATGCAACTATACAAAGATAGCAAGGGACTCCTCAATTAATCAGTAGTCCTCGTGTAATTAGTGCCACTCAAGGTAAAGTAGTTCCATGCTATTGAATTATTTCAACTATTTCATTGTGTTATTGACTTAAAGGAAAGGAATAATTGATAAAAACGTGTTGAATCAGTGATGCAGAAATTAAGAAACTGTTGCGAGAAACAAACACCACATACGCTGCTGTCACTTTTAGAATTCTTGTGCTTAACATTAAAGAGAAACTCCAAATCACCAATTTAGCTCACAGTGTGCTGCAGGGATTTGGGCCCTTTTATATTTATAATGTCATGTAGTACTGCAGAGTTAAAGGTTGAGTGTGGTATTTAATTTTTACTTGTGGCACAGCAGGCTCAAAACAACACCTACGGTGAAGTGAAAATAGACAGTTTTTGGTTTTCAGCGGAACCAAACAATGAATCACGGGGCCTGAAGAAAATAACAGGGTGTTACCCAGTTGTGGTATGAAAGCAAACACTTCAAAGGGGAGCACTGCTTGAGTTCTGTGTGGGGAGGGGAAGGTTGCTGGATCTGTGAAAGAAGCTGATGGGTAGAATCGTTTGCATGGAGCACTGATAATACTCCAGTTAGGATGGAGGATGTAAGCCTACAAAATGAAACCTAATTTCAGCTAGGATTATACTATTAAATGTAAATGATTTCTGTAATAATAAAATTGAATAGCTGATGCACCGTCAGGCTAATACAAAATCAAGGAGCAGCCTTTTGCTGCAAGAAGGTTGCAGGATAAAGCAATACTGTTTTGAATGGCAGTAATTAGTAATGGGCTGTTGTCTTTTCCTGCTCAATAAAAAAATGTCTCTTGATTCTTTGTCTTCAGCCTAAATTTTTGGATTAAATACAGAGCCTAAATAAAGATCTGAACTTTTTGCATTTATCTTCCCCCCCCCCATTTGCTGTTGAGAGAACAGTGGTGTTTAGATAACTAATCTACACTGGAAGCCCATTGAAACTCAGATGGGAATGTACAGTCATTCTCCTCATTGGGCAATTTGCGCATCACTCTCTTGTTTTCATGGGAAAGCGAGGCTTCAGAATAAAAAAACCATAACATGGCAACCCCTGTTCATTTTGTACTGTAACTAGCCTGACACCCTACAGGGCAATTGTCTCCACTTGTGCCCACAGCTTGCCAGAGTCTTTTTTGGCACTCCTTTGGAGGAATAACATCCCCTAACCTTCAATTCGGGCTATTACCTCACTCCTGATTCAGCATTATCTGAGATAAGAAGCCAGCTTCTCTCTCTCCAAGCTACGCCAACAATAGTTGTCTCTTACTCAGTCTCCCCAAATTATTGTCCATTCAGCTCAGCTTGTCTTAAATAAAATTTAGTTGGGCATTGTAAAAAGCTCTGCTAGGTGGGAACAAAGTTTGTATATTACCTATAGCATAACAGAACAGATCTCTCACTCTCTCTCTCTCTCACACACACACACACACAGGCTCTCTTTCTCTCTCTCTCTCTCTCTGTGCCTGTCATTGGAGAGTTCCAGAAAGTCTCACAAGTCCAGCATGGCACAGGGAAGTATGTCTGCTCCAGGGTGTTTCTCTAGTAATAGAAAACACATTCTCTTTGTCTTCCCCAAAGCCTATCCATTTCATAAACAAGGGAACAGCTTATCCATTATGCCTCCTTTTCAAAAGCATTTTCTTTTGATTCACGTGCCTTGTCCATTTCAGCCTGGCAGAATGTAAATGGATATGAAGCCATCTATCAAATCATTACTTTCCAAAGTTGAATGCAAAATCGTTGCTGACGTTTTTTTCAGCTAAACAACTCCCCATAAGGAATATCTGAAAAAATTAGCTAAGCAAAACTTGTGAGCTGGTTGCCTAAGACCAATAGTACAATATATTAAATAGGATTTATATAGATTCAGACGTTTAATACCAAACTATACATCACCTATTCAAATGTGGCTATTCATCACATGTATCAAGGTTTCTTGTGAGATCTCTTGATGGACTATATTATTGTGAATTATTTCCATAGAAAACAATAACCCTTGTTTTCTGGAACGTGAGGTGAAATATGTTAGTACAGGAGAAGATTGTGGACAAAGCTGACATGAAACAACTTGCTCTGAATCAATTTGCAATGGATTCTAAACAAGGTTGCCTGTTTTAGGGAGTCATGGCATGGTGTTAACTGCTGATAATGTCATTAACATATGTTATCACTGCAGTACTTGTGCTCAAATGAAAATATCTGTTAATTTTCAGCCTCCATTTTAAACACATTGGTATTTAAAAGGTATATCAAAACCTCCTCCTAGTTCTAACATTTTTGGCATTCCTATAGCATTACCTTATTAAACAAAATCCCAACTATACATATAAAATGATGAGGTCTAAATCAGCTGTTACTATTCAAGAAAGAGATCTTGGAGTCATTGTACAATGTTCTCTGAAAACATCTACTCAATGTGCAGCAGTAGTCAAAAAAGGCAAAAGAAAGTTGGGAATCATTAGAAAAGGGGTAGACAATAAGATAGAATATATCATATTGCCTTGACATAAATCCATGGTACGCCAATATCTTGAATACTGCATGCAGAAAAAGATATATTGGAATTGGAAAAGGTACAGAAAAAAGCAACAAAAATGATTAGGTGTTTGGAACAGCTTCCCTATGAGGAGAGATTAACAAGGCTGGGACTTTTCAACTTGGAAAATAGACGAATAAGGGGGGATATGATAGAGGTCTATAAAATCATGACGGGTGTGGAGAAAGTAAATAAGGAAGTGTTATTTACTCCTTCTCATAACACAAGAACTAGGGGGTCACCAAATGAAATTAATAGGCAGCAGGTTTTGAACAAAAGGAAGTATTTCTCCACACAATGCACAGTCACCCTGTGGAACTCTTTGCCAGAGGATGTTGTGAAGGCCAGGACTATAACAGGGTTCAGAAAAGAACTAGATAAGTTCTTGGAGGATAGGTCCATCAATGGCTATTAGCCAGGATGGGCAGGGATGCAAAACCATGCTCTGAAGTGTCCCTAACTTCTGTTTGCCAAAACCTGGGAATGGGCGACATGGGATGGATCACTTGAGGATTATGTGCTCTGTTCATTTCTTCCTAAGCATCTGGCATTGGCCACTGTCAGAAGACAGGATATTGGACTAGATGGACCATTGGCCATTCTTATGTAAAATGATGCAGCTAGACATAAACAGGGAAAGAGCTAAAATATAACAGACAAATGTATAATAAAATACAAAATTCAAAATGATATTTAATATATAACTTTTCACCTTTCTATAGTGCTTTTCCCTGGGAAACCACAAAGAACTTAAGTTTCCTGTGGAGGTGCCACTGGAAAGTATTATATCCATTTTACATATGAGTAGTGTGAAGGACAGAAGTTACATCACCCACTTGAGGTCATGCAGAAAGTTAGCCGGTTTGGGAAGAGAATCCTGTTGTCTTGACTTCTTGTCCTTTTGCTCTAACCAACAGAGAACACTCCCTCCATTACCTCCTTTTCTTATCATAAACCAGATTAACTATTTTATTTTTAAATTGCAATTTGTCTGGTCCACCCTGTAGTCTGATGGCCCTGGAATTTTATAAGTAAACCAGATTTTCAGCTTATAGGAGTACAATACGGTAGCTGGTCCCAAAACTTCTGTTTTGCTTTCGCACGCCTAAAATTTAAATTGTCAAATAGTCTATGTTAAATTTAAAAGAAAAAAGTTTTACCAACAGGGAGTTTTTAGTATTATAAGCCCCTGAAAGAGGGATTGCAATAAAAATGACTGACAGGTCCTTAGCTATAAAAGAACTAGTAGGCATCAATATATGAGAAAAATTCTCTTGTCTCTCTTCATCCTGACTAATTCATTGCTACATTTTATATTCAGTTATACAGTATGTCCTCTCTTGGTACCTCATCAGCATTTGAAATGCTGGGTGGGAAAATGCATGAAGTACAATCCAGGGATCTTAACCACGTTCAAACTGACAATGTCAGCTTTCACACTTGTCATTAGGAGACTTTTATGAATCATTTAACTGGAGTGTCCATCTTCATATACAAACTAAAAAAAAGGTAGTAAATGAGATTGATATATTGGGTCTAAAGCATTTTTTTACTGGTGTGTATTGGTTAGTTAAGGAACGCTTGCTAAAACATTTGATCTCATTCCAATGTTGATCAAAATATACAGGTAAATAATTACATAAGTAAATGTCTGTGCCCTACAAAGTGCTCTTTATGTTCTCTATGTGCTTCATCCAATTATGAAGGACATATCATCATGGGATTCTACCCTAAGTCTATTAATAACCTACTGATGTCTCATGTACTCTTTGAAAACATTTTGTTCAGAAATGGTCTCCACTTATGTGTTATGCTCTATGATGCCTATTTTCTTTCAGTTACTGTAGAGTCAATGCCTATGGGTGGCCATAGGTGAGATGAAAAAACAAGGTCCTAATCACTTGTCTTCTTCTTATTATTATTCACTCCCTGTGGAGCATAAGGCGCCAACCACTCTCCATTCATTTTGTTCTTGAGCAAGACAGCAGATTTCATCCCACTTCATTCCCCTACCTTTCATTTCCTCTTCAATGGTCCTTCGCCACGTCCCCAATGGTCTACCTCTCCTCCTTCTTCCTTGTGGTGTCCATCGTAGGGCAATACGAGGGTGTCTGTCAGCATCCATTCTCAACACATGCCCCAGCCACCTCTATCTTCGTTGTTTGGCTTCATCCACTATATTGTTGATGCTCACTTCAACATTGGTGATACGCTGCGGCCAATGTATGTTAAGAATTCGCCTAAGACACCTTCCTTCAAAGCCCCGAAGCCGACTTTCTATCTTCTTGTTGGTCCTCCATGTTTCCGCCGCATAGAGCAACACAGAGCGGACGTTCGACCTGTAGATCTCTACCTTGGTTTTCATTTGCAAGATGGTTGACCTCCAAATATTCTGAAGTCTATAGAATGCATTTGCTGCAAGACCGATTCTGGTAGATATCTCCTTCTGAATATTGCCATCAGCCGATATATAACTACAAAGATATTTGAAGTCGTTCACCTCCTCCAATTCTACGTCACATAACACTGTCTTCGTCGAGCTGGCTGTTTTTACTTTCATTATTGCTACTCTACCTACTCTATCAGTCTTCTCTTGGAGGTCCATCTGAGAGCTTGAAATCAGGGCGATGTCATCTGCAAAGTCAGTCTTCAATATGACCAGAGGGTCCCCATGCGATCCCTCTTGGCCTATCTTCAGTGGCTTTCCGCATCACCCAATCTATGACCACAAGAAACAGAATGGGCGAAATAACGCACCCTTGTCTAACTCCCGTTCTCACACGGAACCACTCGCTCTGCTGTCCTTCATGGCGAACACAACACTTATTGCCAGCATACATATCTTTGAAGATGTTAATCACTTTCGAAGGGAATCCATATATTTTTAAGATATTCCAGAGAGATGGATGGTGGACACTATCAAATGCCTTCTCAAAATCGAGATAATTAATGAACAGTGGCGAGTTCCATTCAAGAGATTGTTCCATTATCGTACATAGTACAAATATCTGATCAACGCATCCTCTCCCACTCCTAAATCCTGTTTGTTCTCCCCTCAGGATCTCTTCTACTGCTTGTCTTATTCTCTGTAACAGAACTCTGCAGAAAACCTTCCCGAGCACTGATAGCAAGTTTATACCTCTCCAATTACCACACAAAGACAAATCACCCTTCTTTGGTAATTTCACGATGATACCTTTCTTCCATGCTTCAGGTACCTTCTCTTCTTCCCACACCTTGTTGAATAGCTCCTTTAGAATCCCGGCACTCATATTCAGGTTGGCTTTTAGCATTTCTGCGGTTATTCTATCTTCACCTGGTGCCCTGTTTGCTTTTGTCTGTCTAATAGCCTCTTCTATCTCTCGCTCTATGATAGGCCCACATTCTACCTCCATCTGAAAACTCGTTTCCTCTATTTCAACTACCTCTTCAGGATTTGATCTATTTAAAGTCTCTCTAAAATGCTCTGCCCATCGATTGATTTGCTCTTTCTCTTCTATCAATATTCTCCCATTCTTTCCTCTAACCTAGGGGTGGGCAAACTTTTTGGCCCGAGGGCCACATCTGGGTATGGAAATTATATGGCAGGCCATGAATACTCACAAAATTGGGGCTGGGGTGCGGGCTCTTGGGTGGGGCCAGAAATGAGGAGTTCAGGGTGCGGGAGGAGGCTCCAGACTGGGGCAGAGGGTTGGAGGATGGGGAGGGTGAGGGCTTCGGCTGGGGGTGTAGGCTCTGGGGTGGGGCTGGGATGAGGGGTTGGGGGTGCAGGAGGGTGCTCCAGGCTGGGACTGAGGGGTTTGGAGGGCAGGAGGAGGATCAGGGCTGGGACAGGAAGGTGGGTGCAGGAAGGAGTCAGGGGTGCAGGCTCCGGGTGGCCTTACCTCAAGCAGCTTCCCAAAGCAGCAGCATGTCACCCCTCCAGTTTCTACACGGAGGGGTGGCCAGGCGGCTCTGCACACTTCCCTGTCCACAGGCGCCACCACACAGCTCCCATTGGCCGCAGTTCCTGCGGGGGCAGCGCTTGGGGCATGGGCAGTGTGCGGAGCCCCCTGGCTGCCCTACATGTAGGAGCCCAAAGGGGGACATGCTGCTGCTTCTTGGAGTTGCACGGAGTGGGGCAAGCACCCCACTCCCCGGTGGGAGCTTGAGGGCCAATTTAAAATGTCTGGAGGGCCAGATGCGGCCCCCGGGCCATAGTTTGCCCACCCCTGCTCTAACCGCTGTTGACCTATTGCTGAACCCTCCTGTCAAAGTCCTCGTGATTCTATACACAGTTCTTGTGTCGCCCCGCGCGGCTGCTGACTGTGCCTCTCTTGACAGACTGTAGTCACTTGTAGTCATCATTAAAGGTTCCTTGTCTCTTGTTGCTAGAATAGCAGCATCACAGAATAGGGTAGTTTGCCCAGTGGCACACTAAAAAGGTCATATTTCAACATGATCTTCAAGAAGAATTTGGACAGAACGGTGGATGCTGCAGCACCGTTGCAATGAAAATAGGATGTGTTATTGTCAACTCCAAGTTTCAGAAATCATGAGTCAGGTGTCCAAAATCATGAGACTGGCTTAAAATGAGATTTGAACAAAATAATATGCTTGGGGCTCTTTCAATTTCCCTTCTGGTCTTTAAGAATTTAGGGTGCACTCAGTCATGTTTTCAGACTTTTTTCTCTGCAACCATCAAATAAACTAGAAGCTTTCCCCTGCCTTTTAATGAAAGCTGAGCATCTCACATAATCACCTGACTCCAAGAGCTGGAGCTTTAAGATGAAAATCAAGTATTGTAAGACTTAAATTTTTAGAGTTGTCAGCACTGATCCAGGTTCTCCCCACAATCCTGCTTGTCTAAATGTGTGGGTGGAGTTTAAGACTTGGGAAGCCATTTGCCACTGTATTGAACCCACAAAAGTATGAACATATTCTTATATGCCAAAAAGACAGGTTTCTTTACATATACAGAGACATATAATTTTTATATAGGACTCTTGTAACAGGGTTTATGGCTCTTCTTCTCTGCCTATTTGGTTGGCTAGCCCTGCAGTTGCACTAGCTGGGAGCTGTGCCCATGTTCCCCAGTTGAATTACACCCAGTCCTTTGTGTTGGAGTGCAAAATGAGAAGATTTCTTGTTCCATCTCTCCCATCACCCTGCTTATATTCCTGAGCACTGACTGAGGGCTTTCGGGCTCTAAATGGTGAGCTCTTTTTCCTGAATGAAACTCACTCTGTAATGTCTGCTAATGTTCAACTTACAAACTATGAGAAACAAGGCATTATTCCCATGTTAGTCACCAAAATGTACAGATACCCAGCACATCATTACAGATGCCTCATTAAAAATGTTCCTGTACGAATTTGCAAACACCCTTAGCCAGATTCCACTTCCTGTACAGATGCCCAGACTGGATTTTGGAGAGAGCACTGGCTTTTCCCATCTGGCAATGTGCCCCTTGTTAACAGTAAACATGCACAGAACAAAAGCAAAACTGAAAAGAAAGGGATAATGATAGCCCTAAATATACAACTTTTTAAGACTGATGGGACCACACCTGTTCTCCTTTAAAAGAAAATGTGTAAGGGTATCTTATGGATGAGTTACTGTCCATTGGTTCCTTTTTTATGCTATTCTAAGGCACCTGAGGATACTTGGTAATAAGGCACCCTATGAAATGTTTTGTTTTACACTATACTGCAATTTATTATTAATACCAAAAGAACACATGAATAATGAAAACACAAGCTGGGAAGTCACATTTTCCTTTTCCACTATCTCTTTTGTTTTCATTGGAGCAACAGATTAATTGCTTTCTCTTTCTTATGCTATAGGCTTGTTATTAGCCAAGTCCAAAAGAATTTGCACAGTTTCTGACATCAGATATGCTTGTCTTTAACAGTATTGAGGGTGGAAGGTAGGATTCAAAGTAGAAACTCTCACTGCACATGGTTGTTTACTGAGCTTCACGATAACTTGACTGTTTTGCACAAAGCACTAGGGATATTTTTCTAAGGGTATGCAAATGTGTAAATTTGAATTTTTAAATCTACTTTTGATTGGTGAGAATAGCAGAATTGTCTTGTAGTGCTAATATCCTAAGATGCAGGATCATTAAGGATGTTACAGTATTCAGGGTCACAATACAAAGACTGTGCCAAATAAACAAACAGAAAACAAACCAGAAACAGCAGAAAATAAATTTGGATGCTGTTTCCCAAGACACGTTTGAAGTTCTGATCTAACCAGCTCTGAGTCTAAGCCTATTTTTTTCATATTCCCTTCCTTACTCCACATCACTGAGTTATTCAAGGTCATTAGAAACTTTAGACTGCAATTATGTGTATCAGTTTTTTCTATCTGATCAAGGAAGCAACTAAATTTTTTCACATTAGAAATATTTTGGTACCTCTCTGTTCAAAGGTAACATAATAACAGATCTTTGTTTTATTTCTTGATATTCTTTCATCTGGTATATAAACAAGCAATCAAAGCCATAGCAAAGTGTGACCTCCTCCCTGACAGAGATAAATAAAGATTGAGCTTTTCTGACATCCTGCCAAAAAAAGAGAGCACCAAACAAGGACAGAGTGAAAAAAATAAGCCAAAGAGGTAAAAGGAACCCAGAGAGTGAGTGAGCAAAAACTGTCTGGGAAGAAAGATGCTACTCATATAAACAAGCAAAGAACAGTCAAATGGAACAGACAGCTTTCAGTGTGAGAAAGATATTAGACAGAATTATTTTCTTGTGAATTTCAGTTTATCCAAATTTTCACTCTGCTGTGTTTAGTTCTGTACTTTTTTTCAAACCAAACCTTGCTTCCCCAGAAGTCTACTGAATATTACCACTGTGAATAGAAAACACATGACTTCACAGACCTCATGTTTTCATGTCATGGAAATGTAAAAAGGTAAATAAATGAGAGCTCTCCTTCCTCAAATCGTTTAGTCAGCTTTCTGAACCCTAAGATTTGGCATGCATCTTGGGTAGCATGCCTAAAGGGGCATGAAGAGAGAACATGCAGCTCTGACTGGTAAGATACATGCATACTGTTGGACATTTTTGAAAACTTGGGAAAAAAATCGGTGTATGATTTAAAGCTGGCCCTGGGCATTTTTAAAATTGCATAACCAGCACTGGTCAGCTTGACCTTGAGAGCTTTAAAATACACAGGTCATATTCTGATTTAGAAGAACTTGTCAAATGCCATTGAAAAAAGTCCTGATTATACAGCACTCATCCCTCTTTTATCTTTCCATTAATATTTTGGTTCTCTTCTCTTTTAATTTTAGACAGCTCAGTCACTCTATTATTTCTTACACTTTATCTCAGTGACGAATCATTTTATAACTATAAGCAGATCCAGCATGACACTCTTACCTGTGAGGTAGTAATTGCCTAATTTCTCTAATCAATAGTGGTGCTGCACTGCATAACATGAATTATACAAACTAATCCTCCAATCCTGCAAACACTTAAGCAGGTGCATAGCTTTACTCTTGTGAACAAAATTATGTACCATACTTAAAGGTTTGTAAGACTTGAGACCATGTTGCTGAGTTGTTGGATTCTACTTGTGCACATCACTGAGCCATATGGAGGCGGGGTGAATACTTGTATCTTCCAGTGTGGGATGGGAGCCTAAGGATTTTCACTGGATATTTGTTTTCAATATATAACTAAAGTGTTGGCAATTTTCTCATATTTTCTGAGAGAGCTGGGTGCATACTTCCCATAACGATGATGTGTTGAAAATAATTCTGTAGTCTGGCTGGCTGAGTTCTTGTTGGAATGATTATTTTAATGTTGCTCAGGTTTCATTGTACTGTGTAATTAATTAATGTGTTAAGGCAATTAGAGACTTGGCTAGGCATCTTTTTTATCATGTTAAATCTAAATAAACAAAAATTAAAGAGTATAAAGGAATAAATTGAGGAAAGTTTCCACTATTTGTCAATCATTGTTAGAGTTGTGGGAGGGTTTTTTGTTTGTTTTTTTTCCAAAATTGAAAAATTCCAATTCTGAAATTTATCAATTTCTGAATTGGAAAGTTATGATTTTGACATTTACAGTTTTGAAATAATAATTCCATTCTGCAAAAACGGCCATGGGGAATATAGAAGATATATATACTTTTGTGAAACATAGACTGGGCCACTGATAGAAAAGTTCCCAATTCTCAGAAGGAAATAGAGGGCTATTGAGTTTGGCATGTTTAAAAAAAAAAAAAAAAAGAGAGAGAGAGAGAGAGAAAGATGATAAAATAAAGGGCCACAAAGTTCAAACAATCCTGTTATCTACTTAATGCCAAAGTCTGCAAACATAGGAAAATTCATGTAACTCAGACTGGATCTGTCAATGGGGTTACACAAGAAATAAATCTGCCGCCTATATGTTGCTTCTCCAATAACAGAAATCATTTGCTTGTATTTTAGTTATACCTTTTTCTCAAATAAAATACCCACTGAAGTAATATTATTTAATATTGATGTTGAAGTGAGAAAGATATGAAAGAAATTAAGTTTCAATGCTTGAAAGGCCTAGAACTATTAGATCACTCTAGTCCTTGGCACAATTCTGCTCCATTACCCAGGGCAGATTGTACAGTTACTGTCTAGCCCTTTACTGTTATGGGAAGGATAGTACTGAATTTAGGCTCTGATTCAGCATAGTATTTAAGCTTGTGTCTAACATTAAGAATGTAAGTACTTCCATTGAAGTCGGTGAGTTTACAGTTAAGCATGTGAATCATAGACTCATAGAGTATCAGGGTTGGAAGGGATCTCAGGTGGTCATCTGGTCCAACCCCCTGCTCAAAGCAGGATCAATCCCCAACTAAATCATGTGCTTAAGTACCATGCTGAACTGAGGTCTTCCTATTCATGAAAGTATCAGAGGGGTAGCCATGTTAGTCTGGATCTGTAAAAGCAGCAAAGAGTCCTGTGGCACCTTATAGACTAACAGACGTTTTGGAGCATGAGCTTTCGTGAATACCCACTTCGTCAGATGCATGCAGTGGAAATGTCCAGGGGCAGGTATATATAAGCAAGCAAGAAGCAGGCTGGAGATAACAAGGTTAGTTCAATCAAGGAGGATGAGGCCCTCTTCTAGCAGCTGAGGTGTGCAAACCAAGGGAGGAGAAACTGGTTTGTAGTTGGCAAGCCATTCACAGTCTTTGTTTAATCCTGAGCTGATGGTGTCAAATTTGCAGATGAACTGAAGCTCAGCAGTAAGAAAGAAACCAACAGGACTCCACTGGCCATCACATACAGTCCCCAGCTAAAACCCCTCCAACGCATCATCAGGGATCTACAACCCATCCTGGACAATGATCCCACACTTTCACAGGCCTTGGGTGGCAGTCCAGTCCTCGCCCACAGACAACCTGCCAACCTGAAGCATATTCTCACCAGTAACTGCACACTGCATCATAGTAACTCTAACTCAGGAACCAATCCATGCAACAAACCTCAATGCCAACTCTGCCCACATATCTACACCAGCGACACCATCACAGGACCTAACCAGATCAGCCACACCATCACCGGTTCATTCACCTGCACATCCGCCAATGTAATATACGCCATCATATGCCAGCAATGCCCCTCTGCTATGTACATCGGCCAAACTGGACAATCTCTACGGAAAAGGATAAATGGACACAAATCAGATATTAGGAATGGCAATATACAAAAACCTGTAGGAGAACACTTCAACCTCCCTGGCCACACAATAGCAGATCTTAAGGTAGCCATCCTGCAGCAAAAAAACTTCAGGACCAGACTTCAAAGAGAAACTGCTGAGCTTCAGTTCATCTGCAAATTTGACACCATCAGCTCAGGATTAAACAAAGACTGTGAATGGCTTGCCAACTACAAAACCAGTTTCTCCTCCCTTGGTTTTCACACCTCAGCTGCTAGAAGAGGGCCTCATCCTCCCTGATTGAACTAACCTCGTTATCTCTAGCCTGCTTCTTGCTTGCTTATATATACCTGCCCCTGGAGATTTCCACTATATGCATCCGACGACGTGGGTTTTCACCCACGAAAGCTCATGCTCCAAAACGTCTGTTGGTCTATAAGGTTCCACAAGACTCTTTGCTGCTATTCATGAAAGACAGCTCTGGATAGAGAAGTCTTCTATTTAACAACAGAATAAGTACAGCACAGGCAAGGGCACTGCAAATCTCCTCGTACTGTTTACACCAAGGTGTCGCAGCTCTAACTTAGAGAGAGCACCTCTTGAGGTGAGAAGGAGGCTCATTCTCCTTGCCCCCTCAAATCCTGGCCTTTTTTTTGAGGCTGCCAGGGAGGATGTAGCACTTTCCAGCCAAGGATCACAAAGTGATTTAGGAACATTAATGAATAAAGAAAAAGAAGCTGTAATTTTGAACGTATTTAAAATGCAATTAGTCAAGCACATAAAAGGGGATCATGTAACAAGTTGTGAATGCTAGGCAGAAAGGGAGACAGGCCTTGACTGGACACATTATCTACTTCTGAATTCATCATTCTAGATGTCGCTATTACTAGCTAGAATTTTGAGGGGAGAGTTCTAAAGGTGCCTAACTCTCATTGACTTTTAATGGTAGTTGAACCCTTAACACCCCTTTGTGCCTTTGGAAATCTCCCCTCAATCCCATTAAAACATATTACAGAGCATTTTTTTCAAATATACTCTTGAGCTGGTAGCTGCGTCTTGCTCCGTGAATTTTTATTGACATCCAAATAGCAGTTTGAACTATTGCAAAATATTTGTAATGTGTCCAATCAATAGGAAAAGACATATGCTACCACAGCAAGCATTTGAACAGAGCAATGTCTAGTCAAAATTATGGGTCTAAGGGAATCAATTCAGGTAACATTTACTGCATAAATTTAACATGACTTCTGCTTCATCAATGTTAAATCCAATCCAATGGCTATTAAAAACCCCAACAGATGCTGCTCTCATTTACACCAGTGTAAATTCATAGTAACCCCATTGGATTCAGTGAAGTTGCTATGAATTTACAATAGTACAAGTAAGACCAGAAGATGGCTCAAAGATGTTACTAGTATATAGTGCAAGTAAGTTTATGATGATTGATTTGTCTTTCCTTCTTAGGAAACATAAAAGCAACACTTAATTCCTAATGCTCTCTAATCAAGGAAGTTCATAGTTCCCTAATTATCATCTAGATTTTATTTAATTAAAACCACACATGCAATAACAAATTAGGGGAAGTATCTATGAAGATTCTGTAACGCCTGAATGATCTTGACATAAGAAATGCAACAGTAGGGACCACTCTGGAAATAAAAGTGATGATATTTTATTCAAGATCTACCCACACTACAAAACCCTTATTTAAGTCCAGCTGCATGTTTCTGCTAAAATGGTCAGCACCAAAATATGTAAGCCTTGGACTCCAGAGTGAACAAACTGAGAAGAATGCAAGCAGTCCACATCTGTCTTGCAACTAACGGGTCTAATTTTGTTTTTGGTCTAATGCCTCTGAAGTCAAAGACTTACACCCGGGAAAAAATTGGCCTATCTACTCACATGAACAAAGTTATCTGTCAATTACAACTGTAAGACCCATAATGGAAACTTAAATTTTACAGAACAGCTAGCACATATTTCAGTCCAAACCAAACAAAATGCAAGCCACCTACAAATCCACTTAGCTCAACATGAGGCATGACATCCCCAAAATGCACCACAGAAATACAGAATACCAATTTCAGAATGAGATGAATGGACCTTTAAACACCAATAGCGATGATGAAGGAGCATTTCCTAGTCCTGCCGCATCTGAGTCATATTGGTTGCATGAATGAGAGTTTAAAACCAGCCACTGATTAGCTGAAGTGCTTTTATGAAATTTGAAAATATCCCTTGAACTTGTTCATCTACCTCCCAGCCTTGTTCTTGGATGAGGGAGGGGCCTGACTGTGGAATGAACGTTTGAGAGAAATCAGACAATTCTGATTATTTTTCCTTTTCCAGTGAGAGTCTATCAGTGGCCATGCATCTACTAGCAGATGAGAAATGAAGAATTAATTTTCTTTTGTGTGACCATTTCTGCTAGGAAGCCCCAGGACCGGAGGATTACCAAAGGATCATTTGGATGGTTCATAAAAAATATGGGTGGTAAAACAGATAGAGGACAAAGAGATATTTAGATATTTAGTTATCTTGTATTCAATACTCAGACAAAGTACATTCACCTGCAAAAAACCCTAATAAATATAAGGATATATACCGATCTCATAGAGCTGGAAGGGACCATGAAAGGTCATCAAATCCAGCCCCCCGCCTTCACTAGCAGGACCAAGTACTGATTTTTTGCCCTAGATGCCCTAAGTGGCCCCCTCAAAGTTTGAGCTCACAACCATGGGTTAAGCAGGCCAATGCTCAATCCACTGAGCTAATCTGCCCCTGCAGACTTGACAAGTTTTTTTAATATTAATACTTGATAGACATGCCTGGACTGTTAAACACATGTAATAAGAGATTTCCCTCTATTTAATAAAAATACGAGAAATGCCATGTAATGATACTCACTCTGTAATATGCTAACACACTGTTAGATTATGACTATAAATTATGACTATATTCTTGTGCAATGTCTCTTTAAACAAAAGCTCGCTGAGGTAATGTTTTTTTTTTCTGACGGCAAACCATTTGTAAACCTGTTAATACTTCCTAAATAACTAAAAAGAAAACAAAACAAACAAGAAATCAGACAAATCCAAAGTCTGACAGATGACACTGCAAGAACTTCCTCTTTGATAAAGCTTTTTCTTCAAAACAAAATGGCATATACTAAAGATATTCCTCCTCCCACCCCACACTAATCCCAAACTTAAAAAAAGGAGAAAGAAAAAGAAAAATGCCCTACCTCAAAGCAGAGTTTTCTAAAAATGGAAGGAAAGGAAAAGAGCTAAAGACTCCATGAATTCACATCCACTAGGGACCTTGCAATGGAAATCTAATTAATATGGGAAGTGTTCAGACACAGCAGTGATGGGCCATAGCCCCAAGCCCTAAAATGGATAGATTTTGACGTGCACTCTTGACAATCTGATATCTGAATATTTTCCAGTTCGGTTAATATAGGGAATGAGTGGATGCCTGAGTCTAGCTGATGGTCTTCATATTCAATAATCCCTACTGATTAAGGCCCCTGTATATGGAGCATCCAACTGAGATCAGTACTACCTGAGAGATCTTCAAGTGAAGATTTTCAGTATCTTCATAGAGCTCCCCAGACCTTTTACTCTGATCAGGACCGGCTCTAGGTTTTTTGCCGCCCCCAGAAAAAAAAATTTGGCTGCTCCCCACCTCAGCCCTGGACTCTCACCCCACCACCACTGGTGCCCTCCTCGACCCACACCCCCTGCCGCCCCAGCCCTGGACTCTCTCTTCCCCCCCCGCACCTGCACCCCCCGCTGCCCCAGCGCTGGGCTCTCCCCCCCATCCACACCCCCTGCCGCCCCAGCCCTGGGCTCTCTCTCCCCCCCACCTCTACCCCCTGCCACCCCAGTGCTGGGCTCTCCCCCCACCCGCACCCCCTTCTGCCCCAGCCCTGCTCACTCCCCCCACTCCCCTCTCACCTCCGGTTGGTCCGGCGCTGGCAGGGTCGGGGTAAGCAGCGGGGCTCCTGGGCTGCGCCTCAGCCCAGGGTCCCTCCAGCCAGGGCTCCTGCTTCCAGGACCGGCCAGGACCTGGAAGGGCAGAGCCGGGGGACCATCCCGGCATGGGGCTGAGGAGCCAGGGCAGGGTAGCCCCAGAAGGAGGGGAGACCTGGAGACGGGACATTGGCCCTGCACGGCAGCGCCCTGCCCTCTATGGCCCAGCTGCTGCTGCCTCTTCTGGCCACCCTGCTGCAGTCCCTGGGCAGCTCGGGCCACTTCGCCCAGCTCCGTGTGCCCCATGGGGTGGCCCCCAGCCCAAGTGGCCCCCGCTCAGAGCCTGATCGGCCTAGCTACAAGGTGTGGGAGCTGCTCCCCCGCGGCGTGAACTGCAGTGGCCCAAGCTGCCCCCCGCACACGATGCGCTGCTGCTGCCAGGGCTGGCTCTAGGCTTTTGCAGCCCAAAGCAAAAAAAAAAAAAAAAAAAGTGGCTGGAATGCCGCCCCTAAAAATGTGCCGCCCCAAGCCTGTGGTTGGTTTGCTGGTGCTTAGAGCCAGCCCTTACTCTGATGGCAAATTCCAACTTCACTGGACAGTGATTGTTAGCAGTGAGAAATTATCAGCTGTTGACCAAGACACGGGTCTCCTAATATGCCTGTGTGGAGGAAAAGCCTCACTCTCTGTAATGCTGTTTGCTTACAGTACTGTACATAGCCACTTCAGAAACTCGCGACAGTAATATCTCCCTTTTTCAGTACTGCAAGTCACACTAGCCTGTTGACGAACACACTGAAGTATCAATTATGTGGAACAAGAGAGATGTAAATTTTATATGTTTTAATCTCTCTCTCTCTCTCTTTTTAAACTGGTCGGGTTCTTGTTGCTCTGCCTTGCCAAAAGTTGTCTGTTTGCCAAAACAGAACAGCTTAATAGAAACAGGCGAGCAAAATACAGAGATCACAGCACATCACTTTTCATCTTCCAGCAGTCCTGGAAACAGTGGGTATAATATATGAGAGTTGAAAGAGACTGAGGAAAATGCTAAGGACTCTAGGATCTTTAAAAATAAAAAAGCAACTGAACATTAACAAGACTTAAGTGAACCAGCAAAGTTCACTAAAATCAAGGCTTTCTACGGTTACATGTATTACTGACCTGTTCCCAGCAAAAGGGTGGACTGTGATAATTTCTCTTCAAGACAAAAACAATGCTGAAAAATCAATCATTGACAGAAGCACAACTCACTTTTTAAAAAGAATTATAGACATTTTCTAGGATAAATTGTCTAACTGACTACATGTTTTGATTTACGTGTCCATCTATATTGAATGAAACCTCACCAGTAATATTCTGAGCCACCAAGCTCCATTGTGTATTCAGCTATGTTATTCTACAAATGCCCCAGTTTGCCAGGAACATTTTGTTCAATGGTGAAAAAAGGATACCTGCTGATCTCCTATTTTACTGAGCCATTCAGTCCAAAGTATCAGAGCACTGGCAGAAAGCATGAGCAGCTAGGAAGAAGAACAGAGCTGCTATGTCCAATAGTTCTTTGAGAACACGCTATTATTTGATTGTAGGAACTGTGTGAAATGATAGGGGTTCACTTTTTAATCATGTGACAATATCATACTCTTTATGCAAAAGAGGAATGAGTTGTACATTTTCACGTCAGTTGAACTAACGTATTATTTTGCTGTTCAACACTAATGATAGCTTTGGTTCCCGAGCAAAGTGACTGAGCCAAATTCTGCCCTCAATTTACAGCTCTTCAGCACCATTGATTCCACTATAAACAGGATTTAAGTCAGTCAGCGGGGAGCAGTGCATGGATCACATGGATCATGAGGCCATATTTAATCCTTATTTACAGTGATGTAAGCCTGGACCAACTTTGCTGAAGTCAGAAAGTGACCTCCACCTAAAACTGCATAAGGATAAATAATGTTACTCAGCCACTTACATCCACTTTCTGACCAATTTACACTCATTTTCTGACCATCGTGAAACTTACTCCAGACTTTAGGCCATCAAAAGATCTAGTCCAGAGACTTCTGTTAGGGTTCAACTAATACCAGGTTTGATTTTTGCTCAGGAGAAGCACTACCTTCTTAGTAGCATATTTCCCTCTTCAGATACACAATCTATTCTACATACAATCATACACTCATTTATCCACTCAGTCTTTGTCAAACCATTAGTGTCCACTTTTTCAGCAATGAGGCCACCGAGTTGACACATAATGGAAACTACCATACCAATGAGTCCCCATTAATATCTGGCCATCTTCTTGCATTATGTGCACATACATTTGCTTGAGATCAGATTTTAAAGAATATATTGAAGTTACAATCCAATTACTTCTCTTGTCTAATATCCCCTCCTGGAATTTTCTCTCTTCTATGGCTTCTCTTCCTACTTCTTGCATTTTACCATCAAATGAAACTATAGAGGCCCTTACTACATGATCATATTTAATATAAAGAAACAGAAGAATTTGTTTTATTTTACTTATATAATTTAAATGAAGTTTGATTCAATTTTGATGACAAAAATCTCATATATATTAATCAGAGATATAAAGAGATCATTAAGTTATTACAAAGTTTGTATCTCGTAGATGACTGACTCAATTTCATGTAACTGAATTATCCATGATGTTACAAATACATTCATAATCTAGTCTGAATGTAATACACAGAAGATATTACACTGGGGACTGATTCTGCACCTTTTTTACTCATGCTGAGTGAGGCTCTTAATTCCTTTATATAGGGCAGGATTCTAGCACACAGTAGTACCTTATTCCACAAATGGAATATCAATGGAGTAAAGGTACTACTCACCATGAGTAAGGGTGACAGAATTTGGTGTGCTAAGAAGAAGGAAAATGGAACAAAAGGATTCTGCAAGAAGCCTGCCAGCCACCACTGACAATAGTTAGTATGAGCTTTGTTAGTAACAGTTCATCAAAAACTGCACTCCATATTTAGTCTTATTGGCCCCAGTCTTGCTCCCATTGAAGTCTCGTGGGAACAAAACTGGGCAAATTGAATTCAATGGGATTTTTGCCAGAGTGAAGACTGGGTGAGAACTGTAGACGTAGGCCCAAAATGTAAACAGTAAAAGTTAAGCAGATACTTCTGATGGAAATCTGACTGCATAGCATACCAGAAATGTCACCGAGACATGTAGTCACTTGGCATCATATGCTTCACACCAAATAAAAATACAAGTGTTTTTGTGCAGTGGTTTGCACAATGGGGTCCTGATCCATGGCACTCCTAGGCACTATGATAATACAAGATGATAATAATAATTTGCAGAAAGGGAGGTATCTGCTGCCCAGCAACAAGTCCTTGTTGATTTCAGGCTACCTCCAGAAGTATGCCATTCTGCAAGACAGCAGAAGCCACACAGTCTGGGGATACAGGATCTGTTTCTTAAAATTTATGATCCTCAGTTGCAAGGCAGCTCTGTTCTTCTCCCCAGGATTTGGTATCAAATGGAAGAAACAAGGGTTATTACGAGTGGATTAAGGTAAAATATCTTTGTAAACAATCATGCACTTGTTTTATTAGGGCTATTATTGGGCAAGATAATGTATGACGTGTGTGTGTGTGTGTGTGTGTGTGTGTGTGTGTGTGTGTGTGTGTTCACAGAATATAGGGACAGCATAGAGAGCCCCCACCTAAGGACCAGGAAGAATTTCAGTCCTTGTGCTCCGAGAAGAGCAAGGCCAGCGTCACTAATCTACTGGGGCAAACAGCGTCCCAAAGGGATCAGGGAGAAGCAGTGAGGAGAAGCAGTGAGGCCCACTTCACATACGCTCTAGCTTGAGGTGTAGATCCAATATACAGGAGGAGTAAACTGCATCCCACAGAAGGATATAGCAGTAGGCATGTTTCCATATTCCAGAGAAGCCAGCACAGAGTGAAGGTGGGGGTTTTGTGCTGAAATATGCATTATTTGATAAAAATCATTTGTTTTTACATGGACAGTGTAAGATTTATGATGTACTTTAGTCTTCATGTCCTTGCTTTTAAGCGCTTGGGTTTTATAAATGATGAGATAGTTAAATACATTGTTGTCATTCAACAACTTCAATTGATTTATGACACCAAGGTTTTCGGGTTGGGAAATTTCTATGTAATTAAGTTAAGACATGTACAAGATCTGCCTTGGTAATGTTAAACTGTGGTCCAAATGGAGTATCTGTATTACATAGTGAATGTCCTATAGTATAGTATAGTAGTAGGGTAGAAATTGATAATAGCGAACTGTATTTTTATGTTTTCTTGTCTTCTACCTTAGCTGTAGTTCAAGGGTTTGACAATTAAAAATCCTCAGTGTTGGCCTCACATTGCTACCATTTAATTTAATAGTAAAATGTGATTGGCTTCATTGCAGCAGCTAGGCCAATACTCAGCACTTCTGAAAATCTCAGTTCACCATGTTTAAATTTTCATTTATAATTCGAAATAGACCTAAATCAAATACTGTGGAAGTGAGCACCGCCAGTCTTAAGAGATATTACATCTGACTGGAACATGGATCCTAACATTGTAATGTGATAGCTTGAAAAGCACTATACAAGAGCTAGATATTATTATTTATTGTTAACAACAACAACAACAACAAGATACAATGTGCCAAACCAACCCTCCAGAAGTGAACAGCCAGAACTCAAGGGAAGTTCCAGATTCAAACTTTGCAGCTTAGGCACATAACAGTAATAAACACTTACATAGTGAGGAACTTTTTCAAAGTGCCACACAAACATTAACTAATATCTTAGTTTCTGATGGGTGTATTCTTCCCTGGATGCATGATTGAAATCCCAGAATCCCTCCCATTTTGCAAAAATCCCATATTGTAATATAACTTAGATAATGTTTTCACCCCTCTTAGCCATGATACTACTTGTAAAATATGTCCTAGTTATTACTGTGGCCTATATTGTGCCCTATATGCAGGTTCATTAATCAGACAGACATGAGGACTCTATAGAACGCAGCCCAGATTTTTAAAAAGTGGTGCTGAAACTTGGGCTTCTGCATCTGCACTTAGACACCTAAATAAGTACCCTGATTTTACAATGTTAATGAGAGCTGGTGTGTGCTCAGTACCTTCAAAAATTAAAGCACTTACCCAGGTGCCTAAATGCACACTAAGAACACTAACTTTAGGCATTTTTTAAAAAAAATCTTGACCTACAAGTCCCAAAAGGAACCTTTCTTTGATCATTTATGGCAGCAGAGTGCAAAACTGTGAAACTTGGAATCAAATGGAGCTGCTGAACATACAGCATCCCTCAGCATCAGACTACTGATTTAAGTGCCTCACTGGGTTTAGGAATGTAACTTTAGTCACCCAACTTTGAACAGTTTCTTCATAATGTGTTAACACGAAATAAAAATCCACAAGATTATTCAATATGCTGCCAGCAGCCAAAGGAGAAGCACTGATATGAAGCTCAGATTGCCTCATTGCAGGCTTGAGTCTGCAGCCCTTCCTTCCCAGTCAATGAGGGTAATACTCGCAGAATCAAGCCCTGAACTACCACACTTCTGGTTGCTGAGTCATTCAGAGCGCCCTGCTCACTTACAGGAGCAGCTTTCAGCTGCTGAAGGGTTGCTAATGTGACCCCTGGATGAGCAATGTTTGGATGGCCCTGGTGTAGTTGGAGGACAAAAATGCTTAAATGTCTTTTTAAAATTAAATGGAATGCAAGCAAGACATTATTACAATTGAGAGTGCTCATAAATTACACGTGTTTGCTTTTGCAATGGCCTGTGAGAGTTTGCAGTGTACCTAAGAGTGAAGATGTAATAAGTCTTTGAATGGTAACCAACATCTTAAGAAACAGTAAGTTTAAAACATTGATTTTTCTATTAACCCCTCCCCTTACAAAACGATCAATTTAAAAAACCCTGACAAAATCTCATTAACCCTAAATCATACTCACATAAACCATCTCTGCTAACTTACTATACTACCGTAATGGAACTATATATATTTAGGTGAAGAGAAAGGCAATATTTTTCTTAGTAGGGATGCTGCAGGAGGAATACTATATTTTCCCTAACATTTTCCTACCATTTTAAACCAACCCTTCTCATTTGTTAAGGTTTTCCTCTCTCACTTTTCTCTTGGGCTCTACATGCAGCCTGCAGTTTAAAATTGACTTGTTCAGATTCCTGAAGATTTGTTACAGCAATTTATTGTACCCTTACTGCAGTGAGAAACAGTCTCTTTCTGCAGAGTAGACTGTAAGCTATTTGGGATAGAGACCTTGGATTTGATCCTGAGTAACGTTAGTGGAGTAATGCTGTTGTCTTACAAGTGTCATAACTGAGATAAAAGTGGTGTAAATGAGAGCAGATTCAGTATCTTTTATTTATTATTTTGTACTGTGGTAGCACTTAGGAGCCCCAGGCATGGTTCAAGACAGCTATACTGTACAAATGCATAAGTAAAAGATAGCTCTTTCCCCCAAAGAGCGTACAACCTTTATCCTCATGCCTTTCAAACACCTCATATATTTGTTGGCATCATATATTTTCATATTAAGTCAGATTTCATTTTAATCTTGTAAATCATCAACAGAAACACCCTTTATATGTTATGACTGTGAGGGTATCTCTTAGAATGCAACAAAAGGCCTACCCAATTAGTTACTAAGACTCAGCAATTTCTCTCTCAACCTTTAGCAAGTCAAAATAGTTTGTGTAACTCAGAGAGGTATAACAAATATTCCTAAATCTTGAGAAATAAACATCTCCATTACATCTCATTCATGCGCCACCAAACTGAGGACCCAGCAGTCCGAAGTTATCACCGACCACGCTGGGACTGCAAAAAGTTGGGAAAATCAGATCCAGGAAATAGACTGGTAGGTCGCCCTCAGGTGTACCCTCAAAATGAGGTTTTAGCTCCTTGCTTGGAGCGGGTCAAGCCTGACTGGGCAGATGGTAGGGGTGGGTTTCTTGTGCACCGTCTATAGCCCTTGGGCTTTTTGTGCGGCGGGTCCTGCCAGGGCTGGCTCCCTTGCCCCTGGGGAAGTTGTGGTTTGAACCGCTTACATGCTGGCCCTGGAATGTAGAGACCCAGAGTTTTTAGGGTGGTTTGGGAGTCCTTCAGCCCATGTAATTTGTTGTCTATCTGCTCTGCAAACAGGGCCTGGTCATCGAAGGGGAGGTCCTGAATCGACTACTGAGCCTCAGAGGACAACCCGGAGAGGAGCAGCCAGGACGCTCACCACATGGAGATGGTGGAGGCCAGGGTGCGGGCAGCGGAGTCTTCAGTGTCAGATGCCACTTGAAGGGCCGCTCTGGCGTCGAGGATCGCCCAGAATTCTGTACAGGAACTTTCTGGGAGGGCATTCTCAAACTTGACCATATATTAAAGTCATAGCAGCCAAGGAGGGCCTGGTGGTTAGCCACCCTCAACTGTAAGCTAGACGAGGAATACATTTTTTGTCCGAACAAGTCTA
This sequence comes from Mauremys mutica, assembly GCF_020497125.1. Lineage (NCBI taxonomy): Eukaryota > Metazoa > Chordata > Testudines > Geoemydidae > Mauremys > Mauremys mutica. The sequence continues at coordinate 30,543,885 of NC_059076.1, read as the reverse complement.
GTCTCCTGGGGTCTTTATTTTTGGGGGTAACTACGGGTTGCCCCTGGTGTTCCCTGTGGTTAACTACCTCGACCACCAGGGAATTTGAGGCAGGATGAGAGTAAAGATATTTGTGCCCCTTAGTCTGCCCATTTAGAAATGGGGGACAGAGAAGAGGGGGTTTGCCACAAGGCTCTGGATATCTTCAATACCCCTTCATGAAGGGGAAGGGCCACCCTAGGGGGGAGGTGGAGGAGAGGACATCGAACAGGGAGTCCACTGCTTCTCCAACTCCTCTGCCTGCAGGCAAAGGCTGGATGCGACCTCCTTCAACAGCTCCTGATGCGCCTCAGTGTCATCCCGAGGAACTGGGTGAGGGGCTCCGTGATGGCCTCATCTGGTGATGATGAGGAGGAGGCAGGTACTGTGGGTTCCACAAAACCTACTGGTGGTCCAGCTGGCTGTTCCCCTTGGTTCACATGGACTTGCAGGGTCTTATCTCCTGGGGTCTCAAGCCCAGAGGGAGTTGGGTCGTCGAGGCAACAGGCCTGTCCAAGGCTCCCAGCACCGAGTAGGCAGACTACGAGGGATGGGTGAACCCCAACGAGTTCCAAGGGTACCATGGGCCCAGCCACTGGGCCTGGAGCCCTGGGGAAGGTTTCGGTATCAACAATGCAGGCAGTACCAAGGGTCTGGGAGACTGCCCTGCCGATATGGAGCCTTGCTCTTCACCGGAGCCATATTTGGAGCGAGTGCTACCCGGTGACCCAAATCCACTGGAGAAGCAATCCCGTGCCTGGCAATTATTGTGGTCATGTCTAGAGGAGAACCGGTCCAAGCGGGCCGTGCACTCCATGGGGACCTCGGTGACCAGCAGTGATCTGCAAATCCGGGATGGGAGAGCGGTGATCCACGCCTTGCACTTCGAGACTGGTACTGGGACAAGGAGTGGGACCTAGAGATATCACAGGCCGGGCACCCGGGGGGATCTCCCCGAACACTGTGACACCCGTCTCGGGGATTGTTGGTGAAGCCCGCAGCTCCAGTCCTCCGATCATTCCCGGGATCTGTAACAGCATTCTAGTGACGCAAAGGGCCTGTCCTGATGTTCCTGCTGGGAAGCGCATGCCTCTATGGTTCTGTGCCAGGTAACCAGCGAGGTCCACCTCAAATCCCTCTGCCGGTGCCCAAGGTCTGATGACCGTAGAGGACTCCGCTGCATCTGCCTCCCTAACTCCAAGGCATGATGGCTTTTAGCAGGTGAACGGTGGCGGGACATCCCCCGTGATGGGGAGCAGTGCCAATGGGGTGACGGCAGATGAAAAGATCCTAAGGTAGGCTTGTCCTGAGGTCTGGGCATCACTGGGGCTGGTGTGGGTGGCACTGGGAGTGTCAGGATCTCCTGCACAGCCTGGAGCACTTCAGGGGTCGATGGCACTAATACTAATGAAGGCCCGCCTCTATGTCCAGGCTTCCAAGCAAGGAATGGGGTGGGCTGCATTGCTCGACATGAGCTGAGACCCGACTTCCCGACGGGGGAGATGAGCCATCCGGCATGGGTCTTAGCTCACTTCCAGCCCTGTCCTTCCCCTTGTGGGAAGTAGGAGACCATCCTCTATCGGCCTTTGACTTCTTGGCCGGGGCCATGGACAGGGATTGGTGCTGGCTTGGCAATGGCGCCTGCGGCGCACTATGTACCGATACCGCGGTGCTGGGTGCTGAGTCAGACGTTTGTTCCGGGGCTGGAGTGAGCACATACTCAATCAAGTGCGCTTTGAGTCTGATCTCACACTCTTTCTTAGTCCTAGGTTTAAAGGACTTGCAGATTCAACCCTTATCACTTATGTGCCCTTCACCAAGGCACCTGAGACAGCGATTATGCGTTTCGCTCATGGGCATGGACCGTTTGCCACGACTGCAGGGATTAAAGTCTGGGGACCGGGGCATGCCCTGTCGCCTGGCTAAGTCCACAATGGGACTAACAAAACTCTAACTACTGCTAAGGACTAACTAACTCAGTTACTAACTATGTACACTAACTTTTCAAGAACTCTAGTTCATACAAACGAAGCCCAAGCAATGCTAATAAGAGGAGCAAACGTTCCATGCACTGTCACTGGCGGCAAGAAGGAACTGAGGGCGGCGGGAGCTGGCAGTGCCCCTTATACCACTCCATACAGGCGCCATTCCAGAGGGCACCTGAGCCACTCCCCTACGAATACTGCTGAGGGAAAAACTTCCGGCACTGGTGCATGTTGCGAGCACACACACCTAATGTGGAATGGACATGAGCACGCACTCGAAGAATGGGTTTTATCTCATTACCTCTTATGCATGGTCCAACAGTTAGGGTACTAGCCTGGGACTCAGAAGTGTTGGTTCTGCCACAGACATGTGTGTGACCTTTGGCAAGCCATTTAGTCATCCTGTGCCTCACTTTCTCATTTGCAAAATGGGCATAATGCAGGTATTATAGTAGTGGGGGTAATAAAAGTACCTAAAATATATAGTTAAATTCCAGCAATGACTCTGCTGATCAACTGTGGTAAGGCCAAATGCTTCTGATGTGCCTAGATATTGCCCTGTGGTGGAGGTCTAGTCCTCACAACAAAAGTCTGCACTCTTGGTACCAGCTCAGCAACTTCTCATTAGTCTGGTTTCCCTCAGGTTCAACATGCCTCCTTATTCACCCAGGCTTCAACTGTCTACAAGTAACCTGTCCCTCAGCCCTTGACCTGGACCCATCTTCTCAAGTGTGCTATTAGTCCTTTACTCTTTCTCAGAGGACTTATTGGAGGAGGATTCAAGGATCGTTCTATCAGTTCTTCCTCTTGTGAGAATTTTAATATTCTGCTGCTCTTTTCCCTCTATTTCTGCTACAAGAAAATACACCTCAGCCCCCAGTACTTGCTCTGCCTCAAAGCTTTCCCATTTCTGCACTTCTTGGCTCTTTCTCCCCTCACGGCTTCTTTGATTGTCTGCCAGAACAGGGGGGAAAGGACAATGTGACTCTATTTCAAGAACTTATCCATGATATATACAGTAATAATAATACCTAGCACTTAGCATTTTTCATCCTCAAAGCACTTTACAAGCATTAAATGATTAATTCTCACAAACCCCTCCTGCAAGGAAGGTAGAAATCGTTATCCCAATTTAAGAGATGGGGTAGGCGGAGAGGTCAGGTTACTTGCCCAAGGTCATAGGAGGAGTTAGTATTAGAGCTGCCATTAGAATTCAGATGTTCCTGGATCATAGACCACTAGATCATAACACCTCTGTACTATTTAGGTTTGAGCCTAAACTACAAAGTTTGGATTCGGATTTAAACTGTCCCAAAATTTGAGGGAAGAATCAAATCCATGTTTTTGACTTGGTTGATTTTAACAAGAGACCAACTGCAAATCTCAGATCTCGATTCAAATCTAGATTTAGATTCAAACTGTCCTGAAATTTTGACATGTTTGGATCCATGTTTTTATTTCAGTTCATTTTCAGTTCAGTTTTTATATCGGTTCAGTATGGGGCCCATAGCCCCAAAGCCACATTTTTTTTTACTTCATTTGGATTGCGGGGAACATGATCACAAATTAATAAGATTCTAAAGGTCCCGTTGTTTCTTCTGCAGATTGGTATAATTGCACCCATTCCCAAAATTCTGGCTCATCGCACAATGTTTGACCTGAATTTACTAATTTGTTTATTTACTGCTCCTTCTCTATTGAAATACTTTACTATTCACAACCATTAAGTGGAATCAGACAGCATTTCAAACTGAACCACCTTTTATTACAGAACTTTCCAAAAAACAAACAAACAAACAAACCAAAATAAGATGCCCCCAGTATAAGAGCCTGACCATAGGTCATACTCTCTAAACTGTGCTCATATATTTTCAGTTGCAATATTTTACTGAAACTCTCTTTTACATATCAAAAAGCAGGCAACTGGTTAATAAGCACCATTAAAAGAGTAACTAAAACTGCTGTAGATTAGGGAGGGTTTTCATGGTTTCACTAGAGCAAATGGAAATTTGCATTATATTATTATGTCAGTGTGACTTCCCTACATTTATTCTTTTATTCCTGCCCAGTATACATTACTATTGCACAGTGAGAAATGTCTTTGTTTTTTCCTGCCATAGCTGACTAAAGCTATCACGGGACATACCCATTTTCAGCAGAGTTTTATCTTGTTTTCCCATGTTCCTAAGTTGTGATACTTCTGGGAACAACCATGAGATTTTGTTCAGATTGGAATCATTTCACTTCTTTTAAGTATTGCTTATTTATTAATTTATTTTAAAGTACAGCCATACCAGACAACCTCTCGTGTATGACAAAGTAACATTTCCCTTTTAGGCTATTTCCTGTGGTGCTAGTGTAACAATTCTTCAAGTAAGCTATGGAAATATCGTATGATATTGAGGACAATTCAAATAATCACTTAAATGCTTAGCATTTGGAATTCTATTCTGATTTCTCCTGAAGGTGCCTGTGTAAAGAACAAAAGCCCCCGCATACCCAAAGGACGTGAATCTGCTTGTATAGATTTTCCTCAACAACGACAACAACGAGAGAGAGAGAGAGAGAGAGAGAGAGAAATATTAGCAAATCCCTTAAGGAGAGGTTGCAGATGTTCTATTTTAGTCAGCTTTGTCTCTGTCTTGCTTTGAACTCCTAGCCTCACTCTGCAGCATCACATTTAAACCAACCAAGGACAAAACTCCTACAGAATCAGATGCTTCACTCAAGAAGAATTCCTTCCATTCGAGCTTTTCAATGACCTTCATGTATTCCTTTGCCAATGAACGAATGTGTGGCTGAAAAATCCTGCTGCTGTCCTTTCTTTTGCTTAGAAACTTTGAAGGAAATAAGGCAAAGTCACTTTCCGAAAGGTTGTAAGTCAAGGGCCAATGGATTCTGCTTTTGTCCTCAGTTATTCAAGGTTGATTAAAATACCATTTTGCCTGATCAACAGTGTCACAAAATATCTATCTATCTATCTATCTAATCGTTATTAACCATAACACTAATACTCCGTGGTAGGGGGCTACAGTGGAAGACAAGGCAAGTGCAGTTCTCAAAGAAATCTAGTTAAAGGTACTGAACAGACTCTATGAGGAGGGGCTGGAGATGTGAATAAGTCCATGTGCAACAGAAAAGAAGAAGAAGAATAAAAAGTCTGTCCTGGGTCAGAATGTGTCATGGCACAACACATATTTAACAAGGTGGTACATCACCTCCTGATGTGCAATATCATCTGAAATAGCATAGCCTTGAGGATTTCATTTTTTACCTATCCTCACTGAAAGCAGCATGTGGACACAACGGGGAAATTCAAAATGCTGCAGTTTACAAAGACCTGTGGTTAAAATGGTTGTGTTTTTGTTGAGGTTTGTTGGGTACTAATTCTATTCTTTTCCTAGTTCAGTGGTTTTTAAAAAAAATACGTATGTTATTTACATTTTAACATTCCTGCTATGCAATATTTTGGTCTTGGGTTTCTAGGGAGATAAGTGGGTTATGTTTGCAGGTACTCAGATCTCCCACAGGTAATTCAGCACATTGCGCATGATGCTTTAATCTACAATACTTATTTTCCCCCTTCAACCATTTGAAGATTTCACAGTACTGGATATATGCCTTTTAATCTTCTATTATTCAGATCAGTAAAATGATTTCCTCCTTAGCTGTACAATGTGTTCTTTTTTAAACAAATAGCACAGATGTAGAGGCTGCTGATAAGTGTTAAGAATTCCCTTCTTCTCACTGACACCCCATTTGTGCTTCCATCTGCCCAAAATTTGGAGTAAGATAGCATCAAAGTTGATAGCAGCTTTCCAGCCCAGGATAAAAGCTTTTCCAGAAGTTAAATACACAGTGTTATCAGACATTATGCTGGCTTGTTAGATGAGAAAATGTGACATGATGTAATGCATGAGAGGCGAGAAAGGAAAACTTTGAAATCAGTTATCTGCTAGCAATCCTGATGACAACAATCCCAGCCACAAAATAATATTACAGATAAGAGCAGAAAGAACTCTACGCACTGTATATTGCATACCTGATGACCACAGCAATCAGTCTACTGAACTCATACTCTGCAAACTACTTATGAAAGACCAAGAAAATATTCTTAGATCCTGTGCTTTTATAAACATTTGCTTTAGCATCATTGACACAAAAAGTGGAAAGTTAAATGCATAGATATGGAGAGAAATACATAATGAGGATCTATACCCAGGTAGGAATGTTTCTACCATCAGTGGAAGAAAGATTCATAACTCACCAAGGACAAATTGAATGGTGACTTAGAGAGCTCTTTCCTTTCTAAGTGCTGCTAACATCCATATCATAGGGCAGCCCCATTCTCATTATGTATTTATTTAAAAAAAATATTTTCACTGATGGATATTACTTAGGTAGTAAATAATAAACCTTAACAGAATCGATAATGAACTATAAAAGACCCTTCTTGCTTTGCTGATGTTTGGACTATATTACAGCTGTTTAAGCCGCTGCTCGCTTTGGCTTCGGCATGGTACTTAGCATGTGACTAAATTAAGCACATGATTAGTCTCATTGACTGCAATGGATCTACTTGTTCGGCATGTGAGGGACCACTCAGGCACTTAAAGTTTTAGATGGGCTTAAGTACCTTGCTGAACTGGGGCACTTTATGGGGGACAGCAGCTTTAAGGGGATCCATAACAATGGGAGTACCCAGAGGCATTATCCTTCTTCTGGTAGCTTTTACGTGTTTGTGCCGAGCCTACCAAACAAGCACTTCATCCTGATTAGGATCTTTGGGCATGCCTGCATTTTGAATATTAAGTAATAATAGCAATAATCAATAATAAATACCCAGAGAAAATGTCTATGGTATTTCTTACCCATTTGGAAGCCGGAAGAGCTCTCAATGACTTGGCTGGATTTCTTGCCTAAGTGAGGACAGAGTAAAAACTCAGCAAGAACCTTGGGATTTGGTAACATTATTTACATTTCTGACATTTCTTTCCAAAAGCCAGTGGAAGTTTTTCTGCTCCCAGTGTGACCCAAAGTAAAATGAACTGATGGACTTCAGGCCTGATCTTTCTCTCAGACTAAAAATCAAAACCCTTTCAATGGCGGCCAGGAGCAGTACTTTTATCAAGATTTTCATACTACAAATTGCCCAAGGCTGAAGTTGCTCCAGCAAATTCAGGGATAAATGGGTGTGGCAGGAGCAGAGGCAGAGGCTCATGAGAAAGCCCTGCTTCCTAATATATTCTAAGGGCTTTTAAGAGAACACAAAGTGAATTGAGTATGGAAAGTCAAACATATCAAATGTTGAATAACCTAACCACTATTCAAGCAGCTGCAAAGACAGAGAAAGTATCAGGAAACATATATGAAGTGGAAAGCAGGTTTTTGCCCTAAGGAGTGGGTTGGAGAAGGTTGAGAGAGGATTTTCTTAAATTCTCTAATTAATCATTTATTTGAGTCCTTGAGGATCATTTTGTCATTATTATTTTGTTATTTAATTAGGGTGCTTAATTATTGTAAATACTATTGGGGGCTAAATCCTGTAAATTGCTGAGGAATCTCACAACTCCCATTGACTTCAATTAAAACAAAACACCCTTCTTTTTCCATGTATTAAAAACTTTATACAGACATTGTCTGAGATTTTTTTTTAGGGTAATTATTATGATAGCATAGGAAGAAATTGTGGGGCTGATGAAGATACATCAAGTAGTAAAAGGTTAGTACATATCAAGGGTGACATCTTGACCCTATTGAAGTCAATGGGAGTTTTGCATTGACTTTAGTGGCCCCAGAATGTCACCATTAAAAATTAAAATCACCAGGAAAAACTAAAACCATTAGTTATCTTGTCATCAAAATAAGTATGAAATCATCAACTGTGTTCATTCCTCTCATTAATTTGAAGACTTATTTTATAGTAGGTCACAAAGAGTCTCTTCTTCCCATAGTTTAGGCATGTTTGGGGTGATTGTTAGTTAGTATTATTTGGTAAATATTAACAGTATGCTAAGTGCTATATACAAGACACAAATATCAAGACAGTTTAAAAGATGTACAAATGAGACAACACACGTGGGAAGAACCTGAGGAATGTGCTCCCCCTAGTTAAATGATCATTGTTTATTTTTCTTTTTTCTGTCTGTGACCCTCTGGAAGGAGTGTGGATCAGGACGGATTGGAATGCATGTGGGGGAGGAAGAGGAGGGCAAAGGGGGCTAAAGTACTGGAAGGATGTTCCATGTAAAGGAGATGACATGAAAGGTATTGAGAGAGAGAGAGAGAGAGAGAGAGAAATGAATAGGATGTTGATGCCTGTGTAAATGTCAGGCCCTGATGGGGGCTGGAGAACTGTGGTAGTGTCTTGACATGGGCTCCAGTAGCATGGCAGGTATACTATTGCTTGGGTGAGTGCTATTGATGCTTGAGCTGCTAAGGCTGTATTTGCCCTAATACAAGGTGGCACCCAATACGTACTCCCTAACTGCCTTCCACATCACACTTTCCCCAGGGACCCAGAGACCCTGCTTCCCTCATCCCCACTTCCCTAATGGCACTGAAATGTCACTTCTGGCAAGTCATCACCTCGCTAACCAGGAGGGAAATGAAACGAGTTGGAGAGTCAATGAGGATAGAGGAAATGTGTTCCAGATGGCAGGAACTGCAGAGGAGAAGGATCTCTCAGCAACAGTGGTGAGATAGGTGTGGTGGGACAAAGAAAAGGCCACTTTAAAGCACTGGATGGAGCAGGGAGGCGTTAGGAGAGAAAAGATTCATGAAGTCAGTAAAAAAGTGGACGATTTTGAACTGGACTGTGAAATGAATGTGGAGCTGTCTGATGATAGGGTGACATGTATATTATAACGAATGGGACTGGAGAAAGAAGAGATCTAATTCAGTGTGACACCAGGGCTCAGAAAAGCAAGCAAAGGCCAAGCTGCTGTCTCTTAAACCACAGAACGTCACTGTCTAACACTGGCCATTCAGCATATTTAATAAAGATCTGTTTATAAAACTCTGCCTGCCTGCCACATTACTTAATACTAATGAAACAATGTAGTCTAATTTCCTTCTACATATGTGAAGGAGAGAAAGGCCTGAATCAAAAGTCCAGATTCAAATAACTTTACATAAGAGGATTTTCAAAACCCTGACCTAAATCCAGATCTCAGTCTTGCAACTGTTCCCTGTCTTTATAAAAAGTTGGAAGCAACCCCCTGGATCTGAAATCACATAGTGTAGAGTATTGAAAACAGATCTAAACTTTGCAGCTGGATTCCATCTCCATGAGAAGGTAGTCATCTGCATTCTGCACATGTGGGAGTCTGGGGAGATAGATGCTCCAAAAAGACGGGATTCAAAATTTCAGAAGAAGAGATATGGTTGAGGATTTCAGAAATGGTGGAATTAAAGCAGCACTGTACACAATGATTGTTGCAGAGGTGATGACAAGCAGTCACAGGAAATATAGGAATAGGAGATTTATAGGCCATTTCACTACACTCCTCTTCTATCCTTGTGTTCAGTCAAGAGTGAATATGCTTTTCTTCTCATTCTGATCTCCCCTGATGTTTTTCTTTTTTTCCTATTTTTGTTTTCTTCCCCTCATGAAACAACACTAATGAAACAATACGAACAAACTTACCCAATATATACTGTTTCATGTCTCATGACGGCAGCATTATGTGTGATTATAATGGCTAATCCTTGAGTGGTTTATACAAAGACAGAAGATACTTAAGGACAGTGGACACAAGGTAATGTGAGGATTTTTTATCATACATGTCTCAGCACTACTAAACTGCAGATTGACCATTTTAGTTCTCCATAGGTGTGTTGTAAGTGTACTTATTCCATTACAACCTTTAGATGTGTTTGAAAATATTTCTAATTACAGGGGCAAATTCCCTACTGCTGTAAATTCATGCAGCTCCACTCTGAAGTCAAGAGAGCCTCACCAATTTATACCAGCAGAGATTAGAGAACCTGCTCCATTACATACTGCATTAAAGTCAACCCACTCTACCTAGCAGCCTTTACATTTCCATTAAATAAACCAAGAAAATATTACAGGGATAAGAGGTAGGAAAATAGGCTTTATTTTTAATACTGTTTTTAGAGGCTGTGATAATAAGGTCAAGGGCTATTGTGCCTAAAGCTATTGCATACATTGCATGATTTCACTGCTACATTTTCAGATAGGATCTTCTGTGTAACTGAACCTTCATCATAAATTTCCTTGATTATAAGTCTGTGTCACTGAACAAATGGCCATCAAATGCCGCTCCACCTACTTCTGATTTCCTGATCTTCAAAATGGAACATTAAGTGCTATTTTGTCACTGACAGTAGCAATACTCCATTTATCAGCCTATTAGGTACAGCTAGTAATGATAATGGGGGTGAATGTAAAGTAACATAAGCCTAGAACTGATGTTTCCCTCTCCTCACTGAAAGGAATAATTCAGTAATTACCAAGCATGCCTCATTTAGTAGACTGGATAGAGGACAGGAAATGGGTTATTCAGGGGATTTCAAGGGGTCTAAATTAAGCACCCACTGTTATATTTTTATCTTTATTGTACTACAGTCCCCTTTTTTATACTGCATACTTTAATAGCGGACTTTCACAGCTGGAAAGTTCTCTTTCAGGGTCTTCATGTTAGAGATGCAAGATTTCTTTTAAGCACTAAACTCAAATTCAGGTATCGACAATGATAATTTGCCATTCAGCACCTCTAGATTGTTATGAAGAGCTTGTTGCTATTTTGGGCCTGTGCTCAATTTGATGAATTATCAGGTTGATTAAGAGTGGCATCTATATTGAATGTTTGCCTTCTGTATCTCAACACATTAATAAGGGACCTTTTATTTATGCAGCTTCCATTGGTGGAAACCTGCTCTATACCCAGCACTGATACTGTATTTTTAAAAATATTGGCCAGATCCTCAACTGTTGTAAATAAGTATAGCTCATTTTGGTCAATGGAGCTATGCCAATTTATACCATATGTGGATCTGGCACTATGAAATCTTAGTACAGATGTGGCTGTATCAGTTGGAAGCTACAAGTTCGAGTTCTGTGTTCTTATGAACAGAGCTGCCCAGAGAACAACTACTCCATTTCATGAAGGATTTAGAGATTTCAAAACTTGGCTTCATTTTGAATTGGTACAAAGCCCACACATTTCAAGATTCTCTGCCAAGGAAAATTCTCAAAAAAAATTACATTTCAGTGGGTCAAAAAGTTTCATTTTAATAAAATTGAAAAGTTTCAGCTCTGACTTTTAAAGTTTTATATTATATTAAAATATATGTGATTTTTTTTACAAATATTCAAAATGAAAAGTAATTTCCAAAGTGAAAAATTGAAATGTTTCATTCAAAAAATTTCAAAGTGACATTGAAAAAATCTTCTGGTTTTTTTTTTAAGGAAATTTAACCAAAAGCAACACGAGTTCATTAAGCATTTCTATTTTGATAGAGCTGTATTGTCTGATGGAAAATGGTTCCATTGACAGTTTTCCCACCAGTTCTACTTATAATTCTATATTTTAAATTATTTCCTCTCATCTTCATTCATTCAAGTTGGGTTGTTTCATTTGTAGCTAAGGGTGTCCTTCAGTTCTGGCTCCAACATGCCTAAAAGAGAACCTGGACCAAGTCAAGAAAGTTTTATCAAGCCCATAGATCTCAGTAGGTATGTAGAAAGAAAAACTGAATCTAGTATTGTTGCTGAACTGAAAAGGGCAATGAATCAACTGCATGATTTGCTTCACAATAGATTAGAGACAGTACAGCACAGTGAAAATTGGAGAAAAATCTCTATGCAAAAGATCTTTGACTGATTCTTCGCCATTCCTCCTAATCAGTCAACTTTCTTCACCAAGTCCAACATTAAATACCAAACACCTGAATGACAGAGCCAAAGCACTGATCAGCCTATATAAGACTGCAATATTTCAGTTCTAGAAACCTTGAGATTTAACAAGAATTCAGTTTAGCTTTCCCTTCAGGCTTGGATTCATTTTTATTTTTATGACTAAGGGAAGTTCCAATGACCTCCAGTACTACCACCAGGAAAGTGAGGTTAATTACCACCTTTTGACCTTGTACAGCTTGGCATCAGACGCTTGGCATTTTGAGCTACAGTGCAGCTCTTACCTCCAATTTTCCAGTTTAATCACATAGGCTTCTACAATACCAGTGTGTTGCAGACACAGTTTATGGACTCCAGAAATCAATAAGTTAATATTTATTTATAAAAACAATTAAGTTCTCTTTCCCCCCAAAATATAAAAATCAATTACAATCCAAAATATACAACATGACCCTGATCCAAAGTCTACTGATGTCAATGGAAAGACTCCAAATGACTTCAAATGGGCTTTGGATCAAGCCTAAATGTGTAAACTTCTGACTTTATAGAATATTGGCTTCTTTGAGCAAGAGCAACGTATGTCATACTCTAATCTGATTTCCTACCATCCAAATAAAAACATGATATTTCAACATTTTTTAGACTAATAAGAATACTGTAACAAATCACACATAATATTTATCTTTCTCTCTTTGTAATTTCACAGTAAAATTCAAAGTTAAGGTCTTTGTAATAATATTCCTACGTTAGCAGATGAAATAACAGAAACCCTAGCAAACAGTGGGTGCACTTAAAAAGTTTTTAACAGTGAGTGATCTTATTGATTCTACCAGTGTATCTCTCTTTAAGCATATGGAATATCTCAAAAGCTGGCAGACTCTCTTAAAACAGAAGTAAGTACAATTTCTGTACATTTAATTGTGTTATGAGAACAGAATCAAAGGTTTTTGGAGTCCTTCCAGTGGAAAGCGTAGTTAAGAAGTACGAAAGCCTATAAGCAGCAATAACATTAGACCCAAAATAATCCAGAGTGGCTAGATTAAGGTGTGATAATCTCGGATCTTGTGTCATTGATCTTGTCCCTTCTGGGTAAACTTTCCATTTTTATTTTTTTTTCGTTTGTGAGAAGAATTATTCCACTTAAAGGACACAAACATAGAAGGGAAAATATAAAAGAAAAAAAGAGTGCAAGAGGCTTTTTTTTTTAAATGCAGACATAAGCTATTGGTATCCCCACCCTAGTTTTTTATACTGATACAATTTGCAAGTTCAAATGCAAGAAGGAGAATATAACACACACATACACACAAAATGCCCATTAACCTCTTGCATGTGTCTAAGCATGTGTAAAGGACTCCCTCTTTTTCCAAAGTAAACCACCAAGATATCAGGTTCAAAACTCCTGGTGCTCTTTCTTCTTAGAAGCAATATTTTTCAATTCAAGAGTCACTGCTACAGTGAAATGGAAAAGATAAACAAGGCATAATCAAACTCCCAGCCACATAAATTACTGTAGTCATCAGTTGGTTGATATCAGCCTGGGGTCTCCTATTGATTCTTACATCCAAGAATCTTAACATCAAAAGTTCTGATCCTGCAATCAGGTCTGTGTGAACAGACCCTTACACTTATGTGGAATCCCACTGAAATCATGTATGGATCCCTCAACGCAGATCTGATTGTAATACTAAGGCCAGAAAGACAGACAGAGATAAGACAAGAAGCAGCAGAGGACTCAAAGGAATGTATTAACATAAGGAATATATTAGTATATCCAACCTTCTTCTCTTGGTATATAGTGTTGGAGTAGAACAGGCTTTTGACTGATAGCAGAAAAAGTGAGATTTTATTGGTAGACTTGAATGTGAAGAGGGAAAGGGGTTGGTATACGGGGATTAGGAATTTATTCCATACATATGGGAGACCAGGGAAGAAGGCAAGAAGATGGAAGTGAAAGAAAGAAAGAATGGGAAGTGATATGGCTGATGTTATTGTAGAGCAAAGATAGTGAAGTAGAAACAAAATCTGATGCGTGGGCTGAGACACAGATTTGCAGGGTCATGAACTAAGGTACTAAGGTACATGGATCCAAATGATACAGATCTTTGAGAATATCTGAGTCTAGATCTCAGTCTTACAGCTGAGACCCACCTCTAAATACACACGGATCCTGTGCAGGAATACCACCAAAGAAATAGTGTAGAGCTGTGTACTATAGTTGTATCATCTTCATTATCTGCTTGCGTAAGGAACAACTTTATTTAGCAACTGCTTTTCCTTATCATCATTCATCCACAGATACCGTATGTCAGCTATAAGCAGCTTTTGGAAGAATATTTATATTAAAAAAGCCCTTCAATAAATATTTACTTTAAGAGTAAGACACAGATCTTAGTAACAGATTGAAGAAGGCACAAAAATAGCTTTATATTGGAAAGAGAGAAAACATATTATTGACACACATATAGCAGATATTCAGATGGGGGTTTTGTTGTTTTGGTATAGGAATGTTGTTTTATTCATTTTAATCCTCACTCCTTCCCCTACTTTCTAGATCACTCTAAATATCTTGGTCAGATATGGTGTTGAAAAGCTCGTGATTTTGCTGAATGTAGCCCAAGAACAAAGTCCTGACATACTGGTCATTAATCCAGCAGTGTGAAGTGATATGATATATGAGTGGCCTTAAAAGACAAGTGAAGTATAGTTCCCTGCATCCTATGATTTATCCCTGCCATCCTCAGCCTTTTCCTGTAAAACATTTTGTTTACCTGGAACTGAGACTCCTGAAAACTGTTTCCTCTTATATGCAATGAACAATGAAGCAGATCTTGACCTAACACAATAATTGAATTTTTGCTGAAAGTTCTTATTACCAAAGAGACAAATCCTGTTTGTGTTCTATATTCACTGACCCCTTACTACCATGTATGCCAGCCCCACAAGAACCTGAATAATCCTGGGATCAGAATGGTCAGTCTGCTGGGAAGGGGTCACAGGTGGGCTCCATGTAAATTCTGCAGCAGGACCCTCAGAATGTGTTGGGTAGGCATGAAATTCATCCAAATGAGCATTACATTAGACTCAGACTTTAAGGTCAGAAGGGACCATCATGATCATCTAGTCTGACCTCCTGCACAGTGCAGGCCAAAGAACCTCACCTACCCACTCTTGTAATAGATCCATAATCTCTGGCTGTGTTACTGAAATCCTCCAATCATGATTTAAAGACTTCAAGTTACAGAGCATCCACCATTTACATTAGTTTAAACCTGCAAGTGACCCAGGCCCCATGTTGCAGAGAAAGGCAAAAACAAACAAACAAACCAAAAAAACAATCTGCCAATCTGTCCAGGGGGAAAGTTCCTTCCCAACCCTAAACATGGCAATCAGTTAGACACTGAGCAAGGGGGCAAGACCCACCTGCCAGACATCTGGGAAAGAATTCTCTATAGTAACTCAGAGCCCTCCCCAGCTAGTGTTCCACCACCAGCCATTGGAGGTATTTGCTGCTAGCAGTTGCAGATCAGCTACATGACATTGTAGGCAGTCTCTTCATTCCATCCCTTTCATACATTTATCATGCTCAGTCTTGAAACTACTTAGGCTTTTTGCCCCCACTGCTCCCCTTGGAAGGCTGATCCAGAACTTCACTCCTCTGATGGTTAGAAATTTCAAGCCTAAACTTGTTGATGGCCAGTTTATATCCATTTGTTCTTGTGTCCACATTGGTGCTTAACTTAAACAACTCCCCTCTCTCCCTAGTATTTATCCCTTTGCCGTATTGATAGAGATCAATCATAGCTCCCCTGAGCCTTTTTTTGGTTAGGCTAAACAAGCCAAACTCTTTGAGTCTCCTCCCATAAGATTGGTTTTTCATTCCTTGGATCATCCTAGTAGCCCATCTCTACACCTGTTCCAGTTTGAATTCATCTTTCTTAAACATAGGAGACCCAAACTGCACACAGTATTCCAGATGAGGTCTCACCAGTTCCTTGTATAATGGTACTAACACTTCCCTATCTCCCTGTCTCTACCTTGTCAGTTGCATCCTAGGACTGCATTAGCCTTTTTCATATCCTCATTATATTGGCAACTCATAGTCATCCTGTGACCAATCAGTACACCCAGGTCTTTCTCCTCTGTCACCTCCAGCTGATATGTCCCCTGCTTATAGCAAAAATTCTTGCTGTTAGTCCCTAAATGCATACCTTTGCACTATTAAATTTCATCCCCTTTTCGAATTACTCCAGTTTCCAAGGTCATCCAGATTGTCTCTCCTCAGCCCTCCACTCTTCTCTACCATCTAAACATCTTGGTTCCCTTCTCTCTCTTAGCATGTCACACAGAGAGGGATGCAGTAACCCCTATAGAGAGGCTGCCTGAGTAGAAAGGGGCAACCAGGGCAGGTTACTGAAAAACGAACTGCCCACAAATAAGTGTGTGTGAGATTTGGGGTTTTCAGGAGCCTCAGGAGGTAATGCTATCCTCCTCTATTGCATAGAAGAGGAACTCTATCTAGATGGGTCCCACTACTTCTTTCCTGACTAACATCTCTGTTTCAGAACTGTCAGCTACCGTGCTTTTTGTCGATCTGCCGTTAAGTGTTCCACCATAGTTCAGCAATAAAAGAACCCTAGTGCCTCTTTCCCCTGGCAGAGCTATGGAGGCTGTGTCAGTATGTGCAGAGCCCCTGAAATTTTACCTTCATGCCCTTGGGGAGGAGGGGAAAAGTTGTGGTGTAACTAGTTGAGACAGACCTCTTATATGTAACGAGTACATCTGCTTGTGCTCATAAAACCTTGCCGTAAGAAGGAGTGTTGCCCAATGGGCAGAGTAGGGGCCTGGCATTTTAGCCTCCTGGAAACAGAACTCAGGAGTCTTTGCTCCCATGCACTCCCCTCTAGCTGCCAGACTAGTTTCCCTCTCAAAAGCAAGCACAAAGGAAGTGGCAAGTTAAATAAAAGGGTTCACTTTCCTGTAGTCTCATTATTTACAATGCTTAAAACATCTAATTACTTGCTTAAATGTTTTGCCTTTGAATATATAAAGGGATGAATTTCTAATCCCTCCAGATGTAATTCCATTTGAGTTTTTATTCCAAATTTTGAAAGCCAAGCACTCTAAGGCCCAAGTTTCTATGCTGACCTGTTCCAAATAATTTAAAAAATGTGCTGAAAGGTATTTTCAAAACTTCAGGGAGCCAGCCAATGAACCTGCTCAAATTGACTCACAATAGGCACAGATCCATTTCTACCCAATTCAGTTTAACACAAGCTGCAAATGCTTCATGTAACTTTACCAAGTCATCCTTATTTATTTTTTTCTCTTTTTTTTGTTTCCTGCTTCTTTATAACATGTTCTACCTGGCAGTGGTGTAGCTAGGAGTGGAAATTTGGGTGGGCCCTGACTTTCAGGTGGACGGGCAATGACTGACTGTGCTAGCTCAGCCTCTCCCATGACACCACACCCTCTTCCTAGCCCTAGTGCCGCCAGACACACGGCTTCACCTGCTGAGCATGCACGTGGGGCAGCTCAGAAAATGGCAAGGCTGAGCTGCCAGAGCGTAGCCTTCTGAGGGGCAAGTGCATAGCTCCAGCCTCAATTTCAGGTGCCCGAGTGATGTTCTGGGATGCTGTGGCAGCCCTACGACCCTGCTCAGATTTGGGTATTTGGGTGGGCCTGGATGCTAAGTGGCTGGGCCACTGCTACCTGGCTTACATCAGGAGCCCCTGAGGAGCAGTTTTCTAACTTAACACATTAGGCTGTTTCCAGAAAAGATATCTAGTCAGATATCTGGCAGCCAAAGTGAATTTGGAGTTAATTTTACTGATCCTTGGTCTACACTACAAATTTATGGCGGTAAAACTGCATTGCACAGAGGGGTTGAAAATCGAGACCTCTGAGTGACGCAGTTATGCCGACTGAAGTCCTGAGGTACACAGCACTATGTACACAGTGCTATGTACACAGGGCTTCTCCTGTCGACATAGCTAACATAAGAACATAAGAACGGCCGTACCGGGTCAGACCAAAGGTCCATCTAGCCCAGTATCTGTCTACTGACAGTGGCCAATGCCAGGTGCCCCAGAGGGAGTGAACCTAACAGGAAATTATCAAGTGATCTCTCTCCTGCCATCCATCTCCATCCTCTGACAAACAGAGGCTAGGGACACCATTCCTTACCCATCCTGGCTAATAGCCATTTATGGACTTAACCACCATCAATTTATCCAGTTCTCTTTTAAACACTGTTATAGTCCTAGCCTTCAAAACCTCCTCAGGTAAGGAGTTCCACAAGTTGACTGTGCGCTGCGTGAAGAAGAACTTCCTTTTATTTGTTTTAAACCTCTTGCAGAGGTGGAGTTCCTACGCCAATGGGAGAAGCTCTCCCATCGGCATAGGTAGTCCTTCACTAAGCACTACAACGGCACAATTGCACCGGTGCAGCGCTATAAGTGTAGACAAACCCTGAGCTCTGCAGAAAACTGAATTTTAGTTGATTGCCTTTGCCACTCTGTTACTGCAAAAATAGTCATGTAAGAGATATGACAGTTCATGCTTAAATACCAGTAGGTTGATTGGTTCTTGACATTGTAATTAAAATGCTTTTGAGGGGAAAAAATTACAAAACATAAATTCAAAGGAAAAACAGTTCAATTGTATGACTGCCCTGTGTATTTGAAAAGCAAATAACACATTTATGTAGTGATTTTACCTTCATAAAACAGAACTTTTCACATCTACATTAAAATGGCTGCACAAGTAATAATTATTTTGCATGTCTACAGCACCTTATGACCCCAGATCTCAAAGCACTTTAGAAATATCAATGAACCAAGACTCACTATACTCCTGTTACCACATTGCATGTTGTTATTCCCATTTTACAGATGGGGAAACTGAGATACAGAGAGGCTTAGGGGCTTGCTCAAGATGCATCTAAGAATATAATCAAGAATGCCAAACTCTCCGTCTTAGTCTCTAACCACAGGGCCATGTTTCATCCTAATTCTTAACAGTAATGTTTGTGGTTTATTTGATTATAGTATTCCATGACAGGAAGGTAGTCTTCAGTAATGATACTCTAATATTCATAATGCCAGTTCAGTCAGAATATAGAACTTCATCCTATAGAGTCAAATCCTGCTTCCCTTACACTCACAAGTAGTGTCACTTGTGCCACTGGGCCTGTTCACATGAGGAAGGCAAGCAGAATTTGGGCTTCAGTAATTAGAAGAATTTTTCTCCAGTTCCAATCCAGAACCACATGCTTTACTTCCAGCAAATTGACAATTTAATGGTGCCCGTTCTCTCCCACATTCACCTGCAGAATTTCACTCATCTCAGGGGGACAACAACTTGAAGGAGTGACCTCCATTATCTGAAATGTCAAGCTGTCATAAATGTGCCTGCTCCATTCTCTCCCTCAGTAGCTGTTGCAGTTGCTGACCTAACCTGGCTGTCACAATGCTTCCAGATTATTTTTAAAATGCAGTTTTGAAAAACAGGTAAGCCAGCAATGGGAATGAAGACATGGCAGGGAATTTTCAGAGACCAGGGCAAGATGTGCTGTTGGCCTAAGGAGAATAAAACATCCTTTCTTGTTCTGTGTATTTTTACCTTGTGAAAATAATTTGGACTAAATCATTCTGGATCATGTAATTTGTGATAACTGAATATACGTGTTTGTGTGTGTGTGTGTGTATCTGGAAATAAACACATCTATATACATATATAATCTATATAAGATACAAACAGCTTCCTTTTGAGGAAAGATTAAAAAGACTGAGATCTTAGGAAAGAAATCACTAAGTATGGGGATATGTTAGAGGTCTATAGAATTGTGAATGGTATGGAGAAAGTTCATAAGGAAGTGTTATTTACCCCTTCACATAACAAAAGAACTAGGGGTCACCTGATGAAATTAAAAGGAAACAGGTTTAAAATAAAAAGGAAGGACTTTTTCACACAATGCACAGTCAATCTGTGGAACTTGTTGCCTGGGATGTTGTGAAGGCCAAAAGCATAACTATGTTAAAAAAAGAATGAGATAAGTTCATAGAGGATAGGTCCATCAACGGCTATTAGCCAAGGTAGTAAGGGACACACACCCATGCTCTGGGTGTCTAATGCTGCGACGAGATGACAGGGGTTGGATCACTTGATAATTTCTCTGTTCTGTTCATTCCCTTTGAAGCATCTGGCATTGACTACTGTTGAAAAACAGAATAGTGGGCTAGACAGACCATTGGTCTGACCTGGAATTGACATTTTATGTTCTCATTTGAAAGAGAGAGTTTGAGAAAAAGGGATTGCACAGCAGTTTAGTGGTACTGCATCCCAATGTCAAAAATGCCATACCATTTGCTGCCAGTGCCACATCTCATGACCGTTTATCAAATCGTGATTTGGTCCACTAATGAACCTTCATGTTCCCTAACCTGAGGATGAAACAATGCTTTTAAAAATCTCTTATTCCACTTCCAATATTTTTAAAAACAAAATAAAGCATTTTGACAACCTGTTCACAAAAACACACATGGACAAGAGCAAGATGACACACTTCGAATAAATATGAATGTAGTAAATTTAAACAGGAAACATACATTCATTATAATGAGAGATGCAAATCTGATTCTGTCTCTGTCACAACAATCTGGCCAATGTGTGTGTCTGGTTCAGCATGGGCAATTTTACAAACTTCATTATGGGGCCCCATATTTTCCACAACTCAACCCTTACTACCCACCATTACAGTACTTTATTATCTGACAAGAAATGTGGAATATATGGCCTCTTCTTCTGAGACCAAAAAAGGCTACTCTTCATGTAGGGCAGAGAGTAATATATTTATTACTTATTTGAATTGCAATAGCATGTAGGAGCCTCAGTCATGGATCAAGACTCCATTATGCTAGGTGCTATACAAAAACAGAACATAAAGACAGTCGCTGCCCCAAAGAGCTCACAACAGAGACTCAGGAGAATATGTCCATCTTTGTGAAACAAATGGTGAAATTCACCCTGTGTGGACAACCAGCCCAAGGCTGATGGACCATTCTCATCCCCTATAAGCTCTTAGGCCTTGGCTTCACCCTCTGCACAGGGGTGAATTTCACCCCAAATTTCACCCTTTTTAAATGATATGTCTTCCATTCCAGCTGCCTGAGGAACAGAATACAACCAGGAGCTCTTAATTAACTCTGAGAATCTGTGTGTGTGTATATGTGGAGAGTAAAATATTTTTACTTATCTCTGGTAATCACAGAGGAACAAACCACAGTACATTATTATAGAACATAGTGAAAGGGAGCAGAAAAGGCTGAAATAAGTTAGACATGCATCTATTGATCAGGATACTACTGAGAGTGGGACGAGGTAAATAAAAGCCAGGGAACTTGGAATTAAGTCTGAAATTACCTCTCTAAGGACAAAGTCCTATTGAAACAGAAGTGTGTTTATCATCTTTATGCTGAACTCTGCTAACCTTCAAGTGCTATGTGATGCTGTATTCTAAACCACACATATTGCTAAGGAAAACACCACTGATGGTCATTTTTCTTACAAATGCTTCTTCTATATGGCTGTATCTTTATATGCTAAGAAGAAAAGCATATTATAGAGCCATAAAGTTGACACTGCCCTGTAAAAACTTTTTTAATAATTAAAGGAAGTAAGCTCTGTTTGGTGAAAGAAAACTCTGAGGTAAGTATCACTGGTATAGTACCATACCTTGTACACAATGCAGTACTTTCATAAGAAGTATCAGATCTTCCTCTACTGTAGTGGAATGAGAGAAAGGGTAAATCAAGGCCAGATCTCCCCTATTGCACACTTGAGGGCCTGTTCTTTCCTGGGCTGCCATATATTGTAAAGATGGTTCTGTAGCAATTGGGTCCAGTCTTATAGGGACTTTGGTAAAATTCAGTTCTGTCTTCTAGGAACTTGACTGAGACCACCAGCACATAAGTCATGAAACTACCAGATGCTATAACTCTCAATTATTTTTAAAATGGGCTAGTGTGAAATCAATGGAGCTACACCAGCTCAGTGTCTATCAACACGTTGATAGGAATGAGGGAGCATTTGGAAGAGGAGAGGCCAACACAAATTAGACAGGGCCTCAGAGCTGTCTAAATTATACTGGGGGCCACTTCGGACTCTGGAGCAAACCAGAATTAGGAAGGTACAAAGGCGGCTTAAATCCACTTCGTCCCACTCCCTCTGGGCTGCAAGTTCTGGGCGGCACTTGTAAGAGTCTCACTGCTAGTGGTGAAAGGTCGCATTGCTCATTACCAGTCTCCTAAAGCTGAGCATTCCAATAGGGAGTTCTATTTTAATACAGTGATAATACCACTTTGAGGAGCCAAGGGAAAAGTGTAACTTAGTGTAGTTAACACTGTAGCTGTGTGTGTCTGTGTGTTTGTGTGCATGTGTTCAGAGCTTAGCTGTACTTCAGCGTCTCTGTTATTTCATAGGACAGTAACAATACCTGTATAATACTATGCACATTAAAATATATCTGCCCTCTGCTAGTAAAAATATCTTTCTTTCAATGGATGTTACACCATTTTAAAAAGAAATATTGTTTCATTCTTCCAAGCACCACCAGTGCTGGCAAAACTAGGATGCTCTGTTCTCTTTCCCAGCTGCTCTTGTGTGATCACACGATGGAGCAGTTCAGAGGCAGTCAAAGAAAGAGATGCCCAGCAGTGAGTTTTGGAGGAATGAAAGTGAGCTATTGGAACAAGGTATCTTATGTCTTTACAGTAATTAATTAATCTTAACTATAAGCAATACATTTGGTAGCAATTTCTCAAAGCCACTGAAGCATTCTCAGAACAAGAAAAGAAATACACCAAGTTCAGAAGCATCATATGTGGAAGCTGTGACAGTGAGGTGTGTTTGTTTGTTTGTTTTTGTCCTGTAACTTGCCTCTGTATCTGATGTGGCTATACACATCAGAAAATGGGGGCGGGAAGGAGACAGGAAGAAAGTGATTGGAAGACACTTTTATCACACTCAGCAGTGCTGGCTCAATGGCCTCAAGATCCTTTATTTTAATTTTACAGTAGCCAGATTTATCCCAAACAGAGAACTGATCCAGAGCCCTACCTCTGCAGATAACATGGCAGGGAGCTAGGAGAAGGCATCAATTAAACTAATCCCCACACTTTAACTTATATCATATCCTTATGTTCTCTTTGTGTGCCTTGGTTTCTATGTAACATCAACTTAGAATTCTTTATACATTGCTAGACTGAATATAAGGACAAAGGGACTATAACTGAGAGTAAAGGAATGCACCTGTAACGGGAGTCAAAGTTACCCCACCTCACACATTACCTTTGAACTTGGGCCTTTGGTTGCACAGAACTCTATTGTAGCGCTTTTATTTGTTTAAAAAAAAAAGTACCCGTGTGAGAATTGGGGGCATTTTGGCACAAGAAAACAAAAAAACACCAGGACCTTGACTTGTGCTTAATTTCTAGCAATCTGTGTCCTTCACTGTCAAAC
Source organism: Mauremys mutica (assembly GCF_020497125.1). NCBI lineage: Eukaryota > Metazoa > Chordata > Testudines > Geoemydidae > Mauremys > Mauremys mutica. Next base: position 30,520,479 of record NC_059076.1, on the reverse strand, counting down.
AATATCTATTCTCCCCTTCTTGTGGAGAGAAAGAGTTTCTCTCTCATCTCAACTTTTCTGATTGCTTGAAAGGATGGGACAGGATCACAGCTACTCTTGTTCATCTGTTCAGTGCAATCTCATGTAATCAGAATTCACTCATCCTGAGACCAGACTGAGCAAGAAGATCACTAGTCAAACCCGTAGCACGCAAGACTCACTTGATGAACATGGATGCCACATATAGTTCTGGGGCCAAATGTTAAATCTGATTGGATATCTTGTTGTAGGCTTATCCCTAATACACTGAAACTCTGCCCTTGGCTCCAACAGAAGTCAAGCCCGTGAAGTTGGGAAGCCATCACTGAAACCTGTAGTGCAATTAGAGGTGTGTTAAACATTCACAAGAAAATATGAAGTATTTGGAATTTAAAGGTTTTTTTTTTTAATTATGTCTTTACAAGTATGGGCATTTTCCTTTCTTCTTGTTTATTTGCCAGATTCAGCCGTTTATTTGCTCAAAATGAGATCGTGGAATGAAAATGGACTTGTTTTTAAGTTCTGCAGTGAAAACACATAAATGTGAATTCATATAGATTTCCAACATGCAAGTAGCTATGTAGCTATATTTCCGGAAAAGCAAACTTTCAGCTATCCAAAAAATTGTCCAAAACAAAATATAAATGTTTTAAGTGAAATTCACAAAATGTTGTCACCACTTCCTTTTGCTTGTAAAATAAATACTTCATTTTCCTAGCAGATGGATTCTCTCTCACCTACTATATATGGCAGCATAGTACAGATTAGCACTTTCTATTTTGCTGAAGAATTTCTCTCTGTAGAAGGGAAAGAATTTAGCTTGGTTACTCTATTTCCTGGCCTCAGACCTCCTTCCATTTTACTATTCAGGAAACACTAACCACTTTGCATTTGATAAGCACATTGTTTACTAGACCTCCAGTGAATTCCACATATTTCAGGTGCAAGGCCAACATGTGTGATCCAACCTGAAACATACCTGCATTTTTACTAAAGTGCTAAAGAGAGCTGAGCTACTTAACAGTAAGCCATTATTACAGAAGCTGAATGTTTAACAAAACAGAACTAGTCTCTGACTTAATAAATGAACTGCAGTTTATTTGCTACATCACCACATTTGAGTCAGCTCTAGTAGATGCACGCAATGTTTAGATGTATGGGACTATGCCAGCTCCACCTCATAAATAAGTTAGACCTTAAAGAATCGTGCATTTTTATAAGTTCTTGAAGAGTGTGTAGCAAGAAAATATGAGTGAGGCTGGCCTTAAAAAGCAAAAGACAGTTGTGTTCTAACAAGCATTTTAAGGGGGAACAGTTTTACTTTGTATTTATTTCTATTCCCCTAGCTATTATGAATTATTTAAATAATATCTATCTGTATGGTCTAAGATCTATGCTTTTTATTTATTCAGCTATTTTTTCATAGGCAAATTGTCTGGATCCTCAACTGGTGGAAATAAGTGCAGCTCCACTCATGTCAATGGAGCTATGTTGATTGACACCAGCTAAAAATCTGAATCAATGTGTTAAATGTGGAAAAAAAAATTAATTTAATCTCTAAGAAATCTGAATCAATGGGTTACACTTTTTGTCTCTTGATTTTTAACAGTGATATAAAATCAGGAATCCTTCCACACATTAAGTTGGAGCCAAACAATCTCTGTTTTAGGACACAACACACTCTGTGGGAAATGACCTTCTGGGTCTTTCACTTTACAGGCCAGATCCTCAGATGGTGCAAACGAACACAGCTCCATGAAAGTCAAGGGGTGCGCCACTGATTTACTCCAGCTAAGGATTTAGCCTGACTTACATACAATATTCTTTGTTGTCCACATGTGACTGAGCATCTTGTCAATTATTCACTTGTGACCTGACTAAATGGGGGATTTAGAGAGGTAATTTCATTAACCCTGTTGCTGTTATATTTCACTGCAGGAGATGTGATCTCATAGCATGTGGTGGAATTTCATTAGAATGGAATAAAGACATACGGCCAAATCTGACTTTGGCTGCCTTTCACTGATCCGAGGGGGAAAACTGGCTAAACTGGCCAGTTGTTGCCATCATTCTAAGGGAATGTGTCGGTGGAATAGCTGGCTCCTGCACCACCCACTCTTGGCCTGATGTAAAGGATGTGGCCACAAGGAAAGGAGTGAGGCCAGAGAAACACTACAGTTCAGGGATTCTCAGTTGGAATAATGACTGATTGGAGCCATAGTCGATTGGTGCAGTTTAGAGCATCCCTGATGACTATGAAGATGTCAACTAGCCCCAGAATAGGGGAGCCACATAAAAAAAAACCATTAGGTACAGTTAAGTTCTGGGCCATAGTCCTTGCCCTGAGGAGTTTATAGTGTAGGGTCCCAATTTTAATAACACATAAGTGCTTTACAGATGAGTAGTCACATTATGTTCAATGGAACTACTTTTCTGAGTGAAACTGTTCACCTGAAATGTTGGAAGGATCTGAGCTTAGATTAGATAAAGTTAGGACCCTGTGTACTCCATTACTGAATGGGATCAAATTATGTGGCAACATTAATTATTCTATTACCATAAAATACACTTTACTCCCATTCCTTCCACTTCCTTTCCCCACACATATAACTCCTAGCCTATTGAGGATTATGACAATTACAGTTGCACAAAACGTTTTGTCCAAAACTTTTTTTGGTGAAAAATGCAGACTCAGTGACACCAAAACATTTGTCAAACTCATGCCAGTTTTACTGAACTATTGAAGCTGGGGGAAAATATCCAGAAAGGTTGAAACATTTCATTCTTCTACTTTTGAAACTAAAACATTTAATTATTTAAATTTTGAAATGACTTTTTCTTAATAATTTCCTTCAACTTTATTTTTAAAAAGATTTCAAAATGTTCAAAATCAAAACAACATGGTTTTGGTCAAACAAAATCTCTTGTTCAACTTGAAATAAAATTACTTTTTGATTCACCAATCTTTTTAAAATAATTTTTGAGTCAACACAAAACAATTTTTCTCCAGTTTTTTGGAATTATCAGAGAACTGAAAAATAAATTATTCAAACAGCTCTAGTGACCATTGATTTCAATACTAAGTATATCTGTCTCATGGTTACCTTGTGATCTGCTCATCTGTTTGTTGTATCCTCCTATAGTCTCGTGCCTTACATACTTAGATTGTAAGCTCTCTGGGACAGGAACCACCTTTTCATTATTGATGTCTAGCACCTGGTCCGGACCTCTAGGTGCTATCATAAAACAAATACTAAATAGTATAATATAGGTTTAAAAGTAGATCACCATACTGGCCCACGAAAGTTTATGCCCAAATAAATTTGTTAGTCTCTAAGGTGCCACAAGGACTCCTTGTTTTTCATATTGGTGTTGGTTCTTGCCTTCTTTACTCTGAGATATGTGTAAAACACATGTTTGTGTGCTTTTCAAAGAGTGATGTGACATCTGAAGATGAACCATTCACACTTTGCAACTGCTCCGTCTGTGTCAGCCCAGTGCCTGTGTGTAGATAGTAATATTACCTGTAGCTGTTTATTAGTTACTCTTCAAGACATTTTAGCTTTGAGATGAGGCATCAAGCATCCATAGGCATAGTCAAAAAGGGAATTCTTTCTTCAAACTAGTTAATCACTCTGAACTGGCCCAATCAGTGCCGTGCTCTCCACTAATGTAGAGATGTGACCACAACATCACTTTTCACTGGAAATTCACAGCAGGTTAGTTTTAACAAATCATGTGCATTGGGGGTAAGTGCGGGAAGCTTTCTAGTCATTGCACAAATGGAGTTTGTTCAATTATAACAAGCAAGTGAAGCCAGAAGGTGCAAATCAGAGAGCAAAATTGCAGGGGTCCCTATTAAATCTATGTTCTCTATTTAATGCTTTTTTTTAAAATCAGCTGTGGAACAAAGCTTGAATTCTAGTTATTTGAGAGCTTTAAGTCCAGAAGAAGCTTCTTTCACCAGAAGAGTGGGGTCAGCTCATGATCAGCGTAAGAGGAAAAGTTGTAAAGGAAAACTGCTGAATTCTTCCTCTAGGAGACATATTTTTCCAATTGTTAAGAAAGCACATATAATAGTAGGTGGTTATGCCAATGTAATAATGGGCTGTTCTGCCAGCTGCTGCACTTAAGGCTGATTTCCAGCCTATTTTATAAAGTGTATGTGTTCAGATGTAAATATACAGGTAGAGATATTTCATGATATCGTTTGGACTTACCATATGGTAATGTGTTGCAGCTATTATTGCCTCAAACAAATGTTCAGATGAATTTAAGTGTAGTCATTCTGCAGCTCACACAGCAGTAGATTAGAACTAGATTTAGAGAGATCCCAGGGGTTACAAGAAAAGGAGACTTGTACGCTGCTACTAAGCCTAATATAGTCATAGTTTATTAATGTAGACAGTAATACATAATGAAATGTCATTAATTCTCACATGTAATATTGGTTTCTAATTTGAGGAATCATGTCCGATTATCTGTAGTTTAGTTATTCAGATTCATAGTCTGGCAACTAAAACAGAATGTGCAGAGATCTCCTTCAGTACCTGGGAAGTCTGAAAAATAAAACATCTATTTCTCTTCAGGGCAAGCTGAACATTTCTTGAGCCTTTATGCTGACATAGGTTTATGATTCAGTTCTTCAAAAGAGCCACTAAAAATTTCTTGGTAACTTTCAGTTCAGAGATTATTCCAAAAGGTTTTGTTTTTTTAATTTCATATTAAGGGTTTCATATATGAAAGGGCACTTTATCCAAGTGCAACAGTTAGGGGCTAGTACCCAGACAGTGTTTGGTGGCAGAGGGCTTCTCAATAGAGGCACCAATTTTTCTCTGTAAGTTATCTCTAATCCCGTTCAAAAAAAAAATTGCCAAGTTTGAATATTCCCTACAGATAGATGTTAATTCAGGAATATTCCCTATTGTCTCAGTCTGAGAGAAATCAAGGCTATAGCAGCATAATGTGCCAGTTAGGTTAATTCTTCCTGTTATTGTATATGGTTATTTTTCAAAAGTGTCCTTTGCTCATTCTACATGTTCTGCCCGGGACCCGTATTAGGTAACATGCTGAAGATTGAAACTATTCTCTGAAATGGCTTGAGAATTAGACCCTTCAAATGAAAATATAAGTAGCTACTCACAGGAAGCATTGTCTATCTCAGCTTCAAAGCATCCTCAGCTATCTCAGCGGGGAAGCGTGAAGATGTCAGGTAAACATAATCACGCTATTTGTGGAAAACGTGAGATGAGAAGGAGGCAGGCTAATGAAGCATAGATACAGCAGTGCAGTTTCCCAGCCTATTTAGGTAGATTGTCTTTCTCTAATTGTTTTTCTCCCTGGAGGTACAGACACTGAGAATTTCGATACCATAAAGCCAAGCTTTATGATTGCAGCTTTCGGTTCTTTCACAAAGAAATATGTACTGTATTAGAGTGGCGCCCAGTAGCGATGCTATAGTTAAGGATGTGTCAGCAGTTCCATTAGAGACCTCGGTTTTCAGAGGCTTATAAAAGCAAGATATAAAAATTAGCTTTAGGCTAAAATTTGGCATATAAGGTCTATACCTGCAAGCACATATGTTTTTTATTTTGGGGGGAAAAATCCCCCAGAAACTTATTCCTTGTTGTTGCATATGTTGGAGAAACTCAAGATAATCAAAACAATATACTCTATGTCACACAAGCCTGGCAAGATGCAAACTAAGGGCTAGATCCTGCAAGTTCCTCATGGGCAGACCTCCTATTAACTTTGACTGTATGGAATGTGGGGTGACAGCCAGCATACAGTCAATTAGACTTGGTCCTGCAAGATGGTGAACACACCGGCCCTAATCCAGCAAAGCACTTAAGCATGGTCATACTGGGTCAGACCAATGGTCCATCTAGCCGAGTATACCGTCTTCTAACAATGACCAGATGCTTAAGAGGGAATGAACAGAAGAGTGCATTTTTGAGTGATCCATCCCCTGTTATCCAGTGCCACTCTCTGGCAGTCAGAGATTTAGGGACACCTGGAGTATTGGGTCACATCCCTGACCATCTTGGCTAATAGCTGTTGATGGACCTATCCTCCATGAAAATATCTAATTCTTTTTTGAATGCAGTTATACTTTTGGCCTTCATAATATCCCATGACAATGGGTTCCTCAGGTTAAGTAGGAAGTTTGTTTTAAGCTTTCTGCCTATAAATGTCACTGGGCGACCCCTGGTTCTTGTGTTACCTGAAAGGATAAATAACACTTCCCTATTCACATTCTCCACACAATTTATGAGTTGATAGACCTCTATCATACCCCTTCCTTAGTCATCTTTTTTTCTAATATAAACAGTCCTACTCTTTGTAATCTCTCCTCATATGGAAGCTGTTCCATACCCCTAAGCATTTCTGTTGTTCTTCTCCGTACTTTTTCCAATTCTAATATATCTTTTTTGAGAGGGGGTGACCAGAACTACATGCAGTATTCAAGGTGTGAGCGTACCAGGGATAAATACAGTGTTATGATATTTTATGTCTTATAATTGATCCCTTTCCTAATGGTTCCTAACATTGTGAGCTATTTTGACCACAGGTGTTTTCAGAGAACTGTGCACTATGACTCCAAGATCTCTTTCTTGAGTGGTAACAGCTTATTTAGACACTATCGTTTTGTATCAATAGTTGGGATTATTTTTTCTAATGTGCGTTACTTTGCATTTATCAACAATGAATTTCATCTGCCATTTTGTTGTCCTGTCACCCAGTTTAGTGAGATCCCTTTGTAATTCTTTGCAGTCAGCTTTGAACTTAACTATTTTGAGTAATTTTGTATCATCTTCAATTTTTGCCACCATACTGTTGACTCTCTTTTCCATGTCATTTATGAATATGTTGAACAGCACTCATTCCAGGACAGATCCTTGGGGGACCCAGCTAATTACCTCTCCCCACTGTGAAAACTGATAATTTATTCTTACCCTTTGTTTCCTATTTTTTAACCAGTTATTGATCCATGACAGGATCTTCTCTCTTATTGCAACATGGTTTAGTTTGATTAAAAGTCCATACTTAACTCCAAGCATTTGTGTAGTCCCAATGAATTCAGTGGAGCCGGAATATTCAGCACTTTGCAGGACTGAGGCCAATAAGAGATACAATTGGAGTATTTTTAAAATTCAAGCAAACACTAAAGGGCAACATTTTTCTTTGTCTCCCTCCTCCCCTTTTCATTATATGGGCTAACAGCTTTGAGTAGGTAAACAATTAATTAAATGCCCTTAGGCAGGAGACATCCACTTTAAGGAAGTTTAATCTGAAAAGTGCTCTCTGGAAATAACTCTTTAGAGTTAGATTAAGGGCACCCTAAGTATGCATTGACATCAGGGAGCCATTAGAGGCTGCTGAGTTGATGATCCAAGTGTTAAGGACTCCCTTGAACCTTGCCTTTCAAACCAAACTGAAAAGTGTTGAAGCTTTCAGTGGAACCATAAACCTTCAAAAAAAAAAAATAGCAACCAGTCTAGGCCCTGCATGATTTCAAGGGTGTTGTGTTTGCCATCTTGATTATCTTGACTGAAATTCTGTTCTTATTAAAAACTAAACACTGTAAAGTAGCTAGTGGAAATGGTTAATAAAATAGCCAAAGGAACTATGCCCTAAATAATCCCACACAAACACGGCAAATATACTAGCCAAGTAAAGACCCTGGGAGTAACTGAGAAGAAAGAAAGCACCACAATAATATCTGACAGCTATTAGGAAAACAAATGTAAAAGACTATCTGAAGAAAAAATTTCACTGAGACCAAATCCCTCCCCAATTCACAAAGGAAGTGTGCAGGTTGCAGAATTAGGGGCCAGTGTGGAGTGGGTACAGGGCTTTGAATCTGCCTCCTTTCTTCCCCTTGTTGTGCCCTTTGAACCTGTTTGCCCCACTGGGGATACTGGGAGGCAGTTCTCCCAGTGCTTTTCTCGATTGCAGAGAATAGCATTCTCTCTGTAATTCCTAATTATCCCTCCCCCATCCCCACACGCACACACATTGCACCTGCAGGGGCAATGTAGCATACAGTTGTGTATACATAGTGGACTAGATCCACAGCTGCTGTAAGTTGCTCTAGTTGGAGTGAAATCAATGGAGTTCAATGATTTACTCTAGCTGAAGACCAATCCCTTTCTCCTCTGTCTTTGCTTTATGAAAATGGTGAGAAATAATCTCTAATTGCACCAACAGAAGAAGTCACTAGAGAGAATAATAGAAGTATAACTTTACCAGGATTTGACATTTTGTAATCTAATGAAGTATTCAGAGGTATTTGTTTGACCATTGGAAGGTTACCATAGTTTTCTATTAATTCAATATAAAGATATTGAAATTGACATTTAATGAAAACTAAGTGAAATTAAATTCAGGTAAAACGCACTTCCTACATTATAGCACATGCTGAATACATTCATAATGTCAAGAGAATGAGACTTGTTAGTGGAAGCTCACAATGGCTATACTGACACACATTTCAATAAATAATCCACTGGACACAGCCTAATTTAACTATTCAAACTTCAGTGGTTGTGCCAGGTCTCATGGTCAATTTAGCATAGCTGCAAATTCTAAAGTATTAGGTAGTTCACACAGATAACGAGTCAAAACACTGATATGAAATTAATGCAGTTTCCAAATGCTCAGACATAAACCTGTCTCTTCCTTTGGTTGCAGTCTAATTGGTGTGACATTTAACAATGGTTTTGTAACAGGAATATACTAGTTATGTACAATTTGCCTTGAGTAGAAATGTTCTTGCTTTTGTGTCTTCAAGTTTCCCAGATCCACCAATGGAGTTAGACACCTGAAGAGGGAGTTTGGCAGTTAAGTCCAAAATTTAAGCTCAAAATCCCTGCTATACCGCTGCCTAACCCTAAAAACACTGAAAAATCTTTTGGTACCGAATTGTTTTGCTGTAAAAGCCACCAAAGCCCCCAAGTTTCTGCCTTTAAGTATGCACACAGTGCCTTGGCGTAGGCACCTTAGTGCTGAAGCCCTAACCAGATATAGGGTTGCCAACTTTCTAATTCCAGAAAACCAAACACCCTTGTCCCACCATGCCCTGCCCCTTCCTGAGGCCCTGCCCTCCACTCACTCCATCCCCACTCCCTCCATCTCTTGCTTTCCCCCACCCTCTCTCAGTGCTCATTTTCACTGCAAGGCCCAAAAGGGCATATTTATTGTTTTGACAGATGTATTATGCTAAGTTCAAGTTGTATTTCTTACAGGACACTACAGCTGGCAGCAAAATAATCAAAAAGGGTAATTTAAAAAAAATGAAATTTCACAAAGGTTTTCATGGTTTTTCCCTCCCCTCTTCCCATTTTTCGTAACCAGCTCCATGTTTTTTGTTTACTAAAGTTATTATAATTTTATGTGTGGAATTAGGACCACACATTATCAGAGCCGCAAGGGGTCAATTAAAGTCCCACTCTTGAAGCCCAAAGACAAAGCCATAGAGCACAATCACAGAAATGCACACCTGTCCAGATACATATATAAATAAACCTGTCGAAACTGACTCCCACACCTCCATGCAGATACACATGTGTATTCATGTGTACACGTCTAGCATGCGCTAATACATATACTTCCACTTTATTTAATATTACAATTGTTGTTTAGTGCCTAGAGACCCCAATTAAGTATAGGCACCGACTTCCCCTCTTCCCGGTGGGTGCTTGACCCCCTCCCCCCGCCCCTGGCCCTGCACCTGCCCCTGCACCGCCCTTGCCCTGCCCCCATTTCACCCTTTCCTCCAAGTCCCCGCCCCGCCCCACCTCTTCTCCGCCTCCTCCCCTGAGCGTACCTCCTCCCTCTTCCCTGCCCCTGCCCCGCGCCGTGTCCCTGCTCCTCCCCCTCCCTCCCTCCCTCTCTCCCTTCCTCCCAGAAATTCCTAAATGCTGCCAAACAGCTATTAGGTGGCGGGGGTGTGGGGAGGGGCGGTAAGCACTGGGAGGGAGAGGGAGGATCAGGGATACAGTGTGGGGGAGGAGAAGAAGGATGGGGGAGCATGGCTGCTGGTGGGTGCGTAGCACCTGCTAATTTTTTTCCATGGGTGCTCCAGCCCCGGAGCACCCACAGAGTCGGTGCCTATGCAACTAAGATCAGGGCTCCAGGGTGGTAGATGCCAGACACACATAAAAAGGGAGAGAGTCTGCAACAGAGAGTTTATAACATAGCTAGACAAAGGTGGGGAGAAAAGGATGATACATTGGCTCTTCTGTAATTACTATTCAACAACATTCATTTTTTAAGAAATAATACATTTCTTTTAGAGTTCCCTTCTCTTTTAAAAACTTGCTATTTTAGGTCATCAGTTTTTGTGTGCGCAAGCCAGCAAAAGGAATAAAAGTCAAAGAGTTAGGCTGCAAATTTTATTCACAATAGGGAGAATACGCACAATACGCACACCTCCCTACACAAAGAGAGGCAGTCTCTTACACACATACAATGCATGCATACACTTGCCTACACAGAGACACTTTTTCATACACTTTTCCAGGGGCTGCCTAAATCACCCATCCGAGAAGGGAGGAGGGTGGGCTGGAGAGTAAAAGAAGGGGGGATGGAGGAGAGAGATGGGGTGGGACGAGAGCAGGGTGGGAGTGAGAGGGGGCAGTGAAGGAGAGAGGAGGGAATGTGCAGGGGTATGGGAAGTGGATGGGGATGCAGGGGGAGACGGAAGGCTACAGGTGCATAAAGATGTGGGGGGCATGGGCATATAGGGACATAATGGGAGTGCAGCAGTGTATGGAGGTGAATGGGGTGCAGGGCTGTGGAGGGTGAGGGACGTGGGGGTGGAGAGGATGGCTGGGAGAGAACTGTAAGGGGTACAGGGCTGGGATGGGTAGGTGTGGGGAGCAGGACAGGTTGGGACGGGGAGGGATGCAATGACAGGGGGATGGGGATGGGGAGGTGGGATGAGGAAGGATACAGTGAGGGGCATGAGGGTGCAGCCCCATTCCCAGCACTTGGAGATGGGGATACACATACTTGGAACTCCTGGGTGCCAGCGATGGGGCGACAGACAGACCACAGGTCACTGCAGGGCACGTGCCGCAGCTTGAGCCCAACCACATGAGGAGCACTAGGAGAAGAGAGCCGGAGAGCAGCGGGAGAGGCGTGTGCCAGGCGACCCTTTAATAGCCACCTGCTGAGTGCTCGTGAGTCGTGCTAGTTCCTCCCCTGCCCTGACCCAGCCAATGGGAGCTGCGCCTATGGGTGGGGCAACACACGGACACCCCCCCCAGCAGTCCCTAAGGCTAGTACCCAGACATGCTGACCGCGGTGCAGTGCTAGCAGGGACCCTTCCAGCCCTGGTGCGGTGGCGCCAACCGGACATTCAATGACCCGCTCACCAGTGCTGACCAGAGCGGCCAGGATCCTTTTTTGACCGGATGTTCCAACCCAAAACCAGACACCTGGTCACAGTAACCAGATACTCAAATCAGATGAAGATCAGTATTGCCTATGGGGCCTGATCTGGTCCATATTTTCAAAGCACAGATACCTTCACACAATGACTGGTGGAAGGGGCGGGAGGAGAAGTGTCTGTTACTCCATGGTTAGGCTGTTCCTGAGGAATTTACACTTGATAATTAGTTGGTGAAATCTAAGTCTGGAAGTCAGAGCCAGTTTGGGGTTTGTGCCCTGCTCTCCAATGGCCTGCTGAGGTTGGTACTCACTGCAGGGAGCATTACCCTACGTTCCCAGCTGTGGAGCCAGCAGCCTGGAGGCCCTTTGAACCCCAACAGAAGCCATGGCTCTGACGGCATCCAGGGTCACTGCCACAGAATGCTGGCAGTCCAGGAAGACTCAGTTTGAGCTGGGGCTCTCAGGACTGCCAGGCTCCCAGCTCCATGACAGGTTGTCTGGAAACCCAGACCCTGACTGGGACTCAGTGCCTGGCTCCCCAATAGGGAGCCTAGAACCCTGAGAACCGGAGTGGTGTATAGAGTCCCCCTCTCTCTGGTCCAATGCATTTTTTATGATTTATACTCAGTGGAACAGCTTCCTCAGGCGAGACAAAGAGACTCACAGCACAGTACACCAGAGTCCAGTTGTTAGGAAGGTCACCTGATAGATGGGAAATACAATTTCAACCCTTTCTCCTCATTAGGCAGAGGGGAAAATTGAACTAGAGTCTCCCACATCGTGTGTGATTACCTGAACCACTGGGATAAAATTCATGAGGTGAAGCCTTCCTCTTCTTCCTCCTGCTGCTACCACTGCTGCTGTTTTGTGTGGAGTTCGGTGTGAGCCTCCATCATATTTGCAAGAAATGGCTTACGCATCTGACTCTAGGAACAGGATTGCCAACTGGGGATCACAGTGGATCCCGCCCTCCAGCCCAGATTTAGGTCCCTAAATCCCTGAGAAGAGCAGGGCTTAGGGCACATCCCTCTCCTCGGTGTCTGCTATTGATTAATTTAGGTGGCTCCCCACCCAGCATGCAAGTCTTTGTGGATTCCACTCTTAGGTGCCTGTCTCTCCCCATGCATCACAGAGGAGATCTAGGTACCTAACTCAGGGTTTGTAAATTCCACTTGGTGGTTAGCAACCTATAAGTTCGAAGTTGCAACACCTAAATCCCTTTGTAGAGATGACTCTTAGGGCCCAATTCTGACACTGTTACTCCTGCTGAGCAGTATCTTATACTGCAAGCTTTCCTATTTAAATCACTGTTAGGGGGAGGTATTATGCAATGTCAAAAAGAGTGCTAGTAGTGGTGAAAAAATAAGTGGGTCAGCTAACCTAACCTAAATGCCATATTCTCCACAAGAAAAATGGGTAAACTCCACTTACTTGCTTTGCTCTTGAGTATACCAATTGGTGCTAAACTCTGCTCCTTAGTAAACAATAGCTTTCCTGCTTAACCAGGAGATCAGCCGATTGTAAACTCTTTTGAAGACATTTCTTTAGGATATCTCACCACATGTGTGATGCTGTCAGTTTGCCTCCTCCGTGAACGATTCAATATTTCCCTTTGTACTTCAAGGAATACCAGAACAATTCTTTGTCTTTATTCATTACCAGGACATGCCCACATGCTCACTGTTTGTTCCTTCCTGTAGATTTCCTTTCTTTCTTAATTGGCACCTGGCTTAGTATGCAAACAGGTGTACAGTGTGAGGTATGTAATACACAAATGGCCAGATAAGGAGATTTGTGTCTGTCTCCTCCCACCAAAAGGAACATCTCTGAGACATTTCACCTCTTGGTGACCTGCCTTAACTCCAAGACCTTAAGAACATAATTTTCAGTATAGATACACAATTCTTTAAATATTATCCATACATACATTTCACGATGATTATGACAACCAGTGTGTAGAGACATCACATGCCATTTTTGAATATTTGCAAATATGCGACCCTGGAGATCCTTGTAAAACCCTATAACCCTTGTAACAGGGGCCTGCCTCAACCCCTGTCCTCTTCCTTGTAGAAACCACACAGACTTCATCAGCTGTGCTCTCATTGACACTATATTTCTATTTCCTTTAACCAATATCACCACAGTCCCCCTGCTCCCACCTATTCACAATCTTTGCTGAGATTTAGGCCTTCTCAGCAGGACCTGAGGGGAACAGAGATCTCCTTCAGTAAGACTAGCCCCAGAAAGCCCTGTACCTCTCCCTCCTCTTTGCACTTCCTTCCTGTGCCTCTTCTATCAGCCCTGTGCCTCCCAATCAACTTCTCCTGGGGCACTAACTAGCCTCCAAGCAATGCAGGCTCACCTACTCACTCCCAGCACCCCCCTTTTCCAGCTCCTTCAGAACCTTCTCCTCAGGTTCTGGCTGCACTTTTCCCTGAACTTCCTGATCTATATTCACCCCATCCATGGCCCCACAAAGTCACGAGACCTCCTTTTCTACCTCCTCCTCATGCTGGCCAAGGTGGCCATCCACCATACCAACAGGAGGATGCTGGACGGGGAGGTGATCTGAGATGGTGGGGCCTATTTACACTCCTCCCTTTGACCATGCATCTGGGCAGAGTTCCTCTGGGCCACGTACACTGGCTCCCCGGATGCCTTCTAGAAGCAGTGAGTGCTGTGTGGGTTCTCTGCTCAGTGTCCCCGCTCTGGATTCCTACTTTTGACCCTGTGACCCTCACTCCCATTTCTGTTATTCATCAGTTGTTCTGTGACTTCAGTTGAGACCTGGGTTCACTGGCTCCACCCCGTAGGCTTGGGGAGGGGGCCTTTAGATGAGGGCAGGCTTGCCTTCCCCAGATCTTAAATAGGTACTCACTCCTTGCACTCAGTCACAACCCCCAGTGCTCTGCCACTGGACACCATGGAGTCCCTAGGTCACAACACGCTAGGACAATGAAAGTGCCATTTTTTTTATGATTAAAACTATTTTATTAACTTTTCAAGTATGTATAAAACATATAGGAACTTCCCTGGACAGGGAGAAAACATGAGTTATTAAGGAGAAAGGTGAGGGAAAGACTAAGTAGTAGTAAATACATGTTACTAGTTGAACCAATCGAAATATGAAATTTAAAATGATTAAATTCAGGAAAAGATTTTATGATCATTTTTAGCCCAGCCTACATACAACAACATCAGCAATGGAGCACTGTAGACTCGTGGCATCGTTAAATAGTTCATGCAGAAACTATCATGCAATTTCCATCTATATAAAAATGTAATTGGAAGGGCCACAAAGCTTCCATAATACACAAAGAAAATAAATGATTGCTGGCCAATATCTGTCCGCATAACATGAAATTTACACAAGCTCTGAAAGAAGAATTGTTAAAAGGAACTATAGCGGTTGTTAGGCTCAACTTTTGACCTACTTGATTTTTCTTATATCTGTTTTCAAAGTATTTGTAGTTCTTTAAACAGGGTTTTCTCCCAGTGTTAATTCTACAGTGCTGTTCTTTTATATTAGTATACCAGCAACCTAGTACAATTGGGCAACCTAACAATAAGAAACCAGCACTGTTTTTTTATGGAGGACATAAATAAAAAGAGATTCCTTTTTGAACCTTCCAAATGAAAAGACACTGAGTAAATGAATGTGTCATGACAATGTACTGTGTTGGCTTTTTGTAACAAGTCCTTGTTACTCTTGCAAGTTTGGGCTAATTTTTATTTTCTATTGATTTATATTTATGTATATAGACACACACATGCACACACACAGGTAGGGGCACTAATTAAAATACTAAAACACATTTTAGCCCATTACTAGTGTTAGGCTCTCTAAATATTTAATCATTTTATATGTCTTTCTTATTTTATGGAGCTTGATTTATTTAAAATAACAGTAGTGATTATGGTGGCACACCGTTAGCTCTGTAATCAAGGTTACATGGGAAGTTTCCATTTCAGGAGATAACCTGTCCTGTATTACAAAGGTACCCTGAAGAAAATTAAAAGTGGAATGTTCTCAGGGTCCTTTCATTTTTCAGAGTGGTAGCAATTGTGTAGGATTTGTCCATTTTTAACATGGACAAATGTTCAACAAGTTTAACAAGCTTCTCATCTTTGTGTGAGGTGTTTCACAATTTTTCACTGCTTTTACTGGGCAATTGCTGCGTGTCTGGGCCTTACCTTTGCACAGATTATAGCTTGGAATGCCGTAAAGTGCCCAAAGATCTAGTTTTCTTTGAAAAGAGCTGTGGTTGGTGAAAAAGGGGAAATTTCTTCTCTAACTTCTAGCTTTGCCATTATTTGCCACCAAAATTAGGGCCTCAAAAATTACGTGTTCATTTTTAAAAATTCGGGAATTAGTACCCCTACTTGCATACTCAAAAGGTGATGGATAGAGCTGTGTAAATAACTCATTTCTGAGTTCACTGGCAGTTGCAAAAAGTTGGACAAAAAATCATTTTGGACCAGGGGCAGCTCTAGGAATTTGGCCGCCCTAAGCACGGCGGCATGCTGCAGGGGGCACGCTACCGATCGCCGGTCCCGCAGCTCTGGGGGACCTCTTGCAGTCATGCCTGCGGGAGGTCCACCGGAGCCGCGGGACCAGTGGACCTCCCGCAGGCATGACTGCAGAGAGTCCGCTGGTCCCGCAGCTCCGGTGGAGCATCCGCAGCCATGCCTGCGGGAGGTCTACCCGAGCTGCGGGACCAGCACACCCTCCGCAGTCATGCCTGCGGGAGGTCCGCTGGTCTCGCGGCTCCGGTGGACCTCCCGCAGGCATGACTGCGGAAGGTCCAACGGAGCCGCCTGCCGCCCTCCCGGCAAAAAGCCGCCCCAAGCGCGCGCTTGGCGCGCTGGGGTCTGGAGCCGGCCCTGTTTTGGACCAACCCAAAACAAAAAATTGTCAGTGAACTGAGAAATGAAACATTCCAATTTTGATTTTGAGGCGTTTGGGTTTTTAATTTTTTTTATTAAATTGGAGGATATTTCAAAATAGTCATTTTAAACTGAAATGTTTCATTCTGAAAATATCAAAATAGAACATTTCAAATGTGGAAATTTTTTTTAAACTGAAAAAAATCAGTGAAATCTACACATATTCACAAAATGTTTTGGTCAGTGTGAATCAGCATTTTTTGGTGAATAAAGGTTCAGCTGAAAAAAAATTCCACTTATTGAAGTACCCAAAATGAATAAAATGGACACATCTGAAAATATAGGCCCTAGCCTCATTGTCCCTAAGTTTACTCCTCTGTTGAATGAAGATAATAATGCTTGCCACCTCAGTCAAGCACTTTGAGATCCTGAGGTAAAACTTTCAGTACTATATTGTTTAAGGGCAAAACAGCACATGATTATTAGAAAAAGTTTTGAGCTAAACACTCCAATATCTAACCACTCCCAAATATTGGGAACATTCAAAACCAGACATGAGCTTAGCAAGTTGGCCCAATTTCATTTTAAACTATTATTAATTACCATTTATTATTAATTATTATTATTGAAGCAGCACCTCTGCAATTATCTCAATAGGAAATTGCTGAAGGAAGTCTTGAAGAAAAGCAATTACTTGCTGTATTAAATGGTTTTTAAAATACTTCATTGATTAATACATATATGAAAGCTGTTGTAATGTCAGCCAAGTTCCAGGATCTAGAAATGTGTATTGTGGGGCTGAGATATAAAATATCTAAGGATCAGAAAATTCAGGCTATAAACAGATTAGAAAATGAATGAATGTAGTGAAAATATTTTATGGTCAATATAAACTGCTTTTCAAGATAGATACTGTGCAGATGAAATGCAGTTTTTCATTTTAAAGATGCGTTTTCTACCGGTGTTTCAGAAATAGACCCTGCTGGTCTGGACTATAATACACTATATTATCAGAATGATTACAATTTGATGAAGTATTTTATTCCCATATCTTGAAATTATTGTTTTGTTGCTGGTAAAATGTAACACTGGTTGATAGAAGTGTAGTAGAGAGACTTTGGACACTAAAAGTGTGTTACAAAACTATGAGTGCCAATGGATAAAACCTAAGTACAGACAGTAAAGAGAGATTTAGTCAGTAAAATGGGTCACATTTTAGTGGTTTACCTCACAGGATGCTCTGGGTTTGTATCTGATTTAGTGCAAAAGGGAAACGAGTTTGGTTGTCTCAGTCTAGGCCATGGTAGGCATTTGTCCACATCACAAATCCACAAACACAAGCTGACAAGTTATAGCCTCTGCTCTGGAAAGGACCACTTCCAAAGCAGCAGAGGTTGCTGCAACTATTGATTACTATGCACTACACTGGATATCAGTACATATTGCTGTATATAGTCAATGGGGTTTACATTTTCAAAAGTCACCAGTGATTTTTAGGTGTCCAAACTGAGACATTTTAAAGGGGATGAGTTTCCAAAGAGTGGATGTGCAGACCTTCTGAAAAATCAGGCCCCAGAATCACTGCTCACTTTTGAAAATTTAGACACAGTTCTAGAATTTCCCGTGATTTATATTAATAATGGAGTATTTTTCCATTTCCAATGTAAATCAAATTCTGCCTTGCAGTTAAATTGGGGAGGAGGTTGAGGAAAGTGGGTTGTATCTTTTTACTGTATAAAAATATAGTAGTAGGTTCCAGAATAAATTAGACCATGAGTGACAGCCAGAGTTAGCGACACTGCTTATTAGTGCTAAGAAAGTAAACTGGCAAATCTCTCAATTGTGTTAGATGAGGCAGCAGTATTTCCATGCAGTGGTCCTATAATCTCTTCCTATTCCCAGCTTTAAAAGTACATGCCCTTTGGTTATTAGAATTTTGTAATAAGTAGATACTTCAAATAGTGCTGAGACAGTGATGCTTCTTTGATAAGATGCTTTTATTAATAGGTTTCCATTAGTTTTAATCTTTGCTCCCTCAGGGATACTTTTATTCATCTACTTACAGTAACTCTTCGTGAGAGTGACTGTAACAGCTTATGGAAAGATAGTGTACATCATCCTGAATTCATGACCCAGCTTTGGATACAGCAGATTCATACTGTTTGCTATTTTGTCTGCAGCCTAACCGACCTTTGCAACAGGGTTTTCAGAATGCTATTATAATTGCTGACTGGCTTTGAAAGTGCTGTAGTGTAGATGACACTATATCTCCAGTAGATGAGAAGATACACTGAGGTCATTCTTCAGTGCCAGACTAAAGCAATCACGTGTTAACAGTGTGGAATAAGAAACAAATACACTGTACTTTAAAGGGAGTGTATAAATCAGTATTTGTAACACAGCTATGATCTGCATTGCTCTCTTTAGCTTTCTTTGTTTGATCTAAATCTACATTCAGATGCATATTCATTGCCCCAAATCAGCACAGCTGCCTGAAATAATTGCAACAAACGCTCCTGTTTCAGCTTTTGATACAATTGAAAACTCCGACCAGGTTCAGGGAAAGACTTGCTAAGATTGTGAAACTTTTGAGCAAACCTAGCTCAATTTTGAGTGAATCTGAGCTAGTTTATGGTTTTGCATCCAAACCAAATTAAATATTTTCCAGTTTGCATGGTTTTGTAAATTCATAGACTATCAGGGTTGGAAGGGACCTCGGGAGGTCATCTAATCCAACTCCCTGCTCAAAGCAGGACCAATCCCCAACTAAATCATTGCAGCCAGGGCTTTGTCAAGCCTGACCTTAAAAACCTCTAAGGAAGGAGATTCCACCACCTTCCTAGGTAACCCGTTCCAGTGCTTCACTACCCTCCTAGCAGTGGTGTAGCCAGGTGGAGGGAACAGGGGAAATGATCAGAAAAAAAGGCGCCACCTGCTGCGGCACTTCTGCTCACCTGGATCTTCAGCGGCACCTCGACAGCGGGACCTTCACTCACTCCGCGGGGCTTTGGTGGCATTTTGGTGGTGGGTCCTTCAGTGCCGCCGAAGACACCCAGAGCTAGTGAAGGGCCTGCCACCGAAGACCTGGAGCGCCGCCCCATCAGTAAAAGCGCTGCCAGGTGAGTAAAAGCGCCGCAGTGGGTGGCACCTTTTTTTGTGAGTGATTTAAAAAGGCACCACCCACTGCGGTGCTTTTACTCACCTGGCAGCACTTTTACTGACGGGGCAGTGCTCCGAGTCTTCGGCGGCAGCCCTTCACTAGCTCTGGGTGTCTTCGGTGGCACTGAAGGACCCACCGCCAAAGACCGCGCCACAGTGGGTAGTGCATTTTTTTTTTAGTGAGTTAAAAAAGCACCACTTTGGGGGAATGTGCTCAGGGGGAGTAGCCGCTCCCCTTGCTCCCCCCCACTACGCTACTGCCTCCTAGTGAAAAAGTTTTCCCTAATATCCAACCCACGCCTCCCCACTGCAACTTGAGATCATTACGCCTTGTTCTGTTATCTGGTAGCACTGAGAACAGTCTAGATCCATCCTCTTTGGAATCCCTTTTCAGGTAGTTGAAAGCAGCTATCAAATCCCCCCTCATTCTTCTCTTCTGCAGACTAAACAATCCCAGTTCCTCAGCCTCTCATGTGCTCCAGCCCCCTAATCATTTTTGTTGCCCTCCTCTAACCTCTTTCCAATTTTTCCACAACCTTCTTGTAGTGTGGGGCCCAAAACTGGACACAGTACTCCAGATGAGGCCTCGCCAATGTTGAATAGAGTGGAATAATTGTGTCCCTCCATCTGCTGGCAATGCCCCTACTTATACAGCCCAAAGTGCCGTTAGCCTTCTTGGCAACAAGGGCACACTGCTGACTCATATCCAGCTTCTCGTCCACTGTAACCCCTAGGTCCAACAACTCAAAATTCACCAATTTTGATTACATTTTGCCTTAAGGTCCCATTTAATCACTGATTTCAGTGCAGTTACACAGACATAGAACTGGAGTAATTCAATAGTAAATCAGGCTCTAAATTTTGTGGTTCATTTGAACCTGAAACTCATAGTGAATGTTGATCCCTGTGAATTCATGCAGACTGAAGTGTGAACATTCACTGTGAAATGGAAGTACTGAGTTTGGCACTGTTATACAAGTCGTTGAATGGAATTCTGTTAATTTTTCAGTGTATGGTAAATGTGCAAGGATCATGGAATGTTTTCCTGTTCAGTCTAGGATTTTTATCCCAGTTGGTTCCTGGGGTCTGGAGTTTGACAATAATTTTGTATATTACTGTTGTTATTTCATATCAGCATGTGTTCCATGGCAGTCAGACATTCCAGGCACTGCACTCTGCTACCTCATTTGCACTGAAGTGATTACTCACAAATGATGTGGTTCAAAAGTGGTGGTTGTAAATTTTCAGAACTCTTAAATGTCCAACAAAACAATGCACTAAAGCCTTCTTTGTTTTACACTGTGCAGTTTGTTGCACATTCTGCAGACAAAGTCATCAGCTTTTTTGAAGCTGCTTTTAAAATGTCTGCTAATTTTACATGAAAATGTAGGACTATGAACTTCTTTCTAAGTTGTAATATCCTTGGGTGATATATGGGCAGGTTCCCTTTTTTGTCTCTGTTCTACCTCCTGGTTCACATCAGAACATAGGTTGACACAAACAATGGAATACAGCACTCAAGGCTACTGGAGGTGCCATATTTTGGATGTGACATCAAACAAAGATGGAAGGTAAATATCCAGGGGAAAAAAAAATAAAAAGGACTAAGGGAATACCTCAGTCTCTGAGACAGAGCGGGGTCAATAATTCATAATGAAGCCTTTATTTGGCAAATTTAGCCCTTTTTCAGTTTATGGCAAAAAATCATTAGCTGAATTATTTTTGTGACTAATTCTAAATCTGTATTCTGTTGTCTTTAGCTATGACACTATGATGTCTTTCGATTTCTGATCATTGCACCTTTCTAGGAACTCTGTGTGATTTCAGCAGCTATTTTGTGGGGCTGTGATGGTGGATGGAAGGGGTCAGGGTCAGCCCAAGATTTTGAGTGAATCTTGGAGGGATACAGGTTTACACTGAAATGCCCAAACAAGGGGAATTTCACCTGCCTTTGGAGTGAAACGTTCACAGAGCCCTGCTAAGCAAAATACAAATTGCCATGTTTGTCCATATATTCACCCCACCTGTTTAATTTTTTGCTCTTTAAAGCACTATGAGTCTCAGGTAGGAAAATGTGTTATATAAAACTGAACTGTATTCTGTCTATCCTGGAGCAGACCACATATCCTCTTAAATGTTTATCTCTGCTCTAAGACTAGAGGAGGGGAGTGAATGGGAGGGGTCTCTTATAATTATTGTAGATGCATTGTTGTCAAATTTACATTTTGTTTTGTACAATATATTGAATATTTTGGTCTGTGGGGTGCCAAGTAATGTAAGAGGAAATGAGATACAGACCTCATTAGCTAATATTTTTGTTCTTTCCAAAGCCTCATTACTACTGATTACTGGAACTTGCCTACAAGCTTCAACTGATACTTTTGTCTGAGAAACCAGCATCCTTAAATATGTTCCCTTTTTTTAAGCTTTGTTTTGAAAATCCTAGTCCTCCTTTGTAAATGTTTTCTCATACTTAGAAGTTGAGAATAAGTAATATAATCACCACAAGTCTTGGAGTTTGATAGAGGATATAAAAAGCGTGTCTGCGTGAGAGTCAGTCCCCTTGTTCTTCCCGTTAACAGCAACAGTATTTCTTGAATCAGTGGCTATGTTAAAATGAGTTTTACAGATCATCAGGCTGAAAATAAATGACAATTGTCTACTTCTCCTGGTGGTGGTAGAAATGCAAAATTTAACTTGCTGCAAGGCATACAAAATACATATAGAAACTCCTTTGCCAGTTCCCCATTCTACTAATTCAGGGGCAGATTCTGTTTGGCCCTTATATAGGTGCATGAAAGGGAGGGCATAAGGAACTTTCTCCTATCTTGCATAGTCTAAGGAAGAGGCAACCACAGTTTCACTCCCTGTATTCACTGCTCCCTCCTTGCATCCTTGAAGGTTGCATAATGCCCTAAAGAATGCAGGATCATGGACTTATGTCCTTCCACACCAGGCAGCAGAGTAAGGCTGGCACCTAGGTCTGCTGTACCCAGGAGTGAAAGTAACTTAAAGGACTTACCGGTACGGCGGAGCCCTGAGCAAGGGGTGTGCCCTCAACTGGAAGAGGCGGGGCCTTTAAATACCCAGGCCCTTTAAATCACCCTCGGAGCTACCAGGTGCAGAGGCAGCTGGGATCCCTGGGGCTCAGGGGCGATTTAAAGGGCCCGGGACTCCAGCCACCACTACCACAGCAGAGCTCCAGGCCCTTTAAATCACCACCGTAGCCCTGCTGCCACTACCCCGGGGCTCCGACAGCAGGGCTCAGGAGCGCTTTAAAGGGCCCAGGTTTCCCCGCAGTGGCCGGAGTCCTTGGCCCTTTAAATCACCACTGGAGCCCTGCTGCTGCTACCCTGGGGCTCCAGCAGCGGGGCTCAGGTGGCGCTTTAAAGGGCCTGGAGCTAAGGCTGCTGCAGGGAGCCCCAAGCCCTTTAAACTGCCAGCCTGGGAAGCTGGTCCAGTCCGGCATGGCGTACTGGCTCTTGCTCGTATGCCATACCAAACCAGACCGGCTTACTTTCACCTCTGGCTGTACCCCCTGAAGGCTGTAATAGCAGGCACACTTCCCTGTTCTCCATGGAGATGAGGAATGTTACCTCCCTGAGTTCCCCCCTGTGCTAGTAAATCTCCTAATGCAGGCTCTGCCTAGAAGGCTTGCATCATAGAGATGGCATAGCAAGAAAAAACTGTGGCAGAGTTGCAAGAAGATAACAATTTACTTCCTTGGTATATAATAAAATGTATTTTAGCCATTTCCTTTTAGGAATATTCATCTATACAATTTTAGAGGCTTTTGTCCAGCAGAGTTTGGCCTACATGGTTCAAATGCTTTTTACTGAGATTGCTTTCCCCTTAAAGTATTTATTGCTAAGAGCATGTGTTAAACAGGTTTTAACCAACTAAAACCAGCCCCTTATAACCTCCAGGCAGGAGGAGACTAGGAAAGGCTCTGGGCCGATGCTTCACAGTAATGTAGAGGCAGACAACCTTTAGGGATAATATGATTTTCCTTATTCTGATAAAGTTCCTTGTTCAATTGTAAAAAAAAATGACTATGTTTTTTTTCTTGTAGTCATGTGACAGGATGTTAAATGTTGACCCACTATGAACCACCATAAGGAAAAGGAAAAGAAATTGCCACAGTTAGATAATCCCAGGGAATGACTTGAACAAAAGCAGTGCTTCACCAGGTCCCAAGGCACAATGCACAATGCCTTAAGGCATAGAGCAGAGATGTGCAAGTCAATGCATGTATTTATTCAATGAGGAATGGAACTGAAAATATTTAGAAATCATTTACTTTAATGGAAAAAGCAATAATTGAAATCATTCTTAAAATGTCTGATGAGCATTCTAGAAAACTATGTTATACATGAACGGGCATGCTTTTATGAAAGGGAGCAGAGGCCAAGAAAAAAGGGTGGAAGCCTTTATAAGAGCCCTGTACGAATAAGCAGAGCACTGTGACTTTGGTATCGGGAAGGATGAACAGAAAAGAGAGTGGCTAAAATTTTCAAAAGTGCCTACTTAGATCTTAAGTCCCAGTTTCAAAAATAGTGTAGACATTTTGGAGCCGAAGTCCCATTGAAAGTCAATTTACAAGTTATCTAAGCTAATGCTAAAACAGGGTGTTTGACCAGCACAGCAATGTGAGCAAGTGAAAGTACATGACATCGGTCATAGATATGGCAATTTCCTGTATATTCTTGGGAGACCTTACTGAATTAAGTTTAAATATCTTAAATATACACTTTATTAAATGCAAAGTTATGTATATTGTAGGCCAGGGTTGTACGTAATCTCTCTAGTGGGAAAATGTGATGCGATGCCTGGGGGTTCAAAGGACTGTATTTAAAATGTGCCACATAAGAATGGACTTTTGGGACAATTAGTATTAAATGGATATCCTGGGGGAATTTCCTAATGCAAATTCAACTTCAGTTATGCAAAACCCCCACATTTAAAGCTATGCTCTAAGGAGAGAGTCTTTGTCTGTTGATTACCTATTCCCGAAGGCCAAGGTCAAAAGCCTGAGCTGTATAAAGAAATGGCTACTCTGCCCAGCCTTGGTTCGGGTTCTGACTGTGAGACAGTTCTGAACTTATAACCACAGGGGAAACCTAGTTGTGAGTTTTGAAGGGCTGACAAGTACCAAAACTGTAGCTTGGAGTTGGGGTGACCTCTGGTAAGATTTTTAGCATGCATGCACATTCTTCTATTGTTTTGAATATGTTTTCTCTGTAATGTTTTCACCTTAAGAATAAATGTGATTGCTCAAAAAGAGTTGTCTGGTAACTTGTAACTGTGGGCAATTGCTCTCTTCATAGCCTTCAGAGAGTAAGCAAAGGGCAGACGCTGGCCTATTAGGAAGTCTGGCTTGATGAGGATATCACAGTGTTGGCAGGGAACTATTCAACCTGGGAAAACTCCAGTCAGGAGGGAAATAGATGCAGGTCACCGCCCAAGAGAGCTGATGGTTGGGAGCTGGAAACCTTTAGGTGTGTGTCCTCAAGGGACCACAGGGTGTGCATACAGATGCAGTTGCCCTGAACAGCGACAACACACAGCAAGAAATTAATGCAAATAGCAGCAAAGAAAGAGGGAAGTGCCATAATAATGCCTCTTATGAGCACTGAGTTCTTTGCTTAAACTACACTAGAGTTCCTGATATTTCAAGGATACATTCTTTGAAAGAAAGAATATTCTGATCTTGGAATGGAATAAATATTTTCCAACACTATTTGGAAAAAAAAATCTCTCTCTCTTTGTGTCTATTCTATTGTTAATATAGTTTACATTTTTAAGACCCTAGTAAAAGGAGTACAGTATTAGGGACTCATCTTGCAAATACGACCACATGCAAGTAGTCCTTCCTCATGCCAGTTGAAACCAGTGGGGTTATTGGCATGGCAAGGACTACTCATGCAAGAAAGTATTTGTGAGATCAGGCCCTTAGTCTATAGCAATGTCAAAATAGAGAACACTGGAGTATGTTTTCACAATGGTTTTTTTTTTTAATTTTATGGGAACATAATGGACTTTTTTGTTATTTTTGCAGAAGGTAAAATATATTTATATGGGTTGCTCCCATATAAATATATTTAAAAATAATTGGTTGGTCATTTACAGCCTTGTCTAAGTTGATTCTTGTCATTTATGGCTTTTGACCTTGGCCTATGAAGGTTTTCCATCAAGACAGCTAAACACTATGGGAAAATATGGCACTGGACTTCATTTCAGAATTGGTACAATGAGAGGAAGTGAATAACGTAAAGTGGCATATGCTC
The DNA here is from genome assembly GCF_020497125.1 of Mauremys mutica. NCBI lineage: Eukaryota > Metazoa > Chordata > Testudines > Geoemydidae > Mauremys > Mauremys mutica. The sequence continues at coordinate 30,494,728 of NC_059076.1, read as the reverse complement.
TGTTTTCTAAATGAAGCTTGTGAAACAGAGGCTTCTATGAAGAATGGCAACATTACAGAAAGCATTTAAGCATAATTGGATTGCGCTCAGTACAATTACCCCTGTCAATGCGCTTTGAGTCTTCATATGACCTTCTAGATCTAACTGACAAAATTTAGTAGGAGGATAGAATTGTAATAAATCCATGGTGTTCATTTCAGTGTTCACCACTATGATTGGTACTTAATTACTTTTTTCTTTTTCTTTTCTTTTTTTCATTGTGCCAAAATTTTGCAAATTTCAGAAATAGCCCTGAGACCCCTACAGGGTATCTGCTGTATGTCTAAAAAAGCAATTGAAACCTCCACTGCTGAATCATACATTAAAATAATTAGGATTGACAGGATTAGAATGGAACCATTCTCTGGCCTTGCTGTTCTGTTCCCTTTTCCATTGAAGGAATAACTAAATAAATAACATTTGAGAAAAAAAATAAGCCTCTGAAAGCTAAATCTAAATCTACTCTTGTGAGATTGTCAGATTTTTTACATTCTCTCTCTCTTTCTCTGTACATATAAAGTTATTAGCACAGTGGTACAGACTTGCTTTGTATAGCCTCTCCCACCATGCAGAGAGATTTAACTGCCAGAAACAGTCATTCTTTCATCATTCTTCTTCAGAGACAAAGAAGACCATGCCATGTGTTTCCTCTCCCATACTCATAAAGATACAGTAAAGTTACAGGTCTAGACTAAGCCAATAAAAGCGTAAAGATTTTGAGTTAAGGCTGCTATCAGCCTACAACTTGATACCTTACTATGAAGAAGGAGGAAGTCTACTGTATATGATTCTTTATCACAAAGTTCACAAACATACCAAAGTAATATTCCACTGGACAAATGTTTATTTTAAAACAAACTCAATATGTGATTAAATCTCTATTCATGAGACCACATTCAGCCTTCAATTACAGCAGACTAATCCACTGAAGCCAATGAAGTTACTTCATATTTACAACTGTGTAAGAGAGCAGAACATGGCTCAGATCAGATCTAATTTGTGACTGGCAAAACTCCATTGAAGTTAATGTTTACATTGGAAACAAATTCAACACATAGGACTCAACTCTAGTCTGCCTAGGACCCCACCCATAATCCCCACTAATCTTAATGTGGGTTGTATGGTGTGTAATCAAGGGCAGAATATGGTCTACAGTGTATAATTAATACAAATACTAGAGTGGAATTACTGAATAAAGACTGGGATTACTAAAAGAGAGAGTTACCTCAGTCTCTGCTGTATTTATTGTACCTCCCTGAACTGACTATAGAAAACATCTGCAAATACTGATAAAGCTAACCAGAGATGTTAGTTCATTATCAAAGCAATTTTAAGTCTTTAAATACCACCACTGCACAGTAATATAATGCATATACAATTTAATCATCAAACATGAATTTCCATATATGAAGACACCATTTAATAGTGAAGCAGAATGAAGGTCTCCAGTTGTTTAAAGGCATTGCAATGTGAAAACTGTGAGAGGTCTCTTACAAGGCAAAGTCCTAATTTCATTGAACTCAATGTCAAAATTCTGATTTCAATAGGACAAGATTTTTTTTACTGTAGGGAAGTTGTGGCTTTAAAAAAGAAGACAATTTCAGCCTAAATGGTTTCACTGTATTCTCAAGAAGCACCTAGTTGTATAGCTGGAGTGCTGGCAATTCCTCACTGACACTAATCTTGCTATTGATCATGGGGCAAATCTGTAAACCTTTCTGTGCCCCAGTTTATCCATCTTTAAATAGGGTTTATTAATATTTTCCTACTTCAAATGATGAGATTTAATTAATGTGTTTAAAGTCTAGTTAGATAATCAGATGTAAGTCACCATGTAAAAGCAAAATATTATTTTGAATGTGCACAGTAATCATAATTCGCTTTTATAAAGTAGTAAAATTAATCTAATCATAGGAATAATTTCTGATGCATCATGTATCACAGAGTTACGGAAGACTGGGCAAGGTTATATATTCCGGGGTTAATCTCCTAAAATAGATTCTGTTAAGCATGAATGCATTTAGGAAATATGTGTAACCAAAGAAATGTTTTTCTTTCTAGATTATGGAAATTACTGGTCAAAACAATTTTATCTGAAAAATAGTCATAATTTTAAATATCAATTATTCATAGTTTTGGAGAGCTCTGAAAACTCCACAAACTTAGAAGCATACAATTAATTGCTCTCAACAAAGCTATGAAAGGGGGACTATTTTCTGTTCTTTAAATTATCTAAGGAATCAGTTAAACTATCCATCTTTAATTAACTAGTAATTATTCAGCAGAATATAAACTCAAAGACTTCTCCTTAACGTACAACCCAAAATGCTCCCATTCAAAAATGCATTGAAAGAAATACGCTGTATCTTGTCTGTATGATGTTTTTTAGATCGCCTACAATTTAGGGGAAAATCCTTCTCGATGCACAATTGGAGACCTCGCATGCAGCCAAAACAGCACCATTCCACCATGCAAAAGGGGGCAGGAGGTAGAGAACCACATAAGGGGACTTTGCTCTTCTTTTGTGTGCTACAGGCACAGTGCTGCATCTCCTCATTAGGCACACAGAAGGTGATGTCTTGGGTAAGAGAAGCCAGAGGGAATATGACTAAGCCTAACATCCCTAAGAGGCTGTGTCTGCTATTGTGACCCTGACACTTAAGAAGGGGAAGCTGAGGGGCTCTTCCAGTTCTCTGACCTTCATTCTGAAGGGATGATTCTGCATCTACCACCAACTAACTGTCCACTGTGCACAGCAGGTTGTGTATGTGGATCAGTATTTAGCCCACTGTACCTACATAAAAATGCAGTAATCAGATCCTCATTCACCAAGCCTAAAATATTATCAACTTGACTTGTAAAGTCACCCATTATACTGATTAACGACTGCTGCAGTGTACCTATGTATGCTTTCTCTCTCTCTCTCTCTCTCACACACATACACAATCATTGTGTAAGATGAAAGTCTAGCACATGAGTTCTGAGTTCTGTTCTTGGTTCTGATACTGACACATTGACTTTCAGAAAGTCACCGAGTCAGATTTTCAAAGTCAGAGACCACAAATAACTGCATGTGATTAATGTGTATAAATATCTGATGTGTGCATGCCGATCAAGTGGACGTGGCCAAATACATTCTTTAGATGTCATGTGCATGCAGATATAGCTAATTTGCATTTGCATGAATTCATGTAAATATTTAATTTTGGAATTGCACAATCATTTAGACATGCCACACTTGCAAAATCTGGCCTATGACCTCTTTTTGAAGTGAGAATATTAATATCTACCTTACAGTACAAATTGAGCTTTAAAAACTATAAGCTCAAATCACAACTGTTTGTAAAGCACTTAGAGAGCCTCACATGGAGGGTACTATTGAAGTGCAAAGTATTAATAATGGTCCGGCCTGCACTCTCCCCTGGGGAAAATCCATTGGAGTGGTTAACTGGGAAGGAAAGTTTTTTCCGAATTATCTCATTGGGAGCCTCACATTTCAAAGAACAGTCCATGTGGCTGGACCACAAACCCCACAGACCAGATAGGTGATCAGGACTCCATACGTCCCTCACCATCAGCTGGTAATTACTCAGGAGGTCCCTTTGAAGGGGGATTTCGAACCTGCAGGTGACCCAGTAGAAAGTTAAAATAGCCTAATGTTGACTATAGTAACTTTCCAGCAAAATCCCTGCAGAGTAAGGGGGAAATGATACACATCTCCTTCCCTGGGAAGGACAATATTTATCATTATTATAAATTATTTGTATTGCAGTAGTGCCTAGTAGCCCCTGTCATGGACCAGAACCCCATTGTGCTAGAATGTGTACCACACAGAACAAAAAGACAGTCCCTGTCCCAAAGACCTTACAAATAAGTAACATGGATGTTTAGCATTATTTCCACTTGAAATTTTGATTCCTTATATTAATTTAAAAATAGATCTCTGGTTATGCATGATTTCCCAGATGCAATATTACCAATCTGATCTCATAGCTGTATCACTCCTATTTATCAATAAACATCATATGCTTATACTGTGTAGATTTTTTCCTAGTTGTCTTTTTTCTTTTTTAATATTGACATTTGTCACCTGAGATCCTTTTCTTTCTTCCAATGCCCTATTCAAGATCAGCAACTTTTATAGTCTTCTCCCAAAACTCATCATCATATTCCAGGCTGTCATGCAGATTGACCTCTCTGAGGTTTACTTATATTCAATCCACATATCGAGTCATTGGTCATCTTCCATACACTATCATTGCAAGAGCCCTCCTATTGTTATAGCTCTCAGTTTTCTGCTCGATATGCCCAGGCCAACGTAGCCTAGCCTCCCTCTATTTGTCTTCATTTGAAGCAAATCACATTAAGCCCCTCACAACCCCATTTCATTTGCTATCGTATTTCACCATCTCAACATCTTCATTTCCATCGTGTAGAGGTACTGATTTATTTTCTTGTGGCTGGCCAAGACTCTGGCCATACATTAGGTGGATTAAATTACAGTTTTATACACTCAACGTTTTAACTTTATTGGCATCTTTTTGTCACAAAGAACAGGGGCGGCTCCAGGCCCCAGCACGCCAAGCGCGTGCTTGGGGCGGCATGCCACGGGGGGCGCTCTGCCGGTCGCCGGGAGGGCGGCAGGCGGCTCCGGTGGACCTCCCGCAGACGTGCCTGCGGATGGTCTGCTGGTCCCGTGGCTTCGGTGGAGCATCCGCAGGCCGCGGGACCTGTGACCGGCAGAGCGCCCCCCGCGGCGTGCTGCCATGCTTGGGGCGGCGAAATGGCTAGAGCCGCCCCTGACAAAGAACTGGGGTCAGCTACCACCATTTTCACCAAGCAGCACTGGTATGATGCTAGGGCACAAGAAGAGCACCAGGAGGGCACCACTGTCAGCATCTATTGGTCCTAGGTTTCTTTTTAAAAGTCTTTCATTCTTCTAAGATCTCTGCATATGATAATCTTTATGCTGAGTTCCCCTCCCAGCTTTTGTAGCCTCAGTCTTACCAACATTCACTAAGTCCTGCTTGCTGAACACTGTGTGGCTATGGTTCTAATTTGACTTACAGGGTCTCTCAATCTTCTGCACATATATCACTAATTCATCAGCAAATAGCATGTTCAAAGGCAGCTCCCTTCATATATTCTCACTTACCACATTTATGACAACTGTAAACAAAGAGATGACCAATGGTGACACCCCCCACACCCCGCACCCTCCATTGCAAGACATTTTCTACTGGAAATTCTCTTCTGTAACCCTATTTAGTTTTGACTATGGTAGTCACTGCATCATACATATCCAGGATAAGATGGGTATGTTCTTTTGGCACACGTCTCCATCACAAACTCCATCAAACCAATTCTTTTGGTACACAAATACATGTTTTCTCCAAGTCCACAAATACCCACTTGATGTTTCTTTTCTCTGAACTTCTCCATGAGGATTTGTAGCACAAATGTGGCATCAATTGTGCTTCTTCTTGGCATGAATCTATAGTGACCCTTCAAAATTTCAACTATGCAAGGCAGATGCTCTTCAATAATCTTCTCCAATACTTTCATAGCATGTGAAGTCAATTTAATTGTGCAGAAATCAGCACACAGTGTAACATCTCCTTTATGTTTAAAAATAGGCACTACAAAGCTTTTGCACCATTCCTCTATCATTTTCTGTTTCTTAAGACTATCACTGAGCAAACTTGTAAGATACTTGATGCCTTCCTTTCCCAGTAACTTCAGCACATCCACTGGTAGTTCATCTGGCCCAAATGCTTTCTCCTTTTTAATTTTCTTAAGCACCTCTGCATTCTCTTCCTCCTCTATGCAATCTATTCTGTTCCAGTTCAGCATATTTTAGTCCCTCCTTTGGGTTCTTCTCATTCATCACTTTTTTTCAAAATAACTGCTCCACACTCTGTTGATTGATTCCCCATTTGTTCGCAATATACCATGTTCATTTCCAATTTGCCACCTGAGCTAGTTAGAGGATTTGAATTTGACACAACTATGGTAATTAGGGATATTCTGATGCTAATCTTTCCTTTGTCTATGCTTCGATGTGTAACTATGCTGCAAGTAATTTTGATTAATTACTGAAGTAGTATTTTCTAAAATATACCTAAAATGGCAGAAACAAAGTTAGATTTTTTGCAACTCTGCTGAAGACCTGTTTTTAGCAGTTTGTAATTCAGGATCTCTTTGTACAATTTGATTCAAATTTGGGAGAAAAATTCTGCCTCACTACCTGATTTACCAGTTTTGTTGCCAAATTTCCTTTGTGAATTTCAGAGAGGAGGGTATTTAAGGGTGTGTAAGAATGGGACAAAATCAGGCTTGCAATGGAGATCAATTAAAGCCCTACCTATGCAGTAGCTATGACCACTCCATAATACACATGTTTACACTATATGTACTTATGCAATATAGACTTTATAAGGTAAAGAACTGCTTAGGAAGAAAAATGGGTTAAATGATCTGAGGAAAGACAGAAGGTTTATGGTATAGAAGAGACTGAGACAACATGCATCAGATAGAATTGTACGTCTATTTCTTTGTTGTGTTGCCAAAGACAAATATAAAGACCCCATGAAAAAGGCTGCAAAAGCAAACAACAAAGGGAAACAGTACAAATGATGTCATTCAGAAAGGAAACACACACACAGAGTAAACAAAATAGATGATCTCAATAGATTAAAGAAACAAATAGTTTTACAACCATCTCACAAGAGTAGAAATATGTTGTAGCAGCCATGGCTGCACAGTTAAATACCCATAAAAGTTTATTGCGAAATCACAAACTACTTTGTACATAGTACAGGACAATGGTTCTCAACCTTTTCCACAGTGGGACCTCCCATGAGCTCTCATCTCGATCTAGCTAGAAACCCCTTTCTATTTAACAATCCAGGAAGGGCAGAGTGATTTCAGCCTCTGCAAATCTGTTCATGGCCCCCACGTTGAAAACCCACGGCACGCAACATAAATGTAAAGGCAATGATTACAAGTCTTCTCCAATATGTTAATGGCTCTGCTAGAAAAAAAATATTTACAGAAGCAATTCTTGCATTTATATTTTAGAACATTATTGCCTTACTTCCTCCCATTAATGCTATACCAGCTAGATTAGCAGCATATGATACTGGAGAGATAAACTATTGGTTGCATCACCAAAACATGGAAAAAACAGCATAGAACACAAAAAATTGACAAAAGAAAAATTCTCACAATTGATTACATTTGTATGACTATAAATCAAATTCACTTGAGATTACATAACATCACCTAATTCATTGTTTAGAAACAAATATGTACAAAAAGATTTTCAGAATTAGCGAGAGTTGACCAAACTCTGCCATTGTTTTCAAAAGGATCAGGGTTATATCAACGATCAGTATGTCTGAAACTCCTATACAAAGATATGATTTGGAGACCTTTTACAAGTAGGTCATTCCTGTCAAAGGTAAACCCATATTTCAGATCCTCACAAAAGCTAACACAAGAATACAACAAGAAATGTAAATATGAAAATACTGTATACACTGAATACTGATAATCAAAGAGCGAGAACCTATAGATCCCAAATATTGACACCAACTGTATGATTAGATAATAAATAAAAAGCATACCATGCAGATCACTAATTGGAAGGTGGATTTGGTGAATTGTACTGAAGGGGTTTAGGAAGAAACTTGTTCTGCTTAAAACACCAGCCTGGTTTAGAGGGGAAGTAAAGATAGCTATAAAAATAATATATAAAAAATGGAAGAAAGGGGAAAGGGAAAGTAATGAATGTAAATCAGAAGATAGATATTGCTGAAAATTGATAAGGGAAGTAATGGGAGACAAGGACAAATCTATGGATAGCAGAGGTAAGGATAAAAAGGAGTTTTTAAAGTATGTTAGGAAGAAAAAGAATCCTAAAATGGTATTGGTCCATTACTAGAGGGGAATGGTAGAATTATCAATTATGCAGAAAAGGCAGAAGTGTTAAATATTTTTCCCTGTATTTGAGGAAAAACAGATGATAGAGTCATATCACATGATGACAGTTGCACTCTTTCTATCCACTAATACATTGGGAGGATGTTAAACAGCAGCTACCATAGTTCGGCATTGTAAAAACAGAAGATCCAGATAACTTGTATCCAAGAGTTTTAAACAGCTGACAGAGGAGCTCACTAGACTGCTAGTGTTGATTTTTAATAAGTCTTGGAACATAAGGGAAGTTTCAGAAGACTGGAAGAAACTTAACGTTATGCCAATATTTAAAAAGGGTAAAAGGGACGACCCACATAATTATAGGCCTGTCAGTCTGACATCAGTGGGAGCCGCGATTGGCCGGACCTGCGGATGGGGCAGGTAAACACATCGGCCTGGCCCGCCAGGGGCTTTCCCTACACAAGCGGTGACCCCTGTTTGAGAAACCCTGGGTAAGAACTTCATGTTGAATCAAGTCTAGTTGCTTATGTTTAGAAAGCATTTTATCTTTATTTCTCTTGTAACCATTTCTGATGTTAATGCCTTATACTTGTACTTATTTAAAAACTCTCTCTTTGTAGTTAAATGAACTTGTTTTATTCTTTAATTAAAACTAATCCAGTGTTGTGAATTGGTTGGATAGCTTCATTTAAGGCTGATCCCTTTAAATAGGCAACATACGTAATATATCTGGACGATTCAGGAGAGATTTGCACAGTGCAAAACACATTTTTGGGGGTGAAAATCCAGGACTTGGAGTACAGTGGGGTCACCCTGCAGGTAGTAACCAAGGCTGCTGGAAGCCAGAGTGTGGCTGGTGTTTGCTAACAGGCTGCTAGGGTCAGAGTCATTGGATCAGCGCTATGGCGATACACAAACACTCAGGGTGTGACCTGTATGCTCAGTAGGGTGACCAGATGTCCCAATTTTATAGGGACAGTCCCAATTTTGGGGTCTTTTTCTCACATAGGCGCCTATTACCCCCACCTCCTGTCCTGATTTTTGACACTTGCTATCTGGTCAGCCTAATGCTCAGTGGCTGTTTGTGAGGAGCCCAGGTTGGGAGCTACAGCAACAAGGCATTGTGAGTCACCCAAGGTTGCATGGCCAGTGGTCTGGATTGCACCCTGGAATGTAATAGCCATATCAACATATATTAAAAAGACTGAGTTTGGACACCAAACTGGACCCCTCAGATTTGCAGTTAGATATTCCCCTGTGCATGCATCTTACTCCTCTTGTGAGGATCTTGGGTGACTCATAAAATCCCCCCCACTTTATGTGTTCTGTGGAAATCAAGCAGGAAAGTATATACCCTTAGCTGTGTTACCTTTTTTTATGGCTGCCCTGCAGTGATGGGAACTTTTCACTGTGTCTATGTGTGGACCTTGAAGCCTGTTCCATAGCGGGTGAAACTCCAACCCCTCTCCCCTGGGATAGCATGATCTTTGTGAGAGGAGTCTGAGTTTTCTTTCCCAACTTGCCCCCTTCTGCACCTATTATCTTGGTAGGTGACAATCTGGCTCCATGATTGTCAGCATGGGAAATTTATTATGTATCTAAGGCTTGACATAAGTTACACTTCTAATAAGTAAAAACTTTAAAATGACAGCGTGTTTTAGATTTTAATGTAGGCAAAGAACAATCCGATTGTAATACTGTAGAACAACACAATGGAATAAGATCCAGGTATATACCACACTTGTCTTGAAAGAACAACTGTATGTTAATGCTATTTAACAACATTTTTAAAGCAGACATTACAAGCAGAAAAACAAAAACAAATCTAGCCCCACAATTAGATAATCTCACAGGAATCAGGTGTTATTCTAATTCAACCATGCAGCCTCTCTTATTATTTACCAACATTTACACAACTAATTCACAGTAATACAGATATTCCACTTAAGTGATCTGGGCTTTAGTGGAAAATATTAGAAAAACACCATAGGAATGATACACTACCACAAATATTCATCTGATCTGGCCAAAAAGTATACTTTGGTGGGGGGGTGTGTGGAAAGATGGCACTCCTCTAATCCTAAATTCTGTCTGCCAGGCTAATCTTCGATATAAATTAGGCAGCCTGAAGGCTTCACCAGCTGCCAACAATCCCACAGGGCTAACAGAGCAGCTGTAGATTGCCACAAGGCAGCTATACCATTTTTCCTTTGGCTATACCCCCAACACCAAAACCCAGGAGATATAAGAAATGCTACACCAGCTCTATGCCACTGGAGGATCTCCCTATACTGTGCTGGAGTGAGGCTGAGCTGGGCAGCCATACTATCTTAATCTCTAATGTCTGTTGGTGGGAATGCAAAGAAATAACTCAGGGGAGAATCATGGTCATATTCTGTGCAAGTGATCTTCAGTTTAAATGTTCAATGAGACATATAACATATTTTAATGGAAATATTGAAGTCCTTATGGTAGGAAAACGTACCAAGAAATTCCATCGTGAACGTCAATTACAAAATCACATTTGCCACGTGTCCATGTCTGTTTTGCATGCCAAAACACCTTGATAAAGAACAAACAAATCACTACAAACAATATAATTCCAATTTTAAAAAGGACATTGTATAACATGGTTAAAATGTGAATAGCAGCGGTACAAATATAACAAACTGACCAACAAGAAATACACCAAACAATTTGAAGAGTACTTATCTGACAGTCTTTCAAAATCCAATAATACTGATTAGTAAAAAGTTTCTCTTTAGCACTAAATAGTTCAGCTTATAGAGTGAACATATGCAATAGATCTAAAGAAAACTTGTAGAGAGTTTTGCAGACCTCTAGGGTACAAAGTTCTCTTTAATGCTAATCAGCTTAGACAACTGAAACCCAGAGTAAACATATGTAATTGATGCAGATATATTTTGGACCATTCCTTGTAGGCTAAGGTGCAGAGTTACCTCGTAACACTAAACACTTTGGACAATTCAAATATAAAATCCAAACAATGCAACTGCATACCACAAAGTGACATTGGCTATATGAAAAAAATTGAGCACTTTCAATAAGTCAAATACGCACATAGCAATATACCAATATTTACTTTTCTTTAAAAAATAATTTGTATATATGTAAACATAATTAACTGCCTTCTTATTTCTTCTGAAATTAATTGCAAACCTGCTGCCTTTCGTTAATGCAAAAGATACCTTTGATGTGTTAATATTATATTCTAATTATTCAGTCATTTCTCCTAGATGACACTTAATGTAAGATTTAAAACACCAGTAAGTTTATCTAAACACTGAAAAATATATATAGGAAATCTGCCCTAGAAATGCCCAGCAACAACATTTATCACTGAAAATTCTCTTGTTATGTAAAGAACTCCTTCAAAAATTACTTGAAAAGGGTTTCTTCATTTACTTAATGTTCAAAGTTAAGAAAAAAAATATTACAAACTACACGTTAAAATGAACCTACTAAAACCAAGAACAGAATACCACAAAAAAACCCTCTCAAACAAAAGCAGTGTTAAGTCATAAATAAGGGGTAGTCCCAAAAATAACCACCACCCCTCCCCCAAAGAAGTCCATAGAATCATAGCATTTAAGACCTGAAAGGAATATTGTGGTCTTCTGGTCTGAATTTATATGGCATAACATAGGCTATATACACGCACACAGTAATTTCTGCATCAAGCACGTGCCTTCTTTCTAAGCTATTTAAATAATAAAAATCATTTTAAAACCCTATGAAACAATATAGAATGGCCACCTTATATCATACGTTGATTTGATGTGAGGGGTTGAGGGACGTTATGTCAAGGATAGTGAATGAGACAACAATATAACAAACAGGATCCCACTCACCCACCATGTAAGAACAGAGCACATACGTGCAATTTATTAGCTGCTTAATATTATTCAGCAGTGTTAAAAATATTCTCTCACCCACCCTAGTACTAAATTCTACTGTACTCTTTCGCATCACTTGTGTTTCCACAATTTAGAATGTTCTCTCTACCAAAATAAACAAAACCTAATTAGGGTCAAGAAACAAAACAAATTATCCCTACAAAGGAACAAGAATAAATTTGGCCTTGAGGAACTCTGCTGGAGGTGTCACTTCTATTTAGCAAGAAGTGTTACAAGATACAAGAGAAGAGGGCTCTAGGGTGGCTCCAGTCTGGCTGCATTTTCTCAGATGTGAGTTCAAACCCTTTAAGAAAGTTTAGTCTCCTCATTCTACTTCGTAGCCAGTGGAAAGATACTGGGGAGACCTAATATGAAGAAATGCTTTATGGCCTTTTGATTATGATTAAAAATAATCTGTAACGTCTAGCATATCATTTAGCTGGGGTATATATATGGCACTATCCGAGAGAGAAAGAGATTGAGATCAACAATTCTAACTAGCTCTTTTCCATATCTAACCTCAGTGACTTATATACAGGTACTGGATGCTGTGTTATTTGTGTTTCATGACAGAGCATGGAAAATTCATAAATGGTCCTCATCTAAGTAAAGGTAAAGAAAATTCCATTTCACTTTGACATAGAAACAGAACTATGTAGAAATTGCCCCTCCCGCCCCCACTTGCTGGAGTGATCTGCTGTAGGTGTTTGCCATATGCTTTAAACATGACTGACATGACTCTGAATTTAATGTGTCACCTGCTGTGTTCAGGATCTGTTGTCTATCTCTGAATGTGTAGAAAATGAATTGCTTCAAGTTGATTTATTGCAAGTGAAATAGATGATGAAAACAACAACAGAAACAATGCTGTTAAAGCATCTTAAATGTAATAGCACTGTTTCATGTGTAAATGATTTCACAAATATAATCAAACATTCATACTGTGAATCTTTCAATTATAACAAGACTATCGCACAGTATAGTATTTGACTCCCTGATTCATTAACAGCTACTGTCATTAAGAAACTGCATAAAATCCTCTGTGCTCATTCCTTGGGTTGCATTCCAAGTTATAATTCATCATGGAAAATAGAGGCTTATATTTTCAATATCTATCTGTGGAATTGATCTCTGCTTTTCTCTCTCCTTGTGCTTTACTTCCAAAGTATCTGTGTTTAGCCATCTTCATTAAAAGGTTTTCATATTCTTTCTACAAAGAAGCACTTTGCTTTATTAGGGCTCATCTACACATTAAAAAATCTTTAAAAATTAAGACACTACTAAAGTATTATAACTGCATTTCTAGCATTTGGGAAGGGCACTGGTTTAATATTCCTAGAGCTAAAGGCTCAACTCAATAAGGTATTTAACCACATGCATAACTTTAAGCATGTGAATGTGTCATTGACATTCTACTTATGTGTTTAACTTTATACCTGAAGTTACACAGCTTGCTGAATCAGGATCTATGTTTCCTGGACTATCAATCCAAGAAACCTTCATGATTTTGCCCGTTTTTGACCCAAGCATTTAGTCAAAGTTCAGGGCCCTGGGGATATGGGAAGTAGTGGGAGTAGAGTGGGAAGTAGAGTGGGAAGCAAAAATTGATGACGGAGTCTGGTATTTTCTGCGATGCAATCTTGCTTACTCATGAGGAATGTACAATGTCCAGATTCTCAGAATGCAGGAGAAACCAAAGGCAAAAGGAGTAGTTTCTTAGCTAACTGCCTCAAACCACTTTAGCTAGCCCCAGATCCAAAAGCTTTCTCTCTAGCTTCTTCCAGGGTCACACCGTACTTACAGGCTTATGCTTAGATTTCAGCAGGCTCTCTCTCTTACTCTCTGGTTTTGTGATTGGCCTTCCCTCACTCCGTTTCATTCAGAAGATGAAAAAGAAGTGGATATTGATTGACTGCAATGTGATGGAGGAATAACATGACTAGGGCCAGAAGATAAAGACCAGTCTTCTACCAGTCAATCTACACATGTGTATTTCCTATTTTACAGAAGCTTTTTCTGTGCGTTGACTGCTGGAAAATGCTGACATTTTGCTGATGACCACTGTTCACAAAAATATAGGACTGAAAAAAAATCTTCAATCTGTTTCCGCTATCATTTTTCTTCTGAAGGGCTCTGTGTAGCTCTAAAGCTCATCTCTCTCGCCAACAGAAGTTGGTTCAATAAAAGATAGCACCTCACCCACTTCTAATCAGTATCAGAGGTAATCCAGGGCAATGGCTGGAGTTCTCACAGAGGCCAATAGTTGGAAGATCCAATATAAGGGTTGGTTCAGTGGGTTGGGGAAGCAACGATTGTGTGAGGAGCAGAACAGCAAGGCATGATCTGGCAAAATGATCCAGACATCAAACAATAGTCTGTTGCTCAGACAGCTTCCTCTTCCTGCTGGAATCTTTATATAGTCCAGGTACCCAATGAGAATGCTTTCTGTCCATCCAATCAGGGGCCTGGTTGCTGTGGGTCTGAAGGCCCTGAGCAGTAAGGCTGTTGGTCAGGGGTAACAGTTCAGCGTACTGTAGTGGTGCAGCATACAAGGATGCTGCCTAAGGACCTGGGTTCAGTGGCAGGATCCTGACAGTAATGGCTTGAGGGAAGGCAAAACATTTATTATATACTTACAGTTGATATCTTCATGAGCCAACGGGATACTTATTTATTTGTAGTATCAGCTAGAGCCACAACTAAGATGGGGCCCTCGTTGTACTGTACAATGCAGAGCAAAAGACAATCCCTCCCCAAAGCTTCCAGTCTGAAATACAAAGGGTGGAAGAGGAAGCAGAAGCACAGAAAGGTTAAGTGACTTGCTCAAGGTGACCTAGCAGGTCAGTGGCAGAGCCAGTTATTGAAACCAGGGCTCCTGAGTCCCAGTCCTATGCTTTGCCTATGGGACAGTTCTGCATCACCTTCAGGATTCATCTACAGGTTTCACAGAAGATGCTAAATGCTTTGGGGACTAAGATATCTGTGGTGACCAACCATTGCAAAAATCATGCTTATCTTCATTGCCACTAGGGGCATGTTACCGTGCAGAGGCATCTGTTTAAAATTCATTCTCCAGATAACACACATGCCCTTCAAACATGCATCTCGAAGGATCGGATGCAGGTGCTCAGCAGCTCTGAAAAATCAAGCCCCATGGAGTTTTATCTATATGCAGCCCATTAACAAAAGCTGATGGCTGGAACAAGAGAAGCCCCGTGACTGTATTACTACAGGAGCTATTTCCAAATACTTCAAAACAGGCAGAGAAAGAAACTGCTTTCTTGTTACAGATTTAAGAATGTGATGGCGTACTTGGAGCACAATTGAAACATGACATCTATCATTCTGAATGTGTTTTTTTAAAGGTACAAGGAAACCTATTGTCACATTTGATAAAAGAAAGATTAAATACTTATCAAGAAACTCAAAGGATTCCAGAATGTTATTCATTCTTCTTCTTTTTTTTAAATGTACTGTGTTGAGAATAAAGAACACAGTTCATCCTCAGTTGTTTTGGATGTGTTGTTCTATTATTGTTTAATCATTTAAACGCCTACCTCAATTCTGCAAACAAAGATGAAAGGTTACAGTTTGAGAACAGAGAGTTCCACTTGCCTGTAGCTCAGAATGACACAGTCTGATAGTAGAGTTATCCTGGTCACAGATGTCCAATTGACAATTGCAGTAGGTATAGCCATGTTGCTCAATGGGAATTCTGAAGTCACTTGATAGTCAAAGGGAAATTTTACATTTAATATTCAGCCAGGAAAGTTTGTAAATGTGGGACTAAATTCTGACACGTCTCACTGAAGCTTAGTGGGGACGGAGGAAGGTACAGAGACCGTCTTCTCCGTTGTAACCTTGCAGGAGTGGGACAGAATGGTGACCTGATTCTCCATTAAGCAGGAAAAGGTAGTGTATGTATGGCGATGGGAGCAGTTACTAACCCGCTCAGCATCTCTCTTGTCTTTACCCCTATAGAGGTATGACTAGATGGGTCTGACCCATCTGGGATGTGGTCATGCTCGCTGTTACAACAGTCTGTTGGTATTACTGTGAGGGCCATCCAGCCCTAAGAACCTGACAACACTGTTGAATCACACCAGAGCTCTCAGTTCCTAGCTGCTTCACAGAATGAGAGACTGAGTATGAGATTTGAAGCCAGGTTTCCTGCTAAAAAGGTACATGTAGTGCATGCCTCTCAGCTCCTGAATTTCTGCTTTGCTGGTGGTACAGGCACTGTAAGGCCCGTGACAATGAATAAACTCGTTGTAATCGTTGTGGCCATTAACTTTTCTTTTCACGATCTTACTTTTCATTAAGTTTGACTCAGGTGAAATTGTTCACTTTTCTTGATGGGCCTAAGATATAAAAAGGCAAAATAAATCTCAAGGAAAAAGGGAGTTATGTTATCTCACAACAGACTATGGTCTCCCTTATGAGTGATAACTAAAATAAAACCAAAGTCAATAAGAGCTCTTTCTTACCTGTTATTACTATGTTTTTTCTCAGTCACACTATACCAGTCCACCCAAGTGAGTTTAATTCCACCCAATCGGCAGGATTAAACCACTGTTCCTCACCCCAAATTTGCAGTTTGGCTCTATCAAGAGAACCTGTAAAGTAACATGTGTCACTCAGCTGAAACAGCCTTCATGGGATGATTCATGAGCCACTGCACAGGTAGTGGGGGGATTCCTCTGCCAACACCAGGCCTTGTTTCTCGAGCTAGGTGTTGTGGTCTCCATTTCAGCCATGATTAATTAATTAATTAACAAAAGCAGAGGCGGAAAGTAACCAAATAAAAACATAGAAGCAGCACAGTAATAGTATTGTCAACCCGAAGCACTCGAAAAATCATGTATTGTCCCTCTCCCTCCTGAAAATAATGAGATTGGCTTAAAAAAATAATGAGCTATTCAAAGTGTTAACTGTGTGGGATTCCTTTTAGTTGCAAGCCATCATGATTCACATTGCCATGCTGTTTTCCATAGCCACCAGGGCTAGAAATGTACTTAAAATTTCAAAGCTGAAAGTCACACAGTCACATGATTCATGGAGTTGAGGCTTTAATAAAAGCACCAAAAGCAACATGAGACAGCAGAAAAATCACAAGAATCAGAAACAGTGTGATAACATTACATGGGATGGATAACATGGAACAATAATGAAGAATGGAGACTATTCCCCAAAACAAGTGGAAAAACTAAAATGGTACAAGATATTTTATAAACATGTTTTTTTTAATTAAAAGAAAATTAATAATGTTTAATGGAGTCACCCTAACAGATTCATGCTCATTGTAGTCGAAGTGTCTTCAGACACACAAGTACATACACACACAATTACCATTTTGCGTGATCTATTCTATCCCTTTCCCCCTTTGTTGCTATGAATTATTTCTATGGGCTTCCCCTGCTTTACTGCTCTGCTGTTAACTCTTAATTCTCTACATCTCTAACTATTCTTTTGCACCAGAGCCAATCCTGCAAAGCAAAACATTGTTACAATCTGGTAAATTTCCAGCAAGAGAATTGGGTTTGAGTAATCTTTTCTCTAAGGGGCGGAGGAATCTAGAGGTTAAAGTAGTAGACTGGATTCTGTCCCTGGCTTCATCATTCACTCACTTTGCGATATTGGACAACAACATATCAGGAAAATATCAGGGGGCAAGCCGTGATTTGCACGAGAGTGTGCAAGAGGGGCTGTGCAGAAACCTCAGTTCTATTTCTGCCTCTCATGTTAATACATTTTCTGACCTTAGGTAAATCACTTAATCTGGGTGGGCCTCTGCTTCATCTCCTGTGAAACCGGTCACCATGCTGTTTGTCCATCATTGTAATTGCCTACAAAAGAGAGCTCTGCAGAGCTGCATTGCTCCAGGAGGAGTTTGAGCAGTCTGGTGTGCAGATAGACTGTGACAGTCCAGCCTGCTCCCTCTGGTGTGACTAAAAGACCAGTATGAAGAGGGTTGGGGGCATGCATGGCACTGCTTTCTCCTGTTATGGCAACAGCTGATAACATCATGCACAGTATGGGTCATTGATGCACAAGTACCCAGAACGAAACTCTGACTTGCACCCAGAAAGTCATTAAGGGGATTATGAGGGGGGGAACCCCCTCTGTATGTACATTTAAATCTTTTCTGATGTTATTTGGCGTTACACAAAAAGAAGGTTAATGACCAGGACACCTTTCCAGACCACAGAGTCATAGGTGAGCAGCTTAGACTTGAACAGAACATTGAAGGGCTGAGGCAGGAACAAGGAACAGTGTGTATTGGCAGTTAGATTTGAGTGAGAGTCTAAGAGACAGAAGTCTGAAGAACATTATGCTTCTGAGTAACAGGACAGTGATACCAGAGCTGAGGTTTTTCAAGTTGCCCGTGCAGTTTGTAGTCACCTTTGTTCAGGGAAATGGGACCTATGTACATTCTGTAAAATAAAAAAATAGCACTAGAAAATACCCTAAAAAATGAGAATGAGAAGAAAATCAGATGATGAGCATGATGAGAAAAATGAGAATGATAATTGATAATTGTTTAACAACACTTTACTAGAAGCCCCAAAAGTCACAATCGAGACAGCAGGCAGTACCGGTTAAAACAAACAAACAAACAAACAAACAAACAAACAAACAAACAAACAAACAAACAAACAAGCTAGTTTAGAGGGGAAGTGATGACAGCTATAAATATTTTAAAAATGTAACAAATGAATGACAGGGTAAGTTGATGTAATGAATATAAATCAGAAACTAGGAATTGTAGAAAGTTGGTAAGGGAAGCAAAGGGGCATAAGCAGAAATCTATGGTCAGCAGAGTTAAGGCCAATAAGAAGGAATTTTTTAAAGTATATTAGGAAAAACTGTATTGGTCCATTACTACATGGAAATGGGAGAATTATCAATAGTCTTGCAGAAAAGGCAGAAGTGTTAATAAATATTTCTGCTCTGTATTTGGGGAAAAACAGATGATATAGTCATAATATATGATGATGACAACACTCTATTTCATTAATATCTTGGGAGGATGTTAAACAGCGCTATTATAGTTAGCCATTTTAAAGTTAGAAGGTCCAGATAACTTGCATCCAAAAGTTTTAAAAGAGCTGTCTGATGAATTCAGACTGCTAATGTTGATTTTTAATAAGGCTTGGAACATAAGGAAAGTTTCAGAAGAGCAGAAGAAACCTAATGTTGTGCCAATATTTTAAAAGTGTAAAGGAGATGACCCAAATGATTATTGGTCTGTCAGTGTGACATTGATACATAATGGGGTGGCTGAGATGGGACTCAATTAACAATTGAAGGGAGCAATATAATTAATGATATTCAACGTGGATTAATGGAAAATAGATTCTGTCAAAGTATCTTGATATCTTTTTGATGAGATTACAAATTTGGTTGATAAAGGTAATAGCATTGATGTAATATACTTACACTTCTGTATGGCGTTTGACTTTATATTATATAATATTTTGATTAAAAACTAGATCAATATAAAATTAACATGCCACACATTAAATGGATTAAAAGCTGGCTTATTCATAGGACTCAAAATGCAATTGGAAATGGGGAATCAGCACTGAGCAGATGTCTTTCTAGCGGGGTCCCACAAGGATTGGTTCTCATCTCTAAACTATGGACATGGCTGAAAACATAAAATCATCACTGATAACATTTGGAGATGACACAAAAGTTGGGGGAGTAGTAAATAAGGAAGAGGACAGGTCACTGATACAAAGTGATCCCGATTGTTTGGTAAAATAGACACAAACAAACAACGTGTTTTAATGCAGCTAAATGTGAATCTAAGAACAAGGAATATAGGCCATGCTGAATGAATGGGGGACTTTATCCTGAGAAGCAGGTCTCTGAAAAAGATTTGGAGCTGGTGATTAGATAATCAGCTGAACACAAGTCCCAGTGCGATACCATGACCAAAGGTGATCTTTGGATGCATAAACAGGGGAAATTTGGTAGGAACAGAGACTTTTTTGACTATTGTATAGGGCACTGGTGTATCTGCTGCTGGAATATAGGATCCACTTCAGATGTCCACAATTCCAGAAGGATGTTGATAAATTGGACAGGTTTCAGAGAAGAGCCATGAAAATAATCAAAGGATTAGAAAAATCCTTATAGTGATGGACTCAATCTATTTTTCTTAACAAAGTGAAGGTTAAGGGGTGACTTGATTGGAATCTATAAATACCTACATGGGAAACAAATAATGGGATCTTTATTCTAGCAGAAAAAGGTATATCACAATCCAAGGGCTGGAAGTTGAAGCTAGACTAATTCAGAATGAAATTAAAGTATTCATTTTTAACATTAAGGGTTGATAACTATTGGAACAATTTACAAGGTTAGTCGTAGATTCTCCATCACTAGCAAATTTTAAATCAAAATTGGATTTTTTTCCTAATATATAAACTGTAGGAATTATTCTGGGGAAATTCTATGGCCTCTATTGTACAGGAGGTCAGACTAGATCAGAGGTGGGCAAACTACGGCCCACGGGCCACATCCAGCCTGCGGGACCCTCCTGCCCGGCCCCTGAGCTCCTGTCCCAGGACGCTGGCTCCCAGCCCCTCCCCTGCTGTTCCCCTCCCCTGCAGCCTTAGCTCGCCACACCGCCTGCACGGCGGGGCTCTTACAGAGCTGTGGCATGTCCTGGTGCTCTGGGCAGCACCGCTGTAGCGCCGCCAGCCACCGGTGCTCCAGGCAGCACGGTAAGGGGGCAGGGAGCAGGGTGGGTTGGATAGAGGGCATGGGAGTTCAGGGTGGTGGTCAGGGGATGGGAGTGTGATAAGGGGTGGGGCGGTCAGAGGGCGGAGATCAGGGGGGTTGGATGGGGCAGGAGTCTGAGGGGGGCAGTCAGTACTGAGAAGAGGGGTTGTATTGGGCGGTAGGGGGCAGGGGTTCTTGGGGCAGCCAGGGGATAGGGAGGGATGGATGGGGCAGGAGTCCCGGGGGGGGGCATCAGGGAACAGGGGGCGTTGGATGGGGCAGGAGTCCCATCAGGGGGCAAGAAGCAGGGGAGTTTGGATAGGGGGTGGAGGCCGGGTCACGGCTGGCTGTTTGGGGAGGCACAGCCTCCCCTAATCGGCCCTCCATACAATTTCAGAAACCCGATGTGGCCCTCAGGCCAAAAAGTTTGCCCGCCCCTGGTACCTTCATCATGGTACCTTCTACCCTTGGAATCCATGAAAAAGATCAGGCCCTTTATCTCAGAAGCAATAGCAAGCTCAGAACTTGCATATGATCTATCCACTAGAGGGAGACAAAAGTCATATAGTATGAGTGAGCATTATAAGTAGACCTGCGTAAAAAATAGATTCTGTTGGTTTCATTGGCAGCTGCAAAAAAAAAAAAAAAGGATTTGTTTCAGGTTGAATCAAACATTTGGTGAAATTGTCATGAATTCACAAAATGTTCTGGTGCTGCCAAATATGCATTTTTCAGCTAAAATATCTTTGTCGAAAATTTTTGTCCAGCTCCAGTTACAAGTCATCAAAGTCATTTTCAAATGGCTGAGATAGTTTTTGTGTTTTTCTTCAACCTTCTGCAAATCTAACCATATGATGTAAATAAAATATTTTTCATGCTATTCCAAACGTAGTATGAAAAAGAGTGAATCAGTCATATAACAAGTTACAGATATAAGCTCTTCAGGTTTTGATGTTTATCCTTTGAATAGATAAAAACAAATCCCAAACAACTGTATACTTACAGGTATACACACCAGTGTCATTAAAGTGAGAAAGGACCATAACATCTGAGTGAGGTGCAATTCTTTAGAAAATGTTTTAGCTTTTCCAATCTATGATCACTTTCTATGCCAAAAGGAAAGAAAGAGCCAGACCCGAAGAAGAGCTCTGTGTTAGCTTGAGTGTTGTCTCTCTCGCCAATAGAAGTTGGTCCAAATAAAAGATATTGCCTTACCTACCTTGTCTCTCTAAAAGGAAAGAAAGAAATTGTTTTTCTGCAGAAAAAGAGAGGGGCCTCACAATATCCTTTACATAAACGTGGCTGCATAAAAAGTTAAATTGTTCTCAGAGAAAAATGGAGAATACTGAAGTTGAAATTCCCCATGCAGATTGGAGAAAATTTCACCTGAGAGATCAGATGCTGTCACCAGAGCCTGAGTAAATGGGGCTACACACTAGGGAGGTGCACAGCAGTCCAGAAGAGGTGGATTCCTTACTTCTGGCTCTGGAATGGCATCAGAACACCTGTATGACACTACTGTAGCATCACATTTCCCCCACTGCCCACCTCAGCTCTTGATCTGAGGAAGAGAAGCCAAGTTCTTGAGCTCCATGAATGCATCCACTACCACTCCATCTTCCCTGAGATCACTCACCCCACCCCTATGGCCAAACCCACAGTCTTTGCTGAAGTCCCCACAGAGAAATGCTCCACATAGTGCAAGAGCTACAAACCCCCAAGCACAGAATCCGAGATCCTCTCCCTCTCCCTCATGAACAATAAACTGTGTTGATTCCTCTGTTGTTTTAGAGCCTTTTTTGTCTGAGGAGGGGGACTGGGCAAGAACCATGCCTACCTGTTCTTCACCAGGCAGTCTCTAGGAAATGAGTTCTGTATGATGAACTGTAAGCTACACCCCGCTTTGGCAAAGGGAAATGTGTTTTTTGGTAACATACGGTGGTGTGAATAAGAGCAGTCCCATTATGAAGTCTTGTGATGGGGTAGGGTAGCACAGTTACTCAACAAATCATAGAAGTTGGAGATGGAAGAATATATTAGCTCACCTAGTTCATACTGCCAGCTGAAGATAATGAACCTGGCAACCCATATGGAAATGTGTTTTTGTAATTGGCATCTCCCAATAGGGCCATTTTAGCATGTCCCCAGGAAGAAGACGTTTCAGAGGAGCATTTAGCTGTTTAACTTAGGTTTTGAAATCATGAGCAGTGACTGAGGAAATATCAGGAGCAGAACATATTAGAAAATACCTAGAAATTGGACAGAACAGTTATTTCGCTATTCTAGTTGGTAGTGTTTATCTCCACACTAAAATAGTTACCATTTCTAAATTGAGCCTTCAAGAAAGTCTAAGGCCCAAGAGATTTGTTTATGTTTCTTTAAAGAAGTAAACCATGCAGATGCCATAACAGTTAATCTTCCAAGTAAATTTGAGAAACTTTTTTTATATACTTTGAATCCATTTGAAAAGAAACAAATCTCAGTAATTAAAGGTCCATATAAATATTAATGAGATATTTTATACTATATAGAAAAAAATTAATACTTCCAGAAGGCCTGCTTCTGTAAGTAGTCTAATATCTGTGAGATTTCCAAGAAATGTTATGAAGTCTAATAATTATCAGCATGCCAGATGCTGGATTGTGCAGGCGTAGGTTGGATGGAATTTGCCATCATATTAGATATACTTGCCAATATTAAACAGACTGTGACTTCTATCTGTACATTTGTGTCTCCCTAGGGAACGTTTAAATATTTCTTAATTAGCTTTTGTTTCCAAGTAGGGCTTTCATTTTTCTGGATACACCTTTCGTTTCCCTGGTTTTATTGAATTCAGATAGGCTTCAGTATTTTGTGTATCCATTATAATAAGAATATAAAGTTTTTAATAATATATAAAAGTAAAAAATGACAAGTTCCTTAGAGAGAATTCAAAGTTGGTTAAAAATGAAATATCATTTAATGGTGCTGCATTAATTTATTGCTTTAATTTTGGCAAAATCCTGTAGAAACATGGCATTGCTCATCGGAAAATTCAAAGATTGCAACCTCTGTGAGCAATGAAAAGGGGATTTTGGATCCACTGTAAGCTAATTGTGTGAGGAAATTGGATTGCTAACTGTAGGAAGCTTCAATCAGTGAGTTTTACACATCAGAAAACCTAGATCTTAATCAAATAGCTCTGGATTTCCTGGCCAAGGCCAAAAATACTTTTTTGATCAGAGAGCTGCACTCTTCTTTTTGCTTACTAAAAGTGAAACAAAGCACTTTGATGATTTCTATTTTTGGAGATTCTGGGACAAATACAGAGACAGTGTCTAAAGGCGAGGCGGTGTGGCAAGATGATGTATAAGCTAAACACTGCTAAGAGGGTATGAGTCTAAGGGAGTAAGTCTGGAGAAGTCAAAACTGGCACGGTAGGCCATCTGCGAGCCCCCCAGCATGTAAGATATACCAACTTAGATTCCCTTGAGACTCACCTCTGAATTTGGTCTTCCAATTTGTATACATTTTCATTACATCTTGTCATTTTTTCAATTGATTCCATTTAAGGCAATAAAAATCTGCAATGCTGCAAAGTAGGTTTATACATGCTGTTGATATTGACATTCAGATTTAAAGATAGTTGTAACATACCAATGCAATTTTGAAGAAATTAAAGTAACCAGGCAATAGCCACTTACCTTTACAGATATTAATAGTGTGCTGAACAAATAACAATATTCATCCTTCCTTTATAAAGAGATGATGTTTATTAATGATGTCTCATTGCCTCACACAGCAGGGCTTCTCATCCTATTTTGGCATAATGACTGAGGCAGCATTGTTTTTTTAGAATGTATGTTATCATTATTCATTACAGTACTGCACTGAAACTTCACTGGGAAGCAATAAAAAACTAAATGTATATTTTAAAGACCCTCATTTCCCCCTAAATGCTTGAATTAAGCTGCAGTCTGTGGTGTTCAGAGAACTGAGTTATGTCCTAAAGCAATGCTTCTGCAGGAGTACATCATGCCTGGAGATCAGGCTCTGATTAGCTTCTGAGTTTTCTAATACAGACTATTGATTTTCTGCTACTATAGGTGCCATTGGATTTTGTATTCTGGCATGGGAGTTCTATCTTTTGCATGAGAGAATGATGAATGGTTGTCTGAGCAGCTCCAAGCACATATTTATTTTCTCTTCAATAAGAGCAACAGTCAATATCATTTAGACAGAGAAAAGCTTCATTACAACACAAAAAGCCTATGGAATGCTTTGGTGAGTGTCGGGTTTTTTAAATTGCTGATTCTACCTAAATTGTAGACTTTCCGCTATAAACTTAAGATCATTTTTATTGCTGCTGCATTCCAATAACTATTGGACAAAATATGGACTTTAGGCCTAGTCAAGATGGTAAAGTAGAAATTCAGAGAGGGACAAAATGATATGTATAGTACCTATGAAACACTAAGAGTCCTAAAATATTTGGACTTTTTCACAAAATTTGATTCTCAAATAGACTGGAATGATTCCACTGCAATCAACAGTGTAACTGATAGCAGAATTTGGCCCACTGTATAAGAATCTGTGCTAGACTTAGGGTTCTGCAGGTTCCATACCAATGAAGAAACAACATTCGTATTTAGTTGGACAGGTATTTATATTGATCATCTTCCCCAAAACCAGCATGGCTTAAAATGGTCTTTAATCACAATACTTTTTAAAAATTCCCTTGAGGGTCACATAGGGCCTGACAGATCCCCCCACTGATTTCAATGAATGTTGGATCAAGCCCAGAGTGGAATATATTTTGTAACAATCATCCTGAACTAAAATACTATGTATAGCATGTATTCAGCATGCCAAAGCCTAAAGTGATAGCACAGCTTCACGTAAAGTAACAGAAATTTTGTGTTTGCTTCTGAGGTGTATCTATAACTATGGATTTGTTTCTACATGTGGTCACATTTAAGATGTAATTTAATGCAGTAATGTGTGTCAAATAAGCAAATAATAAAACTCTACTAGTAAACTTTATGAAAGGTGAATTGCACAGCTTTAAGAAACCACAAAGCTCTTAAAGGCCCTACTCTTGCTATGATTGACGTCAATGGCAAAACTCCCATTGACTTCAAGTGGTGCAGGATCAGATTAATAGATCCCAAGTCAGTAAAATATATATTTTAGACAAGATCTTCACCTGCAGTTGAGATCTGCTCAGTGAGGCCAAAGAAGGAGAGATGGAAAGGTGGATCTAAGCTTCAGGAGTGTTCTAAACTGTGCCCCGAAGACCCAAAGGGCTATTTCAGCGACTTGAGGTCTTAAGCGTATAGTGGTGCTGCAGTGAAGTTTCCCCTTCTTCAGTCACTTTCCATATGCCAGGGGCTGGATGAGGAGGTGCCATATAGCAACTATGGCAGATCTACAACATCCAGGGATCCCCAAACACTGTGGTAACCCAAAGGGTGCCAGATCTACTAGTTTTCCAGCTGCTTTGTCTTCTTGAAATGGGGCTGAGGGTCCATCCCTCTACTTCATACTAATATATTTATATTTTCAAACAAGGTGTTTAAAGATTATTAAAGGCCTAGATTGTGACTGGCCCAGAAATGAGTCTATAATGCAGGGAACAGTCATAAAACACCAGCCAGCCAAAACCTCATATGAGCTGTAAAAGGGCAATACCTAAGTGTAGTTGGTGCATTCCCAGGAGCAAAGACTGCTTCCTCCTTATTACCCTAGAGGAACACAGTTCCTCAGAGAGGGCAGAGTCATGGGTTTCCCTGCATGTATCCACTGAGCAAGGGAATAAGTTGCATTTCATGAAGGGGTGCAGCAGCAAGTAAACTTGCTCTGCATACTGAGGAGCTCAGAGAGGAATTCTGCCTCCTGAAGAGTTCTCCCTGGGTTTCCTTGGGCAGGGCAGCTCTGTTTTACCACAAACACTGTACTGTACCGAAATGGCACATTTGGGCCCTAACTACTTAACTTATTCACTGACTCCTAGATATTATGGTAATTGGTGCATAAGAAATACAGACAGATCAAAACATTTACATACCGGCCAAGACCTACATTCAGGGCTCTGCTTCCTGTGTGGAACGGGATAATAACTAGAATTGAGTCCATAATGCCAACATTTTCTGTGAATATTCATTGGAATGTTTAAATGAATCTTCTCCAGCTGTGTCTGTGTCCGTATAACAGTCACTGAAGTCAGTGAATACTGACCCAATTATGTGACAGGATTATTAACTGACTGTAACCCTAACCCAAATTAGGTCATCAAGAGCAGGAAATTAAGACTAGCCTCTCACCAGCAACATTTATTAATGCTCCTTTTGTGTTCTCTGTCCATAAATATTCCAGAAGACACTTTTCCTTGCAGGATGTTTGCCTTTACACCATTTTTTTAGCAAATATTACGGAACATTAGCAGCCACTCAGTTTTGACTAGTAATCACAAGTTTCATATGGGCATCTTGATTTATGCGCATTTAGCAAAGGAAGAGAAATACTTCATCTGATCTATGCATCCTACCACAAAAGTTCTCATGTTGAACTATTAAGCGTGAGCATGGATTTCCTTTATTAGTTGGGATCTAAGGGCTAGAGCAGCGGTTCTCAAACTGTAAGGTTGGGACCTCAAAGTGGGTCATGACCCCATTTTAATGGGGTCACTATGACTGGCTTAGACGTGCTAGGCCCCAGAGCCGAAGCCAAAGCCCGAGGGCTTCAGCCCTGGGCAGCAGGGCTCAGGTTACAGCCCCCCTACCTGGGGCTGAAACCCTTCAGTTTTGGGCCTCCTTCCCAGGGTGTTGGGGTTCAGGCTCCCCCCACGCACATACACACATCTTGGGCTTTGGTCCTCCCCCACACACAGTAAATACAGCCCTATTTGGTGCAGCTTTAGTCTTCCTTCTCCCATCCCCGACACAGACACCCAGTTCTGCAGGATGTTGCACTGAGGGAAGGGGTAGCGGTGCCATGGGCCTACCTCCTGCTCACTCTTCTCTGCTCTTTTTGGTACATCGAATACCGTGGAGGAGCAGGGACAGATAAGCTCCTGTAGTCCCCAACTTGCAGGGACTGCCATTCTGCCTAATCCTTGTACAAATGGTGCAGGAGGCTGGGATAGGCTCTGCTTCTCTTCCGTCAACCGCCCATCCCCCACTGTACACCTCTTGAGGACTAGGCAGAATTGGCTCAGAAGTTTTTCAATCTTTTTAAAATAAAATCTCTATTCCCTTTCAGTCTGTATTTGTTTTCTTTTGAAGAACTCTGCTCTATACACATCTACTGTAATATTTCAAAACCAGTCTACTAGCGGAAAGACTTGACATGACGCAAACCTTACAGAGCCCTTTGATATGTCATATTACATCAATGATATTTCGAGAAATGTAGTGTCTGTTTTATAATCCTCAAAAATCCAGCCAGAGCCGCACCAAACATGTCATGGATGACCTGCTTTTTGTTGTTGTTGTTTTTTTTAAGATGTTATAAGGATGTTTTTAAACTAGTTTTTTTGACAGAGGTTCATTTTTCAGATGGGTGCCTGTGTAGCAGCATTCCTTGGGCAATTGGCTAATACATACAATCCTTACTGGCAGCCACAAAGATTATATGCTAGCATCATTACACAATAGCACTCCTCATGGGCACCGAATACTTGGGTGATAGCAAAAAGGCAATTAAAATTGTGATTAAAAAGTTAAATAATAATAATAATGGGAAATTAGTGTGAAAAGAGTGAGTAGAGGATTGGTCTTGGATGCTAGATGATCTTAGACAAGTCCCTTCACCTTTTTGTTACTCAGTTTCCCCATCTGTTAAATGGGGATAATATACTAACCTCTTTTGTACAGTGCTTTGAGATCTACTGATAAAAGGTTCTATATCAGAGCTAGGTATAATTATTAATAGCATAAATGCTATTGGAACAATAGTTTATTAACACAGCCCTATATCAAAGCTGAAAATATAGCCTATTTAAAATATCCTGGTCAGCTTTCAGTATACATGAGTTATAGCATCATTGAAGGCCAAATCCTCAACTGGTGTAAATCCTCTAGCTTTATTGAAGACAATAGAGCTATGTTAGTTTACCATAGCAAAGGATCTGGCCCTGAATGTCCAAAATGCTAAGCAGAAGTCTTATTGAACCAACTTTTTTCCTAATAGAATATGTGATTAGATGTAAAGATGAGGCAGTACAGAAGTACTGAATTATCTGAACATTTATCCGAGATGGAACGCAAAAATTTGATGAGTTTCCCAGGAAGAATATTTGTAGGAAGGGTTTCACGGTAGCCACCAATCAGTGTCAGTATTTATATTAACATTGATTTACCCTTGGCTTTGTCCTAAATACTCACATATGGTAAATTCTTCATTGTATGCTACCAATGGATTCTTCATTATGACAGTGTTATTCTATTTGTTATGTAATAACTGACAACATAGACAGGATAAGAAGAATGGCACCCATGTTCCCTTACTTCCTGTTCAATAATGATGGTCAATATAATTTATCATCAAGAGGCAGTGATGAAAATGACAAGTCAATTCAGCTATTTTAAAATTACTGAATACCACCTACTAACTTAAGATGAAAGAGTAGCCATGCTCCTTAGATTTCCTATGCATTTTCCATTCTTATTAAGGAATACATTTGCACTGAAAAGATTAATGGATTATGTTTTGACACATAACAAAAAGGACTCTCACAGAAAGAAAGTTTGGAGCTCGTCACATCATAGTAAAATTCAATTATTGTGTAAGTTGTCTAAAATGTGAAACCTTAATTCATATTTTTTTTAAATGACAGCAAGTCCTTACAAAAATCTTAGTATAAAGGCTTTGCTAACTTTCAACAGAGTTAATTTTAAGACTATTTCAAGCTCACATGTTGAAATATTTCATTTACAAAGTCCTTTAATTGTAGAATAATAAAAGTTGAACAAAATTTACCACAGCATCTTGCCCAGACCCATCATTCCCTATAGAACATGGGCCTGGTGCTCTACTTGCACTTTGTTCTGCAATGTCCTACCATGCAAAGTGGAAGCAAACTGGCACAGATCAGTTGAGCTTTATACCACCTCACAGTGGCTACACAGGGTGCAAGGTAGTGGAGAACCAGGCCCTATCTTCCTGAGACTATATAGGAGCAGAACCTTAGCAGCTGTAAATCACTGTAGCTTCAGTGAGGTCAGAGTTACATCCATTTGCACCAGTTGAGGATTTGCCCCATAACACATTAGCACGACAGTTAAAATATGGATGATTCCAGCTTCAAAGGTAAAAAAATTAGAGCAGGTATGTAATAATTTACACACTGGATCTGACCCTCCAGTCTATTGCACTGGTTTACATTTAGCAGAATTACACTATTGTAAAACTGGGATAGTGGAGTTGGAAGTGAGGCCCATTTTTTTTAATTGTTTTTCTCAGGTTCACAATGCAACTCCAAATTGCCAGCTGGCTGACATGGCTGAGGAAACTGTCTACAACTGTGAGGGACAAAAAGAAATAATTGGCAAAAAAATATATTTTTCGCTTCATTTAAAGGAGTCACCTTGATTTAATTGACTGAATATTGTGAGCTTTTCTGACTATATCCTTCAATTATAGGTGGGCTAATCAATTTACATAAAATAAGAGCTGGCATGAACCTTCTTTATCAAAGCTCAAACCAAACTTGCATCAGTTTTTTATATTAGAGAAAGGCCAAGCTACCCATTTGTAAACTTATTTTTCATTTGTTCTTATCTCAGCACTTGCTTTATCCAGCCCAAGAAGGACATAAGATGCCATGAAATAAGCTATTCTGTCAGTAATTCTGGCCCAAATGGAAGCAGGAAGTACTGGAGTTCATATAAGAACGCCAACTCACCAGATTTCCAGCCCATTACAGACTCAAGAATTTTCAGAGCAAACCGTATCATCCTGTTCCTTCTGTACCACAGAGGGAAGCAAAGGGGCACAATGTGGCAGGGAAAACTCATTCAAAAAGTGAGGCAAGAGTACCTCAATAGCACGCTGGCTTGTACAGTACCTACAACTGCCCTGGGATCCATGCAGATGTAACCTGGTTTATGCTGTTGATCCTAGGGCTCTATGGGGGGTCTTCGGTCATTGCCATTTCAATGACTCCTCCCCATTAAGGGGACTATTTAAAAAACCTGTATTTCCCCATACAATTTCTTGCATACTTTTCCCCTTTCTGCACCTTTGCATCTGGAAGGTAGATGCATCCCTGATATTTTGGAGAAGTCTATTTTAGGTTCACATTCATTAAAACTCTTCAGCTTTTAGTCTCTATCGGTCATTAATGACAGTTTTGCTTACATCAGGACAACAGGATGGGACCTTGCTATATAGTATTGCTTGTACTCCCATGATAGGGATTTTTCATGAGAATAATTATATACATGTGATATGGGAATAGCAGTTTGAGCTATGTATTCTTATTCTTTGTTCACATTAATGTTTACATTATTAATTATTATTAGGTGTTTAGACTAATCTGGAAGCAAATTCTTGTAAACAACACAAACTATAAATAACTAAGAAAAAAGTTATCATCTAGAGCCGTTAATATTATCCCTACTATGACATGATCTATATTTTCTGTAGCAACCATCAAAACTAACTCGGGTAAGTTATTGTTCCATCTGCCTCTGCTGCTGCTGTCCAGCACAACACCTCCTAAAAAGCAGCTGGTTTTAAGGGCGGCTCACCAACCTGAAGTCCACCTACTCCGTTTCCTTCTCCACTAGGTAGTAAGTCATACCACAGAGGTACAATACATGAAAGTAATCAGAATTTACAATGAAATACCTCCTCTTACAAGACCTATGTTAATCTAATTTGAGCTAAATCGTTTTCCACATGGTTTAAATAGCGTTTATAATGTCTGCAGAAATATAATTCTGTGCTGGGCAAGTATCTGGTCTGAAGGACAACTTAGTACACTCCTCTTTGCCCATCAGAGACAACTGGTGATCTTCAAAAGGATGAGGCAGAAAGTAGGGGACCATATCAAACCTGGTAGTAGTTTTCATAAAAAATAAGCACTTTTTTGCCTGTTATAACTCCATTTGAATGTTAAACATTCATGAAGAAATTGTGAAATGATATATTTTTTACAAGAAATACAAAAAGGTAATTTAAAAAAAAAACAGTTTGCAAGCTGTGCTAATTTTTTCTCTCTACTTGTACTCATGATCCCCAGACTTGGTATTTTAATATTTGTATTAGTATCTACATTCTAGGGTGGCATGATGTTCCAGCTGTCATTCCGAGAATAATACCTTAAGAAAATGGCTTATTCATGAAATATATTCATCTATCTGGCACACTGACACATTGGTGCAGTAAAATCCTTCCACTGATGCTTGTTAGAAGGAATACTTTTTGGAGCTATGTTAAACAGTAACATGTAAGTGGTTAGACAGGTAGTTAAATAGGTGCTTTTGTCCAGATGGACTCATAAAATGAGTAAATTAATGGATTTTTACTTGGTCTCAAGACCCATACTTATCGACTGCAAGCAGTAGAAGTGAGACTGATGCTTACTTTTACTTCTCTTACTTACTTAGATATTCAGGGATCCATGGTGTAGATTCACCATGACACCATGACACATGACTCCAGAGTTTTTATTCTCATTTAGTGAAGAATACACAGGGGAACACTTTGCACCAATGTTCAGAGATGTGTTAGACCCCCACATAACACAGAATCTCACTTAGTTACCTAAGAAATATTACCCTTAAACCAGTACCTCTCGAAACCTGCCTCATTTGTGTTTGTCGTAAAGGATCTCAGGAAACTGAGAATTTTGTTTTTGAAGAAAAGAAATGTATTATTTTAATATAATTGAGTCACAGGGGAAGAAGCTGTCTGTAAAAGTGTTAACATGTAGCTCCAGTGTTTGAAAAAAAAGACATGCATTAATAGCTCAAGTTAACAATGATAAAGCATTTAGTGGTTACTATTTAATGCTTGAAAAGGTCAACAATCCCCTTCATATTAAGTCTATTGTAGCTTCCATTAAAGTTTAGCAGAAAGATCAAAAGGCTTGATAAAAGCCTGAAAAGCTTTTCACTGAGAGTTTAATAAAGACCTCCCTCCAGATCTTATAGCCCAGCAAACAGTGTTCATCACTATGTGGCCTTTTATTTGGCAGGATAAGCAATGATCTTTAACATCACTTGCAAGGGCTTTTTATTTATAGTCACCTCTGACCATTAATGTTTAAAACTGTCATGCACTGTGTTATATACTTACACATAATGCCAGCAAACAACAAATAGGCCCATTGCTCAGAGAAAAGCCAGTGTGTTGCATCTTATCTGCATAAGAACTTGGAAAAATAAGTAGTGTTGCCAAAATGAATTTAAAAGACAATTAATGTTTCATGTACTTATGGGGCATATTTGACATTAGCTGCGTAAATGGTGAAAATCATAACGATCCATGAAAGCCATAAGATAAATAATATAATTACGGAAATGAGAAACTAGAAGCCTCAATACTGTGCTGTGCTCAGCAGAATATTCCAAGGACAAGGAGAATATTTATTTTAACACCTGAATATCATGTGTGGTATGGATCAAGCAGTAGCTGGACCATTTACTTCAACTGGCCCTGGAGGAGTTTAGTTAAAGTAAAGCCTCCCCTTTGCATTTATTTTTGTAGACTCCTTATGACTTCATTGCACTCTGGCAACCAGCAGTTTAATTTGTGGCTCTGAGTTTGAGACAGGCAACACTTCCGCCATCTCAGGAGAACAACATGAACAACCTCAAAATTCGATATGTTCATATCAGGGGCGGCTCTAGGGATGTTGCCGCCCCAAGCACGGCAGGCAGGCTGCCTCCGGCGGTTTGCCTGCGGACCGTCCGCTGGTCCCGCGGCTTCGGCAGACCTCCCGCAGGCAGGACCCGGGAGGTCCACCGAAGCCGCAGGACCAGCGGACCCTCCGCAGGCAAACCGCAGGAGGCAGCCTGCCTGTCGCCCTCGCAGCGCCGGCAGAGCGCCCCCCGCGGCTTGCCGCCCCAAGCACGCGCTTGGCGTGCTGGGGCCTGGAGCTGCCCCTGGTTCATATGAGAAAAAGTCAACAAAGCCGCACTGCGATTGGCACTAAGAAGAGCATATATTGGCAGACTCAGCAGACAAGCCAAAGACTCATCTCTCCAGATGCACAGCTCTGGTCTCTTCTGTACCTGTTCTATTTATCTCAGGGATTTTCCTACATGTCTTTACAGACACAGAGGTCTGTTCTATCAGGAATGTCGCCTTTTTCCAGCACTAAATTAAATATTTTTTATTATTCATTTTTTTAAATTGTGGATGTTATAAAATATTTCAGATAAAGGTCATGACCAGCTTCTATGAGTGGGCGAAGGGAAAATCAAAAGCTGTAACAACTATTGCAGAAGAGTGGGTCTCTGTGCTAATCTTTTGCACTTTTTCTAGTTATATCTGACTGAACTGCAAAGGATGTGTTGCAGTGTTGCAGCACTATAAAGAATGACTCTATTCTGTATGCACCAGAGAGGGATTTCTTATTTCAGACATTAATCTCAAACTTGCTGCAGTGAATTCACACAGCCGGCATATGTCCTAGACACTAAAGAGTCTATTCCTCCCTGATATACAAGTGTAATCTCCATTAAAACTAGCAAGAGAGATCTATGTGTACTCTAATGGTGCAGGTGAACCTATCCCGAAAAAGAAGAATGGAACCCATTGTTTTCTCAAAGTTAAGACAAGTCATAGGAAATTTGAATTTAAAAAAAAATCACAGTATAGTGGATGTAAAGCCATATAATCTTATTACTACAAATTATTATCGCTTTATTTCAGTTTAGGGAAATTAGACAAAAGCTGCCACCATCAAAAGGATAACGATTGAACAAAGCCAATGCACTAGCTCCTCCCACTTACGCAAAGTTATGTCAAGTCAGGATCATTCTGGACAAAAGCTTAAGGAAGGAGCTTAAGAGGGAGCCTTCATCTCTTACCTATTAGGAGGGAAAGTCTCAACGCCTTCTCTCTTTTGACCTCGGTCATATAACTGCCACAGAGACTCAAAGGAAGCGTTGCTTTCTTCTAACACTGAAGAAGAAACTTGATTAGAATAAGGAAAAAGTATACTCCCTAAAACAGCTCTCTCCCTCTCAACTTCACTGCATAATTTCTGCCTAAAAACCTCCTGATACATTAGTTTCCCTTTTCTTATTTCCTGCTACCTATTCAAAGAAAACCAAACAAATATTTCCCCTCCAAGTAATTTTCTTGAATGCCTCTCTTTTTGTGTGTGTCTCTTCTCCCTTTTCCCAGCAGGATGTCCTGAAACGCCCCCACTGTTGGGACTGATAGATTCTCATTGCTCTGATTCCTATGTCCCAAGCCCAAGCACTGAATTTGCAGGCCCAGAGGTCCTGTAAGTGCCACACCACTGGCTGTCCAACTGTGCAAGTAAGTTTGGTTCTTCTGAAAAACTCAATCAGACACAGAGCCAGAGAATCAAAACCCAGTGAAAATATGGGCAAACGGTGCATCGTTATAAATGGAAATGGAATCGGAGGGCCTAATTTCCCTGGACATTACCAGAACAGGTAATGTGGGGATTTAGGCTGGAAGCAATGTAGTCCCACAGACAGAGCAGTCCACAGAGTAAACAAAGTTGTACTTGTTCAACTTAACCTGCATTCAGCTTCACTGTTGGCAAATGAACCATGGTGGCAGTAACTGAGCTGAGAGTTCTCTTAAAAGCAGCAGCTGGTATCATGAACCATGGAATTCCCTCTGAAGCCCCACAGAGCCCTGGATTTTGCAGATAAAACCCTAGCCCAGGGGTGGTCCTGATGGCAGGAGAAAATTGAGCTGTACACAGACCTGGCTATGCAGGATGACAACAGCAGGAAAGTAAAATTGGCACTTTGCCTTATTGGGCAATAAGGTAGCGAGATCTGCACCACTCTGAAGCTCACCACATCCTCAAGCTTCACAGCAGTCCTAGGAGCCCTGGGAACCACTGCTTCCCAAAACTGTGGGGCGGAGGCAGGTTTTCCCTAGGGACCAATCCCAAAGGGAGGGGATAGATCCCTGTATTACAGCCTTACAGCACACTGGCTATTACATGCAAATTTGGGGATTTCACACAGGGCTTTGGAGTGGAGCCCAGAGCTGGAGCATGGAGCACCTCCGGAGCAGTGGAGCTGCAGGTTTTTGCCTGGAGCCGGAGCACAGCTCCAAAGCCCTGATTTCACTTATTCCCTAGTTTGGACCAGGATAGTCTGTGTCACTTGCGATGACCACCTGAGGAAGCAACTGCTCTGGAAAGGTGACCGAACATTAGACAGATGCTTGGACAGGAGAAAGGATGAAAGCCCTGGGAGGTACAAACACCTCCAAGAAGTACATGTAGTGAGGCAACAGCAAAGGAGAGCAGGAACAAAGAGTTTCACACCCATAGTGAGTTGCATTTACTGTGAGAAACACCTTCAGCAGGTAAAGGAGACGTGCTCCATACGAGGGCAGCACTGCACAGAAGATGGCAAGTTGAACCATTTTAGCAGTGTGTGTAAGAACAGAGGAAGATCTCAGAAAGATTCAATCAGACTCGTACAAGGGGGGGATGGCACATGCCTCTCTCCATGAGTCTGAGAGCATAGCCGGTTCAGGCTGGTGGGACAGGAAAGCAACAAGGAACAATACCAACCACACCCTGTGCAATTTCATCTTGATAGCAACTCCTCAGGGTGAACTGGACTCAAACTTACACATTACGATGAACAGGCACAATCTATTCATGTCCTATTGTTGAGCATAATGCAGCCTACATTGAGAGCATAATGCAGCCCACAGGAAAATGTGCCCTCGCAGTAACTTACCTGAAAAATAACAGATGGTGCCAACTGAAGTTTGTGGTGGTGAATGGTAAGCAGCACAGACCCCTCTTGGGGAATACAGGCATGGATCTGATCAGGGTGCAGCATCAGAATTTTATAGCTGCAGTGTAAGAAACAATAGGACAATGTAGACAATTTTAAAAGCATATGGGGATGTTTTAAAAGGTGATGGGAACCTCGAAAGAAAACTGCAACTGGAAGTAGACCCCACGGTGGAGCATGTGCACTTTCCACAAAGGATAATTCCAATAGCACGGTGGAATCCAATACACACAAGGAGTTTGAAAATCTGCAAAGCAGAAGTATCATAGCACCTGTAGAGGCCAGTGCATCCTGTGTAAGCTGTATGGTGGTGGTAAAGAGACAATCAGGCAAATTACGTATCTGCATAGACACAAAGCCATTGAACTGTGCATTGAAGAGATATCACTATCCACAACTAATGATGTCTTGCCAGAACTTTCCAAAGCCAGAATCTTTATGGTCTGTGATGTGAGGAATTGGTTGTGCAACCTAAGTCTGGATAAAGAGTCCAATATGCTGACAACCTTTGCAAAATTATTTGGTCACTACAGATAGCTGCGCGTGCCCGTGGGCATAAGCCCAGCACCAGAGGTGATCCAGAGGAGACTCACCCAAGCATTGGAAGGACTGCCTGGGGTGAAAATAATTGCAGGTGATATCCTCATTGTAGCTGAAGGGAGCAATGATAAGATGAATGAGAAAATGACAGAAAGTGAGAAGCTTTTCTACAGCAATGCAGGGGCAAGAACATAAAACTCAACCCAGAAAAAAGTGACATATGTTGGACATCTGCTCACAGCAGCAGGACTAAAAACAGATTTCAACAAGATCAAGCCAGTCAGAGAAATGTCAGCCGCAGTCAATGTGAAAGGGGTTCAGCACTTCATTGCAATGACAAATTTTCTGTCCAAGTTCAGTCCACACCCAGGCTCCACAAGCAGAGACAATAAGTCAGCTGACAAGGCAGGATGTTGAGTAGGACTGAGCAGGTCCCCATTTGACATGCTGAAACAAATGATAACAGATGCCCCTGACCTGAAGTTTTACCAGGCAAGAGACCCACTGACACTCCAGAGTGATTCGTCAAAGAAAAGATTGTGTGTAGCTCTTTTGCGGGAGCGGCGGGTTGCTTATGCCAGCAGAGCCCTGTCAGAGACAGAATAAGGATATGCCCAAATAGAAAAAAGAGCTTCTGGCTGTGGTATTCGGAGTGGAATGATTTCATCAGAACATATACGGCCAGCCAGTAATAGTGCAATCAGACCACAATTCCCTGCAGACAAATTGTGGCAAAGCCTGTTCTCAGTGCCTCAAATATATTGCAGCACATGTTGATGCACCTCCAGTGCTACCAGGTGGAGATCAGATATTGTCCAGGACAATTACTGGTGTTAGCTGACACACATGCCCAGAATCAGCGTGTTGGGAAAAGGGGACCAGGATATTGAATCCATTAACATGCTGCACTATGTCCCAGTTTCAACAGTGAACTTGTTGGAAATCAAAGAGGCTACAGAAAGGACATCCAACTACAGGCAGTCAAGAGAGTGATACTAGCAGGATGGCCTGAATACAAAAACCAAGTATCAGTAGGAGCAGAACCATATTTTCAAATTGAAGATATCTGAATGTGCAGGATGGAACCATATTTTGAGGACAGAGAGCGGTTGTCTCTGTCTCATTACATAAGGACGTCATGCAAAAAATACATGCCTAACACGTAGGCATAAAGAGATAGCTGTTTGAGAGGGGCTCAAGTGGGTTTTTACTGGCTGGGAATGAATATACAACTCCTCTGCTCCTTGATAGAATTGTGACACATCTGTCACTTGTATAATGGCCACCAGCCGAAAGGGACTCTGGGTATGTCTACACTGCAGAAAAAGACCCTCAGCAATGAGTCTCAGAACCCAGGTTAACTGAATGAGTCTCACTGGGCTCATGCCAGAGTGCTAAAAATAGCAGTGTAGATGTTCAGGCTTGGGCTGGAGCCCGGGCTCTGAAATCCAGCAAACGGGGTGGGTTCTCAGAACCTGGGCTCCAGCCCAAGCCTGAACACCTACACTGCTATTTTTAGCACTGTAGTGTGAGTCCAAGACCGAGTCAGCTGACCTGAGCTCTAAGACTTGCTGCTGCAGGTTTTGGTTTTTTTTTAAACTACCCACTTGACCGTGAGAAAAGGAGTGAATGGAGTTACTTCCCTTAAATGAAGAGCAGTACTTGATTACAGTGAACTACAACTCAAATTTTTGAGAGGTTGGTCAGTGCCCTGCATTATACAAGAAGCGAGTTGGTGACTGGAAAATTGAAAGCCCATTTTGTGAGATATGGCCTTCCAGACACTACATGCACTGATAACAGACCAAATTTGCCTCAGAAGAATTAAAGGAATTTGCACACAAATGGAAGATTGACTGACACATCTCCCCAGCATACTCACAAAGTAATGGTAAGGTGATATCAGCTGTGAAAAGCACAGACTGCAGAGCCCGGGATGGTGTGTGTGGGGGGGGTCACCTGGGCCATGGCCCAACTGCTTTTTGGCCAGGCCAAACCTGAGAGGCACTGTGACCCTGTGCACCATGTCTCAGTGCCACTCACTTGGATCTGGAGGCGGTGGGTAGAGGGGCCCATGGGCTGGCGGGGGAGGGAGCGGCTGTTGGGGGGGGGGTGCCTGAGAGGGGAAGAGAAGGATCGGTGGGGTAGGGAGAGCAAATTTATCATCATCATCCGCATCTTAAATGGGGCCCTGGTGAAAAAAGCTAAAAGATTGTTACATAAGGCTGTTTCTTCTGTTTCAGACCCTTTATTCGAATTTTTGGCAAACAAGAAGACCCTATCACAGGGGTGCCAGAACAGTCCAGCGTAGGCACTGAGGAGACAAAGGACCAAAACCCTGCCATCAGTGAGAGAGATCTGTTGCAGCCAGAAATACAGAGATATCATCTAGAGGAGACGGCCAGCAATCAGAGAAAGCAGGCCCTAGAGTTTGACAAATCAGTCAAGGACCTAGGATCCAGCTATTAAAGAGCCAGCAAAAGGAACTGTGAGGGGTGCAGTGGCAACCAGGTCATTTGAGGTGAGTATGCGAGAAGGACATGTGACCTAAAGGAACAAGATGTACTAATGAACAAAAGACAACACCCAGAGAGAGTCTACAGAGAACATTGCAGAATGGAGAGTCAGAGAACCACATGGAGGCCAACCCTGCAGGAAAGGAGGAGACTCCACAGAGAGGTAGTTTGCTAGATTCGGAGAGGGGTAACAGGGAGACAGAGATAGGTGACTTCTGCTGTGGTGCCTGTTGAGGAGACCAAACTACGTCACAGAATGTATAACCAGCTGAGTCTGTGATAAAGACAAGGCTCTGACTTGGCTATGTGCTAGCAACCTCGGGCCAAAGGGGGACATGGTGAGGGTCTGGGAGTCAATTATTTCTTTTTAATGTTTATATTAAAATGTTTCTAAAATAGGGAACATGTATCATTATCAGTGGAATTTGAGTCAGAGGGCCCATGTTGCCTGGTGGGACTTTTGTTGACAGGTCACCAGTGGAACAGAGAAGCAGGATGTTAGTCTGGAAGTAACTCAGCCACATGGACAAAACTGTCCACATATTTAATAAAGTTCTGCATGTTCAGCTTAACCTGAACTCAACTTCTCTCCTTGCAAATGAAACAGGTGGTGATATATTTCAGCTGAGGAATCACATTTCTCGTGTATACCGCCAACCATCTCATAGCAGACCTGGAAGCATATGGGATCATCTGTGATGACTTGCATTAAGTGCTACATGCTTATTTCTTAACTTTGGGCCATATTTTGCCCACACATACTTAGTTATACACAACTCTTAGTGAGCTTCCTAAACAGTGAATGTAGCACCAGTACTAACCAACACTACTCTGTTTTGGGGAGAAGTTGGAAGATAGCCAGAGACACTCCTGGTGGTTGATACTCTTGTAGTAACAACAATCCCTCAAAATACAGCTCAATGCTGGAGTCAGGCTTTCACTCCTCTCCTAAAACCATGAGCCCTTAGGTAGCTGCCCAGTCTAGTGAGAGTGAACAATGAAACTTCCCGTTTTTAATTACCCATTTAAGGGCCAAGTAGAAGTGGAGAGGTTTGTCCATCCTAACTCCACCAAAGGAGCCCAGTGCCCCAGAAGTGACAGAGAGGGTCAGGACTCTGACCTCTCTCCCTTCTCACTGCACCTCAAAGTGGTAGAGCTGTAGGTGTG
The DNA here is from genome assembly GCF_020497125.1 of Mauremys mutica. Taxonomy (NCBI): domain Eukaryota; kingdom Metazoa; phylum Chordata; order Testudines; family Geoemydidae; genus Mauremys; species Mauremys mutica. The sequence continues at coordinate 30,453,919 of NC_059076.1, read as the reverse complement.
TGCCCCTGGCACAGTGGAGAGCTCCCAGAAGCTTTAGTGCTGCTGTGATGCTGCTTCTGATGTAGCTCTGAGACAGGCTTGTGATTTAACTATCAAATTCCAAAATAAACAATGGCACATTGCAGTGGAAACATTTTTTATAGATTGAACTTTAGGCCAAGTGGGATTGGGAGGGAGAGTCCATTACACAGAATAAAATCAATAGCACCATTAGGTAATGGTGTATTTTATCATTCCATGGTGCCTATATAGTATGTGTGGTAAAGTATGGTGGCAATAACAACTAAGCACAGTTGTTTAAAAAACCATCCTGCTTTGTACACTACCTAAAGCTCTCCAGTCTACATGAAATCCAGGATGTGAAAACACCTATCAGAGGCAATGTTGTAGTTCAGACCAGTGCGGTACAGACACACACACACAACACAGTACCCACATGGCCCCACAGTATGCCAATATCTTTATGGCTGACTTAAAACAACGCTTCCTTAGCTCTCGTCCCCTAATGCCCCTACTCTACTTGAGCTACATTGATGACATCTTCATCATCTGGACCCACGGAAAAGAAGCCCTTGAGGAATTCCACCATAATTTTAACAATTTCCATCCCGCCATCAACCTCAGCCTAGACCAATCCACACAAGCGGTCCATTTCCTAGACACTACTGTGCTAATAAGTGATGGTCACATAAACACCACCCTATACCGGAAACCCACTGACTGCTATACTTACCTACATGCCTCCAGCTTCCATCCAGGACACACCACATGATCCATTGTCTACAGCCAAGCTCTAAGATACAACCGTATTTGCTCCAATCCCTCAGACAGAGATAAACACCTACAAGATCTCTATCAAGCATTCTTAAAACTACAATACCCACCTGCTGAAGTGAAAAAAACAGATTGACAGAGCCAGAAGAGTACCCAGAAGCCACCTAGTACAGGACAGGCCCAACAAAGAAAATAACAGAACGCCACTAGCCGTCACCTTCAGCCCCCAACTAAAACCTCTCCAGCGCATCATCAAAGATCTACAACCTATCCTGAAAAATGATCCCTCACTCTCACAGATCTTGGGAGACAGGCCAATCCTCGCTTACAGACAGCCCCCCAACCTGAAGCAAATACTCACCAGCAACCGCACACCATACAACATAAATACTAACCCAGAAACCTATCCTTGCAACAAAGCCCAATGCCAGTTCTGTACACATATCTATTCAAGTGACACCATCATAGGACCTAATCACATCAGCCACGCCGTCAGGGGCTCGTTCACCTACACATCTACCAACGTAATATATGCCGTCATGTGCCAGCAATGCCCCTCTGCCATGTACATTGGCCAAACCGGACAGTCTCTATGCAAAAGAATAAATGGGCACAAATCTGACATCAGGAATCTTAATGTTCAAAAACCAGTGGGGGAACACTTCAACCTCTCTAACCACTCAGTGACAGACTTGAAGGTGGCAATTTTGCAACAAAAAAACTTCAAAAACAGACTCCAAAGAGAGACTGCTGAACTTGAATTAATATGCAAATTAGATACAATTAACTTAGGTTTAAACAGAGACTGGGAATGGTTGGGTCATTACACAAATTGAATCTATTTCCCATGTTAAGTTCTCCTCACACCTTCTATGTGTCATCTCAATTATCACTTCAAAGGTTTTTTTTCTCCTGCTGATAATAGCTCATCTCAATTGATTGGCCTCTTAGAGTTGGTATGGCTACTTCCACCTTTTCATGTTCTCTGTATGTATAAATATCTCCTGTCTGTGTGTTCCATTCTATGCATCTGAAGAAGTGAGCTGTAGCCCACGAAAGCTTATGCTGAAATAAATTTGTTAGTCTCTAAGGTGCCACAAGTACTTATTTTGTTGTCTCAGTGGGATCAGAGCTCTTCTTAAAATATGTCCCCCAGGCATAACTGGGAACTTATGTGGTGGATAGGCCTCGTCCAGGCTCTGTGCACAGGGATTAATTTTACCCTATGGGCCAGCCACTAGAGACTGACATCATTCTTTTATTCTCCAATACACACAAACTCAGTGCATACAGCACTAGCTAATATGCATAGTAACTGGACAAGGTAGGCATCTTAGGTCTGTACTATTCCTCCTCTATGGGTCTGATCCAAGACCCACTGAAATCTATGGGATTTTCCCCATTGATTTCATTGAGCTTTGAATCAGGCCCTGCGTAAATGTAAATAGCAAAATACTGTAGATTGAGATGTTTCACTATGTCGGTGGGTGAGGAAGCAAAGTGCGTCATTACAGCATATACGTCTGTACAACATAAAATCTAGTCACATAAAACTAGCCATATGAGGTCAACACACCAGAATAAATGTTTTTCATGGGGGATTGCAACTCTGGGGAAAATCGCTAACCTTTAATTGAAGCAAAGTTCCTTTTAAAAGAGTGATCAAAACTGTGTTTTGTAAGAGAAACTGTTCAGTGAGTCACAAGGGAAAAATGCATGTTTTCATTAGAGAGATATTGATACTGCACTCCTATAGCACAGTTCATTGATACCTGCACCTTCAGTAGCTATTGCAAAAGAGAGCAGTGTGTGTGTAAACTGCTACCAATCTAATTAACACTGGCGTAAATAACTACACAAGGTGCAGGATAGTGAAATCCAGCCCCCAGACTTAGCTACAAGTTTCAAGCAAGACTGAGTAATTTAGTACCATCAATCTGTTTCTCATTAGTTTTGGGGAAATTCTGGACAAAGGATAAAGAAGTGACAGTCTGCTATAAGCCAGTTCTTTTCATTCAATGTTTAGCAATGACGGGAGAAGCACACTCTCTTTCCACCACCATTGTGATTTCTTCTCTCACTGTTGCAACACTCCTGGTGTGTATAATTTGGGGCATCAGTTAAGTGGCCTACATGAGAGGGGCAGGATGAATAGTCAAAAAAAAGGGATACAAATAAAGGAGAAAAGTTGGTAAATTATGTCACCTGCCTCTTTAATTTTACATCCTGCTATATATTACACAATAGTAATTTCTTCCCAAATACTTAATTTTGAGCAGTGATCTTCCGCAAACAGATTTGAACAAGCTAACAGTGAAACTACTGAGACACAAAACCGTTAACGGTATGACAAATCACTTCTTAATCTCTCATCTGTGAAATCCATTCCTTGTTCAACAGATAAAGGGGTTTGGATAATTTTATTTTGAAGGCAAGGAACTTATCTGTGAATAAATCTTTCATCCTCTTTTTATTGGTTTCAATCAAAGCCACTACCACATCTGACCCCTGGAACCCATTCTTCAACTACTGCTGAATGTTATCTTAAATTGGATATCAGGAGATTATAGAATTATGACTTTAGTTAATCAAATGTAAATCGTTTCTTTGAGGTGAGCTGATCCATGAAATAAATACCACAACATCCAAGAAACAACAACCCTGAAAGCAGTATGAGTCACTGAGTTTAGGCAACATTATGTTTCTTGCTTCCTGTAACTTTAGCCCTTCACCATACCAATAAACTGAACATGATATGTAAGCTAAAGAGATATCATTGGATACAGAATGATAAAACCCAAAGGATGTGGTACATATGACAAAGACTATTCAATTTAATGCCAGCAACTTACACCAATGCTAAACAATCAGTCTAGGAGGTATCCCTAATGCTCAGGAACAATATGAAAAATAAGTTAGGTTGTTTTCCAGGCCTCTGATGCTAAATGCTTTTGAAGAACTGGATGTGTGTTTTCTGGGTTACACATGAGAAGTGTTTTTCCTCCTTTCTTTCAGGGTTGTTCCACACAGCATTGTCTGCTGCGTTTTTATGAATGAAAATTGAAAAGAGAAGTAAGGTCAATGTCAAGGATAAGATGTCACTAGAGGCCAAACCCTGACACCTTTACTCACCCTGGGGAGCACTTTACTCGGGGAATAATCACACTGAAATCAAAATCAGTGGAACTGTTTCTCAAGTAAGGATGGGAGAATCTCACCCTAAGAATTTAGAATTCAGTACTGCACAGTGCGGGTTCAGTGTTGTGCACAGAAGCACAAGGCAAAAATAAAAGGTGTGGGGTGAGGGGTTGAGCAGCAGGAACGATGACATAGAAGGAGTAAGGCAAATATCTCATTTGAATGCTGAGGATGGTTGTTAAGCCTATGTCTCTTCATATATGTATTTCTCTGCCCTGCATTGCCCTTGCATGTAACAGAGCACAGTCATGCTGGAGGGTGGACACTTGCTCAATATGTGGGACTACCCCTATGACTGAATTTTGCAAACCCCTCATCAACTCGGTGAACATTTAGTTATGTGCACGGTACCATTGACTTCAGCAGAAATACTGTACTCAGATAAGTGCTCGCCAAGATGAGTAAAGGGTAGTACAATCAGACTCATCCTATTTAATTTAACTGGCGCATGATCATTGCCTCCCATTGCATTTGCACTGGAGCACATCCACCTTGCACTTCAACAAGAACTTCCAAGATCAGGAGTGAAATCCTGACCCCCACTAAAGTCACTGGTAATGGGGACTTCAGAGTTCAACCTCAAGGCTTCAATGTATAATACTGATGCACACAAGTTCCCAGTTTCTCACACAGAGTACACACTCCTGCTCACAGCAAATAAGAAATGACAGCTGTTAGGCAAAACACTGACTAAGGGGTTTTAACTCTGGAGCTTTGTATTATCTGGTGAAGACTATGATGTCTACCATGTTAAGAGATGTTAATGTATTTAACTTTATTGATAAAGTAAAGCATGAATCCAGAACTAGTTTCCAAATATCCAGTGGGATCAAGTAAAAATCCCATTGAAAGATTTTCAGACAGAATTTTTTTTCTACTCATGGAAGCACACTGTAGTTATTTGTTATAATTCTAGAACAAAGGCTTGATTTTCAGATGTGCAGAGCACCTGAGTTCTCACTGACTAAAGCTGGAGTAATAGGGGGTGCATGCCACCTCTGGAATTCAGGCACTAATTCTTTAATTCAGTGATCCAAGGCAACAGGGCAAAATCAGAGGTGAGTTAATGAGTCAGAAGAGGTGTAACTTACCCACTTGGAGGGCTAGAAGAAGGTGTAAGTCACACCAATTTAGTCTCAGTTACACTCTCAGACTCATCCATTTCTCAGATGTGTAACATATGCTACTTCACAAGTCACCTGGCAATGGGGGCCACTCCCTGCAGTGCGGAAGGAACAGAGGCACGGGCTGGCCTACTTTAATTTACAACACTCAGCTCTTCTAGTCCCTCAGCATATGAATTCCAGGACTCCAATTTAGAGTCCATTAGATGCAGTATCTGGCCACATTCAGAGGTGATGTGCAAGGAGTTGGCAGTTATACATTAACAGTTAAGGGGCTATAAATCACACATTGTGTCCAGGTATTGCATGAGCATCCAAGGTGGGTACAGGGCAAGGAGCCACCCCACTATACTTCCTGTGCAGCCGGCAGGCTCAATCAAACTCCTCCCTCTGAGTGCACTATACGCACCCAAGGGGGACTTGAAGGATGTGAGGCTATGGGACTACCCTCATTCTGCACCAGCCAGTAGAGCAGGTACACTCCCACAGCAGGAGAGGTGTACTTCCCCAAGGTGCAATCTCATCCCAAAGAAATCGCCTGCAATTTGAGTGCAGGTAGTTCAATGATTTTTTGGGGATGGAATTAGACAGGATTTTCAGATCCCTTCTGTGGCTTTCATTATTGAGAAAATGGGTTCTCATTTCACTTCTCAGGCTTGGGGAATAAACCACTGAATAATACAGGAAGGTTAAGATGTTCTCACTTAGGAAACATGACCTTAATAAAGATAACATGTTCACTCTCAAGAAGCAACCTAGGTGAGAATTTTGTTTTTTTCTTCTTAATTTCAAGTGGCTTCAATGGGTGAGGGAGACCAGCTTGAGGGCCCTGGAGATATGTCCTCTGTTTATCCACAGAACAGATAGAACCTGGACAGCAGCAGTGCAAATTCCCCGACACTGACCCAGGAACATGCCTCAACTTTGGCCCTGAGGGACTACATCTAGAGGTAAGAAGATAGTCCCCATTCTCCCTGCTCATTTTATCCTGGCCCTCTAGAAGTTTCCAGACAAGAATGGTACTTCTTATGATGGTGGCTTTTGCTTAACTGGTAACTCAACAATAGGAAATGAACTGAGAACACTGAATTATTTCTTACAGAACAGTCACCAAAGAAATTTTCAATCACTGTCACACTAGACCAGATTCAAACTGGTGACCTACATATGAAAGGTTTCATATGCTATTAAAAATCTCCCACAAGCCATCCAATTCCCTGATGAGCAATATGCTTAAAAATAACTAAATCAATACAAAAGCCTATATGTAAGGAAATAAAATAAAAATAAAAATTGTGACACATTGTTTCACGCACAGTCCACTCCCATTCCGTTTGATCTAATATTATATTTCTTAATGGCCTAATGGATCTAAAACAATCCAGGGGGACAAAGCAATTAAAACAAAAGGAATAGGTATCATTTGCTTTTATTCTGTTCTGCAAGTCAGGAGTTCTATAATCACATGCCAAATGCAAAATAATGAGGCTTATGCACACTTGTAAGCTGGGAGATAATGGAAGTAATGACAACCTGAACCTTTTCAATTATACAAAGAAGGCAGATATATCCATTTGCTTACTTCATATACAGAGTCCGATCTTTGTGCTTGACTGAATATTATTGTGCCATATTCATATGGTCTGAAAAATGCACCTTCAGCTAACAGCATATTACTTGGTCTGTAGAGGTCTATTCATGAAAATGAATCATTCTTGTGTGTGTGGGGTGGGGTGGGGGAATGATGCTATAAATGAGCTTCAGAGTCCAAGCAAAGCAATTATCAGAGGGAAGAAAACAAAGATCTGTTCACTCTTCTATAAAAAATGATAGGTGATGGACCTTTACTATAGTATCAGTTGAGTTTCATATAACATTTGTTTTCATTCTCCAGCTAGGACCCGAAGTCTTTGTGAAGAAGCCTTAAGGTTCAGGAAAATGAACTCATGTCAATGTTTTCTTCAGGGAAAGTTCTCCTAAGGCTCTGCTTATTCATTTTGTTCTTTCTCTTCCTTCCCCTCCTCCATATCCAGTTCAGAGTAGGCACTTTCTTTCTTGTTTAGTCTCTGCTATATTTATGTGAGTTTCAGATCTTCTATTGTTACGCCAAAACTAATCAAACAGTAAAAGTTATGTCTAACCATCTGTTAGTCCATGAGGACTTTTCTCAAAGTCACATGAAGACATCTTTTTCAATGCATCAATAATGCCAGAGACAGAGTCAAGGGAGACAGAAAGCGATTCCTTCTCCAGGTCAGGTTGGAAGTGATTGGCAAGGCAGTAACACACAGGCTCAGAGTGTAGCTGCCTGGACCTGCCTGTAGATAACAGGGAGAGGTTTTTTTTTCCTTTCTAGCCCTGCCATTATGTGAACCTTTATAAATGTAACTATTAACGAAAAAAGGCTAGAAAACTAACATGAAAAGTAAGTAATGCTATCTGTTTAAAGAAATTAAGTCTGATCATTCAATTAAAAATAAATCAGATAACATACACCAGACTGATTCCAAGGAATCAGGACTCAGGAGTTTCCAATTAAGAGTTGCCAACTGGGATGGCAAACATAAATCTTATAGAGTGTTAATTTATTTTCAAAATGTGCAGACAGCATTGCTTTTCAAGTGTACACATTCAAGGAAAACGTTTGTTGCATCTTTAACGTGGTTATCTAAAGTGTCTTATTACAGAAGGGTTAAAACAGCTGACGTTTTGCACTGTAGACAAAGATCAGATGAATGGAGATGGGGAAGAGGGGGAAAGCTACTTCCTTATCTTGGTATTACACAGTAAATATCAACGGAGACTTTAATCCTGTCGTCGTTCAAATAAATTACAGGAGAAAAATCTTTAAGAGGTGCCAATTTTTTTTCTTCTCAATAGAGATTACAGGATTTCCCTATCAGAATCAGATGGGAACAGTTTAGTAGCTAGCCGATTAAACACTGAATCTCACCATAATTTTACAAATATAAATATAACCAGCAAAAAATGTTATATCTGGATAAAATAAAATTCACTGGGGACAACAGAACTCATTTCACTCCCTTGCAGAGAAAATTGGAATGCAGGATTACATGATCATACAGAGGATACAGTGTGTATTATGCCTAAAGGTGGTTTTAGGGCTGGTTCTAAAATGTAGGCTGGATTATCACAAAACTGTCGCAATCCGTTGCACAGTTATGGCTATGTATGGCCACTTGTCGGTCCATGGCCATCTTGTCCTGTTAAAAGGACAAGGCAGCCTCCATCTTGGACCAGGTTCTTGTTTGTATAGGAGAGGGCAGAGACTCAATCCTGCCCAGCAACACTGGCTGTGTATGCTCTTCTGGGTTTTTGTTTTTTTCTCTCTCCTGCTGGGCCATCTAAAGGTCAGGCTAGTTCTGTGTGTGAAGGCCTGATTCTGCCCAGCAACGTGGTTTTTTTTGGGTCGGTCGTCTGGAGGTCAGGTTAATTCTGCCCAGAGACTCACTTTCCTGCTCTTTTTGGACCCAGTCATCTAAGGGTCAAGTTTGTTTACTTGTCAACTCCAGTGTGCCGTGTGCAAATCCTTCCGACGTGAAGGGAGGAGGGACCAGGGAGCCAATCAGATGCTGACACGAGGGAGTGAGACCCTTCTATAAAACTAGATTTCCCCCAAAATTTGTGTGGAGCATCCGCGTGTTAGCTGAAGGACCTGATCACTCTTTCGGCCAGGGTCTCCTCCCGGTAAAGCGCGCTCGTGTCGTATCGTTTGGATTCGTTGTCGTTTAGACCCGATCCCTGTCAGCTCGTCATGCTTCTGGTGTCTGTTCTGCTGGTCAGCTGCGCCTGGAGTGCGGTATTTGCTTTTTAATATCTGACAGTTAGCTTATCTAGCCTCTTATTTTTTCCCCTCCCTAACTTGGTACCAAATATCTACTCAGGATATCAGGATTGTATTAGTGAGCTCAGAATTGCACAATTTTTTAGCTAGCTTGTATTATTGTTCTATTAGTTATTGAATTGTTAATTGCAAACTGCTTTATGTGTTTGAATCACAGCTCTGTCTGTGTCCAGTGTGTGTGTGTTTAACTGGGAAGCTGCCTCTACTTAGAGGGTAGCTGACCAAGGGGGTCCAGTCCCCGCGGTCTGAGTGAATGGAATCTGCCCAGCTGCAGCCGCACCACACTCTGGGTTTACCCTCTGTGTGAAAGCAAGGGTGGCTGAGGCAGTGGCCCGTGGGTCTCTTTTCTGTGTTTGCACCGGGCACCGCCCTGACGAACCCGATTCCCATCTGTGTGATTGGTGTGTCTGCCTATTTGGTGTGGTGTGGTGAGCAGTATAAAGTGTATTATTACTGTGTTTTGGGGTGTGTTTGTACTTTTGATACCATCCCAGACAAAGTTGCCTACTCCCCCAGCCCACGTTGTAATTATCCCCTAAATAAACGCAGCCACTTGGCTTTTCAGTGTTACCCTGGTCCTGCCTGTCTTTTCCTCACTCAATACCAAGCTTGAACAAGCCCCCAGCTAATTCAGACAAAAACATAGTGGCGTTCTCAATGCATAGCAAAGAGACAACTGCCTCCTGGTTAAGGTGCATTTACTGATCAGCGAGTGAGGAGCCTTCTCAGCTAGAATAAACAGCCTAATGAACATTTGGAGGAGAAACAGGGGCAAGAAGGCATATCTTTCTGGGATTGCTAAGAAACTAATAGTTGAATATAATGTTTTTTGGTGTGTGCTTTTTCTCAATACTGAGTACAGTACATCCCTTGGCCTGTGCCGCTTCCAGCAGCTCCCATTGGCCTGGAGCAGCGAACCACAGCCACTGGGAGTCGCGATCGGCTGAACCTGCGGATGCGGCAGGTACACAAAGCCTGCCAGAGGCTTTACCTGCACAAGCGACGGAACAAGTTTGGGAACCACTGATTTAGACCAACCCTAGCACATACTGTACTGGCAAGAAAAACTGCTGTAGCTGATGAAAACACAAACAAATCATTATTTTTATTAATAATCCAATTAATAATCACTTTTCACTTTCTACAGGGCTTTATTCTGTATACAAATTGCCTTGCAAACATTACCTAATTCAAAATCGTGCCCTTTGCCACGTGGGTAACTTGTACATCATCAGGTGGGATTGTACTAAAGGGGTCAGCTACTATAACAAGTCCACCATACCCCAAATCTATCCTCCTCTCCTCTGTACCTCTCATACCTGCTTGTTTTTGTTTTTTTTTCCAGTTGCTGGTTTCCTCCCACCATCCTCACTCCCTACCCTAACCCATAAATAGAATCTAAAAAGGTCATCCTAGGTCTTCTACCAGGAATGACCCGTCCCTTGCAATTGTTCATATTTTCATGTAAGCATGCATTTCCATATGTGAATAAACATTTTCATGAATGCAAACTCACCTCTTGAACATTTGTGTCAACAAAACCTCCCTCATATGAATGAGCAACAAAGAATCCTGTGGCACCTTATAGACTAACAGACGTTTTGCAGCATGAGCTTTCGTGGGTGAATACCCACTTCTTCAGATGCAAGTGGTGGAAATTTCCAGGGGCAGGTTTATATATGCAAGCAAGAAGCAAGCTAGAGATAACGAGGTTAGATCAATCAGGGAGGATGGGGCCCTGTTCTAGCAGTTGAGGTGTGAAAACCAAGGGAGGAGAAACTGGTTCTGTAATTGGCAAGCCATTCACAGTCTTTGTTTAATCCTGAGCTGATGGTGTCAAATTTGCAGATGAACTGGAGCTCAGCAGTTTCTCTTTGAAGTCTGGTCCTGAAGTTTTTTTGCTGCAGGATGGCCACCTTAAGATCTGCTATTGTGTGGCCAGGGAGGTTGAAGTGTTCTCCTACAGGTTTTTGTATATTGCCATTCCTAATATCTGATTTGTGTCCATTTATCCTTCTCCTTAGAGACTGTCCAGTTTGGCCGATGTACATAGCAGAGGGGCACTGCTGGCATATGATGGCATATATTACATTGGTGGACGTGCAGGTGAATGAACCAGTGATGGTGTGGCTGATCTGGTTAGGTCCTGTGATGGTGTTGCTGGTGTAGATATGTGGGCAGAGTTGGCATCGAGGTTTGTTGCATGGGTTGGTTCCTGAGCTAGAGTTACTATGGTGCGGTGTGCAGTTACTGGTGAGAATATGCTTCAGGTTGGCAGGTTGTCTGTGGGCGAGGACTGGCCTGCCACCCAAGGCCTGTGAAAGTGTGGGATCATTCTCCAGGATGGGTTGTAGATCCCTGATGATGCGCTGGAGGGGTTTGAGCTGGGGACTGTATGTGATGGCCAGTGGAGTCCTGTTGGTTTCTTTCTTGGGTTTGTCTTGCAGTAGGAGGCTTCTGGGTACACGTCTGGCTCTGTTGATCTGTTTCCTTATTTCCTTGTGCGGGTACTGTAGTTTTGAGAATGCTTGGTGGAGATTTTGTAGGTGTTGGTCTCTGTCTGTGGGGTTAGAGCAGATGCGGTTGTACCTCAGTGCTTGGCTGTAGACAATGGATCTTGTGGTGTGCCCGGGATGGAAGCTGGAGGCATGAAGGTAGGCATAGCGGTCGGTAGGTTTTCGGTATAGGGTGGTGTTAATGTGACCATCAATTATTTGCACCGTAGTGTCTAGGAAGTGGACCTCCCGTGTAGATTGGTCCAGGCTGAGGTTGATGGTGGGGTGGAAGCTGTTGAAATCGTGGTGGAATTTTTCCAGAGTCTCCTTCCCATGGGTCCAGATGATGAAGATGTCATCAATGTAGCGTAGGTAGAGAAGGGGCGTGAGTGGACGGGAGCTGAGGAAGCGTTGTTCCAGGTCAGCCATAAAAATATTGGCATATTGTGGGGCCATGCGGGTGCCCATAGCGGTGCCACTGATCTGGAGATATATATTGTCATCAAATTTGAAATAGTTGTGTCTGAGGATAAAGGCACAGAGCTCAGCAACCAGTTGTGCTGTGGCATCATCAGGGATACTGTTCCTGACAGCTTGTATTCCATCAGCGTGTGGGATGTTGGTGTAGAGAGCCTCTACATCCATGGTGGCCAGGATGGTGTTTTCTGGAAGTTCACCAATGCATTGTAGTTTCCTCAGGAAATCAGTGGTGTCACGGAGATAGCTGGGCGTGCTGGTGGCATAGGGTCTGAGTAGAGAGTCCACATATCCAGACAGTCCGAGACAGATCAACAGAGCCAGACGTGTACCCAGAAGCCTCCTACTGCAAGACAAACCCAAGAAAGAAACCAACAGGACTCCACTGGCCATCACATACAGTCCCCAGCTCAAACCCCTCCAGCGCATCATCAGGGATCTACAACCCATCCTGGAGAATGATCCCACACTTTCACAGGCCTTGGGTGGCAGGCCAGTCCTCGCCCACAGACAACCTGCCAACCTGAAGCATATTCTCACCAGTAACTGCACACCGCACCATAGTAACTCTAGCTCAGGAACCAACCCATGCAACAAACCTCGATGCCAACTCTGCCCACATATCTACACCAGCAACACCATCACAGGACCTAACCAGATCAGCCACACCATCACTGGTTCATTCACCTGCACGTCCACCAATGTAATATATGCCATCATATGCCAGCAGTGCCCCTCTGCTATGTACATCGGCCAAACTGGACAGTCTCTAAGGAGAAGGATAAATGGACACAAATCAGATATTAGGAATGGCAATATACAAAAACCTGTAGGAGAACACTTCAACCTCCCTGGCCACACAATAGCAGATCTTAAGGTGGCCATCCTGCAGCAAAAAAACTTCAGGACCAGACTTCAAAGAGAAACTGCTGAGCTCCAGTTCATCTGCAAATTTGACACCATCAGCTCAGGATTAAACAAAGACTGTGAATGGCTTGCCAATTACAGAACCAGTTTCTCCTCCCTTGGTTTTCACACCTCAACTGCTAGAACAGGGCCCCATCCTCCCTGATTGATCTAACCTCGTTATCTCTAGCTTGCTTCTTGCTTGCATATATAAACCTGCCCCTGGAAATTTCCACCACTTGCATCTGAAGAAGTGGGTATTCACCCACGAAAGCTCATGCTGCAAAACGTCTGTTAGTCTATAAGGTGCCACAGGATTCTTTGTTGCTTTTACAGATCCAGACTAACACGGCTACCCCTCTGATACTTGACCTCATATGAATGTTTGCACCAGAAATGAAATGCACTCCCATGCAGAGGGCGCATGCAGTACTTAAGTCCGATTTCCTCAAAACAGGCCACCTTGCACAGACCCTCTTCACAAAGGCAAATTTCATCCAAAGGGAACAAAAAGAGGATGTGAACACAATCAACTCAAATTCATTTTTAATCTGATGCAATGGTCTTGGATTCCCCCCTAGACACACACACCTTGATCCCTAAGGCTATTAGCATCATAGAAAATTTTCTGTAACAAAAGTTAGTTGTAGGTTTGACAGAAGACCATGTATGCTGTACATCAAAAGATCATTTAGAATCCCCACAACTGTGAAAGAATAACCATAACCTTGAAAGGCACTCGAGGCCAGAGACAGGATCCAAGAAGACATTTTCTATGAAAGTACCAAATTACTGTTTTCCATAGATATCAATCCCATTACTCAGAATTAAAAGGAGAAACAGACAGTCATCAAGACAAAAGGGTCCCTTTCTCTCTCCTTCCCCAAAGAGATGGAGGAATCCAAGTAAAAAAGAAAAAGAAAAACGTGGTCTGTCTTGCAGTCTTTTTGGTCACCCCTTTGGGATTTGGCTTATTAGCAGGGCATAGTGTCTTTAATCAGAATTAGGGTCTGCCTCCAGTCCCACTTTTTGGGTCACTGGCAGTGGGAATAAAACCTAGCAAGGTCTGCTACTGTCATCCTCTTTCCTGATCTGTCCCTGTGGCCAACAATCTCTGAGGTAGCGCAATCTTGTTCCTCTTCACCATTTCTTCCTAGGGCACAATTTCCCTTTCTAAGCTTCCCCCATCAAGGCAGAACAAGCTTTACAGGTGCAACTGATAAGTGCTGACTAAGCCCAGAAGAGCTTGATAGCCTCCTCTCCACTAGAGTGAGGTTTTTCCCCCTCCCATATTGGTAAACTGGAAATTAGAGTTGTCAGAGTCTACCCTCACTTGAAACTGGGCGGTTTCAAAGTGAGGACCCGCATGTATTCCCCCACCCTAAAATCTTAGGGTAGGTCTCCCCTTCGGCTGCCACCACCCGGTCAATTCCGTGGGCCGGGACACCCCTGTTTCCCCCCTTGGGAACACAGATCAATTCACAGAGGAGGAACCTCCCCCCTCTTCCCTCTCTCCCCTGCTCCGGAGACAGAGGTGCCTGGATTCAAATGCCTTGAATCTCTACACACAGGGAAGCAGCCCACTTCCCCCTCCCCTTCCCCTGAATTTCCCCAAGGGAAGGAATTAACCAAGTCCAAAGAAAAGAAAAGAATTTATTAAGAGAACAAAAAGAAAGTACAGAATCTCTATGAGCCCAAGCTGGACACTCATAGGGTATAACCTTATCAATCTCTGGAGAGAATCCCCTCTCCCACTTTTCTCAGTAAAAGCAATATCAGCAAACAGGAATAAAGCATTTCCTTTAGCAAACACACAATTGTAAATATAGAAATCAAATCATAAGACTAATTTGCCTTTCTAATTAATACTCACTATTAATTAGTAGAAACTACTCCAGGAGAACTTGGAGACATGACTGTCCTCTGTTAGATTCAAGAACAGTTCTCACACAGACAAAGGCTTCCCTCCACAGAGATTTGAAAAGATCTTATCTCTGATTGGTCCTCTGGTCAGGTGGTCACCAGGTACTACATGTTAACCCTTTACAGGTAAAACAGACTTTAACCCTTAACTATCTGTTTATGACACGCCCCCCAAATCGCCAACAGTGGGAACTACTGGTGGTGATTTCCTCCTAGAACTGTAAAATAAACAGATAAACAAAACACATGCACTATTACATATACTACTAAGTATGTAAACACAAGATATTTGACACTGAAGAACACTTTGTATGCATTTGAGCGGACATACTTGGCATCGTCCTTGCCCATCCCCTCCCAGTGGAAGGAATGTTTTTAACCTGTTTTTGCTTTGTTGACCCCAGAATGCCCCCTGGGATGTCAGGGCCCAAGCTTAAGAGCTTGTCCCAGTACTTAGTTGGAACTACCAACTGTCTTTGAGGATGCTGGCCTTCCTGGTGTCCACCAGAAAGAATGTCCTTATATAAAAGTCCTTGTTTTACAACAAACTGGAATTGGGTAGAAGAGCTGAGAGGCGGTGGGTTGCTTCGTGCCGCCGCCCAAAGCTTTTTTAAGGCTGTCATCGGCTTCCTGCTCAGTCTGGAACTGTTTCCTTGAGGCGGGAGACACCAGTTCCTTTGGGAGCGATGTAGGTGATGAGGTTGTTTCTATTGACTGTGGACCGCTCTCCGCTGGTGCACAAGGTGATATTTTAGGCTCTGGCTGAGCCTCTTGGGTAGAGTTGTCTGCTGCTTCTGCCAGTTTAGGCCCATTGGCGCCCCCTGGCGGTGGAGTTGCAAGCGCTGGCGTCAGTGCTGGCGCTGGTTCTGCCGCTGGTTGCTTTTCCAGTTCCGGTCCTGGGACTGGATGTACTATGGCTGCTGTAGTTGTTGGCATGGGATCCGGTTCCACCACCTCTGTCTGGGTCTCTGGTAACACAGACAGGGTCCTGGTGGATGGCTCAGGAACAGGGATGGGAGTGCCTGCTTGTTTGGCCTGGCCGCGGGTGACCACTCCCCCCCTCTTGGCCAGCTGCACATGGTTGGCCAAGTCTGCCCCCAGTAGCATGGGGATGGAATAATTGTAATAGACAGCAAAAGTCCTCTTTCCTGACCAGTCCTTGTACTGGTCTTCAGGGATGCTGTACCCATGGCAGGTTCTTTTAACCTTTTTGAAGAAGGCCTGAGTGTCCTCACCTGCCATGTAGGTGGGAAATTTGTTGGGATGGGGAACAGTGCCTTCTGGTGCTGGCCACACCCCTCTGCAGTCAGTGAATTTTATGTGTGGCTTGCTGGTGTTGGTTTTTGGTGCTGGTCACACCCCTTTGCAGTCAGGGAATTGGTTTCCCCAATTCCTAACCCTCTCTATTTCCGAGAGACTGAATAGAAAAGAAACAAAACCTTTTCATTTGCAAATGTGTAGTTGCTGTTTGCTGATATACTGAGAAGACCCAAAAAAACTGGTTTGTCCTGTTTCTAGCACTTGCTAAGTACCTCACAGTGGGGGTCCTTTCTAACAAGCCTCCTAGAAAAACTTGCACCTCTTTCCTAGCTGTTTTTAAGCAGACAGAAAGAAAAAAAAGGAGAAAAAAGAAAAGAAGAAGGAAAAAAATCCTTTTCTAACACAGCCTGTTAGAAACCTTATGCCTCAGCTAAACCCAGCTGAAAATCTGTTTCCAAAAAAACAATCTTCCTAATAAGCCCAGCTGACCGGCTGGTGCTACTTAGTACCTGCAGAAAAGTGTAGTAAATCCTCTCAGAGATTTGTATTCCCTGGCTCCAGAGGATTTGAAAAGACACAGGGAAAAAAAATCTGGCTGGAGGGTTTCTGTCCCCCCCCCCAAACCTGTTTTCCCTGTTGGATGGGAATGTACTTTGTCGAGCACTTCCCCCCACCTTAGGAATCCTGAGTGATACCTGATATCACAAAGGAAGGACACACCTCTAGGGAAGAGTTTTTCCTCAGCATAGCCAGCAGAGAAAAAAACTCCTCCTAACCCTGAAAACTGCTTGAAACTTGCCTTTTCCTTAAGCTGCCTGTCCAAGCAACAAGAACGAAAATCTGCTTCCAACAAAGCCTGCTGGAAACTAAATTGCCTCCAGCCAACCTGGCTGAAACTGTAAACTGCCTCTGCTCTGAGTTGCTGTACTCAGCAGCCCAGCTGAAAGGCTGCTGCTAACAATACCCCTGAGAAAAATCTGGTCTATTCCTCAGGGATTTGTGTTCTCCTGTCTTCTGATCCTTTCAAAAGACACAGGGAGAAAAAAAAAACCTGGCTGGAGGGTTTGTCTCTCCCCCCCCAAACCTGTTTTTCCTGTTGGATGGGAATGAACTTTGGCGAGCCCTTCCCCCCACCTCAGGAATCCTGAGTGGTACCTCGTATCACAATGGACGCAAGTACCGCTCCACAGGAGGCTTTGTAACAGAAAGCCCTGCAAAAAACTGAAAATACTTCTAACCCTGAAACTGCCTCAGAGTGCCTCTGGTAGAAAAGCCTTGCCTCTCTCTCTGAGTCCGAAACACCACTGCCACCATGTCAGAGTCTACCCTCACTTGAAACTGGGCGGTTTCAAAGTGAGGACCCGCATGTATTCCCCCACCCTAAAATCTTAGGGTAGGTCTCCCCTTCGGCTGCCACCACCCGGTCAATTCCGTGGGCCGGGACACCCCTGTTTCCCCCCTTGGGAACACAGATCAATTCACAGAGGAGGAACCTCCCCCCTCTTCCCTCTCTCCCCTGCTCCGGAGACAGAGGTGCCTGGATTCAAATGCCTTGAATCTCTACACACAGGGAAGCAGCCCACTTCCCCCTCCCCTTCCCCTGAATTTCCCCAAGGGAAGGAATTAACCAAGTCCAAAGAAAAGAAAAGAATTTATTAAGAGAACAAAAAGAAAGTACAGAATCTCTATGAGCCCAAGCTGGACACTCATAGGGTATAACCTTATCAATCTCTGGAGAGAATCCCCTCTCCCACTTTTCTCAGTAAAAGCAATATCAGCAAACAGGAATAAAGCATTTCCTTTAGCAAACACACAATTGTAAATATAGAAATCAAATCATAAGACTAATTTGCCTTTCTAATTAATACTCACTATTAATTAGTAGAAACTACTCCAGGAGAACTTGGAGACATGACTGTCCTCTGTTAGATTCAAGAACAGTTCTCACACAGACAAAGGCTTCCCTCCACAGAGATTTGAAAAGATCTTATCTCTGATTGGTCCTCTGGTCAGGTGGTCACCAGGTACTACATGTTAACCCTTTACAGGTAAAACAGACTTTAACCCTTAACTATCTGTTTATGACAAGAGTCAAAATTTAAAGGCACCTTTTTGGGTTGGCCAGCTCATAAGCAAGACAGTTATGGAAATGAAACCATCCCCAGGATGTGGACCCGATTCACTGGGCATAGAGAAAGAGAGAAGCCACTGGTTCCTGTCTAGGTTAAACGTTGTCATTGAACTGTCACCCATCTGAGGCATTAAAGAGGAGAACGTCCCAAGTACACATGGTATAAGCGGCATTGTGTGAGACTTACAGAGAGTGCTAATGTTCATCTTATATCACATGCACATCTTCTAAGGTGTATGATTGCAGTTCCAGTAAGTTCTTTGGGAAATTCATGGCTCTTATCTGGCTAATTAGTCCCAAATTGTCAATGAGACTCTTGCTGGGCCAGGTTTATATTCTTTATATAGGTTATACAGTGACTTAGCTCTTTTTTGATTATTTCAGGTTTCTAGCTATGTTTCTACCTCCAGCACTGATTGGTTTTAGAGCATACAGAACTCTCAGTAGGATTCCGAAGTGATGAAGGATGGATCCTTACTGCATCTTACGTTAGCAACTATTGCTCAAGATGAGTCCAGAACTCTCATGTTTCAGATTCTGTTTGGTTGACTTATTGCTCAAGCTTCTGTGAGACTGTAAATTGTAACTTATAGAGGTGGGTTTTTTTAATCATTTATTTTCAGCTGCAGAGTGATAGACAAAATTATCTTGAAGATGCATGATGATGTATCTCTGCAATAAACCTCAGGGTAAATTAGCCTCATTGTTAGTATCTATTCTGAGAAATCCTTACCTTTTTGAGGTAAGGATTAAAATTAAACATTTTAAATTTAAACATTAAAATATTGCTTGTTCAACTCTCAGAATATATTGTTATTCTTCAAGTACACTAAAACAATGTGCAAATTTGGGGCGAATCCTTGAATTTCTTGCTCACAGGAAATTGTTGACATCATCATCAGTTTTGGGTGCACCAGGTATGCATATTGGGCACTTACAGTATATGGATTTGCAGAAACAACAATGCAGTTGCTAACACTTACAAGTCAACATTTACCTCCAGTTATTATAATCTAGATATCACTTTGTAGCAGCTGGATAAATGCTGATTTTGTAATGGTGGCTTCTGTATATGCATAAAGAAAGAATAAAATTAAAAGTTGAAATTTTGGTCCAAACAGTGTTGTTTCAACAAAA
The DNA here is from genome assembly GCF_020497125.1 of Mauremys mutica. Classification (NCBI taxonomy): domain Eukaryota; kingdom Metazoa; phylum Chordata; order Testudines; family Geoemydidae; genus Mauremys; species Mauremys mutica. Next base: position 30,434,629 of record NC_059076.1, on the reverse strand, counting down.
GGTCAGAAAGAACTAAGAAAGAAATAGACTCACAGACTTTAAGGTCAGAAGGGACCATTATGATCATCTAGTCTGACCTCCTGCACAATGCAGGCCACAGAATCTCACCCATCCACTTCTATAACAAACCCCTAACCTTATTGAAGCCCTCAAATTGTGGTTTGAAGATCTCAAGCTGCATCCACGAAAGCTCATGCTCCAATATGTCTGTTAGTCTATAAGGTGCCACAGGACTCTTTGCTGCTCAAGCTGCAGAGAATCCTCCAGCAAGTGACCCGTGCCCCATGCTGCAGAGGAAGGCGAAAAACCTCCAGGGCCTCTGCCAATCTGTCCTGGAGGAAAATTCCTTCCCAACCCCAAATATGGCGATCAGTTAAACCCTGAGCATGTGGGCAAGACTCACCAGCCAGCACCTAGGAAAGAATTCTCTGTAGTAACTCAGATCCCACCCATCTAACATCCCATCACAGACCACTGGGCATACTTACCTGCTGATAATCAAAGATCAATTGCCAAATTAATTGCCAAAATTAGGCTATCCCATCATGAGAATGCATCCTTGAATGAAGTGCAGGTTAACAATTGTCAGTGCGACGGGTTCCCCGGGGTGCAGCCTGGGACAGTGGGACCACTGTGTCCCCTTAATTCTCTCCAGCCTGGGCTGTCTCTCCCAATGCCTTGCTAGTGACGAGCAGCAAACCTGTCCAGGTGCTGTTATCACTCAACACAACAGCATGCGGAGACCCAACACCCAGCTAGATTGCATGAATGCTCTGAGAGCCACTCATGAGTCACCAGAGAAAGGCACCAGAGCCAAATCCCCCCAGCTCCAAGCCTTGCACTTCAGGAATATACCGTCTTACACTGCTCAAGATGAGCAATGCAGATTTATTAATTGGTTAACCACTTCATCAATGGAAAGTGGATATATATCAGCCTTTGCAAAACCTGAGCAGATTTGCCACACACTTCATACAAACTCACTGGTAAAGATAAACAAATGTATCTTGACTACAAAAGATACATTTTAAGTGATATTAAGTGATAGGCAAAAAGTCAGAGTTAGTTACCAAATAAAATATTAGCATGCAGTCTAAACTCTCAACCCTATTAGACTGGGCACCATCTAGATTAAACAGTTTTCCTCACCCCACCAGATATTGCAGTTCATAGTACACAGATTTCACTCTTGAAATCTGGGCCAGTCCCCTCAGAGTGTCTTTGTTGCTTGCAGCGTAGATGGGTGAAGGAGAAAAGGCCAAGCATAGGCCCCCATGTTCAGTTTTATACCCTCAGTCCATGTGCTTGTAGAACACAAGTCCAGGCATGTCTGGGAGGCATTGCTGAGTCTCCAGGCAAGGTTGAGCAATTCCCCTGGCTTGGCCTCATGCAGGCGAGTCATTGAATTGTAGCTCCCTTGGTGGACAATGGTTATTGATGGGTTGTTTGACACCCTGCCCGGCTGTTGGTTACTTTTCTTGCTGTTGCCTCTGGGGAGCTAATATCTGGCTGATTCCCCAACTTACAGCATGTTTTACTGACAACCATACAACACAATTCTCATAATTTCATATGCATTAATGGATAGATATGTATATGGATAGATAAATGAATTTCAGCAGATCCTGATATCTTACAAGGCATGCTTTATATGTAATATCACGATTATATAAAAATGAGGACTATGGGGGTTCCAGGATGCTCCCCCAAGGTATAGAATGTCACAGTCAGTTAGCACCTCCATTAATTATATGGGAAATCTGAAAGGAAAGCATTAAAATAGTAAATACAAAGAATGCAGGATTAAGAGTGGGATTGATGCTGCTAAGTTTAAGACCCAATAGCTAAGGCGATATGGACCTGTAGTCAAACGGGCTAAAGGGACTTTTATGGTGAGATGTACTGCTGTACCGGCCATGATTTGGAGAACAGGTCTGATTTGCCTTTCCTTGACAGAACTTTTTTTTCCTTTATGTGGGTAGATGCTAATTTCTATATCCACTTCAAAATTAGGAGAGAATGAGGGATTTTCAAGTGTCTCAGTAAATTTTTTCTTTAAGGTAAGATAGAATGGGTATGTAGGTTACACTCTTCAAGGCCGAGAAAAAAAAGTCAGCAGAAGGAGTAATGGGCTTGTGTTATGTGGGTGCAGATGGCCATTCGTATGGGGGCTTTCATTTTGCGGGACCAGAGAATGTGTGGTGGTGAGGCAAGTGAGTGGTTGCATCTCCAGCACGTTATATATTCTGAGATATTTGTTGCCTGCAATCTGTAGTCAGTAGAAATTGTTCATAATGGGTTAGATGTAGGCCCACCTCACAGCCTCTACAGAGGCACCAAATTCTTAATTCCATTTTGTCCTAGATAAGAGGTGGAAGAAGCTCTGGAGGAAATTAGTCACCAACTGTCTTTGGATATACAAGTCTTGAGAAGGGTGGGGGAAGGTGTGTTTGTGTACGCCTTTTGAGTCGGGATTCAATGGCAGGTTTAGTTTGTTTGTTTTTTAAATGAGAGACTTGAGTCAGGAAGGCTGAATTTATTTTTGAGAGAGGTAAATGAAAGGATGGAACCTTTCTCAGGTCCAAATTGCTACTAATGTTAGGTGACTCCCAAGGGATTTTATTGAAACATTTTCTTTCTGTTCTTCATGTGTAGAATGCAGGAACTTCAGGGATAACAAGTTTGATTTAACTGAAATCATATTTTTGGGGAAGGACTATGAGAACCTGACATTCTTTTTCTAGGGGTGCTAGCATGACGGTAAAGAACATAGTTAGAATGTCACATAGGGTTAAAAAGATCCTTTAAATTATGAGCCAGAGTGGGACAGGAATGTTTTGTGCAAAGAGATCTCTGGCCAGTTCCCTCAGAGGGTAAGATAAGTAATATAGCTGCAGGTCCCCATTCTGCTTCAATCTTTTAGGAATCATGTGGGAAACACTTAAGGTTTTTACATGTTAAAAGAATCTATTGGGAATAGTTTTGTTTAAATTGTAAAAAATCGAATGGAGACTTTTTAAGGGATGAGAAATGCACAAGTAGGTTAGCTGATCACAAGCACTGTCATGTGTCTTATAAAAAAGGGTTGTTAGAAACAGATTTTCCTCCACTTTATTCTGACTGGGCTGATTTTCACCAGGTTTGAAGTGGCTTCCCAACCTCCAAGCACACAGAGGTACTAATGTACAGATAAAAATATAACCATCTAAACAGGCAGTTTAGCTAATTATCCAGATTAGAGCCATGAATTTCCCAAAGAATTTATTTGAACTGCTATCATACACCTTAAAAGTTGTGCATGTGAGATGAGATGAACATTGGCATTCTTTATATGTCTCACATTGTGTCTCTTATACCATGTGTACTTGGGACATTCTCCTCTTTTATGCCTCAGATGGGTGGCAGTTTAGTGACAAAGTTTAACCCAGACAGGAACCAGTGGCTCCTCTCTTTCTCTATGCCCAGTGAATCTGGCACCATTGCTTGTTGCTGAAGATGCCAAATAGATAGGTGCCAAATGGAGAGGTGCTTATGCTTGCCCTCTTTGCCCCTGGTAGGGAGTACCAAAGCCCTGTCGGAGGCGTCTCTCTTCCTCAAGCTCTGTGACGTTCAGGCACTGCCGCGGAGGAGTTTCTTGACTCAACAGTACTGAACTGAGAGGTCAAGGTTTTGGAGATAGATTTGTCAGGGGACCCAGGCTTTTTTGGAGCAGGCTCCTATAGATGAGAGGCCATTCTCCTCTTTTGGGGGGCCCCTGTCAGTTGAAGTATACAGTTGATATACAAATATACTGCCAAGTTGGAAGGGGTGCTGGATCTGCCCAGAGACAGATAGGGGCAGGGTGGTTTCCTGACCTGACTTAGATGCTGGTCGAAGTGAGCGCTCAATCAACAGTCTGAAATTAATCTCCCTGTTCTTCCTGGCCCTCAATGGGAGCGTGAGGTAGAAATTGCACTTCTGGTAGATGTGGGAGTCCCCCGAACAATGGAAACACTTAGAGTCGCCGTACCTCACAGGTATAGCCTCTCGGCAGGAGAGGTAGCCTATGAAGGCTGGAGAGTAAGGCATCCCCTGCCAGGGAGACAAGGCACCCTATGGAGAAAGAGAGGAGGACAAAACCTGTCCTCCCACTAGTAACACTTACTAGCTAATTATATTAACAAATATGAACAAAACTATGAGAAGAATACAAAATAGCTGAGGCACACTCGAGCTCTGTCTCAGGCTGAGATGGCAGAGAAAGAACTGAGGGCAGTTCACCCCATGCATTCGTATATAGCCTCGGTGTCTGGCACGAGGAGGCACAGAGTTCATGAGCACGCTGAATGGGCACTGCTAGCAGAAAAATTGCCAATCAAGGGCTCAAGAGGCACATGCGCACCTGAAGTAGAGCATACATAGAGACACCATTCAAAGAAGAACTTCTCATCCTGCACATTCAGCAGGTCAGGAGACTACATTCCCTCCTGTCAAACTTGCTTCCCACTATAATCCATGTGCTTATGACAGTCAGGCTATTGCAATACACAGTACTTGGATACGAATGCACTGTCACCAACTAAACTTCATCTGGTGCATGTCACAGCAGCCCATTTGCTGACAAACACTGGCCAGTGGGATTATGTCATCCTGGTACTCTGATCACTTCACTCACTACGGATTGAATATAGTTCTGGTCTTGATCTCCACTGTTCTCAAATAGGCTGGCACTAAGTTACCTCTCCCTCTATGACACTCCCTCTCCCTCCATGACATGACAACTCGGATACTCAGACAATAAAACTCTCAGCAGAAGGAAGCAGTGGAGCTGAAGGAAAACATATTTTGGTGGCTGGCCCATGGCTGTTTGACTTCCTTCCACAAACCTGGAGGAGGACCACAAGTCAGGCTGCCTTCGGGACAAAGTGCATGAGCCACCCTTTCATCATAGCTCTTGCATATTATTTCCCGCACACACAAAATTCAGCACCTCTTCTGACCTTCGAATGTGGTAAAGAAGAGTAAGAAAAAAGGAGAAGAGTGAAGTTAGGTTCCAGACAATCCTGCCTGCTCTTTTAGCAGGGAAGAGAAAAAGAAACAAATTACTAGAACAGCTATTTATAGACCATTAAATACATTTTAATAATTCTGTAAGGCAATCAGATCCTGCAGTAATCGGAGCAGCATAAAGAAATACATCGACTGGTAGATTAAGCAAAGTCTTCCTTAGCAAGGAATTAGTAGGGATTACAGATTATGGCCCAATGAAAGACAGATCCCTATTCTAGTCACAAAGCTGTCCTGAATTGTGCCTATCATAGCTGTATCTAAATGCTGTATTTCTATACAAATTTATTTTCTGTGGGACATTTGAAAAAAGTCCCCTTAAATCCATCCCTTTCTCATCCTGCTGTCTTTTTATATGTAGGGCTGGTGTGATCCAGTGGCTATGAGTCAGCAGCTTCAAGTTCCAATCTAAGTTTGCAACTGATTTGCTAAACAACATAGGACAAGTCTCCGCCTCCATTTCTCTTCTGAATCTGTAAAATTCAGACACATTCATATTTGGCCTTTATATCTCAGAGGAGTTGCATGAGAACGTTTGTATAGTGCTGTGACAATATAAAATGCTAAGCATTATTCCAAAAAAAATCCCTGTTCTAAAAGCACATGCAAGTGAGCAAGTTACTAAATCATGCATCTTTGCTGTGTCATTCATCTGATACTTTGTTCTTGTTTCCAATGCATAGTAGAGAATAAGCAAAAACATGGAGAAAAAGAAGGTAGAAAGTGATCCAAAAAGCTGTTCTGTTTCTTGCCCTGTCCAAATATACTCCTTCTGCCAAAACAGCACTTGCATTTGTACTCCTGGACGTAGATGAAAGACCTGACACTCCACGCAGTACTACATCCCAGAGAGAATTGACAGAGGCCCTGACTGAAAACAAGGTTAGCCAGCAGGAAGCTTTTCAAAACCATTGATGCCAAGCTGGATACATTTAACCTTAAAGGAAGGTACAGTAGAAACATATGTAGATGTGGGTGAGGGAGAAAATAAAGAAGGTAATCCTGTATGATCCAACTGAGATAGGAAATGGAACAAAATAAATGCTTTTCACTGATCATAATAAAAGGGATGCCAGATGGTACAATGGGATAGGGTGCTAGCTTAAGACTTGGGAGACAGGTTAATTCCCCACTTTGCCTTAGACTTCCTCTGTGACCTTCGGCAAGTCACTTATTCTCTCCATCAGTGAATTGTGGATAATTTACTTGCCTGCACCAGAGGGTGTTGTGGGGATAAATATATTCATCATTGTGAGGTGATCAGAAGCCGTGGCAACGGGAGCCATGTAAGAAGATAGAAACAAAAACCAGTTTGTGGGGAAAAAATTGAGATTTCTTCCACAATAGGTGAAGGGGAAATATGTGAGGATATTAGGCCTTCCAGAGAAGATATATAAGATATGTGAAATGTAGATATTTAGGATGACCTACATGTTATTAAATACTATAGTATACCAGGACTTAAAAGACCATTGCTAATGAATGGTTTTATGGTAAATTGCACTGGACTAAAAAGTAGAAATCTTGGCTCTGCCACTAATTTTCTCTGTGACCTGGGGCAAATTACTTAAACTCTCCATACGTGAATGTCTGCCTCTTTAAAACAGGGATAATAATGCTTCTTACCTGACAGACATATAGTGAAGCAAAATTCATGAATGCTTGTGAGATGACGAGATATGACAGTGATGAGTGAGCACCACACAGGAGCATATAAATAAAAATAACTATACTATGATAATCAGTCTATGATAGCAATGACTAGCACAGGATATTGCAGACAGCCAGGGGGAAATAAAACCCGAAATAAGACACAATGGAAATACGATCCAAAGATTCCGTTTTTCTCTGATGTCAGTGAGATCACTCAGATGAAGAAGCGAGAGCAAGCCCATCTGAATAAAATTCTACAGGAAAAAATGTCTGTTACAACTAGCAAAACTTAGAGACAAACATTTAGGACATGATGACCAATGTATGCCCCCAAAAGGTGTGCATAAGTAGGCATGTGTGTGCATGTGTATATAAAACCCCTTTGAACATGAAAATTTAGTAGCTTCATGTGCCAAAAATGACTTGCAGTTAATTCCCCTTTAATCTTTATCAAGGGATAAAATTTTCACAAGCACCTAAATTACTTAGGAGCCTAAGTCCCATTTTCAGAAGTGACTTAGGCACTTTGGTGCATTGGGGGGTTGCTTATAATGCAGTCATGGGGTTTGCATGCAGCATGAGCAGACATCCCCGAGCAAGCTTTAATCTAGATTGTTTGAGTGCCAGAGAAGTGAAGCTGTGGCAGCACAGGCTTCAGCTCCACCAGCAATTACCCAGGGTTCTGGAGAGGCTTGTAAAGCTAGCTTGAGTATATCTACTCAAGCTGCAGTCACATGCTGTGATGGCCATAGAGGAATACCCCAGGTCTTGCTGAAAGTTGGTAAGACGTAGTCTCTTGCAGGGGAGATTTTGAAAGGCACAAACGGTATTTAGGCACCTGACTTCTATTGAAAATTAATGAGAATCAGCTGCCTAAATGATATTTGTGATTTTGAAAATTTCCCCCTTAAGTCTCTTTTGACAATGTGACTGAGGTTGCCAAGGGGCAGATTTTCAAAAGATATTTAGGTGCCTACAAATGCAGATAGACACTCAGTGGGATTTTAAAAAGCACCTGGGCGGGTTACATGCCTAACTGCCATTAAAATCAACCTTACAATCCCACTAAATGCCTAGCTGCATATTTATGTGCCTAAATACCTTTAGAAACCCAAGCCTATGTCCCTTAGGTGTGTTTGAACATTTTACCCAAGGTCTAAATCCATAAAATTTAACATAACATAAGAACATAAGAATGGCCATACTGGGTCAGACCAAAGGTCCATCCAGCCCAGTATCCTGTCTACCAACAGTGACCAATGACAGGTGCCCCAGAGGGAGTGAACCTAACAGGTAATGATCAAGTGATCTCTCTCCTGCCATCCATCTCCACCCTCTGACAAATAGATGCTAGGGAAATCATTCCTTACCCATCCTGGCCAATAGCCATAATGGACATAACCTCCATGAATTTATCTAGTTCTCTTTTAAACCCTGTTATGGTCCTAGTCTTCACAATCTCCTCAGGCAAGGAGTTTCACAGGTTGACTGTGCACTGTGTTTTAAACCTGCTACCCATTAATTTCATTTGGTGGCCCCTAGTTCTTATATTATGGGAACAAGTAAATATTTTTTCCTTATTCATTTTCTCCACACCACTCATGATTGTATATACCTCTATCATATCCCCCCCTTAGTCTCCTCTTTTCTAAGCTGAAAAGTCCTAGCCTCTTTAATCTCTCCTCATATGGGACCCTCTCCAAACACCTAATCATTTTAGTTGTCCTTCTCTGAACCTTTTCTAATACCAGTATAAATATATACTGCGGAGACCATATCTGTACGCAGTATTCAAGATGTGGGCATACTATGGATTTATATAAGGGCAATAAGATATTCTCTGTCTTATTCTCTATCCCTTTTTAAATGATTCCTAACAACCTGTTTGCTTTTTTGACTGCCACTGCACTCTGCATGGATGTTTTCAGAGAACTATCCACAATGACTCCAAGATCTCTTTCCTGATTAGTTGTAGCTAAATTAGCCCCCATCATATTGTATGTATAGTTGGGGTTATTTTTTTCCAATGTGCATTACTTTACATTTATCCACATTAAATTTCATTTGCCATTTTGTTGCCTAATCACTTAGTTTTGTGAGATCTTTTTGAAGTTCTTCATAGTTTGCTTTGGTCTTAACTACCTTGAGCAGTTTAGTATCATCTGCAAACTTTGCCACCTCACTGTTTACCCCTTTTTCCAGATCATTGATGAATAAGTTGAATAGGATTGGTCCTAGGACTGACCCTTGGGGAACACCACTAGTTACCCATCTCCATTCTGAAAATTTACCATTTATTCCTACCCTTTGTTCCCTGTCTTTTAACCAGTTCTCAATCCATGAAAGGATCTTCCCTCTTATCCCATGACAACTTAATTTATGTAAGAGCCTTTGGTGAGGGACCTTCTCAAAGGCTTTCTGGAAATCTAAGTACACTATGTCCACTGGATCCCCCTTGTCCACATGTTTGTTGACCCCTGTAAGACATGATTTCCCTTTACAGAAACCATGTTGACTTTTGCCCAACAATTTATGTTCTTCTATGTGTCTGACAATTTTATTCTTTACTCTTCTGCAACAGGCGAGCAGTTGTCAATGAGAAATCCATTTTATATTAGTCATCTTAAAATATCTTGGTATAGATTTTACTAGACCTTGGCACTTCGGAGTTTGTAACTCTTGTCTGATCATCCCACAAAGGATATATTGGATTCTAACCTATCCAAAAATAAATACTTAAATAAAAAAAAGTTTCTTGTTAAAGTCACACTGTTCAATCCTATTTCTCAGAGTGATCTTTACACTAGGCAGCAATACTGCTCTGTGCAGTGGAACTTCCATCCACCCAGCACTTCTTTATTTGAACTTCACCTTTCACAGACATCTGCAGAGACCGGTGCTTTGCCAAGATGTAAAAATCCTTAAAAAAAAAAAGACGTAAAGTAATCATAATTGGTCTTAATACATCTGAGCCATCACTTTTAGCTGCCCGTGCCAGCAGCTTTTCTTTAATAGACAATTTTTAAGAGGCAATATAAAATAATTACATAGAAGAGAAAAGCTTGGTTCATTGTGCAAAAGAAATTGCTGATTTCGTGACTTAATTCCCTCAATGTTGAGAATGCAGTAGGAAGATTACTGATACCATTAAATCAAAGTTTCTGTTAGTGGTCCTTGTGAGACCAACGCGAGGACACAGGCCTACAGCTTTTGCAAATATGTGTTTCCCTCTTGTTGGATCTACCATTACAGAGAGATGGGCCTACATTTCACTGGCAGGTAGATGGAAGAATCAAAGGCTGAATAGAAAGAAAAAAGACTGGAGATTCAAAAAGAATGTGGATCTGATCGATCCAGCCATGGATTACTTTTTATAATGCCTCATACAGATTCAGTTTCTACTTTATTAGTACCGTATATACTCGTTCATTAGCCCATTTGTTTATAAGCTACCCCACAAGATGGTTAGGTAAAAACAGCAAAAACTGTATGACCCTTTTATAAGCCGACCCTATATTTCAGGGGTTTGCAAACTTTGGCTCCCAGCCCATCAGGGTAAGCTGCTGGCGGGTTGGGATGTTTTGTTTACTTGGAGCATCTGCAGGCACGGAGCCCCTCCGCTCCCAGTGTCCGCAGTTTGCTGTTCCTAGCCAATGGGAGCTGCGGGAATTGGCACGCCACTTTCCACAGCTCCCATTGGCTGGGAATGGCGAACCGCGGCTACAGGGAGTTGAGGGGCTCCATGCCTGCAGACGCTCCATGTAAACAAAATGACAATGTATTAGATATTCAATTCAATGAGTCCATAGAGTTAAAAATCATCAAATGTTGGTGTAGACCTGTTTATATGCCGACCCCCGTTCTTTGATGCGTCACTTTTTTACCAAAAACATTCGGCTTATGAACGAGTATATATGGTATTTATTATTTATTGAGCAGCAACTATGTGTTCAGTATTTTCTGAGAGTATCATCTACAATGGCTAAAATCATGGACAACAAGAAACATCAGTGTCAAAATGAGATTTATAAATTCAGTTGAACTTTTTAAAGTAGGTTATAAAGCAAAAAATACATGCATGCAGTATTTGAGTATGCAAATACATCAATTAAAAGCATAACTAGATAATTTTTCAAAATATAATGTTTTGAAATGAATAGTCAAACCATTTCATTTTGAAAATGTTGAAAGGAACCGTTTTGACATGTGCAAAAATAATCTCATTTATATTCAGCTAAAATTGTCAAATTTGACTTGAAGTTGCACAGTTTGTCACCCTGAAACTTCATTTTTTAGTGAAAAAATTGTTTGACTAAAAAATATTTCCCCACCTCTAATTAAAGGGTATCTTGTAAGACAGTCTCCCACAATCTTATAAAAGGTGCATCCCTAGTAGAATCCGAGATTAGGGGGCAACATTTCAAAATCATCCAGTCGAGGACAAGTGAACAAGAGAATTAAAATACATTAAAAATATTTTGGAATTCAAATGGATTTTCATGCAATGCTAGTCCTAATATGCTTTCTCCTACACCAAGCTGTAATTACAAGATTCAGTACTTTTATACAAATCACCAGGAGGTGGGAATTTAGTACATCCCCAGTGCAGTCCTGACACTACTGTACTGGATAGAATCATATGTCCTAGTCCTGAAAGTCTGCCATCTAGCAGCAAATTTGATTCAACCCCAAATAGCCCAATCCTTTTCAATCGCAGAGTGGATTAGAAGGATTTGCAACACAAATGAAGAGAGTTTCCAGTTTTGTGCTGTTCTCACTTGAGAGAATCATAGAATTAATGAAACTAGAGAATGAAAAGACCTCATTGGTTGTCCATCTCCATGTCAGTGCAGGATTGTTCCCTCCAGTACATTTTCTAGTGTTTTGTCCAGTCTAGTTTTAAATATCCCCTACCTCAGAGCACCAAAGTTACTAGTGCACAGATATATTACATCCATCCATGAAACATCTTTACCTCAAAATCAGGACACATTCTATTCCAAGAGGCAGTATTCAGTAATTGTAGTGCTTTAAAACTTCAAGCCTGGATAATTTGTTTCTATCCTACCTTTATTCAGGCATCCTGTAACCTCTAAAATGTACCACAGAAACTGAAAAACTTTCTTAGCACTATGTAGTAATAACATATCCAAATGAATTCTCAATATCTCGTAATATAATCCAGTAGGCCCTCAACAAAGATCTGATACTAAGTACCTTAATTGTTTAAGAATCAGCCACTAGAGTTTTCATTTGAAGGTATTTTATTGTGGTCTTATTCCATATTCTCCTACTTCTATAGATCTTGAATCAAGTCTTTCAACTAGGAAGTTTAAATCTCATTTGTAACAGTTCATTCGGTCCTTCCTTTGTATTTGACTGTAATTCCCTTTGAGTGGTCATCATTAAAGGCCACATTTTCCAGAAAAAGAGCAACTAGTGCTTAATGGCATTTGTTCAGTTAAAATCTATTACTCAACTTAGTTGTATTAAAAATCAGAATACTTTTTCTTCTGTGTTCTCTAAAGCAGCCCCAGAAACGTACACTATTCATTTTCTGTTTCCCTGAAAGTCAGTTAAATATCATCCATAACATCCAATTGCTTCATTTCAGGCTGCAGGAGTATTTATATGACAACTGGAGATGTACTGGTTCTAGAAAGTGAGGATGCTCATGTGAAACAAAGGTAGTGAATGAAGACAAAGGAGACACTCTATATAAATTGAACGTGCCTGCTGATTTCTTACGGTAACAATTAAACTAAGCAATGTAAAAAATATCTCCAGGGAAGAAACATCTCTTCTGAGAAGCTATTGGAACAGAAAGGACTGCTTTTACTTCCTCAATACTCTGGCTGCCCGTTAAACTAATAGCCCTATAAAATAAAGTGATTGTGGGTGAACAGTTGGTGTGTTTAGAGAAATCTATGCACTGCATAGTATACATTGTTTTCACCCACATTGAATCTTTCACATATGAACTACTTTCATGTGTTTCATTCCTTTTCATATTTCTCCAACATGACATGTCTTTCAGGAGAGAAACTGTCAAACTCTGACAATAATACACACATAATTACACAGAGGTAAATATATTAGGATGATTACCACAAAGCAAGAGTTTTGAAAAGAAAGAAGGAAAATTCTAGGGCCTGTTTATTCAAATTAACATAATGGTCTTTAAAAATTAATAAACTGATACTTTGAGCAGAGAGACTCACTTCTTTTTCTCCTGTTTGCACTTTAGTGTTACCCATGAGGCCTTGCGATTTATTTTTGGCAGCAATTCTAAACCACTTAAATATTTGTCTTGGTTAAGGTTGAAGCTCTATCATCATGAATCACTTGTTTGTGGTGTTATAGTTTCAGCTTTGGCAGGCCTAGACCGTAGTCTTTTAGCTAGTTCCCAGTGTAGCCCCTCTCTTGAGATGTGGCCCAAGCCTCCTCCCTGGTGCTTGCTAGTGGGAGCGGCTTCTCCCTGCATGGGTTGGGGCCTGGTTCTTTTTTGTGACCCCTAGTGCTTCCACCTGAAGTGTCTCCTCACTGTACCTGAGACACAAAGGATGCTGTCCCTTGGGAAAATAAATAATCCTACCAGTGCTGGCAGGGAGTATAAAAGCCAACACACAAGAAACAGTAAGTTACATCAACACATATCTCACCAAAGACATAACACTGCCAACAATAAAACTATAAAGGGGGAATTTACTGGAAGCAGGAAAATAGGATTTGGGGAAGAAAAGGAATAGGGTTTAATAAGCACTAACACATGAATACTCAACACTCCCCACTCTTCCCACCCCTTTGCTCCCTCCCTGCCACCTTCGCAGGCAGACAGTTTGCTGAGGATAAGTCCAGAGACAAGTGCTCCAGCACAGTGAATGTTGGCCTTTTACTGTGTCTCTACCTCTGAGAGGGGCAGGGTCCTCTCCTGGCTCCCTGGTGTGGAGGCCTGTGGAAGTCTCAGCTGGTAGACAGCACTGGGTCAGATCTTTACCATTTTAGATGCTGGTCTCTGCAGAACTGGAACTGCCTGACACATACACTAGATTCTAAAGTGGTTCAAAGACTCCCTTTGTAGGCTCCCTGAACTGTTCTACTTCTCTCTTAGCTCCCAAATGCAAAAGCTCAAAACTGAAACTAAACCTTGTCTCTATTAGTCAGGCTGTTCCTGGCCACTGAGAGGGGCTGAGCAGGCCAGACTCATCATGGGCCCAGAAAACTGCTTGTTCACCCCATGCAGAAGCTTCCCTATTGGCCTCAGCTAGAGTTTCTAATCCATTCCATCCCCATCTCTGACTCCAAGAATGCTGGGAAATGGTGTCACGGCTCTGGTAGCCCCTGTTGTTGTAATCCATAAGATAGGACCTTCTAGAGACTCAGTCCTGAGTTCCAGGAGCTGGCAAACTCCAAGTGGAGGTTACACTAGTAAGTGGTAAACCTTGTAAACCCTTGTGTTGCCCCCACTACAGTTTGCATGGAATTACTAATATAGTTCTGAAATGCTGTTTTTGAATCTATTTCAATGCAAATTAGGGCTACTGCTGAATACCTAACACCATCAGTTCAAACGGTATTACTTAGGTTGGAGGTCTAATTTTAGTTATTACCTACACTACATTTCTAGGCATGCAAAGATTTTTCATGTGAATGTTTTATTTTATTTTTTAACTTAAAGGAACACTGTCAGAATAAAATTGGTATTCAAGCCACCACCTCTGGGGTGAGGTTTTCAAGAGCGCCTAAAAAATTAGGCACCGTATTCTCTTTGACTTTTACAATGGGAGATGGGCACAATTCTCGCTTAGGCACTTTTTAAATCCAACCCTTCTATTAAATTAAAACAGCAATAATGTTTAGAACAATCATTTGTAATCATTTGTGTTATATATTTGTTTATGAGTTGTATTTCATTGTCTGGTCAACAACTAATCTTTTTGCTGTAGTGTCTTGAAATTGCATAATTACTGTAGTTAATGGTTATCTTATCATGATTTTTAAAATTAGGACTTATAGCACTGAGGCCAGGTAAGCAAAAGAATGAAGTCTGGGCTTATTGGTTTTGACCCAGAACAAACATTACATTTTGAGTATATCGTCGGCCTCACCACAACTCATTGCAAGGCTGTATTATAATCATGTTTTCCAGAGGGCTGTATTGCATACCTTTAGCATATTGAGCATGGCAGCAGCTGGGCATTCAATATTTTTTTTTAAATGACTGTAAATTTTTCTCTTAGCAGCAATTAATCTGAGCTGGCATTATTTGAGAAATGGACCGTTGTCCAAAGAATTAATATCTCACGAAAAGCATACCTCCCTTATAGTTTGTATTATCATCATTAAATGTGAGCCCAAGATTCAGTGTAAGACTTTGATCTACAGCCTGCTGATGCCACTATACGAATTTCTTAACCCCTTACAAAACTGAAAAGCAAATAACCTTTTACAATCCCTGCAGGAACATTTCTGTGAAGAATATCTCATTAGACTAAGCTTCAAGCTGACTTGGCATGGGTATGGATATTACTGAGCATTTAAAGTGCCTCCTTCATTGCTTTAGTTTTGCTGAATATAATCAGAATGGAAGCCAACATATACAGCCCTATAAATAAAATAAAGTCTTGCAATACAGACCTGCTGTCTTTCCACATAATCAGCATGATCATCTACCTGGCAGATGGATACTTAGCCACTTGGCTTAGGGTTATATTACATTTACAAAAATGGCCAAGGGTTTGTGAAAACCCTTTCAAATAACTGATTTCCCATGATGTACTTGCACAATAACATCACTTTAAAGATGGTTTATTGGCTAATTACAGAGATCAAAATTAATATCAAACTGACTAATTAAGGGGCTGTTATAGCAACACCTTTATCTGTTTCAACTTATCATACCTTGATTTTACTACCCTGAAAAAATGACACTTCAGTGAGCATAAAGCTTAACTGCACTGCTGCTCTGGATGATCTTCCAGATACTTAACAGCTTTTTAGCCATATGGACATTGCATATACCACTAGAAAACAGCTTTTATTCATATCCATATGAATTTACAGGGAAATGAAAAGGGAATATGTATTTTTTGTGAAGTTGAGGACAAGTGTCTGGCAATCTTAGCAAATGTGAGACTATTTATCTGTAAATCAGATAACTTCAATTTTCATTTCTCATTGGGGAAAAATGTTACTCTTTCTGAATACAGACGTTCGTATTTGAATGTACAATACATAAGGTGGTAATGACTCCACAGTTAAGGCTAAGTTGAGTTTTGCAGTTAAAGCAGGGATTCAACCTCTTTATTATGTATGAAAATTTCAGTGCATCTTCCACAAAAATATGGCACTTACAAAAGTACAGAATGAATTTCTACAGGAGTGCAGAAATTGTTAGATTTCTTAAGGACTCATTTTTCATTCCTAAACTATTTAATACTTAGTATCAGACCTTTTATGTTTCTGATAATCTCAGTAATGGAGTAACAGTTTTCAAATTTTCTATATAGTAAAAAGTCACCAAAGTCTTATGCATTAGACTACATTAGACTTTTTTAGGGGTAATGGTAGTTTTACTCCCATTATTCATCAGAACTCAAAGTCTCTCGTTTATCAGAGGCTGCAGGATATAATGGTCTATTACAGAGAATTCCTGGTAGACGGCCTTTTTCAACAATGGCATCTCCCATTGTTCTCAATGGAATTTAAGTCACAGCTACCCTCAGTGTGTGGCCTTTTTCAGAAGAGTCTCGCACTCTCTCTCTTTGTCCTCAATAGGACAGAGTGTCTCAACCTCCTAATAGCATAGGGGGCCCTTCATGTCCCTGTGGGTAGCAGTGGCTTCAGTCCCATTGAGAACAATAGAAGTTGGTGGCCATTTTGAAAGGGAGCAATACTTTGTGACTGATAAAAATTCAGTTATGCCAAATAATAGCAAAAAATGACCATTAATCCTAAATATCTATTCAAAAGCTACCTACTGCACCACATCTATGCAACTGGCAGGTCAGGAGAGAGTGGGTAAATATTCTCAAATGCAGGGGAATGGAGAAGGGTACAAGAGGCATTTTGGGAGGGTGAATGCATGTGCGCAGAGGAACATAGCATGGAGATGCCAGAGCCAAGGGGAATCTGGAGGACAGGCAGGAGTGGGAAACTGCAGTGTATGCCTTGGATGTTTTGTACTGCTCTGGCAAAACACAGCTGCTGTAAAACTAGTTTAAATGGCCCATATGCTCTGCCTGCTTTTGTGCTGTTCCAGAGTGGGACAAAGCAGCCAGAGCATACCAGTGAATCTAGCCAAAAGTTAAATTTTTAAAAATTATGTAAGATTAATACTATATATCTTCAAATCATTAGAAATAGCACATGGTCATATTCTTTTTGGGTTTCTTGCTAATGTGTTAAATGGTTTATTTAAAAAGAACCAAGGAAATGCCAAGACAAAATCTTTAAAATGGAATTGAGAGTACATATCAATAATTTAGGGTAAAATGCATTACAGGGATTTTGTAATTGTGCCTAAACTAAATATTATAAACACAGGAATTTCAGTTAAAGTTAAACCTAAAAGAAACCCAAATATTTTAAAGTATAGAACTGCACAGTAAAGGCACTCAAGCAACTTTGCCCTATTGCACTCTTTAAACTTCTCTTTTAGTCAGCTCTCACTGAAGTGTTATACATAGGCTACATTTGAATAATTATTTTATGATTAGTGATAATTTATCTGTTATTCTTCATAAGTGGATGTTTCTCCTTCAGTAAAAACCTTAAATCTGCCCTCTATTGCCGACATGCAATAACCATTCAATTATGATTTGGAATTTTAGTGTTTGTGGACCCAGATTTTTGTGCCTCAATTTTACAAACTTGAAAAACTTTAAAGGGACCAAATTTCCAGAGGCTGATTTTTTCCAAGGAAATGCAGATTCAGGTCATGTTGAATTTGCCAAATTGTTTCAGTTTTAAAAAAAAAACCTACTAAACATTTAATTGAGAAATTTTTGTAACAGAATGTTTCAATTTTTATTGACAATAAAATATTTCAATTTTCACTTCAATTTTATTTTACAAAAAGGTAGAAGACCTCAAAAATTAAACAGAACTTTTAGTTTGGGGATAAATGAAATTGTTTGTTTAACTTTAAATGAATGTATGTATTTATTTGGAGTTTTTCAGTTCGACAAAAACTTAAAAAAATCATTTTGAGTTGACCCAAAACAATTCTTTCTTCCAGTTCAGTCATCAAACTCAAAAACTGATTATTTACATTTTATTAGGGACTTCTGAAAATTTAGGCCAGTTAAATTATATCATAAGAAAGGGGATATCTCCAACTTTCCATTGGGACACATGGCACTTGCTATTTGCTCTGGAAAGGCCTATGATGTTGGTCTTAAAACCCCATACATCAGTATTGATGGAAAAGTTAATTTAGATAACTTTTCAAATTTATAATTTGTCTGCCTATGAAGCCTGTGGAGCTGGATTTGAGATATGAACTCATGCTCGGACTATAGGTGAAAGGACATGAAAAATTATTTATAAATCTGTCTATAAAATATGTTTAGAATTATTTTTAATATATGTATCAGATACCGAATTTGATAGTTTGATAGTTGCAGTACAAAGATATTAGTCACTGGGGATGAACCGCATAGCTCAGTCATGACTTTGCCAAACTTGAGTAATTTACTTTAAAATTTATGTCAAAAATCATTTCTGACTGCACCAAAACATTACCTGCTCTCCATGTCCCTGATCCATGGGGGTACTTCAAAGTTTTGTACTATGTATTGTATTAATAGATTTATTAATAATCTGGAAATTGTGGTGAGAAATAATGGAGCAAAATTTGCAGATGGCACAAAATTTTTTAGGTAGTCAGGACCAGAAAGGATACTGATGAACTTCAGAGAGACCTAACCAAGTCATCACAATGCTAAATCAAAAACAAAGTATTTCACATTGAGGGAAAAACGTAAGCTATTCATACATCTTCCAAGGTTCTAAATTACTTATCAATTCAAGAAAGGGTCCTGGGCATCATTGCAGACAGCTCAATGAAGACATATTATGGTCAAAAAAGCTAATAAGATGTTAGTATGCATAAGGAATGAGATGGTGAATAAGACAAATAGTATAATACCTTTTATATAAATCAGTTGGTGCAGCCACATCTGGAATACTGTGGGCAGTACTGGTCACTCCTATCAAAGAGATACTGCAGAACTAGGGGACTTCAAAGAAAAGTGATGAAAATAATCAAGGGCCTTGAAAAACTCATCTGAAAAGAGACTGAAGAGACTGGTGTTACCTGGGGTTCTTTGAACCCAAAGCTCTTGGTAACTTTTACTCTGTGTGAGGTGGTGTCAGGAAATAAATCAGGGGAGACATAGCCATCCGACCGATAGATGGTTGGCAGAAACAGGACAACAGAAGAGTGCTTTCACTTAAAGCTAACCATTATTTAGTGTAAGTGCTTGAGACATGTCCGCAACAGGTTAGTAAAACACCCCCAACCCTTGATAATTACCAAAGCTGAGTGTGGATCTCGAGTGGCACAGCGACAGGCCAAATCTTCTGTCTGCCGGTGGGGACTGCAAGATGTATCCAGAGGGAGAATTCAGAAGAGTCCAACTACCTCTAACTTTTCCCTGCTTCTTTATGCATTAGTAATAGAATGTCCCTTAAAGAAAACTTGTCAAGTAAGCAGTTTCAATGGTCAAGCAAGAGGTTCCTTCTGATTATTGGTTAACCAGGTATAGGTTTTTCCAGAATTTGTAGCCTTGAGGCCCTAACAGACACATTTCCTGAGGGCACATCCTGCTCTTCTAAAATGCATATATCAGCACTTCAACACAATTCTTATCAGGAGGGACGGTGGAGTCAAGCTGCCCTTCCTGTGGCATCTAACCCCCCCTCCCCTCCTGCCTTGGTCAAACTGAGGCTGCAGCATGGCCAATTTACAGCCTGCTGACTTGGCTGCTTTTAGCAATACGCAATAGTGGTTTAACTGGGACTGTTTGCCATAAAAAGGAGACTATTAAGAGTGGAAATGGTGGCAGTATATACAATAATGAATGATATAGAGAGGTTAGATCTGGAATTTCTATTCTCGGTATATCATAACACAAGAACAAGGGAACATCAAATTAAATGGAAAGGTAAGAAATTCAAAAAAAATGATACAAAGAAAAACTTTTTCACACAACTTTGAACTAGACTGTGGAACCCATTGCCACAAGAAGTCATTGAGGCTGAGGTCTTTGAAGAGATTCAAAAAGAGATTAGACATTTATATGGATAACAGCTTGCCACAAACTGACAACCTGCATGGGCACTGATACAACGCAGTAAGGTCCAATACACTAAGCTACGCTCCAGGATCTTCACTGAACTGTAGCAGTGACCAAAACAGGCTGTTAGTGCACAGCAAGTTGGTGTGGCATAGATTCACACCCTCGCTTGCCGCACACTAACTCACTGTGTTGATAAATCCTTTAGAGACCTGGATGAGACCTAATGTGGGGAACAGGGGTTCTTACACCATCCCCTAAAGCCAGGGCCGGCTCTACCATTTTTGCCGCCCCAAGCGGCGAAGGGGGAAAAAAAGCTGCCGGAGGAGCTGCCGCCGGCTTGCCGACAATGAGAGAACCGCCGGAGGAGCTGCCGCCGGCTTGCTGACGATGAGGGAACCGCTGGAGGAGCTGCCGCCGACCTGCCACCAGAGGAGCTGCCGCCGGCGTGCCACCGAAAGCCACCACAGTGCCACCCTAGCACACGCTTACCCAGAGCCAGCCCTGCCTAAAGCATCTGCTACTGGCCACTGTCAGAGTGGGCCTCGAGTCTGATCCAGGATAGTAATTCCTATATTACAGTAAAGCAGTTAAACACACACTTAACTAAAAGCACTGGATTAGTTCCATTGCTGTCAGTGGGACTAGTCACATGCTTAAATTTCAGCATGTATTTAATTGTGTTTCTGGATCATGGGCTATGTATGCAGGTGTTTGAACTCGTAAACCTGTTCAAATAAAGTTAGAATTCTCTCCTTCAATTTTGGATGATTTTTTTATTGTGCCTACTCTGATATTCTAACACACAGAAAGAACTCCCCCCTTTTCTCCCCTCCCCTGCCTATGTTTGCTGGCTTTCATTTCTGGGATGAAAATGGGACTGAAATTGACAAACTATATCCATAAAGCTATTTTTGTAGTATTTCCATCTGGGAGCAGGAGTACTGGAAATTTCAAAAGAAAGCCTTCCTGGTTCAAGAAAACTATTACAAATTTTCAGGCAGAAGTAGTTCAGGCAGAGCAGATAAACACCCACATTTTTGTGTGTTTATTCAAATCAAACCTCAACTCCTAAACTTTCTGAATTTCTTCCATCTCTAGTTGTATTTGGATTTGTTGTTCTCTAGAATCTCAGCTCAGCCCAGACTACATTTCTTTCACAGCTCCAAGGATTTCAAAAGACCAGCCTTCATTTGCTGAGGTGCAACTTTCTCTATTTCAGGGCCCTTTGTGAAGCTTGGAACTGATATAAATGGGGGAAAACACAAGACTTTACAAAAGCTCATTGGTTTGCAGTCCTGTGTATTGGGTTTATCAAAGCAAGCATGATCTTTGTGGTGCTTTTTCTAGAAAATAGTTCACTTAACAAGTCATGCAGTTGAGCTATACTCAAAATATTTTTAAATTAAAGTGCCTGTCATAATATTTTTGACTGTAGTCAGTGAACTACAATAATTAATGAATGTTAGTTGCTTTTAATGTTCCACAGTTTAGTGATATACAACTTGCAGCTTTTCAGAATCTTTTACAGTTATGCCTAGATGAGCAAGCACCTGATATATTACTTCTTTGGTAAGAGTATAATAGCCAAAGAACAATTACTTGCTGTGTGAGGATGGCATTTTATCAATGGAACTTCCATTAAGTTAGCCTTCCATCTTGTTAATGCCATCGTGGGTTTTTTTTAAGACCTTGACATCATTATACTGTGTCACTACAGAAGAAAAATCTCTAAACTTTTTTAAGTGCCAGAGAAATAACTGTATTTCTTAGCTGTCTCAAATTAGCATTCAAAACTTTTAGTCCATCCAAATAACTTGATGTACTACATAGGAAACAAGCAGATATATACAGGATAACATCACAAATGTAAACCAAAATCTCAGTGACAAAACTGGTTTCACTTATGGTATAAGATATTTCATCCTTTCCTATATAAAATGCTCCATGGAGCTAGGACAGTCCTTACTGCTTCCTTGTACAGCATCAAGCACAGCATTGCTGCTTAACAATTGTATCTTATCAGCTCTGCCTCTGACTCACTGAGTGACTTGAACAACTCACTGAGGCCCAGATCCTCAAAGGTATTTAAGCACCTACTCCTACTTTTGAGCTCTGAGACAAAAGGGTATGTGATTGCAATTATTATAACCATTTCTAGTCTGAATCTTACGGACAAGTGGCAGGGTTAATGTGGGGGGGATTTCAAAGGACTAGAGGAAAGTTGAATACCTGATACATCAAGTTTCATTTCATATTATTCCTGACAAAAGACTTGTAAAGCAGTGCCCATCTACAGAAACAATCCTCAAGAGTAGACCACTGCCAGAACTGGTCTGTTCTCAGAGGCTACATCTAAGGTTGCTAAGGCATCCAGGCATTTCTCTGGTCACCTGGCATACAAAAGTAGAGCAAGTATGAACAACTTTAAATAATCTGTAGGCTCAGATTCAATGGGCCACAGAGCTCCTATAGATCAGTGCCTTCCTTGTAGTTGCAAAACCGCTTTCCCTGCTCTATCCCTCAATCCTCCCTACTCACTCTGGAAGTCCCATATCTGCCCACCACAGCCTGCTCTATCTCACTGGCTGCTCTATATCACTCCTGACTACTTGTCAGCTTTCTCCTCTCAGGTAAGAGTCCTAGAGTTCATTCTCCACCTTGGCTTCCTCCTTGTCTCTCCTGGTCTGCATGGGCTCTAATCCCAGAGATTAACTGCAGTGAGTATTGGATGTTTGGTCACTGCAGTTTCAAAATTTCACCAAGATGCCAGAATGGCAATGTACCATCTAGGTAAAAGGATGACAGAAGTCTCTTTAACTAGTCCCAACAGGCAATCTCTAAGTTTGAACTGGTGAGAAGTTTTAAAAAATTCCCAGTGGAAAATTTTTAACTCTACAGAAAAAAAAAACCCTAAAAATTTTTGGCTGAATACCAAAAAAATTTATTTGGAAATGCTGTTGAAATACCTCATGGGAGTTTTAGTTTGGGTATTTTATACCCATTTTCCTCCTCTACAGCCTGGGCTCCATGGTCAGACTAGATTTCCTATGATGCACCATGATCTCCTTGCTGAGCCACCACAATGCATCCCTGGGAGTCTCTGTCCATGGTGGATCATGAAATATGTGGCTTAGCTGTGGAACTGAGCCTGTAGAAAAGAATGGGAGCATGAGACACAATGGCAGCATTTTTTAATGAAAATTTCTTAAATTTTAGCCAAAAAACTGAAAACATGTTTTCTGATTTTTTTTTCAAAAATAAAAAAAGTTCATGGAAAGTAGACACTTTGTGAAAAAAAATTATGACAAAAACCCGGTTTTCCACTGAAAAACAGTTTAAATGAACATTTTCAACCAGCCCTTCTCTAAACTCAGTATAAATGAGAAGAGGGAGCGAGACGAGCCTAATGGGTGAAAGAAGAGACAAGCCTATATTTCTCCAAGCTCTCATGTATCTTTAGGAAAAAAACAAAAAAACAAAAAAACCACCCTCTCTCTGGATTTGTCATGCTAATATATGTCCTTCAGACTTCTAATGCACAGTTGTTGCTGCCTCTCTTGACATGTCTATGATCTCCAGCCATTGGGAGGTATTATATAGCTTATTCTGTGTTGAAAATATATTAGAGTCCATTAGTGGGGAAACAAAATATACATTATCACAAGTAACTGAAATGTGATGCCCTTGCCAAATTAAAAAGAAACATACAGCCTAGAAACAATCAGCTGCTTTTATAGATCCTGTATGCCTTGTAAAAATCAAGACGTTAATAGCAGTTACTAATACTGCACCATCAAAATCTGCTGCAAGACATTCTCACGAATGGCTCAATCGGACTCCTGTTGAGTCAATCACAAAACTCCAAATGACTTCAAGGAAAGCAGGATCAGGCCCTACTGTTTCTTTAGCAATGTGACTACATTATTTTTCACAGATTTCCTTTAAATCTGTTCCTTTGTTTTGTACATTGATATATTCTGTCTGAGTGACTTGTGAACAATCTAAATTTGTAACACAAGAAAAAATGCACATTTTTCCTTAACACTTTTACATTAGATTACTTCAACAAAAACAGAAGTTGGCAGTCTTGCAGCAGAGAATTTAAATCAACATGGTAGCTTAGATGCTGGGATAAGCATCACCAGTTAAGCAGAGGGGAGAGAAAATAAGAAAAAATCCAGAATTTTTAAAAAGAGTTCCTCATGATTATATAAGATTAAAATCAATGCTCATATCTACGTTGTCTCTTGCTAGTGCTCATTCAGTACCTCTGGGCCCAGGGCCGGCTCCAGGCACCAGCTTATCAAGCAGGTGCTTGGGGCGGCCACTTTGGAGCGGGGCGGCACTTTCAGGTATTCGGCGGCAATTCGGCGGAGGATCCCTCACTCCCGCTCGGAGCAAAGGCCCTCCCGCTGAATTGCCGCAGATCGCGATCGCGGCTTTTTTTTTTTTTTTTTTTTTTTGTCTGCTTGGGGCGGCAAAACCCCTGGAGCCGGCCATGTCTGGGCCGATCCTGCTGTGCTTGCTACCTTTGCCTTGCAAAGTGGAGAGTAGCAGGCAAGGATGACATCTGGTAAAAGTAGTATGGAATGAAGGTTACAGAGAGCAGGAACACAGGCATTGTGCAAACATCAATATTCAGACCCATTCCAGACCTCCAATATCAAGGAGAACATCCTCAGTTTAGAAGTAACTTTATTAACTTCCAGTCCTGCAAAGTCCAGCTCGGATCTGAGCAGCAAGCGGTGTCCTTTCTTTCCCATGCCATTACTTCTGGGAATAAGTTTCTGTGGGTCAAAATAAACCCTCAGCAACACCTGTGCAATTCTTTTTTCTTTAGATGTCATCAGTGCCACCTACCTACAACCTTATTGTATTCAGTGGCTGTGCCCAGGTGTAGCTAACTGGAACTTAGTAAACAACTCTGTTTCCTGATATATAAGAACGAAGAGATTCCACTCATCTTCATTTAGCCGTGTTGGCTTTTCAGGGCTATTTGGAGTGAAAGGTAGTAACATTTTTGTCCCCTAATGCAAGCAAATATGACTCAATATACAGGGGCACATCTGTTGAATAGGAGGTGCCATTTTGAAGCAGTCACTTCTGAGAGCTGAATTTCACAGAGCTTTACAGGAATAACATTGTTAACTATAGGAATCTCTATGGGGATATTTCGCTGTATTGTTTAGTTTACCATCAAGAAACTTTGGACACATTTACTTTGTTTAGCCTCAACTACTTGTGTCTTTATTATTCCAGCAATATAACTGCCTTACTACCCTTCTGGAAGAAAAATGACTAGAGAACTTGACTGATCCTAGTCACAACCTGCGGCCTTCTGGGTCATCCATGTTACAGAGGAAAACTCTTCTTCGTCTTGTGTGGATTAAAGAAAGTCACATTTAATTATCATTTGGAAAAGTCAGTCCCCTCCCCCCAAATTGTTTGCAAGTCTTTAATGCTCATATTCATACCTATGTGTATGCCAGATATCTTGAGCAGGTGTTGGTGCACACAAAAAGATAGTATAACAGTCTATGAGTTAGATATGGTATTAAGACAGAACTTCCATTTCCAAGTGGAAATATTCAATGAGTTGTAGTCATTCTATGTAAGCTAGATAATAAAGCAATGATAAAATATTATATGCTCAATACCATTAAGAATCTATAAAGTGCCCCACATGTATACTAAATAGATTGAAAAGTCTAATTTTAGGCTACTAAATGGGACACTGAAGTAAATCTAATCTCTTCTGGGGACAGTTGGCT
This sequence comes from Mauremys mutica, assembly GCF_020497125.1. NCBI lineage: Eukaryota > Metazoa > Chordata > Testudines > Geoemydidae > Mauremys > Mauremys mutica. The sequence continues at coordinate 30,408,855 of NC_059076.1, read as the reverse complement.
GGATTTTTATTGGAGGGGTTAGGACGAATAGTTAATAGGAATCATTCACAGGAAAAAAAAAGATGAAATAAAGGAAGTCATTTCTCCTTTCTGGCATAGTGGTATTCCTGATTACTACACCTAAATAGTTGACTGAGCTGTAGTTATCTATTAGAGAGGATTTTCTAACTTCCCACCCTCTATCTTTACCCTGGCACTTTCTTGTCCCTTGGATCACCATGGTTTACTAATCGCTATCTCTTAGAGCTAAAGCCACTGCAGTTTACAGAAGAGATTGCTGCAGAGTAACTTGAAGTCACACCTTCTGTGCAAGGATTTTATGTGAGAATAGAGCACAGCTATGACTGACACCATTTTTTTTACCTGTCCTCCAGCATGGCGAGGAACCATACAGTGTCATGAACTCCCATAGAATTTTCTATTATGGGTGGGGATAGACATCTGCATATTTAATAATGTTTGGCACTCTAGACCCACTAAAGGACTCATCCAAATCTTACTGAAGTCAATGAGTGTGTTTTCATTTACATCAATGGGCCAACGTGCTGATGGCCTCTATTCCTAGGACTGATTTTCACTAGACATTTTTACCTCACGCTAACCGAGGTACTTAAACACACTTATAAAGGCTCATGTGGACACTCTCTACATGTTTGATCCAGGCTAGAGAGGCTTGTTCTTAACACTAGACTGATTCTTTTGAGGCTGTGCAGGAAAGGAACCATGAACCCTAAAAACTGTAGATATTTGAAAGAGATTTTCCTTCTTTGCAGACATCAGGAGATCTACAGGATCAGAATTTTCCACCAGGTAATGGTAAGTAGGAACTGGGAGAAGATTTAGTAGCCATCAGACCAAAGATGTGTCCCTTGAGGCCTCCGAAGGCCTTCTGGATGGGGCCTCCCCTCTAAGGGTTTGCAGGTACAGCGATCCTGTCCACCAAAAAGTAAAGAAATTCCCCCACAAACAAACAAAATGTTGTTAAAGTGGAATTAAGGTTGCAGGCACATGTCAGTAATTTGACTGTATACTATCTTTTAAGAATAGCATATATAATAAAAGAAAGCCAGGAAATTCAGGGTTAAATATACAAGAAACTCAAACCTTACATAGTATAGATATTCACAGTAACTTTTTTCTTAATATTGGATTTTAATGTTTCTTTCCTTAATTTTATCCCCCTACTTTTAGTTATAACCTTGTCTCTAATTAACGTGTAGCTCTTATACAGCACTTTTCAGCAGTAGATCTCAAAGCACTTTAGCAAGGAAATAATCATCATTATGCCCATTTTACAGATGGGGAACTGAGGCACAGAGCAGTGAAATGATTTGCTCAAGGTTGTCCAACAGGCCAGTGGCAGAGCAGGTAATAGAACCCTAGTCTCCTGAGTCCCAGCCCAGAGCTCTATCCACTGTACAACACTGCCTTAAAGTTCATTTTAAGTGCATGATAGTTAAGGATCTGCCCTAAAGAAAAAAAATTCAATATAGAGCAAGCATTTTGAACATAGACTGCAGTGCTCAATGAAAACCTTGTCCCATTCTAAGACAAGCTGGAAAAAACTGAACTGCTGGGGCACAACTTCATATGTCCATTAGATCTACAGGCTGCATTCTATGGTTGAATGCTAAACGGGCAGTTTTAAGGTATCCAGGAGAGATGCTTGTGACGATTTATACAATATTTCTCAGAAACCCACTTATCTGAAGCAGATAACACAAAAAATGCAGCATTTATCTCATCTTCAGAATGTGAGGTGTTTAATATAGCCTATCTTATCTGAAGGTTCATAAATCCACAATTTTATATGCCAATGCCCATTATAATGCAATCATCCTTCAAGTATCCTCCTTCACACATGGCCTCCTTCAACCCCACCCTACTCCTCAAAAACAGTCTAATACGATCAAAAGTTAGCACTTATGCCAGCCATCTGTTAACCCCCATAGATTGGTGGTTCATTTATGGCCATGTGTGGTGAGCAATAAAGTGATCCATCATCTCCTTTCATCACAATCTTCCAAGTCATCAATTTATAATTTTTAACTCTCATATTGTTCTCTGCGGAACTCTCTTAGGGCACTTCCCTTTAGGAACGAGCTGGGAATCTGATGTGGATGCTAATGATTGGAAGGTACAACAAAATGCTGGAAAGGATTTTCCCAGTGCTGTCTCATTAACCAGATGACCTCCAGACACTGTTGGCACAGCCTATGTGGGGTGATTGATCACCACAGAACAGAGGTTAGTAACTATCCCCTAGGTATTAATGTACAGCATCCTCACTTACACCCTTCTCAGGCATTTCCAGTAAGGGATTGATTTATTATGCAGCTTCAATAGAAACTTGTCAAACTCTTAATCAAGGGAACCTATATTACCGCAAGCAAATCAATGACAGTTTCAGGAAAGGAGACCACCCTTCTGGCACATGAAAAGTCACTCTTTGTATTCTGCACTTCTATAAACGTTTTGAAAACTTTTTCATAACTGAAGAAGGAAATACAGTGGTGGCCTAGTGTAAAAGGACCTATTGTCTTATGTCTGTGGGTACCAAACGTATGAACTGTTTGACACTGAGTTTTTTAATCCACAGCTATTCATTACTTGAATTATTTACCTTAAGTTGACTGGCTAAGTGTAAACGAAGCATGTTTTATTAACATGTGACCCAACCACCTTAAGAAACAAGGTAAAAACAAGGCTGATTAGGACTCAACTGGTGTACTGTGTCCTATTCTGGGCGACACAGTTTGGGAAAGATGTGGGACAAATTGGATAAAGTCCAGAGAAGAGCAACAAAAAATTATTAAAGGTCCAGAAAACATGACCTATGAGGGAAGATTGAAAAAACTGGGTTTGTTTAGTCTGGAGAAGACAAAACTGCGGGGGGGACATAACAGTTTTCAATTACATAAAAGGTTGTTAGAAGGAGGAGGGAGAAAAAAATGTTCTTGTTAACCTCTGAGGATAGGACAAGAAGCAATGGGCTAAAATTTCAGCAATGGCAGTTTAGGTTGGACATTAGGAAAAACTTCCTAACTGTCAGGGTAGCTAACCACTAAATTGCCTAGGGAGGCTGTGGAATCTCCATCACTGGAGATTTTTAAGAATAGGTCAGACAAGCACCTGTCAGGGATGGTCTAGATAAAACTTACTCCCACTTTGAGTGCGGGGACTGGACAAATTAACCTCTCAACGTCCCTTCCAGTCCTATAATTCTGTGATTCTAAGTTAGTGGGTGATAGGACATAAGGCTAGGACTTTCAAAGGGGCCTACAGAATCCATTGCCCAAATACCATTGACTTTCATTGGGCGGGCTCATTTGAAAATCCCAGAGTGAAAGTGGAGAAGTTAGAACAAAAATAAATTGTATTAATTGCACTGTGGATTTGCTTCTCTCCAATATTGTCAAAAGTCCACTGAAGTCCAACGGCAGATGGTGCATTTGTCAGCTAAGAGTAGCAATACTCCTAGTTTAGGAATCCATCCTGCATGTCCCCCAGAACCCTGTGTTTCCATTCTAGAACAAAAGAGTTGAGAATCCTCAGCACCACCCAGGAAGATCTCAGAACCTCACAGAATCAGGCCTTTTCATTGAAAGGACCAGGTCCTCTGCTGATAGAATTCAGCACAGCTCTACTGACTTCCATGCAGCTCTGCCAATTTACATCAGTTGAGGATCTAGTGCTACGTTCCTAATTAAGGTAAATAAATTCATCAGTAAAGAGGCATATTTTTGTCCATACCATTATATATGTATAGGGAGATACTACTACTTTCCCTGAGTGAACTACTCATTATAAAAACACAGTGAAGAAAGGGCCATCTTTTCTTGATGTAATTAGATGGACATATACTAAATTTATGTACTGACATCTAGTTATTATGGGATGGACTCCTTAATGCCTAGAATATTAATAATTTTAGATACACGGTGGGATCTCTTTCCTACTGATCACAACTATGCAATTGCCTGAGTCAAGGAGCGGTTCTGATTTTCTTTGATTTAGAGTAAATTATTTGCCAACAAGAAATTTGCTTTCACAAATCAAACAGGACAGAAAAAGAAGGAAACAGTTCAGTTACACAGTAAACTGGAATCTCCACATTAGAAAGCTCTTGATTACTTTAAATCTAGGCTCCATACTTAAAAGGAAATATAACTAACTATTGAAGCAAAATGACGCATTTTCATTGTGAGGGAAATTTCATAGCAAAAATAGCCTTTGAGGAAGTCAAAAAACATTAGCAGAATAATTAATCTTTGATAATTTTCAAGGACAGTTCAGGAGGACATATTTTAGAGACTGCCTTTTGGTCTTATACATAGTATGAAAAGGTACAGAATGATGCATAAGGTAGACAATTATTTCCCCTGTATTAAAACTGAAATCGCCTATATACTGTACAGGTAAAAAGCTTTGATACCTACTATATGTTATATTTATAATGGTTCTCCTGCAGCTCACTATCCACTGCATTTCACAAGATCTAACAGTAAAAGATCTTTAATGGCAGCATGCTTCCATATCATTCTTTGCCTGCTGATATTACATTACCACATAACTAGTAAAGTAAGTAGCTTTGCTTACCAAAAATAAAAGTAAAGTTATGTGAGACTATCACTACATTACACACTTTAATAAGGCCTGGTCTACTCTAAGAAGGGGGGTCGAACTAGGGTACGCAAATTCAGCTACGTGAATAGCGTAGCTGAATTCGAAGTACCCTAGTTCGAACTACTCACCCGTCCAGACGCCGCGGGATCGAAGTCCGCGGCTCCAAGGTCGACTCCGCCACCGCCGTTTGCAGTGGTGGAGTTCCGGAGTCGACCGGAGCGCGCGGGGAGTTCGAACTATCGCGTCTAGATTAGACGCGATAGTTCGAACTCCAAGAAGTCGAACTCTCCGCGTCGACCCGCGCGGTAAGTGTAGACCTACCCTAAGATAGTTTAAAGTAGTTACAAAAAGTACACCAAAAACATTAATTACAAAAATGAGTTTACTGGAGTACTGACCACTTGATACAGAAGCAACATGGTAGGTGTCAGACTATTCCATCTGCGATTAACAAAGAGATATCAGTTACTCCCTAGTCCTGCACAGAGATAGCGCCTTCTACCATGCATAGTAGTAGCACTGTTTCCCCTATCCACATACAGGGCCGGCTCCAGCATTTTTGCCAAGCGACAAAGAAAAAAAAAGCCACGATGGGTGGCACTTCGGAAGCAGCTCTACCGCCACCGCTGCATTCTTTGGCAGCAATTCGGTGGCAGGTCCTTCCCTCCAAGAGGGACCGAGGGACCCGCTGCCGAATTGCCGCCAAAGACCCGAATGTGCCGCCCCTTCCCCTTGGCCGCCCCAAGCACCTGCTTGCTGTGCTGGTGGCTGGAGCTGGTCCTGTCCACAAGTGTGTGTGTACACCATGCTCTCTATTACTGGCACATCTACCTTTTACAAGAAGATACATTATAATCCCTCTCGAGACTGAGCCATTTACACAAACAATTCCCCAACATATGTGGGAATTCTCCTAGGGTGATTTTGTATTGGGGTAGAATTCTCAGGCAGGTTAGAGCACCATAAAAAATGATCCATCGTTGGTGTAACTCTGCTGCAGTCAGTGAAATTATACTAGAGCTGAACCTGGCCCTATAACAATAGCACTGTGTAATTACAATCTGTGCTCACTACTTTTAGGAGTTCACAAGTACTAAACATGTGGCCCCTAGATGCAAAGTTCAGAGCTGGAGCTAGATCTGGATCCAAATTTTTTAGGGAATTAAGATACAGGATTTTTTTTGGGGGGGGTCCAACTCTAATTGGATACAGTGAGACAGAATCAATATTAGCCAGCTTTAATAGAAAATGTTTAAGTAATAGGCAAAAAGTAGTGAGCATGATTAAAATGCTATGACTTTTCCTCAAGAATCAGGGGAAATAAATGGCATCAATCCTTCCTGTTAGTAACACTTCAAACTCTATCATGGCCTTCTGAGTTTTCTATTTCCCCCATTAACAATAATTTATTTGTATAGTATTTCTGAGTTGACAACATTAGAAGAGCTGAGAAATTGGATATTAACAGAGCATGTACCTGCCTTTTCGTTTTCACTATAGGACAATTTACAGAGGCTATTGATTAGAAATTGGATACAGAAATGCCCTTGTTCCAGTCACATCAAAAAATAACTATTTGTTCTCTGAAGAGATTGAATCCAGTTTGTTGCACTATATTTCTTTGAACTGGGTGCTTTATTGGATATCAGCGGTGTCACATGCCTTCTTTCATTCTGTCTGGATACGGAAGCCAGCTTCTGCTCTGCAGTGTGGACAATTTGTGCCACAACACCAGAGGTGTAAAGCTGGTGCACTGTGTGTCATCAGTGAAAATAGGCATGGCCAGGGGTTCCTGTGGCCTGGCAATTCCTGGCTGGGGACACTGAAGCTGAAGCAAGTTAGAGAAGCCTTCAGACTGCTCTAACTCACACCGAGGGATTTCGCTTGAGCCCTCAGCCCATGTTCAGGGAACACAAAGGTAGTCTAAAGCCACCTTTATATCACTCTAACCCTGAATTGTATTTTGTGCAGATGAGGATCAGGGTCAAGGACCAAGCAAGGGTGAATTATTTAATTTGTTTTCTTTTGGTGACAGCCTGATGCAACTTGGCATGCAAAACCATGTGCCAGTCATGCTAGTCAGGAAGGTAACACATATCACTCTTGGGTGAATCTGAAAAAGCCAGTGGTTTTCTGTGTTTAGATACACAGGCCTGATTTGCCTCTGACTTACAGCAGAGTAACCCACAAACTTCACTAGCGTTCCCCCTGATTTGCATTGGTGTGTCACACCCTATACCCATATTAACTGGAAGAGTGAGAATGTTTGTGTGAACAAAAGTGAAAGGGAGACTAATTTATGATAGGTTTTTTTTCCAGTCTATCAAAATCAAGGCTTCCTCAGGAAAATGTGAATTCAGCTCACAGATTGAAGCTATGATGATTATCAAGGTTCATATTTAACTTAAATGATTTTATGCAGCACAAATCAGTTACAGATTGAGAAGATAATGAATCAGTGTTTTGAGCTGTTGCTTCTGTGGTTTTCCTGTTAAGCTGATGGGTATTGGCTTTCACAGCCTTACCGCCTACACTTTGTTACGTCAAGTACTGCTATGAGCATGGACAGCAGCTCATATTTTTTACTCTCTACCATACATAAAGTTTGCAGGGCTCATTGCTATGACTAATAAGCAGCTTTATAAAGTAAAACCACACGGATGAAGTTAATTTCTGACTGGGGAAATGATTTCATCAAATGTCGTGCAGTATAATTTGATAAAATGAACAATGATCTTAACAAATTCAAGTGAACTGTTAATCTTTTAAATAAATTTTAGAAGGCTGTTTTTTGTTCTAAATGCTCTTTAAAATTATTTCTAATGGTGGAAAATATGCACTAAAAACATCTTTGAGTAAACCAATGACCACGGATAGACCAGTGAAACATTCTGTCTATTGTATTCAGCATAAGATTTGACTGTTCTAGAATATTCTAATATTAGAACTACATATCATCTCCTGTTTCTAAGAAGATAGTTTCTCAAGTATCTGCTTAGAATTTGGTGAGTACCCCTCTCAGTAATCCCTTTGTTTTTAAACTGTCACCTAATTGCTGATATTGAATCAGATTCTTCTCCTAACTAAGCCAATCGGAGAATCAAGTCATTTACTTTCTGAAGTCTTCTGATTGATGTAAGAATTTGCACTGTTAACTAAAGTGGGAAAGGTTTTCTCTTGTTTTGTACTCAACAAAACACAAGTAGTATATTTTCAAAGACCTTGTAATAATAGGGCCTACAAATTGAACCTAATTGTAAGCTCAACTATAAAAATTGAGTAAACATTTATAAACTGTCACAATAACCTATAACAAACACGTTGACGGGAAAATGTGCAAAAGGGAAACATAGACTGAATTAGTATGAACAAAAAGACCTTACATAATTCAAGAGGTGCATTAAAATCATGCCTGGTACACAAGAAAAGTATGGGACTAGAAGTCAATGAACCAAAATTTGTGTATCAGAAATTAAGCCTAATTGAAGGGGGTGAACTATTCTGCCCATCACTCCCTTTTGGGGTCCTTAAAAAGATAATGGACACAGGTGCTGATTGACTGAAAGATGGGCAACAGGAAGGAGTGAGCTTCACCATCACGGCTTCCATACACACTTCTTCTGGGACACCAGGATCCACTGACACCACTCAGCCTCCATCATCCTAATACTGAGAGATGTCCTAACCAGAACAGGTCAAAGAGAGGGACCGGATGACATCACCACCTCCACCAGTTCCAGCTAAATATCCCAAACAATTGCTAGAATAAGAGAATTTCTCTCTTTCCTTCCAATCCCCATGTGTCCTTTTCTTTCCCCACCTTCTTTCTTCTCTTTCCTATCCCTCTCCTTTTTCCTTCTGCCTAATAGGAGTCTGGCTTAGATGGCCAACACTGAATATTTTGTAAGCCTGTGACCAAAGACAGCTAAAAGCAATGCCCTAAATAGCAAAAAACCTGTGGCACCAATTTCTCATTGGAGTCTGTTTTTGAAGCTTTTCTGTTGCAAAATTGCCACCTTTAAATCTGTTACTGAGTGGCCAGAGAGGTTGAAGTGTTCTCCTACTGGTTTTTGAATGTTATGATTCCTGATGTCAGATTTGTGTCCATTTATTAATTTGCCTAGAGACTGTCCGATCTGGGCAATGAGAAACTACTGAACTTGAATTAATATGCAAACTAAACACTATCAACTTAGGCTTAAATAGAGACTGGGAATGGCTGAGCCATTACACACATTGAATCTATTTCCCCATGTTAAGTATTCTCAAACTGTCTTAAATAGGCTATCTTGATTATCACTACAAAAGTTTTTTTTCTCCTGATGACAATAGCTCATCTTAATTAATTAGCCGCAGAGTCGGTAGGGGAACTCCCACCTTTTCATGTTCTCTGTATGTATACATATCTCCTCACTATATGTTCCATTCTATGCATCCAATGAAGTGGGCTCTAGCCCACGAAAGTTTATGCTCAAATAAATTTGTTAGTCTCTAAGTGTCACAAGTACTCCTGTTCTTTTTGCGGATACAGACTAACATGGCTGCGATTCTGAGCCCTAAATAGCATGATGCTGGTAGAAGTGTGCTGGGTTTCAGAGTGTCCATTAAGACTGTGTGCTGTGCCTTTGTTTCTCCACCAGTGAGATCAAGTGAAAGTCAACACCACAGACAGAACCTGCATCTTCTATCTTTGCTGTTCTTTTCTCTCCCCTCCTGTGCACTTATCTTCTGTCTTCTAAAAAACAGTAGTAAATTTTAACCACCATAAAAACAGTTCCAGCCCATTTCTACTAACTTATTCTCCCTTTCCCAAAAAGAATCATTATTACCAATTATTAATATAATCTAAAAGACTGTCAAATGCGTGTGTGTGCAAAGGAGGGTTTCTTTGTAAAACTCTCTATGGCTAGAAGAAAAAGGACCAGGAAATGTTAAAATAAAAGCCTTACTTAATATTTTACATTTCAAATGCTTTAAACTTATTTTCCCCTTCTTTTCTGTATCTTTAAAAACAGGTTAAAAGATTTTTAATGGTGTTAAGTTTTGATACTATGCAGACTGAGCTCTCTGTATACCAAACCCCAAACCTTGTTTAACACTATTTAATGTTGGACAGTGACAGTGTCATGTTAACATCTTTTACTTTATTTCATTTAAAATAATACAAAATGCCTATGATGCACAAGAAAAACATACAATTGTATGCCTCAGAAAGGAAAATACAAGAGTAGTTTCACTGGTCCCTTACTTCTGTCACTGACAAAGGATTGTTTTGAGAACGAGGAGGAGCACAATTTGTAATTATTTACAGAGCACTGTTGGCATCAACAACACTGTGCAATAGACAGAGTATGCCAAACAATGTCACAATGATGATAAATTGGAGAGTGTTCGGAGAAGAGCCATGAGAATGTTTAAAGAATGTCTTATAGTGATAGATTCAAAGAGCTCAATCTATTTACCTTAATGAAGAGAGGTTAAAAGGTGACTTGATTACAGTTTCCAAGAACCTACTTGGGGAATACATATTTAATAATGGGCTCTTCAGTCTAGCAGAGAAAGTTATAACATGATCCAATGGCTAAAGGTTGAAGCTAGAGAAATTCAGACCGGAAATAAGGCTTAAATTTTTAACAGTAGGAGTAACCTAACCATTGGAACAATTTACCAAGGTCCATAGTGGATTCTCTATCACTGACAGTTTTTAAATCAAAATTGGATTTTTAAAAAAAAAAAGATCTGCTTTAGGAATTATTTTGGGGAAGATCTATGGCCTGTCTTATAAAGGGTGTCAGACTAGATGATCACAATGACCCCTTCTGGACTCTGAATCTGTGACTAAGCCCTGCCAAAGATATTTCATTTAAGACAGTGCCAAATTAAACAAGAAGGTGCCATTATTTTTTAGCACTGAGAAACTGCTGACAAGGATCTGGGAAGATCAGCACAGGAACTGGAGCCAATATCAAGTAACAGAATATCCACATAGAAAGTACTGCGCCTCCAACATATCCAGAAATCTGTATGCATCTGGAAGAAGCACAATGCTTGGGGGTCATATCAACTACTTCTTCATTTATGGATATAACTTCTTTCGTCAAGAAGTAGGAGGAAACCCTACAGGAGGTACCATTATGCAAGGTCAGCTTTGTCTTCCTTATAAAGTTGAGTGGCTAGGAAAATCAAATCTTTTCTCCTACAGCAAAAAAAAAGTCATTAACTTAGAAATAAGACTGGCTACCTGCATTTTCTACCACTGCAATCACTAAAAATCAATGCAAACACAAGTTAAGTCACCATTAAATCCACACCAACCTCACCATACATGTCATCATCCAAATATAACAACCAAACACTAAGATACCTTAGCTCCACAAACTCCTTTTGAATTCTAGCATATCATCATCTACAGTGTGAACACCCAAATCCTCAGTATTGCACTCAAAATGCACCATCTGAACTCAGATTTCCTCTAAATTAAGAAAGTTACACACAAGCATGAGTTTAGTGGTAAAGTCAATAACATATTATTGATATATGAAGAAGATTGAGTTTGAAGTTAAACTTGTATGCCCTTTCCTCAAATATCTTCCCTGCATCACATGGCCTTGGAAACACCAACTTCCTCCTGTTTCTTCCTTCCCACCCTGCTGTTTGTGAGTATGGGATTCATACAAACCAGACACACAAGAAGGTGCTGGTTTCAGTATTTATTTTTAATGGGGTCTAGGTGTGGGATAAGACATAGCCCAAGCAATAAACTTTACCTTCACTTGGTCCATGGAAGAGTAGTCATAAGCTGAATTCCTGCAGCATCTTTGTTATCACAAGATTTTTGTTTCTAAACCAGGCCGATATGCTACTTCTTCCTTTCCCCAAAGCAGGAAGAGAAAATTCATAGGAAGGGAGCCTAAATGTCAACTTTTCACCAGCCATAGAAATGTCACTTCTCACCAGCCACTTTCACCAGTATTTGTTTTCTTGTTGCATTTCTCCTTGATATATCATTGAAAAAAGAATGCTCAGACCAGGCAGGCAGACACTTTTCCACATTTTAGCATTTACCTTTTTCATCTCACATGTGAAAGATCCACAGTAATGTCATCTTTCCCTGATACTCAGAAAAAAACCCAAACCTTATTTCCCCCCCTCATTCAAGGCAAGTGCACACAAATAAGGCCAGTTTCAGCTGGGTGAGCCAGTAACTTCACAAAGCCTTGGGACCTGACATCGTCCCAGCAAGTGCACTGAGCCAGTGACTTCAGAGCCTAAGGCCTTGACATCAGCAAAGCAAGCAAAAAATTGCAGAGCCAATGATCTCACAGCTGCCTAGGCCATTGTAGCTACCTTTGTACCAAGGCTTCTCACAGAGGATGTTTTCTCCCCCATTTCATTTCTACCAGAAGTAAGTTCTGCAAGACTAATGAGAAAAAGAAAAACAACATTTAAAAGAATTCACACACACACACCCAGGATAGCTCAGAAGGGAGTATTAGACCAATGACCTAAATGCTACTGGTTCCACACTGGAGTTTGGCAAACCTCTGCTCTTTACCTACACAGCTCTTCTGTAGGGGAAGTGTGCTTAAACTGTTTAAGCAACTTCTCACGTAAACCAGTTAAGGGCCTAGTTATTTGGACAGTTATATTGAGAGAAAGAAAAGCGTTTCTTCAATATAGGAAGTCTAAACTAGGACACCCGAGTGAAAAATAAGACTACTTACAGTTAAACTGCATGGAAAGTATTTTTACTTCTGATTTTGTTTCTATCAGGAATCCCATTTTGCTTCTGAGTACACTGTGGGCAAATATCAATACTTATTTTCCCTCTAACTTTCAACTAGAAATAGAGACTTTTGGTCATATAATACCCTTTTACTGCTTGAAAAGTTGGCATTTCAAGCCTGATCCCAAGTCTCAGAAAGCCCACTATTAGAGGCAGGCCAAATGGAGGAATATTCCTTCCTCATTGGTGCAACTCCCATTTTAGACATACAATGGGAATTGAAAAGATTAGCAAGCCAGGCTACTGGAACAATTTGTATAGTGGGGGTGCTGAGATCCATTGAACCAAACTGAAAACCCTGTGTATGATGGAAACCACTTCAAGCCAGAGGGTACAGCAACACCACCAGCACCCCTAGTTCCGGCACTTATGTTAGCAAGATATGCCCAGTACCTCTTAATTACATCTGCAACTACAGCCAGGTTGGAACCCATAATCTGACTAATTCAGATTTTCTTAGTTCACCCAACCTTTGCCTAACACCCAATCCACATTATTTTTTTAGTTTCAAAATTAATGAAGGATTGATTTTGTGTGAGGCATAGCCAGTAGGTGGCTGTTGCTCTGATAGTTGTAACTTTGTCAGAGAAAAGATAGAGGGAGCATGGGTCTGTCTGGAAATCCTTAGGAAAACCCTTATTATAAAGGAGATTCTTGGACTGGACGAAAGACTGTGGATGGCTTTCTCCTCCACTCTAAAAAAGATGGAACACAGAGGAAGAATATGAATGGAGGAGATGGTACTACTTCTATTATTTATAATAGTGACATACCTCAACTGTCATTAGATAAGAATAAAAGGGGTAAAAACCAAAGGTGATATCATGGTAGGGGTTTACTACAGTCTACCACCTAACCAGGAAGAAGAGGTGGGTGCGTCTTTTTTAAACAATTAACATAATCATCCAAAGCACAGGACTTAGTGATGGAGGACTTCAACTATCCAGACATCTGTTGGGAAAATAACATGGCAGAGCACAGATTATTCAAAAAGTTCTTGGAATGTATTGGAGATTTTTTTTTTATTTCAGAAGATAGAGGATGCTACTAGAGGAGAGGCTGTTCTAGTTTTGATTTTTACAACTGAGGAGGAACTGGTAGAAAATTTGAAAATGGAAGGTAGTGTAGGTGAAAGTGATCGGGAAATGGTAGCATTAATAATTTTAAGGAATGGCAGGAGGGAAAACAGCACAGCAAAGATAACAGATTTCAAGAAAGCAAACTTTAGCAAACTCAGGGAGTTCATAGGCAAAATCCCATGGGAAGCAGATCTAAGGAGAAAAACAGTTCTAGAGATTTGGTAGTTTTTGAAAGAGACATTATTAAGGGCAAACTATCCCACTATGTAGGAAAGATAGGAGGTATGGCAAGAGACCACCTGGCTTAACTAGCAGATCTTCAATTATTTGAACTCAAAAGAGAGTCCTACAAAAAGATGGAGGTCAAATTACAAAGGATGAATATAAACAAATAACACAAGTATGTAGAGACAAAATTAGAAATGCCAAGGCACAAAATTAGATTAAATTAGCTAGAGACATAAAGGGTAACAAAAAAACATTCTACAAATTATGGCAAAATGGCCGATGTTGGTATGGTGGGTTCTGTGCTTTTCTTGGCGGGGGACTAGGACACCACCCCTTGTCCCTGCTCTTGGGGCGCCAAGGGCCCTGCTAGTGGCCCCGGAAGATGGTAGAGAAGGGAAGCAGGGAAGGAGTCTGGGTTTGCTCAAATAAATTTGCTAGTCTCTACGGTGCCACATGTACTCCTGTTCTTTTTACTCTCTGGGAATGGTTTTCCAACCAGTTATGCACCCACCCTACAGTAGCTCCATCTAGATTGTATTTGCCTAGTTTGTTTATGAGAAGGTCATGCGTGACAGTATCAAAAGACTTACTAAACTCAAGATATGCCACATCTATCACTTTTCCCCTATCCACAAGGCTTTTTACCTGTCAAAGGAAGCTATTAAGTTGGTTTGACATGATTTGTTCTTGACAAATCCATGCTGACTGTTACTTATCACTTTATTAATTCTAGGTGTTTGCAAATTGATTGCTTAATTATTTGCTCCATTATCTTTCTGGGTACCGAAGCTAAGCTGAGTGGTCTGTAATTTCCCAGGTTGTCCTTATTTCCCTTTTTATATATTGGCATTATATTTGCCCTTTTCCAATCCTCCAGAATCTCTCCCATTTTCTATGACTTTTCAAAGATAATCGCTAATGACTCAGATATCTCCTCAGTCAGCTTCTTGAGTATTCTAGGATGTATTTTGTCAGGTCCTGATTACTTGAAGACATCTAACTTGTGTAAGTATTTTTTAACTTGTTCTTTCCCTATTTTAGCCTCTGATCCTACCTCATTTTCACTGTTAGATGTCCAATCACTACTAATCTTTTTGGTGAAAACTGAAAAGAAAATTTATTTAGCATTTTGTCATTTCCACATTTTCTGTTATTGTTTTCCCACCCTCATTGAGTAATTGGCCCACTCTGTCCTTGCTTGGCCTCTTGCTTCTAATGTATTTTGTGATACAGCAAGGCCAGGGAGCAGTCTAGAGAAGAGAAGACTGAGAGGGGACATAATTGTTTTCAAGTATATAAAAGTTATTACAAGGAGAAGGAGAGGAATTGTTCTCCTTAACCTCTGTGGATAGGACAAGAAGCAATGGGCTTAAATTGCAGCAAGTGTGGTTTAGGTTGAACATCAGAAGAAACTTCCTAACTGCCAGGGCAGTTAAGCACTGTAATAAATTGCCTAGGGTGTTTGTGGAATCTCCGTCATTGTCTAACTTATTATTAAAAATCTCCAAACACCTGTCAGGGATGGTCTAGATAACACTTAGTCCTGCCATGAGTGCAGGGGACTGGACTATATGACCTCTCGAGGTCCCTTCCAGTCTTACAATACCATGACTCTTTGATTACTGTCACTGTAGATCATAATACATACTGAAACTGTTATTGCATGGGCTATGTCTACACTCAGAACTAGGGGTGTGGTTGCCAGGTCTTGTAGATATACTTGGGCTAGCGCTCGTTGAGCTACAGAGCTAAAAATAGTAGTATATCTGCAGTAGCGTGGCCAATAGTGGGTAAGGGAGTTGACATGGGCTGGGCACCCTGAGTACTACACATGGGTTCCAGGCAAGGTACTTGGGCTGGCTGCCTGTGCTACCATGGCTACACTACAATTGTTAGCGCATTAGCTCAACAAGAGTAAGTGTGAATACATCTAAGCAAGCTGGGAAGCACAGACCTAGCACCAAGTGTAAATATAGTCCATGTGCGAGGTGACAATGGCACTGAGTAAGCACCTGATGATGGCATTCTCTGTGTGTGCACGTCTGTGTGGGGAAATCTCCTGGTAATTGTTGCAATGGCACAATTAAGTGTGCTCCTATATTATTTATGTCATGCCAACCATGCTGGTTTCCTCAAGACAGTAGCTACTATGCAAGGCCCAGATTCCTAGAAATCCCAGGCAACGTGCTATCATGAGGATACTAAAGAAAATATTCTGGATATTTTTTCTTCAGACTTGAAGACTAATTATTAATTAAAATAATTTTTTAGACTTTCAGATAATGTACGGGTAACATATTTTAGACTATTCTATTTGTTTTTAGCTGTATACTCCCTATAGTTAGAGTCATGAAGCAAAACCCTCACAAAATACTTTGAATTTTTATCCCATAAACTGTTAGGGACACACCCCTTCAGAGACTGGAAACACAAAATGTGGCAGCAGTCTTGAAAATCTTAGAATTAAAAAGAGAAATAGTGCATGGTGAGCAATCAGAGTGACTCCCTGCCAGGCTAAAAGTTGGTAAATGAAACATTACAGATATTTAAATCACTGTAATTTCCTAGAAGTAGAGAACTCTTCTGGCATTATCGTAATAAAACACAGCTAAAGGTACGCGTTCAGGTTTCCATGGTTAAAATGTGATTTTTCGGTTCATGAATAGGTAGTTTGTATATGTGGCATAGGGCAGCGGGTGGCATGTTTACACTTGAAGGTACTATTCTTACTGGGTTTATTGTTACAGAGAAAACAATTACTAGGATAAGAACTGCAGAATTGTATGTCAGAAAAGATTATTTTCATAGTTTGACAAAACAGATTGGAAGAAAGGCTCAGTCGACCAAGTTGCAGCAAAAATATCAACACATCTAGTACCTACCAATAAAATCTCCTTGGAACAAATATCACCATTCATTTTGATGTGTGAGCAACTGAGCCTTACTCTGAAGATTTACCTTCTCTTCAGGAGGAAGAAAGGGAAAACTAGAAAGAACTTAACAGAAATTAAGGTCACTTGTTAACTGGAAGAGAGGATGATGTAGCAAGCAGCAACCAGCTGCAAAATAGTCACTATAGGGTGATAGCTGCTGGAAAGGGAATTCAAATAAGAGGGCAACCATGCTATAGGGAGAACTAGCAGGAACCAAGCAGTTAAAAAAGATAGTGCTCCTGAAGAAGGGGCTGGTTTTTGTATTTCACACCAATGCTATATCATACTTTTTCCCAGCAAGGATATTTCACCATCCTTATGGAGTCATTTATAACCTTATCAAATTTATCCCCTTTCTATGATCTTATAGAGTATAACTACCAACCTGCTAAAAATTTCAAAGCTCTCAGTACTCAGACTAATGAATCTGGTTTGAAAAAAAACTGATGAAACAGTTTTCCCAATTGAAAAGTGCAGTTTTGTTGAAAACAAGATGTTTCTCAGGAATGTGTTCATTTCAGTGAATAAGTGTCTGAACAAATTGTTTCAACTTTCTCATTTTGTTTTCATAATGTGGAAAGATTTTGTGTTGTCAAGGTAACAACATTTCATGCTGAATATTATATTAAATATCAAAATATTATATGGATATATTTTATTTAATATATATTATAACATTTCAATATAATCCAAATTAAACATTTCAGTGTTCCTGAATCAAAATGTTTCAACATTTTCTTTCTTTGAAAAGTTTCAAAATTGCAACTTTCTGTTGAAATGAAAAATTTTGAAATATCATTTCTCACAGAATGGAAATTATTTTTTACCACCTCCACAAATGAACAGCAGATAAACAAGTGCACCTTGGATGAAATTTTTATCACATGTGTCCAGATTGTTTACGGAAACTTCATTCTGTTAAAAATCTACTGATTTTTTTTTAAAGTCTGTAGTTTACAGAGAGTATGGCATGGATTGCTGGTTGTAGCTGTTTCAGTCTCTTATTTACACCCATTGCAGCCTGGGATGATTCTGCCAGACCTGCAGCTGGATAGGAATCTTAGCATAATGAAATGCGGGTGAGATGTTTAACATACATACTCTAATGTGAAATTGCAGGGATAATATGCTGACCCCAATGGCAAATCACAGGGTTTTCCCTTTTATCATGCCCCTATCTGCTAAATACATATAGCCCACTCTTCTCCATCTCTTGTTTAGCAGCAAACCTCCATCCATCCTTCTCATATTGTCCTTCATAAACACCACTTCTGCATGCAAGATCTGTTTTTCCATAGGAATGAACCCCTGCACCGTACAAGATGCAGGAGTTTGGAGATGGTGGTCATTAAGAAGCTTAAAACACTAAATCACGGTCCTCAACTGAACTGTCCTCTGCAAAGCCACCATTTTTCTTAAAATACTTCCCTGTATGCAGAAAAGCATGTACAGTCCTAGCCTGACCCCAATGACTGATCATACCTAAGGGGGGTCTCTCCACCTACTTTGGGAGCCACTTCCAATATGCTGTGTTCATGCAGTTTAGAGTCAGAATGTGGGTGCCTCTATCATAAGCTATGGGTCACACTCTGCTGATAGTAAAAGCCCTAAAACTCTATGGATTTAGATAAATACAGGAGTGATCTGAAACAGAATTTGGTCCAGTGGTTTCCTGAAGTCCTTTATACACCTTTCTTTGGAATGAATGTATTTGTCTCCTTTCATTTCCATCTCTCTCTGCAGAGTTTTGCTAGTAAAAAGCTTTAGAAAATATGTATTGTTGGCAAACAATGACTTAGTGTATTAAGTGCCACCATGTTTGAAAGACTTGTCTGGGATAACTACATTGAATCATCAAAGTCTGATGTGAGAGGGGAATCATGGCCAGCATGTGTACAGATGTCAGAACAGTAGAAAACTTCCTGTCTCTTATTCTTTTATTTAGATAGCTATAGATATATTTCAACTAAATTTTGGGCTTGAAAAGTTACAGGATTGGCAGCCTTTGTATTCCATTTAGTCACAGTACAGTTAGAAGCATTGTCAAATTCCCCCGTCTCCCCCCATGGTTGTGAAGTCACACTCTTCTGACAGAACTACCTCAAGGAAATGAGAAGATAGTTCACTCTCCATGCTTATCCCATCCTTGGGTTTTCCGCCAAATCTTCGAACCCAGACATCAGTTACTGCTAGCTGTGATGGTGGTATTTGTCATGAGAACACCAATATACTAGCAACTAAATTGAGACAGCAAAACTCTCTGCTCAATCACCCAAATATTGTCAGATAGTAATGATTTAATCATTACTAACCTGGTCTAGATTTGAATCAATGACATAACTGAGACATATACCATTACCATGGCCAAAGCAATATAGTTTCCAAGTCAATAACTATCATATACACACACACACACACACACACACACAATTCTAGTCCACAATGGACTCTAGCTATAGTTTTGATCTTATTCCTTTATATAACATGAAAAAACTGTATAAACTGCGATATAATGATCCCAACTGAAAATACTATTGTATTTTTTCATTGAAGGAATGGAATTATGTCAAATATATATATGGCGGTGTCATATCATGCAACATATTTAAAACACTGTGGACTAAGATTAAACCACTCCATTAAAATCCATGGAGTTGCACTGGTGATAAATATGGATTATTGCATCTGAGGGGCTTGCAAGACAGCAGAGAATCTGGGTTTGTATCTCTGCTGAAAACAATCATGCAACTCACATTTATTCTCAATTAGGAAAATTGCTGTTACTATAGCTGTCCCAAATTAAGTAAAGTATCCATACAACTCACAGACAGGGTCATTTTGCTGTCACCTGAGGCTTCACAATTAATTAAAGAGGTCTTTTAAAAAATGGGCTGAGAAATTAACTGAGTCCTTTCAGAAATACATGCATGTTACCTGTGTGATGCATGAATGTTCCAGGATCCCAAGCGTACATGGGTTCTTGTAATTTATAAGAAAACTAATCAGTCTGCAGGGAAATATTAGCCACTCATATGGAATAGTTACAGAGTAGAGCAATTTTTCTTCCTTTAACTACAGGTCAGGTAGTCCCGAATTAGAAACAGAGCACGGAGGAGTCCATTATTCCCCCACATGCACAACTTTGGGTTGTGCATGTGGGTTTGGCTGACTTTACTCAACCCAGCAAGATCCCAGAAAGTTTATATGCAAGAGAGAGGTATATTGAATGGGAATGGTCAAATTAAAAATATACATATTAAAGGTAAAGTTGACCTGAAAATCTTTTTTTAAAATTCTCTCAGCTCCAGCTGTATATGTTGAATCTCCCAAATTGGAAGGTAAGGCTGGACGTCCAGCACTTATTAAATACAAATTTTTTTTTCCGGTCCCTCAGCATCCAGCCTGATTAAGTTGCTGATACTAATTCTTCAGTGATGGCCCCTCATGCTCTGTAATGGCATTCTCATCACCCAGGGCTCCATGCTAGAGCATTGAGGAAACATTTAAAACAGGGAGGTCATGTAAGTATAAGCTATTAATGTTTTGTGGGTGATTTTTAAATATATATATATTAATATCATTTAAGATATTAAAAAGTGATATTAAAACTTTGCAAACCTTTGCCTGCTATTGGTACGAAACAGGAAAATGTTAGGGTTTTTTTTTGTTATTATAGCTGAAATACTGTATACATTATTAAATGTTTATTAAAATTATATAATAAGCAGTATTTATTTACTTATTTTAAAGAGTGCTTATCTGATATAGGCAGAATAGTACTGTAAAGATATATAGTCCCTATTTTATTAGGCTAGATTTGTTACATAATATAAAAAGGAATATAATAAACACACACATTCATTCACACATTATAATATCAAAGATAATCTTTTATAAGCTTTTCAGTATGAATCAATAATAATTAACATTTTGTAAAGTTTTACTTACCCTACCACGATTAAGCATCTTAGATGTAATCCTACCATTGACTTCGGGGGCCCAAGATTTCACCCCATGTTGCAAGCACGGCTCCATGACAGAAGGCATATCAACAGCACGGTGTACACTGTGACATTATACAGGAGCTGGAGCCAGCAGTCCAAGAGAGGATGGACATCATGGAACCTGAGAAAAGGAGGAAAAAATGCTAAGTTTGAACTTACAGGAACTGCATTTATCAGTCTGGTCTGTGCTGCATGCAGAACACACCGTTGCTGATAACACAGAAGTTTTTTAAAACATTACCTCCATTAACTTTATTGTAAACATCCAAATTCAACTAATGTTCAGTTGATTCAAGCAAAAAGCCATTTATCTGCCCCATGACCCACCAAGACAACTATGGCCCATGGGAAAACTGCAATTTGACAGACAGGCCAAGGATGAAATTATTGGGTACAGGCAGCAGAATGACAGGACTCACATGTTCACAAGTAATCCCACTGATTGGAATTGCCACTTGAGAAATGGGCCCCAAGGCCCAATTTTGCCTTCAGGAGCCAGCCCTACTGTGCCTTTGTGTAAGGTGACTATTACAGCAGTGCCTATGAGTCTCATCCTGCACCAGTTACAGTCAGAGGAAAAGATCCCATTGACTTCAGTGGTCAGGATCAGGCTTTAAAAGACTGACTAAGATTTAGGTAGCATAATTCTGGACCAAGTGGGTCTCATCTCTTTGTTCCCTCCCCATTCCACTGATGTGTGTCTCTCTCTCTCTCTCTCTCTCTCTCTCTCTCTCCCAGAGATGGTTTGTTTTTCCTTTCATATGCAAACAGCTCCTGCATTTGGAGCTATATGAATTCAGGCTTGGGCTCAATCTGGTCCCTATAGGTAACTGGTATCAGGACTTGAGTCCTGCCGTTCTGCTGCCCGCACCTAAGAACATCTGCCATAAGTCACTATACATATTAAACTAGATTCTGCCCACAGTTACTCACATTGAGTAGTACCTTAGTCTCTCTGATTTTAATGGAAGTACTTGCTGAGTAAGGTTCAACTCTACATGAACAAGGGGTAGAGGGACATGTCAGATCTTGATCCTGGATTAAAATAAATTAGTCAGGGTGAGTCAGTCAATCAGAAAACCTTCTTTAAGGAAATGATATTTGGAATCCAGGCTGGGTTGCTGCTGAGCTGGCCATCCGTAGTTTTGTTTGTGGCTGGAGCTAATATGGTCTGCATGAAGATGCAGGAAAGTCAGTGTAAGTATATGCATGCTCAATTGATTTGGGAGCGCACAGTGTTCACAACTAGAATAAAAGACATACATGCTTTGTGTGTGTCAGATGAGAGACAAATTACACTGAAAAATCTAAACTGTTATGAAAATCTTCTGGGACAACATGAACATTTTTCAGACACTGATACTGAAAAACATTTTATTATGAAAGGGGGGAGTATATACAAATGCTGTTGGCTATCTTTCTGTAAAGCATACTGCTGATGTGCCTTCTGTGAGTGATCATTCACTGATACCCTCTTTGATTGAGTATAGTTGACAAAATGGCAGCTATTAATACAGATGATACATTTATTAATGAGAGACAGGATTCTGCATCTACTCTTTAGCAAAGCAAGCTCCAAACAAACCATGAACGTAAAAGCATAATAGATGGAAGCAGCAGCAGCAGTTGTATGGTCCATATGCATGCAGTACTCATGAGTCGTCATAAGAATAAATTTGTTTTAAAGTAGGATCTAGATTTCCTAATCCCCTCCCAAGAAATCATTTTAGAATTAATCATGGCTAAGAGACATTTTAAAAGGATCTGTAACTGTGAAATAACTATATTTGGTATTTAATTGACCCATGGAACTAAGGCTTTGTTAAAGCTGATTTCCTAAGAAAAGCTGGTTTCTGAAGACCATGAAAAACAGATGGATTCTGGGAAGGAATTAAGTGTCTGCTGGTAGGGGGGTGATGGGTTGCTTCATTAATAAAATTTGAACAGCAGGACGCTGCTAATGAATAGGCACCCTAGAAGTTGCATACCAAATGTATTCCATCAGGCACACACACACACCAAAAAAAAAAAACCAGCTCTAATTTTATTGACAAGTTGAGGGATTCTACAAATAAAAAACTTCCTAAAGAAAAGTAAATGGTGGCTGCATAAAGTACTTTTATAAAGCAGTGCACAAACCTTTAAATGTGATATGGCTTTCCACAATAGGTGTTCTGGGTTTTATATTATATATCTTTTCAGGCTTTAGTTTTCCCAAAGTTAACTCTGAGTTCATTGATATTCTACACATTTTAAAAGACATTTGGTAACTTAAACTACAAAAACTCTTGACAGAGGCATGACAATATCATCCCAGCAAAGTGAAGATTCAGGCCCCAGTTCAGCAAAGCACTTAAGCATGTGCCTAACTTTAAGTCTGTGCTTACATCCATCCCTATTTAGCAAAGTATTTGAAGCACATGCTTGAATATCATTGATTTTACAGAGACTTAAGAAAATGCTTAGCTGAATTGATGTGTTAGTAATGATCATGTCAGGGACGTTTATATTACTGATCTTAAAGCACATTGCAGACATTAACTGGCCTCAAAACAACACTTGTAAAGGAAGGTAAGTGATACACAGGAAACAGCGCATCCACCTCTGTGGTGCAGGGCAGCAGCTATTTAACTGCATACAGCTGAGTTAGATTTTAGCAAGACACCAGGTCTAAATATCTCTACTCATAAAAAAGTACAAAAAGTGCCGGGAGTGGGAGAGTAAATGGCCACTCTGATTCTACATCTGATCCAATTATACTTCAAGCATCACAGTCCTCCTCAATACCATATAAGGCATAGATTCAATGTTGACTGTGAAGGAAAAGCGCCACTTATGTTAACTCACAGCACCACTTCCTGTAGCATGTAGAAGTTCCTTGGAGGTTTTCCATCTAAGTACTGATGCAGGCCAAGCCATCATAGCTTGTGAGATCTTACAGGTTCATTTCATTTGCTCTAGTCGGACACGGTGCAAAGCGTATTGAAGTCAATGGAGATACGGCAGTTTGTACCAGCTGAGGATATGCTCCATGATAGTCACCTAAAGTTTTCTCCTTACAATTCACATGCAGGAAGTTAAAGAGACACTCTCAAATGTGCTTTGTGAATTCTGCCTAGCTTAAAAGTGCTCAGGAGCTGGATAGCTATGCAGGCTCCCTGGGCTACATACTCAAGGAGGCTGCACTATTCTGAGGGAATACTTGCTCTTTGAATGGCTTCACAAGGAACGATTGGAACAATGGAGCTTCACAAGGAGCAATGGGGCGATGTGGCCACATGTAACATCTTGAGAGCATGCTTAGTGCATCCTCAGTATTCTACCACAGAAACAGGGTCAGTTGTAGTACCAACTCGAGTGAAATGATATAGTTTCTGATCCTTGACTCAAGGAGTGCAATCAGGAAGAAGGTCTGAAGGATTCAACACGGCTTTGGATCTCTCAGGGGATGGTAGGAGATATAAGCAGAATAAGGAATACTTAGATACGTTAGACCATTTTTTCTCTGGGCCACACATGCTTTGGCTGAGGCGTCATTAAAAAAAACAACCCAAAAAACAAAACAAAACAAAAACCACACCCTAGACTACTGTAATATTCATTCATTGACTTGTTGTAGGGTTTAAATTTAATTTTCTCTCAAAGTCATTTGCATGAGCATGCACAGTCCTAACTGCAAAGGTGCCACTCAGATCCTTGCCCTGGCTCATTTAATTGTCTCTGTGCCAGCGCTCTGGCAAGAAGTTTTGGGATCCCTGCCCTTGGTATATCAAGCTGGATCCCACCCCATGTTGAATACACAACTTCTGGTGCAAATACTCAAGTCTGGGAGCTTAAAATGTACTTTCACTAAGCATGAGAGCAAGTAAAATTTGATCACCATGAGTACCCAGTGTATTTTTGGATGCTCAAAAAACAACATACAAATAGTAGTAGTGAATCATCTGTTTACATAAAGCCAGCACAAGAGGGGCTGGAGGCCAGCCAAAGCAAATTTGTTTTTAAATTTGAGCAAATATTTGCTGACTTGTTTTCTGCAGTTATCACCCAGCGCTGCTAAAATGTGTTTGAAGAAATCATTACTTTGGAATAACAGGAGCAGAGATGGGTTTTATCCAGGAAGTCCAGCATTCACCATGGCAATAAAAGCAGCAAAGAGTCCTGTGGCACCTTATAGACTAACAGAAGTTTTAGAGCATGAGCTTTCGTGGGAGAATACCCACTTTGTCGGATGCATGTAGTGGAAATTTCTAGGGGCAGGTGTATATATATGCAAGCAAGAAGCAGGCTGGAGATAACGAGGCTAGTTCAATCAGCTTCCACCCCACCATCAACCTCAGCCTGGACCAGTCTACATGGGAGTTCCACTTCCTTGACACCACGGTGCAAATAAGTGATGGTCACATTAACACCATCCTATACCAAAAACCTACCGACTGCTATGCCTACCTTCATGCCTCCAGCTTCCATCCCGGGCACACTACACGATCCATTGTTTACAGCCAAGCACTGAGGTACAACCGCATCTGCTCTAACCCCTCAGACAGAGACCAACACCTACAAAATCTCCACCAAGCATTCTCAAGACTACAATACCCGCACAAGGAAATAAGGAAACAGATCAACAGAGCCAGACGTGTACCCAGAAGCCTACTACTGCAAGACAAACCCAAGAAAGAAACCAACAGGACTCCACTGGCCATCACATAAAGTCCCCAGCTAAAACCTCTCCAATGCATCATCAGGGATCTACAACCCATCCTGGACAATGACCCCACACTTTCACAGGCCTTGGGTGGCAGGCCAGTCCTCGCCCACAGACAACCTGCCAACCTGAAGCATATTCTCACCAGTAACTGCACACTGCACCATAGTAACACTAACTCAGGAACCAATCCATGCAACAAACCTCGATGCCAACTCTGCCCACATATCTACACCAGTGACATCATCACAGGACCTAACCAGATCTGCCACACCATCACCGGTTCATTCACCTGCACGTCCACCGATGTAATATATGCCATCATATGCCAGCAATGCCCCTCTGCTATGTACATCGGCCAAACTGGACAGTCTCTACGGAAAAGGATAAATGGACACAAATCAGATATTAGGAATGGCAATATACAAAAACCTGTAGGAGAACACTTCAACCTCCCTGGCCACACAATAGCAGCTCTTAAGGTGGCCATCCTGCAGCAAAAAAACTTCAGGACCAGACTTCAAAGAGAAACTGCTGAGCTTCAGTTCATCTGCAAATTTGACACCATCAGCCAGGATTAAACAAAGACTGTGAATGGCTTGCCAACTACAAAACCAGTTTCTCCTCCCTTGGTTTTCACACCTCAACTGCTAGAAGAAGGCCTCATCCTCCCTGATTGAACTAACCTCGTTATCTCCAGCCTGCTTCTTGCTTGCATATATAGACACCTGCCCCTGGAAATTTCCACTACATGCATCCAACAAAGTGGGTATTCACCCACAAAAGCTCATGCTCCTACATGTCTGTTAGTCTATAAGGTGCCAAAGGACTCTTTGCTGCTTTTACAGATCCAGACTAACACGGCTACCCCTCTGATACATGGCAATAAAGGCAATTATGTAATTTATTGTTTCCTCAGCAACATGGTAGTTTTTAAATGGAAAGTCTAAATCAGGGCCGGAGAAGTGTTAAGAGTTAAAGGGCATGAAGCAGGTTGTTTTTGGGAGTATTTGGAGCACAAAAAAACTGAAGTTACCTAGTAATCTTCTTATATGAAATGTATTATAAGATCTCATCAGCATGTAATTAACGAAGGGCTTGTCAATACATAACAGTCAATCAGGGATAAGGCAGGATGTAAACTGAATGCAAATTAGCTATTCCTGATTAACTCTATGTTTGGAAGCTCATATTTCAGAATAAAAGTGTCTTATTCCAAATTATCTTAATCCACTTCCAAAATGAATTAAACTACATCAGAATAAGATGCTCTTATTCCAGAATAGGGGCTTCTGCACATGGAGTTAATCAGGAATACCTCCCTGTGTAGACAAGGCCTAAAACCATACCAGTTTAAGAAATGTACCCTTCTTATAGCTCCACATGCTCCTTTCCCCTGTAAATAAGAACGAAAGGGGAGGAGTTATGGTACACAAGATGAACCAGGCCCTTACTCACTCATACCCTGCTCCCTATGTTAGGCCACATTCGGTTGCTAGATAAGAGCATTGACAGTGTCAGGAACAACTCAGTCTAATCCCAGAGATCTCAGTTTAGTCCCTCATCTCCACACTCCATTCTGAGTTGTGTTGACTCTGACTAACCTCTTGCTTCCTACAAATTAACTCTCTGCACTGCCTCTTAGAAGCAATTTGGGGGAAGGGGAAGAATAGAGAAGTATTGAACTCATCCACATTATCACATGTGGCAATGTTTCATGTGAATTAGGTGGGTTGTCTATGGGATCATGCCATGCAGGGCAGCTGCTCCCCCACTCATCTTCATCATGCCCCTTTTGCCATGCCTATCTGCTAATGCTTACGGTAGATGGGGTAGAAATGCGGACTGTTATGGTCATAGGCTAACCCCACCTGGAGCACCCTCCAGCAGCAGGCTACAGCACAATTTGTGTGGCTGCCTCAGTTTCCCCTTGGCATTCACCTGTGTAAATGAATGCTGCCTCTCTCTGCAGCAGATTCAAAACTTTCTATTATAAATGGTCACAGACCACAGATCACTCCCAGTAAAACAAGGTTATAATGCAGCAGCTCTTCAATCCCACTCAAAGGTCACAGTTCCTTTAGCCCCCTGCTCCAGAGCCCCCCTCTCCAAGCCTCCTACCCGAGAGTTCCAAGACCCACTGCTCTCCCACAGCTCCCCAGTCAGTTTTCCTGCAAGAGAGCTCCCAGCAAAGCTTCACTCTGCCCAGACCTTCTCACCTGTGAGTCCTACCATTGCTTAAGGGAACCTCCCTCCAGAGCGAACCTTTGCTTCCAGGCCCTGTCTTACACTGACCATGCTGGTTCTTCCCCTTTGTCCTAGGGCCGGGTCACTGCACCAGCCTTTCTGCAACTTGGCACTGCTCCTCAGCGCTAACCCATCCTTCAACAGTTTCCTTAGAACTCATCGCCAGCAGCTCACAGTTACTGCTCTCCTGGTTTCCTGCAGCTCTTTCCTTCAGGCAACTCTCTGCTGCTCTTTCTGTCTCTCCTTTGTTCCTAGGCAGCTCCCACCCATTCCCCCCTGACTCTTTCAGTCTGCTCTCTAGGACCCAGGTGCCCTTTTTAAAGCCTAGCTGTGGGTCAGCTGAGCAGTCACAGATGTACTGGACTTTTCCCTCTTAAAGGGCCAGTGTCACCCTGTGACAGCTGCATACTAGCAGGGAACAGTACTGCATAGCTACCCCTCACCTCTCTGCTGCCACCCTAGACTCATTTACAAGTCATTCACTCATGGCTGCATTTTCATAAGTGAACCCTGATTTGAGGTGCCGAATCCAAAAAGGGAGTCACCCAAAAATTAGTGCTGTCTTTTGGAAATGTCACCCTTCACCTCTGTGTCTCAGTTTCCCTACCTATAAAATAAGGAGAATATTTAACAAGTTTTGTCATCTTTGGTTGGCAAGGATTTACACATGCTGTCTTTGTGCCATGCAGCTGAGGGTGGTGTACAGGCATAGACATATCTATTGCAACTGTTGTATCAGAAACTTTTTTAAAAGCACATGTCCATATATAGAGAGAGATTTTTTTTAAGCTTGTAGGATGCCTTCTTTCAACATTAAAAAGTAAACACATTTTTGAAAATCTTGTGAGTTCTTTATTGATTTCCATAGCTAGGAAACAGCTGTAACAGCTAGACTCATTGATTCAGACACAGAGGCAAAATGAGGACTTATACATGGGTGGATTTTAGATGGCAGGCCACAACTTTTATTAAATTTAAACACAGAGGAAGGATGCTACTCGTCCATGACCCATACTCTCCCATATGAGGCATTTAAGTGGTTCCACTTTGGGGGCTACAAGCTTATTACCATATAAGACAAAGCACATCCTTCCCCACAGGGTGGCGATCCCAGGGTACCATGGGCCCTTTCCAGCTGATATAATGAGCAGGGGGAGAGGCGTGGCTGCAGTCCTGACCTGAGCTGCATCATCTCAAGACCTGATGACCCCGTCAGCCTCCACGTGTAGCCCTCAGCCTTTCCCCCCCTTCCCCGCTCAAGTAGGGAGGGGAGGGGGCGACAGCATGGAATCCCTCGCTAAGCAGGCTCCTGCTCCATTAGCTGTCAGAACCCTAATGTTGGGGTACAACTCCCACAGGGGCAGAATCTCCACCCCTGGGGATAGGGGCCCTGGAATCCTTACCAATCCTCCTTTGCATCCTGACGGCTATTACTGCTGGAATGGAGTCAAAAGAAGCTCTACCTGGCCCTGCTCCAGATTAAATCCTGGTGCTGGGGGGATGCAGGCCAATCAGCACTTTTCCCCTCTGACTGGCCAATGTGTGACACAGACTCCCAGGTATGGGCCCTCATCCCATGTCTCCCCACCTTGCTGCTGGGGTCATCCCCCCTCAGTTGATCCCATCAAGTTCCCCCACCAGTTGGGGTGGGTGGGTGGTATGTCTTCTATCTTTGTTGTTTTTAAAAATCTTGTGCACGCTTTTACACCAATGATTTTAATTTGGCATATAAGGCTGAAGGAATTCAGAGTTCTGAATTTTCATTTTAAATACATATTATATTTTCTTATTTATATTCATTTTTGTGCCTGAAAAAAGAATTATAAGCAGTTCAGAGTTGGGTTCCCTAAAAAAAAAAAAAACATCTGACTTTCACATTAACTCCTAAAAATATGATTTGGAGAGACTTATTTAACACTGTGAGGAAGCTGAACATATTTTAGAAAATTCAGCCTGAAGTCAAGTACAAGAACAATGGAGCCAAAAAAAGAGCACAGTACCAGTGAATTTCCCAACCACCCACATAAAGCAGCGATTTTACAAACACCTACACACAAACTTAACTTTAAGCATTCAACAGTGCTACTCACATGCTTAAAATTAAGCAGTTGTGTAGGTATTAGTTGGATTGAGGTTGAAGAGATTTAATCCTGCTTTGTGTATAATACCCACTGCTAATGTCATACTACATTGATATGAAATGTACAAATTCTGTCAAGCTGATCTCATTTGCACCACTAATTCTAGAGTGTACATTTCAATGAAATTCAACAGGATAACTCCGCTTAAACTCATCTCTGTAATATAGCATTTAAACAATTGACATACAGAATGATCCATTTCTTAATGCTAAATAAATGTCTGCAAAACTACTTTAAAAGAAATCATACATTTGCAGGGGCAGCTCTAGGGATTTTGCCGCCCCAAGCACGGCAGGCAGGCTGCCTCTGGCGGTTTGCCTGCGGAGGGTCCGCCGATCCCGCAAGACCAGCGGACCCTCCGTGCTGGGGCCTGAAGCCGCCTCTGTACATTTGGATCTATTTAACCATTTAGTTAATGTTCACATGTGTATATAGATTCATATGCTGAAATAAACATATTCCATGCTTTTGTATGAACTGGAGGCGTTCTTCCATTCTAGTCCTGTGCCTCATTGTTATGCGCTGTTCAACAGTTGCCAAGTATTACTTCAAAGGTGGATGCATTTCAGCAGTTGGTAAAGTTTCTTCTATGTACTGGGCCAAAGCCTGCAAAGTTTGTATGAACTGGAGGCGTTCTTCCATTCTAGTCCTGTGCCTCATTGTTATGCGCTGTTCAACAGTTGCCAAGTATTACTTCAAAGGTGGATGCATTTCAGCAGTTGGTAAAGTTTCTTCTATGTACAGGGCCAAAGCCTGCAAAGTGACTAACAAAGGCCCTGATCCTGCAACCAGTTCAGTACAGAATGAATATCGGGCTCTGCTGAAATCACTGGGGGGGGGGTGCCACTTTCATGGATCTGATTGTAGAATCAAGGGCCGTAGTTTATAAATTTTTAGGATCATTTGAGATGGAAGCAGCTCCCTAAATGTAAAATTATCATCATTATTTCAATGTGCAATCACTGAAATAAAGAGTAGCATTTATATCACTATGAAGAACTGAACCACAAAGACAGGTGCACATATATTTGCATGTATCAGGAGCACCGTGCTTTGGCATATTGTTACAGATTTAGTGAAAAGTCACGAACTGGGAATTCACAGCATGAAGTTTTCAAACACTTATTACTTCATTATTTCTAAAGCAAATGTAAAAACACTTCTCTCTCTGTGTAAACAGAGTCCATGACAAGTTTTAAAAATAAGATACTTTTGCATTATCCATATGCAAAGAAAACATCTCAAAAATGTCTTAACGTATGAAAATCACCCTTCTCCCCACAGCTGACTATTCCCAAAAGAGAGCTGTGTACTTTCACCATACTTCCAGGGAATATTTCACATTTGGACTGAGACCAAGCATGAGAATTTTCAGCCTGGGAGTTGTGACAATATGCCTTCTCTTCAACAATAAAAAAGGGAAATCTGAGGGGAACCATAACAGGTACTTAACAGCTGAAAGAGGCAGCAAATATCAGCCAGTAGCGAAATGGCTACTTTAGAGCTGCCGCTGCCTGTTTCTAGCAAATTGAAAGGCTGTCCCCAGATAGCCATGCCAGAGAAACTGTTCCTGTAGAAAAATAACCCTAGACAAGGGACAGACCCGTAAATCATCAAGGAAGAGGAATCTGTGGCATGGAGCTGTTTACTCCTATACTGAAGGGTTATATTGCCCGACTATTACAAACACCTAAAAACATTTTTTTTCTCAGCCATGATTACAACCCAACCCCCAATGCTGGCTTTACAAGTTGCAGCATTTTTAATGATAAATAGTTTCTCCATAGGGGTGCTATAGTATGATTATGTACATTAACTTAGAAAACTCTACTTTTAGGAAGTGCTTGATGAGAAAGGACAGAATATATGGAGAAAGGAATAAAACCTGAACATTATACCGTCTTGGCGCTCTCTCTCTTTAGACTTGCACACAGAACATGGTGGCAGTTTTTGATGTGAACTCACTTCTGAGAACATTCCAAAAAAGAAAAGGAAAGAGTAAACAATCATGGTGACATCCCAATTCCTGTTCCTGAGTAGATGAACATGTAAGAGGGGTATGTATATCAACTGGATATTCTATAGATCACAGTAGAAAATCTAAATAATCGCAATGGGACTGGATATAAAAAGGAAAACCAAAGAAAAGCCTCCACAATATTAGCAGTAATGAGCAAAGGTTGCCAAAACACAACAGCACCGGGATATACTTAGATTGTGAGCACTTGGGGCACCATCTTTTTGGTGTGTGCTCATATGGCACCTAGCACAGTGCAGCCCCGGGTCCATAACGAGGGCTTCTAGGGGCTACTAGAATTCAACTAAGTCAGTAGAAGACTTCAAAGACCCATGTAAAATTCCAGAAGCTTTCCAAAAGCATTTCCAAGCATCTTTTCAACAAGTATAATCAAATAAATTTGTTAGTCTCTAAGATGCCACAAGTACTCCTGTTCTTTTTGCAGATACAGACTAACACAGCTGCTACTCTGAAAAGTATAATCAAGAATCTGGAAAAACAACAGATCACTATTTTGACAAACTATGTAAAATGGCTGACTTGTATGCTTAGCAAGTCTTAAAAGATGAACCAATTCACGGCAGATTTGTAACAGAGAAGAAAGATACAGGATCTGGAATGAGAATGTTCAGAGAGCCCACACTCACTATACCAAGGCTACAGACATGTGCAAAGGTAGTAGACAGGCTCACATCCAAATACAGAATATGAGTGGAACAAAGATAATTCATCAAGTAAGAGAGAAAGCATAACAATACAAAGAAAGACGCACCAAAATTAATGCAAAAACAAATGCATCCGTACAAAGCAGAAGAGACAAAATGAAAATGAACACCTGTGGAAACTGTGCGGGAAAATGGGATAAAGGAAAATGTCCTACATATGGAGTCATGTGCAATAATTGTAGCAAGAGAAATTATGGCAAAGCTGGAATGCAAGGGAAAAAAAGCAACAAAGAGTCCTGTTACACTTTATAGATTAACAAATGTATTGGAGCATAAGCTTTCATGGTGAATACCCACTTCGTCAGATGCAAAAATGAATAATTTGTAAAGCTCAGACTAACTCTACCATGTGTACAAATTAGCAGCACACATACAAACAGGAAATTAAGTGCCAAATAGACAGAGGGGTATCGGTGAATATGCAAGATTTTGAAGGCTTCCTCGACTTATGCAAAAGGAGAGATATTTCAAAAAAGTAAACCAAATTAAAATAATGCTACTAGGACAAGCCAAATTACAAGCAGACTACCAAGGAAAACCATACAACCTGAAATCTCAGGCAGTACAGACAACAGAGAAACCATTGCTTTTAACTAAATCATGTCAATGCTTGAATTTAGTGACACTAAACCTGAGACAAATGATTCATACAATGGACACACAAGCAAAACAAAAATTATATCTAGCCCACACAATGCATTATGACATCTGTCACAGGGAACTGGGCCCTGTGAGTAGAACTGGGCCCAGCTCCCCTGTGTCAGAGCAAATGAGCGTAATCCTGTCGATTATAGGGGAATGGGCTATTCCTGGGCATATAAAGGGCTGCCAGGACAGGAAATGAGAAGACTAAATGAGGAATGCAAAACAGCAATTAAAGAAAGGAACAAAGCCTATAAAAAAGAAAAAGATACAATGAATAGTAAAGATCTAATGAAATATAAAAATAAGGCAATAGCATGAAGAATTATGAAAGAAATCAAAGAAACAAAGTTGGAAGAAATACTGCAGGTGGATAAACAAAGATACTCAGACATCAAAGATATACAGACAAATTAGAAGTATTAATGGAATTCAGACTAAGAGTGATCACATCCCAGGTCTTACTGGGATTGACAAAATGGATAGAAGTTCTGACAACTAGAAAGCAGAAGTTTTAGCAGAAGCTTTGTAGGGGGTGAGTGATGATGAAAATCAAAGTGAATTTTTAAGACAGATTAAAAGACAATTCAATGCAGGGAATCATGAACTATTATAGAGGTGGGGAAAACTTGAAAATATTATGCTGGATGAATGGTTTAATATGTGAAAACTTGAGAAAGCTATTGATATCAGCAGGAATACATCCCCAGGGAAAGACGACATATGTAACAATGTTTACATCTTTCTCAGAAAGCAGTTTAAGGTTTCTTTTGGAATTATATAACACTATATGGGGAAAAAGGAGTGATACTGGTGGGGTGGAAACATGCAGTAATAATTCCAATACTAAAACCAGGCAAATGAACCATACAAGTGGATGCTTATAGAACTATTGTGTTATGTCTTGTCTGTGTAAAATTATGGAGAGAATGACGAATGAAAGACTGGTTGCCTTTTTGGAAAAGAATGGCATTATAAAAATATGACAGTGGTTTTAGGAAAGGAAGATGC
Organism: Mauremys mutica; assembly: GCF_020497125.1. Lineage (NCBI taxonomy): Eukaryota > Metazoa > Chordata > Testudines > Geoemydidae > Mauremys > Mauremys mutica. The sequence continues at coordinate 30,374,711 of NC_059076.1, read as the reverse complement.
ACCATTGATCACATTGTTAAATTAGAAACTGAAATACAAGAGTATGAGGCAAAAGGGTTTCACGAAAGCAGTCTTTCTAGATATTGAAAAGACATATTACATGCTATGGAGGGAAAGCTTGTGGTACAAAGTGATAAGGGGGAAAATTTATGGGTGAGTTAGAGAATTTTTGAGTAAAAAGACCATGCAGATCAGAGTTGGGAAACTTAGGTTGACGAGATATTAAAATAGCTACACCGGCCCTCTCTGTGCCATACGTTAGAGCAGAGGTACAGGGCAGAAGGAGTCACTCGCTCATCATGTTTCAGTCTGTACAGATGGCTCAGAGGCTGTTTATAATTGTGGAGTACAGGGGAGGACTGAGGTTTATTACAAAGAAGGACTTGTAAACAGGAAGAGCATGTGGCCCTGGGGGCAGGTTTAATAGCGATGCCTGGTGCACTCGGGAAGCAGATATAGCTGGTTAATGAGGGGTCCCTGCTCCCGGTGCCCCTGTCTGTGGCTGGGATCCCAGCTGGTACATACACATTGCTGGGTCACAGGGAGCACACATCCAGCACTTTCTGACTCTAGAGAGGATGTGTGGCTTGTTGGGTCACTGCTGAGCTCCATGGGTTGCAGTAGTTCTGGGTGCTGGATGTGACCCTGGATGCTAAATAGCCTTCCCACCCATGCCCTTGTCCCACCTTCCTGTCTTGCTACACACCAGAGCCAGTGGCTGGGATTCGTTATCTAACATCCTGTAAGGCCCCATAAGGAATCAGGGGGAAGGACCACAAACAGATGAATGATTCTTCCTGGCACAAGCTGCTCTCTTTCTCCTAGGGTACGTCTATACTTACCGTCCGGGTCGGCGGCTAGCGTTCAACTTCTCGGAGTTCGATATATCACGTCTAATCTAGACGCGATATATTGAACTCCGAACGCGCTCCCGTCAACTCCGGAACTCCACCACCGCGAACGGCGGTGGCGGAGTCAACGGGGGAGCCGCGGACTTCGATCCCACGGCGTCTGGACGGGTGAATACTTCGAACTAAGGTAGTTCGAGTTCAGCTACGCTATTCGCATAGCTGAACTTGCCTACCTTAGTTCGACCCCTCCCCCTTAGTGTAGACCAGGCCCTAGAGTGGAATCTGATTCTGGACTGACCCTGTGACACTCCCCCAATCACAAAGGAGAAGGAAAGACGCACGCTACACATAGCTTCTAGTGAAATGACAGTTACACTATGACTAAAACTACCGGACCTAACTTTCTGGGCCAAAGTTAATGGGAATTTTAATAATGAAAGTACCAAACAAATATATGAGGATTGTTGGGCATTCAATAGGTGAACTATAACACACAGTTAGAACTCCACATGCCATTGAAGTTAGTATGGATGCAGAAGTTAAAAGAAAAGGAAAAGCCAAATGAAGTCAAAACTTTTAGACATAGAAAAACTAGTTATGGTTGGCAAGTCACATGTCCAAACATAGATTTAGATTTATGTTATAAACTTATAGGTAAAAAAAAGACAGTAGGTCAGTGATGGGCAACCTGTGGCCTGTAGGCCTGTAGACCACAGGTTGCCCACCACTGCAGTAAGCATTAAAAATGAAGTGTATTTGTATATAGATGAAAGATGGAGTCAGTTTTGTCAAATATATACAGATGGGTCCAAAGAAGACAAAACAGGAAGGGCAGGGACACAGCATATTGTAAATCAAAATTTGGAATTAGTACATCTAAAAGAATATTCGATTCTGTAGCTGTCATGATAGCCAAACAAGTAGCAATTACGCTAGCACTAAATTGGATCTGGGATGTATGCCCAGCAGCCGCGGTCATTTTTTTTTATTCATTCTCGGGCCTTATGGTGATAAAAAAGCATGTCTCAATATGCAGAAGTGATTTAATCAAATACATTATATTTCTATTAACAGAATTAGTACAGATGGGGATACATGTAGCATTAGCTTGGATCCCAGTGCATACTGGGATAACAGAGAATGACATGGTGGACAAAGCAGCTAAAAATGCCATATGAAATGGAAGGATTGACATAGAAATACCCTTCAGTAAATAGGTATTCAAAATCCTAGTACAGAAAAACATTAAAAGAGGAATGGCAAAAAAAATTGTTTTACTGAAAAAAGGCATTTTTTTTAAATTGTGCCCTAGAGTTGAGGCTGAGTATATACTTCTGGGCCTGGATAGGAAAAAAATAAGTGAATTTGTTCAGGGTACTAATTGGCCATTGTGGCTTAAACAAAAATCTTTTTTTTGACTAAAATAGACACCAAGAAGGACTGAGTGCATTCTGGCAGGTGGAAGAAACAGTTGATCACCTTTTATTGGTATGTAAGAGCTTTGAGAAATAAAGGGAAAAGCTTTCAGAGGAATTCAAACATCTTCAAACATCATAAGGTAACAAAAGTTACAGCATGTTATTTAGTACAAATATTGGGGAAATGTGGTAGTATTAGAAAGGTGTTGTTACATTACCTGATGGACACAGGGTAGAGTGCGAGAATATGATTCACTAAATATAGGAATTATAGTTGGTAGCTATTATAGACTATTCAATTAAGTCTGCTTTGCCATTAAAATAAATGATAGGTCAAAGGGAGTGATTGGGACGGGCTGTGCCTGGGAAAGGGAAGCCACAGTGGAGTGGAACTAATTTCTATGGTATGTCCCTGGAGCAAGGGGCCAGTTTGGGTTGCCAATTTTGGTTGGACCTATTCCTGGAGGTCTCCTCACACAACATAATCTTTAATTAAAGATTTCATTCCTGGAGACTCCAGGCCAATCCTGGAGGGTTGGTAACTTTATGCCAGGTACTCAAGCTCCAGGAAGGGAGCAGAGCTGACCAGAACTAGGGAGCTGCCAGGAGCGGGAGCATCAGAGACCTCTGGGAGTGCTGGCCCTGAAGCCTGAAAGAAGGGAATGAGATAAAAGACTGTTTTCTCTTGCATTGCTTGCCTTTATTAAATGAATATACCTTCTCAAAAGAAGATGGGCACAGTAGCGAGCGTTAGGAAGCTGGGGAGAAGCCCCACCCTGTGACAACATCGCTGCTAAAAGATCACCAAGTGTCCCATCAGCAACTGCCAGTAGCAAATATCACCAACAGTTGGAGACTGGACACTAGATGGGGAGGGCTCTGAGTTACTACAGAGATTTCTTTCCAATCTATCTGCCTGGTGGGTCTTGCGCACATGCTCAGGGTCTAACTGAATCCCATATTTGGGGTCGGGAAGGAATTTTATCCCGGGTCAGATTGGCAGAGACCATCAGGGTTTTTTGCCTTCCTCTGCAGGGTGGGGCATAAGTCACTTGCAGGTTTAAATTAGTGTAAATGGTGAATTCTCTGTAACTTGAAGTCTGTAAACCATGATTTGAGGACTTCAGTAACTCAGCCAGAGGTTAGGGATCTATTACAGAAGTGGGTGGGTGAAGTTCTGTGCCCTGCAACATGCAGGAGGTTGGACTAGATGATCACGATGGTCCCTTCTGACCTTAAAGTCTATGAGTCATGTTACACTTGGAAATTGATAGAATGATTCAGCCAGGAAAAAGCAGTGGTGTCATGCTTGGGCCTACTGGGATGTAGGTGATCCAGGCTCAATTCTCCCCTCTCCCTGATGAGGAGAAAGGATTTGAACTTAAATCTCCCATGCTGCAAGTGAGAGACCAAAGCACTGGGCTTTGCTGGTATGGGGCTTTTTCAATCTGTTCTCTTGAAGCTATTCCACTTTTTATAAATAGACACTGGAGCAGAGACTTGAATTTGGGTCTCCAACATCCTACATAAGTGCCCTACCAACCAGTCTGTATAGTCAGTCTTGATGTTTTCCTATCCACATGATTATCCATTGTCATCATGAATGATTATGACTAACAGTGGATAGTCATTGGGCCAAAAAGCTAGAGAGAATGATTCTAGACCCTTTTAGGGAGTGCACTAACCTGTTAAGGGTAAGACTCAGGTCCCTGTTCCAGAAACTATTTATTTATAATAAGTGGAACAACTTCAACATGAGAGACTGAAAATGATCCATACCAGTATATCCCATAGCCCAGTGGATAGGGTTTTCTCCTACAACACTGGAGACTCAAAATCAAATCCCTTCTTATGAGGCAGAGGGAAGAATGAACTAGAGTACTTGATGCACTGAATATCAATGTCAGCAGCAAGATGTAGCAACAGGAGTTGCAGGGATTATTGTCATAGAAGATAACATTCTAGTGTACGGCTGCAGTGACATGGTGGAGGTTGTGGCAGATCACTACCACAACTTCACCTGTCTGCTAGAAAGACTCAGGGAAGTAAATCTAAAATTAAATAAAAACAATATTGAGTTGCTATTGACTGCAGCACCATACATGATATATTTGCCGACCTCCCAAGGGCTATGACTTCACCAGACAATATAGCAGATGCCCACACCTAAAGATATTAAATTGGTTCAGAAACCATTAGAAACAGTAAACTAGCCAACAAAATTTCTTACAAGCCTCTCAGATGTATGTGAACCCCTGAGGCAACTGGTGGCAGTGATGTAATGTGGAAATGACTACCTCAGCATGATGCAGCCATCATACATATCAAGGAGCAGGTGACCAAATATCCCAGCCTGAAATATTACCTTCTGAAACAAGAAGCAACACAAACCATTTCAGTAGAAAGTGACTATAAACCACTGGGAAACATTTTTAAAAAGCCACTGCTAGTGTCCCCAAAACACCTTCAACTCATGCAACAAGAAAGGGACTGATATGTAAATAGCTGTCTTCTTATCTAGAGCAGAGCAGCCTTGCAGCTTGAAAATACATCAGCTTAAGAACAATATGAGATCCTCAACCTGATAGAAATACAGAAAACACAGAAATAACATAAAAAGCACCAAGCTAGCCACTTATATGCCAGCTTCAAGCAGGGTCTAAAAAGTATCAGAGACTAAATTATGTAAGACAAAGATCTACAAATGTTCATGTCTATCATTCTGTCAGGATGGCCAGGCACCAGGGGAGAAACTCCACCTGCCTCTCAGGAATACCAGAACTATGGAGGCAAGCTAAGCATACCAGATGGTGTCATATATAAAGGCAATTGAATCATTATATTCAGATCACTGAGAACAGAACCTCTCAAGAATATATTGGAGCCATTTGGGATTAAAAGCATGTCTTTAGAAAACTACAGACACTTTATACTGGCCAAAAATACCCAAGGCTATCAAGGAACTGGTGAGCAGTTGTGATACATGTGGGCAAACACCAGTGCAGCATCAAAGAGAGACCATGAAAATACACAGTATTCCTAACAGACCTTGTAGCAAAATAGGAATGGACTTTTCATCGCAAATCACGCACACAAGCTCAGTATTGTAAACTACTCTTCAGACTTCTTGAACCAACATGAACAGACAGACATTACCACAGCACCCATCATAGACAAAATAATGGAGAATTTCAGAAGATATGGAATTCAAAAGCGTGAAGTTAGAGACAACATACCCTAGCTTGCTTGCAGTGAGTTTGTTCAATTTCCCTGGAAATGGGAGTTCATTACCATATCATAACCAGTCCAATGGCAAAGATGAATCATCCATTAAAATTGCTTAGACTCTACTAAAAAGGTTCCAAAAAGTTTTTGAATGGAGAAACATTCCCACAAAAGGTATTTATAGCAGCCTGCTTGAAGTCAACACATACTTGTCCCTTGGTGCCTCTAGCCCCCATGTTACAACAACTGGCAGTAGTGGAAGGAGTAACAGATGAAAAGGAAGAGACACACGTGAAGGTCAAAGCCTACCAACCAGCTAAAGACCTACTAGAACTACAACTAGGAGACCCTGTCAGGATCAAATTATTTCCTAAGGACAAATCATGCACTTTGAAGTAAGCTACATGCGTGAAACAGACACATCCTCTTTAATGTAGTAGCTGATAGGCATATATATCTCCAAAACCATAAGTACATTTGACTGCTATGACCACAAGATACATACATGAAAAGGGAGGACAATGAAATACTTAGTCCCTCGAGACTTGATCAGCAGGACACGGAAGGAGTATAGGCTGATCAGACACCAATAGACTTGGAACAGAGTCTCAAAATATCATACCAACACAAGAACTAAGTGCAAGGTTCCTTTTACCACAAGAAACACTAACACTTGTTCAACATCAAACTACGTCCAAGTACTCACAGTTGGTTGTACAATACTAAGGCGTGAAAGATTAACACTTGAAATCCAGAGGAAAATACCTTAGTTACTAAGCAAGTTAAGAGTTACTTAACCAAAAAAATAGTTGGCGTTAAGTTGCATATATGATGATTCATTGGCTTGGAAGGTATAATAAAACATGGAGTATGTAAACAGCTTATGGTATTGGTGTTTAATTTTGAAATTTCAAATAAATGTGACAACAGATGTTAAAATAAATAGTTTTCCAATTCTATAACAAGAATTACATCAAATCCATATACTATAGTTGATGAAATTCCTATATTATATTCTATGAAAAGATGTGTCCATTGTATGCTGTGGTATGTTGACTGAGGGATGAGTGAGGAAAGCTGTGAATAGCTGTTACAGCATGTGGCTTGTTCCCAGTGGCAACGGCAGATTCTTTATATCAAATCCAGTGTGCCTCTTGACAAGACTGATTCTTGACTAGATTACACACTCAAGAGAATGACTCATAATTTATGCCAGCAATTTGTTTTTATCTCATATGTAGCTAAAAAAATAAAAACCACAGCTGCTTACTACATTCACAATAGGGGCCCTGAACCCAATCCCAGTGAAGTCAATTGCTGTCAATGGGAGTATGATCAGACCTGAAAACAAGCAAAGAGTTGCATCCTAAAGAAGAAGAGCAAAGAATTATACAATCACATCAGAAACTAAAATATTTAAGATGCAACCTCACTTCTCATGGACATCTAATCACTGGGGAAAAAAATCAGGTGTCCAAAAACAATTAGGAAAAAATAACAAGAACCATCCCACTTAGTATTTTTATTACTCTTCTGATTATAATATATGTCTTAATAATCCTTTTTACACAATAAAATATTTCATTTTATTATATGTTATAAACACTCCATCGTAGATTAAAAATGATCGTAGCTATTAAGCCCTTCAAAAGGGCTATTATGCAAATAGTCTTTTAAGTATAATACTATTTCATACAATCAAGCGCATTGAAAGATGAGATTAGTTTAATTGTAAGGAAAGAATACAACTTTTTGTATACACCGTAGACAGACAAGCACAGTGTACTTTCTATTCAGTGCAGAGACTTTTTTTTTTAAATCAAGGCTGAGAGAGCTGTAGTAAACAAGCATCCTATCAAGCAATTCTCTTCCAGACAGAATGAGGAGGAAACTTGCATCTAAAGCATGACTGTTCCTAATTAATTATCTAAATAACAAATGCAGCATTATCCTGTAAGCCATACAAACAATGTTATTGTTCATCCTCAGTATTTGATTTTTAATGGAGTCATAATCCAAACACTTTCAGATTGTCCATCTGGAGCATATAAACAGTTATATAAAACTATTCACTGGTTTTTAAACTCTGGTAAATGCAATTTGCCTATTTTGCAATGCCATTATGTTGTTATCTGAACATTTAGCTCCAGCTTAATACCCATGTGTTGAAAGGGCCTGATTCTGAATAGCTTTGGGCAAGGTGCATGTGTTCAACCCTCACTGAATGCCAGTCAGCATCTCCTTGGATTCATTAAGCACCTGGCAAGATAGGGCTCTAAACTGGCTTTTGGAGACTGACGGAGAGAAAAAGAACAATCATACTTATTACTTCTTCAGCCACTTTACACAGAAGATTTGCCCCTGCTGTTGAAAGGTCTCAAAGGAGTTCATTAAAAACTCCATTACTGGACTACTATTTCTAGGGCTTGGCAAAAAAAAAAGTGACCTTTTTGGTGAAAAATGTAGATCTGTGGCCTACAGATACATTTTGCAAATTCATGTTGATGTTACCTAACTGTTCAGATACAACTTTAAAACATTGAGATAAAAATGTTTTGTTTTGACATTTTGATTCAAAATTATTTATTTTTTTAAAAAATTATTTAAAACTTTTCAAAAATTTTAAAATGCATTTTATTTTATTTTTTTTACTTTTTAATTCACCAAAAATGTATACAATGTTCATTTTGGTTTGACGCAAAATATTTTTCTTTTACTTTTCAAAATTGCCACTGAACTGAAAAAGTCAATATTCACTCAGCTCTAGTTATTTCTTTTGCAGCATTCAAAAAGACAATCAGCTTTAGGGCCTGATCCACAATCTCCTGAAGTAGATGGAAAGACTCCCATTGACTTCAGTAAGCTTTGAATCAGAACCTAGTTTGGTATACAAATTTTTGGAGTCTTACAAGTATAAGCATTTATCGCTTACAAATTTTAAATCACAATTTTTGTTTTGAGGTTCATCTTATGTGAATCAACTACCGTAATAAAATGTATTGATTAGCAAACTTGTTTTAAAACTAAAGTAAGTGAGACAGTTCAATAAAACAATTTCATGCTGTGATAACACTGCACATAAGAAAATGAAGATCTAATTATGCGTGTATCTGTGAGAGAAAGCGTTTTCACCACCACAAAGCACATGCATATACTTTACATCAAAACTTTTTTTCCCCTTTCACTCCTGGGACCAAATTCAGACTTAAGGTGCAGAGTCCCATTAGTAACCACCTGAGCTGATCATCAGTACATATGAACAAACAAGGTACTTACAGCATAGATAGATGTAAACAAGGGAGGTTGCAGCTGCTGAAAATATGCATTTTGGACCCCCCCAGTTTCTAGGAGACAATCCTAACACAGGCAACATCAGCAGAGCTCCATCTCGCAATCCAGAACTTCTGGTTCTGATTGACCTCAATGAATTGCTGCACAGAAATATCAGTAAAATTTGCCTTGGGGTGGGGAGAGCGACATGAAATCAAGGACTAGGGAAGCCATTTTGAAAATGGAGGAAGTAGCAAATGCTCTTGCCAAATCACAAGAGAAGGACCTAGCAGTGTGGAGAGACTCTCAGAAATACCACTTGCTTCTAGGAAAAACCTGTGATACTGGACTGCCTTCTAGTAATCTAGTGTTCCCTTCTAGGTAGACTGAATCAAGTGGATTCATTTACTACTCCCCCCACACCCGACCCCCCAAAAATTACATTTTCTCCTGACTCCATGTAATAAAGGTGAGGCTCACAAGAGATTAGCACAAGTCTCCTTATTTCCTAGCATAAGTAACCTAACACACACACACACACACTTCCCAGGTGTTCAGTAAGTGCACCTGGCTTCATTCAATGTGTCTATTTATCTATCTATGTAGGTACTTACTTGGCTCTAAAGAGGATAGACCTCAGTATGGATGCAAAAATGGGTATTAACAAAATAATAATAGTTTACTCTGATGGTAGGTCATTACAAATTTGGCTGCCCATCTACTCAGTTTTAAGAGACCTCTAAAATTACTTTTATACCCACAATGCTTGAAGACTATATCACATGCTTATGTTTTTGGATGCTTATTTTATTAAATGAAATATTCAGGCTTATTAAAGAAATCCCAAGAGGCCACTGGTGCTGAAACAATTTTTATATGTGCTGTAAGTAGAAACCATGTATTTGGGTTGTTATTACTACTTCAAACCAGGGGGCACAGCAGCACCCCTAGTTCCTTGCACTTATGCACGAGGCCTCTCCTTGTCACCAAAGGCAAGCCTCAAGTGTCAAAGCAGATAACACCCAAGTGTGTTTATACAGACGCTAAAAAGCAACTTTTATGACTTCTATCTTGCTTTTATTTTCTATAATATTGTCTTTTGTGCTATATTTTAGCAAATGCATTAAAACATTGGTTATTGTGATTTATGCATATAAAACATTGGTTATTGTGATTTATAATATTTAATAGAAGTTTTAACTGCAAATTGTGAATGTTATAAATGGCAGATCATAGCCAACCGATTGTTTTCTCAAAAAGCATGACACAGCAGTCTTGTGTTCAGATTATAAAATGTTATCTCAAAGAACAGACTTTATAAAATATTTATCGTTTAGGAGAAGTCCTGCTTTTAAAAGAACACAAGGATGCAAAAAGGAGTGATGCATATAAGATATTACCAGAGTCATAAAACTAAGGTATAAAAATTGGCTTTTCTTTACCCTCCTTTGAAAGAAGAAAGCTTCAGTTTTAAACCGCCCATAAATTATAGAAATATTGAAAATAATATCTCTTAGAAGCTCTCTGAAGACTTACAGTTTGGGAATATTCTGTAGAAGATCACTGTAACTTCTAAATTCATATTCCTGCTTAAAGGTGAATACTTTGTAATTCTGTAAATGCTTAAAATAGCATGAGCCTCTTGAGATGTATATTTGCAAATGTTTCGCATTTAATGCAAACATCTAATGTAATACCTTCCTAATATCATTGCTGTATAAGTGGTATGTTGTTTTATGTATTACTTGCTATAAATGGTTACTATTGTAAGAAGTGATCTGAGTGTAGAGTCTTTATATTAATTGGGGAAATAGTAGATGTTGGGAATGTTTAAGCATCTCCATAAACAAACTCAAGCACTACCTGTCTAACAATGGCTATTTTAAATGTAAAGCCCCTCTTTAAGAATTAAGATAAAAAAAGAATATTTTGAGAACTGGAAAACTTTTATAACATAAGGATTTTCGACTTATTTGAAGGAAAATTGCAACTCCTCCTAAATGCAAGAAAAACTCAAAACATGTCTCAAATAATGGATTGAATAGAAGGAAAAAAGTTAAAACTCTAACTTTAAAGATGCTTTGAGAATTTCCTGCCACAAGAACAAAGGCAATTAGAAGTATGCTGTATGTGCATTAACATATTTATGAGCTTGAAAATATTACTCTAGACAAACCCACAAAGTTACTGAGCCAATGAAAGGAAGACAGCAGCTATATTTTCTATCCAACCAAAACTTGAAGGTGTGCTGTCCTTCTTCTGTGAAATTAGAGGAAAGAGATGGGTATAATGCCTCTCTCTGAATTGAGAAAACAATTTAGCAGCACTCTCTGCTCAGAACTCCAGGCAACAGTCTCATCGCTACCTCTCATCTCTGCTCATCCTGTCTCTCTAAGCAAGATGGCTACGAAGAAAACTGCCACAGAGCAACATCAAGAAGCAACATTCCAATTAAACACTGTTTCTTCAGCATCAGGTGTGAGATGAAACTTGTCAAAGCACTGGCAAGGAATTTGTTTTAATTTTTTCTTGCAAAGATTTTTATGGGATATTGAAATGCTATTGTAATTTAAGACATTGACAGCTTCTTCTGTTAAACCCTGACTGTTAGATGGTGTATTCCTGAAAAAGAGGCATAAGCCAACATTGGTAAACAGAGAGAAATAGTGGCATTTCATTTGGATTTATGATTCTTAATACTCATTGCTTTGCCTGTCTGAAGACAACTCCTTTAATGGCTCCTTTTATAGAACTGATCTGAATACTTTATTTGGTTTCATGGGACTTAGTTCAGACTACTCATCATTGCCCTTTACTAAAATGTTTAGTTTATCCATAACAAACCAAACAGGATTCATTAATCCCTCGGAGGAAGTTCTTTTACTCATTTATAATTTTTTTCAGTGTTTCACAGATAACTAAAACAGGTCTCACCACTAATTTGGGAGTCTAGTGTAACTTGGTATTAATTTACTTCTAGAAGTGTGCCAGCAATAGAGTCAGGCCCACTCTCAAAGGTGTAATGTCCTTCAAAAGCACTCCTCAGAAAGACATCCAGAGGAGATTGTAACTGAAGTAACCACTGTTTATTGTCTGTGTTCTGTTTTAATTAATTAATTTAATAATAAAATAGTCATAATTGATAAGTGTGATTATTTTGCTGTTCTTCAATCATAGTGTCCTTTAATGATTGGCCAGAAAAACTCATGTGATTCAAATAGTGGGAGTCACATCCTTGAATTGTCATTAAAACAGACAATTATTAAGATCTGGCCTGCCATTTCTTGTTTCTTTAGACTGTAAGTTCTAGTAATTTGGGGGATAAAATTACTTGGTGTTCAACTTCAAGTACCACTTTCTGCCCCATAGCTCCCATCACCCATAGTATCTGAGCACTGTAATATCTGGGTAGTCGAATAGTGAAATCTGGGCCCCACTGAAGTCAATGGGAGCGTTCCCATTGACTTCAATGGGGTCAGGATTTCACCTTAAGCGAAGTAAAGTCCAAGTAATAGCACTATATGCTGGTACATAAGAATGGCCCTACTGGGTTACACCAAAGGTCCATCTAGCTCAGTATCCTGTCTTCAGACAGTGTCCAGTGCCAGGTGCCCCAGAGGGAATGAACAGAACAGGTAATCATCAAGTGATCCATCCCCTATTGCTCATTCTCAGTTTCTGGCAAACAGAGGCTAGGGACACCATTCCTGCCCATCCTGGCTAATAGCCATTGGTGGATCTATCCTCCATGAATTTATCTAGTTCTTTTTTGAACCCTGTTATGGTCTTGGCCTTCACAACATCCTCTCGCAAGGAGTTCCACAGGTTGACTATGTGTTGTGTGAAGAAATACTTCCTTTTATTTGTTTTAAGCCTAGTGCCTGTTAACTTCATTTGGTGATCCCTAGTCCTTGTGTTATGAAAAGTAGTAAACAACACTTCATTATCTACTTTCTCTACACCAGTCATGATTTTATAGACCTCAATCATATCTCCCCTTAGCCTTCTCTTTCCCAAGCATCATCTCATCCATGCATTGAGACTCTGCAGTTCTGCCTGTCTAACTGGCCCTGCATGTGGAACTGGGAGCATCTCAGAGAATGCTACCATGGAGGTCCTGGACTTCAATCTCTTGCCTAGCAGCCTAAATTTGGCCTCCAGGACCTATCTCCTATCCTTCCCTATGTCATTGGTACCTACATGTACCACAACCACCGTGTCCTCCCCAGCACTAAACATAAGTCTATCTAGATGTCTCAAGAGATCTGCAACCTTTGCACCAGGCAGGCAAGTCACCATGCAGTTCTCCTGGTCATCACAAACGCAGCTATATATGTTTCTAATGATCAAATCATGCATTAACTAATACCTGTTTCTTTCTAATAGCTGGAATTCCTTCCCCCAGAGAGGTATCCTCAGTGCGAGAGGATACCACAAGATCATCTGGAAGGAGGGTCCCAACTATGGGATTGTTTCCCTCTGCTCCATTTAGTTGCTCTCTTTCCTGGGACTTTCATCCTCCTCAACAGCACGAGGCTGTCAGACCGGGGGTGGGACCGTTCTACTGTGTCCTGGAAAGTCTCATCTCTCTGTCTCTCTGTCTCCGTCAGCTCCTCCAGCTCAGCCACCCTGGTCTCCAAAGCCTGTACATAGTCTCTGAGGGCCAGGAGCTCCTTGCACTGAATGCACACATACGCCACCTGCCCATAGGGATGGTAATCATACATGCTGCATTGGTTGCAATAAACTGTGTAGCCCCCACTCTGTTGCTGGACTTCTGCCTGCATTCTCAAGGGGGTGTTCTGAGCTTTTAAATTTAAAGAATGTTGAGTTTTAGCCCCTGCTCACACTCTCCCTGAAGAACTCCCTCGCAAAACTCATGTTAGCTGCTCCTGTTCGCTAGCTCCTCTGGTTGCTTAGGAGCGGGCTTTTTAAAGCCCTAGTCTCCCTGAGTAGCCCTGAGTACAGTTCAAAGGGCATGAAAAGGTAAAATTCTACTCTACAGATCTGGCCAGAACAGGTAGGTGCTGAATGCACTCACAGAACCACTGACATTATGGGAACTGATTGTGATGTTTGTAGCTGCACTAGGACTCAATCTACCTTTCAGATTTTGCCCAGGGGGTGGGAGGCAGTTATTATATTTTCTAGATGCACATTACAAAAATAAACATAATTACAGTTTGATAATAAGATACATATTTTAAAGAAGAAATTGACTAGATTAGGTGAGCTCTGTTTTAAGGGTAAGATTTTGTGGCTTTACAAGACAGAAACACTGACAGAGCAGCACAAATGTGGTCAGGGCCAGTAAACTTTTCTAACCATTGGTCCTGGATCAATGATCAGAAAAGAAAAATGTCTTCCCTTGAGACTTAGCAACATCTCCCAACAGAAATCATCCAACAGCACTACCTGTCGTCTTCATCCAGTAGTCACAAGTCTCAGTACAACCCAACAGAATTCAGGAACTGTTCTAAGGGTGAGTTTCTGCCTATTCTGGCAGGGAAGAGTATACAAAAAGTAGGAGGGTAGTTGTATTCTTCCATGGAAATGTTGGAAGGAGAAGGTTTGGTGTATGTGCATTCCAGGGAGAAGTACCTAAAGGTAAATGTGAGGGGACTGCTTGCATTATAGCATCCTGTGATGCAGCAAAATCGCTGTATATATGTTTAAATACACACACACACACACAAATAGACACACTAAGTCAGACCAATTTTCTATCTAGCCCAGTATCCTATCTTCCAACAGGGGCCAATGCTAGGTGCTTCACAGGGAATAAACAGAACAGGGCAATTATCATGCAATTCATCCCTGGTCATCCACTGCAAGCAGGGACTAGGGATTACCAGAGCATGGGGTTGCATCCCTGACCATCTTGGCTAGTAGCCATTGATGGACCTATCCTCCATGACCTTATCTGTGAATCCCAATATAGTTTTGGCCTTCACAACATCCCCTGGCAATGAGTTCCACAGGTTGACTGTGTTGTGTCAAGAAGTACTTCCTCATGTTTGTTTTAAACTTGCTACCTGATTCACTTTCTCCACACCATTCATGATTTTATAGACCTCTATTATATCCCCCTTAGGCATTTCTTTTCCAAACTAAAAAGTCTCAGTCTTTTTAATCACTCCTCATACAGACACTGTTCCATACTCTTAATCATTTTTGTTGCCCTTCCCTGTATCTTTTCCAATTCTAATATATCTTTTTTTGAGATGGGGTGACCAGAACTGCACACAGTATTCAAGGTTTTGGCATACCAGGGATTTATATAGTAGCATTGTGATATTTTCTTTCTTATTATCTATCCTTTTCCTAATGATTCCTAACATTAACTTTTTTGACCGCAGCTGCACATTGAGAGGATGTTTTTAGAGAACTATCCACAATGACTCCAAGATCTCTTTCTTGAGTGGTAATATCTAATTTAGACCCCATCATTTTGCATGTATAGCTGGGGTCTGTCAACCAGTGGATCTCTTTGCCAGAGGATGTTGTGAAGGCCATGACTATAACAGGGTTCAAAAAAAGAACTAGATACATTCATGGAGAATAGGTCCATCAATGGCTATTAGCCAACATGGGCAGGGATGGTGTCCCTAGCCTCTGACTGCCAGAAGCTGAGAATGGGATGGATCACTTGATTACCTGTTCTATTCACTCCCTCTGAAGCATCTGTCATTGGCCAATGTTGGAAGACAGGATACTTGGCTAGATGGACCTTTGGTCTTACCAAGTATGATCATTCTTATATTCTTATGGATTATGTTTTCCAATATGCATTTTTTGCATTTATCAACACTGAATTTCATTTGCCATTTTGATGCCCAGTCACCCAGTTTAGTGGCATCCCTTTGTAACTCTTCAAAAGCTGCTTTGGAATTAACTATCTTGACTAATTTTGTATCATCTGCAAATTTTGCCACCTTGCTGTTTACCCCATATTCCAGATCATTTATATATGCTCATATAGAATGGGCACATTCTGTTCTCCTTCACACAAATGTAAATCTGACATAATTCCATTGTCCTCAAGAAAGTCACTGTAGATTTTCACAGAAATTTGCACCCTTGGATGTTTCACTTGAATATTACAATTTGCATTTATGATGGGATAAAGACCCTACAAGGGAATGGACACTAAAGGGTGTGATAAGGGAGCACTCACCTCCCCAGCTGCAACCTATGGGCAGACTAACAACAGTAGAGATATAAGGCTGAAGCCCAGCCAGACCAAGGTGGCTGCTGGAGAGACAGAGAGCCACAGTGAAGGGGGCTCCCACAGGGCCAGACCAGAGGAAGCTGCTCAGAGAAACCATTCTCTGCCAGACAGGCTCAGAGAAGTTTACCAGCCAGGAGGTACCTGCAAGGCCAAGACAGGAAGCAGCCCAGAGAAGCATTAGGAGAGTTAAACACACAAGTCACTGATTGCATCACCCAGGGTCCCTGGCCTGTGGCCCAGAGGAGATGGCAGAGCTGGGTCCCCCTACCAACCCTGAACAGCTGGGGGTAGTGACTGTCAAGAAACCTGACCAGGGTGGTAACAATAACAGGAATATTAGATTTCACCTTTGTGTTCACTTTTTAACTTCCTTTACTTTCTACCCTGTTGAAGAAAGGGGGGAAAAAACCTGTAAAGGGGGCAGCACCAGGAAGGGGGTTAGGAGAAGTCCAGAGACAAAGGCTCAAACTCCTGGACTATTGAGTGAAGGTCCACTACAGTGACCAGTATAATTTTGGGTCCAGAAAGAGGAGAGACACAATTCACCCACCTGGAGGACAGGAGTTACAGCTGACACTAGACAGAGATAGGTTCCCATCCATGAACCAACTAAGGGAAACGGAGGCAGGGATGACCACAATTCCATGGCATACCACCAGCCCTGCTACAGGGCTGAGGTCCCTCTGATACATATATGTTTTTAATCTGAAAATATGTGGTTTCTCTAACATGAAAGATAACCATCACTTATGATTGCAAAATATATCCTTTTTACCATGTATCTAAATGATTTGTATTACCTTGAATCTGCAATTTGGTAACAACCTCTCACACACTTGTAAAATGAAATCTTAATCTGGTATTGGACTGTGGTTTAGTTAATGTGCTTTCTCTTCCTGTTACATTCACACTAGGGGTCTAATTTATAAAACTGCCCAGTATGCAGGGCTGGTGTAACCATTTAGGCGACCTAGGCGGTCGACTTAGGGCACTAGGATTTGGGGGGCATTTTCTTCGGCAGTGACTGCAGCGGCCGGATCTTCGGCCGCCCCGGTCACTGCCGGCATTTAGGCGGAGGGAGCTGTGACAGGGGAGTGCAGGGAGGGCTGCCTGCAGCAAGTAAAGGGGGTGGGGGCAGCACGCAGGGGAACTCCCCGCCTCAGCTCACCCCTGCCCCGCCTCCTCCCCATGCACGTCATGGCTGCTTCACTTCTCCTGCCTCCCAGGCTTGTGGCGCCAATCAGCTTAGGCGCCGCAGGCCTGGGAGGCGAGAGAAGTGAAGCAGCGAGCGACGGCGTGCTCGAGGAGGAAGCGGGGCAGGGGTGAGCTGGGGTGGGAGGGGTGCCTCAGGGTAGGGGGTGGGGAGCCAGCACGGGGGGGGCACCTCAGGGAGGAGAGGGGGAGCTGCCACAGGGGGGGCGCCTCAGGGTGGGGACTCGGGGACGGGGGAAGGCGCAAGGTGGAAGTTTTGCCTAGGGCACGAAACATCCTTGCACTGGCCCTGCCAGTATGGGCAATTCTACTTTCTTTTCAAGCAGACAACTGAGAATGCTTATTCAGTGACGGTGTGTTTAAAAACTTAACACGAAAGAATATAGTGTGATGCATACTGCTTGCTTATCACAGACTGAAGGTTGCATCTAATTATACCTTAATGTGGCTTATAAGAAACAGATATGCCTCAGGTTATTAAAAAGGGGACACAATTGTTGAATCATGCATAAAACCTAAATATTTGATTTCACAGACCCTAATCCAACAAAATACCTAAGCACATGCCTACCTTTAAATACATGAGTAGTTCCACTGAACACAGTAGGGATATTCACACGCTTAAAGATTAGGCATGTGTTTAAGAGCTTTACTAGAATGGGTGTGATGGCCCTAACCCAAATTTCACTGAAGCCAATGTGAGTCTCTTCACTTACTTTGGTGGGTTTTGGATTAGGCTTTACACGCCTGTACTGTGAAGAGGAGGGTACACAATGACCTCTAAACCTATAAACATGGGGTCAGGCCACAGTGGCAACCTAATGTATTGCTCCTTGTGTACCTATACAAGAATTCCTACGCACTGAACCATTGTAGGTGCAAAACCAGTGACTTTTTATCTAGCCTATCCCCAACACTCCCATCCACAGTGACATATATAGATCCAGCATGATGTCCATGACCCTAGGTTGCAGGGAGCAAGGAAGTTTACTGAAGAGCTGCTCAATCCACAGTTCCCTCACACAAGCAGACAATTGGGTTCCTCAATGAAAAAAGGGGGCCCGCCCCCATTTAGTGAATTTCACCTGATAAAGACTACATTCCTGCCACTTTCATCCACTGTTGGGGGAAAAAGAGAGCGAAGAACAGTTCATACAGAACTGAATATGAAAAACTAGCAGCCTTGTGTTTCAAATGTGAATGGTTAGCTTAATAAAAAATGAGGAGTGGTAGAGGGGTAGGCATTCTTGCTAGTGAGCAAAAGCATGCATGGTTCAAAATATATTGCAAATATTATTGAAGTGAGATGCTGAGGGAAAAGTATTTGACTTCATAAAAAGTTCATTTTTATTCTAACATCGCGTAGGCATACATGTGAGGAAACAAAATCCTATAAAAAAACAAAAGGAGTTCAATAATAGAACACTTACTGTAGTGCTGGATTCAGACCCAGATCTTCCCTTATGCATATACCTTCCTTTATGCATTCCATTATATTATCTCTTATGCATCCATATACCTTGATTTGGATGGCATTTGACTAGTAAAGGAAAACAAACTTATTATAAGAGCTGCTTGCCACAGAATATTGGAGCTATATTTCTTAACAAAATAAGAGCTCAGATAACAAGGGTGAAAAAAGGATCTGGGAGAATAGAATAGAAGCATCATCCCAATGGGATTCACAAAAAATAAAAGTTCTGCACTTGGCTTAATGTGGTTAAGCAGAGAGAAGTTCAGTTGCTTAATCAAAGCTGTTGGAAACATTTGGGACAGCAAATTTGAGCTGGAAATCTCATGAGAATAGGTTTGTTTGGGGGTGGTTTCTTTAAATACAATTATCAGTATTTCCTTCTTCAGGTCAGACCAGTAATACCACCAGAGCAACACTTTTCATGCCGTTTTGCAGAGATGTATGCTTGTAGCAGCATTACATCTCTCTGGCAGCAGGTGACGCCATGGTCTTAGCCCTGGCCTACACTACGAGTTTAGGTCAAATTTAGCAGTGTTAGATCTACACCTGTCCACACGATGAAGCTATTTTTGTTGACTTAAAGGGTTCTTAAAATCGATTTCTGTACTCCTCCCCGATGAGGGGATTAGCGCTGAAATCGACCCTGCTGGGTCGAATTTGGGGTAGTGTGGACGCAATTCGACAGTATTGGCCTCAGGGAGCTATCTCAGAGTGCTCCATTATGACCGCTCTGGACAGCACTCTCAACTCAGATGCACTGGCCAGGTAGACAGGAAAAGCTCTGTGAACTTTTGAATTTCATTTCCTGTTTGACTAGAGTAACAAGCTCATCAGCACAGGTAACCATGGAGTCCCAGAATCGCAAAAGAGCTCCAGCATGGACTGAACGGGAGGTACGGGATCTGATTGCTGTATGGGGAGATGAATCTATGCTATCCAAACTCCGTTCCAAAAGACGAAATGCCAGAATATTTGAAAAAATCTCCAAGGGCACGAAGGACAGAGTTATAACAGGGACCTACAGCAGTGCCGGGTGAAGCCTACCAAAGAACCAGAGAGGCAAACGTCTGCTCCGGGTCAGAGCCCCAGACATGCTGCTTCTATGATGAGCTGCATGCCATTCTAGGGGGTGCCCCTACAACTACCCCACCCCTGTGCTTCCCTCCTCCCCCACCCCTCCCGGGCTACCTTGGCAGTTATCCCCCCATTTGTGTGATGAATTCATAAAGAATGCACGAATTTGAAGCAACAATTACTTTATTGTCTCTGGAAGCAGAAATCAAAGGGGGGGGGGTTGGCCTATGGGGAAGTAGAATGAACCAAGGGGGCGGGTTTTCATGAAGGAGAAACAAACAGAACTTTCACACCATAGCCTGGCCAGTCATGAAACTGGTTTTCAAAGCTTCTCTGATGCACAGCACACCCTGCTGTGCTCTTCTAAGCCCCCTGGTGTCTGGCTGTGCGTAATCAGCAGCCAGGCAATTTGCCTCAACCTCCCACCCCACCATAAATGTCTCTCCCTTACTCTCACAGATATTGTGGTGCACATAGCAAGAAGTAATAACTATGGGAATATTGGTTTTGCTGAGGTCTAACCGAGTCAGTAAACTGCGCCAGCTGTCTTTTAAACGTCCAAGGACACATTCTACCTCCATTATACACTTGCTCAGCTTGTAGTTGAATTGCTCGTTACTACTGTCCAGGCTTCATGAGCCAGGGGAACAAGGGGTAGGCTGGGGTATGTGTGATCGCGTGGTGCTGCCGACTGAGAGAGCAGCCTGAGGCAGAAGCCTCCAGCTGGCATGATATTCCAGGCAGGACTGAATCTCCATTAGACAAAACTTAAAGAAGGGAATGACCTGGAGTCATTCCCATTTTTGTCCAGGTGCCCCTGACTGACCTCACCGAGGCCAGCCAGGAGCACCCATGTCTGCCCAGGCGCCCCCGACCAACCTAACCAAGGTCGGCCAGGAGCACCCATGGGACGACGACGACGGCTAGCAGTCGTATTGCACCATCTGCCGTCCTCAAGGCAAGGCAAGGGGATGCTGCTGTGTAGCACTACAGTACCGCATCTGCCAGCAGCACCCAGGAGACATATGGTGACAGTGAGCTGAGTGGGCTCCATGCTTGCCATGGTATGTCGTCTGCATGGGTACCCTAGGAAAAAAGGTGAGAAACAATTTTTTGCCATTGCTTTCATGGAGGGAGGGAGCCTGACAACGTGTACCCAGAACCACCTGCGACAATGTTTTTGCCCCATCAGGCATTGGGACTCAACCCAGAATTCCAATGAGCGGCAGAGACTGCGGGAACTGTGGGATAGCTACCACAGTGCAATGCTCCGAAAGTCGATGCTAGCCTTGGTACCGTGGACACACACCACCAACTTAATGTGCTTAGTGGGAACACACACAATCAACTGTATCAAATAGATTTCCAAAAAAATCGACTTCGATTAAATCAACCTAATTTCGTAGTGTAGACATACCCTTAGTTTCCTTCATACTGTCAGCAAATTCCTTCCAACTGGTTGGTTAGTTAGTTTAGCCCTGTGGCCAAACCAAAATAAACTCCTGCCCACCAAGGTGCCTTGCAAAAGTGCAAAACTTTCATCCCCCAGGATACGGGCTCATAAGTGGATTTTTAAGTTGGATTCCTCCTATAGCACTTATGGTAGAGAACCACAAGCAGAACCTACTGTCCTCAGTAAAGCTGATTAAAATCCCTGCAATTTTCTTTGTATGGTAAGGACAAATTTTTATTTGAAAATTTTCACAGAAAATGGTGTCCTTGTTTTTGACCAACTGCAGTCCCCAGGTGTCGGGCTTTGTGTTTGAGGTGGTCAAGCCTGGTGATTAGAGCCATGGTGAAGAACAGATACAAGGGTCAAAGCCAGCAATAGAGTCAGGACCAGGCTGAGAGAGGCACTGAAATCAAGACTGGGCACAGGCAGTAGGTCAGAACTCAGGTCAGAGTCTATAGAGAAGCTAAATCAGAATCCTAGTCAGAGTCCAGATACAGCCCAAAGATCAAATCTGTCTGGGAGTCAAGGGAGAAGGTCAAGGATTTTGGAAAGGGAGAATGTCAGGTGGCAGGTGCAGGACTGGAGCAAGTCAGTAACCAGTCTGGAGCCCAGTTGGAGTAGGGCAAGGCACGGGGCAGGAACAGGAAGCCTAGGGAGCCTGTAACACTGCAAGACAGTAGGAGGGTTCCTGGCTGAGTGCACAGATTAACTTGCAGTTCTGGCAGGTCAGTGGAATACCTGTACCTGGGAATCATCTGACCCAGGCCTTGCAAGGGATAGGCTGCTGCAACATGCTTAAGTGCTGAGTCACTGATGGCTCTGCTTACAGGGTGAGCCAGTGCACATGAGTTGCTGCCCCATGCCTGACTGATGAGTCCCCGCAGGCTCTGTTGGAGGGGTGAATCATGACCCCCTCCTTATACCATCACTGTAAATGTGAACAGGGCAGTTGTCCATGATGTGTTGTATAGTTTGTATCTTACCAGAGTCACTACCATCACTGCCTGTATTGCAGGACCACAACCCACAGTATCTGGGTGTTACCCTGGATCGGTTGCTGAGTTATTGCCAACAACCTGACAACACCAAAAAAAGATAAAGAGATGGGTAAACATCAGCCAGAAGTGCTTTGGCAAATGATATGATACACGAACACTTCAAACATCAGTTCAAGCCCTGGTCTTGCCAACAGCAGAGTATCGCAGGCTAGTTTGCTGCAACAGTTTCCACAGCAACCCCATTGACTCTGAAATCAATGCTGTACTCGGGATTAGTATCAGTTCTCTCAAATCAATGCCAATAGTGTGGCTCTCAGTTTTGGTAGGCGTCGTGCCAGCCAACATCAGGCGAGACACTGCGAGTACAATGAGATCCTGGCCACTCCAAACCTGCTGATACACCAAGACCTTAATTCACTGCTACTCTCCAGACTCAAACCCAGGAAGCCTTTCTAGATCCACAAGTCAATGCTACAGGCCAACGGAAAGGATAACAGCATTTGCTGGCTCAAATCGTGGGCTGCTTATGACTTCGCAAACAAAGACCTTGTTGAAGATCCAATGAAAGAAGACCAGGGATTCCGCCTTTCCCATAGGCAGTGGACTGCACACTTAATTGTGTTCGGACAACTCACAGATGGTGTGGTATCGCTTCCACAAATGGAAAATTACTTCAAGTAACACTTGGGGAACAGCATGTAAATCATCATAAATTGCTTAATGAATCAAGCCAAAAATTGCTTTTAGAAAACAAAAACCTGACGGAAAATGAAAACCAAATATACACACAAAATTAAGATGCAGGTGGTAATTACTGCAGAGTAGCTTTCGTCACTACTATAAATAAATTAAAGGGGTGCGAGGGAGAGGGTAAAACAAAACCACCTCAAATATGCTTCTACAATAATTTTGCTTGGTAGTGGTCCAAGGATGATAAATGTACTCTGTGTCAATATTGTCTTGATCAGTATTATACTACTTGTACTACATATAGATTTATAAAATACCTTACTTTCCACTGAAGATGTTCCCAGGTACACCTACTTAAGCTCTACCTACTGTAGGCTATAAGCCAAAGGTTAGACATAGAAGAGTTCTATTATATTGACCTA
This sequence comes from Mauremys mutica, assembly GCF_020497125.1. Lineage (NCBI taxonomy): Eukaryota > Metazoa > Chordata > Testudines > Geoemydidae > Mauremys > Mauremys mutica. The sequence goes on along the minus strand of NC_059076.1, from coordinate 30,351,393 downwards.
AGAGGGCTGGATTGTTCTTTTCTTTTCTGCTTAGAGTTAAGATGTTTTATCTTTAAAAAGGCTGTGAAAATGCTTATTTTTGGTTGCTGATGTTTATGTTCATTACAATATTTTTAACTTTTTACAGCTTCATTCAGTTGCTTTAATTTTGCTTGTTTACACAAGTTATAGGCTTGATCCAAATCCTACTTTCTATTGATTTCAATGGAGGTATGATTTAGGCTCAAAGTCAATTGGCCATTTTGGAGGCTTAGTATCAAGCAATTAAGGGTTTGATTCCACTCCCATTGAAGTCAATGGCAAAAGTACCCTTGACTTCTATGGTATGGTAAAAGAGCCGAAGGCCCAAACCCAGCTGCCAGAACTTGGCTGACTTTGGAGGATGTATGGAGTGAGGGCAAGGGTGAGAAATCCTCCCAGCCCAGACCACGGAGTGACTACAGAACCACTACACAGGCCAAATGACTGAATTAGCCTACGTGGGATAGTCTCCTGCGGAGGGGAATGGGAGGATCGATGTAGACAGTCCCACCCCTGCTTCATCCATTTTTGCCCCCTGCAACCTATTATATAGAGGTTCATGTGGAGCAGAACTCCAGCAGGCAGTGCACACCTTTGCGTTGGCTAGCCACAAGATGCCTTCCCTTGAACTATGCAGCTGCAGCAGTTCAACTGTCCCAGGTCCTTCTATAGCTGCAGAGAAGGAGGCTGAATTTTCCACATAGTGAATTATATTAATATTGTTTCATTTTTACCAAGTGCCTTGCATCCATGCATCGCAAAGCACTTTTACATAACTCACACAACACTTGGAGAGATGGGTAAACTGAGGTATGCAGCAGTAAACTGACTGTCCCTTATCACCAAGTTATTGTGCTGATCTGGAGTCAGTATCTGTACTTGAGACCAGATTTTTTTTTTATTCTCTATCTCAGGGACAATTTGCTGAAGTCCCTTTCTGTAATACAGAGAAATTAAGCAAGAATCTATGTTGCTATGGGACAGAGGACATTGGTTTTATTTGTACTGCAATTTGAGACTGCATTAGGAGCAAAGAAAGCTAGTGTGACAACACAAAGTAAACGAGAAATACAATTTGGTGTGGCTGAATACTGAACAAAGTAAATATTTGGACTGTCATCTGACCTCATTAGAACCAGTATAAATCACACTACACAGAGTATAGCTCCCTAAATACTCCCTAAAAATGCTTTGCTTTCCACTGTGTACTTTACATTGTGAAACTCTTGTTTACAAAGGAAATCTGGTTTGACTTGGTGCTTCAAATGATTCCGTTAAAATGACTCACATCTTGTGTGGGAACCAGGAGCTGTGTTATCTTTTTATCTAGCTACTTAACCAGTCCCCAGCCCCATAACATTTGAGCACTTCACAGATATCGGTGCATTTACACACAATATGGCAGTGATGCTATTTGTCACATTTTTCAACAAGTACTTTTGTGCTTTCCCCCAGGTCTCATCTTATATATTGAAAAAGCTCCCTATGACACCTGCAAAGTCAACACCTCATCCTACTTCAAAACCCTCCTTAAAACTAATCTCTGCCATGATGTCTCCTAAAAAAAAAAAATCAACAATAGACAGGCAGCTAGTGTGCAGTGACCACTACTTATCACACTGATGTGAAAAGCCTGATTATTACCTTCTGCTCATCCCTTCTGTCTGTTGTATCCACCTGTTTTTCTTTCTCTTATAATTAGATTGTTAACTGTTCAGAGGAGGGACTCTCTTTTGGTATATATTTATCCAATACCTAGCATCATGAGCCTGGGGTGTATGGATGCTGCGGCAAGGCAATTAAATAATAATGTGGCCGTGTGCTAAAGAAATATTATTCCCATTTTGTAGGCAGGCAACTGAGGTACAGAGGGATGTCCAAGGTGATTTGCAGAGCTGGATATTGGGATACACAGTTAGAAATCAGAGCATTCAGCGCTTAAAACTGGTGAAATGTTCAAAGTGATAGGTCCATTATCAAGATGTTTTGGTCTGGCTACTTCAAGTGTTTGAGTTCTTTGAAAAAAGCAGAGTCATATCCTCATAGATTTTCAAAAGGCAGTACTGTTACGTTAAGCTATGGTATCTTGGAATATAGCACAAAGCAGGAGCTATGTAAGGTTTATGTGGTAATCACTGGGTAAGAAGGAGGAAATATACAATATACTGGAAATGCATCTACTGTTTGGGTGAGTATGGCAGGTCCACCACAGAAGATGCATTACGCCTGCTAAGAAGAGACAATGGAGAAATCTTGCAGAGAAGGAATGCAAATCAAATAAGGCACTGTTATATCATGTTTCTACCCCAAATGGCTACATTTCAAATAAAAGTGCAAGACTGTAACAGGAACATCTGTTGGAAACAATATAGAATTAGAAATGTAAAGTTGGAAGGGACCTTGAGAAGTCACCTAGTCCACCTTGTTCCCCGTATGGTGAGGCAAAACTAAGTATTATCTAGACCATCTCCACTATAACCCCCAGTTCCTCTTCTGTGGTACAACTGCTTAGCCAGTTATTCCCTATTTCGTGTGTGATTTTTCCTTGCCTCTGAGACTATTGATAATTTGGAGTTCACAGCAGGTCACTTGTGCCCAGCCAAGCATTTGAAAATTCACACATAAATAAGCTATTCCCAAGATACACAGGGAGTCTGTGACAGAGTTGGGAACTGGACCTAGGTCTCCTGGTTCTCAGTTCAGTGACTTATCACTAGACAATGAATTTATTTTGGTCCTTTGCATGCCATACAGTTTACAGAATGAAAGAAGACCAGTGCTTATATCATGAGTTAAAAAATAGGGCCAAATTCTGCTTTCACTTTAAGTCAGGAATATTGTAATTAATTTGAATTCAATGGGATTACTCCAGTTTTAGATAGGGGAAACCAAGAGCATCATTTGGTCCAAAGTGTGAAATGTCCTCTAGTGCAAAGAGCTCACACAAGGTTTTCTGGACCACGTAAACTCTAAATAAGATGCAGGTTTAAGGTGAGGCTTCAGTAATGCAGATGGCTTGCACAGATACTGTTCATTTGAGTAAATTTTACTCACACAATACTATACTGCAATATTCTAGTACAAAATATATGGTCTCATTTTTCTATCCATTGGCCAACATTTAGGACCGGAGTATTTGATATATAATCTTCATATAAATACAGCTACATTACATCAGTCTTCACACCAGATCCCTGCTACTATACCTGTGACCTGGCCAGACTTCTGATTGGTGAGTGTAAGATCTAGAAGCTGCTTGTTTTTAGGCCTCCCACATGGCGTCCCAATGAACTGCTGCCGTGTTACCGGGTTGCTTCCATGCAGAAAGCCATGCTTCCTTGTGATTTAGAAGCTCAAATTGCTCTTATGGTTAAAGCGCACAGCAGCATTATCTTTATAAAGCTGTTGGATGTTTCATCCAATTGTCTGAGTCACTGGCAAAATAGCCGGAGGCTAGACAGGTATATTACTCTTTAAAAACAGATGGTGATACACACAAGAGATTTGAGAAACACATAAATCCTCAACCCAGTAACAGATTTCTCGAAAATGAGCTGTCCAATTTATTATCATTTATACAAAATCTCCACTATTACCCTCTATTACCCTGCCATTAAATATACAGTATTTGGGAATAGACGTCAACACAAAGGAGCTTTATTTTCTGGGAATCCATGTCAACACAAAGAGCTCTATATTCTTTCTTGTGCACGATGTAGTTTGGAACAGACATCACATTTAGACAATTAAATTTGAAGATTAGCTTTGGATAAGGAGGTTTTTGTCATAAGTTCCTGAAACTCTATAGTATTCTGAAGATGCAGTAGCTTGATATTATTTTAGACATTTATAACTTAGAGAAAAAATTTCAAATGCTACTGTACTGGTGGGGGAAGGGGGTTGTACCATATCTTGTTGTTTAATCATTTCAACTATCCGTCTACACTTTCCTAATGAAAACAACAGAGTAGATGGCCTACTAGTCATCCATCAGTAGTTCTCTGCCATTTTTCTTATTCAAAAACGCAAAGGATGATAGTATTGATGTCTCAGCAGTTACAAGCTAGTACCCCTAAGTTTGAATAGCAATAGTACAGTGGTAACTCTGCATTGTCCTAGCATAACAATGACTACAGATTTCACGTGTGTAATGTAGACAATAAACAGCATATCTCCATATCTCTATATCTCCATGTGTTTGCATTTGAATTTACACAGTAGTCCTTTATATCTGGTGTGAATGTTGGAGTAAAACTGGAAAATGAGTACTGATTTCTTGCGGGAGAGATTCAAGGTAGAGAAGTGTAGGAAAACGATGAAATCTGACTCCTGATTCAGGTGAGAAAACAAGCATTTAGATTTTAAAACTGGAAAACCAAATAGCATAATAACCACTATCCAAATCCAGCAATGTTTCCCCTGCATCCAGCAGTCAACAGTTATCAAACAACAGTAGCTGAGGTACTGCAGTATTTTTCTAAACATAACTGGAAATATTAGTGGTGTCTCAGAGACAGTGATATGGTGAATGCCGACATTTTAATACAGCTTATGGTATGAGATGAGCTTGGACAGTGAATTGCTTTCATGAATATATACTTCAGTATTCTAAAGCAGCAGCAAAGAATCCTGTGGCACCTTATAGACTAACAGACGTTTTGCAGCATGAGCTTTCGTGGGTGAATACCCACTTCTTCAGATGCAAGTGGTGGAAATTTCCTGGGGCAGGTATATATAAGCAAGCAAGAAGCAAGCTAGAGATAACGAGGTTAGATCAATCAGGGTGGATGAGGCCCTGTTCTAGCAGTTGAGGTGTGAAAACCAAGGGAGGAGAAATTGGTTCTGTAATTGGCAAGCCATTCACAGTCTTTGTTTAGTCCTGAGCTGATGGTGTCAAATTTGCAGATGAACTGGAGCTCAGCAGTTTCTCTTTGAAGTCTGGTCCTAAAGTTTTTTTGCTGTAGGATGGCCACCTTAAGATCTGCTATTGTGTGGCCAGGGAGGTTGAAGTGTTCTCCTACAGGTTTTTGTTTATTGCCATTCCTAATGTCTGATTTGTGTCCATTTATCCTTTTCCGTAGAGACTGTCCAGTTTGGCCGATGTACATAGCAGAGGGGCATTGCTGGCATATGATGGCATATATTACATTGGTGGAAGTGCAGGTGAATGAACCGGTGATGTTGTGGCTGATCTGGTTTGGTCCTGTGATGGTGTTGCTGGTGTAGATATGTGGGCAGAGTTGGCATCGAGGTTTGTTGCATGGATTGGTTCCTGAGCTAGAGTTACTATGGTGCGGTGTGCAGTTGCTGGTGAGAATATGCTTCAGGTTGGCAGGTTGTCTGTGGGCGAGAACTGGTCTGCCACCCAAGGCCTGTGAAAGTGTGGGATCATTGTCCAGGATGGGTTGTAGATCCCTGATGATGCGTTGTAGGGGTTTTAGCTGGGGACTGTATGTGATGGCCAGTGGAGTCCTGTTGGTTTCTTTCTTGGGTTTGTCTTCCAGTAGGAGGCTTCTGGGTACACGTCTGGCTCTGTTGATCTGTTTCCTTATTTCCTCGTGTGGGTACTGTAGTCTTGAGAATGCTTGGTGGAGATTTTCTAGGTGTTGGTCTCTGTCTGCGGGGTTAGAGCAGATACGGTTGTACCTCAGTGCTTGGCTGTAGACAATGGATCTTGTGGTGTGTCCGGGATGGAAGCTGGAGGCATGAAGGTAGGCATAGCGGTCGGTAGGTTTTCGGTATAGGGTGGTGTTGATGTGACCATCACTTATTTGCACCGTGGTGTCTAGGAAGTGGACCTCCCGTGTAGATTGGTCCAGGCTGAGGTTGATGGAGGGGTGGAAGCTGTTGAAATCGTGGTGGAATTTTTCCAGAGTCTCCTTCCCATGGGTCCAGATGATGAAGATGTCATCGATGTAGCGTAGGTAGAGAAGGGGCGTGAGTGGACGGGAGCTGAGGAAGCGTTGTTCCAGGTCGGCCATAAAAATATTGGCATATTGTGGGGCCATACGGGTGCCCATAGCGGTGCCACTGATCTGGAGATCTATATTGTCAGCAAATTTGAAATAGTTGTGTGTGAGGATAAAGCCATAGAGCTCAGCAACCAGGTGTGCTGTGGCATCATCAGGGATACTGTTCCTGACAGCTTGTATTCCATCAGTATGTGGGATGTTTGTGTAGAGAGCCTCTACATCCATGGTGGCCAGGATGGTGTTTTCTGGAAGGTCACCAATGCATTGTAGTTTACAATGTTGATACTACTAGAGCTGATCAGGAACAAAAAAGTTGCAAAGCTTTTGTTTTGATATTTTATGGGATTTTTTTTTGACCAAAATTTTCTAACATCTCTAGTTTTACAGTGTTTTGGGCTATTTCTGTACTATACAGTCATATTTTATAAGACTTTCTATTACTGTGAATGTAATGTTTCTCCTTTAGACTCATGTCTATTAACTTTCTTCCAGCAAGGGAAAGACACAATGAATATGTGACAACATACAACTCATACTTCTCACTGTTGACCAAACATTCGGCCAGCTGAAACAAGTGCGGGGTGTTCATTAATATTGGTGCTTAGATGGAAGAGAAGACAATATCAGATTTTCCAACATAGCTATATTGGCAGTTTTTAATGCTAGAGTATCCTCTCAGCCACGTAAGATTTGGAATTCTGAGAGGATGAAACCTTCGACTGCTGCAATAATCTTCCTGAAGTTCAGTCAGGATTATTTTTTTCTGGCCTTCACAGACTAGGCAGAGTACTCACATATTCTACTGGAAGCTGATCATAAGGCATTTTAAGCACTACAGTTAAGTATGCTTATGCTTCATCATAATCATCTTCTATTTGAGATGGTGGGACCTCTTTTACGTGAACAGAGCATAGTTTGGGGCTTAACACAATTTCAGGAAATATGTCTGGCATTCTAGGTGGCATTGTTTCATGGAAAACTGGTAGATAATCCTCCAGAATATCCATTGGAAGCTAATTGGAGTAGCATGCTTCTTGGCTTCACTCACCTTAGTGTGTGTTCGTTGTGTGTGTCCACAGTGAGGGAAAGCATATGCAGCTGGAGCTGGCCTCACTAATGCCAACATGGCTCATGGCTGAACTCTGCAGCAGAGGAAAGGGGCCAGAGAGTGGCATGCTGAAGACCTGAAATTCAGGGAGGTTGTGACCAGGATTCACCATAGACTGTTGGGCTGCTTAGTTAGGTGCCTATGTAGCCCCCTAACCTTTTCTTTGTTGTGAGTAGCTTTCTCCCCATCCTGCACTTTTGTGTCAAAAGGGATATTATTCTAAGTTACTATCATTGAAGCATGGCAGAGATATGGGCACAAGTCATACTCCAAACTATAGCTAGGATTTTATATTCTTAGTGATTCTGCTCTTAGAGGACATGGTTAGGGAGAGTGGACCAAACTTTGCTATAACTTACAAGTGTAACCCCAATAAAGTCACCGTGGTTACTCAGGACTATGTTGGGGCAAGATTTAGTCTCATTGTTCATCATACTGAAATTGTCAGGTACTCCACTGTTTGACAGATGGTCTTTGGGGCCATAAGGCATACACTAAACGCAATATGTTATCTAGAGAAGGCTGTAACATTTATTTTATAAAGGACAATTTGCAAGAAGGAACATGAAAACAGGTGCATGAGCAGCTGCACTTTATAAGATTGTCCATGCATATGTTTCTGGACCAGTTAGTAGAGGTCTGATAAAAAGCCCATTGAAGTTCAAAAGAATCCTTTCATTCTCTCCAGTGGGCTGTGGATCAGGACTTTAAATTTTAAGCAATGGACAATTCAATGGCAGAATTTGTTTTATTAAGATTTCCCTTTCATGCCCTTTTACTTGTTATGCACCAGCCACACATGCCCATTTCATAACTAATGAATACAATTTTATAGTTCAGGAATATGGCTAACCCAGGGATAGAGATGAGGGCACAATAGAGGAAAAAAAGTCAGTACCATTTTAAATTACAGCAGGCAAATATCACGTAAGTACTCTCTACTTAAACTGTTGATCATTTAATTACACCGTAATTACCATTTAGCTGTAGGATAATTGTACATATACCAGCTCATCATTATATGATAAATGCATGATTAGTCCCTCTCTTCTAATCCACAGAGCAGGTTACATGCTAATTACTTGTAAGTCAACTCAGTAATGTCAGAATAGTCTGAAGGAACATGCACATAATTACTACTCTGTGCAAGCCTATAGCCAGCTAAGGCAAAATGTAATGCTATCAAGAGGCAGGAGAAAAGAACTAGGCCTTCTCCAGAGAATGTTTAGTCAGGTAGACTTTCCATCATGCTAGAGGATTTTCAAACATTTCAAAATAAAAGCTTTATGACAAAAAACAGAGAATTGCCCATCTAGGATTTCTCTGGAATTCTTGAAAGAATACCTTACTAGTGAGAGAATATTCTAGCAAAACCTGAAATAAATGCACCAATCTCAATGAAACCACTGCCTGCGTCCCTCCCTAATTGCAAGTGCTCTTGCGGGTCTTCAATCCAATGCATCTGCAATCTTATAGAGCTGTATACTGCTACCTTTATTCATGCTGAGTAGCATGTAGGAGACCCTAACCCAAAAATACTGTACTCCATAAGTAATCCCATTAAAATTGATGGGATTAGATACATAGTAAGGTACTTTTTAGGGCAGCCTAATCTAAGTACTTAAAATTATTTTTTAAAAAAACAGAATAAATAACAAAAAACATAAAACTACATCACGATATTCCTTAGGTTTCCCTGCTCATCTCTTATTGACAACTAAGAACAGCATCTTCTCTTCCCATGATCCTATAGAACCACACAACCTGATGTCTCTTTAAAGCTGGTCAAATAAGTAAAGATTTAGGAATTATTTATTTGTCAGTTGACAGAAAAAAAGATTATAAACAAAGCTATTCTTGGGTATTATCTGGCCACCTGCTATATGGAAGTCAAAAAATACTGTATGTGTATTTTTGTAGTTTTTTGGCACCTCATTTTCTACAAAACAGTTTTTTACAAATAATTTGCTGCTAGTTTTTGAGGCAGAGTTTACAGGGTATATTTTAGAGCAAATACACACAGTGCTCTCTGTGTATACTTGACTATTTTCTTGTACATCTTTTTCTCCTTAGTCTAAATAAAAGGAATTCATATTGAAAAGCATATGGTTGCTTTTTGGATAGAGATAATTATTACAATAATTAGATTCTGCCTCCTAAAATCCCCCCTTCAATTTCAAAAGGCAAAATTATTTTTCATTTCCTGTCCTAAATTGTAGCTGCTCTCCATGTTGGCTGTATTTATTTGTGGATGAAATGATTCAAGTGTATAATTTGTAAAGCACTTCAGAGCCTCTGGGAAGAATAACGCTTAACAAATCATTATCAGATTAGCATTTTTGCAGGGACATCAGCACCTTTCTTCTGCCTCTCAAACGAAACTTGTCCAGGAGAGGACACAAAAGGCCTTGGTATATTGTACAGTATCTAGTATTTGACAAATCAGTGTAGAAACATTGAGACGACTCACTTCGTTGACACTCCACTTTCTGGGTATGTCTACACGACCCGCTGGATCAGCGGGCAGTGATCTATCCAACTGGGATTGATTTATTGCGTCTAGTCTAGACACGATAAATAGACCCGCGAGCGCTCTCCCATTGACTCCTGTGCTCCACCGCCACGAGAGGTGCAGGCAGAGTTGACAGGGGAGTGGCAGCAGTCGATTCACCACAGTGAAGACACCGCGGTGGGTAGGTCTAAGTACGTTGACTTCAGCTACATTTTTCACATAGCTGAAGATGTGTAACTTAGATCGATCCCCCAGTGTAGACCAGGCCTAAGACAGTAGACAAAGGTGGGAGAAGTAATATTTAATTGGACCAACTTCTGTTGGTGAGAGAGACATGCTTCCAAGCTACACAGAGATCTTCAGAAGAGGAAGAGCTTGAAAGCTTGTCTCTCTCTCACCAACAGACGTTGATCCAATAAAAGATATTACCTCTCCCACCCTGTCTCTCTAATATCCTGGGATAAACATGGCTACAACTATACTGCAAACTGACAGTGACAATTAGACTGTGAATCTGCTTGATATAAAAAAAATAATGAAAATTGGACTGTTCTGTGTGGGGGGTTTTAATTAGAAGGTGGGGAGAGAATGAATTGGATGGTAGTTTGTCCTGTGTTCTTTTCCTTTTGGTGCCTTGCCATTGCTCCCTGACCTAGACTCCTCTTCAGCACAGGTGTTTTCAGAATCAGATTTCTCAGTCATTGCTTCCTCCGTCTGTTGCTTTCCAATAAATCCAATGACTCACTCCTTCCGCTCACTTTCCCTTGTTGACTCTGAGCCATCAATTGATTTTTCAACACTTGGCAAATGAAAGGACACTATCAAAGTACTTATGCCACAAAATATACCTTCCTTTACAAAAAAGTAAATTTCATATCTGGAGGAGGAAATACATGACTTAAAAAACAGTCACGAACAGAGCTGGACTTGTGCTACTTCCCTCTTTGATGGGTAAGTGCCCAGCTTGGAGGGCAGTAGTCTACATCTGACACCAGCACACAACTGAAAAGGATGTTTTCAAACAACATGGGGCTGGGTTCCCCTGAATCACCAGCAATAGAACCAGGCCATTTCTGGCAATGGTTACCACTCAAGGGAACAATGTGATATGTGCTGAAGTCCCTGTACACGCAAGGGCTTCGGTGAATAATGTTTTCCATATCGAAGTCTTTAGGCACCAAAGTTCACAATTCTTGTCCTCCATATCAGTCACTATTAATATAAAATTAATAAAACACACACAGAGAAAGATTTGTTTAATAAATTACATTTATCATGCACCTTCAATCACCTCACTTGCACTCTGCTGAGTAATGCAATTCCTCTGGGATTACTCAATGATCATATTCTAAATTTCAGAGATCTTCCAATACCTGCAGTTTTTAAATAAAAACTGCCAAAAATATTTCCTTCTCTACCTCATAAATGAGGGCCTTTCCTACAAAATTACATTGGCCTGTGACCAAGGATGGGCAATAATCAGCACTGGACCAGTGACAGATTTAAGCTCCAATATTTCACAAATTATCCTGGCTAGAAATAGATACTATATTCCCAAAGATGTACTGTACATGATTCCCAGCTTTGCAATGGGATACACTGCACCTACTTTTGGACTTGTGAGGTTACCTAACGAATCACAACTCTTCTATAACGTAGAACTTTTTCACATAATACTGTAGGTTTCTAAAATATAATTTCTTCCTGTCTTCCTTGCAGGCCTGTAAAGTTGGACTTGTGACAGCAAGGGAACCTGACTTTATTCATAGAAATATAAGAAAAATTAGTCCTACTAAATTTCATAATACTCTCCAAAACTTTCCTAAAATAGCTGATCTATAAATGATGCAGTACATACAGAATACAATACTGTGGTACTAGGGATTAAATGCCACTTCTTTAGGATGACCCACATAGCACAAACACAACTTTGCTACTGGTGATAAATATGGCCATCCCAAATCCATGCCCATAAAACCTTTATGCTACACCTTAACTACATAAACTTGTTTACTACAGAGATAAACCATTATTTTAAGCCTTTAGAATATTATTTAAAATATTAATGTACATAAGAGTTCCTTCAAGGATGCTACATGAGATTGAGTAACCTTTGTGGAAAAAAGACATCACGGTCTAAACAGATCAATGGCATCTTTTTAAATGGTGAAGTGTTTGGGCTGCAAATAGAGCAGTAAGAATATATGTGCCATTACACTCACCACTGTCAAGTGGAAGATTATTTAGCTCTTGGTACAATAAATAGAGCTGGTTGGAAAATTGGGGGTTGGGAGTGGTTCCCACAGAAAATATTCAAATTTTTGAAAAATGTTAATACCAGAAATTTCTGGCTGAAAACTAAAATATTTCATTTAGGAAGTGCTGCCATGGTGCTTTGAGGGAGTAGTAGTTCATGAATCTGGTGCTCCCATTCTCTTCTAAAGAGCAGGCTCCCTGTTTAAACTACATCTCACAAGATGTACCATGGTCTCCCTTCTTGGAGAGGGGAAGGAATCATCGTAGGGGGAAGGCAGTTCCTGGCCATGGTGCATCATGGGAGATGTAGTCTGTCGCCATAGCCTAGCCCATAGAGGAGAATGGGGACATGAGGCAATTGAACAACAACTCCCAGGAGGCACCAAGGCAGGATAGCCAAGTACAAATACTTCTGTTTTCAGGTTTGGGGTTTTTCAATGAAAAAATGAAATTTTCAGTAGAAAGCAAACTCTTTGTGAAAAAAATTGTTCAGCAAAAGACCACAAAATGTTCCTTTAATAAAAAAAGAGTTTTGATCAAAAATTTTCAACTGGCACTAACAATTAGCAGTCTTGGTAATTTTTCATGGATGAAAGGAATCAAAGGAAAAAATCTTGTCGTTCAATAGCAAAGCTATTTTCTCAAGTTATCAGCAGGCAGTAATTCTAGCTATTTCTGCAAGAGATATTATTTTAGTGTAGTGTATGCCATCGCCTCTTGACCGTGCCACAAGAGTAACAGAGGAATGGTAGGATAACCTTGTAACTATGGTGTGACTGATGAACCAGAAGACTGTGCAGATTGTTTCTGAGAGTGGAATGCACAGGAACAACTTCCTTTTTTGTGTTTTCGCCTTTTTTCATTATGTTTGACATTTCTGAGACTTACGTAGCTTTGTTACCAAGCTATAGCTGATAGCAGTGAGTTGTGGGAGAAGAGACTTCACTGAATTACATTATGTAGACAAACAGAAAAAAGAAAATATATAAAAACTAGATAGACAAGCCACTGGTTTGGAGACTGAGGTAATGACCTGTAATACAGCCAAATAAAATATGTGCTCTCTTCACCTATATAAGAAGTTTCAAGCATTAAAATAAAAACCTTATTTCTTCTTTACTCTGAGTTAAAGAGAGTTATGACTTTGCCATTGGTGCAGATTATTGTGCTGTAGTGAAAATCAGGTTGCAATCTGTGCTAGATATTCCCAACATTAAGAATAAAAGCAAAGCCAAGAGTGTTAATTCTAGTTAGGGACCTCTGATAACCTCAAGTCAGAGATACACAGCTTATGGTGGAACAGTTTCATTAACTACAAAACTGCACAGAACATAAATCAAGGCAAAATGTGGCCTTGTATTGGCAAGATCCTGAAAATCATATGTAAAAGCTGTGTAGGTTACGAAGATGCATGTAAACTAGGCATTCCCCAGTTCTCTCCCCCATATAAAAAAGCACACAACCCTGTCACCACAAGGACATTTAGGCTCCTTTATGACAACACAGGATGCATATGAATCTCAAGTTATGTATTTCACCCATTCATAGAATTTTGGCACCTAAGGTGCACCAGCCCTGCTGGCTAAGACACTTGTTCATCTTCACTGGATTTGGCATTCCGGCCTATGTCTGCTTTGGGTCAATTTCACCCTTAGTATAACTATGGGATCTTCAGGACACATGTCTTGGGATACATCAGTATTGTCACTTTGCAGCTTGCTTTTGTATTCTTGAAGAACTATAGTTTTAACAAGTTTCTTGAAACTTCTGAACTCCTCAAAGACTTCACTGAACCTGCCCCTTTTCTGGTTGCACAGAAGCTTTTCCCCGAAGTCTGAAACCTGCCTTCTCCACAAGGAATGCCTCTTACTCGCAAACCCTTTAACCTCTGTTTTTCCTCCTCTTTTTTTTCAGATCCTAGTAGTAAACCCCTTCTTTGGTTAAGTTCACACATTACCTATAGATTTCTCTGTAGGCTAGGGAAAGGAGTCTTATCACATCTCTTCTTTTTTAAAGCCGCCTGGAGTCTGAAATGGTGAAATCCAATCTGATTGCCTGTCTCATCTCAAGTTGTCCTTCTCTGATTTGAGCTTTCCACAGTTGACTATTGATTTTTTCTTTGCAAAAGCATAAATCCTCTACTTTACAGGTATCACATAATACTAAAGAACTTTGTATTGGCCTTAAGATTGAGCTTGACATTTCTCATATACACTGTCTCTTTACTGTTTATTGATTTTTCAGCAACTGTAGTGCCCAAATTCGTGTGAAAATCAGTTTTGCATCTGTGATTATCATTAAAAGATGGACTAAAGCATTCAAATAAAGTAAAAACGAGCCCAAAACTTTTGACCTAAATTCAAAATGTTTCTTTCTTTCTATCCTTTCTAAATTGTCATGCACTTCAGCTTCTATATTTGTACTTTTAAAATGTGTTTATCCTTGACCTTGGATGCATGAACAAAATTTCAATGACAAAATTCCCAACATTTGAGCTGGTTACAATATCTGGGGATTCTCCTGACTGCTTATGCTAGCTTGCCACGAGCTCTGACTCACAAAGCAGTCAGAACTGGCACCTGGATGTGTCCTTATACATAACTAATGCCGCCTACTCTGTTAAGTCCAATTTTCTAGGATGGTTTCTTCCATTGTTTCTTTCTTCCTTTTCAGTTATGTTTTAAGATTGTCAAAGTTATAGTCTCAGTATATTATAAGATCATCAGATAATGTCTTCAGGATTATGAAGAGTAGTTGAATGACTACCAGTCTTAAGTATATCTTGTGTGCTCCTAAATCAACATTTCAGGGATTTTTTTTTCTCTGCTGTGAAAGAGGAATCAGTCATTTAATCTTTGTGGTATCGCTTGAAATCCTTCCCTTCCATTTGATCAAAGCTCAGTATGTACCAATAGGTGAGTATATCTACAGCACCAGCCATTGCAGGGAGACAGTTTTTAAATCTATAGTGTTTCTTTGCTCCCGGCCCGCCCTTCTCTTGTTCTTGACTCCATTGTTTGCTGCACTTTGTGAAGGCATCATCCTGAGAACAAAGACCTGACTAGGGTGACCAGATGTCCTGATTTTACAGGGACAGTCCCTATATTTGGGGCTTTTTCTTATATAGGCTCCTATTTCCTCCCATCCTCGGTTCCGATTTTTCACACTTGCTGTCTGGTCACCCTAGACCTGACTCTCCTCTCACTTGTACTGATATAAATCAGCCGTAGCTTCATTGACTTCAGTGAAGCTACTCCCCATTCACCTCAGCATACAAGAGAGGAGAAGATTGCACTACATTTTGCTTTATTGTCCCTGCAACGAATGGTACATACTGGAGTGGTGCAGGAAAAAAGAGAAACATAATACAATATTTTAGTGGTGACAGGGAGAGAAAATGTCAGAGCTCTACTCTATTGCTGTTGATGATCTGGCTCTGTGTGACTTCACTAGAAAAAAGAACATATAGAAAGGAGACTGGCAATTGGTAAATGAGAATAGAAGAGGAGAAGAGATTGTTGAAGATGAAAGAAGCGATCAAGGAACATGAGGAAAAACTCGCTCAGTGAATAAGACAAAGAGAAAGAGGAATGACAAACATTGAAAGAGGGTGGAAGTGATGCAGAGTATTGTAGCCTGGGAATGACCTAGGGCATCAAGTGCTACTATCACAAATAAGTTTCTTTTGTAGGCGGCTACTTAGAGTTAATTAAGAAAATGAAGTTGGGGAAGCACACACACACACACACACACAAACCTTTATGAGCTTTAGTTAATACAGTAAAATATAACTGAAATCACAGGAAAAGTCAATAAACAGAATAAAATAAATACAGTGAAGTGGTTTCCTGCATTGTTCATATTTACAGTCATACATTGTGCATACTCACATTATTATGGAGACCATTAAATAAAGATGGGAGGAAAAGTAAGTGGAGATCCTCCAAGAGGAAGGCAGTGGGCCAGGCTTCCTATCTGGTTGTCACATGTCATCGTCCCAGTGTCCCAACAACAGGTTGAATAACCATATCTTCTATGCACTTTTTCCCATTGATAAGTTATCAATCCCTGCCCATATGTCATATGCCAGCTAACCACCGTTAAATTTCTGTCTGGTAACACCACACTTGTGTCATTTAATATTCCAATAGTTTTGAGATGTCAGTGCAGTTAGCTCCATGGTTACCATATTGCAAAAATACCCTAAGATGCTACCATATGTTGGTTTGTGGTTTACCTATTTATCACACAATGCATTGCTAAAACGTCACAAGATACATATTGCTCAATTTTATAACCTTAGGTCAAGCACATAATACTTATGTTAGCTTATGCCAACTGCCAACTTCTACTGGGCCACACTCTAAGCCCTTAACAATGCTCAAGACATATAGTTATGTCTATATTTAATACATATTTTTTAGTTCTTCCCCTTGCTGTTACTACTTCAATAGCTTCCATTATTATATCTACAGGCACGCTTAGCAGATAGATTACATTTTACCCAAAAATATACACCTCCCTAGATCAGGTCAGGATCAAGAGTGGTCAACAGCACACAATTGTAGCCTATTGATATAAGGGCTAGGTATAAGGCAGTAATGCAAGAAACCTACAGGTCCAAAACCTGAAAGATATTAGCTTAGCACTTAGCAAAAGGGTTTGAAGTCTATAGGCCTTACCATAAGGCAGTTAACCAGAAGTCACAAGATAGCAGAAGATGCATTCCTATAATAAACAAGTATGCTTAATCGCTGACAAGTAACTGCAAGAAGTCAGTTGATGCCAGTTGCGGGTATTTTAGGATAGGAACATCAGCAGATGTTCAACCTCAAGATTGCTATAGTAATCTATTGACTTATATGTTAATAGGTTTGAGATAATGAATACCCTAACCTATAGGATAAGGACACCCCAACATTATTAAGATGAGGAAGTTTATGAATATTCATGGCAGTCACCAGACCCTATAACAGGGCTAACCATAGTCTAGACTTTTGGGATCTCTTGGCATGCCAGAGATGAGATAGGACCTTCATGGATCATCACTTGTCTCATCACTCCTAGATCTCCACAAGGAAGGTATGAGTATGTGTTTGTCATGACACTGGGTATTAAAACAATTCTGGATTTTTGTTACCAACTTGTTTGGGTTGAAGTGTGTGGGTGTTTATTAATTGTGTTAATAAAATTGTTGCAAATTCAAAAGGTTTTTCCTAAGTATTGCCACAGTGCACAGCGGGGTTCCCAAATTAATAGTAATTCTAATAACCCTGGGCCTGATTTTGGGATTACAACCTACCAAACCTCAGTTTCAAAGTGAATTATGCTAAACCAAATTAAGGTCACTTTAATTCTGAATGAAAGTGTCCACAGTGGTGTACTGCAGTTTAACTAATCCATTTTAATAGTTAATTCAGATTAATTTTACCTGAATGTTCCCATTTAGGCAAGCCACAAATCTCACTCTAAACAAAACTAGTCCATTCTAAATAGTTTTGACCAATTCCAGGTTAGATGCTGCCAGGTTGCATGCTAATTGTGTCTGTAGAATTATAACAATGAATGGATCTCATTCAAGGATGTAAATCATACACTTCCCTGGCCAAATACAACACACAGTGCTCCCATCCTCTGCTGGCCTGGGGAGTGAGCGAGTTGTAGACCTTTGTAATACTGTCCTCGGTTTCATGTCCACTGAAATAAGAGAGACTCAGACTTCAAGACTTTTTATGGCTCTCCATCATGTATGTGACTCTTCATAGCCTTTGACAATCTCATAACACCCGATACATAGCTTGGTGATTTTTCACTGAGTATTGCAATTAAATAGGCATACCAGTTTATTAATTCAAATTGAGCACTTTTTTCCCCACATGGTTCATTTCAGATATATCCCCTCCTGTTTTCAGCAGTGTAAGCAAATTAACACCAGAGAAACTTGAAAACTGTGAAAATGCATCTTCTGAGCATCTGTGAAGTGGACTTTTGTTGTGTCACCTAAATGAGAATCAGACCTATGCCAGGTCAGGTAGTGTGAAGGACATACTAAACATATCAAATTGCTGCAGTCACTCATCTGTGTGGTGCACAGTTTTAAGACACAGAGAATAATAGCTCCTTCATCTCAACATGCAAAATTATTAATAGAATTAGCTTTTACAATGGGAAAAATAAGAAGCCTTCAGCTCTGTTTGATGTTTAATTTTCTTCTTGATGGCAAAGAACAGAGGTTCCAAAATTTGGAAAATACTGTAGGAATATTCTGAACACATACCACTAAGGGACACAAGCCTGGAGATCTTTCAAAACCCAGAAGGTTCTGCTTAAATACATTAGATTTTTACTTTCTAACATCAGCAGGGGTGTTAGACTCTATAGTGATAAGATTAGATGGATTGATAGTTTAGATGATAGCATCTATATATGGTAAATATGTCTTTAGTCCCTTATGTTAGTTGGTAGTCTCTAGTTGCAAGGTACCCACTTTAACGTATAGCGGTGACTGCTTCGCATACATTATTACACAGGCTATGCACTTAACACCACTGGAGAAAACAAAAAGACTGGGTTAGTTTGTGTTACCATTCCCAGAGCAAATCCAGATAATTTAGTCAATAGCTTGTGTTACTGCTATCTAGATATTGCTTCAGAAGCAAATGGCAAAGGATGGATATGGAGAGTCACTTTCTTTGTAAAGGAAATTTGCAAGGATTTAAAAAAAGGTGGGAAGTCACTTTTAATATTCTTAAGCACTAGTCTCATACATAAAATGGAAGCACTGATGTCCCTCAATAAGAGCAATTCAATACAAAAGCTATTACATTTAGACTAAACTGTGTAAAATGGTTTTAGGGCACAGACAACTGTCCACTGGGACTTAGGCCAAGACAATGAAATTAATTTCACCCTCCTGCTAGCATCAGATTTAACTTGAAGTCCAAAGATGAGAGGTTATTTTGCATTATGATTCCATCTCTGAGTCTTCCATTTTGAAGTGAAATGGCAGCATCGTATTCTGTAGCGATAGTATGCAGAAAATTGCATGAAACAAAACCTAAGCCATCCACACTCTGAAACAGCATCTCCATATGCCTCAGCTCACTATCACTTTGCTTATTAGGGTTCTAATGCAGAACAACTTTGTTTTTGAGGATGTTTGCTCTATTGGCAGGTATAAAATTGGAAATAATGCTACAGATAAACATGCATGAATTTAAAATGCAAAAAATCCCACAGTTACCCACATGCCAGGAAAGGAAATTATTTTTTTATTTATTATTAATTTATTAATGCTATTTTGCATTGTGTTCATATTTCTCTCCAAAGCATTTATAAAAACTGCAGAAGTGCAGAGGCAAAATGCAGAGTTTCACATATGCATATAGGCTCTCAGGTGAACAATGGACTTTGAGAGACAACAACTAACAAAATCATCCAAAGCACAAACTGGATGGTGATGGAGGACTTCAACTACCCAGACATCTGTTGGAAAAATAATACAGCAGGGCACGGATTATCCAACAAGTTCTTGGAATGTATTGGAGACAATATTTTAGTTCAGAAGGTGGAGAAATCTACTAGGAGAGAAACTGTTCTCAGTTTCAATTTTAATAAATAGGCAGGAACTGGGTAAGAATTTGAAAGTGGAAGGCAGCTTGGGTGAAAGTGATCATGAACACTAGAGTTCATGATTCTAAGGAATGGTAGGAGGGAAAACAGCACAATAAAGATAAGGATTTGAAGGTAGTGGACTTTAGCAAACTCAGGGAGTTGGTAGGTAAGATCCCATGGGAAGCAAGTCTAAGGGGGAAAATGTTTTCAAGAAAGTTGGCAGTTTTTCAAAGAAACATTATTAAGGGCACAAGAGCAAACTATCCTACTGCATAGGAAAGATAGGAAATATGGCAACAGGAGATCTTCAGTTATCTGAAACTCAAAAAAGGATCCTACAAAAAGTGATTGGTGCTTTAATTCTCAGATTCTTATGGACTTCAGTGAGTTTTGGATGAGGCCCTACTACTACAATTGCAATTTACAGCTCATAAAAACATGACACCTAAAATGCCATCCTTAATGAACAATTGCCTCATTGCTGAGAGAAGGCTGTTTGTTGTCATTTGTTATTTTAAAGGAAACCATTATAAATGCAAAGGGATGATAATATTTAACAATGCATTTCAATTCCATTTTACTTAAATTATAAAACTGAAAGGGCCACTCTTTCAGCACAGAGCTGAAGTAAGTTCCTTCCAAATCACTCAATCGGCATTTTACAAGGCATTAACCTCAATTAACTAAATTGTTGTCTGACAGGAGTTTTATTCAAGGAAATATACAGTGTGTGAAGGCTTTGCCAGGAGTTTAAGTCCAGTCAAACTAACAGAGCCGTTAAGAAACAGAAATACTAAACCTGTTGAAAGGCATTCATAGGTCTCCACTATCAGCAAAAGAAATTGCTCTGAAAGTGCTATGACTAATATGTCACCAAATCAGCCGACAAGAGAGACTCAAATAAATCAGATTTGTCTAAATACTATTAGAAATGTCAGCTGGGATTCTGAACTCAGTGTACCACAGCAATGTGTTTGTAAGCCTTGATTGAACTTTGCAAGGAGGTTGTTGTTTTCAGCAAGCAAGAAACCATTTTCTGGTGAGAAATCTTTCAGTGTTCCTATCATCTTTCTTCTGTCCTTTTCATATCAGGTAAAGATGCTCATTTTCTTCTCCTTCCTTAATGTGCATTTTCTTAACAAGTGTACTGTCAAACATATAAAAATTGCTCTGGGAGAAGCTCTTTTAAACAAAGCTGGCTTTCCCCTGTTCATTTTCATAATAGGTAGCACAGAGCAGTCATATTGCCTGTACTCATAGAAAGCCTATTTATCTATAGTGTTTTAAAACATTTCTATGTTTTATAAAGTGATTCTCTTTTTCAAAAGCTCTGTATTGTAGAACCAGCCACTTAACATTCATGAGGGGAAGGGGAAAACACACACAAGCTTCTAGGTAACTTTTGGGGTTCTTTGAGACAAACTAAATGCTTCACATAAAATAGGCCATTGGCTCGTAAAAGAGCATTCAGTAGAAATAAGTCAAAGTAAGAGCGTAACTAGACTGGGCCTGATTCTGATGTGACACCTCTTTTATGGTGCTGTAACTACCTGGGGCCTGGGTCCCCTGTGCCTTCAGCCCAGTCTAGTTATTTACATGTGCAAAGTTGCCCAGATCCTTGGGTCCAGCAGTGCTGTGGCTGGTCCCCAGACATAAATTAGAGCAGTCTGAGGGCTACTGCCAATTACACTGAGGGTCAAATGGTTTCAGACAGGACATTATGATAGTTAGCAACACTAAGGCACAAGGAAAACATGAATGCCACCCCCTCATTTTTTTTCCAGTCATGCCTCCTATGAAGGCTACATGGGTAGTGAATAAGCAGCTATACTGGCTTTATGCAATCCAAGATCCTCCTATAAATGAGTTGACCTTTCTGTAGCTGGCTATACCTTTACGGTTGCTCTGCACCAGTACCATGGCACAAAGTAGCCTGAATACAAAGGGGAATCTGGATATGGGGCTAGATCCTTGGCCCCAGTCTGCCCCCTTTGTGTTGTTCTGGTGGTGCAGAGGGGCCACAAAACTGTTTGAAAAAGCAGTGTGGGAATCCCTAAGTGGCATCCAGTTATCACAGCCATGTTTTAATTGCAAACATCACAGGTATTTTAAAAACCCATTTCCAGTGCATTTATCAAAGAATATTCCCAGAAATATTTCTATTGGTTTGGGAAAAGTTTCTATTTATAAAACCTAACTTTGAGGCCTAATCTGATTTATAAAATAGACTGCCCTATCAAATGAAAAAAAAATCCCAATCTAAACTGACCTTCCATCCACAAAGAAACACAGACGAGCATTACTGAGATTAAATCATCTGTCTCTCTTCTCTACCTTCAAGATCAGAAAATGTTTCTTCCCCTGAAACATTTAACTACAGTTTATGGATAAGTGGCACGGTCTAATTGCTACCCACAAATGTAATCATTTCCAGGCAATATCTACTTTTATAGCAATGTAAATCCAAGAGTTCGTTTTAAAATGAAAGGCTTTGTCCTTTATACAGAAGCACAGTGAGAAAACAAAGCATCCCTCCTTTGGTCAAGAGGTCTTGGTCTCCCCTCAGGATCCAACCGTTCTGAGCATAGACTTGACTCCTTATTAATTATTACTCATTTATATTACAGTAGTGTCTAAGAGGCACAGTCATGGACTGGGATCCCATTTTGCTAGACCCAATACAAACACAGAACCAAAAAAAAAATGGTCCTTGCACCAAACAGCTTAGAATCTAAGTAACTGCTTACAGAGAAAGCTGTTAGCACATTTGGCTGGATCCACAAATGGCTTTAGGCATTGTGACACTGAGCATCAGAGTGTCTACTGTTGTGTATTTGGTTGTCATGGGTTTTGTTACTATGGCAACTGAGTTAGACTATTAAGGGATAGCTCAGCCGGTTTCAACCGGCTGAGTGAGCTCTCTGTTTCTGTAAATAAAATGGAGGTTTTGGTTAGCTGTCTGCTCTCTGGCCTCAAGTGATTGCTTCCTACACCGGCTGCCCCTAGGACATAACACTGGTGACGAGGGTGGGATCCTGGTGCTGCTCCAGTAACAGGAGGAAGTAGAAGTCAAGGTAAAGACAAAACAAAGAAAAAAAGCTGCTTGTTTGCACTGACTGTGAACGTGAAACTAAAAATCATGGCTACTCTGACCAGGCCCCTGGAGCCTTTTGATGAGAATACAGAGCAGTGGCATGTGTATACTGAGCGTTTTGAGCTTTTTGGTATTGCAAATGACATTACAGAAGCGAAGAAGGTGCCAATATTCTTAACTGTTGTAGGGGCTAAAACCTACTCTCTGCTACGCAGCTTACTACACCCTGTTAAGCCTGAGACTAAATCTTACAGTGACATTATGGAAATCCTGGGGTCTCATTTCTCCCCAAAACCACTGGTAATTGTTGAAAGATATAGGTTCCACAAAAGAGACCAAAAGGAAGATGAAACAGTTGTACAATTTGTAGCCATTTTAAAAAAGCTAGCAGAACACTGTGAATTTAAAGAGATGTTAAATGATGCCCTGCGTGACAGGTTAGTGTGTGGCCTCTGCAGTGAAGCTATACGGAAGCGCCTACTGACAGAGGCTCAGCTTACATTACAGAAGGCTGTTGATATTGCTGTCTCCATGGAACTGGCTACAAGGGAGGCACAATACATCGGTGCATCCCCTAGGGTGCAAAAAGTGTCACAAGAACTGACCCACAAAACGGTGCAGAGTCAAGAATGTTACCGCTGTGGTAAGCTGGGTCACCAGGCATCAGAATGCTGGTGTAAGGACCTGGTGTGTCGACACTGTGGCAAAAAGGGACACATTGAGTATGCCTGTAAACAAAAGAAAAAGAGGCCTGTGGTCTGGCCGACAAAAAGAGGAACCTTGCATACCCTAGAGCAGACCCAGGATGATCAAGGTGACACCTCCTCACAAGAGGAAGTGCCACTGCATGTTTTGTCTTTGGCAGCGGGCTCACATGAATACTGGGTAACCCCCTTATTGGAGGGCAAACCTATACGCATGGAACTAGACACCGGTGCAGCTGTCTCGCTGGTTCCTGAGACTGTGTATAAGGAAAAGCTACAGCATCTTCCACTTAAGGCAACAAAAACTGTTCGAAGACGTATACAGGTGAAGCTGTGCCCATGTTGGGCACTATTGATGTTAAGGTGGAGCTCAATGGACAGGTGGCTAAATTGTGGTGTTTGTGGTGAGAGGTGACTACCCAGCCTTAATGGGTAGGTCTTGGCTTGGGAAGATTCAGCTGAACTGGGCAGAAGTGCACCGGATGATTAAAGAAGAAACCAGTCTAACCCCTATACTAAGGAAACATGCTGCTGTTTTTGGAGATGATTTGGGAAGTATGAAGGGAATCACTGTGACATTGAACATTAAACCTGGCAGTCCACCAAAATATCTGAAAGCCCGAACTGTGCCATATGCCATCAGGCCAAAAGTTGAAGCAGACCTGGAGCGCCTGGTCACCAATGGAGTCCTAATACCAGTTACCCATAGCTCATGGGCCACTCCTATCGTTCCAATAGTGAAGAAAGATGGCTCTCTCCGGATTTGCGGTGATTTTAAAGTCACTGTCAACCCAGTGTTGTGTGCAGAGCAATACCCGCTTCCCCGCATCGATGACCTCTTCGCAGGCCTGGCTGGGGGACAAAAGTTCAGTAAGATTGATCTGAGTCAAGCATATTTACAGATGCACGTCGATGAAAAGTCCCAAGAGCTGTTGACTATTGTGACTCATAAGGGTCTTTATCGATACTGTCGCCTACCCTTCGGAATCACATCGGCTCCCGCCCTGTTCCAGAGGGCTATGGACCAGATCTTGTGTGGCTTGTCAGGAGTTCAGTGCTATCTGGATGATATCCTGGTCACTGGAAGAAATGAAAAGGATCACTTAAAGAATTTAGAGGCTACCCTACAAAGACTGGAAGAGTATGGCCTACGAGTTCGCAAAGACAAGTGTGAATTCTTCAAGCCCTCTGTTGAATATTTGGGACACATCATTGATTCTGCAGGTCTTCATAAGGCCCCTGCAAAAGTTAAAGCTATTGTGGAGGCTCCCCCACCTCGAAATGTAAGCCAGCTGCGCTCATTTCTAGGACTACTGAACTATTATGGAAAGTTCATCTCACAGTTAGCCACACTGCTAAAACCACTTCATGAGCTCCTTGGGCAGAACAAGGCCTGGAAGTGGACTGAAGCCTGTGATGTTGCATTTAACAAAGCTAAAGATGCATTGTTAAATTCTGAAGTTCTAACGCACTTTGATCCATCCTTACCCCTGCAATTGGCCTGCGATGCTTCCCCTTATGGAGTGGGAGCGGTCGTGTCACACATTATGCCTTCGGGAGAAGAAAGACCTATTGCTTTTGCTTCACGCACTCTAAGCAAAGCAGAAACTAACTACGCCCAAATCGAACGTGAGGCATTAGGAATTGTTTTTGGAATTAGGAAGTTTCATCAGTACCTGTTTGGGCGAAAGTTTACTCTTCTTACAGACCATCGACCTCTGACATCAATTTTTGGACCCTACACAGGCATTCCCCCATTAGCTGCTAGTCGTATGCAACGTTGGGCATTGATACTTTCTGCACACACATATGAAATCAAATATCGGAAATCCACTCTGCACGGCAATGCAGATGGCTTCTCAAGGTTGCCTTTACCGGTCAAACATCAAGATAGTGCCCAAAAGGAAATCTTCTACTTTGAACAGGTAGAGAATACACCCATCACTGCTACTCAGATAAAGAAGGCAACCCGCGTTGACCCAGTATTATCCCAAGTTATGGACCTGGTGATGCATGGAAAATCTCGACAAACCTCTCCAGTCTCACCTGACCTTGTTCCCTACATGTCCAAGCGGACGGAGTTATCGGTCCAATCTGGTTGTTTGTTGTGGGGGAGGCGTGTCATTATTCCACCACCCCTGAGATCACAGATGTTAGAACAGCTACATTCCGGTCACTGTGGAATAGTGCGCATGAAGGAAATTGCATGAAGCTATTTTTGGTGGCCTAGATTGGACAGTGCTATTGAAGAGAAGGCAAAAGCTTGTATGTCATGTCAGAGTGTAAGAAATGCACCCCAGTGGGCACCCCTACACCCATGGGACTGGCCTGAAAACCCGTGGCAACGTAGTCACGTTGACTTTGCTGGCTCCCTTGAAGGAAGCATGTTCTTGGTGGCAGTAGATGCCCATTCTAAATGGCCAGAAGTCTCTATAATGCAGTCCACTACTGCAGAGAGTACTATCCAAAAACTACGAGGACTCTTTAGTCGTTTTGGTCTGCCAGAACAACTTGTGAGCGACAACGGACCGCAGTTCGTCTCTCAGGAGTTTCAAAATTTTATGAAGGCAAATGGGATACACCACATCACGTCAGCACCATATCATCCGTCCACCAACGGATTAGCTGAAAGATTTGTGCAGACAATGAAAAAATCAGCAAAGGGACAACACTCCATTCAAAAGCGTCTGGATATCTTCTTACTTTCCTATAGAAACACACCTCATGCTACGACCCAGGCTTCCCCAGCCTTTCTAATGATGGGACGACAGCTGCGTACTTGCTTTGATCTGCTGAAACCTTCTGAACCCAGACAAACTGTGCAACATCAGCAGCAATATCAAGTAATCAGACGGGCACCCAGAGCAAAAGACCGAACCTTTAGCCCAGGGCAGCCAGTTTTGGCTTGGAATTATACTTCCAGAGCTAAATGGGTCCCGGCCACAGTCATCACTCAAACAGGACCTGTTTCCTATACAGTCCGGACTGCAGAGAATCTTACCTGGCGGCGACATGTAGATCAGCTGTTGCCAGGTCATGCCAGTCTTCAGGACCCATCTGCAGTTGAGGGGTCTGACTTCACCCCTTCTGGTGAGACACCGAATCATGAGTCACCTGTTCCTGACTGTTCTCCTCCATTACTGCCGGCAGCTGAGATACCCCTTTGCCCAGCACGAGCTGATACCACCTCCTCACCTATTCGTGCTGTGGACCCTGAGCCCCTAGTACTTTCGGGTGCAACAACACCAGAAGTTCGCCGTAATCCACCTAGAGACAGAAGGCCTCCTCATCGGCTGGATCTTTAGTTAGGGCGAACCCATGGTTATGGGGCAAAATAATCCCCAGGGTTTAGCCGGGAATGGAGGCAGTCTACCCTCCTTCTCTAGTTTAGTGTGTGTTTTATTTAGGGGATGTTCTTATTAGGGGGGGAGGAATATGTTGTGTATTTGGTTGTCATGGGTTTTGTTACTATGGCAACTGAGTTAGACTATTAAGGGATAGCTCAGCCGGTTTCAACCGGCTGAGTGAGCTCTCTGTTTCTGTAAATAAAATGGAGGTTTTGGTTAGCTGTCTGCTCTCTGGCCTCAAGTGATTGCTTCCTACACCGGCTGCCCCTAGGACATAACATCTACCTTCTACATAGTGAGAAAAATTACAGAACACTGTGATCCACAAAGCCTGAGTTAGGCACCTATGATCTCTATACAATGAATGGGAAGAGATGGGACCTTAAAATGCAATCCACCAAAAAGCCAGCATGCTAGGCAGTGAGTTGTCTAAGATAGCCAAAAAGAAGGGTTTGTCCTAAGTCCTGCACCTCTGATTGAGTTAGATGTCTAAGTGCCAGCTGCAGGGAGGTGCCTATCTCTGCTAATGTTCCACAACTGGGAACCCCTCTCTTGGACCTCTCCATCCCCATGTCACTTAGAGCAAGATAATCTTAATATTTGTTTATACACTATTGTAACATCATTGGCTTCAATGGAGTTACTCCCTATTTAATCTGTGTAAGGGCCTGATCTGGAGCCCTGAAAAGTCTATTGAGTTTTTCCATTGTCTATGGACTTTGGATCAGCCTCTAACTGATACTGGATTAAAAAACTTTGCCTATAAATAACAGATTAAAAAAAATCAATTTAGAATAATGTGGTAAGGTCGATAGAAAAAAATCCAGCTTCTGTCTGTAAAATGAATGCATGTGCATCTACTATTTCACAGTTTAATGTTTTCCTTCTGTATTTCTGTTGAGGGCTTAAATTCTTACGTCTTCATGAAGGATATTTTCAGAGAGGTTGTTTTTCACCATGGGATGTCATATTACTCTTCATTTTCATTAAGATGCATTCTCCCTAATCTATACAAATGACACTTCCATTTGTCCCTGATCTCGAAAAAGATTTCTCAAAAAGGAAGATAGAAATGCTTTCCACTCAAACCCACATCAATTTCTGCAAATGTCCTAACAATAATATTTTGAATTCACATTGGCGAATGTATTGTATTTTCTTAAAAAAAAAAAAGTCAACATTTTTTCAGAAAGCATTTAAGTGTCATAACCTTTTCTAGATCCACACAGGCAGCGTTACATAGCAACAGGAAAAACTGCTCTTAGTTCTATCTATTCAAAAACAGTCAACAGATTTTTTTAATATAACTAGAAGCATATGCTACACACTATTTAAAAGCTTGCATACTACACTTTGCCATTGACTATATTATGCTGTCAAATAATTACAAAGCAAATAGCAACAATTCATTTTTCTGCTTATGTATATTTCTGTAAATGTATGCAAATGTATGTCAGTATATCTGCTATGATCTACTAAAGGTGGAGCTGGTACCACCTAAAGTTAAGGTTGCCTGACAATTTCCAATATAAGACCCTGTTTTCAGCTGCTTATAACTTTGCAAACTGTAACCATAGACATGTGTCTATGTCAGGCTGAATAATAAAATAATGTATTATTATATTTATATTTTTTTAAAGTTGAAGTAAAAAATCAGACATCCATTTCTGAGACTGAGAGTAGGAAAAAATACATTGTTTTGCCCAAATTAAAAAAATTCTGGTGACCTTTTTGTTGAGAAGTTCTACTGCCTCTATGCTTTGGAACAGGGACTTGAAATTTGGCAGAGGGGTTACTCTGATGTCAGGGATGTGCCTTTGGCCACCCTCATGCCCCCTGAAAACTACCCAAATTTGTCCAAGTTAAGAACCTTTGAAAAAAAATATTCGTTTTTTTAATAGAGACTTGTTAGAATTTGCCCGCTAAATTCTCCAAAGATTCCATCTGCACTGAGCATGCTCCATCCCCTCACAGCTGCTAGTGCCAACCAGACTGTGCATGTGCTATCTTTGAAGAGCAATTAGGCATGTTCCAGCCCAGAACTTCAGGGGCTGAGCAGGACTTTCTCTGCAACTGCTCCTTCTGTCTGCTGCAGGCTGATGTAGTGGTGAGCACATCAACTGAAAGCAGGGGGATTGTGTTTAATGTGATTGCAACTCCCCTGCTGGGACTCAGCCACACAGAGGAGGAAGCCACCTGACTCAAATGCAAAGGGGTGAGGCTTGGCAGTGGCTTTCAAGAGCCAGAGGGTAATGGGAAGCAGACAACAAGGGGGCCGGAGGGGTTGTAAGCAAAGAGAAGGAGGGTGGCAGCAGACAGGAGCTGCAGAGTAGTGAAAAGGAGCAGAGGGACAGGACCAAATTACAGGCAGAGGAGTTAAAGAGAAGCAGGAACACCCAGAGGATTCAGGGGACCTGGGGCAAAGCGGGGGAGCTGCGGCGCTTGTACTCACCTGGTGGCGGTCCGGGTCTTCAGCGGCATTTCGGTGGCGGGGAGCCCTTCACTGCTGCCAAAGATACGGAGTGACTGAAGGGCCGCCCGCCGCCGAAATACAGCCAAAGACCCGGACCACCGCTGGGCCAGGGCTCGCAGGGCCCCTGTGGGGCCCGGGCCTGGGGAAAATTGCCCCCTTGTCCCCCTGTCTGGGCAGCCCTGAAAAGAATTGGAGGGGGGAGGAGTGCAGGAGCCATGGGTGGGATGTAGATGGGAAAAGAGAGGAATGGAGAAAGGTTGTGTGCACAAGAGCAGAAGGGTCTTCCACTCAAAAGTTGGAATTGAACCAAGGAGTCCTGAGTCTCTGCTGTCAGTGAATGGCTGTAAAACCCACTGCTAAAGTGTGTTTGCATCCCTTTCCTGTGACTGGTCCAAGTGGTGAAATATGTCCTGCCCCAAGTCCAAGCAGCAGGACTTTCTGCCATGTGTGGAGTGTGAGGAGCCCCAGTGGACCAGCTTGTATATCTCCTTGGCCAGCGGGCCTGCCAAGAATGTTAGTGGCTCCTCCATAGAGCCATAAGCACTCGTGTGTATCTGGCATAGTCCATGGACACCTGACACCTGTCCCTTATGCAGCAAGAGGGAAACCCTGGAGCATGTAGAATGTGTCAGGCTGCAGCCCCTCTTCCAGAGCCTCCAAAACCTCTTATTGATGTTCTGGCCGCACTTTTCCCTGCACCTCCTCGTTTATGCACACCCCACGCATGGTCCTACAAAGTCCTGAGACCTCCTTCTAGCTCTGCCCACAATGGCTATCCACCATGCCAAAAGGAGGAAGCTAGACAGGGAGTTGCTCTGCAACAGTGGGGCCTATTTCTGCTCCCTCGTTAAATCACACCTCTGAGCAGAGTTCCTCCAGGTGGTGTCCCCTGTCTTCTTAGCCACCTTCCAGGAGCACAGAATGATGTTGCGGGTTCTCTGCCCCATGCCCCCTTCTAGTTGCACTATTTTTAACTATTAACCCTCACTCCCATTCCTGTTTTTTTTTCCATTTATTGTTCCAAGAATTCATTTGTGACTTGGGGTGAGTGGTTCTTTCCCCTCATTTGACCTTTAACTCTGGGATGGCCTGGGCCCACTGTCCCAGTACCCGCAACAGGTCCAAGGGGTGCAAATGAATGGGCAGGGATGGGAACTGGGTGGAGTCTTAATCCTGTCCCCACCCCATACAGCTGACCCAAGTAAAACTGTGCCAGGACTGGAACAGATGAAAGGAAGAGGCTGCAGTAGGAAAAGCAGCTAACAGGTGGGTACAAGATGGTGTAAAATAAAGCTGGTGGAAGCCTGGTCAAAGCGGAGTTGAGAACAGGAGATGATTTGGAGGCAGAGTGAAAGCAGCTGGGAAGTAACCAGCAGTTGCCCAAATAGGGATGCAGTGCTAGCGAGATAGCCGTAGGCTGTGCTGGACAGGGATATGGCACTTGGATCCATATATATAAACTGTGAGTTATGAGCCTATGCTTTATATTGCCGCTAGGTGAGATAGAATTACTCAGTCCTCACTCTTGTGGTTTGTCACTGGAGTCCCAGAGTGGAATTACAGATTTATAATTTACACTTGCCTATTATTTCCCTTATATGTACTTTGATCAAAAATCTTATAACAAATGGATATTGTGACAGGTCTGAGTATCAGGGTATGGAGTAAAAAATTAATTGGCAATTACTACATCAAGATGAGGCTCAAAATGTTAATAGCATCTTTATATGAAAAAAATGGTGCAGGAATCCTGAGTTTTATACAAATTCAATGGTTTCCACCCACACCCACCCCAAATTTACCAGTGTTATTCCCGGGTAAACTCTATTTTGAGCAATATACTTGAATTCATTTATTAATCCTGTCAAACTTAGTTCATGTACAGCAGTGATTCTCAAACTTTTGTACTGGTGACCCCCTTCACATTGCAAGCCTCTGACTGCGACCCCCCCCCCATATAAATTAAAAACCCTTTTTAATATACTTAACACCATTATAAATGTTGTAGGTGAATTGGGGTTTGGGGTGGAGGCTGACAGCTCACAACCCCCCCCCCATGTAATAACCTCATGACCCCCTGAGGGGTCCCGACCTCCAGTTTGAGAACCCCTGATCTACAGGATTTCTTATGATGGATAATAGAAGATATATTTTATATTTAAACTACCAGTGAAATAGCTTTAACTGGAAAAATTAATGCCTTTTATGGAATTTCAATATTGATCCCCATTTTCGGGGTATAATACTGAATTGCAGATTCCCTCTTAACAACATTTAGTTCATTTTCTGATCCAATTCTGTCATACGATATAAAGTTCCAACCATCCATTGTTACATTTGACTTGTATAGAGTGAGGTTAAATCTATGCGAG
Source organism: Mauremys mutica (assembly GCF_020497125.1). Taxonomy (NCBI): domain Eukaryota; kingdom Metazoa; phylum Chordata; order Testudines; family Geoemydidae; genus Mauremys; species Mauremys mutica. The sequence goes on along the minus strand of NC_059076.1, from coordinate 30,319,920 downwards.
CGTGGATGCACATGCATGCACGCACACACACACACACACACACACCCACCATTACATTTCTCTAACTCTTTATTGTAACAGACATTATTTAAAAGGGTTGAATCTTTTGCTTCATCTGTCCAGAGCTTCCTTTAGTAAAATATATAACAGGAGATCATTTCCCTCTCCCCATATAAAATTAATAGGTTAGAACTGCAGTCAAGTGCTGAAAGTATGGAATGTATTTTTCTTTAACTGGGACTGCAGTTGACACTATTCACAGAGATGCAGAGTGACACCAGTGACACCAACATACCTAATTCTCTTCCACTCTCAAACTCAGAGCTGACATTAAAGAGCAAAAGGAGCTTGACGATGCCCTTGGACAGCTAGCCTAGTTCCAGTGGTGTCTGGATGCATATTTAGTATCTTAAGGAGTTATCCAAATACACCTGACAAAAGGTAAATAGGATTTCTTTAAGCCCACAATTTAAATGCTCTCTTATCCTCTCAACTATCAGCGTCTAAGAGAAGCACATTACATGGACAGATAGCCACTCCATCCTGTATAATGCTATGAATTAAAAGTTTTAAGATTTACTAGAACGAGCCAGTGTGTATTAAATAAATACCAACTAATTACTACATTTAAAATCATATTAGAGGAAGTTTCCAGCCCATAGAGCACACAAAAAGTTGTGCAAAATTCAAAATCATTCAAAACTTGCCTATTTTTCAGCAGTGTAGTTTTTCACACAGGTAAAAGTCTCACTGAAGGTCAGCAGAATATTTTGTGCACTACCAGGATATCTGCAAACCTTCTTAGTTGTCTATTGTTGTTGTGACTGTATTGGTCCCAGGATATTAGAAATACAAGATGGGTGAGGTAATATCTTTTATTGGACCAACTTCTATTGGTGAGAGATACAAGCTTTCAAGCTGTATATAGGAAACCCACTGATAACCATACTACCTTCAGAGATCCAGTAATCACCCAAAAACAGATGAAGAAATCTGTTGTTCACAGCCTGGCACTCAGATATCACACAACATGCTCCATGGAGAAAGTCCAGGATATACATTTTAACACACTTAAAACTGCCTTCACTGAACAAGGACACTCCACCAGAGAAGTAAATCACATCATGGAACAGGACACCCAAATACTCTGAGACAACTTGCTTCAACATGGAAATAAAACCCTCTCTGACCACACACTCCTAGTTTTCACCTACCATCCCACACTGGAACCCATCCCGGGTGTTACTAAACAATTACCCGCCACCCCACACTGGAACCCATATGGGGTATTACTAACAATTACAACCCATAGTCAATGGAGACCACAACCTGAAAGAATATTTTTCCTGAACCCCCTCTTCTGGCCTTCAAGCAACCACCCCCAACCTCTCCAAGCTCATCATCAGAAGCAAGGTCCCCAAATACCAGCACATACCAACTCAAGAGTGGCGCCAGACCCTGCAAACAGATCTTTCAAGACCCATCTGTCCCACTCATGCCTATCCACAACATGTGGTGTACCTTATTCAATGCACTAAATTCCCCAATAGCAACTATAGGTGAAATGAAATAATCGCCATACCTTCGAAAGAACTCAGACAGAAAATAAAAGACAAAAACACCATATGACCATATGGGTGAACATTTTTCACAAAGCGATCACTCTATATTTAACCTCTCAGTCCTCACCCTGAAAGGAAATCTATACAACACCTTCAAAAGATGAGCCTGTAAGCAAAAATTCATAACTTTGCTAGACACTAAAAATCATTGACTGAATAGAGGCACTAGATTTATGGCTTATTACAACAATCTATAACCACGAAGAGCCCCCAATCTTTTTTCCTCTCCCTCCTTTCCCACCTGTGACTGGAGAGGTGATAACTGGGCACTTCACCTGCAATAGTCCCTTGAAATGTGTTAACTACTTATGCTGAACAATCTGTTCCACTTTCTATGTAGCTGTAACCCTCTGAGTACATCCCAGGTCTGAAGAAGAACTCTGTATGGCTCAAAAGCTTGCTTCTCTCACTAACAGAAATTGGTCCAATAAACGATATTACCTCAACTGCCTTATGTCTCTAGCCTTCTTAGTTGTCTTTTTTTCAATTCTGAGTTTTGAGCTGTGACTGATTACATGCTTGAAGCCACATGGCTTTGTTTCTGGTTCCCTCACTACGTGAGCTTACCCCATGTACTCTAGAAGCCATATTTGACACATGTTCTGAGAGGATAGGGCTCTATTATGTGTGTCCTCTGAACCAAGAACAAACATTAGTTTCTCTTAATATTGAAGAGTTCTTGGTGTTTCTCTAATGAATATTCACCAGGTCTGAGGGACATGTACTTTCTATGAGTCATCAGCAGAGTGGAACATCTCTGTACTGCAGGATGGTTCTTATTTCTCCATCCAAAACCATCTTGTGTTGAGGGAGGGGCAGTGTCCCTGTCTGGCAGCTACATCCCATCTCTAAAGACAGAGACTGAGTAGCAGGCCTGTCAGCCAATACCACAATGGGTAAAGTGGGGGTAACAGGCTGCAACCATTCCAAGTAGTGGTGTGAGAGATTTTTGAAGGGAGAATCTGTTGAAAAGAAGATTTCAAGAGGAAGAAAGGATTTTGGGGCCTGGTTCAGACAGTTGGGATACTTTTTCACATTGAACTCCGTACTTTGAGGTGCCCACAACATTAGGTTTATATAGTTTTGTTTTGTTTAACTCAAGCTTTTACATGATTTTTCCTATGTAGTTTTCCTATGTAGTTTCCATAGTAGTTTTGCTATGATTACTTTGATCTGCCCATGTGAAAAGAGGAAGATCTCTGTGCACAAGGTCCAATCTGTATGCAGATTCCATGGGCTTATTATAGGTCTCATTAAAGGCATATTGGGGAACATAATGTAAATAATTGCCTAATATTGTATTGCTGGTGTAAGTTACATACTTTATATGGAAATCCTTTGAAACTGATCTTATCTTCAGTTCTCTGTTCAGATCCACTGCAAGGGGATTCGTCCCCCCAATCATGATTGTTTTTATTACATCTTTATCTATGAGGGTTATGTTTTTTGTAGCCCTAACATTCCTTATTCAGGAAAACCTCCTATTGACTTCACTTAGTTTGTGTGAATAAGGAATGCATAAGAACTCCAAGATTTGGACCAAAAGCATTAAGGTGATCATCCAAATAGATATGAGGTCTGCTGGGCCTCAGGGAATAATAAAAGTAAGATCAAACAAACTGAAATATTTATATTTGTATAAAAATATTTTTTGTTTTTTAAAATAAGTAAATGTGAATTATTTCCTATTACATGATTTCTTTATCATGCTTATACATAATTTCTCTACTCCATTACTAAATATAAACTACCGTAATCAACTATTCACCCAGTTTTTTCACGATTCTATCCAACTAACAATCTAGTGTATTTTTGTCTCTCCTTTTACATATATTATGGATTCTCTTTTTGCTTTCAGAATCAAATCCAGGTTCAGTCATATTTGTTCCAATAGATGGATTGTAACAGTCCTCTCTTGAGGAGCTTGGCCTAGTGGTCACATTTGCAACCCCTGACTGCCAAGGGCTTGTGGGGAGGGGAGCCTGGGCCCTCCCACTCCACCGGTCTCTGACCCAGGGCCCTTTGGGCTACCAGTAGTCTAGCAACCAAGACTGCTTATGACTGTTCTCCCTGGGCCTCTTCCTCTCGTCCACACCCCTGGAGTCAGCCTAGTCCAAGGCTTTTCCTGGTGGGGAAACCCAAACCACAATAAGTAAAGGGGGTTACCAAAGTCCAAGGTTCACAGGATACATCCCTCTCTGTTTTCTGTAGGGTGGGTCCTCCCTCCCCTTGCCTCCCACTCCCCCGGGCCCCTTTGGGCAGCTGGGTCAGAGTCTTAGGCTTCCCTCTGCTCCGGAGCTGTGGGCTGCAGGTCTGCTCACCTCCAGCTCTGCCACTCAAATGAGCTAATTTCCTGCCCTTTAGTTCCTCCAGCAGCTGGAGCATTTTCTGCAGGTGTGGCAGGGCACAACTGGCTGAGCCCAAAATAATCCCCTAACTCCTTGTTGCCCAGTATGGGGTTTGTACACCCCATCCCAGGGATACATGTTAACTTCTTCATAAAAGTCATACTGTAATTATTGTCTTATCAGTTTGGGATCTTTGACCATATTGGCTGATAGTCTTCTCGGTGTATTCTTCTCATGTAGAAGATACCTTTTCAAGAGGGCCCCGATTTGCCAGAACAGTTAAATATGTTCTTAACTAAGTGAGCAGGGAGTTTCATTGAAGTTATTTAGTTTATTCAAGTTACACAGAGACGCTTTGCTGAATTGGGGGCATAGATGCTCCAACAAATACTAAAACCAAGTAATCACAATTTCTCATGTGAAATTTCTTCTCATCTGGTTCATGAAAATTCTTTGTTTAGCAATTAACAAAGATACGGACACAAAAGATCTGACTTCTGTACGTTTTCACATTCATTATATTCAACATACAGAAGAATTCCAGTGTGGCTGATATTTCAATTCCTGGTATTTCTGAGCCTAGTTGTGGCCTGCTTCTTGCAGGGATATCGGGGCCTAAGGAGGTGCAATGTTTCCCTTTACATCCCATGACAGTCACCACATCATGGGCAGCAGCACAGGAGAGAAAACAGGGTCCACAGAGCTGCTGCATCCACCTCTCATACAGTTGGGCAGGAAGGGGCAGAACAGAGCAGGGACCCTCAACACACTGTGTGGCACTAGTGCTTTGGACAGCATATGCTGGCATAGTTTACCCATCCCCAGAGCAGCAATGAAAGCAGAGGGGAAATAGTGATTCTCAGAGGTCGCCCTGTCTGCTCCTTGGACAGCACAGCTATTCACTACCCCTTACTCCAGGCACAGTGGCCTTCATGTGCTTCTTGAGCAAGCAAAAGAGAAAACTCTACTTTCAGAAAATGGAAACAACCATTTAAAAAAGGAATATTTATTAGGAGCTGGTTGAGTAAATCATTGTCGTTAATATTTGGACCATTTGTATCTTCACACATTTATTCACTTATAAACGTTGCTATTCTTCGACAAAATGCAACATTGATGATGTTGCCACCACCACCAAAGAAACATTTTATTACAGTTAAGTAGTGTCAAAGTTAGACTCAGGACTCACAGTTTGTCAGACCACTCTGTTTTATTAGCACAGCGCTCTGCTAATGACACCCAGATAATGTGAGCACCATGCAAGACACAAACTATCTTATTTATACAGATAAAAGGGTGAGAACTTAACAAGATAACAAAGGAAGCAGAATCAGATAAGTTTACCTGGGCTAGGCATATCTTATTTCCTTACCCATCTTCTGTTAATGTTTTGCCATTAGCACCATTGTTTATGCCTAATGTTTCTTTTCCTGGCACCTGTATTTCAACATTTCTTATTTCTGCTTAAAGGTACATACAACATTTCTTTAATCCATTCTTATTTTTACAATATAATTCATTCTACTTTCACAATCCCTCCTTTTGGTCAAGCTCACGCCATGACCAAAATTTTACTGGGTTCCACATATTAACCATTCTTTATCTCTTTGTTCATCAGCAATATTCAAAATTATCATATTAGCACTCTGTTCTGGGGCAGTCACCTGAGTGGCATGCCTTACGCAATTTTGGGTACAACAGGAGACTAACTGAAAACATACAAAAATTATTAGGATTCCAAACAGGATAGTCAGGGCTCCCTGAAACAACCAGTTTCCTATGCCAGAGAAATTGAACAGGTTACTTAGCCACTTCCATAAAGAACTCGGCTCTTCATGGGGAAGATATGCGATTTGTTCTAAGTGGCTAGCGTGATCTATTACCTCATTGGTATCGTCAGGTATAAACACACAACATTGTTTTCCAATGAGAACACAGGTCCCTCCTTTGGCCGCCAGCACTATGTACAATGCCTGACGGTTTTGGAGGCCACCTGTCGGATTGCCCCTGTTTCTTTGGCCAGGGCTCTTAAACTTTCTCCAGTTTTATTTGCAATTATTTTAACTACTTCTTTTAACCTCAGGAGCCTTTTTTTTTTTTTTTTTGCCTGGTGTATTACTCCCCCAAGTGGGTTAAAGGAACTGCCAATAGTCTCTTCCCAGGTGTCATTACTGTTCCATATTGTGTTAAACGGACAAGGTCCTCCAGTGAGGTCTGGGGAATTGAGTGGGATAGCCAGGACAGGAACATCAGTTTGAGAATGGGTTGGGATGTGGCTGCAGACCCAGCATTTAGAAATATTAAGGGTCTGAGCTATCCACACTTGCTGCTGGATAAAAGAATTGTCATTGTGAACTCCCCAGACCTTCAGACACCAACAGCCGAGGAACAGGCACCACATGTTGGAGGCAGGGCCCTTCTGGTTCTGACAACCTCAACTGAGGGAACTGTAGTAACAGTTTTATGTCCACCAGGCAGCAGGCGCTAGGCTCACTACTGCTTTTTCTTGGGCCTTGCTTTAGGTAGTTGTCTGCTTCTGGCAACCCTTACGAGAACGTAGATTGTAAGGTATTGCAGGCTGTTCCTCTACGTCATCTTCTGGAGTCAAAATTGACTCTGCGTGGTCCTGAGGTGATGATTGGTTCACTGGGGGTGGTGCATTCTTACTCGGCAAAGCATGTATTCATGCTGCGGATGCCAGACAGTTTAACAGCCGTCTGGGTAGTAAGCAGTGCCTGATGATTCTTTGATACTCTTTAAGTCTTTTTGCTTCTTTCCTTGACTCTGGCTATAACAATGGCCTTCACACCTTATCTTTTCCTGATGCATTCATTCCTCATTCACACAAACAGATTGAGAATACAAACAGTAGTATTTTATATTGAGCAAAAAGGCATTGCAAATTAAACCTTGCTAAGTTTTACAATTAATAACCAAGACAATTTACATTGAGACCCAGGCCTTCAATGTTTCTCTAATTTACTTAACATAGACACAATAGAGAATCCTGTCTCTTACTACCTAAATCTTAAAACAAAGAGTTAGAGAGGGCCCAATTTGTAATGCATATGGGAAAACAGAATCTTATAGTCCCAGAGGGTCATTTCTTTCTGCTATTCAAAAAGGGTGGCTGGTAGGATGAAATCAAATTATACATTATAAAGTCCAGCGCCTACATATCCCCCTTTTGACACTAAGATTATTAATCGCCAGTGTCACTTCTTATGTAGTAAAATACTGGGAGGTGATTTGGGCCTGTGGCTCTAGCTTTGCATACATTTGTTTTATCCACCAGCATACTTTAAACATTTCAATTAAACACATACAATTTAAAACCAAAAACAATTAGGGGTAGTAACATTAGTATGCCAGTAGTTGTGGGAGACCATCCAGATAATATGAATGGTTCTGTTTCCCACATTGTTTTGTTTGTTTGTTTTTAGGAACTATGTTACCTTTTTACCTTTTTAAACAGATAATTGGTAACTGTTTGCCATTCAATGCGCTAAGACTGATAGAGAACTCAGCTAAATCAGTGCTTACAGTAGGCTGAGACTTTTTGGTTGTGGCAAATAGTAAATGTGATTATTGGTAAACACAGTACTTACATTACATGTACATTTGTCTACTGGTGGGTTGCTAACACTTTTATCCTTTTAAAACACTTCTTTCCAATAATTAACACACACATTGCCCGTTATACAATACTTTGGCCTAATTATTAATTTTATCCCACATACAGGATCCTAGTGAGATGTCTTCACTACAGGGCTTTGGAGCAACAGGCATGGATAAGCCTCTAGTGTCCAATAGTTTCCCTTCCTCCCCAGCCCACTGGCTTGAGGTCTGAGGTAGCCAGAAGGATCCCAGGTGCAATCTGTGGAGTGGGTTAACTTTCCATATCTTTGCTTCCAGAGCCTGTTGGTGTGCAATTTTAACAACAATTTCTTCACTTAACAAATTTTGTCTTACCGTACTGGAGACATACTGCATCCAGTTATATTGATAGGTATTAAACAATTATCTTTTATTTTATTTTTTTTTGCTTTAACAGATGTATCAAAATCTTAATTTTTTTTATATTACCCAAAACATTTTATGTTCTAAATATCTGCATTTCGGTACATTTCATAGCTATTGCAGTATGTTTTTTTTAACTTTCATTTGTTTTTGTAATAGGTTGTTCTGTAGCTGGTATTATCTTTTTCTGATTTTCTGAAAGACAAAAAACATTTTTCTACCCCTTTCAGGGTGGCATTGATTGTCGCTTAAAAGATTCCTTTCTTTTACAAATACCCTTGCTGATTGCAGGCAAAACAGAGGAATTGCCCCCATATTTTCCTGTTTTTTTTTGTTTTTTTTTTATAGGCAGGTCAGGTTTTAATGGCTTCTACTTTTTAAGGGTTATGGGGAAATTATTCTACTGTTTAGTTATTAAATTCATGAGGTGGTGTACCTCAAGTTTTTCTTCTTATATAGCAGACCAAGTTTGTAATGTTTTTCCTGCTGTGTTAAGCTTTAAGTTTATTCACAGGTAATAGCTGAGAAGCATCATTACCATATTACCTTAAAGGATTTTTCCAAAAATCATACATACTATACGTTGTTAAAGGGGTACTTACTAACATTACATTTATTTCAATGTTTAATATTAACAATAACATTAGCGTCAAATCTATTAAAGATATCTTGTTATACCATGTTTTTTTTTTTTTTTTTTTTTTTTTTTTTAGGTAATTTCTTTTGTGCTGGCAGTTTTCACCTTCCTTTATCAGTTAGGTAATTTGCATCAACACAGGCTTGGCTTTTGGATTCAAAGCCATCAGCAGAGCTCAGAGACTCTGTCTTGGGGACACAATCAACTTTCACCACAGTTTTGATTTCTTTCCACTTTCAACTCCTGCTTACAAAACACACAGAGATCTGAAAAAGAAAACAGTCTATTGCGGCTCTTTTTGGAGCCCTAATAGGATTTTAATTCAGTAGCATATTTCATTTGTATTTCTTTTACCCCTTTTTACAATATACATTGCACATGTCCTAGGGAAAAAGCACATTCCTTCTATACTACAACTTTTTTTTTTTAAACATTAGCCATATCAATTTTTACATACGATGTAACTTTCTTTTTTTTTACAGAGTTTTCATGTACCCTTATCAAAAGTGACAGTCTGATTACACAGAGCCATTATAAGGCTCAATGTTTTTAACATTGCTTCTTTTTGTTTTATGCACCTCACCTCTGCAGTTGCTTCAGAGGGGCACTGTTAAATTTTTTTATTTTTTTTTTATTCTTTCACTACGGCTCTTATCTGCTATTGTTACAAAAAAAACCCAAACAAACAAACAAAAAGACTCCAGAATCTCTCCCTATTCTCCTGATTTTGACTGCCCTATTGCAGCCATGACTTGGTTTTTATTTAAAAAAACATTTTAAATTTTATAAAGAATCAAGTTACCCCTTAAGGGTTAAATGCTAAATCCCAAAGCCAAACAACACTAATTACCTGTGTCTTGCAAAAAGGTCTGTCAGTTTTGCAACTTTGAATTAAGAGTCAAATGAATTTTTAGTGGCATTAAAAACAAAAACAAAACCAATTTATCTTACACCTACAAAACAGGAGTTTTACAAACCAGATGTGCTGGTTTAGCTTCTTAGAACTTTACATATTTTCACAGACAAATAGATACATACACATTTTCTATTCCTTTACACTGCTTTGTTTTTACATAGCTCTATATATATTTGGATTATTTACAGGCATTCTTTTGGAAAAGGGCCCATTTTCCCTTCAGAATGGCTGCAAAGAAACCAAGAATTCTTTCTTTAACATGGTCCTTTTTAACATTTTCACAAAGTTTAACTGCTTAATTCTCTCCAGCCTTTGTAGAGTTAAATTTTCACTCTCTTTCCTTAAATCACTCGTTTATCTCCCAAAATAACACCTTAATCACCTCAGATTTCACCATTTTAAGTATTGTTCCAGGGGTTCATGCCTGCACTTACTGCTTTTCTTACTCCTTACACTATGCCCTTAGGGCTTCCAACCTGTTTTTCAGTTTCTTTATCTGTTGCTTGCCTGCTTTTCTGGGCCCGATCCTGCTTTTTTTCAATGAACCGTTTGTGAGTGATATTGTGGTCACTTCACAATTTTGAAATAAATGTTTAAGGAAAGGGACCAGGAAGGGTGGGGGCTAGTTGAGGAACCCACCTTCTTTGCTGAATTGGTAGTGGAACACTAAAGAATCATTTTTTTTTGAGGCAGACAACAAAGGGGAACAGAACAAGGGGCTTTTTGTCCTTTTTACAATGAGATGGGAGTATTAAGGGGGTTGGATCGATCCGGGGTGGGTTTTTGAGAACGGGGTAAAGGGGAGCGCTCGGTCTGGTGGTGGGAGAGGAGGCTTTTAATAAAGCTTTCAACTTATTATTTGAATATTTGAGAGAGGCGAGTTTTTTATTTTGTCCAGCTACGATTTCCCTCTTCCCACCACTGAATGAAGCAATTAACCTCTTCTTTAGCCAATTTAGTTTTAGGTTGGCCGAGTTTGTCCTTTAAGACGTCCACTCGGTCTTGTTCCAAGATTTTAACAGTGGCCACTGAGTTTTGGGATCCCCCTGAGTTAGCCTAGACCATTTTTCCAGAAATTTACAGGAGTCCGGACCCTTCTTACAGGAGTCTGGACCCATCCTAAATATATAAAACGAGCCAGCGTTCGTTTAGGGAACTGTCCTGACTTAGACGTCTGGTTACCCATACAGGAGGACTTCACACACCAATCGCACAAGAAGGAAATTCGGGTTAGGAGCCCACAGGCTACTGCCTCAATCGCCCTTGCTTTCACACCAGGGCTTTTACCCAAAGTGCGGTGCGGCTGCGATTGTGCAGATTCCACTCACTCAGACCGCGGGGACAGGAACCCCTTGGTCGGCCGATCCCCGGACGGAGATGGCACCCGGACTCAAACACTCCACAGGAGGACGGATAGACACAGAGACAGGACAGTCCTCAGTCCGGACAAAACACAGAAATAATTACCTGACCAGATTCCTGATGTCAGATCCCGGGATCCCTACCAGAACAGAGTGGGAACCAACAGGTTCAATGGCGTAGACTTCACTGTGGTCGTGCACCTTTTCGTTATAGTGGAGGACCGCTCGGGCCAAATGCCCAGGTGCCGGCTGCCACGGTCGTCCTACAAAAACAGTCAGGAATCACACAGCCCCAGTGAAGACGGTTGCCATCTCGGTGGAACCTCCAAATTGTCAAAGTTAGACTCAGGACTCACAGTTTGTCAGACCACTCTGTTTTATTAGCACAGCGCTCTGCTAATGACACCCAGATAATGTGAGCACCATGCAAGACACAAACTATCTTATTTATACAGATAAAAGGGTGAGAACTTAACAAGATAACAAAGGAAGCAGAATCAGATAAGTTTACCTGGGCTAGGCATATCTTATTTCCTTACCCATCTTCTGTTAATGTTTTGCCATTAGCACCATTGTTTATGCCTAATGTTTCTTTTCCTGGCACCTGTATTTCAACATTTCTTATTTCTGCTTAAAGGTACATACAACATTTCTTTAATCCATTCTTATTTTTACAATATAATTCATTCTACTTTCACAGTAGACACCAGCATATACTTTGCCATGTGCAGTTGCACACTTTTGCCAAGAAATATATAGAAATAATAAACATTTCCAGTGGCAGCATTGTGAAAATTTGCCCATAGGTAACTCAATTAACAACTGAACGGCAGTAATAAGATCTGTCACATTTAGAAAGGAGTACTGCTAATCCTTCCTTTTCAGTGAGTAAAATTCACATCAGCCACCATTTATTGCATACTCTTAAAGATGAGCTCATCCCCATTAGCCCTCCCTCACCACACACTTTTAACTCCATGACCAAATGAGTGCAAAGTGTTATTTATTATCATTATTGCCCCAATAAGATTAAACTGGTTATCATGCATCCAGCGAAGTGGGTATTCACCCACGAAAGCTCATGCTCCAATACGTCTGTTAGTCCATAAGGTGCCACAGGACTCTTTGCTGCTTTTACAGATCCAGACTAACACAGCTACCCCTCTGAGACTGGTTATCATTGTGGTTCTAACCAAAAGCCATAAATATTTCCTCTTCCTTCTCCTTTATTTTCCCGTCACCAGTCCAAGGCTGCACTGCCAGACTGGGGCTGCACAGCTGGCTGCTCTCTACCCCAAATGCCCAGTGGCAGCTGACATGCTTAGTTGCTAAAGCAGACTGGCACCCTGGACTACTAGTGCTGCTGCTGCTCAGCAGTTAGGTCCAGAATTACACTTAGCCTCACCTGTTCAACCCACTGATGCCAAGTCCAGACTGTTTTCCTTGACTTTTGTTTTTTAAATACCATTCCATTTTGTTGACTAGTCTTTATGTAATGAAATGCTTATAGGACCTGATCCTCTGGTCCAATAAAACAGTGCTCAGAACTAGAGCTGGGCAAACAATAGATTTTTTTGGTTCCCTAGAAATTTGAAGAGTGGGAAAAGTCATTTTGGGTTAGGCGATTAAACGTTTTTTGGAAAATTTTCAGCAAATCAAAAAGTCAAGAATATTTTCATTTCTGGAAAAAAAATTGTGTTTAAAAAAATGAAAACGTTTTGTTTTGATTTCAAGCATTTTAAAATAAAAGATAAAGGACATTTTGAAACGAAACGAAACTGAAAAAAATCTTAGTGTTTCATTTTGAAAGTGTCAAAGTGAAATATTATGGGTTTTTCTTCTCAAATTTCTTTCAAAACCATTCAGTGAAATCAACGAATTCACAAAATGTTGCCAAATTTTCATTTTTCACCAAAAAGAGTTTAGGCCAAAAAGTTTTGCCCAGCTGTACTCAGAACAGAACCCGAGGAGGTGGGAGACCTGTCTCGTGCTCTCCTTATCCTTATGTTATTTGTATCCAGTTACAATGGCCCTGAGTCATTGTGGTGGGAAGGGACTGCAGGAGTACAGCAGATTACACCTAGCCTCAGCCACACCCCTTTTGCCTGGGGATCTGTCTTCTACCTGACAGGGGCGGCTCTAGGCATGCCTGCGGAGGGTCCGCTGGTCCTACAGCTCCACCGAAGCCGCGCGGGACCAGCGGACCCTCCCCAGGCAAGCCTGTGGGAGGTCCACCAGAGCCGCCTGCCGCCCTCCCAATGACTGTCAGAGCGCCCCCCGCGGCATGCCGCCCCAAGCACGCGCTTGGCGTGCTGGGGTCTGGAGCCGCCCCTGCTACCTGAGCAGGGCCGGCTCCAGGCACCAGCTTATCAAGCAGGTGCTTGGGGTGGCAACTGCGGAGAGGGGCGGGACTTTCACGTATTCGGCAGCAATTCGGCGGAGGGTCCCTCACTCCTGCTCGGAATGAAGGACCTCCCGCTGAATTGCCGCAGATCACGATCGCGGCTTTTTTTGTTGTTTTTTTTTGGCTGCTTGTGGCAGACAAACCCCTGGAGCTGGCCCTGTATCTGAGTCCCAAGTAGCTGTTTAATCCAGCAATACAGCCCCTGTTGTGCCTCTGGAGAAGTGCAAAGGTGATGGAGCAAGGCCAAGGATTGTCCCTTAATGTTTTACATTTATATAGCACCCTTTCCTCACAAAATACTTCTCATACAGTATACAACCAAAATGAGACTACAGTATAACTGAAATGCAACCAACTCTGATTGGGGAAGACAGCTGCCAATGAAAACACAACATGGGGAAGGGGAGGAGGAGTAATGCTGGCCAATATCAGAAAAAATCCTTCCCCCTTTACATAAGATACTGGTGCCTTTTTTTTAAATTTAATTAAAACAGCATGACTTTTACATTTACATGACAATGCCTAAGAAAAGCTCACCACTCATGCTAGTCGAGCATTCCAGACTAGTTGTAAGACAGCTAAACATGAAAAGAGTTGTTAGAAGTAGGAGATTGGTACTAGCCATGGTGATTGCTGATATGGCCCTAGTTCAAAAATAAATGGAACCTGTGTGTAGTTCACATGAAAAGCAGAAAAAAAATGCCTAGTAAATAAAAATGTCAATGAAAAAAGTTAAATCTAAACAATTTCTGATGAGTTCATGAACTCAAATGATTTCTTGGGATCATTTTTTGCTGGCCTGGATAGCAAAAGCTTTTACAAGCAGTCATCACCTAATCATATTATTTATCATACGGGCCTCAAAGTTAAATCATGTCCAGCTCTGTAAATAAGTATGATGTGAAACAGTAGTCTGCTTGCACAATACATACTGCAAAGCCATATACTTCTCACTTCACTGACCTCTGTATTTACTCTGACTAGGTTTATGGATGTGCAACTTGTCAGAAAAGTAACCAGGCTCACAGGTCAATCAATCCATCCAGACAGCAGTTTGTTCTGAAGTTCAGTGCATATGATTTTGGTGGAGGGGCTATAGATCCTTGAAATACTTAGAGATGTAAATAAATTCAGTATGATGTCTCTGCATGTTGCTATGAATAAAATTTAAGAGACATCAAGGTTGTTTGGCCTAGAAATTATTAGGCAAAAAAATTAAAAACAAAGCCCACACATGACTTACTATGCAACCCCCTGTATACCTGAGCCAGCTATTGTTGGTGATGGTTGTTTTTTCTTTTAAAGATGTGCCCTTGAAAAAACTGGCTTTACAAATGAATATATCACTGAAATCAGGAAACAAATTATATAAAATGGGAAAAAATTGTAGGTCATTTTGTGTTTTGGTTTATTAATTTTAAGTAATAGATGATCTCATCTCTTAACAAGTGTAAACACATGCCACTGTATGGATACAGACCTCGGATAGAAGGTATACTGGGTATAAACTGATCCTATCCTGAAAGTACAATACCTACCAAGTATCTCCTTTAAAAACATTTCATATTTTTACTGAATAAAAAAAGTTAAAATTCATCTGAAGTGTGTCATACATCAGGTCCCAAAGGATTAATATATTAAAGGATGCATCTTGAATTCAGAACACAGAAGGCTATTAAATACATAAATAAATAATAATTTTTAAAAAAACCAAGCTTGCATAAAGTACATCCATTTTATATAAAAATGAAAGATGTGGCAACTGGATTTCTATTTACGTATCCAATACTAAGCAACACCTTTAAAGATATCACAAGAGTAACATTAAGTAGCAGAAAATAGGAACATCATTTCAACTGATGGGCAGTTGAAACGTACCAGAGGGAGACAGCTACAGTAATGGTATCTCTATATTTATTTTGACAAACCTATGATAGGACCATTCTGTTTCCTGATAGACAGACATAACCCATGAAATGTGCTGAGATTCCTTCTGCTGTTTTTTCTCTCAGTGATGTATTTTCATCACAAACAAAATCCAACCAAATGGAAAACAAATTGTTTTCCTTTTAACGTGCATTTTATTATTTTTTTTCCACGTGGGGACTTTCAATCTTGAGTTTGGTTTTCTCTGTTAATTAGCTTCAATATCAGTATGTGAAAAAAAAATTTTTAAACTAATCTCACAAATATTGCTTCTTTTATCTAGTATAAAATACCAATTATTATAGTACAATTTATCCATATAGATTATATTTAATGCATGCACATATTTTACACACAGGGGGTTTCTCTGTGTCTGGATGCTGTTGAAATGTCTACAAGTGTTCAATCTTGCAGAAATTTTTCATATGAAGGCAAGGATTCAGAGTGTACACAAAATGAAATATGTACATTATCAATCTCCGTTTATAAAAAGCTTGTAGATAATAGAAGTTTAACTTAAAAAATTTTATTCAAGGTTCTATAAGTTCAGAGAAATGACTCATATGGCCTTGCAGTGCTATTTCACAATTGAAAATAATTGCATTTCTTCTGCTATCAAGGTTAATAGCCAAGCAATTTTTGTCCCTACCTACCTAAAATAAAAATCAGCCTAAGTAACCCAATATGCAGCGAGTGATACCTACTTGTTCTAAAAATGTTTTACTTCAGTCAGTATTCCCAAATGTTGCTGTCAGGCACACCTTCAGAGAGAGACCAGGTAAAGACACTCCTTTATCATATTAGAGGATTCTTTTGCTAAAATCCAAATGAATGGCAGTTGTACTGAAGAGACCATGAACACCACATAGGAAGGGGGAAGATGCAGGGGGAGGTGAGGTTGTGGGTGGAGAAGATGGTGTGAAATCCCATTTCCAACATGACTTATGATAAATTATACAGTACAGATTAGTCCCAAAGCAGTTACCTTGCCTGGAAAGTTAAGGTGAAGCTGGCCTGAGTAGATTAGAGGAAATATTAAACAAATTAAGTATCAAAAGCACAATGTAGTCAGGGCAGAAGCAGATCTAGGTCTTGAATAAAGTTTTTTGGAAGTAAGCTTGAGAAGAGATCAAACAAGTTCAAAACTCTATCTTCACCAAGCATGAAATTCACTTCTGATGCACAGGACCAGCCTGGGGCCCTGTACAGGAGGTGCGTGAAGGGAGCATGGGGAGAGTGGCTGTGCAGGTGTGCCAACCTATCCCCAAGGCATCACACAAATGTTCTCTGCAGTGGCACTGCATAGAATGGTGCCATGAGCACAAGCCAAGGGAAGGCCATAGGTGCTTCATTTACATGAATCCAGCAACCCCAATATCTTGTACAACTTGTGCAGATGGGCTACAATTGCTGTTCAGCAGCTGTGGGTGGGCTGCAAGACAGCTCTGCTCCGCTCTGGGTCAAGGGGTTGGCTTTAATCTCTTCTGCCCTCCACCTGCATAGAACCCTATTACTCAGACTGTATGCAGGTGGAGTAGAATTGACCTAAAGTAACAATTGAAGCTGCTTTGCTTCTTCTGCTAGATACTAAAATCATTCTAGAATGACTAAATGATGCAAAGAAGGATAGCAATAGAAAATGATGAGGACTTTATGGTACATAATCTGTTATATACTGGTGATGGACGGATGTTTGGTTTGGATAAGGCGTCTTAAGTTTGATTCTCTACTAAGATGATTATCTGTTCAACTACTTGGTTGCTCTCTAGAATTACAATTTTGGAAAGGGCAAACTTTACATTTAGAAAAATTGCATATTTTAAAAACATAAATGCACTGCAGATGACAAGGGGAAAGGGAGAGACAAACAGTTTTTAGAAACTTGCCTAGACTGACCTCAGCCAGCTGACAAAGCTTAAAACACATTGAGAGGAGGAAATCCTTAAAAGCCAGCTCATTTCCTGGGTGGAACTTGCTCTCTCTCTTTAACTTAGCTATAAATGACAGACTTATTTCCTAACCCTAGCGCCCCACTGTGGCCGCTAGGACCACACATACCAATGTTCAGGTGACTTCCCTGCTCTCTCACCAAGAGCTAACAACCTTCATTATCCAGCCAATCAACTCTGTTCTGGAATTTGTAGCAGCATGACTCTCATTCTCCTAAAAACATCAGGTTTGAGAGGCCATAAACTCCACTCTCTTGTGCTATTGGGCTTGTCATCTGACCTCTTTGCCAGGTCAACCCCATCATAAGATGCCACCAGCAAACTGTTTTGCTGGCCACCTTCACCCCCATCATGTGACAAGAAATTCAGTCCAAGAGTTTAAGTGAAAAATGAAAAAGTCTCTGCATTCTGCTGCCATGACTTCACTCCTCCACACCAATGGTACACTGGTGGTGGGTGCAGAGATTAGAGAACCCCAATATGCTATGGACAGGGTGAATGCAAGACTTTTTATTTCCTGTTTAGACAGACTTACCTCCTTGCTGTATGCCCCTTTCTGGCCAGCCTATATAGTGGCTGAAATGTTCACAACTAATATAGTGGGATACAGAGAGGAATTCCCCTTTACCCTTCATTCTCCTCGCACTAACTCAGACAAACATAATTTGGTGGGGGGCTGATATTTTAAAACATTCAAAAAGTGACTCATGGTCACATTGCTCATACACCTTACTGTATGCACAATGGCAGGGGGCTGGGGGGGAAGGGAGTTGTTCCTTATTTTTAATTAACATTCAGACTATGAATTCTTTTGTGCTTTTGATTCCATGAAACTAGAGACCATGACAAATGCATTTTACTCATTTGAAAAGTAAAGAAAACGAAGAAGCACAAACACACACAGACACTTCCTATATCACTGGACAGTAAAACATTTCTTTTAAAACAGACAGGGAGAGACAATATAAAATTTACAGACTCCCAAAAGAAAAATCAGTGGCTCAACATTTTACACGGAGGAGGAGACTGCTGCATGATTTACAGATAGAATAACTTGCATAACAATAAATAACCATGCAACCAAATCAGTTCCAATAAAGGGCCAGATTCTGCCTCCCTTTCTCACACTGAATAGCACCTTATTCCATGCATAGTCCTAACAGTCCCGTTGGGGAAAAATGGGACTACCAATGAAATACATTACTAAATATGATTTTTTTTTTGGTGAGCTTCTGCCTTTCCTATTTACAGCTGGGACTTTAAGTGGTCATGGTAAATCATCTCCTGTTTTTATGGTATGTACAGACAGAAAACACTAGAAATCTTGCAATGCATCCTTATTGTGTGGCATTCTTCAATTTAATTTTTCAGAATCATAAGCTTTGATTAGTCCAAATTAACATTCTAAATTTGGGGTTCTTACTCAAACTGAAATCAACATCCAAATTCTGGTTCTGATCCTGGTCATGTTTCAGCATGCATGTTATTTTACTCACATGAGTAATCTGACTGTAGGATCGGGGCCTATGTTTGGGTTTCCCATCACAGGTATGGAAGCAATTATTTTCTTTCTATATCATAATGGTGATTGTTTTATATCCAAAAAGTCCACTGAAAGTTTTGCACTGAAGGTGAAAAACTTTTATACAGAAAATGAACAACATTTAGTTTGCCAGGACTTCTCCTGGATTATCATCAGATTTTAGAGAAAGCCTTAAACCTTTCCAAGGAAGAATATTTTTCTGACAGCCCATTTATTTAGCACTGCTCTCTGTGTTGTTTAGCCTGCCTATCCGATTATTTCTGAATCCCTGTGAAAACGACAACATTTCAGAATCAGGCAAGAAGGTTTTCTGGGGCATCAAACTAAAAGAAAGATTATAAAATTGATAGGAGGAGGAGCTGCTGTCTGACGTTGTAAGGCGTACAGTCAGGCTCAATTCATTTAGCAATTCCCAGCCTATCATCTTTCATTAGTTACTTCAGTGCAGAGTCTGAACACCTCATGGGCTACTTGTCACAGGGACCAAGGAAGAGATAAGAAATGATGTTAAACTATTTCCCTTGACAGCAGAGACACAGATGGAGACTTCATTCTGACCATATTGTGTGCTTTAGTGCCTCCCTGAAGCCATTAACTATCATAATGATGGGGCTCAAGTTATTTATTTCTTCACAATTTCCTGATGTTTTTGCAGTATTATATAAGTGCATTGAGTTCTGCTGCGAGCCGTGTGTTTGTCCTTGAAGACATACGGGACATGCAAAAATCTCTATCCAAGGCCATTATATATCAGTTCAAGTACATATGTGAAATAACATTCTGAAGTTGGTACGCTAAAAGTTATAGCCAGAAAGGAAACATGTCACAAATAGTCAGTGAATTGTCATGCGTTCCTGGGCCAGAATTTGCAGATTTATATTTGTTTTGCTTTTCAAAATGTTAATGAACAGATTGTTCTTAAAAGTTATATTTTATTATCTGGTCCATTGTAGTTGTTTTTGTGAAAAATGCCATATTTCGTAGCTTGCAGAAAAATGGAAAATTGAACTCTTTCACACAGTGTTCCGAATAACCATAGACAGCGTGTGGCAGATTTCTATAAACATGAACATTTAGTTAAGTAAACCAGTAATAATGAGGAAATCCATGTATGAATAAAAAATAGAAAAATGAAACACTTTATATTTTCACTTATTCTACAATGCCAAGTGTTGGAGGATGGATAGTGAGAATTTTTTAATGGATAGAGGAAAGGTCACAGTCAGAGGAAAGTTCTAGTAAAGAACTATTCAACGTTTGAGGCATTAAGTGGTAGGAAGGTGGTATTTGGTAGCACCTTCACAAATGTACCACTCTGGTGGTTGTCAGAATGGACTATTACAGTACACCAGAAAATGGGAAACAGAGGAAGGATTTTTTTCAAAAAGTTGCGGGGGGGGGATAACAAATGAATAAATAAAAGCTGATAGCGATGAGATTTAAATAAGAAACAACTGGAATCAGAGCAATTTTTTTTTTGGTGGGGGAGGGAAAAAGGATCATTTTATCACCCACGGGAGAAGTCTTTTTACTAAAAAGTTGCAGACCCTAAAGATATTCTTAATTCAAGAACTCGATGGCATGAAGTTTAAAATCTAAGACTAAAACAGGTGAAGAAGTATGGTGCTGTATGATATCACCGTGGGCCTGATTCTATCACTCTGAGTAGTATCTTACTCTGCAAGAAAATCCATCGAATTAATGGATTAAAGTGCTACTCAGATGAGGAAAGGATGAAAGAATTAAGCCCTATGTTTGGCAGACATCTGATTTTGCCGACTCTTGCCGACATCAGATTTTCCCAATCTGCATCTAGATATTTTTTCAAAAAGGAAATTGCAAAAGGGCAGGCACACATTATTTCATCACAGGGGCAAAGGGGAAAACAGGGACCAGACTGAGAATCTCAGTCATGCCCTGCTGATGGGGGAACACAGTTGCCTTTTACTGCAGTAAACAGTGTTAAAAAAAAAGCCGATTAACCAGAGAGGCAAAATAAGTAAAGAAAACAGTTCATTTAAAAAGAACAAAGACATACGCCTGTTTCTGAACCTGGGATCTTCCCACCATAGCAGATGCACTGTTCATAGGAAAGCAGGGAAACTGAGATTGAATTGCTAGTTTGATGTGGTTTTGTATTTATGACACTTTTATCCCAGGGAGCAGCTGAGAGTTGGTTTTTACTTCAGGCCAAATTTTATCCTTGGATGCTCGCACTTGTAACTGCCATTAGTTCCAATGGGACTTCATGCATACATGCATCCAAAGACAAAAATTGTCCCTTGCAGTTTGAGATATTTTAGCAGGCTCTTCTGTACTTCTAAAAAACCGTAAAAGGGGAAATTTTTAAAGGGCTGTGACATCCACACTACTGTTCTTTTGCTTTCATTTATATTGGTAACTACTCTAAATTATTGGTTCTGCAAATTAATTGACTAACTTGTGATCCTCAAAAAATCTCTTTCTACGTTGTTCAACATCTCTCATGAGGATAGGTATTCACACCTGTGCTGTTCATAAAACTGCTTTGTCAATATTGTGCAGCAATCCAATTCTGTTTAATTGGAACAGTGGCTTTGATGCTCAGAGCTACTGTTCTGCAGAAATTAATAGGGAATTGTGTGGCCTCTCTAATCATAGTGACGCATATAATCTGCTGTAAAGTAGTTCAGATAATAGGCTCTTAACTAGAACAAACTCCGTGGTGAATGACTAGTGTGCACATGAGCATGTGCAGTTGTAACAGTCACCTGCAGGTGATCAAGCTGGTTGTCAGTTTTAGTACCATGCAATTTTGTAGGATAATTTGCCCGTTGTTAGAGGCTAGTTGCCAACAGACATGCAACGTTTAAGTTAATCACAAGCCACCTGACCAGGAGGATCAGTTCAACAAGGTACTTAAACATTTGCCTAACTTGAAGCACATCAATAGTCCCAATGGATACTTCGTAGTACCTTGCTCAATTAGACATCAGGACAGCTAACTCTCTGCCTCCACAAAATGTATATACACATACATTTCCCCCCCTCAACTGTAAATTATCCACTTTGGATTTGAAAAATAACTCTTTGGAACAATCATGCCATACACTAGATCAATAGTCATGGAGGACTATTTACTCTTTACAAATGTTTTACTTTTTTCTTTTAGGAAAATTGAGTTTATCATTCTTGTTGCTAAGACAAAAAGGGGTGAAAAATGGGGAATGGAGGCCTTACCCCAGCGCTCTGGGAGGAACTAGGATTATCATTGACAGTGAGAACATAGTTAATCTTTGGCCAGGCTTGGATATATATCCAGAGTATCGTATGGGTTAACTCGGTTTAAAAAAAGAACTGGTCAAAAAATGGGATCTAATTCCACAGCAAATTCTTTTTGCCAAAAAAAATGAAATCACACATTTTTGATCAAAAACAAACATTTTCAGCCAGAACCCCAACATTTTTTCTCTTTGTTATTCTGATGAAAATTCAATTACTTTCAGGAAACAAGCACTTTCTGAGAAAATGTTCATTAGTCAAAACACCAATTTTTGACTAGCCTCAAATATAGCGATTTAATTAGCATAAATGTGGGGTGTCACTTTAATTATGAGTGACAAAGTCATGAGTGAGTTATGCAGATCATGCCAAACGAGCCCTGATGAATGCTCTATAACACAGCATATGATTAGGCACCCTGTATATGCCTCATGTTAGAGAAACTATTTTAGGAATGTTTTGATGAGTTTCTAAAACATTATTGGAAGTCTTATCCCTGCATCTGTGTGTCTTTGTTGCCATGAAACTCACTGTACATGAATCAAAAGGAAAGAAAAAAATTCAAAAATAAATCTACATCATCTCCAAAATTTATCTTTTAAAAAAATCACTTTTTCCTACTTAAATATATGATTCACCTATCTTGGGAGCATCCAGTGATAGAAGTGAGTGCTATGTCTCTCTGGGAAATAGACATCTCACTTCTTAAATCTCCTGGTTTTGCCACTTCAGCAACACCAGAAATTTGACTTTAAAACTGTGACATGATGTTTGAAGAAATTGCAAGTGGCCTGGGCTTGAATTTCACTCATCTTGGGCCTCAGGCAAATGTAATTTTGATGGAAAAATTCCACATTTGGGAGTGGAAACAGGAAACCTTTGTCTGATAGATTTTAAAAAATGGGGACTGATGATTTTGTGATATATTACATAGCCACATGATACATTTTAGAACTTTGAGATCATTGAATTTAACATACAGCTTTGATTGTCTCACCTGCATTCTGTCCAGCAGTCTACAACTCCTAGACCTTAGTCTAATATTCCCAACTCTTAATCAGCTTCAATCTTTGCATAAAAAAGTCCTACAAAAATTCATTTTCCCTCAAAATGTGGAACTTTCCCCCAAAATTACATCTCCCCAAGGGCCAGGATGAACAGTTTTGTTCTTTACCAGTGATCAGTTTTATGCACACAAAAATTGTCATTGTTTTAAAAGTCTGATATCCTAGGGTCCTTTTAGGGCAAGAAGCAGGAGACAGATTCCCAACATCCCCATGGTAGATACAGCACTTGTCCTAAGAGAACCTAAGACAACAGATTTTAAATTCAAGACAATTTAATGTATAAAAAGTAACAGTATGTCTTTAATACAAAGGATACAATAACTGCTAGGAAATACTATTGATTATCAATTCAGGAATAGAATTCCTTAGATGGATCCTAGTGTTTAAAACTCTAGTGATTTATGTAGGGAAGTCTATTTTGTATATGCTGTGGGACATCTGTGTACTAGCATCTGACCCCATTGTGGCCTTCCTGTGCGCTTCTGTCTGGCTCAGAGAGTACAGACAGTGTCTCTTGGACAGCCACGAACTAAGAAGGGAGTCACCTCCTCTGTGAGTGACATATCTAAGGGTACATCTACACTACGAAATTAGGTCAATTTTATAGAAGTCATTTTTTTAGAAATCGATTGTATGCAGTCAATTGTGTGTGTGCAAAAGCGTTGCACTGTGCGTAGCTATCCTACAGTTCCCGCAGTCTCTGCTGCCCATTGGAATTCTGGGCTGAGCTCCCAATGCCTGAGGGGGCAAAAACATTGTTGTGGTAGTTCTGGGTACATGTCGTTAGGCCCCCCTCTCTCCCTCCCTCCCTCCACAAAAGCAACGGCAAACAATCGTTTCTCACCTTTTTTTCCTGGGTTACCCATGCAGACAACATACCACAGCAAGCATGGAGCCCGCTCAGCTCACGGTCACCGTACGTCTCCTGGGTGCTGCTGGCAGATGTGGTACTGCAGTGCTACACAGCAGCATCTCCTTGCATTGCCTTGCCGGTGGCAGATGGGGCAATATGACTGTTAACCATCGTTGTCATCTCATGGGTGCTCCTAGCCGATCTCAGTGAGGTCGGTTGGGGACGCTTGGGCAGACATGGGTGCTCCTAGCTGACCTTGGTAAGGTCAGTTGGGGGCGCCTAGACAAAAATGGGAATGGCGCCAGGTCAGTCTCTTCTTTAAGTTTCGTCTAATGGAGATTCAGTCCTTCCCGGAATATCATGCCAGCTGGAGGCTTCTGCCTCAGGCTGCTCTCCCAGCTGGCAGCACCACGCGATCACACATACCCCAGCCTACCCCATTCTCCCATGGCTCATGAAGCCTGGACAGTAGTAAGGAGCTGTTCAACTATAGGCTGAACAAGTACAGAATGGTGGCCGAATGTGCTTTTGAACGTTTAAAAGCTCACTGGCGCTGTTTGTTGACTAGGCTGTTTATGATTAGATTAGAAGAGCACAGCAAGGTGCGCTGCATATCACAGAGGCTTTGAAAACCAGTTTCATGACTGGCCAGGCTTCGGTGTGACAGTTGTGTGTGTTTCTCCTTGATGCAAACCCGCCACCTTTATTGATTTTAATTCCCTGTAAGCCAACCCTGTAAGCCATGTCATGAGTCGCCCCTTCCTCCATGAGAGCAATGGCAGACAATCATTTTTTGTGTAGACGACATACCATGGTAAGCATGGAGCCTGCTCAGATCACCACGGCAGTTATGAGCACTGTAAACACTACACGCATTATCCTGCAGTTTATGCAGCATCAGAAACTTCAGAAGCAGGCGAGGAGGTGACAGCAGCGCGATGACGAGAGTCATGAGGACATGGACACAGTTCTCTCAAAGCATGGGCTCTGGCAATTTGGACATCATGGTGCTAATGGGGCAGGTTCATGGTGTGGAACACTGATTCTGGGCCCGGGAAACAAGCACAGACTGGTGGGACCGCATAGTGTTGCAGGTCTGGGATGATTCCCAGTGGCTGCGAAACTTTTGCATGCATAAGGGCAATTTCATGGAACTTTGTGACTTGCTTTCCCCCGCCCTGAATCACAAGAATACCAAGATGAGAGCAGCCCTCACAGTTGAGAAGCGAGTGGTGATAGCCCTCTGGAAGCTTGCAACACCAGATGGCTACCGGTCAATCGGGATTCAATTTGGAGTGGGCAAATCTACTGTGGGGGCTGCTGTGATCCAAGTATCCAACACAATCACTGAGCTGCTGCTATCAAGGGTAGTGACTCTGGGAAATGTGCAGGTCATAATGGGTGGCTTTTCTGCAATGGGATTCCCTAACTGTGGTGGGGCAATGGACGGAATGCATATTCCTATCTTGGGACCGGACCACCAAAATAGCCAGTACATAAACTGAAAGGGGTACTTTTCAATGGTGCTGCAAGCACTGGTGGATCACAAGGGACATTTCACCAACATCAACGTGGGATGGCCAGGAAAGGTACATGACACTCGCATCTTTAGGAACTCAGGTCTGTGTGAACGGCTGCAGCAAGGGACTTACTTTCCAGACCAGAAAATAACTGTTGGGGATGTTGAAATGCCTATAGCTATCCTTGGTGACCCAGCCTACCCCTTAATGCCATGGCTCATGAAGCCATACACAGGCACCCTGGACAGTAGTCAGGAGCTGTTCAACTATAGGCTGAGCAAGTGCAGAATGGTGGTAGAATGTGCATTTGGTTGTTTAAAAGCCCGCTGGCGCAGTTTACTGACTCGGTTAGACCTCAGCGACACCAATATTCCCATCATTATTACTGCTTGCAGTGTGCTTCACAATATCTGAGAGAGTAAGGGGGAGATGTTTATGGTGGGGTGGGAGGTTGAGGCAAAGCACCTGGCCGCTGACTATGCGCAGCCAGACACCAGGGCGGTTAGAAGAGCACAGCAGGGCGCGCTGCGCATCAGAGAAGCTTTGAAAACCAGTTTCATGACTGGCCAGGCTACGGTGTGAAAGTTCTGTTAGTTTCTCCTTCATGAAAACCCGCCCCCTTTGGTTCACTCTACTTCCCTGTAAGCCAACCACCCTCCCCCTTTTGATCTCCGCTTGCAGAGGCAATAACATCGTCGTTGTTTCAAATTCGTGCATTCTTTATTAATTCATCACCCAAATGGGGGGCTAACTGCCAAGGTAGCCCGGGAGGGGTGAGAGAGGAGAGAAGCACTGGCTGGGGTGGCAGAGGAGGGGAGAAGGGAAGGACAAGTCTACACTGCACTTCAAAACTGCCTTCTGTTGCTTGGGCAGTCCTCTGGGGCGGAGTGGTTGGGTGGCCGGAGGGCCCCCCCCCCACACCGCGTTCTTGGGCGTCTGGGTGAAGAGGCTATGGAACTTGGGCAGGAGGGCGGTTGGCTACATAGGAGCTGCAGTGGTGGTTTGTGCTCCTGCTGCCTTTCTTGCACCCCAACAATACACTGGTGAATATCAGTTTGATCCTCAAGTAGCCTAAGCATTGCCTCCTCTCATCACACTGACGCCACCGATCATCTTGATCCCAATATCTCTCCTCTTGCTCCTGCCACCTGTCCTCACGTTCATTTTGTGCTTTTCTGCACTCTGACAGTGTCTGCCTGCAAAAGTAGCAAAGAATCCTGTGGCACCTTATAGACTAACAGACATTTTGCAGCATGAGCTTTCGTGGGTGAATACCCACTTCTTCGGATGCAAGTAGTGGAAATTTCCAGGGGCAGGTATATATATGCAAGCAAGAAGCACCAGACTAACACGGCTACCCCTCTGATACTGTCTGCCTGCAGACATTCTGCTGGGCTCTTTCAGTGTGGGAGGACTGCATGAGCTCAGAGAACATTTCGTCGTGAGTGTGTTTTTTTCGCCTTTTAATCTTTGCTAGCCTCTGGTACAGAGATGATACGGGGAGTGTTGAAACATTTGCAGCTGCGGGAGGAAAAAAAGGGAGAGTAGTATTTTAAAAAGACACATTTTAGAGAACAATGGTAGATTCTTTCACGGTGAACCAAGCTGTTAACATTACATAGCACGTGTGCTTTCTTTACAAAGTCGCATTTTGCCTCTTGTATTGAGGGCCTGCCGGTTTGGCATGAGAGATCACACACGCAGGGCCGGCGGGCAACAGAATTCAGCTTGCAGGCAGACATGGTAAGCCACAGTCTTTTGGCTTCTTTAACCTTCATAACATGTGGGGATGGTTTCAAACAACAGCGCCCTCATTTCCCATACCAAGCACCCATTGGGTTGGCCATTTAAATTGAGTTGGCCATTAAAAGGAGGGGCTGCGGTTTTGGGGTTAACATGCAGCACAAACCCAACTAACCCCCTCCCCCACCACCACACACACACACACCCAATTCTCTGGGATGATCGCTTCACCCCTCCCCCCACCACATAGATAACAATGGGGATTATTTCTGTTAAGCCACAGGCAAACAGCCCGGCAGGAACTGCCACCTCTGAATGTCCCCTTAATAAAATTCCCTTATTTCAACCAGGTGACCCTGGGAGTACATCCAGGAGAGCTTCACTGAGATGTCCCTGGAGGATTTCCACTCCATCCACATACAGACTTTTCCAGTAGCTGTACTGGCCGCCAATGCATCCCAAGTCTTCAGGGCAAATTAATCATTAAACATGCTTGCTTTTAAACCACATATTATATTTACAAAGTACACCTTCCAGAGGTGCCTTCTCTGCCTTCAAGGTCCAGGAGCCCACTTTGGGTGGTTTGGGAGGGTATTAGATCCAGGGTGAAAAACAGTTCCTGGCTGTCAGGGAAAAATGGCTTCGCCACTTGCTTGCTGTCCACTATCTTCCTTGTCCCCAAAATCCGCATCCCTGTTGTGTGAGAATCCATTGATGGAGTCCATGCACAGGGGTGGGGTAGTTGTAGGGGCACCCCCTAGAATGGCATACAGCTCATCACAGAAGTGGCATGTCTGGGGCTCTGACCAGGAGCGGCCGTTTGCCTCTCTGGTTCTTTGGTAGGCTAGCTTGAGCTCCTTAAGTTTCATGTGGCACTGCTGCAGGTCCCTGTTATAGCTCTGTCCTTCATGCCCTTGGAGATATTTTCAAATATTCTGGCATTTTGTCTTTTGGAATGGAGTTCTGATAGCACGGATTCATCTCCCCATACAGCAATCAGATCCCATACCTCCCGTTCGGTCCATGCTGGAGCTCTTTTGCAATTCTGAGACTCCATGGTCACCTGTGCTGATGAGCTCTGCATGGTCACCTGTGATGATCAGCTCGCCACGCTGGCCAAATAGGAAATGAAATTCAAAAGTTCGCGGGGCTTTTCCTGTCTACCTGGCCAGTGCATCTGAGTTGAGAGTGCTGTCCAGAGCGGTCACAATAGAGCACTCTGGGATAGTTCCCGGAGGCCAATACCATCAAATTGCTTCCATACTACCCCAAATTTGACCCAGCAGGGTCAATTTCAGCGCTAATCCCCTCGTCGGGGAGGAGTACAGAAATCGATTTTAAGAGCCCTTTAAGTCAACAAAAATGGCTTCATCGTGTGGACGGGTGCAGGGTTAAATCGATCTAACGCTGCTAAATTTGATCTAAACTCGTAGTGTAGACCAGGGCTAAACAAACATGTTCCTGTTGTTACCTAACCCTGTATCTGCGCTGTGTGTCTGTTCCCCTGCTGACACAACTATTGCTGGCAATGAGATGGACCATTCACCGGCGCCGGCTTTAAGCCGATTCACCCGATTCCCCGGAATCGGGCCCCCATGCCAAAGAGGGCCCCGCTCCAGGGGTCTTCGGTGGCATTTTGGCAATGGGGGGAGTCCTCTGGTGCTGCGGAAAACCCGGAGCGGACGCCCCGCCACTGGGCCCGATTAGACGAATATAGAAATATGTGGAAGGATGTAGTGTTTGGATTCTTTTCTTATTCATCCTTAAAACATGAAGCTAAAGGAACATAGTCTGTGATAAGAACCACCATGACCTTGTAATAAAGTTTCTGGGAAGCTGGTGTATGTTTGGTCTCTAGCTTCATCCCTTCAGCAGCAAAGTGTGAAACATTTTTTATAAACATTAAAATGTAAGTAGGTGTACACCTGTAGGGCCAGGTTCATTATTGACATCTTACAGTTCTGCTCCAGTGGTGTGTAAATATACTTGGCATTCAAAGCACCAGTCCAATTTAGCTGACACAACAGCTATATGCATTTTCAAAAGTATAAGTTTAAAAGCGAAACCCCGGCTAAATGCGAAGTCTCTGTTAGCTCCACTTCTGTTCAGCTGAATGTCTGCTTTCACTGCAAGTTTTATTTAGAATCTCCTGTCATCCTTACCCTGGATTTCTATACATTTTTTCTACTCTCCATGCCCATTGCACTATCTGCAGGATTAAATCACTACTAGAAACAGAAAACTTGTCAATATAGGGCCAGATTTCCAAATTTAGGCAGCAGTAGAAAAATAAAAGATAATTAGGTGCTCATCACCATAGTAGCTCAGCCTATTCCACAGAAATTAATAGAAATAGCAAAGTCCCTAGTGGACATCATTGAGTCTCTAGCACTGCTCCCTTTATAGGATCTGAACTCTGCTTGGAGTAGGTTTGATTTTTTTGTGGAGAGGGGGTCGGGAGAGTGTTGGGGGAAAGTGGATGTTTGCATTATGTTACCTGTACATATGCAATTATGTGCATCTTACGTCCACAGCTTTTTTGCATTCTGTGTCTCTGCAAAAAAGTCAATTAAACGTCTAGCTGATCATGTATGTGCACTCAGTGGTATTTGTGCAACAAATCAGGTATGTTCCAAATACATGCATGCATTTGGATTTGTCTACATTTTGGAATCTGCTATTCTGTGCTGCAGTAATTACCCAGAAATTTATACCACAGGAATCAGTTCTAACAAAGTGGTTAACAGAATTAGAGATAAAGTCCATATATTTTCAGAAACCTTCTGACAGAGATGATTACTCCAAAAATATACTTTATCAACTCCAAGTGTTACTCTGAAGAAAACATGCATTACCTATGTGCTACTTTAACTATAGAAACATATTGTTCTTCTCCTCTTCAGTGATGTAACTAGAAATTACATTAACAACTGAACTTGAAAATGCTTTTTAGTCTTTTACTTATCAGAACTCTGTTCTTTATTCCCTTACCACTGAGCAGGCAAACTGGAGCTAAATTTAGCAATCACTACTGAAACTGCAAAAATGTCACTTCAATTTTACATCAACATCTTATTTTGACATTGACCATTTTGGGGTGATAATGAAGCAAACATTTTGGGGTACTAGATGGCTGAGAGGGTTACTAATGAGCTGCAGTGCTTTCCTCCTCTCATTCCCCCCAGGTCATGGATTCAAATCCTGATAGCAGGCCAGCAGTGACATTATGATTTCATGGCTATACAAAAAACAATGAGCTTGGTTGTTTCATAACTATTCCTAGTGGGTCAGTGTCCAAATTACAAAAAATAAAATTATAATGGTACAGCTAATAGCAGGCTGAGCAGAGAAGGAAAGAGATTAGACATGGAGACTTAACTGCAGTATTCATTCAGTCCTAACAGTGGTGACTTTCTACAACAGAGCTGAGGCACATTGGCAGGGCACCATGGGGATGGTTAGGGCTTTTGCTGCACTTGTTCTGGGGATAGATTCAGAAGCTTTGTTTCCACTGCAGTCAATCTGGCCCCTTTATATAAACATTAAAATACCTCTATGCATATACATATGTACCAGCACATATATACACAATAATGTGAGATGAACAGGGACAATTTAACATTCCCAACTTGTTTCTAAAATAATGCACTAAAATAATTCAGTTAGTAATAATCCTAGAACCAATAAAATGAAAGCCTAGAAAAGCTTCCAAGTTATGCCCCTCTATACAGAATCTTGGGAGAATATGCTCTTAATTTTCCAAATAGAAACCTGAAGTGTGTTTTTACACTTTCTTCCCAACACTGTTGTCGTCGTCTCATTGATGTGAACAGTGGCACTGAATTAACAGCATCCCCTATAATATAAGGGAATTGCATAAATGTCAGTGCTAGAAAACGGTGCAATTCACTGGCATTTACACATGTCTCAAAAGAAACTCTTCTGTCTTAAAAAAAAATCCCCAGTGGAATTTGAAGGCATGCCTAATAAGCTGATTTTGGAGCTAACAACTTTGAAAAAGTAATTGTCTTTTAAATGTTCTAAAATAGTTTTTGTTCTCAAAGACTACCAGTATCTGGGGACTCTTTATCATCTGTTTCTGCCTCCAGATGTAACACAACCCAGTTGCTGAAAATGAGCATTGCTAAATGTGAATAAATCAGGGTTTCTGCCTTTATGAACTGCAGGTTGGAAATTATCAGCTTGACCCAATAAAGAAATGTGTTTATTTAATTTTTTTAATGCCTGAGGGGGCTTATGGTCTTTTATACGTAAAAACCTAAATGTTAGATGCCAGTTCTCACACAGCATATGTGATTAGCTAACACTCCACTTTTCATTACAGGAAAATCATTTGAAACATTTCATACTATCGTCTCTTTCTCCCCTACACCCTTGCCCCCCACCCCCCCATGGTTCTGCAGGTTCACACAAACACATACAGCGGCAGAGTGGACAATCATGTTTGCTCTGAAGACAGCTTCTCATCAAGTTAGCATATGGTGATAACACACTGAGTGACAACTGTAAGATTGGTTTCTGGGATGAACTCAAGCTTTCAGCCTTGAGAATAGTAAAGAAGTTTTTATGGAGGTGATGCCCTCTGTCTCTGGGAAGACAGCTGCCCAATGCAAAAGTCTCTCCCAGTAGACTGGTATTGGCAAAAGTTGGTGTTCTATTCCTGGCTGAAGGAACAGCTGACTGAAGGGGAGGAGATAAGAAGGGAACAACTAGTCGAAACAATTACAATCTTCTTGGGAAACTGCCTACGCAGCATACATCAACATCCTAATCAGACAATAAGCAACAATGTGGACAAAACACAACGCCACTTTTTCAGTTGAAAGTGGGGCATTTTTTCATAAGCTATGTTGACCTAATTAATCACTTAGAAAACTTTATTAAAAATGTACTGGGCCAAATTCCTCTCTCAGATAACAATGGTAATCTGGAGTAATGCCGTTAAAATCAATGGAATGACTCTGAACTTTGCCCTCAATGCCAGAGTAGAGTTTAGTCATCTATCCAGTGTATTGTTTCCTTTTTTTAACCTATTATTTTACTTTCCCTCACTATACTTTCTCATTTTTTCCTAAAAACTTTTAAAACACTATTTGTTATACATGTCTCCTTTCAGTTACTGGATTTCCCCCAGTGACACTGTCAGGGTCAGCCCTAAATTTTTTTTGGTGTCCTAAACAGAATAATGCAAGCAGAGTTTTATACAATTCCTAACTCGTCTTCCCACCACTACCCATGTCATGATCTCTCCTGCTTGCCATTGAAACCCTCCTCTGCAAGGTGTCTGTCTAGGTGTTTATACCACATTCATCACCATGGTACCCAAGCACCGCTTCTTCACTTGTCTGTGAGACTCTGACCACCACTCGCCCACCTGTCTGAGAGGCTCTGCAGCTCCTGTTAACTCTCCTACCTGTGCAGGGAATCAGAACTGAAACAGTTTTCTAAGCAGAAACTGGGGAGAGCAGTTAGGGAATTCACTCTGTGCTTCAGGCTGCTAGCATCAGAATGAAGTGGAATCATGAGCAGGAAAGTGTAAATACTGCTCTGATGAGCAGGTCATGTGGCTGTGTCGGGGAGCACGTGGCTGTGTCGGGGAGAAGGGCACATGTGGCTGTGTCGGGGAGAAGGGCACCTTACAGGTGGTGTACGGCCTATGGCCTGTCACAATTGTGTGCTCCCTTGGGTTTGGCATTTTTAACCTCTTCCTTCCTCCCACAGCATCCTGTAATTGGGCTTTCCTCCTGCTCCCCCCAACTCTTTGATTTCCCACAGCTTTTCTTATCAGACTAGTCTGTGTTACTCACCTAGTCTATTCCTTTCTGAAACACAAGAGCACAGTGAGGTGCGAAATACTGATTGGAGGAGAGTCCTTTGTCCTGTTTTACATGTAAGCACTTCCCAAGCAGCTGCTCATCTTCCCACCTTGGCTGGGATGTTAGGCAAAGAGGTGAGCCCTGATCCTAGCTCAGGAATGGAGAGAGATGAGGAATGAGTTCAGAAGTGATGAGGAAGAGGAGGAGGAAGAAACAATCAACCCCCTTCTGCTCATCCAATTCTGTAAAAACTCCCTTGCATATCACAAAACCTGCTCTTTCAGAATTCTCACTTTACCCTTGCAATTTACTTTTTCATTGTGGTTATTTAACCTTCTTTCTTCTCTTGGAGTACTTCTAGTAAATCCATCTTGACTCTCTTTCCTGCTTTCTTACTCTTCTTTCTCCTCACCCTAAAAGAAAAGCTTGTTGGGGACCTGTAACCATCCTATCATTCCTTTCCTCCACCAATCCCTACAGACATTCCATCTTATTTTCCCCCTACATCTCTCTCTCATAATGCTTCCCTTCCCTCATAGTTACATCTCTCCCATCAATTCTTTCCCTACAGTCACATTATACACCAGTAGTCGACTTCCCCGCCCCATACTGTTTTCCTGTTTGCTATGCACTTTTCTATCACACTGACTCTACAGGACTTGTATGTTCCGTTCAAAATAGAATCCTAACCTGTTGGCATCATCTCACAGCAGGAGGTGATTTGGGTGTTTTTCTGGGGATAATACAAGAAAACAGGAAGAAAGAGAATATGAGGAAGAAGGCTTTCTGGGGGAAAAGGTCTGAGAAAGGAGGACATATTGGCAGATAAGATAGAGAGGAAGGGGAATAAAGAGGAAAGAGGGGATACAGAACAAAAGGAAGATAAAAGACAAAGAAAGAAAGGGAAAATTGTTTCTCTGCTTTGCATTTTCCACTTGCCAGGTGCGCAGGCAGTCCCGACATTTTATATCCAGCTCTATTTCCTGTCACACTTAAAGTACTTTAGGACAGAACTCTACTGTGTCATGTCTTTTTTCCACACATAAACATGGACTTGGGCTATTTGCAGGGTCCTGACATGCTTGTCCAATGCTCATCTATTTGAAGTGCTGTACAGACTGTGATGGTGAAATTGGCTTTGGCATCTGTTCTCTTTTTTTTTTTGTATGTCTGCAGAACTACAGAGAATGGGAAATGATCAAGCTAGCTGAGATTTTCTTCGACACCCCAGCACTTGTCTAGCCTGCCTCTCCCTTGTTCTTTGACCCTGTGTCATGTTTCTTGTTTTCCTATCCCTCCCTTCTATTTTTTTTGTCCCTTTGCCCTTTCTTGTTCCGCTTTCTCCTCCACATCATCTCTCAAACTCTTCTCCTCTTGTCTGTTCTTTTCTTTTCTCAAGCCTTTATTTTCTTATCCTCTTTCTTCCCATCCACTTATCCCTGCAACCTATCTAAACAACCTACTACTGCAAGTCAATGCCATGATGTTAATAGGCCATTTTGAAAGGAACCAAAAAAAAATACTGTATTCCCATTCAACTCTGATGTACTTAATTCAATTCCTTTTCACACTTTTAATGTGTGTGCTGTCACATCAAACATAGCAACACAGCATGACCTCAACCTAAAGACTATGTCAGAGAAACCCCTCCCCCCATTTTTATTTTATTAAAGAGAGATGGCTGGTTGGAAAAATTTCAGTGGAAGTTTTCCCTTGAAAAATGCTGTTTTGTCAAAATCAAAATGTTTCCTGTGACCATGTTGATCTTGCTGAAAATTTTGATGGAAAGTTTTTGAAACCATTTGAATCCAATTGGAATATTTTGTTTTGATGTTCTTGTTTCATTTAGACTCATCATTTTTCTCTGCTCTGTCATTTCATTTAGTTTAGGCCTTTATATTACATTATAATGTTTATATATATTTTACTTTATGGTATAACATAATGGCTCAACATTATAGAAATGAAACATTTTGACAATGTCAGAATAAAGCATTTCAATAAGGTTGTCTGATATTTCCACATCAAAATGTGGCAAATTTCCATTCTACATAAATCCTGAAATTAATTGTTTTGTTCCAATTCATAACAAAATCAAAATGTTGAAATGTCAGAATTTCTTATCTGACAGAAACCCCATTTTCTGACCAGCTCTACTTATGGACCAATGCTCAGAAAATATTGGCTACATTGAAAAGTCCATTTTGGTCACTTCTCCCCACCCCCACACAGCCACAGCTCAAATGGACCTGATGTTGTTAGAAGCACAGTAGGGTCAGCTCTAAACAGTAGTTCCATGACTATCTTGTTAGTTTCTCAGTGGCAGGGTACCATTATAAGTGGAGCTTGGCAAACCTCAAAAACATTTAGATTCATATCTTAATTGAACCAAAATGTTTAGATGCTCATCCACAGCTAATATATAGTGGGGAAGGATGGTCTAGTGGTTAGAGCCCTAGCCTGGGCCATGGGAGACCTGTGATTTCAATGGGAGGTGCATAACCTGCTTTTGAAAACCCTACTCAGTACTTATCTGAATACCATTGAAAATCTGGCCTTCTACACATCAGTGCCTAGTCTATAAAATGGAGAGAATAGTACTTCCCTACCTCATGATGGTATTATGAGGTGCTCAA
Organism: Mauremys mutica; assembly: GCF_020497125.1. Lineage (NCBI taxonomy): Eukaryota > Metazoa > Chordata > Testudines > Geoemydidae > Mauremys > Mauremys mutica. Next base: position 30,284,277 of record NC_059076.1, on the reverse strand, counting down.
GTACTATCGTGGTAGGTTTCATACAAGTATTTAGGACAGATAAATATCCCAAACTCTCTGGTCTAGATACATGGCTGGAATTTTCCAGGTAGGCTACACAGGCTGTAAAGATGCCCTTTCAATACATCTGGCTCTAGTCAACAACTAGGAAATAAATACTTTTTTTTAAGTTCCTTTTCTCTTCCTTCAGGCAAACTTTGGTTCAAGGTGTAGGCAAAAGTTCAGGTTGGTTCTTATTTCATGCAGAAAGATTTCCACACCATTATTTCCAAATCTAGAGGATTTTGACTCTCGATGTATTTACTTGTACGTGTACCTTAAGTAGAGCTGGTTGAAATTTTTCAAGTGTCAATGAAAAATGTCACTGAAATTTAGAATTTTGACCAAAAACCCCACAGAAAACTGTTTCATATTTTTTCATGAATTTCTCTCTCATTTTTCAACCAACTGTTCAGCTAGTTAATTTTTTTTTCAAAATTTTGGAGAGATTTCAAATTTCAATAAAAAAAACAGGACAAATGTTTGTGTGTGATTCCTCTCTCCATTCCCCCTCTTTCCAATCTTATGACCAGCTCTATGCTACAATGTTTTCCAAACAAATTTTTCTCAGGTAACACACAATCTTCCATAACTATTGAACCATCAGTTTTCCTGTTTACAAAGCCCTGGATCAGCATTGTTACTGAAATGCTCACCTGAAAACACTGTGGCTGATGGTGATGGAGTGTCACCATCAGTCACAAAGTTTTTAGTTGAGCATTTCAGTAATAATGTAAAACGCATCACAAAAGTTTGCCCTCAGTTCAGAGATCACCAAAGGATCTGCCCCGAGAGAAGCATGGCTAAATCCAGTTGAAGGATAATATTCTGCATAATATTCTAGGGGAAAAGGGATATGTGTTTCCTAGGAAAACTGAACTCTGAGGGGGAAATGAGTGGGTGAGCTAGAATAAAATAAAGTACATGGCCTTTTGATTGGCCAGAGCTGTACTCTGTTACAGAGAGGCATGATATTTCCTGATTTATCTTAATATAACGTGACTACACAAAATTTCTCTTGAAGCTAATTTAGAACCTACTCAGAGAAGCCTCTTCCTCGCTATCTTCAACTGAATAGTGGAAAGCCTCATGTCAGTCATTTTCTTCTTCATAACCAGTGGAGTTGATTTCTTTCTTCCCCCTCATCACCCAGGGCTCCCCTGATGTCATACTGACCTTCCATCTATCTCCTTGAATAGAATTCAATCTCCTAAACCATGTGGATTCAGTTTAATGTGTTATTGTTTTATAAATGCAGCTACACACATAAATGGTAAACATCTGAGCCAGGGACAGGAGATGATGTTGAAAATACAGTGTGTATCATAATTTCTGGGGATAATCACTGTTCATGTTAGAGCAGAGGCCACAATTCCCCATGCTACTGACTTGTTTTCACTGTAGTTCTACAGCAGAGTTATAGGTCACTGTGCCAAATGGATAAATTCATAAAAAAATTGATCAATAATGCAGATAGTTTTGTTGTTTTACTTTGTGCTTGAATTTTAAAAAAAGCTATACTTATCGTTCATTGGTTTAACTAATGGGCTAGTATCAGAGCAAATGGTTTAATCATTAGAACAGATGCTTCTGAGCTTGCAGCCATGGATTTAAAACCCAATTGGGGATTTACTATTAGCCCTATCATTAGCATAAATTGATTGCTCTGATTGGCTAATCACTTAATTAGCAAACAGACGATATTGAACCATTTTGGAATAGTTTCTATAACTATGGGAGGATTATTTCTCATATTCAGATTCTGTATACACTTTAAACTGGATTTGTTACATGCTGTCTATGTAGTTGTTTAAGCCTTTACTTTAATTACACACAGTATATTCAAGAGTGTGCTGGACCTCTTATCATTTGTAAGTTCCCAAAAGTAAGGATGGACAAAATTGACTGGAAAAAGAAAGTTTGCCCATTACTCTACACTGATTTCTTCCGAATTCTCCAAGATTTTTCTGTCACAATGTGCATACAAAGCATGCATACAAAGTAAAATTAAGGATAGTCGGCTAGGTGTCAGTGGCACTAAAGTCACACAGCCTATGAATCTAATGGAGAAATGTAGTCATAGGGCAAAGAGAAAGAGCAATCAAACTATCAAGGAACACAAGGCCTATCGCCTGCATTCCTTACAGGGGAATTCCCAGAACATTGATACAAGAGGATAATGGATGGTACAATATGTTATGCTGGAAAGGTATGAATAAGATGTAAGGGAATTGTTTCAAAGGCCAACCCAACAATTCTGTGAAAGAATCCCAAGGGCTCTGCCACTTCCACTTTCTGATAAACCTGATTAGCATCCCTGCTCAGTGACATCACAAAGTAACTAGTTTAAAACAGAACTTCAAGAGCTTTTTAAAGGCAAGAATTAAGTGAGTCTGTCTCCTTTAATTTCATTTAATGTAAGCAAGCCTCTGAATTGCATTCCTTTGCTATAACAGAGCTTGAAGTCATGCTGGCTGATTAATGCCTAGCTGTTTGAAGTATACTCTTTCCTTATCTGGTGCTGTGCAGGCCTCACTACAGCCTGCGGAGACCTGCTGGTAAGTCAGAGCTTGGGGAGATTTTTGTCTGCTCTACACAGAGGAGGATGGAGACCAGATAAGCTTCATGCCATAAAACAGAACACAAAATGAAAACCTGTTGCCAATTCTGAAAAAACTTCTTTGTAAGGGAAGAAAAAAACCCACAGACACACACTTCAAAACTGAGTTCCCTGTCTATGGATTTGCATACGACTTCCACTGAACTGATACATTAATGCCATCTCAATTGAAAATAATGAGATCGCATCACTGCCTAGAAACTTACATTTCCCTAAAGATGTCCTTGTTAGTTCAATTTGAGTGTCTGACACAATATAAATGGGCATGATAATCATTAAAAGAAATCTTTAAAGGGGAAGTTAGCAAGACCTGATTTCTCAGATTGTGGGTCAATTAACTCCAGGAGGAATTTCACCGTGTGTCTAATCTATTGGAATCCATGGATAGTCTGGATTCCAACCAACTTCCATTTAAGAAATAAATAAATGTGACAACAGGATCACCCTGAGAATGTACACATTCTACCATGTTTGGAACTCAATGAGCGGTATATCTTTCCATCATCATAGATTCAAGATACAGAGGAAAAACTGTTCTTGTTAAAGGCACATCCTGGAAGTACTTTGTAGTTCCTCTGATACTAGAAAGTTATGTAAATATATTACTTTGAACATGTTAAATGCCACTTTATTCTAATAAGATGTTCAAATCTGATTGGTGTTGGAGCCAAGTAGATAAAAAGGAAGAATATATAAGCAGGGGTTTTTTTAAACTTAGTATGACAGTTTTCCCCAGTCACATCATCAAACTGAACAGAAAAGCCCTTCACAGACAGCATCCACAGAGATGAAGCAAGGAAAAATAGTAAACTGGAAGGCGTTTCCTTTCAGTTTGCATATTAACTTGAAGGAAACAGTAAGAATGGGTTAAGGAGTTCAAAAGCAGTGCTCACTATAATGAGAGTTGGCTGCAAATGTGTTTGTCTCTCAGCTCTGTTATGTTATGCCCATTAACACTCCATGATATATACAAATAAGGAGGGGAAAAAAGCTCTGAGCTGGAAGATTAAAAACATCTTTGTTTGAACCACATACTCTGTCAGGAAAGTTTGCACCTTCCAGATATTCACAAAAGGGGGAAAAAAAAAAAACCCCTCAGAGCAGTCCTGGTTGGCATATCAATCATTTCTGTAAAGCAAAGCGTTGTTTCACAGATTTTGAAGGCCAGGGGAACCATTAGATTATCTTGTCTGACCTCTTCCCTAACACAGACCAAAGAGTTTTGCTCAGTTATGTTACCCAGTTATAACTAAGGGCTGAATCCAAAGCCCGCTTAAGTCACTGATTTGAAGTGTATTTGGGTCATTTGAACTTTCGATCAGGCAGACTGTAAATGAACAATATACAATGTGTGTTTAGATACCAATGTGATAGGCACCTTAAAATTACCAAAGATTTATACAGAAAACACTCACCACAGTGTGACAGGGCTATGTTGGAAGGACCTTGTTGCAGCTCTTTTCCACTATCAAGTTGAAGAGAAGGTTGAGATGAATTCCCTGCCTCTGACAAAGGCCCACCCTGTTCTCCAGATATTGCCAAATTATCCAAACCAGAGATCATACTTATTTCCCAGAGGTTCACAAATATTTCTGAAGATTTTTCATTTTGTATTTTACTTGTTGAATGCACCTGATCATTTGTTACAATCACATTTTTAAAAACAAAATTTCTAATATGATAATACTGGTCCTCCTGAAAATATATATACATACACAGACACCCTATTTCATAAGGTGAACACTGGTAGGCTTCAATATATTTAGAAAAATATTTCACAAACAGAAAAATCTCCCATTAAGTGTACTTGCTATGCCTTTATGCCAAGTTGGGTTGCCTCCTTATGACTTTTTTTTTGTTTAAATGGAAAAAACAGATGAATAGATAGCCTTTCATTCCTATTCACTACAACCACATGTATTCATGGGTACGTGGCATTTGCCACAGGATATATTTTGGAATCTCCTTATAAAAATATTGACACCACATCTCTGAGGTACAGTATTTAATACCTCACTGAGCTGTGCATTTTTAATATAGAAAAAGATGTGGTAAAGTAAATGTTGTGCAATTGAATAGTTTGGCAATTGAATGTCATCCACCATAGAGAAGAAATGATGTCTGCCTGACCTTAGGTTCCACTTCCTGGGTAAAGAGGAATTTCTTGTCAGGTTTTCCTAGATGTTTGGGAGGGCTGTTTTCCAGTAAACTCCTTTTTTCTCTCCCCCCAAATGGCTGGTGTGTTTAGTAGGCAGAAGAAACAATCCAGGATCCAAGATCAGAATTGAGGTCATGTTGTTCTCAAAGTCCTCCTCTTTTACTATCTGATTCTCCATACAGGATACTCTCTGGCTTGAAACTATTCTTAATATACCATTGATGCAAATGAATAGATAATAGATTTAGGTACATTTGAAAAAAAAACACACAGCTTTCAAGGCTGTTCAGAAGTCTTCCAGCTGTAATTCCAATAGGATAAGTCACAATAGCAATCTGCACACGAAATTTGAACCAAATGCTCATTGTTCTTGATTGACCTTCATTTGAGACAGTTTAAGTATCATTTCTTACAGGAAAATGGCTTCCTACTGTTTTTGAATTCATTAGTTTCATTAATTCAGAATTAATCCACTATATATTAAAAGCACTGCCATGTATTATACCTGCATTATTAATTATGCAAAAGTCATAAGAAGCCATACCAGGTATTTGAAAGGCTATGTTTCATAAGAGACCCTTATGCTTGTGCTGGTATTTCAATACACACTAAAGCTTTTTTTTCATTATTGCTATTGAACATCAATAGTTTGATTGGGGTCTTTTAGTGACATCTTCCATATATACGGTATTTAAAAAAAAATCAACAAGAGGTATTTTTGTTTTGTCTTTGCATGAAATTCTGTATAACATGCTCATATTAATTCAGAAATCTCATGCTTTTGAAGCACAGTACTGTATCATGATTTGACTACTTGTTTGTGTGGTTCAGTGCTTAGAGTAAGGAATAGAAAGTACACATTCCTATTTCTGTTCCCACTTTGCTACTGACTTGGTGTCTGATTGGACAAGTGATGTAACCTCCTCTAACAAGGAAGAGATGGAAACCTTTCACCTCTCTCCAAAATGAAGGTTTAAACTAAAAGACATTTATAAAAATATAGCACCCATGTTCACTACAGAAACAGGCATTTTTGCAATATGGAGTATTGAAGATGAAAAAACTGCTCAATTTTAGTAATCAGAAAAGGAATTATTTCTTATGTAAGTGCATACACAAACCACAGAATTGGGCTGTAGGTGAACCTCAAATTAAGAACAAAACTACAGAAATACCGTTCAAAGAACTGCTTTATCTCCCTATGAGTGAAGAGCTCAGTGGGATATATTTTCAGCAAAAAGTCTAGCAATAAAGGCAACTGCACACCTGATTCCTCCTACTATGCACTAAAAAGCTGCCTCTGAAATCTTTAGCTAAACCAAGAAATGGTTTCATGAGCTTGATGTTTTCTTCTCACTTATTGTCACCATTTTAAGGTATAACTATGCCTATCACTATTCAAGAGATTCTTCTGCGAAAGAAAAAGAGTTAGGGTTTGATCTTAAACAACACAGGTCACTGATCTTGGATTAATAATGAGAGCACTGCTATATGGCTATCAAGTTACTTCTGCCCAGCAGCAAGAGGAAGACCTGAGAGAAGGAGTAGCTAAGAAGCCTATTAACATGAGGATTGCATATTAAACCTTGTCTTCAAGTACTGAGGGAACTGGGATTGTTTAGTCTACAGAAGAGAAGAATGAGGGGGGATTTGATAGCTGCTTTCAACTACCTGAAAGGGGGTTCCAAAGAGGATGGATCTAGACTGTTCTCAGTGGCACCAGATGACAGAACAAGGAGTAATGGTCTCAAGTTGCAGTAGGGGAGGTTTAGATTGGATAGTAGGAAAAACTTTTTCACTAGGAGGGTGGTGAAGCACTGGAATGGGTTACCTCGGGAGGTGCTGGAATCTCCTTCCTTAGAGGTTTCTAAGGTCAGGCTTGACAAAGCCCTGGCTGGGATGATTTAGTTGGGGATTGGTCCTTCTTTGAGTAAGGGGTTGGACTAGATGACCTCCTGAGGTCCCTTCCAACCCTGATATTCTATTATTCTACACCCTATCCCATACTTTTACCTGGCATGTTTGCAAACAAGGGCACAGCTATCTTAATTTGATCAGCGTGAAGGACTATGCTTAATGCTCAACATTACACTGAGCCTGATCTGAGTCTGCTCACGCTGCAATGAATGGTAAGACTCCCACTGACTGCAATGGAAACTGAAACAGACTCTTGATCCTATGCTTAGCTTCCACTCTCTCCTGCTGGAGTACAACAGACTTGCAAACCTATCTGCACACTGTGCAAGGGCTTGCAGGATCACCTCAGGAAAAAGCGTTTGCAGTGCACAGCAGTATTGATAATTCTTCTCTGGAGAAGGTTGTTTTTGTGGTTTAAAAGTACAAAAGTGAGCACTAAAAAAAAAAAAAAACAGCTTGGGTTCTATTCCCAATTCTACCACAGACTTCTGGTGTTATTTAGGGCAAGTTACTTTACTTGCTAGTGCTTGGGTACCTATCAAAATGGGATAGTCTCTGCTTTACAGAAATGCTGTGGGGTTTAATTTATTAATGTTTATAGAGCATTTTGTGAGCCTCAGGTGGAAGGTGTTGTTATCTAAATGCAAAATGTGACAATCCACCTACACTTGTGTGCTGTGGTTTACGTATGTGGAAACCTTTTCTTGATCTTTGGCACATTGTCTTTTCCAGATGTATTTGAGAAAATATGGTTGAAACTGTGCCAGATTACAAGTAAGGTACAAATCTTCTGCTGATATAAGCATGCACTATGTTCTCCATTTGTCTGTTAAACGTGCTTGTGACTGCTATTCAAATTAAAACAAAGGAAAGAAAGCTGTTGTGATGGACTGCCTCCATAAATAATCTCCAATGCCACTCACTCTGCACCAGTTTTCAGACAAGAGAAAAACAAGGGTGAGAATGGCAGGCTCCTTTTTAAGTCACTTATAACACAGCTGATAACAAGTGAGGGTGAAAAAGTGTGTTGACGTTATTCTAGATCGTAACCTAGTTCATAATACTAAAATTTAGATGTAGAATATTCTGATTTAGAATCTCGACTACTGTTGATTGTTAGTCTTTTGACTATTTCAACAAGCCAAGGTCTGATCGAATTCATCCACCATGATTGTTCATTCCACTACCATATGCCAGTCATTAGTTTCATTTCCCTTCTGGTCAGGATGGGGCAATGCAAGTTAATATATGTCACCATATGAGGCGTTTCAGAATGACAGCTCTCTGTGATGACAAGCTGATCAAAACCCCCGTCACAAAGCGGGGGAGAGGGGAACACCTGTCCTAAAGCCAGTCGATTTCTCACAACTTTGGCTAGGTTCCCACTGATGGCAAAGCAGGCCCCAACAAGCACATGAAACAGCTGACAGCTACAGCAAAACCAGACATGAGCTCTGCAGGAATCAGTCACTGAAAGCCATGGAGGCTCAAAAGAGCCTCTGGTGGGAATTTTTAGACAAAAGAGCAAAACAGCTTGCGATGTTCTCATTATCTGCAAAACAAAGTGCATTAATAAGTGTGCCAAAATGCTCCCTGTTTCTGAAGGCTGTGTGCTGCAAACCTAGCTTCTTTTCATCGTGGAAAGTTGGAAATTATCTTTAAAAAGGAGAGAGTTGGTTGGTTTTTTTTAATACCCAAAATACATCAGCCAAACTTCTTAATTCTGTAATCAATCTTTTCAACAATTGTTTCCCCTCTAAAAACAAAATTTTGTTCTTATAGCTGTATATGGAGCACTAAAGGATAATACAAATAATTGTAAGTTACATCCAATAGGCACAACTTTTATTTTAAATCTTAAATTTGAAAGTATGAGCATTGGATAATAAGTTACAGAAACTGATTTAATGTTTGTTACATAGGTTTATTTATAATTATTTTATACACATATATATACATCCACACACAATATATATGTTATGCAATGAGTAAAGAGTATTCATTTCTGTATATTGTCGATGTGGGAGCTGTGATCTTTTCTTCCCGAACAGATAAATTAGCAAATCCCTGTTTGGGGTAAATGTTTAGAAATATAGTACTAAAAACGGAATAGAGTATAATATGTAGAGATGAATATCTGTTAAATACCTGGGTCATAAATACATTATTTCCTAGGAGTTTCTACATTCTAAAACTAGAAAAACTGGAGAGTAATATGATGTGATATTATATTATATTATTATTATTTAAAAAAATCAGATGCTCACTTTTCCCATCCTAGGGTATGTAAGAATGACTAGTATGACATAACCCCCTCCTCAACGATAAAGGTTAAAGCTGTGCCATTTGTCAATGGAAAGGTAATTTCTCTACCATTTGCAATCATGTCTCAAGATCTGACATTTGATTATGCCACAATGATTTGGGCATTTTTAAGGTAGCTAGACCTCCTACAGACTGCTTTTCCTTTCCAAAAGAAAGTGTAATCCCCCTCCTAGCTCATTGATGGTACCTTCTCCAGCCAATCTCTTCTCACTCAGTGCTGCAATATCAATATTGTAGCAAGCGAATTCTCTGGAGACAAGAGCTGTTCTTCTCTCAGGCCTTCGTGCATCACCTCCGTCCATAAGGGTGCAGACATTCCATGCTCCTAGAATGAGTCTTTTGTCCTTTATTGTTTTTTGACTGCTGTAGGATGATCAGCCAGCTGCGTTTGCCTGCCCCATAGTGTCTGGCCAGGCTTTGTTTGGGGTATCTTTTCTAGCCCCTTCCCTTAAAAAAGGTGAGCAGTGCTACCCTAGAAAGGGCTGCTCAGTCACCTAGGATGCTGCTGAACTTCTCTGCTGCCCCAGGGACGGACCTGAATGGCCATTACTCCCAAGGCTGCCTACCTGCAGGATTGGGGCTATGACTGCCAGTGGTCATCTCCATCTATCGCTTTGCCACGCTCCCATCGCCACAGGACTTGGATTAATTATACGATGTTAGTGATGGTGAGATTTGATAAGATGTTATTCCTGGGATGAGAGTTGCGAGAAAACCTATGTGGGAAATTTTTGAGTGAGAAAGGTGTTGCAGAGGAGCAGTCACACTCTATCGCTCTGGAAGAATCATTATGGCTGGGGACTTTGTTAGCTGCAGTGGGTGACCAGGACATCTTCAATGCCTTGTCATGGTCTCCGTTCCCCAGAGCACGTTGCTGAATTGCCTTCATGTCTATTGAATCACAAATTGATTTCCTCCACCCAGTCCACTGGAACAGTTTTCACATGCTAAAGAAAGGCGATTTCCCTATCTAGCCAAGGGCAAAAGACCCATTGCTACCCTCAGACTAGTGTGGAGAACAACAGCACAGATCTAGATGGGGAAAACAAACATGACTAAAGAGCAATTTACAAGGAGAAATCTCCAAGAGGTTTCCCCAACTTTCACAGAGATTCATAGTCCCCAGTAGGGAGAGACATGGTGTCAGTGTTACCCAACTTGAAAATTGTCCCCCTACCCTCCTCTCCAAGGGGGACTTAATCCTATTTCAAGGTGTGGGGGACATGGGACTGAGGACAACAATGAGAGTGGAGAAACTACATGAGCTGGGATCCACCCTGACTTCCACTGAAAATGTACTCCTGAACTAAAGCAACAGGTGGTGCTTTGAAAGGCATCTGTCAGCCATCTCAGTGACTGCTGATGCAGCTCATAAGTCAACAACAAAAGCAGCTCATAAATCAAAGATTGCAGGTTCTAGTACCACCTCATCAGCTCACATTCCTCTGGTCCCACAGCACTCAGTTCATGCAGCCTGGCTCTGTAGACCTACTACTGGATACCATTCTAGTCCCAAGATCATATAATATGTTGGTGAGTGGGGAACGTGGAAGGAGATTCCTAAACTTGAGAGGAAAACAAAAAATGAGAGTGAAAAAAAGAAAGAAAGAAAGATATGGCAAAAGAAAAGTAGAGGAAAAATAGGGAGAGAATAGAGAAAGTGATCGGGAAGGGAAAAAAAACAAAAGGATGACCTGGCTTGTGCCATGGCCTGATATGCAGAGAGACAGAAATGGAATATCCATTTGAGTTCCACAGAAGAAAGAGATTCCACAGAAAAAGGCTAGGAGCTACTTCAGCATGCAAGTCAATCATTACAAACAAACAAGGTGGCAGTTCACTCCTTAACAGTGAGGTCACCACAGAGATAGTCCTAGCTTCCCTACCTGAACATGATCAGCCCCAGATAGCTTCCTCATGGAAGCTGTGTGCACTGCTTACTGACCATATGCATATCTCAAAATCTCTCTGAATAATGAAGTATAGGGAAGAATGCAAGTGGTAAGTATTGTAGTGTTGTCTGTATTCTGTCAATAATCACTGACACACATGCTGACTTCTTAATGGTGCCTATTGTATGCAAGTTAACCAATACATATACTCCTATGTATTTAATATCCAAACATGGAGAAATATAAAAAGCAACATCATTTATTCATTTTAAAAAAGCATCTAATGAGTAATCTTTTTTATTTAATCTGACGCCATTTGGTCAACCACAGAAAACTTGAAAACAACCTAAACCATAACTGTTTGTCCTTCAGGAGAATTCACAAATTTCATTTTATGGCCAATTCTTTCTAGAACATTAGTTCATCCACCCACCTACTTGTGTGTTCTGAGCCAACCAGGAAAGACACTATTTCAATTGCTATCTGGGAAAATAAAACTGTGATTATGCCAGTTTGTAAACAGAGCTGTTTTGTGGGAGTTATCTAAAGAGTGCCATGCTACTTTTTTGCAAAAACAAGATGTTAAAGAGCCTCAAAAAAAGTTGTGTTTTATTTGCAAAGGCTCCTAGTTTCTTTGATGAGTTGAAAGTTCTCTTAAGCAGCCCTGGTCCATCACCCCGACGTCTATGCTCAGACCCACTGTGCATAGGATTCCCCCCTTAGCAGTTTAAATCAGGAATTCTCCATTGAAAATAGTGGAGTTGGACCCTGTTATACAACAGTGTAAGAGAGAAGTATCAGCCCCAGTAACCTTTATATAGAACTGATACCTTTAGTCTGTCTGTGGACATGATTCTCCAAGCAAGGTTGGGATTTTCAAAAGTGCCTGTGTGACATAGGAGAACAAGTCCCATTGCCTTTCCATGGGACGTTTACTCCTAAAGCTAAGTCTGTCATGCATACTCAAGAAGACAGACTTTAGCAAACTCAGGGAATTGGTAGGTAAGATCCCATGGGAAGCAAGTCTAAGGAGAAAAACAATTTAAGACAGATGGCAGTTTTTTAAAGAGACATTATTAAAGGTAAAAGAGCAAAATCTATCCCACTGTGTAGGAAAGATAGGAAGTATGGCACTAGACCACCCTGACTTAACCAGGAGCTCTTCAGTCATCTGAAACTCAAAAGAGAATCATACACAAATGTGGAAACTAGATCAAATTACAAAGGATTAATATAAACATAACAAGTATCTAGGGACAAAATTAAAAGGCCACGGCACAAAATGAGATTAAACTACCTAGAGGCATAAAGTAACAAGAAAACATGCTGCAAATACATTAGAAGCAAGAGGAAGACCAAGGACAGGGTAGGCCTGTTACTCAATGAGGGGGGAAAAAAACAGAAAATGTGAAAATGGCAGAAGTGTTAAATTACTTTTTTTGTTTCTGTTTTCACCAAAAAGGTGATTAAGCAATTGGACGCCAAACACAGTGAATGCCAGTGAAAATGAGGTAGGATCAGAGGCTAGGACAGGGAAAGAACAAGTTAAAAATTACTTAGACAAGTCAGATGTCTTCAAGGTCACCAAGACCTGATAAAATACATCCTTGAATACTCAAGGAAATGACTTAGGAGATATCTGAGCTATTAGTGATTGTCTTTGAAAAGACAGAAGATGGAAGAGATTCTGGAATAGGGCAAATATAGTGCCCATCTATAAAAAAGGGAAATAAGGACAACCTGGGGAATTACAGGCCAATCAGATTAACTTCAGTACCCAGAAAGATAATGGACTAAATAATCAAGAAATCAATTTGAAACACTTCAAAAATATTAAGGTGATAAGCATGGGTTTGTCATGAACAAATTGGGTCAAACCAATCTAATAGGTGTCTTTGACAGGGTAACAAGCTTTGTGGATGGGAGAATCTGTAGATGTGGTATATCTTGATTTTAGTAAGGCTTTTGATACTGTCTTGCATGATCTTCTCATAAACAAACTAGGGAAATACAACCTAGATGGAGCTACTATAAGATGGGTGCATAACTGGTTGGATACTCTCTGGGAATGGTTATCAGTGGTTCACAGTCAATATGCACGTTCAGCTTGAGTGGGATCCCGCAGGGATCTGTTCTGGGTCTGGGTCTGATCAATACCTTCATTGAATATTTATATAATGGCACAGAGAGTACACTTATAAAGTTTGCGGACGATATCATGCTTTGGGAGGATAGGATTAAAATTTGAAATGATCTGGACAAACTGGAGAAGTGGCCTGAAGTAAATAAAATAGCATGAAATTCAATAAAGACAAATGCAAAGTGCTCCACTTAGGAAGGTACAGTTGCACACATACATCATGGGAAATGACTACGTAGGAAGGAGAACTGCAGAAATGGATCTGATTTGCTGCTCCTGCAGCCCCTCTGATTGGCTGCTTCCCCTGCAGCCACTCTAGTCCACTTTGAGGCCTTTTCTTCTGTCCTCCCTGGGACAGGGTGCAGCAGCTTGTCTAGCTTAAATGGCTGTGTAAAGTTTCTTGTAGCCCAAGCCAGTGGCAAGCAATGCTCATTGCCATTTCCTAGCATGATTAGTCTCATTCTTTTCCCATTCCCATCTCCTTATTCTCCCTTAATACCATAAGGAAACAGGACTCACATAACAGCAGATGGTGGTAAAAAACTTTTCCTGCTCTTTATACATAGGAATATAAAGTGACACCAGGAGTTATTCACAACAACTTAATGGTCCACATTAAGCGCTCCATGGACTTCAGTGGAGTAACACCAAGGATCCATTCAGCATAAGTGGAAGATCAGCAGAATACACCCACCATCGAAACTGAAGACTATTTTAATAAAAAAAGACATGATTTTCAGAAGTGACGAATGGTCCTTGCTACACAACTTGACCTAACTTTCTCAGGCCCAGGAAGTCCATCTCAACAGTTAGAGCCAGGCTGAGGGGCCAAAAAGCAGAGCCAAGAGATGGAACCAGAGTCAGGGTCAGGATCAAGGCGGGAGCAGAAGAGGGCAAAAGCAGGACTGGAGCAAGAGAAACCACAGCTGCAGGCCAAGCATTGAGCAACCAATCACCTGCTGCTGCTGCTGAGCTGAAAAGCAGACTGCTGCCTCCCTTCAGCAGGCCAGCCAATCAGGTGGTCATACCACAACACAGCTGATCTTGCTAATTTGCCTGGAGGCTGGGCTGGCTAGTCCTCAGGCTCAGCAGATGGTGCTCAATCCTGAAAAACCTAAAGAAGGCCTGGATATTAATTTTTTTTTAAAAGCATTCAGCTCTTTCGAAAAATAATAATAATAAAGGCCCCTTTAAGGCATCTTGGGGTTGATAATGACATAGCTGATGCATTCCCTCATTTTCAGATTGACAGATTTTGGGAGCTGGCCCTAAACCAGCAAAGAACATAATTGATGCTGCTAGCTAAGAGGGACTTGAAGCAGATCCTAGAACTTTTCCCAGGAGTGAAAGTTATTTGGTCTGTTAAGTTGCAACGCAGGGTGTAGCAGGGAGCCATGAATCATCTGAAGGTTGACAAGGCTAGTAGCTACATGTACAGGGAGGTAGCCACATTTATATAATGGGGGGTGGAGGGTTGATAATTTCTCACCCAGGCATAGGTTACAGCACAGCAGGTATTCAGGGAGGAAGGGCTTAATCTATCAGACTTGGGACCGATATAGTTTTGGCTGATATTAAAAAAGGCATCAGTAAATGTCTGGGAACCCATCTAGATATAGAAGGCAAGCTGTCAAACTAATTGTTGGCGCCTCCTTGTGGTGGCTGTCCAGTGCAGGTACTCTGTATGGCATGGATATGGTGATCAGATAAGAGTATTGGTGAAGTATTTAAAGGAAGCATCCTTTAAAGGAGCAGAGAAAGAAGGAGGCGTTTGGGGCTCCTACGACTGGTACAGCAGGGAGTTTTCCTTTATAGCCCTATTAACCTTCATACGGGGGAGAGAGGGAAGAACAGCAGCAGGATGGCTGGGACCAAGACTGCTGGAAAGGGAGAAGGTGACCAGCAGCTCCAAGTATATGGAAATGGAATTTCTGGCACTGTACAATTTTATCTACTAGGTACTCCCAGATATTGAAGAATAAAAGTTGTGGCCTGATAAAAACCACATCCATTGCTTCCTGTCCTTCCTCAACATAGGTGGACAACAGCTTGAACAGGAAACAGGGGCCTCATTGTGGCAGGATTGTCCAAACACTTATTAAATTCTCACTACTTAATCTGTCAGCTCCTTGTGCAGGGACCATCATTTTGTCTTCCTTGTGGTGGATGTCCAGCGCAGGTACTCTGTGTGGAACTGATATGGTGCCTAACGTAAGGGGAGTCCTAGTCCATCTTTGGTCAGGTTTAGGCCTGCTAGGGCTGTTCGATAAACATTCTGCATCGCCTTCTGTGTTCCATTTAGTGGTGACAGATTAGTAATCGGACCTGTGATATTGTTTGCTTGCCTGGGACTCCTGAATCTGACTTCTCTGAAAGAAGCCATAGAAGGCTGAAAAATCTCATAAATACGGTACATTCCAAGAACAAATGAATTTTAGTCTTAATCTTTATTCTTTATAAATCTTGAACGATACGCATACCACTAAAATCACCACCACCACCAACTGGAATCTTTGACAACCTTTGCAGATTATTCTTCACTGAAATGTATCAGCAGGTAATGGATCGTTAGATAATAATTGCTGATTTAGGTCCAAATCCTGCAAAGTCATCCTCATGTACTTAATTTTACCAAAGTGAGTTTACCCAGTTCAAGATTGTTCCTTCAAAACAATATGCATACAATTAAATGCATAAATTAGTATTTCCAAGATTGGGTCCTTATTTTCATTCTATAGTACTTACACATGCTCTATTTTATTATTAAACGGCTGGCAATATCGATTTTGCCTGTATTTTTTCATGTGTCCTTTGCTGAAGGTAGATAAAATACCTACCTGTAATAGGTAAATAAGATCTATCACAATGGTTTCTAAAGCTACTATTAATGTATTTAGAATTATGTGTCCAAGCCGCTTTGTGAAATATATACAGCATGTAGTTTGAATAACTCCATGCTCCAAGAAGATCACCATCTAAACTCGATGGATGAAACAAACTACCTTGATATCTATTGGCATTAGGAAGCAGTATATCTGCACAAAAACAGTGTTTATCTTATAGTAGTGCCTAGATGCCTCAGGAATCAAGGTCATTCTGCTAGATAGAGCTGTGTTCACATTTGCTTCAACATTTCAAAAAAATAAAAAATAAATTAAAAGTGTTTCGACCGAAATTTGCCAATATCTACACAAATTCACAAAAAGTTTGACAGTGGGTCTTCCAGAGAGTTACACATAGAACCTAAGTCTCTTGACTCCCAATCCATTGTGCTATCCACTAGATCACAGTCTCCTGTCACATCATACTTTATGTTATCTGGTGCCCTCTGAACAACACTATCCCCTCAATTAGAGAAGTACAGAAAAGAATATTCTGGGAAAGTGGATGGATGAGCAGCTCACAGCAAGTTATATTATCCACTTGCTTCTGTAATTTCACAAAAACAGTAACAGGAGATTGTTCATCTGACTGTTGATTTGATCATTGTCTATGATTTTCTTTCCTAGTGTTTAAAGAATATACTTTCTGCATTGAACACTTAGTGAAGTCATTGTTCTCATTATGTCTATTATACATAGTAACGTGAAAAGAATCTGTTTTGATTTTTTAAAGCTAACAAGATTTATGCCAAGAGATTCCTGGAAGACATTAGACACTCCAACAAACATTTTACTGTTTTCTTCTCAGCAAAACGCAGATATTGAATCCATGAAATATTTTCCATTTTTTTTAAGAAAAAGGAGGTACCGTGTTAGTAAACCAGAATCAAGGAGCATCCATGAGAATGGCTGACTTTAACCATTATTGAATGTGCAGCAATGAAACTGAATGAGCCTGTTCCTCTCTGGAAAATACATTGTGTGACTAATCACCATGTCTTAGTATGTGCTTAGAAGTGTTTGGAGAAATTATTATATTTGTTCATCTTTTCTAAGTTTATTTAGAAAGAATCGCAGCTCCTCATTGCTTAGCAACAGCAACCAATCAAAAGTTGCTAGTCCCTTTATTCGGCTATCACCAATGGCTTGGAAAGGACAGGTTTGTGGCAGCTCCTAACCCCCCGTTGGAAATTACTAGCTACTCTGGAGATTGCTCCAGATGATGGAAAGATAATCTTCTGTCTCCACACATCTGCATATCCATCTGCACAGCCTCTCAAGATCAGACGTTACTGACAAATGCCATAATAATTCTTTTTTGCGTTACCCTCTATCGTGCTTTCACGCCTGACAAATTGCAGTGACTGGTAGGGAGATTGTTTCTATATAAGCAACTAAATATGGTGCAGTCAGCACTTAGGCAGACCTGACTTACTTCATGGGCATTTGTAATTTTTCATCAGTGCTACAAACGGCCATAAATCTTTGCAGTATAGAAAATAGGCATACTGAATATGTCATTAATACATATAGATTATCACTGGAACCAGTGACCCTAACAACTTTTGGTCATTAATATAAAAAAAATGTACCGCTCCCTAAAACACTGATTTATTTCTTGTATTGTCTATAATGTCTAGAAAAATGATAATGCACTCTATGCCAAATCTGGAACTACTGTAGACAGGAAAATGGTTATTAAACATACTGTTTAGATTATTCTGCATATCCTTTTAAACCCTTTTATGAGGAAATTTACATTCAGTGATTCAAAGCCAATTTTCTATAGATCCAACCACCTGGGCCAACATTAAACAGGATTGCCTAAAATTAGGCACCTGAATCTATATTTAGCCTCCTAAATAAGTAGCCTGATTTCCTGAGCTCCTGAAAATTCAGAGCTGTCATTTAATTTACTGGAGCTGTGTCTTCACCACCTCCAAAAAAAAATAAACCAAGTCTCCAATTTATGTATCTAAATATGGATTTAAAGCTGGGATTTTCAAAGGAGCTTTAGGACATTGAATGGGAGTTGTGTACCTAACTCCTGTGGGCACATTTGAAAATACCACGCTGTATGCCTAACTTGAGTCACCCATTTGAAAACTGACTGTTCTCTAACAAAACATTCAGATTTACTGCACCTTTGGAGATGTGATGACTCCACTTTGGTTGAAGTCTGTGTACACCAGATACTAGCTGCTCCATCCCATCAGCTGCAATTGCATCCTGTATTATACAGAAACATCCTATGGTAACATGTGGCCTTGCAAGGAGCATAGAGTCAGTTTCCTGCAGTGAACAGAGATTCCAAAGCACTGGAGACAACTAAGCAGAGTAGATTGGCTCCAAAACATTTCAAGCTCCATCTTGCTGAAGAATTGCTGCTAATCAAACAAACGGGTAATGCTGAATCTATACTAGAACAGCTAAATGTTAATATCTGTTGTTTCCTTTGATTCTGGGACCAATGAGCAAGAGACTATAATATGGAGACAGATTTGCCAAGGTGGAAAAACCAGACAGTGAAGAACTGCCAATCCTTCTAGGAAGCACCTGCAGTTTCTTCCATGGCCTATTGCACATCACCCATACACCCCATCCCATTAAATGTCTTGAGTCATACGAATCAAGAGCATCTTCAGTATCAGAGTGCTAAGGAGGGAAGAATTATTCCTAGGAAGATAAAATGCCTCCTGGGTGCTGGGCACAGGGAAGCATGCTTCAAAATATGTATTCCCACTGCTCTCTGAGTGCAACTCTTCTAGACTTGTGAACCAAGGTCATGAAAAACTATCTGTGGTATGCAGACATTTCAGTTATTTTCCAATCTCAACTTTCATGTGAAGGGGAGGGGGGGCGGGAATGGACAAAAAAGCAAGTCTCTAACCGAAGAATAGCTTCACAATATGAAGCAAGTTTAGTTAATGCAGAGATGTCTGCCTAAATTTGTAGATAGCTTGAAACAATAGCTCTGAGGAGCGAATAGCCCCAGACATTTCAATAAATGCTATTACTCAGATGCCAACAATGATCATTTTAAAATATCGATATTGTTAATTATTTTACTGCTCAAAGATGCAAGAAAGGATGGGAAATGTATGAGGAAGATCAACAGCAAGATTTCTCAAAGTGAGAGCAGGGCGGAGATGGGGAGAAGGACTAGACAGCCAGCCAATGTGGAAGATGTATAAGTGAAGATATCTAGCTAAGGTATCTATTTGGCCCTCATCAGTGTAGATACCAATATCTAAACTGTATTGTTAAATTTATTCACCTAAATTTGGGTTATTGCTGATTACGCAGTATATGAATCTTATGACTTTTAAAACAAACTTTGTATTTGTGGATAATTGAAGCACTATGCCCAGATGTCCAGACACTTTTCTCAACCTATGTATTTATACAATTGTTTAACATTAGCTTTAATAAAAATTTTAAATCTGAGCACTTCACTCTTCAGTGTATTCATTCTTTTAATACTGCACTGAGTTAGGAAAGTATTTGCCCAAAGGCACACAGAAAGCCTGTAATAGAATTTAACCCAAGTCTGCTACGTCCCAGGCAAGAACTGTCACCATTGGACCATTCATCTTCTGTAGCCCTTCATCACCACATGGCAGGGTAGCAGTGGGGAAGGGCACAACCAGGTTTTATTTTCCTCAAGCAGAGGCTCAGCTTCAAAATGTGGGTACCACTGTAATAGGTCTGTTCCACTCATGTCCTCAGGATATGTATTAATTGACTTTCACCTTCCCAGAGGCCCTATAAATATGAACACCATATAAAAAATAAAATATTTAATTGGATCAAATAAGTTAGAGATGGAACTGTGTGCAGAGCAATTCTGACTCAGATAATTCTCATCTTTCTCCAATGACGTTCTCAGGCAAGTATTACTGCTCACACTGGAGAAAACTGAATCACAGTAATGAAGTGTTACTGCTACTGAACTGTATGTCAGACACCACCACTGAGGGGTACTTCCAGAAGTGCTCTTAAAGAGCAACTGTAGAGTAAGACAAAATACATTGTCACACACACAGTTGTGATGTAAAGTCACCACTGTATAAATAATGAAGGCTGTAATCCAGAACACCGAGACTAACACCTGACTTCAGTGGGAGCTGTTGGGGGTCTCAGCATCTTTGGAAATCAAGACATATTTTTGGTGGTTTAATATAGATTTAGGAACCTAACTGTGGGCACCTGGTGTGTTTTGTTATTTTTAATTGCGTCCATAGAATTGGAGCTTCATTTTCCTATCCGGTCATCTTTGTTACCTCATGTTTTGGGGCTGATTCATACAAATGCGTTCTATGATTTTTCTTTTAGCACTTTTGGAATGATTTGTAACATAACATGTCTGAGCCACAAACAAAAATATATAAGTAATGGGGAAATGGACAACTCTCAAAGTTGATAAGCCACTCATGATGCCTGCCAGGAGAGAACTGTTCCTTACAAGAGGAGTCTTTTTTATTGCTTTGTCTGGCCTTTTTTTTAAAAAATAAGTCCCATATGATGAAACTTGCACCACATTTCTTATGGGACTACTTGGTACTCTCATTTCACAGACAGATTTCCTGATACTCAAGTTATTTTTTCTATTATAATGAGTTGAGTTTTTCTGCGATATGTTCTTCCAGTGGAAGCCATTGTAATCTATTCTCACACATGCCTAGGAAACATTAGTGGTGATCAGCATTTATTAAACGGACATGGAAAGTGAAAGGTTGGTCACTTTTTTCCAGTATTTGCCTCATCATTCAACTTTTATCTAAATTCTCACTGAACAGTTTAGAACAGTGCAGCCCGTCAGGGTAATCTGCTGGCAGGCCACCAGACAGCTTGTTTACATTTGCACGGCCGCCTGCAGCTCCCAGTGGCCCTGGTTCACCGTTCCCGGTCAATGGGAGCTGTGGGAAGCAGCGGCCAGCACGTCCTTGCAGCCCACACCACTTCCCGCAGCTCCCATTGTCCGGGAACGGCAAACCGCGGCCACTGGGAGCTGCGAGCGGCTGTGCAAATGTAAACAAACTGGCTGGCGGCCTGCCAGCAGGTTACCCTGATGGGCCACATGCAGCCTGCGGGCCGCAGGTTGCCCACCACTGGTTTAGAGTTATCCTGTGGCAAGAGAGAACTTTCAAATACTTCATAGAAACACCCTTTCCAAGTATACTATATTGTAACCTGTGTATACATACAGCCAGATTCTCCCCTCATGTACACCAGACAACTTAAATAACTGAGTTCCTCCTCATTTTACACGGATGTAAGTAAGAGGATTACTGGGACACAGACTTGTAATATACCAACATTTTAAAGTGACGAATGCAGGAAAACAGCCCTACAGTAGCGGTAAAACCTATTTTTAAGCAGTATTTTGGTGTTTTTTTTTTAATCATTCCACATAGTTTTTCAAACATCAACTAACATTTCTGCTGGTTACAGGCTGTTTTGTTTTGTTTTTTTAAACTAACAAAAACTCAATTCTTGTTTCTTTGGGTTTTTGTTTGTTTGTTTTTTTAAAGGGTGACCAACTTCACTCCTGATTTCAGAAATGCTGAACACCCAAAAGTCGAGTTGAAATCAGTGGCAGATCCAGATCCTCAGCACTTCTGGAAAAAAAATAAATCAGGCCCTAATTAATGTGTTAGCAGCAAATTATATGTAATATTTCATGGTATCATAATATTTGACCTTTTGGCAATACATATCCTCTCTGCACAATAAATTGAATGGAAAAATATTTCTGAATAATTTGATGTATGCCATGCTAATCAAAATATTTCTATCAGAATCTGTATTGGCATGTGTTATAATTATAAGTAGGTATTAGATCAAATACAATACAAAAGGTTTGTGTATATACAAGATGAATTGCAATTCGAGTTATGCAAAAAGATACAGTTATACCATAGCTCAATATTTCCAAAACCCTTCAAAAGAGAAAAAAAACAAAACTTTTTTTTATTTAACACACAGACTTAAAGACCAGAGAGAGTTAGTTAGTTAGTTAGTTACTTGGAATCCTAATTAAATACAACACAGTATGAACGGCAGCACTGGCATTTAACAAAATTTCATAGCCTTAGGGACTTTATCTCAACCAGGAGTCTGAAATAGGAATGAATTTGCAATTCCAAACAACATCCCAACTAAGCTCAAGGTCAAAAATATAATTGAGGGTGGACAACTATACAGCTATTGAAATATGAAATAAAATAAGGTAGAGAGGGACAATGTGTACATTATTTCAAGTGCTGTGTGGTGCTTAGCATGTTAACAGGTGGTTATACAAAGAATTTGTTAACAGATGAGAGTCAGAGAAATAGCAAGATAATGTTAGCATTAAAGGTCAGCCCAAGACATGTTCAGTTACCAGATTCAAAGTCAAGGGCTCAAGTGCATTGGGATGACAGTGATGTTCCAGACTCTTGTGAAGGAGGTAAAAACTAAGAAGAAAGATTAGGATACTCCAAGTACCAATAGTCAATCATATGGCTCTAAATAGAAAATGAAAGTTAAAGGGAATTGTGCATCCAAACCCGTAGGCAACTTTTAAAATTTCATCCTAGAGGAATAGATAAATATGGAGAAAAGACAGAAAGTATCTCCCTGTGTTCTGAAATCAGCCAAAACAATATATTTATCCGATTTTTATAGACTGATAGATTCCCAGGCCAAAAGGACCATTGTGATCATCTAGTCCAGGGATCAGCAACCTTTGACGTGTGGCTCGCCAGGGTCAGCACCCTGGTGGGCCGGGACAGTTTGTTTACCTGCCACGTCCACAGGTTCGGCTAATCGCGGTTCCCACTGGCTGCGGTTCACCGCTCCAGGCCAATAGGGATGGTGGGAAGCGGTGGCCAGCACATACCTCACCCTGCACCGCTTCCCGCAGCCGCTTGCTTACCCTGGCGAGCCGCATGCCAGAGGTTGCCAATCCCTGATCTAGTCTGACTTCCTGTATAAACCCAAGCCATAGAACTTCCCTAAAATAATTACTACAGCCTATCTTTAGAAAAACATCCAATCTTGATTTAAAAATAGTCAGTGATGGAGAATCCATTACTCTGTTAACAACATACAACTTATTCCCAGCCTGAGTTTGTCTAGCTTCAACTTCCAACTATTGCATCATGTTATACCTCTCTCTGCTAGATTGAAGAGCCCATTATTAAATATTTGCTCCTCTTGTAGATACTTACATACTGCAATCAAGTCACCCATTAACCCTCTGTTTGTTAAGATACATAGATTGAGCTCTTTGAACCCTCATGTTTATCAACATCCTTCTTGAATGGTAGGCACAAGAACTGGATGCAGTATTCAAGCAGCAGTCACACTGATGCCAAATAACATATAAAAATATGTAAAATAAACCTCTCTACTCCTACTTGCAATTCTACTGTTTATGCATCCCAGGATCACATTAGCTCTTTTGGCCACAGCATCACCAGGAGCTTGTGTTCAGCTGATTTTCCACCACAATCCGCAAATCTTTTTCAGAGAGTCACTGCACTCCAAGAGACAGTGTCCTCCTCCCATACATATGGCCTACATTCTTTGTTCCTATAAGTATGTTTACACTTTTATCTATATTAAAATAGATATTGTTTGCATGTGGCCAGTTTACCAAGCAGCCCAGATCGCTCTGTATCAGTGACCTGTCCTCTTTCTTATTTACCACTCCCCAAGTTTGAATGTCATCTGCAAACTATCAGTGATTATTTTATATGTTTTCCCACTAGGTCGTTGATTAAAATGTTAATTAGGGTAGAGCAAGAACCAATCCCTACATGATCGCACTGGAAACAAACTGCACAGCGAGTCAGACTTTAAGATCGGAAGGGACCATCATGATCATCTAGTCTGACCACCTGCACATTGCAGGCCACAGAACCTCATCCATCCACTCTTTCAATAGACCCATAAGTTCTGGCTGAGTTACTGAAGTCCTTAAATCATGATTTAAAGATTTCAAGTTACAGAGAATCCACCATTTACACTAGTTTAAGCCTGCAAGTGACCCAGGCCCCATGATGCAGACGAAGGCAATTCCCAATTCATGATTTCATTTTGAGACCTATCCGTGAGCCAGTTTTTAATCCATTTAATGTGTGCCATTTAATTTTATATCATTCTAGTTTAATAAGAATGTTGTGCAGTACTGAGTCATGAACACTTTTCCTGAAACTCTGACTCATGTATGCAGCAGCCCTGCTTAGATGTATATTGGCTAAGAAAATAAATGTCATCGCTCATTGGATTATGAGCTTGAATACATCTTTGATTAGAATTAAGACATCTAAAAGGCTCTACTACCTCACAGAAGACTTCGAAGAACATTTTGCTCACGATATCTCCTTTACTCATTTTCATTTTTTAACTATAAACTAGGGCTGTTAAGGGTTCTGGCATTTATTTATATATCTCCATGAAATCGAAGTGCCTCATAGAGCCCTTTCTTGGCCTGAATTAATGAGATATTACCTTTGGATAGTAGTTCAGTTCATAAAGGGTGTAAAACATTGAGAAGATCTCATTATTTTGGCTTTTCCTGCCCTTACCACCTTTGTCAGAGCTATTTCTGCTCTTCTCCCTCTAAGCTCTGGCAGCATAGTCTGTTCTGAGGCCTACTTCTATGCTTCAAGATGAGAAATACAAATCCTACCCACTCCGAGCAGGAACTTCCCTTACTCTTCATTCTTTCCCCTGGCTTTTCTCTTCTTTCTGAAGGGGAGATCAATTCACTTCTGACATGTCATGTTGTGGTACAGGCAGGAGCCAGGATCACAGAGAAATCCATGTTGTTGGAAAGGTAAGTGCTTTATTAGAAGTAACAGTGAACATCAGCACTTCCTTCTGGGTGTAGTGAATGACTACATTCTTAACTTTTAGTTAAGTCTTAACTTTTAAATGCATTCCAGCATACCATACAGAGATGTGGCCAACATTGTTGTAATCAAAGATGTTCTTGTACTGGAGCTCAGAACAAGCAGCAGATTACTGAAGTTTATTTGCTAATAAAGGAGACCTAAATCTATGTGTGTATCAACATCTGGATGTGTGCATCAACATCTGGATTTTCCTCCACACACAAAAAACCCAAAACCCACTATATGGTACAAACAAAGGAATGAGTAAGGTAAGACATATCACATCATGCCTCTTAAGATTTCCAACGAGATTAGTGCATCCTTGAATGATCCTAGAGAAAAAGTTAACTTTATGTCCCAGTACCATAGTCCGAGTCTCTCACCTAGAATATATGCAACTCCTATTGGCTTACTCCAAAAAGTTTTGAGGACCAGTCTTTTATGAGCACTCAACATCTACAACTGGGGCCAGATTTTCTAGAGCTCACTGGATGCTGAATTCTTAAAAACCTAGCCCTCGAGCTTTTTTGATTTCTTGAGGAACTTTAAAATTATTTGAAATTTCCCCTGAAAATGGCGCTTTGGGGAGAGTGATACTTAGGAGAGAACTAGTAAGAATCCAGTTAAACCCCCGGAATACAGAACATCAGCAATCACACAGCAGAAAGTGTCCTGCACAGTCATGAAGTGTAGTTAGTTAGTTCATCCCCCAAAACAAATTTTCAAGAAGGCTCAACCTGTCCTCTAAGTTTGTGCCCAGAGAAGCACATTCTTAATAAGAGTCTAAGCAAAAAAGGGAAGAAAGTGACCTACTGTATCTGGAGGTGGGCTAGAAGACTTCTTATGGACATAAAGTTTATTTTTAACTCTTTCCAAAGGCTGGAGTATTAACAGTGACTAGAAAATATAATAAAGGTTACAGTGTATGGGAAGGTCCCATCTGATTTGGATCCTTTTTCTGAAAATCATTTGTATTGACTTTGGAAGGAATACAGCAGAAAATGTGTGTTGTACATTTGTGCTAGAGATCAATACAATTATAGCCCACTTGAAAAATAAGATACTTAAGGGAAAAACTCTAATTTCTAATCATTGTTAGCATAACACCCACACTTCCTTCATCAAGCTATTTGTGTGCAGATACCATAGCAAGCAGAACTTGTGCATTTTACTCGCAGGAAAAATTTTCATTTTTAATTTTCCCTCAGCCTGCAGTGATTGTGTGCTAATAGCCCATCCTTATGCATGACAGTTTAAACAGGAAGAACAGTATTCTGACTAGTAGAGACAAAAAAAAGCAGGCGATGTAGGTGCTGTTGGAGCTGTTCCTTATAGTACAGACAGAGAAAACTTCAGTCTCAATTTGCGTTTGTGTGTTTGGGGGGGGGGGCGGGAATCAAAAGCTCTCCAGTAGTCTCCACTTCCTATGGTATTGTCCAGGCCAGCTGGTATGACAGAATTATGGTGTTTGCTCAAACATAATTCTGGGAAATGACTGTCAACTAGAGCCTATCTGTAGTACTTGGAGCACATATGATCTTTGTGTGGACAAAGACTTTTTACTGCAGTATTATGATGTGTGGTATGATAACTCTTAGAAGCCACAGCCAAGATTGAGCCCCATTGTGCCAGGTGGCTACATATTCATAGTTAGACATTCCCCAGCACAAAGACCTTACAGTCTAAGAAGTGAAACAAACTAAGGATGCAAGAGAAGGGTTATTCTTCTAATTTTACCAAGGAGAAACTGAGGCACATAGGAGTTAGGTACCAACCTGCTTAAGCATTTTTTAAAATCCAACAAGGATCTCTTTGAAAAATCTGTCTGTAATTGACCTACTCAACATCACAAAGGAAGTCTGTGGCAGAGTCAGGAATGGAACCCAGATCTCCCAAGGCCCAGGTTAGAGTCTTAAGTATAAGACAACCCTTAGGCATAGTCTATACTTAAAACTTATACCAGCATAGCTATGCTGGTGAGGCCTGCGAAAAGCTGCACCCCCTAACAGCACAGCTATGCCAGCAAAACTCAAGTGTGGATGCAGCTCTGCCAACAGTAGTGGGCAGGGAGGTGGTGTTCCTAAATGGGCAGAAAAAAATCCTTCAGTCAGTATATGCTGCATCTGCACTAGTGAGCTATACTAGCATAAGTTCTGTAGCGTAGCCATGGCCTTAGTCTTTCAGGAGGGTATGGGGGGGTGGATCAGTGTTTGTGTCACACTCCCCATCAGTACCTGGCCTGGGCAGCTAATGAGCCAACCAGCGGATCAAATTCAGGATGAATCCTAGTCACATGCCACCTGAGGCACATTGCACATATGCTAAGAAGGAGTCTTTCTAGAGCTGGAGGTGTGAAATCACATTAGCTAGATCCATCTAATCAAGTCTCTCTTGGAACTTAACTTACCGCTGGGCCCACATAAATATATATAAAATTTACTAAGTTAAAATATAGCAGATATGTCTTCTCTTAGGAATAGAGTTTGTTTCTTCACAAAGTGGATTACAGGTTTCTTGGAGGTGCAAAGATTATCTATCCTGTCCAGCAGAAAGGATTTTTGAAATGATACAAGGGACCAAAAAAAAAAATCACTGCTGGCTTAATCCTCAATGGAATAACATCCATTTATGCCAGTGGTGAATTTGGCTTATGAAGTTTAGACCTCCACAAGTTAACAGAACTAGTTGTGTCAATTGATAGGAGTTAGATTTCTAAGGACTGACAAGTGTGAAGTCTGCTATTTATCATAACATAATTGGATGGCAACTTAGATTTTTAAAAGCAGCATTTAACTTGTGTATTAGTCTTGGACTGATAGCTTTTCTGTTATAACACCTCTGTTCTGAAATTTGAATTTAATTTTAAAAAGTCAGTAGACCAAATATCAAAGGACCAGGGAATTAATTAATAAAACAAACTTGTCCTATATCATAATACCTACTATCTATGAAATAAACATACAAGAGAAGACATTCTCCACTTCACTCTACTGATACGGAGCTTTCACAAGTTCTTTACTCTTAAAAAAAAATTGAGTTAAAGTTATTCCAATTTCAGTTTAAGTTGCCTGTCGATCCATTTCTCTTTTTCTCCATAGGGCTTGGAGATGTTCTTCCATTTAACTTGAAGGGAGTCCACACAACTTTGAAGCTCCTCAATTTGTTTTCACAAGAAAAAGTCCGACTACTTGCCATATGCTACATAACCAGAAATCCCAGTTTCATTAAGGGGGCTAAACTTCTGTAAAGCCTAGTTTCAGTTAGCTTAATTCTCTGGTATGAGTTTGTGACTTTAATTAGTGGTTTAATATCGGTGTGTGTCCATGGCCATGGCCAAATCCTCAAAATGGTCTTCCAATTTGCACCTGCTATTTTGAACATAGAATATCAGGGTTGCAAGGGACCTCAGGAGGTCATCTAGTCCAACCCCCTGCTCATACAGCTCTTTGCACCCCCTTGGAATGGAATTGGTGCTACAGACAGAATTTTGACCAATAGATCAGGTGATTAGGTATCTATGTTCAGTTATATGTGGACTCAAACAATTTTGTGTTCAAAATTCCATGCACAACTCCAGAAGAGGAGTTGAAACACCATTGAAAATTTGGCTCTGGGTGTGAATGATCCATTACATTCCTATCTGTAAAGACTAGTTACAGATTTATGGTATTTTCATTCTTTATGAAGGAGTACAAATATGATTCAACTTATTTCAGATGATCTGCCATGAGTCTCTCTCTGAAAGTGTGCCCAAATGACAGCAAATATCAATTTCTAACACTGCCTCTATGCAATGGTTTATTTACAATAAATTAATCACACCACCACATTGGTTGTAGCAGCAAACAAGTACATACCCTAAAATGTCCAGAATCTGCAAAACACAAACTCTCCTTGGGACAGAAATGTTTAACATTTTTGTTATTATTTTTGCCCCCTACAGTACAGGGTCATATTTCTATGACAAGGATTCTCTCAAGCTAGCTTTAAAAAAATAAAAATACCACACAGACACACCGCTACCAAAAAATAGATACAGAGGAAGTTTAAGGAGTTTTACAGAACCTGTTTCCATACTGCATAAGTTTTTGATTAGTATGGAAGGCTTGGTTCTTCAAAATCTCAATTTGTTGCCCTATAGCATTTAATCTGTGTTACACTTTGATCTGGCAATATACCTCTGTAGTAAGAATTCTAATCCCTTCATTGTGAACAGTAAAATGTATGACAGCCCAGAGTATCTTAAATCCTACTTGACTTGGTTTGCAAAGGCAATAGTTAGTTATAGTTTAAATTTAAGAATTGAAGGGGAAAATATGGGGTATGAGTGGAAAAATAGAGGGGGGGTCAGCTTTTGAAGATTTATTTATTTAATAGTGGATCTTTCAAGACTTGCCAGAACTACAGAAGTGATCGTCTCAGTGTTTGTGAGTTTGATTAAATATATATCATTCCCTGAGACAGAATATCTAATGGATAACTGGGTGTCTCAGTGCTGAGATGTCCAGCACCCAGAAATCATAACACTTTAAGGCCAAGATTTTCAACTTTAAAGTTCAGTACTATATGTAGAGAGCAGGGCAGTCTAATTCAAGAAAAATCCTAGGATGTATTGGATAGCAACGAGACTTAAAAGAATGTGATAGCTTCTGGAACTGCAACAGTAGTAAGGGAACACTAACTCATTTAGGAAAGTGCTCAACAGTGCAGCCATTTTGTTCAGATGCCTCCATCTTTACAATTACATTGGTGTTGACTCAGCATGGAATTTGAATCAGCTTTATCTGTTGATACCTCTTGACTTATTTTGTTCTGTAAGGATGAGCTGCATTACGGTTTCTTTCAAAGCAAAAGAGTTATTTCTAATAACCTGAAAACACCTAACCTGCCTCTGATATAAGTTATTTCTGATTTGATTTGTTAGAAATAGCTAAATGTGAAGGCCACATATACAAGACTAAACAAATATTACTATGACCACATTTTGTTTCTATTTGGTTAACCCTATGCTGACAAGAAATGTAGAGAATCCTCACAATGCAGTTCTGAGATTATGTTCAGTTTTATTTGGCTATTCCGAGGCATACTTAACATGAGATACCAAGATATACACCTGCATAAACCAGTGATAGCTGTATCTCTTATTATACAGTTCACAGTGACTAGTGTCTTGTCTAATCCTGTGTGTTATTTTGGAGACGTTTCAGCTTGTCGTCTGTTTTGTTTGCTTTGCTCTAATTATTTTGGAATTAGCTTGAGTTTTACAATTATTACATCAGCTAATGGGATATTTGAATATATTCACTCAATAGCTCAGCTTGTTTGCTATGTTAATCTTTTCTTAACAAAGGTAATGAATACTAAATGATTAAAAAATAATCTTGTTTTTAAAATCTCTAAAGTCACCATCTTCAGACTTGGAGTGTTTATTATTTGGAATTGTACAATGTGGATAAGACTTAAATAAAACCATATTAAAAAAACCCCAAAAAGTCTATTTGTCCTCTCCTTATTTTCACCTGTATTTGGGGGGTGCGGGGTAATGCTGTTCATGCTTTGGAACTTCTAGATGCCCATGCAATTCAAAATTAATTC
The DNA here is from genome assembly GCF_020497125.1 of Mauremys mutica. Taxonomy (NCBI): domain Eukaryota; kingdom Metazoa; phylum Chordata; order Testudines; family Geoemydidae; genus Mauremys; species Mauremys mutica. Next base: position 30,253,824 of record NC_059076.1, on the reverse strand, counting down.
CCCTACCTCAGAACTAATTATGATTAAATTCTCTATTTAATTGAGCTAACATCTTGAATGAATCATTCAAACCAAAATACAAGAAAAAATTATGTGCGATTCGGCTCTTAATTTTGAAGGTCAAAACTGAGTCAAACCTGAAACTGATTCGTAGCTGAGTTTTTACTCGACAAATCATGCTATGAAGTCACAGGGAATATTTCATTATTTAAGATTTGCCAAACAGGTGTGTAGGTAGCCTCCTGGACGTCAGTCGGGGATGGGCATCGTGAAGTCCTTGTGCTTTCCTGCATGCAAGGCTGCATCGTGTCAGTCTCTCTAAAGATGGGGAGGAAGGACAAGACACAGCCCTGTCTCCCATCCCCACACTGGGAAGCAGAGCTGGCCGGGCACAGGGGAAGCAAGTGCTGCTCACTTGCAAAGGGTGGCAAAACAATATCACTCCAGAAAGCTCTCGGAAGCATTGGGCCTCCATGCTGATGTCCAGATGTGCCTTATGTTCCCCTCTGTCTGTCAGTATCCACCTGTTCTCTTATCTTAGATCATAAGCTTTCTGGAGCAGAAATGGTCTTTTTATTTTGTGTTTGTACCATGCCTAGGACACTGGGGTATTGGTCCATGACTGGGACTCCTAGGTGCTATACAAATAAAGGAATAATAATCTTGTGGGCATAACAGAGGGCCTACAAGTCATTCCGAATCCAGCAAAACATGCTTGAGGGGGGCCATCTTCTCGCAGCATTTCAGCTGTAAATATGAGACAACATAGACGGCCATTTCTTTTCAGCTACAAAATGAGAATGCTTAGCTTGTATAGTATTGTGACGGTATATGCCAATGCAATCAAACAAACTTGAGCACATTAAACTTTCAGCAGAAATCCACAACCATACAGCCCACTTCTGGCCATCCATTTATTTTTATGATAGGTGCACAAAGTATTTCTGAAGTCTCTAAACATGACTTCAGGGGGCTGGCACTTCTTGCCTTCCTTCCTCCGATTTAGAAGATACTCCACTGATTTCTGATGTCTGTTAATGATAGATCTCATTCTGTTTTGCAACTGCTGATATCCTGTCCTGACTTATTAAAATACTAAAAGCAACATTTCTAACTAGACTGCGAAGAAGATATTCCATTGTGTGAGCCAAGTGATGCGGAAACTCATTTTTCTTCCTTTGGAGGCTACCAGGTTCTATAGAGCTTAGATAAAGTTCAGATTTTTTAATACAAAATAAATCTTAGGCTTTATTATGTCCTCCTAGCTGTAACAAAACTGACAAACATTGTCTATTGAAAATACAACTCGCTAATTCTAAATTACATAAAATTACTGGTCTCTCTCCCTCGCTCTAGAGCTTTTTGCTGTCTTTATAAACAGCAGTAGGAAAAGAAGACTTGCAAGGATAAAAAAGGACTGCCATAGAAACTATTATTACAAAGCCACAAGGAACGTTAAGCTGATTGTGCCATCTGAGTGGAATCTCTCTCCGTTTACACACAAGCTATGCTGTTACAAGAAGCATAACAAATCAAAACCAAGACTGACATCTTAGCTCTTTGTAGAGTAGGAGATTTTTGTGTCAAATAACAAAAAAAGGAAGAGCAGAAAGCATGTAAAACTCTTATATGTTACTTTATTAAAGCTTCTATCCTAGAAAAAGAAAACAAAATAAATACGAGTTAAATGACTTTGGGGCACTCAGTTGATACTTTGCCGTACAATACTCTCCATAAAACTATCAACTGATTAGTTTAAGACAGTACGAAGAAGACAGAGAAAACAAAGACTAACCTAACCTGCGGGCAGCCCAGAGCCCTTTAAATCCCGGCCGCGGCTACGGTGGCCTGGCTGGGGCTGGGATTTAAAAGGCTCAGAGCTCCCCGCGGCTGCAGGCAGCCCAGAGCCCTTTGAATCCTGGCCGCGGCTGGGATTTAAAGGTCTCAGAGCTCCCCGCTGCTGTGGGCAGCCCAGAGCCCCTTGAATCCTGGCCATGGCTCTGGCGGCTGGGCTGGGGCCAGGATTTAAAGGGTTCAGGGCTCCCCTCAGCGGCAGGAGCTCTGGGCCCTTTAAATCCCTGTCCCAGCCCCACAAAGCTCAGGGTTCCCCCGGTGGCAGGAGCCCTGGGCCCTTTAATTTGCCCCTGAGCCTGGGGGTGGGGCTCCCAGCCACCTCTTCAGCTGGGAGCCCCTGATTGATTTAAAGGCCCTGAGGCTCCCAGCCAAAGCTGGTGCCCCAGGGCCTTTAAATCTTGAGAGGCCACGCCTCTTCTGGATGAGGCCACGCCCCCTTCAGGACTCCGGCAGTACCGGTAAGACCCGTAAGTTACTTTCATCCCTGAATAAGGGAGGCCATAGTGAAGAAACCTAGGAGAAAAAAAGTGTTCATTGAAAGACTTGGGGCGGGTGTGTGGAGAGTAGTGGGGTTGGCATAAACAAAATGAGAAGAGCAACCAGTTTTTGGAGTTTAGTGTGCCAGAGATACTGCCAGCCCTGGTCAATCTGAAGTTATTCTTTCCAGCAGTGTCTCAGTTTCCAGGTACAGGTATGTTACATGCTCCATTCTACATCTTTTCTTCTGAGAAGGCAGGGTATTCAAATACTGTATAGAAGAATCCTGCTGTCTGAGTACTATAGATAGTGAAGCTCTTCAATGCCAGGTTTTCAATACCCTGCCTTCAAACAAGAACAAAGCAGACTGGCAGCTTGGAGGAATTGTGTATCATGAGTGCTGAGATCTGATCCCATACACGTTTGCAAAGTAACGCAGTGGCTCTGTGCTCATTTGGCAGGTCGCCCAGCAGAGAAGGTGCTCTAATACATTTTTCTGGATTGAGTACAAAGAACAAAAAACTCCATTTTCGAGGTACTATGAATTGAAAATTTGATTCTGTTAGCTTTGGCAGTGCCCTTTTTAATACTGCATTCCTTTATACAGTATGTCCTAACTTATCAAAATACAAGATGTGGAGAAAATGCCGACTCTTGTGAGGTTTCAAGGACTCAATGAAACCCTCCATGGTTTACTCAACGTCCAAGCAGAAAGTCAAGTGTCACAATAGGCTTGGCTCTCTCCTGATCCATCTCTTTCCAATACCACCTCACTATCTAGCATCAAACAACAGGAAATACTACAATGGAGAGACTACAATTGCAGCTGGTGCATTTACTTAGCCCCCAAGCCTCTCCTGAAGACAACATGTAAGCAGAACCCTGAGTCTCTAGCATGGACTCTGATTGTTAAGGACCAGCAACACAGATACACCCAGCAACCATGTTTAATTCACAATACTAGGTTGCATTTCACGTTAGGATGTTAGAAACAAAGACAACAGGAATTGCATCCCTTTGAATCACAGCTTCTTAACACAGTCAACAAAACAGGAAGCTACTCTTAACAAAAGATCTTGAAAAGGCAAAACATGAGGAGGTTTGAGACTAATAGCCACACTTAAAAAGGAGGTTGTATTAAATAGGAGCAGTTTACTTGAAAGGAACTGAGGGGTTAGAAATATGATCTCAATGAGGGCAAAGTGACAACTTAAAGACGCCTGCTATGGTTAATTTAAACGGATTCCATAAATGTGTGTTGGTATTATCAAATTGTTTATAATAACAACGTTAATGCATCTGCTCCATCTTTGTGCAGTTACCTAGACTACTTTGCTTGATCCACTGTTCTGTAATAACCTCCATCTGCTCTGCTCTGTCTATCATTTCTTTTGCTGTAACATATTGTGACAGAGGCTTCATTTACCTAAACTTATCTTGGCAACTTGTACTTCATTAAAGAGAATCCTGCAAGCATCAGTTAAAGCTTTCTTATCTGGCCATGCATAGCCAAGCTTCATAAATCATTCTTTCACTTTCCATTTTGCAGCTTCTGGAAAGGTAACATTATTGAATTCAGATCACTGGAATAGAGCAGTACTAAAATGTTTATTGACCAGCTTTTAGGCACTGAGCTCTGCTTTGAATGCAGACAGTAATATTAGCTAAAGCTTTTGAATTTAAAAGGGATGTCACTACTATGTTTTATACATTGCTATAAATATCAATTGATGGCAGGCCACTTTAGCAAGCTGCTACCAACCTAGCAACAACAAAATATTATTAGCATACAGTTCCCTCCTTGTCCTTTTTACTTAGCACTTGCAGATTAAGGCTTATACATACTTTGGACCAGATCTTCAGGTACAGCTGAGGAGCAAACTGTGCAATGCATGCTAGGACAGGCAAAGGGAAGGGGGAAGATAAAAGTGCCTTAAACTAACATTTACACTTCACGGACACTGTGCTGGCTTTGCACCATGCCAGGCAGCTGGTGCAAGTTAGAGCAGCCTGAGAGACCATTGGTTTTCAGTGGAGTTGCTCCTGATTTGCACCTGAGTGAGAAGAATCAGGCCCTTCCTGCCTCAGCATAGACTCCTATATTAATCCCATATTGCAGGCAATGCAATTTTCTGACAAAAGTTACCTGTTATCAGAAGGAAAATTATTATGGGCGATATTCTCAGAGAGAGCAACACACATTTACATCAGCTGAGGGACTGCCCCTATGTTTTCTGTGTTGGGTGATGAGAAATCTTGCAAACAAATGGCAAGGCTGCCGAAAATAGAACATGATCAATCCCCCTAAACCAGCATATGTCCTCTTCACAACTGGCCAGACCACCATAGCCCCCTGTTCCAGACCCCTACAGAAAGGACCTCAGCACCTAGTGGGAACACCTATGCTCAGTTCTCTTTTCTGTGGCCCTCACCCACTGGGAAACCCAGCTTAATGAGGTCAGCTGCCAGTAGAAGAAAGCCTGTAGTATGGTCTTTATGGGGCCACACTGACAGGTGGTGGGCCAGACAGCAGGGGGCACTAGTACCAGTTTGGAAGCACCTGACCTCCATGCAGATAGTCATGTGCTCCCTATGGATCCCTGAGATCAGCTGGGCTTGCTGGCTGTGATTCCTGCTTCTTCCATGGGAACCTAATGGAGACTTCCCCATTATAGGCCCCCTTCCATGAATTTTACTAAGGGAACATATGCTCTGGTCCAGTTATTACTGTTGCACTCTTTAAAAACAGGAATGATTCCTTTCCAGCCTTAAAAACTGTTGCCTGCGTTGTTAGAATTTTTTAAACTGAGAAGAAGTTTGTGTCACTTTATTTTATTTTTTTTTTAAATCTTGGAATTTGGCCAACATTTAAATAATGCAGACTTATTTTCAGCTAAGAAGTGTTATCAGTTCAGATAGCAATTTTCACCACTATAAAGCTGCATCTTTTAATGGAATATAATACCAATAATTTCATTTGATCTGCAGTATTTGTTTGGTTTAAAAGGTTTACTCTGCATCAAATACAATTAAGCCTAATTTACAAGACAAGTAAAAAGAAGCTATTCTTTTTTGGCTAAGGAAGCCATTATCTGCTCAGGGTTTGTTTTAACCAAAAAAAAAAAAAAGCCACCTGTGACTGTATAATTTTGATCCTGTCAGGGACAAGGGGTATCAGAGCGCACACACACACACACACGCACACACACTACCAGCCCTGCTTATTAAAGTTGTCCAACACTTCCCATTAGAAGACACTGTTTTCAGTTGTTTATAACTTTGTAGCCTGAATGGTTCAAGTTTGGCAATCTTACTTGCCAAGCATTGGAGTTTGGGGAGAAGAATTTTAGCCAAAAAAGTTCAGACAGTTCTAAGAATGAGTCTAGGGAAATATACCTTCGGCTAGTGTTAAAAACTCTGGTTACCATGACTTTGAGAAGCTCTGGTACTCCTATGCTTTGGAGCAGGGACAAGAAATTTGACAGGGGGTGGCCTCCATATTGGGGACGTGCTGTTTGCTGCCCCCATGAAAATCTGCCCAAATCCAGCAAGTGGTAAGCCTTTGAAAAGTAGCAGTTTGTACATGCTCAGTGGAGACTTGCTAGAGTTTTGCTGCTAAAGATACCATCTACACTTGGTATGTTGTAACCTGGAGATGGGCAGAACTTCCACTTCAACTGCAGCTCAGGTATGGTGTAGACACCAGAACTGTGTCTCCTGTGCTCTCAATGCCCCCGACACTCCCATTGGACTCAGGCAGTGAGGAGAAGGATGCTGCCTGATATGAGCGCAGAGGGAGCATGTGTCATTCCTGGAGGGGGAAGGGAAACTGGGACTGGATGGGATTGGGAACCAGGTGTGTTGGGGGTGGGGAAGGGATGAATTCAGTGAGTGGGAAGAAAAATTGAATGAGGAACCAGGATGCAGGGGGGAGAACAGGAACAGGTTGGGCAAAAAGACTGGGAGATAGGGCTTTGGAGGGGCTGGCCAGGAGAAACAGATTGAATAAAATGGATTGGATGAAGAGCCTGGGGGGTAGATTGGGAGCAAGTGAGATAGGCGAGGTGGGAAATAAGTGGTGAAGGAGAGAGAACAGAGAGCCTGAAAGGGGAGAATAGGACTGGCTGGGCAAGAAACTGGAGCAGGAAGTGGGTATGACTGGGCAAAGAAAATGTGACAGGGGCAAAGGGAGAGGTTCCTCAAGTCCAAAATGGAATTTCTGGTCAAAACCAGAGAGTGCCACCTCAGAATAGCCAGTGGTTAGGGCACTCGTATTGAACCTGAGACTTCCATGTTTATTTCCTACCTTGCCCAATTCAAATGCGGAGCTTGAACCTCACTCTCCCCCATACCACGCAATGGCCCTATCCAGTGGGCTATTGGGGTGCGTCTCTCAACACAAAATATTTCACAAGGTCTTGGTTTCATCCTGATGGGGAACAGGAAAGTGTTCAAAATCATGAAACTTTTCAAAGGACAGGAAAACCATTTCCCATCTGCCTCTTTTAGGAACATGCTAGGAATGCACGTTCCAGTATTCTGCCTGGGTTCCATATAGGACTCAAGGGGAGGGGAAGGCTTCTCTTTTGCTGCTCATAGGCTTGTACAGTATTAGGCACAGTTTAGCCCTTTGGAACTATTCATGACTAGATAGACAGATTCCAATGCTCTATGTATATTAGAGAATGGAGGGTTTCATTCATGTCCCTTTCAACTCCTTACTGGCCTGCATTCCCACCTATTCACAATGCACACAACCCCTAGGAACCTAAAGATTGTCCCCCTCATGGTATCGAGCAACCCATTCTGTGAGATTCTGCATCTTCTGGTGACCCACTCTCTCCTGCCCCATTACAGCAGCACTGTGAAAGCAAAAGTGCAAGTTCCTCTTGGCAATAACTTCTCCTCGGAATCTGCCTCATTGTACTTCTGTTATTGTTAGACAGTTTCCATGCTTATGTTCTAGCAGCCTGTGAATCATACTTAGCGCAAAAGTTGCTGAAGCGTTCAAGCTATCCAGCATCCCATACCATACCACAGCCAAGCAGAGAGGAAGGAATGGAATTCTCCAATACAGGCTAGTGGCAGATGGATCAGAAAGGATGATGGGTTGCTGGAAAGCATGCAACTGGTGGCTGGAATAGTGCTTTAGTGGGTGTGTGGGGCTCTGAGTGCACACATGCCTCTTATGACCGAATAGATGCAAGGCGAGCAATGGAAGTGATTTCCAGATCAATTAGTACTCCATCCTTTATGTTCTTTGCCCTTCTCCTCATTTATATAATCAAACTCACATTTTAGAAGGACAGCGTTCTGCCCATTTTGAACTTTAACAATGACATGTTTGTACATACAGCACCAAATGAGCCTTACACAATGTTTTAAATAAGCACCAGCAAGAAGGGAAATGCATCATTTTAGTCATGGAGTCAGCCAGCCCTCATCTTCCTGTATGAAAGTAACGCTCCCAATTTGCCAAGACTACAAATTACACTTTGCTGTAGTTTAGCATAATCCTTAAAACCTTTGAGAAACAAGGCATATTGAAAAATCCATTTTGCTAGCTACAAAAAAAAACCCCACCTCTTAAAAGCATCAAGCTCCTTTGTGCCAAGTGGAGAAAATGCAATGAAAGGTGGAAAGATATTACTACAGAGCAAAGTATTTGCCTTTAACAGGGTTTCCTGTCGTGTTATTAAATGTGTATTTTTCTGACAACAGTGATTTCATTTTGCATGATAAAAGCCCTGTATGTCATCATCTAATCTTTTTTCCCAAAAAAGATATTGGGTTTTGAGAAAGAAACTGGTTCGCCACAATGCAGCTTTTCTTCCCCCTCATTTGATGGCCACCAGCAGTTACAATCATATTGCTGTTACCACAAAGAATTTAATCAAGATCAGCAGCCTGATGACTGTGCAGAATATGACTGCTCTATAAGAAGGGAAGAAGCATTAAAAAAAACACACACACACACAAATCACTTTTTTCCTGAAGCTAGTAAGGAAGGATGCCAGCTGCTAAGATTTTATCCGAACTAACCTGACTCTTATGATGTTGCCAGGGTAAGCGGTGGAAAGGAGGCAGTGGGTAGGGCAAAAAGCAAAGAATCTTAAATGTTTAATTGGTGAGCCCCTAGGTATCATAAAATCTAAACTCTTTGGGACAGATCCTCAGATTGTGTAAATTAGCATAGAGCCACTGAATTCAATGGACCTGTGCCAGCTTACACTTGCTAAGGGTCTGGTTTGCTAAGCGCATGCCATGCAAAGCAGCTTCCTGTTGCCTTGTATCCTGCTTGCATTTATATTACTCAATGACCACACACACCACTAGAAAGCATAAGAACATAAGAATGGCCATACTGGGTCCATCTAGCCCAGTATCCTGTCTTACAACAGTGGCCAATGCCAGGTGCCCCAGAGGGAATGATCAGAACAGTTAATCATTAAGTGATGCATTCTCTGTCGCCCATTCCCAGCTTCTGGCAAACAAAGGTTGGGGACACCATCCCTGCCCATCCTGGCTAATAGCCATTGATGGACTTATCCTCCTTGAATTTGTCTAGTTCATTTTTTTAACCCTATTACAGTCTTGGCCTTTACAACATCCACTAGCAAAGAGTTCCACGGGTTGATTGTGCATTGTGTGAAGAAATACTTTCCTTTGTTTGTTTTAAACCTGCTGCCTGTTAATTTCATTTAATGAGCCCTAGTTCTTGTGTTATGAGAAGGAGTAAATAACACTTCCTTATTTACTTTCTCCACATCAGTCCTGATTTTATAGATCTCAATCATATCCCCCCTTAGTCGTCTCTTTTTCAAGTTGAAAAGTCCCAGTCTTAGTAATCTCTCCTCATATGGAAGCCTTTCCATTCCCCTAATCATTTTTGTTGACCATGTCTTCTCATGAATTCCAAAATAATTGCATTCAACAAATACTAGTGATAAATCTGTAACCAAATAGACTACAAAAGCAGCAAAGAATCCTGTGGCACCTTATAGACTAACAGACTTGCATCCGACGAAGTGGGTATTCACCCACGAAAGCTCATGCTCTAAAACGTCTGTTAGTCTATAAGGTGCCACAGGATTCTTTGCTGCTTTTACAGATCCAGACTAACATGGCTACCCCTCTGATACTTGACAAATAGACTATAGCTTCCCACCCCCAACATCCCAGATAATACATTCCAAAGATGGTGAACAAATGTGTCTTGCACAGTGTTCTAAAGGCAACAAAACTTAGGTTTCACAGACTTAATGAGGGTCTATATTTGAAAGGCTCTCCCTCTGATAGTACCCCTCTATCTATTCCCATGAGTTCAACACTGGAGACAGAAAGGAGCCTTCTGGTTAATCTTGTCCCATTAGTGCTTTATCACATTAGTATCCTTATTGCATTAGTGTGTTACTAGTGCACTATTTAATTTAATTAGCTTACTTTTTAGATTACCATTCCTACCTAATACATGCAAGTCCCTTAACATCAGGTTAAGTGTAAAATTAAGATATCTGTACTATAGGGTGAGGAAAAACCCTGTCAGGGAATGACTTTTTAAAAAATTATCTCCAGGTGCTGAGGCAGCTAGATCTCTTCATTTCCCCCTACCCCCAAGCCAGGACACACATGCCTATTTACAATCACAGCTGGTCAAAAACTTTTCAATTAAATATTTTCCTGTTGAAACCAAAATGTTTCATAGAAACAGGTAGACATTTCATCAAAACGGTGTGGAATATCCAGGATGGACTATCCTGCCATGGCCCAGTGGTTAAGGCATTGGCTTAGGAGAGTGGACAGACAGGTTCAGGCCTCTGCTCTCAGCTTCATTTCACATTGGAATGAACCAAATCCAAAACCTCATGTCTCTTTGTGAAACAGAATACAGAGTTCTGGGCAGCTCTACTTCTGATGTGGATCTGCTTGGGTATATGGGCAGATTATGTGATTTGACTGCTTATTTATAAAGGAAAAAAGGAAGCTTATATCATGCTCTTCAACTCTACCTATTCTAATGATACATTACCTGGTGTTCTAGGGCTGGTACCAGGTACCACACATGAATAAGTTAGCTGGATTCCTATCTACTCTCTCTTACTCCACTAGAGAGGGTTATTTACCACCACCTCCACCTCTCCTCCCCCCGTTCCTGCTAGCTCTTTCATAATGTTTGTTCTTAAGAGCTACCCTCACTACTGCTTGGAACATACCACCTTCTCCTTCAGCAGGTTTCACTAACACCTCCTACAGGGATTTTTTTTTCCATCTCATATGGTTTGCAAAAAATTTCCAGTAGGGATTTAAAAAAGAACCTTTTCCTTCCTGCTCTGTTATGTACAATGCATTGCTAAATCAATGCAGTACTGTAGGGCAAATAGCAATCATATGAAATGAATATGTTCATTGAAATTGCTCATATTTGAGAGTTGATTATTATTCCGTGAGAAGGGATAACAGCATTTAGTGAGCTGGCTTAATAATGGTCAAGATGCTGAGTCAATTAAGTGATGACTTGAGAAAGTCAATAATTCCTGATTGAGAGAATGGGTCAAATGCTCGAAGGCAAAAACCAAGATTGGCTCCCTTTTTAAAGCCAAGTAACCCCAGATTGATAAGCACATGCATTCATGTTTTTCTGGCACCTGATGGGTGGCTTGGTATTGTGACTGAGTCAGCAGCCAGTCACATGACTACCAAAGTGTGGAAAGGCCAGATTGTTGGTAAATTGATAATTGTGGATGGAATTTTCAAAGGCACTTAAGGGAGTAAGTCTCCTATTCTCCTCATTGATTTTCAATGGGATTTAAGCACTGACTTCCTGAAGCTCCTTTGAAAATCCCATCCAGGTGTAGACTTGTGCCCACAACATAGGTGACGCAATACATGGACACTTCCCTGATAGAGACACCTAAATTATTGACATTCTAGAAGCAAAGGATTGTGGCTGTCATTTTTCATCTGCAAATAAATATGGAAACATTTTTGCACTAGCCATCCTACTTCCACAAAAATAGAGACCCACCTGCTGGTCACATATGGGCCTTAATTTGTTTTGGGGAGGAGTTAAGGTCTAGTAGCCTCAGTGTTTGAGTTAGAAGTATTATCTGGGGAGAAGCAGATGACAAACACTATGACTAGAAGCTGAATACAGCCATTTTGCTGGACTGCTGAAACTGATGCTACCTCTGAGACTTATAAACAGCAGTTTGCTTTTACCATTGAATACCCCCTAAATGAGTGTGTAATCTTGTCAACAAATTAGACTAGAAAGACAATATCTTGTATCTTTGTCCATATTTTTTCCCCATTAAAGGAATAGCCTGCACCTGGAGCCCAAAGCTTTCCTAGCTATTTGGAGGCTGAAATAATTCCCGATGCTGGTAAATTAACAAACATTAAAATACGATGAAACATCATCTTTGAGGCCCCAGCCCAGAAAAGCACTTATACACGTGCTTAACTTTAAATGAGTAGTCACACTGAAGTCAAAGGGACAATTCATATGCCTCAGGTTTAAGCACATGCTTGAGTGCTTTGCTGAAATGGAGTCTTTAAACTATTACAGGAGTACAAATTTAGGAACTAGGCAAATCCTAGTTCTCATGCTAGAGCTGAAATTGACTTCCTTTGTGGCACTGGTCAAGTCATTTATTCCACCCACCCTCCATTTTCGATTAACATTATCCCATTTTAAGATTAACCAATTAATATGCTCCCTATGGTCTAGTTATGTTTTTAAAAAGCTTCGAAGATGAAAGACTTACATGCATATAACTAAATACTATTATTAAATATAATGTAATTCCCATGTTAGTATCATCTTGTGCAATATGCCACAACTTGTCATAGTTCACCATGATTAAGTTTATAATGAAAATTAAAGCCATTCATGACACAAGACAGAATTACTTAATAAGACTTTCAGATACTATGGTGATGAGGAGGTGGGCTAAATAAGACCTAAGCAGAACAGAAAATAATAGTATTTTGAAGTGTTGCTACTTCATTCATAAAGTTAATCTCTTCTGGTGGTGGTTTTACTATAAAAAACCCAACAGAAATGCATCTTACACACTAGCAAATGTTAATGTATGAACTCTGGAAAAGAAATACATGCCTTTTGGGAACGTATGTACAGAATATTCTTTTCCCATAAAAATCTAACATTTACATTGATTTTGCTTAAATATATCTGTCCCCCAATAATCAATCGCTCTGGGGCCTATCTTCCTGTGCTTCTCAATTTTGCCCTATTGAACTGATGAAAATACTGAAATCCTAAACACCAGCAAATATCAGCAACAATATAGTTGGCATCACACAGCATTATAATATGTAAACGATTATATAAGATCCACAGAACCAGCAGAATAGACTGTCTTCTCTCAATTTCTAATTGCAGGATAGATAGAGGGACAGGTGGGTATTTCGAGCTCTGTTAAGCACTAAAGTTTTAGTGTCTCTCTGGACATGGATTTGGATTGATGACTGATGTGTCATCAGCTGCTTGGTAATATTGAAACATTCCATAAATAATGTGGACAGATTCCCATAAACCTTCTCCCCTGTACCTCCATCAGCAGTAAGCGAACATAAAGCCTTGTTTCTAATTAAACTACAGTGCAGGGGAGAATGCATAATGGATTTGACCATGGAGTCGAACTGTTGGGTAAATAGATAGTTGGCAGTAGGGAGGCAGGAGACAGTAAAGTGAGGATGAGCAATGTCCGGGTGAGAACCATAGCTGAGAAATGGCAACAATTACTCATAAAAAAAGAGAGAAAAACCCTAGTTTTGCAAAGAAGTCTTCAGAAAATTAGAATCCGACACCAATTTAGTAAAAGAACCACACTGCCATGGACACAGGCTGATTCAAACACCAGATGGCTTCTTTTAGCTTGGACTTGTTAAACCAATACTGTTAGTTCAGGAAACGCTTAGAGGAAAAAGGACTAGCTGAAAGGAGTAGCTAATCCAGAGTAATGTGTTGTCATCACTACACTGACCCTGAAATCCAGAACACCGGCTTGTTCTTGAACTACTCTGGAGAAAAAAGCCAAAGCAAAATACAAGATTTATTCCAGCAAATTCCGGACCAAAATACCAGGAGGGAACTTCATAGCTTTACAAAATGCATCTCACCTTTTGAGTCAGGCAGGGAGATTACCAAAATACCTACTATGAGATCACAGCGCATGTGTTTATAAGGATATATGTACAATAAATGGGTTAGTCTTTTTGCTCATGAAATTTAATAAACTCAAGTCAACATACAAGCTAGGTTTTTCCAGAGTGAGAAAAATTAACGGTGCTTGTCCGATGCTATTTAATATGACAGTTTAAAAAAAAAAGGCAATTACCTTGCTGAAAGGCAATTTAAAGCTATTAATAAGCACATTTTATTTGGGCAAGGTCTAAAGATTCAGCATGAGGTGGGGACTGGCACCCAAGAGTACACTCAGGTGCACCCATCCCTGGCTTGCATGCAGCAGGGTTGCACATACCCGATATCTGACATGCTCACTCAAAACTGCAGGTACACAATTTTGCACATGCACTTCTAAATATATGGGCTGAAAAGATTTTTTTTTTAAAGAAGTCCAATAGGAACACTAGGACAACCCTCCTCCCAGATCCAGTCCAGTAAAGTACTTACCATGTGTGACTTTAAGCTCAATATTACAGTTAAATTATTTCAGTGGACACTACACGAGTGCTTTAAGTTTGATCCAATAGAGCACTTGGGGATGGATATGTCAACTAGATTAAAAATTACCTATTGATATTTAGTATCAGAGGGGTAGCTGTGTTTGCTGCTTTTACAGATGCAGACTAAGAGTCCTGTGGCACCTTATAGACTAACAGACGTATTGGAGCATGAGCTTTACAACATGCTCCGACAAAGTGGATATTCACCCACGAAAGCTCATGCTCCAATATGTCTGTTAGTCTATAAGGTGCCACAGGACTCTCTGCTGCTATTGATATTTGTATATTTTTAAACAAAAAAAGTTTCCTATTTCATTTTTAAAACATTGACTTCTTTTAATACCACAAAGAAATCCTGTGAGTTCAACAATCATTTCTCTTCAAGCAAAGAGGTGGAAAGTCCACCCACATGTGGGAGGAAGTAATGGAAAGGGAGAGCACTGATTCTGCAGTATGAATTTCCATCTTCAGGAACTTTCTGCAGGTGTGAAGGTAGATCCAGGGAGCAGCCACAGTTCACCAGGTTATGCACCAATCAGGACTGAACAGATTACCAAGGAGTTAATGCTGTTCTTATAATCAGCATCACTCTCCATATCTTCTTACCCTCAGCAGAAGAGTCAATAGGAACCCACCTTTCTTAAAAGGCATAATTGCATGGAGATGGGTCACAAGACCAAGACACCCCGAGGAAGTACTGATTCTCCTTGCAGATATTCCATGATCTGTGAGGTCCCAGTAGACCCTGGTAGCATACATTCTGGCTCTTCTGGGAGACTTCCATTTATAAGGAAGCATTCTTGAGAAATACTGAGCTCAACCTTGTGAAGTTTTCCAAACCCTCTCACCTGGCCCAGGATTCAGAGACGGCTAGAGGAGTGAGTATGGAGATGGAAGTCAGAAAATCCTGACTTCTAATCCTAGTTTTGCTTCTGATTTACTGTATGGCACTGGGAAAGCCACGCCAACCTTTTGTATTAACTTCCCCATGTTTAAAGTACTTACACAGCCACAGGGGTCAAGGTGCAAGAGAGACCAGTGAGGGGTTTAGATACCACCTGCTCTGTAATCCTAGGTGCCTGAAATACCCTGGTCCTGTAGATCCTAGCCTGAGATGCTCAAAACCAGTCAATTAGCATATCTCACACCCTGAGTGTCTGTGTGCTAGACAGCCCTAGTTCAGCAGCTCTGAGCCCAACACCTGTCTATAGCGCCAAAGTACCATTCTGGCCTCCACCAGACAGGTGTCCCCACCACACTCCCAATCCCAAATTTTCCCAAACGAGTGCACCCTGAAGTGTCCAGCCCATTCCTAGATCACTCAGACAAATAGGATCCATTGCTCATTTGAAGACAGCAAAGCACGTTACAGCTTGTTTACTTAACTAGGGTAAACACACCCTTCCCCTCAAACGGCACTGAGCTGGTTTATAGTAAAAACTAGACACATTAACCATAGGACGTAGCCATAGGTTAAGTGATCCAAAATAAAACACATGAAGTTAGAAAGGGTTACAAGCAAATAAAAGCAAAAACATGCATCTAAAAGTCTACAACCATCTAGCAAGGTATTGGCTTTGTTTGAGATGGTTTCACTCTCCAGTCATTCTTCCCAGGTCCCTAACTCAGGACCTACCACAAAAAGGATAAGATGCTGGCTTCCCTTGTCTTTAAGCAGGTGTCTTTCCAATGTTCAGTTTCCAGAGATGTCAACTCCACCCTTCTTGGTTGAAGGGCCCATCTTTTTCAGCTTGCAAGAGTTCTGGCACCTGGTGTCTATCTACTGATGGATGCCAAAGATGGCTTCTGTTTTAGATTACATTTTCCAAAGTTCAATGACCTTGTTTCAAGAGATAGCATGACCTCATGCTGTTCTTCCCTTTCTGTGGGCTTCCTATCCCCTTGAATGGGGCTTCCACTATTTAAATTCCAGCAAGAATAGTTTACATAGGAGACACGTGACAGCTGTGGCATTCCCTCCTGTCTGTGAGTTGCATATTTCTCCTTTTGTTTGGGCATAGAATGTAAAGCCTAATATCAATGAGTATCCATAATTCCTTATATGATGTTAATACATACATACACTAGTAATTAAGGGTGTCATATGCTTTCATAAAAACCTTTATATAAATACAGTAATATCACATATAATCAGTTGATTCAATTGCTTCTAACTTGAGGTTCAAGTCACTTATATTTCTGTGCCAATAAAGTTTCTCTTCCCTTCTGGAAGCAGTCTCTTCCCCGAATCGTTAACTTTGTTTACATAATATGTAAATGGACCTTCATTGTTTCTGCCTGACAATCCGGGTGGTCATTCCTTTGTCTAGGGCAGACCTGTTTACCAACTCACCCTGACATGCCTGGTTTAAACACGTTAGTCACTCCTGCATATATCCATAAATCTCAATACACACTGCAAACATACATCATGCAAGAATAACCATGATCAGTGAATTAGTTTTCCAGTGATATATTACATGACACCTTTTACATATAGATTAAAATGTCAGTGAGTTGGGATTCAGCTGGCCTGACCAATTCAGTGTAACTCATTTCCTATTACCAGTAAGCCAGGTGCTTTCTGGCACTGGGAGGCTCTTAGGGTTACACCCACCTTCTTCATAAGGTGGCTTTGAGGTGTAATTAGTTGATGTCTGTACAGTGGTTTAAGTGTGATAAAAGTGGTAAGCAATCTTATTTCCATGAAAATATAATTTAGGTCCAGTTTCAAAAACGTACTCACCTACTCCATCTACTTAAAAATAAGTCTCCTCCCCCATTCTTTAATTGGGAATTTCATATTTTGCACTGTGAGAATATGGTTTTGCCTCAGCGATAAGAAAGGGAGAAACTGGGACTGGTGTTCTGGGGGAGGTCATCACAGAAATTAAGAGCACTTATCAGATGAAGAACAGAGAGCGAGAGATGGTAGGAGAAAGCAGCTTGTAAAATGGCCACTTTAAGACTACAGTTGCTCCTCTCTGCCAAATTTGGAGGGCCAGCTCCAGAAAAGTTCATATGGGGTGGATTGGGGGGAAATCCTATGAACAGGCAAGCTTGCCGTGGGCGAGATGAGGGGGGAGAGGCAATTATAAACTAGTGTTTTGGAGCTGTATTGTATGCTGTTATATCACAAAACGTGGACATATTTACATCCAATAGGGTAATGTTAAGCAAGGAAATTCAGAGCTGATTCATGACCTCAATATTAGTGACAGAGAGACTTCTAGAGTAGGAAAGTGTGGGAGAGAGATCTCCATATTGATGCAAAATTGATAAAGTTTTTAAGTCTTTACAAACTTGAACTTTTACTAAATATTAATACGTAGCTACAAGAGGATGCTTTGAGCTAAAAATACACACATTTAGCTAATTAGTATTAATATTTTGTAACAAACAAAAACATACCAGAAGATTTCCCCTTCCAGCTCCCAAGTAAGAGAAAACAAGCAGAAACCATGTAAACACTTAGGCAGAAACCTGGTTGTGAAAGGAATGCAGGGTTATGTTATCAGAGCAATAAATCAAGAGGTCAAGTGATCCTATACCCGCTCCCCTCTCTCCCCGCCAAACACAGGTTTTTCTTTGAAAAGAAAGTGTGTAAGTTTAAACCCACACAAAAAGAATTAGAGAAATATTTATTGAAACTGTTTTTTGTTGTAAACACACTGAAGTCTTCATGCTTTTAACATTTATGGTGGGAAATATTTTACAGAAAATACTAGTTACTTCCCAACTCATGTTTCCACTTAAACGTGAAAACCTTTGCTGTTTCTCAAATGCATAATATGGATATTTGCAAATATTTTGTCTCTAAATGAAAATCTGATATTGTTATGTACAAATATAGCAAGGTCATTTGATGCTAAACTAATTAGCAATGTAAGAAGCCGTTTAGGTAAAGCATATTTATATTAATGGGCAATTAATTAATTTACTGGCAGTGTGCAAGCAAACTCTCACCTAATAATGCAGTAAAACAAGAAAATCATGATTTAAAAAATCATCCTGTACAGTCAACAACTTAAGCTAAAGAAAGACTGTCTAACAGTTTGAAAAGGGACTACATTAACTTGCAGTAGGAAGCTTTTAGTGTGCGCCAGAAGAATCAACAACTCAATGCATAACTCCTGGTGCACATCAGAATTTATACCCCAGCTGGTGAAGACTAAGGCACTATGCTGACATGTCTTAGTGTTTTACTAAAATCTGAAAGCAGTGGCCCATTGACATCTGAGCCCCCTAACTCATGACTTTCTTTAGCTATTGGACCAAAGTAGTAGCACTTTGAAAGCACACATCTCATCACTTAATGCTATGCCTTCAAAAAGATCATGCTCTTCCAGGTCTCCCTGTTGCTACTTTTCTCTCTTCCATGATACTGCTATTCTCCTGGAAAGACACTAACTTTTATTGTTGCTCCTGGTGTGCTGATTCTGGGCTAGCAAGAGTGTTCTAGTTCTGATTCTCTTCCACTTCTTGGGAAAGAACCTCCAAAATTTGTTTCTATCCCTCTATAATTTTGCATCTTTTCCATAGTCTGGATCGATCCATATTCCTTCAGGCTGGGCCAGTTGGCTCTGAAGACTTGTGACATACTCAACTAGATTGTGAGTGACTGTGTTCAACACTTAAAAAGCAACCTTGTAAACAGGCCTCCTATTGCATCTGTATACATACAACCCATCTCTTAAGTATGCTGGAAATAGCTAGCAATTAGCCCAAGTCGCCAGAGACCTCACTCATAACTCCATCAAATGACAATGAAGGTAAGTGCAGGTTAGTAGTTCAGCACAATTCCTAAAATATAAATGCTTCTTTCAATGTGAGTGATGAGATCCCGTTAAGCTTTGTAGATTAACTTTAGGAGAAAGGATTTTGAAAATAAGGTCATTTATTCAAGTGAATAAATATGGACCAAGGAGTATAGCTTTAAAAATCATGGTGAGATATCTGAGGTATTGATATATCCCCTATTACCATAGTATTTGAGCTCCTCACAATCTAATGTTTTTATCATCACAGCATTCCTTGAGGTAGGGACATACTATTATCCCTGTTTTATAGATGAGAAGCTGAGGCACAGAAAGACTAAGGCCCAGATCCTCAAAGGTATATGAATTCAATGGGAGTTAATTACCTAAATACCTTTGAGGATCTGGGCATAAGTGACTAGCACAGGAATAGCAATGGCAGAGCAGGAACTGGACCTATGTCTCCCACCAACCACATTTGGCCTCTAACCATTTAATCATCCTTCCTCAATATCACACACACACACAGAATTGAAAACCAACATTTAAAACACTGGTGCATATGAAGGCAACTGGTCACAAGCCATGTCTACATAGACCCTGTATTATCTGCACAGTGTGTGTGTTTATATTGTCAACATATGTTAGCAATATGACTTTTTTGGGGGAGAAACCATTTAAATAATTTCTCGTAATTACTAAGTTGGCATGCACACAATATTAGACATGAGATATTTTTACAGTCCATGGTGCAACTTAATGTAAAGAATGCATCATGTTGATTAAAGAGTGTTGTTTTCCAAAAGAATGAAGAGAGTTGCTCAGCTAGGAACATCTCCATATTTATGTAAAGCGAAAAAGACTGACTTCCAGCAAGAGATTCATACCATACAGATTGTTCCCCAGTTGCAATCTGTACAGTATGTCATAGGTTAACAGGCAGCATGCAGCACACATTTTGAAGATCTGTTGTTCTCACTTTAAACAAGGAAATTGCTTTAATTTTTAAAAAGCTTAAATGGTTGAATGGGTACAAGAGCATATTGCAAGGATTTCACTTGCGCTTGGCTCAAGCTATTGTACTGTTAGGTGTCTTAAAAAAAACTGTGGAAAGGAACAATACAGCAACAAAGGAAATGTCTTTACTGACAGCTGAATATCATCCCTAGAGAATCTACACTTGCTAAATAAATCTGGAAACATAGTTAGCTGGAAATACAGTAATTATAGGTGCCAGCTGGAAGCAAACAATCATTGATGCAGGCCACCAACTCAGAGGATGTCAGTGGTTTTAAGGTACAAAATAAATTCTCACTTTACTCCTACCTTAATTAAAGAATCTAAGATTTTAGTACCCAGCCTTTTCTCAGAGTGTAATGTGCTGCAAAAAATAACAGCCTCCCACTTGATTAACACTCTCTAGGGCAAGGAATTTAATTATTTTTTTATCTGGTCAGACTTGGTCAACCAGATGTGACTTTCAGTAACATGGTATGGATTTATCCATATTTCATTGCGAATGTAAAGGCATGTCTGTAAATCAGCAGTAAAGGTGTGCTGTTAAACTGGAGGTTGTAAAATATACATAACATGTACTATATATAGCAAAGTGGGCTTTTGTAGCAGTTCTCTCTTTATTGACATAAAGAGAATGATTATGTATACCTAATCTAGCTAAATTTACAATAAAGAGATGGGCATGTTCCAGGCATGGTCCTCTGCCAAATGCCCAACTCCAAACACCCTGGAACTATCATGTGTTGGAAATCCAAACCTGAATCCAGATCCAAAACTTACAGCAAGCTCCTATCTTTATAGTGGGCTAAAACAAAACCCTGGATCCAAATACACGTTCTCCCCAATCCCTTGCTAAGGTGACCGAAACTTGGAGATGTATCCACATTGTGGTGGACTCCAGACACACTAGTAAATTCTTTATCAATGGGATTTACGTATAATTCTAGGAGTTACTGATGATGAATCTAGGGGAGGGTGTGTTGCCCCACTAAGTGGGTATTAAATATTTTGCATATGTATTGTTAAAGTTCTAGATGGTTATTCATATGGTTTTTCCAATTCCATATAGTTGTGCCTGCATCAGTAAGCCATTAGAGCCAAACCAACATTCCTAACACTCACAACTAGTAACTGTGTGTGCACTAGGGTTCCCCACTAGGGAAAACAATCCTTCTACTAAGTTGTAGAGTGACAGTGGAGCAGGTCTACATATGCTCCTGAAGCCTCAGGGCAACAGCCACCTCTGCTGTTGCTTCACCCAGTTCATGGGGGAAATGGCCAGTAAATCTTCAGATAGGGCAGGGACATAATTATTTGAGCTCTGTCTCCAAAGTCTTCCTCCATGCTGGGACACAGGTTGTTTCAGTGAAGCTGTGCTCCATAAAATGCTGGCACTTCCTGAATACTTCATCCTCCCTTCCACCTACATGTAGTAGAATCACACCAGTTCCTTTCCTTCAGGATCAGCCGTGGCCAAGGAAGGGTCGATAGAATGTACCATATCATTCACAATAGTGAATCAAGGACAAACGGCAGTGAAAACCAGCCTTATTAAACAGTCTCCTCTCAAAGAGAGAGACTGCCCTAAAGGGACCCCAATTGTGCTGAATATAGTGAAGACCACCTCTGTTCATTAAATGGATTTTTCTCAGTCCCTTGGTTACTCTGATAGGACATGTAACATTGTGCTTTTAGGGTGGGCTTTTCAAAAGCACTCAGTGTTGGCCTCATTCTAAATTATTTTAAAGTTAATGGAAGTCTCACCATTGACTTCAATGCAAGCAGAGTTAAGCCAATGTTGAAAGTTGTTGAAAATTCCAATGCTGAATGTACCACATTAACCTAAATGAGAAAACACAAGTTTGCTTTTTTACTGTAAAGTTAAAATGGCTGTGTCTAACAATTCTATTTTAATCTGTATTGCCTGATGTTCACACAGCAGCAGAATGATAAAAGGTGATGATGGCTGCATGTGCCTTCACTCCGCAGTAGGGTTTCCACTTCGCAGCTGCCTAAAAATATAGTTGGCCTTTAACTTGTGGAGGGAGGGAGTTGTATGGCAGTGAACATGGCCACCAACACGCCATAAGTAATCAATTTCTCTCACACATACAGACACACACAGAGAGAGAAACGGTGTCTTTGAAAAAGGTGGGGTTTATTTGATCAGGGTTTTTTTTTCCTCTGAAGAAGCTTTGTGTGTGATTACTGAAGTGTCAAGAAACAAAGCACCTATAACCACTGGTGCAATCCCCAAAGGGAAGTCAGCTGTATTTGTGAAATTATGTCACAAGGCAAGTAACATACTAGAAAACACTTTGCTGCCATTGCCATTTCATTGCTTGATTGGTCAGAACTGACATGTGATTTATCATCTTCACTTCAGCTGTTAGGGTTAAACCTTTCTAAAACGCTGCAGGGCTCAGAAGGATGCTACCTCCGCCACCCTTATCATCTCTTCCCTTCAGATCAGTCATTGCTGATCCAATTATCTTTGTTAGAAGATTCTCCAAGGCTCCAGATACAACTGAATACAACTATATTGCACCAAACCTTTTGAATCTATTCATACCTTCTACATGGCACAAATAAATGGAGATAGACTGTATTACCAAATTATTAATGCTGACATCCTGAAGAAGAAACAGATGGAGAAATGATATTCATGTACATGCACATGAGTAAAATGATCCAAAATAAATTATTCTAAAATAAGTGATACAATTATAGGCATTGGATTGATAGTCCTGCTCCTATTGAAGTCAAAAGTAAATTTCCCATTGAGTTAAGTGGTGCAGGATGAGACCTTAAATCCTCAAAACCTTGGTATTTTAGAGCTTATTGCTTCTGAATATGCTACATCCTGCAAACATGTCTCTTGTGCTGCTTAGTGCAACTGGCTCAGTTTGCTGTTCTGTTAACTTTTGTGTAGCCAGGTGATTTGGGGCTCAATCCTGCAAGATGCTGAGCAACTAATGGACCCATGCACCTATTGACTTCAGTGACCATCATGGACATTCAGCACCTGTAAAAGTTACTAACATTTAGCAAGAATGAGCCCTTAAAGTGGCAGCAAGGCAGTAGGCTATGCAGAAATGGGGTTAATACTACATCTGAGATTGTGTATCCATTTGCTCTCCTTTCCATAGGACTGTATGGACATAAACCAACTCCTACTGAAGTCAATGGAAAGACTCCCACTGATCTGAGTGGGAGCAAGACTGGGGCTGACAAGTTACCTATATGGCACATATTTACAGTGAGGATCATATAAGAATGGAAAATCAAAACTTACTTCTATATTTCCTAGAGTTCCACATGTTAGCCAATTTATTTATTTATTTTTAAAAAAAAACTGTGGGGTTTTGGTTGAGAATGCCTTTGTATTCCCCTTTGCAAATTAAGTCAGAAATTATTATGTGGTTAAATTAGTTTCAAGTTACTTGGATTTGGCAGGGGGAGGGGTGGGAGAGGAAAAACGAGGAAGGTACGACACAAATTAATTTAAGATCAGTCAGACTCTGCTGCACAAAGCCTCCTACCAATGTCATTGGTCTTTTAAAAATATTTTTCCCTGGCCTGCTTTAATACAAAGCTTGTCATTTGTTGCAAAGAAAAGGAAAATAAACGCAATCTAAAATGACTCCACCAAAACACTAGTGCTGCTGCTGCGATTCACTACCGCACATGGGATATGAGCAGCTGGATCCAGATCTCCACACCTTAGTGGGATGTTGACAATAGCAGGCTGAGCAATACTAAAGACACTTAAGGTTCAACAGTGGCAGTTGTACAATGAGATCATGATCCTGGCTGGAGCTCTTCATCGCACAGGTAATGTGCCTGCTGTGTCATCCCTTAGGAAACTGTAGCATACACACCACTCCATGGCAGGCTAGCTCCATTGGCTTCTGTGAAAGTAGAGCCATGGGTGCTAAGAGGACCAGTGCCTGCATTCAGGGAAGTATTGAGGCTGGAGACTCTGCCCAGCCTTTGCATGGGTGAAGCAAAAGGATAGGATTCTTGTATTCCCATGCTTCTTGTGCGCCCACATAATAGACAGACACAGCATCGTGCTTGTTGTACATCTCCATTAGTGTTATATTTTCTGTGTTTTCTTCATTGCTTTTTTTTATTACCAACAACATTAGCATGAAAAACAAAATCTTGGTAGCTTAGGACTTCATCTTTTCATGAAGTTTATTCCTCGCTTGAAGTAATCATTCTCTCCCTTTCCCTTTTGAACTTACTCTTTATTCTGCTCTTTTGGAATATTGTGTATAATTTTAATTATAACTTTGTGTATAGCCGTAGACAGAGATAGATAGATTCTATTAAAAAACATACCAAAAATAATGTTGCATGGGCTGATCAAAAGTCACACAATCTGAACATTTACACTGCACACAGTGGAGCCCTGCCTCCTTCAGCGCACATCCTAAGACACACATGATCATAAAACCAGTTAGCTATGCACATGTGTGAAGTGCAGTTATAGACACACAATACATATGATGAATTCCTTTTGATAAGTTAATTTATCATGCACGTCTGACTATCTGACTCATCCTTTGTCCACAAATCCATCTCCCAAGCATATATCACATACATATAAGCACACCCCACACAAAAACATACACACGTAGACTTATCAATCTAAGATGTGGAGTTTATACTGTGGAACATCACATAGTTCTTCTGTATTCTTGCATTTTCCAAGCTGAGTGCTTGATCTTGCAACCTTTGTAATGATATTTCATCATGCTTTTTTGGTATATATATATATATATACACACACACACACCCCAATTGTTAATTTGGAGTTCTTCAGGTAGGACCAAATCATTCAGTGGTTTGGAGGTGGGGTGTTTTTTTGGGGGGGGGAGGAGTAGAGGGGGCAGAATGTAACTAAGGGAAAAGTCAAGGCTCTAAAAAAAATATACTTGAGCTATTTCTTTTTCTGCAAGGTACTGAAAGAATGAGCAAACCATTTCAGCTCAAATAGCTGTCTTACTTGTGTGTTTGGGACTGAATTTCTTACATGTATACCACAGTTAATGTGCAGTAGTATATATTGTATAACAATCATGATATTCTTGCTTCATTTAGTAATAAGCACATTAAAAGGAAATACTGAACCCCATCTTGCAGTGGTAAGTCACCAGGATCCACCTTATCGTGCTTGTAAAGGATTGGGGCCTATCTTTCAGTGCCTTCCTCCTACAGGCTTTGCTCCTGCTGAGCCAGCTCACTTCCTGAGGTAATTCTGTCTGAGCACTCTTCAACGAATTTAGGGAAGCAGCTTCCAGCAGGCTTAGTTGTTTATTTTAACTCCTCTTAACAAAAGAAATCAAAGCTTACACTTTATTCCCTCAAAGCCTATGCAGGCTAAGCAGTCCTTTCCCAGAGTCTGTCCCTCACAATAATACCTTCAGCAACCCAAAATTCCTGGCACTTACTTACCTCAGAAACCAAAGATTTCCCAGTCTCCCTTCTGTCCATTTGGTTTCTAAAACAGTTCCTTTCTACAGTGGTTCCAGTAGCAGTCCTTTGAAAGTACAACCTCTCAACAATCTGAGGAGGGGGTTACAGTCTCCCCCCAGGTGTCTTCTTTCATAAGAATCTGTTAGTTAAGTTCAGCTCTCCTCTCAGGTGCAGCAGGCAGGGCTAATCAGCCAGGCAGCCAGTTGCAGGTCTCTGACCCCAAAGGAATGGTATCCTTTGTACCTTCATAGTGCTTTAAAAATACAAACTCTTCAGGAAAGGGACTGCCTCTTACTATGTGTCTATACAGTGCCAAATACAATGGGGCTAAGATTTTGGTTAGGGTCTCCATCCATAATAATTGTTACTGTAATAACAATAGTGGACTTGTGCAAGTCAATATGAAAGTGAATAAATCGAACACTTCAATTCCCATCAGTTTAAACATTTTTCCTGCAAGTTAGATGCACACCTGCTAAGCAAAAACTACCCTGTAATTTTCCCCCTGTATGTATGCTGCAGTTTTTGCTGAATTCACTCCCTGATTTATAATAAAAAATTGCTTAAATGGAGACATTTCCACTCTGTGCCAGCAGCTTCCGGAAGCAAAGCAGTATTCTGCACACTTCTGGTTCTGTATAAATAAATGATAATAACATTTTATGACTGCAGTAATTCAGATAGCCTTACTCTGTTGCCAGGTTTAACACTCAGTTACACTAATTCACATCTGCCCTGATTCCCTGTATGCTCCTCCATGGAGTGTCTGGTGATAACAATTCTCAATAGATAGAGGGTCCTGTTCATTCTCATCAGGAATAAGTTAGTGGTTAGTTCTTCAAGTCTGCACCTGGCTCTCACCAGGACATCCAGCGCTCTCACACTTTTCAGCCCTCTCTGGATGTCAACAATCTCAATTTCCTTGTGCCAAAAATTCCTTTTGCTCCTTTCTGCTTTCCAGATGGATAATTATTTTATGCTCATTTTTTTTGTTTGTTAATTTAACCCTCAGATCTCATTTTCATTGATGTTTCAAGTAGAGTGCGTTCCAGTCTGAATCAAAATCCTAGATCCAGTCACCCCCAAATGTCAGGGGTGTCTATAATCCAGATTTGGATCCAAACATTACATGTGACCCTGACCTATAGAATGGACTGAACCAAAACTCCGGTTCAAAGCACTAATGAATGTGAAAGTGTTCCAAATGCAGATCTAGATCAGAATGTTGGGCCTTGCAGCCATCTCTAGTCCCAAGGAAATGAAGAATATTTTTGTGTCATTCTGTTTAGGTTATAGATCCATGGGAAGCTTTAATATAGTACAACTATACAATAATACCATACAGTAGATTGTACACTATATTGTAGTAGTGGGGCTGCCACTGTAGGTCAGGCCAGGAGTGTCAGATTTGATTCCCTGAAGTGTTGCAAGTGGCATCTGGGATCTGGTTATGTCTGTTTTCTCCTTTTTCTTTTTTTTTTCCTCCCAATTCTTGGCCAAGATTTTTAAAAGTGACCAGTGATTTTGAGTTTCTGAGTTTTTGGGTGCCCAACCTGTGGCATGTTAAAGAGACATGATTTTCAGAGAGCAGGTGCTCAATTGAGCTGGTTTGGAATTTTCTGATGAACCATTTTCTCTCCAAAAAATGCCAATTGTCAACACTGTTCATGAAACAGGATCGATTTTGACAAATCTCCCAACAAGAAAAAAATGTGAGTAAAAACATTCTGAAATTGTTGAAACCCCGTATTTTTACATTTTCAAACTTTTAAGTTTCAGACTTTCTTAGTAGAAATGATTTTTTGTTTTGGAATTTAGGTAAATATGCACTAAAAATTAATTTAAAAGGTCAACATTGAAACAAAATATTTCAAAATTATCTAAGTGAAATGTTTCAATTAACCAAAACTGAATCTTTGTTTAGGAATTTTGGTTTGTGAAAATGTTTGAGAGCTTGACTTTTTGCCCCAATTCAGGATGGGAAAAATAGTTTGGTATCTTAAAAATGTTTGTGGGATAGAAAAACTGTTTCCCTACCAACTAAGATGCAAATTGTGGGCACCAGACCACTAGAAACTGAATTAAAGCCACTGAATTGGCATCCTATAGCATCAATTTTAAAATCACTCCTAACCTGGGCTGGATTCAATCTGGTAACCTAATCCCACCAAGCTCTAGTGCTCAGCACTTTCTGAAAATCAGGCCTCTTCAAGGTTGGTTGCCTAAAAACTGAAGCACTTATTATTAGTCACCTTTGAAATGTCTCATTTCATGACTCAGCTCTTCCCAGCTTCAACTGGGACTAGAAGAACCTGGAACATCACCAGAGAGACTGTTGCAATATTTCCAACCCAGTCAAAACCAATAATTACTTAAAATCTTGTAGAAGATCCTATTTTATCCAGATTTATTTCTAGACTGAAGAGGTTCTGTTAAATATAGACTAGCTACATGTAAGAACCCAAACCTTTGATTTCCTCTTCAAATAGAACAGCACCCTGGAACATTTTGCTCTTTGCCTGTTGCTGCTAGGAATCTGATTCCTCGTGGCCCTGCTGCTCTCTGTCCCTCTTAAGATATTAGTGTGTTCCCGACTGTATTGAATACAGTTCCATTACCGTACACTTGTAGTACAAACTAAGCCCTCTTATCCCCCCAAAATATAACTAGTATTCACACTTATTTACCGAGGATTAGATTGTGTCACTAGAACACTGCCTGTGGCACTGTTTTGCTGCACAGAAGCATCTCATGGAAGGAACTGTGACTCAGGGAGACAATTCCATCCCTGCTCCCCTGTTGCTGCAGAGGGATCACAATTAGCTGGTGCCCTAGACTGGCAGAAAATCATTAACCCTGTCTGTCCCTGTGTGTTAATCCAGCTGGGCTGGATAGTTCATTTCCAGGGATGGAGTCAAGTGTCTGCCAGTCTATACTCTTCCCTGCCCACCTGATCTGGTGTGCATTGCCCACGCAGCCCAGCACAGCCAGACCCAAGGTCTGAGAAGTCTACTCACAAGCAAATGAGGAATTTTGATTTGGTCTAATACTTTTGGGGAGGTGTGCTGCCCAAATCATAGTCTAGTCTTGAGTTTTTGCAAAATACTGTCAAAATTCTGGGCAAGACAGTGGTAAACTGCAAACAAGCTTGTCTTGTATTACACTGAGACAAAGTCATGCATATAAAAAAAAATACTGCTCCCACTTACAGCAGTACAAATGAACTGAAGTCAATGTATGAGCAGAATTTGGACCAGTGTCTTGTATCACTACAGTATTAGGTTAGCTGCGTTCTGTATCACCCAACGAAATCAGTTTTAGTTACATACCATACTGAATGAATTCCAGTGAAACAATATGGTCCATTTAAGCTGAGCAATGCAAAACCATTATAAAATCCTATCTACAAACTTGGAGGCGAAATATTGCATCAATGTAAATATTTCTTTCAGTACTGCTGTAACTTGTACTTGAAACTTGTGTTACAAGGTTAATTTTTTTGAACAGCTATCAGCCTAGCAGCAGTAAGTCATTTATCTGACTTGGGCCAAGCACGCAATGTGAGCCTTTCGCGAATGCATGTAGAGAAGTGATGCCTTACGATTTAAAAGATGGAGTCAATGCACTGTCATTGCACAGACTGTGCATTAGATCAGACAGCAAATTAGATATTGATAGAACTATTCTGAACAGTCAATAAGCTTTCTGATGATTGATATCTTTAAGCTGGCTGGTAATATCAATGTCAGCATTTGGAAACTAGAGAAAGAAAACGTAATGTAATAGTCTCTTGGTGGAATCCTTAAGTGTAATCCAAGCTCACAAACCTACCCAGTAATTTAGGCACTGGGGTTTGCATTGAGTTCTTTTTCTCAGTAACAGGAGGGAGAGAAAATTAAAACTTCATCCTTTTCCTTTGTGTGCCAGTGCTTCCCATCCTAAAGCAGTCTTGGGGAGGATGGGCAAATGGAGAGAAGAGTGGTGAAAGAAAATGTCCAGAAAAGCAATTAATCTAAAGAATACGAAATCAGAGAAAATAGGATACTCAGATGAACATTGTGCATTCAGAAACTGCAGACAGACATAGAAACAAATTGTGCCTCCCCAGATCATGATAAGCGATGCCTTACCCTGCAAGTTGTCCCACTGATTTCAGCATAAATGTTTGCAGAGTAAGAAAAGATGGGCTGTGAGGAATGATAGATAAATTGGGGCCAAAATGTTTTCTGCCGTTTAGTCCAGGAAAGTAACAGATTAAAGAAAAAAGGTGTTGCAGTTTTTATAAAATATGGCCAAGATTTTCAGAAGTGACTTGTGATTTTGGGGAGTCAATTTAAGAGACCTTAAGAGACTTGATTTTTCAGAGGATGGGTGCTCTGCTCTATCTGAAGGTGGGAACCAACAATAACTAGTCACTATTCAAAAATATGCCTCGTCCTGATAAAGCTGCTTTTTTAGCATTAATTTCTCCCCATCTCCATTCTTTTGTCTCGTTTAAATTCAGTAGTTACCCCTCCCTAGCCTTTAACTAATGGCCATTGTGTTTGTTCACAGCACCTTCATCTTGATGGCTGGGATCCACAATGGCCTATGCACTGAAACTCCTAAATTTTAGATGACTAGGCAGCCAGTGGAAACCATAAACTTGAAACATCAATGAAAATGATATATGAGATCTGAGGGTTAAATTAACAAACAAAAAAAAATGAGCATAAAATAATTATCCATCTGGAAAGCAGAAAGGAGCAAAGGATCCCTATACAAAGAATGTGGAGAGAAGTACCTAAGAATGGCATCGACAAAGGCAAGCATGCTAGGCAGGGAGCCATCTAAGTTAGCCAATAGCAGATGCTGACAAAAGGGATGCATCCTAAGCTGTGCCCCTCTCGCTAAGTTAGGCACCTAAATCCAGTCTAGAGAAAGGTGCCTAATTTTGCTTGGGATCCACAGCCAGGAACCTTCTCCTGGAGTCAGGCTCCTTAGGCACCTAAGCTGTCTCTTGTAAAAGCAGCAGCGGTGCATGCCTAAGGCCCAGAGCAGATTACCATTTTGTGCAGCCTGGGGCCAGAGCAAGTGGGGGCCCCTCCTCACCCCTTCTGCCTACAGTCCCTCCCGCTCCCTCTCCATGAGCCTGCTGAGGAAATGGGGTTGGGGTGTGTGGACTTGCCCTGACCTCCCCCCCCACATACACACACCTGTCGGGGTGCAGGGGCTTGCCTGATGAAGAGAGGAGATGAAGAGTTCCCCATATACCAGGTGAGTACCCCCCCCATGCTCTCTCTCACATGCAGAGTCATTGCCACACTATTGTGGGCTCAATGCATATCCCATCGTCTAGTGGTTAGGACACTCACATAAGATGTGACAAACCCCTGTTCAAACCCTGTCTCCTCCTTGGCTAGAGGGGGAAATTAAACCACATCCCAGGTGACTACACTATGCTATAAGGGCGGCCTCCTTTTGTGTAAAGTTAGGGTTGCTCAGAGCATACCTATCAGCTCAGGCCCTGCAAGAGAGCTGTGTGTGTACCTTCAGCTGCTTTAAAGATCACACTGGGGCATGGGCATGAGCATGAGCAAGGCATCCAGACTCCTGTCAAAGAAAAATAAATGAGGTAGCAGTACAGCAGGAGTTTTGTGGATTGTAGTAGCATCTAATCCTGGGCCTTAGGCACCCCAGTGGCTCAGGGCCAACATAAAGAAACATAAAGGTGGTGCTGTAAAAAACATGCAGATTCTGTTTAAATTACCTCAGTGATATCTAGGCTGAAAATGTAGTTTCCAATTAGTCATCAAGTAAATTTCACTTCACTTCCTCTAAAGTCTAGACTCCAGAGGATGAAATTTAGGGCCAGTTTAGAAGCCCTTTCCTTCAATTGATGAGGAGTTACTTGTACTTTTAGTCTCATTAAAGTCAATGAGATTACTCCTGGGTAACTGCTCTATGTTGTGAGTAATGTGTTCACAATCTGGCTCTTAGAAAATGAAAATGGAAAAGACGATATGTCTAACAGATTATATATTCTGTGAATGCGGTCCATAAGGATTACTAGGTTATTCATCAAAGGTTCACATTTAAATCTGTGACCTTTCTCATGTACAGTTGCGTACAGTGTCTGGGATGAGGGGAGGGAATTTTAACTCTAGTAGCCAATACAATTGTGTCTGCTTGGGTCCACAGGTAGATTGACCCCCCACACACGTAACCAGTCAGGGTGCCTGGATTCTTTGAAGACTGCCATTGGCTGCTGGAGTTAATGGACTTAATTTTGATCTCACTTAGCTGGTTTTACACCAATGTAACTGTGTTGACTTCAGTGGAACTACTCTTGATTTACACTCGTGTAAGTGAGATTGGAATCTATCCCTGGATCAGGTACTGTATCCAATTCATTACTTTTTTAGCATCTTGTTGAAACAGTTTGCTTGGGTGATCTGGCAACTCTCCTTCACCACCATTATGCCAGCCCCAGACAAAGGTTTTATTTTATTCCAGTTCTTCATTTGTACATATGTAATTTTCACAGCAGTGTATTGGACCAGGCCAGTGGCATCCTTCATTCTGCATTCTTATGAGAAATATACCCGAGTCACAATGTTTGGATCTGTAAAAGCAGCAGAGTCCCGTGGCACCTTATAGACTAACAGAAGTTTTGGAGCATGAGCTTTCGTGGGTGAATACCTACTTCGTTGGATGTTTGGATCTGGATCTAAACTGTCCCCAAGTTTTGACAAACGTAAAACTCCAAAGGTTGAGGCTTGAGTGAATATTTAATTTGTATTGGTCATACATATGTGGTGTGTTACCTGATGTTTTAGTTCATTACAGTGGGGCAGTTGCATTGTGTACACATTGGAAAAAAGTGGTGCCGCAAAATATATTATGTAGCAGTGGGATAATACAAACCTTTTATAAAGGCATTTTTAAAGTAATGGGACAGAGAGGGCAGGATCTATGTTTAATGTTCTGAAACAGCATGTTGTATGTACTGCACACTATCTGTTCATTACTATTATACTGACTACCTCCTGTTCTAATACAAACTTAATGAACAAACAGGCACTGTGGTATATTAAGGAGAGCTGAAGTACATGTGTGGGAAAGAGAATAAAAAGAAATCATCTGCTGAGAGAGGAAATGAGAATAATAGACATTTTGTGAGTCCTTTTCCCACACACCCACATACCACAATAGAAACCATGGTGGACTAAGAGGGATATTGAAATTAAAGAAAATAATAAATGAACAAAATCTTTTAACAATTCACTAGGGATTGTGAAGAACCAGAACTAGAAAAGGGCTCAGGGGAGTATAATTAAAGGAAAAATCATCCTTTTTTTTTTAGTGTTCATATTTTTAAAAGTTTTTGGACAAATTTTCAGCTGGTGTAACTAAATTGGGGCAGCCCCACTAAAAGAACTATGCCAATTTCCATCAACTCCAGATCTGGCCATTTATGTTCATAGTAATATCAAAGCAAAAAACCAAACATAGTAGAAAGGGTTAGCCCTTGTATCTGTACTTGCTTCTGCAAGTCTTGCTCCTGGTCAGCTCCTCCACAGCTCCAGCCCAGATCCTGACCTGCATCCAGCCTTGTCCCTATCCTGTTCCTGCCTTGCTCCAGCCTCAGACCCAACCCTGTTCCTGCCTTCCCTGACTCCTGATGGTTCTACCTCAACCCTGAAGTCAGAGTCCAAATACCTCTGGCATTCGGACTCTGACTTCAGTTCCAACCCTCAACTCTGATTCCAGACTTTGACTCTGTCTCGCACCTTGGCTTTGGCATTCGGACTCTGACCACTAGCCCTGTCTCCTGCCCCGACCACTAGGCCTGACCGCCTTAGACCTGGCCCACTGCCACAGTGTAGGTTATGCATATTTAAACCTGACATTTTAGAACATCTGCCACCCCTAGTGGTAGAACTGGAACTAGACAAGAGACACTATAACGGGGTCCTCCACATCACCAAAGTTTGGCATAGGGACTGCTTGAGAGGAAGGAGTGTCTGCCTCAAGAGCAATGTTAGAAAGTGCTTGTGCACCAATATTCACTACAAGGAGGATCTTTTGCACCAATCTTGTGTAAGTTTATGTCAAAGATCACTTTGGGGCAATCCACAGATTAGCTGAAGGAGGGGCTATGCATCCATGGTTACACTTTTTCATGGACTCAATACTTCTGACAATTTGTGCTGAGGAACTGTTTTAGCCCATTAATTGAGTCCAGTGGATTGGGGGTGGTGTGCTGCCCTTCCAACTTATGGAACAAATTGGTGGCAAGTCCTTTCTGAGTGGGGTCCTATACTCTGGCTCTCAGCCCCCACCTTGGTACAGCACAGCCCAGATTTGTTAACCTTCAGGGCACATGGCAATGTGCATCTTTTCTCTTGAAATGTTCAGGCCCTGATGGGTTGTGGGCTATAGTTCTGCTTGAGGGATTATTATGAGTCATTATGATTATTAGTAGCATTGAGGGGCAAACTTGGGTGGTTTTTTGCATTATTGTAAGAGCACCTAGTACTGGGGATAGACATTCTAAAAGAAATCAAAATACTACTTCGACTAAGTGGCAGAGGGAGGAATAAAATTTACAGCTGCCTGGCTCCTGAGCCAATGATTCTTCCACTAGACAACATTGCTTTGGGGGAAAATTGTTGCTACCTCTCTTTCTCTTTGCTGCTTTTTCAAAATCCATGAGTGTGACTTATTGGCTGGAAGCAGATTTTTCTGTTTTTCAGAGACATTCCAATTCAAGAACATTTTGCACACAGCTTTGTTGAGTACTTAAAGATCACAAAGTCACTCCAAATCTGACTATTTTGCAAAGTCTAAAAGGGGAACGTTTTGTTTAATCCCTCTCCCAAAAAACAAACAACTTTTCATTACAAATATGTCACCTTGCTCTATTATATAGCATGACGGGAGTCAGAGAAAGTCGATTTAATTTGTACAAATGTCACCTTGGGGAAAGAGTGATCTCTTGTATATCTGAAATCCTCCTGAATAGGTGGAGCTGTTTTATTTCCTTTTCTCTGTGGTTTGAGTGCATTACATTTTACAGTTCTTCAAAACCACTACAAACCTAATGGGGCCTTTTCTGCTTTTCATCTCTTTTGTTTCTCTGTTGGAATGCAACTAAAAGACTTTGCATTGCCTTTAACTAAAGTCAAGGATATTTACTCTGATTTGTCCGTCTCCTATTCATCTCTCAGGAGGAAACCAAATTGCCTACTACCTGGGCTGTGTTGCAAAGGGGGAGGGGCGACATGGAAAAAGGAAGGCCTTGTGGTATTCAAAAATCTCTTCTCTCTCCAGAAGATAGACAGGGCAGTCAATGGATCCAAGACAGAGCCTTTCTCAGTCTTCCTTGGCTGCCAAGGCAAAGTACATTGGACAAATCCTCAAGGCTCTGAAAAGGAAGTGGAAGACAACCTGCCAAGTCACACTGGGAAAGAAATGAAAGTTGCCATGAGACAAAGAGCTACTTTTATGGGGAAACTGTTCAAATGTGAGTGCTCAATGGTAGGCACCTAGGTAAGTGGCCTGATTTTCAAAGCACCCACTGGCTCTTTACCAAGGAAAATCCGGTTACTTATTTAGATAACTGAATATGGATTTAGGTGCCAAACTTTAGACACTAAAATTGTGCCTTATGGCTTTTTAGAAACAAAGGAGCTGGGGGGTAGAAGAAGAGTAACAAGGATTGTAGAAGGAAGCATACCTGGTTAATTTTATGCATTATGCCTTGTTCCCGTCAGAGTATCGGGTCACGGCAATGGCAAATTTCCCCAGGGAGATATGTTTTGGAGGCAGCATGGACTTGCCTTCCCCCAAGCACACTTGGATACTAAGCTGCCAAATTATGACTGCCTTTTGCAAAGGAACAATGGAGGAGAAAGCTCTTTTGTTCACTCATGCAAGAGCAGCCATAATGCTCTATAAGGGCCAGATCTTCAGCTGGTATAAATCATCAGAGAGCCACTGGATCTCAATGGTGTTTCACCAGTTTACACCATCTGAGGAGCTGGTCCATGTGTTTTCAAGTCCAGTCTGCATGTGAATTCTTGCCACTCCACCTTCAGATTAGCCCATTAAACGGGGAAGGAAAACAACAACAATAAAGAACCCTCAACTGAAAAATTCAGTGAAATCTCACTCAAGAATATTGTCACTGACAATTATGTCAGCAAAATCACTAACCCTCTCACCAAGAAGCACACAAAGAAAATTGATGTGATCGATTGGACAAGACATTAGTGCCAAGCTCCAAGAAAAATATCTGCACTGCTTATAAAGCTAAATGTCCAAAAGTGATCAGTTAAATAAGCAGACTGGAGGGAAATGTCGGGGAAGGCTGATTTTAAGTCCCCATTTCATATTATCTAAGGTAGCAAACACACCAAGGAACTTAATGTGCTGTATACACCTGTGTTATTGTTAGGGTCTTGTTTTCTGTGTTCTGCCCTGTCACAGAGTTTGCTGGCTCTTTAACAGGGCTGTGCCTAAGCCTCACCTGTGCTAGGTGTAGCTCACCTCCACGGGTCAAGGGAATGAATCCAGAGGTCATGTGATGGGAACATGAAACTCAGAATTTGGCCTGCTGGGAAATAGAAGGGCTGCCTGATTTCACTCAGAGAGGTCCACTTTCATTAGTTTTTGGGGTGTTGGTGAGTGTAAGTCTCTAGGGAGCCTTCATGGTCTAGGACCATGAGCCCCACACTAAGGGCTGTGAGACAGCTAGGGAGGCTGTATGGATGCTTGTGTTTCCTTTTAAACTTTATGTTAAACTTCACCCCAAGTTGGGGTGTTATTTGACCCACGAAAGCAGAGGTGAAGTTAGAAAGGACCTCAAGCGGGAGAAACTGAGGCAGCAGCCATGGTCAGAAGCCAAGCTGCGTAAGTCCGGGCTGTGTGCCCTCTCAGGAAGGGGAGTTATACAGACCATTCTAGAAGAGAAGGACAATGTGTGCTCTTCCATGAAGACTGCACATTTGCTCTTTGTTTTGTTCTTTTAATGAAAAATAAAGGCCATTTTGACTTAACATGTACGTGGCGGGGGCAGGTCTGCTTGAATTCTCAGAATGAATGTCTGGTCACCTGTGCCAGATAGAATTTGATGAGCAGGGGAATACAAAAGGATCTTTATGCCCTTAATCTTATTTGTGATACGAGAAAGTGCTAGAAGCCAGTAACACATTAGGAGAGTACCACACTATCTCTCTAACTTTGCCAAAATTCAACCAACTGAAATGCAATGTGATATGCAGGATCTTATACCAGAAAAGATATTATTGTGTAAGGTTTGACCATGGGCCTAATTTTAGGGGAGGTAAGGAAGGATATTTCCCCTCCCTCCCCCATTTATATCTTAGTGGAAAGGGAGACAATGTCTCTTCACACCCCAAGGGTTGACTAGCCAGAAAGGGGAAAATGGTAGAATGGAGGGTCTGTAGCTGCTTTGCACAGACCACTTTCTCCCTCCTGCTACTGCCTGCCAATTAGTTAATTAGCTGCAAGGTTTCAATAGGCAGAAGGCATCTATTGATTCTCCAGGGGATGGGTGGGCACAAGCCCACCCACATCTAAAGGCCCTAAGGGGAGGAGCTACTGGACCCAGACATCAAGAAATTCTGAGGGACAACAAATGAAAAAACAGAGACAGGATTGAGAGTGACGGGGTCAAAAGCAGGGATCCAGAGGGGGCCACCTTGGCCAACGCCAACTGGAGGCTGATGAAAAAGCATTGGAACTTCATGGGAGCACAGATAGGGTGTGTATATATTAAAAGGTGCAGGAGAAAGTGTAGCCAGAACCAGAGGAGAAGGTTCTGAAGGAGCCATAAAAGGGGCTGAAACCTGGTGCACTTGTGGTACAGGTGCGCCAGGGTCTCCCTCTTGTCACAGAAGGGGCAGGTGGCAGGTGAGATGGTGAATCATGCCAGGTACACGCCTGTGCTCACAGCTCCATTAAGGAGCTGCCAACTGATATCCTCAATGGGCCATGGGACCAGGGTGGAATACAGACTAGCCCACCAGGGCTCCTCCTCCTCCACAGCTGGCAGATGGTCCCACCAATTGGTGGGATATGAGGGTGAAGGAAGCAAAGGGCCTGGCGCAGGAGTGTGTACAGATGCTTCCTAGGCTCAGGTCACAGGTGTACCGGCTGCATGACCTGCAACCAGCCCAGGTGATGCAAAGGGTGTGGCTGGGGAGGCTTGTGGGGCAGTAGGCAGCTGCAGCAGTCTGCAAGCAGGAGTTATGTCCAATCTGCTGTGCAGGTAGCAGGGCCGGTGCAAGGAAATTTCGTGCCCTAGGCGAAACTTCCACCTTGTGCCCCCCCACCCAGCCCTGCGGCAGCTCCCTGCCCCCCTCCGCCCTGAGGTGCCCCCTCACGGCAGCTTCCCCCCCACTGCCCTGAGGCGCCCCCTCACGGCAGCTTCCCCCCACCCTGAGGTGCCCCTCCCCCACCGTGGCAGCTCCCTTCGCCCCCGGCCCGGGGAGCCGTGCAGCACCTGCCCACCCCAGCTCACCTCTGCTCCGCCTCCTCCTCGAGCACACCGCCCCCACTCTAATTCTCCTCCCAGGTTTGTGGCGCCAAACAGCTGATTGGCGCCGCAAGCCTGGGAGGCGGGAGAAGTGGAGCAGCAACCGCACTCTCAGGGAGGAACCGCTGTAAAAAAAATTGGGGGCACCACTTTTTGGCGCCCCCAAATCTTGGCACCCTAGGCAACTGCCTAGTTCGCCTTAATGGTAGCGCCGGCCCTGGCAGGTAGGGATCTAGAGCTCAGGTTCCTCTTTGCAACCAGCTCAGCTCTTGCCCTGATGGCTGTGTCTTTCTAAAACAGGATGCGTGGGATAGGGCAGCATTTTCTCCTTCCTCTCCCACAGGGAGACAGTTGCAAGAGACACAGATATGCAGGGGATGTACGAAGAGGGGAGAGATATGGGGGCAGCAGTCACAAGGGTTGAGTGATGGGCAGTAGGGAGATCTTGGGGAAAGGGAAAAGAAGCTGGAAGGATTTTGGAGAGGGGCAGCGAAGCAGGAGAAGAGAAAAGGGGGAAAGCAATGGTGGTTCTTAGAGAGGAGACTGAGGGAGGAGCTGTAGAAGGAGTTTGTGGGAAATAGAGGTGTCTGGGAGGACAGTGTAACCCACTGGAGTCTGTGTGTGTTACAAGTCCCCTGTGTGCTGCTCCACAGAGAATATGAGTTACAGCCGCAAGCTACAGAGTCTTGACTGTTTAGCTCAAACTATAGCAGCTTATGCTATTAGCTCTGGAGGTCTCTGGGGTGCCAGCCAAGATGGCAGCTGGCACAACTGCCCATGGAAAGAAGTCTGAAGAAGAAAGGAGAGAGACTAGCAGGTTTAGCATGCTGGGTTTCTGCTGTCTCCAGACTGCTGCAGCATGGGACAGGAGCCAGACAAGGTCTGTACCACAGGAAGAAGGCAAAGTAAGTGCCAGAGCCTGTTTGGTTTTTAATGGAGGTGGGGAGAAAGTAACTTGATAAATCAGGAACTATCCAATTTTCCATAAGAGACACAGGGAACTAATACGTTCTTTTGGCATTGTTAAAGGTGTACAATATTCTGTTGGCTTGGAGAACAGGATGGGCAGAGTTAAGATTCTTTGGGGCTACCTACCTTCATTTTGTATTTCCATACTTTCCAGTGCTTGTAGAGGGTTGTGAGTATAACCTTAACTTTGACTTTCCAGGCCTTCCAATTTTTTAAAGTAGTGTTGTTTTATTATTTTCCCCATTAAGTTGTTGATATGTATTTAAAATTTTGATTCCAGTTTAATAATTTACTTCTTGTTTTTGGTCTGGTTATCTATAAGAGATTGATCACCCATCTGCTTTCTCTAAGGATTAGTTCTTTCATAAGGAAGGAAAATAATACTTGTTTAGTTGCTTGCAATTCTCCAGAGTGGCTATTTTGGATCTGCAATTCTTCATGAGAACAAATAAAACACTGCATGAGGGACGTTTGGTTTAAGTCTGTCCACCTGGGTGGTCCAGATGCCAAAATTTTAGCTTGGTTGAGAGAGAAATAATGGTCTATAAAGTGCACAGCAATCAATAAGACAGGAATAATAAATCTGTTTTCAAACCATTTTGAAGGTTTATCAATCCTTCTGGGATTATTTGTTTGGTTTTGTTGAATATGTTGTTTTCAAATTCAGTAGTTAAAATGAGCATGTTAAATTGCTACAGATTTCTATAATTCACAGTTACGTTTTCAAATTGCTTTCTCAATCACTTAAAAGAGAGAGGTTTTATCTTGCTTTCTCATTCTTGTTTACAGTGAACTGTAGTAGTGTCAAATGAGTGTCACATAAACAGGAACACGTAACAGGGATCAAACCTAGAGATAACAAACAAAGAGAGGAATGTAAACAGAAACTAAACATTTGGAACATTGGAATAAACTACACTAGATATATTAAATATCATACACAATAGCTAAAATTGCCAGCAAGTGATTACAAGTTGTGGTTTCTCTGGGTTCTGTTCATCTCTTCAATAAGAAACAAACCTAAAACTGGCTGCCGATTGTCTACTGTTTTGAGAATATCTAGATCAGATCATCAATGTACAATGAGAATGGCTAATGCCATGGGGTAGATCCCTGCACAGGACTATTTTTTTGATCTTGCTCCGATCAAACCCTTGAAATGCATTCCTACCTGCTCCTGCATTGTTTCTTGCATTTTTATCCTGCTCCCACCTGCAAAAAACCTTAAAACCTGCAAATCCTGCAAGCAAAACTTGCTTTACATTGCTGAAATTCTATTTATGACAGACAAAAGTTCTAGTGTTTTCCTGCAAATTACCAAGGTCTGGTTTTTTTGCCCACTTGATCCCACCTGCAACAAAGTATGGCCCATGGTGCCCAGGCTCCAGCAGTATTCAGAGACTGGGGGCCTGGATCCACCAATGTTTGGGGTGGGGTCTCTCCCTCCACCCCACCTGCTGCCCCCCACGCACCTCCCCCGAGTGTCCCCCGGCCCCCACTTGCTCCCCCTGCATGCCTCTCCCGGGCCCCAGAGTGTCCCATCCTCAAGCCGGTGGCTGCCTCCAGGAGCTGAGCTCCACTCTTCTGGCTCCCAGCATCAACTACCGTTGCAGGGTCCTAGCGCCCCCCTATCCAATAGTGCCAGGGCAGGCTAACCCTGCTTTTCTGCCTCGGACCCTTTTTACAGCAGGACACTCCACCAGCACCGGGGACACCCTCCCCGCCATCCCCCACCTAGATTCACTTCTCCTGCCCCACACTGGGCAAGGGGCAGCCCCACCCCCAGTAAGGCTACAGTGAGGAGCAGCAGCAGGGGAGGATGTGATGGCAGCCCCCTGCAGCACCCACCACAGGAAAGCGAAGGGGCTTCCTGGACCTGACCGGGGGCCCTAGGAGCATGTGCAGTGACAGTGGTGTGAAATGAGTGCTGCCAGGAGCCTCCTCCTGCATTGTGAAACCCTCATCCCCAGCTCCCCCACAGCCCTCCCCCCTGCACCCCACCCCTCTGCCTGAGCCCCTGGCACACCCCAAACCCCTCATCACCAGCCCCATCCCAGAGCCCTCACATTTTTACATTATTTTTATAGATAGATATAAAATCAGCTTACAAGGCAGGTCTGGGAGGGCGGGACTTGGACCAGTTCTGGGCACCACCAAAAATTATACAAATCTGCCACCCCTGGGTCCTGCAGGACCCTGGGGATCCCACACGACTCCACGGATCCCAGTCCTGCTACAGAGCTCTACCATAGGGCACCTGCTTGGCTTCTGGCTGATCACAAGGCTAATGTCATCTCTGCTTTGCACAATATTGGCTATTTCTGTGCCTGACATTGTCAAAACCTTTTGGGAGGGGGCTTGCAATTAACACAAAACTTTGTATCTAATATTATACAAATATACATATATGGATATTTTAAAAACTTTCAGAAGGCTCATGACTTCCTGAAAAGAAAACAGTATATGCAAAAAAAACCTTACTGCCCACTTCAGCTCTCACATAGGATAATCTTACCTGTAGGAATTCTATTTTTTACGTGACACAGATCTCAGAGCCAGAACAAATAGTACATTCCTCTGGGTGCCTTCATGTAATGAAAGCGTATGCTGCAAGGGACCTCTAGATCACTGATGAATCATCAGCACACTTTACATATCTTCTGCCTTTGTCAGAATATAATCTGAAAATTTCACATTCAGCCAACCTGCTGCCATAACTGATTTGCTGAAATAAAAACTTAAAAGTTTCAATTGACTTGTTCGTGGTTATAGGGCCAGTTCCTGGAGCCATTCAGTTTTCACTTACTCCTGACTCCTGAGGCCAGGTTCCTACTGGTATTTTTCAGAGTCAAGACTAAATTAAAACTGAATAAGGGTTTGGCCCATTGCCCCGTATTAAATGTGTAGCAGTGGATACTGGCACGGAAGAAAGCAATTAGTTGCACCTGGGGGTGGGTCAGGCCCTATTTAGGATTAGATGCAGCTGGGAGGCTGAACTAAGGATGAGGCCTAGCTGAGGGGAGCTAGGTGACTAAAAGATTTCAGGGAAGTAGAAGGGAGGCATGAGATTAGTAGGCCTTGGATCTTTTCCTGAGACAGCAGCTCTACAGAGGACCAGAACAGACACTGTGCAGCCATAGAAGCAGACTGAGCTCCTGTTGTGAAACCTTGGCAAAATCCCAGGCCTGGGGTCTGGGTTTCTGGAGGAGAGAGACCCACACACAGAGGAAGAATGCCCTGGGAGGCATTGCTTGGTCCAAGAACTGAAAAGGACTCTGCAGAGCCTGGCTGAAGAGCCTCTGGAGTAGTGAGCCCAGGAAGGGGCTGGGGAAAAGGGCCTAGAGACAGGCTGTGATAGGAAGGGATATAGGGAGGCAGGGAGGAGTGTGAGGAAGCAGACCATAGCTGCTTGCTAAAGGACCCTGGGATTGGAGCCCAGGGCAGAGCAAAGTCCTGGGTTCCCCTACCAGGAACAGAGGAAGGGGGTATGCAAGGCCCTGGATATAAGGGGTATAAGGCTCATTGAGCCCAGAGTTGAGCTGAACACCTGGCATAAGGTCACTACTGTTTTGTGGGACTCTGTTACCCCCAGAAGGGATGGGACTGAATGTGACCTGGCCAGAGGGTCAAGTCATGAGATGAAGCAGACCACTATAGAGCTGGAGTGGCTGTCTACAAGGAGTGCTGGAGGAGGAAAGCCTGGTATGTCATGCCCAGCTACAAAGGGGCAACCTGGTTGCTGAGTCACTCTTCAATACTAACATGCAGAAGGTATGCTAGATCCCCTAAACTATGGCAGAACTTTGAACAAGCAGACACTTGAGTGCCAGATACGTTCTCCTCTTCTGGAGCCTCAAGTTTAAATGGTAATGACGTCCACTTACTGCACATCTCATTCTCACAAAGTACAAGGTAATGCACTTTGCAGCAGAGGACTGAAGTGAGGAGGATGCCTCTTCACTTATTAAAGCAGTGCTTTTAACCAATAGCTGGTTCAAAAAAATAAAAAACTTCCCTTCTGAGGCTACCTAGAACAGCCCCGGAGGAATGTCTGGGTTGGAATTGCAATACCCCAAATACAGTCCTGATGAAAAGGAAGAGGGTCTGTTTCAAATTCAGTTTAAATATGGGGAAGGGGGGCAAATCCTCTGTTGGTGCAAATCTGCTTAGTTCCATTGAAGTCAGTGGAGTTATACTGACCCACACCAGTGGGGGATTTTGCCTGGCATGTACAGGTTTTCCCTTTCTCCTGTCTTGTTTGGCTTGTATGCTACATATAATTTTTTTTTAAAAAGGCTTTTTCATAAATACTATCCTGGCTAGGTACAGGAAAGAAGAAACATCTGGTCTCCATTTTGCTCTAAAACAGTTTTTGTCCCACTACTGTTTTTACTAGTTTTACTGGACCTGTATCTTTTAGATACCAGCACAAGGATCTCTCTAAATAATGGTACAAGTTTACCCTGGTGGAACATCATTGATTAATTTGGGCAATTGCATTTTAGCTTTCCTAGTCTCCACATGCAGGGCTCTGTAATATGAGATCAAGGGGATTGCTTGATAAATTAATAGCAGGCAAAATTAGAACAGAGAAAAGGAAATACCTCTTCACACAGCATGTAGCTGGCCTGTTGCACTCATTGCTACAGGAGGCCTTAGACTCAGTGAGCCAAGTTTCTCTAATGTTACACCATTGAAATCAAGAGAGTTCTGCCAGTGATTAATCTGGCTCAACTAATGTAGCTACTTTCTTAAAGGGGCTATATAATCTTATGAACAATTAGATTTATAGTGCAAAGAGGAAGATAAACAAATCTCATACTTCTGGCACTTACCAACCACTGTTGTGGTCCGGGAGGAAATTTCCAACAATATACAGTGGTGAACAATTGGCTAGACTATAAGGATTATCACCTACCTCATAGTCCTGAGGTTCTGTTGAATGAAAGAAATCAATGTTCTGATATGATATGGAAAATGATATGATGTGGAATTGTGTGTGTGTGATGAAATACAACTGAAATAATTATTGTACTTATTTTGGGCATACCTGTGGACAGAGCTGTCAATGAATGGGTTAAAAATTAGAAATTGTCTCCTTGCATGTTGTTTCATTCTCTGGGATCTTCTAATCTAATTTTGAGAATGTTAGTTTCCTTTGGGTATGTATTTCCTTTATGTCCAGTGGGGTTTTTAAATGTCTTGACTGGGTGCTGCTTACTATGTTTCAGCCTAAAGGAGATGGATTCTGTTATCATTGAGATATTCATGTATTATTCTGGCCCCTGCTGGGGAAATTCGTTTTCCAT
This sequence comes from Mauremys mutica, assembly GCF_020497125.1. Taxonomy (NCBI): domain Eukaryota; kingdom Metazoa; phylum Chordata; order Testudines; family Geoemydidae; genus Mauremys; species Mauremys mutica. Next base: position 30,209,701 of record NC_059076.1, on the reverse strand, counting down.
ATCCTATGGTATCTTAGTTTGCTGCTGGTCAGGACTCTTCGCTCCTGCGCCAGTATGATGCTAAAATTGCCATGTTTGGTGTTGATCTAGAGAAGCCTCGAAAATTACAGTACCAAAAAGACCAACCATCTATTCCTAGAATGGAATCAGCTGAGAAACAGTTTCTAAACAGTCAAGATTCCATGGGTAGGGCAATGGGAATTAAGCCAAATGAGGCTACCTTTGGCGATACCAAGTTGCTGAATACCTGAAATGGAAGGAGATTTGTTTTCTAACTCACTCTATGGGAGATTTCTTGCAAATAAAATTGTAAGGTTGCTGTTGTTGCTATGCAGAAGGGTCCCAGTTAGACCACTAGATGACATGTAAGTCACCTAACCCAGATGCAAAACTCTACGAGACCCAGGAAAAGGAGTCTCTTGCCCTCAAGCATGAGGGACTAAAAGAAGAAAGCCAGGTACTAAATCTGAGATTCAGAAGGGGCAAAGCAGCCTATATATCTTGTTGTTGGGACTGCCCCTTAGGTAGTAAAATAGAGCTGGTCCCAGGATGACAATTCCATTTCCTGACAGCTTTCAAGGTTTTGAAAATTTTCCTTCTACAGTGGAACAAAATCTAAGCCTTTTGCAAAATGGCATTGTCAAAATACCCATGTTTGGCTCAAATGGTCAGATTGTCTATTTTGGTTTTTCTCTGGAAGTGCCCGGAGTCCACCCTACACCTCAGAAACTTTCCTGTCAAAACTGATACATCTCTGAAACATTTTGGCTTCAACAAAATAACATATTTCAATGGAAAAAAAAATGTTCCAAGTAGCCCTCGGTTTAATCTGTTTCTTTTTCCTTAAAGAGCTGTAATCATGTTGAGGTAGGGCTTTTACCCCCCACCCCTCCTTTTCTGCCAGCCACAGTAAAATATTCCTTGTCTATTGGATGCCTCAATTGGACTTGTTAGGAACCCAGAAACTGTTAGTGCCTGTGGTCTGGTATCTAACATGCCTTCAAACTTGTGGTACAGGAAGCCTCCTTTGGTACTAAAAGGTGCCAGGTGTCCCACAACACACACAGTAGTAACCTCAAAGAAAGGAGGGTGGGGAGTCACAATGCTGTCAGCTACTGGATTTGAAAACATCCTCAGCTAAATTTTGTTTACACTTATGCCACCCCACTGACATCAAGGAAATGGTACTGATATGATTGAAGGAACCATCTGGCTCCATATCAATGAAAGGAAATGTAGACATTTTAGCAAATCTGTACATCGTTTTTTTAAAAGCACAGATGTTATTCATTTCCCCCTGATTTCCATAATGTTTATGGAGCATCACTTTCTGTTGACCAAGTTTGGCTTTTTCAAACCTACTAGACAGTTTACCGAGTTGATAAGATGTATGCTTTAAACTGTAAACTCTGCATAAAGTCAAACTCAGAATCTACTTATTTAAGACATTGAAATCTGCATATATTGTAGCATCAACATGAGTCATGCATGAATCCACACTTGGCATCCTCTCCCGGCACAGAAACAAGCAAGCCTGATATTAAAAAGACAGAACCTTTACTCAGTAGTTCCTAAAAGAACTGTTGACACCAGCAAAGAGGATGTGTGTGTCATGGTGCCTGGAATGGGTCACAGCTGAAAGAACCAATCTCTAGTCACACTGCTAGAGAACAGGGCAGACATAACCAAACTGGTGGTATAGTCTATAATTAGATTTAACCAAACCAGCAACAAAAGTGTGCTCTTGGACCACTATATTAGCTTACCGTGGAGCTACAGCCAGTCCTCTTAGATCAGTGGTGGGCAACCTTCAGCCCGCAAGCCACATGTGGCCCATCAGGGTAATCGGCTGGCAGGCTGCGAGACAGTTTGTTTACATTGACCGGCTGTAGGCACAACCACCTGCAGCTCCCATTGGCTACAGTTTGCCATTCCTGGCCAATGGGAGCTGTGGGAAGTAGCGTGGCCCACTGGCAGGCCACAGGTTGCCCACCAGTGCCTTAGATGCTCCAGCCTATATTACCAGCCAGACAAACTGGAATTAATGATGAAAGGTGATTAAAACCAAAAATCTGACATTTGTTTACTCTCAGCCCCAGGGCCAGTCACTTACCCCAGGTCAAGGTATAGTTCAGATCTCATCAAAAAGAATACTGAAGCCAATTTCTTTAGTAAACTAAACTAAAGATTGATTGCTGAGGAAAAAAATGAGTTAGGGAGGTTAAAGCAGATAAAATATGTAATCAGGGAGTCAAAGTTTGTAAGACCAAAATTATAGCAGAGATGGTATATCTGCTTAGTTCTTCATAAGTCTCTGAGGGCTGCCCAAAATGTATCTGGGGACCTCTGTCTTGTATCTGAAACCTCTCCCCAGCATCCAAGTAAATCAGAGATGCGGCATCATTCCCTTTAATTAGTAGTTGTAGATGGTGCTCACCTAAGGCAAGCTGACAAGCATCTTGACCCCCATGGGTGCTTCCTTTGAGGAATGTTAGGAAATGCAGACTGGGACTGTGAATGTCCAATGTTGAACAGGAAACGACCCTGGCTTTGAAGTGAACATTCTACTTCCTATGCATAGACAAGTAATCCAGTTACAGTGATATACATAATGTAATTGTTGGCCACTCATTACAATAGGGATGGATAAGTGGGAACAATACAAGTATCCTTCATTAGTATTCATATTCTGCTCACCTAGTAAATTCTCATCCTTACATTAACACACCTTTTTAATCTAGGGTTATTTCCTATTAAGCATGCCCTGTAGTAAATAAACAACAGGATATAGTCAAGCTTAACAATACAGTTGCATCTTACAAGTGAATTGGTTTGAACACGCCATGAACTTTTAACATTCCTTTGATTTCTATTAGCATGAGAGTGAATTAGTCTGCTGGCAACCTATGAGATAGCATCACAGCGAATGAAACACAAGCCCCTGTATTACCAATTCCCATCCCCCTCCTCAGGCACTAAGGCCCAGATCCTGCAACATACCACATACCAGACTGCTGCACCCGTCCAGAGCCCCACTGACTTTAGTGGGCTCTACAATGGGGCGGCAGTGCACCCATGTGTTACATGTTGTGGAACTGGGGCCCTAAGTTTTGCCACCAAGATATAGCATTGGTGTGGCACAAAGCTGCACACACCGGTTTTACCCTTTATTCATGAGACTGAATAAACTTTGGTTAACTGCATTGGGATGTTAAAGGTGTTGATTTGGCTGCAAAAGGGGGCATAAATTGTTCCATGAATGTAAATGAAACATTAATGATCACTAGGGGAAAATATACAAAAATTGAACAAAAGCGATACAGGTTTCAAAATACATTCTCTAGTTCATGCCACATACATAAATACGAATGCATCCAAACCTGGTTAATTCACTGTGGTTTCACATGGACACAATGCAATTCATACTTCTGCCCCTCTGCATGGTATTTATGCCTTGTGAAGGACCTTTCTGCTTAACTCAGGGCTGAACATTGTCTCAGGCAGCAGGCTGCCTACTGTATTGCTGTGCTCAGCAGAGCAACACCCAAATCCCTTTAAAAATCTGGCCCTTAGTCCTTTTCAGGTTCATTGTTTTCCAGAATGCAGTGTCCTCACCCCCCACATTCTTTGTTGCTAAGTTTATGACCTTGCATTTAACAGGTTGTTTTACTCTGACAGGTTAGCAAGTGATACAAATCAATTTCACCTGAAAAGAACAAGGATTTTAAATTCTCTATAAATAGAGAACTTAGTCAAATAGTTATAACATGTCATGATAAAGTGATTAGGTCTGTGGAAAAGTAGAAAAGGGAATATAGTTGCAATGCTTTTATTGTCAGGACAATATCTTAAAATTTCCTATAAAGTTCAACAAGTGTAGACAGTTCTGTTTTTGTTTTAGTTCTGTTTGAATTATAGTAACTTATGGCTAACTCTTTCAAAGGGTGGGTTGTGACTGTTGGACCCCAATATCAATATCAATAAAATAGATTTCAATCCTTGAGGGGGCCACTTAGGGATCTGGGGCAAAAATTGGTCCTGCTAGTGAAGGCAGGGGGCTGGACTCGATGACCTTTCAAGGTCCCTTCCAGTTCTAGGAGATTGGTATATCTCCAATTATTACCTTTATTACCTAGCCCCACTGAGTATTTTGCTTTGACCGCTTTGTGCCGAAAATCAAATTGAGGTGCAATTAACTACCCTCAGAATTACGGTACAATTAATTGCACCATAAATAAGACTATCTGGGTGCTGTCTAGATTTGTAAACGTATACAATTGAGTCCCACAAGGTGTGGAGCACTTCAGTGAGTGCTCAGTACTCTCAGCTTCTACCAAAGTTGATGAGATTTGAAAGAACTCACCACTTCACCTGAATGCTCAAAACCTTGCAGGTATAAGCCTTTAGGCAATTACAATTCTAACTTACTTAAACCTGCAGTGGAGAACAGGCACAAACAAGCAGATCCAAAATTGGATGCCCCTTGTGTCTTTTCCTGGTGATTCATGTCTCTTTTAAAGCATGTTCCTGTTCAAGTGATTACAGTACCACTCTTATTATGTTAGTTCTAGCAGAGATGGGGAGTTTATATTTACATACATGATTAATCTAGTTTGAGAGACTGTCCACACCAATGATACTTGTCACACACTGTTTTCCAGGTTGTTTTCATTTTTTAAAGCTCTTTCTGAGGTTATTACTTAAAAATAAGTGTTTGACTTCTCTTATTGATTGTTTTTCTAAATGTAATGCTTGTTTCACTCTAGTATGCACACGTTTCTTTAAAGTGAATCAATAAAAAGGTAGTTTGGACTGTGCATCTTACCGCTATGTGCATGCTATTAGTTCTAGACTCCCAAAGGCGGTTTGTGCAGTGAACCACAATAATGAGGTTGATAGTTCATAAAGGGGCTGATGTGACAAATTGCTGACCTGCCTCAGAAACACAGCAGTCTTACCCTTGCCAAGGTCTTGACATTCAGACTTTCCCTCGGCATAATATTAGTATTAAATGATGGTTATTAAAGTGCTCGACTCACCAAACTAGTCAGGAAAACACAGCAGAACATAACTGCTCACTTGGGTAGTGACGCATCTCACAGGAAAGAGCACAACTCCTGCATTGGCTTGAAGTTGATACATATTTAGGTGTTGCTATTATAACTGATGAAGCCCTAAATAGTATACATGCTGGTTAGAAACAATCCCTGATATTTCTCCGTTTATACTGCCACAGCTGAGATCACCTGAAGTTCCACAACTACGTTGTTAAGAACTTGCACCTTATTTCCAGTTTGAATTTGTGGACCTTCCAGTTTTTGGATCATGCTATGCCTTTGTTAGTTAGATTAGAGTCTTCTACTGTCAGATTTCAGAGTTGTAGCTGTGTTAGTCTGTATCAGCAACAATAACGTGGAATCCTTGTGGCACCTTAGAGACTAACATTTATTTGGGCATAAGCTTTCGTGGGCTTTAATCAGATGCATGGAGTGGAAAATACAGTAAGCAAATATAAAAATACAGCACATGAAAAGATGGGAGTTGCCTTACCAAGTATGGGGGGGGTCAGTGCTAATAAGGCCAATTCAATCAGGGTGGATGCGGCCCATTCCCAACAGTAGATAAGGTGAAAGTATCAATAGAGGGAAAATTACTTTTTGTAGTGACCCACTCATTCCCAGTCTTTATTCAGGCCTCATTTGATGGTGTCAAGTTTGCAAATTAATTGCAGTTCTGCAGTTTTTTGTTGGAGTCCTTTTTTGGTTGAGGAATGGCCACTTTTAAGTCTGTTATTGAGTGTCCAGGGAGATTGAAGTGCTCTCCTACTGGTTTTTGAATGTTACAGTCTTGATGTCTGATTTGTGTCCATTTATTCTTTTGTGTAGAGACTGTCTGATTTGGCCAATGTCAGAGACTCATGTGGGTACTTACAGGCTGTGATTGAGTCATCTCTTTGATAAGCTGAATAGATTGAGTTTCTTAAGTCTCACTGTCAAGCAAGTTTTCTAGCTCTTGAATCATTCTTGTGGTTCTCTTCTTGGACACCACAATATTTCAGAAATGGTCCCACCAGTGCCTTATGCCAAGTTAACAGCTCCCTGCTACTACATTTTTTTGTTTGCACATCAGTGCAGTCCTTGAGCCCTCATACATACATCACATTGGATGCTCATGTTCAGTTAGTTATTCAATTTGACAACTAAGGGCCATATTTTTAAAGGATGTGGGTGTCACTGACATTTTCAAAGCTGCAGCTCAGGCACCATCTAACCCCCAAAGCACTTAAGTATCCTAGATGCCCAACTTTCAGCCAATCACCATTTTCAAAGCTGCCTAAGTGCTGCTGCCCTAGCTCCAACCTGGAGGCCCCAAAGTAGGATTTTTTAATTAGGCAGGTGAATGCCTGTTTTGCCAACAAGACTTGATCTTGTAGGTGTGCTCTGAGCATGCCTAAACCTGTCAGACCCCACACCAGGAGACTGAATGCAGACCACCAATAGGTGGGGGAGGGCGCCTTGGCACAGGGATAAGTACACTGAACACAGGAAGGAAACAAATGGTGTTGGGGCATGAGCTACATAAGCAGCTAACTCCAGAACAGCTTTTGCAGCTAAGTATTCTTTGCAGAGGGAGGCACCAATTTCTGAACTATCTGAAGTGCACCAGGTCAGCCATGTAGGGTAGGTCTACATTGTAGTGGCAGAGAGCCTCACAGCATGAGGGGGGAGGGATAGCTCAGTGGTTTGAGCATTGGCCTGCTAAACCCAGGGTTGTGAGTTCAATCCTTGAGGAGGCCACTTAGGGATCTGGGGCAAAAATTGGTCCTGCTAGTGAAGGCAGGGGGCTGGACTCGATGACCTTTCAAGGTCCCTTCCAGTTCTAGGAGATTGGTATATCTCCAATTATTATTATTTATTTTATTTATGGGTAGCGGGGTTTGTGCTAGCGAGGCTCAAAATACTGCTACCCCCTCAGGCTCTCAATCCCACCAACCTTTTGAGTCTGAGCTCAGGTGGCTAGTCCAAGTCTCTGCTAGAGCTGCAACATCCACACTTTTTTTAGCATGCTAGGTCGAACCCCGCTACTGCAAGTTTGTCTACCAGGTCTGGGAGGCTCACTCCCAGCTGCACTGTAGACATATCTTCTGGCATTTCACTCCTGGCTCACTTAGGATGCTCCTGTTCATCCAGTGAGCTTCTGAAAATCCCTTTTTAGGTGCTGAGGTCCTAGCCTCATACACCTAGATGGCCCCAAGCCACTTTAACTCTGGGCTACAAATTCTACTAGGCAGCTCAGCAGAGAAACTCAGACTGCACACTGCAGTCATTCCCCCCGACGCACTTTGTTAGTACATTTCTGACCTTGCATTTGGCTGCATTACATGTGTTTGATTTTTGCCTATGCAACACGGCTAGACTCACCACTGCAGCACTTCCTACTGGCCATCCTGGGAATTACCTCTGGTTCACCAGTGCACCTTCATCTAGTAGCATCTCACCACCATCGCTTCTGCCATCAGGACCCATGTTGCTTTCAGGACTGCAGTGTTCTCTTCTGGACACAGCCCTCTGGCCATGCCCCACTCGGTTTTCTTCCCTCCACCCCCTTCCAGGGGGAGGACCAGCAGTCACATACTGCTTCACCTCCATACTCCACTATCTGTTTCTCTGGGCCACTTTCCTACAGCCCTAGCACCTTCTCCACCCTTGTGTCAGAGCCTCAGTCTAGCAGCAGTCAGCCAGGAGCTCACTTATGCTCCCCTGACTTGGCACAGTACTGCGCAGACTATGCTGCTGTCTCTTCTCCCTCCTTCATGGCAGCCAGCCCTCCCTTCTCAAACTCCAGGGAATGACTGAAGCTGCCCTTGAAGCCTGGCTTACCAAGAGATCCAGATCATCCTGAATAACGGACTTGTCCTTATTTAACACTCCCACCAATCTCTGCCATTTGGAGACTTAATCTGCAATCTTCTATTTTCTTCCAGATCACTGATAAATATTGAATAGCACTGGGCCAAGAAAAGATTGAGAGAGTCCCCATCACCAGTTAGTTTGAGATCAGTACATTTGCCATTTTAACCCTTTCAATAAATGCTATGTTTGTTTTGTATAGTACTAATATCTTAATCAGATCTCATACTCTACTAAGTCAATACCTTACAGAAATCTGTTTGGGCCACCCAGTTACCTCTATCAACTAAATTTTAATCTCATAAAAAGTGTTTATTATTAGTGCTGTTGTAGCACCTAGAGGCCCCAACCAAGAGCAGGACTCTTGCATTAATTTAGATGGACTAGAGGGGCCCAAAGATGTTGTTAAAGCCTAGATGCTGTCCAACATTAAACAGATTTGGTATACAGAGATTACTATCGTACTAAGCAGTCTGAAAATACACCATTCAGTTCCTTTTTAACCTTTTATTAAAGATAAAAGGAAAAAAACAGTGAAAGCATTTGAAATGTAAAGTCTTAACTAAGGCTTTCATTTTAGCATCCGAGATGTTCCTTTTCCCTGCAGCTAGAGACAGTTTTTAGCAGAAAACCCCTTCCCCCTCGCTCCCCCCCCCTTCCATGTTTGACAGTCTCTTAAATAGTATCAAAGATAACTGCCCTTTAGAGGAGAAGACGAGAAAAGGTTAGTTGAGATGAGCTGGAGCTGTTGTTAAAATCCAATGCCATTTCATCCCAGGTGGTGGTTGGGATTCAGCTGGAGTGGGTAGAGGTGGAAATGACATCTGAGTCCTTCTCCCTGGCCCTGTCCGGACAGAACGTCTGAGGATCAGGATGAAGGTCTGGGGTCCCAGGAGATGTTGGGGTTGGCTCCCATGATGGTGAAGTTCACTCCAATAGCCAATTCTTCACCCCCAAGCCTTTCTTTTTAAGGACCCACAATGGGAATGGTGGGTGGAATGGCCAATCTCCTCATAATTTTGTCCACCAATTATGCCTAATTTGTGACACAACTTTGATTTACCAGTTCTATACTTTCCTGTGTTACCAGGCATGATCTTAACACAATTACATCAGTAGGCCTTTTGTTTGGACTAATTCCATCTGTCTCCCTTCATACCTTTTCCCATCTATCTTTGCTATAGGTTAGTGTGACACCTTATGAACTGCCACATACTTTTTACAGTTGAGCTCACACTTAGGGTAAATTTGTTGCCCTGATTAGCACAACAGGACCATACTGTGTTCAACTCTGTACAAACACATAGTAAGACAGCCCCTACCTCTAAAACCAGGATGGATTTGATTTTATTACTAAGATTATTTATTAGTTTGCATATGTTTGCAGAGCTGTGGAAGTATACGTTGACAGGGTACATTGACAGGTATACAATGCATATTTACATGTGTTCTGCAGCAGCATGGAACACAAGCAAGTGTCACACACTTGAAAGTGTGAGCTGATGTTTAATTTGTCACAAGTTACTTTTGGAACATTGAGCAAAATAAACTTCATTATCTTATTGATGTGACCATCATAGAGAGTTGCAGTGATGATCTCTTTGCTTGTTATAAGAAATGTAATTGTCTGTGTCAGCTTTCATCTTTACCTACGGTTGTTGCTGGCGGGTTGGGGGGGTTGCTGCAAGGACTCCCAATATTCAAGTGAGCATTGCTGACCCCTTGGAGAGGAATAACAATCCCAATACACCATCACTGTCTCACACATTTAATGTTTGGTTTTTAAAAGAGAGTGTGTGTGGGGGGTGACACTGCATCTCTAGGACTCTGAATGCTAGATGCTGTGACTGGACAGAGGATGTATCACCTGATTGCCTTATTCCATTCATTCCCTTTGAAGCATCTAGCATTGATCACTGACAGAAGTCAGGATACTGGGCTAGATGGACAATTGGTCTGACCCATTACAGCCATTCTTATTTACTTCACATCACACAGGAAGTCTTTAGCAGATCCACTAACTGAAGCAAGTTCCTTTGAGTCTCCATTCACTGTTTTAACTATAAGACCATCCTAACAGGATAAAGCAAAGCTTATAGTCTGGTCTGCTACATATATTTAGACTTTTTTTCCCCCTTGTGGTACTACAAGGTGAAAGAAATACTTTTAGGGGAGTGTGTGTGCGTGTATTATATAAGGGATAGGATGGGCAATGTTCTTCAAAACACAAGACTGTTAATTATTTCTAGAGGTTCCATAAAACTTGCAATGTCACCTGATTCTCAAATCCCTATTTGTCTCATTGCTGTATTTTAAAAATATTCCATATTAAAAGGATAAATTGCAGAGGGCATTCTGCTTGGACTGACTCAAGAACCAAAAAAATCTGACCTATAATTAAAATGGCAGCAAAGGACCATTTAGTAAGTTGTGCCCTGGTAAGCTTTAGAGCCCTGGTAAGCTGGAGCAGGTTCCCAAGAACCGGTTGCTAAAATTAGACCTCTGTGGAGAACCGGTTGTTAAAGGGCCAGGGGGTGGGCAAAGAACTCCAGTCTGTGGGCCAGACCATCCTGTTGCTCCCAGGATTTCCAGCTGGGGAGGCTGAGGCTCCCCCGGCCCTTCCCCGCTTCCCCCCAGCTACAGCGTGGCCAGCCGCCGGCATCAGCTGGGCAGCTCAGCTGAGCTCTGGAGTCGTCCTGCTGCCACTTTTTGAATGTCCCAGCAAGGTGGGTGGGGGCTGCTGCAAGCTCCAGGGCTGGCCAGAGGGAAGGGGAGGGGGCAAGTGGGGCAATTGGCCCAGGCCCTGCAGGGGCCCCCGGCCCCACGAGGATCTCTCCCCCGGCCCCTCCCCCGCTCCCCCCTTAAATCAGAACTTTTTATAGGGAACCGGTTGTTAAGATTTTGGCAGCTCATCACTGGAGCCATCTCCATGAAAGTGCCACTGCTCCAGCTCATCCTCAGCCACAATCACTCATGCTGAAGCACAGAAATAAACAAAGGCTTTTCTCTGTAATTCTTGTTAATCACTATAATACAGATAAATACTGCATATCTGTGTAACCAACTATTTCTCACTGTATCTACAATGGGCCTTTCACCTTCATCTGGAAACCAAGTAGTAGCAAAGTAAGACACTTTTTCCATTGAAGTAATAAATTAAAATTGTTCAAAAAAAGTTTACACTAACCCAGTGTCTTCAATAATTACTCACATTCTTTACATTATTATTTTTTGTTCCATATTTGAGCTAGTTGGTATACAAAGTACACAGGAAAACTTGGTCTTTGCCCAGTAGACTACAAACAAAATGCTCGTTGTGGTGACTATTTCAATGGAAATTTTACTGTTGATATCAACAGGAGGAAGACCAGGTCCAAAGAATCAATCATCCTTCTGCGGAGGGTCAGCACAAGACCTATGCACCACTTAAATAGCATTTATGCCCTCAACATAAGGCTTAAGGGGTGCACGGGGGCCCTAAGGCAGGCCCTTAACATGGCAATGACTTTCACTCTAAATGTCTGACTCAACCAAATAACTAATTTTCCAGTTAACTATGGATTAAATTCACTCCTGTGAATGGGGCTTGCACCTCCTCGGTCCTACTTGAGCCTTACTTTGAGAGCGTAACTCATAGCACTTGTGTAGGCCCTCTGCACAGGGGTGAATTTTTTCTAGAGTGGCTTTCACTGTAACACTTTTCAACTGGAAGGGTTCCTGAATACTTTATACACAAATCATCTGGTCCCTAAAATGCAGCAACTTACAGTGACCATGTTGAGACTGACCTGTTGAATGTACTACTAGACATGACATAGCTCAACCAGAGTGGGTATTGTAGTAGTTGAAAAGTAGCAGCTGCCTGCTGCACCAAACTGGAAGGAACACTTGGACTCCATAGTGTAGATATCTTCTATATTAGCATAGCTCTGTCGGCATAACTATGCTGGTAGAGTGCTATCACATAGACATTGACAGAAAAAACCCTTCTGTTGTTGTAGGCAATGTAGGAACACCAACAAATTTAACAATGTTGACAGAAGCATTCTTCCGTAAAGGGAACTTCAGGTACACTAGGGGTTATGTCCACATAGCTATGTTGGGCAGGATGTGGTTTTTTTCTTTCAAGTGTAGCTCAAGACTTAGAGGTTCAAGTACTTTATACTGGTGTTTGTCCCTTTCCCACAGTGGGGAGGGGGGAATCACTCACTTCTGTTCCTTTAATTTTGAACCAGACTCTGCCAGCTGATACGGCTTTTGCTTATCAGACTTGCAGTTCCCTATGCCTACATGGAAACATGACTTATTAGCAAACCACAAAGAGATTTTTTTTTTCTTGCCTCCTCTTTGAAACACCACACATTTGGCTGACTTTGTCATCCAACTCAATGTCAACACGTTTACCATACCATAGGTGAAATGCTGCCATTTTCACAGAGAAAAGTCCAAATATGTGCCAGCAACTGTTGCCTTAACTGTTGTAGGAAAACAGCAAGAATGGCCAGTGTAATGGCATTGCACCCACCTCTCGTGAGCACCCCCTCAATGGATATGCATCTGCACCGCTCAGGCTGTGGCAATCCCAGTCTGTGGTTTCTCAGGAAGTTTCAGTGATTCAGCCTTCCAGCTGAGTCTCACACAGTCTGTAGGTAACACAAACAAAACAAACCCCTTCCAGGGTTGACAGTCCAACAGAGACCTATCAGTCTTTAAGCAGTCTCACAGTCTTTACACAGTCCTGGCCCTGGCCCTGGTATTGAGCCATACCCCCAGGGCTTCCTCGCAGGAGGCAATAGTTTATCCCTCTGTGGGCCTTTCTGGCCCCAGATCGGCCACTAAGCAGTTCAGTTCCCCATTTAGGGGTGTATCAAAGTCTAATACAATTCCAATTCCAGACCCACTTTGGGGTCTTCAGTCTCCTTTCTGAGGAAAATTTGTCTCCCCTCTCTGGAATTAAGGCCATCTGTGGCCAGGGAGGGACCTGGGCCCACTCACTACTCCAGGCCTCAGCCCAGGGACCCTATGAATAGCAGTCACATGCCACTGTGTCCCCTTTAACTTTTCACTATGCTGCTACAGTTCCCTGGGCCACTTCCCGAGCACCTACATGAATGCTTCACACCCTTACAGTAGGGTTGAAGTCTTGTATTCGGTCCCAGCAGCCAGTCAGGAGCTCCCTCTTGCTCCCCCAGTCCTTGCCAGAAACTGTTCTGTCTATAGATCTGTAGGTCCCTCAGCCACTCAAGAACACCATCCATGCTCCTCCAGCTCTAGGCAGCAACTAACTGTCTCTACAGCTGCATCTCCTTTTATATGGCCCTATTGGACCCTGATTAACTGCTCCCTGAAGCCTCTCTGATTGGCCACTTCCCCACAAACACTGTAGGCATCCCGGAGGACTTCTCTACTGCTCCTTTCTGGTTCAGCATGTGGTAGGACCCTGAAGCATCCAGCAAGGGCCTCTGGGCCTACTACACCCCATCACAGCCAGGGAAAAACATTAAGATATTCTAGTGTTCCCCAAACTAGCAAATGTTTGAATTTTAGGATGTTAGAATTGTCAGCGTGATCAAAAAACTGTCCCAAATTCTGAGGAATTTAGGATTTTATGAGAATTTCAATGCTTAGGCTTATGTATAACTATAAATCATACATAGGCTATAACCAAATCACATTTAATAAACAAAACTCAGGTAACAAATATAGCTTTGCTATTCCTATGACTTCTTGAAGAGTCATTGGCATGATATATGGTGCAACAAGTGACTATAGTGGACTGAAATGTACTCAGATTGACGTTCCACAAGACAGTAGTCTGAATAATTTGTCTTCCGCCAGAGCTCTTGCTCCTACTCACTTCGTATGACTAAATCATTGACAAAACTCTGATAAGCCTCTGTCTGATTTGGCATGCAGCTTGCAATAAAAGCCTCAATTTGAGAAAGGCTGTGTGTGTGTGTCTGTCTGTGTGTGATATTTTAAACGGCTACTCTGAGCTGGCCTACAAGCCTTTCCTATCAAGGTGAAATGCATTAAAGTACCTTCTATTTCTTCTGCCTGCTTTGTGTTGGTTGAAGAGCTATAATCAATTTGCCAAATGAAAAAAGAAATACATCCCTGTACTACGTGAAACCTGGAACTCACCAGCAGTGCAAACAGTTTGTGAATACAGATAAGGCAAGATTTATAATGCTAAAACTCCCAACTCCAGATACAATTGTTAAAATTCAGCATCCTTGAAATCATATTATCTTCTGAATAAAGAAAATAGGAAGAAAGATAATATTGCATATTAAACTTTTCTGAAATGAAATTGCATAACTAAACCTGAATTGAATGTGAAAGTGAGTGACACGTGGGAAAAATCTGTTTTAATTCATAAGGGCTATGAGAATCTTTCTCCCTACACCTAAATTAAGTTTAAAATTATGAAGATGAAGGTAATTCATAACATGCTCCATGGGATTATTTCACATTTAAAATTGTGTGTATGGTTTGGGGGAGAGGTTCCTCCTCTGAAAGAGCTGGGGTGCCAATCCTTGCTGCTTGACCGCAGTCTCTAAAATGTATAGATATTTAAGTCACTGTTGGAGGCATCAGTTCATTAGACTTTTTTTTATAACATCATGGACCGCCTGCTGAAGATATTGGGAGATAATGGGACCCCAGACCTGCTGTAAAGACCATATCTTCTACTCTTTTTGAACTATATTCTAAATTTCACCAGATCTGTGCTTTAAGCCACATTTGTGCCCCTCTCCCAACACAGTCCTGGCCCTGTCTCCCAATCCCCAGGGCTGCCAGTGGCTTGGCAAAAATTAGATTAGCCTTACATCCATAGGCGCCAACTTTCCCTGGCGCTGGTGGGTGCTCGCGTCCCCCCCCATCCCTGGACCTGCCCCAACTCCACCCTTTCTCTGCCCCAACCCCTTCCCCAAAGTCCCTGCCCCAACTCCGCCCTCTCCCTGCCCCTGTTGGACCCCTTCCCCAAATCCCCGCCCCGTCCCCGCCTCTTCCCTGAGTGTGCTGTGTTCCCCCTGCTCCCCCCTCCTTCCCAGCCACACGAAACAGATGTTTTGTGGTGCAAGCGCTGGGAGCTAGGGGGCAAAAGTGAGCATGCAGCACGGTCAAGGGAGGAGGCAAAGGCAGAGGTGAGCTGGGCGGGGAGCTGCCAGTGGGTGCAGAGCACCCACTAATTTTTCCCCATGGGTGCTCCATCCCGGGAGCACCCATTGAGTCAGTGCCTATGCTCACACCTATTTCTAAGTTATACCCATATGCAATGGCCACCAAAGGGCTGTTCTGCAGCCAGGGATAGCCAGAGGCCAATGGTACTCCAGCTACCTCCTATTACCCTGTGGCCAGGAAAGTATGTAGCATAAAGTGAGTCCTATGCCACCTGCAGATTTCCCCACATTGGGAGAATCCGTACCTGGCTAAATCTACTGCTGTTCCAATTGCTTTGTATTGCCAGAGAAACAGCTGGTGAAGGGGGAGAAGATCTGTTTGTTTTTCAACGGTTCTATCTAGCCCATCTTGAAGTTTAGAGTGCTGGAGATCTTCTTCTTCCCTGCAGAAGCCACGGGAATGACGTTCTGGACACTTTTCACACAAAACTGATGAAATATGTTTATTTTCTTAATGAATTCCACTTTGAGCCAAAACCAGGGTACAAATTTATCATGTGAACCTAAACTGCCACAAAGGTGCCAGAACTTCTCGGTAAATCAAAATCGCCGAGATGGCATCTTTACCCTTTGTGCGCACCCAAAACCTGCACACTTCCTGAGGATTTTCTATTGCTAAATATAACCTATTTTTCTCAAGTCACAGGTATATTTCTCCTGATCAATGCTTAATACTCAAGGCATGTCATTTTGTTCCCTTTCAGCTATACTAGTTTAAATCTATTAATGCAGTACCAGTCTAATCAGGAATCAATTTCCATGTGTGGTAGAGGGAAGTATGACATATTCTCACCTATATTGTTAGATTCAACACTGGTTTTCCATCATCACAAGCTAAACTAAAAATTAAACAACTGGAGCTGGGCTTCTTCATCAAATAAAGGCCTCTGTTTGGCTTACAAAATTTCATGGCCTGTTTACCCACCATCTTCTTCCCTTAACCACGCATCCAACTATGAGTTATCCAGACATGATTTAAAGTCACCTTTCTGTATTCCCTATTTAACTCTGAGACTGACAGTGATATATATAGATATCTCCAAGGAAATGACAATTTGCTAACTCTAGCTTTTGTGAGTAATAAAGTTTTTAAAATAAGTTTAAACCTACTGGGTCTCCTAGGATCTATTCTTTCTGAGCAATTACATCACTGAATAATTCACTCAAGTGCTCTGTGCTCATTAACGTACTAATGGCCAGTAAGAATGTTACCTAGAGATTCAGTAAGTTTTCAGATCACTACTTATTTCAAAATGTTTTCAGTCTTTTCTTTTTCTCTTTGAAAAACCATACATGGAAATGGAGACATTTGATGGAATGAATAAGAACAGATAGACTAAGGGGTTCTGGTGACATTTCAGGGACTTTAAAATGGGCTTTTTCTAATCACTGCTGCAATTTCATCATAAGCCTGGGAACTAATTTGCTCAGTAGGGGGGCTTATTTCTCACAAAACTGACAAAAGTTCTACATAATTGATCCATTTCATGCTGCCCTACTACTTTCTGTGACTTCATACATTCATAAATATGGTCAGCAAAAAAAAAAAACCAAACTACTAAGCTGGCTTTTCAGAGTTCAAGATGAGAACAGCAAAATCCTTTCAAGCAGGAATACATCAGCAAACTGAGGGCCTACTCCAGCTTCCATTGAAGTAAATGGAAATGTTGCCATTGACTTCAAAGTGAGCGAGATTAGGCCCTGAATAAGCAGGTAAGGAAGAGAGCACATTAAATTTTCAGTGTGTAAACTGTGGGTCAGAATGTGTGTAATGTGACACCGGTAAAGACTCACAGGAGGAGTTGCTTTCTTCCAACGCTGAACAAGGAACTTTATTACATTCAGAAAAATATTATCTCTGCCTAGAAGCTTCCTTGATTCCCCCACCTAGCCCCTCCTGGGTGGTTTACTGCTGACAGATTTAAAGAAACAACACACATCTTCACAGTTTGTTTCAAGCCTGAGCAGATTTCACTGCTGTGTAAGTGTCATGCATGCTGGTGTTTTGGGAGTGTAACAAATAGGAGCTGACAGGGTGTAACACTTTCCAAAACACTACTGCTACCAAGTGCTAATGAAGTGTTTACCCCAGAACATAATTAACATTGAAATGATGCTCCCTAACTGGTGCCTGTGATCACAATGCTTTAGAATATTCACCAGGGGTTCTTCTTTAAGTAGGACTTCAAGGACTCCAAAATTGTTTTTTTTTCTTTCTGTTTTTGAAGTTTCTTATTGGTAATCCTTGACAACGGGCTACATGTGTGTTGGCAGACATCAAAAAGTGTCTAAGATTTAGTATAGTCTTTGTCTTTTAAACGTTTAAAAAGAAAATCATTTATTTCTAATTTTTTTATTTTATTTTTTGGCACAAGTATCATCTTAGAATATTTTTCAGTTCCTTTCTCCACATTTCAGTATGTGGGGTCCCCCTCCCCATTACTTGAGCTGGTCATGTACTATGAGACAGTCTTCACTAATTATTATTTAGTTAGTATTACAGTGTTAGGAGGTGTTAGGATTCATTTATTGATAAGCCATCAGATAACTATGCACAATCAAGTGTATTAAGTAAACATATAATAGCACATACGGACAGGGAAAGTCCACGCCTACATGTACAATGCTGCAGTGGAGAAGCTATACCAATACAACTGCGCCGCTGCAGTCCGTGTGGTGAAGACGCTCTATGCCGACGGGAGAGAGCTCTCCCATTGGCATAAAAAAACCCACCCTCGCGAGCAGCATAAGCTATGTCAGCAGAAGAAGCTGGTAGCATAGAAATAACCAAAGATTACACTGTGGCTGCATCCCCAGATTGTGTAAAATTAATCTGCTCCAAAAAATATTAACTTACTACCAACCATATATATATACCTTAGTCTGTTACCATGCTCAGGAAACTCCACAAATTCCTTTATTTCATAGAGTACCGTAATTTTCCTTTCCCAGGCAGTTTGCACCTACTGTCCAATGTTCTTGGGTATCTGTACCCAGTTAGTTTAACAATCTTGCAACAATTATAATAGTTGCTTATTACTTAAACAAAGCTCAGCATAAGGCAAACTCTTCACTAATATATTAATTTTGTCTAATGGAGGCCACAACTGAGGTCAAAGCCCAATTTTTCTGGGTACTGTAAAACACTGTAATTAATCTGCTAAGCAGGAAACTACTATTCCCATTAGCAGTACTGCCAGCCTGAAAGGTTCATAGATCAGGAGTCATACCCCCCAAAAATCAAAGGATTGGCCCAAAATCATGAGATTAGTTTTCAAAGAGTATATTGTTGTTTGGGCTGTCTCTTAATTTTTCTTTTTATGCATTTAACTTCCCTTGCCCACCCTCAGTGTGTGTGACAACCTGGGGGTGTCAATGCTCCCAAAATCAAGGTAATTTTTGGCCCCCACTGCAGGAACTCTTATCCCAAATCTGCCCTTACCCTTGCCTTGCAATTCCACCCTCACATCAGTTCTGCCCCCACATCAGTTATGTCCTCCTCCCTCCCCACCTTCCATGTCAACTTTGCTTCTCCTATAGCTCCCGGGTTCTTCACCCTCCTTTCCCAGGCCTGAAGAAGGGTTGCAGTGGTGTCCCTCATCCCTTTTCCGTGTCTAGTGTTCCGTGGAGGAAAAGAGGAGCCAATCCAGAGTAGGGCAAAGGCACATTGAGCTGCTGTTTTTTTTTCTGCTCCCTCCCTTCCTGTGAGAATGGTGCGGTTTCTGAGGGAAGGGAGCTTTGCCAGCTTCTTGCAGCAGCCCCGATTGGCTGCCCTTCTGTGGGATGTAGGGTAACAGAGAAGGCAAGGAATCAGAAGGGATTGTCCTCAGACAGAACTGAAATTCTGAAAGAGAGAGAATGTGTTACATCATCATGAGACTGGCTCTACCAAACTCGTGTGACTTTGAAGATATTGTGAGAGTTGGCCACACTACATCAGCCTCACCCCACTGATTTATGACTCTTTATGGCAGAGAGAGGTGGCGGCAGCATGACAAGCCAGGAGAAGTAGAGAAGCTGAATGCAGGGCAATCCAACAGGTTGAGTAGGCTGCAGCAGGAGCTGGGAAAACACATGTGAAACGGTGTATAACCATTGGCCATACAGCCAGGCTTCGGTTTGTAGTGAACTTGTGAGGACGCAGTAGAGACTGAGCAGAGCTCCAGTGCAGAGGTGCCCTAACAAGATACACCCCTAACTAATCCTGGCCTGGAAACCTGCAAATTGCTCTTTGCCTCTAGTGTAGACTGGATTAGAGAGGAAACCCAGCCAATAGGTCCAGGGGCGGCTCTAGACATTTCACCGCCCCAAGCACGGCGTCATGCCACGGGGGCCGCTCTGCCGCTCGCCGGTCCCATGGCTCCGGTGGACCTCCTGCAGGCGTGACTGCGGAGGGTCCACTGGTCCCGCGGCTTTGGTGGAGCCGTGGGACCAGCGGACCCTCCACAGGCACACCTGTGGGAGGTCCACCGAAGCCGCAGGACCAGCGGACCCTCCGCAGGCATGCTGCCGAAGGCACCCTGCCTGCCGCCCTCTCGGCGACCGGCACAGCGCCCCTCGCGGCATGCCGCCCCAAGCACCCGTTTGGCGTGCTGGGTCCTGGAGCCGCCCCTGAATAGGTCTGAGAAGCCCTAACCTTCTAGTAGATTTCCCTCTGACCTCAGCGGCCCAGATAGGAACCAGTAGTGTTGTACATTAAATTTCAACAGCTTAAGCCACTGAATTTAGGGTATTTGCAGCCTTCCCCATTAAAATACACTTAGACAAATGTCTGAGTCATTGCTGGGACCCCCAAGGTGTAGGAAAAAGGAAGTAGTATGATTTTACAGATAAGAAGCTGAAGCAAAGGGAGATTTTAATTGACTGGTTTCTAATGTCCCCCAAGAAGTCTGTGGCAGTGCTGGGAACTGAAGGGAGATTCTGTGAGTCTCAGCCAAGTGCTTTGACCATAAGATCAACTTAATTGTTGAATAAACCATATTCATGCCCCTTTTTATTTGCTACTCATGAGTGTAATCCCCTGGGATTTACCTGAGTTTTGTGGCTCCTGGTCCTTGATCTATTGATTGTGTATTGATTCTGTTACTGATTTAGTTTCCTCAGTTAGCACTCTGAAATTTGGTAGGTTCTTCTCCCAAGATCAGGTCCACTATTATTGGAATTACTGTTTATTGGAACCCCAAGGTGAGCGGTTGAAACGCTCATACTTAGGAAATCACTCTATATTTATAATAGTTTTATTAACACATCTAACAAAGTCACAAACACTCCAACCCAGTAAGGTAGGTAGAGATAATACAGAATGAGCTGAGCACCCATATCCTTACACTGCCCCTTACATAACCACCTGAAGTGTTGGTTATTATCTTCCTCCTCACTGTCATCAGTCATCATATCCTGGCATCTTCCCAGGCACACAGGCTGGGATACAGCTTTTCTAATGTGTTATACTGATGCCACCATGCCTAATGCATGTTCAGTGGGGGTTTTGGCCCCTTTTCTTTATTTGCAGTTCTTCACCCCACTAATATTGGGGTGCCTTTCTCACATAGGTTAGTAACCTGTTTACCACAAGCTTATTAGCATATACCAGGCCTGCACAACATGCAGCCCCCGGGCCGCACGCGGCTTGCGTGGGCTCACTGTGTGGCCCGCGGGCAAGCAGCAGGGTGGGGCTGCTGGGTTCGCCCCCTGCCCGGAAGGGGGGCCGCCTCACAGCCCCACGCGCATGCCACACTCCAACCACCCTAACGGGCAGAACTGCATGTGTCTACGTCTCCTGCTCCCCCAATCTGGCATTCAGCAGCTTCCGGGGCTCACTGAGGCGGGAAGCGCTGGGCACAAGGCAGAGCCGGTAAGTGCTGAGCGAGGGGAGAGGCACCCGTCCTGGGCTCGAGCTGCAGCGCGGGGGGGTGGAGGACTGGGCCAAGATGCACCCCCAAGCCTCCCCCTTCGGTTGGGGGCAGGGCGGGGCGGATACTGCTCTGGTTGGTCCCAGGGCGGCCTCCATAGTGATCAGGCAGGGTGGGGTGTTGAACTGTCTGTGGGCAGCCAGGAAATCCCCGGAGGAGACGTGTGTGTGTGTCTCTGTGTATGTGTGTGTTGCACCTGTCCTGCCCTGACTGCTGCCCCTTTCACTGGTCCAGGGACCTTCCCCATCCCTGGCTCCTATCACACTGCCTCCCCCCTCCCGCCCCGGGCTCCCTGCGGCCCCTGTTTGTGTGTTGGACAGTCACATCCAATCCCTTCACACTGCCCCCCTTTCCCCTCCCCTTAGTTCATGCGGGGATGATGAGCCGAGCGGGTGGGCAGGTAGTGTCGGTGAGGCTTTATACTTGGGGGCGGGGTGAGGAGGTGAGCAGCAAGTCGGTGGCTGGAGGGGGCATCCATTTTCAGTATTTTAATTTTTGGTACTGCTGTGTGCAGTAATATAGTGACCCCTGGGGGGTTGAAGAGGGGTGTGATGGTAGGGCCGAGCGGAGAGGGGGCGGGTCCTATTTTACTGCTGTGATCTGGTCCCCCTACGCACACCATTTCTTTCCCCCTCTACAGGCTTCCACACACCGTCAGTGCCTTGCTAGTGTGCCTTGCACCATGAGATATCTCTTCTCTTTGTGCGTGACTGTGAATTTTTCCCTTGTGTGTGAATGTATTCAACAAAATCTTGAGCTTCATAATGGATACCATAAATGAAAAGAAAAAGAGAAAAATAGAATCAGAGCACAGAGTTTTCAACACTGAATGGATGAATAAATACTTATGTACTATTTCCAAAGATAAAATACTGTGCGTCTTGTGTCGCGAAACGTTAGCTGTTCTGAAAGAATACAACCTTCGGCGGTGTTTGGGGGGTGGGGGGCGCTAGGTGGTGCTGGGGGGCAGGGGGAGTGTTTCGGTGGGGCTGGATGGCACTGGGGGGGTGGTTCAGTGGGGCAAGGGGGTTTCGGCCCTCAGCTGTTTTCTTTGGAGTAATACGGCCCTCGCCGCTTTATGAGTTGTGCAGGCCTGGCATATACTTCAATTAGTTATCATGGCATCCTTGTGGTCAGACATCTGTTGTATCCCTAACTTAAAATATCTCAGGCTGGTATAAACTTGCATCTGGTGGTTACTTGTCTGCAGTTTAGTCATTACAGCATTCCGTCTTGTGATCTCTTATGATCCGGGGTAACTCTTGGTTAGTTGCTTGTACTTAAGGTGTTTTTTGGGCCTTATGCCTTAATTAATTTAGCTACGATGTTATCTTGCAGGCCTTGAGGCTTGTCGGTGCTTTGCATTATTGCTTTAACATACGTCCCCTAGCAAATATTTATACCTATAGATTATGTTCCTATACAGAGACACAATGGGGTTTGGAAAAATACAGTTGTATTTGCACTAGAGACTCCAGGATGTAAACTACCCCAAAAGCCTCCTGATGGGAGCACTCCAATTGCCATCTAATGAGATCTCAAACTCAGAAAATGTCCATTGGAGACTAAGAAATGTCACAAGATGCACTTTAAATCCATCAAAATCCAGTGATATTTCTCCAAAATGAGAAGAAATAAAGCAGTAAAATTTTGGCAGAGTCAGACCAGGGAGTTCCAGAACAAAAGATGTCATAGTTCTTAGAACAGCCTCTGCAAACTCTAGTCAGAGAGAAATGCCATTCACACCCTCTCACTCAAGGGAGCTGAGCCTGTGATGTCATTGGGGAAACAGGGAAATACATCAGACAATGAAGTGAAAGAAGACATGTATTAGCATAGAGCAACTTGCTCACTCTTACTCTCCTCAGAAGGGTCTTGGTCCCTGTCCCCTGCCTGGAGGAAGGAAAACCACTAATTGATCTGGATAAGCTCAGGTAATGGTTAGGTAAAGTGTGTTTGTGTATTTAGTCAGCTAGGCTTTATGATTATGGTAGATATAGGTATACATATAAAAATAACATTAGGCTGGGCTCTATGTATTACAAATGGAAAGAATATTGGAAAGGGTAGATAACACTCTTCCTGTTCCATTTTTTTGTCTTTCTCCTCCCCCTCATATCATCCAGATGGTAGTTTCCTTATCAGATCCAAGAACTTCTCCTAGTCAGCAACATATATGATAAATTTTCATTCTTATTTTTCAGTTGTTACCAGGCCCATACTGGCTCATAGCAGTATCCCACAGTGTTACCTCCACATATCTGTTGATCAAGGCCATGTTAATCTCCTACTATTTTAGGATTTGTCTGCCTTGTTTGATATCAATGACCATCAGTTTCTGCAGCAGAGATTAATGATCTTCTCTGGATTATCTAGCATGGCATGAATTCTATTTCTTTCAGTGAAGCCAGCTTATTGCAGTTAAGCCCCTTTATCTTCAATGTAACATTCATTATTTCTGGGGCTCTACAGGATTCCATTCTGGGACCCATACTGTCTTATAATTATGTGCTTCCCTTAGGCAGTATCAAATTGAGCTCATTGTTTCCAGTATCACATGCAGGTGATCCTTGGATCTGCCTTTTCTATTCCATTCCAAACTGAATGCTAACAAGACAGAATAGTTGCTAATTGGTCCATCTTGAGATCTCTGCACACCTCACTCAGTGCTTCTATAAATATATGTTCCATTTTCCCTGTTACCAAGGCTTGTAGCCCTGGTGATAAAGAAAAAGGGAAAAAATAGGCCCCTTGAACAGCAGTGAAGATGTCCTCCTGGTGGAGGACATAGCAATTGTAAAGAAGCTGAATGTCTACTTTGCTGGGATGTTTACAACTGATAATACAATGGAACAAATGATTAATTATAAAAAAAAATATGGCATGGATGACAGCAAATGTGGTACAAGGCATTTTGGAAAAGACTGGTCTTGGTGATTTGTTTAAGCCTGATGAGATACTGTCCTAAGATTACTAGGTAAGGAACTGGCATGGCTATTGATGCATCTCTGTAAAATTTCAGTAAGTGCCAAGATGGTACTGCTGGGATGCATTGTCACTTTAGGCCGTGATGCCAAACCTGCAGCCTCCCTGAGGCTCTGAGTAAAGGGGATTTCACCTCATCAGGGAGAGAGAGAAATCTCAGTGTGATGTTTGTTAGTGATCCAGTCCAGATGGCATGGAATGAAAGCTGCTTTGTTCTGACAAAAAGCCTCCGTAGGGCACAACACTGGTTTTCCACTCCTTCTGGTTGGAAGGAAACCTCCGTTTTCCCCTAACTCTCAGAAGACACCAACTCTGGTCCCATGTGCTATTGACTCTCCCTACTTCCTACCCCATTGGTAGGAAAGAACTGTTTGAGGAGAATGGGGAAGGGGAAGGTCACATACTGAAACCTGGCTTTGAACTGGGAGGCCCAACCAAACAGACACGCTGGGGGAACAGCTTTGCTAGCAGTAGGCCTGCTAAGATGGTACAAGGAGGCTGATGTTTTGCAAGTCATCAGTAAAAGAAATAGCTGTGAATCAGAGAGCAGCAGCCTTATAAATCTAACTGCTGTGCAGGGAAAGATTTCAGAATTATTCATGAAGGATGAACTGGTTAGCTTGATAGATACAAAGTCAGTTAAGCAGTAGCTAAAGTCATGGGTTTACAGCCATTAGGCCTTTTCATAGGCATCTGATCGCTGTAAGGGCAGGCAAATCCGTTCTATCCGTTCTATCAGCGCTCCGTTACAGAAGATGAAATTCAGAATCCTTTTTTAAAAATCTCCAGACAGACGCCATAGCAGGGACTCAGCGCACTGCAGCGTGACAAGCGTAACGGAAAGCCAAAGAATCAAATGGATGCGCATGGACTGGAGGACTGAAGCTATCCCACAGTTCCTGCAGCCTCCTAAAATTATTTGCATTCTTGGCTGAGCTCCAAATGCTTCTAGGGTCAAACACAGTGCCCGCGGTTACAGGAGCACCCCCTGTGAATAGCATACAGATAATAATTTCTGCGGGCTCTGACACAGAGCAGGTGGCTCTCTAGCACACTTGCCTATATTAGGCAGCACTGATTCTATTTTTAGATACCAAAAAGGAGGGATTGACTCAGGGAGTCATTCCCAATTTTTGCTTTTGCGCCCCTGGCTGATCGGCCAGGGGCACTTATGACAGCAGCCAATGGTACAAAACGATGGAAGGTACAATATGGCTAGTAACCACTCTTGGCTTTTGCGCCCCTGGCTGATTGACCAGGGGCACTAGCAGCAAATGGTACAAAAGGACTGGTAGCCATGATCATCCTCAGTTCCAATTTATGGAAGGGTTTGGATGGTGCAATATGGCTAGTAACCATCTCTGCTGTCATGCAAAAGCAAAAGCATGCTTCTGTGTAGCGCTGCTGAATCGCCTGTGTGAGCGGCATCTAGTACACATACGGTGAGAGTCACAAACGGCAAAAAAAGCTCCATGATTGCCATGCTATGGCATCTGCCAGGGCAATCCAGGGGAAAAAGGCGCGAAATGCTTGTCTGCCGTTGCTTTCCCAGACGAAGGAGTGACTGACGACATTTACCCAGAACCACCTGCGACAATGATTTTTGCCCCATCAGGCACTGGGATCTCAACCCGGAAGTTCCAAGGGGCGGGGGAGGCTGCGGGAACTATGGGATAGCTAGGGAATAGCTACCCACAGTGCAACGCTCCAGAAATCGACGCTAGCCTCGGACCATGGACGCACACCACCGATTTAATGTGTTTAGTGTGGCCGCGCGCACTCGATTTTATAAAATCTGTTTTACAAAACCGGTTTATGCAAATTCGGAATAGTCCCGTAGTGTAGACGTACCCTGATAAAACTAATAGAGGAGCAAGTGGGACAAAGAAATTAGAGGCTGGTGAGGCTATAGATCTTAATTGACCTAGATCTGACCTGAGGCTTAGATTAAAGTTTTACATAATTTGATACTGGAGTCAATGAGAGAGTGATAATATGGATGGGAAATTGGATGGAAGGGAGACTACAGAATAAACTGGCATGAGTTCACTTGGTGAAAGGTAACAAGTGAGGATGCCTGGGGCACAGTGCACACATCTACTAAACCCTGAAGTCAGCCTATTGCCAGAAACATCTCCAGGCTTTAATCAAACATTGTTGTGATCCATCATTGTAGCACTCTTTCCTTCATACCTGAAAACACATGTGGGGCCTGATTCTTCTCTTGGTTTCACCAATTTGACACCAGTGTAACTCCACTGCCTTCAATATTATCAATGAGTTGTCTTATCTGCCTTATAGGACTTCCACTTTAATACATCCTAGAAGTGCCCAGTTCTTAACTGACTACATTTTCCTTTCCATCTCCACCTGTCTTCTCCCTTTTTAACTTTGGAACACTGAGTGGAATTAGAGTGCACCTAAAATATTCCAGTCTGAATCCCACTCTTTAAAGTGGAGAATTCCATTTGAACCAGAAGAATCTAGAAAACATTGTCCCATCCCCTGTCCACTAGACAATACTCATTTTGTTCCAATGAATTCCAAATTGGCACAATTTAATTACATTGGCATTAATGTCCTCTATTGGTCCAGTTTCTGCCCTCACGTACATCAGTGTGAATATGACTTTTAACTGAAATAAATGAGAGCAGAGTTCAGTTATTTTGTGACTAATTTATATCTTTCTATGTATTGGTATGTATATAAATTTATCCCACCAAATGGAAAACAAAGACCAAAATACCTACCCAAATAAGGTTTATAGACACAATCCCTTTGCCCAGCCTTGCAGGGTCCTTGCGGTGTATGGGATACCCGCAAATGGTTAATCATTAACTCTTCATAGGTGCTAAGATGCATTGCCCTGCCTGCTGGCTATTGTAAAAGTTCATGTCTTTGGCCAGTACAGCTGAGCACTGAAGAAGAAGCCATAGCAGAAGAGGGTGTCCTCCACATGACCTCACTTCCTATTCTGCTCCTCAAACACTGGCAGTGAAACTTATATTTAGCTCCTGTTGACACTAGTTTTTTTTGTTTAAAATTTGCCACTATCGGTACCCCCAGTGCAACTCCACTACCAGTAGCAGAAGTGGAAGCACTAGAGTAGATGGAACATAGGCAGCTATCAGAGGTTTAACCATCACATTACCTAGGCTTGCACTGAGTAGGGTTAAATGACAAAATGGCTAAAACCTTTGAGGTTGGCCTACACTAGTGTTTCCATCATTGCTACTACCAGTGGGACTGCATGGGTGATGGCGGGGGAGGGACGTTAAAGAAAAAAATCAAGCATTGGAGTGCAAAGAGGGTTCAGTACAATACCTCTCATTTCTTGCATTTAATTTTTTTACTAATGCCTGTATCTTCTTTTAGTTCAAATGCAAAGTTGCTTTGAGCCCTAAGAGTAAAATTCCTCACGGTACATATGGCCCAAGAAAGGTCCTACACACTACCTGAATAAGAGCTTAAGCATGTTCAAAAGTTTTATGGACATAACTTTTTTCCATATCTTCTTTACCTGGAGTTTTTCTTTTGTGAAGTCTTTCCCTCTGTCAAAAGTTCCTCATAGCTGGTTCAGCCAACAAGATTGTTCTGATAATTGAATGACTCTAGCTTGTGTTTTGTCTTATAATAGCCTCTTGAGGGTGAATTTTTTGGAAAGATTACAGGAGTCTCATTCTGTTCATAAAGTTGAGTGAAGCTCTTAGTAAAAGTTCTAGATCACTTCTGCAAGCTTAAGCTTAAGTAATTTTCCAAATGCCGCAGACCTGTCTTGCTCATATTTTGGACCCAGTAGCCTGGCTGGATAGTATGGTGTCCATTAATGTCCTTCCTTGAGGCAGTCTGCTTGCAACACACGTGTGATGCTCTAAAATACCAGGAGCTGCTGGTGTTCCCTATAGCCTCAGAGCTTTATTTAAACAAGTATTTTAAAAACAAAAAAAAAAGAAAGTGAAATAATGTTTAGTTGGGGATTGGTCCTGCTTTGAGCAAGGGGTTGGACTAGATGATCTCCTGAGGTCCCTTCCAATCCTGATATTCTATGATTCAAATATAGTCTGATTCGCTAGAGCTGCTGTAATTCACTGGAATAGATGTATTTTGTCAGTCAGCTGAATTAACTGGATTAAATCAGTGGTTCTCAACCAGAGGTACATGCTGAGGCCTTCCAGGGGATACATAAACTCATCTAGATATTTGCCTAGTTTTACAACAAGCTACATAAAAAGCATTAGCCAAGTCAGTGCAAACTACAATTTCATACAGACAATTATTTGTTTATACTGCTCTATATACTATATTATACAGCAATGTAACTTGCGTATACACAGTGTATTAGATGCGTTTTATGTCATTTACTGATGTGTGCAACCATGTTAATGAGGTTAAAGTTGTCATGGTGTGTATGTGGTTGCAATATAAAAATGGATAGATTTTTAAAATGAGGTAGAAATGGCTGTAACGGCAACAGTGAAAATTGTCTGAAATTGAAAATGACTGACTGAAAAAAAATCAGTTCTGCAAGGAATCTGTTGCTTTTGGGTTCACATCTACAAATAGTGATCCACCTCAAGCTTTGTGGTTCCTTTGGGGAGAAACTCTAACAAATAGCGCATGAAGCTGGTGCATTTGCAAAGACGTTTGAAGACAAAACACCCCTGTGCATGCAGGTAAGCCAGTAGAATTTTTTAAAGAAAGCTTTCTGAGTTCCAACCTTGCCAGTTTAAATGAGAAAAAAAAAAAACCTTTTGTAAGCACTATACCGTCTGCAAGCAGTGCAAGTAGTTTTTAAGTGAGATGAAACTTGAGGTACACAAGACAAATCAGATTCCTGAAAGGAGTACAGAAGTCTGGAAAGGCTGAGAACCACCGGGTTAAATTATAACTGTGGCTAAACTGGTTGTGCAGTCTCATTTTTCTGTGCTGTACAACTAGAACTGTATTATAGGGCAATATAAGTAGTTAACAATAGGGGATTGGCTCAGTAAAGTAACTAGTTGCTAATATGATTGATTTTTCTACTCATAAATCCTGATCATGTGGAGAAGGTGATCATCAGGTCAGCACTTTGTTCAAACATTATACCAATCAATGACGTTCCAAAAAACAAACTTGCAACTATTTCTCTCCTGCAGGGAAGGTAGAAAAGCCTATAACGCTCCTATTGACTTTAAGTTCAGTGCTTGGGAGCATCACCTCAAATCCTGAGCAATTTATTCGCTGAGTTCAACAGCAAGGGGCTGACAAGTGATCAGTTCTGGTAGGTGTTATTGCAAGTCATTAGGCGTTACCACAAAGGAGTTCAGAGGACAGGGAGATAATTTGACCAGACCAAAAAGTCATTAGGCAGCTAGTTCTGTGAACTGTGACCGACTCTCTCCAAAAGGAATGACAGGATTATGACTGGTCTTCTTCCTATATGCCTGTGCTGAAATCTTTTCCTCCTTGTTCCTACCAATACCTGACCTGTCAGTCATAGAAAAAAAATCAAGAATGATATGTTCTCAGCCCACATTCAGGGGCTAGAGATGGGAGGCATTTATTTGAAGATCACCAGTAAGCCCATGTCTCTTCAAACATGCCCATTCTGCCCTCACACCCCATCTACTTTTACCATGTGCTCTTAAGGGCTTGGGAGCAAGTGTGTAAGATGCTTGAGATATACTTGTGGCTAATATAGGGGATTATGCTTAGGGCTTAACCTGGCTTTTTCTACATACAGCCTCAGCTCACATTTGCAATGGGGTGAAAAAACCTTTGTGCTCCTTGCTGCACTCTGCAGGATCAAGGCCATGAAATATTATAGCCTAATTGCTCTATTCCTTGGTTTCTAAGAATTTAGTTGCATACATCTTTACTTTCAATTCCCTTCTGTTGTGTCCAAGAAATGGTGTTATTTCTGTATGTGTAATTCTAGCCTCATGGGGTTCAATATTTTCTGTTCATTGCTTTTTCTTTTCTGATTATTTCCCTGAATGCTGCTCATTGTTTCCCACAGAATTACCTGGAAAATTTTGCCATGGTGATTAATTTGAAATAAAAGATTATTTCAAAACCTCCACCTTAACAAAAGATGGCTCACAAGAAAAAAAAATGAATCAGAAGTAATTTCAGTTTTGAACACTTTGTTTCACAAAGCATCATCTCAAGCTGCATCGCAACTTGTTTCTTCTTATTCCCTAGTCAATCACTTCATATTCTATGGAGCCTTTCATACCAAAGCAATAAGGCAATAGAAGTTCTTTCTTATGCTGAGCCTTCTAAGCCATTGTAGCTCATACCTCAAGGCCCTTGAACAGTGTTGCCCAGGATTCATCATTACTGTAAAGTTAAAACCTAATCAGCTGATAATGTATATGAACGTGTCTTCCCCTTATGTTGGATGTGCTTTGGGGGACTGATTTTGCATCTGATAAGCTATTGCAGTTTCAGTAGCAGACCACCCTTCCAGTTTGTGTCATATGCTGCTGAAAGCAGTATCCTTCTCTAGGAGTACTTCCGAAAGTGGCAGCTGAGACCAGATCCAAGCAAACTGATCGTCTCTACTTTCCACCTTGACAATAGAATTGCACAAAACTCTGAATTTTTTGGTCAAACTGGGTGTTATGATACAACGCCAACATATCTTGGTGTCATTCTTGACCACACTTTAGAAAGTAGCCTCTAAAGTGAAGGCTCATGTCAACTTTATTCAAAAGTTAGGGGGAACAAGCTGGGGATCACCAGCCCCAATGATCTGAATATCGGCCTTTTCCCTGGTGTTGTCAGTTGCAGAGTACTGTGCACTGGTGTGGACAAGAAGCTGCCACACCCAACCTGTGGATAGGCAGCAGAATCAGACCATGTGAATAATCACAGGAATTTTAAAATCAACACCTCTACCATGGCTTTCTGTATTAGCAAACATCGAACCCCCTGTTATCCATCCAGATATAGCCAGTGGAAATAGTCAATGCTACCTCATATGCAGATGAACCAACACTTGGAACCATTTAAACCAGTGGTTCTCAAACTTTTGTACTGGTGACTCCTTTCACACAGCAAGCCTCTGAGTGTGACCCCCCACCCCTTAGAAATTAAAAACACTTTATATCTATTTAACACCATTATAAATGCTGGAGGCAAAGTGGGGCTTGGGGTGGAAACTGATAGCTCACAGCCCTCCATGTAATAGCCTCGTGACCCCCTGAGGGGTCCCTATCCTCAGTTTGAGAACCCCTGATTTATACAATGCTTCAGATTTCAGAGGTTCAGATAAATTGGGATTCAGATGCAAACTTTTGGGAGCTGTTCTGCAAAACAAAAAACAACCAAAAAGATTTTGCAGAACCCACCTCGTTTTGACCATAACCATAATAAATGGTAGCATAATCGATGCCAGTAGATGCCTCAGATGAACAAAACAAAACCAAGAGTAACCAAAGAAATCTAACAGCTTTGGTGGCCACCGGAGACCCTCTGGACAGAAGTATATTCTCATTTAATTAGTGTTGGTCATAAGAATAAAGCAATGATCTTAGAGCACTTTTCCAATAAATTATTTTAGCCTCAACTTCCCTACACATTATTTGTTTCTATTTTATAGATGAGGAAACTGAGGCACAGAGTGATTCATCCAAAGTCATACAGGCATTTATGGTAGCCAACAATAATGCTATCAAAGAGAGAAAGTGACAAATATCAGAGTCAAAACTTTTTCCAGAAGGTTTCATGCTAGCATGATTCTGATTGGAAAAATATCTTGTATCTTAACATTTTCCTTCTTAAAGTCACCCCAGATTGCATAGAACCTTCAGTTGTTAATACTGAAAAATTGTATGACAAGGTATTATATAGATAAAAGTATATGTTTCTAAAATATTAAAATGCTATGCATAATGTGGGTTCATCTAACTTTATTGGAAAGAGTTTTATGGCCATGGCCTACATGGCCTGAAAGTGTAATATGATTCTATATTTTTCTGCTTTCTTCCAAGGACATTCTGACAATGAGATGTAATGTCTCAAGCATTTTATCACAGTAGGTAAAATGTTAATAAATAGATAAATCTGAATTCCTGCTCAGGAGAATTTGAAGGGGAACTGGGTGGCTCTGGGGATTTAGAAATTGTATACATAATCTTCAGCTGCAGGTCACCAGTAAAATATCTAGCTCATGTCAGTTGTGATACTATGTTATCATCATTTGATGGCACTCTGTCTGAAACAATTTGGTGACCTCAGTGGACTTATTAGGGGTTATCTATGTGAACTTTTAGTTCACAGTAAGTTGTCACGTGAATCTACCGCGTACTAGCCTGCTGCATGCTAACTGTTCATGGGGACTCTGTTGATACACATTAACAATCTGTTAGTGCGTATCAACAGGGTCTACTTGGACAGTTAGTATGTGGCAGATTAGTGCAGGGTAGAGTCACACATTATCTTGCCACAGACTAATTATTTGAGTAGACAAGTTCCCGCACCTTATAGGAAAGTTTATAGAATTTAATAGAAAATTAAGTTATAATTTTGAGCCTTTACAATGCATTTAATAGGGAATTATATTTCCCCAATATAGGATAATTTAAAATAGCATTTTCTATTAAACACAGTAGGTTTGTGGAGTGATTTTTTTATAGAACTTTAACATATTTCTGTGTAATCGTATTGGTTCAACTCTGTTCACTTCTACAGAATTTTCATAATGGATGTCACAGAAATGACTCTCACATTGGGCATTAGCTTGCTCCTTTGCACTAGGTGGGTGCTCAGGAAAAGCATTGAGACACATTGAAGTTCTGGTGTATGAAAGTTTGTACTGCCTTGCATGAATGGTACATGCTCAGAGCATAAATCAGTGTCTTCAATCTCCAATTCTGTCAATTTACCTCCTTCCACAAATACAAAAAATGTACCTAAAATATTAAAGACCTTGGCCCTGATTCTACAAATATTTAGGGATGTTCCTACCTTTACTCCCTGTGAGTTAACCCATTGGCGCCAATGTAACAAATCGCATGAGATACATTTGAGGTTATCCAGGAGTGTTTGCAAAGCTGAAGCCTTTGGCAATCTGTCTGCAAAAAAGAGACATTCTAGCTAGTTCTTTCTTGTGCTTCCTTTGTTATTTCCACACTTTCTATAAGTTTAGATGTTAGAGTCACTGTATATCTGGAAAAATAATCTTAGCCTATAATAAATGAGCTTTAATAATTAATTACTGTGTATTTAATGGGCACCTGTGACTAAAGGCCTTTCTGCAGCTTGAGGTCTTCAAACCACAATTTGAGGACTTCAATAACTCAGACATAGGTTAGGGGTTTGTTATAGAAGTGGATGGGTGAGATTCTGTGGCCTGCATTGTGCAGGAGGTCAGACTAGATGATCATAATGGTGCCTTCTGACCTTAAAGTCTATGAGTCTATAAAACATGAATGTCATTGTCCAAATTGTCATAAAAAGAAAAAAAAACTCTCTAACTTACTTCCCAATATTCAATAATTATAAGTAACTCCAAACTAAAAAGGAAACCAACACATGGAGCTTTGCCAAAAGGATGCCAAAGGCATATGTTGGGGTAAGAGCATTTATCAATACTTCATAAGAGAAAGCCCTGTCTCTAGTCCACTCAAGGTTATACTGTGCAGTTAAAATATGACAAAAAGTAACTGCTTTATAGAGCCCCTGCTTTCTCACATAAGACATTTTTTTGGTGTCCTTCACTTGTCTACTGCATTAGCTCAGTCTTTAGTAATGACACAGCTCACATACTGAACTGAAATCTTCTCATTGCATTACTTGCTTCAGAGCTTGGTATGAAAGACTACATGATCATATGCCTTTTTTGCATTTAATTCCAGAAACTTGCCACTGGGGAAGTTAACTAAGCAGTTGTGACAAATACCATTTGGATTTGCACACATTAATACCACAGCGCCGTTCTGCAATTCCACCTTCCCTGCATTTGTGGATGTCTCTAACGTGTCAAATCGTTTTACCATTTCTCAGAGACGGTGTAGCTGGAAATACATCTATATTATTCTACATATCATTCTAGAAAGGTGTTGGTTTTTGTTTTTTTATGACCTTATACAGCCATCAGCAATAATTATTAGAGCAAAGATTAATTAGTCAAGTTTGACAGTGAGAGATTGCTGCATGTCCCCCCCTCCACACACACAGTATTTAAAAGGTAATTATTTTATTAGGAGACAAACACCTCATCTGTATCATCTCTCAAATGGCAACTGTGCATGATGATAGCTAGATTAGAATGCTTTGTTGCTGTGTGGACTGAATCAGCTTTTACAATCAATGTTTTTAGAGATTATTTATATTATATGCCTAGGAAAAATGCTGGGAAAATAAACCTGTTACATTGTAACTTGTGTAAGAGTGTACTGTGCATTACATTGAAATTCTGCCATTATCTACCTCTCTGCAACCCCAATGATTTCCGATGATCTGTTTATATATGATTTTTATTTGCTGCATCATTGGACCCTGCAATTTGCCACATATTGCAGAAATGCTGTGGAGTCAATTTAGATACCTGTGGCAGTTATTAGTCAAAGTTACCAGAGCTGAATAATTAGATTTGAATTCCCCTATCTGACTGATGGGGAAAGGGACTGTCCTTCTGACAATTGGACTGAGAGCATGACAGCAGGGGCCTGGTTTTGAGAGCTGCTGAGCACCCATAACTCTGATTTACTTCCCTGGGAATGGAAGGTGCTCAGCACCCCTGAAAATCAAGCTCTGGAGAAGTTGGGCTTGTCATGCTGTCTGGAGTAGTTCATGACCATGAGGACCAACCTCAGGACCAGCAAAACCAACGAGGAGTCCTTGTGGTACCTTAGAGATTAACACATTTATTTGGGCATAAGTTTTCGTGGGCTAGAACCCACTTCATCAGACGCATGGAGTGGAAAATACAGAGGCAGGTATAATGCTCAACTTAGTGGTAGTTGGTATTGTAATGTCCTGCAATGGCCCATTTATTTTTGATAGCCTTCTTGATGAGCTGGAGATTATTCCTCCTGACAGGTTCACCATTTCAGAGCAAACAGATTCTATATTTATAATGCAAAAACTTAAATGTTACCTTATAGCATGTGATAAAGATATGTGAGATTAATGCATGCAGCAATTTACAAGCGTTTCATAAAGTCTAAACAGTAAATGCATCATTATAAATCCAATACCTATCTTCACCATACTAACACCCAGGTGAAACAGGCTGACTTCCAGCAATTAATTTGTTAGTGCTTGGCTGACGCCTAAAGCGTTGTGAAGAACTGGCACTTGGTTTGCCAGCATCACAGGGCCGTGATCCAGCAAAGCACAAAAGACTACACCTGGGCTTAATGTTCAGCACATGCTTGAATGCTGTGCTAGATTGGGGCTGAGAGGAGGACAGTCAGAAGAACTGAAGTCTTGTTATTTGTCAGAGAATGCTTACAGGTCTAACTTCAACACTAATTAGCCAGGAAGTGCTGGCTTGCAACAGATGATCTAGTCATGGATTTGGAGCACATTATGGGGCTATGCATAGATTGTTACTTGTGCAGGAAC
Source organism: Mauremys mutica (assembly GCF_020497125.1). Lineage (NCBI taxonomy): Eukaryota > Metazoa > Chordata > Testudines > Geoemydidae > Mauremys > Mauremys mutica. The sequence goes on along the minus strand of NC_059076.1, from coordinate 30,174,148 downwards.
AAGTTCATATTACTTCCACAAAAAGAGTCATGTGTATCCAACCTTGTGAGCAAATTCCTTCTGCTTGTAATGGCCTGACAACCTTTGAAGTACTTCTAATATTGTTTTCCAAGACAATGGGAAGGAAGTGTAAAAAAAAAAATTCATGATAATAAAAATATCATTGACAAGTAGGAGTGGATCCAAGTTTATAAATATATAGTTGTTTTTGCTATTATAATTTTTCCTCCCTTTTCTGTCTTTTACTTTACATTTTCATTTTTAAAAATAGCATATGCATAGTAAATTCTTGTGACTTGCATCAAACATTCTTGTGGTTTTGATATAATTTGGTTTTACCACTTCCTGAGAGTATACTGTTGAAAACTATTGAAAAAAAATATTACAAAGAAACAAAAAATTGCATCTGCCACTCTAGAGGCCCATGTGAGGTTTCAGATGTTTCTATCTATCATATTGCTGTAGTTTTTTCAGAAAAACATTCACTAGGATGGAGCAGAGTAGAGCATTGTTTGAACACTGGATAGGTGTATTATATCTGACAGAATCCGATGCAGCTCAGTGACCTTGCCAAATTTTCTTTTGTTTTTAAGAACTCTAGGGTCAGAGCCAAACTCCATTGAAGACAGTGAAGAGGATGCCACTGGATTCAGTGAACTTTGGATCTGGTCCCTTGTATTGAAATATGGGAAGGGGGTTGTTACATTACTATTCACAGAACCATAGTGAAAAGAAATGTCAGGAAGCTCCTAGAGCTTCATGGATATGTGTTCACAGTCCCTAAAGCCTGTTCCCACCCCACAAAGACAGCAGAAGGCCAAACCTTCAGTGACCTGACTGTTTATGCAAAGGAAAGGGGAGTTGGGCAGAGATCAGTGGGTGGGAAATGACTATTAGGAGTGAAATATTGAGAGTAAGCTGGGGGAGGGACACAGAGTTATACTGCAAAAGAAAAGGGAGAGATAAAACTGGAAGGATGGTAATTGCGTGGCTGGCTGGCAAAATAGAAGTGTACTTCCCACAAATGTAAAGGAATATTGGAAAGAATTTTTAAAAAGAGAGGAAGGAAGGGCAAGGCAACAAGGGCTATAATTAAAATAAAAACAGACTGAAAATGCAGATAGGAAAGGAGAGAACTGCATCAAAATAGAAAATTGGCTTGTGTTTATAGCCATTCAAATATGGCACTAGATTGTTCAGTTTTGAAAACTGTATAAAGTCTTTAAAAAGAACAGGCGTACTTGTGGCACCTTAGAGACTAACCAATTTATAAAAATAAATAAAATTAAAAAATAAAAATAAAATAAATAAATTGGTTAGTTTCTGAGGTGCCAGAAGTACTCCTGTTCTTTTTGCAGATACAGACTAACATGGCGGCTACTCTGAAATAAAGTCTTTAAAGTCTGGCTCCCAAGTCCCACGAAGAAGGATTTAGGAGTCTTATTGTAGGCACCTATTTTTTAAGAAAATTTTCACCATAATGCACAGTCCTGCCCTGGGGGCAATGTTGAGCTGTCCCACGATGCGGGAGAACACCAGTTACACTTGGAGAAAGAATAACTTAGTAGCTTCCTGGCAGAGTGGCCGCATACTACTCCTCCTGTCATCAACACTATTCCAGCTGGATAGCAGGGGGAGTGGAGGGAGGACTAAGCTACAACTCCACCAACTCCTCACATCCCACCCCCTTTTCTGCTAGCCGGGTGTGTCTCAAAAGAAGCCCCTACTCTCGCTTGAGTCCAAGGGGATTGATTATGGATGGTTCTTAATCAGGCCTCATAAAAGGGGAGTTTTTAATCTGATTCCCTATAACTGTGCACCCACATGAGAGCGGGGCACAGTATACCTCATAATCAATAGAAACAAATAGATAAAGGATAAACAATAACAAAAGAAAACAAACAAGGGTTTAAAAATCATAAAAAATAAACTAAAACCAAAACACTAGACATGTTTTTAGTTCTTTCCTCCACTTCTTTGTCACTGTGTTGTCTAGTTAGGTCCCTGACCCTGCGAAAAATACTGACCTGCCAGTATTCCCATTGCACTATGACCACCAGATTCTGCACTCCACCGACTAGCTCTATTCCACCATTATAAGACTCTATTTCTGGATAGCTCTACTTGGGCCCTCTACCAGCCCCATGTCAGCAAGGGAGAGGATGTGTGCAGGACATGGAGCAGATCTTACACCACCTTTGCACCTATGTCTTCTGTATTACAGTTTTATTAACAGTTAGCAAAATCACAAGGGCTGGGTGCAAAGGTGGATTAAAGCTGATTTTGCTCCTGCTCACCTAATTCTGCACCAAGTATAGCTCAGGTGGAACAAAGAGTCCAACTCAATGGGCAAACTTAAATGGCAAAAGTTAAGCATGTGAATAAGACATTGCAGATTTTGGTGTCTCTGAGGCAGGCACCTGGCTTTGTAAAGTGCCTTGCAAATTCTTGCATGAAGTAACAATGAATTAGTTGATATAATAAATATTTTACACAGTAACTTTTTAAAAATTGTTTCAACTGTTCTCAAGATGCAAGTATATTTCATTTTGGAGGCATACTGGGTTTTAGATTCCTCTTATACTCATTTCATCTAACAATCAACTACAGTAAACAAAATACTATTTTTTTCAGTTAATTAATTTGTTCATAATGAGGCTAAAAGTATTGCTGGCTATTTGGCAAACAAAAATAGACAATGTCCTTTCCTTTATAAAATGGGTTATTGTGTGTGAGTTTTCAGTGTATATGTTGAAAGGGTTTTTAACACACTGATCTATTGCATATTGACCTGAGAGAAGGAACCAATAATCAATCAACTCAATGATCTGTGAGCTAAATTATGTTTAAGTGGATCATGTTGTAGTAGATCATAGCTCCCAGAAGAGGTGGAAAAATTCTTAATTAGGCACTTATCCCAAATGTCATTAATATTGCACACTTAAAAACTTACCTAATAATGACTCTAGTGGGGTAGACAAACCCCATGCTGGTGAGGCCGTGGTTAAGCAGCTGGTCTGGGCTCAGGCAGCCCCACACCACCATACCTGCAAAGCCTGCACAGACTGGAGGAGGAGCTCAAAAAGGGAAGTAGAGTAGCAGGCAGACCATGGAGATGAGCTGACCTGCACTTGGAGCTCTTGGAAAGGAGCTCCATAGGACCTCTTGCTGCCTGACGCCGGGCTATAGTGACCTGGTCAACTCAGGAAAGATGGGACCAGTGACTCTTTGAAGCTCAGAGAGTTTATCTTCAATCCTTTACTTTACCTGTGAGAAGAGAGGGGACTGGTAGGAAGTGATCCAGGGAGGCAGCTGCATAGCACCCGAGGCTGAAGGATTTAACTGCCTGGGCCCTGGATTGGAGCTGAGTGGAGAGGCTGGGCTGGGGCTCACTTACCAGCCCCTAAAAAAGGACAACCACAGAAATCTATGCCTCAGCAGGGAACCTAATTGAGGGGAGACCCTGAAGATAGAAGGGTCCATGAGACCCTGACCGAAGGAGGAAGCCATGAATAAGGTCTCCCCATTACTGGACTCTATGCATACCCAAAAGGGGTGCACTTGAAAATGTGACCTGGACAAAGGGCTGAGCAGTAGTGGAAAAGGGGAATGCTCAGAAGAAAGACAACTCTTCACACACTCCCACCCAACCACTAGGCAGCACTGGCAGTGAGTGTTCCCCTTCACAATGAGCCATATCCCAACCCTTGCATGTAAAAAGATTCAGAAGCAAAGTTCTGTCCATCAAAGATGCATGGCTTTGAGGTGAGCTGGAAGCTCCCTGGCCTTATGTCCCCTCTAGTAGGACCATTCCAAATGCAGACCCTGAGACTCTCTATAGCTCCTGTGGAATTTAGGTTATCCATGCTATTCCTGCCTTCCCACATTGCTATTGATGCTCCCATGCTAAATACAGTTAGCCCCTTTGCCTGCATGCTCTGTAAAAGCTAATTGAAGAAAATGGTGGCTTTCCTAAGCAAAGTCTAAAGGCTGGAGGATTGCTCCTATGGTAGAAAGGAGAAGGTGTTGACTGCAGAAAAGACTTAGGATGTTATTAATTGCTACAGACAAGGGACCAGGTTCTAGTTTCTGTAACACTGTTAAATTCAGTGAATTTACTCTGGATTCACTCAATTGGAACTGAGACCAGAATCTGGCTCTTAATCTGGTTAAACTGGTAGTTTCTTGAAAAGAATTGGAATCACTAGTATTAGGCTTCCAATCTACTGCTGACAGGATATTGATCAGTTTGAGAATGCCTTCAGAGAGACAGTTTTAGTTTCTGACCAGATTTCTAGAAGTTCTATCACAAAACCAATACAAGTAATTTTAGTATGAACTTGCATAATCTTATATGTTCCTGAGCATGCAAATATTCTTTAAAAACAAAAATGTTGCCTCCTGAGGCCAAGTTTAAAAAATGAAACTTGGAGAAGAATAATTTTTCCTCCAGAGCAATGACATTCTGAGCTTTTCACTGCATCATCTCAAAACATGGAGGGCCTCTTAAAATACTGCAGCAAAAACTCATCTGTGCACGTAATTCTTTCAGCTGATGGGACATACACTGTAATTCACTGTGCCTCCACCCACTGGATTCATCCTCTTGTCTATTTCTGTACCAGTTAACTTCTAGTTACACTTTATTCTGTGCCACATGGTAAGAATTTAATTCAGTTGATATATTAACTGTTTGGTAATTGCCATTGAGGTATCTATAGCAAATGTCACACAGCTGCACCCTCACCCCAGGTCAGAACTGAAAATGCAATGTTGCACCTCAGTGCGTTTATCCAGGGAAATGAAAACTTAAGATAACTTATGATTTATCGTTATCAGTAGTGATATTTATGATGATTATTTATTACAGCATAGGCTGGATGCTGCACATATGGGTGCAGAAAAAAAATGTCCTGTATATAAATGCAAGATAAGAAATGCTGAATGGGACAGGGGGCATGGGAGAATCCAATTTGGCATGAATGTCAGCACTGCTGTGTGACCATAAAGTTATTTTTCCATGTCATATTAGCTGGAATAAGGCCAAAAGGGGGGGAATTGTAGAACTCACCGAGTAGACAATTTTTGTCTTAATCTCCTTGTGCCTCAGTTCCCCAACTCTAAAATGGGGATAGTGCCACCCCTTCACATCACAGGATTGTTATGAAGATAAATTCACTGTTTGTGAAGCACTCAGCTACTATAAGAGAACCATAGAAAAGCACCGGAGGAAATTAATAATTTCATATTCAGTACAGGTTTTGTATGGTGTGTTGCATATAAAACATGGGTTTATTTGTTGAATTAATTTAATCAAAATTAAAAAAATATTGTACAAGTAGAGATTTAGTAAGCAGTGCACACTGAATGAAGCAGGAGTCCTGTTGGGGGGGCTTGAAATGTGGTAATGTAATTAAAGACCATGTCATAATGCACAGGCAACCTTAATTCTGGCATTTCCTAACTTTTGAATGTTTGACCTGGGAACCTTAATGTTTTTATGTTGTTTGTCTGCAATATATATTTAACTGAATGTAGACTCCATTTAGGAAATCTGCCCCCATAAGATTTCAACCATGATTATAGAGTCTAAAGTATTGACATGACACTGACCAATTACAATTTACAGGGTGGTGGAAATTATCATTACTATTTATTTGTATAACAGTAGTGCAGAGAGATTCTGAGATTGCGGTCCCATTGTGATAGGTACTGGTCAAACACATACTCCTGAAGAGTCCAAAATCTATATAGATGAAGATGGGAAAATGACGTAGTAGAAGTATCCCCATTTTATAGACATGGGAACTAAGACACAGAAATTATGTGACTTGTCCAAGATAGTCACACAGGAAGTCTGGCAAAGCCAAGAACTGAACCTAATCTCCTGAGTCCCAGTCCAGTTGCTTAAATTTAAGACCCTCTTTCCTCTCTAATGTTTCTGTATTTGTTGTTTTCTGCCATCTATGAGCTATTGAATATTTGTGTTTCGGAAGTGGTGCGGTATCACTTCCCTCTTTTTTTTTTCCTACAGATTTACTTTGAGGGTTATCCTGCTGAGGTTGTTAACAATTTTGCATGTTTCAAATAATCAAGATAAAAGGAAATTTTTTTTAAAAAAATCCCAGCATTCCACCAAAATAATTCACTAGATACATTTATAAAAAGGAAGGGTGTTTCTCAACACTTCTCTACTGCCAATACCAACATTTTTAAGTTGCAGTGCACTCCAAATAGAGCAGTCCATTCAAGGTATTCAAACTTATATTTATTAAGTGAGGCAGCAACATTCACAAAATGTCAATGTTTTGGCCAGTAATTGACACTTTAGGAAATCTGCCTCACTTAATAAATGTAAGTTTAAGTATCTCAAATGAACTGGCTTGCCTGGAGTGCACTAGAGCTTGCTATGTTTCCACATGTAGTAAGTAAAACAACTGTAGCACATAAACTGCCACATGAGTTGGAACATGCTAAATTATCTTTTTGTATATAACTGGGTATCCTCATGTATCCAATAGAGTACAGAGAGATTTAAAATATTTGGGGGGAAGTGGAGTTTCATTTAATCCCCAATGGGTAGTAAGGTAGTTAAAATAAAGAAGTATGGATGCTTATGGTAAAATCCTGGCTTCACTGACATCAATGGCAAAACTCCCATTCACTACAATGACGCCAGGATTTCACCCCTTCGTTATAATTCTGGTTCTCCCACCGACTTGCTGTGTACACTTGGCCAAGTCTTTTAAGTTCTTTGTATCTTAGTTCTATAAAATTGTTATTAATAATAATTAGCTACTTAACAGGGTGTTGATGCTTGCTTATCAAGTTTTTATGAGATCCTTGGATGACAGGTGCTATGGGAAAAAATGTTGTTGCTGTTAATAAAAATCAAGTATTTTTATTTTAGCAAGGGAACAGTGTTGGGCTGTCCATAAATTACATAACTCATTTGGGTGTGGTTGGGTCCTTAATTTTGTGTGTTTGTTTTTCAGTTTTAGAAGATGTTACACGAGTGGTTGGGTCTTGATAATCACCAAAAATAACTTAAGGATAGCCTCTGCATGTTGAGTAGAGAAGAGAGATAAAACCTTAATTAACTGGGATATTAGGTTAACAGAAGGACAGCTAGTTACATGTGGTTGAACTATATTTAGCTAATATTGCCACATAAGACTCTGTTAAAGTGAATTAGAAGTTGCAGGCACATAGCACTCTTCTGAGTGCATGTTACCGCTCAACAATGTTACAGTTAAAAAAACAGAGACCATTAGAAGTCTAGAAAAGAACATAAGAATGGCCATACTGGGTCAGACCAAAGGTCCATCTAGCGCAGTATCCAGTCTTCCGACAGTGGCTAATGCCAGGTGCCTCAGAGGGAATGAACAGATCAGGTCATCATCAAGTGATCCGTCCCCTGTCGCCCATTCCCAGCTTCTGGCAAATAGAGGGTAGGGACACCATTCCTGCCTGGCTAATAGTCATGGATAGACCTATCCTCTATTAATTTATCTAGTTCTTTTTGAATGCTGTTATAGTCTTGGCTTTCACAACATCCTCTGGCAAAGAGTTCCACAGGTTCACTGTGGAAAATACTTCCTTTTGTTTGTTTTAAACCTGCTGCCTATTAATTTCATTTGGTGACCCTTAGTTCTTGTATTATGAGAAGGAGTAAATAACATTTCCTTATTTCCTTTCTCCACAGCGGTCATGATATTATAGACCTTAATCATATCCCCTCTTAGTCGTCTCTGTTCCAAACTGAAAAGTCCCAGTCTTATTAATCTCTCCTCATACGGAAGCCATTCCATTCCCCTAATCCATTTTTGTTGCCCTTTTCTGAACCTTTTCCAATTCCAATATAAAAATTAAGCATTGAGGTGGCATGTCCACAACGAGCGTTAAAGTTCTGTTCAAATAGCAATCACAACGTTAACTCTGGCGCTGTAGAGGTTTGACAATGCAGTAGTCTCTAATTTAGACAGTGTGGCATATTACCCTTGTCCAATTCACTTCAAATTTGTACAATCATTCCACTTTGTCCCCAGACCTTATGTACCAATTTTAAGATTATACATTCTCATGAGTTTTTAAAAGGGAAACAAAAAGAGGGCTGTACTGAATTCTTGATTGCAACCTTAACTATACAATGGCTAATACCACTCCATAATATCTAGAGCAAGAAACAATTTAGTGTGGGGTTATGCTAAGTTAGTAACTGTCAAGAGTGCTAGTAACCATTTTTCTGATATTTCTGAATTTTCTCCATGTGAAATTTGGCAAGGGAGAGTCATTAAAGTGCATTGGGCATGCTACAGTCAGCACTGATTGCTTTTGAGAATAGCAGGCAGAGTAGCTGAATCCTGGAACCAGGCCACATGCTATAGATTTAGCATTAACTAGTTACTATTATAAATGATTTAATCCTAAGTAGTTTTTTTCCACACAGGGATGATAACTGCAGGCCATTCCTTAGTTTTGTTTTTTTCTCTCCATCACTTAACTGGAACAGAGTTGTCACCTATGTGTATAGAGAGAGAGAGGGTAAACAGAAACATAGTCGTCAAATTCAAACCTTTTTGGACCACAGGGGAGCAATTATCAAGGGAAAGATCTCTTCTATTGGATTCTCCAAAGTGAAGAGAACTAACAGAAGTTCCCTAATGTGACCCATCAACCACTTGATTTGTTGGTGCTGGTTTTGTGACACTGTATCTGGAGAAAGCAGTCTACGCAGCTAGTTCCTTGATAGGTTCTATGGGAAGATATATCTACAGTTGCCTCTGGGTCTGTGTTATGTGACTGATAAGCTGTCTGGTATGCTGAATGCATTTGATCAGCTGCGTACCGTATACTCAGGTCTGTTAAGGTATATCTGTTCTTAACATCCACCTGTGGATTTTTACAAAGTACCATAATTTTTAGTGGAAAGGAATGTCTTTTCTAACATCATTTGACTTTCTGAGCAAATCTACTGTGTGTTCTTTCCAGACAGTGCCGTGCTGCATTTCATGTTCTTTCTTTCAATCCGTTTTCTTTTTGGTGGTGGTGGGTTGTTTATCTGGGTGGGGGAAGGGGGAAAGGCGGTGTTGATTCTTTAGGTTTTTTTATACATTGTTTCTCCCATACACACTAAGTGCTCTAATAGATGTGCAGGTACAACTAACATTATTTCTACATGGTTGTATGAAAGACAAAGGTTAAATCTTTAGATTTTGAAGATGTTAAACAGTAAAATACTGCAAATGATGCTCTTCCCCTTGGTGCTTTCTTATCTTTTCTTGTTGCAGTACAAGTCTGAGGCACCATTCATTTGAGACAGTTACTTGGAGGTTCTGTAGTCCATGCTGGCCTTATAGAGGTAAAGGGGTGTATGGGGTTGTCAGGGAGGGGTAGTACCTCTGATAGGGGAGCAGTCGTACTCCTAGGAGTAGCTCATCCACTTTGGTCCCCACTTGACACCCAGCTCTCACCTGTGGCTCCAAGTAGCTGTCAGCATGCGACAGCGGCCACACCCCGGAAACCGTCTCGACTGGCGGGCTAAACCAGGTAAGGGTAGCCGATGAGTCTAAGACCCTCGGTGAGTTAGGGCCTGTCTACCCATTGCATGCGAAGGCTGGATCTGGCTGACTGAGGAAACCTGGTTCAATGGTCAGGAAGGCGGTGACAGCAAGCGTTGTGGAACGCTCAAGAGCACGACAAGACACATAGGCGTCCTGGTCATCCACTGCGCCCTGCCCTATCTCCAGCAGTCTCGACTCTTGTCCTGCCACTGGATACAGATAGGAACTGGGAAGAGAGAGTGAGGTTGACGTTGCGCAACTCTCCCTCACTTTAATTCAATTCACGCGCAAGTCTCGACATCATATCATATCACATCATATCAAGTCCTGTGGCGATGGGCGAGCGACGAAGCAGCAGGTGTGGATACACTGGGAGCTGTAGCCGCGGGCCTGCACACAGGCGGCTCAGGTATAATGGTTGTTCCTCACTGACCGAAGCAGCGGTGGAGCTCGGCATCTTCTTGAGCGACTGAGCAGCCCTATTCAGGATTGCACTGCTCTCCTCCATAGAATGAGGAGGGGGCTAGAAAAGGTGCCCTAAACATTGCCTGCTTCACCTTATCCTGGCCAGCATACCGCAGCTGGCGGGGATCCCATAAAAGCGGTCGAACAAAAACAAAACTTAGAGTGACACCGATCACCATTGGCACATGGAATGTGCGCACGCTACTGGATAACATTACGGCAGACAGACCAGAGAGAAGAACAGCACTTGTCACCAGAGAGCTCGAACGCTACAACATCGACATTGCAGCCCTTAGCGAAACTCGCCTTGCTAATGAAGGACAGCTGTCCGAGTCAGGCAGAGGCCATACATTCTTCTGGAGTGGCCGCAGCGGTGATGAGCATCGCAAATCTGGAGTTGGCTTCGCCATCAAGAATCACCTTGTTCGAAAACTTGCCAGTCCCCCCAAGGGTGTGAATGATCGTCTCATGACAATGCAGCTTCCACTTCAAAATGGAAAACAAGCTACTTTGATCAGTGCATACACTCCCACAGTGACCAACCCAGAGGATGTGAAGGATAAATTCTACGAAGAACTAGATGCTCTGCTATCATCAGTTCACCGCACAGACAAGCTGATCCTGCTTGGCGATTTTAATGCAAGAGTCGGATGCAATGCCGCAGCCTGGGAAGGAGTCATCGGGGAAAAATGGAGTGGGAAAGTGTAACAGCAATGGTCTGTTACTGCTGGAAACTTGTGCAGCACATGACCTTCTGATCACCAATACGGTCTTCCGCCTCCCTACCCGTAACAGGACTTCGTGGATGCATCCCCGTTCCAAGCACTGGCATCTGATCGACTATGTCATCATCAGGAGAAGGGACAGACAAGATGTCAGGGTTACAAAAGCTATGTGCGGCGCTGACTGCTGGACGGATCACAGGCTCATACTATCTAAAATGAAGCTCCGTATCATGCCGAAGAGACGACCACAAGGCTGTAAGGCTCTCAAAAGGATCAACGTGTCGAAGCTGAAGAACAGCCGCATCACTGAAAATCTAGCAGAAGACCTAGAGAACGAGCTTGCTGATCTTCGTATTGAGAATGACGCTGAGAGAGACTGGGAGCGATTCCGCAACACTGTCCATACAGCTGCATCGAAGGTATTGGGGCCCTCCACACGCAGGCGGCAAGACTGGTTTGATGAAAATGATGCAGAAATCCAGGCCTTACTTGCTGAGAAGCACCGCCTGCATCGCGCATATCAGAACAATCCATCCTCAGCGGCAAAGAAGACTACCTTTATCAACGCTCGCAGAACAGTACAGAACCGACTGCGCAAAATGCAGGACTTGTGGCTGAGCGCCAAAGCAGATGAAATACAGGCGTACGCGGACAGGAACGACTATTAGCAGTTCTATGAAGCCCTCAACACGCTCTATGGTCCACAGGCTTCTGGGAGCTTTCCCCTCCTGAACTCTGATGGCACTGTGCTCCTTACAGAGAAGACGCAGATTCTCCAGAGATGGGCTGAACATTTTGAAGCAGTTCTCAACTGCCCCTCAGTCATCAATGATGAGGCCATCGACAAGATGCCCCAGGTTGCAGTCAATGACTCCATGGATGCTTCACCAGAAGAGGACGAAGTGAAGAAAGCCATCAACCAGCTGTCAAGTGGCAAATCCCCAGGGTCAGATGCCATACCAGCAGAGGTGTACAAAGTCGGTGGACCAGTGCTGCTACGGAAACTCACTGAGCTGTTTCAGTCCTTCTGGAAGCAGGGATCCATTCCACAGGAATTTAGAGACGCGTCCATCGTGCATCTCTATAAGAGGAAGGGCAATCGCCAGGTATGCGACAATCACCGTGGAATCTCGCTGCTCTCTACAGCGGGGAAAGTTCTTGCACGGGTTTTGTTGAACCAACTGATCACTCACCTGGAGCAGGGCTTACTGCCAGAATCACAGGCGGCTTCCGCAAGGGGCATGGGACTATTGACATGATCTTCGCTGCACGTCAGCTATAGGAGAAATGTCAAGAGCAGAACCATGAACTCTATGCAACTTTTGTGGACCTCACGAAAGCGTTCGACTCTGTCAGTCGCCAGGGCCTGTGGAGGATCATGTCGAAATTCGGCTGTCCAGAGCGATTCATACAAATGGTACGTCAATTTCATCACGGTATGATGGCTCGTGTCCTGGATAACGGTGAAACATCTGAGGCCTTCCCAGTCACCAACGGCGTCAAGCAAGGGTGTGTTTTAGCACCCACTTTGTTTAGCATGATATTCTCTGCCACTCTGACTGATGCCTTTCAACACTGCACTGAAGGAGTAGGCCTGAAGTTCAGAACCGATGGGAAACTATTCAATCTGAGGCAACTGCGTGCCATCACCAAGGTGAAGGAAACTGTACTTCGAGACTTTCTCTTTGCCGATGATTGTGCTCTGAATGCTAGTACAGAGCCAGAAATGCAAGCCAGTATGGACAAGTTTTCATCTGCATGCAACAGCTTCGGCCTCACCATTAATATCAAGAAGACTGAGGTCATGCACCAGCCAGCTCCCCACGCCCCGTACTCAGAACCGTCCATCACTGTAAATGGACAGAGACTTCAGGCAGTGGACCACTTCACGTACCTGGGCAGTACCCTTTCTCGAGCAGTGTCAATCGATGAAGAAGTAAAGTGCAGAATTGCTAAAGCCAGCTCTGCATTTGGCCGATTGCGCTCCAACGTCTGGGAACGTTGAGGGATCAGCCTACCAACGAGGCTGAAGGTCTACCAAGCAGTGGTGCTTCCAACTCTGCTGTACGCCTGCGAGACGTGGACTGTCTATCGGAGTCATGCACGAAGGCTCAATCACTTCCAGACTTTCTGTCTGCGAAAGCTTCTAAAAATCAGATGGCAGGACAAAGTGCCCGATACTGAAGTCCTTATCAGAGCCAGTCTGCCATCAGTTCACACACTGCTGATGAAAGCCCAGACCAGATGGGCTGGACATGTCGTGAGAATGTCAGACGAGCGCATTCCTAAACAGCTCCTCTACGGAGAACTCGCCCAGGGAAAGCGCTCCCAGGGAGGACAAAAGAAGCGGTTCAAGGACACGCTGAAGACCTCTCTGAAGTCCTTTGAGATTAACACCGCCACATGGGAAACCCTCGCACTGAACCATCCAGCATGGCGCAGCCTCATTCACACAGGCAGTAATACCTCTGAGGCGAGGCGTACTGCTGAGGCTGAAAGAGAGCGTGAGCTGCGCAAGTCCAGAGCTGCCCGCACATCATCGACAGTGCCATCACATGTCTGCCCAACGTGTGACAGGATGTTCCATGCCCGAATCGGACTGATCAGTCATCTTCGGACGCACAGAGTCCGGTCATCGAAAGAATGAGTTGTTGAGGTCTTCATTGACAACGATGGACGAACATCAATAGAGGTAAAGGAGTTGTTTCACCATGGACTCTATAGTTAAGTGCTTTTGAGAACAGACTTTTGTGAAAGTGATAATTATAAATGAAGATTATGAACAAATACCATATAACCCAAAGCTGAAGGAGATTCTTTATGACAGAATCAAGATTCAAGAGACCAGTGTTGTAGCACAAATTCATGAGGAGGCTCATTGACTTTATTGGGACTATTAGGGGTACCGGAACAGGGGGGATGCAGGAGGCCATCGCCCCACCACTTTTTATCATCCATAAGGGTGAGCGAGGGGGCAGAGAGGAGCGAGCGGGGCGGGGGTTCTTGAGAAGACAGGGCAGCATGGGGCGGGGCCTCGGGAAGAGGTGGCATGGGAGCGGGGGCTCAAGAGGAACGTAGGCGGGGCCACGGTTTGGGCTCCAGTGGGCCCCCCAGCTTCTAGGAAGCTTTCACCACTCCTGCTACTAGCATGTATAAATACTACCCAGCATGAGTAAGGGTTGCAGAATCTGGCCCCCAAAATAAAAAAGGCAACCTGTTTCTTCATCGGGATATAGAAAAGCGCAACAATATAGAATAGAATACATGATCTAGTAGAAGGGTATTGATTCAGACATCAGACTTCATTTCAGAGTTATAAAAAGAGACCATAGAGAAACTCTATAAAAGAGTGAGGATGGCAGAATCTAACCTATTTTTACGAGAGAGAGTTAAAATAACATCTCCCTGAATCTTCACACAAAAACTAAACCAAACCCAAACATTCACTTTTTCTGCCTCTCCACTTTCAGGTTCCAAATGCAAGTGGAACTGTTGAAATGCCATGAGAGATTTTTTTTCCTCTCAGTATGTCTATCTGGACCAAAAGCAGGAAATGTCAGAAAACTTCTGAGAATGCCTGTTATTATGAAATCTCTTATCCGACTTTGCAGATACAATAGGTTGTGATTGTCTGCAACTTACTCAGTCATCTAAAATTTTGATAATCTAAAATTATCTGAAGTGAATATTTGTTACCCTTGTGTTATTGAAGGTAGTATTAATCAGCAATTCTACAGGATTAAAATTGAAAGAAATGATGTTCAATCACATGCAAAAGGAAAAATTATCTCCTCACACTTATCAGCAGTTCACCAACCATTAAGGTTGTTAACTCAAAATAGGTTCTTGCCTTGGGCACGAAGATCAAACCCATGCAAAGTACAATTCTGGAAAGAAAATGTTTATCTGAATAGCTAATGAATCAGATTTTATTTCTGGTGGTTGTGGCCAATTTTTTTTATTTTCAAATCTATCTATACTATATATTTATGCCATGACCATTCAAAAGTTGCTTTGGATGGCACATCATTTCTGCTGTTTAATCATAGGAATGTCTCCTCTTCATTCGTTCATTTAGCATAATGAAGTTTGTGTAGGCTTACTGGAATACACTGTGCAATTTAAGCTGTGCCATTCTTTCTCTTTTCTAAAATGGCCTTCATTTTATTTTATTTTTATTTTTTTTAGTGGTGGTATCCTATTCACTAAACATCATCCCAGAAGAGCTTTCGTTTAGGATTCTGTTTGCAAGTATGAACACAGTCCTGATCTTTAAAAAGAAAGAAAAGAAACCAAATACAATATGAAGTTGGAAAAATTAAGCTGAATAATTTACAATGCTAATTAGTCAGAGGAATACATTTTGACAATGTGTTTATACGATATTGGGAAATAATTTTCCACTTTGTCTCTCTCCAGTACAGTCCTTATGACTGCAGAACATCTAAACAAAATTTTCTTTGTTTGCAACCTCTATGCTCCTAACAATGCTCACCATAAATGACCTTTTTTTTTCTTTCTTATTTATTGTGAGTAAAATGTTGAAGTACTAAATGGCACTAAAACAGCTGTTTGAATTTCCTCTAGCTATCCTATAGTTAAATACAATTATTCTAAACACACATACCCATATGCAGCTTTAAATTGTGAAGATGTAGGCAGAACCAACCTGGGGAGTATTTTGAATTGAGGACTATTATAATATTTATTTAATGCTGAGTGCTGGTCTTTACCTACCAATTTTTGTACCAACGTAGCTCTAATTACAGCTGTGAAAAGGGAAAGATTTGCAAAGAAAACAAAGGCTGTGATTCTGTGGGACACAGTCGGCCAGCAGGTTGACATCTGTGAATTATGCAAATAAGGGAGTACAAAACTATGACCTTATAAGCAGGCCATATTCAGACTGGAGGAGGGATTGGGAGAAACACTTTTGTCTGGTAATTATTAAAGTTGGGAGGGAACTTATTCCCATGGTGCTTCTCAGAGAGGAATAGTTTGTTTTGCCTTGCCTCTTCAAGTGGAAATGTAAGTGTGAATTAAAAAATGGCATGCTGAGTTTTAGGAATGGCTTTTTCTATCTCTGCCAGAGAAAAATGCTGGGTACAGGGCAACTTGTCACTGATTTTTGAAGCTTGAATGCGCTTTTTATACCCTTATGGTGAATAGTAAATAGTCTAATGCTGCTTGTGGTAGAAATATTATGAATAATGCTAATAAACAGAGTGTTTGCACTGCTGCTCCCCTCCTCTGACATAATATTACCACCTGCTCCTTACACTTTGATTTGGTGCAGGCTAAATTATTGCCTTATTTAGAATACTAGATGCTAATTTATTCTCAATGGGAACATATTTCCACAAGTATGACTTTATTTTTTGTTTTGGTCATGATCCTTGCTAATGCTGTTAGATAATTTATGCTGGCAATAGAAAAGTATAGGCTCAATTTATGAGAGAGAGAGCAATCTTTAAGCTTGAGAATATTAATGTCAGTAATATCCTTCTATAAACCTACAGTCAACAGCAGTAATACTAGAAATGCCATCAATGATCAATAGATTTGGATGGAAAGTGGTACAGGAGGAAACAATAGATACACTGTGGTTATATCAACATTATGTTCTTGGGGAGGCTGGGGGCAAAATTTGACTGTAGCCATCATCATATAATTTACAGTCTAGGGCAAATGTGGGGCCTGATCCTTTAGATCTTAGCCACTGAGTAGTCCCATTGACTTCAGTAGGACTACTTCCATATATATGGCCCAGAGAAACATCCCCTTATGCCTGGGAGCAGTGATGCTAACCAGACACAGTATTATAACAATTTTAGTAGTAAGAAAAGCACTTGAGATCATGAATAAAGTACAAACATATCAATAAATACATAGCATTAATTAAACATCACAGTGTTAAACGAAATACATTTATGCAATGCTGTCCATCAAAAAGTAGTGCACACTTTCATGAAAAATGATTTCATAAGGATTGTAAGAAATTAACACACATCTATATCTACCTGAAGATACACACTGTATATATCATGTATAGCATTATCATCATCATCATTCATGCCCTTCACCCCAACCGGGGTATGGGCCGCCAACCATAGATCTCCAGAGTCTTCTATCCTGGGCCATTCGCTCTAGCTGGTTCCAGGTATAGCCCATTTTTTTGCTATCAACCTGAAGGTCGCGTCGCCAGGTATTTCTTGTACTTTGGGCAAAATGGTTGCCTTCCTTGGATCACTAAGTTCTGACCACTTCTAGAAGATATTAAAACTATATGGATTAATGGTCTGACTGGGTATGCCAAACTACCCTTATTTCTACTCTTGTTCATAGTCTATGACCAATAACATCTTATTATAAAGTAAAAAAATGAATGGGAACTTGAGTTCCACAGATTTTTTTCCTGAGAGTTCCTTCCTTTTGGTGAGGGTGGAGGGGAAGAAAGGAGAAGGGTTGTTTTTGAGAGTCACCTTTGCAGTAATACATGCATTAGGTGTCTCCCTTATTTTTTCTTATTCTAACTTTTCCAGTCTTAATTACATGGCAATTATTTTCACTTAGTAGACAAATAATGAATTGTTCTAGTCTACTTGCAATACAGTTTTGCAAGAAACCTAGACTGGCCCATTGTTGTGTGATGGAAAATGTTTGTCTTGTATTCTTACTTTTTTAACCAGCATGCTACAAAGGCACTCTATGTAGCAATAACACTTGGGAGTTTTTTCAGTTATTGATTTATATGTTCTATAAAAAATTCCTGAGTCAGCATAATATTTTTTTCTCATGCCCCTGGAAGAGATTAAACAGTGAACTTGTTAACCAGTAAAACTCCCTCTCTATTCACTGTGAGTGAACTTCACCCCTAAGCAGAGTATTTACACAGGGTCTGAAAGATTATATGAAGTGCACATGTCTGACAAGGAAAGGCTGACGAAGGTTAACAGTGTAAATAAGTTCAATAACATTGTTCATACTAATACCATCCTGTGTGTTCTATAAAGGGATGGCTCGTGTTCAAAAGGTTTGGAATTCTGGTTTTGTTTGGGAAAGCGTTCAAAAGTGCAGATACGTACCCAAATGTCTTGACTGAGAAAAGTTTGATTGGAAATCTTGCCAAAGAAGTTTTCTAACAAGATCTTTGGTGCTTCTGCTTCTGTTCCTGATGGGAGATTCTGCGAGAATAGCCTTTGTCATAGTATTTGGTACTTATCAGTCGCAATCTGGCTGAAAACCAGAAGACTAAAAATAATTGTATGAACATTTCAGAACTTCAGATAAGGTTCATTTTCAGTCTGGGTCTAAAAACAGTAGAGCTGGTCACAATGTTTCCAATGGAAAACTCTTTTGACAGGATGCTTATTTTCATGAGAATTTCCATTATTTAGCAAATTTGGGTTTCCATGTCAATTCTGCCAAAAAAAAAATCATTTTTTTAAAATGGAAATAATATGTCCTTGTCCGGCTTCTAAAAATATGCAGAGGATCAGAGTGACAACACCTGCTCCTGTGGTCTGCTCTCCACACTAGCTGTGAGTGAAATGGAAGGGGCTATACTGTGACATTTTGGGGTTCACCTAGACCAACAAGGGACTTGATCAATGTCTGCCTTGTAATCCTGGATGTCTTGTGGCTGTTCAGTTTTGGTGCAGAGCTCTGACCCCAACAGCCTGCTAGCAGCCCACACATCTCACCCTGCCTTTACCTAAGTTGGTACTCCTTGCAGGCTGATCTTAGTATCCTAGCAGCCCCAAATTTGTCCCAAAATTGTCCTATTGCAGAGAACAGTCCCTCTCACTGGATCCTCACAGAAAAAGTATTAGGTTTGCTGCCTCTACAGACAGTATAACACTCCAACCTTTCAGCTTGCTAGAAACCCACACTTTACTGAACTTACCCAGCACTGATGATTTATAACAAAAGCAAAACAAGTTTATTAACAAATGAGCAGGGATTCAGCGATACCAAATTAAAGAGATAAAAGTAAAGATGGTTACAAGCAAATAAAATTTAAAACAGGTGTTTAAAAGTCTAAAACTTAATCTAGCAAGGTACAGCATTTGTTCAAGATGGTTTCTCTCATCCCCAGTCATCTTTCCATCTTTTTTTCTGGCCAGGACACATCGCAGAACAAATTGCTTGGTTTCTTTGTTTCCTTAAAGTGAAGGATAACTTAAGGGTTTGCTCCCCCTCTTTTTATAGTTCAGCGAACCTTTGAAAGGTATCTGAACAGTACCCCCAGATAAAGTTGACTAGTTCATGCTGGGTAAAGGAGCCATGAGGTCTGGAAGATAAGGATTCATGCTGGTTCCTCCCCAGCTGGTAGTTGCTACTCTGCCAATTATCTCTTCCTGATGCAACCTCTGATACAAATGAATAGCCCATTAAATGTGAGTAACAACTGTTTAGAGGTGTCAGCCTTGTTCCTTTGTCTGGAGAACCTCTTTATCGGCTCCCACTAACATGCCTGATTTGAACACCTTGTAGTCACTGACTTTAAAACATAATATTGGTAGGTATCCATAATTTCACACACAGCATTAACACATATTTTATAATGATATAATTCACTAGTGTGTCATTAGTATTCAGTTGATACCTCGCAAGGCATATTTTGTACACAAATCATTGCAGTTTGTAGGGTGTGAATACAGGGATGCCTAGGGTCACATAGACACGATCTATAAAGCTTTAAAAGGCTTAGGTCCCATCACCCAAACAACTATCTCTCTTCCTATAACTTGCCACAGAGTCCACTGTAGCTGAAAGGCTTCTGTTGACTGTTCTATGGGTGACACCTGTAGGAGCTGAGAACCGAGTGTTCTCACTATTGAGGCTCCCTGTCTGGAACTAACTCCAGATGATTATACATCTGAACCAAGCCTGACTACTTCTAGAGCACAATGTAGAATGAATTTTTGTCCAAATATGCTAGTGCTTAGCACCCTACTGCACTACTACCCTGTTGATGAAATGTTCCCTACTTTGTCCATTAAAGTTAATAGCCTGGAATTCAGGTGGTCATGGAATATATATGGTTTCCTTTCAGTTTGGGGGCAGCACAATAGTTCATAAACCTAAAGAATATATATAGCAATGAAATTATAATAATGAGTGCCTCAAGAATGCTTGTAGTAATAAAACTTTTTACTGTACAGTAGGTATGTTGGGTGGGATTCACAAATGGGATGTAGACACCTAAAATGGAAGTTAGGCACCTAAGTCCAACAATTAGAAACCATTCACAAAACCCCTGTTCAGTTGCCACTTAAACTTTAGGATATGGGAGACCAGGGTTGAATTCCCCCCACTGCCTGATGTGGAGAAGGGACTTGAACTGTTGGTCACCTGCCTCCTTGGAGGATGTGCTAACCGCAGGACTATACGGTCATGCTCTCACTCTCTCTGACCCAATGATTATTTATATATTTATACAACAGTATGAACAGGACAGACTGAGAGACCTGCATCAGCATAGCCCAGTGGCTTGTACAATCTCCAGGGATGTGGGAGAGCCAAGTTGAAGTTTTTGCTCCACATCAGGCAGAGGGACGAATTGAACCCATGTCTTGCATCTCCTGGGTGAGTGCCCTAACTATTGGGCTAATAGTTATAAAGGGACGAGCACCACTACTTCCTCCCTATTTTTTGGTTGCTTGGTTGTTTCTTGCAAAAGGACTGACTTAGCTTAGGAATCTAACCCCAGGGAGGGTTCGTAGCTTGGAATCTTAAAGGGAGATAGGGGTCTCCTCTAGTCTGGAGTTAGGAGCTTTGTTCTTCTTCTTCTGTTAGGAGCCTAAGCCTCACCCCTCTCCTTGGCATTTCCTACTGGGTAGCTTAGGCAGCTCCCCCCCACAGCATGCTGGGTTTTGAGAATTGCCTTTCTCATGCCTAACTCTCCCTATGCTTGTACAGGGAGCCTGCGCGCCTAACTCAGGGTTGTGAATTCTGTTTGGTGGCAAGGAGCCTAAAAGTTGTTGCAACGCTTAAGTCTCTCTTTGAATCCCACCCACTATCCTTCACAAAGGCTCCAAATTTTGGAAATGTTTTGCTGGGCAGAGCCAAACTCTGAGACATTATTCTTTGCTACCACAAGTACTGTTGTAGCTCCAGTATAAGATTTCCGGGCTCTGTTGGCACTGGCAGTCTATAAAGTCTCTAATGGAAGCAAATTAGAGACTTTCTAAAGTGACAGGATCACTTCAGTAATGTAACAGATAAGTGTTTGAGGGAAATCTAATAGCTCTCCCTCTCCAGAAAGAGTATTAAAATAATTACTCCTCTTTTTGCAAAGTGATATTTCATGTAGCAGCAATTTCTGAAAGGAAGGTAACCCAAACTATAACAGGAGATGAAAACTGCCAAGACAATGCTTCACTTCTTTCATTCCAAAGCACAGCAGTCAGAACAACTCAGCAGCCCAAGACCCTGTGTTCTAAACAGAACATGTCTGTGGGTAATTGATCTCATTCTCATTGTCCGAAAGATCATGGGTCTGAGCTGAGCTTGCCTATGTTTTTTTTTTAATTATTCAGTATGTGCATTTATTTACCCATCATTAGGACAGCAATATGAGATCTTTGTCCTCTCGTGTTTTCCTAATTTTATTTTCATTTGCTCACTATCAAATCTGTGTCTATGTATGTACATTTCTATAGCATGTATAAATAGGGTTACCAGGTAGCAACTGTGAAAAAACAGGACAGGGGTGGGGGATAATAGGCGACTATATAAGAAAAAGTCCCCCAAAAATGGACTGTCTCTTTAAAAACGGGACATCTGGTCACTCTATGTATAAAATACAAGACAGTGGAAAATACATGAAAACAATATTAAAGATGCAAAACTAAAAACCTCACAATTAAGGAAATGTGAAAGTTTTATATTTTCAAGATCAGTGTCAGTTTGAACCTATTTCCTTTCCTGTATATGTTATGGGATATGTCATGACATAAACAGTAATATTTTAATCTTCACATTTAAACCAAAAAATCAGGAATAACAAATGTCACACATTTGTAGCACAACTGAACTGGAACCTTCAATGTGCAATTCTTCTCTGAAAAGTGACTAAAAGAAAGGTATTGTGGATTTCTCTCATTGCTATCCAATGTGCTTAGTTTTCCTATTAAAAACAATTGTCTTTCTGTTACCTCTGCAAATACAACCTGTAGTCTCAAGCTGTGTTCTTTCTGACCCGCTGCCTCAAAATATAGCAAGCTAGATGTTTGTCACTCCCTTGGGCTGCTTTGCACCACAAAGCTGGTGTAATTGGCTACCAAAAATGTCTCCAATGGAACAGGGTCTCTCTTCCACACCCCTCCCAGCTCCCAGGATCCACTGGGGGTGAGACAGAGGGAAAGAGAGCATTGCCTGAATCCAGCTGTGCTGTCCATCTCTGTGTGCTACAAGAGTCTGTTACACACCATTGCAGCTGGGGCTGCTCTAACTTGAGCTGGGGTCTGAACCAGCTGCTAGCCAACTCCAGGATCAGAGAACCATAAATGTGGCACAAAGCCACCTTTGTCCATCCCCCCAACACATATTTGTCCTCACTCTCGTGTGTGCTTGGTGCAGCATCAGCAGAGCTACTCAAAAACAGTATACTTTTTAGACTTCTTGAGGGCCTAATGCTAAGCTACACACAGTGCAACTTGGGAAGCATGCAAAATTTGCTTTACATTCCTGTATGCAGTGCTGTTGTAGCTGTGTTGATCCCAGCATATCAGAGAGACAAGGTGGGTGAGGTAATATCTTTTACTGAAGCAACTTCTGAGAATTCTCATTTTGGGATGAAATTTCCTAGGGTTGGTTTCTGGCAAACAGTTGATTGTAATCTTTGTAAACTTTGGGCAAAATGAATTCAGGTGTTTTTAAATATGGGGAAAGTTAAAATAAAAAAGCACTCTTTTGCCCACAGATAATTCAAAAAGAGCTGAACTTTGCAGCTTGAAACTTGGCATGTTAAGGTCCTAATCAACAAAAAGGAAGCATGACCTTTTTAAATAAAACTGGGTTGCTAATACATTTTTGAGCGTTTGAAAGTACATTTTGAACATGTGAAATATAAGCTTTTGTTAAGTTTCAGTGTTCTTCCACTTAGGGGCCCTAATTCAGCAAGACAGGGTGTGTGAGGTAAAGTATTTTATTGGACCAATTTTAGTTGAGGAGAGAGCAAAGCTTTCAAGCTTACACAGAGCTTCCTCCCAGGACTGGCTATTCTGCCATTAGGGCCGCCTTGTTCATTTGGTGCTGCACAGAGCAACCACACTACAGCCCAAGATCTGGACCTTTACATTTAGGCTTAGCAGAATTTGATTTTTATTTTCGTATAATTTCAACAGATAAAAATAAGCATAATTATTAAGTATGTCTTTCTATTTTTGATTTAAATTTTCAGTTGTTGGACATTATAGGGGGTGGCCAGACAATAATGAGTGAATGAAAGTAGATGTTGATATTCAAGAAGTTAAAGCTTTATAACCATTAAAACACGAATTGTGTATTTTGTCATGTGATGTTAACAAAGTAAATAGCTTAGAGTTTGATTTAAGGATATAGAGTAGCATTTTTCTTACTTTGCCTATCTGTAAATTTCTGTTATAAATGGAAATATTTTTTGTCAGTTTGTGTGTGTGTGTACAGTGAAAGCGACATTTGCCGATTCAAAAAATCTAATCCTTCCAAGCCTATTTATACTTAATAGCACATAAGTGCTTAAACCACCAGAAATGCTGACAGTAGTATATGGTTTTAAGGCATAACAGGCCAAATTCATCCCTGCTATAATTCCATTGGCTACAGCTGAGTTGCATCAAGGACAAGCTTGTTCCAGTAAGTCCTAAAACAGCACACCATAAGTACTTAAATCACGAGTAACCTCCACTAAGCATTGTGCACTTTAACCCCTTCTATTTCCATCAGCCTGGGAAAAGGAAAAAGTGCCAGATGAGTGGACCAATGGGATTATAGTGAAGATACCAAAGAAAGGAACTATCTGTGATTAATAACTGGTGTGATATCACACTTTTATCTGAGCCAAGCAAAGTATTGTGTAAGATCATAGTCCAGCATATATCAGAGGCAGCTGATAGTGTTCTCAGAAAAGAGCAAGCTTGGATGCACAGACCAGTTCTTCACTCTATGAAACATAATAGAACAATGCTTAGAATGGCAATGGTAACTCTACATACATTTCATAGACTTTGAGAAGGCTTTTGATAGCATTCACAGGACCAGCGTATAGCGCATTCTGCAGGCATATGGAATTCCTTTCCATATAATCAATGTCATCTAAAGCTTCTATTTCAACTTTACATGCAGTGTTGATCACAGTGAGCTCACTTTTGAAATCAAAATAGGAGTACGTCAGGGGTGTGTCATGTCTGGAATCCTCTTCAACATTGTCATCGACTGGGTAATGCGGCGTACAACAGAAAACATGCCAGGAGGCATTAAATGGACACTTCTCATCCCTTGAACACCCGGACTTCGCAGATGATGTCGCTGTCCTGTCACCCAACACCATATACTCGACTCAATGAATTCAGCCAGCAAATTGGACTGAAGATCAACCGCAATAAGACAGATATCATGACCTTTAATATTGCCTCCCCATCACCAGTATGGCTAGAGGATTATGTTCTCACCATGCAGTAACATTCACATACTTGGGCAGCACCATCAGCCAGGATGGTGGAACAAGCCAGGACATCTGGAACAAAATCAATAAAGCCAGGAACACCTTTGGAGTTTAAATACAGTCTGGAAATCATCAAAATACAATATCAAAACCAAACTCAAGATTTATTAGAGCTGCATACTTTCAACACTACTTTATAGTGGAGAATGCTGGGGAATGAGAAAATATGACATGTCTAAACTGTCTTCATTCCATACAACCTGCCTCAGAAAAATCTTCGGTATCTTTTGGCCCAGAAAAATCTCAAACCAAGATCTATTAACACAGTGCAGCCAAGGGGACCTGAGCACCATCATTGCCAGGAGGCGTTGGAGATGGATTGGTCATGTGCTTTGGATGGAAACTGATTCCATCACCAGAGTAGCAATAAGATGGACACTTGAAGGCAAGCAAAAATGAGGTTGCCCAAAAACAACATGGCGAAGAGCTGTGGAAGCCGAGCTGAAAAACATGGGGCACAGCTGGGGAACCATTAAAAGACTTGCCAGAAACAGACAGGAGTGGAGGAGCTTCGTCACTCCCTAAATGCCAGAGGCATAATAGGAACATGATGATGATGAAAACTTGAAAGTGTGGTTCAAATCTGAGAAGTGAGACTATACAATGTGGCACCTTCTTACTCAACTGATTTGCTCCCTGTATGTATTTGGAATAATATCCTTTGACTTTAGTTGCTAAAATAAGGTTTTGTAGCACTGAAGAGGCATTATACCCAAGACAAGATGAGCTGGAGTCTATATTTCATCTTGTTTTGCACCAACAGGACTATTAACAAAGTTCCAATCCAAACCCATTGATACGTACATCTAGGAACACATCGTAGGCCATAATTACAGAAGGGAAGACTCTCTCCTGGGAAGCAGTGACTCCAAAAAAGGTTTGGGGGTTGTGGTGGGTAATCAGCTGAAAATGAGCTCTCAGTGCCAATCTGTGACTAAAAGAGCTAATGGGATCCTTGGATGCATAAGCAGGGGAATCTCAAATAGGAGTAGAGATGTTATTTTACCTCTATATTTGACTCTGGTGTGACCGCTGCTGGGATACTGTGTTCAGTTCTGCTGCCCACAATTCAAGAAGGATTGTGATAAATGGGAGAAGGTTCAGAGAAAGAAGAGCTACAAGAAAGATTGAAAAATTAGAAAATTGCCTTATAGTGATAGACTTGATGAGCTTAATTTATTGAGCGTAACAAAAAGAAGATTAAGGCATGACTTGATCATAATTTAGGAGTAGAGCCCTGCATGGATACAAAATTTGTATTCACATCCGATCTGCAAATATGGTCCGCGGATATCTGTGGATGCAGATATCCACAGATATAAAGCAGATATCCATAGATTTGCAGTGGTCTATTTATGATACTTAAATTGGGAACAAATATTTGATAATGGGATCTTCAGTCTAGCAGAGAAAGGTAGAACGTGATCCAGTGGCTGGAAGTTGAAGCTAGACAAATTCAGACTGGAAATAAGGTGCACATTTTTAACAGTGAGATTATTTAACCACTGAAACAATTTACCAAGGGTCATGTGGATTCACCATCACTGGGGATTTTTTAAATCAATATTGGATGTTTTTTTCTAGCAGAGCTGCTCTAGGAATTATATTGGGGAAGTTCTATGGCCAGAGTTGTACAGGAGGTCAGACTAGATGAAAAGAATGGTCCGTTCTGGCCTTTAAATCTTATGAATCAGATCCCCAATGCAATTTCTACAGAATCAGTATTGGGAGCAGCCATGCGCTTTAAAGCTGGTGCTTATTGATACGTGCTGAAAAGTGCATACATTTAAAAAGATCAGTATATCTTTCTAGCCCTGAATCAACAATCAATTCTTATTCAGCAAAGCATGTAAGTATATGCAGGGCCGGCTCCAGACCCCAGCACGCCAAGCGCGTGCTTGGGGCAGCGTCCCGCGGGAGGGCGGCAGGCAGCTTCGGTGGACCTCCCGCAGGCATGTCTGTGGGAGGTCCACCAGAGCCGCGGGACCGGTGACCGCCAAAGCGCCCCCCTGCTTGGGGCAGCGGAAATCCTAGAGTATATGCTTAACTTTAAGCAAGTGTTTAAGTCCCAGTGGGGCTTGCTGACTAGGGATAGATTCAAAAATGTGCTTGAATGCTTTGCTCAGCTAGAAGAATACCTGTGTAAGCTTGATAGCTTCCGTCTTTCACCAACAGAAGTTGGTCCAGCAAAAACGATTACCTCATGCACCCTGTCTTGCTGAGCTATCTGAGAAACCAGCCAAGTAATGTCTTTTTATCTTTAGGGTTTTTATAACTTTTTTTTTCAATATGCTATGCACTATACCTCACTGAGGCTCTGATGTACACAAACAGAACAAAAAGACCATCCCTTCCTCAAGAGACAATATAAATAAGCATCCGCTTAACTTTAAGTATGTCCCCTTGAAACCAATAAGGCTACTCCCATGCTTAAAGTTAAGCACGTTTAAGTGCTCTGCAGAACTGGGACCTGAGCTACCACACTATTTTAGTGATGTCCTTCTTCCTCAGAATCCTTGTCCTCCTCCCTTAGACCATTCCCTACTATTTTGTTACCCATCCCTCCTCACTACACCTTGTTTGTTATTAGCTTGTAAACTCTTCCAGGCAGAGATTATTTTATATTTGTTAATGGGAAGTGCCTGTCAAATGTTTGGGTGCTATAAGAAATAACAATCAGACCCTAAACATATGGGCCCAAGAGCTATGCTGATTTATCTTAGCCGAGAACCTGGCTCATAGGCTGTAAGCCTGGGTGATAAACTCGTGGAATTTGAGTATCCTCCACAAGAACCCAAACATGGGATAAAGGAAAGAGTAATTTCCCCCCTGCCTATTTATATAATCTCCCACCATTTTTGAAGTGGGGGGGGAGAGAGACAGGCTTGAATTTAATGAAAATAAAATCTTCTTGTTCTGTCATTCTCCCACATAATCAACAGAATTAAAACTCTTGCTTTGTCCTTATCACTGTAACCATGTCTGAATTTATCTTTTCCGTTAAGGTTCAGATGGTTTTTATTTGTCTTTCTTCTGCGCTCTTCAAACTCCACACACTCCATACATACAAATAGACAGGTAATGCACAATGTAATTTCCCACCGACTACAACAAGGTCTAAATCATAGACAGTGTGACTCCCTAGTGTGTTAAACCACTGAGGAGATGAGACTCAGCACTGCAGGCAGAGTGGCAACCTGCATTATCTCCCCTTCTGATGATGCATGGCCTGTGATTTTGCACAATGTTGCATATAAGCCCACAGTAACCAGAAGCAAGGCCCCATTTATGCTAACCAACGCATCTGAACTCGTCCAAACCATTTTGTTTTCAGCCTTCATCAGGATGCTGGATTAAAACCTACAAAAAAGGAATGGCTTGTGTTATGCATGATTTTCCTTATTATTCTCTCAGTAGCTCCCCTCTTCACCATACACACAGCAGCATGTGTTTGCTTTATTTAACACCTCATTGGATGAGCCCACAGTACAGATAGAGCAAACTGTGTTACCACTGTACACCAACCGTGCTGGCAGTTGCTGCTTTTTTCTTTTCTATTCCCCGCCTCCCCCCTGCTGAAGCAGAGAAGGGAGTAGCTTGTTAAAGATGATATCCATTTTAAAACTGGATTGCCCAGGCATCACAGTGGGGTTTGATTTTTTTCTAGGTTAGAATTCTGGTATTAGAATCGACAAGTCTCTCTGCATGTTCTTTGCACCCCGTTTGATAGTGCTGCTGTCACTGCTGTCCTTCTTTCATTCCTGCAGGTATTCAGTGTCTCTGGGGAGCACTATTTCTGTGAGAATGAGAAATATGACACTGCAGGATGGAACTGTAGTGTTAATGGGTCACTGACTGACAGCTGAGCCTTCTCTCGGAGGTATCAGGCTGGCTATCGCTGCCAGGAACACAAGGTCTGTACAGTGAAGGGTGCCAGTTAAATTTTGTGGCCTGGGCTGTACAGATATAGCAGCTTTAAAAAAAACAACAACACTCTTTGACAAGGCTAAAACCCTTAAATATGCTAATCAGCAAATAATTGTGCTGGGTCCTACAGGTTTTACCATATTCATTTATCTTAGGTTCCTATAGAATGGAAAGGGGGCAATTTAATGTACTTTGTGTGATTTGTAACGAAATTCATTATTATTGCTGTTCACTAGTAAATAACAAACCACAAATAGCTTTTAAACAGCTAAAATCCAGTTGATTTGCTCATTAAAATGGGTTTTGCAGCTGCTGTCAAACTATTGCTCTCATTAATTAGCTTTTTGCCTTTTTTTTTTTTTTTGCCATTTTACTACGTACCATTTGAATACAAGGCAATCTCTTGTGCTTTGCATAGGCAACAAAATATCCTTCCTTTGCTGAGAACAACAGTTAGTCACTGCTTCCTAAAACGTTTATTCCATACAAGAGCTAAGTAGTCATCTACATACACACTATCACAAATCAGTTTGCGATATAAACTAATCATAAATCCAAGTTTTTAATTAATGTCAAATCTCATTTTGAATCTATGCAGAATTAGAGGAAAACAGATGAACACTTTTATAAGGCTTGTGGCAGACTTTATATTTAATTAATTGAAAAAAAAAGCCTACTAAGAGAAGATGATGATTATGATAATTGTCAGGCATGCCACTATGATATTTTTCATTTTGTGGTTGATGGATTATTCTTGTGATAATCCCTAAAACTGCCTTTAAAGACATCATATGCATTGCCAGCAAGAGTACATAAAATGCACAAGATCATGCACGAAGATATAAAATGAAGCAGAATGAGTATGGGAAAGGACAATCAGTATAGACTTATTTGGTGTTTTTTGATTTTTAAGTGTGATTCCACACCAGTTAAGACCGGGATATGGTTAGGGGCTATTGAATTATTGGTTGTGAAGATATTTCCTCTAAATAAATTATTAACAAACTGATCCTGATTTCTATGAATATATGCATTCTTCACATGGTTTCACTTCATTGAATATGCTAAAGGTTGACTGCAAATTTTTCACTTTAACTACTTGGTATCCAGTAGTTATGAGTTAGGTATCTCACCACATGTTTCTACTTCTTAATCTTATGATTAAAACATTTTAAATAAAAGACACAAATAGGGCCTGATCCAGTGCTCATTGAAGTCATTCATTTCAAAAGGGATTGGATC
The DNA here is from genome assembly GCF_020497125.1 of Mauremys mutica. Classification (NCBI taxonomy): domain Eukaryota; kingdom Metazoa; phylum Chordata; order Testudines; family Geoemydidae; genus Mauremys; species Mauremys mutica. The sequence goes on along the minus strand of NC_059076.1, from coordinate 30,144,515 downwards.
AGGTCCATAATGAAAAGTGAATAATGCGCTCTCAGTATGAATTACTGGACAAATCACTTTTGCTGATATTCATATCTCTAAGATTTTAATACTTGCAAACAAATAACATGACCCCATAAATAACAGTAGAGTGAACTTCTCAGCTTTATTCAGAAAATAGTTTGTGAATCACTTCTTACATTTGAGTGTCTCTAGCTGTAGTAGCAGAGAAGAAGGTTTTGTATTTTTGACTTGAATTTCTCAAACTTAATCCCTGAAATAACTAGAACCAATCTGTTTTCCTCTGGCATGAAAATAAATAAATTACTATGATTTAAACCTAGCCTATTTTAAAGCATTTTGGAGATTATTGATGAATGTCCTGTCTTTCATTTTACATTTGTTTCTGTTATTGGCTCTATGGAAGAAAAATCCAAAACCTGTCTGTTCCATGTGAGCTAGGAATGGGCCAGTGCACTGGGCTTTGGATCTGACTTGTGGCTAATGCTCATGTTCAAGACACACCTGGTACTATTTTAATAATGATAATAACAAAATTCAGTGGGCCAGATAAGCATCTGCACTACGCCAGACTTCCAAACTATTTGAAATTTGCCTCTCATTATCATTGCCTCTGAGGGAGCAATATTGAGGTAGAACCCTGGAAACTGAGTCAGAGGGCCACAGTAGCTAACAATTATCCTTTGGAGCAGGGTTGGATGTACTGTGGGATCAGTGTTGCAGGAGGAGTGAGACCACATCAGGGAGGTTAGGAATGACTCGTAGGATTTGTCTACACTGAAATTAGGCCCATGCCAGCTGACCCGGGCTTGTCAGGCTCAGGCTAAGGGGCTGTTTAACTGTGGTGTAGACAGTTGGTCTGCAGCCCGGGCTCTGGGACCCTCCTATCTCACATGCCCTTTTAGCCTAAGCCCAGTGAGCCCGACTCAGCTGGTATGGGCCAGTCATGGGTTTTTAATTGCAGTGTAGACATACCCATAGAGCCATAATCCAGTGACACAAAAGACCAGGATCTATAGATTATCTCTTGTGGATCCCAGCCCCCTTCTAACTCTTACAAGTTGCTTTCCTAGACTTATCCTGCCATATGCTCTGCCTCCTGGAAAGGACATGGTAGTGGGTCAGAAGCTGCTTGATCTATCCTCTTCTTCCACACCTTTTGAATAAGCAGGGGGGAGGGTTTGGCCCTTCTGGGATTGGTATCTCCTGACTGACAACAGATAGAGCAAAAGATGCCTTATTTTCAGCTAAATTAATCCTGTTATGAAAAGCAATTAGACTCTTCATGAAATGAGATCAGCATTAATGCTGCAGAAGCTCATTCAATCAGAGAGAATTCTTCCTCTGACATGGCTGCGAGCTGGCTCTTGATCAGAACATAGCAATCATTGACTATATCTGATTGGCTGGTGAGGCCTTTGTGATGTTGTCACAGAAGTACACCTGCTCCTACAGATGTACAGCTGAAACCATTATCACTTAAACACATTTAAACACCAGTAGAGCAGTCATTGGAACTATGCCACCTTACACCAGCTGAAACTCTCGTCCATTATATCGAATGTGTTCAGGGCAAAGTTTCAGGGGGAACAAAGACATCACTCTCTGTGGGTGTGGAAGGTAGAGGAGGAGAGATGGAGAGGTGGGTGGTGTGAAGGAGAAAAGGTGACTTGTTTAACATGCTCTTTCCTCTTAGTGCCAACTTGCCCTTTCAGCATCAGTCTGTGGCCCTTTCAGCTACTTTTACCCCCATCTTCTAGCGACAAAGCTAAATTGAGAGCTAAATTCAGTGGGCTACATTATTTTTTATTTTTAAAAAAAGAGTTAAAAGTAGCTGTCAGGCCACAAACTGTTGCACCAGAGCGACTTTTGTGGGTCAAGGTGGAAATAAGAAAATGGTCCAGTCTCCTCCTCACCATTTTCCAGATAGGTTCTTTCCCAAAGATAGCAAAGACCAAGCATTTCCTGTGCCTATGAATTGTAAACAGACCTTGTACAGCTCCCTCCCCAAACCTGTGCACCCCCACAAGGTCCTGTTGCAACACGGTCCCAAACTCTTTTTTCCTTACTTTTTTTTAAAATTTTTAATGATAAATAGAATTAATGAACCACAGTATTATAGGAATGGACCATGCAGGATTTGCGCACTTCTCAGATGTCTGAAGGCACTTAGCTTCCAACCTCATGCTTCACCACACACTCAAGGCATGCACAAATAGTCTCCTAATGCATATCCAGTGATGGCTTATTACTATAGTAGTTACTTTTCATGCATCCAGAATATGTACTTGTGTAGTCATGTCTTCACACTCCCATACAGTCACTTATGCAACCTCATTACTTACACATATGCACGCACACTTGTGACAGCTTTGTAGTTGGGCATTCATAAAATATCACAACAGAAAGACCTATTCATCAGGGAAGTTTATGTTTTACAATAACAAAATAAAATCTTCTCTGTGTAAATACAAGCTCTCACTCTAATTTGTCCCCCCTGTCTTCACTTTGTCATCATCCCTAAAAGCTTGCCACCCACTCTTGCTTGTCAGGATCTTCTATCTAATTCTCTCTTTAATGGTCACACCTCCCAGTCTAATGCACTAGTTTGCAGTAGTGCCTCCTGGCCCCAAAAGGAGCCAGTTCAGGTTCCTTTTGCTGGTTCCGAGGTGTCTTCCAACATTGCTTCTGCCTGTTGGGTTGGAGATAGTTATGCTCTCTCTCCTTTAATCTCTTGCCACCATCTCTTAGAAAGTAAGGGTAGAAGAATCAGACCCAAAAGCATGGCAGTCCTGAATGACAGTCCCTACATGTCTCTGTTCCATATGTGCACATTCCATACCTTCGTTAACGTGTAAAATTATCCTTTCCATCACTTATTACAATAGTTGGTTTCTTCCATTATTCTTCCACCTCTTTTCTGACTGACATTCCAGCTATTTGTGACCTGACCCGTACACCCACCTCTTTTTCATAAGTTATGCCATACCTGCCATTTAAGATCTAACCATGAATTATTACTACACTACTATTATTATGAATGTATATAGCACGCAAACTTCACACAGTCCTTTACAAACATAATTACAAACATTATCTAGATGACTTCTTCCATATAGATTTCCAGAGCATAAATATGTTCCACTTCCCAAAGATCTTGACCTTTAAGACAATCAAAGCCAAGACAAAACAACGGTATGATAGTTTTGGAAATGGATGACATAGTATTATTAAGGAGAAGAGGTCAGGAGTGACTTCTGGAAGAAGTGAGTCTTTAAGGACTTTGCCAGGGGGAGGGTGGGAGAAAAGGGTGTTTGATGGATAAGAAGAAGGAGACTGAATTATTAAAGATAAAAAGCTGAGAGATAGAGAGCAATAAATCCAGAGAACTGGATTGGGCTTCAGGAGTGAAAGGAGGGGCAGGAAGAAAGATGCAGGTACAGGCAATATTAGATATGGACACAGTTGGTATGTGGACTAGGAGCTTGAATGCAGTATGATAAGAGATTCAATGATAATCTGATGATGCTCTGTACCTCAGTTTGCCCACTTGCAAAAGTGGATAATCCTGGCTGATCTCAGAGAGACAGGCCAGAACTGAGAATTGGTGGTTGTCTACAGTAACAGGCAACTGGATTTGATGACTCAATTGTATGTTCTTACATTAACTAATTCTGGTATGTAAAGCAAAATCAGATGGTAATGATCAAACACAGGAGGGAAATTTTTCTTAAAACTGGGACAAAAACACCCAGATCTTGCAAACTCAGGCAGAGTGCCCAGACAGGCTGCTGCTATCAGGGTACTCCTGTAAAATCTGGACAGATGGTCTCCCTATGCATGCCAGGGCAGATGCTGAGAGTTCCTTTTCTTCTCGGTATGATTTCCATCAAACAGCATGGATACACATATACGTATGGGGCAGAGTTAATATGCTTATTTGGAAAGGAAGGATATTAATTCTGCCCCATACGTATATGTGGCATACCAGAACCCCAGAGGGGCCTAGTGTAAGAATAGTTTAGGGGGCTGATTCTGAGTCATCCCTGACCCCAATTTACCCTACAGCCCCTCCACACTCCCAACTCACCCCATTGTCCAACCACAACTCAACCCCAGGACCTTTCTGGCCACTCACTGGCACCTCTTCACTGAGTGCTCTGCTGCTGTCCCAGGCGAGGGAAGTTATTCCCAATCCCAGTTGCCCAGCTGCTCTGCTCACATCCATTGTCTTGCCTGCACTCACATGTTGTGGGTCAAATTTGAGTGATGAGTGGCCTTGTGACCTGGGACACAGGGTGGTAGTTCCACTCATGTTTGGCCCAGCTATCCCTCTGTAGTGACAGAAGGTGGCCAAGCCAAACCTGAGTGGTGCTGCAATTCTGTTTGTCCCATCCCAATGCCACTGAAATTTAGCCTGTCTGACCATTTCTCCAACAGAGGAGCGGTGAGGATAAATTTGAGTGAGTAGCATTCACTGTGTGCCAGGTTAAGTGCTGGAGCGCCGTTCCATCTGGTTGGACCCCCATAACTTTGTAGTCCCTGGCACGACTGCACCATTTGCACCATTGTAGCTACACTACTGGAAGGATTTCCTAAGGCATGAACAGGAAGCCCAGTGGGCACACATCCATGTTCACTGGCATGCATTGCTCATGTAATTCTTCAGAGGGGTCATTGAGTCTTCAATAATGCAAGATACTCTGGGCCTGATTCACCTCTTCCTACCACTTTGTGAATGCATCTACATCTATGCAGAGTGGATGTAAAATGCTACTACATCAGAATTATCCACTCCCCTAGACAGGCATTTACATCCGCTTGATACTTGCTTTGCAGAAATGAAAATGATTCCATAATGTGCAAAGGACTGGGGACTCATGCCCTGTGTGGGCCCCTGTAGCATTCCCCATGGCAGGTCTGATGCAAGACAGCAAGAGGGCTACTGAACACAAGTCCCTTAACTCAATGGCCAGTGCAGTTTCTCTAGTTGAATATGGTCACCTTTACGTAAGTAGGTTAAACAACAAGTTTCGGTCAGCCCATATTTGAAGACCTCAAAATCTTTCTCCCCTCTTGATACGTGACTGACAATTGAGTCTGCTTAGCTTTCCAGATGAAAATTAATGCACAAATAATGCAGATGTGCCCATGGAACAAGAATATACATACATGGGTGACATTTTTGCTAAACAGCACTTTTAATATTGTTCCATAGTATTGAGAGAGAATACATTAATCACGAATAATGAACAACATAATGATGATGGAAATATGTTTCCAATTTTCCTACTGCACCTGCAGAACTATTTTGCATTAATTTAAATGAGACCTTGTACCTGTGCAAAAGTAAAACCTTATGCTGCCTACTTCCAATGTGATGGGATTGCAATTGTAAATTGTTCATGATCAGTGCTAATAAAGACAAACTATGGGTCTAAGAGGTGCCTTGAATTCAATAGCATAGTTTTATTGCCTCTTTAGCAACTGTTTATGTGCCCCTTCCCCTATCACTCAGCAATATGATATGCCTTTTCCTCAAGACAAGTCCATCATACTTGCCAAAGCTCCCAGTACTATACTTCAGCACACTGCATGGGATCCAATCAGGTTGTAAACTGCTTGCATATCTTTAGAGTCATATAAATAACTAATGAAGGAATGAATGCCACTTAACAGAATACAGTTATAATAATAATAAATCATACAATTGTCTCTCTTGTCTCTCATGAAGGAAAGAGGATTCAGGGTAAGGAGAGATTTTAGAACTCTTTGGGAGTTGTATCAAAATATTTAAGAAATAACAAATTCTGGGTCAGGCATTTCCTGGCACTCTTGTCTAGCCAGTAACTGCCAGAAAATGACTGGCCTGGATGTTACTAATGCTAAACTATGAAAATACTTAAAGAAATAAATTAGGTAATTACCTTCTTTAATGCTGAAAACTTAAGCTAAAGTGAATGTTGCCAGTTGTCTGTTGCTCTGTTCACAGTACTGATTTTTGCCTACCAGTTAAAGTAACCAGCTGGAAGCAGTGACTTCAGATTTATAAATTTGCATTATTTCCTCACAATCTTAACACCTGGGATATTATCAAATTATTTTAAGAAACAAATGCTGTAAAGGCCATAAATGTAACTAATTCACCTACAAACAGAAGCTGGGCAAAAAAAAAAGATGGCAAAATATTTGTCAGCTTCTGTTGGCATGTTGAGAATCTTTGAGCAGCTCTAATATAAACCTTGCTCCTGTAAAATGACATTTTCTAACGTAAAAATGTCCTTCTGCTAGCAAAGACTATGAGCCTTCCAAAATAAGAAGTGCATCTCTATCGTAATCTCAGTTCCTTTGTTGGGAGATGCGCTGACTGAGAAATTCATGGCACCTGGCACGTCGTGAGCATGCATAAAGTGGTCCTGTTCTCTATGATTTCTTTGCCTGCTCCATCCCCGAGGTGATGTGTGATTGAAATTGGCAGCATGCCTGTTCCATGTGGATTTCAGCTTATAGGATTCTCATAAATTTCAAATCATAGTAGGCTCCCGAAAGAGAGGGACGACAAAGGGACAGCACAGCATTATCACATGTACACACAATGGGTGACATTTTTTGATGCATAGGCTTTGCGCTAGCCCTCTTCATGGAAGTGAGTTGTACTCTATGGAGGTTTCTTATTTCTCACTGTAGTGAGGCGGTGGTTCCCCGCTGCCCCGGAGCGAGACGAACCCCTCCAGATACCAGAGTGGGCGGAGCTAGTGAGCTCTGAGCCCACCCTCCAGAGGGTGAGGCGGTGCCCTGGAAGTATAAAGGCTCGACCTCAGAGATCACTGGGGAAACAGGTGCTGGAGAGGCCAGATGCCTCTGGCCTAGGCTGTGACTGGGAAGCACCAGTGGCCTGCAAGGACTGGCCCGACCTGCCCTGCGCCAGCTACCCGGAGGAGCTGCCGAGCCTGTCCCACGCCAGCTAACAGGAGGAGCTGCCAGGCCTGCTGCTCGCCCACTACCCCGAGGAACCCATGGGGCTGGACCCCCCAGAGGACAACACCCCAACCCACGTACTACCCGAGCAGGAGTCTGGAGGTAGCCCGAGGGCACCTGACACTAGTCTGGCTGCAGCACTGCCAGAACCCATGTCGGTGTGTTGCGGTCAGGACCCCCATTGACTCAGCAGCGAGTCTTCTGCTGCTGCTAGGGCCCCGGGCTGGGACGCAGTGGAGTGGGAGGACCTGCGTCCCCCCTGCCACCAACGAGGGCGACCAGACAGCAAGTGTGAAAAATCAGGACAGGAGGTGGGGGTAGTAAGCGCCTATATATGACAAAGCCCCAGATATAGGGACTGTCCCTATAAAATCAGGACATCTGGTCACCCTACACCCAATTCGTGGGTGGCAGTCTCCCCCTGTCCCAGGCCTTTTGGAGGCTTGGGCCTCCTGTTGTTGCTCAGCTCTGCCTGAGGGCCTGAGCTCTTGACTCATTATTGCCCCACCCTGACCTAGGGCTGGGGCTTACTACAGTTTATATTGCTACTGCTATAGTGCTATTGCTCAGCCCCGGCCTCAGGGCCTGAGTCATTTTTGCCTGCCCTGACTAAGGGCCCAGGCTTATTACTGCTGTTGTACTGATATTGCTCAGTCCCTGCTCGAGGGCCTGAGCGCCTGACTCATTGTTGCCCCGCCCTGACCTGGGGCCTCGGCATAACTGTACTTATTTCTGCCTCCACAAGAGCTGCCAAGGAAGACTTCCGCGGCTGAACTAATTCTCCAATACATCAACAGTGTGTAGTGAGGCGGTGTGGTTCCCCGCCACCCCGGAGAGAGATGAGCCCTGGCTAACCTCTCTACACTCACCCACCAGAGGATTTGGCATTTTATGTGTGTGCTGCATCCTTGTTTTGATGGATTCAGTTTTGTTTTTTATTTTTTAAAAAAGCCACCCTGATGATACTTACTTTTAAAGGGAATGTGATCCTATTTTCATGTCATATTTCTTTTAAGCAGCTTTCAGTGGTTTTGTCAATAAAAAAGCTCTTAATTTTATTTTCATATTTTTATTTCCCAATGAAATTACAAATCTAGGCCTGAATTTAAAAGAAATTAAAGCTACTTAGGCATTGCTGCATTTGGCATAGCAAAACCTAACCAATTTAGAAGCTTAAATCTAATTTTCAAAAGGGATTCAGGTACTTAGGGAGTCTAAATGTCATATTTAGACTCCTAAGTGCCCACACCATTCAGGCACCTAAATCAGTTAGGCATTGCAATGGTGAGCACAGAAATGCCTAAATAGCTTTACAGATTTGGGCTTCACTGCTTGCACTCATGTGAATAGCACAGATAATACGCCCCGGAGTGTGTCCTGTACAAACATATTTCTGCTTCTTTCTCCAAAAAGAAAGGAAGATGTTATAAATATTCTGTAACAACTAAATGTTTTACTCTTCTAATTATTTAGCTGTTCATAAGATTCCTACAAATATTTCATCTCACATGGGAGGTTAAATCTAATTGTTTCTACCACACCTACTGTACATAATTATACACCCTCTGTTGCTTTTGCATTGTTTAGTCTTCAGAGCTTTGCAACAGTGATGCCCATGGATATGCTGATGAAGGTGTTGAGCTAATTAATGTATAATAAAGTAATGGCTAGGTTTATCTCTGCGCTTCCACACACCCATCCTGATGACAAAGTCTTTTTATAAATAAGCATCCATGCTGAAAAAAATTACTGTGAACACAAGGCATTTAGGGGGAAAATGTTAATTTGACAAGATTACAAAATGAATGTGTCAGATGCTTTCATTTGAACTTTGTTCATGAAAGAGATTGTTTATATTTTAAATTCTGTTTTTTAAAGAAGTGATGAAAATTCACCAATGGGCAGCCTCTAGAACCCTCAGATAGAGAAGTGGGTTTGGTTTTGGTTTTCTGCCTCAGCAAACAACTTCGCTATATGTCCAATGAACCCTGTATCCAGTCAGAACTAACCACCGCAGCCTGGATTTTGAATCATTGGCTCCCGTGGATACTATGGTGTTCAGTGATCACTCAGTGCTTAAACTGCTTGCAAGAGATCTGCTTTATTCTGTGTTTAGTCTCACCAGGCCGTGCATAACAACAAGGTCAGAGCACCCCACCCAGACTCTCTGTCTGGAAAGCTCAGCCCTTAAAGACACAGTCACCAATACCACATCTTCTTCCAAGTCAAAACTTAATAACAATAATATCCAAATAAACCACCTTACAAATACTTGTAACCAAGCTAATAACTACACTAAATAATAATGTTCAGTTATTCCTTTGAGGTGCCCTGCACTGTCGCTTGAAACTGTAGGGTACCCCTAAAACATCAGCACCACTGATGTCATTGAGCCAGGGAGTATGGATCGTGTTATAGCCTGGTGTTTAGGGCACTCACGTGGTGAAGGCGAACACTTAAGTTCTAGTTTCTGTTCCAACGTATATTTAATTATTTATACAAAATGGAACAGCCTCAACAGGACACACTGAGAGAGACCTACTCTAGAATAGTCAGTTGCCTGGTTCTCAAGGCATTCACTTAGAATATGAGACATCTGGGTTCAAGTGCCTGCTCTATAAGGGGGATTTGAACCAGGGTCTCCCACATCCCAGCTGAGTGCCCCAAGTATTGGGTTAGTGAAAAAAGGGGATGACTATCACCACTGTTTTATGCATAGCGCTTAAGTCCCCTTGTGAATCTCATCTGAAAAATTGAAGTGTTTCATTCCGGAAAAGTCAAAATGGTTCATTTAGACATTTCAGGAGATGAGAGAGGATCTGAATAAAATAGCCAAAATCAACACATGAATTCAGACAACATCAACCTACATCTGCTGTGTTAACTTCTCTCCCAGGTAGACTCTTTCCATTACACAGAACTTACATGTTTGTTTGTTTAGCTTTAGCTCTGGTTCTTTCCAAAGCTACTTGAAGCCTCTGGTCATGCTCCTCTACTGTTTTTTCCCAGGTCAAAATATGATCTATGTACATCTTAGTACCCTCTACACCATCAAAACTTTGTTAGATGTTCCAGTGACAGGGCTGCCCAGAGGCGGGGGCAAGTGGGGCAATTTGCCCCGGGCCCCGCAGGGGCCCCCACAAGAGTTTTTCAAGGCCCCTGGAGCGAGGTCCTTCACTCGCTCCGGGTGCCCTGGAAAACTCTCGCGGGGCCCGGGCCCCCGGAGCTTCTTCTGCTCCAGGTCTTTGGCGGCAATTCGGCAGCGGGGGGGTCCTTCCGCTCCGGGACCCGGCGCCGAAGTGCCGGGTCTTCGGCGGCAATTCGGCGTCGGGTGCCCCCCACCGTGGGTCTTTGGGGCACTTCGGCGGCAGGTCCCGGAGCGGAAGGACCCCCCACCACCGAATGACCGCCAAAGTGGAGGCCCCCCACTGCCGAAGATCCCAGGCCCCCCTGAATCCTCTGGGCGGCCGTGTCCAGTGAAATACTGTGGATGCCCAGTATGACGCAAAGAGCAGCATGGGGAAACAGAGTTTCCAAAGGGGGTGTTGAAAGTACACAAACGTACTGTTTTTCTAAGAACACTTGCCTGAACCCTGCTGACTCATCAGCAGTAGAAAAATATTTGGCATCAGCCATCTCCCCCAAAATGTCTTCCCTTGCAGAAAGTGGAAAATGTTCCTTTTTTACATATGTAGTCAGTTCTTTGAGGTTCTGTATTTTTGGTTGTTTGCATAAAAAAGCATCCCCACTGGTGGTTCTTCTACTGTGGGGGAGGGATAGCTCAGTGGCCTGTTAAACCCAGCATTGTGAGTTCAGTCCTTGAGAGGGCCATTTAAAGAACTAGGGTTAAAAAAAAAAGTCTGGGGATTTGTCCTGCTTTGACCAGGGGGTTGGACTAGATGATCTCCTGAGGTCCCTTCCAACCCTGATATTCCATGATACTCACACTACAATTCCCAGAGTAGTAAGCCTATCCAGCTCATCATTTAGCTTCTGCTTTAGGTCAAGAGGAACTTTCCTAAGGACATGAATGGTGGAGCAGTAGGGCTCTTTCAGCTCTATTCTGTAGTCTGTTGAGAGCTTCCCTATCCCAGGGAAGATATCCTCAAACTTTGTCAATTGTTTTGGTCCCTGTCCCTCCAAAGAGTGCACCCTTTTCATGGACCAAGATCTTGACATGCTTTTTTTTTTTTTTTTACCAAATAACGTGTCCTTTTTTCTCTGATGCAATGTGTAACAGCGTCTTTTCCAATTTATTTGCCCATACACTTAGCTCATGTTTGCCCTTGATGGGGATACACTCACCACTGCAAGTCCTGAGTTACCCATTTACCCTCTGTCTTTTTTTTTAAGCACTAATAAGACATTATCATGTGCATCTGTGTCCACTTAAAATAAATGTCCCATTTGCTTTCAGGTTGATAGTCCAGTCATCTTCTGCTGCAATGTCATCTCTTGCTCCTGTGAAAAATTCATCTGAGCTAGTGGTGCTATTGTCATTCCTTTTGTCCATGCTGTGCACACTCTGCTAGTGTTTGCAAGCTCTTGCAAAGTGATGTAAACCGTGGTATTTCTTGCATTTTTTTCTCATATGCTGGGCATTGTCTTGGCTTGAGTTGGTTGCCACAGCATCAGTAGCTCCATGTGCTATTTTCTCTGGCCAGTGACTTAGACCTGCACAGGCCTTTCTGCCTTTTCTTGTTGTATTTTGGATTATTTGTCATTGACCACAATGTTAGCGAAATGTCAGCCATCTATAAGCTTCGTTCTGGACTGGGTGACTTCCTTTGCTTGGAAAATTCTAATTGCTTTGTCACAGATTAATTGTTGATCTTCAGGTAGTCTCTGATTTTTTTTGTCCCAGATCCCAACCATAATCTGGTTTTTGACCAGGGTCAGTTAGCCCCCCCCAAAATTGCAAGTTTGGCAGCTTTAGAACAGTCACAAACACTTCTAAGGTTTCATCTTCTTTTCATACTCTTTGTTTAAAAACACATCTCTCGTGTATTCACATTTTCATGAAGTACTATAGCCTCCAAATTTTGTAATACCGTTTCATAGTTAGCCTCCTGTGGGTTAACTGAAAACTGTTGAACAAATGAAGAGCTTCACAACCAGCTATTGTCAGAAATAAGGCCCCCTTCTGACTTTCTTCCTTGTTTGCTGACACCCTTTACTTGCAGATAGAGTCAAGTTCCATTTAAACTTTCTCCGGTTGTTTTCCATGCTTTCAGGGAGTTTCAGCCCTGGTGAGGCTTTTAACTGATCCATTCTTCCACTCAGGGTCTTTTCCTTTTCCTTTTATTTTTCCTCCCAGTGATCACTCGGTGTTTAAGATGTTTGCAAGAGATCAGCTTTATTCTGTGTCTGGTTTCATCAAGCTGTGCATAACAGCAAGAGCTTCACAGCATGCCCCCAGATCTCCCTAGGAAGCTCAGACTTTAAAGTAACAGTCCACAATACCACAATCAGAGCCTCACAAAATACACTAAGCACATTACAGTAACACTCTGTATGGATTTGATCCAATAAAGGACTAATGGTCCAACCAAGGAAAGCTTTTAAGCATATACTTAAGTCCACCCCAATTCAGAGAAGCACTCAAGCAAATACTTAACTTTAAGGATGGGCTTCAGAACCATTGATATCAATGATACTGAAACACAGGCTTAAGTAATTTGCTGAATAGAGATTCAGTGCTGAATTGGGGCCTCTAGCATGTGCTGAGTTAAACGCATGCTTCAGTTCTTTGCTGTATTTTGGCCCAAAAATAGAAACTTCTTAGAGCTGATTGAATAATTCATAGTGAATTTAGTTGCCTTTTCTGTTTGTGAATTGTTCATAAGCATTGCATGACTTTCTCAAATGTATTTGTTTTTCAAAATTTAATCACTATATCCACTTTCAATATATTTGATTTTCACTATATATACTGACCAAATTGCAATTTTGTTTTCATTACTATAAATACAATGCCAACTATCCACTTATTCTAATCAACCAAGCAGTTATTGATTGATTTTAAAAAGCATATTTTAATATAGGTGTCATGGAAGAGGTGGGTCTAAGAAAAAATATTTTTAAACAAGCAGGGAAGCATGTCTTTTGTCAAAAATCAATATTTAAAAAAAAATTCAAGTTAAGCTAAAGTTTTTAAATTTCCTTAATGTCTAATAATGTATTTTCTCAATAATAGCCTCTTCTGCCCAAGGTAGTTTTATGTTGTTTATTTTATTTCATTTAGTTCATAGAAATGTCTTGAATCATGATAATAGAATACCTTGGGGTAATGTTCAAAAAATCATTTTAAAAACCTCTTTATTGATTTTCACATTTTTACACTGAGAAAATGTACATTAAAGCTTTGGAAAGCAAACAGATGCCTACATGGAGCACAACAATCAAACAACAGAAAACACAAGAATTAAAGCACATCCCTGAGTCAGGGGAATACTTTACTAGAATAACACAATAAATTCCAGCAGTTCTCTTTAATGAGTTTCTAAATAAGCATTAACATCCTTTTAATACAAAATAGGTTGATCTGATAACCAGATTCATGGCATCATTTGAATTAGCTACTAACCATCTCCCATGAGTTAAGAGCAGTTAGGAAATGGGTTATTAATAGACAGTGTGAAACGAAACTGAAAATATTTCCATAGGCATATGTACATTTTTGCTTTAGATGATTTCACATGACATTTTGCTTTGTCAGTTGTTGAGAGCACTTTCTAAACTGAGTGCCTTCACATGCCAGTGAGCCCCATCCTAGTTCTGTACAGGGAGGAGAAAGGTACTCTATTTGAAAAATATTGTTGATCCAAGCAATTAGTCATAGTTCAGAGCCATGGTGATGTTCCAGTTGGAAATAGTCTGCATCAAAGAGATATCAAGCAATTTCTATCTTGTTTATTTACAAAGAATATTCGAAGTCCTGCTTCTCAAACACAAGAGGAACCAAATCCTGCTTCTCAAATACAAAAGGAACAGATTCTTAGCTTACAACCACAATCCTCTTTAGCTAACCAAACCAAAAGCTTTCTCTCTAAATCTTTTTCTAGGCACTGTGCTCCCTGGCTACTGCTTGCTTTTCTTGCTTTTTGCCTCCGTGTCTATGTTCTGTGTCTTCTGTTTCTGTGTATTCTTCACACACAAACACACACACAACCCCTCTTCAAAACAATACTTAGCAAAAACTCCGTGGTAGGTTCACATACTCCCTTTGTCTTAGGTGAGGGCTTATCCTTACAGTTACGTTAATTGAAGGATGTATTCACGCCTGTCAATCTCAATGAGGTATTAACCCATAACAAGGCTTCACCCATCTCATAATAATATTTTGAAACATGGCTCCATTTTTAGGAGAGGTTCTCCTACCAGCTTGCATGCTGATGGAATCCAAAAAAATTACAAATAGTTTAGGGACCACTCACGCACTGCTAAAATGCAGGTGGGTGGATAACAAAAAGTAAGATGTAGGATACATTTTTCAAAAGCATCTGAAGTTACTTCAGAGCTCCATTGACTTTGAATGGGACTTTGGATCCTAAGTGCTAAATTCACAAGGGTCAACTTAAGTGCCTACCTGCCCCTTCAGGTATCAAAGTCCAATGTTTTGGCACCACTGGCTTTCACAAAACCTGCACTCAGCTGCCACCTAATCTTGTAGATGTCTGAAGTCCCTAGGCACCTAGGTTTCCACTGGTAAAGTCTTCTAGTTGCCCAAATGTCTGCCAGAGCACATGCACAAAGCCTCTTAGGTCCTGACACCACCAAGCCAATCAGCACCTACGTTAACTCACACCTAAATTCTAGCAGGATTCATGAATTAAACATAACTTTTTATCTCACCGGTGGGGCCCAACCCCAGTCTCAGCATTGTGATGCCTAATTTCCCCTTGTGAATCTACCTTAAGTGACTACGTCAGTTTTAAAAAAGGGATTTAGATTTCTAAGTCACTTTGGTGCTTTTGAAAAAGTTTCCTCATAACCTTCTGACACCTACCAAAAACAAAATGGGCCAAGAGTGAGAAGCAGCCCAATTTTTAAATTTGGGTGCCAAAGTGTGTCAACTCAAACTCCACCTTTGGGTGTTCAAATCAGTATATACAATAGGTGACTAAAACAGGTGATATGGACACCTAATTGCTGATTTGAACACTCAAATCTTAGCTCTCTTAGGTTGTCATATTCCTTTAAAGAAGCCCCTCTGACTGAATCGAGAGTGGCATTGATTGGAAGGTGGATGTTGTGCAGGTGGGGATAAAATAGTTAAAACTGAAGGACGCTTCCCTACATGCACCCGAAGGCTCCAAGGCAGACTCAGAGAGAGAGAAAAACATCTGCTATTCCTTTCCGACTGCTTCAAGCAAACACAGCTCAGCCTTCACCTCTTCTCTGTGACAACTTCAGTTTTACTTACCCGGAAATGCACATCATTTGGCTGCTAAAGGTTATGCTGCAATAGAACATAGGTTTCTGCTAGGTTTATTTCATGCATCTGCACCCAAAAATGTCACGCTGTAACCTTTTTTATCTCACCTTTAATTTTGCTTTCATACTCTGTACTTATATTTTTTTCCTTTACCACTGAGATTCTGGTCTCCAATATTAATTAATCCAGTTGTGACTTTTGAAAATTGACTGCTGCATTCCATTTTTCGTTTGTTCTGATTACTGTTTCATTTCATTTACCTGTGCTAAACAGGGGGAGCAAGATCAATCATTATTAATTAGAATGGCATTTTGATACCATTAAGTTTGTAGGGATGCAAATGGATAAAAGCCAGGCAGGTCAGTATAAAGGCTTACACACTTTCCTTGGCTTGTCCTGCTGACAGTAACTATTCCTGCATGTGCAGGTAGGGCACATTATGTACTGGTGTGAGAACTATGAAATGCCTATGTCAGTAGGCCACACTACGAACAGGTTATCTGTCTTAACTTGGGTGTTCTTTGCTTCTCTCACAAATTTGTGACACACCCTTAGAATTACAAATAGCTTTTGTGTATGTAGCTTTTTCCTGGAGAAACTGTTCTTTGTTTTCTGGGTACTGCACCTTTAAATGTAGAGGTGTCTCCGTCCCTGCTGCAGAGGCAGCTGGCATTTTGTGTTTCGGTTCAAATGAA
The DNA here is from genome assembly GCF_020497125.1 of Mauremys mutica. Taxonomy (NCBI): domain Eukaryota; kingdom Metazoa; phylum Chordata; order Testudines; family Geoemydidae; genus Mauremys; species Mauremys mutica. The sequence continues at coordinate 30,128,405 of NC_059076.1, read as the reverse complement.
CACTGTAGGCGGATGAGTACCTCTGTCCTCCCTCTTTCATGGAGACTTACTTTTTGTTCTTTAACTCTTCCTTGTTTGCCTTAATCTGAAATGAGTCATCTAAATTGAAAATACATGGTTCACTCTTTTTGTATATGAGGAACAGCAACACCCTGGTCTAGTTCCCTATCTATCTATTTAATCAGGTTTAAAGGTATGTTTAAAGACAAAGATCTACTAAGTTATAATTATTGAAAATGAGGCATCTCCATGTCATAAACTGTAATAAATCCTCTCCGGTATTGTTAGTGTGAAAGTAACAGTTTTTAAAATGCATATTTAATATATTGAATGATACCCTTACTCACATCAGCCTCCAAACTGAAGTTCTTCTTCTTCTTAGCGTATGTGCAATGTGCCTTGGGTGGCACATGATTAGGATTCATCACCGAATTTGGTCCACTGGTTGGATCATTAACTTCCCCGGCTTGGTCTGGGTACTGAAAGGGAGTGAGACATGAACGCTGATCCATGCCTCCCCACACTGAGGTGAAGGCGCATTAATCAATGGAGCTATTTGCATGAGTAAAGGTTTACAGGATTGGATCTACAAAGAGATAAAATGGCCTGTGAGTTATTTGAAATCTATCCTGCCTCCAGTTTAGTTTCTGTTAGAGTATATCTGGGGACACTGGGCCTGAGTCTAATCTCAATTATACTGGAAAAAATCCATTGTAATTCCATTGACTTTAGAGTAGTTACTCTGGATGTATACCAGTATAATGAAGGTCAGAACCCAGTTCACTCACTGTACACATCCTGATTGACTAAATACACCTTTCTGATGTCACAGCCATTCATAAACTCCCAAAAGTGCACAACTGTGACCTCATCACTTATAGATTTAACAAAGAAAGTATTTAGGAAGAATGTCAACCCAATCCTGTAAACTCCCTTCCCTTCTCCTGTTCACTTTCCTCTCTTCCCCTGTCTCCCAAACTACCTTTGTGGCAGGCAGCTGAGAATTTTAAATGGCTAACATGACTGAAGAGGTTTGGGAATCCTAAACAAGATTCCAATTCAGGATAGTTACTTGAGAAGCCGCTCAGCTCTGACACTCAGCAGAACCTGAGAAGCAGGTAGGCTGCTTCTAATAAAGCTAAGAACAACTAGGTGTGGTCTGTACTTCCTTGCTGGCCAGCTCCCTTGAGCATAGAGACCACTAGCTGGCTTTCCTAAGGCTGGTTGGTGCAGACACCGAGGCTTGACTCTGGTTTCTTCAAGACTAGATTACACTGAAGAGTCTAGCATTCCTAAGGCCAGTCAGTTCACCACAAGAAGCTGGCAATTGTGTCTTCATGCTTTAGGGCTTGATCTAGACTACCATGAAGAAAGGAAGCAGTGGTGAGGGAGGCACTGTATGCCTTTGAGAAGATATAGACAAATCTGGGTTGACTGGGAGACTCGGACAATCAGAGTTTGTGCTGTAACAGCTTGTCTAGACCTCTAATTTTCTCTCTCCTTTACAATATTAGCCTAGGAAGGAAAAAAAATCTTCTGGCATTTTCTGTAGTGAGATGGTATTCTAGCCTAGCTCTTTGAATGATTGTAAGTGAATGGATGTAGCAATACATACAGCACATTGACTTTGTTTCAGTTAATATCAAGATTTATTGTCCCAACTGTTAAATATTGACTTAAGCCAACAGAAGTCAATATCTGCTATTTTACATGCTCGATATTAAACTTCAGGAAGAACAGTTGGGGGGGGAAGGCTGAAGGCCATGTAGGGCCATGACTTAAGCCTTCATGTAACTGGTCATTAACTGCTTGCAAATACCTTCCCCCTCCACCCCCCCACCCCAACTTTCATTATTATTTTTACAAACAGTGAGAAGTTAATAAATGAAGAAAATAGGTTGTATCTCCTTTATTAGATGTTCATTGAGTGCTGTAATTTTTGTCTTGTTTGCTCATCTCTCCCTAGCAGTTAATGACTGGGAAGCAAGCCTTCATTTTCAGTGTTCTAGTGGGTGCATAATAAGCATTGCGTTATTCCACAGGCAGACATACTGGCCTAATTTTCAAATGTGAATAGTGATTTTGGATGCCTCCAATTTTGGTGTCCAACCTAAGACACCTTAAAGGAGCCCCATTGTTTTTTTCAGAAAATGGTGAGTGTTGTGTATTTGGTTGTCGTGGTAATAAAATCTTGTTGCTATGGCAACTGAGTTAGATTATTAGGGGATAGCCCAGTCAGTTTTGGCTGGTTTGGTTAGTTCAGTGTGTGGCGATAAATGGCTGCTTTTAAGGTTTACAGCTCTCTGTGTCTCAAGTGATTTCTTCCTAAAACTGCTGCCCCCAAGGATACAACAGTGAGCATGTATCCATGGCAAACCAGTTTAATTTAAGGTGTCTCGGGTGGGCATCCAAAAATTGAGGCACCCAAAAATCACTAGTCACATTTGAAAACTTAGTTCAGCATAGATTTTTACTGCAAGTTGAATCCATGTGTGCCCCACTCCAATGTAAAGGTGCTGGCATCCCATGGGAAACCCGAAAAGGTCCAATTCTCAAGTTTTGTAATCCTATAATTTAAAAATAGGAGAATATAGTTTTGTCTTTGGGCTGATGTCTCCTGTACGTAAAGCTTCATTACCATGCAGAATCTTTCCATGTCCTGGCTAACTTCTAAATAAGAGTTATTAGTGGAAGCAATAGCAGAACTTTTATTCAGTGGCACTGCTATACCAAGTAGCATACTATACTAGTAGCATTACTATACTAAGAAATTAAACCCAAACAATCTACATTAATCAATAGTGTGATGTTGCACTCCCTATGTTTTATGGAAATATGTTTCTGAGTGTAAATATGATGCAACTGGAATATGCTTTATGCAAAAGGTCTCTTGTAAGGTATCATTAGAAAGCTTATAATCTACTGAGTGTGTTGAGCCTATTTGTATATATGTATCATTCTTGTATCTGAAACTAGGAATATGTAGCATAACTCTGAGGTCCTATTGTAATTATGCAAAGTGTGGGCCATTAATGGTGGTTTAGAATCTTGGTGGCTCCCATTGACTAGAACAATTAACTATAGATGGCTCTGTTTACCTGCAAGTCTCCACTGCATACATATGGGCCAGTCCTGAAAGAATGGAGGGGAGCTCACGGAACATGTGAACATGTCACATGATACTGGAATCCATCTTTAATCTGGTGCTTTTCCATTTAGAAGGAGGGGTGGGAACCCAGAGAGAGACAAAGGATTCCTGCCTTCTGCCAAAGATATAAAAGGGAGTGGAACAGAACAAAAGGGGCTGCCAGTCATGAGAAATCCCCTAGTTACCACCTGAGCTGGAACTAACAAGAAAAGTACCAGGGGAAAGGCTTGGGGTCCAGACTAGGAAAGAGTCTAGTCTGTGAAAGAAGCTTACTGGAACATCTCTGAGGGTGAGATTTACCTGTATTCAGTTTCCTAATGTATTAGGCTTAGAGTTGCATGTTTTGTTTTATTTTGCTTGGTAACTTACTTTGTTCTGTCTGTTATTACTTGGAGCCACTTAAATCCTACTTTTTATACTTAATAAAATCACTTTTGTTTATTAATTAACCCAGAGTAAGTGATTCATACCTGGGGGAGCAACAGCTGTGCATCTCTCTCTATGAGTGTTATAGAGGGCGGACAGTTTATGAGTTTACCCTGTATAAGCTTTATATAGAGTAAAAAGCTTTAAATAGAGTATATTTGGGGTTTGGATCCCATTGGGAGCTGAGTGTCTGGGTGCTGGAGACAGGAGTACTTGCTGAGCTGTTTTCAGTTAAGTCTGCAGTTTTGGGGGCATGGTTCAGACCCTGGGTCTGTGTTGCAGCAGGTTAATGTATCTTGCTCAACAAGACAGGGTTCTGAAGTCCCAAGCTGGCAGGGAAAACATCAGGTGACAGTCCCAAAGTGGTCTCTGTGACCGAACCTATTACAAATCCATTTCTAAAGTTCCTGTTAATATCAATGCAAATCAGGACTCTCAGTGATCAAGCTATATCCTAGGAATCCTGAAATTAAAGGAAAAAAACATTACGGAGAAACAATTACACCACGCCTAAGTAGTATTTCACTTGTGTCATCTGCCTTCCGTGGGGTTGCCTGCGTGTAACTAGGGAGAAAATCTGGACCTATTCTTTATATTCTACGACTAAAACTGGCCACACTATATTCCTCTCCCCTTCCTGTCATGAAAAAACACCAAAACAGTCTCAAAAAATAAATTTGAGCTTAGACTGACTAATCTAACATGCCAAAAGCGCATTTCTACAACCATGCTTTAAACCTTTCAAAATAAGGTAACTGAGGCCTAATATTTCTTTATATGACATTTTTCCCACCTTTGCACACACATTTGTTATTTATTTACTTATTTGTATTAGCGCAGCACCTAAGGGCCCCACTCATGCATCAGGACCCCATTGTGCTTGGCACTGTACAAATACTAAACAAAAACAGATGGTCCCTGCTCCAAAGAGCTTTCTAAGTGTAAGACAAAAAGGAATCCACTTAATACAAAACAATAATAATTAAAACAAAATATATAATGCAAGCTAAATAATACCTAGTAAAATACTGGGAGGCTAAAAAAAAGATTCATAGTTTAAAATCATCACGTGCTTAAAGTCGGGGAAATAACTTTAGTTACAGCCAGTTATGTTACTGGGCACCAATGGGGAACCAAAAAAACCCAACCCACCAAATTGTGCACATGATCCTGTAGCTACTAGTGTTCTGTGTGTGAAACTCCCATTGAAATGAATTACTTTTATACAGACACAGAGGCAACTACAGGATCAGGTCTTAAGATGGTAGTGTGAAATAGTGTAAATGACATACTCAGGACAGACCTAGGGTGAAATCTCTCCCCATTGAAGTTAATGGCAAAAATTATTTCAATGGGGCCAGGATTTCACCCATAGTGTCTAATTATTAACTTGTCTTTTGAATCGCAAGCCCTTTATAAGTCCCATCCTCCATTGCATTGTGGAAATTTGGATATTACTTTGTACATTATTGCATCAAAGGCATCTTTTGGGCTAATGCTGTTCCTAAAGAAAGCTTGACTTGTGATGTCTGTTAACCCAAGTTTGTGACATTGACTTGGAAAGAAAAGCGATGTGAATGAAAGCAGTGTTTTCTCAGCACGACCCGCACTATTATCCTGTTTTGGTGCTCTGACTCTATGAATTTAAAAGGCTGGGCAAATGTACACTAAGAAACCAAACAACAATCCAAAAATGGTCATTCATGCAACTGTAATTTTGTTTTATGCATACCGTAGGGGCCAACTAAATCAACTTGCATGTATTTAAACACTTTATAGACTTAATCACAGTTTCCCCTTTTTTCAGCTGCTTAGAGCTACAAGAAAAGTCACATCTCTAATCTTTGACCTCTGCTAGAGACCAAGAAAGTGAGCTAACCAAAACTGTCTGCATGATTACAATTCCCTCAGCAGTAGGTACAAGGAAAGTATCCTCTGGTCTTAACTTTTTAGCATCAGTTGTCTGTCTGCCTGACTACTTCCTAACAATTAAGGAAACTTTGCACTGTTAGGTTAATTGCTGAGCAAGGGAAAACATCCCTTTTCAAGGTTTTAATATAGTCCAGTACTGAAACATCACTATTCAAAATTCATATTTCCTTTTAATAACAAGAAAAGAGTAAACAGATTTAAAGGTGGCAAAAGAACAGCAAAGCCCCAAGCACTGAGCAAAGTAAATAGCAGGTGAAAGACAAAAGGGTGGAAGAATTGATTATGCCACTTGGTTGCTCTCCTGAGGAAGATAAAAGAGGCCAGGATATGCTCTGCTACTCCCTGCATGTAGAAGTCAGGCTTGGAAACAATACTTTGACATCTCTGCCATGCAGATAACTCCAACAAGCAAGTCTGCTGTTTTAACTATTCACACTTTGTATTTTTTGTGCCCACTGATTGACAGCTACAGAACATATTCTACTGGCCCAATCTTTGTATACTGGTTATAATAAAAAAGGGAAAGAAAGAATTAGGAGAGAAAAGAGATGAAATTGAAAAGAAAAATTATTAAATGAACGATAAGGTGTGCAGGGCTTATGAAATCTGAGACTCTGCAAATGTATGCTTTACAACAGGGGTGGCCATCCTGTGGCTCCGGAGCCACACACGGCTCTTCAGAAGTTAATATGCGGCTCCTTGGATAGGCACCGACTCCGGGGCTGGAGCTACAGGTGCCAACTTTCCAGTGTGCAAGGGGGTGCTCACTGCTCAACCCCTGGCTCTGCCACTGGCCCTGGCCCCACTCCACCCCTTCTCATCCCCTCCCCTGAGCCTGCCATGCCCTCACTCCTCCCCGCTCCCACCCAGAGCCTCCTGCACACCATGAAACAGCTGATCAGGAGGTGCGGGGGGGTGGGGAGGGGAGGCACTGATCGGTGGGGCTGCCAGTGGGTGGGCAGCATTGGGAGCAGCGGGGAGGGAGATGATGGGGGGCTACTGGCTGTATTACTGTGGCTCTTTGGCAATGCACATTGGTAAGTTCTGGTTCTTTCTCAGGCTCAGGTTGGCCAGCCCAGCTTTACAAAGAATGTTGGGAAGAACTGTGCCACCTCGATTGGCAGCTTTCCAAATGTGGGTCATAGGTGTTGTGTTAACTAATGTTCCCTAATACTTCTAAAACAGCAAACCAAAGGACTAATCCTGTACTGTGCTGTGCACTCTTAATGGCTATTTAATACAATGGCAGTTGAGGTCTCACAGCACTGCTCAGGAAGTGCTTAGCACCTTGCTGGGTCAGACTCTAAACTCTATATAACATTTTGCTGATAGTAAGATCTAAACTGAGGACACGGAGTCAGCTGACAGTCATCTAAGAGGAGATATGAACCCCTGTGTAAGACCAGTCAAATCAACTCAGTGATGAAAAATACAAGGCAGCATGATCCAGGCCATTTTCTGCATTGTCTTGGAGCAAAACTGCTAATGGTCTGGGGGGCTTTGGGTTTTTGTTTGGTTGGTTGATTTGGTTTGTTTATATATATAAACTTGGGCTTTGCTTCACCACTCACAGTTCCTAGAAATAATGATTTCTGGGAGCTGTGTGAAACAACAAGCTGCATGGAGGAGCAGGATATTGGATTACAGACTGGTCTGGGAAACCAAAATAGAGCGAAGCTGCAGAAGAACCTTAAGGGCAAACAAATTGTGCCCTTAGGTATGCAATTGCAAAGACCATGGCTTTCTCTAGAAGTTGCACATGAATGTCTGAGGGCAAAAATTTGGCTCCAAAGATTAAGGGCCTGATCATGACATCCCAAAAAGCCAAAGAGAACAGATGGACATAAAAACCATGAGAGAGCCAGAAATGCTTAAACAGATTGAGTTGACCTTCCTTAGGTTTCCAGGGTTTCATGCTTTCAGAGGTTGGCTATCTGTGGAGTGGTTGTCAGTGTGTCCTTTTAATCTGGGGGATAACCTGAGTTCTGTGGGAATATCCCAGGGATCTCAGAGCATCTGTCAGGAGGCTGATGCCCTCTATGGCACTCATTCTGTCTCACTCCCTGTGAAGAATGGCAGCAGAACTCTTTTCTGACTGTTACTATGGCCTCCCTTCCTCCACGCGGGCTCTGTAGGCCCCTCTCTCTGAAGCAGGTCTCCATGTACCATTCATATATATGAGGAAATGCCAACGGCTATTCAGGGGATGATGCCATGGACAGGATTGTTCTCTAAACTCCTCCCATTCTCTACTCTGCCTTGTGCTCCCAGAAAGAGGGAGGAAGCTAATACCGTGTTAGCCCAACACCCTTCCCTTTCGGGGGAAGGAAAGGGCTATACACACCATTCATTCTCTCTGCTGAAGAAAATTGCAGGGAAGATATGGGCCCAAGTTCTATAAAAATAGCATCCACATTACACTCACAAAATATACAGTCACAAGCGCAAACATGTACCTGATCAATCAAGCATCCATATGTGTGCACACTTACCAGTTTGTGCATGTTTGTGAAGATTGTAGTTTCAAATGGATTCAAATAAGTAGAGTGCACTAGGAAGAAACAGAAAAGCTCATAAAAGGAAAATTGTATTTCCCTGAGGATGGGAAGACAAAATACAGGAAGATGAAAACAAAACCAAGCAAAAAACTGCACTGTAAGAGAAAATTGCATTATCTAAAGTACCAATTAAAGGCATTACTAGGCCTAGGTTGCCAGAAAAATGAAAGGGCCATTAGAATAACTACAACAAAGAGCTGACTAATGGGAAATAATTGGGAAATTAAGAAGAAACTCTTTTAAAAAAATCGAAAAAAGAAAGAAAACGGAGATAGCTGGCACTGTGGGGAATAGGAGGGAGTGCAATAGTAGTAGTAATAATATCTTACCTTCATCCAAAGGCAATTTTGAAAAGTGTGCGCTTGATGTTCCCATGCTGAATTAGGCACAATCAGTATTAACATCAACAAGAATCACTTCACTACTGATTTGCAGTCACCTTTGGAGTGAAGAGTGGTAGTCAGACAGGCAAAAGACACAGCAAACAGCCCAACAGTGAGCTGGGAAGGGAATTTTGTCCAGAGACATCCAGGCAAACTCACAAGCTAGATTTAGTAATAAATGATCATATACCTGAATATTTTGTCATTTTAGGTGTTGCTCCCAGTCTCAAGAGACCAGTCACTTACCGCAGATCAGTTTGTACCTTAGATCTCCCACCTAAGATAATGCTGGTAGCCAATCCCAGAGTAAACAAACTAAGGATTTATTAACTAGGAAAAAGAAATGAGATAGTTCTTTACAGGTTAAAGCAGGCAATATATAAGTACAGATGAGTTACAGTCTACAGTTCCACCATGCATCTGATGAAGTGGGTTTTAGCGCTCGAAAGCTTTTGCTCAAATAAATTTGTTAGTCTCTAAAGTGCCACAAGACTAACTGTGGCTGATACAGACTAACACGGCTACCACTCTGAAACCTTTTCCCAGACAGGAGGATATATACTGTAGGTCCATTTAGAAGATTTCATATCACTACTGACTTATTTCCCATATTTCACATGTAGTCACTGTTCAAAGACTTCGGTGATGCAGGGTGTCCTGCCTTCAAAGATAAAGCTTTTATGGCAATCCCTACACGGGGAAAAGTATTTTTCTTTTTGAAGATTTCATCTTCCAATAACATGTTGTATCATATTTTTCTGCGGGAGGATCTCTCCCTTAGACTTGCTGTCTCTGCAGAAAACCATCAAGAACCTTGAGCTCACCTTTCCCTGTCTTTGGGAGAAGAGTGAGCTTTCTACAGTTGTTTGGGTTGACCAGGGGAGAGAGAACCCCCAGCAGCAGCAATGAAAAGAAGGTTGTCTGGCAGGCATGGATTGCACAGTGAGTTGAACAGCAGCTGAACTCTCCTCCAATCTAACACCACACTCCCTCACTGCCCCTTGTACTTTATAGAGATCATTGACTACTTATTTTCAACTTTGGGAGGCACAGTTTGACCAAATAGCAGCTTTCCCAGACCAAAATAGAGGACTGTTTCACATTTCACTTTTTGAAGGCCTGGTCACTTTGCAGATAGAATGTTGCAGTTGCCCCTCCGAGTGATTTGGTTTAGGGAGTAACTGCATTTTTTTATTATTATTTTTGCTGAGCAGGAAAAATAGTAAAACATCTTCTAAATAACTCCACCTAATGTTTACATTTGGTGCTACAGAAACATGTAACAGTGGCTTTGACTTTGCAGAATCTGAAAGAAAAGGGAAAATGATGGAAATTGCTCTGACCCTTACTACCAGCATAATAGAAGTGGATTATTTCAGTGTAAAGGGAGCTTTCATGTGTTTTGAATGAAACTAAAGGATATTTATCACATATGCTGTGTGATTTGTAAAAGCTGATAAGTCTATCTGAGGTTTAAAAAAAATCGCATACTCGCATGAATGCATATCACTCGGATATCAGAGTGAGCATCTATTGTACATGGCATGGGCCAAACTCTCCCTCTGTGTGAGTGTAGTGGAGTTGCCAGGGAGTAACTGAGGAAGAATTTGGCCTTTTATAGCTGTTTTCTCAAGTCCTTTATATTTTATTCTCTGCCTCCATTGTGGGTTATGTATTTTAGATTATTTATCATTTGACCCCATCATAAAATTGCACAGCTTCAGCAAAAACAGGAAAATAAGAGTGTGCGAGTGATTCCTGATTAGCATTCATTAGGGAATATTCTTGACTGAATATTGCAACAGCATTAAGAGTTCCTGATAGTAATCATGCAAGTTTGTTACTCTCCCAAAAACTGGAAAATGGGCCCAAAATGGTCTCCAGCTACCTTGTAAGCCAGACAGAGATGTACTAGCAAGAGGGACTCTTGTGAAGGAGGGGATAGGTGACCCACCCATAGAAATTAGCTGAGGCTAGACAGGCAAGGCAAGCACAGTATATAAACAAAAGCTTATTAGTACATGAATAGTTAAATATAGAAAGCCAAGCAGCACAACAGCCAGAGCCCATGTTTATTTTTCTTTAAAAATAAATTACTTTTAAAATATCATGAGTGGGCCAAATTCAGAGATAATGCATAAGGTAGTGTTAGACCCTCTGAGAGCCCTACTTACACCCATTATGCCCACAGATCTACTTGCACCTACACAACCCATGTGTAAGTGAGTCTTATCTATATATCATAGGGTTTTGTAGTGCACTGATCCTCCATGCATGTTAACTCCCCACCCTACTCATGTCTTCTTCTTGATCTCTGACTTGCCAGTTATACCAGCTTCAACTTCTCTTCAGGTCAGCCTAAGGGAGCTTCAGTAAATGTAAAGGAGGTAACCAAACACAAGGTGTTGTAGCACACACCATATGTCATCTCTGGGTTTGGCTGTGTGGGTGGGCAGTTACAGTTGGGGGCAGTAGGTCACATTTTAGATTTTGTAAGGCACCAGATTTTAATACACTTCATACCTTTTCACACCTTTTAAAAAAATTCTTTATTAATTTTGCTAAGAAGAAAGAACCTACAGGGATATTGAATGAATATACTCAAAATACTAGTTGATGTGATACTACAATTAAGTCTAATTCAAAATTACAGTGAAATAAACAAATTACACCCCAACTTCCCTACAGAAATAAACATAAATCTCATTGAAAATATACACAAAATGCATAAAAAGTGCAAGCCAAATATAAATGGAAAGATATTGTAAATCATATATCATTGAAGGAGATCGGGTTGTCCATTAAACAGAGGAGGTATTATACAAGTGGATGTTAATGAAGCAAAACCAGATATCTTTTTATTTCTTTCTTCTCCCCGTATCTACAGATACATAGGGAGTCCACCAGTGACTGCCATTTATTCCAAACAGAATGAATACTTGAAAAATCCCATAACAAAGAAGTTAGTGTTTCTTTGCTATTCTTAAACTTCCAGCCTAAGCTGTGACTTAAGTTATAAGATTTCTTCTTTTAAGTCTTAATAGAGTTTAATTTATCTTGGGAATGACCCTAAATTGAACTGTTCATGTTGTTAGAGCCATAGAACCTTTTATGTATTATTTGCAATAATGCTGTTCCAATTAGTTTGTGATGTTTTGATTCTCACAGCAAACTCCCAAACCATTTTAACCCTATTTTTGATTTAACTTGTTTAACTCTAACTCTAAATACTAACAGTAGCACATCTGGACTTTGCCAAAGAAATAGAAGTATACAAGTTGGCAAGAATCGGAATATCATCCTTCCCAATTTCTGCATGACATTCTTAAAACATGCATTTATTTATTTGGTCTTCAAATATATCATAATCACTGAAATTTTGAAGTCTTGGACGAATCACTATCAAATAAGTCTTTTAGAGCTGAGACCCCCCCCTTATCTTCCCTATAGTGATGCACAAACTATGTCTAGATTTTTAAGTATTAATTAAACCAAACTGGAGCTAGTGCAGATCGAGATGTAAGAACCAAGCTGTTTTTATGAAAGATATACATTCTGAAGACAGTGTTTTGAATAAAAAGCAAATTCTGTTCATACTGGTGTTGCTGACATCTTTGTCAGTGCAAGAAGGCTTTTAAGGGAGTTGAGTGGGAAAGATTGTTTAGTGTATTGGATGAAACTGACCATTACGTTTCTGTGCTACAACATGGAGTATGTCCAAAGAAGTTCTTTGTTGTTAAAGGAATCAGTGATTTGCAATATGGCCTCCTGCTATTATAATTTGTTTACTAAGATAAACAAGGCCTAATGTTCAGAAATGTTGAGCTTCCATTTACTTTATTTGGAGCTGTAGGGTCTCAACACTTCCGAAAATCAAAACTCACATGGAATTACAGTAAGCCACTACCCACAGAAAATATGGATGAGTGTAGATGATATAATGATGATCCTTCATGAACATGAATCTTGCATCCCGGTCCTCCTGGAGGTCACTAATTTTTCACAGAGTTTAAAATAAAATATTAGACGTTAGTATTTGTCACTGTCCCCATATTGCCCTAAAACCGTTTTCTCTATATAAGATTTTATTTGGTGCCAAAAGAAAGGTGATATTTATGACTTTAAATGATATTGTTTCCAAGAATGTACGCTAATGGGGAAGGTGGAAGCAGCTACATCTTTCACTTGTGGGGAGGGTGATTAATTCTCTCCTTCAGGGTGATGACTACTTCCTGGGCAGTCCTTAGTGCCTCTAACTCTCACAGATTCCATCAGGAGCTATAGTGCCATTGCCCAGGACCGGGGCGGCTCTCGGTATTTTGCCGCCCAAGCACAGCAGGCAGACTGCCTTTGGCAGCTTGCCTGTGGGAAGTCCCTGGTCCCACGGATTTGGCAGCACGCCTGCAGGAGGTCCGCCAAAGCCGCAGGACCAGCAGACCCTCTGCAGGCATGCCGCCGAAGGCAACCTGCCTGCCACCCTCGCGGCAGAGCGCCCCCCGTGGCTTGCCGCCACAGGCATACGCTTGGTGTGCTGGTGCCTGGAGCCGCCCCTGCCCAGGACCCCTCCACTGCTGCTCTGTAGCTGTTGGGGAAGCGACCCAAGGGGAGTTTGTATTTTTTGAAGCAGCATTAACTCCTGCTCTGATATCCTCTGAGATGATATTATTATAACAGTAGCTATTGAAATAAGTGGATAATGATCTGTGCCATGTAACAGGAGTATTAAACTTTTGTAGCTTCTTACCCATGTTGGGTGACGGGGCAAGAAATAAAGTTTGACCTCTCTGTCTCAGATTTATTGCATGGTGCAAAGTGGGTTGAATTTGCTCAAATATGCTAATACATCCAGGTCTATGTCTCTTTCCATTTGTACAATTGCCTCCACTTTTCTTGGATCTGATCAAACTCCTTTGTCACTGAGTGTGTGTCCTACATAACTAATTTCTTTCAGCCCAGTCTGCCACTTATTCCTGTTCAATTTAATTCAATTTTCCTTGGTACCCTGGAGAATTTTATTCAGTCTCTCATCATAGTGCTGAGCATTGTCATCTACATGTTCATCACTCTTTACCTCCACTCCATCTCCTTCATATCTTCAAAGATCTGGAGCATAATTTTTTGCTTCAGATACTCAGGTAATACTCAATTTAATTTACATGTACCAAATGGGAATTGAAGGCTCAATTTAATTTACATGTACCAAATGGGAATTGAAAGTTGTCATAAATATAAAGAAAAGGGTAGCATAAAATCTCTCCTTGGCAGCTGTATTGAATCACTTTACCTGTAAGGAGTTAAGTAGCTCAAAGCACGTAGTTGGCACCTGACCAGAAGGACCAGTGAGGAAAGAAGATACTTTTAAATATGGGGGAAGACAATTTGTTTGTGGCTCTCTTTGTTTGTTCCCTCTCCAGATGGAGGGAGAGACCAACCAGGTACAACATTTCCTGAAAACATACCTGGAATAATCCATCTAAAATTTCAGAAATTGTAAGTAAGGCAAGGAAATGCATTAGGTTATCTTTTGTTTTGGCTTGTGAATTTTCCTGTACTACAAAAGGTAGTTTTATTCCTGTTTTTGTAACTGTGAAGCTGAGTCCAGAGGGGAGTCCTCTGTGTTTAAAATCTTATTACCCTGTAAAGTTACCTTCCATCCTGATTTTTCAGGCGTAATTCTTTTACTTTTTTCTTTATAATAAAGTTCTTTTAAGACCCTGATTTATTTTAGTGTCTTAAAGATAAAGGGTCTGGTCTGTACTCACATTGCTAAGGCAATTAGTTGTATATTATTCTCAAGCCTCCCCAGGAAAGGGGGTAAAGGGGCTTGGGAGGATATTATGGGGGCATAGGGATTCCAAGTGACCCTCCCCTAAATTTGTGTGTAAATCACTTGGTGGTAGCAAAACAATGCAAGGACAAGGAAAGGAATTTGTGCCTTGGGGAAGTTTTTAACCTAACCTGGTAGAACACAAGTTTAGGGGGTCTTTCTTGCAGGTCCCCACATCTGTACCCCAGAGTTCAGAGTGGAGTGGAGGAGAACCCTGACAAAGGTGCAAAGACAGATTCTTCCTTCCCTATTCAATTAGGAATAACCTCTTTGAAGTTAATGCAGCAAAGAGTCTTGTGGCACCTTATAGACTAACAGACGTTTTGGAGCATGACCACTTTCACAGGCCTTGGGTGGCAGGCCAATCCTCGCCCACAGACAACCTGCCAACCTGAAGCATATTCTCACCAGTAACTGCACACTGCACCATAGTAACTCTAACTCAGGAACCAATCCATGCAACAAACCTCGATGCCAACTCTGCCCACATATCTACACCAGTGACATCATCACAGGACCTAACCAGATCTGCCACACCATCACCGGTTCATTCACCTGCACGTCCACCGATGTAATATACGCCATCATATGCCAGCAATGCCCCTCTGCTATGTACATCGGCCAAACTGGACAGTCTCTACGGAAAAGGATAAATGGACACAAATCAGATATTAGGAATGGCAATATACAAAAACCTGTAGGAGAACACTTCAACCTCCCTGGCCACACCATAGCAGATCTTAAGGTGGCCATCCTGCAGCAAAAAAACTTCAGTACCAGACTTCAAAGAGAAACTGCTGAGCTTCAGTTCATCTGCAAATTTGACACCATCAGCTCAGGATTAAACAAAGACTGTGAATGGCTTACCAACTACAAAACCAGTTTCTCCTCCCTTGGTTTTCACACCTCAGCTGCTAGAAGAGGGCCTCATCCTCCCTGATTGAACTAACCTCGTTATCTCTAGCCTGCTTCTTGCTTGCTTATATATACCTGCCCCTGGAGATTTCCACTACATGCATCCGACGAAGTGGGTATTCACCCACGATAGCTCATGCTCCAAAAGTCTGTTAGTCTATAAGGTGCCACAAGACTCTTTGCTGCTTTTACAGATCCAGACTAACACGGCTACCCCTCTGATATTTGAACTTAATGAAGTTATACCCTGCTGTTATTGGGCCATTAAACTAGAATCATGCAAAGTAGATGGACAGTACATTTTTATTGGTGGAGATGATTAATCATTGGAACAAACTACAAGAAAAGTGATGATTTTTCTATCTCTTGTAGTCTTCAAATCAAGAGTAGATGCCTTTCTGGAAGATACCTTATAGTCAAACACATTGGGCTTAATACAGGAATAAGTTTATTAAATTCTGTGTCCTGTATTATACAGGAGGCCAGATTTGTTGATCTAACAATACTTCTGGCTTTAAAATCTACAAATCCTGGAGAATATAGCTCTCTGCTTATTTCTCAATTATTTATTATTTCAGGTTTTTTAAAGTTTGTTTATTGTTTTTTTCATACAATTTAAAGAGGTTTTTCAAGCTAGATGAGAGGAAAGGATATTTCTTCAGTTATAGAATATAAAAGGTCTTTATCCTTATTTCAATTAAGCTGCATTTATGGCTACTTCATATTGCAAGCTGGAGAATTCAGGTGAATCTGGCACTGTGTGTATTGAATGTTTAATGTACTAGGAGAATATTTTTTCCCATTGTCATGTTGGTGACAATTTATCACAACAGATATCTACATTTTGTTGTGGAAAACATTACTTACAATGATGCTTGAGTATAACTGTTGCAGCAGGCATGGTGTACATGATAGAAGAAGTGGGGAAACTATCTCAAATGTAAATGTTAATGCTAGTAACCTTGCACGTTAAGCTATTTAGCCTTGAAACAGGTAAGTTCATGCCATCTTTCAACATCTGATATCCCAAGGTCAGTTATATACAGCTCTGGCTTCATTGAATAAAAAGTCAAACTATTGATAGTTCTCCATGTTAGTCAATTATTGTAAACTAATACTATTGACTCAGAGCAAATATTAACTATACAAGTGCTCAGTATAGAATAGAGTGAGTGACAAGACTGTGTACTATTGTAAATTTCTGGTAACCAAGCTCTGTTTACCAGGAATAAATCATTCATCTGTGTCATTTTTGGTTCTACTGACTATTTCTTTGATGGATGTTCTCCCAAAGAATCCTAAACATAACAATATGCTAATATATTTTGCAGATGTGTACTTTTAATATTAGATACTGATGGCACCCTCTATAGTTAAGGTTTAAATATGCTTATCATTATAAACTCTCCTTTTGCTCACAACTGTCTGAACCTCCTTTTGGGAGGAAATTCTACATGCTTTGTCCTAGTCCAAAATGCTGAGCAAATTTGACTGTGGTTTTGGTGAGCACTGAAATGTAAATTAAAAAAAAATCCATGATTTTTTTTATAATCTAGTCAGATATTTTTCACTCAGATAACTTAAAATTGGTTTCCATTGAGCCTTTAAAATCAAATCTGTTGTGAAAAATTTCTTTCAGTAATTTTAAAGCTGTGAGATTTAAATATGGCAAAATTGTGCATCGTTTCTAGTTCTTTTTCTAACATGTTTTAAGGATGCACTTGTTAAGGATGCCCGAGTTAAGGATACACTACTCTGATTAATATTCAATTGAAGCACATATACAATGCTTATGAACAGAATATGAGTACCTTCCAGATTTAGGAAAATACACAAAGACTAAGGTCTGTCAAACGCAGTTTGTTTCCATTTTCATCTCCCTCCCCTGTGAGAAAATTATGTTTATAGTGAATGTTGGGGTTGTGAGTAAATTAATATGCTGTAGGATATCTTTGGGGAAGTTCAAAGAAGTACACCTTGCATTTGAACCAGAACATAGTAAGGTTTGTGGTAATTCTTAGTTCTTGTAGGAGAGAGAGCTATAGTAAGAAACTAGCTCCCCAAGAAGTTCTATCTCCTGCACAAATGAATTTTACCTTAGAGGAAGACAGTTCCATTATTCCTGAAGAGCAGAATAGACAATGGCAGTTGTAGTTCCAGACAGTGAAAGTCTTTTAGGTATCCTTAGCCCAAGCTGCTTAGCACTTCGAAAATAAGACTCAGACCTTCATAATTAATTGGAGAAAACAGAAGATCTTGAAAGCTTCCCAAGTGCAATATATCCAGGTAAAGGAATATACACCTACAACTAGAAAATCCTTTTAAGCTTGTAACTGTTACAGGCTAAATAACCCTTTATCAAGGAACATTAAGGTAATTGAGGACAGCTAAGTTAAGGACATTTCAATGAGTCAAAGATAGCACACTCAAGCACTGAAGTTAAGAACGGTTCTTTTAGTGTCCCTGAACTCTGAACCTGCTGAGTTGATAAGCTCCACAGGGGAATGAGCCAGTAGGAAAATGAACTATTAGAAAAAGGCCCAGGATCAAGGAACTTGCAAACTTCACTGCTGAAGATGACTGACCTTGTAAGTGCTACTAGCTGAATAGGCAGCTCAAAGACTTAAAATACCTGTTGGGAAAGTCTGTAAACCCCCTTGTAAAATTGCTCCATGTGGCTTCCCCTTCCCTTTCTCCCCTCTCCCCCCAAGTAGAATAATTAAATATAAGCCCCTTTCCCACCCAATACTCCCTGAAAACTCAACAACCTAGTATAAATTATGCAGCATTAGGAGTAAAACAACAGTCACTCAACAAAAGTTAGGTGCTTCTTAAGGTAAAAGTATTGTGTCTGCATTGTTACTTCAGCTAGATTGCATATTGGCACTATTTTATATTCTTGTTCTCCTTGTTAAATGTTTTATGGTTTATGTTTTAAATATGCTCGTATATCAAAAACTGTTGTGAGAATCCATCTTCTTTGTCTCCCCTCAGCCCCACCCTTTACATTATATCTTAATATAGTTCATCCTAGTAAAATGTTTACTTAATGAAAAGTATAAATCATTCTAAAGTAAGGAAATGTGCCTATGATTACAGTCTTTGATTCCAGGGCTTTACTGCTGTCTAACATCCCTTGCAATTTCTAAGACTTCTGTGGAGATTGATCCTTAGAATATTTTGTTTTGCACATTAGGTCACTCCTAGAAAAGAGGTTATATTATTACCCTGGGAGAATAAAAAGAAGAATCCTTGATTCCCATCATCTCACCATGGCCAGCCACAGCCGCACTCATCTCTTGGCTATCATCAAAAACCAGCCACCATGAGAGCACCTAGCAAACTCAGCAGCAGACACTACCACATTTGCCCCGGACAGCTGACCAGAAGAGTCACAAGCAATGTAGAGAATGCAATGCATTTATATGCACAGAGCACTCCACATTGATGCTGATGTGTGAACATTGCATAGAGGCTCACAATGAGACTTTCTAGTTCTTTCAATTTGCTAGTTAATGTTTTGGGGCTAAAGAATTGTTCTTAGTTTCTGAATGCATTTGCGGTACAAACTTCCCTCATGACATAGTTAATGTAACTTGTTTTTCTGACACTGGATGAAGGTAAAATAAGGGTATGTCTACTCTTAAATTTACAGCTTCTGGAGACATGCTTGCATTAGCTCTGAACAAGCCAGCACACTAAAAATAGAGTATAACTGAGTGGCAGGAGGGGCTAGCAGTGCCTAGCATATTGGATGGGTGTGTACTCAGGGCAGCTAGCCCCTCACACTGCCACAGCTACACTCTATTTTTAGCACACTAACTCAATCTGAGCTGATACACATACGTCTCCTTGAGTGGGGAATCATTCCCTCAGATCAAAGTGTGAACATAACCTAAATCAGTTCAAATTCACACTATAGCTTAAACCAGTGAAACTCCCTCATGAAGACAAACCCGTACAAGGATTAACAAAGGCCCATACTCTTATGTAGGTCACCTGGACTTGGGTCCAAGTACATAGTAATCAGAGCATTTATTTACCTACATACTCCCTCTCTGGGGCAAGTGAATGAGGAACGGGCAAACCTTTAGGATCCCCTCGTCCCCCTTCCGCTTCCCCCTCCTCACCTCATCCCACTCTTTGGTCGTATAAACATGCACTCTGTTCTATTTTATGCTAAAATCTCTCAAAGATATCAAATGTACTGGGTAATAGATAAGCAATAGGACTAGACTTACTGAGCTGATCCAGAGTGGACAGGCAGGGTAGTAGTTTATTGAGGGTATAGGCCAACAGAAAATTACTAACCCCTCCCTAACTGTAAGGAGGATCCCTGGGTAAAATTGTGCCTCAGACATGCCTCTGACTAACAAATGCCTCCTGAGGTGGGGCAGCTTATGCACCACCGCAGCTCAGGGCTGTCCCGAAAGCCCTATCTGATTATCTATTACCCTGGATATTAGACTTCTTTGAGAGACTTTAGCATACAATAGAACCATGTATGTTCAGACTCACTGAAACCTGGAGGAGGGGTGCTGAACATCTGATATAATGGAGGAGTCAAATTTCTGTTGCAGACACTAATCCCAGAAGTTGCACCTCTAACTACCTGATTACAGGGGCACATTAGTTGACTAGAGGTTTAACTACACAACTTTGTGCCCACAACTCATTTTGCAAATGCAAAAAAAACAAACCAAAAAAACCATACACATGAATTTGGCAGATGCAGTGCAAAGAGTAAGGCCACATTTCAACCTGGCTGAAATAAAATTAAGTGATGCTGAAGGTTAATAAATAAAAAAAGAAGGCAGTGGGCCCTTTGTTCCATATTTGTATCAGGATGAAGTAGGCTGCACTGCAGAACAAGTAGTTTTCACAGAAAATATCTTAGCTGATACAAAGAAGTAACCTTGTCACCTTCTGTATCTTTTCCTGAAGTTAACATTGTCTTTGTGCTTTTGGTATCTTGCAGTTTTAGCGCAAAACACTGAGTCAAAATAGTGCTTCTTTTGTCTCTTTATTTTTGTCCTTTTCCTCAGAGCCTTGAACTCTAGATAGACTGTGGGCCTTGAATCAAACAGCTGTGCTCTCCAGGTTTAAGAAACTGGCACTTTCATTAGGATTTCAGCACATATAGGGCCTGATTCTGTTCTCACTTACATTGATGTAAATCAGGCATAATTTCAGTGTGGTCACTGGTGGAAAACTGGTTTACGTGAGATCAGACGTAGCCCCAGGCTTTCATACAATTGGAAAAGAAGCCGCAACATATCTTCTGATTACTCTTAACAAAAGTGTTCTTCCCAAAGTACCAATTTCTTTTGAGCTCTTCTTTCCTTTAAGACTCCTCTTGAATGAGGACAAATGAGATTGATGCTCACGTTCATCAGCAGCCCAGTATTGGAGCATTGGTGCTGCTATTGATGTGCACTCATGTTGGTTCAGAAGCAATTGTGCCTCTTTTAGGAGTCGGACTTGAAAACTTCTGAAAAAATAAGAAATGTTTAAAAGCTTAGCTCAATAACAGAATATGCTGTGTGACTAGACTTAAAATAGCAGATACCTTTAAAGGGCAACAGAGGTGGCTCACTTGATGATTACCTGGTCCGTTCATTCCTTCCAAAGTACATGGCATGGCCACTGTCGGAAGACAGGATACTGGGCAAGATGGACCTTTGGTCTGCCCCAGTATGGCCGTTGTTATGTTCTTAAAACAAAATCCTTGGAAAAATCAACTCTTCCTCTCTTTTCATGCCAAGTTCTGAGTTCAGGGTTTGGTGTTTCTCTTGCAAAAGTTGATGACAACAACTAGCACTAGTGCAAAGAAATGTTTTTGCTTTGGTTGTCATCAACATCATCAACTTTTAGAAGGGAAATCTGAATTCGGATCCTGGCAGGTGAGTGAAGGAGGGATGGACTGTCAAAATATTTTGTTTTGCAATGAATTTTAACTCTGTACACTGAGAGCCAATCCCTAGCCTGGATCACACACTAAGTAATAGGACTCTGCGATGGGGCATTCCAATGGAACAAAAAGTGAAATCTCAGTGGTTCCTGTGTATCCATTCTACTGGGGAAATTGCTGGAGAATCCATATGTTCAGCCACTGCATCTTTCCCTAAATATCTCTGCTGTGTCCCCAAAACCCTTTGTGTTGAGATGTAGGGAGTTCCATGAAGCACTGCTCTGCAGACAGCAGGAGTGGATCCCCTTTCTGAGGGTCCTGGCATCCTCTCTCTCCTTTCCTCTGCACAATTGCAGAGGTTCTGCTCTGTCATGCACCTCTGTGATTATCGAGAAGGGGGAAGATTTATCCCATAGCAATTATTCTGTAATATGCAGAGGACAAGGGAGAAATTTCAGCTGTGGAATTTGTAGTAGGAAGAGAGCCTGACACAACAAATGAATGAGGTAGGACCTGCTCACGGAATTTGGCAAAAACAGAGCTAATATTGTAAAAATACACATTCCTAAGAAGTGCTAGTTAGAGTGCTTATGCAAATACATCCAGATATTAAGTGGTACCAAAACATCCCCAGTTACAAACTGTGTATGTTACCACATGTGATTCATTTGTACAGTAACTCAATTATTTTGTGGCTTATAGTCCAGCCAGTCCCCTTTCAGATCCTTCCAAAATAAATAAAAAATGTCATTGATGATAATATGAAAGAACTCCATTGGAGTCAGTGGAGTTACTCTAGATTTATACCAGGTTTGCACCAGAGGAGAATCAAGCTACACTATCCTGATCATGTAAGCTTTTACTCATGCAAATAGTTGAGTAATAATTACATTGGCTTGATTCTCCTCTGGTGAAAATCTGGAAGATTGACTTCAGAGTGTAAGGGTTTCCAGGACTGGGACCTAAACACTCAGTTCTATCATCCTTTGGGAAAAGCTTCTAGAGATCAGGAATTGTACTGAATTTTTAGAAAAGTATATATAGACATACAAACAAGCGGAGAAAGACTAAAAATACAAATACCAAATAATATGGTTAAAATAAGGGAAAGGGAGAAAACAAATTCCTGTGTGACTATTGTTTTGTCTTCTAATGTGTTCAGATATCTCATAACTGAGGCTCTTAGACAGGTTATACAACATTAGAAATATAGTTGAATGCTAATCTGCAGATATATGTTTTCTTATTAGTACTAATAGTACCTAGCTCTTTTATATAACACTTGGTAGATCTCAAAGGGCTTTACAAAGGAGGTATCATTAGCCCTGGTTTTTAGACATGGGGAAACTGAGGCACCAAGCGGTGATGTGACTTACCCAAAGTCACTCAGCAGCCAATGTCAGAGCTGGTAATGGAACCCAGGTCTCCTGAGTTCCAGTTAAATGCCCTATCCACTCGCATGCTGTTCCTCTCAGTGTCTTCAAGAAGTATAAATCTAAAAAAGATCCAACACCCTCCTGGAAGATTTGCCTGTGTGAGGATTACAGGATTGCTGCTTTAGAGATTAACTTTCTGATGAAAAACACTTGGCCCTTATGGAAAACGAGCGCTTCCATTGATATCATTCTTATTTTCTAAGTGTCCTTTTATTTCAAATATGAAGTTAACGCCTGCCTGTTAACTATAATGGCTTAACACAGAAGTTGCTTTTATATCATCTATCAATATCTCTACATTAGTAGATGGAGCTACTGCCTCTGCTAGGGGGGTGGATCTCATTACAAAGATACTTGTCTGCAGGTGCCTAATTTGATGATGTGAAGGGACCTCTGTTTCTGCATGAAGTCCCATTGACTTCAGTGGGACTCCATGTGGGAACAAGGGTCTGCATGAATGGAACCACTTGTGGAACTGAGGGCAAGGACTAGGAAAAGGAGATGTCAATGTGAATTCTCTAATTTTTATATATATATAAATATATATATTAATTTCACAACTCTAAAGTTAACAAACTTTTTTAAAAAAATGTTGAAACATTGATTTCCACTGCTGTTTAATGGGAAAGCTGAATCTCCCAATCCTACCCGTCATCATCAAGTTATTGGATTGCTTGTTCATTTTTAAAATATATTTTGGAATGTACCTGTGACGGGTTGGATCACTGAAACCGCCCTGGGAGCTGCCACCCAATGTGCCAAGACTACCTCTGCTCTTGTTTTCCCTGCCAGCTCAGGACTCCAGCACCCTGTCTTGCTAAGCCAGACACTCCCGTCTGCTCCAACAAAGACCCAGGGTCTGAATTACTTGCCCCAAAATTGCAATTTTACCTGAAAGCAGCTAACAAAAGTGTGCTTGTCTTTAACACCCAGATGCCCAACTCCCAATGGGGTCTAAACCCAAATAAATCTGTTTTACCCTGTATAAAGCTTATGCAGGGTAAACTCATAAATTGTTTGCCCTCTATAACACTGATAGAGAGATATGGACAGTTGTTTGCTCCCCCAGATATTAATACATACTCTGAGTTAATTAATAAGTAAAAAGTGATTTTATGAAATACAGAAAGTAGGATTTAAGTGGTTCCAAGTAGTAACAGACAGAACAAAGTAAGTCACCAAGCAAAATAAAATAAAATGCACAAATCTATGTCTAATCAAACTGAATACAGATACTCTCACCCTCAGAGATGCTTCAGTAAGTTTTTTCCTCAGACTGGACACCTTCCAGGCCTGGGCACAATTCTTTCCTCTGGTACAGCTCTTGTTCCAGCTCAGGTGGTAGCTGGGGGATTCTTCATGATGGCTCCTCTCCCCTCACTTTGTTCTGTTCCACTCCTTTATATATCTTTTGCATAAGGCGGGAATCCTTTGTTCCTCTCTGGGTTTCCACTCTCTCCTTCTCAATGGAAAGACACCAGGTTAAAGATAGATTCCAGTTCAGGTGACATGATCACATGTCACTGCAAGACTTCATTGCCCACTTGCCAGCACACACATATACAGGAAGACTTACAGGTAAAGCTCACTCATCTGCAGACAATTGTCCTGGTTAATAGAAGTCATCAAGATTCCAAACCACCATTAATAGCCCACACACAGCATAATTACAATAGGCCCTCAGAGTTATTGTTCATATTTCTAGTTTCAGATACAAGAGTGGTACATTTATACAAATAGGATGATCACACTCAGTAGATTATAAGCTTTGTAATGATACCTTACAAGAGACCTTTTGCATGAAGCATATTCCAGTTACATTATATTTGCTCATTATCAAATTTTCATAAAATCTTATAGACTGCAACATCAGACTATCTACCTATGTATTGTGCTGTTCTTTGTAATTGTATGTAGTGGTTAGAATTTGGATGATGTTACAATGGAGCTATCCATTAAGAAAACACACAGACAAGGCCTAAATGTTAAATTCCTTAGATGTTGCCATTTTGAAAGGAGGGTGAAGTGTATTTCACCCCTTTATGGATAGCAATGGTCAATATCTTAAGGATACTGATTGGGTTTTAGCTGCTACTGTGTAAAACTGAGAGAGGCAAAAATACCCTGCTAGTTTTCCCTGAACAAAATAAAGAACAGGCAGGATTACTTGAGTGGATTTGCCATGTCTCAGAGGCCTGCTTTACCTTGTTTAGTGGCACTTTAATGAGACTACTGATAAAAATTTCAGCATGAGCCTTTCAACTATGACAAGACTGACTCCTAACAGCCTCTTCGGCTCCGTAAAGCACATCTCCAATTCTCTGGTTTGTCTCCTTGATGCTATTCATTGTGGTTTCTGTCCTCTCACAACACCCTGCTTAACTAACCTTGAGAAAAGTAATTATGCACTCAATATTGATTAGTAAGGATCCATATTTAATTATGTGTAACATGTTCCACTCTCAGAGTTTTAGTTCTTTGTTCATTGATGCACGTCAGGTCAGATTGCTATGTAATTTTAGCCACACAGTAGTGATCTTCACACTATAGTGAATTTCCTCCCTTCCTTAGGTTGCACAAGGAAAAGTGTTATTTCCTGCTTTCTTCAAGAAGCTAGTGGACCAGTCTTTTAGTACACACGTCTAACCAGTCGTTCCTCCTTGTTGGGCTTTTACTTATTTATTTACCAAAGGGAATCTTTTTATATGCTGACATGGTTGGAGCAGAGCTGTAGGATTTATGTGCAGTATCTGTGGTGAGCACCTGAAGAGAGTTCAAACATTACACTCGGAGGTTCTCATTTTTTAGGTCACAGAGACAGTTAGATCACACTTGTACAGAACTTCTTCTTTCCTGACTTCTAGATTTGCTGCAACATAAACTTTGCCAGCACAAAAAGGACATGTAATTAAAAGTTCTTCAGCTCCAGTACTTGCTTGCCATGTGCTATCACTTTTTATAAACACCCTCTTTAGAAGCAACTTGTGGTAATTTACCTTCAGTTAATAATCAAAGTTGTTTAAAATAATGCATCAAGTTAACCTTCTTTTAGAGTATTGTGATTATAGGTATAAGTAGAGATGGTCCCAAGCAGGAACCCAAATCTAGCCTTACCCACCCCACCCCACAAGTCTCAAAAAGAATTCCGACTAAAAATCTTTGCGTCTGAAACCATCCCATGGGTTTTTGTTCCAGGTCAGATTCAAAACCAGAAGGAGCTTTCTCTTGGTCAGGTTCAGATGTGGGCTGAGTGACAGAAATTTCATGAGAATAGCTCACAAAATGTCAGCACCACTGAATGCAAACGTTGACCCTGATTCAGCCTCAGTCTCTGAATCCTAGCCTAAACTGAATCCAGATCCAAACGCTGTCCCCTTAACCAAGTTGTTGATGATAAAAACATGTTCTAGTTCTATATGAAATTCTTTAGAGAGCCCAGTGCAGGCCGGAGCACTCTGACTGGGTGCTGGGTGGATTCCCGGGAGGGAATGGGGATGACAGGACTCTTCCCCGCCCCCCATCATGGAACTGCTCCATAGAGGTTAGTTCAGCCCAGTGGCTGAAATAAACTGCTACAGGCTCTTCCGTAGCCCCAGACTTGAGGGGCAAGTTGTAAGGATTTGCATCGGAGTAGATCCTCCTGGCCCTTGCACCACCTTGGCCCTTGTGCACATTTACATGGGAAGTTCACATGAAGCAGAGCTCTGCATTGCACAGGAGATATGCAGCCCCAATGTGCCACTCTTCACAACCAGGCCTTCCTTCTCCCCCACTTTATACAGGTGCTGCTGTCTTGGGAGCTTCCATGGCCACAGAAGAAGGGCTGTGTGTGGGCGGCGGGGAGGTTAATTTCCCACTCATAGGCCAGCAATAAATTATTACTCTCTGGAACAAGCAGGGGAAGGAACTGTGACTCAGAGACCCACCTTGGAGTCACAAAGCATCCTTGCATTGCTTATAAATTGTTGGAGTTTACACATCACCCCTTGCTCGGGGCTGTCCCTAAAGTCACACTCTGACATTTGTATCAGATAGTTGTACACTGTTGAATAGCTGCAGTATTTTGCCCAGAGATGGCTGTACTGCAAAAGTGGACACTGATGCCTGTGTATATAGTTTCTACAGCCATCAGAATAGTGCTTTGGGAGTCATTTGGATGCAAGGCATTAGAAGTGCAGGATCATTATCATTGAAGAGTTCTTTTGCTAGCAAATGGTCTGTATGAAACAACAAAACAATAGAGACTGTAATGGAAATGCATAGATATTCCCTGGAAACACATTACATTAACTCATAGAGGCTATACTATAAATTGATATACAGTAGTGTCCCGGGGTACCTCTATTTATGTCAGGAGCAGTTCTGGTTAAGCTGTAAGGACTACAAAGTGAAGCTGGGTAACATTGCCATGGCTGAACTGAGAACAAGACACCCAGTGGTGAATAAAGGCAGGATGATAATCTTTCATGTGATGATGGTAAAGAATCACAAAAAGATATTATGGTATTGGTTAAGGCAAGGAAAAAGTAAGGAAAACTGTATTATCCGTAATCCTCCTTCCTTCTCATTCTCTGAACAAGAACTTCCTCTGAGGCTCCTGGGCTGTCCAGCCCAAGGGAAAAAGAACTCTGAAAATATTCTTAAGAATCATTTCCTAGTACAGTAGCTATTAAGGGTTGAGCAGGTCCACCTCACAAGAAGGAAAGAACTGTATAATATATTTATATAGCAGGATGTAAAATATAGTAATTTATATGAAAACTTATTTCTGATAAGAATCAGAAACCAGGCAATTATTGTTTTATAGTCTGGATGGCTGTTACTGACAGTACAGAAAAGCTGGATTCTCCTGTTCATATAAACCAGTATGATTGAAATCTTCCACATTCTAGTATTGCATGTGCTGCTGCTCCTCTTATTTTATGCCTTATAATATTTCAGTGATGAATTTTGTTATCCAGTTCTTTTTAAAAAACAACCAAACCTTAAACAAACATGCTTATTTGTGAAAATGAAAATAGATCTGTGCCTCGATGGAAAGACTGAGACTCGGATTAGTCTATTGTTCTTCTGAAAAGTTCAGGGTTAACATTTATAAAGCTAAACAGTTTGTACCGACTGAACCAGAAAATAGGCAGAGATTTTTGTGAAAATTCTGCTTAAAATAATTTTTTTTTAAACAAAACCTTAGTGTTTTGTTTGTTTTTAATTTGGGGATTTTTTAAGCCAAAAAGGGAGGGCTGCAAATTGAAAGATTATTTTAAACAATTTAAAATAGTCAATTATGACAGCCACCTGAATTACCCACAAATAGCCAAGTGCCTAGGAGTTACAATTATTATTTTATTTAAAAGTGTTCCTCCACTACTTTCAAGTTTGTAGCCTTTTCATTGATTTAAATTGAATTTAGTAATTTTGTATTAAACCACCATGGGTTCAGCTCCTGTTGCTACAGTTTTAAGATCAACACAGTGAAAATTACCTCTGCTACTTTTCTCAAATTTGAAGACTCTAGGAACAGATGAAGTCTAAGGATAGCGACCACAGATATGATCACAAGTACAAAGTCTTATCTGAACTACAAGTTTTAGTAAAGCAATATGTGAATATATATAAATCCTAGAAAAACACATGCAATGGCATAGACTATAGTCATATTCACATCCTCAAAGATATTCTAGGGTCCAACGGACCTCTCAGTAGACTATCATCAATAGAGGGAGGGTTCCTGCTGGGGTTTCCTGTGGGGGTCTTCCCACTTTTACCCCAATAGGGTAACTCTTTTATATTGTTGTTCTGACCACATCTAACACCTATACATATGCATAAAGGTTTCAAACCTCTTTTTCCTTATCTGTACTTCCATGCCCCACAAATTTGGGGTGGCCCATTTTTTATAGTTTGTTTTTAGTTCCCCTTATTCTCATTAGCATCTACACACAACATATATCCTGCGGTCAGGACAGACCTTTCCATGATGTTACAATCAGGTGTCTCGTGATCTTGGACAATACCTTGCGGTTTATTGCAATCTAGGTTTTTGTGTAACACTACCTATTGGCACATTTTATGCAGTAATCTTGTGACATTGCTATCATAGGGTTATTCCTAGGTCACCCACTCATGTCAAACAATCCTAAACCTATGGCCTAGTAACTTAAATCTATTTAGCATATGTCAATTACATATGGACTAGCATATGAATTGACCATAACATCACATAATAGAATGATAAATGGATGATAAAGTGAAGTAATTGGCTATAAGGTGGTACTTCCAGGACATTATTAGTTAAAAATTAATCCAGACACTACACTCTGAAGGAATGTGCCCGGCATTTATATTGGACACTGTGACCTCACAATGCAAATAGCATGACATCAAGCCCGACCATTTGTAGCCTCTATTTCAATCTGCTTCTTCTGAGCAGAATTTAAAAAGAAGCAGCTGTTCAGAATGTAGGTCAGGTAATCAAATAACCAGTCCCATATGGGTAGGCAGATGCTCTACCTCCACATATTGAAATACTATATTAGGGCCCAAGACTTGCACATGTACTTGTCTGTATGTCATTGAAAAGTCAGTGTGTAATTCTAATAGCAGAATATATTACATAATCGTCCCATGAAGTCAATGGGACTATTTGCTGCCTTAAAGTTAAGCATGTATGTAAGTCCTTGTGGGATTGGGGCCAAATAAACCAAACTGGATAGGTCTACAATAGCTCTAAACCAAGTAAAAGATTTAACATTAATATAGTCTTCTGTATATAAAAAGCTGCCATTTGCTTAGATTTCTCTTTTACTATATAATATTTACAAGACAAATTACTGCATTTCCAGACTTTTGGAAAATCTGTAATCATAGTTTTTTTTCCCATAGGCATATTTTAGTATCCTCAGGGTCAAATTTGAAAGAAATGGGCATCTAAATTGCACCCACAAAATATATGAATGTACACTCAAACACATGCTTGATTATATTCTCACAATTACCTATTGTGTGCACAATTGTATCTTTAATTACCTGTTTGCATATTCATATGAATATTTTGTAGGTGATTCTTAGTTGACTGTTCTTATTTACACTTAGGTCTGAAAAGTATTGGCTATAGAGTCGATATTTTAACTGTTAATTTGTTGTGTAAATATTTTATTTTAATATCATTTATATATTTTTAAATTTTCCAAAACATTTTAACCCCTCTCAAAATGGTAATTTCAACTATGAGATGGTGCTGAGGAAACCAGACCAGCACTCTGTGCTTTTATTATGCAATATATATTGTCTTAAGTACACATGTATTCCTGAAAGTCTCACTGCATGCCATACAGATATGTCAAGAATAGCAGCAAGAGCCTGGAATGTGTGAGTCTTCATTTCCTTAGTTCAGGTTTCCTTGCATCCAATAATGCTGCATATCTAGTAAATGACAAACAACAAGAGACATAGCGAAAGAGTATGAGGAAGAGAAAGAGAAAGGGATGCATTGTTTGGGTTTGAGAGTCATCAATCATATCTTGGCTGACAACCACAAATATAAGAACATGCCAGAAATGCTATAAGAAATCTTGTGGCCTCCTTGACCAATCTATCAAAACTATCAAGCTCTTGACTCTGTTATAATGGGAGAAATAACTTCTGGCAACACTAACAGACAAAGAAGAAAGTTTCAAATTTCATGGACTTCCAAAGGTTGATCTGACTTCTGGAAGGACTGTAAGTACTAAAGACAACAACATATACAGGCAAAGCAAATGTTAAACTGACTCACTGCATTGATTGGAACCTGATACCCTCTTTGACTGCCCTAATCAAGCTACCAGTTAAGGTGAATGCATGTGAAATCAAGTGTAGCCCAATAGCCCGTCACTTCATGTTAACACGCAAGGCTGAAGGAGTGGGGTAGTATGTGATGATTGTTCAAAGACACATTGTAAACTTGCTTGATAAATATATTTATTGGAAAGAGGCACAGCAGTCAAACCTTATTACCCTATAGCCAGTGCTCTCAATTCACCAAAGTACAGTGATGTCCCCCAGCAACAATGCATGGCATGCATTAGCCTGCTATTTATGTGGAACACTGCTTTTATGAAGGCCTCTTATGGTCCTTCCTTTGGTGGAGTCCACTCTCCTTTACTCACACTAATGATGGGCAACCTCTGGCAAGTGCCAGAAATCAGACTTCTAAAAACGTTCCTAAAATGAATCCCAATTGGTGAAAACAACAAATTACTGCCACACAGGGATCTTCACCTAGTCCAAGCCCCTGTTGATCCAGGAATGAGGGAGCACTTTCAGTCCTGGTGATACAAGGGCAGAGAGAACCTTTTGTTTTTCTTTGGTGATGCCCCCACCCCCAACCAGCTGAAGAGAAAACACTGAAGGGTTCCTGTGGAGTTCTTCTCATCAGAAGGAGGTTTGCTTTAGGGTTGCCTTTGGGGGAAAGAACAGGGCAGAGAGAACAAGAGGAGGATAAACTGGAAATATCTGAGATGGGTCCAGCCAAATCCTTGGAGGTAAAAAGTAACAGAACTATTATTGCTTTAACAATAGAATGAGAGAGGCATAAAACTCTCCTGATCAATCTCCTAATTCAGTCAAATGAAAGGTTCTTGTCCACTTTGGTGGAAATTAGATCATGCCCATAGTCACTTGGACACCATTGGCTGCAATTTGGTAAAAGCCTACACAGCATTACTTAAAACCTTCCTGGGCTCAGGAACACGCTGTTAGTCCCTCTGTAACAGGGTGCAAACTCACCACTGCTACGCCTCCTGCTGGCTTGCTCTGGAATTAGCTCATGCAGCTGTGGAGCGCCCTCTTCAGGTGATTTCTTGGCCATTGCCTGCTCGGCTGTGTTGTCTCCACTGTCAAGACACGCATGGGTCTCTGGACCACCATGTACTCTTCAGGACACAGCCCACCAACAGTGCCCACTACTCCATTTTCCCCCCTTCTGGGGGTATATCAGCAGTCCTAGTCCACACCTGCCTTCATGGCTACCTGTCACCCCAAAGTCTAGTCCCTTACCTCAGGGACCAGGTGCAGTCCATGGGCCACACTCCCTCATGGCAAGGTGCAGTGCAAGGGGGGAGGGGAGAATCAGACCCGCCCACTACTCTCGGCCCCAACCCAGGGACCCTTGAGTGGCAGCAGCTTGCTGCCTTCCTCCAGCCTGGCCCTGACTGGCTGCCCACAGGCCCTTTCTGATTGGCTGCCCATTTGCGCAGCCTCTCTGGCCTATTTTAACCCATTTTCTCCTGGAGTGGGGCAGCCACCCCACTACACCCTCGTATTCCTGAATACTGAATTTACCTACAAATTATGGGTCTGCAAGGTGCAGAATGACTGGTGCTGAGAAATGCAGAGTGCCCAGAGCTCTGAATGAGACCTATTCCTAATGTACTCTGTTAAAGTGATTCTCCCTAAGGAGTCCTTCAGTGGAGCTTCTTCAGCTGGGCAGAAGGGGTCACCAGAAGGCAAAAAAGTGTTCTTACTTCTCCTGACTGCATGTAGGGCTGGATGGCAAATTAAAATTCTGATTTGTGAAAAATTTAGCCATTTTAAAAATTGGTTTCATTCCAGTGTGGAACACAAAAGAAACCTTTTGCAGAGGAAGGGAAAGAGAGAGAGAGAAATCTATTCTGGACTTGAGAAACCTTCCTGACAAATTAACATTTTTTGCTGAAAAATTCCCAACCAGCTCTAACTACATGTGCTCCCTCCTAGCTGGAGTTAGAAACACTGGGTCACATACAACCCCATGCAGAGAGTCAGGAAAGGACTATGCGCCACTTAAATACTCTATGTTTTGAGAACTTAAGTAGGACCTAAGTGGTACATAGATTGAAGAGATCTTGTGCTGGTCCTGTGCATTAGAGGTATATTTCACCAGCTCAGCACCTTGCAGGATCTGGACCAGAAATCCTCAAATATAAATGAAGACATAAAGATACAAAATGCACTCTGAAAACATTACAGAAATATGAGGATCAACATGACATTTAATTTTTAAAAGTGTCCTGGTTAGCTGCTAAATTACAGATGAGGAGGAAATGCTTCTGATGATACGGTGCAAAATCAAATAGAAAAGCATTGGTGACAGTTGTGTCAAGTATAGTATCTTGTGCGCTTTCATATTATTCAGGTTGATGTCAAACGCAGAGCAAACTATATAAATGCTGAGCTTTGAGAAACTCTGAGTGAATAAATATGTGCCTACCATACCTCATATATAAAATATTAATATATTTCAATGCTAATTCTTCCCTACTTGCTTTCTGAAATGATATTTTGACAGCAAAGGTGCTGGCTGCAAAGAAGAGTTAATATTATTGGTGCAGACAAGTACTGAAAAGAATAACTAGCCCCTTTTTATTTAATGCTCAATGGATGGCCATTTTCCTATTCCACACTGATAATTACAAGTGCCAAACTCAGTAGAGAACAAACTGCATTTCTCCCGCATTATTGCTTAGTAGTATAGTGCTGGTTGTGATGCAGATCCAAACCCCGAATTCACTGATGTGCTCACAAGTAGTCAAGGATTAGTGTTTAATAAAGAGGAGGTCAACTATGACCAGTTTTAATTGCAAACGGGTGGCCTGAGATAATTTAGAGTGAAATGCTGTGATTTTCTGCCAGCTTTGGAAAGGAAGAAATGTCAATTCTCTGAACATCCTTATTACTGGTGGTGGGAAAACTCCAGTGACAACTAGAATTATCCATCCAGTATTGGATCCCTTGCAATCGGGTGTCTGACCCAGACAAGGAGACAACACTATACCAAGGTCAAATGCTCATGCTAGTTGTGTTGGTTCTTTTGATGGCCTTTGACACTGTGGATCATAAAGTACAGCTCAGCCATCTATGACACGTGACTGGCGTGGGTAGGAGTTATGTCAAATTAGCTTAGTGTGGGCATTAGTAAGGTCTACATCATCTTCCCAGTAAATGGGTACATTATGCTGTGGGTCTGATTCTCAGGTGCACCATACTTGCCTGTGGGGCAGGGATGGAGAAAGAGGAAATGTTGGTTTTTAAGCTACTTTTGTGCACCGCGTATTCTGGGGGCTTTCAGGGGGCCGCTCATCTGCTGGTGTAAGGTAGAGCAGCCTCAGGGCTACTTCAGTGTATGCTTTGCTTTCAATGCCCTCCCCGACCCGCAGTGGGCTTTAGAAAGCAGAGAATACCTGTAATGCAACGGGACCTAGTCATGCCTGCGGACATGGGCTGGCCTGGGACATGGGCTGGTGTAAAGCCAGTTCTTCACTAGCCAGGGAGGTCCCCAGCATAAGGGGGGCTGTTTACAACCACTTTAAGGCCTCTTTACACTGCCAGAGCAATGTAAAGGAGTCTCAGTGTAACTGAGAATCAGGCCCTGCAATTCCCCCAGTGCCTGAATATAGTGGGAGTGTGGATGAAGAGCAACTGGCTGGCATTCAGTCCTACCAGGAGAAAGTTGGGGAGAAGGAAAAATGTTTTGAAGGAACAGATATAAAAGGGACTTCACCTCCCCTGGAGGCATGTCCATCCTGTAATGTGTCAACCATGGTATATGGTCTTGGATCCTCCTTGATTCATTGCTCCTTTTAGATGCCCAGGTAGCATGGCCTTTCTGACAGTGATCCACCCATTCCCTCACACTCCTATTAAAGAACAGGGAGGAGAACTGGGACCTATGGGGATAAATGATGGTCTTTAATCTTGTAGGGTGTTAGGATAATAAAGTGATAGTACTATATAAAAGCCTATACATAAACAGAGACTCCAAAGGGGTCTTTTATCAGGGGACATGGTATATACATTGCTGAGGTCACAACATTGCTGTTACCTCAGTAATTTTGCCTAGATTTGTCCTTGCTTGATTTTACCCCTGCTGAAACCCTCTTCCATGCTATCACCTCACCGTGTTCATGTCAGCTCCCTTCACTATGGCTTCCCCAGGCTCCAGCTATCTGGCTTCCCCCACTACCCACCTTGTCAAAAAAAAAAAAAGTCAGAAACACCACCTCATGTTCAAGTAACTTTGATAGCTCTCCATTAATTTCGGAGGCCAGTTCCAAACTGACCTTATTTTAAAACTCCCCATGAACTCACTTCAGTCTGTTTCATTGGCATTTTCTCTCTCCACTCCCCTCCCTTGTATTCTCTGCTCGTCTACAGTTGACCTCCACACTGTCCCTCCACACAGCTTGAACCTGTGGTTCAAGAAATTTCTTTCCTGCAGTTCCTGCCATCTGGAACAGCTTTCCTGTACCTCTCTGCCTCATCAACTCTCCCTCTAGTTTCAAATCTCAGCTGAAAACGTATCTTTTTCTGTCCCTTCTGTACCTCTTACTTTCTCTCTTTCTCTGTAACTGTTTATTATTTAGCATGTCAACTCTATTATTTAACTCCGTAAAACATTTAGAGACGAGATGTATATGTAAGATGCTATACAAAATAAGGGTGGGTTGTGTTATAGAAATTTTGAAACTTCTCACAAGAAGTATTGTCCTGATCCTTCTCATTTACCCTGTTTTTTCCCCAGTGTAACTCCCTTAGCTTTAACAACGTCATCACTGATTTATGTGAGTGTAGGTGAGAGGAGAATGGGACACAATTTGTGTTAAAAGAAGACTTGCCAGCTGTCCTAGCCAATACATAATGGGCCAAATTCTGCTCTCATTTGCCCTATAGTGAGGCCTGGCCTCAAGATCAGGGAAATGCACAGATAACATAAAGCCTTTAGTACAGTAAGCAAAGGGGATGCTACAAATAAATCTTATCTACTTAAGTACAACATCGTTGGCAAGTAAATAGATTTTGTCTTCTTTTTAAGTATAGTCTGGTTTTCTTTTAATTCTCACTACTTTTTTCTTTAACTTTTTTTTAATCTTTACAATACATTATACTAAGGTCTGGTCCACACTAAGAAGCGAGGTCGAACTAGGGTACACAAATTCAGCTACGTGAATAGCGTAGCTGAATTCGAAGTACCCTAGTTCGAACTACTCACCCGTCCAGACGCCGCGGAATCGAAGTCCGCGGCTCTAAGGTCGACTCCGCCACCGCCTTTTGCAGTGGTGGAGTACCGGAGTTCGAACTATTGCTTCCGGAGTTCGAACTATCGCGTCCAGATTAGACGCGATAGTTCGAACTCCGAGAAGTCGAACTCACCGCGTCGACCCGGCTCGTAAGTGTAGACTAGCCCTAAGAGTCTGAATATATTCAGAGCCATTGATGTATGCGCATTTGGAGTCACTGATCACTCTAAAGCCACTCATCCACCTTTGTCATGCACACACACTGAGATTTGGCTACACTAAGGTTTTTTAATTGCTAGAAGTTGCTTTATTTCAAATTCAGAGTCTTACACACTCCAGATCTAGAGCTGGGATAATCTGGCATCAACGAGACATGGTACATGCTGCCCCTGGAGGTTCCGCCACTGCAAAGAAGTCAGGCATTGCTGATTATTAAAGTGGCTTACTGTATACCTTGGCTTAGCTGACTAAAAATCTGATCCAAAAATCTCATTGAAATCGGTGGAAGTCTTTCCATTTACTTCAGTGGGCTTTGGATCAGGCCTTTATTGCATTGTTTCAGACCGTATTTAAATACAGCTTGAGTTTTGGCTCGTCTCATAAAGTAGATCAATTATTCCCAGATGCACTTTTCAGAAAATAATTATTTTCATTTTCCATGTGACCTTTAACATGAACAGCAAGTAATCTGAGAATTTTGTGGGTGGCTGGCTTGACTTCTGTCCTAGAAACTCCAGACTGCCCATGCATAACCTTTCTTGAGTAGACAAAAAAAATCAGATTGATTTTGATGTGAGCATAGCCAAAAGGACTGAAAGCTGGCTGAGAAGACACTAACTTGGGAAGTATTTTAAACCAGTGAGGACAGAGAAATAATAAGAAAAGAGACTAGAAATATGAGCAGGAAATTACAAAGTGAAATTAAAATTGCAAAAGGCAAGTTAATAGATGTGGGCCAAATTCTGCATTCACTTGCACCTTATGTAGTCCCTTTGTGCTTGATCTTCCTCTCTCACTGCTTTTAAATTGGTATAAAAATTCCATTGGCTTCAGTGAGGTTACTCCTGGCTTGTCCCAGTGTAAATGAGAGAAAAATCAGACCATTAGACTTTAATTGGGTTACATGGGGTACAGATCAGCAACAGAGGAAAAACAAACCAAAACCCACTAACTCAACAGGAAGAAGATACTTGATCCGTATACAGGACCTCTCTTTCATTCAGTGCACAGGATGGATACACAAGCGGTAGCATAAAGATTGCACAGGGAACCTTAAATCTGGCATTTCCTAACTTTGGATTGCTTGATTTTGCAATCTGAAATAACAGTTTTCTCGTAGCTTTTTATGTAATATTTATATAGCTTGGCTAATTATGAATAAATGGGGAATGTAATTATTATAAACCTCTAGAAACATTGCAAGTTAAGATCTCAAACACTAAGGAGAGTGAGAAATTAGGAATGATGGTATGGAATTGGGTAGAGAAGAGTTTCAATTTAACATCAGGGAACAGTTCTTCACAGCAAGTTTTATTAGAAGGGAATAATCTTGATAAAAGTCCCATTTCTTGGGTATGTGAAATTAACCGGACAGAAGCACTGGAGAATAAATACTTTATAGGAAACAATCTTGTATTGGCAGAGAGACAGAATTAGATAACCATAAGTAGATATATATATCTACTGTGGATCCTGCTATGATTTTAATGAACTATCTTATAACTAGGGTCCTGCCAAATTCATGGTCCATTTTCATCAATTTCATGATTTCAGCTATTTAAATCTGAAATTTTACAGTATTGTAATTGTCAGGGTCTTGACTCAAAAAGGAGTTGGTGAATGGAGTTGCAAGGTTATTGTAGTGTACTGCTACCTTTACTTCTGCGCTGCTGCTGGCAGGGCGCTGCCCTTAGAGCTGGGTGGCCAGGCAACAGCTGCCACTCTCTGGCCACCCAGCTCTGAAGGCAGCAGTGCAGAAGTAAGTAAGTAGCTTTCTTTCATAGGATAATGAGTCTTGTGGATAAGGGAGAAGCGGTGGATGTGGTTTACCTAGACTTTAGTAAGGCATTTGATACGGTCTCGCATGATATTCTTATCGATAAACTAGGCAAATACAATTTAGATGCGGCTTCTATAAGATGGGTGCATAACTGGCTGGATAGCCGTACTCAGAGAGTCGTTATTAATGGTTCCCAATCCTGCTGGAAAGGTATAACAAGTGGGGTTCCGCAGGGGTCTGTTTTGGGACTGGCTCTGTTCAATATCTTCATCAACGACTTAGACGTTGGCATAGAAAGTACGCTTATTAAGTTTGCAGATGATACTAAACTGGGAGGGATTGCAACTGCTTTGGAGGACAGGGTCATAATTCAAAATGATCTGGACAGATTGGAGAAATGGTCTGAGGTAAACCGGATGAAGTTTAATAAAGACAAATGCAAAGTGATCCACTTAGGAAGGAACAATCAGTTTCACACATACAGAATGGGAAGAGACTGTTTAGGAAGGAGTACGGCAGAAAAGGATCTTGGGGTTATAGTGGACCACAAGCTAAATATGAGTCAACAGTGTGATGCTGTTGCAAAAAACGCAAACATGATTCTAGGATGCATTAACAGGTGTGTTGTGAGCAAGACATGAGAAGTCATTCTTCCGCTCTACTCTGCGCTGGTTAGGCCTCAACTGGAGTATTGTGTCCAGTTCTGGGCACCACATTTCAAGAAAGATGTGGAGAAATTGGAGAGGGTCCAGAGAAGAGCAACAAGAATGTTTAAAGGTCTAGAGAACATGACCTATGAAGGAAGGCTGAAAGAATTGGGTTTGTTTAGTTTGGAAAAGAGAAGACTGAGAGGGGACATGATAGCAGTTTTCAGGTATCTAAAAGGGTGTCATCAGGAGGAGGGAGAAAACTTGTTCACCTTAGCCTCTGAGGATAGAACAAGAAGCAAAGGGCTTAAACTGCAGCAAGGGAGATTTAGGTTGGACATTAGGAAAAAGTTCCTAACTGTCAGGGTGGTTAAACACTGGAATAAATTGCCTAGGGAGGTTGTGGAATCTCCATCTCTGGAAATATTTAAGAGTAGGTTAGATAAATGTCTATCCGGGATGGTCTAGACAATATTTGGTCCTGCCATGAGGGCAGGGGACTGGACTCGATGACCTCTCGAGGTCCCTTCCAGTTCTAGAGTCTATGAATCTATGAATCTATGTGTGTGACAATACCGCAACCCCCCTAAAATAACCTTATGACCCCCCTGTAACTCCCTTTTGGGTCAGGACCCCCAATTTGAGAAACGCTGGTCTCTCCCTCATGAAATCTGCATAGTATAGGGTAAAAGCACACAAAAGACAGATTTCATGGTCCATGATGCATTTTTCATGGCTGTGAATTTAGTAGGGTCCCACTTCTAACAGGAATAATAGAAGCCACACAAATGGCTCCCACAAAATGTTAGCAGGAGACTTAATTACCTAACTTCCCTATTTCTTGAGGATCAGTACTTGTTTGAAAATTCTCACACACTGATATATTTAGAACCCAACAGCAGCCTAGTTCAGGCTGGCTGTCACACATGTAGGATGGCTGCTATGTACAAGTGACAGCAATAAATATACTTTTAAAAATAACTCTGTAAAGTCTAGGACCCAGAGCGCTGTAATGGTCTAGGCAAAAGATGAGGAGCCAGAAGGGTCCTGCAGTCTGAGTTTACTGATCTCAAGCTGTAAAACAAACTAAAAATTTAGTTTTCTGGCATACCCACCACTGCCATACCAAGATGCTGAATCTACTCTATGCAGATAAACAAGATATGTTTTGCAGTGTATCTATTTTTATATCAAATTCACTATACGTATATAAAATAATCTATACAGAGAATTTTTTCATTTAACTAAATGAAGCAAATAGGATTAGCGTACATAAAATGTACATGTATGCAAAACTTGCAAGCACATAGTATTTAGATAATTCATGTAGTTAGTACACAGTTAAGCATATTGTACAAATATTGGGTCTGATTCTCCTCTCACACTGGTGTAAATTAGGTATAAATTGGATTAGTCAGGTAACTTTGACTGATACTTGTGGTGCCTTAGAGACTAACAAATTTATTTCAGCATGAGCTTTCGTGAGCTACAGCTCACTTCTTCGGATGCATAGAATGGAACACACAGACAGGAGATATTTATACATACAGAGAACATGAAAAGGTGGAAGTTCTATATGCATACCAACAGGAAGAGTCTAATCATCTCAATTGATTAGACTCTTCCTGTTGGTATGCATACTTCCACCTTTTCATGTTCTCTGTATGTATAAATATCTCCTGTCTGTGTGTTCCATTCTATGCATCCGAAGAAGTGACCTGTAGCTCACGAAAGCTCATGCTGAAATAAATTAGTCTCTACAGTGCCACAAGTACTCCTGTTCTTTTTGCGGATACAGACTAACACAGCTGCTACTCTGAAATTTGACTGATACACAATTTCATTATATAGTTTTATATTGGTATGGCCTCACTGAATTCAGCATAAAGCTATTCACATGCAGTAGCAGCTTAATGACTGCAAACCAAAAACATTTCCACCAATGTAAATCTCCTTTCACACCAGTGCAAATTAGCAGTAACTCCACTGAAGTCATTCTTCCTATTCCTTTTATAATTATGTACTGTGATCCATTTGCAGGACCAATCTGTTGTAGAGTTGAACAGGTATAACTGAGGGCAAAATTTGTCCAACAGAGCTTTTATAGCTGGTGATGATGTGTGAGAAGGAAAGCTCTCAGAATGCATTCTGAAAGATGGCCCTAAAACAAAATCAGTATCTTTGCTTGTCAGCTACACGTTTGCTCTGGAAATCACCCAGGCACAATAAACATAGAGAACCATAATTAGAATGATACAAAGAATAGAAGTTCCATTCTGTGCATGATTTAGAGATTTCAAATTTTGGCTGTGTTCTGAATGAGACTGAAAATTTCAAAATTCTCCACAATGAACAATTAAAAAAAAAAGTAATTTCAGGTCATTCCAAATGTTTTGTTTTGACAAAGTCAAAATATTTCACTTCAATTTGACTTTTAAAAATTTTTATTACATTATAAAATACAATACAAAATAAAAAATAAAACTGAGAAGACATTTCAAAATGAAAAATCAAAACATTTTGTTTTCACACTGTTAATTTTTTTTTCCTTTTCTAAATATGAAATTCAGTCTAAATCAATCCAAAGTGTTTCAATGTCAATGGAATCCCATATTCCATCAGAACATGCTTCTATCAAAGTGTCTCTGAGCAGCTCTACCCACAATAGCACTTTTTCACATACCAGAGCACAGTACAACCCCACTTTAAGACTACACCCAAAAAGTTTACAATCCTTTTGTGAAGGGTATCTGCTAGAAGAAGTACTTTACATCAGTGCTCTGTGATCTACACTGGCTTCCAGTTCACTTCTAGTTGCAATGTGAGTTTTGTTTAAACCTTCAAAGCCTTCAGTGAGCTGGATCTTGGAAACCTCTGAGACTCCTTCTCTCTCTCTCTCTGTGACACTAAGGCAGTTGAGAGAGCCTGAGACACTCAAGCTAAAAATCCCCCTGATTTAAATGTGAAGGGGATTCAGCCAGGGATGTCCCACAACTGTGGAACTTAATTCCATGCTGGATTCATCAGAGTCTGAATCTGTTGACCTTTGTGTCATGTTGCAGGGTACACCTTGTCTCCTTGCACTTTTCTTGATGGGATGAATGGTTGGGAGAGTTTGGTGGGGGATAATTGGGATTGTTGATTTTATTTTTTTTTACACATTGGCCTGATTATTTTTTTTATGCTGAGTAACATTTGTACATGTGCCAAGAGCATAGGATAGACATATTTTTAAAAAGGAATGCCAATAAAATAATATGTGGTAAGAAGGGACTGTTGACTTGAAGAAAGATATGCATAACTAAAGAAATATGAAGTAATGGGAGGAGGAGCAAACACTTCATGCAAGGCCCTAGTCCCTCATCAGAGTTGCGCTAGCTTAAAAACAATGTAAGCAATCTTACCTCTGGACAGAAATAACTGTTTGAGTTTTCCACAAACGACACCTCTGGGACCACTTTCTTTCCTGTATTTGTTTCCTGAGTTTGTGTTTGCAGGATAAAAACCTAGAATGGAGTAAATTGGACCCCGAGCCTTCCATTCTTAGTCATACATGGCCTGTTACCACCTTGAAAGTCTATACTAAAGCATTTATTTTGGATATTCTTGAGGATGAGGAGATCACTTCATAAGACTAACAAATACCCCAGCCATTTAATCTGACTTGCAAGTCAAACTTGACTGAACTGAGAATAGAAGAGGTAGCACAAGCAGAAGTAGACTAAACCCTTGGTAGAGATATATAATAATAAGATTGCAAGAGACCAAATAGGAAATGTGTGACTTATGCAGATATGAACAGGAAAGGTTTGAAGCTTTTGTTACCACAACAGCTGATGATGATGATTATACACAAGTTTCTATCTGTTTTTTATTTTTATAGTTTTACCTGAGAAAGCCAGATATATATCATTTCAGCTCCTTACTGCATTTGCAAACCTCTGGATGACTAAGCAAAAGGAAAAAGTCTTCCACAACAATTGAAGGGGGGGGGAAGTGTTGCATAAAAGCAGCCTAAGTTTAAGACGAGTGTAGGTTAAACTGGAAGAGGTATTTATAGGACTGAGTCAACAAATCAGCTTCAACCACCACCATACGTTTGCTTTTGGACCATCTGTAACTCTATTTCTGGATTGTTTAATCACATTTACAGGGGCTGATTCTTGTGTCATTTATACCCGTGTAAATCAGGACTATTTCCAGTTTAGTCACTGTTGCTGATATGAATGCTGTAACTGAGAGGTGAATCAGGCCTAGAGAAAATTAAATAAATGCAATTTTTAAACACTACTTTAATTGAATATGATAAAATAGTTTACAAGCCAAATAAAAATTATGGGTAAGACAATCCATAACTGATCAAATCCACAACTGATGTCAATCAGCATAGCTTTTTTTAAGACAATGAGGAAACATTGATTTATACCAAGTGAGGATCTGGCCAAATAGTCCAACGGTTATAATTACTCCCACTGTTAGTGAGCTGGATGAATAATATACAATTTCTGTGAATCATCACTTAACTTTGTAAAATGAATTCAGGTTGGCCTTGTGTGCTGTGCTGTGCCATGCCGTGCCCCTTTTGTGTTTGCACTCTGTGAGCATTGAGATAGTAAACTTTCTCTGATTTCAAAGTCTCAAGCATGAGTATTCACTGAAACCACATGATAAATTTGCATGTGCAAGATGGTTTGCATGCATGCACACCCAGTCGTGAAACAGAAATGACATTGCGACACTTGTCTGACATGTTATAACTCACCACTATAGCTTAAGCAGCTAAGATAGAATACTCCAAAAGAACTGTTCACCTTCAGGACCTCAAGAGTGCTATGTAAGCAAAAACACTTGTACTTTTCACCAACAGGAGTTGGTCTAATAAGAGAGATTACTTCATCTGCCTTGTCTCTTTAATATCCTGGGATGAACATGTCTACAACAACACTGCAAACAATATATTCAGTCCACACCACTCAACAAATTCCCCCAAAATTAATTTTGGATAATGAATACATTGGAGGAAATCATGACGTGTGGAGACAGTTCACAAACAGGAAAAGAGACTACATTAATTTGATAAATTACTCATTGCAAATTACTCAGATCCGCTTAAGCAGCAGGCACATTGTGAAAGCTAAGGAGCTATGTGCGGGGAAAGGAATTATAAGGACTGTTTCCCAGGAGAAATGTATATCCCAGCAGAAAAGTCTATTTCCTACCAGGTACAAGAACCCATCTAATGATCACTCCCAAAGAGCTTCCACCACCATCCAGTTTCCAAGAGCTTATTATTTTAGTATGAGAAAAGCCTTCCCTTGTGGCCTGGATGACTTCAGAGTAAGAACAGTGGGACAGGCTGATGCAGAAGAGTACCTTTCAGGTTTCTGGCAGTGAACAAGGCCACAATTGTTTCCTTGCA
The DNA here is from genome assembly GCF_020497125.1 of Mauremys mutica. Lineage (NCBI taxonomy): Eukaryota > Metazoa > Chordata > Testudines > Geoemydidae > Mauremys > Mauremys mutica. The sequence continues at coordinate 30,084,770 of NC_059076.1, read as the reverse complement.
AATTGTTCAGTCCCATGAGATGCTGACACCCTCAATTCACACTAACTTCAGTGTGGGCTGCAGGTGCTCAGCACCTCACAGGGAATACTGTGCACTTCACAGGAATGAACCCTATGTGCCAAACTCTGAGGGGAGTCTGAACTGGTATAATTCATACCTTCGTATAGCTCCCTTAGCAGGTATATTACACAAACTTAGACTCCTTGTAGACTTATTGAAACTGAGTCTGAGCTACACAACAGACCTATATCGGTATAACTACGTTGCTCAGGAGTGTGAAAAATGCACACCTGTGAGTGACATAGTTATTCCAACCTAACCCCCCACGTAGACAGCACAATGTCAGCAGGCAAGTTTCTCCCACTAACATAGCAACTGCCTCTTGGGGAGATGGATTAACTATGTCACCAGGAGAGCTCTCTCCCATTAGGGTAGAGCCTCTCCATTAAAGTGCAGCTATGTCCATAAGTACAGAGCTGCAGCATCTGGTGAAGACACTCTATGCCGATCGAAGAGAACTCTCTGTGAGCGGTGGGAGCTATGTTGGCAGGAGAGCTTCGGTGCACATGAGCGCTTATGTCAGTGTAATTTATGTCGCTCATAAGTTATATCAACATAGGCGGTAATGTAGACATAGCTTTCTACAGCAGCGCAGCTGCACTGATGCAGCATTTTAAGTGTAGACTTGCCTTGATTCAGATCTCACACACACCAATATAAAATGTATTCACTTCAATACAGCTAATGATTACATTGTTATAGTGAAGTCAGAATCAGGCCAGTTAGTCTCCCTTAAACTTACTTATGTATATAGGATGCTGTCATAAACAGATAGTTAAGGGTTAAGGTCTGTTTTACCTGTAAAGGGTTAACATGTAGTACCTGGTGACCACCTGACCAGAGGACCAATCAGAGATAAGATTTTTTCAAATCTCTGTGGAGGGAAGCCTTTGTCTGTGTGAGAACTGTTTTTGGATTTAACAGAGGACAGTCATGTCCCCAAGTTCTCCTGGAGTAGTTTCTACTAATTAATAGTGAGTATTAATTAGAAAGGCGAATTAGTCTTATGATTTGATTTCTATATTTGCAATTGTGTGTTTGCTAAAGGAAATGCTTTATTCCTGTTTGCTGATATTGCTTTTACTGAGAAAAGGGGGAGAGGGGATTCTCTCCAGAGATTGATAAGGTTATACCCTATGAGTGTCCAGCTTGGGCTCATAGAGATTCTGTATTTTCTTTTTGTTCTCTTAATAAATTCTTTCTTTTCTTTGGACTTGGTTAATTCCTTCCCTTGGGGAAATTCAGGGGAAGGGGAGGGGGAAGTGGGCTGCTTCCCTGTGTGTAGAGATTCAAGGCGTTTGAATCCAGGCAACTCTGTCTCCAGAGCAGGCTGGAGAGAGGGAAGAGGGGGGGAGGTTCCTCCTCTGTGAATTGATCTGTGTTCCCAAGGGGGGAAACAGGGGTGTCCCGGCCCACGGAATTGACCGGGTGGTGGCAGCCGAAGGGGAGACCTACCCTAGGATTTTGGGGTGGGGGGAAGACATGCGGGTCCTCACTTTGAAACCGCCCAGTTTCAAGTGAGGGTAGACTCCTGACATGGTGGCAGTGGTGTTTCGGACCCAGAGAGAGAGGCTAGGCTTTTCTACCAGAGGCACTCTGAGGCAGTTTCAGGGTTAGAAGTATTTTCAGTTTTTTGCAGGGCTTTCTGTTACAAAGCCCTCTTGCGTCCATTGTGATACGAGGTACCACTCAGGATTCCTCAGGTGGGGGGAAGTGCTCGCCAAAGTACATTCCCATCCAACAGGAAAAAACAGGTTTGGGGGAGGAATAGACCAGATTTTTCTCAGGGGTATTGTTAGCAGCAGCCTTTCAGCTGGGCTGCTGGGTACAGCAACTCAGAGCAGAGGCAGTTTACAGTTTCAGCCAGGTTGGCTGGAGGCAATTTAGTTTTCCAGCAGGCTTTGTTGGAGGCATATTTTCGTTCTTGTTGCTTGAACAGGCAGCTTGAGGAAAAGGCAAGTTTCAAGCAGTCTTCAGGAAAAGGAGGAGTTTTTTTCTCTGCTGGCTATGCTGAGGAAAAACTCTTCCCTAGAGGTGTGTCCTTCCTTTGTGATATCAGGTATCACTCAGGATTCCTAAGGTGGGGGGAAGTGCTCGACAAAGTACATTCCCATCCAACAGGGAAAACAGGTTTGGGGGGGGGAGACAGAAATCCTCCAGCCAGATTTTTTTTCCCTGTGTCTTTTCAAATCCTCTGGAGCCAGGGAATACAAATCTCCGAGAGGATTTACTACACTTTTCTGCAGGTACTAAGTAGCACCAGCCGGTCCGCTGGGCTTATTAGTAAGATTGTTTTTTTGGAAACAGATTTTCAGCTGGGTTTAGCTGAGGCATAAGGTTTCTAACAGGCTGTGTTAGAAAAGGATTTTTTTCCTTCTTCTTTTCTTTTTTCTCCTTTTTTTTCTTTCTGTCTGCTTAAAAACAGCTAGGAAAGAGGTGCAAGTTTTTCTAGGAGGCTTGTTAGAAAGGACCCCCACTGTGAGGTACTTAGCAAGTGCTAGAAACAGGACAAACCAGTTTTTTGGGTCTTCTCAGTATATCAGCAAACAGCAACTACACATTTGCAAATGAAAAGGTTTTGTTTCTTTTCTATTCAGTCTCTCGGGAATAGAGAGGGTTAGGAATTGGGGAAACCAATTCCCTGACTGCAAAGGGGTGTGGCCAGCACCAAAAAGCAACACCAGCAAGCCACACATAAAATTCACTGACTGCAGAGGGGTGTGGCCAGCACCAAAAAGCAACACCAGCAAGCCACACATAAAATTCACTGACTGCAGAGGGGTGTGGCCAGCACCAGAAGGCACTGTTCCCCATCCCAAGAAATTTCCCACCTACATGGCAGGTGAGGACACTAAGGCCTTCTTCAAAAAGGTTAAAAGGACCTGCCATGGGTACAGCATCCCTGAAGACCAGTACAAGGACTGGTCAGGAAAGAGAACTTTTGCTGTCTATTACAATTATTCCATCCCCATGCTACTGGGGGAAAACTTGGCCAACCATGTGCAGCTGGCCAAGAGTGGGGGAGTGGTCACCTGCGGCCAGGCCAAACAAGCAGGCACTCCCATCCCTGTTCCTGAGCCATCCACCAGGACCCTGTCTGTGTTACCAGAGACCCAGACAGAGGTGGTGAAACCGGATCTCATGCCAACAACTACAGCAGCCATAGTACATCCAGTTCCAGGACCGGAACTGGAAAAGCAACCAGCGGCAGAACCAGCGCCGGCACTGACGCCAGCGCTTGCAACTCCACCGCCAGGGGGCGCCAACGGGCCTAAACTGGCAGAAGCAGCAGACAACTCTACCCAAGAGGCTCAGCCAGAGCCTGATATATCACCTTGTGCACCAGCGGAGAGCGGTTCACAGTCAACGAAAACAACCTCATCACCTACATCGCTTCCAGAGGGACCAAGCCCAAGTCCACAGTCTAAGGAGGAACTGGTGTCTCCCGCCTCAAGGGAACAGTTCCAGACTGAGCAGGAAGCCGATGACAGCCTTAAGAAAGCTTGGGCGGCGGCACGCAGCAACCCACCGCCTCTCAGCTCTTCTACCCAATTCCAGTTTGTTGTAAAACAAGGACTTTTATATAAGGACATTCTTTCTGGTGGACACCAGGAAGGCCAGCATCCTCAAAGACAGTTGGTAGTTCCAACTAAGTACTGGGACAAGCTCTTAAGCTTGGGCCCTGACATCCCAGTGGCCATTCTGGGGTCAACAAAGCAAAAACAGGTTAAAAACATTCCTTCCACTGGGAGGGGATGGGCAAGGACAATGCCAAGTATGTCCGCTCAAATGCATACAAAGTGTTCTTCAGTGTCAAATATCTTGTTGTTTACATACTTAGTAGTATATGTAATAGTGCATGTGTTTTGTTTATCTGTTTATGTTACAGTGCTAGGAGGAAATCACCACCAGTAGTTCCCACTGTTGGCGATTTGGGGGGCGTGTCATAAACAGATAGTTAAGGGTTAAGGTCTGTTTTACCTGTAAAGGGTTAACATGTAGTACCTGGTGACCAACTGACCAGAGGACCAATCAGAGATAAGATTTTTTCAAATCTCTGTGGAGGGAAGCCTTTGTCTGGGTGAGAACTGTTTTTGGATTTAACAGAGGACAGTCATGTCCCCAAGTTCTCCTGGAGTAGTTTCTACTAATTAATAGTGAGTATTAATTAGAAAGGCGAATTAGTCTTATGATTTGATTTCTATATTTGCAATTGTGTGTTTGCTAAAGGAAATGCTTTATTCCTGTTTGCTGATATTGCTTTTACTGAGAAAAGGGGGAGAGGGGATTCTCTCCAGAGATTGATAAGGTTATACCCTATGAGTGTCCAGCTTGGGCTCATAGAGATTCTGTATTTTCTTTTTGTTCTCTTAATAAATTCTTTCTTTTCTTTGGACTTGGTTAATTCCTTCCCTTGGGGAAATTCAGGGGAAGGGGAGGGGGAAGTGGGCTGCTTCCCTGTGTGTAGAGATTCAAGGCGTTTGAATCCAGGCAACTCTGTCTCCAGAGCAGGCTGGAGAGAGGGAAGAGGGGGGGAGGTTCCTCCTCTGTGAATTGATCTGTGTTCCCAAGGGGGGAAACAGGGGTGTCCCGGCCCACGGAATTGACCGGGTGGTGGCAGCCGAAGGGGAGACCTACCCTAGGATTTTGGGGTGGGGGGAAGACATGCGGGTCCTCACTTTGAAACCGCCCAGTTTCAAGTGAGGGTAGACTCCTGACAGATGCAATTAAGAAATGTGCAAAGTGATGCTAGACTCCATAGACCTATTTACACCACTTTACTCATATGTAAGGAAGTCCAAGTTGGTGTACCTTGCCCACCAAAAAGAATGAAGGATGAAGAAGAAGGTGTGCAACAACAGAGCAGAGACTACTTTAACACGCATGCTTTGACACCCTCTTCCAGATTCTCATTTGATAAGTTCCACCAGCTTAAATCCTTTTCCATGTGATAGAATGAGTGTCAGAGTCAGAGGGAGTCTGAGTGCAAGAGCCTCTGACACCTCTGTACACAGCATCTCTGAATATGGCCCTAATGGTTCACAGATATTACCAAAACGGTTGCTACTACCATATGTAACAAATGCATTTTTCCATCTGATTCTGGGCCTGAGCCGCCTTTCTCTCATATAAAGGCTGCAAGAACTGACTCTTTACCATTATTCCTCCATATTCAAAGGCAAGAATGTTCTGCCCAGCAAGTAATAAGAACAACGCTAATAAATCATGGAGGAATGTACAGTATTCTTCAGAAAAACTTAATTTAGGGTATTAGCATATTGGGATTATATAAGTATTTTTTCTCAGCAGAAGCAGGTATTCTGTGTGATGCTTTTTAAAAAATACTCATTCCACAGTGCAGGTAGAATAACAATTTTTACCCCAGAGAATACTCAAGTGACAGACCAAGTAACGCTAAGAGAAACTTTGAGCTGAAGTGTGATTTCCTCAGCCATTATCAGATGCACTCCCGCGACTAAAATGCATTCCTCAGGAGAGAAAGCAAAGCCAGCAGAGCTTCTAACTAATTTACAAGAAATCTTTTTCTCCTTGGGAAAAGGGCATGAAAGAGCAGTAGGTGGAAAAATTAACTTTATTGAGATCAAACTCTCAGAACTCAAACTGACATGAAATAGTCACTTATTGCAGAAACTTAATGCATCAGGAGACAACGGCTGTTGTCTTCAGTGGAGCTATGGCCGTTTACATCCGCTGAGGATTGGCCCCCACCCAGTACCATTTATGTGGTAAGTTAATAAAAAGTTGTTTTTTTATCCAAATTGTGACTCATTCCATCAAGTTTTTATTTCTGACGTAGTGCAGCCACAACAAATAATACTCAATTTGTTACCACTAGTAGACAGTCGTAGTAGAATGCATTTCTATAGCACTTACTGTGGGAGGATAACAAAATTCATTATAGATGGTACCAAGTCAGGTTTCTGTCAGCTGATGATCTGACCCATTAATTGCAGTAATTACATTTTTAACCCCCCCTCTCTTCCCCCGGTCAGATAAATAGGGATTATTATGCTCATTTTATAGATGGGGGAACTTTGAGAATCTTATAGTGCAGGGGTAGGCAACCTATGGCACACATGCCAAAGGCGGCACGCAGGCTGATTTTCAGTGGCACTCACACTGCCCGAGTCCTGGCCACCGGTCCGGGGGGGCTCTGCATTTTAATTTATTTTTTAAATGAAGCTTCTTAAACATTTTAAAAACCTTATTTACTTTACATACAATAGTTTAGTTATATATTATAGACTTCTAGAAAGAGACCTTCTAAAAATGTTAAAATGTATTACTGGCATGCAAAACCTTAAATTAGAATGAATAAATGAAGACCTGGCACTCCACTTCTGAAAGGTTGCCGACCCAGTTACAGTGAGTCAGTGGCAGTCAGGAAGAGAATCCAGACCTTATGATTTCCAGGATCCATTCTGTGTTCACTAGGCCATGCTTCCAGATACTCATAGCGTCGTCATTCTATATAGTCACTGCACTGATGTTCCTTGGGCCGTTTGGTACAAGATGCAGTTGATAGATGAGGCAAATGACCACAAGCAAGTCCGTGGCTGAACATCTCTTTCAGATTTTAACTAAATTTCTTATTCTATTGCAACCTTTGTAGCTTCAGGCATCTCTACCTAGGGCTGTGTACGTTCTGAAGACTTGTATTCCAGTAATATCTCACAGTCTCTGTTTCCATCTCAGTACAGCACTGTAAAATATCATGGCATTCTGTCAGTACAGATCTTTTTGAATGATGCACAGAGACAGAATCTGAGATATATGATGAGCAAGTGTTAAAAATTACTCAATGGGGCAAATTTGTACCTTAAATGTCCTTTTGGTAAATTCAGAATGTTGCCATAATACTCAAAGGGACACGCCATAAAGTTGTTAAAAATAACACTTCTATCTGGACTAGGTTTTTTGGCTCATTTTTGTCACAAGCAACACTGATGATTATGATGACAAAAAGAGAGGGGAGAAAAAATACACCATTTTTCAGTTTGTTTACAACTGGGCATTAGACAGCATGTTGTGCATGTGTCACTGTTTCCACGGTACAGTCTGTTTTAGTCACTTTCGGGGCCGACGAGAGTGGGGGTGAGGCTGGTACAAATTACCGGGGCCCGGCGGTCCGGAAGGGGGCCCGGGGCCCGGTTTCGTCGGCCCTGTTTAGCCAGGCTGCCCTTGCTGGGAGGCCCGAAAAATTTTTTTCACAGGGGCCCGAACCCACTCTCAGCAGCCCTGGGTTTCCCTCTTGGGTGTGATGGAGGAAAGTTCCCAAAGTAACAGGAAAGGTGATATATTTTGAACTTCAGAAATTGCAAGGGGAGTCAGGAGCATGTTTTCAAATGCGGCTACAGATTCCAGGTGCCTCCGTGCTTTTGGTGCCCAGCTTCAACATGTTAGTGTCTCAAATTGAACAAACACACACAAAAGCAAAACGAAACGAGTAGCTGTTGTGTATTTGGTTGTCATGGTTTTTGTTCCTATGGCAACTGAGTTAGATTATTAGGGGATAGCCCAGCCAGCTTCGGCCGGTTAGGTGAGCTCTGTGTCTGTAAATAAATGGTAGTTTTGTTAGCTGTCTGCTGTCTGGCCTCAAGTGATTTCTTCCTAAACCGGCTGCCCCCCAAGGATATAACAGTAGCTACACTTGAAAATGTGGGAGTTGGTGTTTTAAACACTAGAACTGTCTGTGTGGGGGTGTTTGTCTTTAAATATAGCCAGTCCTAGTTAGGAGGAAGTAAAGAACCCAGAGGATTCTGGAAGGAAGAGAGAGCGAGCGAAAGAGAGAGAGCAGTAAAATTTGTGTCCTGAGGGGAGCCGTTGTTTATAATGAAAGAAAGTGTTAATGTTAGAAATACCTCTACAGTAGATAAACTGCACGCTAAGAGCTGAACAAATTATCTAGGACTGAGGTAAAAAGATCCCTGTTTTTAAAATACAAGAGAACAAGCCCTGCTGTGAACTACAAGAAGCCAAAGAAATCTGCTTTGAACTACAAAAAGAGAGACCAGTAAGAAGAGCCCTGCCTTAGCACAGCAGTAAAAGAATTCTACTTTGAAATGCAAGTAGGTGAAGAAATCCTATTGTACTGTGAGATAAAATGAAGTAAGAAATGTGCTTCCAAAAACAAAGGCAAAGCTGGATTTAGGAACTTGAAAAGGAACAAGAAAAAGACATAGCTGTAAATACAGCAAGAGGTTTAAGGTAGAGAGAAGTGTCTAGTGGATGTTGCATAGGATTGGAAGCCAGGAACTTCTCCGTCCTGGCTCTCCATTGAGTCACTCTGTGTCCTTACCAAGTTACTTAACCTACCTGCTTCAGTTTCTTCATCTGTAAAACATAGATGTTTACACTTACCTGGTTCACAAGGATGTTGTGAGGCACAATGTTTATACAGTGCTTTGAAGATGTAAAGCTTTAAGTACATGCTAAGAATTATTATTATTATTATTATATTTATAACTGATGATTACAATACAAAACAGGAAGTAAAGGACTGCTTTAAAACAGAAAAGATAAATGCATTTTCTATATGGAAACAAAAACAAACCAACTTCCAAAGAGCAAAGGATCTTGAATTAAAGAAGAAAGAAAGGGGATATTCTTTTCAGAGTTCCTCCTCCCTTCATGTCAACCACATGGAACTAACTTGCAACAAAGTAAACCATTTCTTACCTCAGTACCTCCTAGCAATGCAGTGGGCCTCTTTCTGCTGTACTGCCATCTGGTGGTGGAAAATGCAATGCAACGGGCAATAGTAAACTTCATAGATTTTTAGGGTTGGACAAGACCTCAGGAGGTCATCTCTAGTCCAATCCCCTGCTCAAAGCAGGACCAACACCAACTAAATCATCCCAACCAGGGCTTTGTCAAGCCGATCCTTAAAAACCTCTAAGGAAGGAGATTCCACCACCTCCCCTAGGTAACACATTCCAGTGCTTCACCACCCTCCTAATGAAATAGTTTTTCCTAATATTCAACCTAGACCTCCCCCACTGCAACTTGAGACTATTGCTTCTTGTTCTGTCATCTGCCATCACTGAGAACAGCCTAGCTCCATCCTCTTTGGAACCCTCCAGTTAGGTAGTTGAAGGCTGCTACAAATCTCCCCTCACTCTTCTCTTCTGCAGACTTAATAACCCCAGTTCCCTCAGCCTCTCCTCGTAAGTCACGTGCACCAGCTCCCTAACCATTGCCCTCCACTGAACACTCTCCAATTTGTCCACATCCCTTCTGTAGTGGGGGTACCAAAACTGGACACAATACTCCAGGTGTGGCCTCACCAGTGCCGAATAGAGGGGAATAATCACTTCCCTCGATCAGCTGGCAATACTCCTACTAATACAGCCCAATATGCCATTGGCCTTCTTGGCAACAAGGGCATACTGGTGACTCATATGCAGCTTCTCATCCACTGTAATCCCCAGGTCCTTTTCTGCAGAACTGCTGCTTAGCCGGTCAGTCCCCAGCCTGTAGCAGTGCAGGGATTCTTCTTTCCTAAGTGCAGAACTCTGCACACGTCGTTGTTGACCCTCATCATATTTCTTTTGGTCCAATCCTCCAATAATCAACACAACAATAATCAAGACAGAATTGTTACAATAGCCAAAATGACACCAGAGGAGGCATTAGTTCAGAGCAGAACTGGAGGGTTTGGATGAATCACTTGGGGAATTCCATGGTATCTATAAACATTATGGGAGATAAAAGACAGGAAGCTTCATGACGCTGATTTAAAAGTACACATAACATATAACAGTACATATTGTGATAAACAAAAGTAACTCAATCATGCCAAAGAACTCTTACTTCTTTATATTCTTACATGAATACTTCAACACAACATAAAATATACTCTCTGAAATCCAGACATTCCATATGGGGTAAGTAAGTGCCCCAAGAGTCAATGTAAAAGCAGCAAAGAATCCTGTGGCACCTTATAGACTAACAGACGTTTTGCAGCATGAGCTTTCGTGGATGAATGCCCACTTCGTCGGATCCGACTCTTGCATTCTTTGCTGCTTTTACAGAACCAGACTAACACAGCTACCTCTCTGATAAGAGTCAATGGATATCCTAACCACCCAACTGCCTGTCCGAGCTAGTCTCGTGCCTTTGATATTTTCAATAGGCATGGAGAAAAATGACACAGATTATATACATGTGCATCTTTATATGTATTAAATAAAGAGCTTAGAGAAGATTTTCCATTGGATGGTTTGCTAATTACATCCAGCACATTGGAGAATTATGAGGAACATTTAAAATTAATGTGACACAGTGCAAAAAGTGTCAAAATCCAAAGTAACCACATGCAGATCCAAAGTAGGTATACACACAAGGGAAGAGTATACATGAGACTAAAATGATCAGAAGTGTTAGTACTCTACAGAAGGTTTTACCCAAAATTAAAATGAATGTCTAGCCATGGGATACATATATTGCATCTGCAGCAAGGACAATTATTTTCAAGCAGCATACTAATCCTTATAGACTAAAACATATTCCCAACAATGTAAATAAATCTATATAAGAGTTCAGCTATGGTGCACTGCATAGAACATGACTCCACATTAATAGCCATCTGAATATTACTGTGTCTTCATCAATGAGAGAGACAATACAGTCCTCTCAACTCAGAGGCCAGATTCTGAGTTTATTTACCCCAATGTATTCTCACCCACTACAAATTCAATTTTAAGGTGATCCCATGTAACATGATAATTGCAAAATGTCTAGCAACTGCACCTGCTAACAGTAGAGTTACATTTGAACCAGTGATTATACTCTCTGTGCAGTTTCACCTTCACTTGAAACCTTTAGCAACAAAGTGCAAAAAAGGTCCCCAGAACTGAACATTTACCTGCTTATCTCATTTAACAAGTTTAATCACACTGTGTAAGTTATTTATTTTTGTCCTTTGACCTATTAGGAGGATCTGACATTATTTGGGACAGTTTTCCTGCATTCTCTTCGCCTACATTATATGTTCTAAAACAGGAGAGCTGTCATGTTTCTACATGAAAATGTGTATATCTTTAAATATTACCCATTCTAGTTAAGAGAAAATCAAGAACCCAGGCAAATACATGAAGAAAGGGGAGAGAGAGAGAGGGAGAGAGAACTAGGAAGCAGTAGGATGTGTGTGCTGACTGGGGCCATTCTTTAAACTTAACGATTAAGAGAGGGAACAGTTGGACCCAGACTTGTCTCTATCAGGACATCTGCTATGTTTTCAGTCATCTTTTCCTGATTGTTGCTGTTTAGTAGGGCAGAGAACCAGCCCCAACTCCAGCCAGACAGAGGGCTCCCCAGAAGAATATCTTTTGTGATTAATTGATCACATCAACCTGTTCCTGGCAACACAGAGCTACTCTGGTAGGACAGCAGGAGAATGACAGCATCCCCAGGTCACATGAAGCCAACATAACAGGCTTTACACAGCAATGCCTGGCTCTACCCCCACATCCTGGTACAGGGAATAAGCCCAGGATGGGCAGGGGTATAGCAAGAACACATGTCATTCTGGTCATATCCAGCTGGTGGAATGGTCCCTAGGGGGCCATTCCTGATGGCACAATTTAGAGCAGCCCTTTGTCCTTGTCACCTTTCCCTGCCTCACTCAGGGCCTGTGTCCATAAAGTGCTAGGTTGTGTTAATCACTGATTTTTACCTTTTGATATGGTAAGAGGTCCAGGTTTTTTTTTTCTTTACACATTTATTTTTGTATGTGTATTGTACTGTGCTGGCTTTCTGGATACAGCTTTTAGTAGGAGGTAATTTTTCAATGTATTTTTGCTCTGAAAATAAACACTTGGTAATATAAAATATAGAAATTAAAATTAACTACAAATATTAAATTAAAATATGACGTTACTGTCAAAATTACCGTAAGTGGTTTCCAGACCAGCATCTATACCTCCGGGGTCTGTGAGACTCTGCAGGCTATAAGCACCCAAACTACAGTTCTGGAACTGTGCAATTTCACCTGTTCTGAATTTCTTTCCTTGCAGAGTGACTTCTATTGCATAACATTGAGTTCCTATAAAATCTGTCTTTTCCTTCATACATGCTATGTGGAATTCTTAGTCCTCCGATTTCCCTTTTAAAACTACAGTCAGATATATTGTAAGACAACATGTAAACCAGTAATAATAATTTAAAATTCAATTGTTATTAACCAGAGGAATTATAAGAATACAGGGCCTAATTCTTTCCTGCTTATGTCTTGTGTAGTCATTTGCACAGATGGATGGTAAGTGCAAACTGGGCATAAAACCTTATCAAATCATAATATTGTTTTACATCCAGTTTGTGTTCACTTTGCACAAGTTCAAGATATAAGCCCATGGAGAATCAACCCCATAAAATGTACTGTGCAACGACTGCCCAGGGCTATTGTGGGACAGCTCCTTAGCTGATATAAATCAGTGTTGCTCCACTGATTCCATTAGCGACACCATTTACTCCACTGGAGCTGTAACTGGATGCTCTGCCCTTGGGGCCACCCAGCCCTGTTAGATTATCAGGTCCAGGTTATCCTTTTACAGTTCCTGGAGATCCCACAGAAGCAGCAAGAAGCACAGTTTGCCTCTCAACAGTGGTGGTGGCAGGAGATCCACCACCAGCAACAGGAGCAGTTTTTGAAATGCCTGGAGAAGTGGGATCCAGGGAATCTTACTGGACCTAAAGAGGGTAACTCAGGCAGGCCTGGCTCTAGGTTTCCAAAGCTGAGGACAGAGGATGGCTTTGAGGCCTTCCTCTGTGCCTTGGAGGGAGTGCTGCTGGCTGGGAGAAGTCAACTTGAGCAGCCAGGGTTGCACCATTTTTTATGGGAAAGGCCCAGGCAGCGTACCAAGCCATGAGTGATGAGCATTCTGGTTCATATTATGAGGTAAAAGCTGCCATTTATGTAGACTTGAACTTAGTCCAGAGGAGAATCACCACCAGCTGTCAAGCCATTTCTATGAGGAGCACACTTTCATATAGTGACCTAGCAGTTGCAGGACCTCGCTACCCATTCGTTGGGTCCAGGGACTAACTCTGTGGAGAGAATCATGGATCTGGTGGTCCTGTAACAATTCTTATAGATCCTATCTGGGTAAGAGGCTTTCACCCATTGTCTGTGAGGTGAGGTGATGGAGAGAGCAGAGGCCTATATGTGGAGGCTGAAGGAGCTAAGTAACTTGCCAAACCAGGAAGAGGAAGTGCCCTGACCTGAGGAGGCTGGAGAAAATTCTCAAGACATCAAAATCCTCGGTAGCCCAAAATGTAAGGTTTCAGAAGGGCCACCAGACCCCCAGTCAGCCCACAACCTAAGAGAAGTTCCCTTGGGGGCGGCCAGGAACTTCTGGTAGTATGGTACCATTGTGGCAAATGTGGGCACATCTAGAAAGATTGCCTATTAATGCAGAGTAAATATGTAGGGCACTATTCCAGTCCCCAGGATGTCTGGGACCCCTTCCTAGGAGGTTGTCCTGTAAGCGGTATATAAGGCCTCAGACCACCATGGAGAAAGGACAACTGTGAGGTGTGCTTTGTATATGAGATGGTGGGACATTTACTAAAGGGCATGCCCTTTTGATAACTGAGACCTCTGAGAAGTGGGTGATGGCTCTGAAAAATGAGGGGCCCTGTAAATGAAGAGAGAGTCCCCAGGACCAAAGCAGGGAGAAGTGTATAGTCTGTTAATGGGGTTATGTGAGCCCCAGGTTCCTGAAGTGAAGCAGGTGGTGACAAGGATTCAGTCCAAGCCCATGGATATAGATTGGACCCAAAAAACAGCACACCTGAGGAGGCAGAGTGTAGGACTTAGAATAGGGCAGAAATCTTGGCCCAACCAACCAGCCTATAGACTCAGTTGGCAGGTGCAGATGCAGAGGTTGGCTACACCCCAGACAGAGATAAGTGTCAGGAAGTAAAAGCCCAAACTTGAGACTCAACAGTGCACAGTGGAAACCCAGGAATTTTCTCATGGGGAAACAGGGAATGTGCTGGTGACTATGCCCCCTTCCCTCTCCCTCGTGTTTGTGTACCTGGGAGCAATTGGCAGAGGAGCACCAGAAAATTCTGAAGGAGAGGTGTCACCTACTCTTGATAGTGGAGCAGGAACATCTACCCACACAGACCCCACAGCCTCAAGTTAGAAAATATAAGTGACCAGATAAGAAGAGTCTGGAGTGGGTACTTCATTAGAGTGTTGAACTTGCCTCGAGGTCAGGCAAGATTCTAAGCGGAGTAGGTGTGTAACTGTGTGGTCTGCCCCTTTAGGGGCCATTGGGCCAGCCCGGTTTGACTATCCAACCATCTGGGAAGGAGTCGGAGGATCCCTGTAAAGAGCTAAGAAAGAGCAGTTGGGAGGAGTGAACAGGAAGAAGATGGCTTTCTGCGGTAGGCCCTGAAGCAGAGGAATTGAAGGGAAAGGTGTGTTGTCCTTTCAGCACTGAGAGAGGCAAGGAAAAAGTCACTGCGACCTATAGACCAGGGTGGGCAGAACTGCTTTGTTTTGAAGTTCTACTTCTGAAGAATAAAACTGTGCCCTGGAGGAAGGACAGTGGCAGTGAGCATAATCTGGGGAGACAGGCCAGCAGGCTACAGGAACTACACCAATTTACACCAACTGGAGATCTAACCCTGTGAGTTTAAGAGGGTTTTTTTAAATGATATTTCCATCGTGGCTTGCAGAAAATGCATTTTATGGTGCCTCTCTCTCCGAGAAATCAAAGTGTTTTCTCTGATCTTCCTGAATGGAGGTAGATTCAACAATTCAAGATATTAGAAGCAACAACACTGTATGACTTCCACCAAGTGCCCTGTGTGGCTGGAAACTCAAAATGCATTACAAAAAGCGAGAGTGATTTTCATTAGCATCTGGATAGTGCAATGAAATTTGCATTTTGTTTCAGGAAAAGTTTAGCGGGTGCAAAAAAAAAAAATTTAGCGCAACGGGGCTCTAGTCCATAACTAGGTGTTACTGCAATACAGATTAATAACAATAATTAATAAGAAATTGCACCATGTTTGTGGAAACAGTTCAGATTTGAAAAGTGACACTTTTTTCAGTTCTTTGAGTTTCAGGTTGAAGAGTTAATACAGCTCTGTACAAATTGTGAGAGTTATTCTAATTGCCATTTTTCAAGAAAGAACGAAGAAACATTGATCGACTATTTGGTTATGATACGTAATGAAGAGAAATACAGAAATGCTCACATCCATTAGCAAATGCAGCTTCTACCTTGCAAAATTCCTTTTATTCCATTTATATCACACTGGACAGAGCGGTTTATATGGCTATTTAATTAAACCCAATTCTCACAAAGTGATTCTGTTTTCTGCATTGCAGTCCCCTTCCTTTACTTAGGAGTGCTCTGAATTTACATCAGCTTGACAATTAAAGCTCAAAACTTGTTATGAAAGCCTTTTATATCTGGTTTTCATTAGTTCATATTAAACGATTCATTGGCTTGATTTTCACTTCAGTGAGCCTTCTCATAAAATCGACTTAGGCATGATCACATAAGAAGTGAAATGAATTAATTCATCAGCAAAAACACTTCCTAAGAGACTGTTTTCTCTCACATTTTATTATTGTGCAGATATACTTGTCAGTCATGTGCAAGATATACGGAGGCAAAGAGGACAGAAAAGACTAAGCAGCTCTAAGTCAAAAAGAATTCTTTGAAGCTACATTCAGACTTCATTTGCTGAAGCAGGTGTATAGTCAGCAAGTCTCTAATGGGAAAAATTACCCTTTTGATTGTGTCTTCTTAGTATTATAATGGTGC
The DNA here is from genome assembly GCF_020497125.1 of Mauremys mutica. Lineage (NCBI taxonomy): Eukaryota > Metazoa > Chordata > Testudines > Geoemydidae > Mauremys > Mauremys mutica. Next base: position 30,068,901 of record NC_059076.1, on the reverse strand, counting down.
CCACTAATGCTGCAATAATTCAGGGTGTCTCAGCATTTCCATTATACATTCATAGTTTCAGTTAGGTTCATAATGCAGGTATAAAAATTTTTGCTTCTTCCTAAAATTTGTCAGTCAAAGTCTCAACTTGGGTGTGGATTTTAAAATTTGTTTTACCAATGTGAGGGTCGAAACTATTTAATAAATTTTAAGTTCAAAAAGTTTGGAGGAGCAAATACAATGCTTAGCATGTAACAACCATTTGACATCTTTCAAATGCGGTACAAACATTACATCTTTGTTCACAACACTCCTCTGAAGCAGGTACAGCCCTGGAGCCTCAAAAATTCACGTTATTCACTGGAAATCCTGCAGGCAAAATGAAATTTTAAGACTCTGGCGTTTTATATATTATTTAAAAGATGGAGGAAACCGAGAAACAAAAATTACAGCTCACCCAGTGTCACAGGGCTAGTCAATAGCAGATACAAGAATAGTAATTCTGGATCGTAGTTCCATGCCAAGTCCAATAGACCACTTTGCCCAAGAAGGATGGCTCGGGGCGGTTACCTCATTTCTTACCACTCTATTCTGTCCCATCTCCATGCCAACAAGTCTCATCATAGTAAGGTCAGAATAGTAAGCCCTTGGTTATACATGTGTGTATATGGTAAATGGTATTGAAACTGTCAATTGTTAGGTTGCCATAATAGACCATTTTGCATGAGTCCCCTCCTCATCCAGTTCCTCTGTTTGCTACCTCAATGTTCAATAGGGAAGGGCAGCTAAATGCTGCTGGATGTACATGCAAAAATATTTTCTACAGCACATTTTCAGACAATGATGTAGCATATGATATTCCATGACCTAAATATGGAGAAACACATTAAATAGCCTGTAATAGTATCTCTAAAAAGAGATCTGAGTACTGTATATACAAAAGCAACAAAAGAAGATGTTCTGGTGTCTTTGCCACATAATATACGTTTTGTTTTTTTATTTTAAAATTACGTAAATATTTATATTTAAATGTATCCAATATTTACCAAAGAAACTGAAACAGCTCTGTCTGGAACATATTGTAATATTGCCTATAAATAAAAAAGAGGTATAATTACATAGCTACCCAAGAGATGGTCCCTGGATTAAATTATATCAGTTTTTAAAAAACTGAATATTATAATTATGCATTTGCCTGAGAGACCACACCAGCACCATGCAAGATATTAAAAATACAAACCCAGAAAATATTAACAATTAACTCTATATATCACACAAACTGGACATAGACTTTCAGAACTTGTTCAGTTCGAAGATAAGTGGCCTGCTTTCACTCTCCTCTACACCAGTACAACTCCATTGCTTTGAATGGAGTTATGTCTGATTTACACTAGTGTAACTGAGTGGAGAATCAGATCAAAGGCTAATGTTTTGCTCTCCATAAATCATGATGTTCTACCTGGTTTTGTCATCCTTGACTTCAAATGTTTGAGCTAAACTGTCAACTTGTCACATTCTTGACACTGAACTATATTAAACTGTACACTTTTGTATAGTGCCTGCTGCATATCTAAAATCTATGTAACTGACACTGAAAGAGTAGGTTCATATGAATCTGTGCCTGTGTGTACTATCCTTTTGTATTTTCAGTAGGCAAAACAATCCACAGTGTAATCAATTTATGAATGTAGCTATATAAAAAAGATAGAAATTCACATATCCAAAATGTGACAAATCCCAGCACTTTGGTATGTGGAGATGCAGTCTTATGTTTAAATCTACATGTTTTACTAATTCCAAGCAGCCGACTTTATCCCAGTTAGTTCCATTTAACTTTAATATAATTTTTTGTAGTCCCCTTTCATTTGTCTTCAATATTTCTACCTTTCAATTTTTCAAAGGAAAGAAATTTGCACTAAAGTTAAATGTCTTTTCCCTGCCTGTCCATGCAGTGGAATGAGTCATACATGTTTGACATCTCTGCCTGTTGCTATGGAAAAGGCTCCAAGTCTTTCCCACATGTCCAAAAACGTGGTCTTTTCGTTACTGGGACAAAACGAGGATTCCCTCCTTTCTCTCCCCCCAATTAATGAATGGCTTGTACAGCTTGTACTTATACTTCTAACGCTAATGTTTTTATAAGTATAATTCATAGCAGCAATGTTACTGTAATTTTGCACAACTCTGACCTGGCTGTTTTCCTACATGATATTTTTGTGTGAATCTAGTGTTAACGAAAGATGCCCTAAAGATCATTTCCAGATTAACATCCCTAGGCCCTGATCCTGCAAACCCTTATGCACAATTTTTTTAACATCATTTCTTTTTGTCAAAAATGGCCCTTTTTTCAAAATTAATATTAATGAAAAAATGTGACTTTTTCCAAAAATTTCATTTTTCACATGTATTGACTTTTTATTTTGTATCAAATTCATTGCTAAAATAGTTATAGATATTTTTCATTTACCCAAATCTCAGCTGCAAATCAAAATCAATTTTGAATCTAAGTGAAATTTTTCATATTGAGGAAAACTCAGAAATTTTTTTGAAAAATACAAATATTTTCCTGAAATTTTTCATATAGTTTGAGAAGCCTTTTATTTTTCTTAGTCCAAAATCATTTGTAAACCAAAAACCTTCAATCCATAGTAAAAGAAAGGCATGGGAAGTGCAGCACAAGCCCCTGCACCAAGAAGTAAAGGACTATTGAGCACAGGGTTGGCCCATGAAGGACCTGTTTGTTTTCATCTATATATTTTTTGTTTGGCCCACAAGGGAAGCACCTTTTGCTTTGATTGCAGGGGAGAACTGAGATTCTGAGTTAGGGAGATCAGACAGGTAAGAACCCACTACAGCTGCCAAATGCAGTGTGACCCTGAAACCATCACCATCTCCTCCTTTTATGCATTCCATCAGACAGAGGTTATATGATAACTATTTAGACACAGCTGACGAGGACTTGTTTAGTCCTGTAGAGATGGGAAAGCCTGTTTCTGATGTCACTTATACCAGTTCCACATTGGCATAGCATCACTGACTTCAATATTGTGTTATCTACCAGCTCTGTGTTCTTGGGGACTCATGGTGCAGTATCCCTGCCCGTTTCCCCCAGCCTCTGCTTGAACCAAAGCCGATCAGAAGAAAGACTTGCAGAAAGCAATGAAAAGGTGGTGGAAGACACACTTAAACTCCTCCGAACAAGAGTGTCAAGATTAAGAAAACTCCCCTAGCCTCATTTGCATCAAAGATGGGCTAGGGAGGCATTCCCATTAGCATACATAATGGAGAACAGAGATTCCAAGGCAAGAACCACACTGAACTCTGGGACCAGAAAAGCAGGAAAGCACTGCATGATGGGGGAATCTCTGCTCCAGATGTTAATGGACCAGCCTGCACACACCCAGATCAGTACTTATGAGACCAATTCTAGGAATAAATCCTTTATTGGTATCCAAAATACTGAAGCTGCCTAACTGCATTGTGAGCTCCCTCGAAGGAATACCACCCATAGGAATGATCAGCTCTAGCCGGAACAAAACAACTTTGGTATACTCCCTTGAGTCATCGCTTTACCCACAAACAAATCTAGTGTTCTCCTTTGAACCATTGTCCTTTCCCTACAAAAACCCCTACCCACGCTCAAGTAACTGCTCTGATGCCTGAATCCAAAATCTGCATCAGTTCCATTGGGACTTCATCTTCTCCTGACTGATCAAGCTGGGAGCTCTGCCTGTCTCCAGCACTCTGGACCCTCAGCTACCACCACCACCTGGGACCCCCGATTGATTCAAGCTTCATGGAGTGGTGAGAACCCAGCTCTCTCTCTCTCTCTCTAGGTATAGCCTTCTGACCTGACTGATGTGATCAGTTCTAGTTTTCTAAACCTGACTTTTGTAATCCAGTTTAAGATATATTTAATATTATCACTCTTTTGTTTGTTTGTCTCCCCTTGTATGGTTATTACCTGGCAATAAATAACTTTCACGGTTAAGCTGGTTGCTTCTCTCTTTCTCTCTCTCTTTCCCCCCACCCCCGTGGGTGTTTTTTGACTTCCCCATTCAACCTGCAGCAACGCTCCTAATCTAAAGATCCCTGCAGCACCCAAAAATACTGTGAGGTTTGCTCATCAAGTGGGTTACTAACAGAACACTTGTAATGTGAAAGTGGGGATAGGGACATGCTGAACCTGGGACATATGAGCGTGGCAGCTTGGAAGTGCTGTTCAATCCAGCCTGCTGAGTCCAGTGGCATATAAGGGTGGCAGCTTGGAAGTGCTGCTCGACCCATCCTGCTCAGGCATACTCTATTCCAATGCGGTGCCCATGGCATATGAGGGTGACAGCTTGGAAGTGCTGCTCGACCCAGCCTACTGAGTCCAGGGACATATAAGGGGTCATCTTGGGAGTGCTGATTAACCCGGTCCTCTTAGACGTGCTCTGTTAATGTGTGTGTGTGTGTTTATCTGATTCTAGGGCTAGAAGAACCCAGCCTTGGGTAACCTAGGTCCTGCAGGATAGCCTCATTGGGAGGGAACTTCCAGAAGGGAGAAGTAGAGCTCCATATGAGAACACAAATAACACAAGCAGTACATTGATAGAATTACCAAAACCTGCTCCCCCAAAAAAGAGTAATCCTAATAACAGGCAAATCTGGTAACAGTTGTTATTTCTTAATTACTCTGGTGTAAGGATCATCAGACTTAAGCTCCATATCCTATTACCTGTTATGTCCCCCCTACTACAGAATTATAAATTAACTACAGTAAAATCTTTGTTGTTTGTAAATGCCTTCCCCCCATTTGTCATGAAAGCATTTTGGTAGTGGTCAAGGGATAGTAATCCAGAACTTTCCACTGGGATACAACAGAGTGAGTGAGTGGCAAGGGGTTGACAGGGTGTCTTGAGAAAGATGCAAATATAAAACATTTTTAAAAAACAGTGCTAATAGTTTTAATCTTTAGGTGTGTAATAATATTTAACACTTCTAATCATCAAAGAGTTTCACCCTCCAAATGTCTCTGTGAGATAGAAAAGCATTATCACTCCCGACCTTACAAGGGCAGGAAACAGACAGGGATCTTAGATGATTTGCCCAAGGCCACAGAGAAAGTAATTCTTGGAGCCAAGATTAGAACTCAGATAATCCTGGCTTCCACTACATTTCTCTTAAGAAGCAGAAAGAAATCACATACCCAGCCATATTTTGAACAGATTATAGAATGGATGCTTCAAACAAGAAGGCCAGCCATGAGCACAATGGGGCGGTTGTGAAATGACTGCTAAGTGAGCCTAAATTTACAAAACAATGGCAAGAAATTGTTGTTCAAACTGATTTGAATAAAATGAGAGCCAACTACATACTAATGCCTAAAACTCAAACCAAACTTAGTTTGTTTTTGGTTGGTTGGTTGGCTGGCTGGCTGGGGTGGAGGAGTCTAGTTTGTTTTTTGCCTTCCTCTGTGCTTTTTTGATTTACACACAACAGCCAAAATACTACAAGGCATCTTATCACATCTCATAGTATTTCTAGCTTCTCCAGCACCGCAAACTACTGGAAAACTCTCAAGGAAAACTTTCCTTCCCAGATTTCCAGCTTGATTTCCTCACCAAAGAGATACAAATAAATTCAGATGAGGGTGTGATAATCATTGGGTAGGTTATCAACACCAAAACTCCAAAGCTTTGAAGTTGCCAACTACCAATGAAAAACATTTTGGTAGTATCAGGGGTGAAAGTGGGCCGGTACGGGCCGCTACAGCGTACCGATTAAAGCACTGCTGCAGCAAAGGACTCTCCTTAAAGCACTACTACGGCAGTGCTTTAACGTCGCTGCCCCTTTTGCGTCCCCATTGGCAGTCCTGCCGGTAGGGACCTTATCGGTGGGGCCGCCACTGGGGGGAAGAGAGAAGGGGCAGATGCCCCATGGGACGGCGATTTAAAAGGGCCCAGGGCCCCCAGCTTCCACCACCGCTACCATGGCAGCGGCCGGAGCCCCAGGTCCTTTTAAATCACGGCCAGAGCCCCAGGAGGCATGGGCCAGGCAGCACGGATGGGCTGGCTGAGGGAGGCTGTCCCCAGCCCCGCTCCTTCCTTCTGAGGCTCCACCCCTTCCAGGGGCCCAGAGCTGGGCCCCCATACCAGTAAGTGTTTAGTATTACTTTCACCTCTGGGTCGGATGATGAATAGATGGGCATCAGAGCATACCACAAACCCTTGACTGCTCTAGAACAGACAGAACTTGACACTTGCCACATCATTTTTGACTGCATTATTAAGAATTGATGGCTTTGTCCATTATTCCTCCAACCTGCATAATATAGTGCAGTGGTTTTCAAACTGCGGGTTGAGATCCAGTACTAGGTTACGGAATGTAAGGCACTGGGTTGCAGTGGCTCTGGTCAGCACTGACGACCGAGCCATTAAAAGTCCCATCAGCAGGCTAGTCCTTACCTGTTCTGACACCATGCTGCATCCCGGAAGTGGCCAGCAGCAGTTCCGGCTCCTAGGCTGGAGGGCCATTGGGCTCCGCACGCTGCCCCTACGCCAAGCACCAACTCCGGCTGGGGGGGGGAGGCCGTGCTTGCGGGCGAGAGCTGCACAGAGCCGCTTGTGTGTCTCTGCCTAGGAGTCAAACCTGCTGCTGGCTGCTTCTGGGGCACAGCGTGGTCTGTGGTGCCAGGACAAATGGGAAGCCTGCTTCTGCACCCCGGCTGCACCACTGACTGGAAGCTGCTGAAGGTAAGCCCGCGGCCCAACCCTGCGCCTCAATCCCCTGCCCCAGCCCTGAGCCCCCCACCTCAAACCTGGAGCCCCTTCCTGTACCCCAAACCCCTCATCCCTGGCCCCACCTCAGAGCCTGCACCCCCATCTCAGAGCCCTGACCCCCTCCCACACCCCAACTCCCTGCCCCAGCCCGGAATCCCCTCCCACAGCCTGAACCCCTCATCCCCAGCTCAGTTGGGTCATGGGCATCAACAAGTTTCTTCAACTGGATCACCAGAAAAAAAGTTTGAAAACCACTGCTATAGTGGAACTAGCCTCACAAGAATGCCTGGCTAGGTGAACCTTTGTAATGTTCCTATCAAGAACATTCCATCACTTATACAGATTCAGTAGCAAGGGCAGTTTCAGCATTAGCAAGAACCTCATCCAGAACCAAGTGCAATTGGTTACATGGCAGAAGTCCCCATCAATCCAATGAGTGACAGTCTCCAAAATAGTACTGAGTATTCTTCATGGCAGAGGCAAATGAAAGCTTTGCTGACACCTTGCGGAGAAGCCCAAAGGGGAATGGGATTTGCTTCTCTAGGAAGGAAAAACAATAGCCTCATTATATTTATACTATCCATTGTCCTAACAGCTAATAGTTTAGTAATATGCCTGCATACTTTTCGACTGAACTGAATGCTATTTCATGTTATTCCAACAGGAATTTTATCAGTTAAAACATTCTTTCCTTCATGAGACAGACATTTCTAGGAGACGTGATTGGGTTTCTGTTGATCTTCTCCTATTCAGAGTTAGCAATCAGATATAGTGTTAATGTATGCCTCCTGCGTGGTGATAAAGCATGTGTTCTGAAAGCATACAGTGTGGGCGAGCAGGAGGAAGCCTTAAAATCTCTTTTCAGTATCCTAGAACTTTCTCCAATCTCAAAGCTTAACCTTTGTTTTACCCACCGAGAAATTTGTTCAGCATTTTACAACACCTCAAAATACATTGCCCCAGGGCTTTGTCAAAACTCCTCCTCCTAACCAGCTTTCTTACTGCCAGCTACACTGTATAAACCATACGTAGTATCTTGGGGAAGGGCAATTTGTCTGTCCATCTGTATGTACAGTACATTAGACTAGATTCAGAAGTACTAGTAATAGTAGGTGAGATTTAAATCTTCCTATGCACATTCTGGTTAAGTGAGCATTCCCCATACCAAATATTGGTATGAAATAAACAAATTATTCCCCTGGCAGAAACAGATAGTACTGTGGGATTTCATCGTTGTAAACAGGAAACAACAGGGGAAGGCTGACATACATGCAGTTTTGCAAGTCACTTTGATTTAGACTACAGGCCAGACCAGCAAATTTAAGTCAGCCTTTGGCATACAGCCCCAAGAGAGCTAAACCACCTAGTCAGCTTCAGACATTATCAGACAGATGCGATTTAATTTTGATTTTTCTGTTTATAGAAACAGAGTAACGTGATGATGTGCAATTTCTGATGACAGGTAAAATATGTATTTAGCAGCATGAGAGGGGCTAAATCCAAAGATGCTGAAGACTAAATGCCATTAATATGGTGTTTGAGGCAGGTGTCCGTGGATGTAAAATTGACTCCTTTCATCTCATCTGCCAATATTGCATCATCTATTTATTATTTTTTGGATGAAAAAGTATTGCCTCTAAAGAGACCGAGAGAGATTGCACATACGGGCAGTACAGGAATGCACAGATAATTACAGTACTTAAATGAGGGCTAAAAAGCTAAGGCCCATATTTTCAGAAAAGAACACTGATTTGGTATGGCTCAGTTTTGGGGTATTCAACTTGAAACAAGTAGAACCCATTATTCAGAGGTGCTGAGACTTCAATTGGTGTCCCTCAGCACTTGTGAAAATAGTTAACACGCAGGACACTGAAAAACTGAGGAACACAATTACAGTGTTGGCAACTTCTGGAAACTTCTGTTTCCACCTGCACACGTTACATTTAGACCTCCATACAGCTAGCCAGATGTGCTAACACAAGGAAGAATTTGTGGTCTGGAAGCATCATCTGAAAATTATTTCTCTTCATAGGCAACAGAGTTTTCAGAATCACAGTTAGCATTTATATTTAGGACTGAATTCAAACTAGGATTTTCAATGTCTTTAAAAAGAAAAGGTATAATGATTGCTAGTTTTCTTCCTATATGTACCATTTGTATTCACTTACTAATAAGATATTCCTGACCTCCAGCAGATTAGTACCAGCCTGTATACTGTCCCTTATTCATAGCATGTGCCTAATCACTTTAAAAAAAGAGGACTAAAAAGATGATTTTGATTAACTTCAAAAGTGCTTGAAACTGACAAGTATGGGCAAAAAATAAAAAAAAATCTGTTTGTCAAGTGTCAGATGAAATATTTTATTTCTTATACTGGTCTGAAATGATTAAAGCATCTTCTACTTTTTTCAGTGATTTTTTATTGTTATTTTGACTACTAAAAAAAAGAAAGAAAGAGAATTCTGCTTGATGAGCTGTAAACTTTCAAAACCATTATCAGTTGAGAGAGAAAAATGTCAGGACCAAAAGAAGGAGAAAAAAATGCTTCTGTTTGGTGGAGCTAATTATTGCATCTACCCTGGTAAAATTGTAAGTATGCACAGCGCTTTGTGATCATAGTGTAGGACATCAAGGGAAAGAATATACAACTGTGGACGCCTATTTTGGCTTTGTAAGTTTTGAGCAGCATTTCATATTACCCTTTAAAATGTAGAAGCCTTTCAGCCATGAGCTGGAGCAAACCAGTGGCCTGGACTGTGCTCTCCACTTCAACTGGTGGACAGGAGCTAAAGTTGGTTGAACTGGACAAAGGATGCAGAAGGAGGAAGCAGAACCTCTGCAGCGTGTTCCTTTGTCAGTCTTTAGAGCCTATTAGGAGGTAATCCAGGGGAGGAGCTGCTGTATACTAACTAACTATGCTGCTTCCATGACTTGGCCATTATACAGATGAGGAACAAAACACAGAGAGATTAAGGCGCTGATTCTCCTCCCACTTACACATGCTTTACACTGGTATCATTCTTTTGACTTAAGTAGAATCAGTCCTGATTTTGAAAGAGAGAAGAGTCAGGCCCTAAGTAACTTGCCTAAGGTCATAAAAAGTCAATGGCAGAGCCAGGAATTGTATCCACATTGTACACATCTGTTATATCCTTGGGGCAGCCGGTGTAGGAAGCAATCACTTGAGGCCAGAGAGCAGGCAGCTAACCAAAACCTCCATTTTATTTACATATATACAGAGAGCTCCTCAGCCGGTTGAAACCGGTTGAGCTAACCCATAATAATCGAACTCAGTTGCCATAGCAACAAAACTATGACAACCAAATACACAACATATTCCTCCCCCCCTAATAAGAACATCCCCTAAATAAAACACAAACTAGACTAGAGAAGGAGAGTAGACTGCCTCCATTCCCAGCTAAACCCTGGGGATTATTTTGCCCCATAACCGTGGGTTCGCCCAAGCTAAAGATCCAGCCGATGAGGAGGCCTTCTGTCTCTAGGTGGATTACGGCGAACTACTGGTGTTATTGCACCCGAAAGCACTAGGGGCTCAGGGTCCGCAGCACGAACAGGTGAGGAGGTGGTATCAGCTCGTGCTGGGCAAAGGGGTATCTCAGCCACTGGCAGTAATGGAGGAGAACAGTCAGAAACAGGTGACTCGTGATTCGATCCCTCACCAGAAGAGGTGAAGTCAGACCCCTCAACTGCAGATGGGTCCTGAGGACTGGCATGACCTGGCAACAGCTGATCTACATGTCGCCGCCAGGTAAGATTCTCTGCAGTCCGGACTGTGTAGGAAACAGGTCCTGTTTGAGTGATGACTGTGGCCGGGACCCATTTAGCTCTGGAAGTATAATTCCGAGCCAAAACTGGCTGTCCCGGGCTAAAGGTTCGGTCTTTTGCTCTGGGTGCCCGTCTGATGACTTGATATTGCTGCTGATGTTGCACAATTTGTCGGGGTTCCGAAGGTTTCAGCAGATCAAAGCAAGTGCGCAGCTGTCGTCCCATCATTAGAAAGGCTGGAGATGCGTGGGTCATAGCATGAGGTGTGTTTCTGTAGGAAAGTAAAAAGGTATCCAGACGCTTTTGAATGGAGTGTTGTCCCCTTGCTGATTTCAAAGCGTTTTTCATTGTCTGCACAAATCTTTCAGCTAATCCGTTGGTGGACGGATGATATGGTGCTGACGTCATGTGGTGTATCCCATTTGCTTTCATAAAATTTTGAAACTCCTGAGAAACGAACTGCGGTCCGTTGTCGCTCACAAGTTGTTCTGGCAGACCAAAACGACTAAAGAGTCCTCGTAGTTTTTGGATAGTACTCTCTGCAGAAGTGGACTGCATTATAGAGACTTCTGGCCATTTAGAATGGGCATCTATTGCCACCAAGAACATGCTTCCTTCAAGGGGGCCAGCAAAGTCAACGTGAATACGTTGCCACGGGTTTTCAGGCCAGTCCCATGGGTGTAGGGGTGCCCACTGGGGTGCATTCCTCACACCCTGACATGACATACAAGCTTTTGCCTTCTCTTCAATAGCGCTGTCCAGTCCAGGCCACCAAAAATAGCTTCGTGCGATTTCCTTCATGCGCACTATTCCACAGTGACCGGAATGTAGCTGTTCTAACATCTGTGATCTCAGTGGTGGTGGAATAATGACACGTCTCCCCCACAACAAACAACCAGATTGGACCGATAACTCCGTCCGCTTGGACATGTAGGGAACAAGGTCTGATGAGACCGGAGAGGTTTGTCGAGATGTTCCATGCATCACCAGGTCCATAACGTGGGACAATACTGGGTCAACGCGAGTTGCCTTCTTTATCTGAGTAGCAGTGATGGGTGTATTCTCTACCTGTTCAAAGTAGAAGATTTCCTTGTGGGCACTATCTTGGTGTTTAACCGGCAAAGGCAACCTTGAGAGGCCATCTGCATTGCCGTGTAGAGTGGATTTCCGATATTTGATTTCATATGTGTGTGCTGAAAGTAACAATGCCCAACGTTGCATACGACTAGCAGCTAATGGGGGAATGCCTGTGTAAGGTCCAAAAATTGATGTCAGAGGTCGATGGTCTGTGAGAAGAGTAAATTTTCGCCCAAACAGGTACTGATGAAACTTCCGAATTCCAAAAACAATTCCTAATGCCTCACGTTCGATTTGGGCGTAGTTAGTTTCTGCTTTGCTTAGAGTGCGTGAAGCAAAAGCAATAGGTCTCTCTTCACCTGAAGGCATAATATGTGACACGACTGCTCCCACTCCATAAGGGGAGGCATCGCAGGCCAATTGCAGTGGTAAGGATGGATCAAAGTGCGTTAGAACTTCAGAATTTAGCAATGCATCCTTAGCTTTGTTAAACGCAACATCACAGGCTTCAGTCCACTTCCAGGCCTTGTTCTGCCCAAGGAGCTCATGAAGTGGTTTTAGCAGTGTGGCTAACTGTGAGATGAACTTTCCATAATAGTTCAGGAGTCCTAGAAACGAGCGCAGCTGGCTTACATTTCGAGGTGGGGGAGCCTCCACAATAGCTTTAACTTTTGCAGGGGCCTTATGAAGACCTGCAGAATCAATGATGTGTCCCAAATATTCAACAGAGGGCTTGAAGAATTCACACTTGTCTTTGCGAACTCGTAGGCCATACTCTTCCAGTCTTTGTAGGGTAGCCTCTAAATCTTTAAGTGATCCTCTTCATTTCTTCCAGTGACCAGGATATCATCCAGATAGCACTGAACTCCTGACAAGCCACACAAGATCTGGTCCATAGCCCTCTGGAACAGGGTGGGAGCAGATGTTATTCCGAAGGGTAGACGACAGTATCGATAAAGCCCCTTATGAGTCACAATAGTCAACAGCTCTTGGGACTTTTCATCGACGTGCATCTGTAAATATGCTTGACTCAGATCAATCTTACTGAACTTTTGTCCCCCAGCCAGGCCTGCGAAGAGGTCATCGATGCGGGGAAGCGGGTATTGCTCTGCACACAACACTGGGTTGACAGTGACTTTAAAATCACCGCAAATCCGGAGAGAGCCATCTTTCTTCACGATTGGAACGATAGGAGTGGCCCATGAGCTATGGGTAACTGGTATTAGGACTCCATTGGTGACCAGGCGCTCCAGGTCTGCTTCAACTTTTGGCCTGATGGCATATGGCACAGTTCAGGCTTTCAGATATTTTGGTGGACTGCCAGGTTTAATGTTCAATGTCACAGTGTCGACACACCAGGTCCTTACACCAGCATTCTGATGCCTGGTGACCCGGCTTACCACAGCGGTAACATTCTTGACTCTGCACAGTTTTGTGGGTCGGTTCTTGTGACACTTTTTGCACCCTAGGGGGTGCACCGATGTATTGTGCCTCCCTTGTAGCCAGTTCCATGGAGACAGCAATATCAACAGCCTTCTGTAAGGTAAGCTGAGCCTCTGTCAGTAGGCGCTTCCGTATAGCTTCACTGTACAGGCCACACACTAACCTGTCACACAGGGCATCATGTAACATTTCTTTAAATTCACAGTGTTCTGCTAGCTTTTTTAAAATGGCTACAAATTGTACAACTGTTTCATCTTCCTTTTGGTCTCTTTTGTGGAACCTATATCTTTCAGCAATTACCAGTGGTTTTGGGGAGAAATGAGACCCCAGGATTTCCACAATGTCACTGTAAGATTTAGTCTCAGGCTTAACAGGGTGTAGTAAGCTGCGTAGCAGAGAGTAGGTTTTAGCCCCTACAACAGTTAAGAATATTGGCACCTTCTTCGCTTCTGTAATGTCATTTGCAATACCAAAAAGCTCAAAACGCTCAGTATACACATGCCACTGCTCTGTATTCTCATCAAAAGGCTCCAGGGGCCTGGTCAGAGTAGCCATGATTTTTAGTTTCACTTTCACAGTCAGTGCAAACAAGCAGCTTGTTTGTTTGTTCTTTACCTTAACTTCTACTTCCTTCTGTTACTGGAGCAGCACCGGAGTCTCACCCTCGTCGCCAGTGTTATATCCTTGGGGCAGCCGGTGTAGGAAGCAATCACTTGAGGCCAGAGAGCAGGCAGCTAACCAAAACCTCCATTTTATTTACATATATACAGAGAGCTCCTCAGCCGGTTGAAACCGGTTGAGCTAACCCATAATAATCGAACTCAGTTGCCATAGCAACAAAACCATGACAACCAAATACACAACAACATCCCCTGTCTAGTGCCTTAACCACAAGACTAACCTTCCGCTTTCTCCCTTCCTACCCAAAAAGTGGTTTACTCCAAAAACAAACATAAGCTAATATTGTCTCTTAATTTTGTAAAAAAGATTGATTATCTAGTACTTTCCTCAAATGCAGCTTGAACATTGCTGCATTATACTAGCCGATGTCTACAAGCTTTTCAAGTGTTTTTGAATGTGTATGTTTAGCTCCCAGTGAAGTCAATGAGAGTCATATGTGAGCACCCTTGAGTAGAATTTGGCCTACAATCTGCAATACTCTATAAATATTTCAGTATCACTTTAAAAGAAATTAGGTGTCCTAAATACACTGAACAATTCATTCAATTAATTTCTGGTAGGCTGATTGTTGTGCATTAAATACAAATTGATCCCTACAGGAAGGGAGATGCCAGCTTCCCTCTAATGAGCAATTGTTGGGCCCATTAGAACAGAGGTTTTCAAACTGTGGGGCATGGCCTCCTATGGTGGGGTAGGAAGGAACGTTCAGGGGGGCGAGTGGTGATGCCTGGCAGCTTGGGCCAGGCCCACACCATTGCCACCCCCTGACTCACCTCAGTGGACCACGCAGCATATGGGTCAGTGTCAACATCTGCCCTGGCTGCACTGATTTCCGTTCCTGGCAGCCTCTGCACCTAGTGCTGGCTCCACCCCCTGAGGCTTCCCCCACCCTGAAAACCTGAGGGGGGGAGGGGAAGGTATTGTGTCTATTTTTGTCTAGGTTGGGGGGGGGCGCACAACCAAAAATTATAATTCAGAGGGGTGGGGCTCAGCTCAAAAAGTTTGAAAACCACTGTTTTAGAAACCTTCAGATTTCTTTGTTCTCTTTAAATCCTGCTTTCAGCTTGGATATTTCACAGACAGGACATGTTTTATTGGTCAATACGCTCCTGCAATGGTGGCAAATTTCATCCATGTTCATTCTCTTTGATCTTTCTGGCATAAGAAGGTTTTGTTGATCCATATGAAGTATATAGTCTCTCTTGTTCTTTCCTATTTGAAAGATCTCAGAATGTCATTTTGGGAAATTGCTTCTCTGTTCTGAAGGAATCAGTCATGCTAAATTCTACCATTCTCTTCTGTTGCCCGATCTATTTAATGCAATCTGTTTAATGGGCAACTCTACGTCTTGTGTGTGTATGCACGTGTGTGTGTGTGTTTGTGTGTTCATTTCTCCCTCCCGCCGCATCAAAACCAGATGGTGCTGTGTATACGCTTTGTCAGTGCCTAGAAGAGATAAAAATTGGATGAGAATGAACTGACTGAAGTGCAATACAAACAAGACCAAAATGATTCTACTGACTTATTAATTTGAATTCTAAAACAGATAATATCAGTCGAAGGTGTAACAAGACAGGGTACAGTAGGAAAAATATAAAAGGTAAAGGGTAACTTTTCTTGCACCCCTTAATCTCCCCATGATGAAGCATGCTGAAAATTCTGAAAAGTACCTATCTGTTTTTAAACCATTCTTCCAGTGATTGTGAAACTGCTGCCTAAGGACCTAATCCAAAACTCGTTGAAGTCATTGGCAGTCTTTCCATCCACTTTAGTGGGTGTTTAACCAGATGCTAAAAGCCTAATCTTGCATTCCTTTTGCACCCAAAACTACCAACCCAAAATCAATTGGGAGTTCAGAGTGTGAAAGAATGCATGGCTGGCTCTTAAGGATATTTATAACCTATTTTTAATCCATTTTGAAACGGAACTGAGATAAAATTGCTCTGCATATGGCCATAACACTTACTTCCACGGTGCTTTGATATTTAAGGCCAAATAATGACATTTTGCCACTGGTAACAGATATGTGTGATCCATGGGGAGTTGTGCTGCCCTGTGGGATTGTACTGAGCTAGAGAAAGCCACAATCTCTCCCCAAGCAGCCCAGAGCATAGTGTGGATGGGGGAGACCATGGCTCCTCCCATCCCACCCACTTTAGGGCACCAAGAGTGCAGCTCTTGCACTTCTCTGAGTTCACAGTCTGCAGCTGTGGTGGGCCATTGACCTAAAGAGCAAAGTTATACTTCGTTGAGAGGAAAGTATTCAGCTAATGAATACTTGCCAAGACAAGGGACAAAGAGGAAGTGTTGAATATAGCAAGGGCCCAATCTGCTGCCAACTGAAGTCCATGGGAGTCGGTCTATTGACCTGAATGTGCACTGGATCAGACCCTTAGAGTATGTCCACACAGCATTTTGGAGCAAGCCTCCCGGCTCAGATCAATAGACTTGGGCTTGTGGGGCTCGTACTGATGCTCTAAAAATACCTGTGTAGACAGTGCTTTGAAGTTGGGTCTTGAGCTGGAGCTCTGGCTCTGAAGCTCACTCAGTTTCTTAGGCTTCAGATCCCAAGCTCCAGCCCAAGCCTCAACTTCAAAATGCTAATTTTAAGTTAAAAATTAAGGCTCAACTTTGTGGGCTCCAAAAGGCTATATAGACATAACTTACATGTCTTTGAAAACCTACAGGGCTTACTAAATCCAATTAGGAACTTTGAAGGGAGCCGAGGTAGAGAACTCAGAAGGGGTATGACATGATCACTTTTTGCTTCCCTGTGAGAATATGCCATGTTATGGTTCAAGCAGCAGATGAACTGGCCTTCAGTCTTGGAGTTATGGGGAGTAAATAAAAATAAATTTAAAAGATCCTCTCTTGCAATACAACGTAAGGAAGCTTCAAGAATTTGCACGTAAGTGGAAAATGGAATTTTCTTTGCATCGTCCAAAATAAATATTCACTCTTTTTAAACTGCTCTGATATAAACTGCTCTAATTTACACTGACGTAGAGCAGAAGAATTTTCATTTAAGTCATTGCAGTTATGACAATGTAAAATCAGTGTAAGAGGAAAATGTCGGGAAATTATATTTGTAGTGAATACAAATGAAGATAGCTCATTCTTGCAAAAATATTGCCTGTGCATTATTGCCAAGGTTAGCAACTGACTGACATTGTTTGTGTAAGTGCTGGTTTATTCAGTGAAATTAGTCCCTGGATATCTTTAATTTCTAATACATATATTTTAAATGGTTTATTGAGAGAGAGAAAGAGAGATGTCAGCTCCTGGACATCTTTAACTTCTCATATTTATAGATTTTAAATAATTTTGCATTCCCAAACTATCCTCTTCTTTTATAAATCATTCTGTTAGTCTTCTTTGGACCCATGCAGAGACTCCTTCTAGCTTCTACCTGCCATGTTTTCTACTACTACTGTTTGTGTGCTGATAAAGGTAATGGGCATTTCATACAAAAAACACTAAATATTTTTCATTATGATTCAGTTATGTTAAACTTATTAAAAGGTATGTTACACTAACTGCATCCTTTTGCTCCTGCTCTTCTATTAATTCCCACATTTGCCTTATTCATTTCTCTTGCAAACTTCCATCTAAGTAACTGATTAACTTTTCTTTCTTTTCTTACCCTCTTTAAGTTTGACATAGGGCTATGATCACATCAGATATACACTCTTGTGTCATCTACTCTGCCTTCAGATTTGACCTTAGTTCTCTCCAAATAGAAAAGGAGTGATGAAGGAAAAGAGGGAAGAATATGCACTTACCACAAATGTCCAATTAACTTATTTTTCTATATAGAGAAGACTATCATCAATGGGAAATATACCTTGCTTTCACGAGTTGCATTGCTCCTTTAGCAAGGACTAATGTATATTTTGGCGATAAGCAATGGCATAGGAAACGAGATTAAACCCATCATATGTTATGCTTCACAAACGATCTCCATGGAAATGCAGAGTTGACTTTCTTTCTTGCTCAAAAACAGTTTTGGGTAGAGATCACTACTGATTTGAAATTTAAATCCAAATTTCCTCATGAATGAGAGGACTTTGTAAGTCATGCATGGCACAGTTTTTTCCAGTATGACCTCTGTTTTCAAAACAATGGCTAATTCCCATTCTCAGGTTGAGGGCATCTACAGTGAAGGAGGAAGGTTACAGTAGCTTTGAAAGAGGTAACTGTTTGTCTTGAGTGCTTATTTTAACATTTTCTGATGCAAAAGCAGAGAGCATCAGAATCAATTTCCCTGGCTGCTGTTAGTCTGCCTCACTTCTTCTGGAAGGTGCTAGCTGTGGGGATTTATTGCAAAGAAGTGTTGGTCCTCATACTGTCCTAAGCATAGCTCTTACTTTCATTTTAATATGCTCACAGTGTGAGAGCATTGCATGGAGTGGAACATCATTTAACATATACTGTATAATATAGTAGTCCCTGATACCAATGGCGCATGGCTGGATACTAAAAGCAACAGAGAACTCAGCCACCATATACTGTTATCACATTTTTTTTTCATATTACTTCTCCATAGTGTGAAATTGATTGATGTCTTTGGTTAGCTCAATTTCAGCATAAAGCAAGAAATGGGTTATTCTAATTTCTTGTCTAGACATGATTTAAAATGCAAAGAGCAATCTCCAAGTAGATATTCCTTGTATTTAAGTATTACAATTCCTTTAGTTCCATATCAGATTTAAGGTTTTGTGTAGTATAAAGCATATACATTCATATTGTAAAGTAAAGCTCACTCTCTTTGCCAAGGAAATGATTAGGAACCTAAGTGCCAGAGATATGTATGTAAGTGTATTTATTTCCATTCACTGGAAATTATTAATCTAAAGTCAAGATTTAACATTCCATCTAATGACATTTTAATTCACTTTCATTATTTATGTACTTAAACAAGTTTCAGTTCAGTGTTTCTATTAAACACGGCTTTAAAAAGCTCAAATAATTCATATGCTAAGTTTAAATTAAAATGGCAATAAACATGGTATCACAGTAAAATAAAAGTTGAAAAACTTCTTATGAAAGATACTGGACTGTAAACAAAACTGTAAAGAGAAATTTATAAGCCCTTAAAGAAGGTTTTGTCATTTACACTAATGAATAGACCCAGTGGAATTTTCAAAGATCCTGATAATGAAAAAATCTAAATATAATGATTGAAGGAAGATTACCCTTTCTCTTCTTTCTGTTCATTTTTCACCTAGTATATGTAAGAGGGAGTATATGTTTGAAATTTCACACTGAAAATGTAATTGTCTTAAAATTAGAAAAAACAGGCATGAATGGATTTCCACAGTGTTCAGTCATTAGTCTTGGAATATAAAACTGGTTTGGAACTGTTAGAGGTAACAATACTGTTGTTATGATTCTAATATATTTCTGAAGAAAAATCAATGGTTAAGGAAAATTCAGTTTCCCAACTGAGTACAAAACTGTGCTTCTCCTATAGCAAAATGAGCACAGGTGCAATTGCTAATAATGCAGGAAGCATAAGTGCACCACTTGAGAGGGATGAGTAATTCATGGCCATCTTGTTCTTTTTGCTATCCTGGTCAAGTCCCACTCAGTATGGCTGCAGTATGCATTCATTCTTATTCCTAGTTCCTTCCCTCTTCCCCAAAACTCTTTTGTTATAGGTAACGCCACTGGAAAGGGGGGCTTTGAATTCAGTTTGACATAACTGCACAACATTCCAGATGTGTACACAATTGCTTAGCATGTAGTGAACATGTGGAAATGGCAAAACCAAACAAACACGAAAGCTGCTAATCTGCTCCTATGCCTTCTACTCTATCTACTTTACTTCCATCTGGAGATGGCACTGAATTTTGCCATGCCTGGGTAGATCCATGGTCTTGGATTGGGCTCATGTCTAAGTCAACCCAAAATGCTGGATCTGAACAATACAAACTTTAAGGGTGTTCAAAATCCAAGTCCAGATCAGAAATTTGAAAATAGAGCAAAACATAACTTCATGCCCCAAACCCCTGTACTTCAAAGTGTTCAAGATCCAGATCCAAGCTCTGAGGCTTGAGTCCATCTCTCCTTCCAATTCCAGTAAAGACAGATGAAGTGATTCAGAAAAAAGTAAGAATACTTCCCTCTCCCTTTGAATAAAACCCAAATAAAACCTTTCTTGAGATTCCAAATAGTTTTTTCCTTAAAGGTTGCCTTATTTTCCACTATTTTTCATTTTGTGCTCCTGTGCTCCTGAAGCTTCCATCTTGATCTTCTGAGGTTCAGATAAGTTTGAAAGAGTGTCCAAACTGTAAATGTTTAGGCCCCAGTTCTGGAAAATATCCCTGTTCAGGACAGCACTTAAGTCCCACTGACATCAGATTAATTAGTGATTATATAGTAGTCTGACAGCCTCAACTGGGAGTGGTTTGACAGCCTCAACATAAGATGTACAATTTTTTGTTATTTTATTTAGGAATACAGGACTGAAAGGGACCTGCTGGGTCATCAAGTCCAGTCCTCTGCTGTTACAAGCAACCCCTTCATATAATCCTGTTCATAAACTTATCAAGCTCCAACTTGTTTTATTAATCAAACAGAAATCCAAAAACATTTGAAGATTGCATTAGCAATGTCATCATATCCTGAAATCTCCAAACCAAAAGTCTTTCTCCATAAAAAAAAAATCTGAGAGTCATTCTCCGAGACCTTGTAACTTATTTAATTTGTTACTTCTGTAAATCTTTCAGTGATTGATAATTCAAACAAATGTAATAATATTAAGCTTTCTTAAAAATATCCTGCATATACTTTGTAATAAGAGGAAGAAATAGAAATGTTTGTATTAGCATAATCACAAGCACAGCAAAAAGATCATTGTGAGGTAAGAGGAGAAAAAAAGTAGAAAATCTGAAAATTAGGTCATTCAGCATATGTTAATTTATCCTTTTTGGGGGTAGAATAATGGAGATTTTTGCATAACAGCTTATCTTTTCCAGAAAAATAAAGCTATGTTGGAAACATAAAATCATTTCAATGTTATCTTTAACGCCACAAAATATATATTTGCAAACAAACATTAATTGTTTTTAAGGCATGGACACTTTACAATGTATGGCATGCAAAAAGAGTATGTGTAATCCATATAGCAGCTACCCAGCTCTGACAAGAACAAGCAGTCAAGTGCTGATGTTTATCAGATGAGCAATATTTTAAATTGATTTAAAATGAGTAATTGATTTTTTTATGAATGTTCCTGATTTAGAGAATCTTTCTTTTCTCAAATGTGCAAATGCATGACAAAATTATGCGTTCAGGACCTGATCCCCAGCCCACTGAAGTCAATGAGAATCTGTCTGCAGACTTCAGTGGGTTTTGGATCAAGCCCTTAATTAACAAGTTGAACAAAAAAAGGCCTTGTCAGAAAACACTAACCAAATATATTCACTAATGTCTCTTTATCTGTATTTCTCTCTGTTAGGTTCACACATGCCTTGCCACCAAACAGCTATCATTACAGAAATGGCTTTCCTTTACTATCAACCTGACTAAACTTCAACAGGTGACCTAGAGGTGAAAGGTTCTATATATTTTCTTAATTCCCCTGATCCTATTTTGAAAGGGGTGGTTGTCAAGAATATCTAATATACAGCACATCAGAAAACAGATATACTTTTTGCTTGGAATATAATCCAGAAATGTAATATTCAGTGTGTTAAAAACTAATAAGAACAGTGGGATACTTAGACTAACGTTGACTTTGTAAACTTCCCTATAACACAAAGTGAACAGCAAAACTTAACATTTAAAAAAACAGATTAAATGAAACTCTTGGGTCAATATTTATATTCCCAACAGTATTAAATAGGCTTAGACACATTTTGTGACTCAATCATATTGGAATATACTTGTCCTATTTTTGTCCTTTTCTATGGAAGACTCATTCTCCACAAAAGGGCAAGACATATTTTTGTTTCAGTTTAGTTCTAACCAGATGTTCAATGTCAGTATTCTAAAAGATTTCCCGATTGAAAATAAATGGGATTTAGGCTCTGAAGTATCTCAATCACTTATAAAAATGAGACTTAGGCTCCTAAATTGCTTAGGCCTTGCAACACTTAATAGAGTAATGCCTAAATACATTTAAAAATCTGGGCCTTAGTCTCTCTGTGCCTCAATTGCTTCTTTAAAATGGGAATAATAGTACTTCCCTGTATTATGGTAATAGGGGCTATATAAGTTCCATAGATAGATTTTGATACTTTTACTTATGATGGGCAGGGTCTTACTCCACAAGTATTCCCATTTACATCTGTGGAGTACTGACTCCAGAAGTATCGCTTTGACTATTCATGGAGTAAGGAACTATTCAGCATGAGACAGTGTATCGGGATCTTACCCTAAATAACTCAGCAACAAGTTGTCCTGATGGTGTTTAGTTTGGGCTGAGATTCTGCAAAGTGGGCAGCTGCTGGGGAGAATTGTAGCTTCTGCATGAGAGAGAGACAGAACCAGACAAGACAAATAAAAGAGAGAAATTACATTATGTAGGAAAACTTCAGAATTTGTGCCTTGCCTGTGGGCATTCCGACTTTAGACTAAACAGACAAAGGAAGTCACACAAACAGGAAGAGGATATATGAAGAGGAGGCTTTTTCTTATCAAGAACTCGCTTCCCGTCTACAGACATTTTACTGTAACTTTATTAGCTGTTATTTATGACCAGCCTTTGCTAACCATTACCATTGAATCTCTGTCCTCTTGTTTAGTTAATTTCTCACGAGGGATATATCTGTCTTCACTTGCATTTACTACATTGCTTTTTCCCCCTCACACAAATCATTCACTTCTGTTTTAAACAGGAATACATGAGATTTGTTCTTTGTGAACATGGCAGAGACCTTTAGAGATTAAAGGCTCTTAGACAGTTTGGGATCTAGAATCTCTGGGCTGGAAAAGGTAAATATTTTGTGACTGCTGAGCAATACCTCAGTCCTAACATGACTTCTTCTTCTGGCAATTACAGCAAATAAACAATATATTCTTTCTCCTTTTAAACAAACTGTTCTTCATTGTTTGCAGGAGAGTCTGATCATAATGATGGGCCTGAAGTAGCCAGGGATTCTTTACATAAAACTCTTTTTTGCATTGGTGTCTCAACATTCCCCCCCCACCCCCTTTCCCAAAGCACTTGCTGGATATTTTCATCCTATAGGCTAGCTCATTTGTCTCTGTAGCTCTTCCATTCAACAGCATGCTACTGCTTTCTGGCACATAGCCCTTCAGCTAGCAGAGCCAATTAACTGCTTTTTCAGCTAAAAAAAGATCTCCCTCCTCCCATTCTTACAAGAAGGTTAGCCAAAGTACATCTTAGTTTCTATGAATATATCTCTTGAAAAAGTATAAATGTGCCATGGATTGGACTTATTTTTATCTTGGAAAATCTCACTTAATAAAGCTATACTTTTCAGCCTTTTCTTTGCTTGTCATCATACACATTATTAGCATATGCCAACATTTATACTTCTACTAACATACAAAAAGGCAGCGGTGTGTTCATGAATACGGAAACTAGCCAGATGAAGTGATGAGGTCACAGGTGCAGAACTCACCTGAGTCATTGCATTGCCTATTGAAAAGCCAAGATCCTGCAGCAGTTTGGGATTCAGATCAGTGGGATCTTGCGGAACAAACTGCCCCATCTCTGCCAAAAACAATAAATCCTCTATAAAGCACTGACATCAACTCAGGAGAGGAGGTCATTTTCTCTGTGCAGGAGAAAGAGACACTGGATAAGCCATGAGGTTTTTTCCAGTTGCAATATTTATAATAGAATTATGTGAACAATTTGTAAGTGAACATCGTACTTGGCAAATATAACCTCCTATGAAAATCACTTCAGTGCAGAGAGTCAGCGCATGGCCCATTTAAGCCCTAGATAAGTCAGAATATTTCTAACCATAATATCATGGATAGAGCTGGTGAACACTTTCCAGCAAATTAAGTATTTGTCAAATATATTCCTCGATGTGGTCAAGAATGGAAATTTTTTGAAAAATAAATGGGAAAATGTTCATGATTTTTAGCCCAGTGTTTTGACCAATTATAAAGCTGATCATGGTTTTATTTCAGAACAATTTGAATTTTATTTACAACCTGAGAATATTTTTGGAAATCTTTTGCTATTTTTTTTAAATCAAAAACTGTAGTTTTTGTTTTAATGGTGAATTATCTGCAAATAGGTTGTGAATTCCCTGGGCTACAATCTGTTATAAATATTTACCAAGGCTTCCAACAACTTCAGTGGGCATTGGATCATGCCCTAATTGCAATTCATTGTTCAAGTTATGTGACTGGGCACATATGTCATGTGGTATTGACTGGAGAGTACCTAAAATTTGTAAACAGAGGGACTGCCTGAAAAAATAATTGGGGATTTAATTCTATCAGG
Source organism: Mauremys mutica (assembly GCF_020497125.1). Taxonomy (NCBI): domain Eukaryota; kingdom Metazoa; phylum Chordata; order Testudines; family Geoemydidae; genus Mauremys; species Mauremys mutica. Next base: position 30,044,739 of record NC_059076.1, on the reverse strand, counting down.
GAAAGGCTGGACTGGAGACCATAACACTAGATAGAGAACAAGGAATAGTATTTCATTACACTTGGCTAGGTACGTGGACTCCGGATTTTAAAATAGAAAGATATAAACCAGATTTAAGAGCTGTATAACAGAATTTACTTTCCCTATTTTTGTCCCATTCACCCCAATGTAACTGCCTATGTATGTCATGCCCGTTCCTAGCTGAAAAACTTGTAACTTTAGATCCTAGTCCTGCTCATTTAATTTTCCGCATGCTATGGGTCCAGCTATGGGAGTTTGGAGAGCATCTGTGTATTGTCTCCATTCCATCTCTCTACCCAGTGCATGTATATAAATCCACTGGTATCCATTTTATGTCACTTAATCACCAACCACTCACTACTCTCTTTAGTTTTATGTACATGCACAGTGTTATTTGCAGAGGGTACGTTCTTATGGCCTTATCTTTCTAACAGTGCCAGGTCTTTTTGGAATACTGCCTTATTGGCGCAGTGGAGGAAAGGAGCCTTTCTTGGCACCAAAGTGCCTGTCTCTTTGCCCAATGGAAATGTTGGGGATTTATGGATATAGGAGAACTTGGTGGTTTTATTTGACGTTTATGGGGAGGGGGGTTCTGTGTCTGTCTTTTTCTTATTTTTTCTAATGAGTCTGATGGATAATTTTGCATGAAGCTCTCTGAATGTGAATGGGCACAGGGACATTGAAAAAAAACATGAATCTTTTTGAGTACTCGTCCCAGAAGAAGGGGGATATTTTATTTTTGCAAGAGATGCACACAGATGCAGGCAACCAAACTGATTGGCTTTCTGATTGGAGCGGGGCGGGTGGGTTTCTGAGTTATGGGTCCACTGCAAGCACAGGGTTTGCCATTCTTTTCTGTGGACAGGGTGAAACCTGATTCAGTGGTTGTGCAGAAAGTTGTTCCAGAATGTTTATTGACAGTTCAGGCTACTTTTGTGCAATATCTTTTTTTAAAATTTATTTATTTAATGTCTATCTTCCTGTTGTAGCAAAAGACAGGGTGGAGTTTTCTTTTTTCCAGAGTCTGGGGTGTCTTGACAAATGGCTGGACAAGTGATATCTTAATTTTGTGGGGTGATTTTATTAGAACTCTGAATGAGAGATGGATAGGACTCATTTGGAACTGCAGCCACTGACTGCTCAGCGACTTTTACAGGCTTCCAGCCTGACCGATGTGTTGTGATGTTTTCACCACTATGCACAGCAGGACACCTGGTTGAGTACTAGTGCCAGCTCTTTCTCTGTGGCCCATTTGGACCATTTTTATGTTTTTACTCATCATTTGTCTCATTTGCTTTCTCGTTGTATTGTCCCTCCTGGGATTGCAGATCATGGTTTGGTCTCATTTGTGTTGTCTCTTCCTTCTATTCAAGACCACCATCCATACTGACATTTTAACAAGATGTTCACTTTTGGGACTCTTTCAATTATTTTCAGAGAGCCAGGGTTGCCTCACAGGATATTTTCTCTTCCTTGAGGCAATGGTGGGAGGTGGGTAAAGTTAATGTTAAATGTTTTTTGTCAGCAATACACACAGTGGACAGCCCTAGGTCTTCACTGGCGTATGAAGGAGCTAGAGCTGTGGATTGAAAAAGCCTTTTGTGGCAGTAATGATGCTGGGTTGCATGAGAGCCTTTTTAACACTTGGAGATTTTTTTATGCAGAGACCACTTCATAGGCAGTTGGAGTTCCCAGGGCCGCTTGCTGAACCCCCTGTTTATAACCCTGCCATGAGGATTCCTAGTCTTGTTTCTAGGAGTCTTGTCTCTTTTCTTACTGTGGCAAGTGTAGCAAAACCGGTTCATTTAATTGATTTTACTAATTTTACAAAGGTCTCTGTGGATAGCTTGGCTGTCAAGCTTGTTTTTCATTCCATTCACTGCGTTTCTCAGTTTTTATCAGAAGGTGGAATCAGCCCTTTCTAGGGGCGTTATTGCCAGGGTAGATAGTTGCTTCCTTGAGCGAGCCATTCCTGATTATATTCGCGTTTCTATCTTCTTGCCTGTTGCTCCTGCTGAAGATTGGGATGGTGACAAGCCTGGCAGCTTGCTTAGGCCATAAGTCATTGTATATGCATTTAATTGTGGGGGATGGGGAGCTCTTATGAATGGGGAAGGAGGGTGTCTTCATTAATTATATGGAGAGATGCATCAGTTGAATTTGAGAACAGTCTGGGTAGGACCCACCTTTTTCCATTCATGTCACCCTCCCACTGGTACCCTAAGCCCAGGCAGGGACTCCTCCCAACCCTCCCACCCAGACAACCACACACACCTGGGCCCTAAAAGATTGAAATGTGACACCTGTGTTTTCTTGCACATTTGCACCATAATTGACAGATTATAACGTTTTTAAACTATAGAACCTGTTTAAAGGATGTTTCCTCACTATGTGAATCAAACAAACCTATAACGGGTTAATTTTGTGGGGGGAGGGGTCCTGTTACCAATTGCTGAAATGTTTAATTAGATTCACACAGTGGGGGGACTTTAGACTTAAAAACATAATCTGTTGCTAATGGTATGGTATGCAATAAAATGGAGGTCTCACACGTCAGTCAGCTGTCACACATTTCCAGGTTTGAGAGGCATAGAATTGGGGACCACTAATTATTTATCTATAGTGCGTACAGATGCAACACTAGCATAAGTGTGCCATGCTGTGCATGTGCAAAATTGAGAAGTTGCACACCTATGGCAGTATATTGGATTAATTATATGCTGTTGTTGATGTGTGGTTGACAACATCTTCTCTCTGCATTTGGTTCTTGACCTCAGATAAAGGGTAAAATGTGATGCAGACATGTGATCGCTTTTTCTCATGGGTATTCTGTGTTGTGCTTTGCCTCTACATATTGCTTAAGAGGTACCTCATCTATGATCCAAAAGCTCTGTGCCCACTTTAGAGGAGGTGTATTCTTTGAAAGATTTGGCTGATTAAATCATGAACTTCCCTGTCTTCAGATAGAGCAGGAGGTGGTGATTAGAGATGGTTCCCCCCCCCCCCCAAAAAAAAGCATAAGGAGTAATGTCATGACATTTGTTTCTAAATTATTTTCTGTTTTCCTCAAAATTTGAAATTTTTAAATTTGAAACTTTCACTCAGCTTTAGAGTTGGTCAAGTAACGTGGGGAGGGGTAAAACACAAAAATATTGTTGAAATTCTCCCATCTTTCTTCACTAACTTTTATTTTAAACATCACTGAAATTTTGAAATTCAGAGGTATCTACCAACTTTGGAATGTGGAATTCCACATTTCACATGTTAGATTACTTTGGTGAGCTGTTTGCTTCCATTCAGGCTTTCTACCTGCATGGCTCCACCAAGAAATATGGCAGGCTTTGTACTGGTAGACTAGCCACTAGTAATGACTGGCCCCATTGAAGTCTCCATTGGCAAAACTCCCATTGACTGTAATGAGGCCAGGAATTCACTCTCTGTGCAAACAATGCGAATGATAATGTTTGTTATGGAACGAAGATCTCCAGTGGGGATGATGCTGACATGAGCTAGGTCATTCCACTGGTCTGCCTATTAGGAGAAAAATTCCTGTATTGACCATTACAAGGAAATGACAATGCAAGTCTGGAAGTGGTGTGAGAAATGCTGGCGTCAGGAGACCACCTTCTCAGAGAAATAGTCAACAGCATTATGATGTTGCTATATATGGCCACTTAAAATGACCGTGATTTATTCTACCTGCCTGAACGAGAGACAGACAAACCACTGGAAGGCAAGACTAATAGACATGATGGCTATATTCATTTAGCAGCGCCTGAATGCAAACTCCAGGCAGTGTTATGCTGCTCAGAACAATACAGGTACAGTACATCATTGGCATCACCATAGCCTTTCCATTCGCAAATACTTTTTTGCTGTATTTGTCTAGCTCAAATCTATTATATTAATTCTCTTCCCTCTCATAGAGCAAGTGCTTTCTAGCACAGTAGCAAATCCAAGAACATGGAGGCAAGAATGGATTAAAGGGAAAAGTTACAGTCTCTGTATCTCTGAGTTATTTAGTCTCTAATTTTTACATATTATACCCCATTATTCTTTGTTGAATCAGAAATCTTCCTAGAACCAAAAAAAAAAAAAGCAGCTTATAAGCTTGTTTGACAGAGTTGTGGGAAACCCCATCCTATGCTGGGTGAGTGTGCCCGCCTCTCTTAGGAAATAGGGGGTGGGGTGTATACATATCTTACATCTACATCCCTCCCAGCCAGAGTCTATACGCTCACCCTTATCAGCAGGGTGGTGCGGCCTAGTGGCCAGAGTCCATAAATTCACCCTTGTCAACTGGGCGGTAAGGCCTAGGGGGCAATGTCAGTCAATCTGCCCTTTTCGCAGGGCAGTAATGCCTACTGGCTCAAGTCAATAACTTCACCCCTTTTCACAGAACAGTAAGGCCCAATGGCCAGAGTCAGGAAATCTGCCCCTTCTTGCAGGGTGGTCAGGCCCAGTGGCCCAAGTCACTACATTTGCCCGTGTTCACAGGGCCATAAGGCTTAGCAGCCAGAGTCAATAAATTCACCCTTGTCAGCAGGACAGAAAGGTCTAGCGGCCACTGCCAGACACAGGGGGAGGGGATGCACCCCCAGCAGGGGGGTCCAGGCCCTCCCTCTCCACCGGACCCCAGCCCAGGGCCCTGTTAGTGGACATAGCATGGGCCACTGAGTCAGCAGGGAAAGGCTCCAACCGAAACATGCTGACTCAAGGCTTTGGCTCACTCACCAGTCTGCCATCTGATTCCCCTGAGCTGCTTCCTGCCATCATCCCTGCTGCTGTAGTCTGGGCATCCCTGTTACCTCTAGATTCTCCAGTATGCCCTTTCTCCAGCGCCTCCAAACCCTGCAAGACCTCCGGGGTTGTCTTGGCGTCTGCCTGGGCTGCGGCGTCCCCAGCTCCTACAGTCCTGGACTTCTGCTGAGCCTTGGCTGGAGCAGGCAGCACATGTCCTTCCTCCATGGTAGTCAGCCTCAACTGAGCCGAGCTGCTCCTTTTTATACCAGTGCACCTGGAGCATGCCCAATAAAGTGGGCCTGGCTTCCTCAACCCACAATGTAGGGTTAACCTTTCCCCATCCAGTGCGGGGCGAGTGCGCCCCATCACAGCTTGCTTTTGATATTCCAGTTGGAAAATGTTTTGTTAATTGATTGGGGGAGGGGAGGAAACCCTCTCTTGGAGCATTCAGTAGAGTATGCAAAAAAAAAAGGCGGGGGGGAGGCATTCCAGGTTTCTGTTTTGTGCCTATGTAAAGGACAGTTTCCATTTTGTCCAACTCTAGCATTAGCTTTAATCATGCAATGCATACCTCATCCTTTCCCCCTTCTGAACACATTAACTTCCACTGCATGCCATAAAAGCAAAAATACATTAGAATGCAATTTTACAACTATTTGGTGCTTTTCCTTTTATCTCTCAGCTCCTTGTGCTGGAAATGCTCCTCCTACTGGTTCCTTAGTATATCACAGTGCAATGTATAGAAAATACAGCACTGTCAGCTATGCATCTTATGTAGTCATTTATATCTGCACAAAATACTACTATTCTTTCTGGTAGCATGCTACACCCACTTTGTTTAGATGTAAGTGATTAGGGTTACACAATGTTGAATGCAGTGGAGAAACAGGCTTCATTTGTGTTGTTGTTGTTGTTGCCTGTCTGTATTTTTTTATTTCTAACCAAAACTGCAGACAGCAGTTACAAAAAATCTGAACCACGAAACACAAACTTTTCTAGACGCACTTACAAATTCCAGGTTGGGGCTTTCATTTATTTCCAGAGGCAGATAACGACCTAAGTAGAAGCTGCATCTACCCCTAGTAAAGCTTAGAGAGAGAATTTCTTCTCCATCTCTTACCTCACTGCTTCTGTTTGCTGAGCCTGCCACGCTTGTTCAACATCAGAGTTGAAAAGACTGAAAACTCATGAAGCAAAATAAAACCTGCTAATGCTGTGGCCCTTTTGTAGTGGCCTCAGAGGAGTATGGAACAGGGAAAATCTCATGCCTCACTCAAGGGCATTAGAGTAGGAGGAAAATCCGTGTGAAGAGGATGGATCATTGGGGATGGAAGGTGACAGTTTAAAATGCACTGGTTAGTAGCTGTGGGAACAGGTGAAAAGTGAGGGGGTGAAATGTGAAATGAAAGGAAAGGATGGGTGTGTGGATGGGACCCCTTTCAAAGTATGTTTTCAAAAGCACAAAATAAAAAAATAGACCAAGACTTCAGACTAGGTAGGCAACGAAGAGGGAAGAAGTATTGGGCTACCTTTTTATATACTCATATACTGTGATGAGACTCACTTAGCAATATGATTCAGGCCCCAATTTACGAACAAGCAGTACCACTAGGAAGTTAGATGCTTATTGTGTGTTCGTTCCCAAAACATCATCCCAACTCTGCTTAACATAAGTTTCAAGTGTCTGGCAGTCTCCTTTCATCACAACAGTTTACAGAAGACAGGCTTACAACTCCCTCCAATCATACCTAGCAGCCTTGTTAACAATCTCAGAAGAGGCCAACGACCCAGCAGGCACGCAAGCTGAACAATTATCCAACCTTCAACGCCAGGATTGAGGCACGCAGATAGAGCAGTATAGTGAACTTGTGCTGTCGTGGCCTGGCTTTACCTATATGTGGATTAACAAAACTTCACTCTCCAGGGTTTATTAGTACTTATTGTTTGTGTTATGGTAATGCCCTCATGCCAACAAGAATGGGCCCCCACTGTGCTATGCCAGGGGTCGGCAACCTTTCAGAAGTGGTGTGCCGAGTCTTCATTTATTCACTCTGATTTAAGGTTTCGCGTGCCAATAATGCATTTTAACGTTTTTAGAAGATCTCTTTCTAGAAGTCTATAATATATAACTAACCTATTGTTGTATGTAAAGTAAATAAGGTTTTTAAAATGTTTAAGAAGCTTCATTTAAAATTAAATTAAAATGCAGAGCCCCCTGGACCGGTGGCCAGGACCCAGGCAGTGTGAGTGCCACTGAAAATCAGCTTGCGTGCCACCTTCGGCACGTGTGCCATAGGTTGCCTACCCCGTGCTATGCATTGTACAAACACTGAGCAATAGACAGTAGTTTAGGGCTGTCAATTTGGCACATTTCATGGACACTCAAATCACACAGCATATTTTTAAAAATGACAGAAGTGGCAAGAGGGGGAAATCTTGTAATGCTAGAGATGTAAAATGCCGTTGGAAGCCAGAGAATCTTTGTCTGATATGCTGGGTTATACAGGCTCCCAGTCCCAGAAACTCTCCCACCTCCAGTTTGAGAGGAAAAGCTAAATTCACTTGTAGCCAAATGAATTTAAGAAGTTACTTGCACTTAAGTGGGGGGAAATATAGCCTGATTCTCTGTCACTTCCAATCTGCACTCTTTCCCATGCAGAGGCTCTGCGAGCTCTTCTGAGTACACTAACAAGCATTTCTCTGCAAGACAGAGAACAAAATATTGTGTCTTAATAGAAATGGAAAAATGGAGCAATGCAAAGTAGATGCCAATTAGTGAGTCAGGTTAATTCTTAAATTTGTGGCAGCTCTGGACGATGAAGTCAACATTCTGCCTCAGCATTGTCTTATAGACATTGCCCAGGGTGAGGGCCATGCAGGGCTGCATGGCCGCAGAGGGAACTCTGGAGCTGCCTGGATTGCAGGGAGAAATTGGCCACTGCTGCACCCTTTGAGCGTGACCAGCCTACTACTAGGTAAGAGGACCAGGCTCATGGCTCAGTATTTGGATAGATCACTCAGAGGAACCCAAGTGTTGCAGACAGTGGTGATGGTAACGCAGCAGATTGCATTTTTTCCCTAAATCAATACTGAGATTGTGAACCAGCAAGATGATAGGGGACACTTTCCTATTAGGGGTGCTATCTAGAGACGTAAAACCGAGGCCCTAACTATTTGTGGATGTTAAAGTTGCAAATGCACTTTCCCACAAAGCATAGGTTAGCGCCAGTGCTCTGTCCCATTTCCAATTTAGGCAATTACATTCTGTTCACCTACAATTCTGTGTGGTTTTGTCTTGATGTGATTGTTCTTCACTCTCTCTACCAAGCTGCTGTGTAGTGTTGCTGTCAGCTGTTAAGAGGGGCTTCATTGCACTGAGAGGTAGCTGCACCTCTGGGCCTGAGAGCCTGTGAACCCAGCATATCAGAAAAAAATTATCTGGCTTCCAAATGCATTTTATATCTCCGCATTACAAGATTTCCCCCTCTTTCCCTTTATATAATATTTACAAATATGCTATGCAAGAAAACATTTTGGAATCTTTTGGAAGATAGAGTCTATGTGATGTATATAAAACCCTGTTTTAAGCCTATGATGTTGTTTAATTCAGGTGTAATTACACAAGACACACAAACACACTAAAAGAAGCAAAATTAAAGCATGGATTTTTTAAAGTATAGTTTGAAAACTTGTGCTGTGAACAAAATACATTTTTACGCTAATGAGATTTTAATTAGACACAGTTCCCATTTGCTAAGATTAGGAGCTGGATTACATCTGCTGCATTTTTGAAACATTATATGATGAAAAGGATAAGTGAAAAGAAAGAATTAACAGGAAAAGTTTTACTGCATCTAGGGATTTTCTAAATAACATCTGAACAAAGATAACTGACTTTCATCCACCCCTCCTCATGTGTTTGGGTTTATCAGCATGAATAAGAGTCAGAGTCTGTGTTTATGTATTGGGAGATCTTTGTTTTAAATATTTATAGGGTGCAAGCTCCTTAGGCATTTAGAGAAGGCTTTGTGAATTCATCATCGTGTTTGTATTTAGACATATTTTATTGAAACATTTTGGCATTAACACAAAAGGACCAGGACCCGTCTCAACTTTAATATCACCAGGTTGTTTGAAAAGAAGGGGGTTCAGTGACACATACACTGCTGGAAGGTATACCTGATGACCTCAGAACTGTAAATTCAAAGCAATATGCCACTGTTAATAACACGTAGTGTTGTTATAGCCATGTTGGTCCCAGGATATTAGAGAGACAAGGTGGATGAGGTAATATCTTTTTTTTAATTGGACCAATTTCTGTTGGTGAGAGAGACACGGTTTCAAGCTTGCACAGAGCTCTTTTTCAGATCTGGGAAATAATATGGCACTCAAATCCCTGACACCTATGTTAAAGGTTTATTCACCCCTGCCTTCCCAATCCCTCCCCATACCCCACACACCCACCAGTACATGCAAGTAAGATCCATAGTGCCATGGGAAAAGTGGGCAGCTAACTACCTATTTATGTTAAGGTGACTAATGGACAGAAACCTTTTTCCAACCTTTCCCCAGAATCCTTCTGTGATTAGCCATGAAGACGTGGAAACTTCCTTATCCTGCTTCTCTCCACCCATTGCCTTCAGCTTCCTTGCCCTGTTTTTCTCCATCCCATGATCCCCTTTCATTTCCTATATAATTTCCCTTTATCCGGTTCCCCTCCACGTCCTCCAGTCTGTATGAGATGAATGGGGCTACAGATGTTTAAGGATAAGCCTAGGTCCCAAACTCTGGAATGTGGGATCCAAAATATTCACACATGCCAATGTGGGTTTATGTTTAGCCAAGCAGCCTCCTTTTGAGCTGAGGGATTCTTTTGTCCTCTCAGAATAGGTCCTTCCTTGCCTTCTCCTCAGTAATTGTGAGGGTGGGGGAGAAATGATCAACCTATTATTTTTTCTCCCTTCCCTCTCTAAAGAAGGAGAGTAGGAAAGGTTGGCTAGCACATTCTTCTGTCCCCACAGCTACAAGGGAGGAGGATGTAAATGGCCCTTCTCCATCCTGCTCTAATCCTCTGTCAGTCCTTTTTTTCTATGAAACTCAGAGGAAGAAAGGGGCCTGGGTCTTTTTGCAGAGCAAAGAATGCACTAGTGAGAAAGAAACCACCATTGGGATCGTGCCTCCTGGTCTCCTTGGAACACGTCCATGGAGAACACACCTGGAAAGTAATTTCATGGGGGTCAATTACTCTCTCATGAGCACTATTCCATAGCATAAATATCAGCCTCAGTATTAGTGATATTTGGGATTTATCTCCCTAGAAAATATGTAGGGATCAACAGTGGCACAACACCTTAATCATAGACATGTGAACTGAAGGGTACGTCTACACTACGGGACTATTCCGAATTTGCATAAACCGGTTTTGTAAAACAGATTTTATAAAATCGAGTGCACGCGGCCACACTAAACACATTAAATCGGTGGTGTGCGTCCATGGTCCGACGCTAGCGTCGATTTCTGGAGCGTTGCACTGTGGGTAGCTATCCCGTAGCTATCCCATAGTTCCCGCAGCCTCCCCCGCCCCTTGGCATTTCCGGGTTGAGATCCCAGTGCCTGATGGGGCAAAAATCATTGTCGCGGGTGGTTCTGGGTACAGCCTCACCCCTCCCTCCCTGAGCAGCAGACAACCGTTTCGTGCCTTTTTTCGCTTGGTGAACTGTGCAGACGCCATAGCACAGCAAGCATGGACCCTGCTCAGCTCCATACCGCAATCGTGAATGTTTTAAACACCTCGCGCACTCTCGTGCAGTCTATGGTGAACCAGGACCTTCAATCCAAGGCGAGGAGGAGGCGGATACGGCAGCGCGGCGATGACAGTGATGAGGACGTAGACACAGAATTCTCTCAAACCGCGGGCCCCTGCGCTTTGGAGATCCTGATGGTAATGGGGCAGATTCTATCCATTGAACGCCGATTTTGGGCCCGGGAAACAAGCACTGACTGATGGGACCGCATTGTGTTGCAGGTGTGGGACGATTCCCAGTGGCTGCGAAACTTTCGCATGCGTAAGGGCACTTTCATGGAACTTTGTGACTTGCTTGCCCCTGCCCTGAAACGCCATAATACCAAGATGAGAGCAGCCCTCACAGTGGAGAAGCGAGTGGCGATAGCCCTGTGGAAGCTTGCAACGCCAGACAGCTACCGGTCAGTCGGGAATCAATTTGGAGTTGGAAAATCTACTGTGGGGGCTGCTGTGATGCAAGTAGCCAAAGCAATCACTAAGCTGCTGCTACGAAAGGTTGTGACTCTGGGAAACGTGCAGGCCATAGTGGATGGCTTTGCTGCACTGGGACTCCCTAACTGTGGGGGAGCGATAGATGGAACCCATATCCCTATCTTGGCACCGCAGCGCCAGGGCACCCAGTACGTAAACCGGAAGGGGTACTTTTCAATGGTGCTGCAAGCACTGGTAGATCACAAGGGACGTTTCACAAACATCCACGTGGGATGGCCAGGGAGGGTTCATGACGCTCGCGTCTTCAGAAGCACTACTCTGTTTAAATGGCTGCAGCAAGGGAATTACTTCCCAGACCAGAAAATAACAGTTGGGGATGTTGAAATGCCTGTCGTTATCCTGGGGGACCCAGCCTACCCCTTGATGCCATGGCTCATGAAGCCATACACAGGCAGCCTGGACAGTGGTCAGGATCTGTTCAATTACAGGCTGAGCAAGTGCAGAATGGTGGTGGAATGTGCATTTGGCCGTTTAAAGGCGCGCTGGCGGACATTACTGACTCGCTCAGACCTCAGCCAAACCAATGTCCCCTATGTTATTACTGCTTGCTGTATTCTCCACAATCTCTGTGAGAGTAAGGGGGAGACCTTTATGGCGGGGTGGGAGGCTGAGGCAAATCACCTGGCCGCTGATTACGCGCAGCCAGACAGCAGGGAGATTAGAAGAGCACACCAGGAAGCGGTGCGCATCAGAGAAGCTTTGAAAACGAGCTTCATCAATGGCCAGGGTACAGTGTGACTGCTGTGTTTGTTGATGAACACCCAACCCCCTTGATTGACTCAGTCCCTGTAAGCAACTCCCCCTCCCCCTTCGAGTACAGCTTACTTATGCAAATAAAGTCACTCTCATTTAAAAAGCATGAATTCTTTATTGATTCATTATAAATAGAGGGAGAGAAGTAAGGGTGTGGTTTGGGAGGAGGATAGGAGGGATGGAGAAGGCCATTAAAAAAAAATTCACAGTAACGACATCCTTCTGGTTGGGCTGTCCACGGGGGTGGAGTGGGCGGGTGCACGGAGCCTCCCCCCACGCGTTCTTACACGTCTGGGTGAGGAGGATGTGGAATATGGTGAGGGTTGAGGGTGGTTATACAGGGGCTGCAGCGGCACTCTGTGATCCTGCTGCCGTTCCTGAAGCTCCACAAGACGCCGGAGCATGTCAGTTTGATCACGCAGCAGCCCCAGAGTTGCATCCCGCCACCGCTGATCTTCCTGCCGCCACCGCTGATTTTCCTGCCGGTCTTCCTGCCGCCACCTCTCATCTCGGTTGTCCCTCCTGTCCTCACGTTCATCCCTCCTGTCCTCACGTTCACTGGCCTCTTTCCTGTAATTTGAAACCACGTCCTTCCACTCATTCAGATGAGCTCTTTCATTGCGTGTAACTTCCATAATATCCGAGAACATCTCATCTCGCGTCTTCTTTTTCCTCTGCCTTATCTGTGCTAGCCTTTGGGATGGAGGAGGTATGGTTGAAAAATTTGCAGCTGCATGAGGGAGATAAATATTTAGACAGATACATTTTACAGAACAATGGTTATACTCTTTCACAGTGAACATCACTATTCACCTAGCACATGTGATTTCCCTATAAGGTCGCATTTTTCATCTTAATAGTGAGTGCTTGCAGCTCTGGAGTTACAGATCTCACAGACACAGGTCCAGGCATCAGAATTCAGCTTGCATGCGGCCATGGTAAGCCACTGTCTTTCGGCTTCTGTAGTGATTTACCCCTCCCCCCCAACGCATGGCTAATACCACGCTAGTTCCCTGCTAATCAACAACCTTCCCACCCCCCCACCCACTGCGTGTCTGGTAGCTTGGGGAAGATCGCCGGTGACCAAACACAGAAAAGATCATCGGCATTTCACTCCTCCCCTCCCCCCGCTTCGCTACGTGCAGGAAAGTTTTTTTTTTAAGCTGATCCAGTCCACGAACCCAGTAGAAAAATGGCCACCCCCCTTACTTAAATTCCTGATTTTTAACCAGGTTATCCTGAACGATATCACTTTGCTGAGGATAACAGAACAAGATAAAGAGCGGATGCTTCTTGAATGCCAGCAGTCACCGGGACCATACGCTGCTATGCTTTGCCATGCAATGATACCTGATTACTTGCTACATGCATGGCGTGGTAAAGTGTCCTACCATGGTGGGCGGAACAAGGCTGCCTTGCCCAGAAACCTTCTGCAAAGGCTTCTGGAGTACCTACAGGAGCGCTTCATCGAGATGTCCCTGGAGGATTTCCTCTCAATCCCCGGACATGTTAACAAACTTTTCTAAGTAACTATACTGTCTGCGAATGCATCCCAAGTCCTCAGGGCAAATCAATCATTAAAAAAGGCTTGCTTAAAAAACAATGTTTGCTATTTGCAAAGGTACACTCACCAGAGCTCCCTTCCATGGCGTCATTGTCTGGGATAGTGGCTTGTGAGGGCTGGGAGGACGGTAATTCCGTCAGGGTGATAAAAAGCTCCTGGCTGCTGGGGCTCACGGAGTGCTGTGTGCTCTCTGCTAGGTCTTCCTCCTCTTCTTCATCTTCATCTTCCCCGTCTGCATAATCCTCAGCCATGGCAGAGATTACAACCCCCACCTCGGAATCCACGATCAGGGGTGGGGTACTTGTGGCGCAGCCCCCTAAAATTGCATGCAGCTCAGCATAGAAGCGGCATGTTTTTCGACCTGCCCCGGACCTTCCGTTTGCTTCTTTGGTTTTCTGGTAGGCTTGTCTGAGCTCCTTAACTTTCACTCTGCACTGCACTGAGTCCCTGCTGTGGCCTTTATCCGTCATAGCCTTAGAAATTCTTTCAAATACTTTTTCATTTCGTCTTTTGGAACGCAGTTCTGTTAGCACTGAATCCTCTCCCCAGATAGCGATCAGATCCAGTACCTCCCGTGCAGTCTTTTACGTGGGGCTCTTTTACGATTCTCAGGAGACTACATTGTTAACTGTGCTGATGAGCTGTGCGTGGTCACCTGTGCTGATGAGATCTCCACGCTGGGGAAGCAGGAAATGAATTTCAAAAGTTTGCGGGGCTTTTCCTGTCTACCTGGCCAGTGCATCCGAGTTCAGAATGCTGTCCAGAGCGGTCACTGGTGCACTGTGGGATACCGCCCGGAGGCCAATACCGTTGATCAGCGGCCACACTAACCCTAATCCGATATGGTAATACCGATACTAGCGTTACTCCTCTCGTTAGGGAGGAGTACAGAAACCGGTTTAAAAAGCCATTAAAATCGATATAAGGTGCCTCCTAGTGTGGACGGTTGTGGCGTTAAATCGGTTTTACGCTCCTAAAACCGATTTAAACGCCTAGTGTAGACCAGGCTGAAGATGCACAGCCTGGCTGGAAAGGCTGCCCTTCACACCCACACTGGATTAATATAAATGCTGCCAACACTCAGGCCTATCTGTTAGAATGGAAGTTAACCCAGTTAGATGTTTTTCAGACCCTTGCCCTAGGTCATGGGTCCAGGCAGCAAAAGGTTTTGATGCATAGGTTTGATTCAAAAGTCGCACTTTATGTGCTGAAAGCACAAAGACTTTTGCAAGCTGACCGGGGTGTTTTTTGACTGAAGCAAAATGTAATTACACCAGAAATTACAAGTTTATTTGTGTGGGTGTGTGAGCGCATACTTGAGTATGTGTGTGAACTACTTGTAATTCTTGTTATGAACAGAAAAGAACACACACTGATGAGATTTTAATTAGCCACATTTCTGTGCCAGGACCAAAGCATCGGCACGGCATGCCTTCATACACTCTATCACACCTGCTGACATTTAAGTTCCAAAAAAACTTATAAACAAGACAATAGCCAAGAAGCAGAAGACAGGAAAACTCAAGGTTCATAAGACTTTGAGGGTGCCAAAAAGACAGATTGCACGCAGCAGGCACTTCACAAAAACCAGGAAAACCACTTGGTCTCTCAAAGTGTATGTCACAGTAAAGAACTGTTCCCAGGCAGCTCAAATACATCCACTGACACCTGGAGATAAACAATAAAAGAAGTTAATCAGATGAGACATACACAGTAGGCCGCTAGTCAAAAGGGAGCAATCCCAACTGGTCAGCCACAGGGTATGCAATGCCCTTGAACATGGAGCAAGGGCTCACCAAACTCTTAGTACAGTCGGTGATTGTTGTTATTAATTATTATTATTGTATCACCTCAGAGCCACAAGGTAGATCAGGTCCCCATTTTAGAAGGTCTATACAAACATAATAAGACAGCAGGCCCTGCCTTGAAGAGCTTAGTGTTTAAATAGACTATATGGATAAAAGGTGGGAGAGGGAAAAAGAGGCAAAGTAACTTGCCCATGATCACACAGCATGTGAGTGGCAGAGCTGGGGATAGAACCTACATCTCCTGAATCCCAGTTCAGTGCTCTCCAGTGGCCCATGCTGCATCTCAGATGAAAATCACCCCTGGTTGTGCTGTGCATGCTCATTAATAAAAGCAGACAAGTTAGTGCTTTGAGATTTTTCAGAATGGCAGATGCTATAAAACTGTAAGATATATTTACAAGCCATCTGTCATAAAAACAGACAATAGATTTGGAATGTAATTTGCACGCATTGGACAAAGGACAGAGACATTGATTTGCAGCTCTGATTTGACTGTATTTATTTGCTAGCTCTGAGATTTTTTAGGCCTATTCTGTTTGCTAATTAGCTGTCAAATTGGAAATCAGGATTGACCACAATTCAATTTTAACTCTAGGAATGTGACCTCTACTAATTCATTGACTTCAGTGGGAGCTGATGAGTAATCAGCACTCTTGTGCCTAACTTTGAGCACCCATTTCTGAAAATCTTGGTCTTGTTGCAATCATTATGGCACAAATCCTCAGTTTTCCAATAGGAATTTTGAATGGTAAGGACCACATGATTTCATGAAGACTTGTATTAGAATCAGAATTAGAATTAAAATTATAGAGCCCTGGAATTACAAATTTGTCCAAGAGCAGAAGCCTTTTGATTCTAAATAAAATAAAACTTCCCATACAAACTAATAATGTTGCAGGCTGTGTTTGGACAAAGCAATACTCACAAATATGTGATCTTGTATCTTAGAAAATATATATCCCAAACTTGATTTTAATCTAGCAGTTTTGGTCTGGGCACATTCAATCTAGGTGTATTTCCCAACCAAATATGTCAATCATCCATAATGGTTTCCAGATCATTTGAAAGAGTGCTACTTACGTGCCATGGGAATGCACACTAATCTAGAGGCTATTTACACAGTAGTTATGGCCTTTTCTACAAGAGAAGCACTGCAAGACCCTGATCCCACAGCTGGATTCATGCAGGAGCCCCGTGGATCGTAATAGTGTTCTGCGTGGGCTCAGGAGTCTGCCCACATGGATCTAGTTGCAGGTTCCAAGCCCCTAGATGTATCTGTAAGTTATTGGCAAGCTAACATAATATCTTTGCAAAGGCTGGATGGATGACAGGTATGTATAAATGCTGAGTCAATGAGGCTCCAAAGTAATTCCTTTCTCTTCATAGTACAGTAGTTTACATCAACAAGTTCCAAATCACAGTGTACTGTAATAACTCAGAGAGACACAGATGGCAGCATACATTTTTTACACAGAGAAGTCTAAATCTACTTCTTCTTGAACTTAACATGTCATTGTATTTCAAATAGAAACTACTTTACTCTCCTCTCCTCCTCCTCCTAGAAGGAATCTCACTTCACTGAATATTTATGGAATGTCAAATGCTCTTCTGCAGATGCTCCCATGTTTTGAGACATTCTTTACATTACATTTTTAAGGTTGATTTTTGTGAGTTTTCTTTCTGTAATAGACAGTCATCAAATGAGAAATGAAGTCTTCCAATTTAAAGTACTGTATCAGCTCACTTAACATTTAATTTTGTATATCTCCCTGCTTTTAACTTCAGTTAGGGGCTAAGAGCTCAGAAGATTATTGCTGTCAGAGTATTACTGTTTGAGGTATGGCTGTGTAATAGCAAACTGCAATAAATGCCTTTTATCTATATTGATTTTTAGAGATGAGCCAACTTAGGAAAACCTAATGCCCACATGTACCTGTCAAGTACCCACCTGTCTGTAAGCTATTGAAGTCATGTTTGAAATTATTCCAGAGGTCCAGAAAATAATATAGAAATATGAGTTAATCAATATCATCCAATGCTGTAATACAAGTTCTAGGAGTTACACTTCCAAAAGCAGCACTTCCAGGAATGATTAAAAGCATGGTGCTGCCAGCAAGTTGAGAGGTAGCCTGAGTACCAGTTCCCAGGTACCATTTCTGCAGGTCAGCATCCATCACCATGTTTAAGAGTACTCAAACTTTATTGGACTGTTTTGATCTAACCACAGTTGAATTTGGTTTTGATTTACTCAGAATTAGGGGTTATTGATTTTTGCAGCTGAATCACATCTTTTTACATCCAGTCATAAATTTATGCAAATGTCTTGTCACCTGCTTAACTTATTTAGATTTCTGCTTCCCTACATGGAGGTCCTATTACTGTAAGTTCTAGATCAGTTGGCTGTTGATATCCTTGAAGCTGGGATACAGGATATTCTTTCAAGTGATGGTGTTAGTGTGGATATCAGACTTTAACAAATTGCAAACCCAAGATCAGTCTGTGTGCTGCCAATGCTGTTGCTGAAGTTGGAAAGTGCTGGCAAGAAGTTACCCCCAAAATATTTTAGGACTGCTAACATCCTTTTTCTTTTTTAAATTAACAAAAAGAAAAGGAAGCAACATCGAAAAATTTTAAAAAGTTTGCAAACAAAACCAAATACAACCAGGGCCGCCCAGAGGATTCCGGGGGCCCGGGGTCTTCAGCAGCGGGGGGCCCTTCCGTTCCGGGACCCGCCGCCGAAGTGCCCCGAAGACCCGCGGCGGGAGCCCCCCGCTGCCGAATTACCGCCGAAGCGGGACCCGCCACCGAAGTGCGGCGGGGGGGGGCCCCGCCGCGGGTCTTCGGGGCACTTCGGCGGCGGGTCCTGGAACGGAAGGGCCCCCAGCCGCCGAAGACCGGGCTGCGCTTCGGCGGCAGGTCCCGCTTCCCCCCGGCCCCGGCCCCGGCCCCAGCCTCTTACCCCCGGCTCCCTCCTCGCCCGGAGTCTCAGCGCCTCGCTGAACAGCCGCAGCGTGTGGCCGGCGGGGCCTGAGCTCCGTCCCGCTCAGAGCCACGTGGTGAGGGGGCGGGGCTGGGAGCTCCACGCCGAGCGGAGGGAGCTGAGCTCCCAGCCCCGCCCCCTCACCACGCGGCTCTGAGCAGGGCGGGGCTCAGGGGCTCCGCTGGAGACAACAAGCGCTGAGGCTCCAGGAGAGGGGCGGAGGCGGGAGCCTCCGCTGTTCTCTTGGGG
The DNA here is from genome assembly GCF_020497125.1 of Mauremys mutica. Taxonomy (NCBI): domain Eukaryota; kingdom Metazoa; phylum Chordata; order Testudines; family Geoemydidae; genus Mauremys; species Mauremys mutica. The sequence continues at coordinate 30,026,326 of NC_059076.1, read as the reverse complement.
GCTCCTGCGGAGCCCGGGGCAAATTGCCTCCTTTGCCCCCACTCTGGGCAGCCCTGAATACAACACAAATTAACAATGAAGGCCATGCATGACCACCTATGCATGAAGAACAATTTCTATGGCAAATGACAACTTTTAAACCTCAGTCATTTCAGCTACAGAGTTGTTCCAAAAAAGTCACCAAAATACTTTTCTAGGGAGAAAAGTGGTAGATTCCGCCCCCCACTCTCCTTTTTTTCTCATTCAAAATTGGCTGAACCATTTTGACTCAAATATTCAAGAACCTTTGGTCAGAAGCAAAACATAATGCAACTTTAACCGTCTGGGGTGAATGTTCTATAACCATTTGGAAACAATTATTGCAGTAGAACCCAATTTGCAAATTTAGCCCTCAACCTCTACTCTTGAAAATACATGTGAATAACTTTAGCACCAGAGTTACTAGCAGCACTGATTCCAATGGGACTACTCACATGCATAAAGTTACACACATGCATAATTGTTTAAAGGACTGGGGCTTTAATTGTTAGAACTAGTAATAAATTGTGAAAATTTTGAGGAAAAGTTCCTTTTTTTAACAAAAGAACAATTTTACAAAATGATTTTGATGAGACTTTCTCCATTTTTCGATGAAAATTTTTATTGATCAATTTTACTGTTTTTCAGTTTAATGTTCAGATTCCTTTTTTTCATAGATTTCTTTCTCTGTTGTCACTTTTGATTTGTCACTCTAGTCACATGAACCCACATCCTATACAAACATATGCACATATTTATTTTAAATATGTGAGCAATTATACTCATGCTTAAGTTTTTTCAGTCAAGGGGCTTAATACATTAAATATTTAATTAGTCATACATTAATACAAATACTTACTTAAAACATTTGGTGGAGGATGATATTTTCTAATTTTTAGGATGATTTTACTGTTGCTATTTCTAAAAAACTGCTTCCAGGCAAGTCCCCTTTTACATTTTTTTCACTTTCCATTTTATGTCTTTATCTTTTTTTCTTTCCTTCTTTATTTCTGGACTTTATGACTCAAGACTCTTTTTATAGTTCAAGCAAAGCACAGTGGTTTTGGTATTCTATTTCACGTATTATTAAAATGTATAAAAATGCAGAACTGCACAAAATATGACAGTAATGGCAGACCAAACTCAACCAGTCACAAGTGCAACTGCTTTACATTGAAAACTCTGCCACTGTGCAATTAGGAAACATACTGGATAATGCTGGGTGACATAACAGAAATGGACTTACCCGTGTATTTCTTTTATAATTCCAATACAACAAATGTTTTAAAGTTGAAGTTAAGGAATGCTACAGTAAACAGTATAATCCTTATACAAAGTTCATAAGAAGAGAATTATATTTAAAATTGAATTACATTAAAATGATTAGATCTCAATCCTGCAGACACTTAAGTGTGTGTGAAATTTTATACACTTGAGTAATGGGATACTTGCATAAACTTAATCACGTGCGTACATATGTGCAGGACCATGGCCTAAAAACATTATAAAGAATGAAAAGGTCCAGTTTAAGTAGTATGTGTAAATATTCTATCCCACGGAAGTGCATACATTCAGTGAATGATGTTGCAATGTGGAAATTCACCTTACTGATTTTGGTTTTCACCAATACAACTTTCACTGTGAGCCACAAGACTTGCAAAGTCTTTAATTTTTAATTTTCTTTATCTGGAAAACAACTTGTGAATCTCCTGAAAATTTCAGGAAAAGGAATCTACTTGTCATCAAGACTTAACCAAAGCATTTTGAATTTGTAAACATCTTTTTAACTTACAAGACTCTGCGTGTCTCAAAATTGACTTGTAATGGGTCCCTGTTTGCAACCATAATTATGGAGACACTTTCTGCCTCTCCATAATTTTGTTTGTGTGTGAACTGATTATGAAAGATATAAGACTGACAGCTTTGGATACTCTTCATGGTTAGAACAGTTACAGCATCAACAGGGCTACTGAAAGCTTTCCAACTCTGAGCAGCAATATGGCTTAAAGTTTAGGCTTGAAATTAGATGAAGGTTTCTAACCATCAGAGAAGTGAAGTTTTGGAACAGCACTTCAAGGGAGAAGTAGGGGCAAAAAACCTAACTGGCTTCAAGGCAGAGCTTGATAAGTTTCTGGAGGGCATGTTATGACGAGACTGCCTACAATGGCATGTAGCCCATCTGCAACTGCTAACAGCAAACATCCCTGATGGCTGGAGATGGGACTCTAGATGGAGAGGCTCTGAGTTACTATAGAGAATTCTTTCCCAGGTGTCTGGCTCGTGGGCCTTGCCCATATGCTCAGAGTCTAACTGATCACCATATGTGGGGTTAGGAAGGAATTTTTCCCCTGATCAGATTGGCAGAGACCCTGGGGTGGGGTTGCCTTTCTCTGAGCTTGGGACATGGATCACTTGTTGATTTAAGCTAATGTAAATGGTGAATTCTCTGTAACTTGAAGTCTTTAAACCATGCTGTGAGGACTTCAGTAACTCAACCAGATGTTAAGGGTCTATTACAGGAGTAGGAGGACGAGGTTCTGTGGCCTGCAATGTGCAGGAGGTCGGACTACATGATCATGATGGTCCCTTCCGACCTTAAAATCTATGATTCTCTGAGCCTATAAACTGGAGAGACCACTTCTTTTCAGTCTGTATGCCCACTCGCACACCTACTTAACTAAAAGAAATATTACCAAACTTCAGTGTGTGGGGGTGGTATACATATAATTGTGAACTGGATTCTTAGCTGATGTAAATGGGCATAGCTCCATTGACTGCAGTGGAGCTAATCCAATTTACACCAGTTGAGGATCTGACCATTATATCCATCTATTTGTTTTACAATAGCATTCAGAGGCTCTACACAGGATTAGGCTTCCATTATGTTAGGCACTGCACAAATACACACAAATACCTGGGCTTTGCCCCAAAGAACATACAGTTTAATAAATATATTTGGAACAAACATGACTTGTAAACTTCAAAAGCAAGTTAATTCCTGATCTGAGGCCATATAAATCTCTCTCCTCTTCCCAATCTCTTACCTACTGTCATGTCTCCCTGTTCCATGTCAAGTTATACGTTATCTAGACTATGCATTCTTTGGGGGTAGTACTGTACCTTTTATTGGTTTGTGGAGTGTTGTGGGTATACATGATGCTGTATGATTGATAAATCATAAGGCATACATTTTTAACAGTGAAGATAATTAATCCGTTGAACAATTTACCGGGTCATGGTAGATTCACCATCACCTGGAATTTTTAAATCAAGATTGGATGGTTTTTGAAAAAATATATGCTGGTTCAAAAGGAATTATTTTGGGGGAGTTCTATGACCAGTGTTATACGGGAGATCATGATAATGATAGTAGCCTTTTCTTTATGGTCTCCTCCCTTCTGGAAACTGGACTCACCACTAAATATATTGCACACAGGCCACCAGGGCTTATCTTGCAATTTATTTTGAGATGAAGTATTCACAGATAAATTAATGGGATAACTCATGTGAGTAAGTGATACTCAACCTGATTAAAGTTTGCAGAATCAGGCTCAGTAACTTAGTTACCACCACTCTGGGCTGAATTTGAAATCATCCCCTGCAGGTGAGAGGCTTGATAGGCCACTAGAAGTCCTCTAAGACGCCATCCACACGTATACAAACTTTTAAACTTACTTTCTAAACTAAATTTCCTTACTCTTGTCTTGGATCACATATTTCCATACCTTGTAGAAACCTTGTGATCCTAGCTTGTCAAATGTCAGTGTCTTAAGTTTTTTAAATTTCTGTCCTATGGGTAGCACTTCATTTTCTAACTGCATGGTGTTCTACATATAAAATCCATCAACCAAACCAGTACCTGATTCCAGCGGTGACCTTAGAGACTGCAACTAATAGGATTACCCTCAATGAAACATTTGGAATGTCTTAAACTTGTGAACACTTAATCTCTCACCAGTAGTTAAGAATACTAGTAAGAGATTTTAGAGTTATAAAGCTGGTTTGTATCAGTAGCAGATGTAATTAAAGGGACAGCTCTTTGGTTAATGTTCACCTTTGGCACAAATTCTACTGATGCTTAAATGTAGAAGGATATGACTGTGGTATGTGAGGAGAATAGCATCTCTGTTTACAAACCAGTTGGATAAAAAACCACAAACAGTTGGTCCACATGAAAACTATTTCTGGCAGAAGTGAAGACCGTATTACATACTGTGGGCCTGATTTTCAAAAACACACGAGCCCACAGTGAATTGCAATAATGAATGTGCAGTTGCATTCCCAGTCTGTGTGTGTATTTTCTGCTAATGCACACACAAACTGGGCATTTGGATACCATAAATAGCCAGTTAGATATCTGATGAGGTATTTTGTGCTGACGAGCTCAACTAGGTGGCAAAGGTGACAGCATGGAAGGTATGCTCTCATTTTTCACAGATTGTAGATGTTTCCAGACCACTTTTTTCCTTTTCTCATCCAGTTGCTCTGAGTTTATGCCTCAAAACACCAATCATCACCCGGTATTAATACTTAATAGGAGAGAGAAAAAAACAGGATAGCTCAGCTTCTAATTCCACTGCCAGCTATGTCTATTTATCAATGCCTCCAAATGAATCAACTAGTTGCAATGGTGCTAAAAAATGTCTTTTTGTTAGAAATCCACAAACTTGCACAGAATACTGAATCATACCGCTGAACAGCAGAGAATCCAACATCAGTCTAATGTCCAGGCAAACTCTATTAGCTTTGGTACCTGTGCTTTTTTATATATCTCCTGTAAAACCTTACAAATCTTCTCGGTATAGAGATTTTTGTATGATTTAGATGCAAGGAGCCAATTACACTGTCTACAATTCACAAACTGGTTTCAGGGAGAAGACAGATTTGGAATGGATGTCTTGAGGACTATTATCTTTTCTAAAATTAGCAGTCAAAACCAAAGTTTTTGCCTAAACAATATTATAAATAATGTCTATCACCAGTTGAATAGAAAAATGATAAACTCTCCAAGTTATGGAACAGAGATCTGATATTGGTAAAGCCAATCTAGATCTGAGACTAATACTAATCCAACCACATTAAACTCTGTTTAGACCTTTTTTCCCAGACCCTAACTTTTAGCATTGGTTTGGATAAAGATAAATGATTAATGCTGGAGTTTTGGTAGTGAATAAACAGATCTTACTCATAAGACCATATGTATACTAAGTCTGGGAAAAACAGCTCGGAGAATAAACATATTGAATGTAGACGTGCCTTTTGCTCCTAAGATCTTTATCACAGGAGGTTTTAGTTCTATTATAAACATTAAGGGCACACAGTATTCCTAGTGCAGAGGGGAACAGAATGGCCTTAAAAATGCAATGAAGGGACAGTGGCCCATGAAAAAATGATTGAGGCTACATGGGAAATGTCTTCTCATTATATAGCTCTTTATAGCCACTCTGTGTCTGTAACTCATGAGCAGAGCTCCACCACAAAGAAGTGGCTGACAGGGGCAAGAAGTCAAGGAGCAGCCCTCTATCAAGCAATTCCCTCATTGCAGGCAACCCAAACGCATAATACAAAGTGCATTATAAACCACTACTGTCCTGGCAGCTGTAACTCACAGTCCATGGCTTTTGCTTACTCCAAGAGAGAGTATGGAGAGGTGGTTGGCAAGGACACCTTCCCAAAGGTGGCACCATGAAACAGATTGCTGTGCTACCTGTTCTGTGGGAGACCTGGGGTGGAACACAGATGAACCAAGATCTGTAGGAACTGGCTTTGTTCATCCCATGGGTCCTTTGCAGGAAATAGCTACTATGACCCCTGCTGTTCTGTTCTGCTGGCAGCCTTCCCTTCAGAGGGGATAATACAGAGAAGCAGGAGCTCAAAATAAGTCACACGACTGCAAAAGTTAAATGCCACATTGTGTCACACAAAGAGAAGGGGAGCAAGGCCCTAAGAGTGAGCAAGAAATATTTAATGTAAAAGCAAACCTGGGACTCCCAGGCACTACAATAATACAAATAATAAATAATTAGAATAATAATTCTAAGTGCAAGAGAAGTTAATTCTGCAAAAAAGTAAATTGGCTAAAAAACATAGAAGAGCTGATTTGTTCTGTATGTATGTATGGTGGGAGCTAAACTATCCAGAAAATAAAACATTTCAAATGCAGAGGGGGAAAAATGATGAAACCTCTTCTGGGTGTATAGCTGTGTATAATTATTATCATGCTAGTACATATTATTATTCTCACTGTTCCAAATAACCAGATTTTGTTGTTTATGAATATACCGTATTGCTGTTTTTCAGCTTGTTGCATCCCCTACACTCTTCCCAGTTGTTCACCTTTGTAACATTAAATACAGTTCTTCATTTTTCTTTTAAAATAGCCAAATCTTCCTCCCCCATTATTTTTAAAAAAGAGGCAAATGAAAAGCAGAGATGACCTGTGCCTACCGATAGTGGGGAGGCACAGTGAGGGGGGCACAGATTCACCACTGTTACTGAGCATGCTCAGTCCATGTAAGCATGCTCAGTACAAGCCAAGCAGCAAATGTGGGGAGTCACGTGACCTCCCACACACCACGTGATGAAAAGTCAGCTGCTGCCTCCACACACTCAGACTCACTGGGTTCCTCCTCATGTTAAGCTCTAGTAGGAGGGATCTGGGGCAGTATAGACATAGTAAAGGGTTGCAGGAATGAAGCTTCAAAACTCCACAAGGATTGAAAATCCATTGTCAAACCTTGTGGAATTTGGGATCTTCTTGTAATAAACAAGTGCTGCCTACCTCCTTCCACCTGACTTCTGCAGGAGACATGCCTCTATTGGCCTCTCTGTCCATTCCTCCATAAAGCCTACCTCTCTATAAGGCCTGCAGGCAAGGAAAGGAAGTTGGTGCTTCCTAGTAGCACTAGCTCCGTAGTGAATTTCTGGTAGGAAATCCAGTGGCTCCCCCAGGGAGCATGTTACAGAATACGTCTGCTTCAGTAACATATCCCCTCATTTACCTCCTTACCAAAGAATTGTGATGGAAGAGTCATTACAGGCTCAGAGACAGGAGAGGTTGCTGTACACCCTGTCCCAGTTTGACCCATTTTTTTGTACCTCTCTGCCAGCAGGCGGGAAGCACTAGGCACAATGAACTCTGGTTTGTCCTACCTGTTTTCTTACAGAATGCTCCTATGCCTATATTTGAAAGCCATTTATTACATCAAAGAGTAGTAATGAATAATGAAAGATATTAGAGTTATGGAGTTAACACTAGTACCCTATTTTTCATATTAGATGCCATATCGCCTCTCGGAGAAAGTGAGTAAGCCTTGTCTTGGGCCATTATAAAACCAAGATTTTAATCTGCCTTACATCTCCTCAGCTTCTTAAAGACCCTGTGGATAGTTTTATTTCTTTAAAAAAATACTGAATATTTTTATGGAGGATAATGTAGAATATTAAGTTTTTATTAATAGATTACCATCATCTAATTTATGAATGCATGTGGTATGAAATGAACTAAGAAATTCAGTGCAAGCTACTTAATAATCCTTGAACATAGATTGACAAAGATTTCTAATAATGGAATGCATTGTGTGTTATCACAGCCAAAGAGCCATCCATTATACAGTCATTTATTTGATATTAGTTTCCAAGGTGTTACTCAAAATTGAAACAATATATATAAAAAGTGTAAGCCTTGAATTAAAGATATAATAGACTGGACAGCTGCTGATAGCCTCTAGTGCTCCAGAAGAGAAATAACAGACTCTGGGCTGTTGTATTTATGGTAAATGCAGTCTTGCAAATAAAGGACCTAATCCTGCAAAGCTTTCTGCACAAGTAACTTATATGAATACTCCCAAAGGGCCTGATCTTGCTCCTATTGAAGTCAATGGGGCTTGGGGGAGGAGCAGACCTAAAATAATTACATTTTATTTAGGATAAAAGTTTCAGTTATAATGTATGCTGTGATATCAGTGAATTGTAGATAACAGGTTTATTTACTTATGGGTGTGCTAGTTCTTGGACTGTAAGCTGTTTGAGGCAACAACTGTTTCTTCCTGTGTATTTATACAAGACCTACCACAATAGGGTCCTGGATTGGATATAGTTATTAGTGTTGACGTAATATACTCAGACTTCTGTAAGGCATTTGACTTGGTACCTCATGACATAGTGATTAAAAAACTAAAAAGATATAAAATGTACATTGCGCACATTAAATGGATTAAAGGCTGGCCAACTAATACGTCTCAAAATGTAACTGTACATGGAGAATCATTATTGAATGGGTGAGTTTCTAGTAGGAGTAGGGAGGTTATTTTACCTCTGTATTTGGCACTGGTGCAACCTCTGCTGGAATAGTGTGTCCAGTTCTTGTGTCTATAGTTCATGAATATGTTGATAAATCAGAGAGGGTTCAGAGAAGGGCCACTAAAATGATTGGAAGGTTAGAAAACCTGTCTTACAGTGACAGACTCAAGGAGCTCAATCTAGTTTAACAAAGAGAAGGTTAAGGGGTCACTTGATTGCAGTCTGTAGGTATCTACATGGGGGAAAATATTAATAATGGGCTCTTCAGACCAATAGAGAAACATATCACATGATCCAATGGCTGGATGTTGAAGCTAGACAAATTCAAACTGGAAATAAAACATCATTTTTTTAACAGAGAGAGTAATTAACCATTGGAACAATTTACCAAATGTGGTGGATTCTCCATCACTGACAGTTTTTAAATCAAAATTGGATATTTTTCTAAAAGATCTGCTCTGGGTATTATTTCAGGGAAGTTCTATGAGCTGTGTTATACAGGAGGTCAGTTAGATGATCACAATGGTCCCTTCTGGCCTTAAAATCTATTAATCTGTTTGGATTTACCATTTTTTATTACATATATTATTTTTCAACTCCAGTAGAGAGAGATTGTTTTAGCAGAAATACATGATGTCATCTAATTACTGATAAATGATTGAACGTATTGTTAATTATGTGACCTAAACTAAGAATAATGCTTCACAAAACATAAGGTCTATTATAAAATGATAATGAAATTAATGTTATAACTGCCATTATTAAAACAATTGTAGAATACATTTTAAAGAAATTCCATTTTCTTTTTGTTTTTACACATGCTTGTTTTACTCCTTTATCTCTGAATTCATAAGCAGTAGATATACTCATAGCTTGCAGTATTGTATAAAAGCATCTTCTTATTCTAATCAATAAGTTAACAGATAATTTCTAAATAAACTGTATAATGTTTGCTTTAAGTACAGGGTTTATTTTTGGCTGTGTAATTGAAACACTATTAGTGCTGCCGCCAAGAGATCAAGAAAAAAGCCTCCACCTGTGGCTTATGGATAGATTCAGTTAGGCTTGGTCTACACTAGGTATTTATGCTAGTATGGGTCAGGGATGTGCATATAACTCAGGGCTTGTGTTCACTACAGAGGTAAGTCGACCTAAACTACATCGACTCCAGCTACGTTATGTTATTCATGTAGTTGGAATAGCGTAACTTAGGTCAACTTACCCCAGTGTCTTCACTGTGCTGCGTCGATGGGAGATGCTCTCCAGTTAACTTCCCTTACTGTTCTCAGGGAGCTGAGTACCGGGGTTGACCAGAGAGCACTCTGCTGTCGATTTGGTGGGTCTTCAATATACCCACTAAATCGACCCCTGCTGCATCGATTGTAGCAGCGTCAATCTCCCAGTAGTGAAGATCAGCCCTCAGTGACACAGTTATACTAGCCTAACCCCTGGTGTAGACAGCACTATGTCAATGGGAGGGCTTCTCCTGTCAACACAGCTACCACCTCTCAGGGAGGTGGAGTTCTCCTGTCAGAATAGGTAGTGTCTTCACTGAAGCTCTACAGTGGCATAGCTAAAATTGGTGCAGCTGCACCACTACAAGGTTGTACATGTAGATAAGCCCTTAGACTCAAGCTTAAAGGCATCCATAGGAAATCCACTTGTGCTTAATGACAGCACCACCCATTTTGCATAGGAATTTGACTATTTCTCTAATCACTCCTTTTTTTGTCCGAGCAATCAGTCTGGCTTTATGGCACCATGATGCCTCATCCATCTCTAGAGTAAATCAGAGCCTACTAATAAAGTGCAAGGGAGCCATCTATTTGAGCTGGTCAGATTTTTTCACATTTTGAACTTTCCATAAAATGAATCATCAATTTTGATTTTTGATTTAAAAAGTGGAGATTTTTTCAATATTTTTTTCCTGTTTTTTTCCCTTAGAAGGATAGTTTGGGTCCCAGATTGTTAATAACTTTGCTTAATTATCTATTTTCTTCAGATAGCTGATTCACAAATTTGCAAATAAATTTAACTATAAAAAAAGTTTGAAAAGATAGAAAGAAGATGTTTTTGAGCAACAGGGAGACAAATACATGTTAAACGTGTGTGTGTATTTGATCTGTCTGATCTGCACAGCACCCTAATATAATTCCAATAGGTTAACTTTCTTTGCAATTTCATTTTCTAATAGCATAAACATTTTAGAATCATAGAATTGTAAGACTGGAAGGGACCTCAAAAGGTCATCTAGCCCAGTCCCCTGCACTCAAGGCAGGACTAGGTATTATATAGCCCATCCCTGGCAAGTGTTTGTTCAGTTCGCCAGCCTTTAATCCATTTAATGTGAGCCATGTAAAATTTATATCTTTTTAGTTTTTTAATCAACATGTCATGAGGTACCAAGTCAAATGCCTTACAGAAGTCTGAGTATATTACATCAACACTATTAACTATATCCAATCCAGGACCCTATTGTGGTAGGTCTTGTATAAATACACAGGAAGAAATGGTTGCCTGACAGGAAACTTTTCCTAATGTCAAACCTAATCCTCTCTTGTTGCAATTTAAACCTATTGTTTCTTGTCCTCTATCCTCAGAGATTAACAAGAACATTTTTCCCTCCTCCTTGAAACCACGTTTTATGTATTGAAAACTGTTATCATGTCCCGTCCCCCGTCCCCCCCAGTCTTCTCTTTTCCAGACTAAACAAACCCATTTTTTCAATCATTACTCATAGGTCTTGTTTTCTAGACATGTAATCATTTTTGGATCACAATACTCCAATTGAGGCTTTATCATCATGGAGTAGAGCTGAAGAATTACTTCTTGTGTCTTGCTTACAACACCCCTACTAATGCATCCCAGAATGATGTTTGCTTTTTTTGCAACAGTGTTATACTGTTGTGTCATATTTAGCTTGTGATCCACTATAACCCCCAGATTCTTTTCTGCGGTACTCCTTCCTAGGCAGCTATTTGTACAGTTGATTGTTCCTTCCTAACTGGAGTACTTTGCATTTGTCCTTCCTGAATTTCATCCTATTTACTTCAGACCATTTCTCCAGTTTGTCCAGATCATTTTGAATTTTAATCCTATCCTCCAAAGCACTTGCAAACCCTCCCAGATTGGTATTGCCCACAGACTTTATAAGTGTACTCTCTATGCCATTATCTAAATCACTGATGAAGATATTGAACAGAACTGGATGAAGGACCAATCTCTGTGGGACCCCACTAGTTCTGCCCTTCTAGCATGACTGTGAACCACTGATAATCACCCTCTTGAAACGGTTTTCCAGCCAGTTATGCACTCACCTTTATAGTAGCTCCATCTAGGTTGTATTTCCCTAGTTTGTTTATCAGAATGTCATTTGAGACAGGATCAAAAGCCTCACTAAAGTCAAAATATACTACATCTATCTCTTCCCCCCCATCCACTATGCTTGTTACCTCGTCAAAGAAAGCTATTACATTGTTTTGACACTGTTTGTTTTGGACAAATCCATGCTGACTGTTACTTATCACCTTATTATCATCTATGTGTTTGCATATTAATTGCTTGATTATTTGCACCGTTATCTTCCTGGGTACTGAAGTTAAGATGACTGGTCTGTAATTCCCTGAGTTGTCCTTGTTCCTCTTTTTATAGATAGGCATTATATTTGCCCTTATCCAGAGACTCTTCTGAACTTTCTCCCAGCTTCCATGAGTTTTCCAAGATAATCACTAATGGCTCAGATATCTCCTCTGTCAGTTCGTTGAGTAGTCTAGGATATATTTCATCAGGCCCTGGCAACTTGAAGTCATCTAACTTGTCTAAGTAATCTTCTTAGATATCTTTAGCTGCATAGTTTTCGGGCTTTTTACCTTTATTTTTATTTAATCTTTTGTATGCTATATGTTTTCTGCCTCAAAAAGTGGATTTATACATGGTATCATTATAATTCTGTTTTAATTTTAAATGTGTTACAGAAAAGAGAATTTACATGGTATTATTGGTCATTCTGACCACAGTAGCTGAACACACAGGAGAGCATTTGAGAGAAAGCCCCTCCCAAAGCATAATGAATCCATTATCTCATAGTGAGACAAGTTAGAGAGAAGATGTGAGCAATGTGGGCAATGAGGTAGGATTGAAGAGTCAGAGAGAGGACTCTATGACAGCAATAATACGAGGAAGTCCATCCTGGATTGGAAAGCCAGAAATCAATATGGGGTAAACCAAAACCATGTCAATGACACCAACACAAGTGAATAGTTATGAGTTAACATTGACTGTGTTTGCCAGCCATGTGGACATCCAGCTCTCAGATAGATCCATATACACATATCTACCAAAAGAGAAAGAAAAATATAACATAACCAGAAAGCTGAGTTACTTTAACACCACACGGAGAAATAACTACATTTTCAAGTTACTCACGTTTTTGAGCAAAGATCAGGCTTGAGCCCAAGTAAGCCTCCTGTAGGATGAAATAGTTAACATGGTCAGACTTTAGCCCTAACAAAATGTCCTGTTCCAGGACAAAATGCTTAGATGATGAGAATCCATGGCATTCTGACATCTGAAACATTAATCACTTCGCATTTAAGATGTTTGAATTTGAAATGAACTCTCTCTCTCACACACTGTGTGTGTGTGTGTGTGTGTGCGCACATGCGTGCATGTGTGCGTCCGTGTGACTGTCTGTCTTCTGCATTTAAGATGTTTCAATATGTAATGAACTGACACACATGCGTGGGATAGAGTGTGTGTGATACTGCCATCACCTGGATGGAATCAGAATTACTCAAGTGTATATCATAATAAGAGATGGGTGAAAACTTCAAAAACACTTCTGTGAATATTAATCTGAATTTTTAAATAAATTTGTTTTGACAATATTCCTATCCCCTTTTGTGTTTGCTTTCTGTGACTACTCTAGCAAATGAGGTTACAAGCAAGAATGATCAAAAGAGGGATTTTAAAGTGAATATTTGTAGAAGGCAAATTTTGATTTCATAATCACAAGTATATGCACAAGGAACCTGACTCTAATATACCACTTGTCCTCCATAGTAAATAAAAACAGCTTGAATTTTATACTTCAGATACTCACAGTGAATTGTTCATGAATGAGCTACATGAATTCACAGAAATTATTCATCAAACAAATTTGAATAGTGAATAAATACAAGAAAAATTTGTCCTGTTCACAGAAAATTTACAAATGGAAAAATAAACAAAACTCTTCAGATAAATTATTTGTTATGAATTATTTGTTCAGCTCCTGCAGTAGGGTAATATTTTAAAAAGTGTCATAGTGACTTAGGAGCCTAAGTCCCATTTACTTTCAATTAGATGTAGGCTCTTAAGTACCTAAGTCTCTTTGACAATGAGACTTAAGTACCTTTGACGTTTTTCCTGTAATCACTAAGGGTCAGATTCTGAGCCTCTTACTCATTCTGGGTAGTACCTTACTCCACAAGTGTTCTCTTTGACATCCACAAGACTATTTGCAGAGCATTCAACATGAGTGAAAGTTTTAGAATCTATTCCTAACATTGCTTTAGCTAGTGGAAGTGCTCCTTTAGTTCAAGATGCTTGGATATGTGTTTTTGAAGAAGGACCTTGAATTCTGTCCCTGCTGTCACTGTGAAGCCCTGAAATGTCAAGGTGTTTTGCAGTATAGTGAGTACTGTGAATTCTTAGGTTGCTATGGATCTGCTACAAAAACCAACCAAAAGCATGTTTGAGCCAAAAAAGCACCATTTTTAGCACAGCACACTGCTTATTCCTATCTTACCATCTGAAAACTCCTTAATGTGGTCTGCTTCAAGAGTATAGTATATATTATTAGGTGAAATACTTCAGTCTTTGAACCCTTCTCTGGCTGGCAACATATATTTTGGTATATAAAGCTGCTAATATAAAGTTCCCAGTGCAAATTTAGCACACTAGAACATTATATGAGTATGGACATTCTCAGAAGGCATTTTGTTCCATAAACAAGCAAACAAAATAATGATTTTGGCAGCTTGGGAGATTTTATCTCGTTTCCATATGTTTCACTGAGTATAAAAGAAATTTTCCTCAAATCAAGACTCCAAAATTTCACAATGTAAGTGGTCTCTCTCAGCATGAATTAAAGCTTGGAGATATTTATTGAAAATGATTTTATGTTAACTTTTGAAATGTCGGGCTTCTGAGATGAGCAAAATGGGTACAGTTTCTTTTAGCTCATTTACAGTACTGTATGGTATGAGAGAGAATAAAACAGAATGGAGTTGCTTACCCAAACTGTGAGAAAGCAGCTTTTGGTAGCATGTGGCATGCATGTCAGTAAAGTGAAGGGCATGGCATACACCTGTGTTTTTTTCACTATGCCATACCCCCCCTAGGTTCTACCATAAACTAAGAGTGGCATGGCAGAGCCTATAGGCATGGCATAGTCAAAAAGCAGGTGCACCTTTCACCTACATGCATGCTATATGCTACCATATCTTGCAAGCTCCTGATAAAAAAAATCTTGCAACCCCCCCAAACCTTATTCAGATACTGTATATTGTTTTATATGTTCCTCAGTATTTGAGACCATCCTGACAATCAAATATAATTAGCTGATACAGAACCTGATTCTGCATCCCTTATTCATATTGTTTAGAGAATGATTCTGCAGACATGTAGCCCCACAATGGAAATATGTGCCTGAGGAAGTGATACACAATGTGAGTAAGGGCTGCAGCATCAGGCCCATAATTAACAACACACTAACAAGGCACCACTCTGTGGTTCAAGCTAAGACTCTCAAAGCCTCTCATAATACAGGAAGTCAAATTTTCTATTTACAAAGCTAAATACATTTACCCCAATGTCATTAACTAGATGTCAAGATTGCAAGTTTTTGGGGGCAGTGACCATCTCTTTGTTATGTACAGTGCCTAGCCACCATGGAGTCCTGCTGTGTGTTGCCACAATGTAAATAAATAATAAGCAGCAGCATTTCTCAATCTCCTAAATTCTTTAATTAAATTAAGGCTTGTTTAAATTGTTTTTAACAATCTTATTGTAAACAACAAAGTATCTTTATCTATATTACCAACACCATAAATTATGAAAATTGAAAGAACTTTTAAAATCCAATTTAGGTCACCGTATTTTTATTTTTTTTCATTTCCTGTAGGTTGGGCAATTAAAATCATTCAGGTCAATGGGCAATATTTCCAAAAACAGGTACCAGGCTTTCAGAATAGCCTAGCACACACAATTAAGATGGGTAAAATTTTCAAAGGTGCTTAGGAATTCAGGTTTCATTGCAAGTCACTTTTGAAAATGGGACTTAGACTCATAAATCACTTGATTTTACCTAGATTTTCCATTCACTCAATTAGGTACCTGAATGGGAGATGCTGGATGCTGAGCTCGTCTGAAAATCTGACCCTAGGGCATGAAATTAATCTTATGTATCTATCTTTCAGCACCTGCCTGATTTTCAAAAGTGTATGAATCCCATAAAAGCTATTTGGTGCTCATCATTTCTGAGAATTAGACAAGTGTCTAAATAGGGAATTGAGAGCCTTACTTTAGGCTCATATTTTTTAAAATATTGGCCTTCCAGGTTATGTCTGCTGTAGGGTTTCACTGGGTTTATTTGTAATTGTGTAATCATTTCTATTAGTCAAATTTGGGAAATGTTTTAGTCAACCCAAATCTACGTTTTTTGAGTAAAAAAGTTTCAGATGAAAAATTTTGCTCGACTCCTGAGTTCTAAACCTGCCTCTGACACTAAATCCTTCAGTGGTCTTGGCCAACCCACTTTCCAGTCTGAGTTTCCAAATCTTTCTCACAAATTGTTGCTGGCTCTTGAATAGATGTGCAAGATGGAGGAAGGATGGAAGCCGCCTTCTTGTTGAGAACCAGGTACAAATGCAGTCCTTGTTATCAGGAGAGTGCAGGGATTTCTCCCCACTAGTGCCTTCTGGGATGGATGCCATCCCAGAAGAAGAGAGGCCATACTTCTTCTCCCCTTGCCGCAACCCAAAGTCCAGCAGAGTTGCCTGGGTGCAGAGGAAAGGCAATAATGCATCTCAAGGGCACAATGTACCTCCTTAAGGGCACCCAGAACTCACCTTACTAGGCACAATATGATCCAAAATGATTTTAAAGCGCTTTTAGATGAAAAGCTCTATATATGTGCTGTCAATAAGAATTGCCATTTAAATAATTCTCTCCAAAAAATAGCTCTAGTTATAGCAGCTTGAGTTCCATGCTGTGTTTCACACAGTAGCAGAATGTGTTGTCAAGAGGCTGCCATGTAATGGGACACGCTGGGCTACTCCCCAAGGAAAAGCCATTTGCTCAGCATTTCCTATCAGTAAGTCAGTATCCAGAACAGTGACTACTCTGCATCCCACACGGCATTACTCAGGTCTTGCTCATCCCCTGCTTAGCATCTACCTGACGCACGTTAGGTAGCAGGGAAACAGAGGAGTCCAGCAGCTACTTTACATCCAGACTCGGAATAACTGTCCTTGTGCAGTTACTCCTGTTGTGGGTCCAAAGCAGCTAAGTTCCCATATTTTTCCACTCCTGGTTGAGATAGGCCACTGGGTTTGTAGCCAGAGGGGATCCCAAGACCGAGTTGGAGGGATACCTGCTTTGAAAGTGGGAAGGAGCTATTTCATGAGGTCAGGTCACCCACCACAGACTTCACAGTGAGCCTCAAACAACAAGTACTAACCATGGGAATCCCTGGATCATCAGAAATAAATGAACTCTGGGACATTGCACTCGATATGATTTTATGAAAGTATGCTGATGAGTGTGAACATAATTAACTAAAATATGCTTAATGCAAAAGGTCTCTTGTAAGGTATCATTACAAAGCTTATAATCTATTGAGTGTGGTTATCCTATTTGTATACATGTATCACTCTTGTATCTGAAACTAGAAATATGAAATATAACTCTGAGGGTCTATTGTAATTATGCAAGGTGTGGGCCATTAATGGTGGTTTGGAATCTTGATGGCTCCCATCAACCAGGACAATTCACTGTGGATGGCTCTGTTTGCAGGCAGGCCTTCCTGTGAGTCAGGCTGGGAGGAATGAAGGTTTGGGGACTCACAGGACATGTGACCATGTCCCCTGACCTGTAATCCATCTTAAACCTGGTGCTTTTCCATTTAGAAGAGGGAGTGGGGACCCAGAGAGACAAAAGATTCCCACCTTGTGCCAAAGCCATATAAGGGGGTGGAACAGAACAAAGGGGGCTGCAATCATGAGAAATCCCCTAGCTACCACCTGAGCTGGAACAAGGGCTGTACCAGGGGAAAGGACTGTGCCCAGACTAGGAAGGAATCCAGTCTGTGAAAGAAACATATTGAAAAATCTCTGAGTGTGAGGTTTTATCTGTATTCAGTTTTATTGCTGTACTAGCCTTAGACTTGTGTGTTTTATTTTATTTTGCTTGGTAATTCACTTTGTTCTGTCTGTTACTACTTGGAACTACTTAAATCCTACTTTCTGTATTTACCCGTATTTTTCCGTGTATAAGACGCCCCCATGTATAAGACGCCCCCACTTTTCTAACCCCAAATTCAGGTTTTTTGTTTTTTTCCCCCCTGCTTTGCCGCTCCAGCCATGCCCCAGGTTTTTTTTGTTTTGTTTTGTTTCCCTGCTTAGCCCCTCCGGCCACGCTGCAGGTCCCTCCCCCCTCCCCCGCTGCTCCGGCTGCGCTGCAGGTTTTTTTGTTTGATTGGTAGGGGTAGAGGGAAGGAGGAGGGCCGTGCGCCCAGCTGGTCTCCGGCGGCGGCCCTGCCCAGCTCCTGCCGCGTCCCTCCCCGGCTGCGCGACTCCTGCCGCCCGGCTCCCCAGCTCCCCCGGCTCCCCAGCCGCCCGGCTCCCCGCGTCCACAGCCGCCGCAGTGCCCGGACCGCACTACCGGAGCCGGGGAGCGGGCGGCTGGGGAGCCGGGGAGCCGCCCGGCACCCCGGCTCCCCACCCGCCCGGCACCCCGGCTCCCCGGCACCCCGCGTCCCCGGCTCCCCCGGTCCCCAGCCGCCCGGCTCCCCCGGTCCCCAGCCGCCCGGCTCCCCGCATCCACAGCCGCCGCAGTGCCCGGACCGCACTACCAGAGCCGGGGAGCGGGCGGCCCGGGAGCCGCCCGGCACCCCGGCTCCCCAGCCGCCCGGCACCCCGCGTCCCCGGCTCCCCCGGTCCCCAGCCGCCCGGCTCCCCGCGTCCACAGCCGCCGCAGTGCCCGGACCACACTACCAGAGCCGGGGAGCGGGCGGCCGGGGAGCCGCCCGGCACCCCGGCTCCCCAGCCGCCCGGCACCCGCGTCCCCGGCTCCCCCGGTCCCCAGCCGCCCGGCTCCCCGCGTCCACAGCCGCCGCAGTGCCCGGACCGCACTACCGGAGCTGGGGAGTGGGCGGCTGGGGAGCCGGGGAGCCGCCCGGCACCCCGCGTCCCCGGCCGCCGCAGTGCCCGGACCACACTACTGGAGCCGGGGAGCAGGCGGCTGCGGAGCCGGGGAGCCGCCCGGCACCCCGCGTCCCCGGCAGCTCGGCACCCCGCGTCCCCGGCTGCCTGGCTCCGGTAGTGCGGTCCGGGCACTGCGGCGGCTGCGACCCCACCTACCCGGATGCCCGGCTCCGGACACTGCCTGGCCCCGTGGCTCCGGCCGCCCGGCTCCCGCCCGCAACTCCTGTCCTGGCCCCGCGCTCCCAGCTCCAGCCGCGGATGGACTGTAGCGCCGCCAGCCACGTGCAGGCAGCGCGGTAAGGGGGCAGGGAGGGGGTGTTGGAGAGAGGGCAGGGGAGTTCGGGGGGGGGTGGATAGGGGTTGGGGTCAGAGGGCAGGGAACAGGG
This sequence comes from Mauremys mutica, assembly GCF_020497125.1. Lineage (NCBI taxonomy): Eukaryota > Metazoa > Chordata > Testudines > Geoemydidae > Mauremys > Mauremys mutica. The sequence continues at coordinate 30,007,155 of NC_059076.1, read as the reverse complement.
GGCTTACTTCCGTGTATAAGACTACCCTCAATTTTTAGTCTAAGGATTTTAGGAAAAAGTATAGTCTTATACACGGAAAAATACGGTAATAAAATCACTTTTTACTTATTAATTAACCCAGAGTATGTATTAATACGGGGGAGGGAGGACAGCTGTGCATATGTCTCTATCAGTGTTATAGAGGGCGAACAATTTATGAGTTTATACAGGGTAAAACGGATTTATTTGGGGTTTGGACCCCATTGGGAGCAGGACCGCCCAGAGGATTCAGGGAGCCTGGGGTCCTCGGCAGCAGGGGGCCCCCACTGAATTACCACCAAAGACCCAGCTCTTCGGCGGCGGGTCCTAGGGCGGAAGGACCCCCCCCCCCGGCGGGTCTTCGGGGCACTTTGGCCGTGGGTACCGGAGTGGAAGGACCCCCACCACCGAATTACCACCAAAGACCCGGAGCAGAAGAAGCTCCAGGGACCTGGGCCCCACGAGAGTTTTCTGGGCCCCCCGGAGTGAGTGAAGGACCCTGCTCCAGGGCCCCTGAAAAACTCTCATGGGGGCCCCTGTGGGGCCCGGGGCCTGGGGCAAATTGCCCCACTTGCCCCCCACCCTCTGGGTGGCCATGATTGGGAGTTGGGCATCTGAGTGTTAAAGACAGGAACACTTCTCAAGTTGCTTTCAGTTAAGTCTGCAGCTTTGGGGCACGTGGTTCAGACCCTGGGTCTCTGCTGGAGCAGACTGGTGTGTCTGGCTCAGCAAGACAGGGTGCTGGAGTCCCACGCTTCCAGGGGTAGAAGAAAAGCAGGGGTAGAAGTAGTCTTGGCACATCAGCTGGCAGTTCCCAAGGAGGTTTCTGTGATCCAACCCATCACAAACTCAATTTAATGGAGAACTGTTCCCCTTTTTCTTCCAGTGACTTAAGGTCCCTGGTGATAGCAGATGTGCCAATCATTTTGCTCCGCAGCAGGTATATTTTCTACATACTGTATCTTTTAGTGGTTCCCTTTTATTTTCTCTCTTTGCAAAGTTTCCCCTGGAATATTAAACAAATGAGAGAAAACTTCCCAACTTTAACAGATTACACAAAAATGCCTAAGAAATGTCACATGTAGGAAAATTATTTGTGTACGTGCCACTCACTCAGGCACCAGCTTCAGTCATAAGACTACAGAGCACCAAATCTGGGGTGGGTGTCTCGAGAAAAAAAAGCACCATAAACAGGCCTGGGGCTATTTGCTGTGGTTCACTTAGTACAGTAAATGGTTACAAAGCAGTACCTTTGCAAAGCAATGTAGCGGAGTAATCTCTGCTATGTACTGCTGGGCTGGGCCTGTTGATGGGGGGACCTACTAGGAGTGATAAAAGATTGTTGGAAGGGAAGGTGAGAACTGATGAGGACCAGCCAGGAGTTAGGTTGCTTTTTTCATCCCCCACATTAGGGGTTAAGCTATCCAGCCATGACTTGCCTTGCCAGTGTCTACCCAGGAGCAAGTCTGGATAGTTGGGAGAGCCTCCTCTCCTCTTGGCTGGGGGATTGCACGGGGAGGATCTCTCTCCTCCATGCCAGAGTCCCTTTCCTTTCCCCTCTGCCACACTCCCACCCCCGGGAGCGGAGCTCCTCCAGCCGGGTTTCCATGGGGTCTGCTTTCGTCTCCTCTCCCGAACTGGGGGTCTCTCCCTTTCCCTGCGTTCTTCCACCCCGGGGAGGGAGGCAGCCAGCTCCTGGCTGCCGCCGTCAGCGCTCTCGACAGCAGCGGCCGGACTCACATAGTTCTCCAGGCCGAGTCCTTTCTGCCCCTGCCCGAATCCCCCCGCTCTGCTCTGCCGGACGTAGCAAGGAGATTCCTGCCCAGGAATCCAGCGCAGGTTTTGCTGGTACCTCCGGACAGGCAGAGCCCCATTGGATAGACAAATGTGCCTTAGCCAGGGCTTCTTCGCTCTCCGTCCCTGCATGTCGGAGCCTCGTAGAGGGCAGAGGAGAGAGGGGCAAACACCCCCAACGCAATCGCTCTCTGTCCGCGTCTCTCTCCACACACGCCGCTCTCATGTGAGTGCTAGATGCGTACATATTAATCTCCGTACTACACAACTGTCACGCTCTCCTGGGCAAAGTTGAGGCTGCTGCTCTTTTTCTTCCTCTGAAAGACTGGGCTCCTAGGGATTTCATTTCACCCAGACAATCCGCGCTCCAGGACTGAGCTCTGAACCCAGCCACAACTCTATTGCAATGTGACAAGAGGGCCTTGGCAGAGAAAAGAGGCGCAGAGCCCCACTCTGTCGCCTCCTGCCCCCCACTACTCCACGCAGGGCCGTCAACATTTTGAACGAGACAGACTTCAAAACATATGGTGACTCTTCCTTTGCAACACCTATTTCGTTGCAACAACCCTTCGTCACTTTTTTTTGTTGTTGTTTTGTTGATGTGTTAACCGGATAATTTACAAAAGACTGAAAAGCCAATATAACCAACATCAGTAAACGACGAGATACGTTTATATAACAAAAGCAGGTCTCATCTGCAACACTGTTGCAACGCTTGTTCTTTCCATAACTTTTCCACACACCTTTGTCTGACATCCCTAGCTGTGCTATGTCTACTTTAGAGTTAGGACAGATATTTGTTGTGTGCAAAGCAACGTGCACACCTGTAAATATAATAAATAATATTTTCCATTGGGCGTATAGGGCAATGGTGCGTAGGGTCTGTTCAGATATGGAAATATTGCAAGTATAGCTCAGCATAAAATAATTCTCATTCCCTCTCTCTTCACCTCACCAACCAAAGTGGCCTGCTGAGCCCTGGAAAAGGAAATTCCTTTTGGAATACCATATTGATTTGTAAGAGCTCTCCTACAATGTGGTGGCAGCAGTCAGAGTGTTTCCTCTATGGACTTTGCAGATGTTACAATCAGTAGCAAATTGTACCAGATAAGTATCTGCTAGCTGGCCTGAGCATTCTGCTGTACTTCTGCATACTCAGCAAGGTTTTAAAACACTATTTCCTGGAAAATTAATTCAAAATGTGGGAAACTTCCCCCTAATGAGTGAGATTTAAGAGGTCTAACACAGAGAGAGAAGTGTGCATGAGAAACAGAGCTCCCCAACTGACAGTTTCCTTCTAATTCCTTATGGTAAAAAAAAGGGCAGGATGGCTGAGGCCAATATTGGGATTTGGATGATATTCCTATTCAAGCCTCCTAACATTTGGATGATATGTTGCTCCCCCAAATAGAGACCAAATCTGAATGTAAGATTCCCCCCCCCCTCTCCCCATTCCGGGAGCTCATCTTTATGCTCGGGTGGGGAGGGAGGAGAGAGGCCAGTCTCCCAGCCCACATCCTGGGATGGAAAAGAAGAAAGATTCGCTGGTAGAGATTGGGGAGAGGCTGCCCCTTCCCCCGTGGAGAAGGGGAATAGCCCGGCCTGGGGACAGTCATCCCCTTGTCAAGTGGGAGCCAGATCTGTTTGGGGGATGACCCAAAATTCCCAAGGGGGTGACAAATCTGACCCCTTCCCTAGAGCTTAGCAACCCCCAACAGCCTTCCCGGCCCAGATCTCGGCTCCTTCATAACTTTTCTCTTGTCACCTGGTGGGGCGGGGGGGGGGGGTGGCCCAGTCACCTGTATGGGGCCGCCTCCTCCTTACAGTTTGTGAGTCTGCCCCTGCCTGTGAGACGGGGGCCGGTGTCTGTGCCCCGGACTGTGGAGCTCCTGCACGGACGCGTCAGGGTGCACAGCCCCGTAGCTCTTGACTGGCCAGCACGGGGCCGCGGGCGCTCGGGACGTTCCTCTGCTGCAAGGAAACACAGCAGCTGCGCCGGTGATGCAGCCCAGCACTTTGCGGTGCACGTGAACAATTCCTGTAATAAAGCGGCCGGTTACTGACCGACTGTGGGGTCTCAGGCTGAGGGCTGGGGGTGCCCTGGCTGGAGGCAGAACAACGTTTCACTTCACGATGTTTATGGTACCTGGCCAGCAGGGTGGGGGGGTGCATGGGACAGACAGACCGATCGGTCCCTGGCAGGGGTTCTCCTTGCTGCATTCCCCAGATGGATGGATGGGGCCTGGGGTGAGGGAGCCTCTCCCCCTCAATGGTGTCTCCTGGCTCTGTTTCTGCCGTTTTCAGCAGGCGGGCTGGCAAAGGAGCCCTTCTCCCTCCGCCTGGGCAATAGCGGGCCGCGTCCAGGCCGGGGATCCAGCGCGGGTTTTGCCGGTGTCTCTGGGAAGGCTGAGCTCCATTGGACGGAGCAATGTGCCTTAGCCAGGGCTGCGCTCCCCTCGCTAACATTCAAAGGAGGGAGACAGGGGCGAGCGCGCTCTGTCCCTGGCTCCCCCAGGCGCGGGGCTAGGTGTGCGCGCAGCTCTCCCGGCGCTACTTTGCGCGCGCTCTCTGGCGCATATGCAAATCCACGCGCCCCCAGCCGGAGTTAGGAGGATGCTGCTGCCGCTTCTTCCTCCTCGGCAAGCCCCAGCTCCCGCAGACTTGTTCTCAGGACTATGAAATGACCAGTCCTCTTCACCTAGCAGCAGCAGCAGCAGCAGCAGCCTGGGCACCTGACCTCCTCCGCGCAACCTTGAGCCGACCGGGGGGGAGAAAAGGGCTCCTCTCCTCACCTCTCCTCCTGTGCCTGGGTGCGGTGGCAAAGCCAGGGGGGCTGTGAAAGCAGCGCAGACTCGGGGCACGTTGGTGGCAGCCTTTGGGCTCCTCAGACTGGACGAGTGGCAGGAGAAGCAGCCACTTGAAGAAGGGAGGGGCTCTTGAAAAGCTGCCCCCCTCTTCTTCCCTTCCTCCTCCCTTGCCCAAAGAAAGTGGAGTGCGGGGCTTGCTTCTTCCCGAGGACTGCTGCTGCTGCTGGTGGCGGTGGTGTGTTTTTTCCTTTGCTTGCTTCTCTGCCCAGCCATGGGGAAAGGTCTGGAAAGCACGGCTGCCCGATGCGGACTGGGACTGGGATACTTACTGCAAACGTTCGTGTTACCTGCCCTGGCTATCCTGAGTGCCAGCAGCACGGGCTCCGCAGCGCAAGGTAAGCCACTCGGGAGGGGCTCAGCTAGCCACCCACCCAGCCTCTCCTCCCTCAACTCCTCCAACAGTAGTGACTGTGCACCTGGATTCCCACTTCCCCAGCTAGCCCGGCTATCTCTCTCTCTATCTATCTAGAGATTTGCAGATCTATACAGAAAGGGACAGAGAAGACGAAAATTCTCTCTCTTTCTCGCAGTGCTTCCAACTAACTGAAATGACCAGGGGAGCTTTCTCCGGGGGACTGACGGGGGTGGGGGGCATAAGGAGCTGACACTGTTCTAATATGCGTGTTCTCTGCATGTGTGTATTTAGGCACATAGTGCATATTTATGATGATTCCTCTGTGTGTTGTGTGTAATACATTCCTCTGCACACATGCATCCTCCCTGCCCATGCTGCAGAGTAACTTGAACAGCAAGGGGGTCGGAGGAATTGGCTGTATGGACTCTCGGATTCTCCCACTCCGGGAGCAGAGAGAAGGGGAGGCTGGGATCCACACGTAGTGGAGCCCTGCAGCTTACGTGTGAGTGTATATTGGTGGTGCCGAAATTGGTGAAGTCCTGCTGGAGCTCGGGAGGTCCTGGTCTGATCGCATCCCTCTCTCTCCCTTCCCTTGCTGAAATGGCTTTGCCGGATCTTGGGAAGATGGAGAAGGAGACTGACCCAAGATGAGTCTCCAATAAGAGCACATCTGGGCTCCGCAGTTCTGGCTGGTAGGCTGTCATCAGTGGCAAAAGGGAGCGGTGGGCCGGGTAGCAGTGGCCGCTGACTCCCGGGGCAGACACCTGGGGAAGGCATCCCGGAGCTGGTCTGCACTTCCCATACCAACTTGGGCACTCGCACCTCCTTGCTACGGTCCCTTACTTCTTGTGCCTTCCCCTTGAGCGACCGGTGTGTGATGTGTGTATTGCCGCAGCTAGTGTCCCTGATGGGGAGCTCGGGTAAACAGGTATTGTGATTGGTTTAATCGTAGTCATTTCCTGGGTCATCGACCTGACAAGTTCGCTTAAACAAATAAAATAACCCTCCACCTCTGTAAGGAAGGCTCTGCTGCCCTACGCCTTCGCCTGCCCTTCCATTTCACCCCGAAACTCAGCATACCCTCTGTGCTGCTGTTTGCATCAGTTTCTTTGGACTGCAGAACCGAAAGCTTAAGCAGAGAAAAGAACTTCAGTGGGAACTTGCGGAGGTTAAAACCAGGCACAGTCAGGAGAAAGGTGTATGTCTGTGTGTTGGTGTTTTGTTCGTAAGCTTCTGCTTGCTGCTCCAACATCTCTGTGCTTGGGTGTGCTGGAAAGAGACCCTCTGAACCTGACTAGGACGAATGAGTGAATGAAGGCACCAGATAAAGACACATCATGATAAAAGGGCGGTGATCGGGAAATTTGAGAGCAGAACTCGGCCTAGGTCTTATCACGTCAAAATAAAGAAAAGAGATCAATCAATGAACAAAGCAAGTTCAATAGAGACAATCAAACAGGAAAATAAGCTGATTAATACTGGAAAGGTGGGGAGGATGGGCTTGGCATCATGAATGGCAAATTGGAAGTATCGATAGTGTTTCTTTGTATATTCCTTTAGCCATTTCTGTAAATCTCCGATAGCCTGAGGAAACAGGGGAATTGATCCTTTCTCCTCTCTGTGCTGAGAAGAAGCAGATCCTCCTTTTATCCTTTTCTTCCCTGCCCAAAATATCATATGCCCGAAGGGAGTTAAAATGTGTAGAGTGTAATGTAATTCTTTTTTATTTTGTTTGTTCAGTTTTCTGTGAATAAATCTGCAACTGTGTTTTTATTATAGCCTGTAGGGAACCGTAAAATGCCCCTTTCAAAACTATCATTACTTCCAACCCTTCACAGTGAATGTTTAGCTACTTCTTGAGTACACCACAAAGAGCACTGAATCTATATGTCACTAGTCCTGGCTATTGCACTACAGATAATGTCTGTACAATACTATTTCTCTCTCATACTCTGACTGCACATAAAACTTTGCTTGTCCCTTCCTCCCCTCCAACTCCCTCTCATTCCAGTAATGGAAGGAATGGAAATGGGTTGCTTGTGTGCCAACGTGGTAAATAAATGGTGGGCATTGGTTGCGTCTGTGTGGCAGTGTACTGTTCGTAATGAAGATCAGGTTCATTAAAGCATTTGAAAGAGCTGTTTGCATGGTTACCAAGTAGAAAAGGAAATATTAGAAGTTGATATTTTTTTTGTCACAGCCAAGCAATATTATGTTTTAGGGACATAGATTTTATTAGGGAGTGTTGGCATACTGTACATGAAGGAATTCTTTTTAAAATGATCTCAATGGGGAGGTTCTTGAGAGGACTCTGCAGATCTCCCCCAGTATAATCACCCTGTGATTAAAAGCACACTCATTTATGACCTTTTTGACAGCACTATACCAAAGTGCTGCTGATGGTTCTGGGTTTCAGAGGACTCTGGTGCTGCTGGCTGACTGTCACAGATCTAAGAGCTCTCTTGTTTAGGACTGAGTGAAGATATATGTGTTGTATATTATGTTTCTCTGTGTGGCTATTCTGATCAATTTCCTGTCAATGCAAGGGATCTCTTATTCTATTCTCAGATTTACCTCATTTTACTGAGACCTGGTCTTAGCCAGCATAAGTAAGGTACATCAGAAACTTGATCATGAAAAAGAGGTTACAGAAAATGTGAATGAAATAAAATTTTTGGAGCATCATGTTGCATTTCTTCTGTGTTTGTTTGTCCCATCATTTTGTATCACTGGTTCAAGTCTGAGCCAGGGCAAGTTACATAGAGGTGTTAATGGTACTGTGTGTATGTAAACCTTTATATTAGAGAGTATGTAACAATGAATATAGTTGTAGATAGGGGTCATGAGGAGAAAGGATCCTCTTGGAAGAAATTGGACAATGGGTAGAAAGGTATTCAACTATTAAACAGTCAGGAGAACTGTAATTCACATGACAGATGGGATGAGGGGGTGGAAGAGAAACCCAAGAGTTCAGATCTCTCTAACCTCACTTCTCAGAGACATAGAGAGCTCCTTGCAATTTCAGTTTGTCACTAACATATTACTAAACCTCGTTCCGTTTTTGCTACTTCTTACATTTACTCTTTGTAACAAAACTATGCGTAACAAACCGAAAGCACATTGGACCTGATTCCTCGCACACACCAGAGTAGGGAAGGGGAGGATCAGTCCACACTAGACCGGAGGAAGGTATCAATGTAAACTACAAAGAGACTAGTAAATATGGTACCTGACACATAATATAGCTGTGATCATGCAGTGAGAGGAAGGGGAGAGATCACTGGCAACTCTTTCTGTTGTTTGTAATAGAAAATTTATTATTTGCCAGAGTGAAAGAATCCAGAGAATGTGGCTAGGATACATTAGTTTGGGGTTTTTCAGATTTCTCTTTCCATTTCTTGTTTGTTAGAACCAGACATAAAATTTGGATGCAGATCTGGATTTGCGATCTTTCCCAGAGTTTGGGGATCTTGAGATCCGGTATATTGCTTTGGTGATCTCTATATATGTAAAATTCCATTTTTTAATGGTGCTGTGTGACAAAGGGTGCTACAATTTAACTGCAGCCTTGTTATGACGTTTTCTTTCCATACAGGGTTGGGTAAGATTTCCCTCCACCTTATTTAATTCTTTACAAAAAATATTGTCGGTTGATTTTTACTCAACCTGCAATCCAAAGTCCTTCTCTAATTTGGCCATTCCCCTCCACCCATGAATACTCACACTTTGCATCTATATTGCTTTGAACTGTTTGTGTGACCAGCAATAGAAAATAGCCAGACTGGAATCCTTTTCTCTGACACACATATAGTCTTCTGATCTTTGAAGGACTTGTCTCCAAATCACTGCTGGTTTTGGTTTTGCAAAATCCAGACCTGATTGATGCTATTTTCCAAAATAATTCTGCCCCCATTTCCCCCCTTCTTTAGTATGTAGCACTGTTTGTCTTTTGACTGAAGGAAAGAAGGCATTGTTTTAATTTTACTTGGTTCTAATACTATTTCTTCATAACTATCAAGTACTTTTGTCCTCCCCCCTCCACTCCCTTCATCTTTTGAAGTAGGGTAAGGATGCCTTGGGCATTTTTGGAGCCCTCTCTCTCCTCCTCTTTCCAATGCCTCCTGGAAAATAAATCCACTAATTGAGTAATTGGTGGATTTTTCCCCTCTCTCTAGAGATGGATATCTCTGTGTCTCAGAATGTCAGTATATATGCCATTCAACAGAGCTACTAACCAGCAACAGAAGGACATACACTTTCTACTTTACTAACTTCTTTATTTTATCTGGAGCCATAGAAATATTTTTCTTCAGTTGTCATGAAATCATATGAAAAGCCCACAGTGTTTTAGTTAAATGGTAATATACACCAGAACCCCCAAATCCAAATACCCCTGAACTTTTGAGGATCAAGAGGCTTAGCAAACCAGACACAAACCATGATCTGATATTCAAGATTGAGGCCCATCTCTATAGTGGGCCAAACCAGAGTAAGATTTTGGACAATGCCCAGGACAAGAATATGACCAACCCCAAATTTTGAGAGAGAGGATGTCCAAATCTCAACCCAGATCTGAATTAACCAACTCAGGCTCATCTCCAGTTAGAGTATTTGTTATTTCCATATGCCTGTTCTGTGTGAATAATGGGAATCTGCCTTTCCACTTACCAATTTCTGCCTTTGAATTCACAGTAAAGTTTTTCAGAAGTTATACTGCAGCTGCTATCATTTCTTGTAAGGCACTCAGATACCACAGTGATGAGGATGTTACAGACAGATTTTTGGGCTAGTAATGATGGTGTGAGATCTGGGCAAAATGAAAGGCAAAGGTGATGCATATTAGATAGGTTTTGTTTCAATTGTTCCTTAACAAAACAAAACAAAACCAAAAAAACCCTAAACAAACAAAAATATACAAAAAGAGAGAGAGAGAGAAAATGTTGTTAATCTTAACCCCTAAAACCTAATTAAATTAAAGTGATAATTTAAAAAGAAAACCATAAAAGAGCCATATGTACAGATATTTGTCCTAATTCAGAGTACCCTTTATTAGCAACGGCAGCAGTCTGAAAATGCTTGGTGCGGAAAAAGTGAAATATAACATGTGAATATACTAACCTTTTGGGGATGCACTTTTTAATTAAATACCTAAATGCATCTTGTTGCAAAAGGAGTATGTGTGTGGGGGGGGGGGGGACTTAATTATCTTGATGCATCAGTGGACCATTTTTATTTGATAGTGTGGATGTAACTGTATTTGTATGAGTAAAGAAAGTGCCGAGTAGTATTTCACTGTGAAAATTAATTTATTTTAAAGTCATGTGCCCTTGCAGGTTTCAATGACATTAATAATTTTGGGCCAGATTTTGCTATCCCTTATTCAGATTTTAGTACTGCAAGTAGCCTCATTGAAATCAAAATAGCCCATTAAAGCTACTTGCTGAGTGAGTGGCAATTTAGTCAAATCACAGTAAAATCAATGGGGCCAGCTGTGGAGTCAGGCACTTCTCATTTGGGAATAAGGGATGCAGAATCTGGCCTTTTGTTTATAAGTATTCAGTCACTAGCGCCACATTACAAAACTTATGAAAAGTATAAACACTGAGAACAGCACCATTTCTGATGTCTTTCCATCGTACTTGTATCCTTCCTTGTAATTTGGTTGCCTATATAACCAAAATACATAGGTTCATTTAATCATCCTGATGATCAGCAGTCACACTTCTCTTGTGTTTAGTCGTATGTGAATCATTGATCACGTGGACTTTTTAAAATCACAGTTTCAAAACTTTGTCTCTTCACTATATTGTGGAAAAAACTTAGTATGTGACATGAAATCTCTAAAAGAAAACAGCATTCAACATATTAAAATGATTTTCTTAATTTAATTTTCAAAGACAGTATTCTTGAAAGTAGGAGTAAAGTTATGTTTGAAAATGTAGGCAAATCAGTTCCATAGCTGGCCTGCAGACCAAAAAAGAAGGAAATGTGTATTATATTTATATTTAAAAGGCATTTTCACGTGACTATGCCAACACTTGTACATTAGTAAAAGACTGATGTTGTGAGCAGCAGGCTCTTTTGGCTCAATCGTACGAGGTGCAGAAAACCCCCAATTCCCTCTGAAGTCAGGAGGAGTTCAGAGAGCTTAGAACATTGGAGGAGGCTTTCTTACCATACACGATAAGACCATTTGTGCATGTGTGAACTTCTGGACAAATCTTTGGTTTGAAAAATGAACCTAAATGGAGAAATTTCATTCACCATAGCAACACAGTCATCTAATTAACACTGGCCCATTTTATAATGTATAACATGTTTGTTTCCTGAAGTTTAATTCATTTTGTTATCTTTCCGGAATTCAAATGAACCTAATGAAATTTTTGAAGAATCAGGTCCAATTATCCTTTTGGAAAATGGTACAAACATTGCTTTTGTGGCCTGCCAGGAAAAGATTTTTTAATTACTGTAAAAAGTGAGTTGTTTCTTTTCAACGGGCTGAATCCTGCTTGCTTTACTCAGAAAGTTCATTGGGAGGCTGGTGTCAGACCAGGAGGATTTAACCGAATGTAAGGAATCAATTGTTCAAAATCATAGATAGCTTTTTTAATTAAAAAAATGTTTTCTATTCATGACATTTGAGCACATTCTGTTCTAAAATAAAGGTTAATTAAAGCCTGAGTGCTCTTTTGTTAGGGTGTAATATATTTCCATGTAAGTGTATGACTGTCAGTAAAGAACAGGGGGTATATTTATTTTTTAGTTTTTTATTTTTATTTTTGGAATTGAGAGAGAAATATTTTAGTTTGTCAAGTGTACACATTATTAGCCACCCAGTGGAGGTGTTCAAGTTTAGCAGGCAGCAATCTTGGTGTCAGTACTGATAAAACAGTAATTACCTTGCCTGTCATTTTCATTAGCCATTTTTGCCTTCAGAGTCTACTTGCAGTGATGAAATAGTATAAGCTTTTAAAGCGTAAGTCAGGGATCAAATGCAAGGAATAAAAGAGACAGGCAGGATTTTTCCAGTCTACTACAACCACCACCAACACAGCCACAGAATAGTGTTATACGAAGGCATAGTTCACTGCCAACAGCTTTCAAGGACTGGAGAAGAACAGTGATGTTGTGATTTAGTGCATGTGCTCCGCAGAGTCCAGTCTCAAGATCAGACATCTTTTGAGCATTCCATCATAATATTGTCTATCCAACAGGCAATCTTAAGGAAATGACATTAAGCCCTTGCGATGCACACTTCATCCAAACAATGGCTTAATTTGCATAATTTTAAATCAGTTTTTTGAAAGTTTTTAAAAATAAAAATATATTGAAAATGAAAAGAAATGTATGCTGGAATGTGTCAAACCAATAATAACACTGTTTGTTCGGTGATCTACTGGTATCGTAAATATCATATTTCCCTATGTCAAATTTAACTGGGGTTCCATTTGCAATATTTATAAGCAGTGGGTGAAATCCTGAAGGTTTAATAGGACTTCACCCTTTCTTAATTAAACATGCTTTTTTTTTTAATCTTGTCATCATACAGGAATACACAGGCAATGAGATTTAAGTAATGTAACGTGGCTGATTGTAAGCTGACAGGCAGATATGCTATTCGAGGGAAATAAAATAAAGCCCCAAACTCTAGCTCAGTTCATGTCCCTTTCCTCAGGGCTGGCTCTGTTGATACAAAAAAGATTGAGAAACAAGAGCAAAGCAACTCAGAACACTTGGTAACAACCACCAAAGGCCTTTCCAGCTTTCAGCAAGCTATGAAGGGAAAGCACAGAACCTTCTCCTCAGGTAGTCATTGCTTCTGAAGCTTGGATAGCCCCACCCCAAATAACCCATTTTATAAGCAGAAAATGTGGGCAACCCTTGTAACTCATTATACACCGGCATTGAAGGAGCTCCGTCTATGTGGTCACACCATTATCTAAAAATCAGAGCTGACTGAAATTTTTAATTCAAATGTTTTTTACCAATTGGGGGCATTTCCCTGGGAAATGTCCTTTCTGACTTTTTTGGTTATTGTTGTTCTGATTGAAGAACCAAAAACTCTAACCAAAACCTGAAAAATTTCAGTCAGTCTGATGAAAATTTTCAGTAAAACCAAAAATGTTTGCCGAATTGGCCAAGGCTTTTTGGTTTAAAGTTGCTAAAAACTGAGACTATTTCAGTATTCCAATGAAAACCAAACAAAAAAAAATCTGTGGAAACATTTTTGACAATAATAATTTTTAATTTACATTAAATTTTTTCATGGCAAAAACCAAAACATTTCCCAACCAGGTCTACTAAAAATAAAACACAAAGTTAGATCTGATTTACAAAACTGGTTAATGACAATAATACTTTGTATGTCTATAGCACTTCCTGGGCCTGATTCTCCTCTCCATTACATTGTTTTTACATTCGTGTAACTAGAATCAGGCACTATGACTTAGTAACAGTCAATGGTGCCAGACCTCCACTTGGTGCACACAAAGAAGGGGAGGTAAAGTTGGCTTTAAAGCCACCTTTGCACTCTGCCAAGCCCCAGAGTAGGGTACGTCTACACAGCCCACGACAGTGAGTCTCAGAGTCTGGATCAACAGAGACTCAGCTTGCGTTGTGGTGCTAACAATAGCTATTTAGGCATTGCAACCTGAGCTGCAGCTTGGGCTCTGAAGCCCACCCTCCCTAGGCAACTCTTTCTGTAGAGGTACTCATAGCGGGAAGTTTGACTTCTGGTGCAAGTTAGAGCCGTCTCCTGGCTACCCTAACCTGCACCAGTTTGTAATAGCCGCCTGTGGACCATTACAGCAGCAGGGAACACTGGAACACAACAGTGTTCTGGCCATGTTTGCTCCTGCCCGGCATGTCCCCTACACAGCCATGACAGAAATGGGTGGTGCACAGACGGCTGTCTGCTCTACATCAGTTGCACAAATCCCACACTGGAGGAACCTTTAATTCCTTTTTAGGGACGCTTTACCCACTGTTGCGTGGCTGTAGCATGGAATGGGAACTCACCTAGTGTACATTAACTGTTTAATCCTCAGAATCTCCTGCTGTGGCTATAATTGTTCCCATTCTTGCAGATGGAAACACGGAGGGAGAGATGTAAGAGGATTTGCCCAAAGCCACACAATGATTTTGTAGCAGAGCCAAGATTAGAACTCAGGATTCTCAGATGCTGAAGATTGTGCTCATTGCTCCACACAAATTGTCTGACAATTTGTAAAACAGATTGCACAAAAGGAATGCTACCTTGATGGATAGTAGATTACTTCATGAAATTTGAAATTATCCTTGCTCATTTATGGCTTATTTGTATGCACTGGTGATATCTAGAAAAAAATGTAAGTATTAAAGCCTAAGGACAAAACAAGATTTCATAACTCAGAAATGGGTACTTACTAATTAATATGACTGCCTAAAAACTGTGCCTGATTCTTATTTCACGTACATCAGTGTAACTCCACTGAAGTCAATGGAGTTACTCAGAATTTGCACAGAACAGAATCTAGTCCAATAGAGTTACTTTGATGGAAACACTAGTGTAAGTGAAATTAGAATCATGCCCTTCATCTTTATTTTCAGTGCACTAACATTTTATCTGACTGTTTTCTGCATTTTAATCAATCACTTTACACTCATAAGGGCCTGTACAAGTCATAAGCATTGAGGTTGCCTAGGCAATTAAATCAGCATCTTTTTCTCTTGCTGAGGTAACAACCAAGTCTAGTGCTGAGATGCTTGCTAAGGTTCAACTGACCTGGCAACAGCTGAGCATTTGCTTATTATCTGGTATCTACCAATCTCCTTTCAGCCATTTTCATGAAGCAAAGTAGCTTTATTGCTTAGTCGCATACTGACTGAAAGGTTGAAATGTTAAGCTATGTGGATTAACTGTGTATCCTTTGAGAAAAGGAAAGCTTGGGTTTTTGTTGATCCCCTGGCTGCTGGATGTAATTGTTAGAGAAATCTTGAATTCCATCAGTTATATATATCAGGGAACATGCAACTAACCATTCTGAGATCCTTCAAAGGAAATTGACTCTATCTCAAGCTAGTTTGGAAACTTGTTAAAACCAATAGTCCCAAAGATGTTTCTTTGCTTGCATCTGGTACATTTCATGTACGGAAATGAATAGTGGACACTCTGGGAACATACTTAGTACAAAGATTCTTAGAGAACAATAGCTCTACAGTAAATTTGCTGAAATGATTGTGGGTAGATGATTAATTGCACTCTTATGAAGTGTTTCATTTATTTATTAGTTTTAAAATGCATGGTTTATCTTTGCCCAGTCCCAACATATATGTTTCTGTTGGAAAGTTTACAGTTTGCAAGAAAATAATGTGGTACCACTGAACGAGGTTAACTGCAGTTCAGTCATACAAAATCTGAGGACCAAATAATTAGGCACAGAAATGCCAATATAGCAAATGGGCCTTATTCTGTTCTCAGTTAGACTATTCTTATATTGGTGTAATTACACTTACTACAGTGGAATTACTCCTAGGTTACCCCAGTGTAAGTGAGAATTTAATCATGCCCACGGTCTCAGTCTGAATTAGCCTACTTTTTCTTTGTAAATTTAACTTACACTTTTGCCAGTTGTGCTCTAAATTGGTACAGACACATTCTTCTCTCTTGTCTTAACAACATTAATAGTGATTTTCGGTGTCAGCCTTATTACTGCAATTTTACAAATAATGAGCTACCAGGAATAGCAATAAGTAGCCACAACTTAAGCAAATCACATTGCCACAAAGGTGTCCAAAGTGAATTCTGAGGGTCACATGTATTTAGATGAGTGCTATTATGAAGCCCACAGTGCCTCTTTCTTGTATTCCAAAGTGAGGGCAAAATTGATTAACTACTTGTTTTTATTCCAGTTAAACAAGCTATTTCTATTAATCTGTTAAAGAAGCTTCAGGTCCATGTAAATATCGTGGGTGTGTAGAGTAATTAAAATATATGTAAATGGACATGGAATGAGGTCTGACCCTCAGGTGAGTTGCCAGTACCATTCTTGGTGTCTCATGATTTGGGAACAATGGCAATAAAACTCTCCCAGTCCCCTTTGATACTAGTATTTCATTATAGCTGGAAGAAGGAACCCTTCTGTTAGCTTAGAAACTGTGTCTTCGTGTTGCTCTATAAACCTCCATCACTTCAGTTCAGACCTAGCTCACTGCCCACATATGTGATGGGGATGTGTTAAATGGAGAAGAATGTGATCTTCCATTCATGCAATGGGCTCTATACCTTATTCTGTTGGCTCAGAACCTGTCTGGATAGCTAGTGACCCTCACATTGAGCTTTTTGGACAAATTTGTGCACTAGTTTGTCCCAAGCCAACATTCTTCTGACAAACTTATTTCATGTAGTCGTCCTAAACATGGCTCCAGACTGCTGCTTTCTGCCTCTTCACCAGCTTCTGAAGGCTACAGTAACTTCTTCAGCCTCTAGTTCAACTAAAATTGCGCTCCATAGATGTCCTTGTGTTCCTCACTACTGAACTGAAATGGAATTAGGATACTATTTGCTCTGTTTTCTTAATTAAATTCACTGTGATCAGAATGCTAAAAGGTAAGCCAGGAGCTGAAGGTCAGTTGGGATGCCAGTTAAGCAGGGGCGGCTCTAGACATTTCGCCGCCCCAAGCACGGCGGTCCCGTGGCTCCGGTGGACCTCCCACAGGCATGCCTGCGGAGGGTCCGCTGGTCCCGCGGCTTCGGTGGAGCACGGGACCAGCAGACCCTCCGCAGGCACGCCTGCGGGAGGTCCACCGGAGCCCTGCCTGCCGCCCTCCCGGTGACTGGCAGAGCGCCCCCCGTGGCATGCCACCCCAAGCACGCGCTTGGCGTGCTGGGGCCTGGAGCCGCCCCTGCAGTTAAGTTACTTTCCCTACCCTGTGACAGCCAGTGTTCAGCAAAGAAGGCTTTGGTACTTTTTCCTTGGGGGTATTATGCCAGATCTTCATCTGGTGAAAACTGGTGTAGCTTCATTGACTTCAATGCCAATTTACATCAGCTGATGATCTGGCATTATCTATGCAATAATGATACTGTATATTGGAATCTGGGTCATGATATTTAGTTTGTACACAGGGAGGTAAAAAAAAACCCTGTATTATGCAATGAGTTGCTCATATCCTTGATTGCTACTCAAGCAAAAGAGCCATTGAAGTAAATGGTGCTATGCGTCATTGTAGTAGGACTGCAGGATTTTGTCCATGTTGTGGCTCTGTTGTCTTAACATGCATTGATAAATACATTAGATGAATGTGGAGGCTTACTTGTTACAAGAGCTTGCAACAGTACCTCTTAACCCTGTGGCTCTCGAGCCACCTGGGGCTTTGCAGCTCTGTATTTTGTTCCCTTTTTCTGGGCTTGAACAAGGTTTCACAGAGCATCCTGCCCTCAGTGGAGTGGGATCCCCCAGGGGAAAAAATGGAGACTCAGAGAGACACTTGCTCTTACAGCTTGAGTCTATGACATATAGAACAAGACATCTCAAAGCTGGTGAAAGGCTTTGAAAGACAAACCTTTCACTGAGTCCTAAACACCCCTGCTCATATTGTAACCTTTATGGATATAATCGTATTTACTATAAGATACTTGTTGCATATATTTTTGTTTTCTTAATTAGTACAATTCACCCTCGTGCAGAGGATCAACGCAAAGCATATGCAGCACTTAAATCTTCAAAATAGGGCAAAAGGGAGGCTGAAGTGGTATATAGGACTTGGGCTGGCCCTCTGTACTGGGTAGTATTTCACCCAATAAGTTGAATGATTTCATGTCTCTCTCTCTGCCTCTGGTTCATAGTGAAGTGGTCTTTAGCTGCTAAAAGATTAATTTAATTGTTTTACATTAAAAACTATTGGCTAAATTTCGCTGCCAGTGACTCAGCATCTCCTTTCATGTCTATGGAATTACACCAGATTGGCACCCTAATTAGGGTGACCAGATGTCCTGATTTTATAGGTACAGTCCAGATATTTGAGGCTTTTTCTTATACAAGTGCCTATTACCCCTCACCCTCTGTCCTGATTTTTCACACTTGCTATCTGCTCACCCTAACCTAATATTAGACAGCAGAAACTGGTCGACTATACGTACATATCCACATAAACATACATTACGTATAACTGGTGTAATGACTTCCTGCCTGAGCAATCAGCAGTCTTTGAACCCTAGACCTTCAGCATTAAAAGCACAGGCCTCTACAATTTGAGCTAAAAGAATACTCCCAGTAGCTGATATCAATAGAGGGCTATTATCCTCTATAAAACCATTCACTATCATGCAGTATGACAAACACTTTGCATGTGCACTGTAGAAGACAATAACTGTTTTGCTTTGCTAGTATCTGTCCATTCTCTGCCCTGCAATATTTCCCCATAGATCTTATTTTCTCTTACATTTATTTTGTGTATTGAACATATCTATTGGATGAAACCTTTCAACTGCAAAAAGCAATGTTAATTTATTGACTTTCTTCATAAATATTTCTGTGGCTTGTAGTCTCCAAGGGGAAGTCTTACATTTGCATTTATAAGAAATCACAGGATGAAAACTGAATTAAAATGACTGAGTGACACTGCATGGACTAGTCATTTGCTACATATTGCTGATGAGCTTTGTCTATGAATATGTGCTTTTCATTAAAATGAGTTCTCACTTAGAAAAGCATTTGATACAATATTTGGAACAAATCCTGTTCTCTTTACTCATCCACCTAGCCTCACAGACTTCCATGGAACTTAGTTGCTTAAGTAAGGCAAGTAGGATTTGGTTTTCAAAGACAAAAGTTTCACCACCAGCAGTGCAAACGTAGAAAATGTATTTTGCTGGCTGAGGCTGGGCTAAGGTTAATAAATTGGTTTTAAAGATAACAGCAGATTCCAGCGTCCTTGGGTTTGTTTTGCATTCGGTGACAGTCACTAAATCAGAGAAAGGAATGTTCAAACAACACACTTGAGGAAAAGTGATTTTTATAGAAAGGGTCCATTCCTGCTAATAGCCAGTAACTGCACATAACCCCACTGACATTAAAAGTCCATTAGCTAAGCCCAGTTTAAACAGCAGCTGATGCTATGTCAGCTAAATGTACATTAGAATTTTTCATGTAATGCAGCAATAGCACTTCTGTAATTTTTCTAAAACTATGTACATTAGGGGAAGTAAATGTCTTCTGATAGTAATAAGATGCAGAGCTCATATTAAAGTGGGGAAGGAGTTGTAATCAAACTAAAGTAACCACCTGGCTACATTAATTAGCAGCATACAATGGTAATAAGAAAAGCCAAAAGTGACAGGTTTGAGAATTAAAGTTAAATCAATATTGTTTGGAAAAGTTTGGGAAATTATGCTTCTGAAATCAGCACGAGTGCCACAAAGGTGCATATTAGTTTGTTTTTTGCTCATTAAACATACTGTGCTCTAGTTCAAGAAAATCCTCCATTGAAGTCAATGGGAGATTTTTCTTGTACAAGGAGTACTGAATTGAATTTCAAGCAAAAAAGGTAGTTTCCTGGTATATATGAAATATGTCTGTTTGCAATAGTTTGAAAGCATTTAAACTTTTCAAGATGCAGTGTTTGTGTTAGAATGGGCTTAAATTGTAGTTAATCATTATTAAAGCAATTAATGTATAGCCCTGCTTAAGCTGCTTCCAAAAGTACATTGAGAAATATTTTGTAGAAATGCTTGATGCATGTTTGCTAAGAGGAAAGTAAAAATTATAAATGACAATGTAATGAAAATAAATGTGTTCTTTACAAAGCTTATTACTCGTGTTTAAAACCAACCATAAGCTGTTAACATAGAGAGATCACAGAGCCCACTAAAGTACAAAGAGCTTAGTGCCCAAATTATATTGGCACCCAACCCGATTTTGATAGGTCATTTTAAAGTTTCCTGTGAAAATAGATAATTGCGCTACAACTATAATGCCGTTGTGGAGTCAGACTGAGGGTTGTTTAGTAAGCTAAAGTGAGAGCTGGGAAGAGAGCAGTAATTAATCACTTACAGTCACATTCACAACTACTGTGAAGTATTACTATAACCTCCTCCTCCCCCTTTTCTATTATCAGTCCATTAGTGAAACCCTGTACAAGTACCAACAAGTGTAGATCTGTCCTTCAGCGTACGACATACCCTCAGCAAAAGCCCTGCATATTTGTTCACAGTGGTTACTTAAATTCTTAATGCTTTGGGTTAGAATGCAAACTTCTTTACTCTTCCTTTCATGAGCCTAGCTTTCATTTTTGTTTTCCAAATTTGAAGGCATTTTCATCAATATTGTGCCCAGAACAGAGCATATGTTAGTGAACCACAGAATTTAAGGAGGGTAATTTAATTGCATTTTTTTCCCTTCTGGAAATGAACATGTAAACATATTACTGCACTAAAGCCTGTTTTTAATTATAAGCAGTGACTTTTTCTTGTTGACAGATTTTCACATGGAAACCTTTATTGAATCTGAGGAGACCTTTTTGCCATCATTAGTTCTTGCTGCTTAGTGCTTTTATCAAGTACAGTAAAATACCATTTGTAATTAATTCTGAGCTTACATGGACATATTTAATATAATTACCCAACAAAATCCTGTTTACTAACATATTGCTTGGGAAACCTGTCTGAATAATCTGGTCTCTGGCACACATAAACCAGACACTAATAACAGCTTCAAATATTTTGCAATATAGTTAGGGAGCTTTGATTTTAATTCTAAACCCACGTTAGGGTTTTAGGGATAAAGCATAGGGCAGAAGTGACTTTTCCCATGTTTTGCCTTGTCTCTTGGACAGTTTCTGCCATAAAAGATATATAAAAATCATTACTGTATTTCATGACAAAAATAAATATGTACACATTTATGAGCTGGGAGAATTATGGAATTGAATTATGTTAGTGCTAACAAGATGATGATGTTCAGATTGGTTCTGGACAATTGCTGCATTATAGTCATGAATTTTTTTCATAGCAATATGTATTGCAATGTCAATACACTTTGTCTTTCTGAAGGTTTTACTATTTGTGTCTCATTGGCTGGGTATTTGTATATTGTGTGTGGAGGAAGATTTGCCTGAAATGTATACATAAAACTGTTAAGTGAAAGTGACTGTGCAGATAATTCAAGACCCCTGCAAGCTATGCAAACTTTTGATGACCATAAGCCAGATTCTGAGCAGAGTTTACATGGCAATGATGCACACACAAGACCTATCAGATTGTGCCAACTGCTATACTCTGGACCAACTTGTCTGGGGAACTTGAGGCCTGGTGCTAACTGTGAAGAGGAGGAAAGGGCCCATAGCCACTCCACTGTTAAAGTTATGGAGTTGCCTGAGGCCAGCAAACTCACCTTTCTGAACTTTCCCCTGCATTACTCATGGCCCATTTGCCTCATATTTCCCCTCCATCCCCCAAAACAAATACATTGAACAAACATCTTGTGGGGGATTGGAAGAGGTCAGTGAGGAGGTCTTTTCTTCTCCTGCTCCTCCTCTTCCCCTCACCTCAAGATTGCTAAGCGACGGGTATAGATTCTTTGGACTGTTCAGATCCTGGGATTACAGATGTATGTTGGAAATGCCAATCTGAGAGTGAGGTCTTTGGATCATATGGCCAGTTTTGTTTCTCCATGGCCATCAGTCAGTTTTGTCTCTCCATGCCCATCAGGACACTGGGAGGTTCTGCACATGTATAATGCATTCTCTGATGTCATCGCTCTGTGACCCACTGACATGTAGAGTGGCTGAACTTGGAGAAGTCTGTTTCTACAGTTACAGAGCCCAAGTGGGCCATGTAAGTCTAAAGACTGTCACTCTGTAGAAGCCACTGGACCGGCAATTTATCCTATTAATAGTAATTATTATTAATAATTTATAAATGTTTCTTTTTTATTATTCAGCTGATGCAAAATGTGGATTTATACCAGTTGAAGATTTGGCCCTATAACTCACTAAGGTTTCAGTGTGATTGTGTTCATAGTGGAAAAGTTTGTATCTCATTTTTTTTGCCCAGAAAATTCTCCCTGATTATAAGAATTCTCTCTCTCTCTCTCTTTTTTTTTTTTTAAGAGCAGAAGTACCAAAGCACATTTGATAGGAATCCAGGCAATAATAAACAGATTCTTTGACACCAAACAATCATGAAAAAACTTCTCTATCTTTGTATGATCTTATCTAACTTAAAAGGACCAAAAGAAAAGACATGCATCCAGAACAGCAATTATTGGGTAAAATGACTTTTTATGGCTAGTAATTGCTTTTTTATATGTTAAAAATAGTTCAGTTTGCAGAGATTTTCTTTTAAAGTCTTTTTTTAAGCCAACCGTACCCCCCAACCACAGCAAATCCTAATAATTAAAATAAAAGACTCTACATCAGCATTGGCCCTCACTGCCTAGGGCTGTTTGTTCTTAAGAAAGCATCCTATTTATGATCAAAAAGTGAGATGAACTTTTCCAGGCAGGTCTCCTGTCTCATCACGGCGGTGTTTTCAGCTATGGAAATGATGAATAACTTTTGATCATCTTATAAAACTCATTTATTTAAAAAAAAAGTTATATGCCCTCTCCTGCCCTCCCTTTTCCTGAACTAGACTATGGAAAAAGCAAACAAACAAGCAATACTTTGTCAAGTTAATGATTTATTTAGAAATAGTGAAAAAAGTTTTATTTCTCTCAGGAACCAGAGATTTCTAAGGTATTACAGTACTTCTTTTATTTTTGTTACCCTCTGAAACAAATTAGACACTGTGTTGGGCATAAAGACAAGAAAGATCTATTTCTGAATACAAAATATATAGTAAATGCAAAATTCTTTTAATCTAATTAGCTATTGCTTGGGAATTTTGGATAGGAACGAGTCTATTTATTGGAGTTCGTTTGTGGAGATTTTGTGGAGACTAAATAAAATGTCACCTTGGGAATAGTATAACATACATTTAATAGATGATCCTAACTCATGAGTCAGACAAAAAAAAGCACACAGGCAGCCTTTTTAAGGTCACCAAAACATGTTATGGATGATGTTATTTCAGGCAACAAAGGGAAGATTATAAAGTAACTGTTCCTCTTTGTCAAGACTCCAGTAAACACAAAGCTAACTTGTCCTGTGTAATTACCACAGGGAATTGTGCAATGGTCTATTACTGGTAGTTGTTTGTAATCAAGTAGACTGAATCTTGCTGTGAGGGGCCCACCCTCATTCTAGTAGAGAGAAGACTTACAAGCTCTTCTGGGCTTGGCCAGCACTAACCAGGTGTGCCTGTAAAACTTGCTCTGTCTGGAGTGGGGAAGCTTAAAAAGGAAAAGCCTGCCCCAGGAAATGGTGGTGAACAGGAAGACAACTACTCTCCCTAAGGGATTGATGGCCACAGGGACCAATCAGCAAAGAGGAAAACAGTCACTGACCTTGCCACCCTTGAGATAGCACAGATCTGCGTGAAGCAGGGTGACCCCAAAGGAGGGGTTGGAGGCACATCCGAACCCCGATTAAAGACGCTATACCCACTGATAGGCCAAACCCCCAAAGGGTGACCAAAAAGACTGCCTAAGAGACAGACCATCTTTTTTTATTCTCTGGTAACTTCCCTTCCTACTCCCCCCCTTGGGAAGGAGAGAGAAAGGGAACTTTTTGTTTGTTTTGTTTGGTGAACCCCTTGTGTGCTACAGGACGCAGGGGAGCCCCCAAGCCCCCACAAGTGGTGGAGAATTACCCCTGATAGATTGGTTTATAAAAAAAAGCCATAGAGGGGGATAGAGTTCAGCAGGTCTGAGAGAGATGAAACTGGGATGATGGTATAAGTGGCTAGCGGAGATGCAGAAGCAGCAAGCTATTCAGCAACAGCAGTTCCAGCAGCAATGGCTGCAGCGGACCACCCAACAGCAAATTGTGATTCATGCAGGAACAGAGAAACGACCCTACACTGAGCCATAGATATGAACAACTGGCCTCCGTAAACAGAAAAATAAAGGAGCCTCAGGGCGGTGAGCAGTATCCGCACTCTACACTCAAGAAAGAGTACCTGTATTGAATCAAAAGAGATCAACAAACCGAGACAGTGAGGGCCCAGCTTCTGGTGCCACGCGGGTACCACCTGACAGTGTTGCAGCTCGCACAAAACATGCCTTATGCTGGACACCTGGGAAAAGAGAAGATATTGTCACAGGTATTAGCCCAATTCTACTGTCCAGGCGTGCATCAGGAGGTGAGAGAATACTCTTCATCCTGCCTGGAGTGCCAGCTAGCCAGCAACAAAGTGACTCCTAAGAGGCCCTTTATCCCTCTGCCCTTGACTGAGACACTCATCAAAAGAATCAGAATGGACATGGTCGGGCCCCTAAAAAAGATTGCATCAGGGCATCAGTACACATTAGTGATTGTCGACTACGCAACTAGGTACCCGGAGGCTGTAGACCTTCTTTCTGCGAAAGCTGTGGTGATAGCACCAGAGCTCTAGAAGCTCTTCTCACACATGGGATTTTCCTGGGAAATACTAATGGATTAAGGGATTAACTTCACCTCCCAGCCGATGCAAGAATTATTCTTCCTTCTGAAGGTCAAGTCCCTGAAAACCTTTAGGTATCACCCCCAGGCTAATAGCCTAGTAGAGTGGTTTAATAGGACCCTGAAAGAACTGTTGAAATGCTTTGTTAGGAACAACCCCTAGCATTCGGGCCAGCTACTCTTGCCACGCAGGTTTGCCATAAGGGGGGTTCTGCAGGCCTCTGTGGTGTTCTCTCCCTTCGAACTACTTGATGGTCACTGGCTGTGGGGAAACGTGGATTTGCTATGAGAGGGCTGGGAGGAACAGGACACAGGTGCCTTAAGCATGCCCCTGTACATCTTACAATTAAGGGAATACCTCAGGGATATACGGTTGTTTGCCAGAGAGAATTTAAGAAAGGCCGAACATAAAAGAGGGGTGCGACTATAGACTTTCTACCTGGGTAACTGGTTCCTTTTGCTGCTTCCCTCAGCCAAATCAAAATTAATGGGCTGGTGGCAGGGTTGATTTGAAGTTGTTAGGCAGTGGACTATGAGAGAAAACTATCAAGTAGAAGGAAGTAAACTAAAACCTATTATGTGAATCTTCCTAAGCCTTGGAAGATCTGAGAGGCCCTGCTGATAACTCCCTCCCCTACAGAGCCTGAATTTTGCCCCCCAAAGTACCGAGTGGCCAAGAACCAGCAACAGTGCCTGGGGGTGGGGACCCACCTCTGCACAGAGGATGCAGCTCCTCCAATCAATTGAGGATTTTGCAACTGTATTCTCCCCCCAACTAGGCAGAATGCAGCTGGTCCAAGACCACCCTGGGCCAGCTAGGCAGGGAGAACCCTAGACTATTGCTGCAGAGGATGTTGGATGCACAATTAGAAGAAGTACAGCGATGCTGGAGATGGCATAATTATGGAGTCCAAAAGTGAATGGAGGAGCCCCGTAGTGCTGGTTCCCAAAACAGATGGTTTGGTTCAGTTTTGCATCGATTTCAGGCAGTTTAATTCCATCTCAAAATTTGATGCCTACCCAATGAGTTACTAGTGCAGCTGAAACCAGCAAAGTACCTGAACACTATTGATCTGACAAAAGGTTATTGGCAGATTCTTTCATCCCCATCTTTGCAAGAAAAAAAATGTTTTGCTTCACTTCCTTTGGGTATTTTGAGTACAAGTCTATGCCTTTCAGCCTCCCTGGAGCTGCTGAGAGTTTCCAGCAGCTTATGAATAGGATCCTCAGCCCAAAACCTTGAATATGCTGTGGCCGACATAGATGGCATTATCTTCTATAGTCCTACCTGGGGAGACCACCTGCAGTACTTAAAGGTAGCTTCAAAGGGCCTCCAAGATGCAAGTCTTACCGTCAACCCCACAAAATGTAAACTAGCCATGAATGAAGTAAGTCACTTGGGATAGTGCGTAGGGGGTGGCCTCGTGAAACCAATGGTCAACAAGGTCCTAACGGTGTGCCCAGTTCCCCAGATGAAGAGGTAAGTGAGGCATTTCTCGGCCTGGCAGGGTGTTTCCAGAGGTTTATCCTCGGTTTCACCTCAGTCACAGCCCTCCTTATGGAATTCATAAAAGGTAACAATTCAAAAATATCTGATGGGATGGGAAATGCAAAGAAGATTTTTGAGAACTGAAAGTGTGACTATGCCAGGCGCCTGTGCTCTTCACCCCCAATTTTTCTCTTGAATTCGTACTGCATACTGACACCTCGGATATCGGACTTGGCGCTGTCCTCTCACAAGACTTCAGAGGAGAAGAAGATCCAATCCTATACCTGAGTAGGAAGCTATTCCCTAGAGAAAAGGCCTAATCAGTTATTGATAAAGAGGCACGGGAAATCAAATGGGCCATGAATTCCTTTAGATATTACCTGTTGGATAGCCCCTTCTCCTTTATCACAGATCATTCTCCCCTATGCTGGCTTCACATCATGAAAGACACAAACCTGCATGCAGTGTGATGGTACCTTGAGCTACAACCCTATATATAATTTCAGAGCACAACCCTGGGAGGGAAAGGACCATGCTAAGGTTGATTTCTTTTCACAGGAAATTGGAGATGGAGATGACTTGCCCCAGGACTGCCTTTCCAACTTGAGGGACAGAGGTCTGAGAGAGAGCGAACACCCTCACTCTAGTGGAGAGGTGGCTTATGAGCTAATCTGGGCTCAGCCAGCACTAACCAGGTGCACCTGTAAATCTGCTGTGCATGGAAAGGGAAGCTTAAAACGGGAAAGCCTGCCCCAGGAAGGGGTGGTGAACAGGAAGAAGACTGCTCTACCTCAGAGACTGCTGGCACAGGGACAGATCAGCAAAGAGGAAGACAGTCACTGACCTTGCCACCCCTGGGACTGCAGGGCCCAGGTATAAAGTGGGCTGACCCAAAAGGAGGGGCTGGAGAGAGATCCTAATCCTGATTAAAAACCTGGTGATAAACCAAACCCCAAAAGGGTGACCAAAAAGACTGTCAAAGGGATACACCCTTTTTCTTTCTTTTTTTTTACTCTGATTCCCCCCTCTCTCTGGAGAAGGAGAGCAAAAAGGACCCTTTTGTTTGTTTTGTTTGGAGAACCTCTTGTGTGCTGTAGATGGGAGAACTGACATTGTAAACAACTCAAATCATGGTCTGGTGTGGACTCAAGGGAGCCCCCAACCTACCATGCTTGCCTTGACATAAAACAGAGGAAGTGGTTAGGAGATAGGCCTGTAATTATCATCAGCAGGTGCCCATAATGGAATGCCAGAGAGATGTTTGAAGAGACAAATATTGCTTTAGGAAAGACTTCAGGAATGTCAGGCCAGACCACAAGACAGCTAAATGAGAATTGGGTGGATAGAGAAAGGGGGTGGAGAGAGTTCTTTGAAAGCCAAAAGAAAAGGCAAATTAGTTTAATTAGACTTTTGGAAATTACTTTATTTTATAGTTTACCTACAGCACTGGAGTTTTTTTGCAAGTATTTTAAAACTGATTATGTTATTCTTTAACTTACTACAAAATGATGAGACGTAAAATAAAGATACTTTTATAAAGACAGGAAGAGAAAAGGTTAATGTTGACCGCAGATTATTTGTTGATTTATTTTATATGAGCCTGATCCTGCAACATTTTCTCATGTCAGGATTCCGTATTTACATGGATAATCTTGTTGAAGTCAAAGGGATTCCTGGAGCAAAAAAAGTATTACTCTCAGAAGTAAGGATTTGCAGGATTGGAACTGCCTAGATTTCAGGAATTCTTTATTAACTTTGAACACGAGAGGAAGCTGTAGAATTAAAAGAAAATATATGCAAGCCTTCTGAGCAAAGAACTCACAACTATGAGCTGGGATGGGACTTTGTGTGTGTGTGTGTGTATGAGAAAGACAGAGAGAGAGAGATCAGTCAGGGCCTTTGTTCAATATTTAACATTGCAGCAGGGGCAGGACCATTTCTTATCAATAATGTTCCTGCTTTGATGCTAAAATATGCATAATTTGGGTAGAGCCAATGGGTACAAAGGGCTGTATATTGTATAAATAATAGTGATAAAATAGACATATGAGCTCGTTGGCATCACACACTGTAAAACTTTCAGAAGAAATCCAAAAAGTTGAAAACAAACATAAAAGGAGCCAGGGGCTGATCCTGTAAAATCCTTACTTCTGTGAAGCCCTAGTAAAACTTTGAACATGCAAAGACATACACAAGTGCTCAAGTTTAAGCATGGGAGCAATCCCATTGAACCTCAGCACGACTGCCCTTGTGCTTACAGCTAAGTACACGCATAAATCTTTGCAAGATCAGGGCCTAAGATGAGTGGTCCCATTGAAGTCAATAATGGGTTAAAGACTATTCCCAGGAGTAAGGGATGTCAGGACTGGGATGCAACTTTTTTCATGACTATTAAGCTCCCATCATAGACGTTTTTGATGGTCTATTGATTTATATTTTTTCTGTACCTTAAAGAGGAATCAAAGGTCATTTTTATATGGGCGTGCAAGGAATTTTATTGATTCCTTTTTATGAGGCATTAATGAAATCTATAGAAGCCTAACAAGATGGTATAGATAGGTTTGGCAGAATTGCCAGTGCTTTTAACATGTGCAAAAGATAAAATACAAAGTTTCATTTTGATTGTTTAAATTGTGTGGAGTAAGTGAATTTCATGGAATCGAACACCTCTTAGTAGAGAAAGAGGGCATGATATATCTATATGACCCCATTAATTCCAAAGTGTGCTTAGCAGAGTTTTTTTTTTGAATACTTTGTTTTCCTGACTAGTGGCACCGTATATTTATCATTATGAAAACAAGCAAAGAAGTCAATCACTCATTACACTTGCCAGATATGCCCTTCTGCATTCACAATGGTAGTATATCAAGATTTTATCCTACTTAAAAAGAACATGCAGGATTTATTCTGGAAATGTACCAGTATGGGCCAATCCTTCACAAATATATGAAGCTGAGATCAGCCTCACAAAGTTAAAATAAACTGTAGTCACATTTGACCTAGTATATGCTAGCAGAGGAAGAAATTGAAAGAATTGGTGAGTCTAAGGAGCTGGGTGGGATGAACACTGAACATAGGAAATTTGATTAAAAAGAAATACTGACCTAAAAAATAAATGCATAATAAAAATTGGACAGAATTTGCAACACTTTATTTCCTCCTGAAATACTTTATTATTTGTCTTTTCCCAACTATGTCTTAAATTAATGAGAGCCATGTGAAATCTTTACAGTGAAATTCAAAACTATGTGAAACTTATTTGATTCCTGTTTTCGGGTTCCATGACAAACTCAGACCACGTTCATCCAGAAGGTTACTAAGCTTCGCCAATCTTTTGAGTGAATATGATCGGATCTATGGTGCATTTTTATCTGCAGAAGTCAAAGCGGTTCACAAAATTGGGCAAGTATCATCACCCCCATTTGATAGATGGAAAAACATGGGAGTGGGCAGGCAGGGCCAGGGAGTGATCAGAGACTTGGCTTAGTCACTTCAATGTGCTGGCTAGTATAGCACAAAAGTAAGTTGTGGTAGGGAAAGGGTTGGTGTATCTTACTTCCGATCTAGAGCGAGGAGGAATCCAGGGCCAGATTGTGTCTCTGAGTCACAATCTTGGCTCTTGGATGCTTTTGGAGCAGCACAACTGTGTTGCGCTTTACAAAGGGCTCATAGTAACTCCACAGTCTAGCCTATTCTGACTGGTCCAAGGTCAAGCAGTGAGTAAGTCCATGGCATAGTCAGAATTAGAACTCAAGTCTCCTGACATCCCATCTTTTGCCTTGTCCATTGGAACGAGAGAGAACACTGGCTGGCACTAGAAACTACAGGGGAGGCATACAGTTTGTACAGTTCTGCCAACCTATGTTAGTACTGATCTGCTACTTTTTTGCCAGTAGTGTGCATCTTTCTCCCAGCAAAGACTTCTGTATTAGTTTATGCGGTCATTTTAGTAATGAAAAAGCTCGTCACTCGTTTCTCTTGTGACATCAGCTAAATTTTACCCATTATCTAAATAAGAATCTCCTCTCCCCCTCCCCACTGGATTGGAAGCCCCTCTGAAAGCCCTAAAAAGCCCACTTGTTTTTTCTATCTTGAGGCCTTGTCTACACTGGTATTTTTAGCATCAGAATGTCTACAATCCTGTAGACATGCTGCACTGGTATAAACCATGACTTACACTGCTGCAAAATATTCTGGTTTAAAATCAGGGGAAACTGCACCAGTGCAAATCATGGTTCATACTGGAGCAGTGCATCTACACTAGGGCTTTGAACCTGGTTTCAAAGTAGGATAAACTGTATTGGTGCAAGTCATGGTTTACACCAGTGCAGCACTCTGCTCTAAAAGTTTGCACTGCCTTATGCAAGAGATTAAAAACCCCAATGTAAACGAGGCCTTACTCTTCTTAACTTCACTCATGTGTCAGGTCAGCTGTCTTTCCAGCTAAAGTTGAGAAAGGCTGAATGGGTTCCCTCTGCAGCTTGTCAGTGTTGCTTTTGACTTACCTAGAATGGTCACTACATAGCAATGCAAGGCTTTCTATTTGCTCTTTCCTTCCTACCCAGGTGCTCCCATGCCCTCCTGGCCCAGGAATGAAGGACAAAGCCCACTCCAGTCTCTTCTATCACTAAATCACTTGGCTATGCAGAGATGTGTTCTAACAATACAGATGTGGTCCCCCACCCAGATCTTACTGTTTTTATTAGCTACCATGAACTTAAGGCTAGACATTACTGCATCTCTCAATTACCAACTTCACATTTGTCAGATGGGCACAAATCAGTTGTGTGTGTGTGCGTGTGTGTGTGTGCGTGTGTGTGTGTGTGTGTGTGTGTGTTTTAAAGACGTTTTACATGCTTTAATATTTGTTTGAGTAATGGTCACCTTGGTGCGCTGGTGTTTATAAAATGATGTCAGGGCTGGAAGGCAGTGGCCTGCAGTGTATTAGACTCTTCCCCCCTCTTCCCCCAGCTTTGAAAGATACATCTAGAGAAAACCCATTGCCTGGATCTCCCTGTGTGGGAAAAGCCGTGGAATCAAGCTGAAGTAATCTTCTGGGCTACTGTAAGTAAACTGTAGGGACCAGCTGAATAATAAATCTAAACCCCTTTACAAGTTCTAAATGAATCAAATAAAAGGACAGGCAGATATATTTGAATGTTCTCCCAACCCTTGATTTTCTGAAGTATAAATAACATAATAAACAGGAACTGCTGCTGCTGCTTCTTTTTATTATTATTATTATTATTTTTAACTGAATATTTTGGTTAGATTTCCTCACAGCTTTGAGATGTAGATGCATTTGTAGGTTTATTTTAACTGAAAAGGAAAGGGATTTTGATGTCCTCTAATACCTAGCAGAAAGGCTTAACCCTTGGCTTTCACTTCAGCTGAGCTACTGAAAACAGTTCTCTATTGATCAAACAAGCATTATTATTTTATTTTATTCTATTCTATTTTGAAGATTAAAGGATGCCAAGAAGAGTTTTTGAAGCTTAACAATCCTGGCATTTTACTGCTTCAGAAATGTAAATAGTAAGCCCAGTATGTGAAAAATATCTTAAAGTAAATTCTCAGTGTAATAGCATTCCCAGGAAATCAGACATAAAACATTTTGGTAAGAAAAAGAATGATAGAAAGAGAGACCAAGGGACAGGAAGCTAGAGAGATGGATGGATGGCCGAATGGACCCACAGAGCTGTAGTTAAATCAACCCCCTTTGAACACAATGTCATGCATCTCCAGAAATTATGATTAATGCCCACCTCAGAAGGTGTGGTAGCAGGGCTCCATTGTCCTTTTGGAGGTATACCAGAGATCTGTGTGTACAGTAAGCAGACAGGTTGGTGGTGGGGTGATCGGGGCAGAAGATCGGGTGCTGAGCTGTCTCAAAACTGTCCTGAAAATCCAGCTGTTAGGAGAAATCAATGGAAAGAAAGCTGGTTTTAGGCATCAAAGACTCAGCTCCAAACAAGGATAGCAGCATATAGCAATCAGAGATGTTTGGCTGCCAGGCATCGACAGCCACATTTACAATTCTGACAACTCAGCTTTCTTTGCCCCAAACTTTGCATACCATGGTTTATGTGTTTGCAGGTGAGTGCACCTGCCGCACATTTGTACTGAATGCTGATGATGCATGTAGCTAGCAGTGAAACAAAAATTGCAACATGGCTTCTTCCACAGCTCTGCAGCTGTGGGTCTGGGGACTGACATGCCATGTACGAGACAGGTCTTCATGGCAACCTTAAAATCAGAAAGAGGACCAAGATCTTCAAAGGCGTCCAGTGATTTTGAGTACTCGGTTTGAGATACCTTCATGGGTCTTAATTTTCAGAACGTGCTGAGCACCCACCCTATGAAAATCAGGCCCCTTTTGAGGTGTCTCAAGTTGAACACCCCAAAATGGAAGCATTCAAAATCATAGGGTGACAGGGGATGGATCACTTGATGATTTACCTGTTCTGTTCATTCCCTTTTGGGCACCTGGTATTGGCCACTGTCGGAAGACAGAACACTGGGCTACTTGGACCTTTGGATTGACCCAGTATGGCCGTTCTTATGTTCTTAAATTAGTTACTTTTGATTGTCTTGGCCCTATTCTCAGGCCCTTTATGTATTGAATGTGTGTATTTCCTGTACCCATTGGTTCCTTCTCAACTTCCCATTTCCTCCTTTGAAATCCATTAAGCTGTACCACTAGCACATGGAATCTGAGAGATCCTTTCAGTCACTTTAGTATGGTATTTAGTCCTGTATCTGAAGTTGAGGATGATTCACACGGTGTGTTGTGGGAATGTTGTCACTAGGGTTGCCGAGCCTCCAGGATTGGCCTGGAGTTTCCAGGAATTAAAGATTAATCTTTAATTAAAGATTATGTCATGTGTCATGTGATTAAATCTCCAGGAATACATCCAACCAAAATTGGCAACTCTGGTTGTCACTGTGGTCCTGTCTGCTGCTGCTGTGGGCTTCTCTCTGAAGCTGGAGGCTCCCTAGACATGCTGAGTCCCTTCTCCTCTGAGGTGCACACATGCTTGTCTGCACTAGAGGAATTACTCTTCCTTGGCAATATCAGCAATGGGCAGCTGAACTGCTGCTGAACAAGGTTTAGCTGCAGTTGTAGACTATGTTCATCATAGTTTCAGGAACTGGGGTTAAAACCTGGTTAGACAACCTGGTTATATGACATTATATTCAGCTGGCTGGTCCTCAGAAAGGATTAGGGAATGGCTACAACTGTTGCCTACTTCAGTTCAGGTAACAAAAACCTGTGTTTTTTGGAAATGAAGGACAAGGGTTCTAGACCCAGCTCTGTAACAGTAAATAATTATTGCCTACCAGATTTGAATGTATTACAATATACTTTAAAGCACCTGTGGCTGCTTGGCTTTGTGAACAAACTTGTGCCTTTTCCATCATGAGCATGGATAGGATATGATGCTGTGCAGGTCAGATTTCCTTAGACACTCCTCTTTCCATGTCATTATTAACTAACTATGCCTCTTTCACTGAGTCCAGTAGCAGTGCAGTACACACGCCAAATGAGGAAGTGTGCACAAAGGGATGGGAGGGACATGCCATGTGTTAACTTTATTACTTTTTCCTCCATGATATTATGCAATCTTCATGGACTCCTGTGCAACTTGCAGCCATTAGGACACCCTGATAAACCAAACGAACAACAAGAATTGCTCTAAATACTGCAGTGCCTTTATATCATTACTGTAAGAAACTGTACTATGTTTTTATAGGAGGACAGCTGAGCCCGTGTACTTTTCACACGGCAGAAATAAGGCCACACATCCACAGCAAAATGGTTCCAGACCAGTAAATGTACTATTCATCTTGCCTAACATATGAATTTATTTTGTGTTTATACATGGGGAACTTGTTCTCCATGGCATTGTGACTAAATGGTGGTGCTGTGATTCCAAGCAAAAGTATAGCCAATGTTAGTAGTTTCTGAAACCGCATTAGCTGAAGGAATCAAACATGCTGTTAGCAAAGTTACTGCAGGGTTCTTGACATGTGGCATGTGCTTACTAGCAGTAGACACAGTACTAGAGAGGTTTTTCTCTTTGCATTTTATATTGTAATCTTGACTGAATACATTTTTGGTTTCAGAAATTCTAAAACAGTGTCTTCAGGAAGCTTTCTGGTTCATCTCATTTATTCTTTTGGTAATTCATATCCTTCCTATTATTTTTAATTGACACAAAATGATTTGTTTCTTATTTTTCATGGAAAAGCAAAATAAACTGTGGAGGCCTCAGTTTTCCTAAATATTATAGTAATCCCCTGCAAGTGCCACAAAAGAGTCTGAGGTCTGAACGTTTTAGGGAAGTGATGGAGAGAAGGTGGATAGATAGCGGTGTATGCACTTGTGGCCTTCACTTCTTGTCTGCAGCTTTCAGTTGGTACAAAGACACAGAATAGCCCTTGAAGAGAACATTATTAGAATTAGAATATTTGTGAATCTTTTAGTAAACTTGAAGATTCAAACTAAGATCAGTGTGAAAGTTAAGAAAGTAATAAAAGAGGTGGGGAAAATTAAATTCTAATCTTTGAACTTGTCCTAATGACATTTCATTAATCTTACCCTTCTTCAGAGAGGTAGCAAAGGCCTATGCACCACTTAAGTCCTCCACATAGGACTTAAGTGCTGCATAGGCTTTGCGCTGGTCCTCTCATAGAGGTGAATAGCACCCATGAATATCATTCATTTTAAGAAGGCAGGAAAAAGACTTGGGTGTTTTTGTTTAATTTTAAATAGCTTTAATTATGTAACATTATACTCAAACTCTCACTTGGATATTGGAATTATTGTATATACCTCCATTGTCTTAAAGGGCTGCTTTAAAATCTTGCTCTCTCTTTATCTTTGTCTATTTCGTAATAAATCTGGTTCAGTCAGTTAATATATGGTACAGTACTTTATACTACAAATAAACGTGGTTCAGCTAATGTATATATGGTATAGTAAATGCATGGACTGGAAAAGTGAAATAATATTTTTAGTGCTATTGACCACTTTCTGGTGACATGGAGAAATGGTGTGTTATGGACATGCCTTTCTCTTTCTATGAAGTATTTAAGGTGTTGGATTATTCAGTCAATTTCATATTAAAAATGTATTGAAACTCAATTATAGGGTCAGAAACAGCTTTCTGGAGTGAAAAGGAAGTACCATTTCCTAACTTGGATAACTTACTGTAACGTGTCTTGACTGTCTTGATGGAAAAATGGCGAGTTTATGTTAACTGAAATGGACTTAACTCATTTATATGAGCATTATAATCAGCTGTAGTAAGATAGACATTGTCTGGATAAGCAGTATGGTCAGAAGCTTCCTAGATGTATGCTTCAATACAAATTAGTGAGAATAAATGTATTTTCCATATTCTTTGTGGGTGTTCAGTGTGCCATAAATACCAGTTCTGTGAATCCCTACTCCCCTGAGTGGCCCTTACCCACCTGAAAGGTTCCATTGAAGTCTAATGGCATAATAGTTACTCACATGAGTAAAAGTTTGAAGTGTGCCTTGGATATCTAGAAAGTGCTTGTATTCTGTTCTACAATAACACTGCATAGAGGATGGTAAGAGAAATCATTATTAAAAATCTGTCCAATGAACAGCTTTTAGTTGTTTCAAAGTGAAGTCATGTGGAGATGTAAAAGAACAGCCAGGACTTGTGCTGTGAGGAACAATTGACACAAAGCCGATCTAATTCGCAATGTGAGGTACTAAAAGAGATTGTCGCCTAACTTGACTCTTTAAAAGAACATTTACAGCAATACTGGCAAAGGATAAAAGAGTAAACTTTGGGGAAGAAACACTTTCTCAGTCACAGAGAACACTCAATAAAAGGCAGAATTGACTGGCTATATATGTGTGTGTGTATATATTAACATGGTAAAAATAATGCATACAGTGGTTGCAAAACAATGTTCTAACTGTTAAAAACTTGCAATTTTACTTCTAACTGATTTCAATAGAACACAATATTAAATAGCGTATTTGGTACATTTATACATATGGCTGTTTAGAAAATTCATAATGTGCCTGTGCTAGCGTAAAGGTTCTATTGGCAGGAGTTCGACTTTACCTCCCACACAGATGTCAATAAAGGTGGGATAGGAGCCTTGGGTGCCCAGCCCCTTGGCATTTTTGAAAATCCCCAGCCTAACTGGTTTCTCCTCTAGAAACCATCTCTTAATTTCTTTATCAGATATTTTACAGAAAAGCAATTTTAGACCTTTTTAGAATGTTTGTTTTGTTTGTTTTGAATGATGGGCCTGATTCTAATTTCACTCAGACCAGAGGAAATTAAAAGAATCTCCACTGAAGTCAATACAGTTATAGCAGCATAAAAATACTGTAAATGAGAATTAGACCCAGTATTGGTAGTGTATTTTTTTAATCCTGCACCTGTTAACTCATGTACCTTAGCAGATAACGTAGCACGTGTGCAGGTGGTATGAAAGAAAGAAATAATAATAATACATTTACCTGCTCTGTAAATTACATTGTCACAGTTTTAAGGTCCAATATATCTGGTGGTCTTTCAAGACTGAAAACAAATGTTCTGTGGCCTGATTTTGGTTTCCTTCCCACCAGTTTTACACCAGTAATTTCTCTGGAGTTGTTCCTGATTTATACTTAGCATAAGTGAGATCAGAATCAGGTCCTAGTCTATACTGTTGAAAAGCCAGGTTTTTAGCTCTCCAGTCCCTGCAGTGAAATAAGGCCAACAACTTGTGTTGCACAGTTATCTCTGCGGGTGACTGGAACTATGTAGGAAGCTTTGGGGGCATTTTCAATATCATTTTGCATGGCAACTTTAATTACTACAAAAATAATTACTTTTAGAAAATTGGCCCTTTTTGCTTAATTTTTTTTCTGCTTCATATTAATGTTCTGTAGCTGCCAGTTCCCTCTATTCCCCAAGCAAAAACAAAATGGAAACACAAAACTGAACTGCAAATTAGGTTCACTCAGCATAGCCTCACACTTTCCTTTTAGGTTCTTCCTCTTTCATAACTAGGCTAACCAGTTCTGAAAAATTAACTTCTCTCATCATGCTTTCTCATCCCACACACCCCAAAAAAGTCTGGAATTAAACTAGAACTTTTTTGAAGCTTCTGAAATTTTCTGTTAATTTATATTTATATTTTATTTTGCCTCTGTACACCTAAGCTTTAGAACCTGAAGGGAAGTATGGAAATAGCAAGTCTGTTCTCTCCGTATTCTGAAAACAAGGATAGGAACCCTTGTGAAATCACCTGTTCTCATCAGATTTCCAGCCAAATTTTGCAGAGCCAGGATTTTCAGATGCTCTTAGGACACATGTCCAAACTTCTTGTTGCTTATCTGGACCTTTTGAGGTTTCTCTGTCACAGGTTGTAATATTTTCTACCTCCTAGTGTAAATAGAAAAGTGCAAATAGTGATTAATGAACATATTTGTTAATAAGTCACTGAATTTCGATCGCAAGTATTTGTTGGGTCATATTATTCATTATTTATGAATGTTGGGCAACAGCCAGGTATTATTCAAAATATCTGTGACACCTGAAAGTTTTGTGAGTTTTAGAGTGAGTGATTATTTGTCTGTAAATTCATATCAGAAGTGTATGATTCATTATTTGCAATTTGTTATTTTCCAGTTCACAATGTTCAAGTTTTTGAATCAGAGAGCTGGAACCATACTATGTGACTTATGTGGTTGGCCATGCAATGCAAATATCAAACAGTGAATAGCCAAAGTGAAGAGTTTGTGAACAACTCCCAGTAAGAAAATTGTTCATCTAATCAGTTCACTGAATACTTAGAAATAGCAAATACATTTGTATAACATTGGGATCAATTTGCAAATAAATCTAAGAAAGTATGTAGCTTGTAAATAAGGACCTACTCACTGTGCTGTTCATTTTTGTTGCTATTTTATCTTCTCATTGTTATTCTCAGCCATTCAAAATCATTGTAGTTATTTTAAAAGGCAGGTTTGACTTATTGGATTTCAGGAGACGTAAGTTTGAACAGCTCTGTTATCCCCTTTGCATTGTAGTTCACATAAAAGGAAGAACTTTTTATAAAACAAGTCAAAAGAAAAGTTACTTTGGCTGGTGTGGAATTAAAACCTTTTGTAAGGTTAAACTGATACAACAGGAATCATGCTATGAAATGATAGAAGGATACAGCAGGGGTCAAATCCTGACCCCATTGAAGTCAGTAATAAAACTCCCATTGACTTCAGTGGGTCCAGGATTTCATCTTTGGTGTTTAGTGAATACTAGTTTAAAGTTATAAGTGATTGAGTGTTGTTCTGGACTTCCTTCACTTGTGCACATTTATTTTTTAAAGAGGCACCAGTTCCACTGAAAGGCGCCAGTTCCACTGAAAGGCATTCTGAAGCATTATCACATATGCTTCACTTTCTATTTACCTTGTTGATATATCTACCACTGTGGGTGCAGTGGAAAGTGAGTCAGTGATACATAGTGAAAGAGAAAGTGACTACAAAATGTTGGTATACTCTTCCATTTTATTTGGAGTCATATTTACCATTAGATCCTGGCTATAACGTAACAACCTTTACCTCAATTTATGGTAAAGGTGGTTACAAAATGGAACATGTTGAACCAGTGTTTAAAGTCTGTCCATGGAAGCAGGAAAGAGTACTTTGCTTTCAAAGAGAATTATAGCTCCTAAATTGCATATGCGCCTACAGGATTGTTGATTTTTTTGTTTGTTTTTGTCAGAGTGTCCTCAAAAGGAGATCTGCTCTTCTCCTCTTCAATGTGTTTGAAAAGGGATAAGCAGTGGGGGTTCTGCAGCATATGATTTATTGGGAGTCAGAGTACGAGACATGTTTCTTGAGACACAGTCACCGGAGACATTCAGGCCAACCTGAAAGAAGATTATGTTGCCTCCATTCTGGGAAAACTGGCAGGACAAGAGATTTCCTCTGGTATTTTATCAGACAGTGCTTGGATAGAGAGTGCAGGGTTATCTTAAGTAACACATTCACTATCACTGTTGATTTTTCTTCCACCCTTAAGTAAAAGAAAATCAGCTTTCAGAGTACAGATAGTATTCTCGGTGCTTAGAGCAAATGCAGTTGCTAACATCTTCCAGATGTTTTAAAGTCTCATGCGTCAATCTCACAATGAGATGTCTCTGTCCATTATCCATTTCTTTTTTGGACTGAATGTTACTGTTTTTAACTTCAGGAAACACACACCTAAATACTTTAATGAGTAACACCATTTATAATAGATATAGACAAAAGTTATTCTACTTTCTCAGTCTCTAACCAACGGTATTTAGGGCCTGTTCCCATTGACTTCAATAGGACAGGATCAAATCTTTAGTAAACATATTCACATACGAACCTAGTCACAGAAAGGACTCCAGGAAAGTGAGGATTTTTAAAATGGGAATGTGTAAGTCAGAACACTTTCTTCCTGAATGTGAAGAATTGCCATTTCATTCTGGTAAGTAACAAAAAATAAACCACTGAAGAAAAAAAAGAAAGAACATATTGTCTTGGCAGGTGTCTTATAATATTCAAAAGTAGACCTGGTTGGATATTTGGTGTAATGGGTGAGGGGAGGAGGAAATACTGAATATTTTGTGAATGCTAGTAGTACTTTAGTTTGATTCAGTCATATTCAAGCCCTTTAGTAACCATGAATTCACAAAGCTTTGAATCTGGTCTGCATGATGCATTAGAATGAATGCATTTGACATTGAATACAAATACTGTACTTACTAGACCAATTTTGAAGCTTAATATTCTTCTTACCTGACTAGTTTTGAAGCTTAATTACTGAAAACCTATATTTCATAATTCACAAATAATTCCCCACCTGCCCTTAGGAGTATATTTTCATATACCAAATAAATTCTCAGATAACATGACTGATTTGCAAATACTTCATAATGCCAAAAAAGATCAAAATTAATTGAATTTTGTATTCAGAGTGTATTGTATACTATTCAACTGGCTCTGTAGAGAGGTGAAATGTTACCCCACACTTTTGGCTTCCCAAGTTAACATTTCCCAAGCCTTTTAATGCTCTTCTTTTCATAATATCTTTCATCTTCTAAATCTGAGAAACAGAACAGGTTTCCCTTGTTTTAATTCAAGAAAAGATGTTTTGCCCTTATAGTTCACACATTAGTTATCTGCAAATACATTTTCTTAGTCAGGGGGTGGGGGGGCGTTGTAAGGGAGACTAAGGGGTTTTAAGTAAATAATGTATTGTGGACAAATCCAGCCCAAGAGTAAAGAGGTGCATCTCTAGTGACTTAGAGTTACACCCACTTAGACCAGTGCTAAATTTGATCCCTGTACTGTAGCTTGAGAAATTTTCTTTTCCTGTTAGTTTTATGGAAAACTTTGCAATGCATGCTGGATCATTTGACTGCCAGATTCAGTTAGCTAAAGCACTATATACCAAGGGACATAAAAGCAATATATCTAGCAATGGAAATTGCTGGTATTGATTTTTGCCCCATAAATTGACCTTATTTTTAGTAATAATGGTATCACATTATTACACATAAAGATTCAGTAGGAGTGCTTTTTCTTTATGAGCAGAAGTGACTTGGAAACCTTTAGAATTCCTTATGATCAATGTACAAATGATACACAGAGAAGAATCAGGATTTTGCATTGGGAAAAATACATCCCAGCATCAGGCAGTGCCATTCAAATATTTCACCTTTCTAAGGAAAATATGTCAATAACAGAATTGCTACAGTAGTTTGAATGCAATAGGATGTTTCAAAATTTTGCCAGGTAAGCTATAAGTCCTGCTTGTTGTTCAGATCATTTTAATGTTCCTGTAAATTGCCCACATTTCTAGGGAGAGGGTTTCTATGATTATCTGCCTCTGCAAAGAGGCAACTCAAACAAACGTAGAAGGTATGCTTGACACGTGAAGTCTCTGCTCCCATTAGTTTACTGATGCTTATACCAGAATTTTGAAGTGAAATCCAGTTTGGTCATGGGTTTCAGATTCCACTGGACATGCAGTATGTTCAGAATAGTTCTCATTGTTTTCTGAATTGTTGGCCCAGATCTATTACTGATGTGAAGTATCTTTAATCCCCTTGAAATATCACATATGGCAACTCCAGGAAAAACAATATAGTGCTGCAAACCAGCCTGACAAAAACTGAGTAATGTGGAACACTTTTTTGTGTACTTCCCTCCCCCCTCCAGCTTTTTAGACTGAGGCACGTAAAAGGTGACACCAACTTACTGCATTACTCCCAGCACCATCGATCAAACAACAGTAGCAGCTTGAGTTCATCCTTGCTCAAGCTGCTGCTGCACTGAGTGCCAGAGGGGCTGTGTATGCACTGTTATCACTTGAAGAGCTGCACATTCTTTTGATGAAAGCTCAAGGATGCTGGGTGGCCAGATACAAGAGAAGCTGTAAATGCAACAGAGTGGTTTGTGTGGGAACCCATGGAAAATGAGAAAATCTGAGAGTGGCAATGCTGAAACTAAGGCTGTCTGACGCAGTTCAGATAAATGAAGCTGTGACCTCAACCTTCACTCAGAACACGACTCACACCTGGTTTTCTTTTTTTGTTTGTTTTAATGTTTAAAACAGCTCAGTTGGGGGACAGAGGGGCCTGAATGGCTTATGGTGAATTGTGGTGAGTTCCAGAGCCTTCCATCTCTAAGGCTATGTTTGCACAGGCTAGCCCAGGTGAGCTGACTCGGGCTCTCAGGTCTCATGCTCCCGAACTGAATAATCTCTGTGTAGACACTTGGGCTCCAGCTGAAGCCTGAGCTGTGTGATCCTGCGAGGATAGAAGGTCCCAGAGCTCAGGCTCCAGCCTGAGCCCCAACATCTACACAGCTATTTTTAGCCCCACAGACCCGAGTCAGCTGACCTTCATCGTGTCCGTTTGCTCCCCCAACAGACGTTTCATCATGTCTGTTTGCTCCCCCATTAGCCTCAGCATCGTGTCCTGCCTCCGCTCTTCATGCTCACTTAATTCTTTCCTGGCCTCTGGCACTGAATGCCTCCATGCATTAAGCTGTGCTCTATCAGTGTGGGAGGACTGCATGAGCTCGGAAAACATGTCATCGTGAGTGCATTTTTTTTGCTTTCTACTCTGCGATAACCTCAGGGACGGAGATAATAGGGGGAGCGTAGAAACATTCTACACTCTATGATTCTGGGGGGACTGCATGGTCACCTGTGCTGCTGAGGTCGCCACGCTGACCAAACAGGAAATGAAATTCAAAAGTTCCTGGGGTTTTTCCTGTGTACCTGGCTAGTGCATCAGAGTTAAAAGTGCTGTCCAGAGCGGTCACAATGGAGCACTCTGGGATAGCTCCCGGAGGTCAATACCGTCGATTTGCATCCGCACTACCCCAAATTTGACCCAGCAAGGTCGATTTTAGCGCTACTTCCCTCGCCAGGGAGGAGTACAGAAGTTGATTTTAAGAGCCCTTTAAGTCGATGGAACAGGGTTGGTTGTGTGGATGCATTCATTTTAAAATCCACCTAACGTGGCTAAATTCGACCTAATCCCATAGTGTAGACTAGGGCTTAGGGACTGTCTTCACTGCAGTGTTAGCCTAGCCTCTTACCCTGGTGTTGCCCCTAACCCCCTCCAGTTCACACACAAAACCATTTCTCCTGAGTTTGGTGGTGCTTTAAACCCAGGCTAGCTGGCCAAGCTGGGGGCATGGGGTGGAAACCAAGTTCCACATTCATTTGGGCTGGTAACCCTCCCACAGGCTAAATCACTCACCTCCTGATAGTCCTCCAGTGCCTTCCCACAATTCCCCCATGTGCTCAGATGAACAGCTGAGTTATCCCACAAGTCACTGGAAAAGACAGAAACTTGGGTATGGCTTTGCAGTGTAAATGCTTAT
The DNA here is from genome assembly GCF_020497125.1 of Mauremys mutica. NCBI lineage: Eukaryota > Metazoa > Chordata > Testudines > Geoemydidae > Mauremys > Mauremys mutica. The sequence goes on along the minus strand of NC_059076.1, from coordinate 29,964,199 downwards.
TCGCAGGCTAGACTAACCCAGGTGCTCAGACCAGAGCTGCCGATCACCTGAGTTAACTCTGCAGTGAAGACAAATGCTTAAGGGTGCTTCCTCTAATTTAGAGTTCAGATGCATTAATTGGACACTGTTGAGAAGATTGTACTACTGCTGACTGGGCTAAATTTGGTCTGTATATAAACAAAGGACATTAGTTTCCAGGGACATCTGTCTACTGCCTTAGAGCAACAAATGGGTGTATGGGAAGAGGGATAGAGGGTATCAGTAAAATAAGATTACATTAAATAAATATATGGAGATGTACCTATCTCATAGAACTGGAAGGGACCCTAAAAGGTCATCATATTTAGCCCCCTACCTTTATGAGGAGGACCAAGTACAGATTTTGCCCCAAATCCCTAAGTAGCCCCTTGAGGATTGAACTTACAATGCTGGGTTTAGCAGGCCAATGGTCAAACCACCAAGCTAGCCCTCCCCTGAATTAGTCATAGTTCATCAGCCATTTAACATCAGGAAATGCCAGAAATCTGATAAGCAGCCTGATTTCCTGGAATTGCCAGCCCAGTTTGGGGATCAGATGTTTACTAAAGTTTTGGATAAGTCACCTAAATCCACACTGAGCCTCTGACTCATTTGAGGATGGCCCACTACTGAATGGGATATGGCACCAGTCCTGTAGCAACAGCTACGGATTCTTCTGATCCTGTAATGGCCCCTGGGTCCAGGCGGAGTCCATGACAGGATTGGGGCCATATGTATCAGAGTTAGTCAAGGGTGTACTAGTTGGATTTGTGATGTGCAGAGTGGTCTGTCAATATTTTCAAAGGGCTTAGCGATCTGCAGCTGAGAGGTGCTATATAAGTACAAAGTATTATTAAAGTTGCACAGCAATTTGTTGTTAATATAACACAGCACCCAGTTTGATCACTATTATATCAAGTTCTGAGAAACAATACTCACATTTAAAGATTTGTAGAGTTTTTTCTTTTATTTATATGAAATACTTCAGTATATTTAATGAGACAGCACATAGGGAGCAGAAAACTTTAGCATCACATCTCCCTCTAATTCAATATGATTGTAATGTGCACTGTTTTTACAGCTATTACTATTGTATAACACAATGAGTGACAAACACTACTTAGCATACTGGATGGGGGCAGCGTCTCCAGCTTTAATCTACCTAATGCCCCCACTGCAAGATATAAATAGATTAAGAGAGAAAATCCAATATTTTCTCCATTCTCCCACCAGAGCGATACACATTAGTTGTTTCTTGCCATCTAATTGCATTACATGGCAGGGGATGCGATAAACATTTAATGGGAGTCACAATCATCTGTCACTTCCCTTTAGATGGATAACGTTCAGTATGATTTACATAGGGTGCACTTGTGCAGGGATCATAGTGCTAGCCCACATCCGGGAAGTTGCACTTTTTGCGGATGGATTTTCTTTAATTAGGGTTAAAAAAAAAAAAAAGATCATGAGTACACAGGCCCTCTGAGGTACTTTAATTAATCCTTCATAAAGCAAGCCTGGGCCTTTAAAAATGCCTGGGTATCTTAGGCCTGAATCACCACTATGTTACTCCAGTTTTATGCTGGTGTAATTCCATTGAAATGAAACTGGAAGAACAGCAGTGAATTCAATAATTTATATTAAGCTAAACAAACACTCTTCAGAAACCTTTTTTAATTAACTTCCCCTTTTGTTTGTTATTTAGAGAACTCACATAAATCACTATATTTCAAAGAAAGCATACCGTAAACTATCTGCCCCAGCTATAGTTAGATCTAATCATTGAACTAAATAGCAAATTACCGTTAATTTCAATAGGAGCAGGACTGGTCGATCACTTATAATCTACTAAAAATACAAAGATCATGAAACATTTTTAATGTTTAAGCATTCAAGAGAAAAGCCAAGGATTACAGTAGATGAGTTACTGTCAGGTTAGAAAATCTTTGGGAACATTCGTGTAGAAAGAGATAATGGAGATTACTGAAAAGCTGATGGGTGATGTGTGTGTGTGTGTGTTCATTTGCCTATCGAACACTGTTCTAACTGAGCCTGAATCAGAAACCTGAATATGAACTCTCACACAATCAGAAAAGTTCTGATCTGAATCAATTTTCCCAGATCACCCCCATCTCTAACTCCAACTCAGTTTGACTCTGCTGTTGCTAATGGTTTTCTCTATGATAGAAAATGGTCCAATGAGAGCTGTAATTGATTCCTGTTGTAACTTGGTTTGTAGAAAATGTTCCCTTCTGAGGCACTGTCTATATACACTAGGGACAGAGTTCAAAATCCCCCTCCTCTGCTAACACCACTTCACCTCCATCAGTAGGTAGCAGCACCGGAAGCTCTAGTTTAAATGGACCACTGGCTGCTGCCACTAATTTAAGCAGGGCATCAATTAAGACCTGCTCTGAGCACAGTGTTCAATGTAGTGGTGGCAGCCAGGGGCCCTGTAGTGCTAAATTAGAGTTAGCAACCATGTGGAATTTTTGAAAAATTCTGTAATGTAGACAGGGCCCAATGGTGAGACTTAGTATGAGTTGAGGTGATGGCTTTGTAATTTAGGCACCTGCCTAAACAGGTGTGGGAGCAAGACCACCAACTCATTTCACACAGACAACCAGAAAGACCTCAGATGGTAACAGCTTTCTTTCCTTATAAATCTGAACTGGATTAGAAACAGCAGCCTCAAGGTGACAGGCTCTGTAGCCCATTAACAATCCCCTGAGGCCTCTTGTCCCCCAGCTGAGCCCATTTCTTCCTCCTGCTGTGAGCTTATTTCATATTCCTATTTGCTGTGCTGCACTTCCGGCTCAGGAGTAGTTTAGAGAGAAAGTGCACTCTGACATTCTGCATTAGAGCCCAGAGAGCAGTTTGCCATAGACCTTCATTGACCTGACTTTTCCTATCAATTTTAAGAAAGATGATGAATATAAAATATTTCTCAATTTAGCTTTTGCAAGTTGTGCGGGGGGTGGGATTTAAAATATATATATATATGTATGTGAATTTCACTTGTAGGCCTCCTGGGACATTTCATCAAGTGATGGAAGAAACAGAAATCCAACACTGGGTCTCCCAGCACTGAAAATAATTCCTAGCAATTGTGTTCAACAAGAAAGAGAAACAATCTGGCATCAAAAAAGCAATGGGGTGCAGGGAGAGAGATTCATTTATTGATAAAATTGCCAGTGTAGTTTGCCAGTGAGATAGTATTATAGGATTCTGCTAATTTGACAAGGTCAGTTCATGTGGTACTATCTGCATTGCAAACAATTACCAAAGGTTGTAAGGCAGCTTCTCTTATATGAATCACTAAATCATTAACTTCTCTGTCACTGAAAAAGTATCCTAGCTACTGTTGGTGTCCTCTTCAATCAATATCCCCAGACCAAGTATCCATGTCCTTTATCTCCCACAGGAATGGACTAAACCATTCTACTAGTTCCAAATCACTCAGCTAATGGGCACAGGAGTAGGGACCTTAATTGTCCCTGACACCAACACAACCACTTTTCTTCTTTGCATATCAATACTATACATCTCTGTCAGAGAGGAGGCAAATTGAGTTATGAAAATGCTTAGGCTGGTCTCAGAGAACATTATATCGAATTTGGGGCATACAGAGTTGATTCTGTTAACATACCTCAGAATTTTAATATCCAACTGAAAGCAGTTATTTGTCATTCATTGTTGAGGTTGTCTAAATTACTCTTCTACAAACGTGTAATACAATTTCTGCAAAATCCACTGTATTTCAAACTCCAGTTATGAATCACTGACAAACCTAATTTTTATGCTAGGAGGAAACAAAAATAGGAAAACACAAAAATTGATGATAGATCCTGCATAAACAAAACACAGTAATACTTTGTGATTTGTTTGCTGAAAAACATCACCTAGTATACAGAAACCAAGAACTTTAGGCAACCTAATGAATTTATCACACATCAGTCAGATTGCAATGATGAGGCCCTCTAGTGGTTTGTCCTGATGAAGTAATTTGAAATCTAAAAACGGGCTGTGACCAAAATTCTATTTTGTTGGGGTTTTTTTAGAATTATTGGGTCATTGGGTTCAGAGGAAAAGATATAATTTTATGCATAAAACCATTTTACAGTGTGTTTTATTTTGCTAGCATTTAACAAAATTTAACAAATATTATAACTATTATTATTGTTGATCTCTTTGCCATACAGCAAAAGGAGTAATTTAGAAACCAAAGCACAGGTTAGTAATTATTGAAAACGTGTTTTTCTTTTCTTGTTGTTTATAGCAAACTCTTTGGATCTGTCTTATGTGGGTGTTTTAATTGCACTGTCTAACCTGTGGTTTTTAAAACAAAAGATTAATTTCCTTATATTTGATATTCCGTGATGCAAAGATTTTGCAAAAGTCTAACCATTCCAACCAGTAAAACAAATCAGCCTACAACACTAATACAACCACAAACAGCAACAAAATCCCCATATTTCTAGGTGGTTGGAGAAATAAAATCTCTGTTCATGATGACAACAACAACCTCAAATCATGAACACCACTGTAAAAGCAGGGGTTGGCAACCTTTCAGAAGTGGTATGCTGAGTCTTCATTTATTCACTCTAATTTAAGGTTTTGCATGCCAGTAATACATTTTAACATTTTTAGAAGGCCTCTTTCTATAAGTCTATAATATATAACTAAACTATTGTTGTATGTAAAGTAAATAAGATTTTTAAAATGTTTAAGAAGCTTCATTTAAAATTAAATTAAAATGCAGAGCCCCCCAGACTGGTGGCCAGGACCCGGGCAGTGTGAGTGCCACTGAAAATCAGCTCGCGTGCTGCCTTCGGCACGTGTGCCATAGGTTGCCTACCCATGGTTTAGCGGCTTCATTGAGTTTTCAGGAGATCAGCTCTAGATAGTCCTTCACTCTTCTCTCATAGGTGTGTATTTTACTGTGAAAGGGGAATATTCTTATTTAGTTGAAGAGATTTACAAGTGTAACTCCCTATCCATCCATTTGGGAATTTGTGGTTTGACAAATTAGGAGATTCTTTTTTACAAGTATCAGGCCTTTGAAAAATCCTCCTATATCAATTATGTCAAAACAGTATTTTTGGTTGTGTTTACATAGAATAGGATACATATGCATGTCTTCTTCCTCCTTTCCCATATTCCATGTAAAACCGTGTATTCCAGTCAGCGTTTATGGGAATGTATTTCCCCTTGAGGTCAGTGGGTTGTGTGTTCAGTTATGCTAATTCTGGTCCCAGCAACTATCCTAAATCATTGAGATGGGCTCCTGAACTGAGCAGGAAGGAATTCTCCCCCCTATGCTGTAGAATGGCAGCAGTGTCACTCGGACGTTGCTACACAGCTTCAGAGCTGCAGTTCTAGTGCATCCACTTAATGAAGGGGAGAGGGACAATTGCCATGGAGAGCTAGATCCACCAGTATTAGCCCTGCCACAACCCCTGCTCAACCCCACTAGGCCCCTACAATGCTATCATTCATAGCAGCAAATGGAGCTCCCAAAGCACATCTAGCCGGGCCTCAGAAAATCCTGTTCCTTTCGTCACTGCAGCAAAACCATACTGGTTCAGATTAGGCTTGGTCAACACTACAGAGTTAGGTCAAGGTAAGGCAGCTTATGTCGACCTAACTACGTCAGTGGCTACACTACAACCTTGCTCCCACCGATGTAAATGCCCCACTACACCGACATGATAACTCCACCTCCAGGAGAGGCGTAGGGCTTATGTCGGTGTAGTTAGGGTGATGCAGTGTCCCTGTAAAGCTGTTAGCTAAAATTCTTGTCAATTTCACGGCTCTCACAGGGAGCCATGAAATTGACAAGAAAGGCTGGTAGGTTCCCTGCTGTGAACCCTGGCTTGGCTCACAGCTCAGGCTCTCACCCCAGGCTGGTAGGGGGCTGCCACCCCAGGCTCCCGGTTACCTGCTTTAGCAGGCTGCTGCCCATGCTCCCCTCTTCCCACTGGGAGCCCTGCTTCCCTCCAGCTCCCTGTTCCCAGCAGGCTGCTGCCTGGGCTCCCCGCTCTGAACCCAGCTGCCGAGTGCTTAAAGCCCAGGCTCCCAGCTCCCCAGGGAGCTCCCAGAGCACTCAAGAGTGCCCCTGCTCTAAGCAGAGACAAGAGCAGTGTGAAATTGACAAGAATGTCAATTTCTCTGTTGGTAGGCTCTGTGCTGAGAAATGGAGCCTATGCAGGGCTCACAGCTGGGGCTGTCACCCCAGGGCGGATGAGGGCTCCAGTTGTGAGCCCTGTGTGGCTGTCAGTGCCTCACAAAACCTCACTTCAGTCGGTGCAAACACTCCTGGTGAGGATGTGCTTCATCGGCAGAAAGAGGGTAGTGTGGACACTAATAGCCGATTGACTTACTGCGGTGGCTGCAGGTCAACCTACATTAAGTTGACCTAATTTTGTAGTGTACAAAAGCACTTAGTCTGGAACCCTCTGAATTGATGGGCATGTGAGACACAGAGTTCATCCTTGTTCACAGACTGTTGCCTGTTGCTTACTGTGCCAAAGGACTTGTTAGAAATGTTGATATCTATATATGCATATAGATTCATTAATACATTTATTACTCATGCATACAGTCACATCAATCATTAACAGAACAAATGTGAGCAGCATGCAGCAGTACTATCAAATTGCTTGAAAAACACTTATGTCCTAGATCCGCTATGGGTGTAAATTAGTGTAACTCTATTGAAGTCAGTGGAGCCATGTGATATACAGCAGTTGAGAATCTGGCCCATATTCCATATTTTTTTATTTGGAGTTTGGGGGTTTGTGTTGGGTTTTTGTTGTTGTTGTTTGGTTTGGTAATTGCTTTTCTGAAGGTCCACCTCCAACAGGTCTATTAAAAAACAAAACAAAGCCCCCTATCATTTTATTATATTTATTACATATCTCAACAGACCAAAAATATGCAATAAACCAGTATAAACAGTCTCACCCCCAGGGGATCTGTTTTTACCAAAAATACATTTTTATACAACATACAAAGCATTTTTTGTATGACTCCACCAGCGGCAATAAAATTTTCTTAAGCTGCTGTTTCATACTATGAGAACAGACAGACATAAAACACAGAGTTAGAGGAGAACAGAATGCACTGAGCAGAAATTATTTAACAACTCCTTCAGGAAGAAAGTAAAGCCAGTAAACTGAAAGCAAAAGGCATTGTCTTGGATGTCTTCTAATATGATAGTGGCATGTCATCATTTTAAAAATAAATACCCTCTAAGAAAAGCCTAGTGTGAAAGCTTTTTTTTTTTTTTTTGGTGTGGTGGGGTGGAGGGTAGCTGAAAGGGGTTTGGTACTGTGAACAAAGGAACTGTCTCCTGTTACTCTGGTTTCTCCTATATTCAGGGAAACAGAACTTTGTACATTCTTTGTCAATAAACAAGATTGCATCGCAAGTACCCAGACTCCCTCATCAGTTTATTTTCCCTACTGGAAAAACCTACAAGATGCCAAATTTTGCCTAGTCACTTTTGTACAAAGGGGTAACACCCCAAACCTCTTTCACTTTAGTCTTGGGAACTGTATGCCAGATGACAAAGGATGCCCTATAGGCAGGGGCGGCTCCAGGCACCAGCATGCCAAGCGCATGCCTGGGGCGGCAAGCCACCGGGGGCGCTTTGCCGGTCGCCGTGAGGGCGGCAGGCAGGTTGCCTTCGGTGGGATGCCTGCGGAGGGTCCGCTGGTCCCGCGGCTTCGGCGGACTTCCCGCAGGCGTGCCGCCAAATCTGCAGGCCCGGGGACCTCCCGCAGGTAAGCCACCGAAGGCAGCCTGCCTGCCGTGCTTGGGGCGGCAAAATACCTAGAGCCGCCCCTGCCTATAGGGTTTCATACCAGAAGGCCAAAGTTAGAATAAAATACAGTAAGCTACAGAGGTGTTTTTTACATGTCAAAGATGGTATTTTATTAGAAATATATCTAGCACTTTTTGTAAGAACAGGACACACAAGAACGTTATGTGTCTTTACAAGGCCACGCAGAGAGCAGTAGAATAAGAATTAGAACTCGGAAGATTTGTGTTCCCATTCCTTTGCTCAGTACATCATTGAGAAGTCTATATGCAAGAATTCACAAACTATATGCACACCCGGCCACCCAAAAGAGACTTCTCTAGGGAGCAAGCAGATATCCAGCCAAATTGCAACACACTATGTAACAGCATGGAGATGGGAACATTTTGGCTAAAGAAGCTGGGGCAAACATGAAAAGTTCCATGAGAATTGTAATGTCTATGCAGGGCAGACAGGACCCTAGTTTTAAAGATTTTATCTGTAATCATTTGGAAAGAGTTTGTGGGGTGGGGGGGGGGTTTGCTAAGTATTTTTCCAATATGTTACCAGACCTACCATGTCTAGCAGTAAAAGTATGCATGCATTACAGAGCTATCTATCATTACCTATTCATAGGAGGCTGTGGGAGTCAGCTACTCAGCCCTCTGTGTATTCTTACCTTTCTTTAATGTGTTCCTAAAGTGCTTAGAAGTTTATTTGCAGCTGCTGTGTCCTTGTACTTTTCCCATTTTGTCAGTGGTTTGTAGAATTATACTTCAGTGGTCACTGAAGTTTGAAATCACTGGCAGCATTTCTTATTATATCACTTTGATGTTGTTAAAGGCTGTTAAGAAAACAACAAAATAAACCTCTTTGCTTAGTGCAATTAAGGTTTCTTCAAGACAGTGCGCCTCTGATGGTTTATGCAATCATCACTCACTTAATATGACAGAACATTTGATAAGATATTATTGGTGTAATTTACCATTGAACAATGCAAATTAAACATTGGCTTTACACATGCCCAAAAAACTGACTAGAAACTGTTGATAGATGAAACCTCAAAACATTTAATGAATGTTAGATTGTATTCTCATAAAACAATTTGATAATTGCAGCGTAGTAGTTTGTTCCCCTTTAGAAAACAACTGACATGTGGCACATGTGATATTTCTGAGCATCAGGGTTTAAAAATCAAACTGTGGACCAAATTCTTAGAAACATCTTAGTTCCATGGAAATCAGAACCCAGCTTTGACTTATTCATTCATAACTTTATACAAATTTGACACAAGTTTTTCAAAGCAGATTAAAAAATGTGTTTTCAGGCTGTGTCTACACTGGGGAAAATTTACAAAACAATTCCCAACTGAACCAGGATTAGCACCAATGGGAGCTCTAGTATTGTCTATGCTCCCACAGGCAGACCAGTTTTCAGCTCCATGTAACTTAAACCTATTTGGTACATAGGTAAAAATGCGGTCTGCTGCTGGAGCTTTGTCTACATAAGGGCGCCTCCTGGCACTAAGTATGCTAGTTTTGATGGAATTTTGTTGTTTTTTGTAAATTCCTCCATGTAGGCAAAACTTTTGAGACTGAGGATCACAGAGGTTTTAATTATGATTATCTGGAATATTTCTGAGAAACCGCCTGTTACAGACCATGGACTAAATGTGAGCCAATTCCTGCAGTTTTCACTCAGGCAAGACTCCCAGTGGAGTTATGCTTATTTTTAAAACTTAGAAGCAAATAGAAGGCTGTCTTTCTTTGTTTGGTTTTAAAGAATGTAGTGCTAGTGAGTGAAAGATCCCAGGTTGCCATCACTGGACATTGAAGTAATCGGTTTGTCCACATGTAAACAACTGTGGTGGAGACGTCTTTGTAAAGGGTTCCAGGTACCACTGATCCCTCTATAAAGAGCTGAGCTGAGACTACTGTAGAACACAGACAGTGCAGAGTTGCAGTGGTAGTAGCTTTAAGGCAATAGATGGCGCAGAGCTGAGGTAGTTCAGGCTGAAGCTGCAGAGAGAGCAACAGCCTACCTAAGGACTCTGGTGTGGGTCTCCTTAGCCAGCAATTAAAGCTGAAATCACCTGAGCTGGGTCAGCTGGAAGAGCCCCTCGAGTAGCCAGGCAGCACTGGCCTGCCAGCATCCTTGGACTTCTTCAGCCCAGGACAGCTAACTGTGAGTGGGGACCTGGGAAGGAGGGAAGTGGCTTGAATGCCCCAACCCCTTACTATTTTTAAGAGGACTGAGGTTGGGATTACGGTTAAAAGAACCAAGAGGGTGGGAATCTTATTGCACAAAATTTGTTCATTTATTCATTGCTGGTTTTCGCAAATTTATTTTGTTGTCCTCCCCAATAAAGTTATCTTTGTTTTAAACCATTGGTATTTGCATGTGGGAAAGTATTGCTTGTCAGGGGTTCCCAGAGTGGCAAATATAGTTTTCCAGGTCTCGGGGGGGGGTATGATTCTGAGGACCTCAGTGCACAAGGAACTGGGCTGAGTTCTGTAACTCCTTTTACATGTAGGCCACCACACAGCCACCAGATGAGGTCAGACTTGAACCAGTGACCTAAGGTGAAAAAATTCCATATTCCACTGACAGTCCCCTGAGATATGCATTGCCCTTTCCTCCGCTCGTAGTCATTAACCACAAATCACATTTTTCACATCTCCAACTCTTGCATTAACAGCTAGGATGAAGGCTAGAAAAAGAAGAAAGAGCTGACAGTGTAAAATTGTATGAATTTGCTATCATTTTCTGAAATTTCCTACTTGTTTTTCAGTTTTTGGTTTTTTAACTTTTAACTGGCTTTGCTGAGAAAGGGAGGCATTTTGCTTTTGATCAAAATGGGAGATTGCCACCAAAAAGCAATTAATTTTGTTGCTGTTTTTTCGCAAGGCTGAGGGAAAACAAAATTTGTCAGATTCACTGTGTGTGAACCATTTCCATGTTACTCTTTTAGAGTAGCTGCAGATTGTACCTGATTTTAACCTCTGAAATCCAGACAGGCACTTTCTCATGTGCTGCTTGACCTGCTCCTGTGCTAATGCAGCACAGAAAGATGAAAACAAATACAAAGTCTCCGAATTTCCTCTGTGGTTTTCATGCTCCTTCATTTCCTTCCTGAAACGCCTGTGCTACCTCTGTGTGCTCTTAAGTAGCTGCTGCCTTCCACCCAGGGCCGGTGCAACCCATTAGGCAACCTAGGCGGACATCTAGGGCGCTAGCATTTGGGGGGCGGCATTTCGGGTCCTTCGGCGGCAACCACAGCGGCTGGATCTTTGGCCGTCCCGGTCATCGTCAGCATTTAGGCGGAGGGAAGTGGGGCGGGGGGCACGGGGAGGGCCGCTTGCAGCAAGTAATGGGGGGGCATGCAGGGGAATCGCTCCCCACCCCAGCTCACCTCTGTTCCGCCTCCTCCCCTGAGCACGCCGCCCCGAGCCTGGGAGGCAGGAGAAGTGGAGCGGCGATGGCGTGCTCGGGGAGGAGGTGGAGCAGAGGTGAGCTGGGGCGGGGAGCTGCCGCATGGCTTCCCGGGCCGAGGGGAGCTGCCGTGGGGGGGGCGCCACAGGGCATGGGGGGGAGCTGCTGCGGGGGGTGGGGCGCCTTGAGGGGGGGCGGAGAGCTGCCACAGGGCTCGGGGAGGCGCAAGGTGGAAGTTTCACTTAGGGCGCGAAACATCCTTGCACCCGCCCTGCTTCCACCCCAGAGGTGGCTGCCCTTCAGTGTTAGGTCAAATAATTCCTAAATAGAAGGAAAAAATGAAGGCTGTCTCTGCACAAGTGGAAGGGGAGGGAGAGTGCATGCAATGCGTGGATGGTGCCAATTTCATTCTAGCAACATGGGCAGTGCTAGTTGACTGTGAGTCCCCCCCTCCCCTGAGTGCATGTGGCTCCCATTTAAAAGATGGCAGAGCTGCCACTGTATTATGCTCTCTTGGAGCCTAAGGAGGGCTTCTGGGTAAATCAGCAGTATGATCTGTATCGTGTGTGTGAGAGAGAGACGCACGCGTACACACACACCACCCCAGTACACAGCGTGTACATTGCTTTGAGACTGTAAATAGCTTTGGGATCCTTTGGGATGAAAAGTTCTATATAAATGTATTACTATTCATATCATTAGATTATTATTATTATTTGTTTATTAAGGTACTAGAGGTACCTATTGATGAAGTGCTGCTTCATTTTTTCTGGAGTGAGGTGAGTAAGCAGTTTTCAGTAATTAATCCCAATCATCTAACAAAATGTGAAGAACCAAGTAATGGCTTTACCCTAGTCTTAGCCTGATGTGCATAAATGGGACTTTTCATACTCTGTGTGTGCAAGTGTTTGCTTTACTTCAAATATTACGTCACAAAATGACCAGAACAAAAGGTGTTTGTGAGGCATACTGTACAGTTAGGAAGTGAATTCCTGAGCTATATAGCTAACTCTGCAGCAGGGTTTGAGCAGCCCCATTTCTGAGGCTGAATTGTGGTCTTTGATGAGAGCAGGCTACAACAATGCACTCTTTGAGAACCTTGCTAAATCTCAGTTTAGTCACTGAAATGTTTCCACAGTTTATTTTTCTAGGATCTCTTCCATGGCTGCTTGCTCATAAAGACCTGGCTGTGGAAGGAAATTGGGCAGGAACTTTTGAATTGGCCTCTTGTTTGCCCAGCTCTATTGACCTGTATAAGGGGTTGTTGCACTTGTGAGGCCTTGAGTTGTTTGTTCACAACTGCTTAATCGATAAATTGTTCTCAGTTAATGAATAATTAAAAATCAGATTCTGATAATGGACCAGCCAGCCCTGCTCAGGAGGTGAAAATCCTCAAGCAGGGCTGCTGGGAGATTGTACTTATAGCTCCCTGCCTTAGCCTTTCGTAATCAATGGGAATTGTTTTGAGTGGGAAGTTGATACACTGCTCCTTAAGCTTAACTCATAAGGTAGAAACCAGGAAAGTTGGACCTAAGTTAAGGAGCTAAGTTTTCTTCTGGGACTTGTTTCATTTGTCTCTTTATTTTTACAGAAGACAGGCTGTATAAACAAAAATAGAAATTTTCTACCTTTTTCCCCCACACATATTTGAATTGCAGGCACATAAAAATGAGACAGAGTTTTTTGGATGAAAAGGTCACAGATGTTGGGCCAAATTCTGAGTAGTCCATTGATTAAGTACAATGGAGTTCCTCACTGTTATATTAGAGTAACAAAGAGCAGAGTTTGGCCCACTGAATTTAAAAACACACCATGAAGGTTGTGACTGTGAGCTTGATTGTGGTCTCATTTACATCAGTGCAAATCAGGGGTTACTTGTCCAAAATCAGTGGAGTTACACTGGAGTCTAAGTACTGTGAGACTAGAATCAGGCTTTGTGTCTTTTACAATGTAAAATTAAATGCATTTGGCTCTGCACAGAGGGTCAGCACAAGTGAGCTGTATTTTGAGGGATTAAGTGCAGAGGGGTGAATTTCACCTATAATGAACAGTAATCTCTTAAACAGCTGAGATGTGACACTAAATTCCATAATCAAGGGTCATACAGAATCCTCTCTTTGCATAGTTTCATAAAGGACAATTAACTAAGTCTTTGGATTTCTGTACCAGGAAGAAATTTGTCTCCTTTGTCAGTCTGAATGGCTTGAATTTGTTATTGTTGTTTTAGAAGAAGAAGAACCAAACTATTATAGTATAATTATTGGTTTACAGAGATGTGCAACTTTCTCAATCAATTTTTTTCTTTCCTGCTGTTGACCTTTAAATATTAAAGAATTTGGTGTGCTGAAAGACACCTTGCATAAGCCAAAGCCATGATGATGCTGAAAATTAATTGCAGTGGTTTTGGATCACTGTTATAAAGTGAGCTTCACAAAGGTGCATTTCAACCTAAAATATTTGCAGCGAAAGCAAGACAAAACTGCTCTAGAGAACGAAGGAAATGGAGATGTGAGTGGTAAGGAATAGCAGATTTGTTATGTAGCTATTGTCATTCTGTGAAAAAAACTTCCAAGATGCTTAACACCAAATTGTCAAGACTGGACTAATCTCAAATCCCTTCAACAGTGTCCACAAAATCCTGTTGTTTGTGCAAAACTTGTATTCACTGATCCAGGCAGTGTAAGAATAGCACATGGCCAACATGATAGGACTGTCCACGTGTGTCTCTCCACCCTCACTCAGACACCCACTCCGCCCACCCCCATGTGGCCCTGCACCCCCTCTCCCTGTTCCCATGTGGCTCTGGGCCCCCTCTCCCTGTTCCCATGTGTCTCTGGGCCCCCACCCAGCCACTCCCCTGTCCCTGTGTAGCTCTGCACCCCTCCCCCATCACCAGGTGGCCCTGCACCTCCCTTCCCTTTGTGGCCCTGTGCGTCCACTCCCATTCAGCCCCTGCCCCAGTCTGTCCTCCCCCACTAGCCCTTATGACCTCCCCCAGCACCCCACGCTGCCCGTCTCCCCATAGCCCCTGTCTCCTGACCCGGCCTGACAGGTGCTGCAAAGAAGGCAGGCTCTTTCTCGTCCCTAGCTGGCCAAGTGCTGCTGCTGTGTTCTGTCACCACAGTGTCCTCTGGTGGGGAAAAAGGCAGAACTGCAGAAGTGATTTTCTGCTGGGAAAAGCGACAAAGACTCCTGTGGCACCTTATAGACTAACAAAGTATTGGAGCATAAGCTTCCATGGGTGAATACCCACTTCGTCAGACGAAAACTTATGCTCCAATACGTCTGTTAGTCTGTTAGTCTATAAGGTGCCACAGGACTCATTGTCACGTTTTACAGATCCAGACTAACAGGGCGGCTACCCCTCTGATACTTTCTGCTGTTCTTGTGCCGCAGCACTCTCTGGTGGGCAAAAGGTGGAACTGCAGCAACATTTTGGCAGAAGCTTTTTTTCTGTGCAAAAAATTTAAAGTATGCACAGCTCATTAATTATGCACATGCACAGTAGCGCAGAATTCCCCCAGGAGTCATACAAATAATACTAATAATCCCATAATCTTCCATTTCTGCTAAAAAGTACACCCAACTCCCCCTACACTTGGGCATGCAAACTGTCAATTGAGCATGCAGAACTGGTAGCTGCTGTCTTGTGCTCATTGCTTGCACAGGTACCTCTTTTGCTGTGTGCATGCAAACCCCACGTCTTCATGTGCAACATGCAAACATGTACATTTTGCTGGTGCAATTAAATGGCCAGTTGTCAAAGGGTGGTCCAAAAATATTACCAGTACCGGGTCTAAGTAATGCACATTTCTACAGGTTTTACAGAAAATGAGTGATGTCAGTATTCCCGAGGCCAGGAAAATATCCTGCACATTATTCTCCTTGCTCCTCCAAAAAAGGAGTGGGCTGGGGTGAAGTCTATAGGCTACGGCAATTATAGACTGAGTTGCTCAGCGTCAGTCATGGGAGAATTATTATGAACTTTTTTGCAGGATTTGATGGAGGGAATTAAACATTAAATATTGTCATTTATTGAAAGAAGGCTAAAAGACTAATGAAAGGAAAGTTTTCCTGAACCTAACCCTTGGACTTATCGAAAGGCACATTGACAAGAAGAAAAGAGATGTACATACCTTTTTCCATAAAGATTTTTATTAATTTTCAGATATATAAATGCAGATTTTTTAAATTAAACCTGACCAAGCCAGTGTTCTTGAATCAGCACGGACAGGGCTAAATCCTGCCTGCTACTATTGCCCATGGTTCTGCACTCACCTACTGGTAGGAAGGGATGTGGGGGGGAGGGTGAAGGTATGGCGAACCTCTTTCCCTTATACAAATAGCATGGCAAGAACTTCTCCAGGAGTACACTAAGATGCAAGTTCCGTTAACTTACCAAACTTCCAGCCACATCTCTAAGGGGAGGGAATGCAGGTAAGATACCCCCAGGAGACTTTAGAAACTCTGCTAGGTCTATTTTGAAGTATTTGAGGCATTCACAGAAGCTAGTACTCTTTATCTGGTGCTCACATACAGTACTCGAGTGATAAACACCTTAGGTGGACAGGCAGGACCAATCATAAAGTCAATAAGCATGAGCATAATCAACATTCCTGCAGTGGCAAGGCTGTTTAATGGAATAAGGCTAACTAAGACAAGATTGCTAGTCATCCACCTCAAAAAAACATATCATCTATTTTCAGCTACATTAAGCTGTTTGTTGAATTGGGAGGTAGTTCATTTAGATTGCAGTAGAGGTTTCCTGCACGCAACCCAGTGTCAATTTAAAAAAAAAATATGGTAGTGGATAAACTTCCCTAGTGAAGTTGTTTGGTTAATGTCAGGCATCACAGTCTAGGGAGGATAATAGCTGATTAGGTAGAAAATTGTCTGGCAAACAGGACGCAGCGTGGGAGGCTGTACATTGTAAGTTGCCTGGTTTGAAAGAGAGTTACCCTGAATGGTTAGTTTTAGGGGCCCTGCTTTGTAGACAGATGTAAATGATCTGGCTAAGAAGGGAAGATGTAGCGATCACTATTTGTGGATAGTAATAGGGAGCAATACAAACAGAACCAGGGGGATTTCAGTCTTACGGGCAAGATCCTGGTGGTAAACTGGCATAGCTGCTTCATCCACATCAGTGGAGTTGCATCTATTTACACCAGCTGTGGATCTAGCTTCCTTTTAAAGTGCAATAGGCAAGTGAACAGAAAATGCAGTTTAACATAACATACAATGCACTAATAAGAGGAAGGGTAGCAGTAATAAATAAGCCACATATGAAATGCAGCACTTGTGGTATAAAATGACTTAGAACAAAAGCTAGAGGTAATGGCAGAAAAAAACCCTTCAAATCATCAGAGTAGTGTAGGGTTGCAAGATAAAAAACAAACATGACTGTAAGATTCATCAGTGGAGCGGGGAGAAAAGAAATCTGAAGAAATTACATTATTCAAGGCACTAAGATTCAACCTCATCTGGAATACAGGGTTCAGGTTTGCTGAAGTTTTCACGGGCAGACTACTATTGCTTTAGAGACAGCGTGACACATGGCAACCGGGATGAGTTTTAAGCCTATTTTTAGAGGAAATCTAGAGGAAAAAAAGAGTTTCTCTCGTTGGAGAGGAGAACAATAGAGTGTGAGCTAACAAGAGTATTAAAAAAATAAAAACAGAGGCTGATAAAGTAGAAGCAAGTAATCTGTTCACAGTGGCATTGGGTTAAAAAAACCATACTAATCATTAGGAAATTATGAGTAAACGGGAATTCAGACAGAACTGTTTTACTCAAAGTGAAGTAAACATATGGACTAAGTTGCTGACCAAAGCCAATAGTGTAGAGTTCAAGAGAGACAGAGAGAGACATATTTATGGTGAGAGAGGGGATTGAAGGATACAATGAAAAAAGCAAGGAAGTGGGGATGAGATAAACTTAAAGGGGCAGACAGGATTTCTTGGGCCCAGTGTCCTTTTACCATTGGATGACTCCAGATGTGTTTGTAAGCAGAGATGTGGAATATATTTTTTAATCAAAGAACTATGGTTAAAGGAACCGTGTTTAGAAAATGATTGTGAACTTTAAATGTTTGATTTTTCTTTTACTTTGAACTAGCATTTGACTGAATTTCTTTTCACATGTTATCTCTACCAGATACCCATAGTGTCTGATCCTGTAGCCCATGGCACAGATGCTCAGCTGATATAAATTGCCATAGTCCCATTGATTTCAACTGAGATAATTTGTACCAGCTAAGGATCTGGTCCTTATGTGCTCATAACTTCCATTGACGTCAATGGGCGTTCTACCTGTGAAAAGACTACAAGATTGGGTCCTAAGTAAAAAATCTGTAGAATAGTCACACTCAAGTAGGGTCAAGATAAGTCAACAGTAATAGAACACACGCAAAGTGGGTTTCGTTATCAAAGTGCTTTACAAATACTGTACTTGGTTAAATTCTGCCCACCTTACACATGAGTAGTTGTTTGCTCTACACTGAGCAGAAGCAAGTCTCCAGCCTCTTGTACACTCGCTGCTTTGCTCTCAAGAGTGCAGGCTGCAAAATAAGGCTGTGTGTGGGTTTGGTATTAGCCTGCAAGAGGAAACATGATTCTAAATAGGATACTTAGTCTGCACGTGAGTATGTTAGTCACAATACTTGCTTCCCTTTTTGGTTTTGATCCTGTTATGAGGTAGGAGTAATTTTGTGGTCCTGCAGAAGTGTTCTCCTTAATTATGTTAACTGTGTTTATACACGCATTGTTCTACCCCTGTGCCATGCAACATTAGGCTTGCGATGAATCAGTTTTACAGCCAGGTCTGGGATGCAGGAATTGGTGACTCCTAGTCCTTTTCTCCAGACACTGGACTCAGGGCCGGCTCCAGGCACCAGCATTCCAAGCTGGTGCTTGGGGCGGCAATCTGCAAGAGGCGGCAGTCTGTGTGTTTTTGCCTCCAAGCAGCGCGCCAAATTGCCAAGGCAGACAGTGAGGGCAGTCCATGTGCCATTAGGGTGGCATGCGTGTTTCCGCGGCAGCAGCAATTTGGCGGCAGCTTCTATGTTCAGCTGTCTGCGGTGGCGTAGCTTCTGTCTTCTGGCTGAAGACAAAAGCTGCTGCCAAATTGCCACCGACGCGGAAACGCGCGTGCCGTCCTAACGACACACAGACTGCCCTCACCGTCCATGGCGGCAATTTGGCGTGCTGCTTGGGGCGGCGAAAACAGTAGAGCCGGCCCTGACTGGACCCCTACACTCCATGGTAGCCCTCTGTTTCATTTGTACCCACAAATTAGGCTAATACTTAAGACATTTATATGGTCTATGAAATAATAAATATTAATAAAAAATAAATATAAAACAAGATCTGAGTTTTTCAGCTTTCCTGCACCTTGTCAAGAAACTGAGCAGAGCACGAAACACTGCACCAAGTCCTAAACTGGAAAAGTCAGTTTCAAAAATATCAACCACCCACACCCTCAAACAAATCAAACTCAATCTTCTGTGGTTTAAAAGAGCCATTGTTGTCCTCTGAAGGCTCAGTCCTGTCATTTTAATCAATATTCTGATTACTTCTAGTTCTGTCATTTTCTAATAAATTGAGGGGGTGTACAAGCACCAATTAACTGCTTCAGCTTTAAGGTTTGTACAAATTACTTGGGATGGAAGTAGTTATAGGCTGGTCTTTTGCCAGAAGTTGTTACTCATGTAATAGACATTTCCATCAGTATCAGAAGGCCTTATAATAATGTATTTCAAAATAAAAAAACAGTTAAACGGACATTCATCACTCTGAGAGCATTTTCAAAGGAAGTGTCAGACTTGTAATTCAAGACAGCTTCAAAGCTGAATTCCTGAAAGAGGATTTAACAGGAGAGAAAAAACACAGCCAGCACTGTTTGTGTCCTTTGGTCTCTCTGGTCAGCTTTTTTTCTGTCACTGAAGATGTATGCTTTGCCTCTTTATTATAAATCAAGGGCCTAAACCTGCAGCCCTTACTTAGGCAAAATTCCAATTAACTTAAATGAGAGGTTTGCTTGAGTAAAGCCAGTAGGATCAGATCCCAAAGATGTAGCCACGCTTCTTATTTATTTCAGTGGGCTATGGATAAGGCCCAATATAGGGAAACACCCTTTCCCCATCTGGCTCT
This sequence comes from Mauremys mutica, assembly GCF_020497125.1. Taxonomy (NCBI): domain Eukaryota; kingdom Metazoa; phylum Chordata; order Testudines; family Geoemydidae; genus Mauremys; species Mauremys mutica. Next base: position 29,944,798 of record NC_059076.1, on the reverse strand, counting down.
GCCAGTGTATCTCCATCCTGACTTGGAACATGCATGCTGTTTCAGATGCAGGCCTTTCATCAGTTTGCCTTTCAATTATGCAGTACCTAATGTCCCTGAGAGAGAAAGATGGGACTAACAGACCCATTTCCATTTGGGAGCCAAGGCAGATTTTGAACACAAGTTTCCATTGGTGTTATACTAGTGCATTAAGGCCTGATCCACACTAGGACTTTAATTCGAATTTAGCAGCGTTAATTCGAATTAACCGTGCAGCCGTCCACACCAGGAAGCCATTTAATTTGACATAGAGGGCTCTTTAGTTCGAATTCTGTACTCCTCCCCGACGAGGGGAGTAGCGCTAAATTCAACATGGCCATTCGAATTAGGCTAGGTGTGGACGGAAATCGACCTTAGTAGCTCCGGGAGCTATCCCACAGTGCACCACTCTGTTGACGCTCTGGACAGCAGTCCGAGCTTGGATGTTCTGATCAGCCACCCAGGAAAAGCCCCGGGAAAATTTGAATTCCTTTTCCTGTCTGGCCAGTTTGAATCTCATTTCCTGGTTGGCCATCGGGGCGAGCTCAGCAGCACTGGCAACGATGCAGAGCTCTCCAGCAGAGGAGTCCAGGCAATCTCTGAATAGAAAGAGGGCCCCAGCATAGACTGACCGGGAAGTCTTGGATCTGCTCGGTGTGTGGGGCGAGGAGTCTGTGCTTTAGGAGCTGCGCTCCAAAAAACGGAATGCAAAGACCTACAAGAAGATCTCCAAAGCCATGACAGACAGAGGATCCAGCCGGGATGCAACGCAGTGCAGCCTGAAAATCAAGGACCTGAGACAAGGCTACCAGAAGACCAAAGCGGCAAACAGACGCTCCGGAGCCTGCCACCACTGCCCCACCAGTGAACGTGGACTCTGACGATGGGATAGCGTCGACGGCTAGTTCCTCGGCGATGTTCGCGGACGGGGAAGATGAGGAAGGGTTTGTGGAGGATGAGGCAGGTGACAGCGCTTACAACGCTGGTTTCCCCGACAGCCAGGATCTCTTCATCACCCTCATGGAGAGCCCCTACCAACCCTCCCCGGCCGTTAACCCGGACCCTGAATCAGGGGAAGGATCAGTCGGTAAGTGCTTTAAGCATGTAAACTTTTATTATTAATGGAACAGGAATCTGAACTATGTGAAAAGGAGGTATATAGATATGGGGATAGAACAGAAATCCTCCTGGGAGATCTCCACGAAGCTCTCCTGGAGGTAATCGAAAAGCCTCCGCAGGAGGTTCCTGGGGAGAGCTGCCTTATTGGGTGCTCCATGGTAGCACACCTTTCCACGCCAGGCTTTCATGAGGTACTCAGGGAGCATTGCCTCCCCGAGCACGGCTGCATAGGCCCCTGGTTTGTGCCGGCTTTCACACAGCATACGCTCTCTATCTCCTTCAGTGACCGTCCTCAGGGTGATCTCGCTCGGAGACTCCTGCATCTAATTAGGGGAATTACTGTAATGTAACGCCTGGTCCAAAGTATTTTTAAAAAATCTCCAGACAGACGGCGTAGCAGAGACTCAGCACACTGCTGCGTGACAAGCGTAACGGAAAGCCAAAGAATCAAATGGACGCTCATGGAGGGAGGGGGGACTGAGGACGCAAGCTATCTCACAGTTCCTGCAGTCTCCGAAAAGCATTTGCATTCTTGGCTGATCTCCAAATACCTGTACGGTCAAACACATTGTCCGCGGCGGTTCAGGGCATAGCTCGTCAATGTACCCCCCTCCCACACCCCCAGAAGGAAATGGAAAAAAAATCGTCTCTTGACTCTTTTAAATGTCACCTTATGTGTACTGAATGCTGCTGGTAGACGCGATGCTGCGGCACTGTACTGTAGCATCCTCCCCCGCCGCCTCATGGGTGGCTGACGGTGCAATATGACTGATATCCGTCGTCATCATCAGCCTTGCGGTAGATGGTGTAGTGCAATACGACTGGTACCCGTCCTCGTCATCAGCCCATAAGTAGACGGCCTGCTAACCGTCTTCATCATAGCAACAGGGGGCTGAGCTCCATCAGCCCCCGCCCTTCATGTGTAAAGAAAAGATTCTGTACTGCCTAGACTGTCATAGCAGCAGGATGCTGTTTTCCTCTCCCCCACACTGCTTAATGTCCTGTCTGGACAATCATAGCAGCTGGAGGCTGCCTTCCCCTCATTTCATTTCAGTAACAAGTCACTGTTGCTTATTCCTGCATTCTTTATTACTTCAGCACACAAATCAGGGGACACTGCAACGGTAGCCTGGGAAGGCTGGGGGAGGAGGGAAGCAACAGGTGGGGTTGTTGCAGGAGCACCCCCTGTGAATGCCATGCAGCTCATCATTCCTGCATAATCTGACACGGAGCGGCTGTTCTCTCTGGTTCTCTGAAACACTGGATCTCTACTACACTAGCCCCATATTCTATACAGGAATTCTTCTATTTTTAGATACCATAAAGGAGGGATTGACTCGGGGAGTCATTCCCAGTTTTGTCTTTTGCGCCCCCGGCTGATCTCGGCCAGGGGCACCTATGACAGCAGCAGAAGGTATAATGCAATACGGCTGGTAACCATCATCACCTTGCCAATTTACAATGGCATGGTAGATGGTACAATATGGCTGATAACCATCTCTGCTGTCATGCAAAAGCAAATGAATGCTGCTGTGTAGCGCTGCTGAATCGCCTCTGTCCGCGGCATCTAGTACACATACGGTGACAGTGACAAAAGGCAAAACATGCTCCATGGTTGCCACGCTATGGCGTCTGCCAGGGTAATCCAGGGAAAACGGGCTCTAAATGATTGTCTGCCGTTGCTTTCCCGGAGGAAGGAATGAGTGACTACATGTACCCAGAATCACCCGCGACAATGAAATTTGCACCATCAGGCACTGGGATCTCAACCAGGAATTCCAAGGGTCGGGGGCACTGTGATGGGGTGGAACAGGGGCAGAGTTTATGCTTTCCGGATTGCCTGCAGCAGGAGTGCGCACGAGATAGGTGCTGTGCATGCTCTTGTTCACAGACACAGACTAGACTGTGTTCATTGTTCGCAAAAATGTATCTTTGCAAGGAATTCACTCCCTTTTTCCCATCACACAGCTTCGACTGTCTCCAGACCTGCCACAGCATCCCCCTCACAGAGGCTGGCAAAGATTAGGTGGCGAAAGAAAAAGACACGGGACGAGATGTTCGCTGAACTTATGGGCTGCTCCCGAGACGAGGCGGACCAGCAGAACCAGTGGAGGGAGACCCTCTCTCTGTACCAGCGCTCACACAGCGAACGGGAGGAGAGGTGGCGTGAGGAAGACAAGCAGGCGACTCAAACGCTGCTTGGACTAATGAGGGAGCAAACGGACACGCTCCGGCGCCTTGTGCATGTTCTGCAGGACCGCAGGCAGGAGGACAGAGCCCCCCTGCAGTGTATCTGCAACCGCCCTCCCCCGCCACAAAGTCCCATACCCCCCTCACCCAAAATAACCAGAAGGAGGGGTGCCGGGGGGCGTTAAAACTGTCACTGCACCCCAGCAGAATGCTCAAGTACCCAAAAGCTCTCATACCCTAAATTTTGAGAAGTCCTTCCCTTCCAGACTCACCCAAGCCCCAATCCCAGTTTCATCCCCTAACTGTCTAGTTAATTATTAAAAATACTTTGCTGTTAATTACTGTTTCCGTCATGCTTTTTTAACAGAAGACTGTGTTTGAAGGGGTGGGGTGGGGAAGGGGGTTGGTAATTGCATAGGACGGTCACCTTTACCAGAGTACAGACACGGGGGCAGGATCAGCAGCAGGTCACACACACAGTGCAGTCAGTAGGCACCCTGGTCGGTATGGGAGGTGGTTTCCACGTTCTGTGTGGGTGGGGGGGGACGTGACTTTGTAGCGGGGGAGGGCGGTTACAGATCTTATGCAGCGGTCCTTGTCCTGGACCGCAGAGTCACGCAGCAGAGGAATCTGTATCCGTCCTCCTCCGCCACAAGGTCACATAGCCCCAGCACACAGAATCCGAAAAAGGAGGGATGGCAGGCGCCGTTGAAACAACCAGTCCGGCACTGTGGACCGCTCTAGGAGCAGGAGCCTGTCATTCCTCGAGTTCAGAGGCAGTCTTTACATCACCGCACACCCTACCCAGCACAGTCTGCGTCCCAGTTTCAACCCTTTAACGCAAAGTCATTAATAAAGAAACCTTTGTTAAGTAACAATGGAACATGTATTTTATTTTTACACGTGTGTTGGAAGGGGGGAAACGGGGTGAACGGGGTATGTAACTGCAGAGGATAGTCAACAGTAACCAGGTAAAGAAACAGGGGCAGGTTCAGCTTCTCTGTAAAGAAACTGAACAGTCACAGGTCACGCTGCTCGCTGGTACTTGAAGAGTTCCTTGTCGCTGTCCAAGGCGCCTGTATAGGGCTTCATGAGCCAGGGCATTAGTGGGTAGGCTGGGTCCCCGAGGATCACTATAGGCATCTGCACATCCCCAACAGTTATTTTGTGGTCCGGGAAGAAACTACCTTCCTGCAGGCGTCTAAACAGACCACAGTTCCTGAAAACATGCGCGTCATGAACCTTGCCTGGCCACCCGACGTTGATGTTGGTAAAACGTCCCCTATGCTCCACCAGTGCTTGCAGCACCATTGAAAAGTAGCCCGATTTCTCAGCAGCTGACTGTGGAAGAGGTGGATGATAAGGTGCGAGGAGGTGAAAACGGCCATAACTGCAGCGGGCTCCATGCTCGCAGTGCTGTGGCGTCTGCGCTGTCACTGACCAGAAAAGTGCACGAACAGATTGCCCGCAGGCACTTTCGGGGAGGGAGGGAGGGCGTGATTGACGGTTCAATGATGACAGTTACCCAAAACCACCCTCGACACATTTTTTCCCCCAGCAGGCATTGGGGGCTCTACCCAGCATTCCAATGGGCAGCGGGGACTGCGGGAACTGTGGGATAGCTTCCCACAGTGCACCGCTTCCAAAGTCGACGCTGGCCCCGTTAGTGTGGAATCACAAAGTCGAATTAGTGTCCTTAATGTGGATACACAAATTCGACTTCGTAAGGTCGATTCCATAAATTCTAATTAAGTTGAATCGAACTACTCTTGTAGTGTAGACATACCCTAAGTAACCTACTGTACATGCAATGGGATGTTTTCTAACACTCATTTCCTTGTAGCTGTTCATAGTGCAGCATTTTCTGTAATGCTTGTTAGTGTCACAGAAGGAGTGAAAGACTTTGGTTTTAATGTACAATGTGTGGATTGCCATACTGTAAAAATGCATAATGCCTGGAGACAACATGATCAAGGTACTATCAGTGAGACTACATTTTGTTTTTAACTTCAGATAACTGGAAAATGAAAATTGCTCACTAACATTTCAATGAGAAGTGCAAGAAACTATTAGCTAAAAGAGCTTTCTGCCTGACAGCATTAATTTCCTATTCATTTCATTAACAGGATATTTTTGGTGGGGCTTGTAAATTACAGCATGCTCCTAGCAGACTAATAGCTTCAGGAAAAACATGTAATAGCTCTCCTTAATCAAAATAAGGGCAAGAGTCTTGTTTATCCTGCTGAAGAACTGCAGATTACTGGAGCTTGCTTTCAGTTCTTAATGCTAAAACATCACACAGTTTTTGAAATGTGTATAAGATAAGCAGGACTCTATTCTAGTAAAACACATATGCAGCCAGTTATTTGTTCCTAACATATGAGTGCTCTCATTACCTAGTTGCTTTATGCCAACATCATAGAAGATTAAGGTTGGAAGGGATCTCAGGAGGTCATCTAGTCCAGCCCCCTGCTCAAAGCAGGACCAATCCCAGACATTTTTACCCCAGTTCCCTAAATGGGACTGAACACACAACCTTGGGTTTAGCAGGCCAATGCTCAAACCACTGAGCTACCCTAGGTTTCACTTATCTTTCTACTCTGGGACACATACCATCAAAAAGGAAGCAACCATTGGCTAAATAAACCAAAGTTCTGTCCCGATTGGACATTGTGCCAGATACCTATAATTCTTTGATTAAAAGTTGGTCTTAATTCCTCCCTCAAGAGAAAAATTCTGTTTGTCTTGCTCCTGGGACTAGTCCAGTTGATCTGATTTACTGCTGCTTTGTACTCTGCATAGTCATCTACACCTCTCCACAGAGGATGACAATCATGACCATTTTTTTACACCCACTTAGCACAAGTGTAAATGATTAGACAAAAGTGCAAGGGAGTGGAGAATCAGGTCTATTGATGGCAGTGGGGCTTTTCAGGGAGGTTTTGTCTACAAATGGGTAAGTCCCTGAAAATAAACCTTCTAACATTTTCTTCTTTGTTTAGAACCATGTTCATATATGGTTTGGCTTGGCCCAGCCTGGGCCCATCTCTGCTTTTAATCTCAGATTCTGGAGATGTTTGGTATCATGGAGTTGTGATTTCAAATGTTTCTTTTTACATTGTATCTTCTCTGCAGTTCAGAATACTACTGCTTTGCATTTCTATGGTGCACGAGTTTATTATAGCACTTTACAAACATCAATTAAGCCACACAGCATGAATTTATTAGAAAAAGACTATTTTACAGGTAGGTAAAATGAAGTTTCAGGGAAGTTAAATAGCTTTCCTAAGATCACAAAGCAAGTTAGTGGCATGGAATCCTGCCTCCCAGTCCTTGACTTTGTCTGTTTATATATTGTACTTATCTGGACCCTATTACCATTGTATCTGATAATATATCATGTTGAAAGTAGTTATCCTCACAACACCCCTGCAAGATAAAGATTATTGGCACTTTTGAGGGGGGTAGCTGAGGTACAGAGGCCCTTAGCTAAAAGAGCTTTCTGCCTGACAGCATTAATTTCCTATTGTTCCTATTTCCTATTAATTTCCTAATTTCTGTACCTTTGTGGATCTGGGCCAGAGAGAATAAGGGCTAGATTTTTGGTACTTCTTAGGCACCTAAAGATATAGGTTCTTTGTAGGATTTTTTAAAAGCACCTAACTCTCTTTGAGTTCATTTGCCTAAGGTCATACAGGAATCTTGTAGAAAGAAGCAATTGAACCCAAATCCCAGCCTCGCACCCTAGCTACTGGGAAATCCTTCATCCCTTTTATCTGTTAGTTAATATTGCCACCATGTATACAAAGACTTGTTGAAAAAGCCAAATATAGAAATTCATTCATTGATAAATGACTGGAAAACATATTTAGGCTTGTGTGTCATTTTGTTTTAAATCCTTTTGGCTCAAATAATGAGCCTGCCAGATTTACCAAAAGCAAGGAGAGAGAGGAGTACTGTCAGTGGGAAGAGCTGTGGGTTCCTACAGCATATATGCTAGAGCAGGGGTAGGCAACCTATGGGACACATGCCGATTTTCAGTGGCACTCACACTGCCCAGGTCCTGGCCACCGGTCCGGGGGCCTCTGCATTTTAATTTAATTTTAAATGAAGCTTCTTAAACATTTTAAAAACCTTATTTACTTTACATACAACAATAGTTTAGTTCTATATTATAGATTTATAGAAAGAGACCTTCTAAAAATGTTGAAATGTATTACTGGCACGCAAAGCCTTAAATTAGAGTGAATAAATGAAGATTAGGCACACCACTTCTGAAAGGTTGCCAACCCCTGTGCTAGAGGTTTGGAAACTCTGCCCAAATTCCATTTGTGATTAGATTTGTAATGCAATTGTGCTTTTAATGGCTTATTAATTAAATTTAGCAATTTAAATACATATTTTGGGGGGATAATGCAGGGAGAGGGCCATGAAAAGCCATAATATTCCTCAATAGTAGCTTGTGTATCAGACAAGTGGAATGTAACGTGTAGCATACATGTCTAGATTGCATTCTCCATCTGGCTAGTTACTGAAAGCTTAGAATTTCCTAGGCTTCTTTCAGTTATTTACTTTAATCTTCTGCCTTTTATAGAAAAGATTACCTTACATTACTCTCCATACTGGATAAGTTTTGTGGTTTAATCCTACACCTGCTATCTAATTCTCTTAAATGTAATATTTCCCCTGACATACAGAAACACACACAGGATTTCTTGTCTTCTGGTTCTGGTAATGTCTCAAGCAGAAAATCTTTCCCTGTTACACTTGATTTAAGAAAGAGCTCACATGTGACGCTGAGGACCATCCAACTCTTTCAACATGGGGAACCGTTCTCTGTTACCCAGGAACTCTGTTCCCTTTAGATGGCGCCAGATCCAAAGCCCAGTTAAGTCAATGGGAATTCTTCAGTGGGCTTTGCATCAGGCCCTTTCTCTTAGGTACTTCTATGGCCCCGTTACTGTAGTATTTGAGCACCTCACAGTCTTTAGCAGATTTACCCTTGCAACACCCTTTTTGGGATAGGAAAGTACTATTATCCCCATTTTACTGATAGGGAACTGAGGCACAGAGGGTGGGATCCAGTGAAGGGACTGGGCATTGCAATGCTGAGCATTACAACATCTAGCTTTTTAGGCACCTAGAAAGTCACAGGAACAACACAGGGACCCACTAACCTGAGTTAAGTGCCTAGACCCCCTATACAATCAATGGGGAGAAATAGGCACTTGCAAATACTATCCGCAAAAGCCAGCGTGCTAAGTGAGGAGCTGCCTAAGCTAGCCAATGGGAGATGTCAAACACTGGTGGGTGTACTAAGCCCCTCCCCTCTCTCAGAGATAGGTGCCTAAGTCTGGGTTGCAGGGAGGCGCCTTGCTCTGCTTTGTGATCCATGAATAAGAACCAGCCACCTGCAGTCAGGTGACTAAGATGCCTAAGCTGCTGCTTCCAGAATTTGGTGCCTGCCTTGCTCCACACAAACCAGCTGGAGGAGGAGGAGAAGGTGGCGGTGGTGGTGCCCACCTTATAACTTATATCCCAATGGTTAGAGCACTCACATAGGATCTGAGAGACATAGGTTGAGTTCACCTCTCTCTCCCAGAGGGGGAGAATCCCACCTCTCAGAGGTGTGATCTACCCACATTCTGATGGGATCCCTCAGTTTTTCCGGTTGAAGTTGGTCCACTGTAGATGAGAGTGACTGGAGAAGGGGGACTAGAGTTGGCATCTCCCACCTCCCAGGTGTGTGCCCTACCCTGCAGACAACAGAATCATTCTTTCTCTCTCTCTCTCTGGCCCAATATCAGTATAAGTATTTATCCACAGTCGAACGGTCATTGGGCCAGACAGAAAGAGAGAGAGTCTGACAATGACTCTGTCCCCCTGCTCCAATCACATTGTCATTATTGCTTCAACAGGAGAGACTGACAGAGCCCCACATGAGAATATCTGATAGTTCAGTGGCTAAAGAACTCTCTTCAGAGGTAGAAGCCCCCTGTTTAAGTACTTTCTCCATCTCAGGCAGAGTGGGGGGAATTGAAACTGGGTCTTCCACAATACAGGTGAGTGCTTTAACCACTTGGCTAAAAAGTTACAGGGGTGCAGCACCACCATCACTATCTCCTCCATCTCCTCTGGCCAGATTTTGAATGGGATCCAGTTTGGCAAGCATGCTCAGCAGCAGCCTGCTGGGTCAGGCCCTGCATGTGGCATAGGCGGACGAATGCCTAGATTCCCTGGTTTGTGAATCAGTCTGGGGCGTACGGAGGAGATAGGTGCCCAGGCAGCAGTGCACATGTCCCAATGTCTAAATCTTAGTCACCAAGGGAATTTTTACAGCAGAACATTAGGCACCGAGCATAGGCATTAGATGATATGAGCCTGGGCCCCACCAATGTTTGGGCCCAGGGCACAATCAGAAGAGGGGGCTCAAGTTACCTGCCTGGCTGCACCAGGTTTCAGTGGTGTTTGAGCTTGACACACAGGGTTGCAATGTCACTCAGTTTGGCCTGGCGGCCCTGATCAACATGACAGAGACAGTTATACCTGTGCACCAGGTATGACAGAGATATGGCCCATATGCCAGGTATTTGCCCCTGCCTGGGAGGCTTCACTGCCCAGGCTCCCCTGGAGTCCAACCCATCCCCTGGCCCCAATCAAAAATTTTACAACCCCAACACCTATGGCGCCTAATGAAGGTTTGGCGGCAACCAAGCAGGAGTTTCATGTATTACAGTGGGGCCATGCACAGAGTCTGAGGCACCTAACTAGAGTTTAGGCTCCTAATTTGCTTTGTGGATTGCACCTAGAGAGACTAAGTGCCTTCCTCTGTGATCTTGGGCAACTAACAGCAGAGCGAGAAATTGAACCCAGGTTTTTTTTGAGTCCCAGGCAGGCAAGCACTCTAACCACTGGAGTGTTCTCATTAGTTGGGAGAGAATTTAGGTGGTCTCCATATTGGCTGATACCAATAGGGTTCTATGGGTTGCACAACAGGAAGTGCTTATGTCACCAATCCTGTCACCTCCCAGGCTATGGGCAAAGTTCATCAGCTCTGAAATTTCCCTGAGCTTTACCAGTTTACATCAGTTATGATTTTGAAATTGAACACAACCCCTGCTCCTTCCCTGCACTGCACGTACCAGTGCAGCCCCACGCTCCTTTGAGAAAGACAAATCCAATCTCTCCTGTGATCTAGACTCTTAATTTCATGCAGAAAAAGAATTTTTCTTTTAAAATCAGCTCAGTCATCAGTGTAGGGACCACTTAATGCCTTAAGCAAATCATTGTAAGAGGTTAAAAAGCTTGTGGGAGTACGTTTAGTCTTTCTACTAGGCTGAAAGGGGTTTAGGTTTCCACTGATTGACCACTGAACCCCTCCCCTTCTCCCAACTCCACTCCTCTGGCCCAGATCAATGTCAGTAGTTAAATGGATCAGTTATTTGAAAGCTGTCTGTTGACCTTTCCTTCATGATTGATTGCATAAAAAATGCACAGGAGTGAGGTTTCCAGCTAGGAGAGCAGTCGCTGCTGACTGCTTTCTCTCACCACTCCCAGTAGACCACTAGGATTTCCCACAGAGGAATAGGCTGCTTGCATAGATGGAGGACCTGAGAGTGCTCTCACGTAACAATAAAGAAACCGAAAGCCACATCTAGTCTTCTTCCTCAATGGTCTAGAGGAATTATTTATGAAGAGAAGACAAGGGTTGAGTGGTTTACTGGCCTTCAAAACACTTCCTGACCTGAGGTCTGCAATTGGCGAGTCACAAGAGCCCTGTGTGACAGTTACCTCGGGGTGTTGGCCTGTGCACCACAAGCGTGAGGAGAAGCGACTGAAGGGGAAAACCTAGGGCATCTGGCTCACTCACTCAATCACATACACACACATGCCCCTGCTCATTATCAAACATGTGCCCTTGCAGGCCTGAGAAATAATTAAATTTTCTATCTTTCAATGTGTATTTAAAATACATATTTTTTTTCTACACACCTTATAGTGTAGGCTATTTTTGTGCAACTCTCTTCCCCATTATGCTTTCTCTGTCTAAAACAAATTTTGTCAGGGCCTTAATTTGCTTTAAATCTCATGTAACCAGTTCCATGGTAACCATTTTGATTTGTCGCACATGGAATGTTTGAGCTGCCAGGGATTGTGTTAGCAGTGTGAATAATAAACCCACTTTTTAACTCTTAAAATAAAGTTTGACAGTGCAGTAAGTGACATTCTGTTTGCGTGGAGGCAGAGAATATAAATTACCCTAATTCAGGAAACACAAAGCAGATAGATGGTGATTATGTTATATGCATCATCCTGTTTTAGTCTCTTCTGTTGGATCAGTTATTCAATGCATGATCTCTCTTCTAAATTACTTACTTAATAAACACGTAACAATACTAGCCTATTGTAGGGCCCAGTGTAACAAGGCCTCTATGCTTAATCCATATTTTACAATCTGGCAATGCACAGCAAGTAATGAAAAGGTTCATAATGGCATTGCTTGAGTCATATTATCAGGGACCGCTCTGGGAAGAACACAGTGCTGCATAGATAACTAGAGATGAACCAGAGCAGTGAAGAAAAGTATGTACCTAGATGGACAAATAAGATTGTTAGCTAAATAGCTAGATATGGGGATGTCCGATATCTTAACAATTGGAGAACAGGTGTTTTATAACTTGCCAATGACAAATCATCAATGGCCGTTTACTTGGTCCACTCCCTTTTCCCATGATCTCTCTGTAACTTCCCAGTACTGCCAGCTTCAGGAGGGTCAACCCTAGGATTTGCAAAGACAAGACATAAATGGAAGTGGAGCTGGAGGAAGGAACCTCAAGCAGACTTCTGTTTGCTTTCTGTAAATAGTGTGAGAGAGATTTGATGGCGAGAGGAGGTGGAGGAGCATCCGTAGGACTTTGTCATTTTGAGTGGGCCTGTTGCTGAAGAGGTTTTTGATAAAGGCTGGAAGGGGCAGGAATTTGACCTGAGTGCTGGTCACTAAGGCTAGTGGGTTGAATTCTCAAGTCCAGTGAAGATTGGGGAGGAGATCATGATAGGCTAGATCTTAAATGTATGCTGGGAGAAAGTGCTGAAAGAGTGGGACCCCAAAACACATGGGGCGTAGGCACCTGCATGCTCAGCCCATGCCTAAGGCATGCCCTGCCTTTCAATAGTTTAATCTGGGCAGGTTACATTGATGTAAGGGTGTCCACAGAAGTAGTGCCAGCTCCTCAGTTGTTCTGTTGCCCCCTCTGGTCCATGTGAATTGAAGAATAGCTACTGTATTCCAGTGCTTTCCAGCCACTACTCCCCCTGCCCCACCCACTGGCTCACCTGTATCATGCCTTTGATGCCAGGGCTGGTGGTAGAGTGGGCACAGAACTCTTGCACAATCTTACACCACCTGGGGAGGCCCCCTATACAGGGATTATTAATAAGGGCCTGTTTCGTCTCCCTTTGAACCCACCTTATGCTGTTAGAGTGACCTAAAGGGACCTTAAAGTAACTCAGAATGGGGCCTGAAAAGTGAAATTAGAGAGGGGAAAATAACTTGCTAATGCGTGTGAAAGACACTTATTCCAGGTTGTGTCTACTGATATTCCCCTTTCCCTCAGCCCCTGCACCCGCCAAAGTCAACAGCACCGTCCTATATATGGGGATTAGGACAGATATTATCATGATCAGTTGTTGTACTTTTCTAATTAACTGTGAGCTGCTGCCAGCTTAGAACTCGCATTGATACAATTCCATTCTGGCGGCGTTTGTAGATTGCCATGGTTGCTAGTCTGAGTAAAGCATTGGTGCTGCTAAGCAGTGTCTAGGCCTATTGTCCCTTCCAAATCAAGCACTAAATGATCTAATAAGAGACCAATCAAAACTGTTGCAGAGTTAATAAAAAGTAAAGAGCTTGTGTAGGTGGTAGCACTTCTCCTTGTCAAATTCCAACCCAAAGTAACAACTTAGTTGTCCTGTGAAGGATGACAATCAAATAGTGACTTAGCAAGTTAGAGGAAAGTGAGATTAGTTCAAGCTCTGGAAGTCATATAAGAAGTAATGGACAATATATTTCAACTGTGGCAACTGGCCTACTTGCTCTCAAATACAATCTGAACCACCCGTAGGCTAAATATGCACAGCTGTATGTGACGGTGCCCTGCTGATCCATTTGCATCACATGACAGTTGGAGTAGGTTGGCTGAGAGATGCATTAGACAAACCAAGCCCTCAGGACCCTTAAGAAACATTTCCTCAGCCAGTTTTAGCAAGAGTTTGGTGTGCCATAAAAGATGCTGGTACCAGCTCTCCACAAATCATGCCACACTGAAGGAGTGATGACAAAAAAAACTTCACTGACAGAGAGCTGTTGTTATTAATACAACGTATTAAATACTGAGGAAACATATGCAAAGTAATGTTCTATTAACGCTTGATGACTTGACTCATGCTAGAGAATAGCCAAAAAATGGCTCTTTGCCATTCTGCCAGGATCACTCTGACAGTGTTTACACATTACTAACAGAAAAGTGCCTTTAATGTAAATTGGTTTCATAGCCTATAGGAAAAGGACTTCCTCCACGCCCCTATTTTTGTAGTCCCAGGAATTCTTCTCTCTTATTCTTTTTCCTTCCTCTTGCTTAAAAGGAAGAATTAGGGCACTGTTGGCTCAAAAAGAGGGGGCTAGAGAATGAGATGAGATGCTCCATCCACATCAGAGGCTGAGGGCAGTGCCCTAGTAGCTCTGTGAGCCACTGCCAACCTGGGAACATGGGTCTAAGCTTGGTACCTGAACATAGATATGCACACGGGACAGCACAGGACACTCTCGTAAAGAAACCAGGTACCGCAGACAAAAATCACGAGGGGAGCTGGGACTGCAGTCATAGTCCTTCAGCTTTCAGACCCCAGCGTCCCAACCCTCCAACTAAACAAGAGCCCTTTTAAGTGATAGAACTAACAAATCCCTTATCCCAGGGGTGGGCAACCTATGGCATGGGTGCCGAAGGCGGCACGCAAACTGATTTTCAGTGGCACTCACACTGCCCGGGTCCTGGCCACCGGTCTGGGGGCTCTACATTTTAATTTAATTTTAAATGAAGCTTCTTAAACATTTGAAAAACCTTATTTATTTTACATACAACAATAGTTTGGTTATATATTATAGACTTCTAGAAAGAGACCTTCTAAAAATCTTATAATGTATTACTGGCACGCGAAACGTTAAATTAGAGTGAATAAATGAAGTCTCGGCGCACCACTTCTGAAAGGTTGCCGACCTCTGCCTTATCCTCTCTGTGAGCCTGCCAAGAGCAGCTATCCCCCATACTTATGACAAGGCATTCCACTAACATTCACAATATCTTAACTACCAATAATAAGATAAAAGAAAATATTTAACTTCAGCCACTCTATGAACCCCTATCTCTTCTCATGCTGAATCAGTTACCAAGAGCCATATCTAACACAGGTTCAGTACAATGCTACTCAGAATCTCAGTCATATGAGGCTGTGGTCTCGGTAAGCTTGTAGAATTGTTTCACAAGTGGGTCCCATCTTTGCCTAATACCTTGCATTTCTAAAGCACATTTCATGTGAGGATTTCGGTATGCTTGGCAGAAACTGATCAATTAATTTAGCTTCCCAGTACTCCTCTGAGGTTGTTATCCCTATTTCTCCTACAAGAATATGTCTGATTTGTGTTCCTCCTGCTTCCAGCAGATAGTGCCGTTTTGCTGGTCACAAGCCTTGTAGAGCCTTGTCTCTACACTGTGTTCCCAGAGTTTTCTGTCTTTGCACTAGAGAGCTGAGCAGACATTAGTGGAGCTCCTGCCCCAACCAGGAATTCTACAGTTTTTCAGAATGCAGACACCAGCATCTCTCCTAGTGGCCATGTCACCACATGGCCACCTAACATAGTCAGGCCTGGTGAACGCACACCTCCATGTTCCTGTTTGTTGGCATATCATCAGATTTTGCAGCCAGAACCTTCAGTGCTAGTAGAGTACTCTACCCTTTGGATTCTCAGCCTTGTTGGGCTGCATTATCAAGTGCATGGTAGTAGAAATTATAACCTTCACGATGGAGGGAATTCAATTTTTCCTCTTTCTAAGCCATAATCCCAGTAAGCATTCCTACAAGGAAGCCAAATAGGCCCCTCCCTGATATACAGTGAGATAGAAATGGATGGATTTGTCATAAACAGACACAAGAGCAGCCTAATCACCTGCCAGTCTTGACCCAATGGTTAGGATTGAAGAAAAGAAAAAATAGCAGGTGGGTTATTTTTTTCTCTTACAGAGGGAGAAACTGAGGACAGTTTCCATGACTTGCCCAAGATCACACCAGGTTTCCGGCAGAGCCAGGAACTGAATGTTGGTCTGTTGCTGTCCAGTCTTGTAATTTAGCCCCAAGACTGTCCTCCTCCTTCTTAATGAATACAACTATTTTGAACAAACGAACTGTGATTCTTTCTTACTTGGCTTCTTTCAGACCGTCTCCGTGCACATAACGACTTTAGAAAATTTGAAAATAAATGCAGGTCGCAGCAGCATGCTTTCTTAATAAAGTTTCCTAGTGAATTTTGAGTGCATAATTTATGTTATATCATATTGAAATGTAGCACCTGCAGTGAGTTATTTCTTTGCAAATGCCAAATCCGATGTTTTCAAAGGGGGTTGAAGATGAAACGAAAGCAGAAGTTTTATATAGCTCTTGTTAGCCTTGAGATTGTTTATGAATACTAGAGCTGACCTGCAGGTTTAAATGACATTGATTGTTACACTTTAACTTTGAGCTAATGGATTAATGACTTGCAAAGCTCTGAGTAGCCAAAAACAATAGGAATCTATGAAAGATTTTGGTCTGAAGCTATAGTATTCTGCTGACTTTTTCTTTAAGTGGGAGCATTGCACAGAAAAATAGAACTTTAAATATGTAATTATTCCAATTTGTTGCTTAGAAAAATGCCTTTTTAAAACAGCATCAATTTCTGTGTCTTTAGCAACAGAAATAGAAAACATTAAACTGATTCCTGGTACTTTCAATTATAATTTCTCAATATAAGAGGTAAATCTTGCTGCAGTTTGGCAGAATGTAGCTATCGAGCCATCCTTCTGAATTGTTCAACTTAAGGGAAAGGCAGCTCAGTGAATACAGATCAAAAAGATATGAAAAACATCCTGCCTCCCTTCCACAATTGTGTATGAACTAGATTCTGCCCTCATTTCCCCGTTAAAGCCATTAGAATTGTGCAAGATATAAGGGAGGACAGAATTTGGCCTTGTGTCCAATACATTGGTGATTTTAAAATTGCTGTTTGCCTCTTGTTTTTATCATCCTGAGTAAAATGTGCCAATACAGAAATCCTTTCAAGACTTGAAATATGGCTAAAAGGTCACTGTTTACAACACAGACAATACAGCATATGAGACGCTGCTTATCTATTGGTTCTATGATGAATATGTTGACAAGCATTTGAATTTTAATAATTAATCATGATAAAACAAAGGAGTGTTAATAATTTAAAGTCTCCTAATGCAGATTGGTAAACTACTTGTATACACGGTTTCTGTTAAGTTTTGCCTGCGTTAATTTTAACCAAAAAGAGCACCATCAATTTTAATTATTAAAGAATATAATAACATTACATACTGGCTCAGACCAATGGTTCATCTAGCCCAGTATTGTGTCTTCTGACAGTGGCAGGTGCTAGATGCTTCAGAGGGAATGAACAGAAAAAGTCAATTTATCGAGTGATCCATTCCCTGTCATCCAGTCCTAGTCAGAGGTTTAGCGACACCCAGAGCATTGGGTTGCATCCCCAACCATCTTGGCCAGAAGTGCGCAAACTACAGCCTGCAGGGCACATCCAGCCCACGGGACCCTCCTGCCCGGCTCCTGAGCTCCTGCTCCAGGAGTCTAGCCCCCGGCCCCTCCCCTGCTGTTCCCCTCCCCCGCAGCCTCAGCACACCCCCACCGCCAGTACAATGCTCTGGGCGGCAGGGCTACGAGCTCTTGCTGGGCAGCGCAGCTGCAAAGCCCAGCCTGACCCGGTGCTCTGTGCTGCGCTGTGCGGCTGTAGTGCTGCCAGCCACTAGTGCTCCTCGCAGCGCAGTAAGGGGGCAGGGAACTGGGGGGTTGGATAGAGGGCAGGGGAGGTCGAGGTGGTGGTCAGGGGATGGGGGTGTGGATAGGGGTTAGGGAGGTCAGAGGGTGGGGAACAGGGGGGTTGAATGGTGGCAAGGGTCCCAGGGGGGAAGTCAGGAAGGAAGCAGGGGTTGGATGGGGCGGTGGGGGGCAGTCAGGGACAGGGTTGCCGGGGTCAGTCAGGGCACAGGGAAAAGGGGTGGTTGGATGAGGTAGGGGTCCCGGGGGGGGCATCAGGAATGAGGGGGAGAGTTGAATGGGGAGGCGGGGGGCGGTCAGGGGACAGGGAGCGAGGGGGTGGTGGATGGGGCAGGGGTTCCAGGGGACTGTCAGGGAACAGGGTGAGTTGGATGGGACAGGAGTCCCGGGGGGGGCCATCAGGGAGCAAGAAGAAGTGGGGGGGATGGATAAGAGTGGGGGCTGGGCCACGCCACCCTCCCCTAACTGGCCCTAAATACAATTTCCAAAACCTAATGCAGCCCTCAGGCCAAAAAGTTTGCCTGCCCCTGATCTTGGCTAATAGCCATTGATGGACCTATCCTCTGTGAACTTATCTAATTCTTTTTTAAATCCAGTTATACTCTTTACCATCACAACATCCCCTGGCAATGAGTCCCACAGGTTTACTGTGCATTGTGTCAAGAAGTATTTCCCTTTTTCTTTCTTTCTTTCTTTCTTTCTTTCTTTCTTTTCTTTTCTTTTCTTTTAAACTTGCTGCTTGTTAATTTAATTGGGTGAGCCCTGGTTCTTGTGTTTATGTGAAGAATAAGGAAGTGCTATTTACATCACTCTCTCCACATCATTCATGATTTTATAGACCTCGATCATATTCCCCCTTAGACATCTCTTTTCTAAGTCCCAATCTTTTTCATCTCTCCTCATACGGAAGCTGTTCCATACCCCTAATCATTTTTGCTGCCCTGTTCTGAACCTTTTCCCATTCTAATATATCTTGTTTGAGGAGGAGTGACCCAAACTGCACATAGCATTCAGGCTGTGGGCATACCATGGATTTATATAGTGCATTATGATATTTTCTGTCTTATTATCTATCCTTTCCTAATGTTTCTTAACATTTTGTTAGCTTTTTTGACTGCCGCTGCACACTGAGTAAATGTTTTTAAGAGAACTATTCAGAATGACTCCAAGATCTCTTTCTTGTGCGGTGATTTAGATGCCATCATTGTGTACATATAGTTGGGATTATGTTTTCCAATGTTCATTACTTTAAAAAAAGGTCTGGGTGCTGGCAAAGAGGAGGCCAGCTCCAGTAAATGTTACAGCAGATTTGGGGAGGAAAAATGAAATGAGTCAAAGGCCAATCACCCAGAGTCATTGGTTCCTCAGGCTACGCTTATGCTGTACTATAATAGTTCTTTATGGGGGTTAAAAAAGGTAAACCTAAAATGTAAAATTATTATGTATAAGTAAAAAATAGACACTTGTGACTTTGGGTCTTTTAATCACAAAAAGACGGCATGAAATCCTGGCCCAAATGAAGTCAATGGTAAAATTCCCATTAACGTCAGTTGGGCCAGGATTTCACCCATAATTTTTTTTACTGGGAGATTGTTATTAGCCATCCACCTCAACAGACAATATTTTTTCTTGCTGTTCAGCTCATGACAAGATTGAACAATATTTTCTCTGTCATTTTCCTTATTATTATCCTGGTGATACACATGTAATGTTTTCTCCTAATTTAATCTACATAACCAGGACACTGCTGTGCTCTCCCTTTACAAAATGGCTAGCTTGCCATTAGAAAAAGTCACTTCAGTGTCTGCAGTGTTCTCTAGCATTTCCCAGGTTTTACTATAGAAAATTCCTGAAATACTGGACCTACTAAAGTAGCTGTTCAGTTATCGAAGGCATTTGGCAAGTTTTTAAGGGTGACCACTGTATTCAAATTGTTATTTTAGTAATTTTACAAAGCTCCTTGATAAATGGAGATTGACATTAGTAAAGAGCCCTAGCTGTTCATCATTATTGCTGCTAGAGTCTCATGCTAGCTCTCAGGTTACACAAATCAGATCATTTAACAGTCATTCCAATGTTAGCTGTTTAAATAGATGTTGTTGTTCCACTCATGGCTGACTTTTCAATTCTCAAATCTCCTACCATTTGCTTGCAAAAGTCCAGCTTTCATACTGAAAAACATTAATACATCAAAATGCTCTTAAAGGAGGAAGAACAATAAATACTTGAAACATACCCTATGCAATAGTCAGGCCTATCTGTCTCAGTGCTATATTAACAACACCCCCCCCCCCGCCGCAACATTTAAAAAATGTTCAAGAGCAATTAAGAGGAGCGAAAAAGTTTGTAAGAGCTCTAAACAATGATCTTTTAATCACTCTGATCTAATAGTGTATGTAAACTCGTGTGTGTGTGTGTGTGTGTGTGTGCGAGAGAGAGAGAGAGAGAGAGAGAGATTTGCCCAGGGTCCAGAAGATTCTTACTAGAGGCTGTTTTGTCACCGTAGTTGTCACGTCTCTGTTTTCCTTGACATTTTCCCCTACTGCTTTTTATATTTGTCCTACAGCACAAAATAACTGCATCATGACATTTGTAGCTTCACCTTGTGTAATGTCAATGTGTGATGATGCAGTGTCCTATTATGACTTTACGTCATTGAATGGACAATGCAACTTCATGACACATCGACAAAATACTACTAAGTTGTGTTACCATGTGTCAACTTATGCCATGGTAAATTTGCATCAAAGTGTCATGATGGTGAAAGGCTCAGAATTGATTCAGGACTGTGCTTCATACTAGGCTTCTAGGATGTGAGAGATTCATGAACATTAGGATTGTCCCAGGATTGTCTTTGTTTACCTCCTCTGCATGATTTTCCAGCCTGATGCTATTGCTACTGCTGCTCTGTGAACTAACCAGCCAGCATGGGTATTGAGTTACACGGTGTTTGGCATCCACCCCAATAGAGACAAAACATGTAATCGCTGTACCTGATGACCTCCCATCAAATCATCAAGCGGAAATTCTGAATCATCCATCCCGTATCCCACACCACGGCGTGGTAATACAACATACCATGGTAGCCAGATAGCCTATTTGAAAGAATGACAGTCCATATAACAGATTGTAGTTTGATGGAGTATAGACACTTACACTGGGGGTTTTTTTTGCAACCTGCTTGAAAAAGCATGACACTTACAATGTGAACAGTGCATGTTTACTGGGAGTGAAAAATAAAGCTGTATCTATGTTACAGTAAATGAGTTTTAGATTTGGTTACCTTCTGAATAAAAGGCATCAACATTCTCTGGGTAATATATAAATTATTTTGTGAGTGAAGTGATGAAAAATGTGTAAATGAGAATTTTGGATGTGTTTCACCTACTCTGTGAACTCAAGTTATATTTGAACCAGACTTCTAGAGCTGTGTCTTTATCCTTTGGGTCACCACGCCTAGTTATCTGATATCGACTGTATCGTCTAATGATTTAGTTTGTTTGTAGAAGTAATTACATATGTCATTACCCTATATCATTGTGGAGTGTGTACTATAATTTATTCATTTATATATAAGGTCAAGGAGAAGTCTGAAATCAGATAATCTTTTCTACTCGATATGGCTACAAGCAGTGATAACTTCATAACACTCTTATATACTATAGTTCCTGTTAATAATTATTAGCTTCAATTCTTTAAGCTGGAAAGGGAGCAATATCATCTTCAGGAACTGGAGAAGGGTTTGTATCATTTGAAGAACTGCACATTTTTAATAAGATTTCAGCTATGTCTATATAATTCTGTTCAGGTTTTCAGGGTCTTTTGATTATTTTTTTTTGTTTCTCAAAATTTGAGACAATTTTTGGAAGCAATAGAGATTAGTTGAAAGTACAGGATTTAAGGAAAAACTACAAGTCATCCCTATTGCCAACTATTTATCACTTTTCTGCATATAAAACTCCAGCACTTTTTCTATCCTGCCTTCTAGCTACTACAGAACATCAATAACTCTACATATATCTTCTGTGCATTCTGTGGACTAGAAGAGAAATGAAGTCTAGCTTGTAATTATTTTTTTTAAAGGGGAGTTATGTTTGATTTCTGGCCAACAGAAAGTCCTTATACTTTAACTGTCTCTGCCCAGTCAATAATATTACAAGTATTCTCAAGACAGTCCACCATTTAGTATACATAAGAGTGAGCTCATTCCTACAAACTTATCAAGTTGTCGGTCAGTTAAAACTGCAGCTTGTTTTTCAGCTTTTATCACATTTTAACCATTAATCACTTTTTCTATTTTTAAACAGCAAATCAATTAAGTAACCTAAATCATTTAATTTTTTTAAATGATCAAGCAGTCTACTGTTTAAAATCAGTATTTAAGTATTTAAATTCAGTATTTGATTGATTGATTTAAAATCAGTATTTAAGATCAGTTGAATCGCAGCCACCAAGCATATATGATAATTTTATCTGTTTTCCATTTAACTCCATGGGTGTTCTGGGACTTGCAGTTCATATTCACAAAAAGAACAAGAGTACTTGTGGCACCTTAGAGACTAACAAATTTATTTGAGCATAAGCTTTCGTGGGCTTATTTTCCACTGCATACATCTGATGAAGTGGGCTGTACTTTGCAGTACAGTACTCCTGTTCTTTTTGTAACTACAGACTAACATGGCTGCTACTCTGAAACCAGTTAATATTCAGTGATGCAGCATACTGCTTTGTTCCCATCATTTTTGCTCTTCCAGTGGCAATGGGGACCAACCCTAAAATCTATGACAGTGGTCATAACAGTAGGGAAAGGAAAAGAGTCCAATTCTGCAAAGTGCTGAATGCTCCTAGGATTTGAGGACACGGAGCAAATCATATCTAATTATGGAATGTATCCCTTATATAGTAGGCAAAGCTCAAGATATACCTTCCCTTTTCATTTGTGTCCACCCTATAATTGTTTCCTACTTGTAGTTTTTATTTCCAGATTGTTTGGTTGCTGTGTGGCAGCTGCACAACTGATACATACTAGCAAAAAGTAAAACCAATTAAAAAAAATCAGACAAAGAAAATATCAGTCAATTCCATCTGAGAGTTTATCTCCTTTAAATTACTTCCATATAATAACTGTAATTGTGTGCACAGCTAAAATGGAAAGAGAGCTTCCCCAGCCCTTGTACAGTTTATATTAATAACTAAAGAGAACATATTTCCATTTGATTTGTGTGAAAGCTCCCACTGACACTGTTAGAAGATGCATATATGGATTGATCATTAGCAGCAGAGTAACAAAGTAAAGATCATAAAACACAGTTAGGTTTTTCCTAACAAGGACCTCAGGCTGCAACTAGTGTAACTGCCTGCCAGTTTACCAGATTTATCAAAAACACGTCTTGCAGTTAACTGGACTTTAAGTGGTTTAAAGACACATTATCAACATTTTGGTTTTGTGTGAAATAACGCAAGATAGGGAGATATAATGTGCAATGAATGCAGGCAGGTTTGTTTTTGACGAAGTGAGGATTGAAAGGGTTGAAATACTCTACAGCACTGGAAACGCAAACATAATATTATTCTAATGCATTATTATTAATTTGTTCATGATCGCACTCACAATGTGCTATAGGAGATTTCCAGACCTTCAAGAAGGAGCCAATTCTGCCCCACAAGTTCACAATTTAAGGGGGAATGTGCCAAGAGAAGGGACACAACAAATAGGGATCTTTAAAATACAAGTTAAGAACATTCACTGTAGGCAGTATGGCAGAATTGGTTCTTAATGGGGCATGACTGGTTAGTTTCACACTCTGTCTAGTTTCGCTGCCCAAGCTGAGGGAAATACTTAAATGCCCCATTTAATCAAAGCACTTAAGCATGCGCTCAACTCATGACTATTCAGCAAAGTACTTAAGTATGTCAATGGGATTTAGCACATGCTTAAAGCCTCTGTTCAGATGAGCACTTACGCACATAACTTAAGTACTTTAAGCACATGCTTAAATGCTTTCCTAAATAGGGTTATTTTCCTGAATCCGGACATATGTGCTTTTCTGAATAGACCTGGGCTCGAGCATGAGTTTTAACATCAAGTAGGTGCTTTAATGGATTGGGGAATAATTAAACAACAGTATAAATGATGTAAAGCAAATCCGATTTTTAAAATTAGTTTAGCTTTAATAATTTAAGGGAGAAGAAAAACATGTAAGAAATTGAAAATACAGGTAGTGGGCCAGGTTCTCAGATGGTTTAAATCTGTCTAACTTCACTGACTTCCTTAGTTGAGGATTCAGCCCATTATTTTTATCTTGACAATGCCTCTTGAATGTGGGTATTATAAACTATTCAAGCTGGATAATGCTTTCCAAAGGATCATTTCTGCTTCATCCTGTTCTCTCCTTGTGCGCAGCGATTAAGGAATTTAATGGGTATGGACCAATACTGCTCCCATAGAACTCAGTGACAAAACACTCATTGACATAAATGGAAGCAGGATTGGGTCCAAGGTGGCTTCACAGGGTTTCATTATCCAGAAAGTAGACTCTTCTATTTTGAATTATTTGATAATCCTGTGTTTTAAGTGTTCGTTGCTTGAAGGACAATGTAATGCTTAGCAATGTGTACATAGTATCAACTGTCCTTATTGTCTGAGATCAATAGATATCAAAGGCAAACAGAGGACTATCTATGTATAGCTCATTTGCCCTCATGTGCCCTTCTCTGAGTTCTGGAATCTGCTGCAATTCCATTCTCTACACTTGTGCTCCATAGGAGAACCATAACACTCGTAGGATAAATATGATGTTGTGTGTGGTACATTAAGTAACTGATGATGTTAAGAAATGTACTGATATGATACTTATGTTT
Source organism: Mauremys mutica (assembly GCF_020497125.1). NCBI lineage: Eukaryota > Metazoa > Chordata > Testudines > Geoemydidae > Mauremys > Mauremys mutica. The sequence continues at coordinate 29,920,489 of NC_059076.1, read as the reverse complement.
GTAACTGCCTGGTCCAGTCTTGGTTCTCATGAGCCTCTTTAATACAGGAACACCATGATTTAAATAATACAGGACTGTAGAACAGTCCTCATTAAATAGTTTGTTTATTTTCCATGAGGAGAAGCCTGATTATATATTCTTTCTTTCTCTCATGTGTGTGTAATATAAAATTTTTAAAAGAGAATTTTAAAATTCTCCTCTCTTGAAAATTCTCTGTTCCCAGAAGACATCTAGTCATTTTTAATGTGGGTTAGTGGCAGTAAGTTAATGAATTTCTATCAGAGACATTTCAACTAATAAGATATAGTACTGAATTTAAATTGGAATATAAATTTTATACAGTAAAATGTCTGTACTGATAGAAGAGGGGCAGAATTACAAATGCTAAATATTCCAAACTGCCTCTATTTTAAGACTACTGGAGTGCATTTGAAATGTTACATCAGCACAGAGAAACTGCTTAGAGTGGGAATGATCTTGTTTACTTGTTTGTTTACTGTGTTTACTAATCTTGTTTATTGGTTGATACATTCTTTGCATATTTGTCTGTCAACACTGAACCTTGAATAGGCAGGTCAAACCTGCTGCAGTCCTTTTCAAGTGACTTAGATCAATACTTAAAAACCCTGCATCAGCATAGCTGCACCAATGCAGCTGCACCACTGTAGCATTTAAGTGAAGATGCTCTTATGCTGACAGGCGTGGTTAATCCACCTGTGTGAGCAGCGGTAGCTGTGTTGACAGGAGAAGCCCTCCCATTGATATAGCACTGTCTAAATGGGGAGTTAGGATGGTATACCCCTGAATGACATTGTTATATCAACATACATCTGTAGTGTATACCTGGCCTTACTTAAGTTCCTGTGCTATTAATAAAGCTAGGAAGTGTTACATCACTACTCAATTTGCTAAAACATGTTGTTTAACCCCTTCACAAGTTTAATGGACATTGCTCCAAATTCTGAGGTGTTTACTCAAGACCCCATTCTCCTTTTCATGGGAATAACTTTCACAGGGAAGAAGAAATGCCTCCCACAGAATATAGAAGAAATAAGAAAGTCAGTCCATTGACCCTTTTATCCCTTAAAATCTCTTGGGATCTTGAGGAGTTTACAACATCACTACTTCCTGGACAGAATTTCCTACTACAGCCCCTATAGAAGCAGAGAGCTTGAGACATAAGCCCCTGCATTAGAAGCCTGGTACGAGGCAGGACCTGCTCACAGAATCTGGCAAGAACAGGGCTGATGTTGCAGACATACACATTGCTAAGAACAGTGGCGTAGCCAGGTGGATGGAACAGGGGGAGCAATAAAAAAAAAAAAAAAAGGCGCCACCCGCTGCGGCGCTTTTACTTACCCGGCGGCACTCCAGGTCTTCGGCGGCGGACCCTTCACTCACTCCAGGTGTCTTCAGCGGCACTGAACGTCCTGCCGCCGAAATGCCACCAAAGACCTGGAATGAGTGACGGTCCCACCGCCCAAGTGCTGCCCCTGCCACGGCTGGATCCGGGCTGCACCACCCTAGCCGTGGCTGGGTCCAGGCTGCTCCAGCAGGTCCGGGTGCCCTGGGGTCGGGCCGGGCCTGGGCTGGGCCAGATCGCGCCACTCTGCTCCGGCTGTGCCTGGGGCTGGCCCAGGGCCCGACTGCCCCACCCCAATTGTGGCTGGACCCTGGCTGCTTTGGCTGTGGCTGGACCCAGGCAGCCATGCTTGGGGCTGGCCCCGACCATGCTGCAGCATAGTTGGGGATGGTGGAGGGGATTCCCTGCCCCCTGACCATGGCAGGTTGGGGGCTGGGTGAAGTGGGGACTGGGAGAAGGGCACCTCAGCCCTAGCAAGTCCCCAGGCGGGTTCCTTGAGCACCTGTGCAGCACTAAACAGGCTGCTGCGTGGCTACACAGCTTACAGGGAACTTAGAGCAGAACATCCCAATATCAAGAATGGTACAAAAACATTACCCAAAGATAAAAGGAACACGGTGACCCCTCCTAAAAGATAACGTCAGGATGACAGTTCGTAACTTGTTTATAGTAGGGTATAAAGAGTATTTTTGGCCAGCTTAGGGGGCAGTGGAAAGTTCCGCCACTGACTGAGCTGTGGCATACATGTCTTAGTATCCTCATAGCATCTGCCAGGTGCTATTACCGTGCTTCAATGACAGTAAACCTGACCTGGGGCCTTCATACCTTAACGGATCTTGTGGTCATTTGGCGGTTTGCTTGAGGTCTGCTGGGACAGCACACAAGGCAAACACACACATGCAGCCAAACATCTTACCACAGGGGCTATGGTTACTTTTAAAATGGGTTTCTATAACCTGAGGGAGAAAGCATGCAAGTTAATGCAGCTTCACATTGTATTAACTTGGGGGCTGTTCCACGTGGGATTTATGGGTTGTGGGCTAGGGTGGGAAGAAGAACATGTAGGAATCTTACTCACCCCACAGAGGGCCTTCTATGAGGAGGGAGAAGCAAGCCTGGAGCTCTCTCCTTGTACAAGCAATCTCCTTGCCACATATGGGCCTGGAGAGGATTATGGGACATCTACTTTTACTCAGATTTTACTCAGTCCTTAGCTGGGCAAACTCCCACTGATATTGAGACTGAGGAATAACCTCAAGATTTGTCTTAGGCTTTGTAATATTTTGGCACTAGTCCATCTTTCTGAAGAAAAAAATCCTATTTTTCATTTATGACGCTGGCTGACCTGGTGCCAGCTCACACCGAGGCCCTTAGGCCTAACTGAACACTGACAAATACAGAGCTGGAAACCAGTCTGGCTCACCTGTGTGTTAATATTGTTATAATAGGTATTCGATTTATACAAATGTGATTTAGTGCTTATGAAATGCTTGTCAATTGCTGCAATATTAATCTCATTTATAATATCTGTACCCCCATATTATAAGGTTATATTGAGTGTTTGCATTGCAAATCTCTGTAATTGTGTAAATCATCAAACAGGAAAGGAACAAAAATGCTGGCTCCCTACAGTGGTGTTAGGTCCTGCCCACCAAGAAGGCCCATTGATGTTTCACAATGCCTCATTTGTTTTCAAACAAAGACTTTGTTGATTGGTCCCTCCTCCCCCCATGTAGAGGAGACATGTAAATAGACTCCTACCATCAGCTTGAACTCTGGGGGAAGGGAATACAAATCCTGACAAGAAGGAACTGTCTCTCTATGCTGCTTGGATTTGGAGATGTCAAGATTTCCAAGCATAAGCAAGGGATCCCTAGTTGCTTAGCCTGGACTAGCCCTCAAGGACATAAAGCACTTGCTTATTATAGAAGCTTCTGCCGCCTTTTAGAACCTAACACTGCAACTCGTCTGTGTGTGTATATTTACCTGCATTAACTTTGTAAATAAGTCTCATTTCTTTGAAATTTCTTAGTTAATGCATCTTTAGATAGTTTATTGTTGGATTGGCTACAAGCATAATCTTTGGTGTAGGATCTAGTGTGCAATTGACCTGGGGGCAAGTGACTGGTTCTTTGTGTTGGGAGTAACCTGAATATGGTTTCAAGTATCAGAGGGGTAGCCACATTAGTCTGGATCTGTAAAAAGTAACAACGAGTCCTGTGGCACCTTATAGACTAACAGACGTATTGGAGCATAAGCTTTCGTGGGTGACGAAGTGGGTATTCATAGGACTCTCTGTCGCTGAATATGGTTGTGATTTTTGACGTAAGGGACCATCTATCACAAAGGCCAGGCTTGCCTAAGTGTCAGGATGGACCGGAGTACCAAAGGGGACTGTCTGTGACTCCATGTTAAGGATGTTATAGTGCTTGAGGAATTACTTTTCCTCCCTTTTTCTAGTCCTGCAAAGGAGGGGCAGATTGTTCTTTTTGAGGCCTTTAGCGTCTCTCTCCCTTCTGGAAATGCTATATTGTGAGTTATGTTTTCAGGGTAACAAAGCTGTTGCATTTGGCAATAATACACCAGAAGGGAACTCCTTAGAATGATTATTTTTGCTTATAGCTCCCATAGAGCAGCTGCCTTATGAACCCAGTGATAAATCACAGTCAAAAGTCCACAGTGGCGATGAGGCAAGGTACAAAAAAACCTGGAAAGTAGAAGGCAAAGACAGTGGAGGGAGCGTTGATTTGATTTTGATAGCTGCTAAACAAAGTGGTCTGACAAAAAGCATTAATGCCCCTTTCAGTTCTCTCGACAGGAGGTCAACTGCCAAACAAGAGAGAAAAGGGCTGGGGTGAGTTATTTGCTGGATATAAGACTGATGACTTCTTATGTCTGAATGGAACCAGAGTTGCCTGCTAGTGGATGTCTTGGTGTACCAAAACAGAGGCCTGGGCATTTAATCTCTGTGGGAGATCATGAAAGAAAGGCAGCAAAGGACTGTTGTCTGCAGTGGGCTGGCAACAGTTGGCATGTGGGAACTGCTACAGCTCCCTGCTGATGTTCCGGTAGATTCCATTGTGGTCCTCTGAAAACACACTATTCTTGTCTGAGGCACGGCAAGGGGGCACGTACAGCTGTTGTGTGTGATAGCAGAGACGCGGTGGAGGGTTGAGTGAATGTAGTTTTGACATGGCCTTTTGAGCAGATATTTAGCACAACAATGTCTCCACGCCACAATTGCATTTTTATGATGATGTCTTGTGTCTATGAAGGGAAAAAGGAGCCTGTTTCTAAGAAACTGGTTAATGGTTTTGTTGACTGATCATCGTCTTTCTGACACAATGAAAGTGAAAGATGGTCAATATATTGTTTTTGTCTCATGTAATAGTGTTAAGACGCAAGGGGGCATAGGGTGAAGGGAAGGGAGAAGTAGTAGTTAACAGGTGGTAGGCCTGGGGAAGAATAGCTTTCAGTTGATGGCACTTGCATCAAGTTTTTATGTGTGTGTCTGTATTATTTTCACCCTTTTACTCAGAGTCAAATTATTCTTGATCAGATCTTTGTGCTTTTGTAAACCTGTATAGATTTGTAGAGCTTAAGGCCAGAAGGAACCACTAGATCATCTAGTCTGGCCTCCTGTATATCACAAGCCAACAGCACCACCGAGCATCTGCACCCTAAACCCAGCAACCGATATTAGTCAAAAGCATTGCAGCCTACAGGAGACTAGACTATTAAGTGCCACTGGCAGAGAAATGAACAAAGGTGCACCAATGCCTGAGGCCCCTGCAGTGGCAGGAAGATGACTGTGAGGTACACCCAGATAATCCTGGCAAGTGACCCACACCCACATGCTGCAGAGGAAGGCAAACCTACCCTCCAAGGTCACTACCAGACTAACCCAGGGGAAAATTCCTTCCTGACCCCACATGTTGTGATCAGTTAGACCTGGGCATATAAGCAAGAACCAGCCAAGCACCTGAGACAGAGAATACTCAGTGCCACCTCAGAGCCCTGGCCCACCTCATGTATCAGGAACTCAGCTGGCTCTAGGCATGGTTGCCTAGTAACCTAATGAGTTTGGCTGGGCCCAATAAGCTCTCACTAAGTGACTGTGCTTCCTGATTGGACAGAAATGCCAGGAGATCATCACTGGAGTAAGCACAGAAGCTGCTCAATGTGTTCTATACCCGCAGGTGCTCCAGACCTGCTTCCTGTACCTGATCCTTGCTCCAACCCATGCCTGTTCCCACTCCAGTCCTAGTCTCTACCTTCCTCCAAACCTCCTGGCTCCGAGTGTTGGTTTGTCTCCTGATCATGGCTCTGGTTCCACCTTCCAGCTGTGCTCTGACCACTATGACTGACTCCTGTTCTGACCCCTAGTTCACACCACTTACACCCCCAGTGTGAGACAGTTTGAACAGCCACAAAGACGATAGATGCCTCCCTCTGGGGAAGTCAATGGGCAGATTTTCTTCAAGATACACCCTGAGGATCTTCAGCTGTGGTTTGGATAGGGCATAAATATATCTGGAAGGAACCTCCATTCTCTGTTGAAGGTTGATGGGGTAATCGTAACTGTGGTGAGGTGGTTGAACATCCACCTTCTGTTTGTCAAATACCTTGGCACGTTCCGAATATTTGGTAGGAATTCCGGGCACTGCTGATGAACTTACAGTTTGCCCCTCTGGATCACTCGGGGACTGCAGTGACCTCAGATCTTGACTAGTCATTAGTTGGGACTGGGAAGTCATGCATGTGCACTGTGGGTAAAAGAAGAGTATGAACCGATTGCCCGTGCATTCAGAGGGTGGTGAGTGATGGGGCAGGGGAGAAAGTGAGCCAGTACAGGTGTACCGGTAAGGACCCGTAGCACGCAGCCCACATTAAAGCACTATGGGCTCTGGCCCCCAGAAGGGGCCTGGGGCGGAAAGGGCGGGGCTGAGTGTCAGCAGGGCTGCCGATGGGGGAAGCAAAAGGAGCAGGGACATTATAGCGCTGCCGCAGCAAAGGACACAGCGGTGCTTTAACTTCCCTGACCCTTTTGCCCCTCCTCGGCCGCCAACACGTGAGTGGGGGGGGCGGGAGAGAGCAGCTGCCCCAGGGCCGGCAATTTAAAAGGGCTCTGGACTCCGCTGCCATGGTCCAGAGCTGACTCTCTTAAATCACCACTGGAGCCCCAGGCAGCGTGAGCCAGGCAGCCTTTATCAACAATTTTCTTCAACTGGGTCCCCAGAAAAAAAGTTTGAAAACCACTTCTTTAGTGGTCCCTTCTGGCCTTAAAAATCTATAACTATGACTCTGTGACGTGGCGACATGGCAGCTGTGTCCAAATTTTGCAGTAACTAACACCTATGAAGCTTAATTACTATGCATTAAGCAACCTTAGCCAAGGTTAAATGGCACTCAACCAATGGGCAGAGGAAAATCTAAAAGAAGAATGGCATTTCATTTGTATTTTTTCATTTCACTGCCTCCTTGGATGCTTTTATGTTCTCCACTATGGAAAATTATTGGCAAGCTGTTACATATACGAGCCACAACATATCTCAGGAAACACAGTAAGGATTTCAACAGTGAGCCACAGTCAGCCTGTTTACTCAAATATTACAAGGGTCAGTTTGGATTCAAATCATTCTGACACCAAAGGAAAGTTTGTCTTTGAAACTTTGCTTCTCAGGGGACAGTCTGGGGAGTGGAAGGCAATGTATAATTATAGTGTACAGCTGTTATTTGTGCACTGACGGCATGTATCCCATCTGGGGGTCCATAGATTGTAAGTGAAAGAAAACGTAGTGTGAGAGGATTGTATGTTTTCCCCAAGGTTGCCACCAAGTTACATGCCACCCTCTCTTCCCACTCTCTCTTTCTCAGGCCCACACATATCCCTACTCCTCATGACTCTGATACTACAGTAATGAGCACCAATATAAGAACCTGTGTGGATGGATCATATCTACCCACTTGTACCAACTCACACAGCACAAAATACAGGTGCTTTTATTTTGGGCCAAATGATTACCAACCAGAAAACGTTACTCAGGCTTTGAGTGAACCCTGAAAACATAAATGGTGCCTGTCCTGATTCCCTCTTTTAATCTTTTAGAACCATTTTTTATAGAGTTACTTTCATTTTACAACCTGCCATGTTACCTCCCCTCCAGTTTCCTCCACCTTTTTTAGGAGCATGACAGATAAACAGCCTCTACATATGTGCAGAATGGCTGGCTCCCAAGACATATTTCCATTACTGATGTCAGGACAGCAGTAAGGAGGTATGAAATCATCCTGACCATGAGACGTTTTCTAAGCAAAGTCTCCTCCAAAACAAGCAGGCATTGTGAGCCTGACGGAGAAGTGAAAGCTGCATAGCATGAGGAGGGCCTTGGAGAGCCATATATTTGAAGGCCGTGAGTGGCATTTCTGCATTTCTTCCCACATTTGGTCCATTTCTGTTTGTTTTTTGTGGAGAGGCTGGCTTATAATACAAGAGGACAGTGAGGCTTTCCACATACTCTAATGTAAGCAAAATAGCAATGAATATAGTTCAAGGAAAAGCAAGGGTGTGTTTCGGTTTGTTACCCTTGTAAAATATGTGAACTGTTCTAGCGGAATACATATGTTTGAGGAACCATTTTCTGAATATGCTGTGGAAAAATGCTGGGTTGTATCTCATTACTCAGAATTGAACCAAGTCCCGAAACTTTCCAGTTTCAATCCATTATTATTTGTATCCCTTATTATTTGTATTACGGTAGCACCTACAGGACTCAGCTAAGATCAGGGCCTAATTGTGTTAGGCACTGCGCATACACCTCTCTGAAGAGCTTACAGTCTCATCAGATAGCGCAGACAAAGACTGGGAGGAAGGAGGTATTATTACCCATATTCTATAGGTGGTGAACCTGAGACACAAAGAGATTAAGTGACCTGCCCAAAGTCACACAGGAATATTGTGAGAGAGCTGGGAGCTTGAATCTCTCAAGTCCCAACTGGCTGCCTTAACCACGACTTCTCAAAACAAAGCATTAACAGCAGATGTATTTGTCATCCCAGAATTGGGGCAGTATTTTTGCTAATTACCCCATAGTGCTGTTAAAGCTGGGATAGTTAACACCTGCCAGCGAAACCGTAGCCCGAGAGGTTTCTAAAAGAAGTAGGTGCTAGGAGAATAAAAAGAATGAGACTATCCACCAGCTCAGAATGGGAATTGTTACTGTGGCAATCTGGATGGAGCCCAAAAGGCTCTCTCCGTTTTCTGGAGGAAAGAGTTTAGGAAAACTGGAGGAACTAATGGATTCCTGAGCATGTGTAACCGCATATGAATTAAAATTAGTGACAGGGAAACCCCAAAGCGGGTCGGCAACTTGGATAAGCACCTAAAAATATTACCTGAAATATCTCAGTGCTTTGGGTTTGCAAAACTGGGCTGGAAATCTTTAGAGAATGGGGCTCCCTGTGAGGTTTCTGGTACTTCCTGTTTTTTGTTAGCCAGGAAACATGCCGAGAACAGGCTCTCACATTGTATTTTGGCATTTCTGTTTCCAGCTGGACTTAGGAAGAAAAGGGGCACATAAAACTGAAATAATAATGATAAGGAAAGGGTAACTGAAATGTTTTGAACCTTTGTTCAGGTTGGGGCTGGTTTTATCACTCCTCCCCCCGACACACACATTTTAAAATATAGTACCTGATTCTTCTTGTATGTGATCTGGCAAATCAGGAGCAACTTCACTAAGTCAATGGAATTACTCCAGTATAAAATGAGTGATAAATTAGAGAAGAATCAGGTGCATAATCTACTTATTAACCAGAATTGGGTACTCCTACCGTTGCAGTGTTTGTCCATGACAAATAGGCTCAAAATGAAAAATACAAAATAATACAATACAATTATGGAATTTAATCATCCAGCATTTAATCATTGAATCTGGGGGTAGAAAAATAATACAACAAAAGATGACGTCCTTATTGAGCGGGAAGGATATGCCAGGGAAGAGGCAACTCAGGATGGTCCATGATATGAAACCAAGACTGCTCTTAAATAAGTACCAGAAGAAAAGCATTAAATTGAGTTCAAACTACAGCTGATCAGTTCTGTGGTCCTGTACACTAGACAGCCACTGACATGATAATAAATAAATAAACACCTACAAAGCCCTCATGCCACCGAAGAGAGTCTAGTACTTTCTGTGGAAAACAAAGGTCTTTTCCCAATTTTTTACAAGACTTATCACGTAACTGTGATTCTGTGTGCCTCAGATGCCATCACCCTAGGACATGATAAAGGAATTGCCGTAAGTCGAAAAACAGGATATTGAGATTCCATCAGAACAATGAGAGAATGTGCTACCGCCTAGGAAAATTACAACAGGTGGCCAGTACAATAAACAGGCGATACCTAAAGGGATCAGCACAAAGGTCTCAGTGGAACAGGAAATCAAGTCCATTGTTGTATTACAATACTTTCCTATCTCTGTGTAAGGCTCCAAAAGATTCCCAAAAGCAGTGGATGTGATGTGGTGTATTATGAAATGTAGTAGATCATATTCTAGGATTGACTAGACATATATGCAGGTAGGCAACACTGTATTGCTGAGACCTAGATTATGTCCATATTGGATTCCAAGGTGTGATTCCAACTTGGGCAGACATACCCATGGTAGCATACCTAAAAATAGCAGTTTAGATGCGGTAGTGCAGGTTTCAGTGTGGGCTCTACAAGCACTCTGGGGACCTACTCACTCTTCTAGCCTGCTCCGAAGTCCATGCCACCACATCTATGCTGCGATTTTTAGCCATGCTAGTGCAGGTATGTCTAGCGAGCTGCAGTCACACTTTGGATTTCAGCATACACATACCCTTAGACTATCACAGCCATTAGTCGGCCTTGCAGAGGAATAATGTGGAGTAAGGCCCCATTTTTACTCCCCAATTCAGCACTACCCAGCTACGGTGGAGGGAGCAGGACTACTCACGTGATACTCCTTGCTGTTAGCAAGTGGGAGAGGAAGGATTGGGAGGAATCCTGGTTCCGCTCCATACCCCACACACTCATTGACCAGAGCAGCTGGCCAGGTGTCTGTGTGGAGCCACTCCCCGTCCCCCAAAGAGTTGGGAGGGGTAACCTACTGCCCCTTTCCATCTCCAGAATAAGGGTGGATCGAGGAGGAAGTAAGTCCTCCAGTTGGAATGGGAGGGAACCAAGTGATTGTTTTTCCTTGTCATAATTCATTGCTTGGTCTGTTCCTGGGATGGTGCAGCTATGCACTACCGCTTACTCAGGGCTGAATGTAGATTTGCAATCTCGCTCTGAGAAAGGAATTGTATGTGCAAGGCAGGTTCTCATTAAAATGTGACCAATCTCTGAAGATTTAAAATCAGATATCATAAGCCAAGTACTTTCACACACGCCCAGAACCATAGGTGTGCGTGAAGTGTACCAGAGCATACATCTGCTATCTTGACACAAACGCTTAGGTGAGAGCATATATGGAACAATATGAGACATGCAGGGAGTACAGTGGCTGACCGAAAAAAAGAAGGAACTATAGCCCCAAGAAATAATCTTATTCATGTTTAATGAGATGAACAACCTGATCACAAGAGACTACCTCTCTAATTTCTTGCAAGTGGATTACCTCAAGGGCATCTAGATAGAACTAGTATTAATAAACTCTGTCATGCATATTCTGCCAGATGTGACATAGCAGATAGGTTATGATCAGACAATAGATCCCAGTACACCTCAGAAAGATTCAAGAAAGTCTGTGAAAAATGGGAACTCTAGCACAAGACGGTATCCCTGGATGCATGCAAAGTAAAAGGAAATCATCCCTAGCTGATCGTGATGGGCAGCCATACTGTATCTTCACAGGGTGGGGGGAAGAAGATCATAAAGGCTGATCTGCCAAAGAATCAAGATAGTCATCCCAGCAATGACTAGCCTTTTACAACAAAATGGAGGAGCACTGGGGCAAATCCCCCAAACTATCAATTGTTCTTATTTTTAAAACATTTTTTTTTATTAAGTGAGTGCAAAACAACACTACTGGACTAAGAACCAAATCCATTAAGCATGGGAAAGGAAGTCTGGACTGAACCACTGACTAGTGATATAAGGAAATGAAAAGAGGCATCCCTCCAATTTCCAGTTGTTCAAAATATGAATATTTTGATATGACACACAGATCACAGTGTGGTGTTTCTGTCCCATGATTGGATCAGAATAACTCTCAGAATCGAGTTTGCAGTGGAGATACTCTCAATTATAAATGTGAAATTTGCTTTCTATATACCTTCTGCAATAGTCTTGTGAAATTTCTGCAGGTAAAACTATTTGCTAGAGTATTTTTTGAAAATCAAATACATAAAGGGAATGAAGAGAGTTGAAGCAAATTTATCTTTAAAATTTTGAAATAATGCTGTTTTGGGATCTTTATTCTTCTCTGTATTCATCCACGTACTGGTGATAAAAAGTTGTGATTCAACAGCTAGTCCTTTGCTAACAATCTCTGGCCACAGTAAGCAATCAGCTCCTGTAACGCTGACCTTTCACATGCTCAGATAACCTCTATAAAAGGAAAGATGTAACAAGTGACATGAAGACCAGGAGGCAGCACACCAGGTTCACCAGGGAAATATTTAAGGGAATCCCAAGGAGTGGAATGAGGTCAGAGGGCAGATTGTGAGGTGGGAACTTGAAGGACTAACCTGAATTATTTGAGTTGCTGTAACATTACACTGAATGAAAACATCCTTTAGTTATAAACCAACGTCTTTATTGCAGCCCTATGCTAGGTATATGAAGCAATTAGTACAAATAAACTACAACATTACTGAACACGAGCATATATATATTTCTTTAATTTTACAGCAATAGAAGAGGCCAAATATCCATATATATTATATTTAATGAGAGAGATTCTACTTTTAATGAAGTCTCTGTGCTCTGCAGTGCAGTGAATGCAGATTTGCTAGTTAATAAAGCCCTAACAGTGTTTCTGTTCATGGAAAATGAATCTGAAACGATTGTCAGATTATCTGTTTGGCATGCCTGACTGGTGTCTGGAGTGGCTTTGCTAATGTGCTATTACTCAATGTCATTAACCCATAGAAGTGATTGAAAGGTGAATTTATATTTGCATCATGCTGTTCAGAATAGGCGGTGCACTGGATTAATAGTGTCCTGTGAAATGATGCTGCACAGGATAAAATGAACCATTCATTTCAGAAAGCACATGTCCCTACTCTGTGTCGGTCCCCTTAAGATGTGTGTAATATTCAGACTGTGAAACAACAGCAACAAAAAGTTGCCTATAAAAGAGATGCATTTGTTTGCTATTTTGTTTGACATTAGAAATCTGAAGTTTTTACAGCTCCTAAGAGAAGCCTCCTATTTCGCTCCTCAGCAGCAAAAGCCACATTAAATACTTTGGAAATATACTGTGTAGAGCATCTATAATAAATGTTCCATTAAAAAGGGTGGGGAATGGTTAGAGAGAAATTCCTTCACCATGACTTTAAACATGAACGGATTCATTAAGAGTCCTAAACATTTCCGACCCCCCTTCCTAAATATGTGTACTTTTTTTTTTCTTCATAAGATAAAGCATCAGTATTAAATTGCTAGTTTGAGGCAACTTAAAGCTTTCAGTCCCAGGCTATTTTTTTAAATAACATTCCTTCCCGCACCGCCCCTCCCCCCCCCACAAGCACTATTTGCACAGTATAAATTAGCATCCACACCATTCCATTTGAATGTTTCTTTCAATTGAAAGGGGTCTGCAAGGATTTGTCCAGGCTTGTAAGGAAAAGGAACTGTTCTGTTGCCTATTAAAACAAATAAAATAGGAGGAAAAATGAGCTGTGACTGTATTTTGTGTTTTTTGGAGATCAACTTCTACCATTTGAGTTTACAACCATGTTTGAGGCCTGATGTGATTAACATTCTGCCTGTTCTGGTTTTTTAAATTATTTGGGTATTTAAAAAAAAGAAAAAAAAAAAAAGGTTGTGTAGCTTTTTTGTGCCACACTTCACATAGGACAGAAGAGTATGATAGAACACGATAATCTGACTCGACGTACGGTATTTCAAATGCTTTCAAGTACCCAGATAATGGACATTGACTTTACGACATTAGGCGCATACTCCTCTAGGGTTTACCCAATCAAAACTCCCATTGCCTTTAGGAAGAGGTTTGCCAGCATGATCATGTAGTAGGAGTCCACGCCCAAATGTTACAGAAGAAAAGTTTAAAGATCTGGCATGTAAGTGAAAATTGTGTGACATTAACAAATTATAGAAAAGGAAATTGCAGGGGGAGAAAACTTGATCTTAAATGAGAGGTGTCATGGTAATAAATGACATCTGAGAGTTATGTTGACAGGCTAGTGTGTCTTGGATGGGGATGTGCAAAACTGCATGTCAGCAGTATGGAGACACTTCTGTGTTATGCGCTTGATTTAGATACTTTTCAGCCAGAAGTACATTTTTTTGTTTGTTTTTGTTTTTTAGGAAATTTATCGTATTAGAAAATGTTTTCTTAAATACCCTAGATTAGTGCTGGTGATTTGTTTATAAAGTATAATCTGATAAATGATGGCAATATTCTGTAGACACACAAAAATAGATCATACCTACTATTCTTACTAATTACTGTTGTATTTATTCTGTTTAATCAGATGGAGACCAGTTTTCTATTGTCATGTCTCATAATAATAATTGCACTAATGAGTGTAATTGTTACAATAATGAGAACTGAAACCTAACAGCAGTAACCCCTAAATTATCTTGCATAAAAACAGATGCATGCAGAGCAATCTTTAATTTCCTTGCTTGTGCTGCTTAGTGTTAAAGCTTAAATATACAGACTCTTGTGTGCATTAATTTGTGTTTTATTTGATGGTAAAATAAAAAGAAAAGAATCCCAAGTTCATCCACATGGACATGATAGATTGCAACAGCTTTTCCAGGGGGATTCATTCATCACATACATTTAATACATATATTTAATCTCCTGTTTTTTTAAACAGAGTATTCATTGCTATGTACAAAGTTAATTAGCACAGCTTCTTAGGAAAAGAGTTATGCCGGAGGCAGTTTTAAAATCTTGTGTATTTTAATTTTTTTTAAATCTAAACATTGAAATCAAAAGGACTGTGTACACTTACCTGTACAAAGTGGATTTAGCCCATATTTCTAGAACCAAAACTGCTCTTTCACTTAAATTTGTTAGTCTTTAAGGTGCCACAAGTACTCCTGTTCTTTTTGCGGATACAGACTAACACGGCTGCTACTCTGAAACCTGCTCTTTCACTATCACTCTGGACATTTTTTTTTATGCCAAATGGATTTTTATTTTTGCTAACCAACAAAACGCTGTCTGAGCTTTGTCCGAGCACACCCAATGACAAGCAAAAAGTGACACATTCTATCGCTTCATGATACCAAGATGAAAGTAGCAGAGGTGGGATACAAAAGTATAAAATAAATGATTATCTAGTTCTGGAAATCATTAAGTAAGCCCAGACTTGTAGCATATGTCCTTCTGTTGAATCGTTATGCCACTGAAAAACCAACTTTGTGTAGCATTAGTATATATGAAGTGTCGACAAAAGCCTTGAAAATTCAAGCAGTTAATTTTTTAAAGGGCAAGAAATGAATCAGAATTAAAATGCATTTCTTATTTTTATTACTATAACTTAGACTACGAAAACAGAAAGTATGTTAAAAATCGCTGCTGATGTTGTTAGTGTAGTCTTGCATTTCACTCCAAAAGGAAAACAAAATGAGTGACCCTTTCCTCTTCCCACTGAAGTCTGTGACATTGATTTAAATCTGAGCAGGATCAGACCCCAGACTGTTCAGTTTCATTGTTGTCTCTAGTCTGTTATGCTTCCTGCTTCTCTTTCATTAACAAAATACTATTGTGTTTGCATTCCCAATGCTGGATTACCCCTGAAAATGGAAGAAAAAAATCACATATGCATGATAATTATGAAAATTAAAAAATAAAACCCGATAAAATATATTTAACATTGGTTGTTGGTGGTGGAAGAATAAATTATTCCTGGTTTAATCAATTTTTTAAAATGCCTCTGTAAAATCTGTTCAATCTAAATGTTTGTGCCTACGCCAAACTGACTGTGTTCCCTTGACTTTAATAGCTTATTTTCACTAAACATATAAATATATTGTAAAACAACTCTGTCAAGAATTCTTCCAAAATAATATTTGTCACATTTCTAAATAGGCTGAACTACACTAAATCCTTTACAGGTTTCTATTGCTGGTGAGGGAGATTGGAGTTATGAGCACCAAAATCAATCTAAATGTATTCCTTTCTCCTACTGTGTACTCATGCAATTCATTAATAGCCCAAACTTAAAATGTATAAAGAAAAACAAACAAACTGCTCTCTGGGATGGAGATGTCTTTTATAGTTCATTTCAGAACAAATTTATATTCGCTTTATAATCTCTAGAAAAGAAAGACACTAACCTACTTAGGGCAAGACCAGAGTACACCTGGACTATCTAATTATAGATACATTCCCTGCAGTTAGTCTGGGTGCCTTCAAATGAAATAGGAAATTTTGTTTGAGAGGGTCCCCTCAGTATGAGTGGAGATGTTTGGATGAATTAAGAAACCCCTGCACTCAATTGACTCTTTGCCCAAAACTTGAACTAGAACTTCTGGAAAATTCAGAACTGTTCAAGTTAATGGTCCATTCCACTCTCCCCACAATTGCTATTTCTTTGCTACAGTGGCAGGCATCTGTGGCACTGCAGCCTGCTTCCCTAGGTCCTCTCTTTAGAGAGGTAACCTGCTGCACACCTCATCCCCTCTTTCTGACCAGGTCTTCTCCTCACAGTACAGCTAAGTAAGTGGATCACTACCTAGCTGGATAGTGTCCTCCTGCAGGGGTCTTCTTCAGGGATATCATTTGCTCAGAAATGTACAACAGAGAGAGATTCTAGGATATAAATAGTGCCAAAGCCTTCAAAGTCCTTTTACATATGAAAATAGTAGGAATAATGAGAGCTTCCGTGAGGAAGGCTTACTTGGTTGGCTGCTGGATGCCATGGTGCTGGAAGGGGCAGAGGTGTGGGCTGAACAGTGGCTCTTTGAAGAGGAAACCTGCCTAAATGTAAGAGCAGACCTTTCCTCCCTATGTCACTTAAATCCGATAAATGGAACTCTGGCTTGTTGTGGAGGGTTTGTATGCAAGGAGGGGCCCATACATATGTGGTGGAGTGGTACAGTATTGAGAAAGCAATGCACAGTGGTGGGAGCTTGTCAGAGGTTCACATTATTCAGGTAAGTGTTGGGTAATCACCTGAACTTTAGGGTGAATGTGTGAACGGTGGTTCAGAAAGAGAAGACCTCTCTCACTCATGTAATTCAGGATCTCTGACAATTGTGAAGGCAGCCAGTGTGGTAGAACCCTCCGAGGGGCTGTGTTTCACTCTCACTTGGATACGTTTTACTTTACGGTTTAAAAGGCCAGCTGCGGGGAGTGGCTGGCACTGATCCTCTTGTCCACATGAGAAACCAACCCCCCATCACTCTTTCTCCTGAGTGCCCTGAGGACTTTGTGATTGTTCGATTTTAATTTTTTATTGTTGTGTTAGCTTAACCTGCAGCTGACCCATACAGATTTCATTTGGAGCAGCGCCACTTAGTAGTAATGCTTTTTCTGACACCCTGTAGAAATTATGCTGCCAGTCTTGTGGTTTCAGCCGTCAGCGCTGGTGTAAGTTCTTTCTGGTGCATCCCCCTGTGAGGAACCTTGTACAGGATTTCTTTTTTCATTATTTAGCACCTCGCTCTTGGCATTACATTTGAACTCTAGAACTTTTCAAGTCCACTTACTTTCCTCGAGTTTGATAGGTGGTTGCTAGCCCTTGGAGTGCCACTCTGATGAAGCCGAACATGTTCTTGGAATATCTACATACATGGCTAAAATATGCAAGGGACTCAGCTCTTGGCAGACATCTTTAAAAGAAGGAGGATGGGATGATTTTTCACTCCCTCCTCCTCCCCTGAACACACACGCACACATGCCCCTCTCATACACGCCCAGGAGAGAGAAGGAGAGAAAGCTCTTTGTCCTAGAGTGGATGAGCATGGTTGATGATGATGACAGTATTGCACATGTGCAGAGTTGTGATTACACTCAGCTTCCAGTGACTATGAATGTGTGAAATGTCCCAGTAATTTTAAGATTCTGTGGGGAGTAAACCATTACTTTTTGGGTACATGCATGAATTTTAAAACCATTCAAGATGTGTTCCCACAAAGCAGTTTAAATGTGATTTATACAAGCACATATAAGTCTATACTCAAGACTGGCCACCTCAAAACTATGCACAATAATCCTAATCTTGCATCAAGAACTATGCAGGTGGATCCCTACGTCAGCCTGGAGCCTCATTGAATTAAGTGGGGTTCTGTGCGAGTTCAGAAGCCTGCCCTGAGTGGTTCTCAGTGAAATCCGAGCATTATATCTATCTCCACTGCTTACAGATGCATACAGCTTACTTGTGTTTCATCCTTCACACTGGAAAGGCTGGGTGAATTCCTGGCTCTATTAAAGTCAATGGCAAAGTTCCCATTGACATCAGTGGCTCCAGGATTTTATCCACTATGTCCAACATAATTTCCAGAGGTATATGCTCCCCCTAGAAAGCAGTATTTAAAGGTGTTATTTCACAATGCCTGCTCATGTACATTTAGTTTCTTCAAGTAGGATTTGTAAGAATGACTTGGTAAAATATAGGTGCGGTAATGTAATTAATGCTAACAAAACAGGCTGATTAACATGCTGATTTCTGATTATACTGAATGCTCCGCTCCTCCCAGCAAACATGATCCTTCAGGAAATCAATTTTAATTTTACAAGAAAAAAAGCAGAAAACTTAAATAAATGTGCCTGTTTCAACTGAGCCTCTGGCATAGCCTCGGGAGCTCAGAAATCAGGCGGACTTGGGCTATTTTTCCATTTTAATATGTTTTAGAAATAGCAGCAGTATGTCTAATTAAATGGCAAGAAAAACAAGTACATCATTAAAATTTCAATGTTGGTGTTGGGTTTCAATTTGGAAAGAATTCTCTTGTTTGATTATAAACCCTGCAAAAACACAGGAACAAACTCCTGAAAGAGGTGGGTGGCTGTGCGCGTGCCTACTGACCGATCCATTGGAAGGGCTTTGTGAAGCTGTGGTGTGGCCTGGTGTGTAGTCAGTGTTTTCATTCTCCAGTGCTAGCAATTAGGCAGCTCTCACAAGCATTAAAAATCTCACATGAAAGGGGAGGGGTATTAATATAATTGCCAATATATACTTATTGGAATTTATGTCCTGATTGCCAGGGTAAAACTTGTTTGAGGGGACCATGGATGGAAGAAGCTCCATTGGAGTTCCGCTTCCAGAGTTTATCCCTCCCACTCTCCTCTCCTCGCCCCCTCCCCCCACCCCCAGTTTATCCATTGTGGAATAAACGGGGGGAGGAGGGGTCTTGGCAGCAGAACCTGTGGATTTTCTAATATCCACATTGATTCAAGGAGCTGGGTTTCTGCACCAGAACTAGTCTTGCTCCACCTGGCTTCCCAGCATCCTGGCTCCACTGAAGCTATGGTAACATGGCAGTTGCTCCTGGAACCTTCTGAGAGGAGAGGAGAGGATTGGTTTCTCAAACACAGGAGAAAGGTGCTTTAGAGGCAGTGTCACATGCATGGGATGGGAGAAATCAGGGTATAGATTACTCTCTCCATATGCAGGTCTTGGGAAGATGACTCCCTTTCTTACTTAACTGTAATCATGTCAGGTAGAGAAACAACATCTAGAACCAGGCTGAGAGATGGGAGTGTCTGAATAAGGACTGTGGCATTGGACCCTAGGCAATGACACTCTTAACGCCTAAGTCTCGTGTGAGGAACGGCAACTGCAGCAGAAAATATTTAATATTTATGGTAAATAAATAACGGACAGGCTGAGATATCAAACAAGAACGTCTCTTGCTTGGTGATTGATTGAACTATTAACACAACAGATTGTGATTCAGGCAAGCAGAGACTCTTCCTATTACACATACCGTATTACGTTCTACATACTACATGGCTCCAAATGGAGCTGTATAAGGGTCTAAAAAAAACTCCATGCATCATTGCTTGATTAAAAAAATTGAATTTGCTTCACCTGTGTTTACACTTCTTGGGCCTGTATACAAGATGGAGAAATGTTCTTTTTTAAATCAAGTGAGATTAATATGATTGTATATTCCCCTTAGCCTCGCTGTAGACACACTTTGATATCTTTATGTGGTTTTAGTTGTTTGTGTTTGTAGCCTAGGCTCCAGCATAGGACAGCAAATAACAGCAGGGGGTTGCTGTGACACCCCTTCTCCAAGGCACATGTGATATAGAAATTCATTTGTGCAGCTGATAAAGCAGGACTTAAAAGGGGTGGAGGCCTCATGAATTTCATGCTCCCTGGAGCTGCTCCTCTGCTAGTTCTGTAAGGGTGAGCAGTGAGTTACAACGTTGTAAATAATTATGCAAAAAAAGTAGCAATAAGGTGTTGTGTAACAAAGTGAATTTATGACTAGATCCCTGCAAATGGACAAAGCCCTGTGCCTGTGGGGAGCCCTACAGACTTCTGTGGGGCTCTGCATAGGCAGAGTGGCCGGCACACCTGCACACAGTGCATTCCAGGATCAAGACCATAGTATTATGAAATATATATAGTAAATCACTGAATTTTTAAATTTTGATACAAAGTTATAGTATGGAATGACTTTATATAGTCAGGCTATAAATATTTGAGAGACAGGTATGTACATGAACACATGAAATGATTGCACCTCCTTAGCTGCAGTACAGCGGTATTAGGTTAGATTCAATTCACAGCCATCACAACCTATCTATCTACAATGTTAGATAATGCACTATCACTGGTAATTATTGAGCATTACTGCTTTAACTACTTGTATTTTCTAAATTAGGCTTTATCATTTTAAATAGGTGGAACACGTTTTTTTCCTGGCAATATTATAGGTACATTGATCATACTTTCCTAACCCTGAGACCACTAGAAATATCACAATTAATTGTGGTTTTTAATTCCAGTTGAAATAGGTTTTTGGTTTTATTTGGGTTTTAATAAAAACAAATAAACACTATTTGCAATCCAGGCAGAAGACTCTGAAATTGACTAGAAAATGACTCCAGACAAAACTGAAACTGACTAGTAGTCTATTTTTGTGGTCCAAATTGAGAGAAATTCAAACATAAGTAAAAATATTAAGCAGTGAAAAATAAATTATATTTAAAAATATTTTGGTGTTCATCTTTTCATAAACTGTAAATATTCACTACATGAGTATAGACTTTTGTTTTGTTTTAAATGTTTTTTAACTCTTTCTTTTAACATGAGGAAATGCTCTTTGTTTCTGGAAGCCTGATAATTTCTCAACCATCTAATCCACATCATAAAACCCACTAGCAAATTGTGGGGAATCAACTGGGAAAGTGAAAATCAATATTTAGCCCACTGAAAGTCACACAACCACAACAATGGATACAAGAGAATCAGAAGTCACTCCTTTCTGAGGATTTTTTTTTGTTGAATTTACACATTAGTGTTTCCACTTGAATGGCTAAATAGCTGATCATACCTGCTGTGCCATCCCAGGGAATTTCTTAGGGTATGGCTACACTTGCAGCTGTACAGCGCTGCCGCCGGAGCGCTCCCGCGGCAGCGCTTTGAAGTGAGAGTGTGGTCGCGGCGCCAGCGCTGGGAGAGAGCTCTCCCAGCGCTGCAGGTACTCCACCTCCCCCTGGGGATTAGCTTACAGCGCTGGGGCACTGTTTACACTGCCGCTTTACAGCGCTGTAACTTGCTGCACTCAGGGGGGTGTTTTTTTCACACCCCTGAGCGAGAAAGTTGCAGTGCTGTAAAGCGCCAATGTAGCCAAGACAGAGTCAATGGGCAAGAGCAATTTGCACTTTTGATTTAGCACATGATTTGCAGTGCAATCTCTCAGACACTTTTGAACCAGTTTAGGGTGAGTGTCTGATCAAGATGATCGTAGCCTTGGAAAAGGAAGGGAAAACCTCTTAACTTGTCCACCAGATCGTTTTATTCTCCAAACTTGCCTCTCTTCCACTTCAAAATGTAATCTGCCACCTTGCAAACTGGAAATCAAATCTGGAATGTCTGAAAAAGAGAAGCGGGGTGGGTGAGGTAATATCTTTTATTGGACCAACTTCCATTGGTGAGGCAAGCTTTTGAGTTTGTCTCTCAAGCTTCTCTCTCTCACTAGTGGAAGTTGGTCCAATAAAAGGTGTTGCCCAGCGCACCTTGTCTCTCTAATATCCTGGGACCAACATGGCTACACCACCACTGCATATAACAGTGTAAAAGAGGGCACACTTTGTCCATAATTTGCAGTAAAAGGCCAACTTCTCCAACCAACCTCCATGTTGTTCTATTATATATAAAATAAGATATCAGAGTTCAAGTTGTTTACCTCACAGGAGTGTTTTGGGAATATGATTAATAGTATTGATTCACTTTTCATTATTTTACTCTTTAAATTTGTGAATATATAATGCCTTAGGTGTACTTGGTACTATATGGAGAATAAGGACAAGATCCCCACTCTGAGGAGGTTATAACCTAAATGGAATTCAGAGCTAGCCTGTGCCCATGAGTCACTCTGATTTGGAAGAACTAGAGGTCTCATTTACCACTGCTTTGCCCCTTGTGTAATCATCTGCACTTGTGCTAAGTGGGTGTTGAATGGTAGCATTTCACGCTAACTTAGCATAGGTGTAAATGATTACACAAGGGGCAAAGCAATGGTGGATCAGCCCCCATGAATGTCAAGGTCACTCATAGTCCGCTGCAGTTTGTTGAAGAAATTCTAGCAGCTTGCTTGCTACTCAAAATTCTTTCAATCTAAGTATCCCATTTCTCTTGCATCTCTTACCCAGAATGTTGATGGGACCAGTCTTGGAAAAACTGTCTTATTGGTGCTTACTACCAGACCTAGTCCTGTTGAAGGTGTGAATACTACACACTATACAAAAGCCAACATTTTCAAACTTTTATGTGCTTGACATTAATTCCAAGAGCACTCTGTTAAGTTTATGTCTGCATTTCCATTATGAAGCCCTCATTTTCAGGGGAAATACTGTGTATGAGTACTGGCCATGAAAGTTTTCTCCATATTAAATGCAAAATTTCCTCTGGTTATCTTTTTTGTAAAATCATTTGACTGCTTCCATAATACACATAGGCTGGAAACATGAACAACAGAATTTGTGAATTGATTTTTGTGGGGGCTGGGGGAAGGGAGGTGGGTTGGCATTCCTGAATCTGAAAAATGGTTCCCAGCCTCATGTTTGGCAATGACTTTCAGAACTTTAATGTTAACTACCTCATTTAGAAAATGTTTAAACCAAATAACAGTGATAATTCCTTTTTTCAGAGAAATAATATTTTCTTGTTCATAGTTTTTTTCAGAAAAAAAAATCATAGATCTTTGACAGTTTTCAGAGTGGTAGTCATGTTAGTCTGTATCAGCAAAAACAATGAGGAGTCCTTGTGGCACCTTAGAGACTAACAAATTTATTTGGGCATAAGCTTTCATGGGCTAGAACCCACTTCATCAGATGCATGAAGTGAAAAATACAGGAGCAGGTATAAATACATGAAAGGATGGGGGTTGCTTTACCAAGTGTGAGGTCAGTCAAACAAGATAAATCAATTAACATCAGGATACCAAAGGAGGAAAAATAACTTTTTGAAGTGGTAAGAGAATGGCCCATTACAGACAATTGACAAGAAGGTGTGAGTAAAAGTAGGGATAAATTAGTATTGGGGAAATTAAGTTTAGGTTTTATAATGACCCAGCCACTCCCAGTCTTTATTCAGGCCTAATCTGATGGTATCCAGTTTTCAAATTAATTCTAGTTCTGCAGCTTCACATTGGAGTCTGTTTTTGAAGTTTTTGTTGTTGAAGAATTGCCACTTTGAGATCTGTTATTGAGTGACCAGAGAGATTGAAGTGTTCTCCTACTGGTTTTTGAATGTTATGATTCCTGATGTCAGATTTGTGTCCATTTATTCTTTTGCATAGATCCTGTCCGGTTTGGCCAATGTACATGGCAGAGGGGCATTGCTGGCACATGATGGCATATATCCCATTGGTAGATGTGCAGGTGAACAAGCCCTTGATGGTGTGGATGATGTGATTAGGTCCTATGATGGTGTCCCTTGAATAGAGATGTGGACAGAGTTGGGACCAGGGTTTGTAGCAGGGTTTGGTTCCTGGGTTGGTGTTTTTGTTGTGTAGTGTGTAGTTGCTGGTAAGTATTTGCTTCAGGTTGAGGGGTTGTCCGTAGGCTAGGACTGCCCTGTCTCCCAAGGTCTGTGAGAGTGAGGGATTGTCCTTCAGGCTAGGTTGTAGATCCTTGATGATGCGCTGGAGAGGTTTTAGTTGGGGGCTGTAGGTGACGGCTAGTAGCATTCTCTGACACTGCATCATGGCAATGATGTGCATGCTACAGATTGCTCAAGTTCCTGTTAACTCTATACCCTGCAATGGCTCTAGACCCACTGTTGTCTTTTGCAGATAGACAAAGAACATAGTTGCTCAGGCTTTTGGGGAGTGAGTAGATGGCTGAGCCTTAGTTTGTTAAGGGAAAGCAGAGGCATTAATACAATTAATAAGAGAAATTGTATGGCTGGTTGACCTCTACTTTAGTATGTGAGTGAAATGATACTGCTAGATTTGTTATTTCGTATTAATCGTGTCTAGAACCTGGAAAAAGCACTTTTACTTTTTGTATATATATATATATATAAATGTAAATAAATGACATTACCATAGACCAAAAGATATCAGGTCTCTCAAGTGAATGACTTGTATCAGAAAAGTCCCAGACACGGGGTAGCCTGAAAAAGGAACTCATAATTTGCCATTCAGTTCAGTCAGATTCATTTAGAACCTCCCTAATAGAGTACAAGCATTTTACTGAAATTTGAGGGATTTTATTCTTTATAATCATTACAGTTCTATAAAAATAAATTAATTAAAAAGGTTAAACTTGTGCACACAAAATTACCATATGTGTTAGAAATAATTGTATATAATTATGAGTATATGCTATAGGTGTATGAGTTATTCTTTAGAGAGAGAGAGAGAGAGCGATAACTCACACATTTTGAAAAACACTAATTGACAGCCTTGCTTAAATTATTAGCTAAAAGGGTTATGGTTGAATGGACATGGAACTTCCTTCTCAACCCTGGAAGCGGTCTTTATAGGTCAGGATTCAGGAACTTTGACCCTGATCCGGCACTCATTGAAGTTGATGGAAAGAAAACTAGCATAAATACCCAGGGCCTGACATTGCAATTGGATACTGTCCTATATGGACACTTGCCTGCATTAAGAGTTTAGGACTGAGTCCACATTTGGCCCATTTATGCAAACACCGAGCTCTGTGGAAGACTCATATGTGTGAATAATTTAATCACATAAGTGTTTCCAGGATTAGGCCCTTGGTCTGAGGGACCTCTGCATACTGACACTCTAGTTTCGGTGAAGTACACACAAAATTAATACAAAGTAACATAGGGATAATAGTCCAAATTAATTACAAGTGAAACTTTGTTGACTTCAGTGAAGTTACAGCTGGGATGCATTTGGCTCAGAATTCAGAACCCTGTGTTTGCTGGCCTTTATGTAAGTCATGAAGAAGACAGTTCTGCCCGCCATTCACACACACAGCTGGAGTGAAATTCACCAGTCTTTGGGCTGGAGTCTCTACTGCTACCCTCAGTGAGTTCAGCACAAGGAGGTGCTGCTAGGAGGGGAGACATTAAGCCTTTTTTGTGCTTCCTGAATTCTAGGATGCCCCAGGGGCTGCTTCATCCCGCAGCAACTTCCCCAAGGCTGCGCATGGGCTGCTCCACAGCCCGGAATAGCTGGAGTAGTGCCCCATCCACTACCCCTGAGGCTTTCCCAGGCTTTCCCAGCCCTGCACATCACTGGAGTGATGCACAGGGGTCAGCATCTGGCCCTAAATGTTGATTTTTTTTTTTAATGGGAAACTAAGTGGGAGTTGGATGATGGAATTCCCCTCATTTCTACTCTCACAACCTCTGGGCAGGCAATTGTCACCTCTCTGGCCTTTCTCTGGCCTGTTCTTTATCTGATCTGGCTCAGAGCCCGTGTCGGCAGCATGCAGGGGCTCTGGTGGTTCCCCTTATGGTTCCATTTATGGGTCCTACTGTGGGTCTTCAGCAGCACATAGGGTCTTGTACTTGCCCCTCTGCAATAGGGTGAAATTGATCTGTGAAAGAGGTGACTTGATGTAAACGAGGCCTGATTCTACAGCTGTGCCATTCGCAGGATTTCTGTTGGAGTGAATTGGAATCTCGTATGCTGAAGGATGGTAAGATCAGGTCCTGTGTTTAGTGTGCTTAGCAAGATTTAAACTGCAGGCCACAAAAGCGTGGACGGTGACCTTTTTTGTAAGCCTTTTCAGACTTTTTTTTAAAAATTCTTGTTTCACTGTTGTTTTAAAAAAAAATTCAACAGAAGGTCTGTGACTGACATTTCAGAGTGTAACAGGGAGAACAAAATTTCAATTTGACCCTGGCACCACAGCTGCTAAAATATTAACAGCATTAAATGCAGGTGAATCGGAAATGTGTGCAGGCCAAAGATTCCTCTAGGCGGTTTTATTCTGGCTTGCTTGTTCCTTCACTCATTGCCAAGAGACTAGAATCTCATCTGCCTCCCTCACCCAAATGAAGAGTGACAGGGGTGATGAGGATGGTGGATATTGCAACAGCATTTCTTTGATAGCAAAAGCTGCCTGTCTGATAAGATTTAACAGGCAATATGGGTATTTCAAGAAATACAAAGCCACCTTTGAAAAGTGCAGAGAAACTCCAGGGAGAGATGTTTATACAGTTTCTGGCTGATACAGTCTCTCTCTTTCTCTCTCTCTGTTTTCATAACGTATGTGTAATTAATGCTTAGATTCACGTTTACATTAAAATATCCCACTGAAGCAGGGTTTTCGAATGATCCTACTTTTCAGAAGGTTTTCTGAAAAAGAACAAATCTTAATCCCTTGAGAATGCAGAAGCACAATGGGCCAGATTTGTCTTTGGTGTAACTCCATTCACCAGGGATGTATTTGACCCAGTAGGTTTTATTGTCCTGTTCTTTAAGGCTACATTTTTCATTATCACCCTTTCAGTGTATACATACCATTACTACTCTTGCAAGTGGAAATCCAGTTCTTGAGTACATAACAGCATAGATTGACCAAGCAAATGCTTAATTGCTCTCAAAAAGGCACTAGCTGGCTGTTTGTAAAGGAGGTCTTATGCACATGAGAACTTTACTCCAATGAGTAACATTTACTCTATGTCCAAAAGCCTTTTGTTAACCAGGACCTTTGTTAAGTGTGCCTGTTCACAAATTTTGTTCATAGCTTTGTTTTTGCAGGGTAGATGTTGAGCTTCATGTGCAGGGTGCTGGCAGAGAGTGACAGATGTTTCTATGGGCATAAGAATCTACAGAGGGATTTTCCTTTTAATTGATTTCTTTGAAAAAAACTGTCTCGGCCATCACTCTAGAAAAGCAAATATTGGAATTAATTGTATTAACTGATTTAGGAATATGTTCAGCTGCATACTGTGAAAAGCAATGTGAAGTATTCTCACTACACTAATATCAGGCTCTAGGTACTTGTAACTGGTCTATTTTAATGATGCTGTGAGGATTAATATTTCAAAATGGGGACACACACCCTTTTTGCAACCATTAGGATTGTTAATTTCCATGAATGTCATACAAGCTCTCTTGCAGAACTAGTTAATGAGGTGAAGCAATCATTTGGCGTGACCACATTTAGATCATTGGAAAATCTGCTGCGTACATAAATGGAGGGTTTTGGGGGTTTTTTTGTTTTGTTTTGGAGGGGGGGGGTTTACAAATGTATTTAATTAGCCTGTTTTTTTTTAAACATAAAATGCTAAAATTAGCGCTTAAATAACTAGATCTATGTCCAAGGCATGAATTTCAGTACTGATTACCATTAGGGAATTAATAAAAAGCCAAAATCCAGCTGTTTTCTACAAAGTTAGCCATATAATGGGTTTTTTTCCCAATTTCTCTGACTTTCTCTCTACTACTTTATCCTAGCCTTCTTCCCTCCCCCCAACCACGGCTGCACATGAACAACTCTTGCTAGCATTCTTGCAAAGCTGCCAAGAAACTGTGAACAAATTTAATGTCTGAATAACTGCTTGGTCTCCCAGTGACCTTGAAAAAATTAGTTTGCATCATTAAAAATTCATAGAAATGAAATTTTTGTGAGGAGACTGGCACATGCAAAATTAGTACTTGTTGAAATGCAGCTGGAGTAATTCAACCTAGTGAACTTTCAAAATGGTAATTCTTCTGAGAGCTAATTGCACCCACCTTACAACTTGGATTGAGTGTTGCTATTTGACTTTCTAAAATAATATCTGTGTGTGTGTGTGTGTGTGTGTGTAAAGCACAGGTAAAATGCATATGCAGTTTCATAGGAGCAGAGTGTTTAAAGATTTAAGCATTGGCAAGAGGATATGTACTGTAACAGGATATAGTGACTGAGGAGGGTTGTTGGGAGAAAAATAAATTATAATGCTTTGCTATTATCAATAAATTGTTAGTGATCTTTGCTCTATAACCTTTGGGAATTCTGTATACATGGTTAGCAATGTGTCTGAGTTGAGAGGTTAGGATCTGAAACCAAATACAGTATTTTCCAAAGTCTGGGGCTGTTCAGATTATGTCACAGGCCTGGTCTACACTTAAAAATTAGATTGACCTACTTATGTCACTGAGGGTTGTTAAAAATTTTGCATGCTGAGCACCATAGTTAGGTTGACCTAACCCTGGTGTAGGCACATCTAGCTTAACAGAAGGATTCTTCTGTCAACCTAGCTACCACCTCTCTCAGAGGTGGATTAACTTACTTCACTGGAAAAACCCTTTCTATTGAGGTAAGGAGCATCTATAATATGGTGCTACAGTGGCATAGCTGCAGCACCACTGTAGTGTAGACATGCCCTCATTCTAGAGGAGGTCCAAAGCCACAAAACTCAGATCTGGATTTAAATCGAAAGTTTATTTCAGATTTCAGGTGCATTTATGTTTGGATTGGAGGCTCCAGCACAGACCAGTGTCTGCTGTGACATATGGATATCTGTCTATCTTCATACTACAGGTTCATTGCATGCTATCTTATAAATAATGCTTGTTCCTCTTAAATACTAATCGTCATCAAGGAAAAGCTAACAGAGGCAGAACTGAATACATACCACTAAAACCACAGCATTTAGCAGTAAGGTATCCTGCCCTCCCATCCAATGAATGGCAAGATACAATTTTGGAAAAGTGCCATTTGTAACCAGTTCAGGGACGCAAAGCACAAAACCCATAGAAACTGGGCAGTTGGAATGCTGTCCCTGTGCACAGAGAGTTCTGATTTTCATTTGGTCCTTACTCAGGCAAAACTCCCACTGAAGTCATTAGTTCCATATGCATGGAATAGGACCTGATGATTTGGCCTTCTGTTTTTAACACAAGTTTGTTGCTGTAGGAATGTTTTTAAATCCACAAATACATTGATGCATACTGGGCTTGATCCAAAGCCCATTAAAATCAATGGGAGTCTGTCCATTGGCTACATTGGCTTTTGATCAGGCTCCAAATGAGCAGTGGGAATAGAAAAACATTCCTTTTTATGATTAAAATTCATGGAGGCTAAATTGTGCTGTCATTAACACTAGTGTAAATTGGAAGCAAGACTACTGACTTCAGTAGAGTAACTGTGGATTTACTCTGGAATAACTGAGAGCAGAATGTTGCCTTGAACAGAACTGAACTGTGGTAATTTTCATTCCGGCACTTCACTCTCACTTGGAGAAGGAAAGCAAGTGTCAGGATAATGCCGTTCCACCAATTTCCTCACTTATCTCTCAAGCAAAGCTGGAAATTTCTCGAAGGGTGCAGTCAGAAGTGTGAATATTTCTCTCTAATTAGCATTTGTGCCACCAGCCTTGAGATTTGCCCTTGAACTCAGCTTAATTGTTGAATGCTAGCTCAGACTCTGTCAACGCGTGCACAGTGGTCCATTTTGCTGTCACATCCTAATTAAAAAGTCATTGCTCTCAGTAATGTTTACCACCATGGCAGAACTGACGTGGTAGGCAGTTTAGACTGGATACGATAGAATGAAAATAAGTTGCGCTGCTTGATGTTTTCATGTTAGGATGATCATACAAGCATACATTTGGGGAACCAATTTCAATCTTTATTGATTTTGTTTTGCTCCCGTGTTTTTTTGTTTGTTTTTTTTTGTTTTGGTTTTTTAACACAACATGTCAGCTTGTATGGCTGCCTCGGCTGCTTGATGGCATTAACATATATCGGGCCACCCCTTGTGCAGAACTGTCCTGAGGTGAAACCTCTAGTGGTCTGGAATGGAAAGAGGCTGCAATTTACTGAGTCCATTATCACCTCTGGACGTGTAGAATGATAATGGAAGTGACAGAGGTGCAGCTGAAAATTGGCTCTTAATATTTTATGTGTTAAAGCTGAGAATTGGAAATCTCACACTGCTCTTCAGGGGAAATGAAGTGTGTGTCTTTTTTTTTTTCCTCCTTCCTCAGAAACACAAATTCAACTACTGGGCAAATCAAGTGTCCTATTTCGGAGGGCAAGATATTCTTATTATTTGAAATATGCTTCATCAGTGGTTTTAAACAATAATTGCATGAAATATTATGAGGACTGAACACATTTATTCAGCATTTATAGGATGGTGGCATCACTATAATTACTGCAGTAAAGCTTTTTCAAAATGTACATGCAGTGTTGTTTTCTTTTTGCCAGTGTGTTCAATTGAGGGACAAGCTAAAGTGTTTGCCCTGAAGCAGCATCTTAAAATTGCTTTCTTTAAAACCTTTTTTTTTCGCTGCTTGCAGCTTTGTAACCTGTTCTATTTCATCACTGCTGTATAATGCTTGCAAATTGTGCTCTTCTATCAAGGCAAAAATATTCTCACCAAACTATTAAACAAGATTACCATCCATCCATTCCTATGTAATGGGAAATGGATACAACAATTTAAAAATAAAATAGTTTCTTCTTTTAAGCAACTTCTTATGAAAATAGCAAATTAGCTCCCTGGCCCTCCACCAACCCTTGCCCACAGACTTACTGCATCTTCTTGGCCCTGATTACAAGCAATATCCAATTATGTCAGTTCTTGCAGATTGGATTTATACATTTCTCATGTTTTCATATAAGTTGGATACTTAGGGTTGAATGCAGCTGATGAGGGCATGTGCACTGACTCCCATGGAAGAAGAGATTGCTTGAATGAGTTGGGAGACTTTTCCCTTTCTGCATAGTCTCTGTGTTTGCAAACACTAAGGGTAGGTCTGCGCTGCCAAAAATAAAAAGGTGTATTCTTAATTTGAGTTTGCTAACATGGGATGAAATAGCAGTGAAGACAAGACACCTTGGGTGAGCAGCTCCAGTTAAATGAAATCCAGTTAATGGGGGAGCCTGGGATTGTGACTCGAGCTGCTAAGTAGAGTTAAATGCAGAGTTGCCATAAAGAACATACCTTTCATTAGCAACATAGATATATTCTAACATAGGGAATCAGGCCACTCGGCGGTTAAGAATATTTCCAAGACTACCAAGGTGATTGTCAAATTTCCAGTGATCTGTACCTTCCTCGGTAAAAGTGTCATTAACTTTTCATAGTAAAGTCTTGTTTTGTACAGAATTGCTTCCCTTGAAGGGAAGGTTCACTCTGGTCAGAATTGTGACTTGCACACGGCAATGCACTGACCTACTTTAAGGCTTGCAGCTGGCTTTGTTATAGAACAGACCAGTGTTACATTGTGTCCGATTTAGTCACATGCAACTTTTCCTGGTGAGTTTCCTGCCTGTCTGTTCACCAAGCCCGAGCTTTGAGATTGCATTTCCTGCTCTCTGCCAGTAAGGTCTGCATCAAAAAGAGGCTCAGACCAAACCCCTGAATGCAAACCACCCCTTTAAAGTTGTTATTGCTTTAAAGGGATGTGGGTCTTCTATTTAATACACTTGGACTAGGATACAGAAGTCCTGGGTTCTATTCCTGGCTCTTCCACAGACTTCCTGTGTGACTTTGGGC
Source organism: Mauremys mutica (assembly GCF_020497125.1). Classification (NCBI taxonomy): domain Eukaryota; kingdom Metazoa; phylum Chordata; order Testudines; family Geoemydidae; genus Mauremys; species Mauremys mutica. The sequence continues at coordinate 29,888,854 of NC_059076.1, read as the reverse complement.
AGATTGCTTAGTCTCTTAGTGCCTCTGTTCCCCATCTGTGAATGAGGAATAAAAATACAGCTGCAGAGGACTTTTGTGGGATACATTCATTTAAAATGTGTGCAGTGCTCCCATACTACCGAAATGAGATGATCTTTTTCACTAGGAGGGTGGTGAAGCACTGGAATGGGTTACCTAGGGAGGTGGTGGAATCTCCTTCCTTATAGGTTTTTAAGGTCAGGCTTGACAAAGCCCTGGCTGGGATGATTTAGTTGGGAATTGGTCCTGCTTTGAGCAGGGGGTTGGACTAGATGACCTCCTGAGGTCCCTTCCAACCCTGATATTCTATGATTCTATGATGAAGTACATAGATGGATTTCTTATTGCACAACTTGTGTGCATCGTGCTTTACGAACACACATGAAGATATGGGCTTTAAGAACTTAGTCTATACAGGGGTGAAGATCTGAAACTGAACCCAGATGCAGGCATCGTGGCTGATCCAATCTCTGTAAAGGTTGAGCTAAAGCCACAGAATCAGCTCCACCTTAGCCCTCTGTTTCTATTCTGCGTATAGCTAGTCTCAGTTCGCTAGGATCACCATTTGTTGTAGCTGGCTCCATCAGGATCACAGTGATAGGACTGCCGGTTTGAGAAACAGGGCAAATTGCCAGCATAATACACATCTTTTCTTCAGTGGCTCCAACTGACTGTTACAAAAGTTAGAGAGGTTTTTTTAATTAAAATTTGTTGTTATTGAAGTGAACAGCCCTGCATGCCGTATGGGGACAAATATAATATAAAATCAACACCTTCCACACCATTCACAACTGTTTTTGAGCTTGCTCTGTTTTAGATGCAGAACTGAACACCACCCTATTAAGGTTTTAATTGACTTAATTGGAGAAAAAAATCAACAAAGAAAAATGAGCAAATAACAACTGCTTTAATCCCAGAGGGATCTTATTCAGTGTACAAATAAACCACTCAGTTCAGACTGTATTATATTTAATGGGTATGTGCATGCCTAATTTGTATGTCCCACTCTAAATCCATTGTAAGTGAGCGGTCAGTTTTTCTAAGAGGAAGATAGATGATAAAAGATGCAAAAAATATGTGCAGGATATTTCAAGGAGCTTTGGGGCAAAGGAATAAGGGAAACAGTAGAGGGAACAAGGGGAGGAGGTGTTACATGGGTGGGGAATGGGAGTGAGTATGGAAAACTAGGCTCTCAAATTCATATTCCTTGTCACCATAAAAGTGTTTAGCAGGAAATAAGTTTCCCAGAGAAGAACATAGGTGATTTTTCCCCTACCTTTTAGAGTTTGACATGTGAACCACAAATCTTAACATTTGAATCCAGATTGAGATTTTGAACCCCTCAAACTTTGAGAACGTTTGGGTCTGGGTTTTGGATCTGAGTCCATCTCTTATGTTTACAGCTGATAATAAAACAGTTCAGGATATTTTCCTTTTACCAAATGTGTATTTTGGTGATTTTTTAAAAAACCCTTTCATTTAATAGATTCAGTTCTGGTTTCTCAGAATCAAAATGTAAACATGTGTGTGGTGACACTGGTGGGGGAGTTAAGACTCGCTTGGGCAGCTTGCTGAGCTAGAAGATTCAGTGTAAGCTAAAAAAGTCTTGGCTATTAATACTTTCTGTTGTTTGACATTGGGTTACTTAACCCCCCTATTTTCCTCTTCTATAAAATGGGAATATTAACACTTATCTGTCTCAGAGCAGGGCTGTGAGCAGAGATGATTGAAGATTTTAAAAATAATCATAATAACTGCAGATACATGTGTTAGATTCTGTTTGGTGCAAGTCATGGGGTCAAATTATTTGTTATTTATGTATTTTTGGAGCACCTCAGAGAATCATTAAAATATTTCTAAATCCACCAAATTTCCTGAAATTTAGCATAAAAAATGTGCTATTCTCTACTTGCTATTAGTTAGTTATTATTCTCCTGTTTTAAAACATTTGTCATTCAATCAGAGAAGAATACTATGTGATTGAATACTATTCAATCACAATACTATGTGACCTCAGTGACCAGGAAACAGAGGAAGTAAACAGTTTGCAAACAACCCATCATCTAAAAATGATTTTTCCCAAACGATCTGGCAAGCACTTACAACTAACAGATAATTTCAAGGTGAATTCACAAGTAAGTGTCTCTTTAAAGAGTGGTGTGGGGATGGGGGATGGGAAGCTAAATTCATAAAAAAATGTGGCAAAGGTCTGTGCACAGGTTAACTGGGATATTCGTATAGTCTTTTGAAAACACACAGCTCTAAATAAGTCATTATTATCTGCCCCCTACAGCTTGGAGGAGCAGAGAGCACTGCATGGTGGAAATCAAACAACATTCCCTCTATCCTATGTCTGCTGCTTTTCTCAGGGGTGGGAGATACTCAGGATTTAGAAACAGAGAAGGAGTTGGAATGGGAAGAAATTTAGTATAAAGATTTTGTGTAACGAGAATTATTGATTTAAGAAGAAAACAAGAGAGGAAGAAGGTACTTGCTGTAGCAACTGAGTTTTCACACTCTTCGAGAGCAGATGGCTTAATGGTCTAAACATCTGGTTTGAAATGTTTATTTTCCTTAGAGCCATCCACTCAAATTTAGGCAAGCTTGGGTCATATCGTCATTCTCAAGCTAAAAATACTGTGCCTGATTCTTCACTTGGTTACACCAGTTTTACATTGGAGCTGGTGGTGTATCAGGCTGAGTATCATACAGTTAACAGTATGGATTTTTCAGACCAGTGGCCATGTTGTGTGTTTTAAAGAGCCCATGAAGCTTTCTAGAAGAAAAGAGGTTTGGTCTGGTGTCATTGTATTACATTTCCCTCACCTCCTCATTGATGTGCAACATTTCGTACATTGATAGATGTTGCTGCAGCTTTCTCTGGGTGCTCTACGTTTATAATCTGTAAAGTGCTTTGTCATGGTAACTGTATCTGAACTCGGACTGCAGGCTTATGCATGGGGCAAGGTAGCTGTGATCAGAGTGCCCACTGTGGGTGAAATTCACTTCACAAAGAGAGCCAGCATAAGTCATATGCCTCCCTTACGTCCCACTTAACGTCTCAAAGTAGAGCTTAAGTGGGATTGAAGGGATGCATAACCCTTGTGTTGACCCCTCGGTACAGGATTGAATTTCACCTTGTGGATGCAGGGTATATGATCGCTACCCCGTGGTTACTAACAAATGCTAGGATTAATTTTTTCTTGTAATCAAGAGACCAAAACCCAGATAGTAATGTTGTTAGAGGGCCAGTTTGGTTTAATGTTAGACATTATGTATTCTGCTGTATATTTCTCATTGCTGAATTTGTCATATTTGTGGGTTTCCTGCAGAATTTATATTACGTAGCAGTACAGCTTGGGTACAAGCAGGTTGTCACCTGCATGAATGGTTGTATAAGAAATTCGAGTGTGGTATTTTTTCTGTTATTTATTAATAGAATGTATTTATTTAACAAATGAGATAAAATGAGTAACATAGAGATTATGTGCCAAATTCTGAGAGCATCACTTAGTCCACTAAATAATATTGGAGAGTGATGAAACCAGAGAAGAGATTGAAAAGAGATTTAAAGAACTAACCACAAATACAGACAAGGCTACTTGCTTGGGCAATACTTACAACAGCCCAGGACATGTTCCAAACAGATTTAATCCCTCCAATTTGCAAAGAAACTCGAGGATTTCAAGATATAACACAGAGTGTTTCTGCTTGTAAATCATTGTAATCAAGGCATCAGTTTGTGTCATGTTTTGTTTGTTCTATAAGTGAAAAAAGCACAGTTCATAATTTTCTAATCAAATCTCTGTCATCCATATCAGTTTAAGCAGTCAGATCCTCAGCTGTGTCAAGCACTTCCTTAGGCCACTTTTGTACTCTCAGTTCTTGGACCCATTCTGTGCCAGGCCAGTCCCCAGATCCCACTGCAGAAAGTAGAGTAGTCTGATGGCCGCTCTAACTTGTACTGGCTGGCTGTGATCTAAAGATACCACTCTGACAATTGAATGTTTCAATGGCATAGGGAAGCTATGGTCACACTTTCCTTTCCCACCTCCAGTGATGGCCACAGAGGCAGTGGTGTAGGCACCACTATGGTGGCTTTATGTTACCCAAGGATTTGCCTGTACTAGGAGGGGGATCCTTCAGTAGCCAGTTTAGCTGTCTTTAGGCCAGATTTTGCACCAGCAGAGTGCCAAAGATCTTCCCTAGTGCAGGAGAGGATCTGTCTGTAGTGTTACATTTTGGATTTCAGAGAAGTTAGATAAGTTCTTGTCTAGTTCTATAGGCAGTACCTCTGCGTGGATTCCCAAGTATAACTTTGCAAGCCTTGGCTCACCATCTAGTAAGGAGGGTCATCTGTTGACAGACTAGGTTTCCAGGGTCCTTCCACTGCAATATTTATCATGAAGAATTTCTGTTTTGGTCATACTTAAAAGCAGTCTGCTTCCCACCACTGGGTTCCTCCTCGGTATCACCATGGATTCTCTGCAGTGGAAGAAATAAAGAAAGGATTTTTTAAAAAATTACTTCAAAAGGAAAATGGAAATCCTGCACAATTCATTTCAGAAAGAATCTTCACCTCAGGGGCTTTCACATTGCAAGGGGAAAAGAATCAGTGGAAGAACAAATGATTTTTGAAAACTTCAGTAAAATTTGGTGTGGTGGTCATCTTCAGGCTCTCTCCACTGCTGGAATAAAAAGTCAGAGAGAGAAGGTGGGTGAGGTAATATATTTTACTGGACCAACTCTATCTGACCAACTTTAAAAGTTAATCCTATAAAAGATATTACCTCACGCACCTTGTCTCTCTCATATCCCAGGACCAACATGGCTACAACAACACTGCAAACAGAAATAAGAAGTGAGTTAAAATTGCAGCAGACTGGGAACAAGATGAGAGAGGTGACAGCTTTGTCATTATTTTTAATTGGATTTGCTCTTTACCTCATGACTGACATACTCAATGGTTTTCTTTCAGAGCTATCAGCTCTCCTACCACAAATACCTTTGCATACTGTAAAGTTCCCATTAAAAAAAAAAAAACTGTTCCAAGTGGATAGACATCGGTACTGGTATAGGGACCCTGGATCTGGAAAAATCTTCCCATCCTGGAATTTTGAGAAAATTAGGCCCTTGAACTGGATCTGAAGTTTTACAGTTTGAACCTAACTCTGTAATGGACCTGAACCAGTACCCTAAGTCCAACAGGCTGAACAGAGGGAACTTTTCATCTGGAATATGATCTGAACTTTGCATATTAGTCCCCTCCACATCCTGAGATTTACAAAGGGGGTGTAGTCGTGTTGGCCTATCTTTAGTGCATGTGCACAGGGGCAGATTTAGATTCCATGTACAACCTTAACTGTGTCATATCTTGACTTTGTTTGCATGGTTAAGCGCTCACGAGTTCTCTTAGCTTAGGAGTTTTGATGAAATCTGATAGAACTTGATGGATAATGTATGTTTAAGGTTAGTTAGGAAGTGCCCATTAGTTTAAATACTCTTTTCCCTCTTTCCATCATTGAAATACCTGTTCTGTATCAACTTCAGGTGTAATGTTAAATAACTACAACTCAATAGGATCATGAGTAAGTGAAGCATTGGGTGGTTAAAAAGCTAGAAGGCAAGCTTCATTATGATTACATCTAACTGGTAATTTTTCTTTTCTTTTTTTTTAATCTATTGGCACCTACAAACTCCTTCAAAATATTTACTCAAGCATCGTAAAATGTCATTCTGTCTTGCTGAGTGGCTCAGTTGCTGGATCCATTCGAAGTGATGAGCAACAAAAAAAATAATCATCATTAAATATCCTAACTGATACGGTTGGATGAATCCTTATTTTACAAAACTGTTTTCCTTATAAAATAATCAGCAACATTTTTTAATTGCATCTCAGCAACTTTGGGGGCCAAAATTAATATTGAATAAGCAATTAAAGAGTTGAAGAGTCATGAGTGAAGTCCTGTTGCTCTGCATGGAAGAGATTTGAATGACTAATAACAGAGTAAGAACCACACGTACGGTTCAGGTCTGGTTCTGTTACAGTTGCTGGGTTCCCATGTGGAGTGCACTGCTTTTTGCTTTTGCCATAGTCTAGATTTGATCTCCCCTCCGGCTTTGGGTGGACTTGAGACAGCCTTACTTAAACTTGATTTAACCCTCTTGGATCCAAGACACAGAGCTTTCACTTTTCTTAAAAAGGATGTTATCCTTACAAGAAGTAGTTAATTATACTTAGCATATACCCTCGATTTTTCCTGCTCTCAGTGGCTTGTGGTAGCAGTCGTGGTTTATTTCCCCTTCCGCAAAAGTAAAGCAGAGAGAAGTTTTATTTGTCTGTGTTATTTTGGTGCAGGTCTTGATTAGTGTTGCCAGCTTCGGTTGGATGAATTCCTGGAGATTTCATCACATGACATTATCTTTAACTAAAGATTAATTTTTAATTCCTAGAGACTCCAGGACAATCCTGGAGGTTTGGCGACGCTAGTCTTGATGAAGAATGCTCTGCATAATGGATTGTTTACAGTGAGGACTTAAATGATGGAAATGGGGCTTAGCTTGATATGTGAACATTTAGCTTCTGGGAGTGTTATTTGTCTCATCACATGGCAGTACATAAAGGAACCTCAGTCATTTGTAGGGTTTTTAGAGCTTGCGATGTATTATTGAATGCCTACTGAAGAAAAGGTGGCTTAAAATAAGTCTGTAACCACAGGTGTGGATACTGGAGGGAGAGGATCTAAGGTAGCTCTGCCCACCCCAGCCTGCCGTAGGCTGCAGTGTTTCATCAGCTTGCTGAGCAAAAACTACGTGCAGATAGTAAGAGGAGAGCCAGGAGAGAACAGCTGCTGGGGCGGGGGCATGTGTTTGTAACAATCTTCACACTGTGGTCCTTGAGCAAGTAAAATATAACTAAGACCCTGGCAAGTGGTAATATGCACCCCCCACACAAACATAGAGCTACAAACTGATCTTAGCT